>NW_026575136.1:11672500-14072500 GCF_905146905.1 Nyctereutes procyonoides | reverse complement strand
GGAGGCACATTTTTGACTGTCACAATGTCTGGAAGATTCTACAGCCATTTAGTGGGAGGGAGGCAGGGTTATAAAATATCCTGCTGTCCTCACGACTCTTATAATGAATTTTTCCAACTAAAGTGGAAGACACCCCAATTTAAACTTTATAGAATTTTCTTTCCTTTATGCACACTCAGAAACATACAAAAATCTTTGCATTTATATTTTAAATTACATCATGTTGTAAGTTGAGATGCACAATATTATCTCCTCCTGCTTTTACTTCTCCCTCAGATACTTTACAAATTGGAATACAACAAGGCCAAACCCAGAGGCTACACAACAATCCACGACACACCCATGTTGCTGCATGTCCGAAAGGTCAAAGATGAAGTCAGCGATGTAAGTACCAGAATGGCTTTGCATCCCCTCTCATCTGGGGCTCTTTCTTACTTAATATAGTGAACCCTGAGGAATAGGTATCTATTCCTATGTAGCAATCACCTTAAAACTTAGTGGCTTGAAACAAAAATCACCCTTTTTTAAAAAAAAAAATTTTTTTTTTTGCTCATGTTTCTGTGAACTGACTAGGCACAGCTGAATGGATCCTCTGTGCCACGGGCTGTTGGCAGGCAACTGAAGCCCACGTGGGCCAGGACATCCAGGATGGCTCAGTCCCATAGCTGTCCCTGATGACAGCTGTAGGCTAGGCCGCTGACTGTTGTATAGACGGGAACCCCTGTATGTGGCCTTTCTGTGTGGTCTGTACATCTCATGGCACCGTAGAGGGTTCCAAGAGGCTGGAGTAGAAGCTTCCAGACCAGTGAAGGGCTACTCTTAGAACTAGCAAGGAGCAGCTTCCCAGCCTTGAGGATGACCTGGCTGGGAGGGGGCCCAGGCTGCTCGGGCTGGGTGGCTGGGCCTGGGGAGGCCAGCTCGTCCACTCTGGGTGGCATCTCAACAGAGGAGAGGCCCGGGCGCCAGGGACACTTGCTCCCCACTGCCACCGCGCTGTGCTAGGTACAGTGACTCACAGTGAATCCCAGATTCAAGTGATGAAGAGCTCAGTGCCACCTTGGATGAACAAATGGCAAGGTCACGTTATAGAGAAGACGGGAGGGGGCGGATTGTGGTATTGTTGAGGCCATTTTGAAAAATGCAGTGTGCCGTGAACACTGGTAATATTCTGTAAGCTTCATCTTGACTCAGAGGAACGAGATAGCCATTAAATTAGAATACTCTGAATTGGAGGAGAAATTATATTAATAAATTTTCAGATATGTAGCTAGATTCTAATTGAAAACTATCTCCATTTTAGTTTTAAAAAATAGATTAAAAATTTTAAAGAACTCCATGGCTACATGGGTACGAGGAAGAACAGCGTAAGGGCAGCTGTAGAATAGCTCACCCCTACCCCAAAGCCTTGACTATGGTTGGTGCACAGGAATTTTTTGGTAGATAAATGTTCATACTGTTGGCCCTGAGTTGCCATGAAAAATATCAAAAAACACCTAGTGTATTGTTTATGAAAGCAGAATGTATAAAATATTTTTAATATTTTTAATGGCACTTCAGATGTGAATATCACTGGTTCATAAATATCAGATAGTTTCTCTGGAGCAGCCCATTCCTTCTCACTGTGCATTTATGTGTCCATTTCTCCAGACTTTGATTATAACAATAACCAGAGATATTGATGAAAAATATGGATTACTAGCCTTTCCCCTAAAGATACTGATTATTAGGTCTATGGCAAAGTACAGACAACTATGATTTTTATGATTCTACAGGGCTTCCTTAGAACAGTTTTACTTTCACACTTAACCACGTTAAAACCTAAAATCTGGGGCCCCTGGGTGACTAAGCAGTTTAGCGCCTCCTCAGCCCAGGGCATGACCCCAGGGTCCTGGGATCAAGTCTCGCATTGGGCTGCCTGCAGGGAGCCTGCTTCTCCCTCTGCCTGAGTCTCTGCCTCTGTCTCTCTGTCTCTCATGAATAAATAAATAAAACCTAAATAAGTAAATAACCTAAAATCCTTGGGGCACCTGGGTGGCCCAGTAGGTTGAGCATGCGACTCTTGGTCTCCACCCCATTCGTGATCTCAGGATTGTGAGATCGAGCCCTCATCGGGGTCCATGCTTAGCAGGAAGTCTGCTTGAAGATTCTCTCCCTCGGCCCCTCCTTCCACTTTCTCCCTCCTTCTTGGTCTCTCTCTCAAATAAATAAGTAAAACTTAAAAAAAAAAAAAAAAGCTAAAATCCTCTGCAACAAGTAGTGAGAAGGCCCCAACAATGCCTCAGGCCCTGTATTTAAGAGTAATAGAAGGGGGTGAAGCTAGAAATGCCAGGCCCAGGATGGGGTAGGCCCGCAGAAGCCAAGCCTTCCCTGTCTGTCTGTCCCATCCAAACCCACGCATGCCCCAGCTTGCTAGGTCTGACTCTAGCAATAAGGGTAATCGATGTCCTCCATCAGTTCTTTCACTTGTTAAATACTTATTGGTACCCAGTCCTTGCCCTCAAGGGTCCAGCCCAGTGGAAGAAGACCGGTTAAGTATGTAGTTATGACATGATATGTAACAGCCATTACTGTGGGGGCGCAGATGGAGGACAAGACTAATCCCATGGGGGAGGCAGTGGGGGGAAGTTTCTCCTCCATCAGCAGTTTTCAAGGTGTTCTGAGCTTAGGATTTTCTGAGTTGGGGAAGAGACCACACACGTGGCCCTTTCAGTCAAGCCCAGGGGATGTAAATCCTATGGTGACACTGGGGAACATACCCAGTGTGTTCTGGGGGAGCTAGTTTTTAAGATCTGAGACTGGAAAGTGCATGGCTGCATTTTTTTTCTTCACAGCAGATTTAGTCCTCCTTACAAAACGTGTACTGTAGTCATGGTTTTAGTTTCTTGTTTTTTTAGTGTTTAGTAGGCTGCTATAAAAATTAACCTCGTCACTGTGCTTCCTCCCACAGCTGAAATACAAAGAAGTTTACCAAAGAAATAAGTCCAACTGCACCATTGTGCCAGATGCTGTTCACATCAAAGCAGCGAAGGATGCCTACAAGGTCAACACCAACGTAAGTTCCAGAAACCTTCCCAAGTCTAATGGGGGGATTCACCAGCTTCTGCAGGACACGTGACCTCCTTTTACGTCTCTTCTGGTGATTGAGCTCCAGTGAGTGTGGATCACGGGTTAGGCTCCAGGAACATAAATGACCCTGGAATCTAAAGGCAGCCTTTGGTTCCGAGAAGAACGGGGAAGAGCCAGGGTGGCTAACCCCATGCCCCAGGTGGCACACCCCCTCAGCTCCTCAGCTAGGTGGCCGAGAAATAGATTTAATTCTGGAAAGGTCGCATTTTGGAAGGTGTCTCATCATCTCTTCATTCCCTCCACCTTCTGTGTCTTCCTCTTGCCCTGCTCTACAACCTGCTGCTTCTGGACAGCACGCACGTTTTAGTCACTTGAGGCTGTCCAAAGTTGGCCTGTGTCTTTCGCCTGCTCAGAATTCTCTGTGCAGACGTGTGTGTGCATGTACACACGCGCGTAGGACACCTTAAAGCCTCAACCACAGAAATATTTTTGTGCATTTCGATGAGTAGAAACTTTTAAAGAATATATAAATGGTTAAAAACAGAACCATTATAACCCAATGAATGCCACGAGTGCCCAAGACAACATCTCCTAATCAGGACAGCAAATGCCTTCCGGTATGTAGGGTGGGAGGAAGCTCACAGGCGTCCGGCAGATGGATTGAGGGGTGGGCAGCAGGAGGAGCGGGTGAAAAGGCAAATGCAGCGCAGCGTCCGATACAGAACCTGGGCAGTGGGTGTAGGGCGTCCTCTAGGATTCTTGTAGGGGGAAAACTCAGGGCATTAAAAGCAAATCTCGTGAAAATCTCATCAGAAGCATGCAGATTTTATGGTAGAGCAAATTATACCTGACAAAACAGGGAGGAAAGTGGGGGAGGAAAGAAACATGCTGATACTGCAGGCTCCTCCCAGGACACTCCAGCTAAATCCGTGCGCTCCTCTGCCTCCAACTTGGCCCCAGGCAGCCAACCGCCCAGCTCGGGTGAAGGTCCGGGAAGGGCCCAGCCCCTCTGAGGCCGGTTTGCCTTCCAGCTCCACCAGTACTAGCTGCCTCCCCATGGGCATTTCGTTGAACCCTCTGGATGGTTTCGGGCAGTTGCAAAGATTGAAGAGGTGGGAGTGGTGAGGCTCAGGAAAGTGCCTGGTGTTCAGGAAACACTGGGAGTTTATGATGTAAACGGGAGCAAGCCTGCGTTTAGGTACAAGTTAAGTCCTTGGCTCTGAAGATGGTAAAGCCATGGGCGGAGGGGGGCGTACAGTCATTTCACCCCCAGGCCTTTGACATGTGTAGCCCCTGTTGTGAGACCTCACGGTCCCCCGAAATGACCTAAGTGGCTGACCGGTCGCACCACTTGCACGGAAGTGTTGACCCAGGCTCCGTCCTGCGCCCGTGGGTCGTGGCCGCATGCAATGCAGGCCACGTCCTTCTGCCACGCGCGGTTCCGAACCCAGCCCCTGAAAGGAATGGTTTCTCTCCACCTCGTTCCACGCAGCTGGACTACAAGAAGCAGTACGAAGCCAACAAGGCCCACTGGAGGTGGACCCCTGATCGGCCAGACTTCATCCAGGCCGCCAAGTCCTCCCTGCAGCAGAGCGATGTGAGACGGGGCACAGTCAGGCAGGGGCTCACCTGGAGGGGAGCACGGAGAGGCCTTTCCAGGGCTGCAGGAGCCCCTAGCTCACCTGTGCTCGGGGGGGGGGGGGGGGGGGTAGGGGGCTCGACCTTCCTCCACCGGCCTCCCAGCTGGGCCTTGCACCTGCTTCACAGTCCTAGGGGGAATGGGGTGAGCAGGCCGTGGGGGAGTCCTGACCGCGGGGCTGGGGAGTGATGTGGGGTGAACAGGCGGGGGGGGGGATGTCCTGGCTGCAGGGTTGTGGGGGGACTGGGAGTGAGCAGGCCAGATGGGGTGGGGTCCTGGCTGTGGGGCTGGGGGGGATGGGGGTGAGCAAGCTGGGGGGAGGGTCCTGGCTGTGGGGCTGGGGGGGATGGGGGTGAGCAAGCTGGAGGGAGGATCCTGGCTGTGGGGCTGGGGGGGATGGGGGTGAGCAAGCCGGGGGGGGGGTCCTGGCTGTGGGGCTGGAGGGGATGGGGGGAAAGCAGGCCGGGGGGATGGGGGTGAGCAGGCCAGATGGGGTGGGGTCCTGGCTGTGGGGCTGGGGGGGATGGGGGTGAGCAAGCCGGGGGGGGTTCCTGGCTGTGGGGCTGGAGGGGATGGGGGAAAGCAGGCCAGGGGGATGTGGGGGGGATGGGGGTGAGCAGGCCGGATGGGGTGGGGTCCTGGCTGTGGGGCTGGGGGGGGATGGGGGTGAGCAAGCCAGGGGGGGTCCTGGCTGTGGGGCTGGAGGGGATGGGGGGAAAGCAGGCCGGGGGGATGTGGGGAGGATGGGGGTAAGCAGGTGTGGGGCTGGGGGGGTAGGGGGTGAGCAGGCTAGGAGGGTTCCTGGCTGGGGGGAGTGCCCGGAAGCCTCTGCCCCATTTCAGCAGCAAGTCCCCACAGTGCCCTGGAAGGGAGGGACCCCTACAGATTAAATTAACCGCCGGCTTCCCCGTCGGCCTCTATTCTGTCTTTCAGTTTGAGTACAAGCTGGACCGAGAATTCCTTAAGGGCTGCAAACTGTCTGTGACCGACGACAAAGACATGGTGCTGGCCCTGAGGAATTCCGTGATAGAGAGTGACGTAAGTACCAGGGCCGTGCCCCTGGGAGGGACACAGGTGCTGCTGCACCATCGCAAGTGGGCCCTGGCCCCGGGGCACTGGCCACACAGTGGCACAGCAGGGCCGCGGGTGGCCGCCCTCCAGGGACACGGAGGTGCAGCAGGGCTGGGGCCGGAGCCCCACTGCCTTCCCCAAGGGACGCTGCTTCCGTGGGGCTGTACGCTTCCCGCATCCCCAGGTGTCCGCTGGCTCCACAGAGCCCTCCGAACCTGGGCCAGGCCCGCTTGCCTGCTAGGAAGGCCCCACTGCAAGAGCCGAAGTCTCCGCGGTGTGTTCCCCGAGGTTCCCATGTTGCAGCCTTGAGCGAGTCCCACGTGGGCTGTGTCCGTGGTTCCGTGTCCTGAGCTCTACCCAGGGCTCGGGGACCGAACACACACCCACGGGCCAGGGACCAAAGCAGGATTCTACCCCCTGCAGCTGAAATACAAAGAGAAGCACGTCAAGGAACGAGGGTCCTGCCACGCCGTGCCTGACACTCCTCAGATCCTCCTGGCGAAGACCGTCAGCGGCCTGGTGTCCGAGGTACCCACCCCCCTGCGGCCCCCTCCCCCGGCCAGGCCCCAGGCACACACCCTAACAGGTCCTCTGTGGGTTCCCGCAGAACAAGTACAAGGACTACGTCAAGAAGCACTTGGCCCAGGGCTCGTACACAACACTGCCAGAGACCAGGGACACCATCCATGTCAAGGAAGTGACCAAGCACGTCAGCGACGTAAGTGCCCAGCTGCGGGCCCGTGGTACCTCAGGATCCGGGCCAACCCGGCACAAGCTCTTGGCTGCAAGAGCTTTCGTGTGTGGCACGTGGCCCTCACCACTGTCGGTGCCGCTGTGTCCATGGAGGGCCCGGCATTACAAGGCCTCCCGCGGCGGCGGGACGGGTCATCCACAGCGTAGGGTGTTAGCAGCCCAGCGTTGAGACGAGGACGCGTTGCTGAGTAACAGCGGCCTCTCTACCCTTAAGCTGCTGAACGGTCTTAGAGAAGTAAAATCCCCGTCGTCCTCCGTCCTTAGCAATAATACTTCGATAATCTTGCTATTGTATTTTTATGAGCCCTCTTTGGTTCTATGTATTTTGTAAAGCTGGAAATGGTCAATGAAAGAGTCTGTTGGCTTGCAGTCAGTTCTCCAAAGGTCTCTGTGTTTCAAGCGTTGGGTTCCAGGGCAGAAATGACAAGGAGGAGCTAGATTATGGACCAGAGGCCTGGGTTCCAGACTGATGTCAAAATGGGGGCCGTGCTTTTTCCTGGAGATCTCACAGGTCTTCAAGTTAAAACGGTTCTTTTCCCGGATTCCTCTTCTCACACAAGTACTTCTGGCTCTGTTTAGACAAATTACAAAAAGAAGTTTGTCAAGGAGAAAGGAAAATCCAACTACTCCATCATGCTGGAGCCCCCAGATGTGAAACATGCTATGGAGGTGGCCAAGAAGCAGAGCAATGTAAGTTCCCTCTGTCTACACTCCCAGGGGTCCCATTGAGCCAGTGGATCCCAAATTGGTGCATACCAGGCCTCCAGTGGGTGGTAGTTTTAAAATTTGGTTTGATTTTAATAAAAAAGTTCCTTTGTGTTCGATGAGGACTCTTTCAAAGACAGCATGTCTCCCACACGTGAGTAAACATTTCTTTCTCTCTAAATAAAGGTTGCTTACAAAAAAGATGCCAAAGAAAACCTGCATTACACCACGGTGGCTGACCGGCCAGACATCAAGAAGGCCACGCAGGCAGCCAAACAGGCCAGTGAGGTAAGCGTGGGGTTGAAATGTCCCTGCTGCCCAGAAGTCCCTCTAGAACTGCCCCCAGGTTGTACAAGGCCCACCTCTTAGAACGAGTTGCCCATTTCGGTTGTCTTTGATGCAGGTGGAGTACAGAGCCAAGCACCGCAAGGAAGGCAGCCATGGGCTGAGCATGCTTGGTCGCCCAGACATCGAAATGGCCAAGAAGGCAGCCAAGCTGAGCAGCCAGGTAATAATACAGATGGGCGGTTGGCCGCTCTCATGTGACACACCTTGCAGGAAGGCGTGACCCCCACCATGGAAGTGCAGAAGCAGCAACAGAAGAGATGCTCAGGCTTTGATGGGCTCTCCTGAGCTTTGACAAGTGAGAGGGTTCGAGTGGGCCTTCTCTCCTGTCCCTCTCGGACATCCGCAGGCTCTGCTCATTCTCCGCTCCTCCATCTGTTGGGGTGTCTCTAGATGTCTCTGTGCTTCACTGTCTTCGTGGAGCAAACACATCAGCCTGCGAGGTCCTGCTGGAGCCTCAGGCAGTGAGATTACATTCCAGGGGCGGGATTCATACCTGAGTCACCTGTGGGAACTTAACAGGCGCGAGTTGTGACATTCCAACTTCTAGAACCCAACCAGATGCAGTCCCCTTTATTCTTCATGCAGCATCCGTATATTGCATGACTGCGCTCGGAACTAGGGGGTGAACTGACCTCCTCAGGCTTGACGTCCGTGGATAAATAAACACAGTTTGGGGTGTGTCCATGGTGCTGAGGGGAAATGCCTTGTCCTGTTGAATTTTCCCATAAGTCATCTTCAGCTGTTTTACCTGTTTACCTGTTCTCCCTTTCATTCAATGAAATCACATTGATCAAGTCCACTCTGTCTTCCTACCTCTCAGTGCCCCGTGATTATTTCATGACCCGCATTTCTCGTCCTAAGTGAAACCTGAGATGCGGAGAAGCTTTACTTCCTGTGGAAGGCTCGCCTCGGGGTTATAGCTTCTCCGTGTGGCCCCGGGCCCAGGGCTTCCTTACGTGTGGGCCTCCCCCATCCTGATGTCCCCATCTGATGATGCTTGGGGAGAATACTGCAGAGGCGCAGGGCCACATCTTACAACACCTCTGTGATGAGGCCTTTGAAGAACACGAATATACTCCTCAGTGATGTAAGACTGACCCCAGCAAGCTAGCACCTCTCTCTCTCATCTGCCTTCTTGACCTTACCCCCAGGGGACTGACCAAGGTCACACTCTTTTCTGTTGATTTTGTGTTGGAACATGTCGAATGCTATAGAACTTTGTGGAAGGATCTACTTTTGTGCACACCCATCCCCTCCCTCTAGAACATGCCACTTGGAACAGGGTCCAAAGGCTCCAAATTAAATTCATGAGGTCGCTGAAGGTAGCCTAAAGCCTTTAGCCTTTTCCACTTACTTTTATTTTGCATTAAAAAGAGGTGGTTATCTTTCCCACTCCTGGATAATATAAAAATGAGCAAGGCAAATACGATAGCGCCCAGTCCTATTCCCGACTGCGTGTTGCCCCAACGCAACTACTGGTTATGTTAACTATTACTTTTAAGAGTATCCTAGTGTGGATAATAAGTTATATGATTGCTTTATATGTAACATATTCTTTTCTATTTCTAGTTCCTCTATTTCTCAGTTTTTGAGTTTAATTGATGTTGAGAAATAATTTGGAGTTTTGCATTTGCTGTTAGGTTAAATACCGAGAAAATTTCAACAAAGAGAAGGGCAAAACACCGAAATACAACCCAAAAGACAGCCAGCTCTACAAAGTCATGAAAGATGCTAACAATCTCGCAAGTGAGGTATGGTGTGTTTGTTTTCTCTAATTGGGGTAAAATATATAACGCAAAATTTGCCATTTTAACTATTTCTAAATGTGCAGTTGACGGGCCCCTGGCTGGCTCAGTCAGGAGAGCGTAAGACTCTTGATCTCGGGGGTCGTGACTTTGAGCCCGACGTTGGGCGCAGAGATTGCTAACATAAACAAATAGACGTACTGCTGAGTGGCATCGATCACACTTACAGTGCTGTCCAGCTACCGCCATTACTTCCATCTCCCCAAAGAGAAATTCTACACCTCTTAAGCCCTAGCTCTCCACTTCCCTCTCCCCACAGCCTCTGTAACCTCGATAACTACTTTGTGAGTTCGCCTACTAGAGAATCTGACATCACTGGAATCATACAACACTTGTCCTTTTGTCTGTCTGGCTCAGTTGACTTAGCATAATGTTTTCAGGGTTCACCCCTGTCGAAGCATTTGTCAGACCTACATCTCCTCTTGTGACTCAGCCACATCCCGTGGTGTGTGCCCGCTGATTCATCTGCTGATGGACACCCGAGTTGTTTCTGCTTTTGAGCTACTGTGAACGAGGCGTGTGGCCCTTCCTCCCCATCTCCAGCCTGCATGTCGGGAGGGGGGTCTTACCATGGCTTCTGTTAGTACTGTTTTCCGGTCCCCATTCATGTGATTTCACTCTTACTGCTTCACACGCAGGTGAAATATAAGGCCGACCTGAAGAAACTTCACAAGCCTGTGACTGACATGAAGGAATCGCTGATAATGAACCATGTGCTGAATACAAGCCAGCTTGCCAGTTCTGTAAGCTCAGTCGTTTGCTCCAGAACCAGCGTGTTTCACCCGTGTGCAGCTGAACTCCGGTGCTGCGCTTACTACATACTTCTGTCCCCTTCTCTGCTCCTGGGACACTAGATTTACTTTGTTTGAGTGCATTTTTCCAAATTACAACATTCGTCTATCAACTCCCCATGGACTGTGACCCCTCTCAGAATAGAAAAATGCTTTTATTCTTAAAATATTTAAACTTTTTATTTTCCAGTTAACAAAAGCCCTTCTCTCCTTCTAAGGACATAGAATCATGGTTTGGAATAATATCTTTCACTTCTTGATTTTTAAAACCTCCTTTGAATATGCCATGTATCACAGTGTTTACCATCCTTTATTCACTGTCAGTACTGAATGTGGGTCTCCCTCCTTTGATGTGGTTTTGTAACCCCCCACTTAGTGTTTGCTGGTTTTAGTTTGGTCTTGATGCTGCTGCTGTGTAAATGTCTAACCTTACGAGGAAAAGCAGAAATGCTGAGCAGCTTTCCACCAATGTCCCTTTTCGCCCTCTTCCCCTCAGTACCAGTACAAGAAGAACTATGAGAAGAGTAAAGGGCACTACCACACGATACCTGACAATCTGGAGCAGCTTCATCTAAAGGAGGCCACAGAATTACAGAGCATAGTAAGTCACTCAGGACCTTTTCCTGATGCATACTCAGTGGCAGTGTCAACAATGTACCTGAATTCATCTCAGATTGGTAGTTACAGTTTTAGTAACCATTGCTGGACGGAAATGTCCAAAGACATAAGGGAGCTTGGGGGGCCCCTGGGTGGCTCAGTGGTTGAGCACCTGCCTTCAGCTCAGGGCGTGACCCCAGGGCCCCAGGATTGAGTCCCACGTCGGGCTCCCTGCAAGGAGCCTGCTTCTCCCTCTGCCTGTGTCTCTGCCTCTCTCTGTGTGTCTCTCATGAGCAAATAAATAAAATCTTTTTTTTTAAGGTATAAGGGAGCTTGGAATTTAGCAGCATTTTGAAATAAAATTTTATACTATAAAAACAGCATCAGCACATATTAGAGAAATAGTGCTTGTACACTGCAGTGTGTGTTATTCAGATCACTGACAGGGGCGGGAAGCATGAAGATTGTTTTACAAGAAGGGGGACAGAGCCCTTCCAGTAACCCCAGTGCTCTCATGGGTCAGCACCCCCACTTGGGAAGCCTTGCAATGGTGTGATAGCCTTAGGATTTTGAGCAGAGAAGTGACATGATTGGACCTACCACTGTAGTATCTGGGTACTTAAGGAATTGAAAATTGTAAAATAATTAAGACTCTCAAAAGAAAGGACTCCGAGAAGGAGTTTGCTATCATATAACTTATTTAGGTCTCCTGTTGGGCATTAACTGAGAGGGCTGACTAGGAGTGTCTTCATGTCAGCTGTGAAGCAGCCCGTGCCCCCCAGGTCTCTATTTTCAGCAAGATTGCTGAGATGGAGCATTGCCATGAAGATGCTGTATGAACAAGGGCCTCTGCCTCTCTGACTTTCCATTTCTGAATATCTGTGGGCTGCCCCCAGTCCTAATCATGTGGCTGCAACCTCCTTTGGATTGGGACATGTATTTGTAATGATGAGAACATTGTATTTGTGAAATTGCACTGGGGCTCTTTTGAGAATGCCAGATTTATTAGTCGGTTGGCATATAAACTAGTTCTCATCTTTATATGAACTTTTATTGGCTGCATTGAATATGTGGTCACATATTCAATGGTTGGGTTGTGACCTAGATTCAGTTATTGACATATAAAGAAAGTTGTATGTGTTATCTCTCAAATTGAGACCCCAGGTCTCCAATAAAAGTCCTCATGGAAGAAAAACTGGAAATATTTCTTAGAAATATTGACAGATGCTGCGGTTACACCATTCACATCTACACGTATCCGATCTTGGCCGACCTTCTCTGATGGGTGACTTGCCCACTGCATTTCCTTACCTCAGCCTTTCTCTCAGCTGGTTCTTCTGCAGTAATCCTTTGTCTCCTTGAGCACAAATCCTGATTCTGCCTTGCAGACAGTAACAGTGTTTTCTCCCAGGCAACAGGTTCTAGATCTGAAACACAACAGGAACCTGTTTTGAGTGACAGTGAAATGCCACCCAAATGGACTAACGTAGCAGTTAAATAATACTATCCCTAAACTGGTCTCTGAGAATTGACCAGAGGAGATCTATCTAATAAAGCTTTTCCCCACTAGGTGAAATACAAAGAAAAGTATGAAAAGGAACGAGGAAAGCCAATGTTGGACTTTGAAACACCAACGTACATCACCGCCAAAGAGTCTCAGCAGATGCAAAGTGGCGTAAGTCCTAAAGAATACACCACACGAGAAATATACCATCGAGCTGTTAAAAACAAGCTCTGCACACACATGTCTCCAGCCTTCTGTTCTGGTTGTAGGTCATGGAACTTTTTAACCTGTGGTCACTAAAATTTTTCCATCTCAGAAATCTTATGGTTTGATTATACTAAACGTTCTGAATAGTAAATATTTACCATAAATGTTTTATTTCAACTCTCATTTTCATAGCATTAGAATATTACAAGCTATTCTTTGAAACAAATTATATTGAATGTGATATGGATTTGTCTCTGATAAATGAAAAGTTTCCTCTGCATAGACCTGACCCACCATTGGCTTTCGATTGCTCTTAATAGGAAGTTCCAAGCCAAACAAAAGAGTAATGATCAAGATGTTTATCAAAATATCAGATGTCAAGATGCCATATTTGCTATTTTAGAAATGTATAGAGAAGCATCTAAAAAATTTTTTTTTCCCTTTTTAACCAACAGCAGAAAAGAATGGAATCTTATTTTGAATTTTAGGAAGTCTGTTTTCGTTGGGAAACACTTACATTGGACTGCTTTTTACCTCTCCTTCATGGGGCATATCTCCAACTATAAAGATAAATGGCTGTTAATAAAGTACCACTTTGTGGCGCTTTCTGGTGCAAAGAAGTCCAAATAATGAAAAGTTTAACATAGTCTTAGAACTTTTCTGTAAATTTAAAATTCTATCAATTAAAAATTATAGAAATGGGGTTCCAACATTTATTCCAAGTCCCCAGTGAGATTACCTAGTCCAGGGATTGGAGAGGAGATGGGGGAGGGGGGAGGTTGTGACTTTCTCAATGGAAGACAAAATCATAGGATTTTTCCATTTTATTGTCCACCATGTCTATTCAGAGATTAAAAATAATAAATCATGATTATGAAAAGGGCCAAATTTGCATTTCTTGCTGTCAGGTCCTTCTTTCTCTGCATTGTTATTTTGCCCTTACTTATTTTTAGTTCGGGAGTAAAATCTTTTGTTGCCTCAGGAGAGATGACAATGAATTCAGAGTCTTGGTGGCACCTATGTCCTTCCACTGTCCTTCCCTGTTGTGAGACGTCGGTGGGGCAGCAGCACCAGCTGCGTGTTAGACATTTGAATGAGCCTAACAAAGCTGCTCCACCCCTGAGTCTCCTTGAGGCTGTTTGTTGTAGACAACATATTTCCAGAACAATCAGACACCTTTCAAATATGTGACCTTTAGCAAAACGATGATCCAGTTAAGGGACCATACGTGGAAGAACAATGTTGTGATTTTTTTTTTCTTCCTAGGTTTGAGAAATGAGTTGTAATAAAGATTCTTTTTTTTAATTTCTGTTTTCCTTCCCACTCACATTAGAAAGAATATAGGAAAGAGTATGAAGAGTCTATTAAAGGCAGAAACCTGACGGGCCTGGAGGTCACGCCAGCTTTATTACATGTCAAATATGCAACCAAAATAGCCAGCGAGGTAGTGCCCACTTGGTCTCTTCTTTCCCTCTTGATCCCAATAAATGCACTAATGACGCTCATCAATGTGTTCCTTCTACCATTTTCATCACCATCTAACTTCTGTGGGTTTCAAGTTGGGTTCACATGTGTTTGGTATTACCACCTAGTGTCTCACCGGGATTAATTCTTCTCATTTTTTAATTGAATACCTAATGAAATGTGCTTACCTTAGCATCCTATTAATGACTAGCTCCTTATTTAATATTAACTGTTGAAGCTGATTCCCTGCCTTTATGCATATCTTTAATCACTAAACTGTAACTACTTAAAATTGGAAGGGGTTCTTTTGTCTTTGGGCTCTTCACCTAAGAAGAACAATCCAGGCTTTCTTGTCAGTGGTATTTGCTTTTATTTTGTGATACAGAAAGAATACAGGAAAGATCTAGAGGAAAGCATCCGCGGGAAGGGTCTCAGTGAAATGGAAGACACACCTGACATGCTGAGAGCAAAGAACGCCACTCAAATCCTCAATGAGGTGGGCCCGCAGCCAACTGCATGCATGTAGTTAAGAGAGCAGCTTCTCCTTCCTAGCAAGTTACACAAAAAAAGAGAAGAGGGAAAAAGGATTTTTAATTTCAAATTCCATATCCAACATGATTATTAACTGTTAAATAAAATAGATCTCAATGTCTGATGAGTTGCTATTGTAACAGTTTGTGTCTAGTGGCTACCATAATCTGTTATTTATCTAGTAGTATTTGATTTAACCATGATCCATTGGGTGTCCTCACTTAAACTAAAACACCACATTGCAATATTGTACCCCTAAGTTCAACACTAGTTATGGAGCAAACCAGATTTAAAATTTCCATTTTACTTTGATTTTCTAAGTAGAGAATGCTAAAAAGTATTCAGAATGAAGCCTTACGTGTTACCACGAGTAGAATCGTTTCCTGAAATGGGTTTCTCTGGTCACTGCTGCATCTGACCACAGGGAATGGCAAAGGTGACCAGCAACCAAGTAGTGGTGTATTATGTGGAATCACATAGTCACTGTGTATTTACCACCCAGTTGTGGAAATTAGGTAACTCGTTTCAATGCTACTACAGAAAGAATATAAGAGAGACTTGGAGCTGGAAGTCAAAGGAAGAGGCCTGAATGCCATGGCCAATGAAACTCCCGACTTCATGAGGGCCAGGAATGCTACTGATATTGCCAGTCAGGTCAGTGGTTCTATTGGTGTCAATCTTTAAAAAAAAAAAAATTGATTACAGGGACATGATGTTGTCCTTCTATTATTTTACTTGGTTGGTTGACAGTCATATGTGTATAGTGGCATTTTTAACCATCTGTCTGGTGGAATCCATTCTGGAGCAGGGACCCTCTTTACATCTGTCTTTCTGAGTCTATGGCAACAGAAGACATTCAGAGAAAAAGGCAGGAGTCGGGGAGCTTGAGGCTGGGGCAGATTCAGATATCCTGGTCTTGTTTTTAGTCAATACACCCCCCGCCGGCCCCAGCAGTCAGCACCAAGAATTCCTTGCTTAGAACATTTTGGGAGTTCTTTCTTTCCCTCCTTTCAAGACCTAAATATAAAAGGTAGTTTTTAACATCCCACATTGTTTTTTGTCCAGCTCCCAGCTCTTAACATATGTGAAGAATCCCCACCTCACTATCTGTTGATTATCTGGTTCCTTTCCCACTACTTCTCTCCTCCCCTCCTCCCCAGCCCCTAGATACTAGATAGTAGATCTTTCCACAATCCGGACTCAACCTTTCTGAATCTCACTCTTTAGTATAAAGCTATGAACACAATAGGAAAAATATATATAGAGAGAGCCTCAAATGAATGAACCCCTTTGGAAAAGAAATACCACTTCTCAATTAAATGAAACCAAATATATACATGGTAGACATTTACCCAAGTGTTGGGTGTTCTTTTGCAGATTAAGTATAAGCAGTCAGCAGAAATGGAGAAAGCCAATTTCACTTCTGTGGTTGATACTCCGGAGATCATTCATGCCCAGCAAGTCAAGAACCTTTCAAGCCAGGTAAGGATGTTCATCTCAGTATTACTCCTAGACCCCAAGCATGAAGAGTAAGTCTTTCCACTAACACCTAAGTAGGCTCTTTCAAGTCACAGTGTTGCCCAGTAAAGGAGGAAGGGTTCATCTGTGATGCAAGTTTGAGTCAGAGGTGAGGTTTCTGTATCAAAACTAATGGAGACTGTATGAGGGAACTTGAAGGTACTGAAGAACTCTTACTTGGTACCATGCGTGGTAATGAATCAATATTTGAACATGTAAAATCTCCTATATTGTGGATGTAAGATGTGTGTGCAACTCTGGAAGAAACAAAGTAGACATCCCATATCAGGATTACCAGTCTCCTCAATCAGATTGACCTATGTCATCAACAGCAACCAGGCAATCTAACCCTGGTTCGTGAGGGATAACTCTGAGCAATGAGGGAAAGTACGATGTTCTTTATACAGCAGGATCTACCCTTGTTTGTTTTGATACTTGGTGATATCAGGGATGTGCAATTTAAGTAGCTTCAGATTAGAATTTTTGCTTGTCTTCTGAGTCGTGAGCTACAAAGCTATAGTGACCTGACCAGGCTGTGCTTTATAAACACTTGGGAATGTCGTTTTCCTGGCCCCACCTTGGAATTTTGAAGCTAATGAGCCTGATGTAGGCCCGGGACATCTGTTTTTGTTTGTTGATTTGTTGGTTGGTGTGTGTGTGTGTTTTAAATCTTCACAGGTGATCTGTCAATGGCCAGTTGGATTAGGGGAATCATGGGTTTAAATCCTTCATTAACGACATGTAATTTTAAAATAAATATACCGACCTTTTATATTTAGGTCTTGAAAGGAGGGAAAGAAAGAACTCCCAAAATGTTCTAAATAAAACTAGACATGAAAAAATAGTTATCACTGGAGAATGGTTTATTTAAGAAACAGATATATTCAAAAGGAAAAATGAACCTTTTTGGAGGGATGGGGAAGCATTTTATTACCAAAATTATCTGGGACCCAAACTACCAGGTGGTGTTCATTGAGGGAGGCCAGCATTCTTGAGGCTGAGAGAGGCTTGCCAGCCACATGGCCCTGAGCCTTTGGAGCCAGTCCTTAAGGAAAACCGCAGAGTGCAGGCCTTACTCTCTTGGAGCTTTCCTCAGCCTAGTTCCTCAAGTCCTAGGATATGGCCAGGCAGGTGTCTTCCTTCCCAATTTAGATGAGTGGTTCCCTTTGAGTGACGTAGGGGCGCTGGTGCTTTCTACAAAACTGCTGCTCGGTTTTCAGTGAAAAGTAGGTATTTTATAACCTCCAAGTCTCGTCCTGGGGGTTAATGCAAGCAGTGTGAATGGGCCTACAAATTTAGGGTAATATACTGAGTATTTTCTAATGCCAGGGGTCCAGGACTCAGAACACCCCCAGGTTCCAAGTACCAACTCAGCACCCTCCTAGGGTCTAGCACTAGCTCAGCAAACCAGGACAGGCAGCTTCTGCTTAACCTTAAGAAAATGAAAAGAAAAGGAGGTCTAACCCCCCCCCCCTCCGGACAGGCCCGTGAGAACTGTTTGCCTTACGTTTGCATAACTAAGAGGAGTCATTCAGGGGATTTTTTTCCTGAATAAGGAAAGTGGTGAACAATTCTTTCCTTCCAGAAATTTTTGTTTTAACTGGCTTCCCGTTCAAAGTCTAAGCTGAAATCTCTTATTGGTTCTTTGTTATCTCTGAGGAGACTGAATCTCTCAGCCGTAAATGTAATTCGTGATTTGCACACGGTAGTTTAGGTGAAGGGGACCTAGAGAGTGGTTTTATCCCCTGGCAACAGTAGCTGGGTTCCTCAGCCCTCCCCGCCCCAACTTCCCCGAAAGGAGGGAGACCCTGGAGCCACATAAAGCTGGGAGACCAGTGAAAGGACGGCAGCAAAGGGCCATCGGCTCCAGGGCAGAGTCGGTGCTCAGCCTCCCAGCCGAGTGGAGGAGAGTGGGGTCAGCGCGGGGCCGGCGGGGCTGGCCCAGAGCCCCCGCGTGGCCCCCAGGCGCCAGGCGGAGTCTCATGCCTGCAGGCCCCGAACCTGGCCACAGATGCCTGGGCTGCAGCAGAACCAAGGCGATGGAGGCCGCAGCTTAGGGGGTGGGGGGCGAGACGCTCCGGTGGGTGCAGCCCTCCCGTGTGCTCAGGGCTCCTGTGGCCACGTGGGCCCCACAGGCTTCGTGGGGCAGACGCCTGGGGCCTCCGCAGCCCGTCGGCCGGATGACGGCCGGCTTAGGCCATGGCCGCGGGTGAGTCGTCGCAGGGGCCCCGGGCCTGTGTCGTGGAGACCCCAGTGCTGCGGGGCCACAGTTGCCCGTGCCTGCTGCTCCTCCTGCCGCTTGGGTCCTGAGGCCAGCATCCCCCAGCACAGCTGTTGGCAGCTCAGGGAGAACCTTCCCATCACCCGCTAAGGCCAGCGTTAGAGAGGCCTGTTGGAGCCTCTTAACCTCCTGCTCTGCTCCACCTGCCGTGGGGAGTCTGGCCCCTAACTAAGGGCTGGGCGTCCAGCTCACAGGAGGTACCTCGCTGCCAGGAGCCTGCTAGTCTGTCACCTTCCTGCTGTGGGCCAGCCAGCAAGGGTCTTCTGCTGCTGTCTTTGCCATGACAGTGGGTTTCATTAAAGGCCCGTGGCTCAGGGATGCCCGGTGGGGGCGGGGGGGGGGGGCTCAGCGCTGGAGTGTCTGCCTGGGGCTCAGGGTGTGACCCCAGGTCCTGGGATCGAGTCCCACATTGGGCTCCTGCAGGGAGCCTGCTTCTCCCTCCATCTGTGTCTCTGCCTCTCTCTGTGTGTCTCTCATGAATAAATAAATAAGACCTTTTATAATTAATTAAAATAAAGTAAATGTCCATGCTCAGTTTTCCTGGGGGGTGGGGGGAAGGCATGGCACTTACTGACCAAGAGAGGGCTCTGCTTTAGAGCTCCCTAGTACCCATGACAGAGGACTTAACCTCCAGCTAACAGGAATGGCAGTTTTAGGTCCTCTTGGCCCGTGTTCCTGTGGTATTCACCGTCCCTATTTCTTGGAATCTGTTCTCAGAAAAAGTACAAAGAAGATGCAGAGAAATGCATGTCCTATTATGAGACTGTTTTGGATACCCCAGAGATGCAGAGAGTCCGGGAGAACCAAAAGAACTTCAGCCTTGTAAGTTTTGATTGAACCTAAGACACAGTGCACTGATACCTGGGGTGCAGTGGGCACGGTGGGTGCCCCTGGGCTCCACACCTGGGCCTCCGCCTGCAAGGGCTGTGGAGCAGCCTGCACAGCCCCCACCCATTGCCTAGGAAACGTTCTTCTCCAGGATCACCTTCTGGTTCAATCCCAAATCATAGCGTGAAAGACCCACTGCTGCTTGGTTAGTGGCTTCATGTCACTGCATGTGAACTATCTCCACCTCCCACTAGTGGTGACATCTGTCTTTTTCAAAATGAATTCAAGAAGGGATGCGTTTTTTTTTTAAAAAAAAAAATATATATATATATATATAACTTGACACTTTACCATTTTTTAGGGACCAAAAAAATTTTTTTTATAGAATTCTTATTAAAGAAATCCCTTTTGGCTCTCAGACCGTGATTATTGTGGCATAGATATTTGGGTTTTGTTTTAATTTGGATTTTAAATTCCCTTACACAATAGAGACAACTTAAAATATATTTTAAAATATATTGAAATCTTAACAAGATGTTTACTCTTTCTTCATAGCTCCAATACCAGTGTGACCTTAAAAACAGTAAAGGAAAAATTACAGTTGTTCAAGACACGCCAGAAATACTGCGTGTTAAAGAAAATCAAAAGAATTTCAGCTCGGTATATTTACTATTTATCTTCCATTTAATGCTAACCTAATAATTCTATTCTCCTCTTTAAAAATATGCTAGCCTCTCATTGATTCAGACCATTAACATCTAACCTCAGCAGTTAATACTAGCGGTTGTTACAATTTCCCATACTTTGCTCGAAAACCATCAGTGCAGAGACCA
Source organism: Nyctereutes procyonoides (assembly GCF_905146905.1). NCBI lineage: Eukaryota > Metazoa > Chordata > Mammalia > Carnivora > Canidae > Nyctereutes > Nyctereutes procyonoides. The sequence goes on along the minus strand of NW_026575136.1, from coordinate 14,052,559 downwards.
TTTGAAATAACAACTTAAATCTGCTAACAAAGTAACTTTTCTTCCTTTTTAATTTTTTTAATCCCAGAGCAGTAACGTGTGTTGTCTTGTTCTACGAAGATGGATTTCTTTTTGACATTGTGATTTCTTTCACTACCCTTCCCCAGAATAACTGACTTCACATTTCTTTAATGGATTTTGTGTTTCCTATGGGAGGGGTCTTTTAAAATCAACATTTTTCTGGTTTTTGTCATCCTGCATTAATATAGTACAATAATCTTAAATCTCAAGATCTGGAAAGTTACCCGTGTTGTACATATGGCTGGAGTTACCAATGCTGACATGGAAGGCATCAGATACTCCAGCACGTGGCCAAGAACATTCTCTAGTGTCTTTTGTGTTCACAGAAGCCATGTTTCCTAGTCTTCCTCTGGGAATTGCTGGGCTTTCTTTTCTCTATAACGTTGTCCTGATTCTGAATGCCCAGGTTTTATATAAAGAAGATGTCTCGCCGGGCACTGCGATCGGAAAGACCCCTGAGATGATGAGAGTGAAGCAAACACAAGACCACATTAGCTCGGTAAATACCACCCCCCTGCCCCCACGGACTCACTGCTGTGTCTCTGCCTCCCCCGATCATGGACTTTGAGGGCCGAGCTGCACAAAACCTTTGTCGCAGAAGCAGCTGGTGCTGGTGGTGAGGAAGGGGGGCTACCTGTGGGAAGTGGAGAGGTCAGTGTTGGAGCAAACCAGAGCTGGGTGGTGGGTAAAGTGGTGAAAATAGATTTGTGCAATAGGGGAGAGAGGTTGCAGTATAGACCTGGGCTCAATTCCAAACACTGCCAGGAAGAGTAAGGATTTATAACCAGGGATGGGGTGGAGGAGATGAGGAGGAAGGGGGAGAACAGAAAATTAGAGAAAAATGTAAGGGTAAGGGGGGTTTGGGCTGAGGCTACCGGACGTGGTTTTTGCTGGCGGCAGGCCAGGGTACCCCGGCGGGGTGGGCGGGATACGGAGTTTGGTCCTGTATCAAGGATGAAGGGGCTCTGGCTAAGCTGACTTATTAGCAGGATGCTTTCTGAAACCATGGGTACTAAGTTAGACCCAGAAGTAGACCAGGGGCCCATTTGGGAAGAAGATCCAAAGGACTCTGACTGGAGTTTGGTCAGGAGAGATGCCTTGTCACTTGTTAGAAAATACAGGGTGTTAAAGTCGGCAGTTCAGGCTTCCGGCATGTGTGCACGTGGCCGTATCTGTCAGAGCCAACTGAACCGCTGGGTATAAGATCACCAGCGTGCACGGGAAGGATGGGGGTTCCGGTGTGAGCGTGGACTCCCCTCGGCCCCACCCTCATGCCCAGGAGAGACGCCAGGTGTCCTTGCCCACGGCACTGTTCTGACCCAGAGTCGGACTGCGGCCCCGTTCACACTAAGTGCAGAGTCTCTTAAATTGTGACTGCTTAAATTGTGACTTGAAAACCTGCAGAGCTTCTAACCAAACACATGCACGTGTTCCCATTTTTATATCCACAGGTGAAGTACAAGGAAGCCATCGGGCAAGGTATCCCGATCCCTGACCTGCCAGAAGTAAAACGCGTCAAGGAGACACAGAAGCACATTAGCTCGGTAAGGGCACCTGTGCAGCTAGCCCCCGCCCACTTGCCACCCAGCTCTGAGTCCTCCCCTCGCCTGTGCCCGGGGGATGGGGTGAACCTCCCTCCATCCTAGATGAGAAACCTGCCTTCACACCACTGAGGAGCAGGAAAGACTTGGCTTCTTGATTAGTCCTCACACCTGCAGTTTCTAGACTAAAAAGTGCCAACAGTAATAATAATAGGGTTGAGTAATGTAGTGCCAACAGGAAGTGGTAATAAGGTTTCCAGAATGATCTCAAGTGAGTTAAAAGATATAAACATGGGGGTGCCCGGGTGGCTCAGTGGTTGAGCGTCTGCCTTTGGCTCAGATCGTGATCTCGGGATCGAATCCTGCCTCCATCCCTGCATGGAGCCTGCTTCTCCCTCTGTCTCTGCCTCTCTCTGTGTCTTAGGAATAAATAAATAAAATCTTAAAAATATATATATAACCATAGAAATAACACAAAGTATTATATATTACAGTATGTGTATTATATGATACATTAGATAATTGTATAAAATTCTATATTTATTGTAATAATATATATAGTATTTTGTGTTACTCTCGTGTGTATTTGCATGTGTGTGTATCTCAGGACCTCCTCCCTTGTCCAGAAAAGCTCTAGGTAGGCGTGAGAAGTCTCTGCACTTCTCCTCTCCTGTCCAAGATCTCTTGCCCTGTTGGCTCTGTCTTGCAGGTGCAGTGTATGTTTAAGGGGGGTCCTCCGTCTACGCAGTGCCGTACTGTGTATTAAGCGTGTTCTCTCTGAGGAGTTGCAGGCACCTGTGCAGTGCGGAGGTGTGGGGAGGTGAGGGATGGGGGTCCCTCACACCTGACCTCTAGAGGGCTAGCCCGGCCTCTGCTTCCCACCCCCAGCACTGCGAGTGCGCGCCCACACACGCGCTCATACTCTCACACTTGCACTCAGCTTTCCCATCGGTTCTAAGCAATCCCAAACACGCTCTAAGCAACGGCTGGCTACTAGCAAGAGACTTTTTGGAGTTTGGGAAATAGTTTATGACCAATAAAAAGTGAGGACCTTGGCCTCCGAGATTCTGCTGTCACGGGAGGACTGAACTCTCATCTTGTTGCCATTAGGAGACACTTGATATTTCTCTTGCAGGTTGTTTGTATTACTTAGGTCTCATTCCTGTTTCACTCTTCTTGCTTGTACTCTGGCTTCCTGGCAGCACAAATCTCATCTAGAGCTTTGTGTCCACAAATCCAAGAAAACCCCTTTAGTCACTGATTGCAACTCCCTGTCTTCCTCTGATTGTTTTGTTCTGTTTATCCACAAGCAGTTCGGCTGCCTTGTGGGGTAAAGAAACACAAGTTTGAACTAAAATGGTAGATTGTTAAAGATCCCTAGAAGTTTCCCAGCAGAACAAAGTTATCACCCGGAGCATGCCAGTGATTCTAGGAATGAATCTGTGACAAGCCCCCCCCCCCGCCCCCGCCCATGTTTCTCCCCACCCTATGCTCAAGGGCGCCACTGGACCCATTTATTTAGAAAGAATTCATTCATTCCCTTAGGCGACAGTTCTTAACATTAAGAGGGAAGGAGAAGAAGGGGGCCCTGAGGTTCAAGAAGTTCCTTACTCTTTTCATTAAAATGTAGAGACCTTTGATAGGACGCCTAAAAACAATAGGGACTTCCTCAGTTTGAAAAGCACTAGTTTGTGTGATCCAACAACCATTAGTAGAAATTTCAAGGAAAGCTACTCTTTCTGAAAAATTTACTTTTAAGTCTCCTCCTATTAAGAGTACCTACAGACTAGGGGCCACCTAGAATTTTCAGTAGAAAATACAAAACCACTAAAATTCTCATCCCTGGAAAGAATAGATCATCATGTGATCAGAAAATCTGAAACCAAGTAACCCATTTAAATTAAGTACAAATCTACTGTGAACCTACTAATACTAAACGGTATGAAATGGTTAGATTTTTCTCATTGAATTTATCACCACGTTTTAAGTGCATTTTAGGAATGTATTAGGTGTTGGCAACAGAAAACGCACAAATTAGTAGCAAGTGTTCAAGGCAGTGAGATTACTGTTGGAGCAGGAACATAAATGTTGGTGGAGCTTCTTTTCCGTATCCCGAGTGTCCTAGTTGAAAGTGTCCTAGTTGTTCTGTGAGTTTCCACCACGTAGCCCACACGTGTAGCTGTGATCCAAAGGATTCGCGGCCATCTCACCTTTTTGGCTATTCTAATTATCTTCTACAGGTTATGTACAAAGAAAACTTGGGAACGGGCATCCCAACCCCCGTCACTCCAGAGATTGAGAGAGTCAAACGCAATCAAGAGAACTTTAGCTCGGTATTTACACATAATCAACTAAGAATCTCTATTTCCCCCCTTAAACATCTACCAGAATAACCCGCTATCCGTTTTTAAAAAGTAACAACTTAACAGTTCTGTGTCTGTGTGTGTGTGAGGGTGTGTGTTGTTATCTGACCAAAACCACCTGGACTCACCCAAAGTGACTTTTTCTGATAGTATTTTAACACTTAGCAGCTGACAAGTGTGGATACTTAGATCTGAAATACCGTGAGTACAGTTAACTCAAGACTCTTCATCAGTATCATCGTTTCCTGTAACTCAGTGCTTTGTGTTGTAATTTTCTTTTAATCCCCAGAATTAGCATGGTTGTGAAGGAAAAGTAAAAGTGTTATCCGTACTAAATATTACTCACGGAAAGACTCCCTCCTCACACAAACTCCCTGCCTCAATTTTCTCCCTCCCTTCATCTTTGTGCCTGTTTTGAATATTTTCTGGGTACTTTCTTGTATCTCACAGGTTTTGTACAAAGAAAATTTGGGGAAAGGAACCCCAACACCTATCACTCCAGAGATGGAGAGAGTCAAACGCAATCAAGAGAACTTTAGCTCGGTATTTCTTAGGGGGCAAAAAATAAAATCCCTTCTTATTTAAAATAATATTTTTAACACATTATAAACATATGACTTTTCTTCCTGTAAAATTACTAAATTCACATAATGAAAATAATGATCCAAATATTATCACAGTTTTCAACTCTAATTTAGTATTTACTTGCGTTCTGGTGTGAAACCTTAACTGTTTTCCCTAAAACATAACTATGGATCAGTTTCCTTAAAAACCCATAATATTCAGTGTTTGTTTGTTTTTTTTTCCCCCACCCTTAAGCCCGCCTTTAATAACAACAGGTGTTTCTAACTGGTGTGGAACAAGTCAAAAGTATAAAACTAACATCCCTTCAAAAGATCAGTGTTGATTAGAATTTTATTTGTGCGTATTCTGGCTCTGTTGGATGGATTTTTGGTGTTTGTAGCTTTTTGTAAAAAGAATGTGATTCTTAAATATTTTCATTCCAGAGATGAGATAGGAGCAGTGTATTGTATACCATGTAAGATATAAATGAGCTTCTCTTTGGAATAGTTTAAGGATCAACGAGAGCTAATATTTAGCTTTTAATTAGCATTTTCCCCCAAACTTCTCTTTCTCTCTGGTTCTCTATTTTGGGGTTGCCAGCAACTTATCATGGATATTAATTTCAGTTAACTTGACCACTACTTGATAAGGCCCGATCCTTCTGTCTTTGGGAGGAGACCTAAGTGACTCCTCCGGCAGCGTGGTGGCTGAGTCTGTGGCAATGCCACCCAGGGACAGACCTCGTACTGTGTGTGACTCCGTGTCGAAAGTGGTCGGTCCTGTTTCTTAAAGTTGCCAAGGCCCATTTTGTGTCATTATGAAGACAAAAATACTTTAAGGGACTGTTGTGAAGATGAAGTTACCTGAAAGATAGGTCCAGGCTGATGCGGTTGTTGGTTTTGTGCACACAGATTTTGTACAAAGAGAACTTGAGCAAGGGGACCCCCATTCCTGTCACTCCTGAGATGGAGCGAGTCAAACGCAATCAAGAAAACTTTAGCTCGGTATTCGGGAGAAAGTTCCTTTAATTCCGTATTTAAAAAAATAATAATTTTCTATAAAACAAACTTCTCACTATTAGCCCCTTTAAAATAATCAGTTTAACATTTTTAGAATTTCATCAACTGAATCCTGTTTTCCACATCTTTTACTTACCATTTGATTCTAACGTTCTGTACCTTTCATAATCGTCCCTTAAAACTTTTAATTCATTCCTTTCCTTCTCTTTTCAACTTTTATGTTGCTGCTGGGACTTTTGAAGTTCATTGATATCCAAAAAAAAAAAAAAAAAAAAAAAAACAACAAACACCGTAGCTCTTAATTTCTCAGGACTCTCTTTATTTAAGATGCCTCTGGGTTAGCTTTGCACGAAGACTAGAGTCCTTGAGGCCACAGGTAGTAGTGGCTCGTGACTGGGAATGCGCTTGCCTTAACCCAGATCCCATCTGGGTAAACACAGGCCGGAAAGAGAAAGTGGTTCAGGGTTGGAACCCAAAGCAGCCCTATCCTGATACTTGGCTAAACGAGCCATTCCATGAATAGAAATCCAGACCTTCTGATTTACTCTTTTAAAGACACAAATCAGATCATACATTTATATTTAATGTTACTTTTTATTTTAGTAATATTGTTGAAAAATTCTGTAATAGTCTGTGAAACTTCTGTATGAGGAACTTAAGAGTCACTTAGGCCTGAAATAGAAAATCAAATGTCAATAGGAAAATTTAGCTGGACGTTTTTTTTGGGGGGGGGGCAGGTTTGATCCAAAGTGGCTTTTAACTGTCAGTTTAAATATTTTCAGAAAGTTTTATTCTCCTATGTAAATAGTAACTTTCTTTGGTCCCACTCTCTTTTGGTTTTGTTTTTCATTCACTAACAACCTTTCAATTGTGTTAAATTGTCCATGTAAATTAATATTACTTCTGGAATGTTCACTGTTTTCCCTGTGGGATGATGATGATGATGATTTCTTCTTTTGGAAGAATTAAGGTTTGCATTAATTTTCAAAATTATATTTTAATTTTTTCTATATTAGAATAAGTATATTGTTTGAGATCTTAATGATCCCAGATAATTTTTTTTTCCTAAGTAACCTAAGTATTCATTGTTGCACAAGTTGCATTTAGGCAAAGTTGTCCTGATAGTGCATAGAGCTCCTAAGATTCCGTGGGAAATGAATAGCACTCTGTATTACAATATTAATTTTGAGATTTGACCACCTCCACAATTTAAATTTACTCAATAAAGGCCAATTTTGCTATACTACATAGATTTGGCCTGGAGTTTTAAATATCTGTTACTCTGTAAAACAGATGTTCTACGGAGGGAACGTTAGTATTTGGCAATCTAATTAAAAACTAATTTTTCTGTTGTACATAAGCACTTTAGTGCTCTTATGAAAATTATTTGTTTTTTTCCTTAATTCTCAACAGAGGAACAAAACCTTCAGTATACTATGAGTTAATATTGCAGTAAATATCAAATACACTGGCACTTTAGCTAAGGAAATCCAGAGCACATTCTCATCCTGATCTGTGTTTGGAGAGTCTTTCCTGTTTGACGTCTGTGGTCTCATCCTAGGGTCCCTCCAGGACAGATGAAAGGGCTGTCTTGACTGCTCTTGTTTTTTTCTGGATGCTTTCTTGTGTTGTACAGGTGTTGTACAAAGAAAACCTCGGGAAGGGGATTCCAATTCCCATCACTCCAGAGATGGAGCGAGTCAAACACAATCAAGAAAACTTTAGTTCGGTATTTAAAATTAAAAAAAAAAAATCCCTTTAACTATTTTTAAACCAAAAATTAATGGCTATATTTTAAATCTAATCAGCTTATCCCAATAAAAACTCTGACATGTCTTGTTCATGACCTAACGCTGCCATCTCCCCTGAATCCATTGCCCCACTTTGGTTAAACATTAATACCATTATTTGACTTATAAAAAAATAAGTTCAGTATTATATCCCAACCTTTAAAACCATAACCTTCCCAGTGTCTAAGGACCCACATTTATCCTGCTTTGGCAAATTTGATCTGAACATAAAGCTTCCAAAAATGTATTTAGCAAAGATTGGACTGTTGGCCCCACTTCCTATTCTAACCTTCTCTGTCCCTACTGGTATCTACACAGATATTTTGAAGTTGCTTTTTTGTAGCATCTTGTCATTGCTCTCCATATGCTTTAAAAATAATTCTTCCCAGTATGTTCACCCAAACTAAAAATTAAATACCTGGACTTCTTTTGAAAGCCAACAAAAGAAGGTTTGTGCACATGTATCTTTATACTATGTTTTTAAAAAAAATCAGATATCCTTATGTGGTTTATTAATAACATTTCCAAATCAAAAATAACTTCGTTGGTTCTCCTTTTGTCTCTCTTTTTATTTCTCTTCCTCTTAACAAACCGGCTGGGGGCACTAATCGTTGGTTCCCTTTCACCGCACACTCTGCAGAGATTAATCCAAACAACAAAAGTAACAAAATTTTCCTTTCCTGTCTCAGTTTTTGCTGCTCTTTCCTGCATTCCCTTACTTAATGTCTTTAGGCTCCTACAGGTTGGATCTAGAAGCTTCTGGTATCTCCCTTCCTCTAACCTCCTCTCTTTCCTCTTTGCCCTTCCTCCCCCCACTTCTCCACAAAAGGGGGAAAGTGGTTGATCCTTGTTTTTGTTCTGGATGCTCTCTTACCATACAGGTGCTTTACAAGGAGAACCTGGGGACAGGGATTCCAGTCTCCATCACTCCTGAGATGCAGAGAGTCAAACACAATCAAGAAAACCTTAGCTCGGTATTTTGGAAAGAAAGGGAAAAGCAGCTGCCACTTAACCTCATAATTAGATAACACTTGACACGTATTCCTCCTTAAAACCCACTCCCCAGCCTTTGTTTCTAATATACCTCACTTAGCAAAAGGACATACTTTTTATACTTTTACTACTATGGATTCGACTTTTTAAAACATTCATAACATTTAATTCTGTTATCCCATCTCGTATTTTTAAATATTTTTTTAAACCGCTTGTTTCTTAGTTTGCTTGGATAACAACAAAACCGAGTTCTAACAATCTCAAACCCCCCTGTCATTGGTGGGAGGCACGTGCTCACAGGAACGACAAAATGACATGAATGATGGACAGCCTTCCCCCAGCAGCTGAGGTCCTTGCTGCCCCGGAGCTCTGCTGCCAGTAGTCGGTTGGGGCGGCTGGTCGACCTGTAACTCCTGGCCCCCTGAACTCGACTGTGTCCTTTGGTAACAAGGAGGTTGAACTCACACTTAAAATCTTGCAACCAATGAAATGTTACTTATTTTTCTTTTTTCTGGATGCTTTCTCATCACGCAGGTGTTGTACAAAGAAAACATGGGCAAGGGAACCCCTTTACCTGTCACTCCAGAGATGGAGAGAGTCAAACACAATCAAGAAAATATTAGCTCGGTACTTTGGCAAGACAAGAAACAACTACTACTTTAATGACTTGAAATAATACTTATTAATCCTACTTTAAAAAAACAAATTTTGTGAATTTTGTTTATCCCATGTATCCTTCTATCCTAGAAGGCTACTCTTAACTTTAACTCTGTAATAACAAGATTGCTTTAATCAAGTTCTAATATCAGGAAGTAACAGATTTTTCCAATTTCGCTCAGCTCTCCCCAAACTCACTCTCTACCATCCTCAAGGTCTCTTTGTTTTACGTACTCATGAAATTGGGGGAGGGGCGTGGTCGATAGGAGAGCGCTCTCTGGAAAATTGGACTTGTGATCTTGTTTTGTTTTTGCACCTGTGACGTTAGGTTCTAATTTAACCTGTCAGATTTAGACAAAGAGACCTTGGGAAAAAATAACCCCTGATCCTCCAAGGATAATGACATTTCTATTCCATCTGATATTTAAAAATATATTTTTTTAAAAAAACCACTTGCCTTTTAGTTTGCTTGGATAACAAGAAAATCGAGTTCTAACAATCTTGAGTCCCAGGTGGTTGTTTAGAGGTACTGTGCTCTTGGAAATGGAAAAACTAAGATCCACCAGTTGTTTCAGAAAATTACCAATTAAGAAGGAAGCATCACTCAAACGGTTTTTGCTTTACCAATTTTAGTTTTTTGTGTTGTGTTTATCATAGTGTCTAACTGCTAACTGGTGAGCCGTTGGCCGCAAGCCTGCGCTCCGTGTATCCTAGGTTTCTTGCTGACCAGGGGGTTGGGGTCCCTGAAGGGGACCCCCCCCAGCCTCCCGGGAGAGCACTGCCTCGGACTCCCGGAGCACGTGCTACGCCCCACTGCCAGGTCCCGCTGGTGACGGGGGCCTTGCCGCTCAGGGACCCCCTTTAAGAAGCGCGGTGCCCCCGTGAAGGGCGCCGGGGCAGGCCCTGAGGTGCAGCATCCACGCTGCTGCCGGTATAGCGCTGAGAACTGCCCGGGGACGCTCTAGAGGGTCCAGGGGCCGCGCCCCGGTCTGGCCCGCCGCTCCCCTGGGGGGCGGCCCCTGCACCTCGGGTCCTGGCTGGGGGCCGCCTGCTGCCCGGAGCGCGGGGGTGGCCGTGACCCACCCCAGCCCGCACCCCGGGAGCCGCCCCCCCCCCTGCACCCTGCGGCGACCCCAGCCCGCCCCCGCCCCCCCACGCCCTGCAGTGACCCCAGACCCCCTTAGGATCCGCTGTCCCCCCCCAGGCCCTGCGGCGACCCCAGCACCCCCAGGAGCCGCCCCCAGCCCCGCTGCCACAGGCCCGAGCCCCGGAGCCCCGGAACAGCTGATCCGTCCCGTTTCGTCTTGCGGGCACTAATTTCTTCTTCTTTCTGGCTCCTCGGTGCCGCCGGCGGCGTAGGTTCTGTACCGGGAGCAGGTGGGGAAGGCGACCCCGACCCCCGTCACGCCGGAGATGCAGAGAGTCAAACGCAACCAGGAGAACATTAGCTCGGTATCGTGGCGGGGAGCGGGCGCGTGCGGCCCGGCCCCCGGCCCCCTGCCCCCCCCCCCCCACCGAGCCACGGGCCGACTGTCGCGGGCCCCTACCCCCGCCCCCACCCCCCCCACGGCCCCAGTACGCGCGGCCCCCGCCCGAGCCCCCGTCTCAGCCCGCACGTGGCCCCCGCAGGTGTCGTACCGAGAGCAGGTGGGGAAGGCGACCCCGACCCCCTTTACTCCCGAGATGGAGCGAGTCAAACGCAACCAGGAGAACTTTAGCTCGGTATCGTGGCGGGGAGCGGGAGCGGGCGCGTGCGGCCCGGCCCCCTGCCTCCCCCCCCCCACCGAGCCACGGGCCGACTGTCGCGGGCCCCCCCCCGCCCCCACCCCCCCCCACGGCCCCAGTACGCGCGGCGCCCGCCCGAGCCCCCGTCTCAGCCCGCACGTGGCCCCCGCAGGTGTCGTACCGAGAGCAGGTGGGGAAGGCGACCCCGACCCCCTTTACTCCCGAGATGGAGCGAGTCAAACGCAACCAGGAGAACTTTAGCTCGGTACCTGGGGAGGACGGGGGACCGCGGCGCCCGGGCGCCTGCCGACTGGCTGCGGCACTAACCTTTCGCAGTTGCCCCGAAACTGACTTTTTGGAAGCCCCTCTTTGCCCCTAAAACCAACCAGCCGACCCCAGCAGCTCCCACCGATTAATTCCTCATCCTGGGCTTTACACGGAACGTGCAACGTGCGGACGGCTTTCCTCCCGCTGTGATCTCCCCTCCCGGTGTGACCCCCAGTGTGACCCCCGTGCGCCCCCTCACCCGGTGTGACCCCCCCCACTCGTGCGACCTCCCGGTGTGACCCCGTGCCCCGGTGTGCCCCCCCTCCCCCACCGCTCGCTGACGCCGGCGCCCTCGGCCCCCAGGTGTGCTACCGGGAGAGCGTGAGGAAGGGCACGCCCACGGCCGTCACCCCAGAGATGGAGCGAGCTAAGCGCAACCAGGAGAACCTGAGCTCGGTACTGGGCGGCCGCCGCCTCGATCATGTCCGTCCCGCGTGGACGCGCCCTCGCCCCGGCGGGCAGGGGGGCCCGGGGGTCGCGGCCTGGCCCGTTAACACCTGCGCCTCTTGCTCGCCTGCAGGTGGACGCTGCGATTAACACAACCGGCCTTTAGGTGCCTGTGGCCGTACTAAGAAAGAACGCCTGCGGGCGTCCCGCGGCCCCGCTGGGGGGTGGGGGCGGGTCACAGCCCGTAACACCTGCCGATGTCCCGCAGCCCCGCGGGGGGGGGGGCGGCCGGTAACACCTGCCGATGTCACGCGGCCCCGCTGGGGGGGCGGGGGCGCCGCCCGGGTCACAGCCGTGGCCCGTTGACCCCTAAGCCGGGGCCCTGAAAGGCGTGCGGCCCGGGCTGGGTGTCGTCGGGGCTCCATGTTGGGGCCCACACTGCTCGGCGCCACCTGCACGTGGGCCTATGAAAACGGTCCCGAGTGGAGAAGGATGGTGGCCGTGGGACGCGGGCCGGCTCCGGGTGCGGGTCTCCCCCGAGGCCCGGGGCGCGCGGGCAGGGACGGTCCCCTCGGCGCGCGGATGCCAGGTGGCGCCGCCTGATGTCCTGGGGAAACCCAAGGCCATGACGACAACGGTCCCGGGCTCGGCCCGCACCTGCTGACGCCCCGCGCCCCCCGCAGGTGCTGTACACTGACGGCTTCCGCAGGCACATCCAGGGCAGGGCCGCGCACGTGCTGGACACCCCGGAGATGCGGCGCGTGCGCGAGACCCAGCGTAACGTGTCCACGGTGAGTGCGGGGGGACGGGGTGGGGAACGGGGGAGCCCCAGGCCCACGCACCGGCGCCCACGAACCGCGGCCCTGCAGGTGAAGTACCACGAGGACTTTGAGAAACACAAGGGCTGCTTCACGCCCGTGGTCACGGACCCCATCACGGAGCGGGTGAAGAAGAACACGCAGGACGTCAGCGACATCACCTACCGTGGCATCCGGAGGAGGGTGGTGGAGATGGAGCCGGGCCGCGGCGGCCAGGCCCAGGAGCCCGTCACAGGTGGGGGGCGGGGGGGTGCTCCGCACGACGGCCTCGGCCTGGGGCTCCCGGCACCACCACGCGCGCCTCCGCCCACCACGCGAGGACCAGGTGTCCCGCCCCCGGGGAACCCCCTGCCCCCGCCCCTGCCACCCGCCCCCGGGACCCTACCCCGCCACCCGCCCCCGCTACCCCCCAGCCCCCCCCACCCCCGCGCGCCCCCCGCCGGGGTCCGACCTGGGCGCCTGTCCCGCGCAGGCCTCCGCGTGTGGCGCACCAACCGCGGCTCCGTGTTCGATTACGACCCCGCGGAGGACAACATCCAGTCGCGGAGCTTGCACCTGCTCAACGGTAGGGACGGCTGCGGCGGGCCGGGGGCGACCAGGCTTGGCGGGGACCCTCGGGGCCGGACCCCGTCCTTGCTGGGCGCCGAGGCCGCGGAGGGGCCGCCGGGGTGTGGGGCCCCGTCGGTGCCGCCGCGTGCGAGGCCCCCCCGCCCCCGGGGAGGCCGGCCGCCAGCCGGGGAGGTTGCGGGGCCGCAGGGTGCCACCTCTCCGCCCCCCCGACACGCTGACGCCCCGGCGGCCCCCCTAGGGCAACGGCCTGCGGCCTCGGGCGCTCTGGGAGGCGGCAGCGGGGATGGGGGGGGCGCCCCGGGGGGGCGCCCCGCCCCGCCCCGCCCTGCTGCCAGGCCCCTCCAGGACCCTCCGGGGCCGCCGCGCTGTCTGCGGGAATCCACGTGCCCCGGACCCGGGTACCCGCAGGGCCCGCCGCGGCCACACCCCTGCCCCTGCTGTGTTCCCCCCCCCGCGCTGTCTCCCCCACCCCTGCTGTCTCCCCCACCCCTGCTGTCTTCCCCCCCACGCTGTCTTCGGCACCCCTGCTGTCTTCCCCGCCCCCCTCTGTCTTCCCCCGCTGTCTACCCGCCCCCCGCTGTCTACTCCCCACGCTGTCTTCCCCCCCACTGTCCCATCCTCCCCTCTACCCTCTCTGCTCCCCTCTCCTCTCCCACTCTCCCCCGCCAGCAGCCTTGGCCTCACCCCTGCCCTGCTACTCCCACTCCTGCAGCCTCATACCTGATCCCCCACTACCCCCACACGACCTCAGCCTCACCCCTTTACTCCGGGTCCCCCTCCCTGTGGCCTCCCCTCTGCCGCCTCACGCCCACACAAGGCTTCACCCCTACACGTAGCCTCACCACTCCCCCCCACTCGCCCATCTCTACCCCATCTCTTCCCTCCTCCCGCGGCCACGTCCTAATCCCCCTCTCCGCAAACCACGTCCTAACCGCCCCCCCGCGGTCTCTTATACACCTCGCGGTGCCCCCCCCCGCCCCCCGCGCAGCCTCCTCCCCTCCCCTCCTCGCGGTCTCCCTCTCCCCCCCAGCGGCCTTCCCCCCTCCCCCTCCGTCCACATCTTAAACCCTCCACCCGTCCTAAGGTCTCCCCCCCCCCGCCCCCCTCGCCACAGCATCCTAACCCCCCCGCCCGCCCCAACAGCCCAGGCGCAGCGCCGGAGCCGCGAGCACTCCCGGGCGGGCTCGGCCAGCGCGCTGAGCGGCGAGGACAAGTCGGAGCCCTCGGAGCCCGCCGACCCGCGCCTGTCCGCTTACAGCGACGGCATCGTCTTCACCGCCTCAGGTACCGCGGGGGCCACCCGCCCTCGGGGCTCGGGCTGCAGCAGCCGGTAGAGGCTGGGCAGCGGGCCTCACGGGGCTCCAGGCCTCCTGGGGAGGGGGGAGGCTTGGGCAGCAGGTGCAGGACCCCCCAGCAGGTGCGCCCCCCTCCACGGGCAGCAGGTGCAGCCCCCCCCCCCCGCGGGCAGCAGGTGCAGGCCACCCCACCCCCCACCCCCGCGGGCAGCAGGTGCAGGCCCCACCCCTCGCGGGCAGCAGGTGCAGGCCTGCCCCTTGCCAACCCTCCCCCACCCCAACAGCCTACAAGCACGCCAGGACCACGGAGCTGCCCCCGCAGCGGTCCTCCTCGGCGGCCACGCAGCAGACCACGCTCTCCTCCATCCCATCGCACCCCTCCACTGCCGGGGTAAGTGCAGCCCCGCCCCACCTGCTGTAGGCGTCACGTTTTTTAAAATTAAGATTTATTTATTCCTGAGAGACAGAAAGAGAGGCAGAGACCCAGGCAGAGGGAGAAGCAGGCTCCCTGCAGGGACCCGACCGGGGACTCGATCCCAGGACCCTGGGCCTCAGGCACACACTCAGCCTCTGAGCCTCCTGGGGGCCCCTCGGCACTCTTTTAATGCACCTATTACCAGGCGTATGAGAAACGCTTCATTCCCAAGCTCAAATTATTTAAACTAACAATCCCTTGGGGCTCACTGGTCCTACCCACTATCTTCAAGTATCTGCTGTTTGGAATCCTCGTTCAAGAGGATTACGCATGTGTCACACGTAAAACATGTCATCTTAGATCTCCTTAAATATAAGGGATATAAATATAGATAAATATAAAATAATACATATAAATAAGTCAGTCATTTTTACAGTTCACCAAACTACTTTAAAAACTCAGTTTAAAACCCTGGATTCATCTATATCACAAAAACTTAATTCTTTAGGGTTGAAATAAAAATATTTCTATTAACAAAAATATTTGTATGTAGAAAACTGTCTTTATGAAAGGACAAAGATCTAAGTAAGTATTAAGACCCATTATATTCCAGGAACAGAACCTTGTAGTCATTTCTCCTGAAATAAACCCATGAACCCATGATTTTGGCAACTCTAAAATCCTAGCATTCTGTGTATTAAAATTAACATTCTGTTTGACAGAGTGCATAAGCAGGGGGAGCAGCAGGGGGAGGGAGCAGCCGACTCCCCACAGAGCAGGGAGCCCGATGTCCCCGGCTGGGATCATAACCCCAGCCAAAGGCAGCCACTTAACCACATGAGCCCCTCCGCTCCCCTCCAGTGGATAACTATTAACCAAATAGGAGCAAAACATACTATAAAGCTGTTATCATTAAATATGGGTTTAGCATGGGACTAGATATGAGAATAGCTTACAAATCAGCAGGGGGAAACAGTAAAATTGTAAAATACTACAGAAAACTAGAGGCCACTTTTATAATATCGGGGACAACCAAGGCCTTCCTCAGCAAGTTCCAGAACCTAAGGATGTGAAAGAAAAGACCACATATCTGACCATAAAATTTTTTTAGAGATTTTGAGAGAAAAACACGAGCAAGCAGGAGCAGTGTGGAGGGACTTAACCCCAGGCCTCTGGACCAGAAGATTTTATTTATGACAGACACAGAGAGAGAGGTGAAGAAGCAGGCTCCATGCAGGGAGCCCGACCTGGGACTCTATCCTGACCTGGGACTCTATCCCGGGACTCTGGGGTCACGCCCTGGGCTGAAGGTGGTGTTAAACCACTGAGCCACCTGGGCGGCCCTAAACGTTTTTATAACAAAATGAAACCTATGAAACTGGGAGAAAATATCTGCATATATAACAAAAAGCCCTATCTAAAAGGCATAACACCCAAAAATTCATTGGCAAATTATTCCTTCTGGTCAAAATAAGATATGGAAGCAAACGAATAGACAACTTACAGCAAAAGAAATAGAAACATCCAACAAAAGTGTCCACCATGACTGCTAACTAGGAATATGCAAATTATAGTGTTAGAATCCTCTCATGGTAGTGAATTTTTTTTATTATTATTAAAATGAACATACCATTTGACCTACTATCTTCACCTTTAAAAGGTCTTTTCCTGGGAAACCCGGGTGGCTCAGGGGTTGAGCGGCTGTCTTCTGCCCAGGGCGTGACCCCGGGGTCCTGGGATCCCCGCAGGGAACCTGCTTCTCCCTCTGCCTGTGTCTCTGCCTCTCTCTCTCTGTCTCATGGATAAATAAATAAAATAACAAAAAGCTCTTTTCCTGAAATACTTGCCTAAAGACAAACATTAGGGGATTAGTGTAAAATAGTAACAATTAAATGTCCAGAGGTATAGAAATGGTTAATTTGTGATCTTACGATACAGAATTCTCTGCAGCAGCAAAAAATATTAAGACAGAAAAAAAAGAGACAGATCTGTATTTATATGGAATGACCCTGAAGTTATATTAAATGGAAAGAACAAGTCAGAGTATGAATCTCAGTAGTTAAGGGGAAACCTGTCTTTGATCATTTCAGAATGCCAGGAAAAAATACGTGGGTTACATCTCCAATTACTAACCAGTGCGGCTCCTATGAAGGAAATTTGGGCACTTTCAATTTTTGTTATTTTTATCTACAAGTAGTGTTACAAGAGCTGAATTACATTTTTTTTTAATTGTAAAACCACTTGAGCTCTACCTTTTTACCACATTTTTAAGTGTTCGATACATTCAGGCTTGTGTACAGATCGCCAGAGATCTCCAGAGCCCATTTGTCTTAACTGGAACTCCATGCTTACTGATTAGTAAAGTGCCCACTTTCCCTTCTTCTCTAGTTGGGGTTTTTTTGTTTAATGTGGAGGACAGCTTTTAGGAACTTTTACAACCAGCGTGCTTCCAAATTCCCAGTGAAAGAATATGTGCAGTATTGCTGTGGTCTTTCAAATTTTTATTCTTCAAAACAAAAAATTGACTTTTTCAAAAGGGAAGATAAGGCCACATACAAAGTTAGCACATTCCATTCTTTTTTTCATAGTCTTATGAACATATTAACATACTATTAAGTTCATTTGCAGTGTATGGGTCCACTGATTTTTATTTCATTTGGTTATTCAACTGCTACCGTCATCTAATTTTATAACATTTCATCACCCTAAAAAACCCCTTGTACCCATCAACGGTCCCCCCATCCCATCCTGAGGGATCCACTAATGCTCTTTGTCTGCATTTGCCTGTGCAATGTACTTCACATAAATTCAGTCACACAGTATGTGGTCTTCGGGGACGGGCTTCCTGTCCTCAACGCCGAGGTTCGCCTGCTTGTATCACGGCAGTAAACACTCCTTAGTACCAAGTGTTCCATCGTGTGGAAATACCACCCTGCCTTCCTTCATCAATTGATAGGCATTTGGCTCTTTTCCATTTTTTGACTGCCGTGAAGGATACCGGGAGTGTGGATGCACGAATTACCGTGTGGACATATGTTCTCGCGCCCCTTGGGGATGTAGGTAGGGCCGCAGTACCATAACTCTGCATCGAACAAGGGAGGAGCTTGCAAAAACTCTTTGCAAAGTGGCTGCACCATCTTACTTTCCCATCAGCAGCTTTTTTTTTTTTAATTTTTATTTATGATAGAGAGAGAGAGGCAGAGACAGGCAGAGGGAGAAGCAGGCTCCATGCACCGGGAGCCCGACGTGGGACTCGATCCTGGATCTCCAGGATCGCGCCCTGGGCCAAAGGGAGGTGCCAAACTGCTGCACCACCCAGGGATCCCCCATCAGCAGCTTTTCAAATTTCTCCACACCCTCCCCAGTATCGGCTCTGGGTCCTCGCTGATTCCTACCATTCTAGCGTGTTTGAAGTCGTAGTTCCTTGGGGTTTTCCCTGCTGACTAAAAACATGGGCTATTCGTACATCTCCTTTGTGGAGAATTCAGATCCTTCGCCTCCCTCCCGCCTTTTTTCAGTTTTGAATTGTAGGAGTTTTTATCTTCTGGATGTAATCCCTTACTGGATGTATGATTAGCAAATACTTGATCCTGTTTTGTGAGTAGTAGTGAGTAGTCTTTTTACTTTCCTGGTGGTGGTTGTACATTCTCTTTGTGTAACTTAGACCTTAAAATTAGGTGTTCAGGTTGATTGTTGCAAATCTAATCGTGTGTGTGTGTGTATACATATATTTTTTTTTACCTTTTTCCATCTTCACAAATAGAAGATCTTCCGTGCCATGTACGACTATATGGCTGCTGATGCAGATGAGGTGTCCTTCAGAGACGGAGACGCTATTGTAAACGTCCAAGCGATCGACGAGGGTTGGATGTATGGCACTGTGCAGAGGACGGGCAGGACCGGCATGCTGCCAGCCAACTACGTGGAAGCCATTTAAGCATTTGAGTATTGCACTGGTCTGCGGGACCTGCACATCCTGCAGTCAGGGTTTCAGTTCAGACTCCCCACCATTATTTCCTAAGTTCTCAAAGCTGCCCAATGGTTTTTCTGTGTCAATATGGTTAACAGTTGCACCATCCTTTAATTTGTTTCTATATGAACCTCAGTAATTCTCCAGTAAAACAAATCTTAATATCACTAATTGTCCAATTATTAAACTAGATCTACTTCATTATTTTCTGGATTTACACATATAACTTAAGAGACATTAAACCCATAGGTTCGTGATTCTTAAAACTGCCATTACTAAATTTTCCATATTGACTTAAAGTTTAATTATGGAATAGATATTTTAAAAGTTTATGCAATCTTTATTGCTGTATCAACCCAGAGTCTTTCTCCATTATGAAAATGTTTAACATTATTTTTTTTAAAACAAGGATTCTGAACATGTTAAACACAAAGAACAATGGCAGAAACACTCATCTTTTCCTTGCTCACTGAATGCTCATGCTTTTAATTCTATTCCTTCAGGTCTGAAGTTACAAAGGTGATAGTCAATAAAGTCTAGAATTCTGCAATAAACACCACTGATGTAGTAACTTATTTTTAATGGTTGTTTTGATCAACAAATCAATTTCAATAAAGCAAATCCATCAGTTTAGACTTTACTAAAAAAATTTAAATGTACCGTTAAAAATGTACACACGTGGCTTTCTCAGGACTATACTGTATTCAGCAAGCTTCCCTTATGGCTCAGCTGATAACATTTTAAAAACCACTGTGGGGTCAGCAGTGGACAGCTGGGAAAGGGATGGCACTGCACGCCCCATCCAAAGCACTGCCGCCACCTGGCAGTGGCCCAGCACCACTCCACAGACTCCTGCCCTGAGAGGGGAGGATAACACACACCCCGGCCCAGCTGTGTGGCCCCAGCAATGGACTCGGGGTAGACATCAGGTCTGACTGTAGGCCCCACACACCAATGAAAGCTTCTCAAAGGACAACACAGGGAAAGCCTAAGGCAGTTCCATACCCACTGCATCTCTGGCGAACACCTCATCTGACTCAACTCAAGCCCAAGGAGGCCCCAGACTGGCCCACTCAAGCCACAGGAATGAAACCCTGTCCACAAGTGGCAATGAAAGCTATTGCAGATGACTGGACTGAAGGCAAACGTGACTCTGCCACAAATCGGGGTACATGCAACACACACAGGCGATAGCCCCCTAGCCAGGTTTTGGTGAGCAGAGGATATTGAGCAGTAGGGCACCACAGGACCTCTTCTTCATAAGGCTACTACTTGCAAAAGCCAAGAGACATAGTTGACTCTCCTAACACACAGAAACAGATGCAGCGTTAGATAAAATGAAAAGTCAGAGGACCAAGTCCCAAATGAAAGACCAGGACAAATCACAGCAAGAGATCCAAAAAAAAAAAAAAAACAAAAACAAAAAAAACAAAACAAAACAAAACAAACAAACAAAAAAAAAAAAAACCAGAGCTAAGTAATACACCTGATAGAGGGTTTAAAGCAATAGTCAAGGATATTCTGGACTTGAGAAAAGACTTTGAGGACATTGGTGAGTTGTTCAACAAAGAAAACCATGGAAACCAATCAGAGATAAACTCAGTAGTTGAAATTAAAAATATAATGGAATAAATAGTAGACTTAGAGGAAGCAGAACAGATCAATGGCCTAGAGGACAGAGCAATGGAAAGCAATCAAGCCGAACAGGAGAGAATAAATAAATAATGAGAATAGACTAAGGAAAAACTAGGTGACACCATTAAGCCTAATAACATTTGCATTACATGGATCTCAGAAGAGAGAAAGGGGACAGGAAATTTATTTAAAGAAATTGCTGAAAATTCTCCAAATCTAAGAAAGGAAACAAATTTCAGATCCAGGAGCCACCAAAAAGTCCTCAACAATACCCAAGGAATTCCATATGAAGATGCACAGTAATTAAGATGGCAAAAGCACTGACAGAATTTAAAAAGCAGCAAAAGAAAACATTTACATACAAGGGAAACTCCATAAAGCTCCTGGTGTATTTTTCAGTTGGAACTCAAGTATCTATAAAGTCAGTCAAGGAATCCACAAAATAAGGCTGCAATGTATGACACTGAATACCCAAAACACTGTGGGTAAGGAGAGAAGAATGAGTTAAGACTTAAGCTATTGGCAACTTAACTTACTGCATATAGACTACTATATGCAAAAGATGCTGTGTATAATCTAATGGAACCACAAATCAAAAACCAGTAATACGCAAAAAAGAAGATGACAGGGACCCAACTATATCGCTAAAGAAAGCCAGCAAACCACGAAGAGAAAAATGAGAAGCAACAGAGAATGACAAAAACAACCATAAAACAACTAACAAAGTAGCAATCAGGACAGATCAATAATTAATCTGAATGTACATGGAGTAAATGCACCAATCAAAAGACATAAGGTGATGGATCGGATAAAAAGAAAGAAATACACCGCCTACAAGAGACTCATTTCAGATCTAAAGACACATGCAAGTGGCAAGTGAAGGAAACCATTTACATGCAGATGGCAGTAGAGGAAAGCTGAGATAGCAATACTTACATCAGATGAGAGAGATTAAAGACAGTAATGAGAGACAAAGGATACTATATAATCAAAGGAACGATCCAACAAGAAGACCTAACAACTGGGGGCACCTGGCTGGCTCAGTAGGAAGGGCATGATGACTTGATTTCAGGGTTGTGAGCTGGAGCACCACGTTGGGTGTAGAGATTAGACAAACATAATGATTATATTGCAAATTGGGAAGTACCCAAATATATAAAGCAGCTAACAGCAAACATAAAGGAAGTAACTGATAATAATACAATAATAATAGAGAACACCTCACACATCAATGGATAGATCATTAAAATAGAAAACCAACAAGGAAACAGTGGCTCTGAATGACACAATGGACCAGATGGCTCTAACAGGTCTATTCAGAACATCCCATCCTAAAATAGCAAAACACATTCTTTTCAACTGAACGTGGAACATTCTTCAATACAGATCACATATTAGGCCACAAAGTGAGTCAACAACTTCAAAACAATTAAAATCATAGTATGAAACTATGATACTTCCTATTATGACACTGTGACACTAGAAATTAACCATAAAAAATCTGGAAAAACAAATACATGGAGGTTGAATAATATGCTACTAGACAATGAATGGGTCAATCAAGAAATCAAAGACAAGGGACACCTGGGTGGCTCAGTGGTTGAGCATCTGCCTTGGTCTCTGGCCGTGATCCTGGGGTCCTGGGATCAAGTCCCACCTGCTTTTCCCTCTTTTTACGTCTCCGCCTCTCTCTGTGTCTCTCACGAATAAATAAAATCTTTAAAAAAAAAAAAAAAATCAGGGACACCTGGGTGTCAGCGGTTTAGCGCTGCCTTCAGCCCAGGGCGTGATACTGGAGTCCTGGGATTGAATCCTGCATCAGGCTCCCTGCATGGAGCCTGCTTCTCCCTCTGCCTATGTCTCTGCTTCTCTTTCTGTGTCTCTCATGAATAAATAAATAAAATCTAAAAAAAAAATGCAGAAATAAAGAGACAAAAGAAGATGAAAACAGGAGTCCACAATCTTTGAGACACTGCAAAAGCTATTCTAAGAGCCAAGTTTATAGCAATACAAGCTTAACTCACGAAGCAAGAAAAATACCAAACAGCCTAACCTTATACATAAAAGAGCTAGAAAAGAAAGAATAAAACCCAAAACCAGAAGAAACAATAAAGATTAGAGCAGAAATAAACAAAATAGAAATTAAGAAAACAATGAGAACAGATTATTTAATGTTAGCAAACGGAATCTAACAATACACTGAAAAAATCATCCACCATGATCAAGTGGATTTATGGAATACAAGGGTAGCTCAATATTCACAAATCAGTCACCATGACATAGTACATCAACAAAGGAAAGGATAAACACCACATGCTCATTTCATCAGATGCAGAAAAATCATCTGACAAAGTACATCATCATTCATGATGAAAACAACAAAGTAGGTTTAGGGGAAACAGACTCAATAAAGACCGTATATGAAAAAACCCACAGCTAACATCCTATTCACTGGTGAAAACCTGAGAACATTTCCCCAATGGTCAAGAACAAGCCAAAGATGTCCACTCCCGCCACCTTCACTCAACACAGTATTGCAAGTCCTAACTACAGCAATCAAAGAAGAAAAAGAAAAGTCATCCAAATTGGTAAGGAAGAACTACAACGTTCACTATTTGTAGATGACGATACTATACATAGAAAACCCTAAAGACTCCACCCAAAACCTATTAGAACTGATAAATGAATTCGGTAAGGCCTCAGGATACAAATATACAAATTTCTGTTGCATTTCTATACGCTCATAATGAAACAACAGAAAGAGAAATTAAGGAAACAATCCCAAAATCGTTTTGCAGTTGCACCAAAAATAATACCAAGGAATAAACTTCACCAAAGAAGTGAGAGACCTGATGTCTAAAAAGTACAGAATGCTGAGGAGGAACCTGAAGAGGACACCAGCAAATCCAAAGATCTGCCACGTGCATGGATTGGGGGAACAAATATCGTTAAAATGTCCTTATTATCCAAAGCAGTCTACAGATTTAGCGCAGTCCCTATCAAAATCCCAACAGCATTTTGCACACAAGTAGAATCATCTTAAAACTTGTGTGGAACCACGAAACACCCCGAATGGCCAAAGCAATCTTGAAAGAGACAACAACTGAACGTATCACAATCCTCAATAACAAGATATGCTACAAAGCTGTAGGAATCCAAACGGTACAGTGCTGGCGCAGAAGCGGACGCTTGGATCAATGGACCGGGACAGGAAGCCCAGAAACACACTCAGGATTGTACAATTAATCTTTCACGAAAGAGGCAAAGACTATGCAGTGAGAGAGCGTCTCTGTAACCAATGGTGTGGGGAAACCTGGACAGTTACATGCAAAGGAACCAAAGTGGACCGCTCTCTTACGTCACACACAAAGATAAACCCCAAGTGGATTCAGGACCTAAATGGGAGACCTGAAACCGTAAAAATCCTAGAAGAGAGCACAGGCAGTAATACCGGACACTGACTAGAACAACATTTTTTTTTTCATAGCAGGATTTTTCTAGATAGGTCTCCTAAGGCAAGGGACACAAAAGCAAAAAGAAACTATTGAAACTACTTCAAAATAAAAAGCTTCTGCACAGCAAAGGAAATAACAAAACTAAAAGACAACCTACTGAGTGGGAAAAGATATTTGCAAGTGACCCGATACAGTGTCAGCATCCAAAGTATATAAAGAACTTAATGCAATTCAACACCAAAAAACAATCTAAATAAAAACGGGCAGACACACAATGAACAGACATTTCTTCAAGACAAATACGTGGCCGACACGAGAAAATGCTCAACCTCAGGGATCACCACAGATCAGGGAAATGCAAATCAAAACTACAGTGAGGTAGATATGCCTCACACCTGTCAGAATAACTTAAAAAAACAAAAAACAAAAAAACAACCCACAAGAAACAAAGCATTGGCAAGGATGTGGAAAAGGAACCTTGATGCACTGCTGGTGGGAATACAAACTGGTGCGACCACTATAGAAAACAGGATGGAGGGTCCTCAAAAAAATAAAAAATGGAACTATCCCGTGACCTGTAATCACACCCAAATATGAGAACACTAGTTTGAAGAGGCACATGCACTGTTCTGTCAGTGCAGTACTATTTACAAGAGCTGCGGTGTGGGGGTGCCCAGCGTCCACCCATCGAGAAGCGGACAAACCCGCGGTATATGAACTGTGGAGGTTACTCGGCCACAGGAAAGGATGGAGCCAGACCATCTGCAAAATGGATGGAGCTAGAGGACAGGACGCTACGCGAGGTAAGTCCGAGAAAGATAAATACCATGACATTACTCCTACGTGGGATTTAAGAAACAAAGATAAAAGGGGACAAATTAAAAAAAAAAAGCCAGACCTAACTACTGAGAACAAACTATTGGATACCGGAATGGAGGGTAGTCGGGGGTGGGGGGTGTGTGTGTGAAAAAAGTAAAGGGGCTCGTGTACATTTACCGTGATGAGCACCAACATCCACAGTTGTTCCATCACTGTACACCTGGAACTAACCCTCCAAGTTAACTATGCTGGAATTAAAAGGGAAAAAAAAGATAAAAATTGCATATAATCATTTTCAACACCAATTTATTATTTGCCCGCTTAATAGTGCAGTGTGCTTCCCTGGTCACAGTGCATGGCGTTGGGGGAGCCCCGTGGGGATGGGAGCCAGGAAGCAAGGCCATGGAATACGGGGAAGCTTTACCCAGAGGAGCCACACTGGCTCCACCGGGGAGACGGGAGCTGAGGGGCTGAGCGCACATAAGGAAGCAGGCGGTTGTGGCCTCCCCAAGTACACAGGCTCAAGTGCTGACTGAAATTTGGAAACAGGCTGTAAATTCACTACCGCGAAACTAAAACTTGTGATAAAAAAAAAAAAAATAGTTATGGGATCAGACTCCTGACCTCAGGGACTCTTTCTAATCTGCAGCCGGTGGGCTGACAGCTCATGACCAAGGCCGTCAGACTGCTGTCCTCAAGGGTTCTTTTTTTAAGATTTTATGTTTTTATTGGTGAGACACACGGAGAGAGGCAGAGGCCCAGGCCGGAGGGAGAGGCAGGCTCCACGCGGGGAGGCCGACGCGGGACTCGATCCCGGGTCCCCGGGGTCACACCCTGGGCCGCAGGCCGACGCCCGACCGCCGAGCCCCCTCGCGGGTCTCTTCCGAGGAGGCTCCCGGCAGACCCGGTGCACGCAGGCCGAGCCCACTGGTGTCTTGTGAAACCTAGTGGCCCCGGGAGGGCCCGCGGCGTCGCCTGCACGTGCTGGAGGTGCCGAGCGGCCCCGCCCCATCCTCACTCTTGGTTTAAAGCGGGTTAAATCCCGGGTTAGGCGCAGCAGTGCCCTTTGTGCGCTATTTTTCCGACTTTAGGGACTGGGTTTACGCAGTTGCAATAAATGTTTTAAGATTTCCGATGCACTTTTTAAGGTTGCCAAAGCATACTTTGCGGTTGCTGTTACAGACAGACACAGGTTTTTATCTGACTTTAGGGCTTTTAGTTAAAGGCTTGGACGTTTTCATACGGAGACGACAAAGTCCCATGCCGCGTCCCGTCCCCTGTCGCCTCCCGAGAGCTCGCGTCGCGGCCGCCCTGCTTCCGCCGGCCCGACCAGCGCCCTCCTCCCACTGCCTTACGGCGAGTCCTGTTAATCGCGTCTTAAAACGATCACAACTGAGACCGTTAACACCTGGACAGCCCGGGTCCAGGGCTCCCAGTGTGCGGCTCGCGCGCCTCTCAGGGCTGCCGCTTGGGGCCCATTTCTGCGAATTCAGCGATACGAGGGGGTCCTTCGTGCAGACGCGCCACACACTCGCCTGCGGCCGCCGAGCCCGGGGCGCCGGCTGCCCGCGCCGCCCCGCGCCCGCACCCGCGCCCGCACCCGCGCGGGTCCACGACGGGGTGAAGGGGCGAGTGGCCCACACCCGCGCGCCCGGGGCTCCGCCGCGGCGCCGCCCGCCTCAGCCTCCCCGCGCCCCGGGCCCCCGCGAGCCCCGCCCGAGCCCCGCCCCCCACCCACAGGGTCCCCGCGTTACCGGTCGAGGCCAGGTCGCGCGGGGCAGCCCGAGGCCGCGCGGCGGCGGGAGCGGAGCGGAGCGGAGCTTCTGGGCGCCGACCGAGCCGGAGCCGCTGGCGAGGTCCCGGCCCAGCAGCGCCCGCGCCCGCGCTCGCGCCGGCGCCGGGCTCGCGGCCGAGCTGCTTCCAGAGGCAAAGCGCCCGAGCAACCACGACGGACGCCGGCTCGGTCTTCAGAGTTTCGGCTCAGATTCGAGCGCGTCTCTTTAAGAACGGTCCAAAGCCCGGTCTCGGGCGGCGACGCGGGGGCGGCGGCCCCTCCCCCTCGCCCGCCCGCCCGCCCGCCCCGCGGCCCCCCGACACGATCTCCGCGACCCCCACTCCGAGTGTGGAGCGAAGTAAGCTCTTCTCGAGGTCACCGGGCCTCCCTCCGCCCGGCCTCCGCCCGCACACACGCCGCGGCCCCGTCTGAGGCGTCCGAGCGCCGCGGCCGCAGGAGCCTCTCCCAGCAGCACCGGCCCCGCCCAGCCCCGCCCACTCCCGGGGGTCCCACGGGCACCTCCGCGCCGGCCGCCGCCGCCATCTTAATCTCATCTCCCCGCGGGTCACAAAATAGTACTTTTGTCGGCCCCCCCCCCCCCGCCCCGACTTCTAGAAAACGTAAAAACAAACAGGCGGCCGGCGGTAGTTTCTCGACCTGTCCCTAACAACTTACTAAGTCCAGACCGGCATATTTCAGTCTCTATACTCAAAATTCTTTAGTCTCATCTTGAATTAGACGCCCACTCTACAAAACTAACAATGTCCTTAGACACCTGCTAATTACTCAATTAAGGATCAAAATAGCTACTACAGTTTTCCGCGACGTTATTTTGAAGACGAACTTCCTAGTTTACACGCAATGTATTTATTTAAGAAATAATATTGCCTATTGTTGGGAGTTATTTACTGCCGGGGGTGGGGGTGGGAGAGCAGTATATGTATATTTTACTTTTTAAAAAAATTTTATTTTTAAGCAATGTGTACACCCAATGTGGGGCTCGAGCGCACAATTCCAAAATCAAGAGTCACATACTCTACCAGTGACTGAGCCAGACACATGACCTGTAAATAATGTAGGTTTTAAATTATTACTCAGGGTATTTACAAATATCAACTCTGGTACTGTCATATATACGACAATTGTCAGCTATTTTCAAAATATACACGACTGTCCTTGTACTAAAAAGCTACATACTTTTTTATATTCCATGTGCTATCAATTTAAAATACCACTTTTGATCCTATACTCTCAGGTATAGGGAGAAATTCTCTTTTCTTCTAATGGTATACACTTCAGGAGAATAAGCACTTACAGCTTGGCACTTCATGTATGGTTTTTTCTTTGGCTTGGTATACAAAGAAAAAATGGTTAAGATCATGTTATAAAATTTAACATTGTATTCCAAGAAATGGGTGAGCACTCAGTTAAGACTACCACTCTATTAAGTAGCTATACATCTTCAAATCCCAATGACTTCAGATTTTAATAGGTAGACAATATACAGAGCCTGGCATGTAATAAACATATCATCACAAACTAAGGCCCAGATTTGTTTTATAGATCAAGCAGTCAACACATTTTCATGTATCAATTCAAAACACCCCTTACTTAACTTCTGGCTGTATTAAGTGCTCTGGATGAGTCCAATTCATATGAAGAGTATTTAACACATAAAGGAAACAGAAGGCTAAGGAAAACTCATTTTTAGAGAGCCAAATTATTCAACATCTTTCAGACCCCATTTTAAGATAAAATAGAAATTCTCAACAATTAACAGCAAAGTAAACAGAGATCTTTACCAAAATGACAAGTCACATCTGTCAGCTATGACTTACTTTGTTTGGTACTGCTAACTTCACTGCCAAGTTAATCTTAGATAGGAGTAGTCTATTTACAATGGTTATTAGTAAAATAGTGAAGCTCCTTAACTTAGAAGGCAAGATTTATTTACAGACTAGATATATTTCTAATACCTGAAAATTTAGTTTTATGCTAAAAAAGAGAACATAATCCACACACACTACTGTTGGGAAAAGGTTCACATGGCCTCTTATTTAGTAAGGTTCTTTACAACATGAAATACATAACTGTCTGCCTATTTAAAAATACAAATCTTCCTCCCCAAAGCACAAATTTCCTGTATCTAAAAAAAGCTCCAAATGAGGCAAAATTCTACACTTGACTCCTGAAAAACCTTTGACCTTTACTTTGAAGCCTTCAAGACCAGTCTGCATCC
Source organism: Nyctereutes procyonoides (assembly GCF_905146905.1). NCBI lineage: Eukaryota > Metazoa > Chordata > Mammalia > Carnivora > Canidae > Nyctereutes > Nyctereutes procyonoides. The sequence continues at coordinate 14,024,143 of NW_026575136.1, read as the reverse complement.
CCGATCATAACTTTGAAAAAGCTATCTAAAAAAATACTAAATTCTATCTTTTGTGGCAACAATTTCTGGGGCTTACACCTGCTTGTGTTATCACCTCATCCGCAGCCCGAAGCCCCACAGGCCACTACCACAAATGCAGGCCACAGATATCAGCATTTGCGTGATCATGCGGGAGCTTTTAGAGATGAACTATCAGGACGCATCCCAGACCTGCTGAAATCAGAATCTGCATTTTCATACATACATAGTTTGAGAAGCACTGTGTTAAGAGTCAAAACTTCACTCTAATGCTTGGATACAATGCTGAAGACCTTTCTGATGGCTTAGGGATAAAATGGATTGGGCTAATGAGCAAACCGGTCCCTCCTCTCCAAAATTTCAGCCTAGTATTATCAACTATTTTATGGCCTTCTAGCCTAGCTGCAAATTATCTCCCTGAAAATCAATAATGAAGAATATGAGATGGAAACCAGGCCCTTCTTACTAGATTATATAGTCAAGATGGAAAGAATGGCATTAAGGGAAAATGTGAACCTTTTAAACTTTATTTTCTGTTAAATTCCAATAAAGGTTTTCTAAAGAGCAGTTACTTTTAATTACTGTTATTCCTTGATCTTAAAAAAAAACAAACAAAAAAACTCACCTCTTTCATTTTCCCCTCATTTTGTTTCTTGCCCTGCCACTTTTATTTTAGGCAAAATATAATCCAAGTTCCTTGGCATTTTTATGATTCTTAAATATATTACAGAATCCCTGACTACTTTCAAAGCTGTAAAGAATCCATGAGCAATGCCAGGAACTACCATGCTTTTTATGTTCAGATTTAAATCTTATTTTTGACTATATCATCCAATAATATTGTCACAGTATCAGATTCATTCTACACTATATGGAAGTTTGGCAAAAACTCCATAGCATTCAATAATGGCTTTCAAACTTGTAAAAGTTAGCATCTTTGATAATGGGCTCAGTTCAAAACTGAGAATTTAAATCCACTATATGAAGTCCATTTGGAATGAGAAATTATACTGTGCTTCTGCAACCAGATTCTTTCTATAAATGCATAAAATAAGAAATCACATTTGAGTGTTATTAATATTTGCCATTTGCTTTATTAACCTTTAGAAAATAGCCAAAAATTGATTTAATTTTAATAGTTAATGTACTGAAATGGATCAAGGAATAATAATATTTTTTGCTATTCAGAAATCATTCAGGAAAAAATTTGGAGAAAAATGTAAGGCAAGAATATTAAAAATAAGGTGCCTCAAACACACAACTATCTCAAAAATGAAGATTTAGCAAACTGCTTTCTGCCTTCAAATAACATTTTTAAACATATCCTTGGTTCAATCACATCATGTGAAAATTAATGCTTGTGCTTGTATCAAATTCACTGATTTAAGTAAATGCTAATCAATTACTTTAGTCACATTTTCTCCTATATGATTCACATTCTCAAGAACTTCATCTCACCAGCCAGTTCACACAAACTGTAAGATACAGTCATGAAATAAATGCCAATTTTGACTCTTCAAACAAACATATACACACTCCTTACTCACAACTGTTAACTAAAAATTTATGTGCCTCTTTACTATAAAATTTAATTTGGGAAATGAGAGACAATATAAACCACAATTACAACTGTTTAAGTTTCTATTTTTGGTTATTTCTTTAAGCTACAATCCTCAGTTTTATGGTTCCAGAATTTCTTTTGAAACCAACGTTTGTATAGGACTATGAAACTTACACTCCCAAAATATTTGTGAGGATGATGGATTTATAATTATGAAAAAGACATCAACTTTCCTGGCTGGCAGGTGGTCCCCTTCTGAATACAGGAACTAATAACTAAACACAAGAATTAAACTTCTTGTAACTTGAAGAATGTGTGCCTTTTTAAGCTGGTTAGTTCTGAATAAAGTATGAAACTGTAAAGATTACTCACTCATTCTAATCAGAGAACAAATGAAATATCCTCACTGCAAAGAGATGAAACAAATACAGGAATTCAGGGACTAATTAATACTAGTTGGTAAAATTTACAAATGTTTTAAGCATATACACCCTATTTCTTTAAAGTAGGCAAAACATACATATTTCAAAAACAGTTTCAAATTTCTTTCAAGTTTGCTTTAGGTGTAGGTGGAAAAGAACAGATTAATTCTAGACTTAATAGTTATAGTTCAATTTGTAACAAAAATAGTCAAACTCTGAAATGTAATGAAGCTTTCCAGTGGCTGATACCCTCCTCCTTCCGAACAACAACAACAACAAAAAGTATGGGTATGAATAGTGAAGTTCTCATGTAACACTTTCTCGTTTCTATAACTTTAACTCCTGGTTACTTTAGAAAATAAACTCATGTTTTTACTAAGACTACTAAGTACAAAACTATTTCATTTGTAGATACAGAATCCTACAAACATCTGCAGCAAGCCCACAAAGCACTTCTACTGTCCATACTGATATCTCAGTATCTAATATATACAAAATAGATCTCTATTAAACAAAGGTATTCACATGTAGCTGCAGAAAACTTCATGCCATTAACAAAGGCTGAAATTTATAAATTAAAAACATTATAATCTATATACATAATGTACAAATAGTCGTGCATTTTAAAAAGTCGTGCATGTCTCATACGACTAAATTTTCACAAGCAAATGCTGCTGCACAAATATTTGCTAATGCAAATGAATGGAATATTATTAAGTTCTGCTTTAATATTTTAACCCCAAAAGTTGCAACTTATGGTATTTTTCCTCAAAGCTGTCCAAAGTTGACATCTGTGAAAACACATCTCACTTTTTTTGCATCTCACCTGAGGTGTTCTACTGAGAACAAATTTTTTAAACCTCAGGCACAACAAATATAAATAAAAAAAACAAACAAGCAAGTATAAACACCTTCATCAGTTCAGCAAAAACTTCTAAATGTTCAACTTTGCTTACTTAAAATAAGGTATTTTTCATTTTTCATGAATGTTTCATCAGAGTACGTATGAGTTTAAAATGTGTGAAATAAAATGCTTTTGTTTCTGGTTTTTGCTTCACTATTTCAGTAGGATATTTAAATTTTTGGAAAAACTGCATAGTAGCCAAGAAAATGTTGCATGAACAAAAATCTTACATAATGAACTTACAAAATTGAACTTACATAATAAATCACAGCCCTTCAGGGTTTGAAATGTTACCAACTTTTCAAACATTCAGTCTGAAATTGTGCTATATTTCAGAACTTATTTTACGATCAACAAATCCAGTGATGTGAGGGGGGGAAAAAACTTCAATTTTCTCTTAAAATACTAAATGGAATTTTCATGAGTTGGTGACCTCCAACGTGACTGCAAATTTTTTATTATAGAGTTCGCCATGCTACCAAGTTTCTCATGCATTTCAAACAGCTGGCTTCCTGAATAATTATGGAGATCTTCTGAATCTAGCTGAAGAGCAAGTGCACTAATCTGCGCCAGAAGATTTTTAGGTAATGGAGTTTCTAAAGCAACAGGATCAATTAAATCTAAAAAGGAAAAAAAAAAAAAAAGCACAATGAAGTCTACCAGATAAACTCAGGTTGTATATACCTCCTTTTAAGTTAATAAAAAGCTTAAGTGCCCAGAATTTAGGTTGAGACTGCAGGCTAAGGTATCACTGTTCCTCAAGGGAACAAAACAACAGAAAAATCTACACTATAACTTACTCAGTGCCATTAAAGAAATGGTCAGGCTACTTCATTTTTATTAACAGCATAACTGGAACACTGTTTAGTTTATATCCTTGAGACCTTGATGGAGCAGCAGCTGACAATTAGAGAAAAACAACTAGACATACTTGGAAGTCAAATTAGTTACTTTTTCCTGCACTTGGCCACTAACACACACACACACACACACACACACACACACACACACAAGACCTGTCAAATTAACAGAGTATGGTCAAATTAAAACGAGAAGCGCATAACAAAGTATTTCTTCAAAGTCAGCTGATCCTGTAAATAAAACTATCCTGCTTTGCTAAAACATACCTGAGGCAAGTCTTTCTTCATCAGAAGGGACAGATTTAGTTTGTATTCCATTTACTGTTTTTTCAGTAATATCAAAAACTGGAATCTCCTCTAGTCCACGAGACTTTACCTTGATTATACATAGGCCAATAAAACAAAAACAAAACCAACAAATTGAAAAGTTGCTTTTAAAAAGACGAACAAAACTAACACTGGAAAAGAATCTGACATACTATGCTTCCTAGTCCAAAACATGACTATTAGCTCAGCTAATCCTGCCAAGAAACTAAGTTCTATTAACGACACACAAAATGGGATTATAAAGCACTTTCCCACCAAAGAGCTGGTTATGACTTCGTAGTATTTTCTAGTGGACTTCTCAAGAAATAGCTATGGTAGTCAACAAAATTACACTGTATTTCCCAAGTTTAGGAGGTAAGAAAATACAAGGCAGAGAGTGCCAAGCTTAAAAAACATATGGACTTCTTTAAAAAAGAATGCAACTTTGAAAGGTGTTCCCAGGATTACTGATTAGTGACTGAGAAAATTCAGAAAATCAGCTTCAGGTTAGAGTTAACATACTGATGGGTACATCAATTCGACTCCTATGTAGATACTTAGGAGAAAAGAAAAACACGTCTACACAAAAACTTGTTTAGGAGTGTACATAAGACCAAAAGTAAAAACAACCCAAATGTTAAGCAACTGATGGATGACCTAGATGTTGTATATTCACACAAGGAATATTATTCAGCCATAAAGAGGAATGAAATACTGATATATGTGACCTTGAAAACATTATGCTCAAAGAAGCCCGTCACAAAGACCAAGCTTATATGATCCCACTTTTAAGAAATGTCCACAGCAGGCAGAGGCTAAAAATTACTAATGTAGTCTTTGAATTACTTCAAAGAGTTTTAAAGATCACAAATAAATCTTTAAATCAGAGACTTCAAAAAAAAAAAAAAACAACAACAACAAAACAGCACAAGTCTTCAGTCGTTAGCAAACTCCACTCTTAGAAATTCTAATATAAACACTGGTTCTCAAGCTTAACGTACTGTTTCCACTTATTCATAATTCTGCATAATTTCAATGGACACATAAAGGGTCTCTGCAAAGGTTCTCAAAGGTCTGAATCCTTCTGAAGTGATATAGAGTTTTCCACATATATTCTTATGAGGAGTTGGGAAGTAGAGAATCTTGACTTTCATCAGAATCTTGAAAAATGTCTATGACCCAAAATATTTATGTGCAAAAAGTTAAGAACAAGAAAAATTAGAGTTGTGTTGGACATCAAAACTGAAATACTGTTAACTACAAATTTGCAAGATTCTCATTACAATGTTTAGATTTGAACATCCAGGTTTTAGGAATAGTATCCATGGAATCAATCACCAATTTGGTGGAAATGAGTGAGACAAGGAAGTAGGAGGAGAAATTTTGAATAAAGAAATACATTACATAAAACTGTACAAAAATCAAGAAGCCAACTTCTCTGTGGAATTATAAAGTGATCTTTTAAAGTTATTCTTGACTGTGGGGGAAGGGAAGAAAAGGTGGCATAAAATGAGTTTTTAAGCAAGACTATCTACTGAGATACCATTTATTTACATTTGGTTTAGAACATCTAAGTTTACCTGCTGCTCGTGATAGACTCTAAGAGCCTTTCTTACATTGGACACTTTTGGAGAACGGATAGGAAGAGTTTTTATTTCAGACGCTGTAAGAGTACTCAAATCACCAATCGTTTTTATGTTCTTAGCTCTAATGAGCTGTCCTAGTCCTCTTGCCCTGAAGAGGTTAAGAGAAAAAGGAAAAACATCATCATATCCTTTTACAATCTGAATTTGATGTGTTTGCCTGGCTTAAGCAATAGCGTTGGAAAGAGACTAAGCCCAGTATGTGTCTCAGACTTCACTTGTATTATGACTTACTGGCTGTATGACTTTGGTGGATTAACCTTTCTGAACTTCAACTTGTAAGAGTGGAAAAAATAATCAGACTCCTTATGGGATGAGCACTGGGTGTTATTCTGTATGTTGGCAAATTGAACACCAATAAAAAATAAATTTATTATTTAAAAAAAAGGATTAAATAAGAGAACACATGCAAAGAGCTCAGCACAGCACCTGGCAAAAATTAAGCACACAATTATCTTAGCCATTACTGTATTATTATAAGACACTTTTCTTCCCAAATGAATTATTTCTAAAATAAAATGTGTGAAAGTGCATAGGAATCAATTCTAAATACAAGAAGCCCAATCATTTAAATATTCCTCTTAAACAAGTGGCATCGTTAAGTATAAGCCAGCATAAACAACTACTTACCACATGTTTGATGTAATCTGAGGTAAAATGATATCAACTGGAGCCACGCAGTTCACCAAAGCTGGGTAAATACTTTCTGTTGGACATGGCATAGACTCTTTAACCATTTCTGTAATCTTAGAATAAATTTCAAATCGTTAAATAGAGGTCACCTGACTGAACATGAAAATATAAAGTTGAAAACTAAATCACTTCTTACTAAACACTTCTTTGAGCTCTTAAATTTAGGGCTACGTGATCCTGGGGACAGAAATCCTTTGGTTGAAGTGGCATTATGCTAGACAGAAGAAAGGAGAGAAAAAAAACTCACTCAGAACCCTAGAAAACTGTAATTTTACAAACTTTATTTTCATTACTTAGATTGCACTAATTTCCTAAAATTTTGAGAAAATGTAGCAAACTACTAACCTAATCAATTGCTTTTGGGATTATCGCTGCCTCTTTCCACCTCTTCATATTTGTTTACCATGTTGCAGACAAAACAATGTATCCACACCAAAGAAGTTTATTAATTTTAAGACAAATTGTACTATGCAATTCTGTACCTGCATATTAAAGCCTGCAGCTTACCTTAAAATGTGCAGTAGGTGAAGTTTTAACACTTTTCACTATGGGAGAACTATTTGAAGAATGGGACCTAACATTACAGCATCGTCTATCAATGTCATCTGCCAATCCTGCTTGGTATATAGGATCCGCAAAGGAGACACGGCGAACCTGAAAACACGGGTCATGTTTTTAACAAATTAAAGTTAAAAAAAATCACATCATAAATTCTCATTATAAGGTCCCCCCGAAATAGCATGTAGGATTAGAAGCCAAGTGCACACAGCTGCATTTCCTAATGGCTCTCACAGATACTACTTAATACCACTGGTCATTCCAATTATCCACGTACTAAATGGTCTATACATAAAATACCAAAAAAGACAGTGGTAGAAAATGAAACTGCATATAGCAGTTGAAATTGTATCATCAAATTCTACTTACCTTGTAGGCTTACTACAGTGACTTAAAAATACAAGGAAAAGAAGTAGAAATAGTACTAACTGGTCTCTGGTGTATCACGCTAGCCTGTATACCCTTTAGAGGGTACCAGAGTCACAGCAATTTTTCATTTTGGCCTCTTCTAAACTCTTATGATCTGTTCATTCATTCAGCTATTTGATATAAATATGCAATAAATAATTATGCAATAAGGCATAACCACTAACCACGTATATAAATGTCTCCTGGTCTTGATTCCCAAGAATGGACAGATTTATACTTTCCTGCTATGGAAAACTAAAATGTCTTGCTGTTGCCTAAATAAAAATTAAATATGAGGTACACTATCAAACAAAACATGACTAGTTAACTTGTATTAAAAATCTAAAACATACTGAAGAGGGCACGTCTGAGTGACTCAGTTGATTAAGTGTCTGCTTTCAGCTCGGGTCATGATCTCAGGGTCCTGGAGACAGACTCCCGCATCAGGTTCCTTGCTCAGTGGAGGCCTGCTTCTCCCTCTCTCTCTGTTCTCTCATTCTCTCAAATAAATAAAACCTTAATAAATAAATAAAATATACTGAAGACCTCAACCTCTATACATTCTATCTTCAGGCTTTATAAAAACTTCTATATTAAATACACACACACACACTATAACCCACACACCAAGAGCCTCAATATAAAAGCAAAGCAAAATAAAGCCAAAAAACTGAGTTCTCAGTGTAAGATTTTTTCATACATCTTGAGGAACTCTTCACAATGGTGCTTGTTAAAGGCAAAAGTCTCTCTTCTATCACGCATGTCTGTATACACAAACACATGTCTACAGTAAATGGCAGGTTCAATTTCAAACTTAAAGAATGTTCACATCATACCTTTTCAGAACATATCCTTTACTAAGGAGATGACAAGCTGAGCTCTGTAAGCATATGTAACTGACTTTTTAAATTTATTCATTCAACAAATGATGTGCAAGATAGAGGTTCAGGAGCTGGAGCTAAAGCAGGTACACAGAGGAAATCCATGTTTACAAACTAAAGGAGTCAGTTTAGTAAAGATGGAGAAATAAAATTATGAATCAAATCACATCCAGAAACTGATAAAAGCACAGCCTGAGACTTTCCTCATTAGCTAAGGTCTGGAAATAAAGAGTTTATAGAAACACTTCAAAGTGACAGACTGCGTAATGTCCTAGCACACAGTGACTGCCAACTAAAGCTTATCAGTTTCTAAATGTTTCCTCACATTATGAGCGAGCAAACAAAAACAAAAAACAAAAACTAGGAGAACCTCATTAACGTATGTGGTTAAAGATCTTTAGTGTCCTGAAGTAAAGGACTTCAAGCCCCTTTATCAACCCTTCTTCGTCTGCGTGCTCTCTTCCCTAGTCACTGTGGCTGTTACTCAAAATGTGTGGTCCCATCAGTCTAAAGTCTGTCATTCACCAGGTGTCACTGTACGGCCAAAACACTCAATTAAACATGGGCTAGTTAATATGCAGCCTCGATTCCCCTACCTTGTGAACAGGTGACGATATCTCATCTTCCTGAGGCCTTTTTAGTCCTCTCTTTAAAATGCTGGTGGATGGAGAAGCCAAAGGAGACCAGACACAGCGTGTCTGCATGCCACTAGGACTGCCATTTGCTGATATAAATAAAGGATCAAGTTCCCTTAATTTCTGAGGAGATGCATTATTGTCTTCTGTTACTAGTTCAGAGATGGCTGTTTCAGATGTCCAAGACTGGGAGGTTTCCTCCACTTTCTCTGAAGTATGGTGAACTTCCTGTAAAACTTCATCATTTCCCCCAACCATTCGATTGTTCTCTAATATTGTTTCTTCAGACTTACTAAATTCAGTATTTGTTTCAGTTTTGTTAGAGTCAACAACCTTCCCTTTTTCAGTGCTTATCTCCAGTGTGTTGGGAACAAAATTGCTGATTTCGGTAGCTGATATCTTTGTTTCGGCTTCTACAGGAATAGTAGAGATTTTGGTCGAGTCCCTGTCCTCTGTTTCCCTAACTTGATCCGTTTCACTGCTCACCTCACCAATCACGGTCTCTTCACAATTTTCGGTTTCAGCATTCACTTCTTCAGATGAGCCTGGACCAGATTCGTCACTTCCTTCATCTAATTCCCCAACGGCTGTTTGTTTAGGTATCTCCACCTGAGCATTCACTTCTATGGGTGTGGCATTATCAGAATGACCAATATCAGATTTAAATTCTTCAGCCTCCAGTTTTTCAGCTGTCTCAGCTTCAGATTCATCACTTCTTTCACTCTTTATCTCCATTACCTCTTCTTCGAGAACATCAGTTTCAGTACTCTTTTGTTCAGAAAAGCTAGCTTCAGATTTATCACTTTCGATATCCAATTCAATAGCTTCTTCTTCTTCTGGATCAAATTCTGCTTTAATTTTACATGCATTTGTTTCAACACTGACAATGTTCTCTATACTTACTTCCTTTTCCAAGACAGACTCTGGCTTTTCTTCGTTGGTGTCCAAGGCAGAACAATGTTCCAGTGAATTATCTTTGGAATCACTTAAACATGGGCTAACAGTTTTACATTTCTTATTGGCTGGCTCTTGGCTTTCAAGAGATGTTGCTTCTTCAGAATCCGTATCACAAGTTTCTTCAACACTTACAACTTCGGAAGGAAGAGGGTTTTGAGTAGGATTTTCTTTCAACTCAGTTTCAGATATAATTAATGAATCATTAATAGCATCATTCTCCTCCTTGAGATCCAAATGAAAATTCACACTATGATGTTCATCATCTAAAAGTTTTACCTCAGAGCACAGATTAGAAGTTTCTGATACCGTTACAGGTGTCTGCGTATCTGTCTTTTTGGTTTCACTGACCTTTACATCATAATCTTCTGTACTCTTTAGCCCAATGAATGACTTTTCCTGAGGCTGTGATTTTTCTCCACAGCAATCACAACCTTTAGATCTCCTTACCCTCTTACTTCTCTTATGCTGGCATTCGAGTGTTTGTAAACTTTTTTCAGAAAGCAAAGAAACCTCTGATGTCCCTGTTTTTGAGGATTCTCCCACAGTGTTATTTTCTACAGAATCCCGTTTTTGTAATCTCTTGCTGGCATTTCTAGTCCTTAGATTTGATTCTGGCACAGAAGGGTTTGAAAAGGAATATTCTGCACAATTGGTGGTTTTACTTTTTCCCTCATAAGTATTTGATACATCATCAGAAACCTGCGATAAATCTGAAGACGCCGTAGAATCTTCAAGAGTTACATTATTCTCCTCTTTCTGTTCAGAAATCTGAGATTTTAGGTCTCTCTCTACTTCAGAATTTGCTTTGGGATCAAGTGTCTGGTGTTGGATATTTATACATTCCTGTTTTATCACTTTCTCCTCTGGATCTTCAATGTCAACACTATCGTTGCTTTTGTTTTTCCATTTGCCAGATCTCTTCTTTTTAGAACCTTCTTCTTTTGCCTCAGAACTATCAGATTCTGAGTTCTCAATGCTGGAAAGTAAACCTTGGGATGCTCTTCTTGTTTGATACCGTGTTCGTCCACTTACTGGTTTTTCAGAGGGCTTATCTGCAATGTCCTGGGCACCATCTCCCTCAGATTTAATATTCTCAAGGTCTAGCTTTCTTTTACTTTCATCAATAGTGCTGGTTTCCCCAAAAGTCTTCTCATGTAAATTATTTCCTTTCTCAATTATATTATCCTGCACACTTTGTTCAAAAATCATTTTTGGCTTAGGTAACGCATCATCTTTTACATGCAATGGACTTTTCTGAAGGGTCTTTTCTTCTTCCTTACATCTTTCTTTTTTTTGAGGATTATTTTCCTTTTCTTGGCTGTCAGTGGTAGGCTCTATTTCTGAACGTCGCCTTGAGGATCGTCTAAGCGTTTTTTGATTTGGAGTGATCTGAACAGGACTATCCTCATCTACGATTTGGTCTGCTGGTATTACAGCTGGGGGTGTATTTTCTTTGGATTCCAAACTGATTCCTGTTCTCTCTTCTACAGTATTGTTTTCTAGTAATACTGTATTTTCTATTGTTGGTTTAAGCATTGCATCCTCATTCTCCACTGCAGATTCAGAAAGGTGAGCCAGATTATCTAACACACATTCTGTTTGATTAAGCAAACCAGGTGGGTTATTTTCTAAGACTACTGTGCCATCAATAGATTCCTGAATATTTTTCTCCTGATCAGATCTCGTTAAGAGCTTAGACCTTTTATTCCCTGTTTGTTCAGCTTTATTCGACCTTTTGCTTGATTTCTTAATCCCATGCACTATTTTTTCAGAATCAGATTTTACAAAAGCCATTTCTCTTTTTTTTGCTTTTGGTGGAATATCTCTTTTATTCATGACTTCCTGGTTATTTTTCACTGTAACAGTTGAGGACATATTACTTAAGGGGGACGGACTAAAAGGTCTATTTTCTGAACCATCAAACTTCTCCAAAGTAATAAAGGTTTGCCTCCGACTTGTAGGCTGTGGGGGAGTTCCAGAAATGACGGCATTAGAAAATGAACTACTGTTGACACCAGAAGTATTTTCTGCACTAGATGCACATTTGGTGGTTTTCTTTGATGAAATTAAATCTTTCTTTCTGGCATCATTATTACTGCTCAGTATTTTTGGATTTGTGTCTTCATTAGAAACACACTCATTCGAAAGGGAAGCCTTTCCAAGATGTTCATCCATACCACAGTTTTCTGTGACATCTTGAGGAAAGACAATGTCACTCTCCATTTGTCCGTCCTGCACAGAAACATACACATGTATATAGATAAATGAAAAACAAGTGTGACTTTCTAGGAGAAATCTTAGTATGAAACCTCATTCATTCAAAAGGTAATCACTGACTTTCAGTATTCTGCAAATATTCCAAAGTTGGTGATAGATGCCCATTAGTTTCTATAAAGCCTACTATATTTACATACATACAGATACACATCCACATCCTCACACAGACACACATCTACAAACACAATGACTACAATTCAACCAAAGTCTATTAGTTAGAGTTGAGGGATTATGCAATGTATTTTCAAATTAATACAAGAGACTTCATAAAAGGATAATTATTCTAAAAACCCCAAAATAGGAAATACCAAATATACCTTAAATACCACCTTAGAATCTTCCTTTGATTTTTCAGTTAAAGTAGGAATTTCCCTGAAACAAACATGTATAAATTAAAATACTGTTTATAATTAAAATTAGAAAACCAGTTACTTCAACAACTTCCATACTTACATGGACTCTTCCTGAGTATACTGAGAAAAAGTGTCTTGTGAAACATCCAGATTATTATACATGGCAGGAATATCATACCTGAAAAAGATCTTATGTAAATAACTTCAAAATGTGGTATTCCTACAATTAGAAATTAAACTTAAAATTGTATATCGAGTTATTTTTTAAGAACAATGTAATATTAAGACTTAGAAGTTTACTTTCCATTAACCATCTTCTCTCTCTCTCCAACACTACCTCCATTAATGATTCAGCTCTAAATGCGTAAATATTTGGTCTGTTACTAAGTAACAACCGTATACATTATGAAATGCAGCCTGTATGGCATAGCTTTTTGACATTAAAATATACCATTATTATACCAAGTATACTTGGTTCTAAACACAAAGTTGTAGTTAACTGCATGAAATCTAAGTGTGAATATAGAATACCAATTCAATATAAAAGACTACAAAACCTCTTTGTTTTGAGTACTTCTTTCTGATGTTCAGTTAGTATTCTTTCCTTTGATTCTTTTCCTTCTGGCGGTATAAACACAAAGTCAGTAGACTTTTCTTCTTCCAAAGGCATTTCACTCTTTGTTTTTGAAGAAGACGATTCTAATTTCAACTGCAAATTTATAAAAGACAAATGTATATTTGAGTTTCCAAATCATCTTCCAATATTACAAATCAATCTCTATCCTAGGCTATCTTAGTCAAGTAAAGTTCTTCAATAATGACTAGTAAGTTTAAAGTTCAAACCTACAGGATATCCTAGGTTAATAATTAGTACAGTGTCCCTTGCTTTCATTCTACTTCTAGAAAACATTCAGAAAATAAAAATTATCACTACTCTTCAAAAAGTAGACAACTTAATTATAAACAAAGCACAAATATGCTTTTCAGGCCAACATATGGAAATTAAGTAGTTTGGCAAGAAGAGAGAACATCAGCAGCTCTGAAGCTGAAGCATAAATTAATAAGTTAAATAAAGTTGCCAAAATAATACATTCCATACAGTAACACTGTGACTGTTATTTTTACAAATTTTCAGTGCACTGGTTTTCATTCTATTTTATAGTTGCTACCAGACTGTGTTGGGAGTCATTCTTTAAAAATAGTATTTTTCCTTTCATTTTGCCAAGACCACACCAGGACCACAATTTCAAGATTCTAGAATACCCTTACTGGAAGTCACAGAGGAAGAGAATTATTGTCTGAAATCAGTTAACTGTCAACTAGTAAGATTATGAGTTTTAAATGAGGCCAAAATAGATATCTCACCTAAGCATTCTTTCTATTCAATAACGGAAGTTCTACAATGTTCTCTCATATGCTACCTATGCTGTACCTACTCATACCTAGAGTTCATTCCACTTCAACGGGGCTACTGTACTTAGTGGATACTACATATTAAGCAGATGTAACTTTAATAAGAATGAATCATCTCCCAAAGTTTTTCTAGATTTCCACATTATCCTAACAGTCTTTTTAGTCTAAGCTCTATTATTCCCCTTTAACCCTTTTATTTAGCCTTTAATTGCTTTTTCTTTCAATTAAAAGTTGTATGTTCTCAAGCTACAATATATCTTAATTTTGTAAGTTCTATTAAAGTTTGGAAAAACATACTTTGACTGGTGGTTTCATGTTTTCTTTTGCATCTTTTGTTTGTGCCAAAAAAGAATCTCTTCTTCCACTTGATTTTCTTTCCATGCCACTTATCTTCATATTTAATTGTGAATATTCTGTCTGTTTTATTAAAAATGAAACAATTTTTAAAGTGCAAATGTTGTATTTCTCCTTTCATGCTTTGAATATTCCAGTATAAATTCTCATTTCAAATATCAAATTCCTTCTATTATTCAAACCTCTTAAAATCATGTCAAAGAAAAGCGCCATTGTCTAATTCATGAACAGCAAACAGGCTTGGGATCTCTAACTTATACAGTAGCTATTTTGCAACATTTTAATAAATTTTGAGTTCTGAATATTTTGAGAATTTTACAAATTCTAAAAATAAGATACAGCAAATAAATACTAAAAATGAATTAAATTAATGGACTCAAGGACCCTCTTATTACTAGGAATATATCTAAGAAAAAATCACAGCCATAAAACTTTAAACATCAAACAAAGAAATATGCATGATAGAAAATATTAACTGTCATGTCCCTTTCAGGCTTTTTCAAGACAAATTACACCAAACAAGTCTCAAGTCTAATCACCTGACAAGAAAGTTTTAGCCAAAAATTAAAACTAGAGTGCTTAGATAGCTATTAACTTTTTTCTCTTTTAGGTTCTAAACAAAGAACAGCTAGGCTCCATTTGCTGTTGAATAGGAAAAAGTTGTCTAAGAATGTCCTACCTCATGGATATGCAGTACCCATCCCTTTCCTCCTTGATCCTCAGATAGTAATTAATAAGTATTATTAGCCAAAGCAACCTTGTTCCAAATGGGTTATATGATAGCAAAGATGTGTTTTTCTGACAGAAGGAATGAGATTTGATGGAAAGAACTGAGAAAATGAAGGGTAGTTCTTGCTTAGACACAGACCAGTAACTATTATTCTTGGTTTACCTAAAGCAACACTTAACCACATATTTTAATAATTACATTTGTGAGGGAATACACACGAAATGCCACAGTTCAAAAAAGATTATTAATGAATAAGAATCAGACTATTTACATGAGATTCTATGGTGAAATTTACCCTCCTTAAATCAGAAAATTATTTTTAGTCGAAGGGCAACAAAAGCTAAAATAAACAAATGAAATTACATCATGAAATTAAAAACTGCTGCACAGTGAAGGAAATCATAAACAAAATGAAAAAGGAAATCTATTGAATGGGAAAAAAATATTCACAGATCATAAATCTGGATAAGGGGTTAATATCCAAAATATGTAAAGAACTCTCATAACTTATTATTAAAAAAACAATTAAAAAATGGGTAGAGAACTTGTATAGATGTTTTACCAAAGACATACAAATCTGGCCAACAGGCACATGAGAATATGTTCAACATCACTATCATAATCAAGGAAATGCAAATAATAATAAGAGTAACAATCATGGAAAAGGAAAGAAAAAAAAGAAAGTGCCAACAAAGATGTGGTGGAAAGGGAACCCTCATACACTGCTGGTGAGAATGTAAATTGGTGTGGCTACTATGAAACACAGTATGGAGGTACTAAAAAATTCAAAGGAGAACTACAATACAATCCAGCAATTTTATTTCTGGGTATTTGTCCAAAAAAGCCCAAAAACACCAAATTTTTCCCCAAAAAACACCAATTTGAAAAGATGTTCACCCTCATGTTCACTGCAGCATTATTTACAATAACCAAGATATGGAATCAACCTAAGTATTTCCTTAAAGATGAATGGCTAAGGAAGATATACCCACACCACCACCATGGAGTATCATTCCACCATAAAAAGGAATGAAATCTTGTCATTTGTGACAACATGGATCGACCTAGAGGGTATTAGGTTAAGTGACTGCCAGATGAAGACAAATACTGTACAATTCACGAACACATAGAATTTAAACTATAACATGAGCAAACAAACAAAACAGAAACAGACTCAAAGACAGGAAACAAACTGCTGGTTACCAGAGGGGGGGATTAGATGAGGGCAGATGAATCTGGTGAAGGGGATTAAGAAATACAAACTTTCTGTTATCATGAAGATCATTTCACGGTGTATAAAAATATCAAATCACTAGGATGTATACCTGAAACAGGATTACTGTAGGTCAATTATACTTCAATTAAAAAAAAAAAAAAAAGCATTTAAAGCCAGACAGTGGATTTCATAGGAAAACCCTACATTATGATGCTCTCTTATGCTCAAGTTTTACTTGTTTATCACATCAGTAAAACATTCTAAGTTTTTGTCTTTTAGAAAATTACACTGAAATCCAATAAACAAACTACTCACACATCATTCAAAAGTAAAGAAACCTCAAAAACAAAAAACAAAAAACAAAGTAAAGAAACCTCAACTTACTGCATCTGAATATGGTCCACTGGATTCCTCCATAATTTCAACATTTTCCAAACCAGGTAAGAGAAGCAGAAATTTCTGTTTGGCTTGTCTTAGTACTGGTCTTTTAAAAAGTACATAAACATATATACCTTGAGTCAAGCAGGACTGGTCAATACTAATGACATGTTAACAAGAACACTTTAATTTTGAAATGGCAAAACACATCCACCTTAAAAACTGTTTCTCACACTATATACACAAAACTGGGACAAATGTAGAATATTCGGTTATTTGCTAAACTCTTCAGTTCCCAAATTTTCTTCTTTAAAAAATTTCCCAATTTTTATCATGCAAAATTTCAAGCAAAAGTAGACTATTATATTAAATTTCCATGTACACATCACCCAATTTCTTACCCTTTATATTTCTTTTTAAGAAAAATTTAACACTGCTCTTTATGTTCCTAAAACCAAGGTTACTCTAAGGACCAAAGTAAAAGATCAATTTACATTTAATTACCACGTACTCCAAATAGCATTTCAACTGAGGAATGCTCTGTAATGATTCCTCATAAGAAAAATTCACGTTAAAACCAAAATCTTGATTTACATGATCATAGTAAATATATAAAATAGTTTTGTGGTTAGCATACTTTAACTCTTCAGGATAAGTCAACATCGTCGCTTTAGCAAACGTGGCATTCCAGAACTGAGCACTTTGTTTTCGAATGTGTTTATTCTTGTGCAAAAATATTATGCACAACAATGGAGAGATCTGTTCAAGAAGTTCGCTGTCATAAGTTCCAGTATAGTTGAAGTGTAGACAAGCAATTATCTCTCCTAGTAGCTTTTCTAACTAGGAAAAAAGGAAAACTTTATTAGGATAACATATGGAAATGTTCTTTTAAAAGAGGAAAATATAAAAACACAAAGCATACTAAATTAAATAACTCACAAGTTACGATTTTAATTTTTTAAATTCAAATGTTTTTCTTAAAAGCTCCACCAGTCTTCTTAAATATGATTATAAACTGACAAATTAACAGGTGAATTTACTTAATTACTGTTATAAGACCTTCATTTCAAACTTATTTTCAATTAACAGAAAAAATTACGTTTTTCTCATGAACAGAGATTAACAGTTGGCGACACAAGTTTTACCTATAAAATATCGGAACTAATTACCCTCCTATATAAAAAGGATCAAGAAAGGAGGTGGGGAGTTACTATAAATTTAAAGCAACATTATTCAATTCTTTAAAAACTATGTGCCCAATGTCATGTTACTAAATGTCCATTAAAACTGGATGTATAATGCTTTTAAAAATCAGAACTATACATAAAGACGACAGTTACTAAACCCTAACATTTTTCATCAAAGTATGTTTTATAGACTATTGTCCATTTTTACCTTGTTGCTCATACAAATATACACTTTAGGAACTTCATCAAGCCTGGGAAGAAAAACACAAGAGTACCACTTTTATTTTAGAAAGTTAAACCCAAAAATATGTAATGCAGCCATAAAAATGAGATCTGTGTAGTGATATAAAAAGGTGTCCCAAGACTTAATTTTAAAAATGTCAAATTATCAAACACTGAATGTGAAACAAACTTATTTTTAAAAGTGAACCATAGAAAAACATCTAGAATAGACCTCAAAGTACTAATACTAGTTACCTATTTCTGCACCTCTTCTAAAAATGCATAAATTATTTCTGATTAAGCTTAAAAACTAAAAGATGTTAAAAGTTAATATATTTAGGGTTCTACTTTGCACTTTATAAAAATTGTTCCTAAAACTTCCTCCATGAATTTAGTTTATAAAAAAGACTATTATGTTTGAGCCACATAAGTCTGCTAGAAAAGGCATCCATGAATCCTTTCAAATTGCTCTTTAAAGAATGTTATTTGGGGGGATCCCTGGGTGGCTCAGTGGTTTAGTGCCTGCCTTCGGCCCAGGGCGTGATCCTGGAGTCCCGGGATCGAGTCCCATATCGGGCTCCCTGCATAGAGCCTGCTTCCCCCTCTGCCTATGTCCTGCCTCCATCTCTTTGTCTCTCTCAAATAAATAAATAATTAAAAAAAACCATGATATTTAATAAAAAAATTTTAAAAATATGTTATTTGGGATTTTTCCAGGTTTTTTTTATAAGGCATTGCTTGCTTCAATTCAAATTTAAAGAATAATATAAATTAAATTTTTACAGGTAATTCAGAAATTTCAATGTGTATACCTTTTGAAAAAACAATCTGACATCTAGGACCTCTTTCTGCAGTAGTGGCAAATGTGGACATTGATGTGTGTACAAATATGTCCAACTGTAGTGTTGTTAAGTTAGGAGGGAAAGGGCTAGAAAAACATGTCCACTAAAAAAACTTCAGTACAAAGTTTTATGGAACCCTCTGCAAACATCAAAGAGAATGAGATTATTCTTAGATGAATGGTGCAGGATGCATACAATATTTAAAGTGCATACCATATACTTCATTGCAAAGTAGCATATCAGGTAAGCCTCATATACATCATCTGTTTAAACAGGTGTGCTTGTTTGTATTAACAAATCTAAAAACATATATACTAAATTGAAAAGGCGGGTTGAACTAGCACACAAAATTTTTAAATTCCCGATTTCTACATTATATTTATGTATGATGTGAACTATCTTTTTAACAAAAGCAGTTCAAGGGATCCCTGGGTGGCGCAGCGGTTTGGCGCCTGCCTTTGGCCCAGGGCGCGATCCTGGAGACCCGGGATCGAATCCCACGTCAGGCTCCCGGTGCATGGAGCCTGCTTCTCCCTCTGCCTGTGTCTCTGCCTCTCTCTCTCTCTCTCTGTATGACTATCGTAAATAAATAAAAAAAAAAAAAAAAAAAAAAAGCAGTTCAATATATTTATACTCTTCACTATATTGTAATTCATAACAACAAGCTGACAGGAAAATGACAAGTTTGCTACCTAGATCTAAAGACATTTAATTTAAAGCTTTTAAGTAGAAATTCTAAATACTTACTTTAAGTTTTCATAAAATAACGCCAGAGGTCTTGTTAAAGTTGCAAATAGTTTTCGGATCATAGAAGGCAAAGAAATACGTCCAAGTACATTAGAAAGAATACTGGTGATTGAGTTGCCAACAGTGAGGAGAGTATCAGAATGTACTTCCTTGAGGCTCAGAGTGTGGAAAGAATAGATCACTCTCACAATAAGTTTAAATAAAGAAGCCAACTTCCCTAGAGGCTCTTTCTTCTTTTTGGACCAATCTGAAGGTCTCTGTGGTGCTAAGATAAAATTGAATTTATTAAAAACTCAAGTACTTTGAAAAGTGTTACTGTACATCTTTACAATTTATTTCATTTAAATGGCATACATCTAAAATATAATGATACATCTAAAATATCTATTTCTGTAAAGAGATACCCACAAATCTTAAAATGATATGCCACTAGTGAATAAATATATCACAACATTGTAAGACCAAAGCAGAGACAAAGAAAAACTATTTGGCAGATCTAGAATAATTTCAGAAAAATTAGTATTTCCTCTAAGAAATTATAAAATGCATTTCAAATTTTTATATTCTCTGAATTTCAACAGCTCATTTGAAAAAAAGTACTAAATTATATAAGATCGGCTCCTGGGGTGCCTGGGGGCTCAGTCGCTTAAGTCTCCAACTCTTGGTTTCAGGTCACATTATGATCTCATGGGTCGTGGTGTCAAGCCCCAAGATGTGCTCTGCGATAGGGGAGAGGTATGCCTGAAGATTCTCGCCCTCTGCCCCTCTCCCCACTCACATGCATGTTCTCTAAAATAAATAAATCTTTTTTTAAAGATAGGCCCAAGAATTAAATTTTAAAAGTTAATTTTTAAAATAAACAAAATTTCCCTTAGAAATTACTGCTTCCTGGCTCATCTATAATACATTGAACCCTACAAATAACACAAGTCACAGATCCAAATCCTCAGGAAAACAGGAAAAAAGCCTAACTTTGAAGAAAAAGATGTATCTTAAAAGCACTGTCTGACTTTCCTGTGTTCTATTCTTAGATCCTGTCTCTCATTCAGATAGCTACCTCTAGAGATAAACCCACATCTGTCAGGAATGTCATATATATTCCAAAATTACCTTTCTTTCCCTAAAAGAATACATTTTCTTAAGGTAAAATATCTCAGATTTAAGAGAAAATTCTAAGTAAGTGCTTGTTAATGAAAAATATGTGGTGAAATGAAAAACAAATGTTACTTACTAACAAAAGAAGTCTATCTTCTTCCCTGGAATCAGTTTCCCAGACACAAATATATATTGGAACGGCCACTCAAAAATTCCAGGTCAGGATGTTAAGGCTGAGAAGACAGCCCATGAGTCAGGTGACACCTATCCCACACCTGTCTATTTAAGAGGACCCAGGAGCAGTAATATCTTAATAATAATGAATAGATCTCATTTCTAAATGCCATCCATCCTCAGCAAAAGGAACCATGTTCCTTGTAAATATGGTTGGTTCCAGGTTGAAAGAGAAGTATAGGATGAGCCTCATTATATTGTACCAAAGGTCTCAAAAAAAAAAAAATGGAAATAATGAATAATGAATGAATAAATGTCATACAGGCCAACACGAGCATAAGTATCAATAACAATTAATTATAAACCACTGAATAACAGCCATAGGGGTATAAATAAAATTGAGGAGGGGCACCTGGGTGGATCAGTAGGTGAAGTGGTAAACTCTGGATTTTGGCTCAGGTCATGATCTCAGGATCTTGAGACTGAACCCCAGTTCGGCTCCCTGCTCAGTGACGAGTCTGCTTGAGATTCTCTCCACCTGCCCCTCCCCTAGGTCATGTTCCACAGCACGCTCACGTGCTCTCGCTCTCTCAAATAAATAAACCTTTGGCGGCGGCGGGGGGGGGGGGGGGGGGGACAAAGCTACATCTTACATTAAGATGTCATTTGCACCTGGAAATGACTGGTGCCCAGTAGTGCTCAACAACTATAGAATGATTTTTTTTTTTAAGGCCCCAATGTGGGGCCTGAACTCACAACCCTCAGTGTAGAACAATTTACTATGAACATATGAGATAAGTAACAGGGACAGCTTTTAGAATTAATGTAATTAAAGACAGAGGAGATAAGCATCTTGATACATTTTAATATAATCATATGAAACAATGTGATTCCGGTAATCATCTTAGTGCTTTAGGCAAGATGCACTGATGGATGATAAATTCATGGGTCAAAGTTTGCTAAGAACCTGCCACAAAACATTAGTTTATTAGTCATAGCTACTAACTTACAATAGAAAACCTGGCAGATACTGTCTTAACACCAGTAATGGGACAAGTAAGAACATTTTAACAAACATCAAAGTTTCCTCCGAGATAATCCTTTTCTAAGATGGAGTAAGTAAAATCACTGTTAGGCAATCTCTAAACCGGATAATATTGATCTGTTTTATACAAGGAGGAAACATGTTTTGTGTGTGTGGGGGACGAGAGATCATGAGCATGGTCCAAGAACACATGAGCTTGTAGCATACCAATGTTGTACAATATAGTTGTAGGACAACCACATATGACATAGTTACATAACATCAAAAGCAGGTAAAATGAGGTCGGAAAAGATACCAGGATTTGTCTCGACCACAGTTGAAGACTGCTGTGTTTATAAAATATTAGGTGAACAAAGTAAAAAAGTACTTACATTTAATTTTGGGCTGATACTTAATATTGTATGGTGAGAAGTCGATGCAATCAACCATTACAGTAATTATATGAATGATCCTATCCAAGAATAATACATTCTAGGGAAGAATAATGAAGTATTATATTAGAAACTTTCAACTATTGGCATGGTTTCCAAAAATACTAAGGATCAACAAAAAATATAAGACTTTCACTTCCATATATAACATACAAGGTACATTAATCAAGTACACAGTTATGAATACTTTCTGGTTAACTGCTGTGTGCCAAGTACCATAATTTTTGTTTCTCAACATTTAGGGAAAATAATTCAGTTTTAAGATGCCCATAAGACTCAGCATATAAACCAATAAACAGAATGAAAAGCAAGATTCTTAATTAGATTCCTTATCAGATTCTTCATGAAAATTGTAGGTGTTCATTAAACCCAGTGATTAAAGAAAAAAAGCATTAGAAAATGCATTCCACCTCCCACTATCGACTTTGATCAACAAATATGCACCATCATGAAGGGTACCAGTCCCATGAAAAAGGTGTGCTAAATACTAACAGAACTAATCCATGAAGAAAAATCTAGTAACAAACAGAAGAAAACTTCTATGTTCCGGAGGAAATATTGACTTA
The DNA here is from genome assembly GCF_905146905.1 of Nyctereutes procyonoides. Classification (NCBI taxonomy): domain Eukaryota; kingdom Metazoa; phylum Chordata; class Mammalia; order Carnivora; family Canidae; genus Nyctereutes; species Nyctereutes procyonoides. The sequence goes on along the minus strand of NW_026575136.1, from coordinate 14,001,267 downwards.
AAAACACAAACTGTAAAAACAAAACCATTATAAAACATTTTCAGCATTTAAACCGCAGATGAAGTTAGAAATACCAAGCTCCTAGAAAGCAGTACTAAAACAAGACACAAACAGGTGTAGAGATAAAAAAAATAAGGGATACAGAAGATCCCTTACTCAAAAGATCTAAAACCACCTAAAATGGTACTCAAAAACAGAAGGGACAAGAAGCACACAATTAAAGCAAGGCAATTTTCCTGAGAGGAAGGCACAGCTCTTTATACCAAAAGGGTCTATATCAAGGACTGAAAAGAGTAATTTAAAAAGATGCCCCCAGAGACACCCTGGTGAAATGTCTATATTCCAAAGATTAGAAAAAACTCTTATTTTATAGAAAATGAAAGAAAAAAAATTCTCTCAAACTATGCATTTGCAAAAATGAGCTATAACAAATTAATTATTCAAAACTCTGTGATATAAATTCTCTGGAACCTAAAATTCCTAACTAATCAATTGATTATGTACTGAACAAGGAGGCATCAGTCATACATGATTGTTGAAAAGTGGCTTTTTTAATTGAAGAATAAAATACACTGAAGCAAAACAAGGGAAAATAATAGGATACAGGAAAATAAGCTGAGCAACAAAATACTCTCAAACTTTGAAAACCTATTTATTTTCCAAGTTTTACAGTACCCTGTATAATTTAAGTAAATAAAACTTAGATTTTCAACGAAACCTAAAAGGTGGTAAATTTAAAATTCTTGGGATAGTGATACCAATGTCTTTGCTTGCTGAAGTAGAATGGATATTAAGTCTTCACACTTGACAGATGAATAGAAAGTTTTAAAAGTAGCATGTGAAAGAAGCTAAGAATTAAAACACTTCTTACTTAATAGATCAAATACGTTTATTAAAGACTCCCATACTTCCTTATATGCTACAAGACACAGAAAAGTTAAAACAGATTGAGAAATATCTACCAAGAAAATCCTGAATCTGTACAATGGAAAAATATATACTAATTACAGTCAATGAACTTAGTGAAATACAACATGGATGAACCTTCCAACTAAAACACTATGCCCAAAAGACACACAGTAGGACTTTAAAACTTAATAAAGAATACTAAACAAATATAAGTGTGGGTGTATAGTAAAAATATTGTAATGAAACAAGTTTTCAAAAACATCAGGATAGTAACCTACTCTTCAGAGAGACAAGGGCATAGATTCAAAACGGATAGGGGAGCATCTGAGATGCTAACAGTGCTCTAATAACAGACCTTGGTGAGGTCTACAGAAGTATTTGATAATTTGTCAAATTGTACTGTTAAACGCATTTTGCTAAATTTCTCAGGAAGTTTTTTTTTTAAAAAAGATAAATTCTCAAAAAGGTGTGAGCATATTAATATTAATTAATATCAGGTTGGTAAAATGCAAAAGGCAGTAAAGAGAATAATTACCATGAAGATATAAAGTTACAAACATTAAGTATGACAGTGTAGCATTAAAATGTAATAAACATTTTCAAATACATCAAATTCACAATCAGGGAGACACTTTATGAAGGCTCTCAGAAACAGCTGGTAGGTGAAGATAGCACACTGGAGGATCCTAAACTCACCTCATCCCCAAATATTTATTTTTTTTTAATTTTATTTATGATAGGCACACAGTGAGAGAGAGAGAGAGAGAGGCAGAGACACAGGCAGAGGGAGAAGCAGGCTCCATGCACCGGGAGCCCGACGTGGGATTCGATCCCGGGTCTCCAGGATCGCGGCCTGGGCCAAAGGCAGGCGCTAAACCGCTGCGCCACCCAGGGATCCCCCCTCATCCCCAAATACACCTAAGATCACACCCACAGCAGGTCAACCCAGAAAATGACACAGAAACCGGCAGAACATACTCTCTTGTGGCTCAAGGTAGAGAAGAGGCCGCATGGACAAAGTAGGAAGGGTAAAGATGCAGGTGGGAACCAACCTGACTCACCCAACATCCCCAGGAGGGAGGCCATTGCAGACACAGGGAAGGAAGAGGAGCAGACCCCAGCCCAGGCACCACAAAGATAAATCACCCTAACATTTGGCTTTGAAAACCTGAAGGGCTTATTTTGAGAGTTTTTTTTTTTTTTTAAAGATTTTATTTATTCATGAGAGACACACACAGAGAGGCAGGGACACAGGCAGAGGGAGAAGCAGGCTCCATGCAGGGAGCCTGATGTGGGACTCAATCTCAGGACCCTGAGATCACAGCCTGAGCCGAATGCAGCCGCTCCACCGCTGAGCCACCCAGGCAGTCCCTTATTTTTAGAGTTCTTAAAATCAGTGGGGCTCAACACCTAAAACTTTAAAAAAATCAGCTGGCTGGGCTGGGACTGCCAGCAGAAACTGAGTCCCCACACTTAAAGGGACAGCATAACAAACAACATCACTGAGATATAGCACAGATACAGCAGTTTGAGAAATGCCTCGAGTACAAGGGAAAGATATTTAGAACGAATCTCCAAACAAGTGCTGGAGGGGCAGTGATCTTTAGGAGACTTATCCAAGAAAAAAAGAGCTGGCAGGGGCAATTTCGCCCCCCAACCCCCAGGTTAAATACATGGACCTACTTTTTTTTAAGTCTACAAACTTCCAAAGGATTGCCTTTAAAGATCTAAGAGGTAGGGGATCCTGGGTGGCTCAGTGATTTGATGCCTGCCTTTGGCCCAGGGCGCGATCCTGGAGTCCCGGGATTGAGTCCTGCGTCAGGCTCCCGGCATGGAGCCTGCTTCTCCCTCTGCCTGTGTCTCTGCCTAGCTGTCTCTATCATGAATAAAGAAATAAATCTAAAAAAAAAAAAAAAAAAAAAAAAGATCTAAGAGGCAGCTATGAGAAAGTTGGCTCTAGGATAAGATCCTCATATTGTTTGTTTGTTTTAAGATTTTATTTATTTATTCATGAGAGACAGAGAGAGAAAGAGAGAAAGGCAGAGACACAGGCAGAGGGAGAAGCAGGCTCCGTGCAGGGAGCCTGATGTGGGACTCGATCCCAGGTCTCCAGGATCAGGCCCTGGGCTGAAGGCAGTGCTAAACCGCTGAACCACCCGGGCTGCCCAAGATCCTCATATTGTTAATCTAGAATAGCATAGGCACGGAAGGTACGCAACATAGCAGTAAAAATGTACCACTGTTAAGGGTCCTGAAACATGGACCTCAGTCATGTAGACCAAAGACACCAAACTGTTTTGTCACACTTGCTTTAGATTAGTCACTTATAAACTAAAAGCATTGTAAATGACAGTTCACAAACATTTCAGTTTATTTGAAAAGTATTCTTTAAAAATAACCAAGGTCAGTACTGGGATAAACTCACTGAAAAGCCTGAATCTTCTAAACTGGACATCATCTTGGAAGAAAGTTCCTCACAACACAAATTCTCTTCTGCAGTTGCCACCAAAGCAGCACAGCGGGCAAATGCTCTATATAATTCTGACCAAGTTTTAAGTAAGGTGTTCATGGTGGCCTAAAAGTAACAATATAAAAGAAAATTTAAAACTGTATACCTACATATCAAACACCTAACAGAATGTATACTAAAAAACCACTGGAACATTTAAGGTGTCACAGAAGAGACTAGCATATAGTAAATTTACCTCCCCCACAGAATTCTATTTGAACTGTAATAATGCCACAATACCAGCAATTATCAAAGGTCAAGAGGAATTTCTCTCTTCCTTCAAAATTTTTCTTTACCCTAAGTTGATTAAGTCAAAGGAAATCTCATTGCAGGAAAAATTACTGTAGGAATTCATTATAAACGGCGAAAGAGTATTTTCTAAAAAAAAAAAAAAAAAAAAGTAAATTCCTTAGGTAAAAAATTTGCTATTGCCTTACCACTGGAAATTTCTGTACTGAAAAAATATGGTGTATTGGTAATGTCAATGCACCATATATGGCACTAAAATTATGTTCTAAGGCATCACCTTGATTCACTTCATTGGTCTGAAACAAGAAAAAAATGAAGTTAGACAAATTACCATCTAATTCTAATCCTATGTAGTATTTATTATTTATAGTGAGATAGAATACGTCCCCCAGTGCTGAGATGTTCAAGAGGTGGTAAATTCTTAACTCCTGTAATTGTGAATATGACCTTATTTGGAAACAGGGACTTTGCAGATGTAATCAGGTTAAAATAAAGGCATCCTGGATTAGGATGGGCCCTAATCCAATAATTGGTGTTCTTGTAAGAAAAATGGAATTTGGATAGACAAAATAGAGGTAAGAATACCATGGAAGATGGAGGGAGACTGTGTCTATAATCCTAGGAACAATCAAGAATTGCCAGAACAAAAGGAAGGTAAGCAAGAATTCTTGCTTTGAGGTCCACAAGAAACCAAGCCTGCCAATACACAGATTTTAGATTTCTGGGTTCCAAAGATACAAGAAAATAAATCCTTGTTGTTTTAAGCCTCCAGCTTGTGATAACCTGTTATAGCAACCCTGAGAAACAATGCATGGTGTTTAAGTGCTAAAAAAGACTCCTAGAGGGAACTCCAAAATCCTTTACTATACACAGAAGTTAGGATTCAAGCAAGGACTTATAAACCTCTGCTATCCTTCAAACAGTAGGAAAGTAGGATTGTAAACTTTTTTCTTTCAGAAGAATGTCTAAATGATGTACTGAACTTAGTAGTGAAAATAACTGACTACACTATCATTAATAAACTCTCTGGAGTATTCGTTTCATTTGAGAATTACAGTGAAGTATTTCCCAGAAAATACTTCCATTTAAAGACTGATAAAGCAGCTGATGAACCATTCATTAATTCTGACAAAAAGTTGAGCTCCACACGCTGCCAAAACAGTCAGTTTATTAAATATTTATATGCAAGGATTAGTCAAAAGATTACGGTTTAGGGACTACCATATGGCTTTGAGGTATTCACCAACTGACTTGCCCATGGAAATCTTAAGAATATACAGTCTAGTCAAGATGACCATTATTATACCTCATAGTAAAATACTGAAAGAACTCAAAATACAAATATGAGAAGTTAAATGTAACATATCTGAGTTCTGGCTTTATAATCACTACTGGAGAAAAGGGAGCTCATGTGTTCCCATTAAGTTATATTTTCTCAAGTAAGGCAGAAATGCAACGAAAAGAAGTCAACTAATATAAAGAATAGGAATCCCACAGAAAAAAATACTTCACGTTTTTTCTATTCAAATTCAAACTTCTATTTATTGCTCCATGTGCTGTTCCAACAAGAAAAAAAGGAAAATATTTCTTAAGCTTTAACGGAAACATGCAGCACTTACGACATACCTGATTAATCAATTCGATTAATGGAGTGACTATAATACTCCACATTCTCCAGAGATGCTCCTTGTTTTCCAACAGCTTTGCATTTTGGTTAATAACATTCAAAACAGAGTCACTGAAAGCTAATGGTGAAGTTGGACCAGAAAGGACACAGACTACAAGTGTTTCCAGATTGAGAAAAAACCTGAAGAAAAAATTTTGAGCCATGCATTAACTAGTGCTTTTTGCCAGAATATATGTTACGCTACTACAAAATCCTAAAAACAACTGACAACGAAACAAGAAATGGTAAATTCCAAGCCCCACTTTGATTTAATTTAAAAAGATGATATAGCATATAAACTCAAAAAAGAATCTCATTCATCAAATAACAACCTTTCCAAGATAAATAAAAAGACTAGTTTAAATTACCTCTCATCTTCTACACCATATTCCAACAGATTATTGTTGAAAATTAACCGAATTAAGAACAAAGCAGGAGTTCCCTGAAAAAAGATGGGACATTACAGTCAATCTTGTTATAAGTATAACCTTCTTGTTACACTTGTTTTCTACAATTATGTAAAGCTAATTTTAATTTTAAGCTAAAGAAACTTAACTTTTAATATTACTTAGGATATGATATAACAGTAGCAAAAATATTTCTAAACTGCAAACAAAAATCATTATATTGATAGCTGTATATTAATGATGAAAAGCTTTATATTAACAGCTATGCTATCTACATGAAAAATGGAGGAATGGTATATTCCAGATATAAAAAGAACATGAAGTTAAAACTTGCTGGACCAATAAATACCTAACATCCTGTAGATATTAAGTTTATTTCACCATAATTAAAGCCACTATTATTATGCTTCCAAATTTTAAAATAGTAATCACTAATTACTATGTATAAGCAAATAGAAAACTTTATTTCTATGACTTTTTGTATAAATCAGAAAATAGTTCCATTAATAGTGCCATATTTAATTTTTTACATTAATCTATTACTTTATCAGTTTTTCCTCTAACATAATCAGCAAACCCAAATCAAATTCTCTCAAACTTTTAATCTAAGTTTTATAGTTTTAAGGAAAAAAAACTATCATGGAATTTAATCTTTTGGCTAATTTAATTGTATCACTGCACTTAAGATACTTGCATTAAGAATATCCATATTAGAAACCTGATATGCTGGTGAACCTAATACTTTCTGGGGCAGTCCTTTAATTGTAATTTCCATGAGGACCTAAGGGAGATAAAAAGTTGTGTTGTAAATTAGCCACATAAATATTTCGCTTAGTAAAAATCCAGTACTGTTAACTATATTTTTCATTTAATAGTTTACTGTTAAGTAATGTTCATTCATTAATATTCTCAGTGCAAGAAGTTCAAACACAATGTTTATATATTAATGTATGTATTTACATTAGTTTTAAAAGTTCAAATACAGAAACATAAAAAATAAAATGACAAAGTCCTCCTTTATCTCCAGGGAAAATATCAATACTATGAGTTTGTGAAGTTTATTTTTCTAGACTTTCTAAATTTCCATATATTTAAATACACAGTGAAACCAAACTTCCCAGACTATCTCATATATATTCTTTTATACCATTAATAACATACTGTGAGATGCTCTGCAACAAACCTTTATCTGACTGTTAGAGTTTTCACATCAATATATATATATAGGCATTCTTGGGACGCCTGGGTGGCTCAGCGGTTAAACGTATGCCTTCAGCCCAGGGTGTGGTCCTGGAGTCCCAGGATCGAGTCCCACATCAGGCTCTTGCATGGAGCCTGCTTCCCCCTCTGCCTCTCTCTCTGTGTCTCTCATGAATAAATAAAATCTTAATAAAAAAAAAAAATATATATATAGGCATTCTTAACTGTTACATGAATGTGCATAGTTTATTCATCAAAACATTTTTCTATTAATAGCCCTTGAGGCCTTTTTTTAATGCCACAAAAAAAAGATCTTCTGTAATGAATTATGTATTCACTAATGCCAGAAGCAAGTATTTCAAGACTACTAACTGGAAGCTGGGTCTGAAGACACATCTCTCAAATATGACAGGGCCTATCAAACTGCCACTCATAATTATTATTATACTGCTATTAATCTGAACTACATAACAAGTGACATAATGACTTCATATAAAGGGTTATGTTAGTTAAAAAGTGCTTAGACTCTCATTTGAATCAGACACTAATGATCATAATACTAAACAGCATTTGTAGACTCATTTATTTTGTTCCTGATCCATGATGTTCTGCATATATTACTTATAAAGCTATTACTGTATTTCCTTCACAAAAGGGAAGAGTAGAAATACTGAGCAAGATTACTCAGCTAATAAATGGGCAGGGAGAGTCAACCTACACTGCTCCAGAGCCCATGCTGTTAACCACTATGATCTACTACCTTCTGGTAGGAAGACCCAGAAGGAATTTAAGTAGGGTACAGTTTACTCCATCTGCGGGTATCTTGGGATACTATTATAAAAAGTACACCCAGTTTGTTTTTTCCTTCTCTACTATATAGGATAAAAATGGTGTTTAATGTCAAAGACATTACCTCGGTTAAACAGAGGTAACTTAAATTGCCTAAGTTCCCCAAGATTACCAGGTATTTTCTTAAAAGTACAAAGTAACAATTAGTGGAGCTCAGCAATCTTCTAAAATTAGTGTTCACCTGAGTTTCCTCAGTTCAAGTTTCATGTCCTTTACCCCATTTCCTCTGTATGGCTCATTCTTATGACACTGGAAGATTTTTGTATCACTGGTATACTCATTTACTTTATTGAGGTTTCCAATGACTTGAGTCAATAGAAAAACATTTATTACAGGTCTAAATTACTGATAAATATTGATATAAAATGTCTTTTTAAAACCCGGTCAGGAGACACCTGGGTGGCTCAAATGGTTAAGGATCCGACTCTTGGTATCGACTCAGGTCATAAGCTCAAGACCTTCCTGGGGATTCACACTCAGTGTAGTCTGCTGGAGATTCTTTCCCACTCCTCCCCCTCTCTTCTTTCTCTCGCTTGTATGCAAAGATTTCTCTAAAAAAATTTTTAATCTTAAGGAAAAAAAACTCTGGTCTATGTAAGTATCTTCAATAAAAAATTCTATTTCAGAGTATGATTTTTGAGTTCTAGCACATAATTATACTTACCAGTGTTTTTGATACAGGAAATACTTCTGACTTCACTATGCTTTCTAAAGATTTTAATAAGAGGGTCAAAACTTCAGAACCTGGTCTCTCTTTTTTGTTACCTATCAAAAAGCAAAAGGAAGAATGTAGTTCTAAATATGCAAATATTTTTATGGGAGAAAATATAGTATTTTTGGGAATAATAACATATGCTTAGCTATGAAACATTGATTTTTAAAAAATATATCAAACAGCTTTATTTAAAAGTAAAGTCCGGGGCACATGGGTGGCTCAATCTGTTAACCGCCTGCCTTCAGCTCCAGTCATAATCCCACGGTCCTGGGAATAAGTCTCACATCAGGCTCCCTGATCCCATAGGGATCCTCCTTCCTGTCTGTCTCCCTTCTCTCATGAATAAATAATTCTTTAAAATAAGATGAAAGTCTAGAAGCTATACACTTCAAAAATACACTCTAAAAAAATAGTATTTACAAAAGCCAAACAAAAATTTAGTGCTATAAAAATCATTTGATCAGTTATAGTAGTTACCTGATTCAATAACTGACTTCATCAAGCTTATCAGCTCCTTCCAAATAGCATTGACAACTACATCTGCCAAACAAAACAAACTTTAGAATACAGTAGATAGGACTATAAAAGTTCACCTTTTATCTTTACACCAAAGAAATAAGTTGAGCAATACTTAGAATATAATTCTTATAATATTCAACCTTATAATCAGTTTATGAAACACTATCACAACAAAGAATTATTTCTGCAAACTCATCAATACTGGGTCATGTAACTTAATTAACAGTGATTATTTTCTCTTTTTTTCTATTATCTGCATTTTCTTTACTGAACACCTTTTGCTTCTGAGACAAGGAAATAAAAATCGAAATTTCAAAAGAACACCTGAAACATCCTAGAAAGAAATCTCCCAGCCAGTTAAATAGCTAACTATTTCACTTTTGAAATTTCATCTTAATATCTGATAGACCATCAGGACGCCCAGGTGGCTCGGCAGTCAAGTGTCTGCCTTTGGCTCAGAGCCTGATCTCGGGATCGAGTCCCACACCGGGCTCCCTGCATGGAGCCTGCTTCTCTCTATGCCTATGTCTCTGTCTCTCTCATGAATAAAATAAATCTTAAAAAAAAAAAAAAAAAAAAAAAAAAAAACCTCTGGGGCAGCCCGGGTGGCTCAGCAGTTTAGCGCTGCCTTCAGCCCAGGGCGTGATCCTGGAGACCCAGGATCAAGTCCCATGTCGGGCTCCCTGCAGGAAGCCTGCTTCTCCCTCTGCCTCTCTGTCTCTCATGATAAATAAATAAAACCTTAAAAAAAAATCTGGGATCCCTGGGTGGCGCAGCGGTTTGGCGCCTGCCTTTGGCCCAGGGCACGATCCTGGAGACCCGGGATCGAGTCCCACATCGGGCTCCCAGTGCATGGAGCCTGCTTCTCCCTCTGCCTATGTCTCTGCCTCTCTCTCTCTCTCTCTCTGTGTGACTATCATAAATAAATTTAAAAAAAAATCTGATAGACTATCACACACAGGAGGAGTTTAAGTGTAGATACTGGGGCCATAGAGCCCAAGTCTGAATCACAGCTCCACCACTTACCACGTGACGTTATTTACTTCTCTACATAACACAATTTCCTCAGCTGAGAATTGGACTAAAAGAGAAGGTTACTGTGAGGATTTATATGTAAAGTTCTTGGAGCACAATTTGGCCAAAATATGGCACTATATAAATATTTGCTATTTTACTTTCTTTATAAACACAGGATTAAACAAATAAAAAAATCTCTTAAATATTTACCAGAAGCATCTTTTCCAACCGCAACAAAGCTATCATGAACAGCAGTGATAAGTGTATTTGCATGTTTGGAAAAAAAAGAAGAGCTGCTGATTAACGGATGTTCAAGCGGCTCTAAAATATAAAAGAGAGAAAAAAGAACAATTATGCCAAACCAAAGTTTTATGAAATAAACATCACAATATAAAATTTTAGGTGGTCTGACATGTGTTTTCTATTAAAAAGATTTAGACTTATTTCATACATGATTACAGAATATTTTGGCTTTGGGGAAAATAAACATCTTCCCGCCTTAAAGAACCATGCTCTGAACGGTTTTAAAAAAAATACATACATACATACATACATAAATACCTAAACTCAGTACGAGTTTGTTTTGCTTAGCAAAACTCAAGACTTCTGGACCCAACAAAAAATGAAGCAGCATTTCAAGTCCCAAAAGTTGAATAGAGGGGATTGTGGCCATTCCACCTAAATTTGAACTTAAATTCATCCGGGGAGTTACAGTAGTTCCAAATGGGGAAGCACCTTAAAAAAAAAAAAAAAAAAAAAAAAAAAAGTTATAGTAGCTTAAATTACCTACCCAAATGAACATATTTATTGTTGACTTCATTTCAATGAAACATATCTTTATAAATAAAAAGGTTTTCTCAAATGAAAGTTGAATTTTTGCTTAAAGCCCACAATAGAGTTCCTAATTATCTTACTAGGTGAAGAACGAGATTAGTGTTACACATCATTTAAATGCATACAATTAAGAAGCATTAATCTATACTTTGAAAATTATGGAGGCATTCCTGCCACTTAAATATAAAAATCTGACTAGAAGATCTAACATAAAATAAATAGCAAATCATATTCTTTCAATGAAGAACATGATATACATATATATGTATATACACGCACACACACTAAGCCACTTAAAAAAAAAAGGTTTTTTTTTGTTTGTTTGTTTGTTGAGGGGGGGGTACAGGGAGAGGATCTCAAGCAGACATTGTGTGGAGCCCAACTTGGGGCTAAATCGCATGATCCTGAGAACATGACCAGAGCAGAAATCAAGAGTCAACACTTAATCAACTGGGCCATCCAGGCAACCCCTAGGCCAATTTTTTTTTTTTAAACATCTGTTAAAATCTGTTTTTAATATAAGCTGTAAGATTCTGGTTCTGAAACAAATACAAGAGTCACTGTAATACATCTCCCATGTATAGTGGAAAAACATTGATCTTTTCCCAATTACAACAATGCAATTACAACAGCAACACGTAAGAAAATAATTAGTATAGAACAAACTTTGTGATTAGGAGTCAAAATTATAAAGTGCTTCATTTTATGTGAATAACTGAGTAAAGGCTTCATTCAAGTCCTTTTTAAAAATAAAAAAGAGGGGCACCTGGGTGGCTCAGTAGTTGAGCGTCTGCCTTCGGCTCAGGGTGTGATTCTGGGGTCCTGGGATCAAGTCCCATATCAGGCTCCCCACAGAAGGCTGCTTCTCCCTTTGTCTCTCCCTCTTTGTGTCTCTCATGAATAAATAAAATCTTAAGAAAAAAAAGAAAAGAAAAAACCCCAACTATGTCTACCTCTTACCTTTGTGTATAGGAGTCATAGGACTTAAACCTGGAGAAGCAGCTACACGAGACGAACTGCCTTGAGCTGAAGCATTAGAATCGATGCTTATTGTACTTTGAATCAGAGGCACGCACACCTATTGGGGTTAAAAGCAAAAAAGGGAAACTATCTCTAAACTACCTAATTGCCATATATTTTTAAAGTCTTGCATGATTACAGTTAAACTTAAGAAGTAATCTGAATTCTTTTGATATGCTGAGTCCTAGCTGTTTGGATGCACTGGCTAAAAACTAAAACTGAAAAAGTAAAAATTTTTATTACAACTTTATTTGCCCTATAAATGGGTACTATCTATAAGTTTCAGTTCTAAATTCCAGATGGGAGATCATACACCTAAATAATGCCTGAGTTTTAATGCTATCGGTACAGACTCATTTTAAACTTTTAAAAAATGCACCCTAAAAAAATTTGAACTGAGACAACTTCAAACTCATTTCTAATCATTCCAGTACCAATCAAATCTAGCCAATGTATAAATTATATCGATGAATGTGTGGGACAACTGGGTAAGATTAGGCTACTTAGGACTTCATAATGGTAGAACTTGGAATAATTATGTTCCCATTACATATTATCATTAGTGTCCAATTCCAATCAATTCATGCTGTCAAGCTGAAAAGCCTTAACACACTAAATGTAATGATTACAAGTCTAAAAATTTGCCAAAAATAGAATTTTATTATAAACCCAATTTCCAATAACATATTCACTACCATGCAATTACGTATAGACCAGAAGGACTACAGATTTAAAAGATACACTTCAGGAGGAGGGGCAAGATGGCGGAAGAGTAGGGTCCCCAAAAAATTACCTAGATAACCTTCAAATCATCCTGAAAAATCTACGAATTCGGCCTGAGATTTAAAGAGAGACCACCTGGAACGCTACAGTGAGAAGAGTTCGCGCTTCTATCAAGGTAGGAAGACGGGGAAAAAGAAATAAAGGAACAAAAGGCCTCCGAGGGGGAGGGGCCCCGCGAGGTGCCGGGCTGAGGCCGGGGCGAGTGTCCCCAGGACAGGAGAGGCCCGTTCCGGAGAAGCAGGAGCTGCACCAACCTTCCCGGGCGGAAAGGGGCGGAAAGGGGCTCCCAGGGAGTTGGAGCAGGACCCAGGAGGGCGGGGATGCCCTCGGGCTCCCGGGGACACTAACAGACACCTGCGCCCCAGGAGAGTGCGCTGAGCTCCCTAAGGGCTGCAGCGCGCACGGCGGGACCCGGAGCAGCTCTCGGAGGGGCTCGGGAGCAGCTCCACGGAGGGGGCTGCGGGGCGGCAGCGCGAATCCAACAGCGCAGGCCCCCGAGCACAGGGCGCCGGGACGCAGCCCAGGATCCGGCCTCCCCCGGGACAGGCAGGGGCCGGGAGGGCCCGAGACAGCGAGGACGCTCCTGCCCCTAGCTGAGCAGATCAGCGGCCCCGCCCCGGAGCCTCCAGGCCCTGCAGACGGTCCTGCGGAGGCTGAATCCAGGCTTCCAGAGTTGCCGTAGCAACTGGAGCTGTTCCTCCTCATGCCTCACCGGGTAAACAACCCCAGCTGAGCCCTGCAGCAGGCAGGGGCAGAGCAGCTCCCCCAAGTGCTAACACCTGAAAATCAGCACAGCAGGCCCCTCCCCCAGAAGACCAGCTGGACCGACCAGTTCCAGGGGAAGTCAAGGGATTTTAAGTCTACAAATTCAGAAGATACTCCCCCGTGTTTTTTTTTCTTTTTTCTTTTCTTTTTGATTTCTGATTGCTTCCCCCACCCCACTCCTTTTTTTTTCACCTTTCTTTCTTTTTCTTTCTCTTTTTCTTCTTTTTTTCCTTTTTTTTTCTTTTTCTTTTTTCTCTTTCTCTTTTCTTTCCTTCTCTTTCTTTCCTTTTCCCAATACAACTTGTTTTTGGCCACTCTGCACTGAGCAAAATGACTAGAAGGAAAACCTCACCTCAAAAGAAAGAATCAGAAACAGCCCTCTCTTCCACAGTTACAAAATCTGGATTACAATTCAATGTCAGAAAGCCAATTCAGAAGCACTATTATACAGCTACTGGTGGCTCTAGAAAAAAGCATTAAGGCCTCACGAGACTTCATGACTGCAGAATTTAGATCCAATCAGGCAGAAATTAAAAATCAATTGAATGAGATGCAATCCAAACTAGAAGTCCTAACGACGAGGGTTAACGAGGTGGAAGAACGAGTGAGTGACATAGAAGACAAGTTAATGGCAAAGAGGGAAACTGAGGAAAAGAGACAATTAAAGGACCATGAAGACAGATTAAGGGAAATAAATGACAGCCTAAGGAAGAAAAACCTACGTTTAATTGGGGTTCCCGAGGGCGCCGAAAGGGACAGAGGGCCAGAGTATGTATTTGAACAAATCCTAGCTGAAAACTTTCCCAATCTGGGAAGGGAAACAGGCATTCAGATCCAGGAAATAGAGAGATTCCCCCCTAAAATCAATAAAAACCGTTCAACACCTCGACATCTAATAGTGAAGCTTGCAAATTCCAAAGATAAAGAGAAGATCCTTAAAGCAGCAAGAGACAAGAAGTCCCTGACTTTCATGGGGAGGAATATTAGGGTAACAGCAGACCTCTCCACAGAGACGTGGCAGGCCAGAAAGGGCTGGCAGGATATATTCAGGGTCCTAAATGAGAAGAACATGCAACCAAGAATACTTTATCCAGCAAGGCTCTCATACACTTCAAAATCCCAGATAAACAATAAAGAAATGAAGAAGATAAAAGAAGTTATCAGAGCCATCTTTTTTTACTTATTATACAAAAATACAGAAACCAAGGATGGGACTAACTGCAACACGAGGACAGTATACTTAAGATTAATAAGCCTTATGTCTAAATGCCAGCAAGGATATCAAAACCTAAAAAAAATGTGTAAAATCATTTATAATACTAAAAAGCTATGCTGGGATCAAATGATTTGTTACTATTAGGTGGCCTAGAAATAGGAGATACAAAAGATATCCAACTTATCAACCCAGTGTAGAACTTGATTCCTATTTCAATAATACTGATTTTATTCTCAATTACATTCTAAATCCTTTGAAATTTCTTTAAAAAAATTCTCAAAATGGCTTTAGAATAAGAATAGATATTTGAGTGATTGTTGGTTGAGAAAGCTTTAGAGGCTCCATTTCACACAACTGGAGAGTATTTTCTGAGGAAACTAAACCCAAGTTCTGTGTTAGGAAAAAATGATCTGTTATATATATAGTGTGGTCTGCTAATACAGCAAACTTAACACTGAAAGATTAAACTGTTAAGAATTTAAAAATGCATTAAGACACACCACACATTTTAGTCAACACTTTTATTACCTGTTCAAAATTGGCAGGAAGATGAGGTCCAAGTCTCATCAGTAGATACCACCAGACTTCTAGTTTTGTTAGTGCTAGAGTTTCTGTTCTCACATGGATGGAACTCAAAGGCTGCATTAACAACTTGAGTCTTTTTGCACTGCAAAGTATTTCTTAAAATAAGCACATGGGTTAAAACATGTGAGAGCTAAAGACTAAATTTCAGGAACAAGTCTCCTTTATCATTGCAAGAGAATGAATTAAAAAATTTTATCACCAGCTTGTTAGACCTCAAAATTTCACTTTGACAGAGTCTACTGCAACTAGACTACATATAATTAGGCCAAAGAAATGAGAGGAAAAGAAAAAAAAAAAAAAGTAATGTGTATTAGATACTGTGTGTGCCAGGGACGATTTTCCTACCAAGGGACATTTGGCAATGTCTACGGTATCTCTGGTTGTTAGACCCAGAAGGCAGGAGAACGGACGATGCTGCTCGTCTACTAGGTTACACATTCAAGGATCCTGCTAGATGGACCTTCAACACACAGGGCAGTCCTCCACAACAACTGTCCAGCCCAATGTCCCATGTGAGTTCAACAACTCGGGTACAGGGATCCCTGGGTGGCGCAGCGGTTTGGCGCCTGCCTTTGGCCCAGGGCACGATCCTGGAGACCCGGGATCGAATCCCACGTCGGGCTCCCGGTGCATGGAGCCTGCTTCTCCCTCTGCCTGGGTCTCTGCCTCTCTCTCTCTATCATAAATAAATAAAAATTAAAAAAAAAAAAAAACAACTCGGGTACATAAGACAAGACTTCTGTGCTCAAGTAACTTATCAAAAGGACTTAAATAGGATCTTGAAACGTGTCAAGCCACATATCTGATGGGATGGCATTCATGTTTTTGACAGCTATTTGGCCATTTGGCTTTCACAATTAATATTTCTATAAAGAAAGTAAGGTCAAATCACTATGGGAACAAATTCTCAAATCCTTAACTTGTATTCTACTTATGAGAGGAGCTCCACAATAATATCCCTATAGCAGAAATTGCCAATCGCCATTCATTTTTAGATACAAGACCTGATTCAATCAGAACACCCAATTTTTTATTTCTTTATCTAGTCTCCCATTCAGCCATTCAACCCAATGAGATTTAAGAGCAACTGTATATGGAAGCTCTAGAAGGCTCCAGAGATGCATGGCTCAGCTGAAGTTAATTTTTGCTCTTTTGTCTTCTCCCCTTCCCATATTCTACAACCAAGTATACTGAAGATGACCGAACAGAAAGACGGGCATCTGATTCCCTAAGATTTCCTTGATCATACTAGGGATGGACTTGAGCTCTGGACTTATTTCAAATGAAATATCGTTTTATTTATCTTAAGTCTTCTTATGTCTATTTTATGCTTTAACACTCAACCATACATAATTGCAACAGATTAGCCTAGAACAGTAACTTACGTTACCAGTTCATAAAGAACAAAAAGGTAATGTTTGCAATTAAAATTTCTGCCTGGCAACACACTTTTACCAATATTCTTAATAAAATTACAGTTAACAAAATAATCACCTTACAGAAAACAATAAAACGAGGAAGAGAAAGGATTATTAATGGTCTTTGGCAGAGAAAAATATACAATGAAACCAGTATCATTTAGCTGATCTATAAACATACAATATTGATTATATTTAAGATTAACTACCTGATTAAGAAGGTACTCCTACTGACCTATTCTTGGGCTATATACTCATTCTCATATATATAGGTGACCTCTGAACAAGGGTTTGAATTGCATGGGTCCACTTATACACAGACTTTTTTTTCTTTTTACAGAACAGTACTACAAATGTATTTTCTCTTATGATTTTCTTGACATTTCTTTGCTCTAGCTTACTTTATTGTAAAGACTAGAGCATGTAATACACATAGCATACAAAATACGGGTTAATGGACTATTTATGTTATTGGTAAGGCTTCTATAGTCAACAGCAGGCTATTTGCAGTTAAATTTGAGGGAAAGTGAAAAGTTACACGCAGTGGGATGTTGGTATCCCTAACCTTCCCACTGCTCAAAGGTCAACCGTGTATCAAACACCTCCACTAGACAATAGGAGCTAAGGTAAATCAA
Source organism: Nyctereutes procyonoides (assembly GCF_905146905.1). NCBI lineage: Eukaryota > Metazoa > Chordata > Mammalia > Carnivora > Canidae > Nyctereutes > Nyctereutes procyonoides. The sequence continues at coordinate 13,983,971 of NW_026575136.1, read as the reverse complement.
AAGGAATCACTTGTATATATTAATAACCCACCATTAGGCACTGTTCGAAAGGTACTGAAAGAAAAAAGTTTATTGATGTTTCACAGAAATCAAAATGGTTTCCTATCATCTATTGGCTTATGTGACCTTTGATAAACTATTTACTCTCTCTAAAAGAGTGATCATCATAATAGACTAGAGATACTAAGTATGATCAAATTAGAGGTACCTGAAGTGCTCAACTAAGTGTTGGAACATACTAAGAAAGTCACAAATGCTGTCACTTTGTTCAGTTTTTGAAATAGCTTAAAACAAATTTTCTATCTGTGATTTTTCAATAATGCCTAAGCTTTTAAATTCTATTTAGCTACAAGCTTATTTTCTTAAAAAAAAAAAAAAATTCAATGGGTTAAGTTTCAATATAGACTCCAAGAAATCGAAAAGGCCTTGTTCATCTCACTTGAGTAAAATTCATTAAAAAAAAAAAATCAATTTTAAAATATTACTTACCTGGATTCAAAGCAAAATTATCTATTAGACTCTTCCAAGCAATAAAAGCTATTTTTTTAATCATGGGTGCCCCACTACGAAATCCTAGTTCTTCCAGCTGTAATAGAGAATTAATGAAACTCCCACTTCGATGCAAAGTCTAAAAATGAAAAATCATTACAAAGTTATTTACCTACCTAAAACAATATGTAGACATTATTATTATTCCTTTATCTAAGTCATTATTAGCTATGTAAAGTCTTAAAATTTTAACGTTTAAAACGTCCTGAATCCTGGGATCCCTGGGTGGCGCAGCGGTTTGGCGCCTGCCTTTGGCCCAGGGCATGATCCTGGAGACCCGGGATCAAATCCCACGTCGGGCTCCTGGTGCATGGAGCCTGCTTCTCCCTCTGCCTGTGTCTCTGCCTCTCTCTCTCTCTCTGTGACTATCATAAATAAATAAAAATTAAAAAAAAAAATCTTTAAAAAAACAAAACAAAAAAACAAAAAACAAAAAAAAATAAAATAAAATGTCCTGAATCCTATACACACATTCAAAACTCAAGATCACAAAATCTAATCCTCCATCAATTAGATAATGGATAAACATTTCTAAAACAGAGAAAATTAGGAAGGTAAGAGAAATCCCAAATATTACCAACATAATATCAAAAAAAATGGTGTCCCTCTGGGGGGAAAAAAAAATCAGTGTATTTAAAATTTAAGATAAAATAAGAAATGTTGAACCTTGAAACTAGTAAAGAAAATAGCTTTTCCAAATACACTGAAATGAACAGGAAAAAGTTAAAGGAAAAAATGGACAAATGACAAGTAAACAACGCATCACAAAGAAACACATACATTAAAAAATGAAACAGCAATTGTAGCTATAAATCACATATAAACTGAATAGCACATAAACAAACAAAGTAACTTGCTGAGAAAATCAAATTCATAAAAAAGCTAGTAAAATAAATTCAATTACAGAGTATACAAGATCAAGACACAAAAACTAGCTGTGGTTCTACACAACAGCAACAATCTGAAAAGGTAATTAGGTAAGGAATTCCATTTACAATAGCACTGAAAAAAATTAAATACTCAGGAATAAATCAAACCAAGGAAAAGACTTCTACACTACAAGCTACAAAATATAGCTAGAAAACATTTAAAAAGACCTAAATAAATGGAAAGCCATTCCACATTAAAGTACAAAGTTTTAAAAACCATTAAAATGTATTATACAGAGCAATCTACAGATTCAACAAAATCTCTATTACAAGTCCAGCATCCTTTTTCACAAAAAAGCTCATCTTCAAATTCCTTATGGAATTGCCAAGAGCCCCAAACAGCCAAATCAATTTTGAAAGAATAAATTTAAAAGAACTTACACTTGCCTTCCAAATTTACTTCAAAAGTAAAGTAAAATTAAAACATATGGTAATGGCATAAGGATAAACATACACACCAAGAATAAAGTATCACCAAAATAAACCTTCATATATGCTGTCAATTGATTTTTCTTTTTTTATTTATTTGAGAGTCTCAAGTAGACTCTGTGCTGAGCAGAGTCCCACATCAGGCTCCATCTCACCACCATGAGATCATGACCTGAGCCAAAATCAAGAGTTGGATACTTAACCGACTGTACCACTCAGGCACCCCGGCGGTCGTGATTTTTCAATGAGGGTGCCAAGAGCATTCATTATAAAAGACCATTCTTTTCAACAAATGGTGCTACAAAATTGAATATCCACATGCAAAAGAATGAAAACTGGACCCCTGCCTTACACCATACACAAAAATAAACTCAAAATTGATCAAAGATAAAAAAACTTACAAGAACGAGAACTATAAAAATCCTCCAAGAATATAGAGGGGAAAAAGATTCGTGATATTGGATTTGGCAGTAACTTCATGGCTATGACACCAAAAGCACAGGTAATGAAAGAAAAAAAAATATATATATATATTTTAGATTTTATTTCAGAGAAAGAGTGTGTGTGAGAGAGCAAGAGCTAGCGGTGGTGGGGAGGAGGCAGGAGGAGAGAGAAGCAGACTCTCCACTGAGCAGGGAGCCCGACACGGGGCTTGATCCTGGGACTCCAGGATCAAGACCTGAGCTGAATGCAGACACTTAACAGACTCGGCCACCCAGGCGCTCCAAAAGAAAAAAAAAATTTAATATTGGACTTTATCAAAATTGAAAATACAGAAAGTATACTAAAAGATATCAAGTGAAAAGACAACATATGGGGAGGTAATATCATTACAAAACATAACAAAATTTTCTGGAATGGCTATCGTATCAAAGACCAAAAAATAACAAATTTATGCCTGGATGCTCAGTCAAGCGTCTGGTGGGTCTTGATTTCAGCCCAAGCCATGATCTCAGGATACCGGGATAAAGCCCTATGTCAGGCTCCTCACTCAGTAGGTAGCCTGCTGGAGATTTTTCCTCCTCCCTGTGCCCCTCCCCCTCACTTGTTCTCTCTAAAATAAACAAACATCCTTTTAGGGAAAGAAAAGAAAAACTAGAACTCTAGTGTATTACTGGTAGGAATGTAAGAGTGCACCCACTGTGGAAAATAATTTGGAGGGGTCTCAAAAAGCTTTGTTTTTTTAAGATTTTATTTATTCATTTATGAGACAGAGAGAGAGAGGCAGAGACACAGGCAGAGGGAGAAGCAGGCTCCATGAAGGGAGCCCGACGTGGGACTCGATGCCAGGACCCCAGGATCATGCCGTGGGCCGAAGGCAGGTGCTCAACCGCTGAGTCACCCAGGGACCCCGGGTCTCAAAAAGTTAAGCACAGTACTACCATATGACCCAGCAATTCCACTCTTACACATATATACAAAAGAATGAAAAGCAGAGAATCCAACATAGATTTGTACATCAATGTTTATGGCAGCATCATTCACAGTAGCCAAAATGTAAAAACAAGCCAAGTGTCTGCCAACAAATTATAGTAAAATGTAAATAAAATGTAATCTAAATAAAAATGTTATAAAGTATTATTCAGCCCTAAGAATGAAAGTTATTAAATGCCTGCTACTACATGAATAGAACTTGAAAAAATTACATATAGAGACAGCAAATAGAACAGCAGCGACCAGATGTTGGGGGTAGAGCAGTAGAAGGAGTCATCGTTTAACATGTATAAAGTTGGGAGATGATGAAAATGTTCTGGGGGACGCTTGGGTGGCTCAGTGGTTGAGCACCTGCCTTCGGCCCAGGGCGTGATCCTGAAGTCCTGGGATCGAGTCCCATGTCGGGCTCCCTGCCTGGAGCTTGCTTCTCCCTCTGCCTGTGTCTCTGCCTCTTTCTCTGTGTCTCTCATGATTAAATACGTAAATAAAAAATCTTTAAAAAAAAGAAAATGTTCTGGGTATAGATATTGATGTTTACACAACTTGTGTATGTGTTCCATGCACTCAACTGTATACTTACGATGGTATGATAAATGTTTATTCACTACAATAAAAAAAAACACACCCATCTCTTCCCCTCAAAAGAAACAAACAAACAAACAACCTGGCTTAAAGGTAGAACATACAGTTGATCCTCACTAACCATCAATGTTAAGTTCTGTGAAGCCCACCACAGAACAAGTACTGAGTACTGAGCCACTGCTCCTAGGGAAGATGCAGGTTAGGTTCCCATGAGAACTTTTCTGTCAACCAAATGACCTTAACCTTGTTTCCTACTTATTTCTGTTTAAAGATACCATACGTATTGTTGATTCACTAACATGAAATCTTAGCCAGTAACACTAACTCATGCCTGAAGAGAGTATACATAATATGTGTAATTTCTCCCAGGGCACATCACAGTCTTCCTGTGCTTAGGAACCACGGATAACACTTTGGCACTAAGCTTGGGGGCCATTTAAAACTAAATTCACCAAGGAAAACCACAAAATGTGGAAAATGTGTCACTAAGATTATGAAAAGGACATGTGGGTTTTTTTGTTTTGTTTTGTTTTAAGATTTTGAGAGAGTGCTCACAAGCAGAGGGAAGGGCAGAGGGAGAAGCAGGCTCTCCACTGAACAGAGGGCCCGATGCGAGGATGGAACCCAGGACCATCCACCCTGGGATCAAGAGCTGAGAAGGCAGACGCTTAAACAGAACCACCCAGGCTCCCCAAAAAAGACGTTTAAAAAAAAAAAAAAGAAAAAAAAACATTGAGAGTTCAAATAAAAAGGCAGAGTATAACCTTGCTCTACCTCTGCTAGGAACCTGCACGCTGGTGGGACTCAAATTTATGCTACTCTATAGGTTTACAACTGACTGGAAAAGCAGCAGAAGTACTTATTGTGGGTTTGCAAACAAACTTCGGTGAGTAGCTACATCTTCCTATATGGTATTCACGAATAAGAAATGAAAGGGTCTCACAGGTATAAACTGTAGACTTACCTTCCCAAGAAGTTTAACAAACAAAGGCCACAATTTTAATACATAAGTCTCATTCTTACTCATAAATAGCTTTTGGAGTTCTGAAAGTAGTTTCTGCAAACAAAAGCAAAAATATTTACCAAAAACATTCTTGAGAATACACAATATGCAGTTCAAACTGTCTCAGCTGAATTAACTTTTCCCAATGTTTTATTAGAAAAACTTTCATATACATAGTAAAGCTAAAAGCTTTACAGTGTATGTCCAAATATAAATAGCATTACCATCTTACTATGCTTATCACAAATCTGGCCATTATTTCATTCATCAATTCAGCTTAATCGTTTTCTACCAATACCCTTTTCCCTGAAAACTTCAGCATGTGTATCTTTAGAGTTCAAATGATCCTGTTAACTCTTCACTCTTTAAAATACATTAATAACTTCATGGATAACAGCTGAGAACATTTTAGATGAAATTTATAAAAAATTCTATATACGCTTAGAAAATTAATAAACTTAGCAAAATAAAAAAAATTGCAAAGACACTGGAGCTACTTTATTAGGCCCCAAACATTACCATGAGGCCTCCTAAATTTTAAAAAATAAACAAAACCCCAGGCTTTCAAATATGGAAGGCTCCCTCACTACACCTGGATTACTGAAGTTACCTCTGAACTAGTTTCCCTTCTGCTCAATTCCCCTAGAGTCTATTTTCAACACTGGCACAGTGATCCCTTTAAAGTCCAAGTCAGTACATACATACAACAATCCTAGACTCAAAATCTTCAAAAATGGTTTTCAACAGAAGCCAGAGTGAAAAACAAATGTCTCAGAATACCGCCCAAGGCCCTATGCGATTTGGCCCTGTTTCTCTGACGTCATGTCCTATCCTCCAATCCTCATTCACTCTATCATACTGGCCCCCTTGCCCAGGGTTTACTGAACACCAACACAAAACCATCAGAGCAGGGCCTTTTGCTCTCACACAGTTCCTCCTGCCTGGAATGACCTTACATTCCCTATCATCCAAGTACCTAATTTTTATACACTTTCAAATCACTGTTTAAATACCTATTCTTTTCCTCTCTCTGTCCGAAACACTTCCTCTCCAATGGCACTCTCCATCTAGTCTCTACAGTTCTCCATTACATTCTTCACTGATTATACCATATATTCTTTATTGCCTCTCCCACTAGACAGTAAGTGCCAAAAGTTTCTTCTGTTCACTGCTATATTCAGTGTCTAAAACAAAGGCCAGCATATAAGTGCTAATAAATATTTGTTACGAGAACAATGGTAGAATAGCCTAAAACCTCGGGCAAGTAATAACTTTAGGAAGCTGTACACATTACAGGCACGTATGTGCTTTAAATTTATACCTATTGGATTACGTTAAAACAACCCAAATAGCACTGAAATCAGTTAACATTCTCCCTTTTCCAGAAATGCAATCTCTTTCAATCACTATTCACTGGGGATGAAATAAAATGCCTGGATCTTACAAATACCAAATAGACTCCTTAAACTAGTAGTGTACCTATACTAACATAAACAATTACTTATGTTTTATTAAAAGTGGAACTTCCCAGATCATAATGCAATTATACCACTATGAGCCCTAAGCTTGGGTCAGAAACTTACAATGCAGTACTCAAAAAATCCTTACACAAAATACTTACAGTAGTCATAAGCTGCTCTGTGATAGATGCTATTTCTTGTTGCTTCTGAAGCAACAATGGCATTCCCATCTCTAGAGCAGTTGCTCCCCGCAAATGCACCTTTTGGGCTGAATGAACCACTAAAGGTATCACCAGTTTTGCCCACCTAATGGACTCTTCTCCCATTTGAACTGGGGCTTGTTCAATTAGTCTGTAATAGAGAAATCAATAAATAAATTGGCTTGACCTCACCTTTTATGTCCAAACTACTAGGAAAATAAGCAGCACACAGAAATATACCTAGTAGTGTACATTTGTTTTAGTATACATATGCATATACACAAATATAATTTTTACTAATTTATAGATTTCTGTATTATTTTTATGAATTTTTAAAATAAGAAAACACTTTTTCTTCAGATTAATATTTAAAATATTAGTTTTTTTATAAAGTAAACTCAACATTCTTTGAGGATAGCCAGAGAATTGTGACATAATGTTATCATGCAAGACATGAGAACACGAATTAGGTTAAGCAAATAGCTCAATTCATTCTTTGAAAGAATGAAAAACAAGGTAAGATAAAGCATATCAACAAAGTTTGTATGCTGTCAGCTTATCCTTTAAAGAGAAGGGATGGATAGGAAGAAGGTAGAGGATTTTGCTGTTTTCCCATCTGCTAATGGCTGTTAATGCCTTCTTATACTCCCTATGGCCTATTTGGGTGCCTATTATTATTTTTTAAACTCTTCCAAGTTTTAATGGAAATAATTTAAAAAATCAGAATGTTAGCAGCAGCAATATAATCAAGACTTTATTTTTACATATGCTCTACAACATGGGGCTTGGACTCAGTACCCCGAGATCAAGAGTATCATGTTCTACCAAATGAAACAGTCAGGCATCCCAACCAAGACTTCATTTGTAAGACTCAGTAAAAATAAAAACAAAAAGAAACCTAGTAATATAAACACATCTACTTCTTTTTCCTGTTACCTTTATTCCTTGAGACTTTTAGAAGACATTTTGTTCTTTTCATGTCTAATTCATATTCAAGTCCCCAAAGTCCATTTCATGTAGTAAATTCTAAATTTACTGAAACTATTCTTCCAAAACAGCAAATTCATACCTTATGATGACATTTAACGCTTCATAATCAACAACAGCAGAATGCATCTCTCCTCTATTAAATACTATTTCTAAAGAATCAATTATACTGGATACCTAAAAAACAGAACCAAAGAAATACAAATCAAATAAGCCTGAATTTTTAAAGTGGCATGTGTTGAGAAAACATACAAAAACCATACTCACTACTTTGCCAATGACTTCAGCAGGAAACGTCTGCTTGGATATCACCCAAAGTGCCCTAGTACGTACATTTTTGTCTGGGCTCTTAACACTATCATTCAATTTTAAAAGCAGTTCTTGAATATCTGTCTCTGAAAAATGAGCAGCTTTAATTATGTGAAAGTTTGCATCTTTTAAAATCTCAACTACAGAAACAGAAAAACAACATACTCTTCACTGTGAAAAAATTAAATGCATATCCAGAGAGATGGATCAGCGAACCAATGCTAATATCAAACTTCATCCCAAAACACAAAACTTAGGACAGATGGAAAGGGATACTCAGAGAAAATAAGCAACATACTCAATTTTGTGCAACTGAGAATATTTCACTGGTATCGTTATTTATTGATACCATATATATAACAATTATCATTTATAGTTTTATTTAAACATTTAAGACAAAGATGCTATAAATCCTCCACCTTTGCTCTAAAATGGACTTCTATTTTAGACTGGGAACATGTGTACATATAAAAAAGGGCATAAACTTTACCATCACAGAAAAAGATGGTAGTAACTTTCTGGCATTCCTATTCCCTATCTTGGATTTCCCCCTCTCTAAAGGTCACTTCCTAGATTCCCATTAAAATGGCAAACTACAAAGGAATAATTAAGGTCACCTGAAAACTTAGCTACTTTGGGTTCCAAATTATCCTAATACTACTATGTAAAAGAACTTTTTAATTCCAACACATTCATTAGTGCTTGCTCTATACAATAACCATCTAACTGTCGTTAACTTCTTAAGCAGATATGCTTCTTAAAGGAGAAGGTTCATTTTTTGTTACGATCATTTAAAAATAGGTTTATATTCTCTTTAGAGCAGGCTTTATGTTTATCAAGTTAACTTGATAGCTATGTCTAGAAAAAACAAGCTTTTAAAAAATGATAACCCAAAGATTATTTCTTTCTCAAAAGCAAATCCCAAACTACAATTTACAAAAGTAATACAAAAGTAACAGTATTTTTAACGTTATCAAACTAAATTTATAAACTCTAAAAATATTTTTTGTGTCAGTGTCAGACATTTCTCAACCAAGTGCTAAAACATAAACTCTAAAAATGTTATGCCATAATAAATTTACCTGATAATCCCACAGTAATTTTGGGATTATATAAGCAAAACCCCAAAGCCTGTAGAGCAGCACTACGGAGGTCTGAATTTTGACTGGAAATGTGAATCTAAAAAACAAAAAGTACATTATAAGCAATTATGATTGTAAATATATTCTCAGGGAACAAAAGTCGCCCAGAAAATAAAATTGTTTTAATCCAATCAACCAACAAATGTTTGAGGAATAAAATCAGGAGGCCATCTATACAGCTTGGCAAAGAAAGGAAGAGCACTAGAAAGGGATCACACCAAAAAAGAATGTTTCTCTTAAAAAAAAAACAAAAAACAAAAAAACAAACAGCTCCACACAGCTGAAAGCAATAAAAGAGCCAACAAACGGAAAATGCTAAAGACACCTCCACAAAAGGTAAGCAAGACACTCAAAAACACAATCTAGCATCCTAGCTCTAGAGTAGAGCGACACTTCTAAGACAGAGCGTGTTGGAATGTAACATTTACGGAGGATCTAAAATGACGGGAGCTTTAAACATTATCTCAATGTTTTAAAAGAAATCCCTACTTTGTAGACTGGAAAATCTGAACGATCAAATGGATTTGAAGCCCAACCCATATCATGCATGTAAAATCCATAAAATCCCAAACCTGTCAAAGGTAGTCTTGTTATATTCCCTAACCTACATTTCTTTGTAACTTTTTCTTGGTACCATTTCCTATTCCAAATTGATTTCTCTTTAAATCCCCTCACTGCTCTGAACCAGATATCTTTTTTTTTAAAGATTTATTTTTTATTTATTTATGATAGACAGAGAGAGAGGCAGAGACATAGGCAGAGGGAGAGGGAGAAGCAGGCTCCATGCCAGGAGCCCGACGCAGGACTCGATCCCGGGACTCCAGGATCGCGCCCTGGGCCAAAGGCAGCTGCGAAACCGCTGAGCCAGCCAGGGATTCCCCCTTAACCAGATATCCAAGGAATACTCAGCTATTTGCTGCTCTCGAGCAGGAAAAATAAGTATATAGACACTTCCCTGGGGTACTCTTTTTATAATTAAATGAAACAATTCTAAAAAACAAGCACTAGAGCATAGGACATTAAAACAACCAGTCCTAGGGGCAGCCTGGGTGGCTCAGCGGTTTAGCACCTTTAGCCCAGGGCCTGATTCTGGAGACCCGGGATCCCAAGTCAGGCTCCCTGCATGGAGCCTGCCTCTCCCCCCCCCCCCCAGTGTGTGTGCCTCATGAATAAGTTTTTTAAAAAATAAATAAATAAAACAACCAGTCCAGGGAAACCTTGTTGGGACTCCTCCTACTTCCCTAAGAACTTTTTCTGTAACCTCACTTAATAAAACTCTATTGTGGGCAGCCCCGGTGGCTCAGCGGTTTAGTGCTGCCTTGCTGCCTTCAGTCCAGATCGTGATCCTGAAGACCCGGGATTGAGTCCCACGTCGGGCTCCCTGCATAGAGCCTGCTTCTCCCTCTGCCTGTGTCTCTGCCCCCCTCTCTCTCTCTCTCTCTCATGAATAAATAAAATCTTAAAAAAAGATCTCTATTAAAAAAATAAAAATAAAACTCTTGCTTATTCACAAAAAATAAATAAAACAATTCAGACAACCACAGACAGTATTAAACATCTTAGACTGAGGGCTACTACTGTTAGCTCTTGGAAAATAAGCAGCTGTGATCAACTTTAAATATATATACCTTTAACTGTGTTGCCTTCAAGATTGTTGTGGGTGGGGTACCTAGGTGGTTCAGTCCTTTAAGTGACCAACTCTCTTGCTTTCAGCTCGGGTCATGATCTCAGGGTCCTGGGATTGAGTCCCAGTTCCCTCTTTCCCTCCCCCAAGCTCTTAGGTGCGCTCTCTCTCAAATAAATCTTAAAAAAAAAAAAAAAAGTCATCGGTTCCAGGGCACCTGGGTGATTTGGTTGGTTAAGCACCCAACTCTGGATTTTGGCCCAAGTCATGATCTCAGTCACGAGATGGAGCCCCATGTCGGGCTCTGGGTCAGCAGAGTCTGCTTTATATTCTTTTCCTCTGCCCCTCTCCCTCTCTCTAATAATAAATAAAGCTTAAAAAAAAAATGTTGTGGGTTCCTAGACTCAATACTAATAGAATTCTAAACAATACAGAAACATGTTACAGTTCACCTAACCTGGCTTTTGTTCTAAAGGAATTCAATTATCTTCACAGTACTTAATAACTCACCTAGAAAGCTTTTGTTGATTGTCAAGCTTCTGTTGACTTTCCTATCTAACCACCCACAGGCTTCCAAATAATTATTCATCAGACATTTAAGTTACAAACTCTATTAATCAACAGTGCAAGCAATAGAGTTCCTGATCCTGCACGTTCTCAAATACCAAATTTATGAAAATGCATGCTTTCATCACATCCAATAAACCACTGGGATGCGGAATATGATAATGAAGAAAAATGGGATATTACAATTAACACTGTGTAATAATATTATTAATAAGTCCCAAACCACTACACAAAAAAGTTCCTGCTTTACACAAACAAAAAGCACTGCTAACTAGCAGGAATACTTCTGGGCAGGCAGTACCTTAAATGCCTAACATTTAGCTGGAAATCGTGTTAAAATGTACATTAGATATCACGACAGAACACTTCTGTTTAAAAGCACGAAAGTCATAGAAATAAGAACTCTGTGGAAATGTAACTCATCTTCTTCATTCTAAAAAGAAGGAATGAATTTAGGGATTTGGGGGGGGGGGGGCTCAGTAGGTGAGCGTCTGTCTTTGGCCCACGGCATGATCCTGGCAACCTGGGAATGAGTCCCAGTCAGGCTCCCTGCATTGTGTCTCTGCCTCTCTCTCTCTCTCTCTCTTGCTGTGTATCTCATAAACAAATAAAATATAGATATATCCATAAATGAATACAGAGAAGGAATTTAGAAGTGTTAAGGACCATCGCAAAGCCACTGTGTACTTGAGGATCATATGTCCTCAGTCTGACGTTAAACTACAACACCTCCCTGCAAACAAGCAAGATAACCATAAAAACGGTTTTTTTAACCAGACAAGAGTAGCAAAAACTGATGGTGAGTGAAGATTAAAAAAAAAAGTCACCACAAAATTGATCAGACAAAATTAAAGAATCATTTACTTATCAGAAGTACATTCCTACAAAAAGACAAACATGAAATAATCCGATAACTGCTTTTAAAATTTGTGGAGGAGCCTGGCTTGCTCAGTGGGCAGGAGCGTAGGTCTCTTGATCTCAAGGTTGATTTGGAGCCCCAAATTAGATTTAGAGATTACTTAAGAATAAAATCTTTAAAAAAAAAAAAAAAAAAAAAAGCGGGAAGCCTGAAGCCCAGGTGGCTCAGTGGTTTAGCACCACCTTCCCCCCCAGGGCGTGACCCCGGGGTCCCGGGATCAAGTCCCGCCTCGGGCTCCCTGCTTGGAGCCTGCTTCTCCCTCTGCCTGTGTCTCTGCCTCTCTCTCTCATAAATAAATAAATAACATCTTTTAAAATAAGTAAATAAAAATAAAATAAATAAAACAAAAGCATAGATTTTTGTATTCAAGTGGCCTTGGGCAACATAGGGCAGATTAAACCAATTTGTTCTACGAAGTGGGGGTTCAAGAGAACCCTTCCAGGGAGATGGAGGATTAAGGAAGAGAAAACACGCAAGGTGTTTAAGAAAGTACTCGGCGGGGGCAGCCCGAGTGGCTCAGCGGTTGAGACTCTGCCTTCAGCCCAGGGCGTGATCCTGAAGTCCCAGGATCGAGTCCCACGTCGTGCTCCCTGCATGGAGCTTGCTTCTCCCTCTGCCTGTGCCTCTGCCTCTCTTTCTTATGAATAAACAAATAAAATCTTAAGAAAAAAAGGGGGGGGGAGGATCCCTTGGGTGGCTGAGCGGTTTGGCGCCTGCCTTTGGCCCAGGGCGCGATCCTGGAGTCAAGGGATCGAGTCCCACATCGGGCTCCCTGCATGGAGCCGGCTTCTCCCCCGGCCTGTGTCTCTGCCTCTCTCTCTCTCTGTCATAAATAAATAAATCTTAAAAAAAAAAAAAAAGGAAGTACCTGGCGCCTAATAAATCCTCAAACGGCCCTGTAGGAATCGCACTCTTATATCAAGCCTTTTTTTTTGGAGTCAGCTTAGAACTTTCTTTCCACCACACACATACAGACAAAAAAAAAAAAAAAAAAGACTATTCAGTAAACGGATACATACTTTCAAAACTCTGAGGAGCTGGGGAAGCCTTTTCTCGATTTCCGTAACGACTTCTTTCCCATCTTCTCCTGTCATTCGACTTAAAATCAGAAAGGACACAAGCTCACGCACATGGCGCGCGGAGGGCACCGCGGGGGCGCCCCGCACCCAGGCCTAAGGAACCCCCCGGGGGGGCAACGCCACGGGGCACCGCGCTTGACACCAACGCGCAGGAACGGCCGCCGAGGGGGCTTCCGCACGCACGGGGCGGGGGGGGGGGGCACGCGACGCCACACGCTACAGTGAGCGGCCGTGGTTTTCCAACAGTTGTTACCCCTGCGGGCGTCCGCACCTGCAGGGCGTGGAGGCACAGGGCGCCTGGCCGCCGGGGTCAAGAACCGCCCGCCGCCGCGCCCACCGGACACCGAACTTCCAGCCAACTTCCGCGGCGCGGCTCGGCGGCGGGACCCACGTGAGGGCTCCCCGCCCCCCCCCACGGGGGACCCCACGCCCCCCGCCCCCCGCAGCCTCACCTGCTCAGGGCCAGGTAAGCGTCGGCCTGCTCTCCGGGCGCGGCGGACGCGTCGTCGAGCGTCTCCAGCAGCGGCGCCAGGGGGCTCCCGGCCGGGGCCGTCATGTCGGCCGCCCTGCGCACGGACCGGAAGAGGACGCGACCCCTTGACCGCCCGGCCTCCCGCCCCCGCGTCCGGGCCGCTAACCGCCCCCCGCGCCCCCGCCCGGGCCGCTCCGCCGCCGCTCTCCCGGGCAGCTCCCCACGGGGGGAGGAGCCCCGCGGGGGCGGCGGGGCGGCGGGCCGAGGTCCGCCAGCGGGCCCGGCGCTTACCCCACGCACGCACAGCAGGGCCGTGTCCTCCCGCGGCGCCCGACTCCGCGGAACGCGACTCGCCCGGCGCGGCCTGTTTACTCTCGCGTGCGGTCCGCTCCCGGCGGGACCAAGATGGCGGCGGGGGCGGGCCCGCGGGCGCGCGGGAGTCGGGTAGGCCTGGCCGCGGAGCCCCGAGCGAGTCCAACAGGGCGGCGGCGCGCCGACGTCATCGATGGCCCCGCCCATCGCGGGGCTCCTCCCGGGGGCAGGCTCTGGCTGCGGACTGCGCCTGCGCGGGCGGGGCCTCGGCGCTCGGGCGGGGGCGTGTCCTTTCCTCCACGTCACTTGGTGGGAGGAGCTGGCTGCAGGGCGCCCGCCCGCGACCCAGAGCCTGACCCCGGGTCCCCGATGCTGTCCCCAGCGGGCCCCCCGCAGGGCGCCTACTGCTCCCCCGGCCTGGGTCTCCGCCCCCCAACTCTGTCTCTTCAATGCATAAATAAAATCTTTTAAAAAAAGACTAGAGTTGCATTTAGATTGCTGTACATTCCAACCCTGGCTCTGTGACTTCAGCAAATTAGCCAACCTTACTTTTTTTTTTTTAAGGTTTTATTTATGCAGGGAGCCCCCTGCGGGACCCACCGCTGAGCCGCCCAGGTGCCCCATGACCAACCTTTCTAGGCCTCCGTTTCCAACTCCGGAAAATAGGGATGGTCAAGGTAACCATTGCAGGTGAAAGTGAAGTGAGTACAGGTAGGAAAGAAGCCCTGAGTGTTAATTGAATTTAAATTTAAAAAAAAAATTTTTTTTTTTTTAAAGAAGCCTTTGGTTTTCACATTTTAAGTGTTCATAACAATGGCCTGGGGATATTTGTGGTTAAACTGCCAGATTTCTGGGCCCCACCCTTAGACATTGTGATTCCGAGGATTCAGTAAGTAGCTCCCAAAGATCTGCATTCTTTAATGTAGGCCCCAGGTGTTGAAGGGTGGGACTTGGCCCGGACTTCAGGCGTGGAGAAAGGACTGTGTATACTCTTGACAATTAAGGTGTCACCCTCCTTTTCCTAGGCCTCCGCCCTGCCCACATCACGCAGGATCGGACCAACCTCACACTAGGCATCTTATTTTTTGTTGTTGTTTGCTTTACTTTTTTTTTTTTATTTTTTTGTTTGTTTGTTTTTGCTTTCTGATGCCACTATTATTTTTATTTATTTTTATTTTATTTTATTTTTATTGCAGTTCAATTTGCCAACATATAGCGTAACACCCATAGCATCTTAGACTCGGCAGCAAGCGGTTCTTCCACTTTGGCCTCAGGTTTCAGATCCCCCACCTCTCCAGCCTCCACTTACAGACTCTACAACTCTCAGCTGCAGAGGTGGGTGCTGCATTTTGCCCTTCTCTGACTCTAGCCAGGTGTCTGCCAAACTAAACATTCAATACAGAACATCTTTCTTAAGAAAAAAAAAAAATGGAGGAAGAGAGGGAAGGAGACACACCGATTTTGTGAGCCAAGCTATGGAAATTAAAAACTTAAAAAACAGTGAAGAGTTGTAAGTCTGGGTAAAATGTAGAGACACTGTAGAAGTAATTATACAGAAAATTTTCAGTGCAGCCTGATAATGAGTTCTATAAGCTTCAGAGGGGAAAGGGCTCATTTTGTGGGGTTTGGCAAGACAAGATACTTAAGGTAAAGAAGTTATTACACAATAAATGAAATATGGACAAGTTGGCAACATAAGATTTCAGTAAAGTAGACCTGTTGTAGGTTGTAGACCTGTTACTGAAAGTAAGAGAGGATCTTAAAACCATAATATTAAAAAAAAAACACATAATATTTTTATGGTGGCTATGAGATTCCTGGAAACACTGAGCTTGCCTTAAGACAGTACCTCCGCCCAATCCTTCTGTGCCTTCCTGTGCTTTATTCACTGATACTGCATTATATATCTAGATTTTATTGTGTCTCTATCCGTGAGAATGGAAATTCCTTGAGTGTAGGGAATTTGTTTTAATCCTTTTTTTCCCTATTTATATCCCATTTACAAAGAAGAGGTTGGGGTGGTCATGTTGCTTGTACCTCTTTCGAATGCATAGTCCTGTGATCTTCCTAAAATGTTTCATAGTATTATTGTCACTACTGAGACTGAAATCCTTCCCATCAATCATAGAATAAATTTCAAAACTTTTGATGTAACACGTAGGCCAATGATGATTGGGCCACTGCTAACGTTTCATCTCCACCCTTATCCCCATGTCAGCCAAGTTTTGAACAGTCTACCACGATCTCTAACTCTTCTGTCGTTGAAGATCTGTGGTGTTCCTTGTGTATACAACATTAACTCCCTTTTTCAAGTGTGATAAATCAGAGTAGATTAAAACCACGCCTTTTTATTAAGTCCTTCCCCTTTATTCTTTCCCCAAGGAAAATTATTTAATTTTTTTTAAATATTTATTTATTTATATATTCATGAGAGACAGAGAGAGAGGCAGAGATCCAGGCAGAGGGAGAAGCAGGCTCCCTGTAGGGAGCCCCACCTGGGACTCGATATCAGGACCCCGGGGTCACGCCCCAGGTAGAAGTGAGGCGCTCAACCAGCCACCCAAGTGCCCCTCCCCAAGGAAATTAAATGCACCTACCTTCATGCTGACATTTTTTTTTTTTTTTGGAAACCTGTTAAATATCTCAGTAATTTATTGTTATTTACTTATTTTTTTAAAGATTTTAAGTAATCTCTACACTCAAAAAAAGAAAAAGTAATCTCTACACCCAATGTGTACCTCAAACTCAACAACCCTGAGATCAAGAGTTGCACACTCCACAGACTGAGTCAGCCAGACGTCCTATCATTGTTCAGTTCTGTATGTCTGAGCGGCCAGGTGCAGGGTTGGTCTGAGGAGAATTAGTTGTAGCCTGATATCAATCAGTGCTCCTCACTCTTTTTTGGTATTTTCTCATCTAAGGTGCTAAGAGATTACACAGAGTCTAGACAAATCCTCTTCCCCACCCAGACCCTTCTCTCCACACCCTTCCAAAGAGATTGTTATCCCTTTTCTTTTTAAAAAAAGGATGTTATTTATTCACAAGAGACACATAGAGAGGCAGAGACACAGGCAGAAGAAGAAGCAGGCTCCCTGCAGGGAGCCCGATGTGGGACTCCTCGGACTCGTGGGACTCCATCCCAGGACCCCGGGGTCACACCCTGAGCCAAAAGCAGATGCCCCACCCCTGAGCACCCCCCCTCCCTGGGCATCCCCTTAAGCTTCTCTTTTGTAGAAATTCTGGAACTACTACCATAGATCTTCTCTTACTAGGCAATAAATTCATAGTACCAGGCATTCAGTAAGTACATTTTGTTGTTGTTGTTTTTCATAATTACATTTTTAAAAAGATTTTATTTATTCACGAGAGACACAGAGAGAGAGAGAGGCAGAAACACAGGCAGAGGGAGAGGCAGGCTCCATGCAGGGAGCCCGATGTGGGGTCATGCCCTGGGCTGAAGGCAGACGCTCAACCCCTGAGCCCCCCAAGCGTACCATATAATTACATTTTTAATTAAATTTTTTATGTATTAATTCATCTGTCCTTTCATCTAATTATCCAACCAATATACAATTCCTGTCTCTCTGCCTCTTCAAACCGTAAATCTCTTTTTCTCCTCAGAACATCATAAAAAGCCTTGCACCTTCAATCCAGTGTCACTTCTAACTTGCACATTTCTGTCTCTAACCACCGCATTACTCAGCAAATATCAAGCCTATAATCTTAGGTCTCTCAATGACAACTTTCTCCTACTTGCCCCCAGTAGTCCTAATGATATTTTCTATCTAATAGGTGTTAGACCTGTCCACCCAATATCTACCTGGGATCCCAATCTGTGGCCTGAACATAATTATTTCAAGATTATAAAATTGCTTTTTTAACTGCTTTTCATCGAGTGCAGATGTTGCATGTACATTATCTCATTTATTCCTCACAGTGGTTCTAAAACAGTGAAGTACTCTTCCTGGATTTACAAATAAGCTTAAAGAGTTAAATAGAGAACTTTAATGTAGTCATACAGAACTCCAAAGCTAACTTATTTAAGTGACATTCATTCATTAGCATTTAACGAGCTCTACCCTGCATAAAGCACCCGTGGTGGTATGGTTTTCATAATAGATGTATTCTTGAACATGGTAAGAAGAATTCAGTATAAAGAGTCCTATGGAAGCTCACTGTTTACAGGACTCCTGTAGTTATTCCTTTAGTAAAGTATCTATCTGTGATCCAAATTACTGGAGTTAATGTAATAGCCCAGCTTTGGAACCAAATAGATGAGGATTCAAATAGTGGCTCTGCCACTGTGTGTCTTAAGATCTTCAAGTAAAATACTTAACTTCACCATGTTTTCAGCAAATAAATGGAAAGAGGGGCACCTGGGTGGCTCAGTTGGTTAAGCATCCAAGCATCCAACTCTTGGTTTCCGCTCAGGTCTTGATCTCAGGGTCATGAGATCAAGAACCCTGAATAGAGCCCGGCATCAGTCTCCTAGCTGAGCATGGAGTCCACTTGGGATTCGCTCTCCTTCTCCTTCTGCCCTTCAGGCTTGTGCATGCTCTCTCTCTCTCTCAAATAAATAAATACATCTTTTTTTAACAAACAGAAAAACACCAACATCAAAGTTCAGTAAACAGTAACTATTATTGCCCATTGTCTAGCACAAATCCTAGCACATGGTATTTAATAAGTGCTTATTATAGGATTATGTAAGTATATTAATTGAAAAGTTTATAAATTTTTGCTGAAATGTATTAATTAGTTTAATTTTCATCATTTAAAAGTTGTGGAGAATAAGGGTTCTCAGAGACATCTGCAACATTACCCAACATGGTAACTATTTTACTGGATTTATTTAAAGAAAGATCTAGGGCAGCCCAGGTGGCTCAGCGGTTTAGCGCCGCCTTCAGCCCAGGGCCAGATCCTGGAGACCCGGGATCAAGTCCCAGGTCGGGCTCCCTGCATGAAGCCTGCTTCTCCTTCTGCCTGTGTCTCTGCCTCTCTTTCTCCATCTCTGTGTGTCTGTCATGAATAAATAAATAAAATCTTAAAAAAATAAAATAAAGATCCACTTTGAGGATGAGGGGGTGCTTTTTAATTCTGTGTTGCTGATTTTTCAACAAGTAATATGTGAAAAAAAGCTTTATAAAGATTATTTTATCTTAACATTAGTTTATATACAGTGAGTATACACAGCTAATAACACACTCTATGACTAGCTACCCTTACTCCACAATGTCATCAAATTGTAATAACAAGAGGTGCTTCGTTTTCATCTTTCCACTGAGCTGGACAAAGAGTTCCTATTATTTATGAACAAAGCAACTCTTTTTTAGATGGGAAAATTTAGCCCTTTTGAGTTCAAATGAAGAGAGGCGACATAGTGTAAAGGCTAAACCTGGAGTCCTACTGATACGGTTTGAATCCTTCATAGCTCTATGACTTTGGCAAGTTACTCTCTTGTGCCTCAATTTCTTTGTCTGTAAAACGAGAGTAATTACCCTTACGTCATAGGTGTCTGAGGTATGTGTAAGTTCATATGCAGAAATTGCTTAAACAATGACATGTTATAAATATTCAGAAGATGTTAGCCAGAGAGACTGGTTTCTCAGGTTCAAGTAAGACAACATTTATAAAACCACAAATGCTTCCCTCCAAAAAAACCCAAGCCCTATTTTCATTTAAATTGGTTTTCTAGTCCACATTAAAATATGAGACTACAGCTATCAACAATAATTCATTGTTCTATATCTTAAAGTGTGATTCCAGAATCATTGCATCAGAATCACAGGGGAACTTCTTTATAAAGCAAGTATCTGGTCCAGACCTGGCAGGCCTACTGAACCAGGAGTTCCAAGACAGCCCTGTAATCTGCATTTTATTTTTTTAAAAGATTTTATTTATTTATTAGAGAGAGAGAGAGCGCGAGAGCATGAGTGCAAGCAAGCATGAGCAGTGGGGAGGGGCAGAGGGAGAAGCAAACTTCCTGCTGAGTAGGGAGCCCCACCCACACTGGATGTGGGCTGAAGCCAGCCAGGAACTTACTGAGCCAACCAGGCACCCTCCATAATCTGCATTTTAATATGCACACTAAATGATTCTTTTTTTTTTTTAATATTCTTTTTTTTTAATTTTATTTATTTATGATAGTCACAGAGAGAGAGAGAGAGAGAGGCAGAGACATAGGCAGAGGGAGAAGCAGGCTCCATGCACCGGGAGCCCGACGTGGGATTCGATCCCGGGTCTCCAGGATCGCGCCCTGGGCCAAAGGCAGGCGCCGAACCGCTGCGCCACCCAGGGATCCCTAAATGATTCTTTTTAACACAAAATCTGAGATTCCTACTGTGTACAAGTTACAAATGTTCTTTAAATCTTATGGGAGAGCTCTTAACTATTAATTTTATTTGTAATTGGAAAAATAAAACTCTATTTTTAAAAGAACCAACTTAATGTATAGCAGAAACCCTTTGCCTGTATCTCAAAACTTTCGTGGAGAGGACACAAAAGTCTTTTATGAGCTCAAAAACTCAAAGTCTTTTATGAGCTCAAAAATAATTGATACTGACAAGCCTTGAGGAACCAAAAGAGAAAGTGACTCACTGTCATGCTTCAGGCCTTTCTAGAGAAAGAGCATAATCACAAATTTAGAAATTTAATCTAATTTGAATTCATCACAAAGGGTATTCAAGGCAGGATTAAATCTATTTTTCTTGATAACTGAGTTAAGGAGCTTTTTCTTAGACTATCCTATTAAATTAACATAACTGAAAATTTTTAATCCCCCAAGTATAGTATGGATAAAACAGAATTTTGAAATAAATTTGTAAATTTGGTTGTCTGCTCTCATATGATACTTGTGGAAATACAAATTGGTACAATCTCTACAAAGGACAATGTGCAATATTTTTCAAAATTTCAAATTCCCAAAGTTTTTGATGTTGAAATTCTACTTGTAGATGATTATCCTACAAATGTACTCATTCATGTGCAAAATGAAGTATGAAGACTTTTGTCAGTTGCAGAGTTGTTTGTAAAAAAAAAAAAAAAGAAAAGAAAAGAAAAAAGAAATTAAAAGCAACCAAAGAGGACATGGTAAATAGATTATGGTACATCCAGACTGTAAAATACTATGCAGCTCTCTATGTACTAATTAATATATAGTGATATCCAAAGTATGTTTAATAGGAAAAAAGTTCCATTGAAAAGAACCAATGTTAAAGGAATAGCTTGTTCTAGAGCTGAGGCTGAAAAAAATATAAAAGCCTGCAACATCTTTTGGTGTCAGAAAGTAAACAACTGCTTAGGGGCACCTGAGTGGCTCACTTGGTTAAGTGTTTGCCTTGGGCTCAGGTCATGATCCCAGGGTCTTGGGATTGAGTCCCCCATGGAGCTCCTTGCTCAGTGGGGAGTTTGCTTCTCCCTCTACCCCTCCTCTCTGGTCTTGTGCACTCACTCTCTCCTTCTTTCAAATAAATAAACTCTTAAAAAAAAGAAATAAACAAATGCTTTTAAAAATATGGGAACATGTTGAAAGGACTCGGGAGACAGCTTGAAGGGGTTCTCATGGCTGAATCTGGAACAATGGATCATAAACCATCAAATAAGAAAAGAATCCATGAGCCCTTAATGATGCTAAAAATATAAGTAAATAAAGGTAAGGGAGGGAATGACAAGAGTTAGGAAATCATTTTGCAACCGCAGTAGTGATAAATGATTCAGGCAATAATCATCAGTAGGTCCTAAAACCACCGAGCAAAAATCTGATGGCGAACAGAGTCTTGAAATATCTAAGATACTCACCAACGAGGGGCGCCTGGGTGGCTGAGTCAGGTAAGCATCCCGCCCTTGGTTTCGGCTCAGGTCCTGATCTCATGGGCTCTGCGTTAGGATGAGCTGAGCCTGGAGCTTGCTTGGGATTTTCTCTCTCCTCACCCCCCCCCCCCGTCCCCCACTCTCCCCGCCTCACACATGCAGTCTCTCTCCCAATGAACAAACAAAATTTTTACAAAAAGTTACCTACCAAGTAAGAAGAGACAAATGGTAACTTTACAGCAGAGACACCCAGGAAAACCATCGAAACTGGTGCCAACTGATACGGTATTGTGCCTGCCAAAAATCTATAACCTGAATCTATACATGAGGGAAGAATCAGAAAAACCATAATGAGGGATATTCTTTAAAAACAAAACAAAACCAAAAAGCAAAAGCCAAACAAGAAACTACCCTATGCTCTCCAAATGACAGTGTCAGGAGAAACCAAGGAAAGCGGAGGGACTGTTTCAGAATTAAGATGATTCAAGAAACATGACAATCGAAGTGCAATCCACAGGGGTGTTAAGTTAAGCAGCAGGCTCTTGATTTCTGCTCAGGTGATGACCTCGGGGTCTGGGACTGAGCCCCCCGCGGGGCTGTGCCAAGCATGGAGTCAGCTCAAGGATTCTCTCCCTCTGCCCTTCCCCCTACTCACACACTTTCTCTGTCTCAAATACATTAAAATAATAATAATAATAATAAAATGCAATATGTAATCCTGGACCAATGCATTGTGGAAACAATACATTTTGCTTCGAAAGGGTAGTGAAATTTGAAGGAAGATTGTAAATTTTCTATACTTGACAATTATACTACGGTTATGTAAGAAAATCAGAATAAGAAATTCCAACAAATTTAGGAAAAGATTGATAGTTCTGTAGCCATAGGACCAAGTTGCAACCAGAACCAGTTTTAAACACATTCAGCGGATAAACACAAATCATCTCGGTGAACAGGCTTCCACAAGCCAAGCAGTCATCATCGCTTCGGAAAGTCGGTGGAGCCGGGCTGCTGAACTCACTCCCAAAAAGATGCCCCAGAGTACCCACCAATCCACACGGTCACGAAGTAACCAAGCTTCTAAAGATAGTGCCAAGCTGCATGTGCCTCTGCAGCCCGCCCACCTTGACCTCCACATTTCCCAGAGACCCAGCAGTTTGCTTTGCTCAATTTTGCCTGACCAGTATTCATCTTTTTATTTTAAAAATTGAGTGGTAGGGACAGCTGGGTGGCTCAGTGGTTGAGCATCTGCCTTTGGCCCAGGGTGTGATCCTGGGGACCCAGGATCGAGTCCCGCGTTGGGCTCCCTGCATGGACCTGCTTCTCCCTCTGCCTGTGCCTCTGCGTCTCTCTCTCGGTGTCTTTCATGAATGAATAAATAAAATCTTAAAAAAAAAATAAAAATTGAGTGGTAGTTTCATTATCTTGTAATTCTTGAAGTTCCCCCCAGGTCATTTTGAAAATTCTTTGTTGGCAGAATTCCAGGTAATTTTTGGGCCAACAGTTGTGCTTGACTGGGCCCCTTGTGTCCAAGCTTCGTCAGTCAAGGTCAGCTGCTAAATCAATTAGTTTCAATAACCATTTGATCTCTTTTTTCACTGAATTTTTTGTTAGTGTATTTGTAACCAAGTAGGTCTTTACATAAGATCATTAGGCTTAGGTTTTTGTTCTAAGTAATCAGACCTTTTGGTTTAGAGTAACACCACTTGGTAATTACACCTAAGTGTGTAATGAGGTTTATTAGACCTTTTGCTTTCAAAGTCTACCATTTGAAAATGTTTGCCATCAACCTGCTTATTTTCCTGCTGCTTGCTCTGGTTTTTGTGATGTTTTGTTGTTTTGTTTTTTGTTTTTTTTTTTTTTAGGATTTTACTTCTTTATTTGAGAGAGAGAGAACCAGACATGGAGGTCAACCCCAGGACCCTGGGACCATGACCTGAGCAGAAGGCAGACACACCTAACTGACCAATCCAGCCAGGTGCCCCATCTTTCATTTTGAATCAGTCTTTTGCTCATGCATGATTTTGTATTTGTATGCACTGGCCATTTGAAAAATATTAAGTCATTGAGTTTTATGGATCTTCCAAATGTTGACAATTTAATTATATGTTACCAAATATCATATTTGTTTAATACCACTGTCAGCATCAGAAAGGTCTTTCTATTGGTATATACTTAGCAGTTGAATTTCTGGGTCATAGGATATGAGAACATTCAACTTTATAAGGCTATGACAAATTATTTTCTAAAGTGGTGTTCCCAATTTATAATCGCACAAGCAATTTTATAAAATATCTCATTGGGCAGCCCGGGTGGCTCAGCAGTTTAGCACGGCCTTCAGCCCAAGGCGTGATCCTGGGGTCCCAGGATCAAGTCCCACGTTGGGCTCCCCGCATGGAGCCTGCTTCTCCCTCTGCCTGTGTCTCTGCCTCTCTCTCTCCCCCTCTCTCTCTCATGAATAAATAAATAAAATCTTAAAAAAAATCTCATTGATCCACATTTTTTTTCTGATAGTTGGTAGTTTTAATTTGTACCAGCTACACTGTGTAAAAAAGTATCTCACCATGGTCTTGAGCTGCATTTTTCTGATAATGAATTTGAGCAACACTTTATATTATTCTCTTATGTGAGATAGATGACATACCTTTTATTCTTCTCTTTTTTCCTGTTTTATTGAGATAATTCCCATTCTGTACAATTTACCCTTTTAAAGTGTACAGTTGAGGGACTTTTGATATATTCACAGGAATTGTACTGCCATCATTGAAATCCAGTTTAGAACATTTTTATCACCTCAAAAAAAAATCTTGGGGCACCCGAATGGCTCAATCAGTTGGGCATCTGTCTTCAGCTCAGGTTATAGTCCCAGGGTCCTGGGATTGAGCCCCACGTTGGGCTCCCTGCCCTCTCCCTTTGCCCCTCTCCACCACTCATTCTGTCTTTCTGAAATGAATAGATAAAATCTTAAAAAAAAATCTTTGTACTTTCTCTTACCTCCTTTGCCACCTAATACCAGCAACCCCAGCCCCACACAACCACTAATCTACTTTCTCTATAGATTTGCCTGGAAATTTTATATAGCATCACATAATATGTGACCTCCTGTGACCAGCTTCCTGCACTTAGTATTTTGTTTTCTAGGTTTATCCATGTTGTATCATCCTTTTTATTGCTAAATATCCCATTTGAATGGATATACCACATTTTGTTATCCATTTACAAATTCATGGACATTCAGAGTTATTTTTTTTAAAGATTTTATTTATTTATTCATGAGAGACAGAGAGGCAGAGACACAGGCAGAGGGAGAAGCAGGCTCCATGCAGGGAGCCCGACGCGGGACTCGATCCCTGGTCTCCAGGATCACACCCTGGGCTGGAGGTGGCCCTAAACCGCTGAGCCACCCGGGCTGCCCCGACATTCAGAGTTAAATTAAAATCCTGGTCTAGCCTGGGTGGCTCAGTGGTTGAGCATCTGCCTTTGGCTCAGGGCATGATCCCAGGGTCCTGGGATCAAGTCCCATATCGGGCTCCTTGCGGGGAGCCTGCTTCTCCCTCTGCCTGTGTCTCTGCATCTCTCTCTCTCTCTCTCTCTCATCTCTCATGAGCAAATAAATAAAATCTTCAAAAAAACCAAAAAAATCATTGTCTAGAGTAAAGTTAAGGGCTATAATTAAAGAACCTCCTAATCTTCAGAATGGCACAAATTTTACTACAGAATCCAAGACTCTAAAGATCTTTATTATTCTGGACTGTAGATCCATCCTAACTAATTTAAAGGGAAAAATGTTTGAAATCAGCAAGACACGAAAGAGATTTTAAAAATATAGCGGTGAAAAACTTCTAAATACAAGGGAAAAAATATACTACATAAAGCAATTATAAAAGCCTTTCTTTTAAAGGTAGACTATAGACAAAGATTCAAAACTGTAACATAAGTAAAAATGCAAAACAGACTTTAGGAAACTTTCAAACGGTACTCTTGATTAGATAGAGTACCTGAAGTGAAAGGAGCCTTACCTTCTGTTTTTATAAATGGGTTCACACCTAAATTAGACAATTTAATTTAAAAATTAATTAAAAATGTGAGATTGCCAATTTAGAGGATATCTAATATGTTGCTCAACATTTCCAGACAGCTTTAAAAAGTAACAAGCTAGAAACCAATACATCTTGTGGCTCTCTTGGTGAAATAACCCGAAATGTCTCTTCTCTAAGATATGGGAGCCTGTAGATAAGGATATTTATACATATAGTGAGCAGAAGGGCCATTAAACAAACTGTGTACCATACGGCAACTATCCATCCATAAATCTACCCAGTGATGCAACTCCAAGGTAGAAGAGGGCACCTAATAATCCCCAGTCCTTGTTCTAATTCCCTAGAGGAACAAAATTCCTGTGTATCATTCTATCTAACATTAGCTTCACCTCTATCACAGAGCAAAAATTTTAAGTTGTCTGAAAGGAAGAAAAAAGACAAATTGACTTTTCATGAGAAAAGAAGAAGTTTTTTATTAATGTAAAAATGATGGAGCCAGAATTGTTTTAGGAAAAAAAAATGGACAAGATAAATTTGAATATATAGAGTAAATTCTGAAAGGCTCAAAGAAAAATAAACTTCATTTTCTTTGGTTTAATAGAACCACACAAGTCATCAAAACCTTTAACAATTCAATGTCTTGGCTATAATTGATATTTTGAGAGGATTGTCAGAAAAATATTCTTGCGGCACCCCCGTGGTGCAGTTGGTTAAGCATCCAAGTCTTGGTTTTGGCCCAGATCATGATCTCAGGGTTATGAGATTGAGCCCCACTTCGGGGAGCCTGCTCGGGATTCTCTCTCTTTTCCTTTCCTTCTCCCTCTGCCCCTCCCCACCCCCGCACTCTCTCTCTTTCTCTCTCTCAAATAAATAAATAATTCTTAAAAAATAAAAGACGAAAAATATTCTTACTCTCTGTGATACAATATTGTGCAGAAAACAGTCAAAATAGCGGAAACAGAGTGCTATCTTTGAAAAGGCCCATTTTTGAGGTCGGCTCTTGGCTGGCATCTGGGAACTTAGGTTTCGGGAGGGTTCCAACATCAAATGATGAGAATGACTCACTGAACTTTTTGTACAAACAATATGTTTTTTGCTAAATACTTGCTTTTCCTTTTGGGAGCCTGGAATTTGGGTAACGTGCCAGGCAGGGGCTACCTACACAATTAGCTCCTACTGGAAGCCCAGGCACTGAATCTTTTTTTTTTTTTTAAGATTTTATTTATTTATTCATGAGAGATACATAGAGAGAGAGGCAGAGACACAGGCAGAGGGAGAAGCAGGCTTCATGCAGGGAGCCCGACGTGGGCCTTGGGACTCGATCCCGGGACCCCAGGATCACGCCCTGGGCAGAAGACACTAAACCGCTGAACCACCCGAGGATCCCCCCAGCACTGAATCTTTAATGAGTTTCCAGGCTTGGCAGCATTGCATACACGTTGCCACAACTCATTGCTAGGAGAATTAAGCACGTCCTGTGTGACTTCCCTGGGCGAGGACCCCTGGAAGCCTGTCTAGTTTCTCCCAGACTGTGTTCAAGTGCTTTTTCTCCTCGTTGATTTTGCTCGGTATTATCTACACTCTTTAGCTATGAGGACTGCTGTATGCTGAGTCCTGTGAGCCTTCCTAGTGAATCACTGTCACCTGGGGGTGGTCTTGGGGCGTCTCTGATCCTACAAATGTAGTAAGTGAGATCTAGTTTTAGAGAAGAATATACTGCAGCTCTTATACCTGGTCAGATTATAATGCACCTTGATGTGAGAACTCATATACTATATATGATTTGGGCAACTACCCTCCCCGAATAGTTTCGGTTCCAGAATTCCTAGGGATGAAAGACAAGACCCCACAGACTGGAAATTTTAACTTGGAGCAGAGCCCATAAGCTTACAGTTTGATTTTTTTCCCCTTAATTACTTAAATCTTTATTTTTGTACAAACATGAACATGTTAGGCCATGCTCTAGAGATTTTAACTCATTAAAAAAACATTGCCGGGATCCCTGGGTGGCGCAGCGGTTTGGCGCCTGCCTTTGGCCCAGGGCGCGATCCTGGAGACCCGGGATCGAATCCCACGTCGGGCTCCTGGTGCATGGAGCCTGCTTCTCCCTCTGCCTGTGTCTCTGCCTCTCTCTCTGTATGACTATCGTAAATAAATAAAAAAAAATTTAAAAATAAAAAAAATAAAAAAAAAAAAACATTGCCTATCAAGCCTATCCCCCAAAATAGAGGGTGGATGGGTGGGGGGAAAAAAAGAAAAGTAAACTTCCTTGCCTCAAGAGCAATTACAGGCATCAACACATAAGTCAAAATAGCCTCAGATCTCATAGTAGCTGTCAAGTCTATGTCGCTACACATGATAAATCACTGTGACTAGCAGACTCCACTCAATGTTTTTTACTTATTAAGTAATTATGAATTATTATTTTCTCCTTATATAACCAAATACTGCTGTAGCAACTCCATAACCTTACCCTGTGAAGGAGAGTCCCATACGTGTATAATCCAAGAAAATTTCCATGATCAGAACACAACTTTTTGTTGTTGTTTGCTTTTTTGTTTTTAACAACAAACTTACCACTTTTTTAAAATGAGAGATTTTTCCCAAAACTGAAGAATAAGAAACCAATCCAGTGTCCGTGCACTCCCAACTGCAGTCTTGATTCTGGGATACCTCTTCCACCCTCAGACCAAGTTGGCTCCCTAGGAATCCAGTGGTGGTCTGTCAGTTAAGGGTTCTTCCCTGCTGGGTTTTCACTGCACCTCCTCTGAGTTTTAGGGATGGATTCCGCAGGCTTTTTCATTGTGGACATGGTCCTCTTCCCCTTCTTCCATTGCCATGGAGACATGGACAAAATGATTTAAGAAGGAGGTTGAGGATTATATTAAAAGTATGAAAAGGAGCACCTGGGTGGCTTACTCAATTGAGCAACAGACTCTTGGTTTCGGCTGAGATCATGATCTCTGAGTAGGAAGAGTGACCCATGTTGGGCTCTGAAATCAGTGAGGAGTCTGCTTCTCCTCTCCCTTTGCCCCCTCCTCCAATCACGCACCCTCTTTGAAATAAATCTTTAAATAAAATGGGGCCTGGGTGGCTCAGTGGTTGAGTATCTGCCTTTGGTTCAGAGCGTGACCCCCCCCCCCAAGGTCCCGGGATCGAGTCCCACGTCAGGCTAGGAAGCCTGCTCATGCTGTATCTTTTATCCCCCTTACTGATTCATCCCATAACTGCAAGGCTGTGTCTCCCACTCCCCTTCATGCATTTTGCCTATTTCCTCACCCCCCTTCCCTCTGGCAACCGATGATTTAATTTATAGGTCTGATATATTTTTTAAAGATTTTATTTATTTATTCATGAGAAACACAGAGAGGGAGAAAGGGAGAGGCAGAGACACAGGCAGAGGGAGAAGCAGGCTCCTTGCAGGGAGCCCGACATGGGACTCGATCCCGGGTCTCCAGGATCAGGCCCTGGGCTGAAGGTGGGGTAACCCGCTGAGCCACCTGGGCTGCCCCTATACGTCTGATATTATGACAACTTTTTAAGAATTTTTACTCCAGTGTAGTTAACATAAAGTGTTATATCAGTTACAGGTGTACGATGTAGTGGTTCAATAATTCTACACCTTACTCAGTGTTCATTGTGATAAGTGTACTCTTAATCCTCTTCTTCTAGTTCACCCATCCCTGCCCCACCCCCATAACCGTTAGTTTGTTCTCTATGGTTCAGAGTCTATTTTGTTTCTCTATTTTTTTTGCTTTGTTTTGTTTCTTAAATTTCACATATGAGTGAAATCATATGGTATTTGTCTTTCTCTGACTGACGTCACTAAGCATTACACTCTACATCCATGTTGTTGCAGATGGCAAGATTTCATTCTTTTTTATAGCTGCTGAGTAATATTCATGTACATCTATGATATAGATATTGATAAAGATATTGATATGGATATATACCACTTCTTCTTTATCCATTCATCTATGGATGGGCACTTGGGCTGCTTCCATAGCTTGATTATTATAAATAATGCTGCAGTAAACATAGGGGTGCATATATCTTTTTTTTCATATATCTTTTTAAATTAGTGTTTTTGTATTCTTTGGGTAAATACCCAGTGGTGGAATTATTGGATCATATGGGAATTCTATTTTTAATTTTTTGAGGAATCTTCATACTCTTTTCCACAGTGGCTGCATGAGTGCACATTCCTACCAATAGTACACGTGGGTTCCTTTTTCTCTACATCGTTGCCAAGACTTGTTTCTCATGTTTTTGACTTTAGCCATTCTGACAAACGTGAGGTGATATCTCATTGTGGTATTGATTTGCATTTCCCTTATGACTAGTGATGTAGAGCATAAATTCATGTGTCTGTTGGCCATCTGTATGTCTTCTTTGGAGAATGCTCATGTCTTCTGCCAATTTTTAAATTAGATTATTTCTTTTTTTTTTTGGTGTTAAGTTTAAAAGCTCTTTATATATTTTGTATACTGACCCTTTATCAGATATGTCACTTGCAAGTATCTTTTCCCATTCAGTAGGTTGTCTTTTAGTTTTGTTGATTGTTCCTTTGCTGTGCAGAAGCTTCTTATTTTGATGTAGTCTTGGTCATTTATTTTGATTTTGTTTTCCTTACCTCAGGAGACAATCTAGAAGAATGTTGCTATTGCCAATGTCAGAGAAATTACTGCCCATGCTGTCTTCTAGGATGTTTATGGTTTCAGGTCTCACATTTGGGTCCTTAATCCCTTTTGAATATATATTTGATATGGTGTAAGAAAGTGGCACAGTAAACAAACAAAAAATAAACAACAACAAAAAAGAAAGTGGCACAGTTTCATGCCTCTGCAAGTAGCTGTTCAGTTTTCCCAACACCATTTGTTGAAGACACCAGCTTTTCCCTATTGCATATTATTTCCTCCTTTGTTGAAGATCAATTGACCATATAATGATGGGTTTATTTCTGGGCTCTCTATTCTGTTCTGTTGATTTTATATGTCTGTTTTTGTTCTGGTACCGTACCATTTGATTACTACAGCTTTGTAGTCTTAAAATCTGGAATTGTGATACCACCAGTTTTTCTTCTTCTTTTTCAAGATTTGGCTATTCAGGGTTTTTTTGTGATTCCATACAAATTTTAGGATTATTTGTTCCTAAATAATTGGTATTTTGATAAGCATTGGATGAAATGTGTAGATTGCTTTAGGTCATATGGACATTTTAACGGTATTTGTTCTTCCAATCCGTGTGCATGGAATATCTTTCCACTTGTTTGTATCATCTTCAATTTCTTTCAACAATATTTTACAGTTTTTAGAGTACAGACCTTTGACCTCCTTGGGGAAATTTATTCCTAGGTATTTCATTACTTTTGGTGCAATTGTACACGGATTGTTTCCTTAATTTAGCTTTCTACTATGGAAATGTGACAGATTTCTTTTTTTTTTAAGATTTTATTTATTTATTTGAGAGACAGAGAGCAAGCAAGCACATGAATGGAGGAGGGTCAGAGGGAGAAGCAAACTCCCTGTGAAGCAGGGAACCAGATGTGTGACTCAATCCCAGGACTCTGGGTTCATGACCTGAGCTGAGGGCAAATGCTTAACTGACTGAGCCACCCAGGTGCCCTACAATGGATTTCCTAATATTGATTTTGTATCCTGCGACCTTACTGAATTTATTTATCAATTCTAGTAGTTTTTTGGTGGAGTCTTCAGGGTTTTCAATAGGTAGTATCATGTTATTAGCAAATAGTGAAAGTTTTACTACTTCCTTATCAATTTAGATGCCTTTTAGTTCTTTTTCTTCTGATTGCTGTGGCTCAGACTTCCAATACTATGTTGAGTAAAAGTGATGAGAACGGACATCCTTGTCATATTCCTGAAATTGATGGAAAAGTTCTCAGTTTTCCCCAATGAGTATGATGTACACTGTGAGTTTTTTAGATATGGTCTGTATTATGTTGAGATATGTTTCCTCTAAACCTAATTTGTTAAGTATTTTTTTTCAAGATTTATTTATTTATTTGAAGAAAGAGAGAGCAAGCATTGTGGGGGGAGGGGCGGAAGGCAGAAGGAGAAGGAAAGAGAGAATCCTGAAGTAGACATTCCACTGAGCAAAGGAGTCTGATGCGGTGCTTGATCCCAGGATCTGAGATCATGACCTGGGGTGAAATCAAGGGTCAGATGCTTGACTGACTGAGCCACCAGGTGCCCCTACAGTCTTTGTTTTAAAGTCTACTTTGCATGACATAAATATTGCTACCCCAGCATTGTTTTCACTGCCATTCTCATGATAAATGGTATTCCAGCCTTTCATTTTTTTTTAAATTTTTGTTTATTTATGATAGTCACAGAGAGAGAGAGAGAGACAGAGACATAGACAGAGGGAGAAGCAGGCTCCATGCACCGGGAGCCTGATGTGGGATTTGATCCCGGGTCTTCAGGATCACGCCCTGGGCCAAAGGCAGGCGCCAAACCGCTGTGCCACCCAGGGATCCCCCAGCCTTTCATTTTTAATCTACATTTGTCTTTAGGTCTGAAATGAGTCTCTTGTATGTAGTCAGCATACAGATGGGTCTTGCTTTTTGAATCTGTTCTGTCACCCTGTGTCTTTTCATTGGAGCTTTTAGTCCATTTAATGTTCAAAGTATTTATTGATAGGTATGTACATATATCATTTTGTTATTTGTTTTGTGGTTGTTTTGTGGTACGTATATCATTTTGTTATTTGTTTTGTGGTTGTTTCTCTGATTTTTTCTTCTCTTGCTTTCTCATAGTTTTCTGGCTTTCTTCAGTCATATACTTGGATTCCTTTCTCTTTACATTTTTGCGTATCTTTTACTGGTTTTTAGTGTTTGGTTGCCATTAGGTTTATGTATGCCATCTTATACATATAGCAGATAGCAACTTAATCTACATTAAGTTGATGGTTGCTGTAGCCCAACCGTCTTTTTACTCCTCTCCTTGCCACATTTTAGGTATACTTTACATCCTTTTGTGAATCCTTTAATTCATTTTTATAGATCTCTTTAATTGAACTGTTTTCGTGCTTCCCACTTTTCTCACTCCTACTTTTGGTCTTTCCTTTGCACTGAGAGTCCCCATTAACATTTCTTGTAGGACTGGTTTATTGGTGATGAATTCCTTTAACTTTTATTTATCTGGGAAATTCTTTATCTCTCCTTCTGTCCTGAATGGTAGCCTTGCTGGATAGAGTATTCTTGGCTGCAGATATTTTTCTTCCAGAACTTAGAATGTGTAAAGCCACTCACTTCTGGCCTGCAAATTTTCTGCTGAAAAATCAGCTGATAGCCTTATGCACTTTCTCTCCTATGTAACTGTTTTCTTTTGCTGCTGTTAATATCCTCTATTCCTACTTTTTGCCATTTTAATTACTGTGTGTCTTGTTGTGGACCTCCTTAGGTGGATTTTGTTGGGGGATCTTTATGCCTTCTGTATCTGGACTTCATTCCTCCCACCCCCCAGATTTGGGAAGTTTTCAGCTATTAATTCTTCAAATACATTTTCTGTACCCTCTTCTCTCTTTTCCCCTAATGGGATCCCTATAATGTGAATGTTATTATGCTTGATGGTCACTGAGTTTCCTTAGTCTATTTTCATTTATTTTTATTGGTTTTCTCTTCTTTTCAGCTTGAGTGCTTTCTGTTACTCTGTCCTCCAGAGTAAAAATGATCTGTTTCTCTGCTTCATCTAATCTATTATTTATTCACTCTAGTATATTTTTTATTTCACTTATTGAATTCTTCATCTCTGATTGGTTTATGTTTTCTATTTGTTCAGGGTCTCACTGTGATCCTCCAGTCTTTTCTCAAGTCCAGTGAATATCTTTATGACCATTACTTTAAATTTTCTATCAGGCATATTATTTATCTCTACGTCATTTACCTCTCTTGCTGTGGTTTTCCTGTTCTTTCATTTAAGACATATTCCTCTGTCACCTCATTTTGTCCGACTTTCTATGTCTGTTTCTTTGTGTTAGGAAAGTCAGCTACATCTTCGGCTCTTGAAAATACTGGACCTATGAAGAAGTCCTATGGTGCCCTGCAATGCAGTGTCCCCTCTTCCCTGAAGGCTCCAGGGGTGTCTCCTATGTGTATTGTGTGGGCCCTGCTAATGTAATTGGGTCTAGTCATCTGCAGTGTCTCTCTTTCCCTGTTGTGGGCAGAGTTTGGTCCCTGTGCTAGTGGGTTAGTCTGGGGCTGTCTTGGGCTTAAGTTGAGTCACACAAGGCATTTTCCAGAGATGTGGTAGCACTGAACTGCAGGTGAACATGAGCATGGGGTGTGCAGTGTTACCACCATAGGAGAACATGGAGAGTGGGGCTTACTGTTAGCAAGTTAGGTAGGAGTGTTGGTGCCAGGATAGTTCCTGCAGGTGCCCATGTGTTTATGGGGGAATGAAGGAGGCAACGGAGGTAAATCCCAGCTCTTTTATCTCTAGAGAAGTCTCCCAATAATCCCTTCCCATCCAGCACAGGTTCTGAGATTAGTAAATACATCTCCTTCCTACATAACCCTAAAAGTTTTCAAAGTGCTACTTCTCTGCTGTCCCTCTGCAGGCTCTTCGTTGTGTTCTCTCCTTAAGGGCAAGGACTCAGCTTCCTCTCTCCCTCCTGGCTCTCCCATGACCCCAGCGATTTTCCAAGTTCCAGGTTTTAAGCCCTGCTGATTGCAGGGCTGAAATTCAGCCCTTCTGACTTTCAAAGCCAAATGCTATGGAGATTCATGTTCCCCATGTGGGCTCCCTGGTGTTAAGAGTCTGTTTCCCTCCCTTTCTGTGCCCATGGCTCCCTTTCTTGCACACAGTCAGACAGTCCTACAGATTCATCTAGCTCCCACCCTCCAATCTCTCCCCTTGCCACCTTTTTTGATGTGGCTTCTCTACACTTAGATGTGGAGAGTGTATTCTACTAGTCATTGGGCTATTTCCTGGGTTATTTACACTGATGTGTTATCTAGTTCTATCAAAGGAATGAGGTTAGCTTAGGGTCCTCTACTCTGCCATCTTCCTAGGAAGTCTTCATGGTAACACTTGAAGATAGAAAATGTGCCAGTGTTCAGTTTATTGCTTCTCAGCTCCAAATGCTGCCTTTATTGTGTCTGAAAATTGAGATGAGCCCTTTAAAATGTATCCCTTATAGATCTTGGAAACTAGCCCTTTATCTGATACGTGATTTGCAAATATCCCCTCCCATTCTGTAGGTTGTCTTTTAGTTTTGTTGACTGTATCCTTTGCTGTGCAAAAGCTTCTTATCTGGATGAAGTCCCAATAGTTCATTTTTGCTTTTGTTTCTTTTGCCTTCGTGGTTGTATCTTGCAAGAAGTTACTGTGGCCAAGTTCTAAAAGGGTGTTGCCTGTGTTCTCCTCTAGGATTTTGATGGAATCTTGTCTCACATTTAGATCTTTCATCCATTTTGAGTTTATCTTTGTGTATGGTGCAAGAGAGTGGTCTAGTTTCATTCTTCTGCATGTGGATGTCCAATTTTCCCAGCACCATTTATTGAAGAGACTTTCTTCCAGTGGATAGTCTTTCCTCCTTTATCGAATATTAGTTGACCATAAAGTTCAGGGTCCACTTCTGGGTTCTCTATTCTGTTCCATTGATCTATGTGTCTGTTTTTGTGCCAGTACCACACTGTCTTGATGACCACAGCTTTGTAGTACAACCTGAAATCTGGCATTGTGATGCCCCCAGCTATGGTTTTCTTTTTTAAAATTCCCCTGGCTATTCGGGGTCTTTTCTGATTCCACACAAATCTTAAAATAATTTGTTCTAACTCTCTGAAGAAAGTCCATGGTATTTTGATAGGGATTGCATTAAACGTGTAAATTGCCCTGATGTTTCTAGCAGCAATGTCCACAATAGCCAAACTGTGGAAGGAGCCTCGGTGTCCACCGAAAGATGAATGGATAAAGAAGATGTGGTCTATGTGTACAATGGAATATTACTCACTCATTAGAAATGACAAATACCCACCATTTCCTTCGATGTGGATGGAACTGGAGGGTATTATGCTGAGTGAAATAAGTCAAACGGAGAAGGACAAACATTATATGTTCTCATTCATTTGGGGAATATAAATAATAGTGAAAGGGAATATGAGGGAAGGGAGAGAAAATGTGTGGGAAATGTCAGAAAGGTAGACAGAACATAAAGACTCCTAACTCTGGGAAATGAACTAGGGGTGATGGAAGGGGAGGAGGGTGGGGGGTGGGGGTGAATGGATGACGGGCACTGAGGGGGGCACTTGACAGGATGAGCACTGGGTGTTATTCTGTATGTTGGCAAATTGAACACCAATAAAAAATAAATTTATTATTAAAAAAATAAAAATAAAAATAAAATGTATCCCTTATGCAGAGTTGCAGATTGTTAAGCTGTGTCAGTAGAGGGCACTGAAGATAGGATAGGAAGGAACTTCCGTCTGGTTGTAGTGAGCTTATTCAGCAAGTTCCTGCATTGTGCAAGGCTTTTTTAGCATCCAGTTTCTACAGTGCCACTAAGTCAGCACCAGTTTTTCCTGGCAACCACCTCAGATGATTTTACAGTGGGAGGTCTTCCTTGAGACACATCTTTTTGAACAGGCTTCCTGGGCAGGATGCTTTCTAGAAAGTTCCACCAGCACTGCACCAGAGTGACTTATTTTAAAGTCAGGGACCATTGGAGTCATTCTCTCCAGCAAGGTCTGGTTATCTGTGGGGGGGACGACTCTTCCTCAGGTTCTCTGTGTCAGCCATAGGGATTGTGGTAGCTCCATTTATCTGCTTCTATCTTCTTGTATATTTACTTTCCACTACCCAATCCTTGTTGCTGCAGTCCCCTGTAGTAGTTAATAATTTTTTATATTACAAGTATCTCATTTAAATTTCTTTATAGTTTCTGTCTCCTGATTGGGCCCTAACTGATACAAATATAAAACATACATTCTCTATCACTTAACTCTTGGCATATATTAAGAATATATATGATAGCCACCATCTTAAAATTCTCTGCTTGATTTTATTATTTTTAGCTAATTATATTTCATATATCATATTTCATTCTAAATAAAAGGTGAATAGTAGTTCATTCCTTCATTTAATTAGGGATCTTCTATGTGTCAGTCTGCATTGAAAGGGCCTATAGATACAATAGGAGAAAAAAATCCAGCAAAAATCACTATTCTCATAGAGCTCACCTTCTACTGGGGTACCAAATCCAGGTAAGCAATTAAAATATGTAGTGTGCTAAATAGTGATAAGTTCTAAGAATAAAAATAAAGTAGGAAAGGGATATGAAATTTTAGGGATGAGTTAGCTGAAACGAAAGGCCCAGGAAGACTTTATTGAAATTGTGACTTTTGAACGAAGATTTGCAGGCATGATTGAGTGGGCCCTGTGGCTTTCTGGAAAGAATACTCCAGGTAGAGGGAACAGCATGGATAAAGGCCCACATTAGTACGCTAATGTGTCAGGGTATAATAAGGACACCAGCGTGGCTGGGGCACAGATAATGGTGTTGGACAGAGTAAGGGAAGAAATAGGAGATGAGCTGACAGAAGTTGCAAAAGAGGGCCAGATGACAATGGGTCTTCTAGGTCATAGGATTGACTTTAGCTTTTCTTCTGAGACAGGAGGCTACCAACATTATCAACAATATAATGTTATTGTAAGAGTTCTTGTTTCTGCTTACAAAATATTGATTACAAAAATATTTGGTATTTTATAATAGAAAAACAAAAAGAATCCTGTAAGATTGTTTTGTAGGTGATACCCCATTTGCAGCAACAGGGATAGAATTTCAGAAAACAATGTGAAAAGTACTTTTGTACTATGTTTTACGTGTAATTTTAATTTAAATGAACATCTCAATTCAATTAAATCTAATAATGTGTAAGATTCCTTGGCATCTTGAGAATCACTGTGAGGTTACCGAGCCTTAGGCAGTAATAGTCCTATTTACAATTGTTTGGCAGTCAAATAAATGCTCAAAACTTTTTTTTTTTTTGTATTTTATAAATACTATTAAGAATGCGGTGGTGGCCCAAGAGCCAGGGAGTTTACTTTTATACAATTTAGGCTTTGTGGTATGTGATGTCTTCTGGGGGTTTTCTTTGTTGGACATTTGATCAGAAGGAAATTAAATATCTCTGAATGTATGTTTTAGAAATTTTGAAAGCAACATAAAATGTGAAGACAACTTGCCTGCACACTAAGAGCCTAGGAAAAAATTTTTGAGGAAGACTAGTTGTAAAGTATACTCCCAAAAAAATTCCTTGTCAAAAAATTATCTTTCCAAAAATATCATATTAAATAAAATACTGAATATATACATATATGAATATCAGTATATTTGTTTTATTCTCAGAGAATGACATTAATATAAAGATCACATTAAATTGAGAGTAAGCATTACTTAAAAAAGGAACCTCTCAAATCCAGACATAAACATCACAAAGAAAAAGACAGAGAAATATTAATTTTTTAATATTAATAATTATATTGAGCATGTATTAATTGGAAAACATTCAAATAAAGTAGAATTTTGTCTTTTTTTTAAATTTAAATTCAATTAGCCAACCTATAGTACATACTCAGTTTCTGATGTAGTGTCCAATAATTCATCAGTTGCATATAACACCCAGTTCTCATCACGTCACATGCCCCCTTAATGCTCATCACCCAGGTACCCCATCTCCCACCTACCTCCCCTCTAGCACCTCTCAGTTTGTTTCCTATAGTTAAGAATCTCTCATGGTTTTTCTCCCTTTCTGATGACTTCCCATTTAGTTTTTCCTCCCTTACTATAGGATCCTCTGTGCTGTTTCTTATATTCCACATATGATTGAAATCATATGGTAAGTGTCTTTCTCTAATTGGCTTATTTCATTCCACATAAAGCCCTCCAGTTCCATCCACATCGATGTAAGTGGTAATTATTTATCCTTTCTAATCATTAATATATATATATATATATGTTATATATATATAGCTTCTTTGTTCATCTGTTGATGAACATCTCAGCTTTTTTCACAGTTTGGCTACTGTAGACATTGCTGCTATGAACATTGGGGTGCAGGTGCCCTTTTGGATCACTATTTTTGTATCTTTGAGGTAAATACCTGGTAGTGCAATTACTGGGTTGTAGGGTAGCTCCATTTTTGACTTCTTGAGGAAACTGCATACCATTTTCCAAAGTGGCTATACCAGCCTGCATTCCCAGAAACAGTGTACAAAGGGTCCTCTTTCTCCACATCCTCTCCAACATTTGTTGTTTCCTGTCTTGTTAATTATCACCCTTCTCACTGGTGTGAGGTGGGATCTCACTGTGGTTTTGATTTCTGTTTCCTGATGGCAAGTGATGCGGAGCATTTTCTCATGTGCTTGTTGGCCATGTGTAGGTCTTCTTTGGAGAAATGTCTGTTCACATCTTCTGCCCATTTCTTGACTGGATTGTTTGTTTTTTGGGTTTTGGATTTGCTAAGTTCTTTATAGATCTTGGACACTAGCCCTTTATCTGATGTGTCATTTTCAAACATCTCCCATTCTGTAGGTTGTCTTTTAGTTTGGTTCACTCTTTCCTTTGGTGTGCAGAAGCTTTTTATCTTGATGAACTCCCAATAGTTCATTTATGCTTTTGTTTCCATTGCCTTTGGAGATGTGTCTATCAAGAAGTTCCTGCCGTGGAGGTCTAAGAGGTTGCTGCCTATGTTCTCATCTAGGATTTTGATGGATTCCTTTCTCATACTTAGATCTTTCATCGATTTTAAGCGTATTGTTGTGAATGGTGCAAGCAAATGGTCCACTTTCATTTTTCTACAGATAGCTGTATAATTTTCCCAACACTATTTATTGAAGAGACTGTCCTTTTTCCATTGGATATTCATTCGTGTTTTGCCAAAGATTAGTTGACTATAGAGTTGAGGGTCCATTTCTGGCATCTCTATTCTGTTCCGTTGATCTATGAGCCTTTATTTGTGCCAGTACCATACTGTCTTGTTGATTATAGTTTCGTAATAGAGCTTGAAGTTTGGCTTTGTGATGCCACCAGCTTTGGTTTTCTTTTCTTTTCTTTTCTTTTCTTTTCTTTTCTTTTCTTTTCTTTTCTTTCTTTCTTTCTTTTTTAAGATTTTATTTATTTATTCATGAGAGACCCAGAGAGAGAGGCAGAGACACAGGCAGAGGGAGAAGCAGTCTCCCTGCAAGGAGCCCGATGCAGGACTCCATCCCAGGACTCCAGAGTCACGCCCTGAGCTGAAGGCAGACGCTCAACAACTGAGTCACCCAGGTGTCCCTCTTTTCTGGTTCCATACAAATTTTAGTATTATTTATTCCAACTCTGTGAAAAATATTGATGGTATTTTGATAGGGAGTCCATTGAATGTATAGATTGCTCTGGGTACCATAGACATTTTTCACAATAATTCTTTTTTTTTAAAGATTTTATTTATTTATTCATGAGAGACAGAGAGAGAGAGAAGCAGAGACACAGGCAAAGGGAGAAGCAGGCTCCATGCAAGGAGCCTGATGTGGGACTTGATCCAGGATCTGGGGATCATGCCCCCAGCCAAAGACAGATGCTCAACCAGTGAGCCACCCAGGCATCCCAATAATTATTCTTCTAATGCATGAGCATGGAACAGTTTTCCATTTCTTTGTGTCTTCCTCAATTTCTTTCATAACTGTTCTATAGTTATTAGAATATAGATCCTCTACTACTTTAGTTTGGTGTATTCCTAGGTATCTTATAGTTTTTGATGCAATTGTAAATGGAATCAATTCCTTAATTTCTCTTTCTTCAGTCTCATTGTTAGTGTATAGAAATGCAACTGATGGGCAGCCTGGGTGGCTCAGTGGTTTAGCACTGCCTTAGGCCCAGGGCATGATCTTAGAGTCCCGGGATTGAGTCCCATGTCGGGCTCCCTGCATGGAGCCTGCTTCTCCCTCTGCCTGTGTCTCTGCCTTTCTTGCTCTCTGTCTCTCATGAATAAATAAATAAAATCTTAAAGAAAAAAGAAATGCAACTGATAAAAAAAAGAAATGCAACTGATTTCTGTGCATTTTTTTTAAAGACTTTATTTATTTATGAGAGACACACAGACAGAGGCAGAGACACAGGCAGAGGGAGAAGAAGCAGGCTCCGTGCAAGAAGCCTGATGTGGGACTCAATCCCAGGACTCTAGGATCAGGCCCTGAGCGAAAGGCAGACGCTCAACCGCTGAGCCACCCAGACGTCCCTCTGTGCATTAATTTTGTTGCTGAATTGCTGTCTGAGTTCCAGCAGTTTTGGGGCGGAGTCTTTTGGGTTCTCCACATAAAGTATCATGTTTTCTGTGAAGAGTGGGAGTCTTCTTCTTTGCCAATT
The DNA here is from genome assembly GCF_905146905.1 of Nyctereutes procyonoides. Lineage (NCBI taxonomy): Eukaryota > Metazoa > Chordata > Mammalia > Carnivora > Canidae > Nyctereutes > Nyctereutes procyonoides. The sequence goes on along the minus strand of NW_026575136.1, from coordinate 13,942,762 downwards.
AGAATGCCTTTTATTTCTTTTGTTGTCTGAGTCTAGGACCTCTACTACTATGTTGAACAACAGTGGTAAGAGTGGGCATCCCTGTCATGTTCCTGACCTCAGGGGAACATCTCTCAGTTTTTCCCCCACTGAGAATGATATTCATTGTGAGCTTTTCTTAGATGACTTTTATGATATTAAGTTATGTTCTCTATATCCCTACGCTGTGGAGAATTTTAATCAAGAAAGGATGTTGTATTTTGTCAAATGCATCAAATGAGAGGGTCATGTGACTCTTAGCTTTTATTAATGTGATGTATCACGCTGATTGATTTGTGAATGTTGAATTCAGGAATGTTTATTCCTTGCAGCCCAGGAATAAATCCCACTTGGTTGTAGTGAATAATCCTTTTTTTTTTTTTTTTAAATAATCCTTTTAATGTACTGTTGGATCCTATTGCCTGGTATCTTGGTGAGAATTTTGGCATCCATGTTCATCAGGGATATTGATCTGTAATTCTTTTTTATGAGATCTTCATCTGCTTTTGGGATCAAGGTAATGCTGGCCTCATAGAATGGATTTGGAAGTTTTCCTTTCATTTCTATGTTTTGAAACATTCAGAAGAATAGCTATTCCCCTGGGAAGCCATCTGGCCCTGGACTCCTGTTTTTCTGGAGGTTTTTGATGACTGCTTCAATTTCCTTGCTGGTTTTGGGTCTGTTCAGGTTTCTCTTTCTTCTTGTTTCAGTTTTGGTAGTTTATAAATTTTGAGGATTGGATCTATTTCTTCCATATTGCCTAATTTGTTGGCATATAGTTGCTCATAATATGTTCTCAAAATTTAATTTCCTTGGTGTTAGTTGTGATCTCTCTTCTTTCATTCATACTTTTGTTAATTTGGGTCCTTTCTCTTTTCTTTTTAATAACTCTGGCTAGGGGTTTACCCATCTTATTAATTCTTTCAAAGAGCCAGCTTCTAGTGTCATTGATCTGTTCTACTGTACTAGTTTCCATTTCATTGAGTTCTGCTGTAATCTTTATTATTTCTCTTCTCCTTCTTGGTTAGGCTTTATTTGCTGTTCTATCTCCAGTCCCTTTAGGTATAATGTTAGCTTGTGTATTTGAGATTTTTCTAATTTTTTGAGAGAGGCTTGTATTGAAATATACTTCCATCTTAGGGCTGCCTTTGCTACATCCCAAAGCTTTTGAACAGTTATGTTTTCATTTTCTGTAGTTTCCTTCTATTTTTTTAAAGACTTCTTAAATTTCCTGGTTGACCAATTCATTCTTTAGTAGGACCTCCATGTGTTTTAATTCTTTCCAAATTTCCTCTTGTGATTGAGTTCAAGTTTCAAAGCACTGTGATCTGAAAATATGCAGAGAATAATCCTAATCTTTTGATATCAGCTGAGACCTGATTTGTGACCCAGTATGTGATCTATTCCGTGTGCACTTAAGAATGTGTATTCTGTTGTTTAGGATGTAATACTCTGTATATATCTGTGAAGCTCATCTAGTCCAGTATGTCCTTCCAAGCCCTTGTTTCCTAATTGATCTTCTGCTTAGATGATCTGTCCATTACCGTGAGTGGGGTTTTGAAGTGTCCTACTATTATCGTATTATTTTCAATGTGTTTCCTTAATTTGGTTATTAATTGGTTGATATAATTGGCTGCTCCCAAGTTAAGAGCATAAATACTTATGACTGTTAGATCTTCTTGTTGGCTAGACCCTTTAAGTATGATATAGTGTCCCTCTTCATCTCCTACTATAGCCTTTGGTTTAAATTCTAATTTGTCTGATAATGAGGATTGCTACCTCAGCTTTCTTTCAATGTCCATTAGCGTGATAAATGGTTCTCAACCCCCTTACTTTCAGTCTGGAAGTGTTTGTAGGTCTAAAATGAGTTTCTTGTATACAGCATATGGATAGGTCTTACTTTTTTATCCAATCTGATACCCTATGTCTTTTGATTGTAGCATTTAGCCCATTTACATTCAGAATGACTACTGAAATATATGAATTTAGTGCCATTTTATTACCTGTAAAGTCCCTGTTTCTGTAGATTGTGTCTGTTTCTTTCTGGCTTATGTTACTCTTTGGCTCTCTCTTCGTTTACAGGATTTCCTCTTAATAGTTCTTGCAAAGCTGGCTTGGCTCAGTTTCTGTCTGTCCTGGAAGCTCTTTATCTCTCCTTCTGTTCTAAATGACAGCCTTGCTGGATAAAGCATTCTTGGCTGCATGTTTTTCTCATTTAATACGCTGAATACATCATGCCAGCCCTTTCTGGCCTGCTAGGTCTCTGGTGCCAGTCTAATGTTCCTACCCTTGTAAGTTAGGAACCTCCTGTCTCAAGTTGCTTTCAGGATTTTCTTTTTATCTCTGAAATTTGCAAGCTTCACTATTGTATGTCAGGGTGTTGATTCATTTTAACTGATTTTGGGAGGCGTCTTCTCTACCTCTTGGATGTGAATGCCTGTTTCCTTCCCCAGGTTAGAGAAGTTCTCAGCTATGATTTTCTCAAATATACCTCCTGATCCTCTCTTTCTTCTCCCTCGGGCACTTCAATAATTCTGACTTTGTTTCATTTTATGGCATCACTAATTTTTTGAAGCCTCCCCTCCTGGTCCATCAATCATTTTTCTCTGTTCCTTGGCTTCTGTCCTTTCCATCAACTTGTCTTCTATGTCACTTACCTCACTTCTGCCTCATTTATCCTAGCTGTTAGAGCATCCAATTCAGACTCCATCTCAGAGCACTTTTTATTTCAGCCTGATTAGATCTCATTTTAGCACTAAGAGATTCTCCAGTGTCTTATGCTTTTTTCAAGCCCAGCTAATAACTTTTAATTGTTATCCTGAATTCCATCCCCAACATTTTACTTATATCCATATCAATTAGATCTGTAGCAAAGAGTATCACCTCTGGTACTTTCTTTTGTTGTGAATTCCTCCTTGCAGTCTTTTGCCTAGAGAAGAATGGATGAACAAGAGAGTACTATCAAAAATATCAAACATGACCCAAGTGAAATGCACACTAGCCAAATCTGAAGAGGTCAGAAACCAGAAAAGAAAAGGAAAAAAAAATAAGGAAAGGAAGAGGAGAGGGAGAGAACATAATCTCACAGGATGGACAAAGCAGGGTGACCCACTTGGTCCTGAATGTATTTTGGTCTGTGTGTTAAAGGACACTAAATCCCAAAATTGTAAAGAAAACAAAATTTATATATAAAGAAAAATGAAATTGAATAGAGTGAGAAGAAGCCAAAAATGAAGAATATATCTATAAAATGTAAATGCAAAAAAATGGAAGTTAAAAGAAATCTTAAATCAAGAGTTGATACATCAATAAACTAGTTGAAAAGGGAAAAAAAGAAATGGAAAATTTTAAACTGAAAGATAAATGAATCACATGAAAAAAACTCATGTACTATTTTCCCCTAGCGTTGGAGTTTTGCAGTCCTGTGAGGTGTATAAACTTGCTGTCCCCCTGTCCTCCCAGCTGACCCTTCTGGGGGAGGAGCCTGCTGCACTGATGCTCAGGTGTTTGCCGGGGCAGAGTTGCAGCCCCTTGCCAGGGGACTGGGCTCAGTGTCAGCTCTTTCTGGTTGCTCTGTGTATGTTTTGTTCCCTGAAGGCTTTCTGCACCTCCTTAGGGGGTCAAAATGAAAATGGCTGGGCCCAAATCTCCAGCCCCCAAAACAAAAGATCACTGTCCCCTCTCTTCTGTAAACTCTCAGGGATAAGCAGTCTTCACCTGTGTGTGTCAGGGTATCACACCGATCCTGCTGGGGGAAGGCTGAGGGTCATCCCCTTACTGTCCTTTGCAGGCTCCCTTCCCTGAGAGTGTCACCCAATCAGGCTGTGGCTCTCAGTTATGGGGAGCTGAGCTGAGAGCCCCCTCCCAAGCTTGCTGTCCATAACCAGTTTCCCCTCTCCAGGGCTTGGGAATTCTCCTGCCTCGGGCATCCTTGGTCTTTCTCTACCTCCAAGGATCCTGAGACCACACTGTCCCAACTAGGATTCTGCTCCCATTCACCACCTGCGCACATTTCAGGCAGGGATGTCACTCCTGGAGCAGATTTCCAGGTGTTCTGATTTTGTGCCTGGGGCTATACCAGCCTCCCATTTTGGATTCACTTCTCTGCATCTATTACCTTGCAGAAAGTGGTCACTTTTCTATGTGTAGAGTTCTAGCAATTCTTTTCTTACATTTCAGGTTGAATTCATGGGTATCCAGAATGATTTGATAGTTATCTAGCTAAATTCAAGGGACCAGATGAGACAAGGTCAACTACCCTTCCATCATCTTGCCCCTTCCCCCCTCAAATAAAGTAGAATTACTAAAACATAAAGAATACTAAATTAGACATGCAAAAGGATGCTAACTTGAGAAAATTAAGTTTTAAATTTTTTTTACAAAATCACTTAGCGATTTACTCAAGAAAAATCATCTATACATAGTATAACTCTTCCTGTCTAATTATTTTTGTAGATCTCAGAATATAACCATAATGTATCTTAAGCCTTGGTAGGAAGGTTTATAAATGATTCAGCCAAAATTCCAGAAGTCATTATAACCTGTCTCTGACCCTGTGTATCCTCCTTTCACTATATTATTGAGGTACAGAACAGAACAACCTAGGTCAGTAGTAATAGATGGCATTTAATATTGTTCTAAATATTTCATACATCTGAGTATTATTTTCAGGAAAATCTTAAGAGAATTCATGTTAATCATCATCATCATCATCATCATCAATAATAATACCTTATATGCTAGAATACACGTGCTTTTCTTTTTTTTTCTTTTTTTTTTTTAAATTTTTATTTATTTATGATAGTCACACAGTGAGAGAGAGAGAGAGGCAGAGACATAGGCAGAGGGAGAAGCAGGCTCCACGCACCGGGAGCCCGACATGGGATTCGATCCCGGGTCCCCAAGATCGCGCCCTGGGCCAAAGGCAAGCGCCAAACCGCTGCGCCACCCAGGGATCCCTACACGTGCTTTTCAAATTTACTCACAGTCTTCAATTTCCTTTAAAAAAAAAAGATTTTATTTATTCATTCATGAGTGACACAGAGACAGGCAGAGGGAGAGAAGCAGGCTCCATGGAGGGAACCTGATGTGGGACTCGATCCCAGGACCCCGGGGTCACACCCTGGGCCAAAGGCAGACACTCAACCGCTGAGCCACCCAGGCATCCCTTGTCTTCAATTTCCTATTTAAATTCATTCATTGAGACTTCCAAAGGAAACAAACTAAAAAAAAAAAAAATGGGGATTCTGAAAAAAAGACCAATAAAGCCTATGGGAGTGAGGAAAAGAGAGAGAAAGAAAAAAGAAAAGAAAAGAAAAGAAAAGAAAAGAAAAGAAAAGAAAAGAAAAGAAAAGAAAAGAAAAGAAAGGAAAGAAAGAGAAAGAAAGAAAGAAAGAAAGAAAGAAAGAAAGAAAGAAAGAAAGAAAGAAAGAAAAAAGATTTCATGAGCAAGGAAGTAAAAAGGTATTAGGTGTAGGTAGGAAAACATAAACATAAGTGTTATGCTAGCCTTAAATAGTATTCAACTAAGTTAATTTTTCTAGAAAAATGGTTGTCTTCTACTTACTGCTTCTTGTTTATGCTTTGTCACTTTGAATTATACTTTAATCTCTCAAAGTATAAGCTTGCATGAAACTGATTAAGAGGATATTAGCTTTCAAACACAGCCATAAGAAAAGTATAACACACTTAGTGGCTCAAAACAACACAAGTTACTGTTTTATGACTCTGTAGTTCAGAAGTCCAACATGGGTCTTTTTGGGCCAAAATCAAGGTGTCAGCAGGAATGCATTCATTCTGGAAGTTCCAGGGAAGAATCTCTTTACTTGCCTTTTCCAGCTTCTAGAATCCACTCACACTCCTTGGCTCACGGCTCCTTTCTTCCATCTTTAAAGCCAGCGACATTGCATCTCTCTGACCCTACTTCTTTTGCGACATCTCTTTCTCTGATTCTCCTTTTCTCATGCCTCCCTCATCCACTTTTAAGAGTTCTTTTGATTACATCGGCCAACCTGGATAATCTGGGATAATCCCCCACTTTAAGGCCATTAATTTAATCCTAAAGGCAAAATCCTTTTTGCCACCTAAGGTGACATATTCATTGGTTCTGGAGATTAGGATATAGCATCTTGGGAAGGGAGCACTACTCTGCCTACAACAAAAGCTTATATTTAAAATCCCATTCTCTGACCACTACCTCCTGTCTCTCTGCTGCATCCCCTCTCATCCTGTGACTCTACAACCTCTGAGCCTACCACTCCTTCACTGTCTCTCGTTTTCTCAAAGTCCTCTCTTCCCTCCTTATTAAACTAAATTCCATGGGTTATCATCACTGTCCCTCCTTTAGGCACATCCCCTACTTCCTTGCCCATCTCTTGTCCCACTCACTCGGTGAAAACCCAACCCTGGTGACTCCAGCTCTCCCCCAGCCTGTCGTTGTCTTTGTGTAGCTGAACATGACTGAAGGAAAACAGCCTTGCTGACCGGTGTCCTATTCAAATCCATACCACAAACTTGACGTGGGCTCTTGATTCTATCTGGTATTCACATGTGATTTCCCTGGTCCATTCTCCTTCCCACTTTCCTAAGGGCCCTGGCATGCCTTCTCCTGTCTTCTCAGACCTCATACATTTATTTCTTCATCCTCATTCTTGGCGCATGACTTGACTCTTTCTTTACTGCAAAATGCAAAACAAGCAGAAGAAAGCCCTGCACATTCCCACATATATCTCTACAGGTCAGCTTCTGTCCTCACATCCTACTTCCTCCTAATGGAACTTGGACTTAATCAAGGCCATCGTGATCTTGCATGTGGAAATGCATCTTTTTTTCTAATAACTGTTGACTGGATCGAGTCATTTCCTTTAATGGGTATAGTTAGTAAACCACAGTAGCAACACCTATGCTTTTATCATGAGTAAACATCTTAGGGATTTTATACCATGAAACAGTTTTTGCATCTACATCAGAATATTATAACACAAACATATCGCTACTTTAAAATTATGGTAGTTATTAAGTGTACTACTAGATATTATTTATGGCATTAGTATAGAAACACATGCATTAAAGTATCACAGATTTGATTTTTAAAATGATTTCATAACTGTGTTTCAAAATATTGGTTTTCTTTATGCTCCTATGTATTTTATGCATTTGAAAACATAACAATGAGGGGGATGCCTGGCTGGCTTATTTTGTAGAGTATGCAAATCTTGATCTCAGGGTTGTGTGTTCAAGCCTCATGTTGGGAGTGGACCACATGTAAAATAAAAAACAATTAATTTAATTTAATTTAATTTAAAAATAAATAAAAACATAACACTGATAAGTGTTAATAGGTTTCAACTGTTAAAGGATTCATGGCATAAAAGAGAGACCATTGAGGGACTGTCCTTGCTGCTATCTAAAGCCAGTCCCTCCATTTGTGCACTAGAACTAGGCTTCTCTCACCCATGAGGACAGATGTCCTCTTTCAGGCCTCCAGATCTATGCTCTGACTTCCTGATTTGGACCTGGAGCAGATCTCTGTGGACAGCACCGACCAGGTTTCCTTGTATCCTGATTTCTGCTTGAGTTTGGACAGTAAAGCACCAGCAGGACATCAAAGTATGGGAGGAGGGAGAAATTGGGATTCAGCTTTGGTTGCGCACCTCTTTCCTCTCAAGGAAGCTGGCTCTCTGGATTCATACATAACTGCCCGCTGATTTTTCTCCTCCAGGGAGTTCTCCTTCTGTGGTGAGCATCTAGTGATTTACCTACCATCCTTTGAGTGCCTTCTATAAGTCAATCCTCACCTCTGTGATAGTCTCTTCAGTTTCCCCTCTTTTGAGTGTGTCATTTGCTTCCTGCCAGGACCCTAACTACTGCCCAGACTCAGAAAAATGGCCCCAGCATCTCTCCTTTCTCCATCTCTCCTACGTTCATTCCCATCAAGAGAGCCTTCTTTCAACCCAGTTTTCCTAACAGCTGCATTTCCATGATAGCCAGACTTACTGTCTCCAGTGGTCTCCTCTACTTCACTCTATAGGACACTCCAGGGGGGCCTTTGCCTCCACCCCCAAGACTGTTCCTCAAGGTCACCAACAATCTTCATGTTGATAAACCCCATGGTTATGCTTAGCGCTCATCTTGGTAGATCTACTGGCAGCATTCAACACAGTCAGATGCTCCTCCTTGATATGTTTTCCACTAAGTGTCGAGAACCCCAGAGGATACTCGGATACTCCTTCTAATTCATCCTTGACTCCTGCTAAGTCTTCTCTGCTGATCTTGCTCTTCCACAGTTCTCAGCCTTTTTTTTTTTTTTTTAATCTATACTCATTCCATTAGTAATTTAGTAAGGAACTCCCTCTAACCTATTTCTAATATGTAGTTGACTAATTTATCATGTTTGATTATTGTCTCTCTCCTCCCACCAGAATGTAAGCTCCCCAAGCCTGGGGATTTTTGTTCACTTGGTTCTTGAGTGTTTCCTAAGTGTCCAGAACAGTGCCAGGCACATATATTTGTTGAATTTAATTGGATAGTAACCATTACCCCCTCATATAAAGGGTAACAATTATGACTTTTTCCTTCTATGAAAGCAAAGCCGTAAAACAACAAGAATAAAATTTTAATGAATGACTATATCAACCCGTAATGAGAACCTTCACTCTAAACAAAAAGACAAGAGACCCCAGCAAGATCAGTAAGTATGACAGTAAATAAAATTAACCTTTAATAAAAGTTGTAAAAATCAAACTTCACATAAAATGAAATTGCAACATATATGACAGACATGAAATTATATATCTAATATATACTGATTTCTTTTAAATTAATAAAAGATTGTATAAGTAAAAAATAGGTGAAAGACATGAAAAAATAATTCACAAAAGAAATAAAAATAAATAAACCAACCATCAATCTCACTGTAAATTCAAACCATAATGATAAGTCACTTTTGCCCATAAAAAAAGGAAATTGTATTTTTTTTTAAAGCTGTACATGTATTACTTTTTAAAAGTAAACTCCACCCCTCAATGTGGGGCTCAAACTCATGACTCTAAGATCAAAAATTGCATGCTCTACTGATTGAGACAGCCAGAGACCCTAAGAAAATTCTATTTTAACTAATATCTAAGCCAATAATTCTACTTCAAGGACCCTATCCCAAATAATTAGAGAGCTGTACAAATACATATGTTCAAGGATATTTATTGCAGCAATATTTATGAAAGCAACATAAAATTCCTACAATAAAGTATGGAGCAATCATACCATGGAATATTTTACAGCTGTTCAAACTGTTTTGCAGAATACTCAATGATATGGGAAAATCCTCAAACCATAAAGTTCAAGGTTAAAAATACTAAGATATTAAACTGTTCACGGACCAGGATCCCCAAATTTCAAATACAAATACGTATAGATACATATATCACAAATTAAAAAATAACTAAAAGAAACAGATATATAAATGTTAATGCTTGTTATTTTTATGCAGTAAGATTATGAGAGATTTTGTTTTCTCATTTAAAGCTTTCTGTATTTTCCAATTTCCCCCAAAGTATCAGATATTGCCTTTCACATTTAGAAAAATAATAAATAAATGTTATTAATAATAATATAAAAGTGAGATCAAAGGGCTTCCAAAAGATGCAAACATAAACACTGAGTGTCCTTTTTTGTTTTATAAATGGCTAAATCTTCCAGCTAAAAAGTTCTTATTTCCAGTAGAAGTAGTGCTTGTGTTTTTTCCTTGACTGGATTTGGATAGAGGATCCACTGCTACGTACTTGATTTGGAAACCTCCCGCTGTCACTGAAGCGTCACTTAGGAACTTCAAGGTCATGACATTTCCTGGGGAGGAGAATACAAAAAAAACAAAGATGTTACTCTGCTTTGATTTAGCTGGCAGTTCAAAGACTCCTCATTCTTACAGGAGAATATAAAAATTCGTGAACCAGACTCCCGGAATTCAGAGCTGGATTCTCAAGCTGTAGAGTCAGTGCTTCCTTTGCCGCCTGTAGCAGGGGGAGAGACTGTCCTATTCTCTCCCCTGGCCCTTCAATCTGTCCTTCAGGAACTTTTGTGTATTCTGTTTTAAAAGATATTCTTTTATGCCAGTACCACACTGTCTTGATGACCACAGCTTTGTAGTACAGCCTGAAATCTGGCATTGTGATGCCCCCAGCTATGGTTTTCTTTTTTAAAATTCCCCTGGCTATTCGGGGTCTTTTCTGATTCCACACAAATCTTAAAATAATTTGTTCTAACTCTCTGAAGAAAGTCCATGGTATTTTGATAGGGATTGCATTAAACGCATACATAGATCAATGGAACAGAATAGAGAACCCAGAAGTGGACCCTGAACTTTATGGTCAACTAATATTCGATAAAGGAGGAAAGACTATCCACTGGAAGAAAGACAGTCTCTTCAATAAATGGTGCTGGGAAAATTGGACATCCACATGCAGAAGAATGAAACTAGACCACTCTCTTGCACCATACACAAAGATAAACTCAAAATGGATGAAAGATCTAAATGTGAGACAAGATTCCATCAAAATCCTAGAGCAGAACACAGGCAACACCGTTTTTGAACTTGGCCACAGTAACTTCTTGCAAGATACATCCACGAAAGCAAAAGAAACAAAAGCAAAAATGAACTACTGGGACTTCATCCAGATAAGAAGCTTTTGCACAGCAAAGGATACAGTCAACAAAACTAAAAGACAACCTACAGAATGGGAGGGGATATTTGCAAATAACATATCAGATAAAGGGCTAGTTTCCAAAATCTATAAAGAACTTATTCAACTCAACACCAAAGAAACAAACAATCCAATCATGAAATGGGCAAAAGACATGAAGAGAAATCTCACAGAGGAAGACATAGACATGGCCAACAAGCACATGAGAAAATGCTCTGCATCACTTGCCATCAGGGAAATACAAATCAAAACCACAATGAGATCCCACCTCACCCCAGTGAGAATGGGGAAAATTAACAAGGGAGGAAACAACAAATGTTGGAGAGGATGTGGAGAAAGGGGAACCCTCCTGCACTGTTCATGGGAATGTGAACTGGGGCAGCCACTCTGGAAAACTGTGTGGAGGTTCCTCAAAGAGTTAAAAATAGACCTGCCCTACGACCCAGCAATTGCACTGCTGGGGATTTACCCCAAAGATACAGATGCAGTGAAACGCCGGGACACCTGCACCCCGATGTTTCTAGCAGCCATGTCCACAATAGCCAGACTGTGGAAGGAGCCTCGGTGTCCATCGAAAGTTGATGGATAGAGAAGCTGCGGTCTATGTATACAACGGAATATTCCTCAGCCATTAGAAACGACAAATACCCACCACCACTTCAACGTGGATGGAACTGGAGGGTATGATGCTGAGTGAAGTAAGTCAATCGGAGAAGGACAAACAGTGTATGTTCTCATTCATTTGGGGAATATAAATAATAGTGAAAGGGAATAGAAGGGAAGGGAGAAGAAATGTGTGGGAAATATCAGAAAGGGAGACAAAACATAAAGACTCCTAACTCTGGGAAACGAACTAGGGGTGATGGAAGGGGAGGAGGGCTGGGGTGGGAGTGAGTGGGTGACGGGCACTGAGGGGGACACTTGATGGGATGAGCACTGGGTGTTATTCTGTATGTTGGTAAATTGAACACCAATAAAAAATTAATTTATTTAAAAAAAGATATTCTTTTAAAAAATGAAAAAAAAATTCTTTGGGACACCTGGGTGGCTCAGCAGGTGAGCATCTGCCTTCAGCTCAGGGCATGACCCCGGGGTCCCAAGATAGAGTCCCGCGTAGGGCTCCCTGCATGGAGCCTGCTTCTCCCTCTGCCTGTGTCTCTGCCTCTCTCTCTGGGTCTCTCATGAATAAATAAATAAAATCTTAAAAAAAAAAAAAAAGCTATTCCTTATAGAAGGAATGGCCACTGAATTACAGGAGAATGTCAGGCAGTTTAAGCCAATGAAATATGGATGGATTATTTATAAATGATGTTAGGGCAATAAGCTTTATGTTGCAAGAAACAAAGCCACAACCCTAAATCCCTACCTTACACAGAGTGCTTAAATGCATTTTACCTGTAATAAAGACCAAGCTGTGCTTAAAAATAAAAAGGAAAATGTTATTATATAAAATAAAATATGAGAATATTTTTTCTTTTTCACCAGGGAAAGGTCTTCTTAATCCACATCACAGATCCAGAATTCATTACAAAAAAAAACCCCCAAATAACCCAAAAAAAACCCCACCTACATTGAATGCTCATTTTTGCCAAGCACAGCTTTAAGTGCCTTTCATCTATTAAGTCATTTATTCCCCACAACACTATGAGGTGGATATTATTAAAATATTTATTTTGTAGGTGAAATTGAGGCATAGAGAGCCCGGTTTGAGTAGCTAGCCCAAGGGTGCAAAGCTAACATGGTGGAACCAGATTTGAGCCTGGTGCAGTCTACTATGTGCTCTTATCCACTACACTTTCCTCAGACTTGGAAGAGTTGCCTAAATTAAAAACAAACAAACAAACAAAATGTAACATTTCATAGGTTACTCAATATATACAAAGTGGCACTGTAGGGCCAGTGCCAATTTGGCAGCATCTACTGACACTTAAAATGAAATCACTTGTGCTTCCAGAATTTCACTTCTAGGAATCTACTCTTAAAAAAAAAAAAAAAAAAAAAAAAAAGGAGCACTGCAAAGTTGAGGTTTAAAAATATCCGGTGAAATGGCCCAAAAACGGAAATCAGAAAAACCATCTTTAGGACTTTAAATGTTGGTACATCCGTACGGCAACCTGTAGGCAATCATTAAAATGAATTTGATGATCTACATCCTGTATGCTGACTTGGAAATATGTCCATGATATCTGTGTAAATACTGTTTATATAGGAAAACACCTGCAATGGCCACTATGCAGTCACTCACTGCCTTTCTTGGGTGCAGAGAGATGAGAGTGGGCATATTCTTACTTCATATACCTTTTATTAAAGTGGTGTAGTTTATGGGTAGTTTTTAGTTCATTCATTTTCTGATTTTGTTTTTTAATATAAATCTCCTGGAGTGAATAAGCACATATTTAAAAAGAAAACTAGATCAAAATGTTAACAGTATATCCTTGACTGGATTATGCTTCAAATATATTTTAAAACTTTTTCTATTACTTGGTATCAATTCCCTCCTTTTGCTGTTTTGCTGAATCTTTGGCTATTTTAACTGTGTTCTGTTCTGTGTGTTGATTTATCTCTCTGAATAATAAATTGTGTGGGTTTTTTTTTTTCAATTCCTTGCAGTTGTGTTAGAAAAACACTGATTTGATTACACTTGCAGTAAGTTTTTTCTATTTTAGACAAAACAAGTAAAATGTCAAGTTTCAGGCTTTGATTCTCCGTTTCTTTCTTTTTTTTTTTTTTAAATAGAATTCTCACCCCCTGAACTACCTCCTACAGCTCCTATCTTCCTGTAACTTTCTGTTAACGTAAAATATGCTCTCAAGAAAAGAATGAGATAAACAATTTAATAGGCTGCCCTTACTAGGAAGATGCTAACAGAGAATGAATAGCTTTTTTAGCATTAGTCATTCAAGGACTGAATAAGAAGTTCCATCTCTTGTAATAATGACGCATAAATGAGAATTTCATGAGAACTCCGTGCACCTCAGGGCTAGGGTGTGGGAGTAATTCAGCTAGTGGTATTTGAGCTTAAGGACTACTTAGAAATTGCAATGCAGTGTATTTTGTTGTTTTTAGTTGCAAAAACATTATGATCATTTTTTTTTTTGACTTGGAGGAAAAAGAGCAAGTAAGAATGGCAACTACCAGTGCTGGGGGTGGAAATAGAAAGAAAAAAAAAAAAAAAAACAAGAACACCCAAGAAAGTGAAGATTCTTAGCTAGAAAATATCCGTATAGGCCAATGGCAGTAGTATTGCTTATTGAAATAAATATATTTGACTACCAGCTCATTGCTCCAGGCACATTGCATAGATCCAAGTCACAATGGGTCCCCTGGGGAGCTCAGTGGGTGGGCCTCTGCCTTTGGCTCAGGGCGTGACCCCGGGGTCCCAGGATCGAGTCCCACATCCGGCTCCCTGCAGGGAGCCTGCTTCTCCCTCTGGCTGGGTCTCTGCCTCTCTCCATGTCTCTCATGAATAAATAAATAATATCTTAAAAAAAAAAAAAAGAACCAAATCACAAAATTCACAGGAGTTAAAAAGTTCTGGAGCTCATTGCCAACCATAACTGGCCTTTTGAAGTTTACTATGCATAATTAGCATATTAAAAGCTCACTGACATCTTCCAATAAAGAGACCAGTTTAACATTGTTCAAACCCACTTTTCCAAAATTCACTTGACCTTAGAGTTCTTTTCTCATGCAACACCTATTCAAAATGTGTCCTGGAGCTGTGTTCTTCACAGCCTCTGGGGAGTGCTGTACTAAGATACAAATGCACTAAGTGTGATGTAAAATTTTTTCAGTGACAGAAGGTATTTTTTAAAATTTTGATACTTTTGAAAATACTTTTCAAGCCTTTACTGATGAAACATTTGGTCTTTTATAACCACGTTTTATGGACGTCATAACCGACAGCAGTGTTCGGGGGTTTGCAGATTCCAGACCATCTCAGACTGTGTTCCTGCACCTGATGAGTTTACACATTTTTAGTGTAAGGAGTTGACATTAGTCTTTAAGTGGAAACACTGCATTTTACAAGCTGGTGAGCTACCTCTGTCCCAATTGTTCTCTCAACTTTAATAAAGGAAATAGTAATAAGTACTGGGTTCTTCACTTTCAGTGACACTGGAAAAACAAATCCCAGTCCTACACCTCAATTTAGAGCCATTACCTGTACTAATGATGTCTTCTGGAAGCTCATCTCCACAGTACCTGAAAGGAAATTTTTAAAAAAGAGAAGTCACGCAAAAGAATATTACACAGCTACTGGACATGGCTCTGACCTGTATTTAAGTGCTTTATTTTCCTAAGCAATGGCTCCTTTTTCTATTATTTTATAACTTTCTATTGTTTGGTTTTTTTTTTTAAACTTGAATTTGTAAGGGGAAAAGAGGGATTAAAACAAAGTTGGTTGTTTGAAATAACCTCAGTATATATGAGATTCTTAAAAAAGAATATGTGGCATTTCTACCCTGTGTACTTGCAAAACTATTTGTGTAGTAGACAATTTTAATCTGTTTGGAAAAATTTTAAATTTGATTCTGATTATCCCATAAAGTTTTCTTCATGGTTAAAGAGGACTAGGTGGATGGCTGATGGTATTAATAATCTGAATTCTAGAGTAGACTGATCTAAATGTGGAAAATTTTATTGGACTTCACAAGAGGGATTGATTTTTATCTGAATCATGACTTTAAAGGAACTCCCTGTACATTACACAAAAGGGACGGATTTATCACATAATATAAATCCAATAAATAACAAATCAGTCTATTGATAACCTTTAAAAAAACAGTATATGATTTTATCTAGGGCTATAACTGATTTCTGAAACTAGGTTTAGAATGAAAATGTCACCTTGATTCTCAAGGTAGGATGTCCATTCTTTCAATAAATACTTTGCTCTTAATTTCTCCAACCCTGTTTCATCTCTTCTTCAAACTATGTTTTAAGACTATTTGTATTTTTCCCCATAGCAGCAAGATAAAACAAAGAATTTCCCTCCAAAAATCATTGTTCACTTATGCAAGAAGTGCCTTCGTTTCTCTTTGTAGTTAAGTTACACATTTCTTTTTTTTTTAAGTTACACGTTTCAAAGTCACAGCAAACTACTGAGTGTATCATTTTTAAGTGTCCTCACTACTATTTTCTTTCATTTAATTATTGTTATGGATAATAGAAAATTGATAACTGATAGTCTATTAATAATGGATAGTCTCAGATATGCGTTATTTGGTAGGGGGCTAAATAAATAAAATACATAATTATATGCTCTGATTTGTAATATTTTGTGAGACAAAGTTTAAACTACACTGAAGATCTGGGATGGCAACACAGAACTGTGTCCCAGCGTGTTGAAAAACCAAGATAGAAATATTGAGGAAAGGAGCACTTGTTTTTGTGGCAAAGAAAGCTATTTTAGGGGTGCATGGTTAGCTCAGTCAGTTAAGCATCTGCCTTGGGCTCAGGTCAGGATCTCAGGTCCTGGGATCGAGCCCCACATTGGGCTTGCTGCTCAGTGGGGAGTCTGCCTCTCCCTCCTGCTCTCCCTCACCATCTCTTGCTCTCTCTCTCCCTTTCAAACAAATAAATAAAATCTTAAAAAAAAAAAAGAGAAAGCTATTTTAAAGACAATGTACAGGTTTAGGTAAATTTTGTGAGAAGGGGCTATACTTTGCTTAATTCTTACATTTATAATGCTTAACACAATGCTTTGTACACAGAAGAAAGGCAATTGTTACTGAATTTATAATTATTTTTAGGAGGTTGATAGTAATTACAATACTTAAAAACCCCAACAAACTTCTCAATTCACATGTCTTCTTCCTGCTTTTGTTAGTTGAATTCTGAGGTCTTTTTATTTTTTTTTTTTTTTTGAAAAGTTTTGTTTAAGTAATCTCTAGACCACACATGGGACTTGAACTCAAGACCCTGAGATCAAGAGTTGCATGCTTTTCTGACTGAGATGCCCTGAGGTCCTTTTAAATAGACTATTTGATTCTTACAACTTAACAGTAATCAAAAGTCAGCTGTCACTGTTTTAGTTATAAGAACATGCAGCAGCTGACTGGCGTCACCTATGAAGAAAAATCTTTGCTAAAAGGGATATGGTGTTGCAGGGAAGTAGAAATACTAGATAATCGATAACTGTGGGGACCTTAAAGAAAATTAAATATCAAACAAAACGTTGGAGGTATTTTTAACTCCTTTATATGGGAAACACATACCTTCCCACAAAACCATGGACGTCATCATAACTGTCATATATTTCAACATAGTCAGCCAAGCAGGCTGGGTCATCCTCAAGGTCAAAGTCCAGGAAGCTCAGGTGAACACGCTGACCATACTTGACTCTAATGTGCCAGTAGCAGATCTGGTTATCATCATACTCATTTGGGAAGCCTGGAGATTTAAAAATTCGCTTTGGATCTGTAAAGACTCCACCACACTCCTTTGCTGAAATGGATACAATGAAAAAAAAAAAAAAGAAAGAAAACAAAGCATTAGAAGAAATATAACCTCTGTTTTAAGCTGTATGCACGTCTTAGCTCCTATTTATTACTTTTAATGATATGTTAAATATGTATTCTTACAGCTAAAGAATGAATGTTTTCATTATTCATCACTAAATTCTTTCAAATGAATATAGACTGAATTAAAAGATAAAATAGCAAGAAAAAAAATAGCAATTTAACTAATTGGGCTCCTATTTACTTTTTTTGCTTTTTATCTTCTTAGCTTAGAATGCACAAATCTCAGGGCTCAGTGATCTCAGGGTTGTGGGTTCAAGCCCCACACTGGGTGTAGAGATTACTTAAAAATAAAATTTTTTTAAAAGAATGCAGGTCTCATGTGTACATGCTCATGTATTTTGATGACTGTGTATACCCATGTTACCAACAGCCCAATCAAGATGGCTGGGATTTTGTCCTTTGTGTTGTTTTGTCAACACTGTATCTTCAGAGACTTGGACACGTAGGATAATGAGTCAGAAAAATTCTGTTTGGGGATCCCTGGGTGGCGCAGCGGTTTGGCGCCTGCCTTTGGCCCAGGGCGCGATCCTGGCGACCCGGGATCGAATCCCACGTCGGGCTCCCGGTGCATGGAGCCTGCTTCTCCTTCTGTCTGTGTCTCTGCCTCTCTCTCTCTCTCTGTGTCTATCATAAATAAAAATTAAAAAAAAAAAAGAAAAGAAAAATTCTGTTTGGAAAATCATTATAGAATTTCAGGATCACAAGGGACCTTGAAAGTCATTCTAATCCAGTTAAAGGAATAATTTATAACCATTCTATATGCCTTTCACTGGTTTTAAATTATCACCTTAATCCTAATATTTGAGGATTTGATGGAGATATTCATGTTTGGTTTTTCATTTTTTATTTTTATTTTTTAATTTTTTTTCTTTTTCATGTTTGGTTTTTTAAAGTCATTTATCATTTTATAGATTTCCGTCCTGCCTTATAACTTGGTATGAGAACAAACAATCAAACAACCTCTGCCAGAACCTGTGATTATATAGTGTGACCTGGTGGGAAATGTATGGAGAAGCCCTGGTTAATTTCAATTTCAGATCAAGTAAGTGTCTAATGTCTTGAAAAAAAGATCAATCTGGAAACTCAAAAATAATGTGAATGTCGGTGGTGATGGGGACTGTGGTAGCATTCGAAGACATTTTTCATTATATCAGTCAGAGGCTTT
Organism: Nyctereutes procyonoides; assembly: GCF_905146905.1. Classification (NCBI taxonomy): domain Eukaryota; kingdom Metazoa; phylum Chordata; class Mammalia; order Carnivora; family Canidae; genus Nyctereutes; species Nyctereutes procyonoides. The sequence goes on along the minus strand of NW_026575136.1, from coordinate 13,924,358 downwards.
TTCCAAGAGTATTATCTTTTCAAATAGCTATTAAAAAAATTGTGTTAGAATTCTTAATGCCATAGAAGTTAAGGAAGCTTATCTCCCCAAGGGCCGAACAGGATCTTAGAAAGTTAGAGGACTAAGGAAGGTCAGGGATCTAGTCTGAGCTCTGTGACTATTCTATACTTCAAGTTTTTCATTGGTAAAGTAAATATGATCGTGCCTCTCCTATAACCTACCTCACAGGGCTATTAAAGGATAGCAACATCAAAGATAACTTAAGGGTGTTAGGTAAAACGTAAGCTGTTCTTATTGTATTCTTGAATATTATATAATACTTAGATTATATGTGTACATAAGCATGTACAGTGCCAGTTTTTGCAGTGATTTGCTCTGTCCCATACCATCCTATCTCCGCTGTCTATCCCATAAGATAAGGAAACAATTCAAATATTGAGCTATTTGGTTGTCTATTTAGCTATCCAGCTCTATGTTTTATTGATTAATTATAATCATTGGTTTCTTTTTATGATATCATTATGATTTTTTCATTCCAATTATTTTTCATTGAACTTTTCTCTCCCAGGGCTAGCTCAGGCTCACCACATCCTAAAAAAATCAGCATGTCACTGAATCCAAAAGTAAGCTGAGAATTGAGTAAGAATAAGTCTCCCAGGATTCGGTACAAATATTCCCAGAGTAAAAAAGGATTCAGCTTGTCTGAGAAGCAAAAGCAATTTATAAAAATGTGTCAGTTAAGGTGGCGCTCTTATAAAAGGGCAAGGAAATACTGTAAGGAACTTTCCACTAGCACTTCTTCATCTCCCCTAGATCTTGACCTGTGGAAATGACTGAATAGATGCTCAGGGATCCTAAAGTCTATCAAGCAAAGGAAGAATCAGAGAATATACTTGGAAATAAAAGTGACTCTTGGGAGTAAAAAGAAGCCTGCTTGTATAAATATACTGAAGAAAAAGGAAGAGGGAGGAAGAGAAGATATGGGAACTATTAATAATAAATAGAGAACTAAATATAACATAGGTTTAACGTATGTCAAGGTGATTTGAAAATTATAGTCCTGCATAAATGCACTATACATATTTATTCATATTTTGTCTTAAGTGGGCATAGATGATGGCTCTAGGTTAAATTCTTTTCTACTTAGAATACAGATTAATTTGAGATAAAGATTAGTTACAAGCATGAGAAATGGCTCTTCAATGGTTAATATCATTAAATAATAAATTCTATAGTAATATGCTAGACCTTCACTATAACTCACTGTAACTTCACTATAGCGACTTTCTTATAAGGTAGATTGACACAGGACAACACCTGAGGATGCTTGGGATCATAAATGTGAGGAAGACTTGGTAACATATTGTAATTCTTTGTAGTATCCTCCTGGGGGAAATGCACCAAAAAAGAACAATCTATTTTTTCTCCAAGAACATGAACAAAGAATAGCTCTTTATAGTAATTATGTTGAATCAATTTTCTTTCTTTCTTTTTTTTTTAAGGTTTTATTTATTTATTCATGAGAGATACAGGCAGAGGGAGAAGCAGGCTCCCTGCAGGGAGCCCGATGTGGGACTCATCCCAGATCCTGGGGTCACGCCTTGGGCTGGGCAGACACTCAACCCTTGAGCCACCCAGGCGTCCCTAATTTTCTTTTAAAAATTTTCCTAGCTACAGTCAACCATGGGAAAATATAAATAAAAATATACTATATAATAAAACTAGTATATCCAGTATATAATTGTGAAAACAAACCACAGAGTGAGGGTTGCTTAGTTTGGAAGTTAAAGAATTTATACACAAAAAGAAATTAGGGGAAAAGTTTACTTGGTCTCTTTTTTTCCTCCATTCTATCAAAGGGGTAATTTTGAACAGTTAACATTTGGTAGTATCACTTTGTTGTTTGGGCTAATTAACCATGACAAGTTTATAGCCTGCTTTTTTTTTTTTTTTTCCTTTGTGGTTAGGAATAGAAAAAAGACCTGAATCCTGGATCCTGCCCTGCCTGCTAATTATTGGATATCTGATTTGGGGTAAGTTATTTAATTATCCAATTTCCTGATTTCTAAAATGGGTATAACTGGGACACCTGGGTGGCTCATCAGCTAAGCATCTACCTTCTGCCCAGGATGTGATCCTGGAGTCCTGGATCCAGTCCCACATCGAGTCCTGCGTCTTGGGAGAAGGGAGCCTGCTTCTCCCCCTGCCTGTGTCTCTGCCTCTCTTTCTGTGTCGCTCATGAATAAATAAATAAAATCTTTAAAAAATAAAATAAAATTGGTAGAACGATAGCTCCTTGCAGAGTCATCACGAACGCTGATGGTGTAGATGAGGAGTATGAGGCAGTGTCTGGCCCAGCATAATCACTCTGTAAATGGTTGTTGTTATTAATAGTCATCATCACCAAGTTGATTTATCTCTGGGAGAAGGAGCCATTTGTTTTTAATAACCTCTTAGTAACATGTAACGGTTTTAGCAAAGTATAAAATTATAATTTTTAACAAACCATGTGGGTTGTAGCAATAGGCATCCCATCTTTCACTCCTATTAAGACGGACTCCATAATCGATAATACCAGTTTTTTCCAAATCCACAGTTGGGCCCCGGTTTCACAATGGGGTATCCAACTCTGCCCTTGGCCATCCACCCAGCAGCGCAGACGTGAAATCCTGCAAGAGAAGGAAAGGATTATGGACTAACCAGTAAACCCCTCAGCTGAGTGAAGGTCATCTTAACAAAAGTGGCCCCTTCTCAACTGCCCTAAGCCAGGTAGGTAAAAGGAGAAAAATGGTTTTCTTTCTTTTATTTTTATTATTTTGAAAAACTGCTTTCTAAAAAAAAATAAAATAAAATTTGAATACATATAAAATATAACATCTGACTTTTACTAGAAAATGATGTCTTACTTGAAAAAAAAAAGAGGCAGATGGACTGGAAATCATAATCCCATGGATGCGAAAACAATCTAAGTTCAGAGCTGGCTCCGTTTCCTAAATGACCTATCTAGTGCCATGAAATAATTTTCGAAATTACCATCAGTCCTGGAAAATAATTATTTTTCAAATGATAATTTAATTAATTTCTATTCCAGGATCAATTAAGATTTGCTAATATGTTTAAAAATTTGAATAGGGATAAACGTGCTCATTAATTCTGAACAAAGCGTCAGCCCTGTTTTCCCTGCCCAGCTTCAGAGGCTGTTTAAATATTGGCCGCTGCCATCCAGGAGCGGTTCTACTAAAGGTCCGGGAAGCCAGCAATGGCCTTGGCCTTTGTGTCTATCGTGCCAGGTACCGCATCCCCGACCGCTCTGTGGGTCTAGACTGAGCAATGTGCTGGCTGGACTTTGCAGATTTCTAGAGAACAGTTTTATTTTTGTCCTGAGAAATACATATAATAGCAGCATAAGCTTTGCCAGGTGTTTTTTTGTTTTTGTTTTTTATCAGCAAAGGGGTTTCTTCAGTGGAGAAGAGAGTTCCGAATGGGGGTGGCCTTTTGGATTCTCCTGTAAATCCACGTAAAACCACCAGGAGAGATGGATCATGGTGCATTTTTTTTTTTCCCTAAAAAGAAGGAACTAGCACTAGTTAATCACTGCCTTTGCACCAGGTCTCTGGTCATCGTCGTCTCAGTTTCTTTTTCCTGCCGTCTTACAACCCGCTTATCTTTCTTTTGATCCTCAAGTACAACTGCATTCTCCCACTTACCCTACAGAAATCGGGGAAAAGGGGCGCCCGGGTGGCACAGTCGGTTAAACATCTGACTTTTGGTGTCAGCTGGGGTCGTGATCTCAGAGCAGTGATTTCAGCATTGGGAGATGGAGGCCGGCCTGGGGCTCCTCGCTCAATGCAGAGTCTGCTTGTGACTCTCCCTCTCCCGCTGCCCCCCCCAACTCCCTGTACCCCCCACCCAACATGGGCACTCTCTCTCTCTCTCTCCTCTCCCTCTCTCTCTCTCTCTCTCAAAAGACATAAATCTTAAAAAAATTTTTTTTTTGAAAAAAAGAAGTCACCAAATTCAGTATTTCTTCTAACAAGCATCTGGTAGAAATTTCTTTGAAAAACTCTCACGGTATAACATTTCACATCTAAGGAAACCCAGGCTCGGGTGTTAAGATAGAACAATGATACAAATGAATAGAAGTGGCATTAAAATCAGGAAGGAATTGGAGTGATGTTGGGATAATGAGCCTTTGTTCTCCTCTGACTTCTAATTCTATTAGGTCACAATGTTTTGTGACCCTGAATAAGTGGTGAGCACTAAGAACTCCCCCTGGTTCTGGGCAGAGCAGGTGGGCCGAACCAGAGAGCAGAGAGGTCCTGGGGGCTTCGAGAACTTCTGGAAGCCCTGGAGAGAGACCCTGTGAAGGGGCCACAGGAAGGTGGGATCCCACCCTCCCCGGGGGTGAAAAAGGAGAAAATCCGTTGGTCACATGCATTACCTATTTTACGGGCCGCCTCCAGCTGCTTGTAGGTGGCGAGCCGGCCGCCCTCGAACTCGCACACGGCCTTGGCCTCGGCGTACGTGAGCCTGTAGCGGCCTGACCGTGCTTCCCGGTGGTACACGCCAGCTGCCTGTTCTGCGAATTCACAAAAGGCCGTGAACACACTAGGTAGGATTCATCCTGGCAGAGCGAGGGGCCTTGTGGCCTCCCCAGGAGCCTCCGCAGCCCTGGTTCCTGCCAAGGAGTTTCCTGGGCCAGTGGCCTCGGGTGGGTACGTTTCATGGTTAGAAAGCTTTTTGGGGGAAAATATGAATGAGGGGAATTTTAGAGAAATTTGAGGACATAGAGGAAACTGGAGGCTAACTTATGTTCCTGAACTGATGCCCTGAAAGAAAGCTGCAAACCAACACTGTGTTTCTGCACTATCAAAAGGTGACAAAGTTTTGACTTTTTTGGCTTTCTTTTTGGTCAGTTGAGAACTTGGAAGGGTAAACAGTAGGGGGGGTGGGGGGGTGGGGGGGTAGGGCAAGAGAAACCAATGAAAATTGATCCGCTCTGTAGGCTCACAAAGGTGGAAGAAAATAACCCAAAATATCCGTTTGAGGGAAGTGACTAATGCGACATAACTGAGAATTTAGTAAACAAATCAAAAACTACAGGAAGGTGTAAAGGAATCCCAAGCAAATAAGGACAGCATTAAGGAAAAAAAAATATAGATTCAAACACAGCAAAGAAAAAGTTGGGCATGGCGAACTACCAGTTGCCAAATTCTTTATCTGGTTTGTCTTTTTTTTAGTTTACGTGCCGTTCCCAACATATTTTAGGGTGTAAGTCAGAATGGATTGTCTTCCAGGACATCACTGTTTAAATTGTTTTGAGTTTGGAGTGCACTTTGCCATAGAAACAACGTGAGACGTTTTCCAGGACAATAATCATAACACCAGCTCTAATGGTTCCGTGTAGACGACCAGATTGTGATGAAATCTTGGTGCTGTGACCCGTGGTTCCGTATAGACGACCAGATTGTGATGAAATCTTGATGCTGTGACCTGGACAGCCCACCACCCATAAGGTCACTCCTGAGGAAGACACAGGTCCCTGGGCCCGCAGCAAGACACGGCCCCCAGGCCGAGGCCGACACCCAGCCGTTCATGGAGGTGCTGCTGCCCCCTTGTCCTGCCCCTGAGGCCTGCGAGGTGTCCCCACATTTCACAGTAAAGTCCCGACACTTATGCACCGAAGACCATGGTCAATCGGATGCTCAAGGCCAGGGGACGCAAGGAACATCAAAGCTCCCCGTCCTCCGAAGGTCGCCTCCTGCCCTAGAGCCCCTCGTGTGGTGAAGCCTCCTTCACCAAACTGTGGCTGGTTTCCAATCTGGTTATTTTGAAAATATGCCATGCAGTTTGCCAAGTGCTGTGGATCGAGTCCTGGTCTCAGGCGACCCGGACACGAGTGGGCAGGCAATGGAAGCGCCTTTATTTTGAAGTATAAGAGTACTAAGACTTTTGGTAGAAAAAGGAGATGTGTTGAGCTTTCTCCTGTATCATATCAGAGATGATCAAAAATGTTAAAATTGTGTATGTTCCCTGAGAATATAGGCTATCTGGTCTTTACCAGTAGGAATTAATTTAACACATGTTTCTCAAACTAAGATTTCCTTGTGTTTTACTCCCTAATCAAAATGTGATGTTCATAGGGAGAAATTAATTAACAGGTTTTTGAAAAACAATTTTAAGCTTTCGTCCAGGTGATTTTTCTTAAACTTCGAGTCCTAGAACTCATCTAGTAGTAAGATAGTAATTTAAATGGTGGAAATGTAGCATTTTAGCATGTTATTTATTTATTCATTCATTTTAGCATTTTATGATAGCGTTTTAAATTCATTAAATCGTATTCTATATTTTTCCTGAAAGAGCAACAAACTTCCTATTATTTTGCCTTTGGACAGTTGAAATCTCGTATGTGTTTGACAATTTTAAGCACACATTTATTTGAAAGTATTCCTCAATTCAGAATTTTAAACTACTAAGCTGGTCCTTTGTACAATGAGTCATAATTTTAAAAGTTTTACCTTTCAGAAGGAATAATTTATTCATTTTTATAGCCCACAGTCATTCATTCAAACTGAGTCTTTAACCAACCCTTGTTCTCCTGTTAGCATGGGACGACAGGAGCACGTTGGCTCTAGTTTCTCCTCCTGGTTCTGTGACCTTGTACAAACACCTCGGTGTCCTCATCTATCAAATGGGAATAATGATAGCTTTGGAATATGTAAATCATTAAAACCTGCAAGCATAACTTCTGGATCCTAGTAGGAGCTCAAGATAATGTTACTTGTTCTTCTTTTTTAAGATTCAATACAATGGCTGAAAAGAATTGCTTACCTGAGCAATTTTTATTTTCATAATCTATGTAAATTAGTTGAAGTGTCTTGTCCTTATCATTAAAAAATTTACTATTAAGGAATCATAATTGCTATTTAAGGAACCGGAAGATGCCAGAGTTAAAAATGAACCTTAGCGGTCCCCTGCTTTGACTTTCTCATTTTACTAGTATAGAACTGAGACCAAAAGCTTAAGGTGCTTTGTTTTGTGATAGTTACTAGCAGATTCCTACCTTCCTACCCAACTCTCTTCCTTCTCTAAATGGTTCTTAATACCATATTGACCTAACCAACTGTAAACAATTTGTGTTAGGCTGACTGGTCAATAATTTGTCCCAGATTGAAGCAATTTGCAATTACCCTGAGCCTCAGATTTGCAGCATACTATTAACATTTGGGTACGCTCCTCTCTACCTCTAGGACAGAACTTCTATTGTCCATGTTCACATTTTTGTAATATACAGCATCACTTAAAAAAAACAACAGCTCCAAATTGCTTGATCATTAGAGAGTTTGACGGCGTTTCAAGGTTTGTGCATATGGATTTAAATCTTACCAGCTTTATGGCAGTTTTTTCCACTTGTAACAAATGTGTATATTTCTTAGGTTTGGGGATGTGCAAGGGAAATAAACAAAGAGACTTGTTCACTCCTCGAGAAAGTCCCAGACCCCATCTTGGTCAAACGGATTGCACTGTTCAGCATGAAACTAGTTCACTGGCTCAAGCTGAAGGGGGCAAGGCTGTGCATTGCAAATCGAGCTTTTTAATGAAATCCGCATGGCTGCAGTTATTTCCAGAGAGACACATGCTGAAAGGGAAAATATTCCACAGCCATGTGCCTCCTGGCAAGCATAAAACCAAGATCTAGGTTAATTTTGGTTTCTCTGTATTTATTTTATACAAGAATTTGTCGATTTTCTTCTTGAGTGATTAAAATTTTTTTCACAATCAAACACAGTGATGAACATAAAGCAATATTAATTTGTGGCCTGAGAAAGCATAGTTTAGAGTGCCATACAGGGTATTTTGAGTTTTCCCTATTTAGCCTTTTTTGGTCTATTGTTTATATTCACAGGCGCTTGTCATTCCTTACATTTAACAAAACAACACAAGAAACTTTCCTTGTCTAACAAAAGGGGTAGAAAAGTATTTATATGGATAGCTCAAGCAAGAGGAATCAAAGTGGTGAGACTCCATTCAGAAATACAAGCTTTTCTTCATTTGTTCTGTATTACAAGGTGGCTTTGCATCAAACTAGTCCAAAGATGTTTGGAAAAAGCAAGATATCCATTACAGGTCAGAGAACACAGGCACATGATTATAAAATCATTGTATATCCCAATTTACCTGTGATGTTTCTGGTATGGTTACCTGCTATGAAAGCTGAATGCAAATGCATTGAAGTAAATACAAAATACGGTGTTATTATTTTGCTCAACTTTCCATACTATATACCATCACATCTGCCTTGAAAAATATTTTTTTCATATGGAATATAAATATTAACTTCTACTGAATAGTTCACTTTATAAAAAACTATTTTTTAACTTTAGAAAGCAAGAACAGTCATTTTTTTTTAAAGGCACGTGCATTCCAATAGCTGTTTTTCCTCAGCATTTTGTTTTAAAACAGCAGCCTTGAACAGAACAGAAAACTTTACTTTTCTCCTTCGACTCACTTCTCCACTAATTCAAAGAAGTAACGCCCCCAATAAGAAGCTCATGAGTGAAGTTTCTTACCAAGCCATATAGAGTTATGAAAAATCCCGTTGTTGAATCCCCATCCATGCGCCTCTTCCCACAGCAAGACAAATAAGGAAATAAAGATGATCATATCTTAGTTGTAGAGAAGCAATAGCCTGTTAGAGGCTGCTCAGGATAAGCTCTCCAAGCAGAGGCTGAAATGTGACTGAAACATCTGGTTTCCACATCTTTTAAATGGTTTTTTTCAACTGTGAGGTCAGCAAGTACTCTCCAATGGGGTTTTTCACTGTAGAGTTACACAATTAACTCAGTGTCTGAAGCAAATCCTCTGACTCATTTGCATTGGCAACCAAAATTAAGGATATAGCATGATCATCTACATTTTAAAATTCATGTACTTGGAAAGTGGTTCATTCAGTCTGTCACAGACATTTTTCAATTAAGAAGTTTGTGTAACTCGCTGTAGATTCAGCAGTGATTAAAACAAAAACAGAAAACTTTGGTAGGAATTTTAAGAGAAAACCCTGAATGTCTTATTTGCAGTAAGTCCATTATAGAGCGTGGGGTTCAGGGTCAAGCACTCATCTTGAACTTGACACTGGTAATGTTACTGTAATTTTCTTAAATATTGCCAAGCTTGTAGAGGAAATTTAAAACAAAGGTGTACATAGTTTGGTAGATCCTAAGTCCTAAGCTGTCTCCAGTGATGTCTTTACCCTCTGTCTGTGTGTGTCCTGGGGTGAATCTCTTGCAGACCTTGGTTTATTGTGGTCAGCAGGTCAATACATCAACTTCCAGAAAAGTAGCTCCATCTCAGAGCTTTAGGACACATCCCAGCAGCTCTGGGGTACCTTATTATATAACACAAATTTCTTGAAGATCGGGGAAAAGGGATTGAGGGGGGTAGATAGAGTTAATAAAGACATGACCCTAGCTTCCCCCCACTCTAACTTTGAAGGTGATCAAAATAAAAGGTGATAATTACTAGTAGTAAAGTCAGCATACCTTAAAATAGCTCAAGCTTTCCACTCCTTTTGTGGAGGGTCCGTGGATCTAGCGATAGCCCCATTGCTCTGATGCTAGTGCCATTTCCTGTTGACTGACAGCCATTTGGGGGCAACGTTTTAGTTTTTCTATTCTTGCTGCCAAATTGCTTTCCATTTGTTTTCATATTCATTTCTCTCGTGCTTTCTTCGTCCCTCCAGTGACTTGGAATCCTTCGAAAATGCCAACTTTCTGGACTTGCCTGGTCTGAAGTTAGCCTGGAATCCCCTAGGTGTCTTTGCACTGAACATTGAAGGCTTGTTCTCATCTCTCCTGGAAACAGCAGTTGTGAGGACGCAAAATTCACTGGATGCTCGCTGAGGTATGCATAAAATTATTAGGGTTCAAAATCTCTATTTTGGCCCCACAACAAATGAGAAATGAGGGAATTGTATCCCAGCTCACTGAGAGGGTTAGAGAGTTTCAGTTTGGTACAAAAAAGGATATAGTCTAGACCACGTGGGTGTGACTGTGAGGAACACAGCCGTGGTCAGAGAGAACAGGATGAATGGATAGTTGGAAGGAACAAACCATGACATTTTTCTGGAAAGTAGAATTATATGAGTATTTTAAGTTTGTGGTTTAGGAAGTAAATATAACATAAGGAAGGCTGCAGCACAACCATCACAGCTTCCTCATTCTTTGCCTGGTCACATATTTCCGGCTGTGCCCTTTCCACATTTCTTTGAAATACCCAATTTCCCCTGGCTCTCATTTACTCAAAAGTCACTCTCAGGAAGGGGTTGGAAATTAATCTTTACTTAGGTCACATAATTAACAACAACATCTTTGTTTATTTGCATTTTAATGAAGCCCCAAGTATAGGAAGGTATGAACGTTGTTTTAACATGAAAATTTAATGATTGCTTTGATGGATTAACCCAATCCAGGTAGAGGACTTCATTTCCTCTCCCCCAACTCCCCAAAATACAAATATTTCCCCTTACCTCCATACAATGTTTGGAAACCCTACCCTCCCTTTCATCAAGCAAATTGAAAACCGTGCCTAATAGATGTGGTCTCTGGTTTTGAGGGAGTGTTCATTTCTATTGTCAGACTGTTCTATTGTTCTATTTCTATTGTGAAAGAAAAGAAGTGGATGAGGATTTTCTTTCTTTCTTTTTTTTAATAATAAATTTATTTTTTATTGGTGTTCAATTTGCCAACATACAGAATGTTACAAATATTCAATTTGCCAACATACAGCACTGCCAACCCAGTGCTCGGATGAGGATTTTCTATAGAAAAGATGCAGTGGGGGATCGCCTGGGTGGCTCAGTGGTTGAGCATCTGACTTCGAGCCTGGGGTGTGATCCTGGAGACCCCAGATCGAGTCCCACATCAGGCTCCCTGCATGGAGCCCGCTTCTCCCTCTGCCTGTGTCACTGCCCCTCTCTCTGTGTCTCTCATGAATAAGTAAATAAAATCTTTAAAAAAAAGAAAAGAAAAGAAAAGAAAAGATGCAGTGGGTATGAGTGGGAACTAAGGGGAGGACAAGTGCGGGAAGAAGAAGCAAAGGGAGTGTGGCTTATGAACTTACCTTGGAAGTTGCCTAAGATAAGTAGGTATCCCCTGCCCAACTCTTAGAACTACCCAGGACGTGTATGGGGAGTGGAGAGAAGACACACTTTTCTCTTAAAAAAGTTCCTTTCAGGGGCTCAACAGATTACCAGTCAAATGGTCTACCTTTGTAGACCAATGCTGTGCCACACCTGCCTGCCCCAATCTCTTGATTGGCCCATCCCAAGGTGTGCAGTGGCCCCTCTTGCTCCTGTCAGTTACTGGTTGAGAGCCCAGCAACACTTTTTCTTTTTTCTTTTTCCTCTTCTTTCCTTCTTCTTTCTTTTCTTTTTTTTTCTTTTTTTCTTTTTTTTCTTTTTTTTTTTTTTTGGCAGAGGCAGCTCCCCTTTTGGTAGCTTTTCCACAATGTTCCAATACCCATATATCAAAGCAGCTACCAGATACCTAAAAACAGGATGGAGAGACCTCTACATCTGATTTGGTCTAAGCCTGCACTGAACAAGCTTGAGATCTCCTAAGCCAGCACAGTGGTTTAGTGATGTCACTGTTACACAAACTTAAAAAAAAAAAGACTCTAAAATAGAATTTTAGATATCTGTCAGAAGATAAGAGGAGGCATATTAAGATTTTATTTTTATAGGCTCAGTCTCAGCTGATAGGAAAAGATAGGGAGAAATGTCAGGTGGATGTGGATGGGGGAAGACAAGGAAAAGAGGGAAGAGAAACAAATTCAAGAGATCTCATACATATCTGATTATACTTTTAAAAAGACTGGATTTGAATAGCAAAATGTTGTAGGAAAATGCAATTCTTTGGCCATAGTATGAAAACTAAAACATAAATTATATCATTTATTGATTATATTTTGTAATCTTGGAAAGAAAAAGGAAAAACAAGAGGAAAAGGAAAGGGTGGAGCTCAGTGAATTACAAAATATGTTAGCGAAAGACATCTTTAAGAACATTTCCAGTAAAGCTGTGAAATTATGCTACAGGAATGCCTCACCCATCCTAAAATCTTCATATGGACTAGTGCGGGAATAAGGACAATAATGGAGATTAAGGTCATTCTAATTTAAAACAACTGGAGAGAATTTTTTTTTTTTTTTTTGAGAGAGAAATTCTGATGCATGGCATAGAATGAGGTTAAAGAAATAAAATATGGGGGTTCCTGATGGCTCAGTCGGTTAAGCCTCTGACTCTTGATTTTGGCTCAGGTCATGATTTCAGGGTTATCAGATCAAGCCCTGTGTTGGGCTCTGCGCTGAGGATGGAGTCTGCTTAAGAGTCTCTCTTTCCCTCTCCCTTGGGCCCCTCTTTCCCCCCAGCTTGCATATGTGCTCTCTCTTCTCTTAAAAAAAAAATAGGGATGCCTGGGTGGCTCAGCAGTTGACCTGCCTTTGGTGCAGGTCATGATCCCGGGGATCTAGGATCGAGTCCCCCATCGAGGTCCCTGCGAGGAGCCTGCTTCTCCCTCTGCCTGTGTCTCTGCCTTTCTCTATCAGTCTGCATCTCTCATGAATAAATAAATAAATCTTTAAAAATAAATAAAAATAAAATAAAATAATATATGTGGCATTCCACTCATTAATTCAATAAATACTTAAGAATCTTCAAGTGGAAGGCTGCCAACTTTTACAGGGCCAGTGAGCAGGATAGGGCCTCCACTGAACAATGGCAAATATATGGAAAAGAGAAAAATTTAATTATTTTATATCAAAAAGCTTTTAGAAAGTGAATATGACACTGAAAGAGACCTGACGTTGGATTTCCCATAGGTAGATGGTGTGATAGTCAGTAGTAATGCCCACTGAGTGTTTCTGGTTCTCCATCTTCTGGCAGCACGTACTCTATGGCTTTCCAGGGTTTGGTGGGATCATGCAATTGTTTCTGGGCCAATAAAATATGATCAGAAATGATATATGTTATCTCAGAGCCAAACACTTGATTGCCGATGCTCCAGAACCCTTTCCCTTGGCCCACGTGGAAGAAAACATTTGAGATGGTGGCTATTCCATCACTTGTATCCCTCATTAATTCCTGATGTTATGTTATGTAGCATGAATGAAATATGAACATTTATTGTTTTTTTTGGGGGGGGTTGTTCCTACTGTTAGCATGACTTGATCTTTCCTGATTTATAGGAAGAAGTGAGTTTATATGGGTACTAAAGCAAAGGATAATTTCAGAAGACTGGGGGTCTGTGGACGTTCAGATGCAAAAATTAAGATAAGAAGGACAAAGAAGAAGAGGAGGAGAGAAGAACAAGGAGATGGAGGTAAAATTTTATTTACTTAACATCCTTCTCCTCATCCCACCTCCTTACAAAACGCAGTTCCCCAAATCTGCCTATGATCTGCCTTCCAAGGTTATTTACAGGTGTTCCCCTATATGCATTTATTCCAGTCACACTGCTCCTTATACCTGATAAGACCTGGAAACTCTACCTCCTTCTCCCCACCCCATTGTCTCCCCTGACTCAGTGAGACGACCACAGAACTCATTGTTGGAAACATAGAGACCACCTGGTTGGCATTTTACCAGTGTTGTGAATCCCCTTGTGTTGACCTAAAATCTTTCAGGTAAGTGAAAGATTCACTGCACTTAGGTGAGTGCAGCCTTCTTCAAAGAGAAGGATCTATATCATCAGGGACAGCTTCACTTTTGAAGGAGGAATAATTTCCTCCTTCTCTGCCTTTATGTTCTGTTCCGTTACTATGGGCAAGATCTTTGTGTCTCCTTCCACTCATCATCCCTTCTTTTAGTACAACAGGTGGGGCTAAAGGAAGGAGAGGAACCCAGCATGTCTCCCAGATGTCCTTTCACCACAGTTACCAAGCATCACTAGTGAGAGAAGTCCAAGACTTCCTCCTTGATTCCTCTCTTCCTCCTTGATTCCTCTCTTGCTCCGCTTCCATGTGGAAGAGATTGTTAGATGATAACCAAACCAGGTTCCCTTTCTGTCTGGGCACAGTCATAGGCTACATTTCTCTGCCCCCTCGGCGAGTAGGTGCATGGAGTAGATGGCTAAGTTCTACTTAACAGAGTGTGGGTTAATTTGATGTATACTAGTTTCAGACCAGACCCATAGGAATATCCAGCAAGTAGTCACTCATTTGCATCTGATGACTAAATGAGGACTTCCATGGCCCTAGCGGGAAGTATAGTTGGAAGGTAGAAGAGCCCAGTGCTCTGTGTGACCAGATAGAGAGAAGTGCTCCAGTCAGGAGTATCAAACACAAGTTTACTGTGTCAAGCTATAGAGATTGGGATGTACTTGTTATCTTAATCAATATAATACCATCATATTGTATTATTGCTCTTGGTCTATTGCTATTGGTCTATATTATTATATACCTTCTTCTATCTGAATCCACCCTAGTCCGTGATCTCATAGTCTCTTGTGTGGACTATTATAAAAAAAAATCTTATTTCTCTTCTTCCACTCTTGTTCCCTTACAAGTTATCCTCTGCATAGCAGCTTGAGTGGTCTTTTAAAAGCATAAATCAGGACTTGTAATTCCCCTGCTTACAAACCTATTTCCTGTGGCACTGAAAATAATATCAGTCTCCTGATGTTGGTTTCTAACCCCACCCTGCTCTGGTTCTCATCCACATCTGCAGCCTCCCCCACCCAGCTGTAACTTGAATGTGCCAAGCTTATTCCCACCAAAGGGATTTTGCAGTTACTCTTTTCTTTCTATGGAATGACCTCTCCCTTCATCTTTCTTGTGCTCAAATCTCAAAATAATTACTACCCTCTTAGGGAGGCCTTTGTTGCTCAATCTAAAGTAGCCTCCTGTCACTTTTTGGGGAGGATCCTATTTTTTAAAGGTCAAGTTTATTGAGATATAATTTACATATGGCCAGTCACCCTTTATAAGGTATACCATTCTATGAATTTTGACAAATGCATGCAATTCTGTAACTACCACAATCAAGATATAGAGAATTTTCATCACCTGAAAAAATTTCCCTCCATACTATCCTATTTTAAGTCTCTTCATTAAATTTGTTGCAATCCAATATTCCTTCTTATTTATGTATTAATTTATAATTTCATTCATTTGTTTTGTTATTTGTCATGTTCTACTAGAATATAGGCTCACAAAAGTAGGGACCTTACCTCCATATCCACAGTGCCAGGAATAGTACCTGGTATGTCATACTGTGAACAAATATTTGTGGAAGGAAAGAAGAAAGGAGAGACCTCTTTGAGTCATTGTATTTTCATATGTCCAATGAGATATGGTAATACCACCCCCTTAAGTGTACTTGTGAGGACCACAGGAAGTATGGACTATAGCATCACTACATAGATTTCCTGTTGCATTTGAAGGCAGTCTTTCTTGGCCTATTTGACATTTTCAGTAGGATTAGTCTTTTCATTTTTCCTTTTGCTATTTTCTTCTGTGGTACCATCTTCCACTGGTCCAAGGCTTCTCTGTCACTAATGTTGACTATTCAGGTCAATGATCTCCCTCAGCAGCTTCTATACTAGCAGGAAAGAGAAGCTTCTAGGTTTCCTTTTGTTCTGGCCAGTGGTTACTTATGTTTCTTTCATAGACCCATACTATATACAGAGGAAAATAAGGGGTTGTCTCTCATTTCCTGTCTTTATGGCTCCAGTGACTCAAGAAACCAAGTGATCCCCCTTGCTATGAGGTCCTGGGGTTCTTAAAAGGATTTACTCCCCTCTCTAAGCCCCATTCAGTGCTTCGCCTTGGCCCAAACCTCAAGAGAGTCAGCCCCCTACATGTCCTGACATCCTTCTCTGAGGGACCACTACTGTAATTATGTCCATTTAGCTTTAGGTTGCAGTTGTCAGATTTCTTATGATGTTCAAATGAAAACACGTTGTCACTATTCTCTAGGTCACTTCTAAGGGGACCTTTATCTACATACACAGGAGACTTTGTTTTAGCCAATTTATGTTGAGGACAAAGTACAGAGTACAGACTTTTTGCTGTAAGCAAAGCAAAGATACCTTAAAAAGTATACACCATCTAACCAAGATGCTCACTCTAGCACTGTGTATAAGAAGACAAATTAGAAGCAAACATGATGTCCATAGACACAGGAATGATTAAATAACTAGTGGTTCGGTCATATCATGGAACACTGGGAAACGGTGTAAAGGATGAGAAGGAATAATTCCAAGATTCATGAGGGACATTGTTTTACATCAGAATTTTTTTGAGTATTTATGTGACAGTGTCATTGAGTAATTAAAATTAAATTAACCTAGAATTTTTTTAACAAGCCAAATTTACTGGCCCTGTTATCTAATTTGAAACCTGGCAGAGAGCTTAGGGAGCCTCTTTCTAGCACCTTTATGTAGAGGACACATTCCCAATGTAGAAACATAGGCCCAGGGACTTTAACTGTCTTGACTTGTCAAGGTTCTATTTATCGGAATCTGGACTAAGATCCAAGTCTGTGGATTCTTGCTCACACATCATTAATAAAGTCAATAGTACTATCTTCTGGCGAGGGGAAAGGCTTTCTTTTTTTCTGAAGCCTTTATACCTATCTAATACCCTGTCACTGCCCAGCCAACACTCCAAGATACTGATGGCCTAGGACCAAGAGGAGGCTGGCACATATATCATGCTTGAAAAGGAAGATAATATTACTTATAATAGGATGAAACATGGTAGCTAATCACAATAAATGCACTAGCAGTCCGATTCTTTAGACAAAGAATTGTCTTTAAACAGCATTTGGATGAGAGAATGTTGCGAGGGCCAACATGTTCCAAGCA
Organism: Nyctereutes procyonoides; assembly: GCF_905146905.1. NCBI lineage: Eukaryota > Metazoa > Chordata > Mammalia > Carnivora > Canidae > Nyctereutes > Nyctereutes procyonoides. The sequence goes on along the minus strand of NW_026575136.1, from coordinate 13,907,496 downwards.
AAGAGAAGCATACACGGGGAAGCTCAGAAACTAAAACAGCGGACTCCTGTGGAGAGAGGCAAGTTCTTTAGTATAGCTGGGGAAGGGAGCATGATAGGATGGGGAAGTGGTCAAGAAGAGATTTTGAATGTTATTCTGGAAGCTAGAGGACAATTCTTAAGGGCCAAGAAACTGTCTACAATGTTTCTTAATTGTCTCAAACTCCAAGACTCTCAGACAGTCCCCTTGTTTGTAAACTTTTATGACTCCTTAGACCAATTAAGTGTGTTTACCTGAGTGATTTAAGAACTACAATCTGTTTTAAAGGAAGAGACTTTTTAATTCAATGGCAAAGTGTGTGTGTGTGTATTACCATATAAGGTATATCTTGCTATCAGGTGTTATTGGGAGAATAAACATTTTAAAATAAATACACATAAGGGATGCCTGGTGGTTGAACGTCTGCCTTTGGCTCAGGGCATGATCCGAGGTCCTGGGATCAAGTCCTGCATCAGGCTCCCTGCATGGAGCCTGCCTCTCCCTCTGCCTGTGTCTCTGCCTCTATCTCTGTGTCTCTCACGAATAAATAAATAAAATCTTTTTAAAAAATACACACAAGCACTCAAACATATACAGATTTTTAAAATAATTTTTTACCCATGTTTCAACAGTACATGGGTATCCAATGCACACCATTAGATTTAAAAGTCTCCCCTATCAGGATGCCTGGGTGGCTCAGCAGTTGAGCCTCTGCCTTCGGCTCAGGGCGTGACCCCCGGGTCCTGGGATCGAGTCCCACATCAGGCTCCCCACATGGAGCCTGCTTCTCCCTCTGCCTGTGTCTCTGCCTCTTTCTCTCTCTGTGTGTGTCTCATGAATAAATAAATAAAATTCTTTAAAAAATTGTTTTAAAAAGAAATAAAAGTCTCCCCTATAGAAACAGATTATAGCCCTTACATTTCCTCTTTCTAGAAATTCTGCAGCTGCAACACAAGGAAAAATTCAGAAAAAATTTATTTATAGATGGCCTAAAACCAGGAAAAAATGCCATCATTAATCAGAAATTTCGAAAAACTCCAAAGAGAAACAGATGTGGTTAGCTGAGTAGAGAAAAATGCATAAGCAGGAAAGTATTTCTATTAAAGGTGGGATTAGTTCCAGTATTGCTCTGAATGCATAGCAATGGCTGTAACAAATAGAGAGGATCCCTGCAGCAACCATTAGTGTGATTGGGGAAGCATCCAGAATTCCCAGCCAAGTCAGCCCTATTCTGGCAAGAGGAAGACAGCCAGAACTGTTCCCACCTACCTGGAGCAGTGAGGGTGGACACTTGGCCAGAGGAAGGGCAGTCCTCTGGGTGATTTTTTTTACCCCAGAAAGGGAGGGGAGCCGGTACTTACAGAAGATAAACTACTGTCATTTTTCAATATGCATCAGATTTTACCTCTTCCTAGCAATAACTGGTGCAGACTTGTTGAACAGAAGCAGAGTTCTCAGACTGGCAAACACGGGATCTCGGAGACACAGAATGAGCTGAAAACCAAAGATCACCAACCATAGAGGCAAAAACCGCAACCATAAAATAGAAGCACTGAACTCAACTAACAAAACTAACATCTGAGAAAACCCAATTTATAGAGATAAGAGTGGATTATAATCATCAAACAAGAGCAGAATATTAGACAAGAGAACAGTGGATGATGATGGTAATGTTAAAGGTGATCATTAAAATAAAAACTCAGTAGGTGAGCTGAATAGCAGAATGGACACAAGTGAAAACTGAAAAAGGGCCGGAGGGTTGAAAAGAGAAATAATCTCAGAGCCCAATGCAAAAGGACAGAAATATGAAAAGTGCGAGAAATGTTGAGGTACGATCTTTAGCCCTAATGTTTTCACACTCCCTCAGGTAGATCCTAAAACAATGAGGTTGAATATATTCTCCTGTGTTTATTTTATTAATCCACATGTATTTCTAGTTCCGGAGCTTCTTTGTTTATGCTAGGCTGAACCACCAAGGCTGATCTAGTTTTTTTTTTTAAAGATTTTATTTATTTATTCATGAGAGACACAGAGAGAGAGAGAGAGGCAGAGACACAGGCAGAAGGAGAAGCAAGTTTCACGCAGGGAGCCCGACATGGGACTCGATCCCGGGTCTACAGGATCACACCCCGGGCTGATGGCGGCGCTAAACCTCTGGGCCACCAGGGCTGCCCAAGGCTGATCAAGTTTTGACGATTGGATTGACAAGAACGTGACTAAGACTTGGTTGAGGTTGCTTTTGCACAAGGTCAAGGACACGATGTCGCAGGCACGCGTCTTCCAGGGCTCCTCACAGTTACAGGAGCATGCCCAGGGCTTACTAATCGGGGCTACCTGTGAGGATGTGGCATTCCTCAGATCAGGATATCCTAGTTTTGCCTTTTATCCCCGTTTTTGCTTTGGGGGGGGGAGGAAATAAGGATCAGAAATGTCGGCACTCCTGAATTCATGTTACGATCATAAAAGGGATTTCAAGTACGACAATGATGCATGTTTCATTCTTGCCATGCTCTGGGCCCACTCAGAGTTTCAGTGCTGGAGACCTGCACATTGCTCGTCACACGACCTTTGCTGTTTTTTGTTCGGTGTTGATTTTGGCCGTTTGTAAACATGCCACATCTATGTCTCCCTTCCCCCCACTAGAAAAAAAACCTATTATTCAAAATTTTGCTCCCTCTCTCGTCAAGAAACTTCCCTTTATCCTGTGTGAGTTAATTCTCAGACTTTGCTTTTTTTTTTTTTCTTAAGTTCTTTTATTTTTTAAGTACTCCTTACACCTGACATGGGGCTCAAACTCATCCCCAAGACCAAGAGTCGCATGCTCTTCCGACCAAGCCAGCCAGGTGCCTGTCTCAAGCTTTCTTTACAAGAGTTCCTTCTTATGTTAACATTTTTTTAAATAATAAATTTATTTTTTATTGGTGTTCAATTTACCAACATACAGAATAACACCCAGTGCTCATCCCGTCAAGTGCCCCCCTAAGTGCCCGTCACCCATTCACCCCCACCCCCCGCCCTCCTCCCCTTCCACCACCCCTAGTTCGTTTCCCAGAGTTAGGAGTCTTCATGTTCTGTCTTCCTTTCTGATATTTCCTACCCATTTCTTCTCCCTTCCCTTCTATTCCCTTTCACTATTATTTATATTCCCCAAATGAATGAGAACATACAATAACAACATTTTCTGAATCAAAAATAAATTATGGGGCATGTCATTGACACATTAATGTTTGATGAGTAAATGAACCCACATATTCTTTGGAAACAACCCTGTTCTGGAAACATTCCACCACAAATATAACAGTTATTCCACTGAATTCATAGGCGTGGTTTGAGAAGCATACCAATCATCATAATAATGATAATTTGCAAGAGGGAGATAGTATGGTGTGGGAAGAAAATAAATCTGAAGTCAGTTCTGTTAGCTTTGTGACTGAGCTCATTGCTTCATCTCACTGAACTTCAGTTTCCTTGTCCGTAAAGTGTGGGTAGATATGCCCTGTGCAGGACTCTGGTGGCACATACGGGAATGGCTTCTGGGACCAGGTACGCAACCCATACCCGGTGCTAATTGCCTTGGTGCTCACGGCACATTTTCCTGTGGAGTTCTCATCAGGGGTCACACTGGTGTATCAGGATCCAGGTAGCATTCTTAATTTGGAAAATTAGTTACGGTCCACCACAACCAGTCCCTGGATATTTTATTTTCAAAGCAGAATAAAGTGTGAATCCATATTTTATTTTATTACTTTTTAAAAAAGATTTTATGTATTTATTTGAGAGAGAGCGTGAGCCCACCAGCAAGGGGGGTGGACATAGGGAGAGGAAGAGCACCACTGGCCTTGATCTTACAGCCCCAGAGACCATGACCTCAGCTCCCAACAAGAGTCAGATGCCCCACGGACTGAGTCACCCAGGTGCCCCTGAATCTTTATTTTATTTTATTTTTTTTAAATTTTCATTTATTTATGATAGTCACAGAGAGAGAGAGAGAGAGAGAGAGAGAGGGACAGAGACACAGGCAGAGGGAGAAGCAGGCTCCATGCACCGGGAGCCTGATGCGGGACTCCATCCCGGGTCTCCAGGATCGTGCCCTGGGCCAAAGGCAGGCGCCAAACCGCTGCGCCACCCAGGGATCCCTGAATCTTTATTTTAAAAGGTCTTCTGTTTAAGTTGTCCTTATCCTTACATGTCCCCCGCCCCCCAGAGAGCAGGTGGGGATGGCAGCAGGATTGCAAACCAGTAGGCAACTGAATGACTTCAAATTCTTTCTCCTTCCCTCTCTCCGCGGTGCCCTCCCCTGCTTCCCTCCTCTTCTTCTTCCTCAGCCTCCCCTTCTTAGTAGTGCATCGGGGACTCTGCAGGTGGACTCTTGTTATCGCCCTTCCGAGCTCGGCTGAGACGGGGGTGGGGGTCGGGGGTGGGTAGGGTGGGGGGGGCCGTGTCCTGTAGGGGCCTCCTGCTGACGGCCAGCCGGTGCCCTTCTCTGTCAGAGCTTCCCCAGGCGAGAGAGGGGACATGGGCGACGGAGGAAGAGGCCTTGGAAGGGGCAGAGAGATGGTCACAGGACCAGGGAGGGGGGGGAGGGAGGTCCAGAGAGCCAGCACACACCTGCTCTTCCCTTTCTTGGTTAACACCACCTGCAGCCAGTGCTCCCGGCCACATTTGCATCTTGCTGTTTTGGGTTTGTTGTTTTTTTTTAATCCCCAATTCTCATTTCTGTCACTCTCCTGATGTGCTTATGGATGACTCGTTCTATAAGTACATTTGTAAAAGTGGCAAACATACATTACTCCTTTATTAGAATAGAATTTTTCTCAAAATAGTCCATATAATTATAAGAGAAATAGAATTATTTCATTCTTCAATACTTATTACAAGTGGTGGTATGACATCCTAGGCTGCTTGCCACCGACCACCTCGTATCATTTGCCCACTCTTTGCTAACTTGGCTGTCCTTATGCGTGGAATGAACTCCACTTTATTTTCCTAAATATTTGTCTCTATGCCAGCCTTGTTTTTTCTTCTTTTCCTCCTTCTCCTCCTTCTTCCTTTTTTTTTTTTTTTTTTTTGGTCAGACTGGGGTTTTTTGGTGGCTGCGGGGTGGGAGTGCTATGGGTGGGCAATTGCTCTTCTCTCTACACTATGATTTTAAAAGCCATATTCATGACCTCACCAAAAAGCAGATGATTTTCTCTTCTGGTAGTCCATTGGTTCTCAAATGATGAGACCTTGTTTTCCAGGCGCTATTTTCCACCCCTCAAGCTACATCAGAAGTTTCACAATTAATGAAAATACTTTGCCTTAACATGTCTCTGTTTTTGTGTAGTGATTCAGAAGAAGTATGACTCTTACTGGAACTGTTGACGGTGCCCTGTGAAGTTTGATCACTTCAAAAATCTTATCCAAGTGCCATCTCTTTTGGGAAGTGACATTTGCTTCTCTTGAACAATTAATCACTTGAACCATTTCTACCTTTGTGTTGCACGCAAAGAGTGCATCTCTACCATATGCGGTGTGACGTCCTTATCTGTGGCTTCCACGTAGACTGTGATAGGTGTGAATGTTTTAAGCGCTTTTACTGCATACCGCCAGCTTGTCCTCTGAAAAGGTTTATGCTAATGCACACACCATCCTCAGTATGAGTTCCATTTTTCCTCTATTCCAACAAATCCTGGATAGCATGATTTTTAAGATCTTTGCTAATTGAGTAGGTCAAAATTGGCATCTCATTATTATTTAAATTTATATCACATTGATTACTTTTGAGATGAAACATTGAACCATCTATTTTGTATAGTAGTGGTTATTTGCATTGTGAACTAAATTACATTTTAGTGATTTTTTTAAAAGATTTTATTTATTCATTCATGAGAGAGACACAGAGAGAGAGGCAGAGACACAGGTGGAGGGAGAAGCAGGCTCCATGCGGGGAGCCCGATGTGGGACTCGATCCCAGGACCCCGGGGTCAGGCCCTGAGCCGAAGGCAGACGCTCAACGGCTGAGCCACCCAGGTGCCCCTAAATTATATTTTAAGGTCTATGTAATTCTCTTATTTTATTATGGTGTGCTCCACCCGCCCCAATCTCTTACACCATCCTATTCAGCACTTCTGGGGATTATGGTGCTTACTTTGCAAAATACTGAGCTAATGGTAATCTGATTAAATTACCGCATGGGAAGAAACTATCAATGCCACATTTATTTTTCTGGAAGATCGTAGCACTGAATCGGTACTTCATAATTATTTCTACCCAATCACACTACTTCTGAATTACACATCGCTACAAGTAAGTCCAATACAAATTTATTACAGATGACTTGTCACTAATAAATCTGGAGAAAATTCGAAAAGTCCCTGGGAGTCAGTGGAAAATTACTTTTTATGGTAGTAAAATTTTACAATACGCTTTGCATATTTGTGTCAAAGAGTCTTATGAGGGAAGGAGGAAGGGGATCCAGAAAATGGTTAGGCTGATTGTCAACGTTGGGTTTCACGTGAATTTTAATAGTTCCGTCTTAATGACGACAGATGATGATGAGACTAGCAACAATACAGCTAAGGCGCATTGAGTGTTTAAAAGGTGATGGGCATTATTCTAGAGGCTTTCCACATTTTAACAGATTTAGTCTTTATTACTCACTCCACCCTCCCCACCCTGCTCGGTTTCCTAGGAAGCTGAGGTTTGTAGACGCGGGCTTGCAGTCGCTGGCCATCTGGCCTTCAGCTGTCTGGACAGTGAAGCATGAGCAGGAGACGGGGAGGCCGCAAACAAGAGGCTGGAGGATGTTTCTTGGCCTCTCTCCTGCCAGGTTGAGGCCCTTGTGTGCACCCTCTACTAGAAGGTTCCCGTTTCCCATGGCCTTCTGCGTGCAGCTACTCTCCGGGTGCTGGGAACTCGTCCTCTCTTTGTGGCCCGGTGATGATGGTGTTCTCCCCACCTACAGCCAGTCCCCTTATTAAACGTCCACCGTTATCCTCCTGGGGTTCACTGTCTCCTTCCTGCCAGGATCCTGATTGATATACTTGATTGATAATTTATAGAACTCTCAGATATAATCCTCCTCAGAATTTTGATGGCATCTCTTCTTTGCTTCAAGCTTCCAGTGTTGCTGTTGAGAAGTCTGACAATATTTTGATCCCCGAATTTCTATCTTCCCATTCCCAGATACTTGTTAAATCTTCTCTTTGTCCCCAGTGTTCAGAAACTGCACAAAGTTGTATCTTTCTCTTTTTTAAAGAAATATTTTATTGAAGATTTTTTATTTTATTTTATTTATCTAACTTATTTTTAAAATATGTATTTATTCATGAGAGACAAGGAGAGGGAGGCAGGGACACAGGCAGAGGGAGAAGCAGGCTCCCTGTGGGGAGCCTGATGCGGGACTCGATCCCAGGACCCCGGGGTCACACCCTGAGCAGAAGGCCGACGCTCAACCACTGAGCCACCCAGGTGTTTCTAACTTATTTTTTAAGTAGGTTCCATACCCACTGTGGGGCATGAACTGATGACCCTGAAATCGAGTCTCACGCTCTACCAACTGACCCAGCCAAGGGCCCCTGCGTCTTTAATGAGAGACATTCCCACCACTGTGTTGGACAGTGGGTTCTTAGAACCTGGAAGCGTATATATAGTCTTGTGTATTGTGAATTTTTCTTGATTATTTTGCTGATGATTTTCTCCTCTCTGTTTCCCAAGTTCTCTCTCTCTAGCGTTCATATTACTGTAGGTTAGATGTTGGAACTCCTGTCTCTGTCTCTCCCTGGCGGTCTCTCTCATACACACACACACACACACACACACACACACACACTGACAGCTTCATAAATAAAGAGAAAGAAACCATTCCCAGAGATAGTCATCTTTTTAGGGACTCTCCTAAAAGGAGAGTTGGAACTTCTTATTTTACCCTCCAGTTTTCTTGACCTTTTACATTTCTTTGTCTTTTTTGTTTGCTTTCTGAGAGATCTACCTCACTTTACCTTACAAAACTTCTACGGTTTTTCATTTCTATCATTTTTTTAACTTCCCTTTTTTTTTCTTCTCCTGGAATAAACCATATTAAAAGTAGGTGTTTCTATTCCATGGATATAATAGCTCCTTTGAACTGTATGAGGATATTGGTTATGTTGGGTTTTGAAGTTTTCTTTTCCCTGTTTAGTCTTTGTTTCTTCCAAGTTCCTTCTGTTCATTTGTTTTCATCATTGTTTTTCACATCGAATATTTCCTCACTTTCTGGTAACCCTTGAGTGTTTGCTCATATTTAAGGATTGGAAGTAAAAACATAAATGGAAGCCCTGAGAGCCCGTGTGAGTTTTGCAGGTGATGACCTTCACTCTAGGCCGACCTGGCTGGCTGTGTTGGGAAAGCCGTCAGTGTCAGTGTCTGTAGGTCTGAGCTCTTAGATCAGTCCTGTTTTCCAGATAAGAATCTTCCGGTGATTTGCTTGACTGCCGCATCTGCGAACTGTATGGGGGAAGGAGGCCAGGGCCTCATCCTTCATCATGCAAATATCCACTTAGTGCTCCTGTCTTTAGTACGTTGCCTCCATTCTCTGTTATAACTGGTTTTATCCTGTCCAGAGATCCTCTGTTCTGCCCCCTTCAAAGAAAACAAACAAAACATGGTCCAGTCTTCCGTAGGGGAAGTGGAAGAGCAGTGGCCACGCTGATCAGGCTTAGGGCCCGGATCTGGGAGTTATGGTGATTCCTCAACACACTTTCAACCAATCCTCACGTTTTTACCACATTTACAAGTATATGGTACTATCAATTCCTGAGCTTTTTTTCTTTTTCTCTACAGTATAGTGATTATGTCTCAGATTCCCTCACTTCTAGGGTAGGATTTAGCTCCCTTGTTCTGCTAAGGTGGTTGCCACTTTCATATCTGCTTCCTAGCTTCCAAAATCTTCATATGACATAAGGATCTTTCAAAATACATCTATATAATGTCCTTTTAGAGAAATCTCAGGAGGGAGAGAATATTACAACACTTGTTAAATCCACCATCTTTACCTTTAAAGCTGCTTATTGGGACGCCTGGGGGGCTCAGGAGTTGGGTGTCTGCCTTCGGCCCAATAAATTTTTATTTATTTCTAAAGATTTTATTTTTATAGGCAGAGGGAGAAGCAGGCTCCATGCAGGGAGCCCGATGCGGGACTCGATCCCTGGACTACAGGATCACACCTTGAACAGATGCATAACCACTGAGCCACCCATATGTCCCAAGATACATCTTTCTTACAGGGAAATGAGTAATCTTGTGAAAGAACAGGGGAGACCCAAGAACTCTGCTCTGATATCGCTGTTAAAGCACCATATCCGCAAGTTAAAAATGAGTCTATAATTGGGCTGGATAATTTTGCCTTTGGCCATGGCCATCAAGCAAACTGGCATTTTGTTTTAGCACTCTCATCTACCATTTAAGTAATCTTCCACTTCATGTATCTCCATAGGGGGATAGTGGCCACCTTGGCCTTGTCAGATTCAGAGGACATACAACCTTGGGCCCCCCTATTGGACACCCTGTCCTGTACTTTGTCATGCAACGTTGTAGAAACAGATGTAGGCCAGATTTATCATAGAGGCAGTGACCTTAATGTCCTGTTGGGTGACCTTTGTTGGGGTATCTGTTGCTCTTCCTGGTCATACAGTCCTCCTTGGGATTATTCCCATTCCTCAAGCCTGGCCAACTGGACTTCCATCAATTTGGTCAGCCCTGATGACCTTCTAATAAATTACTCTTTCGCTTGAGAAAGCCAGTGTTGTTTCAGTTGCTTGAAAACAAAAGCCTTGGCTGATAAACACAGCAACTATAGGAAGGCAACTTGCAAGTGCCATAGGAGGCTGGGCAGCTAGAATGGATAGGCACAAATTCAACAAATCTTCAGAAAATAACTTTAAAAGTTTGCCCCATTAGGAATGGATTACCAGTATTCTTTGCTCATGAAAACAATAGTGGATTTTTTTTACAATCTCTGCTGGTTACAGTCAGGAGTAGGGCAATGCTTACTTCTGTGCCTGCGAAATCCCATGTTTGTTTAATCAGAGCCAAAGAGAATGACTCACTAATGAGCACCAGATTTGCCTTTGTCTAAAATGCTAAGGGAATTGGTTAGTAATATTTGGGAGCAATCCCTGAAAACAACAGCACAAATCTAAAAGAGTCTGATAAATTAAGTGGGGAATTAAAATTATTTCGGGCTGTTAATATTATATCATTCCTATATACTCAGTTACACCTATAGGTTTGATTTCCCTTTGGTAGGAGTTATATTATTTTGGCAGCAACCTAACACGAACACACAAAACATAACTTAAAATATCTTAAGTACTACTGAAGATGAATGAAAATGCTCATTGTAAAATAATTTCAAAAAATACAGAAATATAAAGTGAAATCTGAAAGGCTTCTCTAAACCTTACCCTCCCCAACCTATGCCCAATTCCATTTCTTCCCCTTAACCTCTGTATGTGTGTGCTCATCCAGGCCTAGCAGTGACTTGTTTCCACGTATCTCAACACACACTTATAGATCTTCATTTTTATGTATTTGTAGCCTTATTATACGTTTTCCTCTGTGACATGCTTATTTCCTTTATCCAATATATCTTCGAGATCTTTTCATGTTCATACATATAGATCTCCTTCTTTCTTTTTAAAGGCTACATGGTATTATATAATATGGCGTTAAACACAATTAACTTGGTGTGTTCCACATTTATGAACTTACATTGTTTGGATTTTTCTCTATTATAAACTATGCGAACATGGATGTCCTATGTTATAAATTTCTATATGCATTTACGTATTCTACAGAATAAGTTATTCCAGAAACAGAATTGTTGATGAGTGGCTGCAACTTTGACATTAATGACTCGCCCCTCCTGCCCCCGCCAAAAATATTCCTGTGACTTTAATTTGTTTATCTGTGCTTGCTAGAGCATTTGAGCACTTCTCCTCATGTCTTTGTTGTGAAATTGCCTACTTATAATATCTGTCCACTTTCCTATTGGGTTGCTTATCTCTTTCTTATTGATTTGCTTGAATATCACATTCATAGTAAACCACTTTCATGCTATGCGGTAGAAGTCTATACACAAATGGCAATTTCACCTCCTTACCCCCATTTTCTTTAATTGAAGCAATATAAAAGCCTAATGGCTTACTCAGCTTTTAAAATTGCAATGCCTAGGAGCTAATCAATGCCAGCCATATGCATTAATCTAATTTGCTCTATATATCTCAAAATAATTTAAAAAGACAAATTACTGAACTTATTTAACATTCTCTAGATAGCTTTTTTAAATTATACATGTTGAATTAATTTAAAAGAAGGTATTTGTAGACCTAGACAAGTTTATTCTAAAATTTATAGGAAAGGCACAGTCCTAGAGTAGCTAAAATGATCTCAAAAAAGACGAATCAAGTAGGAGGAATCACTATACCTGATATGAAGGCCTACTGTAGCACTATCCTCATCAATACAACATGCCCTGCTAGAGAGATAGACAGATAAAGAAGCCAGAAATAGACCCACACAATTATGCCCAACTGATTTCTTTTTTTGGTCCAACTGATTTTTGACAAACATTAAACAGTAATTCAATTGAGGAAAATGGGAAAAATTTCCAACAAAAGGTGCTGGAGAAATTTGACATCCACAGGCCAAGAAAATGAACCAAGACTTAAGCCTCATATTTAATTAGAAAATAAGTCAAAATGGGTCATATATTCAAGGTAAAATGTAACACCAAAACTTTCAGAAAGAAGTAAAAGAGAAAATCTTCAAAATCTAGTACTAGGCAAAGACTTCAGGAATGAGAGACTGGCTCTTAGACCAGGACCCAAAACAATATTCACAAAAGGAAAAATGCATAAATTAGACATTACCCAAATGAAAAAAACAAACCTTTGCTCTGTGAAAGATTCTGTTTGCAGGATGAAAACCTGGAAGAAAACTTTAAAATCCATATATCTGACAAAGGACTAATATCTATAATATATAAGGAACTCTCAAAACTCAACAGTAAAAAAACCAAATAACCCCATAGGAAAACGAGGAAAATTCATAAGCAGAATGTGTAACTCACTGAAGAAAGTATACAATTGGCAAGTAAGCACATGTGAAAGATGTTCAACATCCTTAGCCATTAGAGAATGCAGAATTAAAACCATACAATGGGGTTCCACTCTACAACTATCAGAAGGGCTAAAACTAAAAATAATTACAACCCCAGATGCTGATGAGAATGCAGATAAACTGGAACACTTACACAGGAATGGTAGGCATATAAAATGGTAAGCTCATTCTGAAAAACGGATTGGCAGTTTCCTATAAAAATAAACATGTAAAAGACAATCCTCAGAATATGAGAAAATAGTTGAAAATCGTATTTGTTACGTACGGGTCTAATATCCAAAAAGTATATTCCTACAACCCATCGATAAAAAGACAACCCAATTTAAAAATTGAGAAAAGGGTCTAAATAGATATTTTTCCAGAGAAAATGTCCAAGTGGCCAATAAGCACAGGAAAAGATGCTCAATATCATTAGTCAATAGGGAAATGCAAACCAAAACCACAATGAGATACAGCTTTATACCCACGGCATGGCTAGAATAAAAAAAATCAGATCATAACAAGTATTGATAAGGATGTAGAGAAATCAAAACCTCCATACATGCTAGTGTGAACGTTAAGTGGTACAGCCACTTTGGGAAACAGTCTGGAAGTTTCTCAATTTTTTTTTATTTTTTTATTTAATTTTTTTTATTTTTACTTTTTTAAGTTTCTCAAATTTAATCATGGAGTTACCATATGACTCAGCAGTTCTGGTCTCAGCACCTGTTCCCAAGATGCCCATACAAAACTTGTACATGAATGTTCGTAGCAGCATTATTTATAATAGCACAAGGTGCAAATAGCTCAAATGTCTATCAGCTGATGAAAGGATCACAAAACGTGACGTATCTATATAATGGAACATTATTCAGCCATAAAAAGGAACAAAGTACTGATACATGTTAGACCGTGATGAACTTTGAAAGCATCATGCTTAGTGAAAGAAGCCAGTCACCAAAACCACATATTATATGATTATATGAAATGTCTGGAATGGGCATATGTGTAAAGAGAGAAATTACATTTTTGGTTGTTTGTTTAGGATTGGAATATTTGGGGGTATGGAGAGTGATAGCTCAAGGCTCTGGGCTATCTTTTTGAGGCTATCAAAATGTTTTAGGGACGCCCGGGTTGACTCAGTGGTTGAGTATCTGCCTTCAGCTCAGGGCGTGACCCCGGGGTCCTGGGCAAGTCCCACATTGGGTTCCCCGCAGGGAGCCTGCTTCTCCCCCAGCCTGTGTCTCTACCTCTCTCTATGTCTCTCATGAATAAATAAATAAAATCACTAAAAAATGTTTTAAAATTAATTATAGTAATGGTTACATGAGTCTGTGAATATACTAAAAACTACTGAATGATACACTTAAATGGATGAATTATATTTTGATAAAGCTGTCATAAAAAAAAATACCTAAACATGCAGCTACAGTACAACTCAAAAATTGTACTCTTGGGCACTAATCTTAGAGAAATAGAAAATGTATGTCTCTTAAAAATTTGTACACAAATGTTCATAACAGCTCTATTTGTAATAGCCAAACAAGCAAACAACAACAATAACAAAACAACAACCCAGGGGCTTCAAAGTATGAATGGTTAAGCAAACTGTGATTCATCCATACTTTAGAGTACTACTCAGGAATAAAAAAGAATGAATTATTATTAATTATTATTTTTTAATATTTTATTTATTTATTTGAGAGAGAGCAGAGCAAGAGAGAGAGCACACACGAACTGGGGGGAGGGCAGAGGGAGAGGGAGAAGCAGGGGAGCCCGACACAGGGCTCGATCCCAGGACCCTGTGATCATGACCTGAGCCAAAGGCAGACGCTTACCTGACTGAGCCACCCAGGCATCCCTAAAAATGAATGAATTACTGATACACACAACAACTTGGATGAATCTCCAGGCACTCACACTGAGCAAAGAAAGCTAATCCCGCAGATTCACATAGTATGTTATTTCATTGATAAAGTATTATATAACAAAAAATTAGAGAAATGGAGAAAAAAATTAGTGGTTGCCAGTGTTCAGAGTTGGGGGCGGGGAAGCAGAAGGAAGTGGGGAAGGCCGTATAAGGCAACGTTAGGAAACTTTCTGGTGAAGGACTTGTCTGTGCCTTGACCATACCAATGTCAGTAGCCCAGTTGTGATGTTGTGCAATAGTTTTGCAAGATGTTACCATTGAGGGAAACTGGGTGTAGAACACAACCAATCTTCCTGTATTGTTTCTTACCACTTGCATAGGAATCTATGATTTTCTCAAAATTAAAGGTTTAATTAAAGGCAAAAAAACCCAACACAGTAAGAGCAGGAGTTTTGTTGAATATTTAACAGAAAAATCAGTTAAAATAATGGTAGATACCTTCAAGTCAGCTTTATATTCAGAAAAGTTTCTTCTTGGAAAGGAAGCATTCATTTCAACACTTTTTGAAAAATTTAGTTTTAAATTTTTATCAGTTAAAAAAACAGACAGTTGTATGAGACTTAAAATATAGCAGCTTCTTGCTTGACCTCTCTTTACTGTATTTTGTCCTCCTCTCCAATACCTACTCTCAGAGTCAAGATTTTAGAGTCTTTCAGTGGTTTTATTTATTTATTTATTTATTTATTTATTTATTTATTATTTATTTATTTATAAAATATTTTATTTATTTATTTATTCATGAGAGATATATATATATAGAGAGAGAAGCAGAGGGGGAAGCAAGCTCCATGCAGGGAGCCTGACGTGGGGTTCGATCCCAGGTCTCCAGATCAGGCCCTGGGCTGAGGGCAGCACTAAACCGCTGAGCCACCCGGACTACCCTGTATCTTTTTTAAAAAAAACTTTTTTTAAGATTTTATTTTTAAGTTATATCTCCACCCAACGTGGGCCTCGAACTTAAAACCCTGAGATCAGAAGTCTCTCGCACTCCATTGACTAAGCCACCCAGGCGCCCCCACCTCTGTATTACTCTCATAATAGCCCTAGGCTGTAATTTCTTAATTTGTTCACTTTTAATTATTAGGGGTTGACTTTCTACCAGGAAAGGCAAGCCTTTAGCTGTCTTATTTCCTTCCTACCATCTTCACACTTCTCTTCCCCATTTTCCCGATATAGTTACATCAGAAATAGGGACAAATTCTCCAGGTTCTTCCCTTGTTATAACTACATAAATACTCTCCTGTGCTGAGCCAGGTAGTATGCTACGGTTAAATATCCATTCCTGTAGAAGTCTTTGTTTTTGTCTGAAGATAATAATTGCCTTTTTAAAAATTGGCTTAGTTTTCTCTCCATGTAGCTATTTCGGTTCTAAACTTTTCACAAAATTATAAAATTGCTTTCACTGTAGGCAAACCTATGAACTAAACTATCCAAATGTGCTTGGACATGTCCCTCTCCAGGCCCCTTGCGGAAGAGGGAGGGTTCGTCACCTGGCTGTGCAGGGGCAGGGAGATCTGGAACCTTTTGTTTTCAGACTCACCCGCTCCCTGTATTCAGAGATAGCTTATTGCTCTCATTTCTGGGTTTTGCAGGGTTTGGCAACCTCGTTAACTTGCTTCTTGCCATCCTGCACCCCCGCCCTGCTGTAGATACTTCATCCAGCCTTTCTCTACTCTGCGAAGTCAGTTGTTCTGTCTGTTGGGTTGACATCCTTCTGCTATGATCTCTTCTACCTTCACGTGTGGATTTTTTAGGTTTTCTTTAAAAAGAAATTTTTTTTTACCATCATTTCAGTGAGGTTTTGGGTAATGGCAATGGAGGGTAAACAGGTGTTTTACTTTTTCATATTTGAATGACAGTGCAAACATTTTGTATTCTAATATAAATATAAATGGTGCTGGCTTCCTGATGATCAAGCACCTGTATTCTAGGAATGTCCAAAGACAACTGTGGTGCTGTCTGCTAATTGTTCACCACTAATTTCTGGCCAATGGAATAAGTTAAGGATATGAGGACAGCAAATAAAGAGGAAGGGTAAAAAAGAAGGAAAGAAGGAAAGAGAACTCATGAAGAATAACTTGTCTTCGGGTGATTTTATATTTCATTAAAACAAAATATCATTCCTTTAAGGTTGAGAGTGGAAAATTTTTCATTCTGCTTTTGGAACCCTTTTGAAAAAAGATCTTCTGTGTATCAGATAACTTTGATTTTTTAAGTGTGAAAACTTTTAAGAAAATAGCAATGGCATTATGTTCTACTGGGTAGTTGACTAATCTTAGGTTTATCTTTTATTACTATGAAAAGTGGAATGATTTCTTAACATCCTTACGTTTTAGTCAGACATGATATCATGCAAACTGATTGCATTTTAAAATATATCTTTTCTCTGGTGGGTCAATATCTTTCTCATTTATTAGTCTAGGATGTCTAGGTTCTTGGGCTGGAAGATGGTGTTAGGCTAGCATGTTTTGTTTAACATTGGCTGAAACAAGGTTTTTATAATTTTTACTTTTGAGAAATAAGCCTAGGTTACTTTTTAAGCATTAATTTTTATAATTTTTTATGGAGGTATCATTTGCATAAAATGCACAGACCTTACATGTTTCATTCAACAAATTTGGCAAAAGAAGATCTAGAACACTTTCAGCACTGAAAACTTTTCCTCTTGCTTCTTTCCAGATAATACCCTTCAAACATCCAGACTTAAGTATTGTTCTGATTTCTGTGAGTTTTGCCTGTTTTGGACTCCATATAAATGGAATCCTGTAACGCGTATTCCTTTGCAGTTGCTTTTTTTTGCTCGTCATTATTGAGTAAGACTTCCTGAGATTCATCTATGTTTCTGTGTATTTTAGTGGTTTATTCTTTTTTAAAAAATTACTGAGTAGGGGCACCAGGATGGCTCAGTCAATTAAGCCTCCAAGTCTTGATTTCAGCTCAGGTCATGATCTCTGTGTCCTAAGATGGAGTCCTGTACCAGGCTCTGCGTTTACCCTGGAGTCTGCTTGTCCCTCTCCCTCCCCCTCTGACCTTCCCCTTGCTCACACTGTGTCTGTCTCTCT
Organism: Nyctereutes procyonoides; assembly: GCF_905146905.1. Classification (NCBI taxonomy): domain Eukaryota; kingdom Metazoa; phylum Chordata; class Mammalia; order Carnivora; family Canidae; genus Nyctereutes; species Nyctereutes procyonoides. The sequence goes on along the minus strand of NW_026575136.1, from coordinate 13,890,366 downwards.
CTCAAACAAATAAATAAAATAAAAAAAATACTGAGTAGTATTCTATTGTATGACAATATTACAGTCTTTAAATATGTTTTCCTGCAGATAGATGCAGTGGGCAGCTGCTGTTGTGCTTCCCAGTGATCCTCACCTCTTGCTAATCATACCCTTGAGAGTCCCTTCCTTTGAGCATGGGTTGGACCTCTTGAGTTTCTTTTAATGAACAGTATATAGCAAGTATCATGGAATATTGCTTCCAAGATTTGGATGTAGGAAACTTGACTTCCTTCCTTCTCTCTTTCTCTCTCTCTGGTTCTTCTTGTTTTCTCTAATGAAGCAAGCTTCCGTGTTGTGAGCTGCCCTATGGAGATGTCCACATGGCAAGGGACTGAGGGAGACCTCCAGCCAACAGCCAGTGAGGGACTCAGGCCATCATTCCCATAGCCTGTGAGGAACTGAATCTTGTCCACAACCATGGGAGTAAGCTTAGAAATAGATCCTTCCCAAAGGTGAGCCTTGGGACTACCACAGCCACAGTCAGCAGCTTCATTGAAGCCTCATGAGAGAAGAGAGTGCTTCTTTTTGCTGAGATTCTTGACCACAGAAACTAGGAAATAATGTTGTTTTAATCCATTAAGGTTTGGTGTAATGTTTTTTTATTTTAAATATTTATTTATTTATTTATTTATTTATTTATTTATTTATTTATGAGGGAGAGAGAGAGAGAGAGAGAGAGAGAGAGAGAGAGAGAGAGAGAGATTGAGGCAGAAACACAGGAGGAGGGAGAAGCAGGTTCCCTGACAGGAGCCCGACACGGGACTCGATCCCGGGACTCCAGGATCGCGCCCTGGACCAAAGGCAGGCGCCAAACTGCTGAGCCACCCAGGGATCCCCTGGGGTAATCTTTTAATGCAGCAATGTGTAACTAGTGCAATAGACATTTGAAGTTCTTCCAATTTTTTGGCTATTATAAATAACACTGCTATGAACATTCTTTTAGTCTTTTTTTAAAACTTGTTTTATTCAAGATGTGTTTCCTGAAAATAACATGTAGTTGAATCCTTCCTTCCTCTCAGTCTGACAATCTTTACCTTTTTTTAAAAAAAAATCTTTACGTTTTAATTGAAGTGTTCAGTCTATTTGAACTTAATGTAGTTATTGATATGGTTGGATTTAAATTTACCGTTTCATCATCTACTTCATATTTATCCTACTTGTTCTTTTGCTTCTTTTTTCTTGCCTTATTTTGGGCAATATCAATCACTATTTAATATTTCATTCTATTTCATCTATTAATATTTTTAGCTGTATCTCTTTAGTTTTATTCTTTAGCGTTTGCTCTAAAGATTATAATATCCATCTTTAATTCATCCTAACTTCAAATAATATTATGCTATTTGACAAGTAATGTAAGGCTCTGCAACTGTGTACTTCTACTTACTACCCCTGTCTCTTGGGCACTTGTGGTCATATGTTACTTTTACAATATACTGCTATACTTTTTTGTTTTAAATATATTTAAATACACAAAGTATACTGAAAGCAAAAAGAATAGTAATGTATCATGTGATATAGCTCCGTATAGCAAGCATAATAACAATATATCATCTCATATTTACCTAAATATTTACTGGTTTTGGTGTTCTATATTCTATCCTGGAGACCCAGGATTTCGTGTGATAACATTTTCCTCAGCTTTTAGCTTAAAGAATTTCTCTTAGTATTTCTTGTAGTGCAGATCTCTTGCAGAGAAATTCTCTTAGTCTTGATCTGCCTGAAAATGTCTTCCTTTTTATTTCATTTTTGAAGGTTGTTTTTTGTATATTTTGAATTCTGGGTTAAGAGTCTTCCTTCTCTAGTATTTTAAAGATGTCATTCCCTTGTCTTCTGGCCTTTATTGTTTTGTTGTTTTTGTTTTTTAAGATTTTATTTACTTATTTTATTTGAGAGAGAGAGAGGTAGAAAGCAGGGGAAGGGGCAAAGGGAGGGGGAGGGAATCTCAAACAGACTGTGCACTGAGTGTGGAGCCCAACATGGCGCTCCATCTCATGTCCCTGAGATTGTGGCCTGAGCTGGAACTAAGACCTGAATTGACCGAGCCTCCCAGGTGCCACTACCCTCTATTGTTTTTGATAATAAATTAGTCATAATTAATATTTTTGCTTCTTTGTATATATGTCTTTTTTTATAGTTTGTTTTGAAGATTTTCTTATCTTTGGTTTTTAGCAATGGACTGTGATGTTCTTAGGTGTGTTTTCTTTCTGTTTATCCTGTTAAATTTTACTGAGCTTCTTGGATCTGTGGGGTTTTAAAAAAAAATTAATTTTACAGACTGGGTGGCTCAGTCAGATAAGCATCTGACACTTGATTTCAGCTCTGTCTTGGTCTCTGGGTTGTAAGTTCAAGCCTTGTGTTAAGCTCTACACTGGGCATGGAGCCTACTTTTAAAAAAATAAATTTAGAAAATCTGTTTAAAAGATTTTAAATAGGGATCCCTGGATGGTGCAGCGGTTTGGCGCCTGCCTTTGGCCCAGGGCGCGATCCTGAAGACCCGGGATCGAATCCCACATTGGGCTCCCGGTGCATGGAGCCTGCTTCTCCCTCTGCCTATGTTTCTGCCTCTCTCTCAATCTCTCTCTCTCTCTCTCTCTCTCTCTCTCTGTGACTATCATAAATGAATTAAAAAAAATTAAAAAAAAAAGATTTTAAATAGGGATCCCTGGGGTGGCTCAGTGGTTTGGCGCCTGCCTTCAGTCCAGGGCGTGATCCTGGAGCTCTAGAATCAAGTCCCGTGTCAGGCTCCCTGTGTGGAGCCTGCTTCTCCCTCTGTCTCTGTCTCTCATGAATAAATAAATAAAATCTTTTTTAAAAAAAGGTTTTAAATAAATTTGAGCTTTATTCATGAGAACAGTATCTCTAGTCTCCTGAGGGAAAGTAGTCTAGATGTGTGTAAGGTATATTATTGGTTCCATATGGACAGGACTTGGTGCCTACATGGCTATATTCATGGGATAACTTCTGCATTCAAAGGTTGGAAGACATAGTTCTGAATAAGGCTAGCGGCTGGGTTTCTTCCTTCCTCCAGGTTTTATGGAGGTGCTGTTCTCATACTTCACTGCAATACCTGAGCCAAGAAAGCTGGCAGAAAGCACGAAGAAAGAAATGCCAAGGAGGAGCAAAGCCTGAAGAAAGCAATCATTCTAACCAAGTTAGTGTTTTGTCTCCACGGCCAATCCTTGTCAATATAATTAGATTACTGGTTTATTATAAATGGATACAACTCAGGAATCGCCAGATGGAAGAGACGCAGAGGGCAAATATGTAGGAAGGTGTGTGGGGAGCTTCCATGTCCACCCCAGGTGAGGCACTCTCCCTGCTCACCAGATTGGAAGCTCCTTTGAAAATTCTTGACCACTAACTCCTCATATACTTCTTCTGTCTCATTCTTTCTCTCCCTTTCCTATGGGGATCCAATGACGTATATGTTAGACTATTCGTTTTTGTCCACTTCCATTTTTTTGACTATTTTTTCTTTATGTGTTTTTACCTGTTGTCAAGTTGATCCTTGCCTCTGCTATGTCCAGATTGCTGTTGAGCCCATCAAATTGATATTTCATGTTTTTTTTAATTTTAAGCATTTCCATTAAGTTCGTTTTTATAGATATCATCTCTCCAAAGAAATTCTCCATCTATTCATGCATATTCTCTAATTTCCCACTAAATTATTGAATATATTTAGCATAATTACTTTAAAGTTCCTACCTTTGGTGTGTAATTTCATCTTCGGGCTTGCTCTGTGGACTATATCCTATCTCTGACGATGTCACCAGTAAGCTTTTGCCCACTTCAGCATCCTTCATAATTTTTCTTCATCCTTTAAAAGAAGAGAAAAACTGACTTTTGAGTGACGTAAGCCCACATTTGCCTATCATGTGCACAATTAAATATATTAAGAAAAATAAGGGATCCCTGGGTGGCGCAGCGGTTTAGTGCCTGCCTTTGGCCCAGGGCGCAATCCTGGAGACCCGGGATCGAATCCCACATCGGGCTCCCAGTGCATGGAGCCTGCTTCTCCCTCTGCCTGTGTCTCTGCCTCTCTCTCTCTCTGTGTGTGACTATCATAAATAAATAAAAATTAAAAGAAAAAAGAAAAAAAAGAGGAATTCCATTTCTTGAGTTAATCTGACTGTAAAGTAATCTTTGCTTTTTTATCTTTGAGCCATTTCACAACTTATAAATTAAATATAATTGGCAGTAATGCAAGTTATTCTTGTCAATAGAGCTGTAAATTAATTTTGTTCAATGTAGATACAGTTGATTATTGTCCTTTGGATATTGGTCAGTTTTGTACCTATTAGTTTATTCATTTCAACATTCAGTAATTGCCTGTATCTGTGTCTGCTCTTTGGATTAGCCTTTGAACAGTTGGTAGCTTTCCCCCTCTTCTTTTTAAAAATGTCATTGGATTCTAATTAATTAATGAATTTAAAAAACTCTTTGCTATGCGTTCATTTTATATTTATTTGGGAGTCCTGACTGTATCCATTATAAAAATTATTTTTTTAACAGGGGTCGCCTTCCTCTAGGATGTTGTTAGACTAGACTCTTGTGCTCTGCTGCTGCAAGTTGCACATGGACCACTTTACTGCAATGTCTGGGGTTCCTGGCACAGGCTTCCAAAAGTATGTCATTCTTCCACTTGAGGATCAGGTAAATGTGTGATAAGCCTCACTTGCACACACCACTCTTTTCCTTTATTCTTTATAACACTACTACTTAAGGCTATAAAAGGTTTTTAGACTTTACTGAAGTAGATGGTAGGTAGCAGACAACTATCATTTGTGACTAATCAGGATTCTTTTTTTTTAAAAGATTTTATTTATGTACTCATGAGAGAGACAGAGGGAAAGGCCGAGACACCAGAGGCAGCAGAGGGAGCAGAGGGAGAAGCAGGCTCCATGCAGGGAGCCCGATGCAGGACCCGATCCTGGACCTCAGGATCATGCCACCCAGGCATCCCTCAGGATTCTTTTGAATACCTGCTTCATATTTTAACAGTTACCCACAGTAGAAATCTTTCTATTTTAATGGAGAATTCAAAAACATAATTTCCAGCCTCCTTACTGTTGGGTTATATACATTATGCCAGGCAAATGCATCACATGAAGACTGGCACAGAAATGAACTACTTGGTAAAAGAGGCAGGACACAGAGCATCCATTTCATTGCCACAAAGCTAAGCAAAAACAGTATGGTTTTGGGGCTGTTGTGACCAACTTCTCAATCATAACAGATGTTGCAATGGCCTATTTGATATGGGGCTTAAGGGGTGCAAGAAATTATAATAATGGCCTTCAATGAATCATGCCTCTGTGCCTCTGTCCCTATGTAATGTGACCTTGCACTCACTTCATCAAGAAATGAGTTTAACCCTCTGGAACAAGGGTTGGCCTTGACCATCATATTGTGAAGACACCTCATTTAACCTATTGAAGAATGTAGGCCTTCATGGAGGAGAAACATTGCTTTCTAGCCAAAGTCAGTGCTGTAGACTCAGAAATGTAGTGAGGGCGATTCTTAACGAGAGAACACACTGAGGGTTGGTGGAGGGAGGTAGGTGGGGGATGGGCCAGATGGGTGATGGATGTTAAGGAGGGCACTTGTGATGAGTGCTGGTGTTGTATTAAGTGAGGAGTCACTAAATTCTACATCTGAAACTAGTATTACGCCGTATGTTAACTACCTGGAATTTAAGTGCATTGAAAGATGCATTAAAAAAAAAAAATAAAAGAAAAATGTAGTGAGGGCACGTTGGACTTTCCAGGCCATCTTGACTTCCACCTGCACAGAATCACATGACCAGCAGTCCAGAGTCCAGGTGAGGCAGCAGAACCAACCAGAATGCCGAACAGCAGAGTTAGAAGAAATAATAGATTGTTATCATGACCATCAGTAAACAATAGAAGGGTAGGTTAGGATGCTTTGCTGTGCAACTATAGGTAACTGAAACAGGAACGGGAGTGCTCTGCAGCAAACCCTCGAGCGTTGGTTTAAGGATCAGGCTGCAGGCAGGGCCTAGAAAGAGGGCAAGGAGACGGCTACTGGAAGCTGGAAGACCAGCGAGGCTAACTGCTAGTGAGGCTGCAAAAAAGGCAACTGCTACATAGTGGTGGACCAGGTATCGACAGTTTCCCCTGTAGTTTGTAGAGAATGTACCTAGTAGATTGAAGCCGGCCACTGAGAACGCCGAGGGTGCCAAAAGGCTTCTTTTCGCTTCAGGTGAAAAGACATTGCAAAATGGAGATGAACTGAAAAAAGAACTATTGTATTTGCAAGGAGAATGCAGAGGAGACCTGGATAGCCCAAAACTTGCTAGCAGGTGCCACACGTTCACTAATTCCTAAATTATCTTCCTCTTTCCAAGCATGCTTCTCTTCTTGTGCCCATATATTGGTAACAGTACCCGTAACATCAGACGTCCACATCAGAAACTGGGAGTATCTATAGACTTTTCCTTATTTATTCACGTATTCATTTACTCACTCATTCACTCACTCATTCATTCATTACGAACTCAGATACTTAGTGCTAGGGGATACCACTGCGTATATCAGTCTTACATCCTACAAAACATATAGTTTGACAAACCCTAATTGATCACCAAGTTCTAGTAATTCTGCTTCCTAAATACCCCTGGAATCTATCCTTTCTTCTCTATTCTCTCAGCCCTTACCTTAGTCCACTCGTCATCATCTGACTATTCAGTATTCTGCATTCATTTTCCCCCTTTTATTCATCTGGTATTCTGTAAGAATGGTTTTCACAGGCAAGCCAGAGTGTTCTTCCTTTTTAAAAAAATCTCCCAGGGATCCCTGGGTGGCTCAGCGGTTTAGCGCCTGCCTTTGGCCCAGGGCGCGATCCTGGAGTCCTGGGATCCAGTCCCACGTCGGGCTCCCTGCATGGAGCCTGCTTCTCCTTCCTCCTGTGTCTCTGCGTCTCTCTCTCTCTCTCTATGTCTATCATAAATACATAAATAAATCTTAAAAAAAAATCTCCCAATGACACCTGCCTTCTTAAAATCCTCTAGGAAAAAGTTTAAATGCCCTGATTTTTTGGGAGCCCAGAGCCCATGTTCTTGATCCTCTTTCTCAACTCCCTTTGTCTCTGGTCTCTCCTCTCCAAAATACATTTGGTGACTTCATTCGTCAAGATCATCTTCCCTATGAGTCCATCCCCAACCTTCTTCTGCACATCTCTAATGTAACACTCAGCACATGATGTTATAAATCTTTTCTTGGCTGTAGTCCCTACTCTGGAGCAGAAGAGACCTAAGTATCTGGAGGATAAGGATTTAGTTATATGAGTGTTTGTTTCCAAAATAGTACCTGGTATATAATAGAAAATAACAATTTTTGAATAAGTGAGTGTATGAATGAGCCTTTGTTGTGAACACAAGATTAAGCTCACCAGTTCTGGAGTGACAGCCATCCTCTTTTATGCGTATATAGCAAATTTATTCATCAGTTACTTATTTCATGCCTACTTTATGCAGGGCATCAATCCCAGCACAACAATAAATAAGACATAAAAAGTCACCGATTTCATGGGGCTTACTCTAGTGGCAGTGACAGATAAAGCAACAAATAAATGAACAAGGAAATTATCCAATAATAAGTGCTTTGCAGAGCCTCATCGTGGAGTGATATGATAGAGAAAGATTGGGTAGCAACTGGAAAACAAGATAAGGAAAGGGCTCTCTGAGGAGGTGATTTTTTTTTTTAAGATTTTATTTATTTATTCATGAGAGACACAGACAAAGAGAGAGAGAGAGAGGCAGAGACCCAGGCAGAGGGAGAAGCAGGCTCCATGCAGGGAACCGGACGGGGGACTTGATCCCGGGACGCCAGGGTCACGCTCTGGCCTGAAGGCAGATGCTCAACCGCTGAGCCACCCAGGGGTCCCTGAGGAGGTTATATTTAAGCTTAGATCTGAATGATCCAGCTTAAAGTGAAGGAGCCAGCCTTGTAAACATCAGTGGCCAAGTGTTCTGGACAGATGAGAGGACTGGAATAAAAGTCATGGGGCAAGAATGAACTTGGTTTGTTCTTCAGGAACAGAAAGGAGACCACGAAGACCGAGCTAACGAAAATGAGAAGCAGGCCACAGCCGGTACTGTGTAGTTCTGGAAGCTGTTCAGGAGTCTGTGGGCAGTGGGAAGCTATTGGTTTTTAGGCAGGAGGTGTCATGATTCAATGAAGGCTTTTAAAAGAAGTTTTTAAAAACTTCTGGTGGGTTAAGAGGGGCAACAGGGCGTCATGTAAGGAGGCTACCACAGTTGTCCAGGGAGAGGAGATGGGGTGGTGGCATGGGCCATGGTGGTAGCAATGGAGAAGGAGAGGCAGTGTACCGATTTGGGAGCATTTTGGAGGTTTGCTCTTGAATTTCATGAACAGAATGAAGAGATCTGAGCTTTCAAGGGCAATTGAATGAGTCCAAGTCCTTTATTCACCTTCGTTATGAGCTAAGTGTCAGTTGAGAACAGGGTGTAGAAGCAGACTCAAAGGTCTTGTTTAGAGTTATTGAGTAGAATGTGAAGGTGGGAAGAGTGTGTCCTTGGATGGAGCTTGCCCATGGAAACATTGAGTAGGCCCTCGAGGAAGGGAGTATCCTGCTATTCATACTTAATACGTCCAGGGCAGATGCTAACATAACAAACCAGCAGAAGGTGCATAGCCCACTTGTGCCAGCAGTACAAGAAGTTGAAGATACTAACACAAAAACAACTAACTTCTGGGCTTTATTTTTTTTTCTGCATCAGTGCCTGAGGTGAGGAGAGACAATGGGACATGGCTAATGACAGGATTTTTGAAAACGTCTTCTGAGAGAAGCACCGAGTTGCCCACCAGAGCACTTTTCTAGCCAATTAGGGAAAGCGTGAGTGTCTTAAGGACAAGGATCATGTCGTAGTCATCTTTGAAGTCCTACTCAAGGGTTAGCGCTGACATACAATCAACCCTAAGGGTCGACATGTTAGAATTGATAGCTCAAGCAGAGAGGAAAGTAACGGTTGTGGACGGTGCCCAGCCCATCGTGCTCTGTATCTTCAACATTAGATTTGTGTATTATGCTTTGGCTTTGAGCCTATTAATAAATCTCTCTTTTCTGGAAACATGAGGCCATGATCCATTTCATCATTCCATTTGCTTGATTAAGCCCAATTCTTCGAAATATATTTCAAAATCAATACATGAGATTCTTGTTCTGTTGCAAAATTTGTAACATTTGATCACTCATCTCCACTTCCATTCTGTTTGTGTATCTAACGCATCGGAACTTGGATCTTGGATCCAAGGCTAGGTGCGTACGTGTGCATCAGGAGAAACTTATGGGATGGATGGATCTGCCTCAAAGAAGAGTGCCAGGCCAGGAATCTTTGTTCCTCCTTCTTCCACTTCTCTCTATCCAACTTCTCTTTGCTTTTACACAACACGATCAAGTTCTCTCAAGACCTGAGTCTCCTCTTTGTTGAATTGTCATATGAAATGACTGGAACTCACTTCCCAAATAATGAGGGGAAGTTCCATGTGAGATACAGAAGCCTGTCTTCTCTTTTCCCATCAATCTGAGAACAGTAAAGCTTTGTACAAACAGTGACTGATCCTACCTACATCATTCAACCACGCTAGACAAAGGCTCACATGCGAATGGGACTAAAATTTTTATTTTTGATTGTCGTAAGATACACACAAGTAGACTTTGCCATGAACCATTTTTTAAACAGATTTTATTGACTTATTTGACAGAGAGAGAGAGCACAAGCAGGGGGAGTGGGACAGGGAGAGGGACAAGCAGACTCCCCGCTGAGCAGGGAGCCCAAGGTGGGATGCGATCCCAGGACCCTGAGATCATGACTGGAGCCGAAGGCAGATGCTTAACCAACTGGGCCACCTGAGCGCCCGCCACCAACCATTTTTAAGTGTACAGTTTCCACTTTACAATTTAGTAGTATTAAGTACATTCTCATGTTGCGCACATCATCGCCATCCACCCTGAGAACCAACGTCATCCTCCGAAGCCGAAACTGTATCCTTCAAACAATCTCCATTCTCCCCACCTCCCACCCCTGGCCAACTTGCTTTCTGACTCTATGAATTTGACAACGCTAGGTACCTCACATAGCGGAATCATACAAGATTTGTTCATTTCTAACCAGCTTCTTTTTTCTTTTTTCTCCTAAAGACTATTTTTCAGTGATCTCTGCCCCCAATATGGAGTTCGAACTCACAACCCTGAGATCAAGAGTTGCATGCTCTACTGACTGAGCCAGGCAGGTGCCCCTTAACCAGCTTATTTCACTTGGCATGATGTTCTCAAGGCTTTTCCGTGTCATAGCCTATGCCTGTATTTGCTTCTTTTTTTAGAGCTAAATAATATTACATTGTGTGTTATATATATATGTATATATAATTTTTTAAATTCTTTCATCTCACTGAAAGTTTTTGGATGATAAGCTTTTTTAAAATTTTATTTACTTATTCATGAGAGAGAGAGAGGCAGAGACACAGGCAGAGGGAGAAGCAGGCTCCCCGCGGGGATCCCAATGGGGACTGGATCCCGGGACTCCGGGGTCATGCCTTGGGCCGAAGGCAGACGCTCAACCTCTGAGCCCCCCGGGCGTCCCTGGATGATAATTTTGTAATCCATAGGATTATATCATCCTGCTTTTGGGGCTTGGAAAAGTCACCACTGTTCCACTTGAAAGTTTCCCAATATTTCCAGATTTTATTTGACAGCCTAGAGTTCCTTGGGGCGTTTTATAATTGTCCGCTCTCACTGCTGTTCTCCTGGGAAGTAAGGCCTCTCAGGGCCAGAGCTGTGGTACCAACAGGGAGAGCGTGAGGTCAGGCCCGTCAGTGGATCACGTGATCTTCCTCCGGGAGGTTCTCAGGTCAGTCCTCATGGAAGGCCCCCCTCGTCACTCTTCCCACAACGGCAGTGCCTGCTGCATGTTGAGTGGACGCAGGTGCGAGCAGCAGCCTGGACTGCTTGGGCCCACATGATGCCGGAGGGAAGCTGAGCATCTCACGACGCGCAGGGGTGACTGCCACAGACCAAGAAACCACAGGAGATGGCCCGGCACCCTTCGCTGCCCCACTCCACCCCACCGTGTCCTGCCTCCCGGCTTGGCTTGGGGAGCATGTCATAAAGTAGCTCGGGGGGCCGGAGCAGCTTCTTCGCAGGCCCTGTCCCTGCCGGGAGCCCTCCTGCATCTCCTGCATCTCCTGCTCGACCTGGTAGGACCCTACCCCCAGGTCAGCAGGCGCTGCCCCGCACGGAGTGACGCAGCGAGAGTTCCTTTTCGCCTTTCAGACACTTTCACATGTTGTCACAGTTGTCAAAGCAGATGAAAAATAGGGCTGCTGCTGAGTCACAGAGTCCTCTGCTGCACACCCTTGCCCCAACACGGGGCCAGAGAACTGAGGCAATTTCTCCAAAGATTTTTTGGAAAGCAGTGACTTTCTGATATTTCCCAGTCATATTACTTTGGTTTGTCACCATAAAAGCATAGGTTGGCTCTAATATTAATCAGCATTTACAGAACTATTTTTCCCTTATTATTTTCTTCTGGGGTTCTCCTCGCTGTCCATCCCTAATGTCCCCAGTGCACTCCAAGAAGTTTCAGACAACAGAAACCAATGGTATAATATAGGATTTTCGGGACATCCACGGGGACCCAGCGGTGCAGCATCTGCCTGCGGCCCAGGGCGTGTCCCCAGGGTCCCGGGATCAAGTCCGATGTTGGGCTCCCTGCAGGGAGCCTGCTTCTCCCTCTGCCTGGGTCTCTCCCTCTCTCCCTCTCTGTGTCTCTCATGAACAAATAAATAAAAATTAAAAAAAAAAAGATTTTCTACTTTTTCCCAAGCAGTGAAACAAGTCAGTATGAAATATGAGAAAGTGTAATTTTTCTAGACTTTCATGTCTCTACCATAGCAGGGAGTTTCCCTCATAAATAAGTTTCCCTCTTTTTCCTTCCAGAGACATTTATTCCATGGCAGCTGTTTAACTACCTCGGGGAATTGATGGAAGTCCATCTCTTTGAGTCATGGTGCGTAACTCAGTGGGAGTCAATTCCACACAGGGTTTCAGTGACGATGATCTCACGATTTTATGCCTCATGTCTACGCTTTAATTTCTGTACCGAGGTCGCTTTTCCTGATGAGCAAAGTCCTGTCTAAGACCAAGTTGATCTCGCATTTTCGTGGGTCCCCTTACCCCTCCAGTTAGACATGAGCCACACCCTTTGTGTTTGGCATGTGGTGCTTGATGATGAGTTCAGTGAGTCCAAGATGCTCTCCTTTTAGATTGTCACGGCACCTGTCCCTTGACATCCACAAATATAACCGGAAATAGGTGCACGTTAGCTGGAACCTCAGTCAGTGGCACAAGGTTGCTGGAGGAGACAGGCCACAATGGCGAGCCTGTGCCTCCCGGTGGAGGCAAAGAAATAAACACTTTGATGTCATGATGCAAGGGTTGGGAAAGGATGAGCTCTCCTGAAGCCCCCCTACTGGAATAGCGAGATGACATCAAAGTGGAGTCTGCGGTCCTAGGCTGTGGGGCCTTGGTGTACTCTAAGCTATTTGTCCTGTGCCAAGACACTTTTTAAAAATGTTTAGATCTGGGGCTCCTGGGGGGCTCAGTTGTTGGGCGTCTGCCTCTGGCTCAGGGCATGACTCCGGGGCCCTGGGATCGAATCCTACATCGGACTCCCCACCTGCTGCTCGTTCTGCCTGGGTCTCTGCCGCTCTCTCTCTCTCTGTGTCTCTTATGAATAAATAAATAGAATCTTAAAAAAAAAAAGAATACTTGAAATGGAGTCTGAAGAGTGCTGGGCCCTTTGGGCCCATTGTCCCTCGGTGGAGGGCAGCTCAGGTAGGCACAGGGAGCACCGCGCCGCGCCCTGTGGTGGCCTCGCAGCAGGAAGGCGGCCGCATCCCGACACGGCCTGTCCGCAAGGGCCGTAAGATGCGATGACCATGATGGCTGAGGCCAAGAGAGTGGGTGCATCTCAGCCTCGTTACTTCACTGGCTGGTCCTTACTTGTTCTATCCGCTCCAGACCATCAGCGAAGCAGGGCTTAGAGCCAGAACCCCTCCCAGGGCTTGGAGCCAGAACGGTGGCACCGTCGCAGGCCCCCCGCGGGCGCTGTACCCTGCTCATCCCGGGGGTCCTATGCAATTGCCCGGTGACTCCAGGAGAGCTTAGACTCTATTTAAATTATCTAGTTATTTTCTCCTCTCCCACGATCACCCCTGAAAACTAGCTCTTGTAATTGGAGCCTAAGTCCAGAAGACAACATCAATAATATTCTTCTACTTTGCATTCATTGCTCAAAAAGCATCTTTACATGTGCTAGTTCATTTGATCCTCACAGAACACCCTATAATTGTCAGGTAAATAGTATTTCACTTTGCCTTTGAGGAGACGGAGAAACTGAGTCAGGAAGTCAAAGCGGAGTATGGCCAGAACTCACATTTTCCGGGCAACTCTTAGATGCCAGACCCACGACACGCGCCCAGGATCCCAGAGCCAGTGAGGGTCCGAGCAGACACCGCGCCTGTTCCCCGTTGGGTCCGATGTGGGCAGGCGACTGCCTGTCCATCCACCTGAGAAAACTTTGCTTTGCCTATTGGCACCAAAGCCAGGGGTCTTATTCTTCAAATAGCTGAGAAACAGCTGAGGTCAGCCTCCCAAAAGGCGATAAGGTTTCCGCTCCAGCTCATAAGCATTAAAGGACCAACCAGGCAACAGTATCCAAAGCAACTTTTACTTTTATTGCGGATGAAGCCTGTTTCTATCTGCTCTTGGCCTGGAGCGTCCGTGCCCTGAGGGGACGCACTAGCCTTGGCTGTACCTCCAGCCTCATCAGCAGGTGCCACGGTGTGCAGGCGGCGCCGTGAGAGCGCGCATCCTGTTCCGCTGCCCACCAGGGCAAAGGGGCTAGAAGGACTCAGAATGAATAATTAATGAAGGGGAAAGTGGTTTTTTCTTTCTCTTTTTTAAGATTTTATTTATTTCCTTGAGGTGGGGGAGCGGGAGCGGGGAAGAGGGGAACAGCCCCCACTGAGCAGGGGGCTGACCCGGGGCTTGATCCCTGCACCCCCCGAGGACCCTGGCCCGAGCCGGAGGCAGAGCTCAACCGACTGGGCCCCCCGGTGCCCAGACGTTTCTTCCAAATTTCCCAGATACACTGGCCTTGTTCTTCCCCCGCTGCCCTGGCTTCTCCGTCCTTCCTCTTTCCATCTCCCACATCAGCTTGACCCGTTCACCCTCGCGGCTGACGCCTTCCTTTGCACTATAGGGCGGCTGTGATGGCAGCAGGCTGCAGACACAGAGTTGGGGTTCTCTGAGGAGACAGCCCGGGACACAGCGACAGCTGCCGTCGTCCCACCACGGACACCTGGAGATGCCTTGCCTCCCACCCATGGACCCAATTCCCAGGCTGGCAAGCAGGAGCCGGACCCTACGCCCACTGACCAAGCCAGGACACGGAGAGCACGCGGCATTTAGTACCCCTCCCCGGAAGGACCGCTGCTCGGCACGCTCTGCTCCTTTAGTGACCTGGTTAGTCTACAGCCTTGCTGCTCTGAGGATAGTCCAAGAACCAGCAGCAGCAGCAGCAGCAGCAGCAGCAGCACCAGCAGCACCAGCAGCACCAGCACCACCAGAGCAGCACCAACTCCACCAGCAGCACCACCAGCTCTAGCACCACCAGCACCAGCAGCTCCAGCAGGACCATCACCAGCAACACCAGCACCACCACCAGCAGCACCAGCAACTGCAACATAGGCAGCAGCACCCTCCCACCACCAGCAGCATCAGCACCAGCACCACCACCAGAGGCACCACCAGCAGTACCTGCAGCACCATCACCAGCACCACTAGCTCTAGCAGCACCCGAAGCACCAGCAGCACCCATACCCGCACCACCAGGACCACCAAGACCAGCGGCACTTCCAGCACCAGCACAAGCACCAGCAGTACCAGCAGCTCCAGCCTCAGCACGAGCTGCACCCCTAGGAGCAGCACGAACAGCACCTGCACCACCACCAGCACAATCAGCACCAGCAGCACCAGCAGCACCAGCACCACCAGCACCACCAACACCAGCACCAGCAGCACCAGCATAGCAGCACCAGGACGACCAGCACCAGCAGCACCAGCAGCACCACCAGCTCTAGCAACACCAGCACCAGCCCCAGCAGCCCCAGCAGGACCATCACCAGCACCACCAGCACCACCACCTGCTGCATCAGCAGCGCCAGCACCAGCACCAACAGCACCAGCTACACCAACAGCACAAGCAGCACCAGGACCAGCACCAGCATCACAAGCTGCACCAAAGCACCAGTACGACGAGCACCAGCACCAGCACCAGCACCAGCACCACGACAGCACCAGCATCACCGAAGGCACCAGCACCAGCACTCAAGAACAATCAAGACCAGCAGCACCTCCAGTACCAGCAACACCAGCAGCCCCAGCCCCAGCCCCAGCAGCCCCAGCAGCCCCTGCCCCAGCACCAGCAGCACTGGCAGCACCAGCACCAACAGCACCACCAGCAGCAGCACCAGCTGCATCAGCAGCACCAGCACAATCAGAAGCACCCTCAGCACCCCCAGCACCACCAGCACCACGAGCAGCACCAGCAGCAGCAGCACCCGAAGCACCAGCAGCAGTAGCACCAGCACCACCAGGAACATCAGGACCAGCAGCACTTCCAGCACAAGCAGCAACAGCAGCAGCTGTAGCCCCAGCACCAGCAGCACGAGCACTAGCATCACCAGCAGCACCAGCACCAACACCACCAGCAACAGCAACAGCTGCATCAGCAGCACCAGCACCACCACCACCACCACTAGCACCAACAGCATCAGCGGCACCAGCACCAACCAGCTCAGCAGCATTATCAGCACCATCACCAGCACCACCAGCACCACCACTTGCTGCATCAGCAGCACCAGCACCAGCACTAGCAGCTACACCAACAGCACCAGCAGCACCAGGACCAGCACCAGCAGCACAAGCTACACCAATAGTACCAGTAGGACCAGCACCAGCACCAGAACCAGCACCATGAGCTGCACCAGCATCACTGGCAGCACAAGAACCAGCACTACAAGGACCATCGGGACCAGCAGCACTTCCAGCACCAGCACCAGCACAACCAGTGGAAGCAGCAGCAGCGGCAGTCCCATCACCAGCAGCACGAGCACCAAAACAAGCAGCACCACCAGGAACAGCAGCAGCAGCAGCAGCAGCTGAAGCTACAGCACCAGCAGCACGAGCACCAGCACAAGCTGCACCACCAGCACCACAACCATCAGCAGTAGCACCAGCAGCGCCACCACCATTGCTAGTACCACCAGCAGGACCAGCAGAAGCAGCACACCCACCACCAGCAGCAGCACCACCAGCAACAGCACGACCAGCAACAGCACCAACACCAGCACCAGCGCCACCAGCAGCACCACCACCAGCAACACCAGCACAACCAGAAACACCAGCACCAGCAGCACAACCAGCACCAGCAGCAGCAGCACCAGCACAACTAGCACCAAGAGCACCAGCAGCACCTGCACCACCACCATCATCACCAGAACCTCTAGCACCAATATCAACAGCGGCACCAGCAGCTCCAGAACCAGCACCATCAGCACCACCATAATCACGGGCACAAGCAGCACATCCAGCCGCAGCAGGAGCACCGGCAGAACACCACGATCACCAGCACCAGCAACACTACCAGGAGCAGCAGCAGCAGCAGCAGCACCAGCAGCTGCATCAGCAGCACCAGCACCAGCAGCACCAGGTCCAGCAGGAGCAGCACAAGCTGCACCAGCACCAGCTGCTCCAGCTCCAGTACCAGCAGCACCAATAGCACCAGCATGACCAGCACCAGCGCCAGCATCACAAGCTGCAACAGCAGCACCAACACCAGAACCACTAGCACCAGCACAACCAGCAGCACCAGCAGCACCTCACCAGCACCACCACCACCACCCCCAGCACCACCACCACCTCCAGCATCACCACCAGCACTACTACCATCAGCAGCAATAGCAGCAAGACCACCCCTACCAGCAGCAGAACTACCGTCAGCATTTTACCACCACAGCACCAGCAGCACCAGCACAACACAAGCAGCATCAGCTGCACCAGCACCAGCAGCACCAGCAGCACCATCAACAGCACCCCCCGCACTAGCAACACCGCAGCACCAGTACCAGCACCACCAGCACCACCAGCTCCAACAGCACCCACAGCAAATCAGCAGCAGCACCAATAGCATCAGCCTGATGAGCACCGGCACCAGCACCAGCCAAATCAGCACCAGCAGCACCAGCACCACCAGGTGCATCAGGACCAGCAGCACTTCCAGAACCAGCACGAGCAGCAGCAGCAGCAGCAGCAGCAGCAGCAGGTGCAGCCTCAGCACCAGCAGCACGATCACCAGCACAACCAGCACCACCAGCACCACCAGCACCACCAGCACCAACATCACCAGCAGCACCTGCAGCTCCAGCCCCAGCCACAGCAGCACCACCATAACCACGGGCACCAGCAGCACATCCAGCCACAGCAGTAGCACCGGCTCAACACCACCATCACCAGCACCAGCACCACTACCAGAAGCAGCAGCACCGGTAGCACAAGCAGCACCAGCAGCTTCTTCTACAGCACCACCAGCACCAGCACCAGCAGCACCAGCTACACCAACAGCACCATCACCACCAGGACCAGCACTAGCAGCACAAGCTGTACCAACAGTACCAGTACACCAGTTCCAGCACCAGCACCCCCAGCAGCAGCAGCACCAGCAGCAGCAGCACAAGCTGCACCAATAGTAGCAGTACGACCATCACCAGCACCAGCACCATGAGCAGCACCAGCATCACAGGCAGCACCAGCACCAGCATCACAAGGACCATCAGGACCAACAGCACCACTAGCAGCAGCTCCACCATCACCATCACCATCACCAGCAGCACCATCTGCACCAGCTCCAGCACCAGCAGCACCAGCAGCACCAGCTCCAGCACCACCAGCAGCTCCACCAGCAGGACAAGCAGCTCTAGCACCACCAGCACAACCAGCATCACCAGCACAACTAGAACAAACAGCACCAGCAGCACCACTGCATCAGCACCAACACCGTAGCACCAATAGAATCAGCATGACCAGAACCTGCACCAGCACCAGCACCAGCATGATCAGCAGCAGCAGCACCAGCAGCACCAGCAGTACTAGCTGCAACAGCACATGCACCAGCTGCACCAATAGAACCAACACGCCCTACCCCAGAACCAGCACCAGCATTACAGGAAGTCCCAGCACCAGCACAAGGACCATCAGGAACAGCAGGACCTCCAGGACCACCAACACCAGAAGCCCCAGCCCCAGCCCCAGCAGCACCAGCAGCCCCTGCCACAGCACCAGCAGCTGCAGCAGTAGCACTGGCAGCACCAGCACCAACACCACCACCAGCACCAGAAACAAAACCAGCAGCACCAGCTACACCAACAGCAACAGCAGCACCAGGACCAGCGCCAGCAGCACATGCTGCACCAATAGCACCAGTATGGCCAGTACCAACACAAGCACCAGCAGTACGAGCAGCACCAGCATCACTGGCACGCCAGCACCAGCACCACCAGAACCACCAGGACCAGCAGCACCAGCAGCACCAGCACCAGCACCAAAAGCAGCACTACCAGCTGCAGCAGCAGCACCAGCAGCACCAGCAGCACCAGCTACACCAATAGCACCAGCAACACCAGCAGCAGTACCAGCACCAGCTCCACCACCAGCACCAGCAGCACCGGGACAACACCAAAAGCACAATCTGCCCCAATAGCACCAGTACGACCAGCACCAGCACCAGCACGACCAGCAGCATCAGCATCACAGGCAGCACCAGCACTACAAGGAGCATCAGGACCAGCAGCACATCCAGTACCAGCAACACCAGCAGCCACAGCGCCAGAACCAGCAGTACCAGCATCACCACCTGCTGCATCAGCAGCACCAGCACCAGCAGACCAGCACCAGCAGACCAGCACCACCAGCACCAGCACTACCACAATCAGCACTAGCAGCACCAACAGCAGTATCACCACAACCACAAAAACAGAACCAGCAGCACCAGCACCAGCCCCAGAAGGATCGTCAGAGCAGCAGCACCTCCAGCACCAGAAACACCAGCATTCCCAGCCCCAGCAGGACCATCACCAGCAGGAGCACGACCACCACCACCAGCAGCAGCACCAATATCATCAGCTGCAGCACCAGCAGCACCACCAGCACTACCTCCAGCAGCAGTGGCAGCAGCACGACCACCACCTCCACCACCAGCAGCAGAACCGGCACAACACCACTACCACCAGCACCAGCACCACTACCAGAAGCAACTGCACCAACAGCGCCAGCAGCACCAGCAGCCCCATCACCAGCACCACCATCACCAGCACCAGCTGCATCAGCAGCACCAGCACCAGCACCCATAGCATCAGCTACACCAAGAGCAACAGCAGCACCAGGACCAGTGCCAGCAGCACATGCTGCACCAATAGCACCAATATGGCCAGCAGCAACACCAGCACCATTAGCACGAGCAACAGCAGCATCACTGGCAGCACCAGCACCAGCAGCACCAGGACAACCATCCCAGAAGCACCTCCAGCACCACTACTATCAGCAATAGCACCTGCAGCACCACTACCACCGCTAGTACCACCAGCACGAACAGCTTCAGCAGCACCACCAGCAGCACCAGCAACACCAGAAGCAACAGAAACTCCATCCACAGCACCAGTGCACGCCTAGGAGCAGAACGAACAGCACCTGCACCAGCACCAGGACAATCAGCACCAGCAGCACCAGAAGTACCAGCACCAGCACCACCACCAGCAGCAGCAGCTTCAGCAGCACCAGCAACAAGCAGCAACAGCTGCACCAGCACCACCACCACCAGCAGCACCAGCAGCTCGAGTCGCAGCATCACCACCACCACCACCACCAACAGCAGAACCAGCACCACCAGAAACACCAGCACAAGCAGCACAACCAGCACCAGCAGCACCACTAGCACCAGCACGAATAGCACCAGCACTACCAGCAGCACCACGAACACCAGCAGCACAAAAACCAGCACCACAATTAGCACCACAAGCACCACCAGCACCACCAGCAGCAGCAGCTTCAGCAGCACCAGCAACAACACCAGCTGCACCACTAGCACCAGCTCCAACACTAGCACCAGCACCACCAGCACCACCAGAAGCACAAGCACCAGCAGCACAAGCAGCACCAATAGCAGCACCAGCAGCTCCAGCAGCACCACCAGCACCATCGCCAACACCAGCCGCACCAATAGCACCAGCACCAGCACCACCAACACCACCAGCACCACCTGCATCACCTGCAGCACCAGCTGCACCAGCCCAAGCACCAGCAGCACCACCAGCAGCACCACCAGCACACCAGCACCAACAGCACCAGCAACAACATCACAAGCACCAGCAGAACCAGCTTCACCAGCACCAGCACCACCAACACCGCCACTAGCAACATCAGCGCCACCAGCACCAGCACTAGCAGCACCAGCTTCACCAGCACCAGCAGCACCACCACCACTACCACCAAGAGCATCAGCGGCACCAGCACCAGCACCACCAGCACCACCAGCTCCGACAGCACCAGCAGCACCAGCTCTTAAGCACCAGCAGCACCAGCTTCTTAAGCACCAGCAGCACCAGCACCAGCACCAGCAGCACCAGCTTCACCAGCACCAGGACCAGCAGCACCAGCTTCACCAACACCACCTGCACCAGCACCAGGACCAGCAGCACCAAAAACACCAGCACGACCTGCACCAAAACCAGCACCAGCATACCAGCACCACCAGTACCAGCACCACCGGAAGCAGTACCAGCAGCACCAGCAGCAGAATCACCACAACCACAAAAACAAAAACTACAGTACCAGCAGCACCATCACCAGCAGCACCACCACCACTAACAATAAGACCATCAGTGGCACCCAGCACCAGCACCACCAGCATCACCAACACCAACAACACTAGCAGCACCAGCACCAACACCAGCAGCATCAGCGGCACCAGCACCAGCACCAGCAGCACCAGCTTCACCAACACCACCTGCACCAGCACCAGGACCAGCAGTACCAAAAACACCAGCACGACCTGCACCAAAACCAGCACCAGCAGACCAGCACCACCAGCACCAGCACCACCTGAAGCAGCACCA
Organism: Nyctereutes procyonoides; assembly: GCF_905146905.1. Lineage (NCBI taxonomy): Eukaryota > Metazoa > Chordata > Mammalia > Carnivora > Canidae > Nyctereutes > Nyctereutes procyonoides. The sequence goes on along the minus strand of NW_026575136.1, from coordinate 13,869,055 downwards.
GCAGCACCAAGCAGCATCACCACAACCACAAAAACAAAAACAACAGTAAAAGCAGCACCAGCACCAGAACCACGAGCATCCCCAGCCCCAGCACCAGCAGCACCATCACCAGCAGCACCATCACCTCCAGCAGCAGCAGCAGCACGACCACCCCCACCACCAGCAGCACCACTGTCAGCATTGCAGCAGCCGCAGCGCTGGCAGCACCACTACCACCACCACCACCAGGAGTATCACTACCAGCAGCACTTCCAGTACCAGCAGCACCGGCAGCACCAGCACCAGCGCCAGCATCACTAGCCCCACCAGCACTAGAGTAGCACCAGCAGCACCAACTGCAGCAGCAGCACCACCAGCAGTACGAGCAGCATAAGCAGGAACACCAGCAGCAGCACCAGCCCCACCACCAGCAGCATCACCACCCACACCACCACCAGGGGACCAGCAGCAGCACCAGCAGCACCATCACCAGCACCAACAGGACCAGAAGCACCAGTAATGCAACACCAGGACCACCAAGACCAGCAGCCCTTTTAGCACCAGCACCAGCGCGAGCAGCACCAGCAGCACCAGTAGCACCAGCAGTACCAGCACCACTAGCACAAACAGCACCAGCAGCAGCACCACCAGCACCAGCAGCACCACCTCTCCAGCACTAGCACCAACAGCACCAACAGAAGCAGCACAACCAGGAGCAGCACCAGCAGCACAAGCTGCACCACTAGCACCAGTACGACCAGCACCAGCACCAGCACCACGAGCACCACCAGCATCACCGGCAGCACCAGCACCAGCACTACAGGGACCAACAGGATCAGAAGCACCTCTAGTAGCAGCAACACCAGCAGCTCCAGCCTCAGCCCCAGCAGCACCAGCAGCACCAGCAGCCCCAGCCCCAGCACCAGCAGCACCATCACCACCAGCTGCAGCAACAGCAGCACGACCACCACGACCAGCAGCAGCACTACTGTCAGCATTGCAGCTCCAGCAGCACCAGCAGCACCAGCACCAGCAGCAGCACCTCCAGCACCGCCTGCACCATCAGTACCACCAGCAAGAGCAGCACCAGCAGCAGCACCACATCCACAAGCAGCACCAGCATGAAAAATACCACCAGCCGCATCAGGACCAGCACCACTACCAGAGGCAACACCAGCAGCACCAAAAACACCAGCACCAGCAGCACCAGCTACACCATCAGCACCAGCAGCACCAGGACCAGCACCAGCAGCACAAGCTTCACCAATAGCACCAGTATGACCAGTACCAGCACCAGCACCACCAGCACCAGCACCACCAGCAGCACCAGCAGCACCAGCAGCAGCACCACCACCAACAACAACCACAAAAACAGCACCAGCACCAGCAGCACCAGCAGCACAAGCATTAGCACCACCAGCACCACGAGCATCAACAGCAGAACCAGCACCACCAGCACCAGAACTAGCAGCAGCTGCAACAGCACCACCAATACCACCAGGAGCACCAGCACCACCTGCAGTCACCAGCAGCACCGGCAGCACCAGCTCCAGCACCAGCAGCACCAACTCCACCACCAGCAGCACCAACACCACCACCTGCTGCATCAACAGCACCAGAACCAGCACCAGCAGCACCAGCTACACCAATAGCACCAGCAGCACCAGGACTAGCACCAGCAGCACCAGCAGCACCATTACCAGCAGCACCAGCACCACACCAGCTGCATCAGCAGCAGCAGCACAAGCACCAGCAGCACCAGCTACACCAACAGTACCAGCAGCACCAGGACCAGCACCAGAAGCACAAGCTGCACCAATAGCACCAGTATGACCAGCACCAGCACCAGAACCAGCACCCCCAGCACCACCAACAGCATCAGCACTACCAGCAGCAGCACCAGCAGCACCAGCAGCACCATCACCAGCACCACCAGCACCAGCAACCCCAGCAACAACAGCACCGGCACCACCAGGACCACCATCACCAGCATCACCTCCAGCACCTGCACCAGCAACATCAGCACCAGCAGCACCAGCACCAGTACCAGCAGCACCATCACCAGCAGCACCAGTGGCACCAGAATCACCAGCACGAGCACCAAACCAGCAGCACCGGCAGCACCGGCAGCAGCAGCTCTTCCAGCACCAACACCAGTAGCTCTTCCAGCACCAGCACCAGCAGCACCAGCACCACCAGCACCACCAGCTCGACCATCAGCTGCACCAGCAGCCTCGCCACCACCACTAGCAGCAGCAGCAGCACTACCACCACTATCACTACCAGCAGCACCAGCAGCACCCCCAGCAACGCCAGGACCACCAGCAGCATCAGCACTACCACCAGCAGCAGCAGCAGCACCAGCCCAGCAGCACCAGCACCAGCACCAGCAGCACCACCTGCAGCAGAACCAGCACTGGCACCACCAGCACCAGCACCAGCCAGCACCAGCAGCACCATCACCAGCACCAGCACTACCAGGACCACCAGGAGCAGCAGCACCTCCAGCACCAGCACCACCAGCACCTCCAGCCCCAGCACCACCAACACTACCAGAAACACCAGCACCAGCAGCACATCCAGCACCACCAGCAGCACCTCTACCAGCACCACTACCAGAAGCAGCAGCACCAGCAGCACCAGCAGCACTACTCATAGCACCACTAACACCACATGACCATCACCAGCACCAGTACCAGCACCAGCAGCACCAGAAGCAACCTCACCAGCACGACTAGCACCAGCAGCACCAGCACCACCACCAGCAACATCACCACCAGCAGCAGCAGCATCATTAGCAGCAGCAGCAGCTGCAGCAGCACCAGCACCAGCAGGCACACCAGCAGCACCATCAGCAGCACCATCACCAGCCCCTCCAGCAGAACCTCCAGCAGCAGCACCAGCAGTACCAGCAGCACCACCAGGACCACCAGCAGCACCGTCAGCACCACCACCACCAGCACCAGCTTCATTAGCACAGCACAGCAGCAGCACAGCAGCACACAGCAGCACCAGCAGCACCACAGCACCATACCACCAGCACCACCACCTGGCCACCAGCACCAACAGCACCACCTGCACCAGCACTACCTGCACCAGCACCACCAGCACCAGCAACACCAGCAGCACCAGCAGCACCAGCACCACCAGCACCAGCACCAGCACCAGCTGCACCAGCAGTACCAGCACCAGCAGCACCATCGCCACCAGCACCAGCAGCACCAGCAGCAACAGCAACACCAGCAACACCAGTACCAGCACCACCAGCACTACCAGCAGCAGCAGCTCCAGCACCAGTGCCCGCAGCACCTGGCAATGTCTGAAATACAGAACCTTCATGCTAAACCTGTGGAAGCAGGATCTGCAAGTTAACAAGATCCTCAAATCCATATGGACATTGCAGTTCGAGAAGGACTAGTTTACTGCATGTCCTTTTGCTCACAGACACCTTTTCTCTTTCTTGTACATTTGCACACACTGCAAGGAAAATCGACAGAAATCACACACTATCCTGAGATACGTCGTGGTGGACATTATATTCTTCCATCTAACTAGGCTCACTAATTCCAAGAAAACATCCCTAACTTAGAACAAGAAGTTGCACTCTTTTGCCTGATATGTTTTTAATTTGCCAAATAGATCAGTGAACTTCCTTGTTGCAATGATTTGACACCTCTTGTGGACATTATTTAAACCAAAGAGATAATCAAAAACAACGTACTCAAGCACCAACTCAAATCTTGCTTTTTGGCAATTTCTAGAACTCCTCACACAGCCACTCAGGGAAAAGCAAACTAGAAATTCCCATTTCAAAAAACAAAGATAGTAAGCAAAATAAATTTCTTCTAACACTTTTTTAGCGGTTTTCATTATGTTTATGCATATTCTCTTAGCAGCTGACCTCCGTGAGAAGCTACATTAATTTATTTGGATGCTTTGCTTGATTCTTTCTCATTTGGGAATCTGGGTGATAACACAATCAGAATTTAATATTTTGATTTTCCCAACATTCTAAGGCTATATTCTATTTAAACACCCTGAGAATCTCAAGTCTTTGAGTTTTTTCTCTCCTGTGAGTTCTAAGCTCAAGCCTAACGGTTTGGTTTATCTTTCCATCAGTGCAGCCTAAGGGAGTTCGATCAGAAGCAGTATTCACTTTGCAATTAGACAAAGCAAGAAAACATCAGCAATATTCTTAGATTTCTTTAATTTCCTTAATATACTACTGAGGTATACTGCTTACTACCTTTAAGGCTTGGCCTTTAGGAGTTGATGTTTATTTTTGAGCCTCTAGTTCACGAGCAAACACGTCATCGTTCCTCTTTCCAGCATCGTCAAAGACAATAGCTTCTTTTTCCTAATACTTGAACAAAAAACAATTTTCTAACTGCTCAATTATGTTTACATGATAAATGAGCAGCCCAGGGAAGGTTCAAGAAGATAATGTCCTTTATTCCTTATTCTTACTCTTATTCTTTACCTTGGATTGACTTTTGTTTTATTAATTAATTAATTAATTTGTTTGTTTATTTATTTATTCTTTAAAGATTTTGTTTATTCATTCATGAGAGACACAGAGAGAGAGGCAGAGACACAGAGGGAGAAGGCAGAGGGAGAAGCAGGCTCCCTGCAGGGAGCCCGACGTGGGACTCGATCCCAGGTCTCCAGGATCAGGCCCCAGGCCAAATGTAGGCACCAAACCGCTGAGCCAGCTGGGCTGCCCAGACTTTTGTTTTTAAATGTTTGGTCTACCTCACAGTATTTTATTCACTTAGACAAACGTTCATACACTAATGTTTTCATTAATATGAAAACCCATACTAGGGGGTTATGACATTGGGCCTAGAGTATCTGACTTCCCCCCTTGCATCTAAACACCAGTTAGGAAGAAGGAGCTGTGTAGCACCTACTAGGTATAGTTACTGGACTAGTAACTAGGTGATGCAAAAAAAAAGTTTTTTTTGAAGCTTTGTCTTAAAACTAGTTCAAAAAAAAAAAAAAAGGCACTTCTGTGGGTAGGAAGACAAAGAAGAAGAAAATGTCCGCAGTGTACAGAATGGCTGCAGCCACTACTTGCTGAGCTGGGCAGGAGAGCCTGGGTGAGGGCAGCTCCATCCCCCAGCCCAAGAGACTTGTGGGGGGGTGGGGAGCCTCAGTGACCTGAACAGGCCCTAAGCCCCCACTTGACACCAATGGCAGGTCTAGCTGTGTCGTATTGCATACTTGATAGAGAGAAAGGGATGGAACACTTACTTTACTTTTTTAAAAATCTGCTGCTTACTGTTTTATTTTTTCCAGCTTTATTGAGATAAAATTGGCATAGAACACTGTACAGACATTTTAGACACGCACGTCCTGTTGATCGGATATACTTATGTATTGCAAAGTTGTTTCTCTCCCTGCGTCTTTCTGAACATATATATATGCATTTGATTTAAGATTTCATTTTCGTGACAAATTTTCAAATTGGATTTATCGAAATCTTTTATCTAACGTAATATATTCCAATAAATAATAATAAAAAATCTCATTGAGATCAAGAAGGCAATTCTGCATATAGAATGTGTCCACAATTCAGTGACCTGTTACATGTTGTGTTTCATGTCCACATAACTAAAGTATTTATTATTTTCCTTTAAAAATGTTCCCCATGTTATTATGTATGGGGTTAGCCCTGAGGAGTTAAGTACATTGATTTATTTTCTGTATCTATTCCTCATTGCAGCACATAGTGAGTGTTTCTTCGAGCTGCTGAGGCCATTTCAGATCCCTGTCCTTAGCGACACCTGCACTTCTGTCCCCCAGAGCTGCAGGCCCCTGGGGCCCCACGGGATTCTGCTGGGAGCATCGCAGCCAGTCTGACTTCCCCAAGGAGGACCTGCAGCCCAGGTCACCACGGTCTGGGTGGGGACAGCACAGGCTGGAGGGAAAGGGAAGGCAAGGGGCGCCCAGGGCTCAGGGGTGAGCAGCTGCCTGCGGCTGTGACCCCGGGTTCTGGGATTGAGTCCTGCGTAGGGGTCCCACAGGGAGCCTGCTTCTCCCTCTGCCAGTGTCTCTGCCTCTCTCTGGGTCTCTCAAGAATAAATAAATAAATAAGTAAAATCTTAAAAAAAAAATAAAAGGAAGGGCATAGTAAAAGGGATTTCAGGTAGTTTCCTCATTTGCATGTCCACAGAAGTCTTGGTACCTCCCTAAATTGTCTCTTGCCCCAGGGGGTGGCCACCCACCCCCCGCGCCCCCCCCCATCTCAGGCTGCCTCCTCTAACTTTAAGAGTCAACCTAATTCCCAAAGAGGAAACCGAGATGGGGGACCAGTCCCTCCCTTGTGTTTTGCTCCCTCTTGCCTGCACCTCTTCGTGGCGCCCATCACACTGTGCTAGTAACCAGGCTGTGTGTGTGTGTGTGTGTGTGTGTGTGAATTTATAGAAAAATCTGGGAGGAGTTTGTTGGCGCGTGGTGGGAAGGAGAAGCATGTAAGGGGGTGTGCATCTGCTGTCAGGCAGCACAGATTTGTGTGAGCGTCCCGGACATCTCTGTGCGACGCCAGATCCACTGAGTGTGTTACAGACACTCAATACTTTCTGATATTAGGATTCATGTTTATAATTTAGTGTAGGGAAGGAAACAGTTTTCCTGTAAGTCCTTGGGGTCCCTGGGTGGGGCTGAAAATGAAACTGACAAAGAGATTAGCAGGAGAGAAGGATACACGTGTGTTTAACATGAGTTTTATGTGACAGGAGAACCTTCAGGCGGTAATGGAGACCGGAGTGAACAGTGAGGCCTGGGCTCGAATGCTGGACTCACGCAGGCTGCACAGTCATGTAGGAACGTGTTAGAGCAGAGAGTACGCGGCAATCGGAGTGAACTGGGGGAACTTGGTGAAGCCTGCGTGTTAGGGTTCCTCTCTGTGTCCCTTTGTCTTCAGAGATAAGAAGGCAGGCGCTTCTCAGAGGAAGAGGGTGGAGGTAGGGGAAGAGCTCCTAAGGATCTTGCTCCTACTGTTCTCTGCAACTCCTTCAGTTTAAAATATTCAATATGCCATATTTTCAAGCAGCCTGTCCTGAAGCCCATCATTAGTGAAGCATCGCTCAAATTGCATCACTCAAATTAGAAACTCTTTGAGATTTTAATACTTGCTCCATGAAAAAAAGGAATTTAGTGGTCAAATTAGTTTGATAAACTCAAGGTGGAATGAAGTTAAACTTTGTAATGTGTGCTTTATTTTTTATTTTTATTTTATTTTTAAGTTTTGTTTGTTTTGTTTTGTAATGTGTGCTTTACTCTCGCCCTGCAGTACCCCTCCCTCGAACCTCAGAGCGTGCTGATGTGCGTGGTGAATCTCCAAAAGTGAATCCGGTATTCGACATTTCCCAATCCCTTTTGGCCACGGCATTCTCTCCTCTTCAGGCGCCGGGGAACACAGTGTGGAGACACTTGATTTCATGGTTGAGAGTAAAACACGTTACCAGTGTCATCACCCATTAACCGCCTGATTTTTATCGCGTCCGTAAGCCTTGCTGTCTTCATCTGCACACGCGGGTGATTCCTCTGTCTCATGTTGCTGGCCAGACACAGACCTCTAGAAAACGTTTGGGAGTCCCCGGTAGATGAACAGTTAGCATCATTAGCAACCCCAGAGCTGCCCATTCATCTTCAGAGCCGCATTGCCTTGCAGAGCACCAGGCGCCACAAAGCCTTCCCTCCTGCTCATGACCTTTGCCCCTTAACAGCACCCGCCAGTGTCTGGCCACCGCCCTGCCGTTTATCATCTGCTTGTGAAAAACATAAATGAGACAAAGAAGAAACAAGGCTGAAGTAGGTAACCGTCCAGGGCTCCTGGTCTCTAACATGCCCAAGTGGAGCGGAAGGAATGCTCAGGTGGCAACAGATATGGGCTTTGAGCTTTCTTACCGGGCTGATGAGGACAAAAGTCCTTGTCACGCGCTCCTTTATTTTTCACTTAGAAAAGCAGCTGCATTGCCATCGGTATTCTTGATGTACGTGGATCTGATGTGTGTTGACCCAGTGTTCGGCCCGCTGTGCTGAGTACCGTGTGGCTGCAGCACTGTCTCCCGGGCTGGGTGCCCCGACTTCCCGGGGATGCACCTGCCGCTACCTGGGGGCCAGGGCAGCTGTGGGTGCTTCTGGGAGGAGCAGTAAGAAACGCTGGGTTCTTGAAATGAGCCAGATGTTTTTATTTTCAAAGGAAAAGATCACACTTAGCGAAGTATGTATGTATTTGCGAGCTTCCCAACAGAAGGCTGCAAGAGAACCTTCCAGGGTCACGGGCCACAGAAGCCAAGGGGACAGCGCGGCCTTCCCCGCCCCGGGGCTCGCAGGTGGCGCAGGAGGCTCAGGCCCTGGCTCGGGGCCCAGCGGCTGCACCTGTAGGCTACGCACCTGCAGGCGAGGGTCAGCGCCGAGACCTGCTGCCCCGCGGACGCGCCTCCCCTGGGCCTTCCTGCCTTTCTGCCCACCTTCCCAACAATACGTCCAGTAACACACGCACAAAATGAGTGATTTTTTGAAAACCGTGCCTTAGAATGGGTGCCTGTGCACCCTTCATGAAGGAATACTTTTTGGACACACTCAAAATGAAAACAAAACGGCCGCCTCTTGCACAAGAAGCCACGTACCCTGGGGTCCCTGCCTCTTCCTGGTGCCAAAGCTCGCCTTGGCGCCCCGCCGACCTGCTGCGGCCCAGCCTCCCCGGCCTCGCTGTCCTGGGACCTGGGACTCCGTGTCCTTACAGGATCCTATTGATTAACAAATCCTGGTCACAGAGACCCGGAGACCTGTGGGGGGAGAGGGGGACGGCGGGGTGCCCAGGGGAGGGGGAGGCCCCGGGGAGGGGGAGGCCCGGGGAAGGGGGAGGCCCCGGGGGAAGGGGAGGCCCCGGGGGAGGGGGAGGCCCGGGGAAGGGGGAGGCCCGGGGAGGGGGGCCGCGGGGAGGCGCTGCAGGCTCCGGGCCGCCCCTGGGGGTCCCGCCGACGCCCCTGCGCAGCCCCTGGCCGCAGCGCCCCCGTCCCCGGCCGCCGCCCGCCCGCGGGGAGCCCCAAGGCCGTGGGAAGCGAAAGTGAAAGTCCTGCGGGAGGCGCGCCCCGGGGAGCGAGCGGTGAGCGGGCCCGGGCGTCCGCCTCCGGGTTCCCGCCGCCTGAGGGCCCCGCCGCTCGTCCAGACGGACGCCCGCCCTGCGCCCGAGGTGGGTGCGCCCTGGGCTGGGGGGGCGGGGGGCGCTCTGTGGGGCGGCCCGGCTCCCGGGGAGGCCGCGGGGGAGGCGCGTCGGGGGCGGGGGGGCAGCGAACGGGTCCCCCGGCGGCCCGAGGCGGCCGCGTGCGCCGGTGCCCCTCCCCCTCCCCGCTTGAACCGGGAAAGGCCCGAGTCCCCTCCCGGCCGCGCAGGGGGCCCGGACTCCGACCCCTGGGGCCTCGCGCTCCGGGACGGCTGCGGGGATGGCTGCGGGGGCTGCGGCCACGCCTTCCTCCTGCACAACCTGCGATTGGGAGCTCAGTCCGGTCCCCGCAGCCCGCCGCACAGACGCCCTGGAGGCAGGCGGATGACACTGCTGGGGGGCTGCTGAGGTGACAGGGGCGCTGCTGGGGAGGGACTGCCGAGGTGACAGGGGCGCTGCTGGGGGCGGGGCTGCTGAGGTGACAGGGGCGCTGCTGGGGGAGGGGCTGCTGAGGTGACAGGGGCGCAGCTGGGGGAGGGGCTGCTGAGGTGACAGGGGCCCTGCGGGCGGAGGGGCTGCTGAGGTGACAGGGGCGCTGCTGGGGGAGGGGCTGCTGAGGTGACAGGGGCGCTGCTGGGGGAGGGGCTGCCGAGGTGACAGGGGCGCTGCTGGGGGAGGGGCTGCTGAGGTGACAGGGGCCATGCAGGCAGAGGAGCTGCTGAGGTGACAGGGGCGCTGCTGGGGGAGGGGCTGCTGAGGTGACAGGGGCGCTGCTGGTGGAGGGGCTGCCGAGGTGACAGGGGCCAAGCGGGCAGAGGGGCTGCTGAGGTGACAGGGGCGCTGCTGGTGGAGGGGCTGCTGAGGTGACAGGGGCCATGCAGGCAGAGGAGCTGCTGAGGTGACAGGGGCGCTGCTGGGGGAGGGGCTCTGAGGTGACAGGGACGCTGCTGGGGGAGGGGCTGCCGAAGTGACAGGGGCGCTGCTGGGGGAGGGGCTGCCGAAGTGACAGGGGCGCTTCTGGGGGCGGGGCTGCTGAGGTGACAGGGGCGCTGCTGGAGGCAGGGCTGCTGAGGTGACAGGGGCGCTGCTGGGGGAGGGGCTGCCGAAGTGACGGGGGCGCTGCTGGGGGCGGGGCTGCTGAGGTGACAGGGGCGCTGCTGGGGGCGGGGCTGCTGAGGTGACAGGGGCGCTTCTGGGGGCGGGGCTGCTGAGGTGACAGGGGCGCTGCTGGGGGAGGGGCTGCCGAGGTGACAGCGGTGCTGCTGGGGGCGGGGCTGCTGAGGTGACAGGGGCGCTGCCGGGGGAGGGGCTGCTGAGGTGACAGAGGTCCTGCGGGCAGAGGGGCTGCGGAGGTGACAGGGGCCCTGAAGGCAGCAGGGCTGCTAAGGTGACAGGGGCGCTGCTGGGGGATGGGCTGCTGAGGTGACAGGGGCCCTGCGGGCAGAGGGGCTGCTGAGGTGACAGGGGCCCTGCGGGCAGCGGGGCTGCTGAGGTGACAGGGGTGCTGCTGGGGGAGGGGCTGCTGAGGTGACAGGGGCGCTGCTAGGGAGGGGCTGCCAAGGTGACAGGGGCGCTGCTGGGGGAGGGGCTGCTGAGGTAACAGGGGCCATGCAGGCAGAGGGGCTGCTGAGGTGACAGGGGCGCTGCTGGTGGAGGGTCTGCCGAGGTGACAGGGGTGCTGCTGGGGAGGGGCTGCTGAGGTGACAGGGGCGCTGCTGGGGGAGGGGCTGCTGAGGTGACAGGGGCGCTGCTGGGGGAGGGGTTGCCGAGGTGACAGGGGCGCTGCTGGGGAAGGGGCTGCCGAGGTGACAGCGGTGCTGCTGGAGGCGGGGCTGCTGAGGTGAGAGGGGCGCTGCCGGGGGAGGGGCTGCTGAGGTGACAGAGGCCCTGAGGGCAGCGGGGCTGCTAAGGTGACAGGGGCGCTGCTGGGGGATGGGCTGCTGAGGTGACAGGGGCCCTGCGGGCAGAGGGGCTGCGGAGGTGACAGGGGCGCTGCTGGGGAGGGGCTGCTGAGGTGACAGGGGTGCGGCTGGGGGATGGGCTGCTGAGATGACAGGGGCGCTGCTGGGGGAGGGACTACTGAGGTGACAGGGGCGCTGCTGGGGGCGGGGCTGCTGAGGTGACAGGGGCGCTGGGGGAGGGGCTGCTGAGGTGACAGGGGCGCTGCTGGCGGCGGGGGTGCTGAGGTGGCAGGAGCGCTGCTGGGGGAGGGACTGCTGAGGTGACAGGGGCCCTGCGGGCAGAGGGGCTGCTGAGGTGACAGGGGCACTGCTGGGGGATGGGCTGCTGAGGTGACATGGGTGCGGCTGGGGGATGGGCTGCTGAGGTGACAGGGGCGCTGCGGGCAGAAGGGCTGCTGAGGTGACAGGGGCCCTGTGGGCAGCGGGGCTGCTGAGGTGACAGGGGCGCTGCTGGGGGAGGGGCTGCCGAGGTGACAGGGGCGCTGCTGGGGGAGGGGCTGCCGAGGTGACAGGGGTGCTGCTGGGGGAGGGGCTGCTGAGGTGATAGGGGCCATGTGCGCAGAGGGGCTGCTGAGGTGACAGGGGCGCTGCCGGGGGAGGGGCTGCTGAGGTGACAGGGGCGCTGCTGGGGGCGGGGCTGCTGAGGTGACAGGGGCGCTGCTGGGGGAGGGGCTGCTGAGGTGACAGGGGCGCCGCTGGGGGAGGGGCTGCCGAGGTGACAGGGGTGCTGCTGGGGGAGGGGCTGCTGAGGTGACAGGGGCGCTGCTGGGGGAGGGGCTGCCGAGGTGACAGGGGCGCTGCTGGGGGAGGGGCTGCCGAGGTGACAGGGGTGCTGCTGGGGGAGGGGCTGCTGAGGTGACAGGGGCCATGTGCGCAGAGGGGCTGCTGAGGTGACAGGGGCGCTGCCGGGGGAGGGGCAGCTGAGGTGACAGGGGCGCTGCTGGGGGAGGGGCTGCCGAGGTGACAGGGGCGCTGCTGGGGGAGGGGCTGCCGAGGTGACAGGGGTGCTGCTGGGGGAGGGGCTGCTGAGGTGACAGGGGCCATGTGCGCAGAGGGGCTGCTGAGGTGACAGGGGCCATGTGCGCAGAGGGGCTGCTGAGGTGACAGGGGCGCTGCCGGGGGAGGGGCTGCTGAGGTGACAGGGGCGCTGCTGGGGGCGGGGCTGCTGAGGTGACAGGGGCGCTGCTGGGGGAGGGGCTGCTGAGGTGACAGGGGCCATGCGGGCGGAGGGAGGGGCTGCTGAGGTGACAGGGGCGCTGCGGGCAGAAGGGCTGCTGAGGTGACAGGGGCCCTGTGGGCAGCGGGGCTGCTGAGGTGACAGGGGCGCTGCTGGAGGAGGGACTGCCCAGGTGACAGGGGCGCTGCTGGGGGAGGGGCTGCTGAGGTGACAGGGGCCCTGCGGGCAGCTGGGCTGCTGAGGTGACAGGGGCGCTGCTGGGGGAGGGGCTGCTGAGGTGACATGGGCCCTGCTAGGGGAGGGGCTGCTGAGGTGACAGGGGCGCTGCTGGGGGAGGGGCTGCTGAGGTGACAGGGGCCATGCGGGCGGAGGGGCTGCTGAGGTGACGGGCGCTGCTGGGGGAGGGGCTGCCGAGGTGACAGGGGTGCTGCTGGGGGAGGGGCTGCTGAGGTGACAGGGGCCATGTGGGCAGAGGGGCTGCTGAGGTGACAGGGGCGCTGCCGGGGGAGGGGCTGCTGAGGTGACAGGGGCGCTGCTGGGGGAGGGGCTGCTGAGGTGACAGGGGCGCTGCTGGGGGCGGGGCTGCTGAGGTGACAGGGGCGCTGCTGGGGGAGGGGCTGCTGAGGTGACAGGGGCCATGCGGGCGGAGGGAGGGGCTGCTGAGGTGACAGGGGCCCTGCGGGCAGCGGGGCTGCCGAGGTGACAGGGGTGCTGCTGGGGGAGGGGCTGCTGAGGTGACAGGGGCGCTGCCGGGGGAGGAGCTGCTGAGGTGACAGGGGCGCTGCTGGGGGCGGGGCTGCTGAGGTGACACGGGCGCTGCTGGGGGAGGGGCTGCTGAGGTGACAGGGGCGCTGCTGGGGGCGGGGCTGCTGAGGTTATGGGGGCGCTGCTGGGGGTGGAGCTGCTGCGGTGACTGTGACCGCCGACGTAGTGGCTTGGAAACCACACATTGGGGGCCCGGGTGGCGCCGTGCCTGAGCCTGGGCCTGTGGCTCCGGGGTGCTCCGGGTCCTGGGTTTGAGTCCCACGCCAGGCTCCCTGCCCCGCGGGCCGCTGCCGCTCCTCCGCGCCGGGCCACACGGTGTCTGCCTCAAGTAAATGAGTAGAGTCGTTACAAAGAAGCAGGGAAGGACGGGAGCGCTGTTCGGGGCCGACGTGTTCTGTGCCCATGTTGGCCCAGGCCCGGTCGCCCGGCGCTGCGGGGAGCCGCCCGCGAGGTGCGGGCCCGTGTGTGTGCAAGCCCGCGCACACGTACAGCCGCGTGTCTGTCCCCCTCTGCGTGCGGGGAGCCTGACGACACGCTCCCAGGGCCAGTGCCAGTGCAGAGCAGCCGTTCTGGGTCCGTCCGTCTGTCTCTGAGGTGCGTGTCTGGCCGGGAGCACCAGCTCCTCTGACCCTCACTCCTTACTTGAAAATCCCCTTCGTGGCACTTGGGCCCGGGAGCTCCAGGCTTCTCGTAGTTTCCTGCTCCGCGGGTGGAAGAGCCGGTGCCCCGGAACCCGGGCCCTCCCAGTGGAGGACAGGTGAGGCACCAGCAGCCGGTGCTACGGTCCCCTCTGCTTCTTGGACGCTGCTTGTGTGGACACTTTTTTTTTTTTTTTGCCAGTTTTCTATTTTTTTTTTTTTTAAGGAGGAATAAATCTTTCCCCTGTTTCTTCTACAAGAAGAGTGAGAATCTAGCTACTGGAAATTTGAGAGGATTATATCACAAACCAGTTACTAAAGTGCTTCTGAGACAATAAAGACATGATACTCCTTTTCTCATGTTTGATCTGGGACCTTTCCATCTCAGTGAATTCATTTGCAGGCAAATGTCCTTTATTTTTATTTTTATTTATTTTTTTATTTATTTTTATAAAGCCCGTGGGCCTTTAAAAAACAGTTTTTAAATGTATAAAATAAAATATATAGAATTACAAAGGAAGCCAATTATATTGAAATACAATGATGAGAATATTAAAAACATCTTTGACATTGTAATATATATCAATATATTACAGTGTATTATAAGACCTGGTGGTGAGTTTAATGACTCTCATAATTTTGAAGGAAGGTTTTACACAAACAGCATTTCAGGATACCTGCAAGAGTTACAATGATTTTTGAAGATATTTGTGCCATTTTGGCAGCTTTGGTCACAGGTGCTGCAAAGACCACATGGCTTGTTATCTGTACTCATATTTGAAGAGAATACTAACTTTTTTTTAAATTTTTTAATTTTTTTTATTTTATGATAGTCACACACAGAGAGAGAGAGGCAGAGACACAGGCAGTGGGAGAAGCAGGCTCCATGCACCGGGAGCCCGACGTGGGATTCGATCCCGGGTCTCCAGGATCACGCCCTGGGCCAAAGGCAGGCGCCAAACCGCTGCGCCACCCAGGGATCCCGAGAATACTAACTTTTAATCAAAGATTATTAGAAGTAAAGATGTAATTTTTTTCCTGTTGATGTTTGTGGACTAGGGAGGATTTGTGAAAATGTACGTGTGAGGGGCTCCTGGGTGGCTCCATCGGTAAAGCATCTGACTCTTGATTTCAGCCTGGGTCTTGATCTCAAGGTCAGGGGTTTGAGCCCCACCTTGAGCCCCATGCTAAGTGTGGAGCCTACTTAAAAGTTTTTATTTTTTATTTTTTTAAAGAACTACAGTAGGGACGCCTGGGTGGCTCAGGGGGTGAGCGTCTGCCTTGGGCTCAGGGCGTGACCCCAGGTCCTGGGATCGAGTCCCGTGTTGGGCTCCCTGCATGGAGCCTGCTTCTCCCTCTCCCTGTGTCTCTGCCTCTCTCTCTGTGTCTCTCATGAATAAATAAATAATATCTTTAAAAAAAACAATGAATACTATACGTGTAGAGGAGAGGTATTTGAGAGGGGCCTTTTTACTCCATTTACATTTGGGAAATGCAATAGGAAGAATTAGATGTTTAAATCAAAACCTTTGAAAAGACCAAAATTGAAATCTTTGCAAATGGAGCATCATATTATGATTAAGATATGAACCTCAAAGGAATATTAATGCCTGCTATTTTCTATTATTGTGTTGAAAAGCAAAGAATTTTTAGAATTCTTTTATACATTTACAGACGCTACAGTTATTTGAAATATAGACTTGGTCCAAATATAAGCCACATGACAATAAAGGCTTTGATGATAAGAAAAAAGATATAGCAAAGAAGAGGCGTTTCTTCTGTGAAAGGGTAAAAGTTATTTCTTTCTTCTTGAATTTATATATATGTACTATTTTTAAAAATATTTACTTTTTACAATAATTAGGTAATCATGGCAGAAGATGAACACAGGGAAAAACGAGTTTTTTTGGATCGTTGGTCAAATGGAGAAGTAACGAAAAATGAACTAAGAAAGGTAAATATTACTAGATATTGTTAAAATTATTTTATATCTATAAGTTTTGTAGTGAAGCATGTTTTATATGTGTTTGCCTAACATTACTTTGAATTTGGGAAGATATTAAGGTTTTCTTTTTTTTTCTTTTTCTTTTTTTTTTTTAGATATTAAGGTTTTCAAGCATTTTTCTTCCATTATTCAAGTCTCACAGAAAGAATCATTTCTATTCTTTCGTTGTAAGGCTTAGAATATTAGCTATCTTTTCCTCCCCTCCTTCCTTTCTTTGATTTGCACCTAGAAGTTAAGGACTTAGTTAGCAATTATCTGATCAGACCCAAGAGGGGAGGGAGACTCAGGTGGCTTGAGCCACTTACCCAGGGCCATATGTCTGGCATGTCTATACTGTGGGAATCACAGCAAAAAAAAAAAAAATTTAATTGGTCTCAAGTAACATATGTCTACAATTACAATGCAATTTTCTTATTTACTTATTTTTTTAGAAATTTGTTTATTTATTTTAGAGAGAACGCAAACACGAGCTGCTGGGGGTGGGAGAAGAGGGAGATAGAGCCCCAAGGTGAGTCCATGCCGAGTGCAGAGCCCGACACTGCGGAGTCTCAGGATTCGGAGATCATGACCTGAGCTGACACCAATCAGACGCTCAACCGACTGTGCCACCCAGGTGCCCCTAACTTAAAAGTGATATTGTTGTCACAAATGGCCAGGAAGGCAGTTAATAAGGTTGAGGTCTGGCTCTCAATCCGTGCTCTACAAAATCTTCTGTGACTTTGGTCTTGTGTGAAAGGTAGTTTCACTGCTTGTATAGAGGAGATAATAATACTTGTCAGAAGTAGAAGAATCAATAGGTGATGATGTATTCCTTTGCCTTTATTAGGGTGATAGGAATGTAGCTTCTTGGATTCATTTAGAAGAATGAGGTCAGCGGCTGTTTAATTTTTTGGTGCTGTTTGATTTTTTTAGAGATTAACTGACAGACTCACAAAGGAAAATATTCAACTAAAGGAGGAGATCCAAAGGCTCGAAGCTGAGTTACAAGAGGCCACCAGAAACTCCCAGGTATCTCTAATTAGTTTATGTGTCACATTTTTAGTTGACACCATTTTTCAGAAAAGCCAATTTAATGATACAGAATTCACCTTTGAAACATTGTGGTCATTGTCTCTCTGTGTCAAATAAATAAAGTCTTTAAAAAAATAAAAATAAAAACATTGTAGCCATTGATGGCACCATGGTTTGTAGTAGCTCTAAAATGAAAACAACTCAACTCTCCATAGTAGAATGAATTATTAATTTGAAGTGTATTGACAAAATGGAATACAACACAGCGACAATGAACAGAATATAACCACATGCAAGCCTCATGGATGAACTTCATAAGCACAGTGTTGAGCCAAAAAAGATAAACGAGGGCATATCATATACTTGCATTTAAATAAGCACAAGAGCAGGGTGTTAGAAGTTAGCATCTGTTGCCCTTGGAGGCAGGTAGGAACTGGAAGGGAACCAAAGGAGGCTTCTGGGGTGTTGGTCATGTTCTGTTTATTGATCAGGGCTCTGGTCACATGCGTGTGATCACTTTGTAAAATTTCATCTGGCTGTATATTTCTGATAATACACATTTAAAATTTTTGTATATGCTTTTATTTTTTAATGTATGTGTATGTTAATGCAAAAACAAAAAACATATTGGTCGTTATTAGTCACTTTTGGATCAAATTATTGGTCTTCTCACTAAATTCCTTTATTGCTCTTCTAATCCAAGTAATTTAAATGAATTTCACAGTTTTTTAAAAAAATCGGACATATGTCTTCACCATTTAAATTCTCTCCGAAATTTTTCTGTATTTGAATTAGACATAACTTTTCACCCCTTTTTGCTTTCTTTTTTTTTTTTTAAGATTCTATTTATTTATTTGAAAAAGAGCAAGAGAATGAGAAAGAGAAAGAGAGAGAGAGCATGAGCAGAGGGTAGGGGCATAGGGAAGGGGGAGGAGCAGACTCCCTGCTGAGCAGGAGCCAGTGCTGGACTCGACCTCAGGACCTGAGTCAAAGGCAGACACTTAGCCGACTGAGCCACCCAGATACCCCTCTCCCCATTTTTGTCCATAACAACTCATTGTTCAGACAAACAAACAAACACCTGTCTTTAAACAACTTAAATGCTTAAAACGTTGTCACTTTTTGTTTCTGAAATGGGGGGTAGGATATTGAATATATCAATTCAAGTGGGGTTCCCGTGTTTATGGGATGTAGGGAACACTCCGTTACCGTCCTGGCTGGAGAGCAATCACTTCACCCTCTAACTCACAGGGCCTTGGGAACCCAGCCAGCTCAGCCAGTCCAATTTCCAGAGGACTGAAACTGAGGTCTAGAGAGCATAGGTGAGTTGCTCCTGGCCAAGTGTGCCTAAGACCAAAATCAGGCACTCTCGTTCCAGAAAGCTCTCGACTTTTCAGAGTATATTGGGTATTTCCACATTATTGGGAAACACTGCCTTTTCTCAGACACTGCCAGTTGTTTTGAAATTGGACTTACAGTAATCAAATTCTACAGAGGTTATGTGTGAAGATACAGGGCAGATGTGAGAAATGTGAAATTAGGTCAAATAACTTATTGACTCTTTCTAACCCCTTTGTGAGAACACAAACATTTTCTTGCAGCATGTAAAATGATTATGGGAAATAGAAATGCAAACAACATGGGGCACCTGGGGGGCTCAGCGGTTGAGCATCTGCCTTCAGCCCAGGCCGTGATCCCAGATTCCCAGGATCCAGTCCCACGTCGGGCTCCCCGCAGGGACCTGCTTCTCCCTCTGCCCGTGTCTCTGCCTCTCTCTCTGTGTCTCTCAGGAATAAAAAAAGAAAGAGAGAAAGAAAGAAATGTAAACAACAGATTCGTTTGTGCATTTATATATAGTTGTGTATGTCTGGTAATCCCAGTGATTTTAACAGATAAGTCTAACCATGTAACTTTACCCTTCAGCTTACGAATTTTGTTGGTGGTGTCCCTTCGCATTTTTACAGACCTAAGTTTGATAATGGTTAAAAAATTGATGGGCAGGTGTTGGAGAAAGGGGAATTTAAATTTGAGAATTAAAACATAATTCAAGAGTCTTTTTTTTGGGATGAAATTATCCGGGTTAGCTATCAAAATACACATGGCATATACTCAACTATTTTATACTGCTTTGTTGTGAACATATGTCTAATGATTCCCTTGTAAGAGAGCCTATTATTAGTACGGTTGTTTAAGAGGTACTCCTCTACAGGAGTGATGTAGGCTTTAGAATCTAACACCATACAATATTGGCTAGTTTAAATATTGATTAGAAAAAATGAGAGATTATATATTTATAATTTCATCTGGGAAATAATATTAAAGGATCAGCATCTGATTACATTCCTGAGTACTTACCTAGGAAGAACTAATTACTAAAGATATTAAATAAGACTGCACTTGGGGGATCCCTGGGTGGCGCAGCGGTTTGGCGCCTGCCTTTGGCCCAGGGCGCGATCCTGGAGACCCAGGATCGAATCCCACGTCGGGCTCCCGGTGCATGGAGCCTGCTTCTCCCTCTGCCTGTGTCTCTGCCTCTCTCTCTCTCTGTGTAACTATCATAAATAAATGAAAAAAAAAAAAAGACTGCACTTGGTATTCTGTGGGATTCTGAAATCAGTGGAGGATGAATTATTGGACGGTCAAATCACATTATCACAAGAAGGGCTTAAGTTATTTCTTGTCTTGATTTTAATCAAACATTTCTGTTTAAATTAGATTAAAGAGGATATTCCTGAAACAAAGGTGAAGTTCACATCTTTAGAGAACCCTGAGACTGAGAGCCAGTTTTTAAACATCTCCTGTTCATTTCAAGTGAGCTCGCCAATTTTTTATGAGCTGCAGAAAGGGCAAGCTCTTATCACCTTTGAAAGAGAAGAAGGTACGAGCAATGTTCAAAAATTTGACTATGTTGGGGATCCCTGGGTGGCTCAGTGGTTTAGCACCTGCCTTTGGCCCAGGGCACGATCCTGGTGTCCCGGGATCAAGTCCCACATCGGGCTCCCGGCGTGGGGCCTGCTTCTCCCTCCTCCTGTGTCTCTGTCTCTGTCTCTCTCTCTCTCTGTGTCTATCATAAATAAATAAATAAATAAATAAATAAATAAATAAATAAATAAATATAAATAAATCTTAAAAATTTTTTTTTACTATGTTGCTTTTGGAAATCGCTGAGACTTCCAAAGAGCTTTCTTAGATACTTGGCTATTGCTTTAAAATTTTTACATCTATCATCTCATCTCATCTCATCTCATCTCATCTCATCTCATCTCATGGCGATACCTTGGGCAGACAGGATTATCCTCATTTGATGATGAGAAAACTGGGACATTAACTGCCAAGAATGTGATCACCTGTTGAGAACATGACGACCCTGGGACTCAAGCCCAGGTGTTGTGACGTCCAATACCAGTGTCTCTCTGCTCCACCTGCTACCTCCAAATGGTGTTAGCAAGAATGTCTTAAGCTGATAGAGCTCCATAGAGTTCCCCCAGAGTTCTCACAGACGGCTCCTCTTACGCTCACGTGACTGAGAGGAGAGTTACTATCTATTTACTTATTTTTAAAGATTTTATTTATTTATTCATGAGAGATATATATAGAGAGAAGCAGAGATACAGGCAGAGGGAGAAGCAGGCTCCATGCAGGGAGACTGACGGGGGACTCGATCCCAGGTCTCCAGGATCATGCCCTGGGCCGAAGGCAGGCACTAAACCGCTGAGCCACCCAGGGATCCTGAGAGTTACCATTTACATTTTATGGCTAAGGACACAGATTCTTGGGTGTGTAAGTGACTTACCTAAGGGCACATGACCAGTGGAAAGAACCCAAGAGTCAGCGATTTGGAAACGGGCCCTGACATTTGCTGAGTCTGCTGTAGGACCCTGTTCCAAGCCGGAGGCACGCTAGGGAGGACAATCTGGCCTTCAGGGCCAACGTTGCCCATTTCTAGATATGAGATTTGGGTTGGGTTCTTTCTGAATCTCAGAGTTTTCTGACAGGCCTTGAGACAGTGCCTACTTTATGGGGTTGGGCTGAGTATTAAATCAGAAATGCTGTTACACGGTGTCTGACACAAAATAAAAAGTAGATGTTAGCGGTCATTATTGCCACTCCTTGGGAGTTTTCCAGATAAGGAAACTGAAACTTAGGAAAGATAAAGAACTTATTCAAGGTCCATACAGTTAAAAATCGCGAAACTGAGAGCCACAACTTGAGTACCCATGCGCATTGTACTGGACCAACAGTCCTCACAGCAGGTCACTCTCTCTGGCCTTTATTCTTGTATCTGTCCAGTTATGGGGTGGGTCTGGATGGTTTTAAGCCCTTACAGTGCTCAGATTCTGAGAATCTAGGATTATAACTTGTATCTCCTTAGACCTGGTCTGTCACTACAGCCTGAATAAAAATATTAAAAAGAAGAGCATCCTTAGCAGATCAGCATATGCACCCACTGTCGGTTCACCTTGGGTCCACCTCGGCTGCAGCCGAGGGTAGAGACAGGGGCCAGGGGCCCTGTGTAGGCAGTTGGCAGGTGGCAGTGGTAACGGGGATACAACCAAAAGACAGAAGAAGGGATGTGGGAGGCAGGAATTCTGCAAGGGATTACTTGGGAATGCCGGGACTAGGGTTGTCTTTGGAAACCACTTCCATTCTCCTCACGGCTCTGAGGCCTTGCTCTCCTGGGACAACTTTGGGCTCAAACACAGTGGAACAGGGGTTGGCTTTTGAGAGCCACAGTGGTCCTCTCAGCTGTGTCAGATCACCAGATGTTGGAGGCTGGGGAGGAGGGTGTGGGAGAGAAAGAGGATCATCTAAGGATGACTTCACTGGCAGTTTCTGTTATTGTTGCCTGTTGTCATTAACAAAAAAAAGTCATAATTCAAGTTATGGAGTCATATCATGGTACATGGCTGCGCCCTGCCTCTTGGCCTGTTTCCTCCTTCAGCCGCGGTGTGTCTGGTTGTCACAAACACATGAGATTTGTCAGGCCGGGGTGGGCATCCCTTACCTTTGTGACAAATTAGTGTAAGTGGCCCTGCATTAACCACTGAAATGTTCTAAACTCTCATGTCCCACAATTAGAAATGAAATGCACACCCACATTCTTTTTTTTAATAAATTAATTTTTATTGGTGTTCAATTTACCAACATACAGAATAACACCCAGTGCTCATCCCATCAAGTATCCCCCTGAGTGCCCATCACCCATTCACCCCCACCCCCCACCCTCTTCCCCTTCCACCACCCCTAGTTCGTTTCCCAGAGTTAGGAGTCTTTATGTTCTGTCTCCCTTTCTGATATTTCCCACACATTTCTTCTCCCTTCCCTTATATTCCCTTTCACTATTATTCATATTCCCCAAATGAATGAGAACATACACTGTTTGTCCTTCTCCGATTGACTTACTTCACTCAGCATAATACCCTCCAGTTCCATCCACGTTGAAGCAAATGGCACACCCACATTCATTTTAAACTGAAATGTCGCTGCTGTCTGGATTTCTAATGATTTGGGGCATAACTACAGTACTGAGCCTCTCCCATGCGCACAGATAAATTAGCTTTGATAGTTTTGTGATTGGTACAGGCTATCATCTTTTTAAATAAATGATCTCAAGACATTCTAGCAAAAGGAGAATTCCTCATTAAATACAGCCAAAAATAAATAAATAAATAATTAAACACAGCCAAAAAATAAAAAAGACTCACACTTCGATGTTCAAGCTTATGTGGTCTTTAATATGTCATCCTTAGGAAAGACGAAAATGAACATTTATTTCTTTGGTGTTTATAGCATATTAAAGAGGAGTGGCAAATGATAAATAAGATTGTCAGAATGCCACTGGCCCACACAACTTTTTCCGGCTTACTCAATGCCGAAGAAGTTTCTGGCTGTGCTTTAATTAATGCACTAAGGGAATTCTCTCATCATCTGTTAACAGGAATTCCAAAGGGCGTGTGGTTGAGCTGAAATACTAGATGAATTTCCGAAGCATCACCAGGCTTATCTCTTAAGAGATGAATCTGGAACTTGATGAGATTTTCTACATTATACTTTTTTTCCAGTTTTGCTGAGAAATCATTGATACATATCACAGTCTAAATTTCAGGTGTATGGCATGGTGATTTGCATATATTGTGAAATGGTCACCGAAGCAGGTGTAGCCAACATCTATCTTCTCATATAGATGCAATAAACAGAGCTCTTATAGATTCAACAAAAAGGGCAAAAAACTTTTTTTGCTTGTAATGAGTATGCTTAGGATCTAGTCTCGTAACAGCTCTCCTGGATACCACACAACAGCGTTAGCTGTGGTCACCATGTTCTACATTACATCCCTGGAACTTATTTATCTTATAACTGGAAGTTTGTACCTTTTTGACTACCTTGTGATTTTTACTGATATATTTTGACATTTCAACATTAATATATCTATTTGCCACTTTGGTGACAAGACTATTATCACTTGAAAGTCCTAGGATAATGTTTTAAAACATTAGATCCTGGGCAGCCCCGGTGGCGCAGCGGTTTAGTGCTGCCTGCAGCCCGGGGCGTGATCCTGGAAACCCTGGATCGAGTCCCACGTCAGGCTCCCTGCATGGAGCCTGCTTCTCCCTCTGCCTGTGTCTCTGCCTCTCTCACTCTCACTCTCTCTCTCTGTCTCTATGAATAAATAAATAAAATCTTAAAAAAATTAGATCTTTTAAGATTAAAGGACATTTAAAATACCTATAATAATTTGTTTCTTAAACCAAAAGTGAAAACATCTATTAAAATCCTGGCAATTAGGGGGATCCCTGAGTAGCTCAGTGGTTTGGCACCTGCCTTTGGTCCAGGGTGTGATCCTGGAGTCCCGGATTGAGTCCTGCATCAGGCTCCTGGCATGGAGCCTGCTTCTCCCTCTGCCTGTGTCTCTGCCCCTCTCTCTGTCTCTCTATGTCTCTTTATAAAATCTTAAAAAAAAAAGAAAGTTAAAAAAATGGATTCCAGCTCCAACTTCTCAGCCTTAAAAAAAAAAAAAGATCCTGGCAATTAATACTCTGAAATTATTTTTCAGTTGCCCAAAATGTCATCAAGATGGGGAAACATCATATACGGATAGAAGATATAGATGTGGAGGTTGTGGCCAAGCCAGTTCCATTAAATTCAGGAGTCAGATTCCAGGTAACATGGTGATTAAGGCTTGTTAGGATTCTGTTGGGTGTGAACACTCTTCTCATCCGTATTCCTGAACATGAACTGATTTCCCAGGTCTGTGAAGAAGTGTCTAAGGTGAAGATCAATGTTAGTGAAATTCCCGACGCACTGCCTGAGGACCAGATGAGAGACAAGCTGGAACTGAGCTTCTCTAAGTCCCGGAACGGAGGTGGAGAAGTGCTGTGTGTGCAGTACCATAGGCCATCCCGCAGTGCCGTGGTCACCTTTATGGAGGCTGGAGGTAGTCACCTGTGGAGGCAGCTACAAAAGACTCTACCACTCAATCATGTGCTGCCATTTCTTTTCTTTTTCCTTTTTTTTTTTTTTTAACATGTATTTATTTTAGAGAGTGAGAGAGAGCAAGACGGGAGGGGCAGGGAGAGGGAGAGTCTTCAGCAGCCCCGTGCTGGGCGCAGAGCCCCATGGAGAGGCTCTGTCTCACAACTCTGAGGTCAGGACCTGAGCAGAAACCAAGAGTGCGACACTTAAACAACTGTACCACTCAGGCACTCCTATGATATGCAGTTTCTGAAAGTATTCCTTTTCTGTTCTTTTTTTTTGGAATTTACTTGACAGCATAATAATAGGGGATTTTTTAAAAATGTTATAAAATGGTAGGGTCCTGAAAATGATTTCTGTGAATGCTACTGAGAATACTACATATAACAGGTACTTCAATCCTAGTGCATCCTCATCCTTCATACTAGTGCCCAAGGACATGGGCATGTATTTCCTCTGAACCGCAGCACAACTCTGGAGATCCGTGTTATACTCACTTTATTGGTGAGGAAACGGAGTCCTAGGGAAGGTAAATAACTTACCCCCAATCACAGTGAGTATGTGGCAGAGAAATCTAAATATGCATATATAGAAAACCGTCACTTCCATCCCATCAATTTTGACAGATGAGGGTCTCTTAGGTGGAGACAATAGATTGCAGGGAAGACAAGCTGTTAGTTACCTTTATAGGTAGAAATGGATTTTTACTAAATCATCTGAGCGAGATTTACATTCTTATAATTAAAAATATAAAATTCTACAGATGCTTTTGTTAACGTGCCCAAGTGATTCTCCAAGGAAAAAATATCTTACTCCAGTTAATCCAGTTTTTAGGGTTTCTCCTGGGATTGCACATGTAATAAAAATCCAGCGATACAATTTAAAAAATACTGTTTTTCATAAGAGAGTAACACATTCTTTTCAAAGAAAATTGAGATAATAGAGAAGAGCATTAATTTAGTAAAAATGGAGACATTTCACTACATGTCCCTTCTACTGTGTAGTTAGTTATGGTTAGTTGAATGTCTTTCTAGATCTTTCTGGAATTGCTGGAGCATATGGTGATTCTATGTTTAATGTTTTGAGGAACTGCCATACTGCTTTCCACACTGGCTGTAGCATTTTATGTTCCTACTAACAGTGAACCAGGGATTCAGTTTCTCTACATCCTCATCAGCAGGGGCCTGCTCTCAACCTCCGCACCATATTGCTCACCCGAGATGGACTGGGGAGAGGAGAAAAAGCAAAGTGATAGGATATTCCTAAGAACTGTTTCCGTTAAACTTTATGCAATCTGAAACATTACCTTTTTTCCCTCTAGGAGAAAAATGCTGCTAAAAATAAGTCTGGTTATTCTTTGTGTTAGAGGAAACTGATGAATTTTTGTTATTTGCCTTCACTTTCTAGATGACATCCAACCGCCCCACCCCTCCCCCGTTGCTTAACATCATTATATCAGTTTACTGAATAATATTATATATTAGGTGCAGAACACCTAAGTAATTTTATATATAAAAATATAGGAATAAAAAAATTTATTATATACTGTGTGTATTGTAAAAAATATATAGGTATAGCATTCTAATCATAATTTTCAATTATGCTTCTTGAGAAACTGGGAAACTCACATGTTGTTAGGGTGAGGGGGTTACATTTTTGCAGGTGGTTATTGCATTTTGTGTACCTCAGGATAGATCTGTCTGAGGCCATCACAGTCCTTGCATTGATTGCAGTGGATAGTTCAAGACGGAAGGATCTGTTTAAACCCATTATTGTTTGGACTTATATTTTTCAAAATACACAATTTTGTATTTTTGTGTGTACTGTGGATCGTAGAATTCTTAAGAACATAATCACTCAAATTCACTGTTTAGTGTGGTGTTCTGTTTGAAGGAAGTTTTAACTTTGGTTAAAAATGTCTGTGATATAAAAAAGAAAATGATTTTTTAAAAATTTACTTCCAGTTGCTGACAAGATTTTGAAAAAGAAAGACTATCCACTTTATATAAATGAAAACTGCTACAACGTCATTGTTTCTCCATACACAGAAACACATTTGAAACACTTTCAGGTAAAGTCATCTCTTTTCTTTCATTTTGGGAACTTACTGCTCAACCCCGCCCCACAAAAAATAGAAAAGTTGTGAGTCTGCTAATGTTGAATCTTATTAGTGAGCAATTGCAAAATAGTTTCTTCATATCTGCTTGCTGCAAAATAAGTTTCTCTTTTTAAAAAGTATTTTAATGCAAAACTGTACCGAATTCGATTCTTTACACACTTTTTAAAACCTGAAATTACTTAGATAATGGCATCATATTTTTGTGTGTGGAGACATAGCTGCATTTCTCTCATGTGTTTACTGTCATTGGGCATTAAATCTAATTCTTTCCACTCATTTTCTCTGAACTCACTATGTTTACCCTGACCTGTTCCTTTTCTCTGTGGCTTCCTTGGGTATTATTTCTTTTTTCTTTTTTTAAATTTGCAGTAAGCAATTTTATTTCAAAATTGTATTTTGCTGTATAGTTCTTAAAATATGTTATAGAACATCATGTAGGTATTCTTTAATATTTTAACGTATATTTTATTTATTTTATTTTTTAATAATAAATTTATTTTTTTATTGGTGTTCAATTTGCCAACACACAGAATAACACCCAGAGCTCATCCCGTCAAGTGCCCCCCTCAGTGCCCGTCACCCATTCGCCCCCACCCCCCGCTCTCCTCCCCTTCCACCACCCCTAGTTCGTTTCCCAGAGTTAGGAGTCTTTATGTTCTGTCTCCCTTTCTGATATTTCCTACCCATTTCTTCTCCCTTCCCTTCTATTTCCTTTCACTATTATTTATATTCCCCAAATGAATGAGAACATATAATGTTTGTCCTTCTCCGATTGACTCATTTCACTCAGCCTAATACCCTCCAGTTCCATCCACGTTGAAGCAAATGGTGGGTATTTGTCATTTCTAATGGCTGAGGAATATTCCATTGTATACATAAACCACATCTTCTTTATCCATTCATCTTTCGATGGACACCTGGAAAACTTTGTGGAGGTTCCTCAAAGAGTTAAAAATAGACCTGCCCTATGACTCAGCAATTGCACTGTTGGGGATTTACCCCAAAGATACAGATGCAATGAAACGCCGGGACACCTGCACCCCGATGTTTATAGCAGCAATGTCCACAATAGCCAAACTGTGGAAGGAGCCTCGGTGTCTTTCCTTGGGTATTAAACCGCAGCCCTGTCCACCTGGTCACCCTCCTGAAAGCCACTCAAATGCTCAATTCTTAGTTTTGCTCCCCCCCCCCCATTCATGCGGCCACTTGGTGCTTCTGCTTGCACTTCTGACTATCCTTTCCTGGTCCTTCTGTCCGCAGCGATGCCTCTTTCCTCTGCTCGTCCTAATGCCACCAGTTATCTTCCCGAAACTCAGACCCACCTCGGATATTCTCTTCCTGCAACATCTCCCTGAGGCTCTTGTCTCTTCCAAGATAAAGTCCCAAATATTAGGCAGAGCTTATCAATATGAAGTTTTAGACCTCAAAGCTCTTGGAACGTTTTCTATTCATCTTTTAAACTTTCCTTCTTAGATGTTTTTGGGAATATCGGAAAGGACGGTGCTTCTGACTGGGATGGAAGATCTTCAGATGATGGATGAAGAAATTTTGCAGGATTTAGTTAACATTCACTTTCAGCGGGAGAAGAACGGAGGTGGAGAAGTAGAAGTGGTCAAATGTGCTCTAGACCAACCTTGCATAGCGTACTTTGAAGAATAGAGGCAGGAGATTATATGGCTGGTAGAGCCTCTGAGCCCAAATCACCATCAATATGTGACAAAAATAAATATCCTTTTCCTTTAAGGATATTAAGACCTGAATTCTTTAGTGCCCATTTATTCTTAGATACAAAATATATTTCTGTGTTTTTGAATTCCTTTTTGCTTCAAACTCTGGGGCATGTTTACAATACGTACTACGTGCACTGTATTAAAAAAAGTTCTGTTTATTCATAAGTTATGTGGATCCGGGCCACATCTGTTGAAATCAACCATAAGTGATGCAATTGTCCCCCTGCTGTGTTGGCTCGTTTGGTCAGGGGCATGAGGGCCAATTCTCTTTTGCAGTATGCAGACTTGACTCTGAACATTTCCCCCAAAGAAACGTTATATTCAGCTCTTTGTGATTTCTGTAGACTTTGAATTTCAAGGGACTTCAAGAGCAATCATTTCCCACTTTCCCATTGTGTAGCATGTTGTTCCACAGCCCCAAAAGTATTTTTCAGAGCTGAGTGTGGTCTTTTCACATAAATTTTCTTCGCCCAGAGTGCCAAGAGTCCCTGATTCTTTCATCTCCAAATAGAACTTACAAAGGCCATAATTTCCCTTCTTTTACACTTTTAATGGAAAGAATAAGGGAATGCCATCCTTGGAATAAAGGGAGAAGTAAATGCAAAGCTAGAGGCTCATCACTCATCATCCTAGATGCTAAGGAATGCCTGAAGAGGAAAGCACAGCAGCTGCCTTTTACGGGCTTACATTTTAGTTTGAGAGAGACCCAGTTCATTAGCAGTGGGAACTGTTTCTAAGTTGTAGAAATTAAACAGTGAAATGCAAGGTTCTTATTTAGAGAAGGTAAAATTCTCTTTGGTAAAGAATGTTTGAACAGCTTTTATCCTAATATGGTATGTTACATAAAGAGCAAACAGTGGAAGTAAGTTCATATTAAAATGCTGGCAGGAATGAAATGTTTTAAAAAAACAATTCTAAGCCTAAACCTACCCAGTGCTGCCTGCTATCTAAAATAAAGGGAAAGCTAATAGTGAAGAAATAGTGGATTATAGGGGAAAGGAGGGGAACTGAGTGGGAAAAATTAGAGGAGACAAACCATGAGAGACTCCTGACTCTGGGCAACAAATGGAGGGTTGCAGAAGGGGAGGAGGGCGGGGGGACGGGGTGACTGGGTGACAGGCACTGAGGGGGCACTTGATGGGGTGAGCACTGGGTGATATGCTATATGTTGGCAGATTGAATTTATTTTTTAAAAGGTTTTATTTATTTATTTGCAAGACAGCAAGGGAGAAAGAGGGCAATTGAGAGAGAGCAGAAGGGGTGGGGGGGGCAGAGAAAGAAGCAGGCTCCCTGTAGGACTCGATCCCAGGACCCTGAGATCATGATCTGAGCCAAAGGCAGATGCTCAACCAACTGAGCCATTCACTATTTCTTATATTCCCCAAATGAATGAGAGCATATAATGTTTGTCCTTCTCCGATTGACTTACTTCACTCAGCATCATGCCCTCCAGTTCATCCACGTCAAAGCACATGGTGTGTATTCATCGTTTCTAATGGCTGAGGAATATTCCATTGTATACAGAGACTGGAGCTTCTCTATCCATCTGTCAGAGGACACCAAGGCTCCTTCCACAGTCTGGCTATTGTGGACATTGCTGCTCTAAACATTGGGGTGCAGGTGTCCCGGCGTTTCCCTGCATCTGTTTCTTTGGGGTAAATCCCCAGCAGTGCAGTTGCTGGGTCCTAGGGCAGGTCTATTTTTAACTCTTTGAGGAACCTCCACACAGTTTTCCAGAGTGGCTGCACCAATTCACATTCCCACCAACAGTGCAAGAGGGTTCCCCTTTCTCCACATCCTCTCCGACATCTGTTGTTTCCTGCCTTGTTAATTTTCCCCATTCTCACTGGTGTGAGGTGGGATCCCATTGTGGTTTTGATGTGCATTTCCCTGATGGCGGGTGACGCGGAGCATTTTCTCACATACTTGTTGGCCGTGTCTATCTATGTCTTCTTTGGAGAATGGCCCATTCATGTTCAGAGTAACTACTGAAAGGTATGAATTTAGTGCCACTGTGTTACCTATACAGTCCTTGTTTCTGTAGATTGTCTGTTTCTTTGGGCTCCCTCTTTGCTTACAAGATACCCCTTACTATTTCCTGCAGGGCTGGCTTGGTGGTCACATATTCTCTCAGTTTCCGTCTGTCCTGGAAGCTCTTTATCTCTCCTTCTATTCTGAATGAGAGCCTTGCTGGATAAAGCATTCTTGGCTGCAGGTTCTTCTCATTTAGGACCCTGATTACATCAGGCCAGCCCTTTCTGGCCTGCCAGGTCTCTGTGGATGGATCTGCTGTTAATCGAGTATTTCTCCACTGTATGTTAGGAATCTCTTGTCTTGAGCTTCTTTCAGGATTTTCTCTTTATCTCTGAAATTTGCAAGCTTCACCATTATATCAGGGTGTTGATCAGTTTTTATTGATTTTGTGAGGGGTCCTCTCTTGATTATGAATACCTGTTTCCTTCCCCAGATTAGGGAAGTTCTAGCTATGATTTGCTCAAATATACCTTCTGGTCCTTTACTCTCTCTGCATCCTCTGGAATTCTAATAATATGGACTTTTTTTTTTTTCAAACTATCACTTAATTCTTGGAGTCTCTCCTTGTGGGCTTTTAGTTGTTTTTCTCTTTTCCTCAGCTTCTTTCCTTTCCATCAACTTGTCTTCTCTGTCATTTATTCTCTCTTCTGCCTCATTTGCCCTAGTTGTTAGAGCATCCAGTTTAGACTGTATCTCAGAGCATTTTTAATTTTGGCCTGATAAGATCTCATTTCTGCTCTAAGAGATTCTCCACAGTCTTTTATGCTCTTTTCAAGCCCAACTAGTGACTTTATAATTGTAATCCTGGACTCTATGTCTGACATCTTGCTTAAATACATTCTTTCCATTCTTTCTTTCGTGGTGAATTCTTCCTTCTAGTCATTTTGTCCAGTGAAGAATGGCTGTGTGATTCAGTAGAGTAAAAAATATCAACCATGACCCAAGCAAAATACACACTAGATAATTCTGAAGACATTAGGAGCCAGAAATTAAAAGGAAAAAGACAAAGAAAACAAACAAACAAAAAAACAAGAGAGAGAGAGAGAGAGAGAGAGAGAGAAAAAAAGGGATTGGAAGGGAGGGAGAACATAGTCTCTCGGACTGGACCAGGGTGATCCACTTGGTTCTGAGTGTATTTTGGTCTCTGTGTTAGAAGATACTAAATTCAAAATCTATTTTAAAAAAAGCAAAAGTTATATATATGCAAAAAGAAAATTGAATACAGTGAAAGGAAGCCAAAGGTGAAGAATATATCTATAACATGTTATTGTAAAATACAAAAATAAAAAAAAAAGACCTAAAAAGAGTTGATAAAATAATAAATTAGTTGTGATAGGAAAAAACGAAAAAATACTGGAAACTTAATCTGAAAGATGAGAGAAACCTCGAGTCCTAGATACTATTTTCCCCCAGTCCTGGTGTTTTTCAGTGCTGTTTGGTCAGGAGACTTGCTGTTCCCCTGTCCTTCCAGCTGGTGTTCTGGGGGAGGGCCTGCTGTGCTAATCCTCAGGTGTGTGCACCTGTGTGGAGCTGTGCGGCCCCTTTCCAGGCGGCTTGGTGTGAGCTATTGGCGGTGTGAGGTCTTCACTGCCTGAAGGCTTTCCCTGCATCTCTTGAGGGCGAAAGGGAAAAAAAAAAGAAAGCCCAGGAGCTGGGAGGTCCCAGCGTGTGCCCACCTCCAGATGCTGTTGCCCCCGTCCACCCAAACCCTGCTGGGGGCAGGTGGAAGGGACGCTGCTTTGTGCAATTTGCAGCATGCAGGGGAAGGTTCTGCACTCATGTGGATCTCCCCCCCCCCACTGGGCTTGTGTGTCTTGCAGGGCCCTGGCATGGAGACCTTGACCCAGGGGGTGCGCCTCTACACAGCCTCCTCCAGGGGAAGCGGGGCCCCTTGCTGCTGTCCTGGCCTCTGCATGATGCTGCAAGTGGTGTAGACCAAGCTGAGCCTCCCGCAGATCTGCGGCCCAAACCTGCAGCCCGCTGTGGGGCTGGGGTGGCCGCGTAGGCCTCAGGGCCTGTCCTCCCTGTGTCTTAGACATACTGGGCCACCGCCGCTCCTGCACCTGCCGCCTCCGGGGCCCCGTCCAGGCAGGAGCACACTTCTAAAGGCCCAGGCTCAAGCCCCAGGGCTGAGCCCTGGTCCTGCAGCACCCCAAGCCTCCCTCCCCCACCCGGCCTACCTTTTCCGCCCTCCTATTTGTGGAGTTCCAATGTTCTTCCTTCATGTCTCAGGTTGGGTTCTAGAGTGTGCAGGGTGGCCTGAGGGTCATCTAGCCAAATGTAGGGGACCAGATGCCATGAGGGCTCCTCCTCCGCCGGCATCTTGCCTCTCCGCCTTGGTATTAAGTGTGAAGGCTGTTGTGCTACCATCAGAAGTACTCACTGCTTTCACTTTTCTCTTCGGAACGAGAGATTGTGTCTAAAAACTGGGCAAGTTATAATAAATCTTCATCTTCGCTGTTTTAGGGGGAAACAATCTCTCATATGTTACTTCTTTGGGAATCGAGTGTATAAAATTATTTCAGGCTCCTCAAAATATTAAGAAAAATTTAGAGGACGTATCTAATTTTGATTGGTACGATCTCACTGGCACACAAGGTGTCATTTTTATAGTCTGAGGCTGACTGCCAATTAGAAATAATTTTTTTTCCTAGTATTTAGGACAAAGTTTGAAATAGTCACTTCTGTTTATTTTGAGGGGCCTTCTTCAGGCAGTAAAATAAAGGATTTCATTCAATTCTAAATATCCACAATGATTTTTTGTAATAAGCATTACTTATTGTGGAAAATTAGACTTTTCCCCTGGGCTCCTTTCACCATTGCATCCTGGGGTGATCTGGCTAGATCCCAGAAATCAAGCATCAGTTCTCTTGCTTATTTCTAGAGTTTTAGAGATTTTATAGGAGGAAAATTGCCTTTGAAAATTTACCGAAAACTGTATTGGCTACTACATATTAAGTTAGGAAGCTTTAAACTGTGTGTCTCAGATGAGATCGTCCCACTTAATGTGTGAAAAGACACTGTCAACATGAATCAGGAAAGATGAATACGTGGAATCACAAGTCTCTCTTTCCCTTTGTGAATTTATTAGTCAAAATAGCCTTGGTTATGCTGTCCTAACAACTCCGGATCTCAGAGGCCTAACAAAACAGAAGTTTAGCTTTCGTTCGTGTTGAATGTCCAACACAGGTTGGTAGGGGAGTCTTTTTGTCTGAATCAAGAAAGCCTCATCTGGAGACACACTTCCAGAAACAAGCAACTGGGGAAAAAGGAGTCTGCGGTGTCTTGCACCAGGAATTAAATGCTGCAATTTAGAAGTGAGGATGTCATTTTGTCTCACATCTCATTGGCCAGAAACAGTCATCTGACTTCTCTGAGCCATAAAGGGACTAGAAAATTCTATATTGTAAAAATGAGGAGAACCAGATACAGGTGAGCCAGAATATTATTGAGTGTAGTCTTTCCTGTCCTACTGATCGTCAATATTTGGATAGCTCTCTCTTTTATTTATTTATTTATTTATTTGTTTGTTTGTTTATTTATTTATTTGTTTATTTATTTATTTATTTATTTATTTATTTATTTATTTATTTTAAGAAAAGACAATGTTTTTATTTCTTTACCAGCCCAGAATAGCAGGGCTTTTTTTTTTTTGTATTTTTTTTATTGGAGTTCGATTTACCAGCATATAGTGTAACACCCAGTGCCCAGCCCGTCGTGCCCCCCTCAGTGCCCGTCACCCTGTCACCCCATCCCCCCTGCCCACTTCGCCTTCCACTACCCCTTGTTTGCACACTCACACTCACACTCACCCATATCCCAGTGAGGAAAACCAAAAGTCGCACTAAGTCATGGCATCAAACTTAAAGTGCGTGAAGTCCAGGGTGTATATGGTAGTTTCTATATCCTTTTTATCCAGTGCCCCCACCCCATGGGGTATAGTAGTGGAACTAGAACAAGATGACTGCAATACATTCTCTCAAATTTGGAAAAGGGCATGATCGGGGGACATGCAGCGGTCTCTGGGCCAAAGCCATTCTGAAATCCTGCCGAGAAGATGCATGCTTTATACACCTTGAGTGTGGAATTTTGATTAGGCCATGATTCCACTCTGGAAATTTCTTGCTCGTTGTCCTCATAGCTCCTGGACACTCTCCTTCTTCTCCAAATCTAGACTACATCCTTCTTGGAGGCTGGGATGCGTATTCATTCAGTACACTATGATCAATGCTTGGGACCAAAATTTTTAAAGTTTTGAAAAATTACAGTCTCTTTACTCTGGCTACTGACTAGTTGGCTGTTACAAAACCCTAATAGTTCAAAACCCTAATAGGCTTCTAATGCATTTTATCTTGGTCAGCTTACCTGTGCTAATAGCCACACCCATAGTTTTTTTCTAGATTTACTTTTTAGAGCTGCAATTCTCTGCTTTCTTGGCCCTATTCCCTTCCTCTCTTTACTTCACTGTAGGTACTTTGGTTTACCAGACCACTTTGTTTCTTTTTCCTGAGCCAGTTTGTCTAGTTGAAAGGGCTTATTGCATTCAGCAACCTTAATTGTTGCTGTTGTTCTGAGGGACCTTAATCTGTTCAGAGACCCAAAGCTTGATTTGATTCTTGATTTGATCCTTGCAATAAGGCAGAATTCTAATCAGCCTTTGTCACACAAAGGTCTTCCCATTTGAGAATGAGCAATCTTGTTACTTCCAATCCTGTAAATTCCCATATTTCTGGATTTCTCTATTCCCATTCGTTCTGGCTTTCCAACTGACCAGTTTTTTTCTTGGGTCATTTCTTTTTTATATGACTTTGTCAAGTGCACTCAATAGTAACAGACATGTGCTACTAATTTGGTTTTTCACACCCTTTAAAAAAAAAACAAACTACAAGCTAATTAGGTATGTTATCTGCCTTCCAAGCTATCACATGTGACAGTTTTACCAAATGTTTTTCCATTGCATGATATGGGTCACCATCCTTCTAATCTCTGATAATTATCCTCTAATTACCTGCCCCTAACCCAAAGCCATGCATTTTAAATTATGTTGTGAATTGTCTTTTTTTTTCCTTTTGACGATAGCAATGCTCCAGAATACCAATTCTGTATCAGTCAGGGTAGACTATACACGGCTGATATGGCAAATTATCTCTAATTTTCAGAGACCAAATTTTACTGCTTGGTCATGCTACGTATCCATGATGGGTCAACAAAAAGAATGCTCAGCATGGACATTCAGAGGAACAGTAAGGACTATTTCATTGCTACCTTTCAGCATTGAGTACTATTCCTTTTAAAATGATTTTCTTTTCATGTTATTTTTAGAAATCTTCACAATGTACGACACATCTTATGAAACAAAAAAATTAACAAGATAAGGTGAACTATCTGGTAATGGGTTTAATTTTTGTTTTTTGGCATCACAAATTAAAAACATCCAGGAAAATGTCAACCAATTGGATTATACTTAAGCTATGATTCAGAGAAAAGTACAGTGAAATCGGAGGCCTCATAGATGGAGCTGCAAGAGATTAAAATATTGTTTTGGATGCAGTTTCTGTAATAAGTTGCTGGAATTATTATGACCACATTTGGAGTCATGTTTCCTTGAGGATTGTTTGGCACTTTAGGGGAGGAAAAAGCTTTCCCTTCACCCTCCAAGTGTCCCTAGCCAAATTAACAGGAGAAAAGGATAGAAATGTATTTAATATAAATTTTATGTGATACAGGCAGGAGCCTTCATAATGAGATGTAGACCCAAAGAAATGATTAAACTTGAGTGGCTTTATGTTAACGTTGGTGAAGAGTATAAAATCACGAAAAGTCAAAGATGATAGGACAAAGAGTGTGGGAAGGAAAGGAAAACAGCACGGCCTATTCCTTCAGCGTCCTGTGTCCCTTTGTCTTGGGAGGTAAGGCTACGCCTTTCTTCTGGATACAGAGGGGAACGAGGGTTACCTAAGACACAGGACGGGTTTTGACCTGCTTCAGGGGAATGTCAGAGTCCTTCCTGCTCATGTCCTTTCTCTTCTTCCTCAGTCTGACATACGCAGTGCGCCGAGGGGCTGCATTCCACGGGCAGCCTTGTCCTGTGCCCTGTCAGCACGTACGAGCTGCAATAGTTGGAACACACGAGGGTAAGGGTCATTCTGAGTCGGGGTGCAGGACACACATGGGTAGAGCTGCCTCCCTGACGCTGCTCCTAGATCTCTCCGTAGCCCCGGGAGAGGGTCCCAGCTTGGATGCTGGTGCTCACGTCTACTTACAGTTCACCTCAATTCCCAACTCCAGCCCAAGGCACCTCTTTACTGCTTTCTCTCTTTATAGGTTCGTCTTTCCTGGTTACACAGAAGTCTATAACGTATGACCTTTTGTGTCTGGTTTTTTCACTTCAGTGTTTTTGAGCTTCATCTTTGTGTTTTTTTTTTTATTTTTTATTGGTGTTCAATTTACCAACATATAGAATAACACCCAGGGCTCATCCTGTCAAGTGCCCACCTCAGTGCCTGTCACCCAGTCACCCCCCCCCCCCGCCCACCTCCCCTTCCACCACTCCTAGTTTGTTTCCCAGAGTTAGGAGTCTTTCATGTTCTGTCTCCCTTTCTGATATTTCCCACTCATTTTTTCTCCTTTTGAGCTTCATCTTTGTATCATGCATTAGTATTTCATTCTCTTTTATTGCTGTCTAGCTTTACATTGTGCATATATACTGCGTTTTGTTTACCCTTTGAGCAATTCATGGTCATTTGGGTTATTTCTACTTCTTGGCTATTTATTATATATAATGTCATGAACACTGGCAGTCTTAGTTCGGACGTGTTTTCATTTCTCTTGGGCAGTGATTAGGAGTGGAACTTCTTGGGTATGTGGTAAATGTATGCTCAACTTTTTGAGAAACTGCTAAAAATATTTTAAGAGGTGGCTGTAACATTTTACTTTCCTACCAGCAATGCATTAGAGTTCTCCTTACTCCAGGTTCCTGACAACATGCTATTATCTGTCTTTTCAATTATAACCGTTTTAGTCAGTGTGGAGTGGCATGCCATTGTGGTTTTAATTTGCATTTCTTTAATGACTAATGATGCGGAGTGTATTTTTATGTGCATATTATCCATTCATGTATCTTCCTTGAAAAGAGATCTATTCAGTTTTTTGTCCATTTTTTAATTGGGTTGTCTTCTTATTTTTCCATTAGAAGAGTTCTTTGTATTTTGTCGATACAAGTCTTTTATTAAATGTGTAATTTGCAAATATTTTCATGGCGTTCTTGTATTCTAGTAGAATATACTAGTGATCGTATGCTAGGTGATATTGCTGAAAAAAAAAATTCAGTAGCTTAAAGCACCAGAGCTTTATTTTTCACTCCCATATATTTTGTTATGGGTCTAGGCAATCCTTTAGTGCAAATGTGCTCTGTGTATTGGCTCAGTGGTGCACATTTCCTTTCATGCATTCTTCCATGAGCACCAAGGCCCAGAAGAAAGCACTGGGGACTCTTGGGCTGGCAACTGAAATGCCTTCACCCAAATATGAGACATGTCAATTGTCCTCACTTTCATTGACTTTGTCTAAATCAAAGGGTGAGGAAGGGTGATCCATCTAGGTGCCGGAACTGAGGACAAGCAACACTGGTGAGCAGTACTAATGTTTACCTTGTGTGGGGAGACAAGGGGAAAACAAACAAAGAACAAATATATGAAGATATTTTTTTAGAAAAGGTGATGCTGGGGATCCCTGGGTGGCTCAGCGGTTTAGCGCCGCCTTGGGCCCAGGGCCTGACCCTGGAGTCCCAGGATCGAGTCCCATGTCGGGCTCCCGGCATGGAGCCTGCTTCTCTCTCTGCCTGTGTTGTGTCTCTGCCTCTCTCTTCCTATCTCTCTCTATCATGAATAAATAAATAAATCTTAAAAAAAAAAAGATGCTGTTAAGACAGAACTACAGGGTGATAGTATAACAATGAACTGGAGGGACAAATTTGGATTGGGTAATCAGTGACAGGCTCTCCGAAGAGGGGTCCCTTGCACTAAGGCTCCAGTCTCGCTGGGGCAAGACTCAGTAAGTGATGGTCAGGGCGGAGCTATCCAGGCCTAGACACAGAAGCAAGGGGCAGGAAAGGACTCCAGGCCACAAGCCTTGTTGTGTGGTCCCAACAGAGCCAGTAAAGACAGTGTTAGGGGGTCTGGCCAGAGAAAGCAGATCAAGGCCATTTTGGTTTCCTATGAGAAATGTCAATTTTATTTAAAGTGCAATGAGAACTTAAAACAAAACCACAAATCAACCCTATAGGATTAAAAAAAAAAGTGCAATGGGAAAACAAGAAAAGTGTTTAAACAGGAAACAAACTTGATTTACATTACAAAAATAATCGTTCAGTGGGCGCCATCCAGAAGGAATTGAGGCAGAACAAGGCTGGATGCAGAGCGGATCTGGCTGGTGAAGACTGGCTGTACTCACAGGGCCGAGGAAGAAAGGGTGGAGAAGAAAGGGTTTGCTTGCTCTTGTTAAATCTCCCGTGCTTATTACATATTCAAGCAGGTATTTGGGTAGGAATCTGTGGATAAAGTCGAAGTCGGAAATCACCCGTAGGTTCACCTCATTCTGTCTTAAGACCTTAATAGTCTGGGCCTTACAGGTGTGCCATCCCCGCACACTGAGTAGCTCTATTTGTGGATTAACGAACGGAGTGAAAACACTTCAAAAATCACACATATTAAAGCAGTGCACAGCGGAAGTCAGAGCGCAGGGTCTTCATGGCACGTGTGCCCTCAGGTCACTTCTCCAAGGGCAGCTGCCAGGTCTGCGCCTTGTCACGCCTCGTTTCTACTTTGCATTTCAAAAGGGGCCCAGGTCCTTCTGCACCTCTGCACCCGCTGTGCCGCGGCCACACGGGCGCTTCCCGGGCGTCTCTGCTCCGCGACTCCTACCCCCCACCCCCCGTCGTGGAAACCGGGTTTCCGGGTGCTCTCAAGGCATGTCAAGGCGTGTCAAGGTGTGTCAAGCGTGTCAAGGAGTGTCAAGGCGTCCTGCTTCCTTAGGAGGAACCACCCCCCCCTCGGCTTCCGGGGGGCGCCCGCCGCCTCCTGGCCCTACTCGGGGCCCGCGGCCGTGGAAGACCGAGCTCCCTGCAGGCAGGGCCGCGGGCGGTGCCCCCCCAGCCCTGTGCACCACCCCCGCCCTGTGCACCACCCCCCGCCCTGTGCACCCCCCCACCCTGTGCCCCCCGCGCCCTGTGCACCACCCCCCATGCACCAACCCCCGTCCTATGCCCCCCCCACCCTGTGCACCCGGGCTCCCCCGCCCCCAGCGCGCCCCCCCCCCGCTAGGCTGGTGACAGACAGGACAGATGCTGCAGAGGGGGCCGCGGCGGGGGAGGGCGGCTAGGGGGCAGCGGGGCACGGGGCGCTGGGGTGCAGGGGGCGCCAGGGAGGGCAGGGGGTGCCTGCGGCCTTGCAGGGGGCACGGGACGACGTGACCCCGGCCCCGCGTTGCGGCGGGGGGACGCCCCTGGCCGCTCCCTGCGGGGTTTCTTTTTTTTCTTTTTTTTTAAATAAATTAATTTTTATTGGTGTTCAATTTACCAACATACAGAATAACACCCAGTGCTCATCCCGTCAAGTGTCCCCCTCAGTGCCCGTCACCCATTCACCCCCCGCCCTCCTCCCCTTCCACCACCCCTAGTTCGTTTCCCAGAGTTAGGAGTCTTTATGTTCTGTCTCCCTCTCTGATATTTCCCACACATTTTTTCTCCCTTCCCTTATATTCCCTTTCACTATTATTTATATTCCCCAAATGAATGAGAACATACACTGTTTGTCCTTCTCCGATTGACTTACTTCACTCAGCATAATACCCTCCAGTTCCATCCACGTTGAAGCACATGGTGGTGGGTATTTGTCGTTTGTAATGGCTGAGTAATATTCCATTGTATACATAAACCACATCTTCTTTATCCATTCATCTTTCGATGGACACCGAGGCTCCTTCCACAGTTTGGCTATTGTGGACATTGCTGCTAGAAACATTGGGGTGCAGGAGTCCTGGTGTTTCATTGCATCTGTATCTTTGGGGTAAACACCCAACAGTGCAATTGCTGGGTCTAGGGCAGGTCTATTTTTAACTCTTTGAGGAACCTCCACACAGTTTTCCAGAGTGGCTGCACCAGTTCACATTCCCACCAACAGTGTAAGAGTGTTCCCTTTTCTCCTCATCCTCTCCAACATTTGTGGTTTCCTGCCTTGTTAATTTTCCCCATTCTCACTGGTGTGAGGTGGTATCTCATTGTGGTTTTGATTTGTATTTCCCTGATGGCAAGTGATGCAGAGCATTTTCTCATGTGCATGTTGGCCATGTCTATGTCTTCCTCTGTGAGATTTCTCTTCATGTCTTTTGCCCATTTCATGATTGGATTGCTTCTTTGGTGTTGGGTTTAAGAAGTTCTTTATAGATCTTGGAAACTAGCCCTTTATCTGATACGTCATTTGCAAATATCTTCTCCCATTCTGGCACAAAAACAGACACATAGATCAATGGAACAGAATAGAGAACCCAGAAGTGGACCCTGAACTTTATGGTCAACTAATATTCGATAAAGGAGGAAAGACTATCCACTGGAAGAAAGACAGTCTCTTCAATAGATGGTGCTGGGAAAATTGGACATCCACATGCAGAAGAATGAAACTAGACCACTCCCTTGCACCATACACAAAGATAAACTCAAAATGGATGAAAGATCTAAATGTGAGACAAGATTCCATCAAAATCCTAGAGGAGAACACAGGCAACACCCTTTTTGAACTTGGCCACAGTAACTTCTTGCAAGATACATCCATGAAGGCAAAAGAAATAAAAGCAAAAATGAACTATTGGGACTTCATCAGAATAAGAAGCTTTTGCACAGCAAAGGATACAGTCAACAAAGCTAAAAGACACCCGCGGGGTTTCAAGCGTGTGAACTTCCAAGGCCACAGCCGCTGGGTCGGAGGCTCCCGAGGCCGCGGGGCGCAGAGCGGAGGCCGTGGGGGCGCTTCCCTGGGCGCCTCGGGAAACTGAAAGCAAAACTTGTTCCCCCACCGCGGTGCAGCCCCTCCTCCCCCCGCGGTGCAGCCCCTCCTCCCCCCGCGGTGCAGCCCCCTTCCTCCCCTGTGGTGCAGCCCCTCCTCCCCCCGCGGTGCAGCCCCTCCCCCCCGTGGTGCAGCCCAGCGGGTGCAGGCGGAGGCGGGCGGCCAGGCCTGGCAGGTGCCCGAGGGCAGGTGCCCGAGGGGAGGCGGCCTGCGTGTGGCTCTGCGCCGGGGCCACGGTGCCTTGAAGCGGGTCTGGATGCGGGGCCTTCGCCCGGGTCCTCGGGCCGCAGTGTTGCCGCCGCTGCAGAGTCGTCCCGGGACCCCAGGGCTGCGTGGAAGGGAAGGCGGCCGGCAGGGGCGCTCCTCGACCCGGAGGTCACATACCGGCCTGCAGGCAGACGAGGAGGCCAAGGAGGCCGCAGGTGCAGGAGGACACCCTCAACCGAGATCCATGCAAAGTTCTTCTTTGACGTTAAGCTAATCGCCCCTGTGACCCTGAGACTGGGGGGACCCTGACGGCTGTCGTGTCTGCACACCTTAAAGCAGGATTCCTAAAACATCTGAAAAATCTCCGGTCATTTCTTCTCATCTGCCAGGAGGAGCTCCTGGGGGATGATTACTGCGTCCTGCCAG
The DNA here is from genome assembly GCF_905146905.1 of Nyctereutes procyonoides. NCBI lineage: Eukaryota > Metazoa > Chordata > Mammalia > Carnivora > Canidae > Nyctereutes > Nyctereutes procyonoides. Next base: position 13,827,301 of record NW_026575136.1, on the reverse strand, counting down.
TTGGGACTCGGATGGAGGAGCACGTGGACCTTTGCTGTTTCCCACAAAATCTAGTTGGGAAGATCTTAGGCAGCCCTGTTTTCCCCCCTAACAGCATCCTCTGTAACAAACACTCAGGACAGTATTGTAGTTACGGTCTCGGGAGACACTCCCTTTGCTTTATGGGTCTCTACCTGAGCCATTTTCACCCCCTGTCCCTGTCCCTTGGCTGTCATCATCGTCTCTTCTTTTGCATTTTCAGTTAAATATGACCATTAATTAAAATTTTTTTTTAATTTTTATTTATTTACGATAGTCACAGAGAGAGAGAGAGAGAGAGAGGCAGAGACACAGGCAGAGGGAGAAGCAGGCTCCAGGCATCAGGAGCCCGACGTGGGATTCGATCCCGGGTCTCCAGGATCGCGCCCTGGGCCAAAGGCAGGCGCTAAACCGCTGCGCCACCCAGGGATCCCCAGTTTTTTTTTTTTTTAAGATAAAATCATCCTTAATCTGCCCCCATCCCTGGACCTGGGCCAGGCCGTTGTTCAGCTGCCTTCATTGTCGTGGGATTTAGTACGCATTGGGGGTGCGGGATGTGGAGAGACAACCAGAGCAGTTGTTTTGTCACTAGTGTTTCAACTAATCTTCCTGGTTTTGGTCCTTGTTTTTTTCATTTCATTTGTCACCTTTCCACTGCCACCCCCCTTTCCTTACCCTCTCTTATCCTTCTGCACATTTCTATATGATGCCAAACCACTGAGTCACCTGGGTGTCCCAGCTTAACTTGTTTTTAAACTGAAATTTTTAGAATTTATATCTCCGATCTTTTCCTTTGTGACTGCCATTACTCTTAGGCCTTTCTAAAATCAAATATTGACCAATGTTTTCCATTTATTAAAAAAAATGTAGAGTTCACTGTTTACATTTAACTCAGATTCATGTGGGGTTTATGTTAGTAGATGATGTGAGGCAAAGCTCTATCCCTAATTATTTTTCAAGTATCTTATCAGCTATACTATCACCTTTATTGAAAAAAAATAGCTCTCCTCTCCACTGGTGTGTGGTGATGCCTGTATTAAATAGAATCTTATTTTTATGTTTAAAAAGTATCCTACTGTTTCTCTTATAGGCATCAGTTTTGAAAGGCAAGGATTCCAAAGTTTCTGAAAGAATGGTTGTGGTTGCTGGTCATTCAGTTGGCCTTTTTAATGATCAATTCCAGACCACAGTAGTGAAGACTCACTTCCAAGCTATTAAGAGTGAAGGCGGAGTTGATGAAAATGTGGTATATCCCACAAGACCCAGGAGTGTTGCAAATGTGACATTCAAAGAAAAAAAAAGGTATTTCCAAGTCAAATTTTGTCATCTTAGAAATACTTCTGTAATGAAATAAAAAACTGAATTTCATTAAAAATGATTCATGGGATTGATAAAGTTCAAAGTAGCTTTTTATTTTTTTAAGATTTTATTTATTTATTCATGAGAGACACAGAGGGAGAGAGGCAGAGACACAGGCAGAGGGAGAAGCAGGCTCCGTGCAGGGAGCCCGATGTGGGACTTGATCCCAGGACCCTGGGGTCACGCCCTAGGCTGAAGGCGGCACTAAACCACTGAGCCCCCCCAGGGCTGCCCTCAAAGTAGCTTTTTGAAAATATCCTATTCTGAATATAAAAGTGGAGCAATATTACACTAACATGAATGTATGTGAAAATAGCTCATGATAAAGTTGCTAGTAACTGCCTAATTCTTGAAGACTTCTTTTTTTCTATATTTGAAATCTGTCTAGCTTTTGGGGGAAAAAAGTAATACATTTTATTGTAGAAAACTTGTAAAATACAGAAAAAAAAAATCCACAAAGATAATGTATAATCTCACCAATGAGTTAACTGCTTTGGAATTTTCTTTCTTTAAAGATTTTATTTATTTATTCATGAGAGACACAGACAGAGAGGCAGCGACCCAGGCAGAGGGAGAAGCAGCCTCCCCACAAGGAGCCCGATGTGGGACTCGATCCTGGACCCCAGGATCACGTCCTGAGCCGAAGGCAGATGCTCACCCGCTGAGCCACCCAGTAGTCCCTGCTTTGGGAATTTTCAAGTGGCTTCAGCAGTATAATCATACTGTTTGCTTCTCTTTGTTCAAACCAGCAAAAGGATATTTTAGTGTAGCATTGGCTTTATCACTGGCAAAGTTGGTTCGGAGAAATGTGGCTTGGATCTGAGCTCAGGTTGAGCCATTCTATTCCACACCCTATCCTTTTTTTTTTTTTTTTTGATTTTTTTCCACACCCTATCCTTGACATAGGTGAGGACATTGGGTGTGCAGACCTGGGGGGGGGGGGGGCTCAATGGTTCAATGACTGGCAAAATAGGTTGCCAGAGAAAGATGTCTTGTGCCAGCACCTTGGACGTAAAATACCACATGGTATTGGAAGTAGAAGAAAGGCCTCGCTTTGCGTGAAGCAAAGATAGGATCTCGAGAGAGAGAGACCTAGGAGACTAAGGATTGTCAGCACATCGTCTGTCACCCTTAGTTAAGTCATTCCTTCTCAATGGGGGTGTTTAGGTAGGGATGGTGGGAAGGGCTCCTTATTATTTCTTTAACAGGACTGTAGTGTTTTTATTTTTATTTTTTAAAGATTTATTTATTTATTCATGATAGATACAGAGAGAGAGAGCGAGGCAGAGACACAGGCAGAGGGAGAAGCAGGCTCCATGCTGGGAGCCCGACGTGGGACTCAGTCCTGGGACCCCAGGATTGCGCCCTGGGCCAAAGGCAGGCGCTAAACCGCTGAGCCACCCGGGGATCCCCAGGCCTGTAGTGTTTTTAGAAGTCAACTTTTCCAACATTGCATTGGTAACTCAGAGAGAGAAAGAGAAGGTTCATTCATTCATTTGTTCACAAAGATTTGTGAGCGCCTATTATTTGCAGGGGACCACTTCAGGCCTTCAGGATACAGCAGTGAGTGAAGGAGGCAAAATGTTTTCTTTCCTGGAGCATACATCTGGGCAGGTGAGCAGATGAGAAAGAAACAAATAAATGAATATACGTTATATTGGGTGTTTCACTCATTTGTATACTTATACATATTTATATATTCGTATTTATGTTTATGTATTTATTTTTGTATGTTAACATACAGGGGGAGTGCTGGGGAAAAATAGAAGAGAGAATAAAGGGATGGAGCATGATGGAGAGTGCCATTTTATTAGATAGAGTGGGTAGGGAAATAGCCTCTTTAGATGACATTTGAGCAGAGACCTGAGTGAGGTAAGGAAATGACTCATGCAGAGAAGGAATAAGAATGTTCTAGGCTAAGGGAAGGACCGGGAAAACTTCACTGAGAGGGTAGCATGCTGGGCATTTTGAAGATAGTAAGGTGGCCCAAGAGGCTGGAGCACAGTGAGCAAGGCGGAGGGTAAAGGGAGATGTGGCCAGATGGGCAGCTGGGGGGCGAGTTGATGTTAAGTAGCCTAGAGGTCAAGGCAAGGCGTCTGGATTTTATTCTGGGCGAGATGGAAAGCCATCAGAGGGTTTTGGACAGACGACTGACAAACTGTGACTGCCTTGTCTTAGGTGGTCGCTCTAGCAGCGGCAGGAGAGCAGGAGCTACTAGTCTTTGCTGGTTTTCTCTGGGGTGGTAACAGGGCTGGTCGTTGGGAACTGGTGGCCATTCGGGATTTGCTTTCGGACTGGGTATTGCTTTCTGGAATGTTGAACACTGGAGGAAGAGCACTTTTGGGGGCAGCCTGCATGGCTCGGCGGTTGAGTGCTGCCTTCAGCCCACCCAGGGGGTGATCCTGGGGTCTCAGGATCGAGTCCCGCATCGGGCTCCCTGCATGGAGCCTGCTTCTCCTCTGTCTGTGTCTCAGCCTCTCTCTGGGTCTCTCATGAATAAATAAATAAAATCTTTTTTTTTTTTTTTAAAGAGTACTTTTGGAAGGGGGATAGTTATTTCAAGAGTTGAATTCTGGTCCCTGGGACGTTTATTAGGATAATGAAATAGAGATTTCTACAAGCACAGGGAGTTCAAGGCCAAGGATAGAATTTGCCAGTGATGCATCTAGAGAGAGCAGCTAAAGGCGTGAGACTGCAGAGGTCACCTCTTGGCTGGGTTTGCGTTTGCAAAGAGGTCCAAGGCCTGAGGCCCGAGACATGCCAACACCTAGAGAAGGGGAGGAGGAAGAGAATTAGCAAAGGAGGTGGTGAATTAGAGGAAAAGTAGGAGGGTATGGTATTCTGGATTCAAGAAGTGGAGTCTCCTCATGGCCATAATCACCGTATGGAGAATGTACTTTGAGGTTTTTGGTTTCTATTCATATATATACACACACACATTTGTGTGTCTTAAAAATTAGGAATAGGATCATAGGCACACATAAAATGAGCTGTGAAGTAGAAGAGAGAACTATTTCAAGGTTGGCTGTCAAGGAAGAGCAGAGAGGAGTGGCCGGGCAGGCTGAATAACGGGCTTGGAGGTTCCTGGCCCCACAGTTGAGGCCGCCGTGTGTGCGGCCACCTGGGCGCCGGGCCCGTTGGCAGGAAACAGAATGGCTGTCGCGGGCGCTTGGGGTCCGCTCAGGGCACAGACTGTCATCCTGGTGTGAGGGTGAGGCATGCTGGCTGGGCCGTGGCCTCCGAGGGTGCCCTATGTGGGGATACCAGGCCCCTGCTCCGCGACCCCAGGAGGGAGAGGCCGGTGTCCAGCTGGGAGTCCAGGCCCTGGCACGGCCCACTGGCGGCGGGCTCTCCTCTCTGTTGCCCTGCTCCTTGGGACGCTCTCAGGCGGCAGGGGGCCCGCATGCTTGACCCAGGCTGTCAGGTGTTGGGGGGGGGACGACACTTGGGGACAAAGAGCCGGCCAAGGCAACGCCCAGAGGGCGCCTGGGGGGCAGGAGAGGCAGAGGTGAGAGCAGGCTCAGCCTCCCTCAGGCTCGTGTCTGGGCTGTGAGGCTCCAGAGCCCGGGTGCAGCGGGGGGCCAGGGCGCAACAGGGGGGCCAGGGCGCAGCAGGGAGGCAGGATGCAGCTGGGAGGCAGGGTGCACCGGGGAGGCAGGGTGCAGCTGCGGGGCCAGGGCACAGTGGGGAGGCCAGGGTGCAGCAGGGGGTGGGGGGCAGGGTACAGCTGGGGGCCAGGGTGCAGCCGGGAGCTGGGGCACAGCGGGGACCAGGCCGCCGCCAGGGGCCAGGGCACCGTGGCCTGAGCGGCCCAGCAGTGCGCGGTGCTGACGGCTTTGCCCTGAATACCAGTGTCTCCAAAAGTGTTCGGCTGCCTATGCCTTGGGGACTGCGGGGAGGGGGGGGCCTGAACCCCAAGGCAGTGCTGCAGCCGCCCCACCGGCTGGTGCCCGGTGCCCAGGCCATCTCTCTCTCTCTCTCTCTCTGTGCCTTCAGGTCGCCCCCCTGTGGAGCCGAGCTCGGCCTCCCGGGTGCGGGGTCCAGGCGCCTCGAGGGGCCCTGAAGAGGAGGATCCCCATGTCACCTGCACCCCTGGGCCCCGTGGATGCTGTTGGGCCAGGACTGTTTCAGGCTCTCCGGAGGCTCAAAGAACCTGTGCTCTTGGAAGCAAGTTCTCTTTTAGCAAGAACCAGGAATTCCATGGCTAGGAAGAAGGGGCGGGAGGGTGCCTGCAGCGAGCAAGGCCACGGGGGGCGCAGGCCGCAGGCCCGAGGCCGCCTGTTCTCCACACGTGTCTTTCCTTTACTGCAACAGGCCTGGGTCCTATGAAGCGCCCTGACAGTGCTGAGTGTCCTGGGAGGAGAGCCGAGGGCCAGGTGAGCCCCCGGACAGGACGCTCCAGGAGGCTGCGGCCCGGCAAGGACACGGTTGTCAAAGGACTGAGGAATGTTCCCTGCTCCTCACATCAGCCTAGGAAGGGGACACGGACTCTGAAGGAAGGAGGCCGGGTGCCAGGGGTCCTCGCGCAGCCCACCAACCCCTAAGTTCCAGGTTCCCTCAGGTTCTGGTCACGTTTTATGAGACGCACCTTGACCTCATTGCATTGCCTTCTGACACATGCTTGTTCCAAAAAGAGGTCGTGGACTCGAGGCTGACGCGGTGGCGAGGCCGCCGCCGTCCTCATCCGGCCGCGCTGCAGGGGACAGTCAGCACTGGGCCCCATGCTTGGCTCTGTGTCCCGCGGCCAGGGAGGAGGCTGCCGGGACACTCAGCCCATCCGACTCCAGAGGGAACACTTACGGCTCGACAGTTTGGAAAAAAATTTCATTAAACTTTGAAGAAGCTCACTTTCTCTGCACCCCCAAATTCTTAGAAAGAGAAGTAGCTTTAATTCCAATGTAGAAGACGCCTGGATGATGGCTATGCCTGTGGCAGGTTCGCAGCATTCACGGTTCGTGTTTACACCGAATACAGCCAGGAGGCTGGCAAAGCTCACTCGGGAAGCTACTTAGATTGAACGTACTTTTTTTTTTTTTTTTTTTTTTTTTTAGGATTTTCTTTATTTATTCATGAGAGACACACAGAGAGAGGCAGAGACATGGGCAGAGGGAGAAGCAGGCTCCATACAGGGAGCCTGACGTGGGACTCGATCCCGGGACCCCGGGGTCGTGCCCAGGGCCGAAGGCAGACGCTCAACCGCTGAGCCCCCCGGGGGACCCCCGGATTGAAAGTATTTCTGAAGCAGGTAATCATTACTTAAATCTGATTGATATGAGGCTACTGGACAATACAGGACATTTTTATTGTTGCTTATTTAGTCTATGTAACATACGGAGATTGTTGGTTCTGTTAGAATTATGAAGAATTACAAAGTAGGGTTTCTTTTTTCTTTATTCCCCCCTTTATGTTATAATTGGGTGGTTAAAGTAATGACATTTGAGGAATAAAATCGTGAACGTTTCCTTAAAGATGACAGAAGGATTTGAAAATTCATTACTGGAAAAGGGAAATGAGAGTTTGTAAGTCGTCTGGTTGTCTAGGATTCCCCTGAATTTAGCTCTAGGATAGTTTTAAGTACCTGGTGCATATTGTCCTAGGATAATGAAATGCATTCATCTTGTTCATCTCAGTAAATAAATGTGGTTGTAATGATGGGAACTGTTTATATCAAAAGAAAAAGCGTAACACTATATGCTTTTATTTTTCTGAAACCCAAATATTTCCATCTTTTAAAATACGGTATTCATTGTTGTTTGAATTACACTTTTTTAAAAAAGATTTTATTTATTTATTCATGAGAGAGAGAGAGAAGCAGAGACACAGGCAGAGAGGGAAGCAGGCTCCATGCAGGGAGCCCGACGCAGGACTCGATTCCGGGACCCCGGGGTCACGCCCTGAGCCGAAGGCAGATGCTCAACCACTGAGCCACCATTCAGGGACCCTGGGGGACTTCAGGTCAGCCCCCCACCAATTCAGGGACCATTCAGGTATCCCTGAATTACACTTTTTATCACAAGAATCTGCTGTTTATATCAAGTGCCCAATAAGATGTCTTTCAATTAAAAAGGTGCTTCAAAAAAAAAAAATAAAAAGGTGCTTCATTTTTGTTTTGCTCCTAGGAGTTTGTCTCAGTCTGGGTCCAGTCAGGAGGGAGAAGGCACACGGTAATTTGAACAAGGAAAGTTCAAAGAATTGTTAACCGTAATAAGGTGTTGGGATGATGAGGGACTGGCTAGTATGAAATAAAGAGATCTCTAAAAAAGAACAGGAATCGCGGTTTAGATAAAGCACCCATGGAAGAGTCCCCCACCTCCTATCCCAGGATGGAGCCCTTTCTGGAAGGTTTATGCCAGGGGATCTTGCTGGAAATCCATCCTCGAGGTTGCTGTAGGGAACTCTTCAGAGGAAGGAAGAGTCTTAGTAGAGGCATTCCACCACAAAATGCATGGGGCATCGCTGGGGGAGCTGCCAGGGGCTAGGTGCTGCGTGCTGCTGGCCCCTTGCTCTCCCGGGCCCTGGGTGCTGGGGCTGGACCCTGGAGCAGCTGCCCATGCTGCGTGAGCCTAACGTTGGGGAGGCTGCTCATGCTGCAGAAACTGGGTCCCCGGAGAAGCTTCCTCTGCAGGAAACCTGGATCCCTAATAGCCTAATAGCCAGCTCTGCAGCTCGCTCAAAGCAGGGACAAGACTCTCCTCTGGCGGTGTCCCCCCAGTGCCCTCTACTGAGAGGATTTAACATCCCAGATCCTTTTGCACAGAGTAGGCACGTAGGATGATGGGCTTAGATTAGCAACAGCTGATAAACCGATAACTGACAGAGTTTGATTTGATACCTACTGAGCCTTTAATTATTATCAGAAATTTGACACTAACAGAAGAGTCTTTAAACAAAGAGCTAGACCAGAAAAATGACGCTCATTCCATGATCCGATAGACGCTGATTCACAAGTATGGATACAGCATCTTCTGCTGGAGGTTATGGATTTCAGATTTTTTTTTTTACCTATTGCTGTGCATTCTAGAGTTTGTCTAACAAGATTTCCCTTATAATATGCTCATTGTATAATCCATCTCTTTCTTTAATAACAACTGACACTTTTTTAAAAAGTGACTTAAATTAGAATTTATTTTTGAGGGTTGCTGATACCCAGGCTGATGATGCCGATTCCATCCTGTTGTCAGGCCTGAACCCTGTTGTATGAGTCTGCCACTTGGAGAAAAACCTATCATTTAATCAGATAATAAGTTGGTACTTTTCAGAGAGGCTGCACCGTAGTGAAGGGGGCCATCATCCAGGTGAAAAAAAAAAAAAAAAAGAAGACGGAGGAACGAGCTTCAGATCAAGACAGACAAAGAAGTAGAGTGGAAGAAAGGGTTCCAAGGCATTTGGGTAAGAAGTGCATCCAGAAATTCTCGTTGAGCTCGTCCTCTGGGACAACTGTCCTGCAGGGTTCTGGAGACAATGGTGGGACAAAGGACGGAAGCGGTCACGGATTTTCTAGAAGTCCCTGCTTAGTCTGCTAGAGAAGGCAAGCAAGCCCCTACCTCAGTGCTTGCTGCAGAAGTAGCTGGGGTCCCGTGAAGGGACTGTCAGTGTTTACCAAGGGCATGTTCATCATTTTCAAATTATTAGCATAGTTTTCATAGAAAAAGATAGTGAGCATGTGTCACAGTTTTATTTGCCTTATTGAGGAGTAAACTAGCAGAATCACAATCCTGGCTGTAAAAGAACATGAGAAACGGGATTTAAAAATCAGTAGGCAAAAGCATTGTTAATAAAGACTGCTAAAATAGAAACAAAGCTGATCAATGTCCAATAGAGCTTTAACACCGTGGTTTGGGGGGTTGTTTTCTCTGCTACACAGAAAAAAATAATCCTGCTCTATCATGTTTTTTTTAGGAGTTAAAATTCTAACTGTACTGAGTTGTAAAATGTCAGGGCCCCAAACAATTGTGATATTAAGTGAAATGAAGTTACATACCTCAAAGGAGATGACCCACTAGTGGGCTTACTGGAGCATGTCTAACAAAGCATTAGAAGGTCCCAGAATTCTTTTTTGCCTTATTTCTGTGTTTTGAATAATTCTCTTTAACCAGGGTCAGAAGCAGCTTCCCAGAGGTTATGAGCTGATGGGGGGGGGGGGGGTGTTACCCTGGTGAAGGGATGGGGAGGGAGCGTAGAACAGCACTTGGTTTGGTAGATGAATGCCAAGTTTAGGGATGGATGAATTCTTTTTAAAATTTTTTTAGGGATGGATGAATTTTGACAGCTTAGTTTTTATAATTTTTATTTGACGGGCAGGATTCCTTGATTCATCAATAAGAAAGTCACCCATACAAGGGTGTAGAGGGAAGAAAACATCTAATTTCCTTTGTGAATCTCTCCATATTCACCACCATGTTGGTGACACTGTATAGATTTTTCCAAAGAAAGTGATTTAAGAAACTTAACCTATCCTGCCTAGATGTCCTTACTGTAGGACCATTTGCTGGTGTAAATGCTGGTCTAGGAAAATACAAACTCAACTCCGGGAGGCTCTCTTCCACGTTCTCCACCAACCCCTTTCTTTCATCTTTCACTTCTTCCAAACTGAGTGATTCTGGGAGAGTCCCTAACCCTTCTAGCTTCCATGTGCATAACTGTAACTGCAAAACTGTACCTATTTTCACGGGGTTATTGTGAGTTTTAGAAATCGTAAAAGGTAGGAAGTGTTCAGAGCTAGTAGTCATTATTCTTAAGCACTTAGCCATTCTAACGCCCCCAAGGAGAGCTCCCTCTACTCGGAGTGCCTCATCTCAGGGGCGGTACCAACACGTTACTCCAGCTAGAAAACCGAGAGTTCTTTTCCACCTCTTCCTCTTCTCTCTATTACCTTAGATGAGGCTCATGTCATTTCTTGCCTGGTTTGGTGGGTTGAAGAGTGTCCCCTCCAAATTCAGGTCTACCTGGAGCTTATTTGGAAACAGGGTCTTTGCAGACGTGATTTGCTAAGATGATGTCATGCTAGGTTGGAGTGAGGCCTTAACCCAGGAGCTGGTGTCCTTATAACAAAGGGAGAGGACACTGAGCCTCAGAGGAGAAAAGGTTAAAGTTCATGTGACAACCGAGGCAGGGGGTGGGCTGATGGGCTGTGAGCCAAGGAATGCCGAGGGTGACTGGCAACCGCCTGGAGCTGAAAGAGGAAGATTCTTCCCTGGAGTCTCCAGATGGAGCAGGGTCTGGCCAAGCCGTGGCCTTACACTTCCGGTCTCCGGAACCCTGAAAGAAGTTTCTGTCGTTTTAAGCCACCAACTTTGTGGTGTTTTGACAGCAGTTCTAGGAAACCGATACACGTGGCTTTCTTTAAAAAAGTTCTTTTCAAAACAGCTGCAGAGAGCCTCCGATCCTTGCAGTTGGTTTTGTGTGTGGGACTCTGTTGTATGCTCTGTACCCCCCTCTTGTGACTGCGTTTCACGGTACATTTTGTTCATGGGTTTCCCGTATCCTTTTCCTACTATGTGGTCTCCTCCAGGCCAGGAATTTCGTCTATTTCTACTTGATTCATTCTCTGTTTATAGCGCTGTGAGCCTGGCACATAGTAGACATTCCACAAATACGAGGTATATGAACAATGTTTGAGCTCCCCACAGAATCTATACAGGGCTTTGTACTGAAATGAGCCCCCCTAAAAGTGTGCTCATTGGTCCAGGCATTTGTCTATACAGTCTTCCCACTTGCCGGCATCATAATACTGATATTCATCTCTTACCCCTTTAGAGCAAGCCCTCAGTTCCTACTTACAGGATCTCCTTCAATGTAGGGAACTCTGGCGAGAGAACCTCAAGCAAGAGAAATCCCTCTCTTTTATATTCTTCTCATGCGGGTTGGTCGGTAATGGCTCGGGGCAGGAAGGCCCTGAGCATGTTCCCTGAGAGGGCCCGGGATGGTTCTTCCGATTTGTCCAGTTCCTGACTGGTTTTCACTAGTGAGCCAAGAAGTCCCTGGTGTTTTAATGAGATGGTTATGAAGATTTGCTAGTTGTCTACTCTTGCATCTGGTTATTGGAGATAACCAGGAGGTCGGGGGGAGGGGGGTTTCCCAATGTTTATAAGCAGTTTGTCCACTAATGCTCGAGATAGTCAAACATTTAACCAGTAGAAGATACCACATGGCATATGTACGTGTGTCAAGAACGTCCCGCAGTACTGAGAAAACTAATAGGAGTAGAGCCCCCTTTTGATTTCCTATGAAATTTAATGTTGGAGGAAATTAATCTAACAAATATTTTACAGATTCAGATATTACAAAAGTATTAACATAAAGAGTAGGGTCTTTCAGGGGGTGGATATAGAATATAAAAAAGGCTTTTTTTGTTGTGATGGGAGAAATCTGTTTATTTTTTATTTTTATTTTTATTTTTTTTTTGAGAAATCTGTTTAAAATATATGCAATTTCAGGGAAGGAATAAAAAATAAAAATTAAAAAGGGTAGCATTTTTGAGGGGTATGTGTGAATGTTGGGAAGAATAACTGGCTCCTGAAGAAGGTGGATTTGTATAGGTTAACTGTTTAAAGTATATAACAAGTATCAGCCAAAGTAGACAGCTTACCCTCCTTCTTTCTACTTGGCAAGGTGCCTCTTTGAGTGAAAAATTCTGCAATTTCCTGCTCTTTCTCTCTAAATGACCAAGCATCTTGAGGTCTATCTCCATACCAGCCCTTGCATTTGTTTCCTCTCCTCCATTCTTTATGCCACCGCCTTTGCTTTTGCTTCAGGCCTTTATAAATAATAAGAGGAGCATGGTAAGGAAGGTGCTGCTTGTTGTTCTCTTGTTAAAAGATGGGAGAGAGAAGTGGTCTCCCCGGATGTACTGAGGTAGAGCTGAAGCAGGGTTCACGGTTTCACTGCGTAATCCTGTGACACAGGATATCAGAATCGTGTCTTCATGTTTTTCATCTCTGGGGGAAGAGGGAGTGATTTTTTTTTGGGTGATTTTGTGACAATAGGTGACTCTACCTGTTGATCCCCTAAAGGCCGAGTACGCCTTTGTGTTAAAGGCACACTTGACTCTAGCTTTCCTCCCCGGGATGACTTGGCCCAGGTTAGAGTAGATTCTTGGAGTTTTTAGCTTCCACCCGATTGTTTGGCTGCGAGGAGGGCAGGGCTGGGCAGTGGGGTGTCTGTGCAGTTCGCTGTATGTCAGGCACTGCTCTCGGCCCTTGTAGGTGCTCTCCTAGGTTCTATCACAATGCAGTGTAAGGTGAAATTACATTCTATTTCAGTATCTAAATGAACGACTCCCATCCTTATTTTTAGCCACCGTGAGGCCTTTAGTCCCTGGAGTCCTCCCTCTTTCCAGTTCTAGAAGCCCCAGGGATGCACACCCAGCAGAAAGGTCAGGGCGAAGGAGAGAAGCCTGGCGAGCCCGCTGTTTGCCCCGGGAGCCATCCTGCTGTGCCGCTCCAGGGAACCATGTAAACTGAGGCAGGCTCAGATCTCCAGAAACGGAGCCTATTTGGGAGCAGCGGGCCTCCCGGCGGGTTGGGGAGCAGAGGGCCTGCGAGGGGGGAGGGGCGGCCGGTGGCCCACAGCACCTGGACTTGGGGGGTGCTATGGGCCTGGGGGGATAAGTTTCGGGGGGCAGATGGGCCTGGGGGGGCGGGTGGGCAGATGGGCCTGGGGGGTGCAGGTGGGCAGTGGGGGGCACGAGCCTGGAGGGTGCAGGTGAGCAGTCGGGGGCTCGGGCCTGGGGGGGTGGACGGGTGGGGGGGGAGGCTGACAGGTGGGGGGGCCGGTGGACAGGGGCCGTGCTATGGGCCTGGGGGTGCAGGTGGGCAGGGAGGTGCTATGGGCCTGGGAGGGGCAGGTGGGCAGGGGGGTGCTATGGGCCTGGGAGGGGCAGGTGGGCAGGGGGGTGCTATGGGCCTGGGGGAGCGGTCGGGCCGCGGGGGGGAGGGGCTGGAGGGGGGACAGGCCGGGGAGGGGGGGCGGCCGGGCCTCTGCTCCGGAAAGCGGGGTGGGCAGAACCCAGGCAGGTCGGCGCTGCCTCCCGAGGGCTCATCGCGGCCCGACCCGGTTCTAGGTGGTCGCCCTTCTCCCGAGGCTGCTCGCTGCCGTGGGGTGTGCATGGGGTCAGGGGGTGGGACGGGGAGTCTGCAGGTGAAGAAAGATGACTCTGCCCGGCGTGGGCCTGCATGCAGGTGCGGGTGTGGGTGCGCGGGTGCGGCAGCTGAGCCCAGCGGCAGCGGAGCTGGGGTAGCCCCTCGCCCCCAGGGTGCGCATCCCTCACCCCGTCGCCCCCCCCCTCTTCCCCCCTTCCTCCGCCCTCCCCCCACGCCCTCCCTCCCCCCTGGGGCCCCCTCCCTGAGGAGAATGCCCCCCCTTCCTCCCGCAGCAGCACTTTGTGGGGGCCTGGCACCTTGGCGGTGAAGGTGCCCTTGCAGGGGCCCTGGGTGCCGACTTCCCGGTTCCCTGCGCTCCCGGGCTGTCACTGGGCCTGGATCCGGAGTGCTGCCAGGTGGAGCGCGGGCTGGGGAGACACGGCTCCCTGGGGGCCCAGGTGCCCGAGGGGGAGTCGGGGGCCGCGGGGCGCCGTGCAGTGACCCCGGGGCGGGGCGGCTCCAGGTGGCCTTGGAGTGCCAGGCCCTAGCTCATTCCTCCCCGGTGTCCACCCCGTGGCCCCTGCCAGGTGCAGCAGCCCATGCTGTCCCGAGTCCTGAGCTGCCCGGCGGGTGGGCCCTTGACCTGACCCGGTAACCTGCCAACAGCCTCTCTGGGCCCCGTTACATCCCAGGTGCCCTGGGGGAGGGGCAGGTCAACATGCCCCCCCCCAGGTCAGGTCAGGTCAGGTCAGGTAGGTCAGGTCAGGCCAGGTCAGGTCAGGTCAGGCCAGGTCAGGTTGGGTCACGCCAGGCCAGGCCAGGCCGGGTCAGGCCAGCCTGCAGATTGAGTGTTAATCAGGCTGTAGGGGCTTTGCTGTTGAGCTTGGCTTTTAGTGAAGAATTCGAGGGGGTAGTGTTTTCCGGAGTTCGTGTTCTTCTGACACACTTGAGAGGATTTCTTAGGCATGTAGACCAGTCTGGAATAACCAAGGTACTGCTACCCTGAGAAGTTCCTTATGAGGGACCTTGGGAGGTTCACCCAGCATCTAGGAGATGGGGTTCAGTTGATACTCTGCCTCCCTTTCGCTTTTATTCACCTTTACTTCTTTCAGGGGTGCATTTTAAAAAATGATCTGTGACAGAGACATAAGAATTTTTGAACATAAATAACAAAGATATCTTTAAAGCATTTTGGCAGGAAATGCAGGCATATCCATATACTCATACATGGGAAAATCATTCAGGGCAAACAAGGCTTGCTTAATTAGGTATGTCTTTACTTGCCCTTGCTTTCTTTTTTAAGATGCCAATCATAACATTTTGCATAATCAATCATTATTTTTAAACAGATTAATTTAATGTATGTGAATTATATGTAATAGTGTCTATGCCCCCCCTTTTCTTACTACCTGGTGCTGTGTCCTAGTCTTGAGTTTTTGTAACCTGTGTATGTGTTTTTCTTTCACTTTATCTCTCTCTTCCTTTCGGTCGTTCATCATCCTGTGCAATGACAAAAGCAACTCTAAGACATCGACTTGCTTTTAGAGAAATCCCCGCGCACGCCCTGAAATACAGTAATAAATGATATGTAACAGTAGTTTGAAATAAAAGAGCTATTAAAACAGGAGTATCATGGATAGGGCAGCCAGATGTTCTGGAGGAAATGATGGTGATGCTACTTTGAATGATGGATGATGACACCTTCCATGATAGGAAATATCGTGAGGAACTGACTCTCGACTTGGCATTACCTGTCACCTTCCATTATGAAGAGGACAAAACTAATTCCCCTTCTGCCCTTGAGTAATGCGGTGTAGGAAACACACAGCCACAGGTCATAGCATGGAACTATTTATATCCGGATTTTTTTCCTGTTTTAGTCGGTTTGAGTTGGGAGACAGCTGCTCTGTGAACAGGCACTAGAGGGAGCCAGACCCCTGTGGATGAATTCTTGGTCCTTGCTGGATGGAGCAGGATCCTCGCCCACAAACTTTTGAATTTAGTGCTCATTTTAGTCCACAGACGTGGTTACATGTGTACCTGAAATTTAAAAACTACAGAATTTAGAGAGTCGACTGTTACACATTCAAAGGGACTTAAGGGACCTATTATCTAAATACAACCTATGGACCTTGTTTGGATCTTGATTCAAGAAACAAACCAGCTTTAAAAAGATCTTTGTGGGACAGCTAGGGAAATTTGAACAGGGACTAAGTATTATATCATGGAATTGTTGTTAATTTTATTAGGTGTGATAATGGTATCTTGGTGATGTTAAAAAGCCCTTTTTAAATGCCATTAAAGATACATATGGAAGAATTTTGCATGACATGATATGATGTCTATAATTCACTATAAAATATGAGAAAGAAAATGTGTGTATATGTATGTGTAGATGTAACAAGAGTGATGACATCTTGATAATTGCTGGGTCTGGGGTTCATTATACTATTTGTTCTACTTTTGTGAGTATTGGAAATTTCCCATCAAAAGTAAAAAAAAAAACACACACACAGTATTTTCTTACAATTTATACTTATGGTTTAATTTGTGATCATCTACTGTTTATGTGTATTTCTTAGGTTACAAAGTCAGGTATCCAAGAAAATGTCATCTTTTCCCTCAAAGGGTAGCAGATTATGCTAGTCCAAAATGTTACAGTTGGAGTCCAGGACATTCCACCCCAAATGTGCTGTTACGGTGTATTGATTATTTTGAGCTGAAGGCACTTGAAAAACACCAAATGCAGGCAGAGGCTTTCTCTGGACTCTCCTATCTGCCTAAAGACACGTTTTCCAAAAGGAACCCAGTTGTCATAAATCTCGCTGAGTTTCGTCAGCCAGGGACTCTTGTCACAGGAGAGGAATTAGAAGTTATCATATTCAGATGGACTTTGTCACAAGCTATCATCATACCTCCTATGTGTTCTGCTAAGGACTCATTTATCTTTCCTAAAAATGATTTACTTTCCTCTAAAAGGGCTACATGCCTCCTCCCCGTTCCCGATTAATATGGTATTTAATCCTTGTTTCTGAGCCATCTTGAGGAATTATTTTTTTTTCCTGGTGTTGGGCATGGATTCCACGTTAATAAACTTCTGTTTGTTTTTCCCTTGTTAATCTGTCTTTTATTACAAGGGTCTCAGCTAAGAACTCAGAAGGGTAGATGGAAAATTAATTTCCCTCACCTATGCCCCCGCCCTGTAATATAATCTCTATTTGAGTTTCTATTCCACTAGATATCTGAAACTAAATATCATTTAATTTAGAGCAATCTCACATTGCTGTAAGTCGGAAACTTAATTCAAGATACTCTTAGTTCTGGGTTTTAGCACCGGCGTTGGCACAGCAGTGCAAGTAGTGAAAGCCGGTGAGTGAGAAGTAGTGGTGGTGAGGTGGGAACTGGTCTGTGGTTGTCGTGTCTGTGGTCAGATGCCTAGGAGGACGACGTTGATCTTTCCGGTCAGTTTGTCCCGCAAAGGACAGCCACGTTGCCCGATGCTCGGCGGCAAGCCTTCTCTTCTGTGTTTCTACCTCTCTCCTGCAGTGGGGAAAACATCCAGAGGTTTTCCTATCCTACTCTGGCTTTCTCAGCCCTGCCTATGCAGCCATTGCTGCTCTACTCCTGTGCCACATTTGTCATGGAAGGCCCTGGAGGGTTTCTCTAGAACACTTGCCACTTCCCTCGGCTGTGTTTGGTGACAAAGGCACAGGTGCCTTCTGCTTTCAAGTTCCTTTACAAATCTGGGCACTTTGGGATATACTCAGAAGAGAGGGACATGACACAGGCCACCTTCTTAAGGAAATACCACGATATCCAGCATCCCTTCCTGAAGCCTGTTGTGTCTACGTCTGAACTGGTGGGTGGGCAGGTAGGCACAGTAGGGACTCTTCTCTGATTGCTTATAGCATGAGCGTGCCCAAAGTCCTGCAGAACTCTGGATGCAGAGAAGGGTCAGGGTCAACGGGAAGTTGGAAGGAACATTTTCAATAATTAATATAATAAAATGTTATCCTGTTGAATAATTTATTTTTGTTTTTTAAAGATTTATTTATTAGAGAGAGAGAGAGAGAGGGTACACTTGAGGCGAGTGGGGAGGGGGTAGAGGGAGAGAGAGAGAGAGAATATTTCAAGCAGATTCCCCCCTGGGCTCAGAGCTCGATCCTAGGACCCTGAGATTATGACCTGAGCAGAAATCAAGAGTTAGAGGCACAATGGACTGAGCCACCCACTTGGTTTTCATACTGAAATGAACTAGGGAAACAGTAGGTAAGTGGTTATCAAGAGTGTGGGTTCTGAGAGTAGATAGACCAGTGTGTTGTATTTTTGTCTCTGAGTTTCTTTCTTTCTTTCTTTCTTTCTTTCTTTCTTTCTTTCTTTCTTTCTTTCTTTCTTTCTTTTTTCTTTCTTTCTTTCTTTCTTTCTTTCTTTCTTTCTTTCTTTCTTTCTCTTTCTCTTTCTTTCTTTCTTTCTTTCTTTCTTTCTTTCTTTCTTTCTTTTTCTTCTTTTTTTTTTTAAGATTGTATTTATTTATTCATGATAGACATAGAGAGAGAGAGAGAGGCAGAGAAAGAAGCAGGCTCCTTGGCAGGAGCCCGACATGGGACTCGATCCCGGGACTCCAGGATGGCGCCCTGGGTCAAAGGCAGGCGCTAAACCACTGAGCCACCCAGGGATCCCCAGCCTCTGGGTTCTTTAAGTGGGGATCGGGTATCTATTTGTTAAGGTTTTTAAATCTCAATTTTCTTTTTTTTTAATATTTTATTTATTCATGAGAGAGAGAGAGAGAGACAGAGGCAGAGACCCAGGCAGAGGGAGAAGCAGGCTCCATGCAGGGAGTCCAATGTGGGACTTGATCCCGGGTCTCCAGGATCACGCCCTGGGCTGAAGGCAGGTGCTCCACCACTGAGCCACCCGGGCTGCCCTAAACCTCAATTTTCTTATGTATAAAGCGGAGGCAGTAACATCTATAGTGTCTGTGTATCTGTGTATGTGAAAGTGCACAAAGAGAGTTGGGCCTGCAGTATAGAAGCAATAAATGGCAGCCATTTTCAGGAAGAATAACAAAAGCGGGAAAAAGGCCCATTTGCAATTTTTCCAACTGGTTATTAGACCTTTCCCCTAGGACGTCCCAAGTATTAGGTCAGGTCTCATAGGACTTCATGGGCATTTGAGTGCAGCTCCAGGAAGCTGAAGTCACTGCAGCCGAGAACAGGTTCTCTCTCTGGTACTCACTCTTAGTTACGTAGAGCCTCAAGTCTTGTGGTATTTTTAAGAAACGACTGCTTAGCTTTCATTCCCAGTGTGGCCCATCCTTTATGAACTGTCAGTGGAAAGGAAGCAGATGAAAGGAGGAATTCCAAGGGTATAATATCACCATGGCCTCATGAAACAGGGGGAAAGAAACCAAACAATTTATAGTGGACAAACTTCTAGATGTTTATTGCCAAGACCTGCTCAGAGTAAAAAGAAAATGCAAACAAATGCCATGTCTCTGTCCTGCACTGTAAGAAAAAGCAAAGTTACTTTACTCAGCTTTTAAAAAAAATATTTTCCTTTTCTACTCTCCACTATGGCTTTGGTATTCTGGGTAGGAGAGGAAGATAAATTGCTGCTCGATTTTCCTGGGAGTTTTGACAGTGATTCCATGTTGAGCTGGCCTCTGATTCCTCTTTACTCTTAGACGTTGGAGTTCAATCCCTTCCAGAGAGATGTTCAGCTTTGGGATTAGCTTCCTTCCTGAGGTAATATGGTGCTTGCTGGTGGTGAGGTGGCAAGAATTGACTTGGGGTAAGAAACTGCAGTCTCCCATACACACAGGCTCTCTGTCCAGATATGATCTATTAATTAATCGTATGCATCTATTAGGTTTTAGTGCTTTACTGTGTGAAGTCAGTTCTGTGAAAAAAAATGTGACTTGTATTCCACAATCAGTTATTCTCACAGCACTATTTAACACAAAGCTCTCCGATTCAGAGTGTTTTTAAAAAAGTATCCTTGTATTCTTTTCTGTTGTGGCTGTAAGCCTTATGATGGGTCCATCCAAATAATCCATATAAGCCCTCCATCTGAAGACCTTGAACACCATAAGATCTGCAAAATCACTTTTGCCATATAAACCAGCATATTCACGAGTTTTGGGGATTAGGATATGGATGTCTTTGGGGTCCGTTACTCTAACATATCCTACCCTCTGTTTCATGAAGATTTACTTTTGTCCAGATGTAAAATATGTTCATTCCCATTCCAACACCTCAAAAAGTATCAGCCCAGTTTTGTATTAAATGAAAGTTCCAGATCTCATCAGCTCTAAAGTCCCACAACTCATCAGGTATAGGTGAGGCTCTGGGTGATTCCGAGGCTCAATTTATCTCCATCTGTGAATCTGTGGAACTCAAGAAACAAGTTGCCAGCTCCCTAAGTACAACGATAGGATAAACACGAGATAACAGACATAGATGTTCTAATTCAAAAGGTGAGAAAATAGAAAGAGTGAAGAAGTCACCCGTCCTTCAAGACCCAGCAGGGCAAACATTAAATTTCAAGGCCTGTGAACAAACTTCTGTGGTTCATAGCTTCACCCCCTGGGATGGAGGCTATGGCCTTGGTCATCCTTCTGTCTTTATGAAGGAGAGCAGGTGTTTGCAGATGTGAAGTTTTATCAGTCTGTTTCCTGCTTGGAGAATTTTGGGAATCCGGCAGCTGTCTTTCATTTCATCTTCTCTGCATCCCCTTTAATTCAAGCTGCCAGTGTTTCTACTGCTTAATACTCTCAAAAACCTTGTGGATCTCCCATGTATGTCATGGGGATTTACTCCATTAGATAGGAAGCTTCTTTGCAGATATTTCTTGGATAACTCAACCTCTGGTCCTCATTCCTGACTTCTGCTGAGATTATTGAGAGGACCCATGAATTATGCACCTAATCTATTCAGAGAACTCCCTGGGACTGAATGCTTAGACTTTCTGAGCACTCTGAAGGTTGTTCAGCCACACCCTCCACTTTCTCTCCAGAGCATGATTTCCTAATAAGTGAATCTCCTGATTTTACTGTCTTTTGATATCTGGATAGGTTCAGAGTTTTTCAAATCATCTAGTCCTGGTTTCTCTGGCTGAATGATTCTTCCTTTAACCTCTTTCCTCTAGCACTTTACTATAAGTACCCAGAAGAAACCTGGCCTCACCTTCAGCACTTTGCTTGGAAATCTCAGCCTTATATCCAAGCTCGTCATTTATCAGTTTGCTTTGTAGATAACTGCAGGATACAGTTCGCTTATGCTTTTTGTCACTATATCTATACAACGATCTGCTTTCCTCTAGTTCTCAGTGATATGTTCCTACCTTAGTGGTACTTTTGATGTCCATATTTCTACAGTCTCTTTATGACATCTTAGGTATTCTCTGAGACTATATATATATATTTCTGTGCATGGTTGCCCTCCTCCTTCTGAGACTTCAGTAACAGAATCAACATCCGTATTTCTACAGACAGTCTGTAGGCAATCTAGGCCTTTTACCATGCTCCTCAAAAGTCGTCAAGCCTCTGTCCATTGCCCAGTTCCAAAGACACTCCCACATTTTCAGAGTTTTGTTTTTCGTTTTTTCCAGCTGCGCTTTATTTCTAGGTACCAGAATTTTTATCCATTTCCTGGTGTAACAAATCGTCAAAAACCTAGGGACTTAAAGCAACACAAATTTGTTACCTTATAGTCTGGAGGCAAATATGAAATCTATCTCATGGCTAAAATGTGAAGAAGCAGCAGGGCTGCATTTCTTTTGTACTCTTGAAGATAATTTATTCCTTAATTTTTCCAGCTTCTATAGGCTTCCCATATTCCTTAGTTTTTGCCTCTCTTCCAGCAGCCACACTGCTCTAACCTCGGCTTCCACTGTCACATCTTCTTCTGTGACTCTGACTCTTTGACTCTCTTCTTTCACTTATAAGGATCCTTATGATTACACTGATCCCACCTATATAATTTAGGACAGTCTCTCTACCTTAAATGCTTAAATTAATCACATCTGCAGAGTCCCTTTTGCCAAGTAAGGTAACATATTCACAAGTGCTGAGGACTAGAATGTGGACTTCTCTGGGGGACTATTATTTTGCTCATCATAGCATCTTAACTGTTTCAGGTTGCATTCTCTGGAATCAAGGTCTGAGAGTCCGGTTGAGATGCAAAGATTTTAGGGATTAACACCTGAGGAAGGGAGCAAGAATGGGCAAAGAAAAAGTTGGATTTTGATGTAGGTCTGATAAAACCTTGCCCAACTCAAGGCCAGTTGCTATCAAAGTTGTCCTGTATTGAGTCAGAATGTTACCCCCACCTTGTTCGTTCACCGAATAAACATCACCTACAGTGAAGGAGCTTTCTGCAGCTGAGGCAGACTCTGAAAGAGCCAACCCTTGGAGACTGTCTGCTGGTCACTAGGGGGAAGTTCTTCCTAGAAGGGTACCCTGGATCATGCATCTTCGTGTTTATCATGTGTATTGGGTCATCGTGAATGTGAAAGAGATTAGAAGGTAGGTGTGTAGTTCCTGCAACCTTTGAGTTGGAAGCTTCTCCTGGACCAGCTCTCAAGTCCTGGGACAGTAGTGGTTCAACTATTATAGTATTTAGGGTAGCCATTTAGCTTAGGAAAGAACTCATTTGGGCTCCAGGAACCAATGGCCATAATGGAAGTTTCCCTGTATACTTAGAGCATTCTTTCTGGAGGTTGTTGGGGAAAGTCTAGTTTATTCAACACCCAGATACAGTCTTCTGTCTCCATGCCAATAATTATTGCCATCACCTAATTTCATATTGCTATTATTTATTGAACCCTTACTCTGTACCAAGCACTGTGATAAGTATTTTACATGTAGCATCTCACTTAATCATTTCATTATGGCTGGGAACAGGTCAGGAACCAGATGCGGGTTAAGTAAAAGGGCATGAAAAATTTCAATTCTAGGCCCAGTGATCCTTCTTGGGATTGTTATATCACAGCTCAGCAACAATAGACCTCTGGTCACCATCTTCTTTTGCCCAAGTCTTGACACATAACTACAGTATGTTTAAAACATGGAATGAGGGGTCACTGAGATCAGTTGTTCGAGTTCTAGAACACTGACTACTTTGCCATTCCAACATTGACTCTGTCCTAATAAGTTCCACTGTTTTCTAGAAGGTGCTGAATGGTTTTTCATTCTTTTAAAATTTAGATTCAGGCTTCATTTTTGGTGGGATTTGAGGCCAAATGGGAGGAGAGATTTGTCATGCTATTTGTATTATTAAATTCTGATTACCCAGTGAAAGTGACAGGTAAGACCATTAGTCTAGAAGCTATAGCCAAAGCAACCCTGCTAATTTTCTCTGACACTGAATGTTTTGGTGTGTTTTTTCCTATGCTCAGTATTTATGATGATCAGAAAAACAAGTCATGTCATATATAAAGATATTTGCAAACATGCTTACATTTTCTGTGTGATATGGTGTCTTTTTGAAGTTCTGGGCTCAGCTATGAAAATCTGTTCCACTCTTGTAGACTCGTGTAACTAAAATTTAGACTCTTTTTAAACTATGAGAGAGAGAGCTATCAAAGACAGCTTAAATCCTCTCATTTGTAATTTTGTACTTAAAATTTAAAGTCACATGTTTGAAGTCTCTTACATGATTATAGTCTGCATGTATAATTTCTCTTCAGTGCTAGACACTTTTGAATTCTCTAAAATAATCTGTAACTTCCCAAGCATATTCATGTGAACAAGATCTTGAGTTCTAAATGTATATAGATTTTTATTTATTTATTTTAATTTAAAATTAGCCAACATATAGTACATCATTCGTTTCAGATGCAGTGTTCAATAATTTCATCCTTTCTGATGGCGATGCCTAGTTGGTTTCTATCAGGATTTTGAGCTTTCTGGCAACAAGTAAACTTGAGATAATAGCTTTCTTACAGAAATAGAATTCTCTGGCTATGTCATGAATGCAGTCCTTGAGAGAGAAGGGGGGCACAAATGATTACATGTATGTTTGATGGGACAAGACCTTGACAATTCTGTTAGTGGGTCTCCTCTACAATACACAGGAAAAGCCTTACAACTAGCTTTCCTAAGTTGAGGCTTTCACTGTTTGCCCTATATTAGTTTTGTATTGTTGGTATGACAAATTTCCAGCAATTTAGTGGCTTAAAATGATACAGATGTACTATAGCTCTGGAGGTCAGAAGAAGCTCAAAATGTGTCTCACTGGGCAAAAACCCAATTCTTTGCCATTTCTGGGTTCTAGGGACTGCCTGCATCCCTTGACCAACAGAGTCATTTCAATCTATTATTCTTCTGTTAATGCAGATAAACAGTTATCTGGCTCAGACCCTCTTGCCTCCCTCTTAAAAAGGACCCTTCTGATTACATTAGGTCCTGCTGGATAATTCAGGGTAATTTCCTTAACATAATCACATACTCAAAGTTCCCTTTGCAGTGTATGGTATCATATGCACAGGTTCCAGGGATTTGGACATGGACTTTTTGGTGCGCAGTTATTCAACTTAGCATATACTCATTCATGTTGAGCTTTCCAACCAAAATGGCTCCAGCTAGACCTCTTCAATGGCTTCCTATTTCTTCTCACATCAAATCCATATTTATTTATTTATTATTTTTAAAAAAGATTTTATTTATTTATTCATGAGAGACAGAGGCAGAGACACAGGCAGAGGGAGAAGCAGGACTCGATCCTGAATCCTGGGATCACACCCTGAGCCAAAGGCTGACACTCAACTGCTGAGCCACCAGGGTGTCCCATTTGGAGTTTTCTTTTGTTGGTTCATGACTTTTAAAAACTTCCACTTAGAAGGTAATAAAATAGATCTCAACTTGGTATCTACCGAGTAAACAATAGAGGCTTCTGTATGGATCCATTCCATAACCCACTGTAAAACCATTTTTCCTCATTTGGAGGGCTTGAACACAGATAGTGGACCTTTCTCAAACTTAAAACAATAGACCATGTGGCCTTTTTGTGTTTACTTGCTGGTAATTGTTGATACATTTGATTGAATTTTACTTAAGGTGTAATTTCATTATAACACTCCACCCAGAAGGAAATTATGGATAAAGGGAAAATAGTCCCCCTTACTTTTAATTGTGGAGTTTATCAAAGACGCTTTTGTTATTTACCAAAAGAAACTGATGATTGTTGAATGGCCAATTTGGCTTAGGTCGGTTTGCAATAATGAACTTAGGAAAAAGATATTATTATTATTATTATTTTATTTTATTATTATTTTTTTTAATTTATGATAGTCACAGAGAGAGAGAGAGAGAGAGAGAGAGAGAGAGGCAGAGACACAGGCAGAGGGAGAAGCAGGCTCCATGCACCGGGAGCCCGACGTGGGATTCGATCCCGGATCTCCAGGATCGCGCCCTGGGCCAAAGGCAGGCGCCAAACCACTGCGCCACCCAGGGATCCCTATTATTATTATTTTAAAGATTTTATTTATTTATTCATGAGAGACACAGAGAGAGAGTCAGAGACAGAAACAGAGACACAGGCAGAGAGAGAAGCAGGCTCCATGCAGGGAGTCCAATGTGGGACTTGATCTTAGGACTCCAGGACCATGCCCTGGGCCGAAGGCAGGCACTAAACCACTGAGTCATCCAGGGGTCCCAGATATTATTATTATTGCCTTAATTTTATAGATGAGTATACTAAGGGATGTAAAATCAGGTGACTGAACACTGATAGGTTAGGATTTATATCTAGGCAGTATGAGTTGAAGGTATTTGCATTTCTCTTTATGCAAAACAATTGGTGTATGTTTATATTCACTTGGGGCAATTGGCAGACATGACATATGAAGACTAGAGACTTCTGTGTAGAGTAGTGAAAGGAAA
The DNA here is from genome assembly GCF_905146905.1 of Nyctereutes procyonoides. Classification (NCBI taxonomy): domain Eukaryota; kingdom Metazoa; phylum Chordata; class Mammalia; order Carnivora; family Canidae; genus Nyctereutes; species Nyctereutes procyonoides. The sequence goes on along the minus strand of NW_026575136.1, from coordinate 13,801,963 downwards.
AACATTCTAAAAATTTATTTATTTGAGAGCAAGTGTGAGCAGGGGAGGGGCAGAGGGAGAGGAAGAGGATCTTAAGCAGACTGTCTGGTGAGCACAGAACCCCACATGGGGCTTGATCTCAGGACCAAAATCAAGTCGGATGCTTAACTGACTGAGCCATCCAGGTGTCTGAAGAAAATGTTTAAAGACTTGAAAGTATGGCTTCTTTTCTCCATTAGTAACATTCAAAAGCAGGGTACATCTTTTGCATGTTAAATAGGTCTATTTAGTTTCTTGCCTCCATTGCTGTGGAAGAGAAGTAGGAAGGAACTTACTGATTGGCTTCAAGGTAAACTTACTAGTAGCACTTTACCTGGAAGGAATTTATTGCCCACGTCTCCCAAGATGGTGTAAAGGACTGTTGGCCTGTGTAGACAGTGCAGTTATATACATAGTAATTGATTCTAAATATACAAATCGTATATATAGAGGACTGTATATGGTGTGTGTGTGTATATTTATGTTCCATAAAGGTGTTTTGGTTCATTTCACATAATTCATTTTTCTCTATCTTGAAGTCTTAACTTATAGGACTGTTCCATATATTTTTTAGCCAGAAATACTAAACCTTCAAAGAATATCAATATTGACTATAACGGAATTGACTATAATGGAATATAACTCTATATAGTTATATAGTTATATAACTATAATGCGTTGCTTTTACATTATTGTGGATATTAAGTGATAATTAATTTTAACCAAAGTCACTTACATTGGGGTATCCTTTTCAGTAAAATTTATGAAACACCTACGATGGCAAAATAAAGAATCTGACTCTTAGGGGTGACTACTGATGTCTGATTTATGCACTGTGAGCAAAATGTGATACAGGGAATGGTATCACTATAGATTATGGAAAATTAGAATAGTAAGAAAACTACATTTTAGAAAAATAACAACAATGCAAAGTGTCTTTTAAATTTTTCTTTCTAGCTGGTAAACTCAATTTCAGTCAGGGAATACCTTTAATCATCATCAAGTGAATAATAAATCCCTGCTGCTACTCATCCTGGAGCACAATTCATTGGGTTTGCCCCCATGACAAGCAACCCCATCACAAACCAATGCTTATATAATTTATACTGTTTGCCTTTATGACTTTTAATTTATAGTTCATGTTTGAAACTGCAGGTTATTTTCTCTTTTCAAAGAATTTTAATATGTATGAGATGTTTTTTCAGACCATTAGGCAACTTAGTATCTTATGCCTCAGTTTCAACTGTTTTTAAGAATTAAGGTCTGTATTTTTGCTGGGCTCTCCAGGTTCTTCCCAAACACATTTTTTTTTCCCCAAACACATTTAATGAACAGTATCATATAGCTTATTTTTTTTAATGTCCAGGTGATTCCAAACATAAGTCCAAACTTGGTTAATAGTCTGATTAGGTATTTTTTTACTTGACATGGTAGCAGACAACCGGAGGAAATTTAATTATTTATATAAAGTGGAAAATGAGAAACAGAGACTGGTATAAAAAGACAAAGCATCAGTAATAATAATAGTAATGGCAATAATCCCCAAGTTTGCTGGTCTTTTCACTTTCTTATTAATGGTGCCTTTTAATGAATAGAAACTGCAAAGTTAACGAAGTCTAGTTTATTCATCTTTACCTTTATACTTAGTGAATTTTGTGTTCCTTTGAAAAAAATCTTTGAGCTAGATCAAGAACACATTTTCCTGTGTAGTCTTTTTTTTTTTTTTTTTTTTTAGATTGACTGATTTTAGGGAGTAGGGTTGGTAGGGGCACAGGGAGAGGGAGTGCGAGAATACCAAGTAGACTCCTCGCTGAGCATAGCTCCTGACCTGGGGCTTGGTCTCAGGACCAGGACTCCGAGATCATGACCTGAGCTGAAAGGAAGAGTCGGGGACTTAAGTAACTGAACCACCCAAGCGCCCCTTCCCTTGTAATCTTATGGGAGGCTTAGTGCAGTGCCTTTCACGTTTAGGTCTGTGATTCACTTGGAACGGAGAAGTTTATATGTATGTGGTATGAGGAAGAGATAACATTCCCCCCCCCCCAGTTGATCTAGCACCATTTATTGGTAAGATCACTCTCTCTACAGTATTATGGTTGACACCTTTATTGTAAATTGGCTTACTCTAAGTGTCTAGGAATATTTCTAGACTTAATTTTTCCATTGGTCCATTTGTCTGTTCTTGTACCTGTAATTTAATTGATTTCTGTAGCTTTGTCTCATGTATTGATAACTGGTAGTGGAGAAACCTTCTACTTTGTTTCTTTTCTTGAAGATATTGGCTATTTTGTAATCAGGTTGTTAATTTCTCCCTACCTTATCCTTAATTGCTAGCATTTTGATTGGTGCTACCTTAAATTCGGAGAGAATTGATGCTTTTAATAAGACCACGTCTTCTAAATCATGCACATGGTACTTCTGCATGGAGGTCTTGCTCATCTTTTGTTAGATTTATGTTTAGGTGTTTGATATTTTTTGATGCTAGTATAAATTACATTTTTCTACAGTTTATTTCTCATATAGAAATACAGTTGATTTTAAAATATTGATCTTGTATCTTGTGACCTTACTAAATTCTTTTGTCATTCATACTTACCTTTAGATCCATGTATTTTTAGATATTCATGTATTTTTAGATATTCTGTGTAGATTCATTTATAATTATTCTGTTCATGACACTATCTTTTTTAAATCATTTAAAAAAATTTATTTTGACAGAGAGAGAGAGAGAGAGAGAGAGAGAGAGAGCAAGAGCATAAACACAAGCAGGGGGAGCAGCAGAGGGAGAAGGAGAAGGAAGCAGGCTCTCCGTTGAGCAGGGAGCCTGATGCAGGGCTCCATCCTAGGACCCTGGGATCATGACCTGAGCTGAAGGCAGAAGCTTTAACTGATCAAGCCACCCAGGTGCCTCTCTTCATGACATTGTTATATATTTTTTAATCTAAGGAAACACGTCTTTCATCACTTCTGGAAAATTTCCTGCCTTTGTTTTAGTTGAATATAGCTCCTTCATTTTTCTAGTTTTTAAATTTCTTTCTCTCAATCAGAGATATTATTGCAAAACTTCACATCATCAAAGATACCAAAGAATCTGCAAAGCAACCTGAAAGAGAACGATTATTCATAAAGGAACAGTAGGTAGATTGACAACAGATTTCATGTTACCAGAAAAAGAAACTGAAGGACAGCTATCTGAAAGGATAGCTAAGAGAAGCTATCAACCTAGAATTCTTTTTTTTCTTTAAGATTGTTTATTTATTTATTCATTCATGAGAGACACAGAGAGAGGCAGAGACACAGGCAGAGGGAGAAGCAGGCTCCCTGTGGGGAGCCCGACGTAGGACTCAATCCTGGGATCCCAGGGTCACGTTCTGAGCTGAAGGCAGATGCTCAACCACTGAGCCACCCAGGTGTCCCCTAGAATTATCAGACTAAAATTTCTTTCAAGAAAGTGTGAAGTAAAGACATTTTCAGTGGCAGACTCAATTTGATTCTCCAGTAACATTATTAAGAAATACTTATTATGTATATGTCACTAGGACGAGAGAATAAAACAGTATTAGGGGGATGGGGAGAAGATGTAACTACATGATAGATTTAAACAAGTGTTTGGAGATTACCATGAGCAATAATAGTCTTCCCGTACATTTGAAAACTTTATTTATTTATTTATTTATTTATTTATTTATAAAGATTTTTTATTTTTTTTATTTATTTATGATAGTCACAGAGAGAGAGAGAGGCAGAGACACAGGCAGAGGGAGAAGCAGGCTCCATGCACTGGGAGCCTGATGTGGGATTCGATCCCGGGTCTCCAGGATCGCGCCCTGGGCCAAAGGCAGGCGCCAAACCGCTGCGCCACCCAGGGATCCTATTTTTAAAGATTTTAATTATTTATTCATGACAGACACACAAACAGAGAGAGAGAGAGAGAGGCAGAGACACAGGCAGAGGGAGAAGCAGGCTCCATGCAGGGAGCCCGATGTGGGACTTGATCCCCAGTCTCCAGGATCACACCCTGGGCTGAAGGCGGCGCTAAACTGCTGAGCCACCCAGGGCTGCCCGAAAACTTACTTTAAAGGAACAATTTTCTTTCTTTTTTTTTTTTTTTTAGGAACAATTTTCTAAAAAAAAAAAGTTTTCAAATTGGATGCTGGAACAGGCCAAGATTCATTAATAACACTGAGTAAAATGAAATCATTCCATATAAAAAAGTCAAAATAAAGGCCCAGATGGTTTAAGTATGAATTCTAACAACTCTCCAGAAACAGATTACCTGTATACAAATTATTGCAATAAATAAAAAGGACTTTTCTTCTCATGCTTATTTTATGATATTTGTATAACTTTGGTTATAAAACAAGATATATTAGGACAATACAAGGAAAGAAAATTATGAACATAGATATAAAATTACTAAAAATACCATTAAACAAAATTTGCAAGTGCTTATCATGATGAAATGTATCCCATCTAAGTTGATTTTACTCCAAGAATAAAAGACATTAACATTAGATAAAATGTAATTTTGGGATGTCGGGGTGGCTCAGTGATTGAGCATCTGCCTTCAGCTCAGGGTGTGATCCTGGAATCCCAGGATCGAGTCCCATGTCGGGCTCCGTGCATGGAGCCTGCTTTTCCCTCTGCCTGTGTCTCTGCCTCTCTCTCTGTCTCTGTCTCTCATGAATAAATAAATACAATCTTAAAAAAAAAGTAATTTTAAACCAGAAACTCTCCCTAAGCTAAAAAAAAAAAAAAAATCTATCAAACCCGCAGCAAGTATCATGCTTAGTGGTGATACATCTGAGAAGAAAACAGACTACACTCTGCTTGGCAAACGTGTTGCTTGTCTGGGGTCTATTTAGATGATTGAAGAATATCCTCTTTTGTATATCAACTATATATTTGAAAACTTCTAAGTGATAAACTGCGGTTCATGTCAGAAGAGCTGTGATCTACAGATAATTTATTTTTAGGTGTCAAACAGTTCGTTCAAGCACTTTCAGATTTCAGTGCTGGGAATTTGGTTTTGACATTTAGACAAAGACAGACTGCTTATATTTTAGAGGATTCCAACTTAAATTCATCTTCTAATCTGATTATATACACATTTCATACAAGAATTTATCCATATAATACATTGGGAAAATCCATAACAGAGGTATTGCTTTAACTTATGTAATAAGATAATGATTGTTGTATAATGTTATACTGAATCTTTTGCTATTGCATGCCACAAGAAAGAGCTATAGCAGGCGTAAGGATTGAAAAGGGGGAACAGGTGGTTGGCATTCCTAGATCGTATGATTGTCAATCCAAGAGAATTAGAACCAATAAGGAAATTCAATAACTTTTACTAGATACAATGCAATTTTAAAACAGCTAATGGCATTTTATTCAGAGACAAAAAGCAATTAGAAAATGTAATTAGAATAGAGATCCCACAGACAATGGCAAGAAAAATGATAAGTAATCTTGGAGTACCTTTAACAAAAGGTACTTAAGATATTATTTCTAAAATGATACATTTTATAAAATCTAAAATTATAAAACTTTATTAAAATATGAAAGAAAATCTAAATAACTGAGAAGCAGTCTCTATTGATGGATGAGGTTACCGAGTACCATATGACAGCTGCCTCTAAGTTAATTTATAAACAATGGAATTTGAATGACATCAATAGTATTTTTATTTATTTATTTATTTGATTTTTTTAAAAAAAATTATTTATTCATGAGAGGCAGAGACACAGGCAGAGGGAGAAGCAGGCTCCATGCAGGGAGCCCGATGTGGGACTTGATCTGGGACCCAAGGATCACGCCCTGGGCCAAAGGCAGGTGCTAAACCACCGAGCCACCCAGGGATCCCCCCAAATAAGTTCTTGATGGAGATAGAGCTTTGGAACAAAACAAAAGCCCAGAAATACATGAATATAAAGTTGGTGCATTTAGTTACTTAATACTTATTAAGCACTCTCCTTTGTGCTAGTGGGGGCTTCTTCAGGTTGTCTTCCAGGTTCCTTTGACATGATCCTGCTGGTCATTGATAATGTCCTTACTACTGACAACATTTTCCAGACTCACCCGGTACGTTTCCTGCTCCTAACCTGGAATCAGCCATTTCTCCAAGAAGTCCTGATTTCTCTTATGGGAAGTAGAATTGCAAGACCATATCCAAATGTGAGGGGTGCTCATTGCTGTTGGGTTGGTACATGTTCCTAGGCCTTTTCAGTTAACACAGCTAAAAAATTAAATGTGTATTTCATATACACATATATGTATACAAACACATATGAGACATATGTATGCATGTATTCAATATATTACTATATTATATATTATAGAATATTATATGTATTTAAAGTGTGAATTCACAGATACTTAAAAAAATTATTTATTTAATTTAAGACAGAGAGAGAGTGCATGAGTGTGTGGGGGCGGGGGTAGGGGCAGAGGGAGAGGGAGACAGAATCCTGAGCAGACTCCGTGCTGAGTACAGAGTCCCACTTGGGGCTCAGTATCATGACCATAAGATCACATCTGAGCCAAAACCAAGAGTTGGTCACTTGACTGTACCATCCAGGCACTCCTATAATGATACTTTATTTTTAAAAAAATTGTAAAAAAAAGATTTATTTATTTGAGAGAGAGAGTATGTATGAGCTGAGGGGAGGGGTAGACAGAGGAAGAGAGAGTCCTAAGCAGACTCCACACTGAACATAGAGCCTGACCTGGGGCTTGATCTCACGACCCTGAGATCACAACCTGACCCAAAAACCAGGAGTTAGAGGCTTAATTAACTGCGTCACCCAAGTGCCTATAATGATACTTTCAACTGAAATTCAGGAATGCAAGATTTTTGCTTATGTTTTTATATATTAAAACTATATCTCCTTTGAGATTGGGAATCATGGTTGTCAAGGACACAAGGGATGGGGAAATCACAATATCCTATCATCACGTTTGCTTTATCCTCCATACAGAATCACCTAGATTTATCTACATGCAGAATCATCTTAAAATGATAATTCTAATACAACCATGGCCGGCAGGATTACAGAAAACACTGTTTTCTTGTAAATATTGTCTTTGCTTTCTGGGTTTTGTTATGTAGTTGTATTGTCTGCCTTCATATGGAGGTTTGGGGGGATTCAGATCCGTGTTGCTGCTTATATAGCAGTACATGCTAGCTCAGAATTGCCTTTTGAAAATTCTGAAATTTGCTTGGATAATTAAACATATGTAAAGAGTAATCCATTTGGCTGATTATTGTTCAGTCTAGGATGTACTTTATGATTTATTTCTAAAGGCCGTGATAGTACCATGAGTCCGTGTGGTGGGCCTTTCCAGACTAATCCTACTGAGGATCCCAGAAGAAGGTCAAACAAACTATAATAGCAATTGGGGAGGGTCTTTGGAATTGTAATGAGTAGAGGGACCAACATGTGGCCTGGAAAGTTTTAATGTAGTCAATACTTTTGAGCTACCCTTCAGAACTATCCAAATAATGATACACTGTAAGTCAAAGCAGGGTGACTGCCATCTAAGTGCAGCATTGAAAAAATGACCTGTTGCTTCCTCTCAACCAGATTGCTATTTCTATGCAGAAATCCTGGAGCGGCGCTTGCAGTAGTAGACATACATGTATTATGTTTTGGTTGCCTGTCACTCATTTCCCCTACTTTAGCGTAAGCACACTCATTTCTTTTTTTCTTATTGTTTAATTCATTTAAAAATAAAGTAAAAATTTTAGAGCAGTTTTAGATTCACAGTAGAATTGAAGGGAAGGTATAGCAATTTCTCATATACCACACACACAGCCTGCACACATGCAGAGCCGCCCTCATCAGCATCCCCACCAGTGTGGTATAGCTGTTACAGTTGGGGAGCCTACACTGACACACTCTGGTCACCCAAAGTACATAGTTTACATTATGGTTTACTCTTGATGTTGTACATCCTGTGGGTTTGGACATGCATCCATCATACGGTATCCTATAGACAGAGGATTTTCACTGCCCTAAAGATTTGTGCTCCCATCTATTTATTCTTCCCTCAACCCCTGGCAACCACAAGTCTTTTTATTGTTTCCATAGTTTTGCCTTTTCCAGAATGTCATAAAGTTGGAATCTTACAGTATGTAGTTAATTTCCTTTTGAAGAATTATCTCTCCCTCTAGAAATTTTCTACCTTTAGGGGATTATCTCCAACTAAGGGTAGGCATGTGACTCCAGCTAAATTAATCAGACTCTTACGGAATTTCCGTTACTGATGGGAGTGATACAGAAAGGTTCAAGATGGTAGGGGATTATTCATTCCAGTGATGGTATTGTGATGAGAATGCTGATTAATTCCCCGTGCCTTGGAGCTGCCCTGATTCTTGATATTTTTTGCAGCTAGTTTGTCCATTGTTACTGTCAATTTTGTGAGTTCTTTAATAACCACTTAATATATTTATCTTCTGTTTAGAGCTGGTTTCTCTTATAGCAAACAACTGTATCTGATTCATTGGTGATCCCTCGAGTACATTAGAAATGTTCAATCTATTCAAATTATATTTCTTCCTTAAAATTTCTTGCAGAGCTGGTTTGGAGGTCACATATTCTTTCAGTTCCTGCCTGTCTTGGAAGCTCTTTATCTCTCCTTCCATTTTGAATGAGAGCCTTGCTGGATAAAGTATTCTTGGTTGCATGTTCTTCTCATTTAGGACCCTGAATATATCCTGCCAGCCCTTTCTGGCCTGCCAGGTCTCTGTGGAGAGGTCTACTGTTACCCTAATATTCCTCCCCATGAAAGTCAGGGACTTCTTGTCTCTTGCTGCTTTAAGGATCTTCTCTTTATCTTTGGAATTTGCAAGCTTCACTATTAGATGTCGAGGTGTTGAACGGTTTTTATTGATTTTAGGGGGGGATCTCTCTATTTCCTGGATCTGAATGCCTGTTTCCCTTCCCAGATTGGGAAAGTTTTCAGCTAGGATTTGTTCAAATACATATTCTGGCCCTCTGTCCCTTTCGGCGCCCTCGGGAACCCCAATTAAACGTAGGTTTTTCTTCCTCAGACTGTCATTTATTTGCCTTAATCTGTCTTCATGGTCCCTTAATTGATTGTCTCTTTTTTCCTCAGTTTCCCTCTTTGCCATTAACTTGTCTTCTATGTCACTCACTCGTTCTTCCACCTCGTTAACCCTCGTCGTTAGGACTTCTAGTTTGGATTGCATCTCATTCAATTGATTTTTAATTTCTGCCTGATTGGATCTAAATTCTGCAGTCATGAAGTCTCGTGAGGCCTTAATGCTTTTTTCTAGAGCCACCAGTAGCTGTAGAATAGTGCTTCTGAATTGGCTTTCTGACATTGAAGTGTAATCCAGATTTTGTAACTCTGTGGGAGAGAGGGCTGTTTCTGATTCTTTCTTTTGAGGTGCGGTTTTCCTTCTAGTCATTTTGCTCAGTGCAGAGTGGCCAAAAACAAGTTGTATTGGAACACGGGGGAGTATCACTGGTCCGTCCAGCTGGTCTTCTGGGGGAGGGGCCTGCTGCGTTGATTTTCAGGTGTTAGCACTTGGGGGAGCTGTTCTGCCCCTGCCTGCTGCAGGAGAATATGTGACCTCCAAACCAGCTCTGCAAGAAATTTTAAGGGGGACTCTTAAAACTCCCCTTTAAGAAGAAGTTCAGTGGAACAATCCACAAAAACAAGGACTAAATAGATATCATGATGACACTAAACTCATATCTGTCAATAGTAACTCTGAACATGAATGGGCTTAATGACCCCATCAAAAGGCGCAGGGTTTCAGACTGGATAAAAAAGCAGGACCCATCTATTTGCTGTCTACAAGAGACTCATTTTAGACAGAAGGACACCTACAACCTGAAAATAAAAGGTTGGAGAACCATTTACCATTCAAATGGTTCTCAAAATATACCCTAAAAACTATAGAACACTTCTGAAAGAAATTGAGGAAGACACAAAGAGATGGAAAAATATTCCATGCTCATGGATTGGCAGAATTAATATTGTGAAAATGTCAATGTTACCCAGGGCAATTTACACGTATAATGCAATCCCTATCAAAATACCATGGACTTTCTTCAGAGACTTAGAACAAATTATTTTAAGATTTGTGTGGAATCAGAAAAGACCCCAAACAGCCAGGGGAATTTTAAAAAAGAAAACCATATCTGGGGGCATCACAATGCCAGATTTCAGGTTGTACTACAAAGCTGTGTTCATCAAGACAGTGTGGTACTGGCACAAAAACAGACACATAGATCAGTGGAACAGAACAGAGAACCCAGAAGTGGACCCTGAACTTTATGGTTAACTAATATACGATAAAGGAGGAAAGACGATCCACTGGAAGAAAGACAGTCTCTTCAATAAATGGTGCTGGGAAAATTGGACATCCACATGCAGAAGAATGAAACTGGACCACTCTCTTGCACCATACACAAAGATAAACTCAAAATAGATGAAAGATCTAAATGTGAGACAAGATTCCATCAAAATCCCAGAGAAGAACTCAGGCAACACCCTTTTTGAACTTGGCCACAGTAACCGGAGAAGGACAAACAGTGTATGTTCTCATTCATTTGGGGAATATGAATAATAGTGAAAGGGAATATAAGGGAAGGGAGAAGAAATGTGTGAGAAATATCAGAAAGGGAGACAGAACATAAAGACTTCTAACTCTGGGAAATGAACTAGGGGTGGTGGAGGGGGAGGAGGGTGGGGGGTGGGGGTGAATGGGTGACGGGCACTGAGGGGTACACTTGACGGGATGAGCACTGGGTGTTATTCTGTATGTTGGTAAATCGAACACCAATAAAAATTAATTTATAAAAAAAAATTGTATTTCTTCTTCCAACAGTTCTTCTATCCTTATTTCCCTGCTCTATTGAAAAATATACTTTAAAATTTGCTTATTAGTTATGTTTATTGTCTATCTCCTCCTTTAGAATATATGCTTTATGAGGGCAAGCATTCTTTAGGTAAATCTGTTTCTTTGCATTGTGTATCCTAAGTACCTAGGGAGATTCTTGGAACATAATAGGTACTCCAGAAATATTAGTGAGTTTAATAAAGCTTCTAAGCCACTGTGTTTTAAGTCTCTTGATTGCCTCTGTATGGAGCAATGCTTTGTCTCAGTTCACTGTAAAATGTCGGCATGTTTTTGCTGCAGGTGGTTTTGGCATGTTATCCCTGTGTAGGTTGGGAGAAAATGTAATTACAGTGGAGGAGAATAACAGTGGCTCTCCACCTCCAAGGAAATGAAAAAATAAAAAACAAAACTGAGGGCTCAAATGGATTTAGTTGATATCTTGATATCTAACATAAACCCGTTTTACTTAAAGGAAATTTTGGAAATACTAGTGTCATAATAAGGTAAAGGTATACTTGACTAAAGGACTCAAAAATAAATCATTCATTTTTAAAAAATATTTTATTTATTTATTCATGAAAAACACACACACACACACACACACAGAGGCAGAGACACAGGTAGAGGAAGAAGCAGGCTCCATGGGGGGAGCCCAATGCAGGACTCGATCCTAGGACCCTGGGATCACCACGTGAGCTAAAGGCAGATGCTCAACCACTGAACCACCCAGGTGCCCCGATAAAACATTCATTTTTACAAAAAATACAAAAAAAAATTGCACTTACTCCAACGAAATGACATAGCACCTAGCTGAGACTGAAAGTCATAATCAGGGCGAGGGCCTTGGATTGACAAGGTCAGCCAGGAGAGGATAGCTAGTAGGTGATTTGAGGCATCGTTATAGAGAGTAAGCTCAGAATGAGGTTATTATCTGAATGTTACAATTGCTAGCAGAGGGTAAATTGAACAACTTATCTTGCACAAGAAAAAAGACTTAATATTTATTAGACAAGTCTTGTTTCACATAAGCTTTGCATATATTATTTTACATATGCCTTTCATATTTTTTTTCACATTATCCTCAAATAAGTCCATGTCTTAGCACTTTCATTTTATAAACAGAAAAAACTCTGAATAAGAAAAGTTAGTTAACTTATAGTCACACAACAAGAAAGTGCCGGGCCCAAAGTGTAAATCTAAATCTCAGGTCAACCTAAATCTCCTGCTCTTCCTACTACATCATCTCTGACACAAGAAATTGAATCTGAAACTATAGAAAACAAACCACTTTCTGTGGGTAAAGATGGTGGATTGAAGATGTACAACAGCTACCACTCCTTTGTCAAAACCCAAACCTTTCTGCAACAGTAATTTTTTTTAAAGTCGTAAGCATGCGAGGACAAGAGAGCAAGAGAGGAACAACAGAATTTGGGAAACTGATAAGCAGACGGAAATGTGGTGATTGACTGAGCAGACTTAAGATAACCGAATCCCAAGCTGGCAATGGAAGAAGTGGAGTAATAATAAATTGATTTACACTGTTGAATCAACAAGATCTGATACCTGAGTAAGTGAAAGGAGAATGGTCTGATTTTGAAGCAGTAGGCTCCCCAGGTCTACATGCACCTCCGCAGAGCTGTCTGATGGCTTGCTCCTTTCACATCCTGAAGACTGAGGATACGCTCTCTGGAGAAGGTGACGTAGAAAGTCACTGGAGGATTTCATGTACATTTGAGGACAGAGGCCATCCTGAAAGCAAGGGAAAGAGTTAAAGTTTGATACTCAATTGTGAAGCCACTGATTGTCTTTACCTGCACACCTCACAAGCTGGCAGCTGGCCCATATCCTGTAGGTGAGGCATTCAGGTGATTGTTCTCTGGGGATCCAAGCAGCCATGGCTCTCCCAAGAGGAGAGTCCTAGTGATACCATCGGGGATTCTTTACTGAAATAGTTTGCTTCATCAGAACTGAAGCCCATGCAAACTAGCTCCAATTTTGTGCTCAGAGCTTCTAATCAACATTTAAATTTTTTTTTTACGTTTTTTAATGGTGGTAAAAAACATACAATTTCACATCTTCATGATTTTTAAATGTGTAGCTCAGCAGCGTTAAGTATATTCACATAGAGATTGTTCAGTAGATCTCCAGAACTTTTTCACCTGGCAAAACTAAGTATATCCTTTGAACAACAACTCCCCACGTCCCCTGCCCCCACCCCTGGCAACCATCATGTTCTGTCTCTGTGGGTCTGACTACTTTAGACACTTCTTAAAAATGGAGTGAAATAATATTATCTTATTGTGACTGGCTTATTCCACTTAACATGACGTCCTCAGAATTCATTCATTTTGTAGCATGTGACAAGATTTCTTCCTTTTTTTAAATTAGAGACAGACAGAATCCCAAGCAGGCTCCACACCCAGCATGGAGCCCAGCGTGGGGCTTGATCTCACAACCTTGATGTCATGAGCCAAAATCAAGAGTAGGACACTCAACCAACTGAGCCACCCAGGTGCCCCAAGATTTACAATTTTTCTTTTTTTAAAGATTTTATTTATTTATTCTTGAGAGACAGAGAGAGAGAGAGAGAGAGAGAGAGAGAGAGAGAGAGGCAGAGACACAGGCAGAGGGAGAAGCAGGCTCCCTGTAGGGAGCCCGATGTCGGACTTGATCCCAGGACCCCGGGATCATGCCCTGAGCCGAAGGCAGACGCTCAACCACTGAGCCCCCCAGGTGTCCCAATTTACTCCTTTTAAAAGTCTGAATAATATTCCAGTTTCTAATCAGCTTTTAACATGCCACTCATAGCTGTGTGGGACAAGGTAGAGTTACCAGGCATCAGAAGAAAGCCTCTTACATGAAAAATTGAGAGACACAAATAAACGTAAAACACCAGATCATTCAGAAATAAGATCATGTTTTAAAAGCTATCAATTAAAATGTCAGAGAATAGAAGATATCACATAGGAAGCAATAATGGAATAACCATTAGAAAAAAAAAAAAGAACACTAAACACGAGAAAAATCCCCTAAACCAAAAATTCCCCCAAACCCCCAAAATTCCCTCCAAACCTCAGTGGTGGAAATATCAAGCTGAGGAAATTTTTCAAAAGTGGAGGAAAAGGAAAAGAAACATGGAAAATAAGAGAAATAAGATAAAATTAGATCAACAGGTCAGAAAACCTAAAGTCTAAAATAATAGGAATTCTAGTTGAGACAATAGAGGAAATGGAGGGGAGATAATCAACAAACTAATATACAAAAATTACCCAGAATGGAAGGGCATGAATTTTTCATGAAGGATTCATATAGTTCCTTGCAAAATGGCTCACCATCATGAAATCTCAGGACAGCAGGACAGTAAGAGCACTCTACAAATTTATAGAGTGTTTAGAAAAAGAGAGATTAGAATGATGTCAATATCACAGCAGCAGTGCCGGAAGCTAGAAGACAATGGAGAAACATCTTCAAAACTGATAGAAAATGATATCCAATTTAAAATTCTGTACCCAGCTAATTTATTAACCATGTATCTAATTAGTATTAAACTTGTGAGTGCCATGGCTCTACTTTATCATTTCATATACTGGGTGCTGTTACAGAAATGAATATAAAAGAAGATAGGTCAATTCTCTGTATTTTCTTTTTGTGTTGCTTTAAAATAAACTTTGATTTTAGTGTATTTTAGATTTATAGAAAAACTGTAAAGATAGTACAGTGTTCCCATAACCACATAACCCCATACCTAGTTTGCCCTACTAACGTCCTACATTAGTATGGTACGTTTGTCATAATTTTGGAACCATTGTTGATATGTTCTTTGTCAGATTTTCTTCATTTTTACCTTGTGTTCTTTTTCTGTCAAAAAAGATCCTGTCCAGGAACTACATTACATTTAGACATCACATGTCCTTAGGCTTCTCTTGACTATGATGGTTTCATAGACTTCCTGTATTTTTGATGACCTTGATAGTTTTGAGGGGTAGTGGTCAGGTATTTTTTAGATATCTCTGAATTGGGATTTATCTGATGTTTTTCTTATGATCAGACTGGGGTTATAAGTTCTTGGAAGGAAGACCTCAGAGTAAGGTGTCATTCTCATCACCCTGTAGGAAGGGTATGTAGTATCAGCAACCCTAATCACTGGTAATGTTGACCTTGATCACTTGGCTAACCCAGTCTCTCTTTTTCTTACTGTACTCATTCCAAGGAAGTCACTTCTGTTGCCCACATGTAGCGGGTGGGAGTTAGGCTCCACATCTGAGTGTAGAGTATCTATAAAAGTCATTTGAAATTCTTCTGCATGGTAGATTTGTCTTTTCCCTTCTCATTTATTTATTCAATAATTTGTTTATGTCAGTATTGACCCCCGGGTATTTATTTTATACTCTGGATTATAATCCAATATTTATATTTATTTTGTTGTGTATTTCTTTTTGTGGCACTTATTTCAGAGATGCAGTGTCACAAAGACCCAGAAAGTTGTCTTTCTTTGAGTCTATAGCCTTTAGTCTAGATCCCAAAGCAGATAAAATTGATGTACTGAAAAAATGCCCTTCTACTTGTATACAAGTCACAGACTTTTATTAAAACAAATGCAGTCAGCGTTCTCTGTTAGCAATGAAAACCATTCCATGGAAAGCACAGTGCCTGTGGAGCTTACGATCCATTCACTTACTGTAATGCCATTTCCCCTGAATTAGGTCCGTTGAGATAAATTTATGTTGTAGTTAACCTGAGCTGCTATAGAACTTGAGCCATTAAAATGCCTCTTACTGTACTGATTATCATTTGACTCATACCCCTGTCAAGCAATATATGTAGGGAAATGTGTTTTCTTTAATTTTGCAATGACTTTATAGCAGAGAATTACATTTAGAGCTTCTTCAGCAGGTTTATAAAAAAACAATCTTCACAAGATTTAGATACTCTGAATATTTCTTTTGGAAATATATTTGTTGTTTTCATTCTCCCAAGGAATTTCTCTATCTGTGGTCCTCATGGACTTAGGCTGTACACCTTCAATCATATAAAGTACGATAATTGTCCAAAACAAAGACTCATGACAAGTCATTAACCTTGGAGAGGTTACACAGAACACTGTAGAGTTGCAGAAGAAGAACAACTTTAATGTGAATGTTTCTTCAGTTTCATCATTCAATGTGAGGATTTCTATCAATTGCTGCTATAAGTCACTTATCAAATTTAAGAAATTTCCTTCTATTCCTTGCTCAATAAGGTATCTTAAAATTTGAGAATTCATGTTGAATTAAGCACTTCTAAAGAAAGGGTCATTTTTCTTTTCTCCTTTAATCTGTTAATGTAGTGATTTGCATCAGTAGATTTTCTGCCTGAATTTTCTATGTTGGCCATTCTTATATTCCTGGGGAAAAATGTTACATGGTTCATATAAAATATAAATTATTTGTTCCTTGAGGAGTTGGTAATGCTTTCTTATAAAAGCATCTTGGGCCAGCATCCTAACCATTGGGCAGATCTTTTACTACTTAAAAAGATTTCTTCCACATTTATTGATCTATGTAGTTTAATAAGTCTTCTTGAGTTAATTTTGTTAATATTTTCCTAGGTGATCACTTCTTATATCCAGATTTTCAAATTTATTGGTACAAAGTTGTACTATATTATCCTGAAATAAAAATAATATTCCTTATGTATATCTTATCTTTCTTGATCCTGTCTAAATGTTGTTATTTGTGTGTTTTTCTTATTTTATTTAAACTTACCAAAGTTTGTCTATTTTATTAGTCTTCTCCAATAGCCAGTTTTGAATTTACTTGATTTATTGATTTCTACTTTTTTAAAAAAATAAATAAGATAACACAACAAATAACCATTTAAATAACTTAGTCCTTTGTGGGAAAGATTTTGACTGGAATTGTATTGGTGATGGAGAAAACATCCAGGTCAGCCCTGCTGCCCCTCTCCTTGACAAAAATAAAAGTCTTGGGTTGCTTAAATTGCTCTATTTTCTTTTTTCGTAGGAGAGCAACTGTATTGGATAGTGGTATTCACAGATTTGCAGACTTTCAAAGGTCTAAGGATATGTCCCATGAGGCTGCCAGTGGTGTTTTGTCTTTAACAAACTGGCTTTGTTGGAACTGCAAAGATCCCACCCGCAGAAGATGACTGCTGCTTTAGTTACTACTGTCAACTTCTCCATAATGCATAAAATTCTAAGGTAATGAGGAGAGTTATAATGGGTAGTGGAGAAGTCCATGTGGGTAAACCAACTTATATAGCAAAATAGGTAAATGATTTTACACTACGATTTTGTATCCATTATTGAGTCTGAAACACACAGAACACTAGCTTCTTAGTGACACTTGAAAATAGCTGTATCAGTCCTTTACTGCCTCTGGGGTCCTTTTATGACCATCCCTGCTGAAAAACTTCAATGTTGAGGGAGAAAATAGAAATATTCGCATTTGGAATTAAGTTTTCCATCACTTTCTATCTTTATTCTTACTGATACACATTTGTGCAAACATGAAAGCCAGGATTGATTAGAACAATAATTTTGTGGCCCACAGAACACATGCTAAATCAGCACTCTTGTCTGGAAGCTGGACATTTATCTTTCCAAGCCAGGCTAACACCTAATTGTCTCCACATTGTGAGAAGTGTAAAGGCCATCACGACAATGGGGCAGAAAGTTGAGCCAACTCGATTTATTTAACACTTCATAACACTCTGGAGTTTTTCTTCACTGCCCAGGCTTGTAAAATTTATTATGAACCTTTAATCCCTCCCCCTGCTTTCCTGAGGGTTTTAAAGTGAATATAAAACAACAACAAACAGAGTCTATAAAAGCGTTTCCACCCCCGCCGCACATGTTGCCTTGTGTGTGCTCAGCCGGCAGGCTCGTCAGTGTCCCTAAGAACTTGTCCCGGTCGCGGACACGTTGGCCAGTTTAGGCCAGGCCTGCCTGCACTCCAGCTCTCTGCAAGAGGGGTGTTCCCAACAAGCCGGCGATTGTGGGGATGGCAGCCCTCATTCTGTCTTTGCTGCTTAAATATTTCTATTACAAGGATAACACAGTCACACAATTAAAAAAAAAAACAAAACACCCAAATACTATTACTTTTAACACAAAGACGGTTCATTCACATGGAAAAAAAATTAAAACATTGCAGAAAAGACTAAACTGAAAAGTAAAATTCACTTGTTTTCATCTCTGCTTTTGCTCCAAGATACTGGTTTGTCGTTTTTTAAGTGTGAGACATAAGTATTGTCTAAGAGTGTCACCGATTACTTCAAAAGGTTGGACTATATCTACAAAACCAAAGTAATCAGTCTTCGGCATCTAGATTCTAATGGGAGAACAAACGCAAAACAAAACAAAACAAAACAAAACAAAATAAAAACCAGGAAAATTCCTGTAATGTCGAATTACGAGGTGTCATTTCCAAAGGCAAAAAATGGTGGCTTACTTCTCTTCCTATCCCAGTAAAGAATTAACGGTGCGTATTATTACCCTAAAGGGGGGAGATCCTGGCTTATGAACGACACTGGACCATATCATTTATCATACAAATGGACAAAAGGCATAAGCCAGAACAGTCCTGGATGAGCCAGCGCACGGGACCATCCCACGTATATTGTCTCTCTGGTTTCAGCATCGATTATGTGCTGCTTCACACTGTTACCTGCTCCACAAGTGCAGTCTTGTTCTACATTTTAACTAATTTTAATTTTACATTTTAAGTAGACCAATAAGCGTCCAACCCGAATGACTAGTAAAAATTGATATGTATTGATAGGAATTGAATTATTAGTAAGAATTCAATGTGTTTTTTTTTCTTTCTTGATTGATTAACAAAGACCTTAATAACTTCTAAGATTTTTCTGCCTCTGCCTCCAGACTATCAGCCTCTTACTTGTGATTCTGTGGTTGTTGGGTTTGTCGGTTTTTGCTCAAAGCCTCTGAAATTGCATTGAGACGCAGCAGGCCTCTTTACCTGATTCTGGGAGGTCTGGATTGGCAACTAATTCTGGAGTCCAGAATATCCAGCAGCCTGTACCACTGAATTGATCAGTGGTCTCACCATATTATCAAAGTGGATGGTCCTATTCCTGAGCTTCTATTCCGTTTCTCTTGGGATAAAGTTATAGTGTTTAATGCTTGTTTGCTTTGCATTCCATCCCAAACAAATTAACAACAACAACAACAACAAACAGATTTATTTATTTATTTTAAAGATTTTATCTATTCATGAGAGACACAGAGAGAGAGAGGCAGAGAGACCCAGGGAGAGGGGGAAGTAGTCTCCATGCAGGGAGCCCAATGGGGAACTCGATCCTGGGACCCCCGGGTCACACCCTGGGCCGAAGGCAGATGCTCAACCACTGAGCCACCCAGGCATCCCCAAAAAAACAGATTTAAAATGGGGCAGGATAAGAGGGAACAATGCTGACTATTGGAGGGAAAAAAACCCTAATTAAAACCTTTTTTTTTTTTTCATGGCAGGGCTCCTTTTCACTGGAATGTCTTGATTTGGCTTATTAAGTTTGAAAATGATCCTGTACTTGCTCTCCCATCCTCTTTAGAGCTGTATAATAGTCTCAGCCTGCTAAAAAGAATGTTGGGGAGACAAGTGCTTGAGCAAATGAATGACCACACAGCACTGTAAGAACAATGATAGACAGACTTAGGAACGTTTCCGTAGAGAGGGCCGAGCTCTGTGAGGGTGGGAGTGGTGAATGAGATGTGATGTCAGGGCAGGCAGATCCTGATCTGGGTTTCGAGAGATGGGCAAATCCATTATGAAGCATAGGCATAAAGGGATCATGAAAGACTTGTGTGAGTGTAAAAATCCCATAATTGAAGTGTCGGGTGTTGGAACTACTGTTAAAATTGATTTGTGTGGCTGGTTATGTTCTTTCACAGGAGCCTTGAAACTACGAGTGATCTCTTTATATACCACATGTTTGTATGAAAACTGGTCTGAGGGGTATGTGAGTGACTTTGCTGTCTTAATAACTAACATTGTTTTAAAAAGACAAATGTAATTCAAGTAATTAAAAATATGTATGTACAGATATATAAAATATATATTTTGGGGGGTATATACCCACAATTAGATTCTCCTTTTTGAGGCATCCTTTTTTTTAAATTTTTTTTAAATTTTTAAATTTTTTCCTTTTTTTTTTTTGAACTGTTTGGATCTCCATAGAGGTGCCATATTTTGCAACACAGTACGGTTTTTGAGGCACCCCAAATTTATAAAGCTGTACCCAGAGATCATAACTTCCTTAGCGAACCGTAAAACACATATGCTTAAGTAATTAAAGGTACTTGTGGGGTTAAAGCATGCTTGAAACTCCCAAACAAGTTTGTAAGTACTTTTCCAGAGAACCCCTTGCCCAAGAAAGCTTACGTCCGTCCTCCGCACTGCAATAACCTGCACCACTGAACTTAGAATATCTGATGACGAGCTTTCCTCAACACAGAGATTTGATCTTTTGCTTGTTTGCCCTCCATGGGAGTATGTTGTTGAACTGTGGCTCGGGGATGCGGTGAGTTAGTAAAGGAAGGAAGTGAGAGTTTTAATTTTCCTAGTTAAGATTCATCACCATCCCTCGATACCGCTGTACCTAAATGTAGGCTGTCTTCCTGTGATGGTTAGATTTTGGTTGGTTCTCAATGATCTAGACCCACTAGTAGTTTGTATAGAGAATCAACAGGTGACCGCTTTGCTTGGTGCATGTCATGGCTCTGGTCTGTGGCGGGAAGTGACTCTGGTCATCTTGGAGTGGGCCTATTCCCTTTGGTCAGCTTTTCTAGCTTTACTGCCTATAATGACTTTTTCTCACAACTCTTAATGGCTCTTTCTTTTCTTCAACCCTTTTCTTAGGGGAGAAAGAAGAGATGTAGCATAGCACCACCCTGCGGGAATTGGTACTGGGGAGACCGGTGCAAGAACATGACCTACTTCTACCATTGTCAGTGATAAAGTCCTTCATCTTGACCTACCCAGTTTATGTCTCCTGCCAGCACCCCTGAAACTATGGCCGGCTAAATTGTTACTTTGCAAGTTGGGTAAACTCTTGACTCTTTATGGTTCTTGACATTTCTTGTATAAGACTCCCTGTGGCCTAATTTCTTTGCCCATCCATTAAATATGGGTGTTTCTCAAAGTTCTGCTGCTGGCTTACTACTTTTCTCCTTGCTCATCCTTTTCTTCGGTGATCTTATTTAGTCTTGTATGTGGTTCTAAATGATAGAAGATGCCTTGCACATCTGCATTTCTAGCCTCAAACTCTCATTGGAGCTCTGGACTCAAATACCCAACTCTGATGCTCAGGGCACCTCAAACTTAACATGTCTTGTACTAACTACTTGTACCTGCCTGGGCCCTCACCTCCTTTAGGATCTTTACCTCAGTTGGTGGTACAGTCATGTACCTGGGCACATAAGCTAAGTGATGGCCCTTGACTCCTATCCTCCTTTGAAACCCCCACATTTTAGTCATTAGAGCCACTGATTTTCCTTCTTAAATCATTTTCATTTCCAGCTTTATTATCACTACTCCCAGTTGAGCCCCTCCTTTGTGGTTCTCGGCCACAATAGTGTATTAGTCAGTGTTTTCCAGAGAAATAGAATTGTATGTGCAGAAAGTACATCTGTATCTATAGATCTCCAATAGAAGATAGATATTTGGATACCTAGCTAGCTAGCTAGACTTATTAGAAAGGGTTGGATTATGTCATTACAGAGGCTGGTAAGCCCAACATTTGGTGGTGCAGGAGACCTAGGAATAGCTAGTATTTTAGTTCTGAGGCCATCAAGTAGGACGAAGCAATGTTGCAGATGGAAGACCACAGGCAGTTGATTGGGGAATTCTCTCCTGCTTGAGGAAGGATTGGCCTTTTAATTTTATTATTTATTTATTTATTTATTTATTTATTTATTTATTTATTTTAATAAATTTATTTTTTATTGGTGTTCAATTTACCAACATACAGAATAACACCCAGTGCTCATCCCGTCAAGTGCCCCCCTCAGTGCCCGTCACCCATTCACCCCGCCCCGCCCTCCTCCCCTTCCACCACCCCTAGTTCGTTTCCCAGAGTTAGGAGTCTTTATGTTCTGTCTCCCTTTCTGATATTTCCCACACATTTCTTCTCCCTTCCCTTATAGGATTGGCCTTTTTATTCCATTCAGGCCTTCAACTGACTGGATGTAGGCCACACACAATATGGAAGTCATCTGCTTTACCCAAGTCCACCCATTTAAATGTTGATTTTACCCCAAAACACCATCATAGAAAAACCTAGAATACTGTTTGACCAACTATCTGGGCACCTTATGGCCCAGTCAAGTTGACCCATAAAATCAACCATCACAAATAGCCTCCCAAATGGTCTGTTTTCGCTTTTGTTCCTTTCAGATTTGTCCTCCAAAGGCATCTATCCGAAAGACAAATCAGACCACATGGTTCTTCTACTTAAAATTGTTCAGTGATTCCATATTACCTCCAGAATAAAGTCCATACTGCTAACCTCAGCTAACACACAGAGACCTAGGATCTTGCTCTGCCCATATTGCTGCAAATTGCTTCCTTGCCATTCCTCACCTGACGTATTGTGCTCTCTAGTGGCTTTTAGTGTTACAATTCCTTGGACACATAAACCCAACATTTCTGCTGTCCTTATAAGTAGAATTCTTTCCTGCTCCCCTGGCACTTGGCTGATTCCCACTACTGACTGACACATAACTCAAGGAATATTCCTGGCTTTCTTTGATTCTGTGCAGAATATGGTGTCCATATTTTTACCATAGCTTTACTACACTTATTAGAAATAATATTAGAAATATTAGAAATAACTCAGTTTAATCATGGGGCTGACAAACCAACCTCTTATAAAGCAAGAGACTGTCTAATTTATTTTGTAACCTCAGTGTCTGAATAGTGTCTGACATAGTGTTGCTTGACCATTGACTGATTCACCGACTGATTTGAAATCCATAAAAACTCCATATTGGAGTTGGATGGAGGACATAAAGGAAAACACAGATCTGCTTTAGTGAAAAACAGAAACTAAAACAAAAATTAAAGGCACCATGGAGTTTTAGATTTTTGGGGAAAGTAACTTTAAGCAACTTGTAACAAGTCAAGAGCTTATTTTTGAGCATTAAGCATACCTGTAAGGCAGTGTCTGGCTGGTTGGTGGAGCATATGAGTCTTGACCTCAGGATTGTGGGTTCGAGCTCCATGTCGGGGGCAGAGATCGCTTCAAAATAAAATCTTAAAAAAAAAATACCTGTCACACCAGAGGCTACATGTGACTTTCTTCATCATGATCACAAGGCCATTTCCTTCTCTGCTAAACAGCCAGAGAGTTGGGGTTATGGTGCAGCGATAAGCCTGAGAACCCAGGATGGAGATAAGTGATTGTTGTCACACTAGTGGGTAAGATCAGCTGACAGTTCAAAAAATTATTATTAATCATTATTATTGTTATTTTTGAAAGATTTCAGATGCCTGAGAACACTATAATTATTATTATTATTATTATTTTGTGTGGTTTGCACTTAATACACAGGCATTTTTTGCTGCTAGGCACTGTTTAGTCCATACACCATATTCTGGGCACCTGAAACCATGGCAACCATGATTTCTGATCATTTGTAGGCAATTTAATTTGGCTTAAACATTTAGATCCATTATTCTGCCGGTTATTTCTGAAAATGATTTAAAACACACTTCAACAGGCATCAATTTTTATTTTATTTTTTTTTCTGAACCATTAACATTATCTTTTTTTTTTTTTTTTAAGATTCTAGAGGTAGAAAGTGATTTGTAGCCATCAGGTTATCCATTTGCTTATGGACCATTTACTTAGTCTTTGAAATAGGGTTCAAAGAATTCAGTGTAGGGCAGAGATGGGTAGTATTTTTATTTTATTTTTAAAATTTTTTTTTTAATTTATTTATGATAGTCACAGAGAGAGAGAGAGAGAGGCAGAGACACAGGCAGAGAGAGAAGCAGGCTCCATGCACCGGGAGCCCGACGTGGGATTCGATCCCGGGTCTCCAGGATCGCGCCCTGGGCCAAAGGCAGGCGCCAAACCGCTGCGCCACCCAGGGATCCCTTTATTTTATTTTTAAAAGAGATTTATTTTAGGAAGAGAGAGGAGAGAGAGAGAGCAGGAGGGGCAGAGGGAGAGGGGCTTGGAGCCTGATGCTGGGCTCAATCTCACAATCCTGAGATCATGACCTGAGCTGAAACCAAGAGTTGGCCACTTAACCAACTGAGCCGCTCAAGCGTCCTGACAAGTATTATCTTTTAAAATAATTAATAATGCCCCTTTCTCATTTTCCTCTAAGTTAACACCATGATGAGCTCAATAGCTTTTTTTTTTTTTTTTTTAAGATTTTACTTATTTGAGAGTGAGAGAATGAGTGTGAGAATGGGGAGCAGCAGGGGCAGAGGGAGAAGTGGACTCCCCGCTGAGCAGGGGGAGCCCATGGGGGGCTGGATCCCAGGACCCTGAGATCATGACCTGAGCTGAAGGCAGGTGCTTCACCACCTGGGCCACCCAGGGGACCCTCAAGTACTTTCAAATCCTGAAATGCAAACTGAGATAAAGACAGTTACTGACGGTTTTACATGTGTGTTGGAAAGTAGGATGGTACCATTATTTTTTAAAGCTCTTAACTACAGGAATAAAATATGTCCAGTTTCTAACATCTCTGTACATCCATAATCACTGTAGCATCTCAATTTACAATAGCTGAATCATCTAGAGGTTATGAAGATTGGGGTCAGAAAATAACAGGCCGGGTTTCAATCCTCAAAGCTCAAGAGGAACTAATGTCTTTCACAGGTTTCTCCATTTGGAATCTAGAAGCTTTCCTTCATAATGACTCAAGATAAATTCCTCACATTTGTCAAAACTTGTGGATATATAAGGAAATTTTTCTTCTCTCCAACTTGAGAAAGACAGTTTTGTTTTCTCATAGTCAGTGGGTGGGGGAGTTCTAGTACTTCTTGTTGATAAAATATTTATAAGGCAATATTCTCGAAGTTGTACAATTGTGATGGTAAACACATTTATATGAAATTTAATGAGGCCAAGTGGGAGTGTAGTTAAATATCTTCTTGGAAATCTTGGCAAGTTACAATGGAGATTAAGATTCTAATTCATTTTAAAATGGGATTCAGTAATTTGTTATCTTTCAACCCTTTTGTAATTGTACTGGGGAGTCATACAAAAAGCACAAATATCAAGATTCCTTATGCCGGTGTTAGTTTGGCTTGTCAGTGTCTCTAGAGCTTCTTTTTCTTTGTTCAGATTACACACTTGGCTAAATGTTATCATTTGCATTTTGATATATACACTGGATTTTGTTAGTGGCAGAAATATCTTTATAAATAAATTAGAAGAAATTTTAAGATGTTTCATTTCTGCATGTAAACATCTGTGGGCACAAAAAGCCTGATGTTGTCAACAGAACCTTGATACTATGGTAGGGTTTTGTAATAAACAGTAGGGAAGTGTTAGTAATTGGGCGGACAGTGCGAGGAGTCTTGGTCTAAGCAGATGAGCCTCCGTGGGCCTGATGCCCTTTTAAGCAAACTCTGTTGAGAACTGAGGTGTTTTTGTTTTTGCTTTTTTGGTTTTGCTTTGTTTCGTTTTGTAACTTACAGACCATCCTCTACATTGTAAGAGAAACTCATACCTTAAATGTAAAGTTGGCTGGTACAAGCCATTTAAAAAAATTCTCTTTGATTTTTGAAGCCAGATTGTATGACAGACTTTTAGTCCTGCATTTTTGTTTATTTGAAATATTTTATTCATTCATTTATTTTAGATGGGGAAGGGGAGAGCACCTGTGTAAGCAGGGAGAGGGAGAGAGAGTCCTGAGTAGACTCCACGCTGAGTGCGGACCCTGATGTGGGCTTTATTTTTATTTATTTATGTATTTATTTATTTAATTTATTTATGAGAGACACAGAGAGAGAGGCAGAGACATAGGCAGAGGGAGAAGCAGGCTCCACTCAGGGAGCTCAATGTGGGATTCGATCCAGGGTCACACCCTGGGCTGAAGGCGGCGCTAAACCGCTGAGCCACCTGGGCTGCCCTGATGTGGGCTTTAATAGAACCACCTTCTTAAACCAGTATTCTCACGTGGCAGTAGCAAACAGCTTCTCAACCTTTATGTATTCTAGTCAACTACATTTTAAATGTTTCTGGTGTCTAAATAGTCAGATTTGCATATTATTATCTCAGCTGTTCCAGCTCTATCTCCCAGTCTTCTCTTTTCCCTACTCATGGTCTTGCTTTTGTTTCACTGGGCTCGTGATTCCATTCCTGGCAGTGGAGGGAAGGGAGGGAGTTGCAGTATTTATATAGCATACGGGTGGCCTCAGAAAGGCTGGTCCACTCATTCAGTATCGGTTTTGCCCAGATGCCAGTGCCGCCCACCTATTGTTGTCCATAGCTGACTCTCTAGACCCGTGGACATGCAACATTGGCTCTTTTGTGTGTCATGGTGGATGACACATTCTGTGTCCAACTGGTACCTTTGTAGCATAATGCAGGGGGTCCTGTAGAGGCAGCATTGCTTTCCCTCTCCTCTTTTCAAGTTTTTGCTAATGTGGTCCTCTTCATTCTTTTTTTTTTTTTTTAAGAGAAGTAAGCCTTTGTTTTCTTGTTTCACAAATAAAGTTGGCTGAGTTGATTGCTTTTCTGTGATTAGCCAAAGAGACCAATCCTGCATCATCCTCCAACTCCTACGACTCTTCCTTTGTTTCAGACTTGGCTGCGACTGCGGCAGCTGCAGGTGCGGCAGTGGGGGTAGTGGCCATGGTGACAGCAGCCAAAAAGGCAGATGGGTCAGCCAGGAAGGCCTTGACCTTTTTAGTGAGTGGGAAGGTGTCACCAGCCTCTGCAGACAAAGCCAGACCTGCTCGTATCTATTAATGATGGAAAGGGGCACTGACGCAACGGTTGGGTAACCTACCTGTAGACATACGCTGACAACGTTGTGGACGCCCTCCAGGAAGTGAGAATGCAGTTTCCTCTGTGATGTCAAGCACTTCAGGGTTGTAGGTGCTGCCACTGTCACCCACATGCTGGATGATTGACTCAAAGGAGGAGGGGGGAAGTGTTCAGCCTGTTCAGCAGTGTGGCTTTGCTGGCTCTCATTTTGTCTCTAGTCTTTATCAGCTGCAATTCACTAAGGATTTCAGTGGTGCCCCTAGAAATTTTAGTGGCGGAGTAAAGCCTGGAGAAGGAGGCCTTCTTGGGCCCCGGACCAGTGTTCGGGGCTGGCACAGTGACTTCACACAGGGCTATGGCACCAGCTGGCACGTTATTGGCCAGCAGCATGTCCCTGAACTCAGCGAGGTCTTCCTTGGTGAGCACAAAGCCCCCATTCCACCAATGTGAGGCTGCAGTCTCTCCAGATGCCCTTGAATGGCCCTGTGCATCATGGTGGTCTTGCTCATCAGCATGACAGCCTTCCCGTGGACGGACATGAATATGCTGCATCTGCTTGAAACCTACAGTGTGTGCCTCTACAGTGAAACATTTTGAATGATCATCCAAAAGTTGGATGATCTTAAGGAAGTAGTGGGACTCCCAGCTTGTCCTGACCCCCGAGCGTCATGGTGGTATGTCAGGGATGGCCACATAGGGTTTAAAGACAATGTCACTCTCATGAGGATGCCTGTAGAGACCTCTTCATTCTTTGGGCTGGCCTCCTTTGGAGAAAGCAAGCTGAATCATCTTACTAGATACTTTCATGTGCCTATTCTAAGTTCACAAAAAACCTAGAAATCCCCCGTCCCTCAGACTTGCTGCTTAGGAAACCAGAGGTGATGTTTACTTG
The DNA here is from genome assembly GCF_905146905.1 of Nyctereutes procyonoides. Lineage (NCBI taxonomy): Eukaryota > Metazoa > Chordata > Mammalia > Carnivora > Canidae > Nyctereutes > Nyctereutes procyonoides. The sequence goes on along the minus strand of NW_026575136.1, from coordinate 13,774,205 downwards.
TTCCTTCTCCTCTCTGCTGACCCTTTTCCCGGGCTTGTCCAGCATCGGCTTACTTCTAGGTCTGCTACTCACTACAGAAGTGGTCGGCAATCCTCTCCATCTAGAATCACCCTCACACTTCTGGGGAGATTCTCTTAGGCATCCACTCTCCCCTTGGGGTTACAGTAGGGAGTGGGGAGTGGGTGTCCCCAATATGGTTTTTAGTTTTTTTTCTTTAGTATGATTTTCCAACTTGCTGTGTATTTTGTCCTCTAGAAGAGAAGGAAAGGAACATAGAATAAATCTTCATGTCCAGTCTTGTTTTTATTCTTACAAGTAGCTAGATGTGCACTGAATAGTGTGTATTCTGAGTCTGTGTGTGTATGGGGGGGGTGTTGTTTTGAAAGCAGAGAGTTGTTAAGGGGAGGAGGGAAGCAGAAATCATCACTCTTTGTTTCAAGTTGCTAGGAATGACTCATTAGAGAGAAGAGATGTAGGAGAGGGGAGAGCGTTGCTGGAGTGATTCTTTAACCAGGAAGGGGGATGGTAGCCGGTGCTCTGTTGGTCTGCCTGCCTGGACCTTTTGCCTCTTGCCTTTCAGTTGAAAGTTTACTGCCTTGTTTACTCTTTCCTGATTGTTGCTTTGGGTGTTCTGAATAATGTAGCCGAGTGCTTCATGAAGGATCAGAGAAGAAATAGGAACTTTTGAGAGGTCCAAGTTTTGGACTTCGATTTTTTCACAACAGCTTTGATTGTGAGTTTAAAGTAGCGATATTCAACCAGGAGGAAGCAATAACAGCTTACGGATAACAAACACGCAAACTTCTTCCATAATGGTAATTGTTAGTGTTGGAGTTGGGAAAGCAGTTGGGGCATGGCCTCAGGGTAAGAATAGAGGACTAGAGGGTCAACCTCAGAACATAACGTTGAAGGATGTCATACTCCCTGAACATGTAAATCATACAGCAGTCTTTCCTGTCTGGGATGAGCATGTGCATCTGTGCTTTGGTTTCCAAGAATGAAAGTTATGAGGGATGCCTGGGTGACTCGGTTGAGCGTCTGCCTTTGGCTCAGAGTGTGACCCTGGGGTCCTGGGATCGAGTCCCACATCAGGCTCCCTGCAGGGAGCCTGCTTCTCCCTCTGCTAAGTCTCTGCCTCTCTCTGTGTGTCTCTCATGAATAAATAAAATCCTTACAAAAAAAGAATGAAAGTTATGCTTGTTTTATAACTGCATAAAGCCTGACCTAGTTGAATATGCAGGTACCTGCTTGAAGATACTGTTCTATAAAAGGGATCCCACTCTGAGCTCAGAAAGAAAGGGGTAGGAAATCTCCTTAGGCTTCAGAGGCTGAAGGCACAGAGTTCTTCATAGACTATGGAGACGTATCGGGAGTCAGAAGTGGGCTTCTCGTAGTGGAGCATAGGACAGGCCAACAGAGCTGACACCAGAATGTTAGGAAGACACATTTGGGAACATCCAGTAAAGAAAATGGCAATGTTAGGAAACCTAGCAAGAGACAAAGATATCCAAGTGGAATGAAAGCAAATGTAGGCAGGAAGCCCTGGTGGGGTTGGAAGTTGAAGACCAGAGGGGAGCGTGGAACAGAGTAGAAGATAATACCAAAAAGGGGCCAGGTGTCCAGTGAGGAAGGCACGCCTGACAGGTCTCACAGATGGAAACAAAGTGTTAGCTAGAAGCCTCTGGAGATGTTAGAAGTAAAGAGGTCAGGATCCAGGCAAGAAGTTCATTGACACTTATGGGGTGTAGGAAGCAACCAATAACATGAGCTTAAGGTAGGATTCCAAGCTCAAAATATTCTAAAACAGAGACCAGATATGGTCTTGGTGTGATGGATAGAAATAGGTTAATGTGACTAAAGTGAGTAATGTGGTCAAGCTATTCCAACACTTGGCTCTCTGGAATATTTTACATGCACACGCAGACGCAGGGAGGACTGATATAGTGAAGAACAGAATGCCCACAAAATCTCATAGAAGTAAAAGGAAAGTATCAGTAATTTCATTCTATTTTTGCTTCTGTATGCTTTCTAAATGGTCTTCAGTGAATGTTATTTTAAAAAATATTAATATAAAAATGAAAAACAAAACAAAACAAAAAAAGAAAAACAATCGACGCAAATGAATTGCAGGATACTTGCAGAGAGCTTGAGAATTTGGTATTTTGTTCGGTGACTTGTGATGGATCCTGCCTAGAAGGGGCACAGATGCAAAACTAAATTATTGGAGGACACAATAAATTCTCTTGGAATTGTAAATTTCCATATCCAATCTGCGGGCCTTTTATCTTCTAGTGGAAATTTCTCAACGGACTGATAGAACAGCCACTTTCTTCCAAAACCGTCATTTAGGTTGGGTCTGTCTGGGACAAGATGAAATAAGATTTGGAAATTATTGAACTGAGGTGATTAATTGGAAGGATTCAAACTGAATAAATTAAGATTGGACCCCAGTCCCTGTACTCAGCTGGATACTTTTTATTGGCCGATTGAGCCCATAATGGGATAATGGAATAAGAAGAATGTTGGGCTTTGTTTTTTAGTTCATTTTGCAAATGAGAAAAGCCTTAGGCAAAATTCCTTTTGTTCTTAATGCCAAAATATTTCACTATTAACCCAACATAAAATGTATTAGATAATAATTTCTAAAAAACACTGGACCAATAAACCTTGTAAAAATTTTTAAAAAAAATCTTGTAAAATTTAAAAATGTTTTCTGTCCCAAATACTTTCATTAACCCCCAATGATAAAAACTAGAGTCAAAGATATTAATAATGAGAAGATAAACAAATCTTTCTCAGAGCTTTTATTCATACCTCAGGAATTGGGTTATAAGAAAATAAATATTTGGTTACATGAATGAAATAGACTATTCAAGTGTATCACACACACGTACGTGACTAAGTACAGTTCTCTGGTTCAGTTGCAAAGTCAGTTTGAATAACTGTCATGATTTTAACCTGTTCTTGTTCGTGTGTGTCCTCTGAATTTTGGAAAGGCACAGTAGCATTAGGACAGTAATTGGATGGCTTGGCCATAGATTCCTTGGATGTTAGATGACTCACATGCTGTGTCTTTAATTAATGCAAGCCAGTTGTGTTTAGCAGGGGATAGCAAATGGGCCATTGTCATGTTTGGTAGAGTCATGCCACCCTTACCCACGGGTTGGGTGGATAAAGGTCACAAAGGAGCCCCTAAGGAATATGACGATGCTAAATGGACCCTAAATGTGCTCTTCCCCACATAAGCACCGATTGAGGTTGTAATATGGAATTTATCAGGACTCTGCTAATTACAAATCCTTTCCACTCTTTGCTAGAGTAAAATAAAGAACCTCGTTTAATACCGTCATTAACATGCTGCGAGCGCAGTGATTGCTCCCATCCACAGATACCCTCAGCGCGACCCCCAGGTGGGTGGCGGACCTGCATGTTTTCTGACTCGGTTATTCGCTTTGTCATGACGGCTTTGGATGAACTTATTCAGGCTGAATGGGATTTACTTGTTAGGAGGACAGGTCTGGGATGATTAGGCCAAAGCAGCTGGTTTTATTCATGTTTTCCATCTCTTAGTTCCACTTAACAGATACAACTCCTCATGAGGCCAGCCCAGAGGTGTAAAGTACCATTTTTTTCCTTGTTGGTACGACCATTTATCCTCTTGCATATATTTGCACAGGTTTTCTTGCTTCTAGATGGTAGTTGCGAGACTGCCGAAGTCACTCCTCTTTTCTGGATGTGTGTGTGTGGACACTAAGCGCCAGCATGCACAGCCCACTGCGGCCTGGGCTCCCCCTGGGCTCCATCACCGCTCTATTGGTTCGGGTGCATTGAGGGGCATGGGCGCTGAGACTGGCATAGAACCTGAGGCATTAGAATGGTTTCCCTAAACTTCCCTTCCAGAGTGGGGTGTCCTTTCCTTTTCTTTTTCTGTGTAGGGAGATAAGCTGCTCAGGTCCAGGGTCCGGGCTATGTGGACTCCCATAAAAGCCCTGGGCCCTTTCTGTGTGATCCTTTATTTTTTGTTCTAAGCAACTAAACAAGTTTGTCTTCACACTTCCCCTGTGTCATCCTGCACCTGTCCATTAGGATCAACCACCAGATTCCCTAACCAGTGAGTGCAGGGTTGGCAGAGATGCCCACGATAGCTGCTTGTGGGAGGCGTGAGCTGGCACCAGCTCACCACTGTTTATGGGTACCTCACACTTTGTGTGGTGTTTCCAATTCCAATTAGAAAGGGAGTAAAAATTCAGGGGAGTCAATAGTATAAAGGCGTACCTTGCCTAATGCAGTAGAAATGGCCCAGAAAGTTGGACCTGAATAGAATATTTATTAATCATAAGGGAGGTCATTATATCGGAGAAAACTGTAGTGAAAAGTTTAGTAAAGCAAAGATTTAAAAAAAAATACATTTTTTTCCAAATAAACCATGCCTCCTGATTTATTTAACTTGTACACATGGAGTTTACGTTTCACATTTTCTTTAAAGTAATATATGTCTATAAAACTAAAAAAAAAAAAAAAACCGGTAACAGTTTTATGGGGGGCTGGGGCTGGAGCAGGGATCTCTCATGAGTCATTCATTTTTTAGGTTGTCTCCTTCCCTTCAGATGGAAAGATGACTTGTTTCTTTGGCAGGTTCTGACAGGTGCCCAGGAGTCACCTGCAAAGACATCGTGTTTTCCGTGGGGGAATCTGCATTTCTGTTTGGTCATGTGCTTCCTCTGTTCCTTGAACGGAGGTATAAGGAAGTAGCAGAGCTGGATTTGGGCGCTGGTTCTGCTCTAGATGGCTGCATGATTGGAACAAAGCAGATGGCCTCTCTGAGTCTCCTTTTTTAAATCAATAAAACGAGAAGAGTCTGCTTAATGGTTGCTAAATTTGCATCTAGTGGTGCAGTTTTAAAAACAAAAATAAATGTGAGTGTCCATCTTTGAAAACATTACCAAATCGTAAATTTCTCTATTTATATTCAAATGCTAACTATGAAGGACACATGTGCATTTATGAAGGCGAATAATGGCATAGAACTGTAGGGAAACTTATATGTTTAATAGAGCTAAGTGATTCACGCCCAGTAGTGGCAAACTGCATTCCTGAGTAATGGTGGAATATATTTTCTCAGGTGATAGCTTAAATTCAGCTCTGTTGGGGCTTAATTAAGGAGTGCTGTCTGTAGTCATGAGCGATTCTGTGGAGTAAAATCACTGGAGAAATAGAAACGCTCCAGAAAGCAATGCCAGTCTTTGGCATTGGAGGAATAATCTGGTTGAGTTAGTTTGGGCTCTTAAATTTGAGGGAGATTCAAGGCTCTGTTGAACGGACCAGGAGTGAGTCCCAGTGGTGCTGGTCTGTTGGAAAGAGCCAGGGAAGTCGATTTTGTGTCTGGGCTGTTGGGCAAGTTCCCGAAACCAATTTTCTGCTGGAAACGGTGTGTATCCTTCTGGCAACAAGCTGCTTGAGCAATGAGCTGTCACATTTCAATGCAGAAACCTTTTGTTTGGCAGTGAGATAATTTTAGTTCTTTTTCTATCAGGAATCTATTTAGAAATTCAGCATAAATGCATTTGGAGTATACTAGCTTCTTCATAGGGGAGCTGAGGTCCAGAGCAAATCATAATGTGTGGGTGTGTTCCTCCGTTCTCATCGGCACCTCCTTCCATATGCCAGGTTTAGATACAGGGGAAAAAAGCACCAAGGGCAACCTTGGAAGGTGGTTCCCAAAGCACAGTATGTGCAGAGTGCAAGGAAGCACATCCATTCTTTGCCCTACCAGTGGAGGTCAGAGAGTGATTTAGAAGCTGAATCTGTAAAAAAATTAAAAAAAAATTAAAAAATTAAAAAAAAATAAAAAAGAAGCTGAATCTGTGTGTGTCGGTTCCTGAGGTTTTGTTGGCATCTACTGGCTTTTGCACTAGATAAGCTTTATCAGCCTTCTCAGCTTTAAACCACTAAGATACTAAGTATTATAAGGGATGTGCTTGTATTAAAATTGCTAAGAGTTCTACCAAGACAGACCATCCAATCGTCTTTATTTTTATCTTTGGTTTTTATAGTATATAATACTGCTCATTTGTTCTTACATGCGACTAGGATGGTATTCGAGCACATTTTCTGATATCATTTTGTGATACTCTATTGCTTATGCAAGGAAAAACGGACATGACAAAATTACACTGCTTTTCAGGTGGCTTAGATGCATGTCTTCTAACATAGAGTCTGCATACAATATAATCTGAACAGAATCATGGTATCTTCCTTCCTTTCCAAGAAATCCCTGTTCACTTATCTTTATTTATGTACCAATAGAGAGCAAACTGCAGCTTTCCTTTACATTTCCTTTCATTTTCTCTGTTCACCTAACCTTTCAACAACCCTTTTGAATTCAATAGAGCATGTAATTATTGCACCATATAGAAACAGTTGGGGGAAACAAATGGCATAGTGCAAAAAGGTGTAATTTATGGTAGCAAGTCATCCAGAAAAACGTGGAAGGAATGTTCAACTTATTTTAAATATCTTAATACCATTGCCTTTTTTCTTTCAGTTGTGCACGTTAAATTTTTCATGTGACACACGAAAAATTATTAAACACAAGCTTATATAAAAATCCAGCAGAAGTTGCTATAAAAATTAAAATGTTCCAATTTAAATGACAATAGGAAACCAGCAGGGTTTAAGGCATTTATTTTCTTGGTTCAAATATGTGACTGTAACTAGAGTCTAGACATTTTCGTTTGTCAGCAGCTCAAAAAACTTCTCATGTTCTTCAATCTTAGAAAGATACAAAGGTGAGATTCTGGCCTCATAGCGCAGCAGCGTGAAGTAAGAGCATGTGCGTGCGTCAGTGTGGTGGTTGGATGGAAGTACAGCCGACACGTTGATGTTGATTTTATGAGAAAATCTGATGTATAGAGCATGGGACTGTAGCAATGTGAAAATAATGCTCTCACATAGTAATATTACAGCCTACATAGGTGTGTATATATGTGTATGCTTTGTAAATCTATAAATAGCATGCTAGCATTTAATTTGGGAGTTAGGACTTTCAAAATCAGAAATATAGTACACGGGGAAGTATTATTTCAAAGTGTTTACTTCATTATTTGGCTTCTGTGAAATCCCAGTGCTCAACTATGGATTTGACCAGTGTTTTAGCTCAGGTCCTCTCAACACTGGATTCAATAAAATAATCTGGGGAACTTAAAAAAAAAATCCCAATGCCAAGACCCCATCTCTGGAGATTCTCATTTAATTGGTCGGGAAGTGGGCCTGGGAATTGCTGATTTTTAGCAGCTCCCTTGATGAATCTAATGTGCAGTCCGGGTTGACAGCTACTGCTTCTGCCCTGTGTCGATGAGCAGTCGGTGGGGGTATCTAACATCCCCCATGTGGTGATTTGTGTTCCTGGAGGTCTTCCTGCCATGGTGACTGCGGAGACCTAGAGCTGCTGATATCTGCAGAAGGGTCCCGTCTCTATGTTTAGGCAGAAAGACCCAGGATGGGCAGTGCAATGGGAAATACCTCAGGAAGGACTGTGTTTTAGGTGATGCATACAAGATTATAAGCTTAGGTGGAGTCAGGCCTTGAACCCAGTCGTCTGTAGTGAGAGGGTCGAATGTGAGTCTCTGGAATCAGACTGCAGGCCTGGCTATGTTGGCCTCTGCGTTAGCTGGCTGGTGCAGTGGTGATGCATGTGTCATTTATTCATCAGCCTGGTAAAGACTTTGGAACTCCTCACTTTTGAGCCAGTTATATTTGGGGAAGAAAAATATGGCACCAGCCACAGTCTTACATGACAGGTCTTAGTTAATTAACCTCTTTTGGCCAAAGTTTTCCTTTTTTTTTGTTTAAAAATTTTATTTATTTATTTATTCATGAGAGACACAGAAAGAGAGGTAGAAACACAGTCAGGGGGAGAAGCAGGCTCCCTGCGGGAAGCCTGATGAGGGACTCGATCCCAGGACCCCAGGGTCATGCCCTGAGCTGAGGGCAGATGCTGAACCCCTGAGCCACCCAGGCATCCCTGGGTTTCAGTGTTCTTACGTCTCAGTTAGACGGGTGTCCTGTTGGGCATGAAGATCTGGATTTGCTCTCTGCAGTTGCATGGACTTGATTTAGGTTTCAGACAGACTGGAGTTTGAATTCTGGTTCCATCTCTGGACTTTGTGCCCCTATGTATCCTCTATGAACGAGAGTTATTTGGCCTATTAATGTGATGGCGTAATAGTACCTACCTCAAGAAGTGGTCGTGAGTTGGCGTACGTAGAGTGCTTTGTGCTGTGCCAGGCACACATGGGTGTGTACACACTGTAATATCAGGTACTTCATGTCCCTGGGAAGACACATGTATGTTTCCAAATGTCTGGAGTATTTAAGTATTTACATGCTAACATTCAGAAGTGTGCGTGTGTTTAATACAGAGGGAGCGTGTGCATGCAATTGGGAGGAGGCAGAGGGGATCTTAAACCGGCTTCATGTGGGGCTCGATGCGGGGCTCGATCTCACCACCCTGAAATGAAGACCTGAACCAAAATCAAGAGTCGGATGCCTAACTGACTGAGCCACCCAGGCACCCTCCCCCTCCTTTTTTTTAGACCTTTGAAAGGATGTAGCATCCCTGATGAGATTGACGCTCTTGACTCGATGGGTTAGGCAACGACGGTCCCTTAGATGGTCAAGAAGTGCCTTGATGAAGACTTGGTGCAGCTGATACAGAAATGCCTTCTCATGCGCAGCCAGGAAGCTGCTGCCTTGTGAAAGCAAAATAAATGTTTTCATGTATTAGCTCAGGAGCAAAGGAACATAATTTTTAATGAATGACGCTTCTCTCTTTAAGCTACTTTAAAGTCATTTGTCACCATCTATGCTCAGAAAACAGCAAACATTCTCACAGAACATGCATGCACATCTTTTGTTGCCGGCTCTTCCCACCCCTGCCTTCAGTGAGAACCCACACTGTGAACCATACGATGAAGTGTGAGGAATGTTAAGGCCGGGGGAGCGTGAAGGGGTGGGTGGGTGGGTGTGGGAGTCCCTGTGTGTAACTGCCTTCTAAAATTAAAGATAAATTGTTTCTTAATTACCTGCTATTTCGGAATTAATGCGCATTCCTCTCTCCCACTACTTTGGATGATCAAGGGCTGATCAGACACAGTTATTTTAGGGTATTTTTCCTCTGCTCTGTAACACCTGATATTTAGAAACCGAATCCCCTTCTAGCTCTCCTTTATTTTTCCTGTGTTCATATCAGTGCTCCCCAGGACTTCGTTTGAACAATTCAACCTTGTCAGAGGAGAATCATGCTCTCCCCGTATTGTACTTAATTGTGTGCCCTGTTGCTTCTAAGCCGTGCGCTTTATGTACCTTGTGCACTTGTCAGCAGCGGCATTCTTTTTCATAGTCCCACTAGGTAAGAATGACACCTTATAACCTCTCTCTCTCTCCTTTCTCTTCTTTGTTAGGTAAAAACAAAAGGGGTATTTTGATTTATAAGTGGCAGTCTAGCTTGGCTCTCACCTTCAGGATATCCTTGCACAGGGAAGAAGACAAATGTTTTCTGCTCTATGAACAGCCTATAGAGAATTTGCTTCGCATGTTCTTGAACTTCCTACCCCTTGCTTTGGGGTCCCTCCCACGCCATGGAGAGAGAGCTGTGGAGAATGTGGATTCTTGGAAATTCTCTGCTGAAGCCAGATGTCTTGCCTCCAGCAGCGGTATATTTGGGGGACATTAGGTTGCTTGCCTTTCATACAGTTGTGTCAAGGTAATAATTCATGTTGTCTGATCAAACAGCTGGCAGGGCTTGGCTGTCAGGCCAATCTTTTAGAATTTTGTATCGGCAATTTCTGAATGAAATAAAGGCTACAAATTATATTCAGTCCCGGGAACTTGACCCTGGGCATAAAATTAGAAAATTGGGAATGGTTTGTTAGTTGGATAAGTTTAGTTTTGCAGTCAGCTGATGCTTCATTTTATCTATCATCTATCATCTATCTATCTATCTATCTATCTATCTATCATCTATCAATCATCTATCATCTATCTATTTCTATCATCTATCATCTATCAATCATCTATCACCTATCTATCATCTATCTCTATCATCTATCATCCATCTATTTATCTATCATCTATCTATCTATCTATCTATCTATCTATCTATCTATCTAGATCTCTCTATCCATCCATCCATGTATCATCTATGTGTCTGTCTATACCTGTCTTTTTACCATCACTTTTTTGAAGGTGATAACTTTTTATACAATGAAGTGCATCAATGGCAGATAGAGTTCATTGACATATGTATATATTCAGGTTTAACCACCACCCTAACAAAGTTATGGAATATTTCTGTTATGCCTGATTTTTCCTTATGCCCCTTTCAAGGTGATAAGAACAGCCCATCACAGACTGTCATTCTTAAATGAAGACACATCATCAAAACTCAGTTGTAACTGTGCGGCTAAGACTGACTTTAACAAAACCAACACTCAATATAATTACTTTATTGTAAGTAGAAACATGCAGGCACTAAAGGAGTTGCTTCTCTTGACTGGCAGCTCAGAGGAGGAGGGGAGGAAAGGGTGGAAGTGAGTGGATGTTAGGGCGCAGCATATCTACTGCAGTTAGCTCAGGATGCTCAGGCCTCGGCTTTTGAGGGACCTGCTTTTCTCTGCTTTAGCAGAAGGACGGACAAGATGCAGTGAAGGACAAGATGATCCAAAAGGAAAAGTGTCATATGTAGTAGAGGTCAGAGAGCCTTGCTGAATTGTTATTCAATAAGTGCAAGATTGGTAATTGTTATTCAACAAATGCAGGTTTTGTGCAGAGACCAAAGGCAGCTGCCAGGGAGGCTAGAGATGTTAAAGGTATGTATAGAGTGCACTGGCCAAAGGATTAGCTCTTTATTAAATCAAAAAAAATTATGCCTGGGCACGGTGAAGGAAGGACTTCATAGTGTTTAACATTGTGGGTGGGAGGGGTGAGACCAAGGCAAGGAGGCTGGTGATCCCAATTAAACAGGGCTTATCTTTGATGAGATAGGTCTGAGTTCTTCACCCGCCACATGTCTGTGGGTGTTTGATACCGTTCAGACAGCTCAATTATAGGATTTTGATGCCTTTAGCGACTCAATCAATCATCTGTAGTAAGGTTCAGGTTGTTTGCATGCTGCAGTGTGCTGGTGAAGACGGCAGCGAGTTCTTTCACTGTAAGAATGGTGGGATTGCAGCGGGGGAAACACCAAAGCTATTTCGGATTTAAACTGCCTGCATACCATTGGGTCACAAAAAATAGCTTGGAAGACGGAGTAAGATAGACGTCTCAGTTTTACCCAAATGCCAGCCCTTATTTGTTTTTCTATTTATGCAACATTATTCAAATTGAAGTGACATGCAACTTGGTCCAAAGACATCAAACAAGTAAGACTTCCCTGGAGAGTGGATTCAGAGCAGTTAAAGTGGGGAGGAGAGTGCAGTGGATGCTATGATCGAATTTTGCGTCCAAGTTCAGAATAATTGTCCAAAGTTAGAGGATTCTAGGGAAGCCAGAGCATCGTGCAGAGTCCCCAGCAGTAGTGGCGCATTGGTGTTTTTGCCATCCTGACAAGAAAAGTGCTGGCGGTGTGTTGATGCTATGGGCTCTCTACCGATGCCTGAATTTCCCTTTGAGATTGGATTTCACTAGAAGTCAGTCCGTTGGTTTTTTTTGGTGTTCCTCTGATCGTCCTCAGAAATGGAGTGAGCTGTTCCTTTTATGTGTTCTGAAATACCCTTTATCCTTAACACATGGCAGCTTATTACTTTTTAAATAAGATATAAATACTTCTTAAGTATGTATGTACTTTTCAAACACATGCTTGAATTACCAACTGTTTGTTGTTTTTTTTTTTTTAAATTGTGTGTTTGATGGTCATATTCCTCTTATGAATAGGCCTGTTATTTCATTTTTAGTACATGCTAATTCTCCTAAGACTACAGCCCTCATTTCCCTGGAGACAACTGAAAAAAAAAAAAAAAACAATTTATCAGGATCAGAATATTGTACAACTTGAGAAATTTCAGTTATGATTTTTTTCCCCAACTAAAGTATGTTTCAATTAAGCAAAACAAAACAAAACATGCAGACTTCCTTTCTCTAAATCATGTTTTGAATATAGTCTCTTCTCTCCCCCCAACCTATGGAAAGACTAATTTTCTTCTCCGTCAATTTTCTCTGTTTTCATATTTTACATGTGGTTGGATAACAAGACTCTAACTTTCCATTTTATAGCTAAAGACCTTGACCTGTTGGTTCTAATAAAGAGTTATGAATCATGCCCTGATAATGTGACCCCACTCCCCCCCCTCACCCCAATAAATTCCCTTGGTGGGTGATAAAACAATAGATTAAAGCAGACACATTTGGTCTCTGTTAAAGCTATTTACAGTGATTTCTCTGCGGCAAGCATTATATTTTAGGGCAACCAGATGCTCCTCTTTCAGGGTCCGTCTTGTTACGCATTCTCTCAGTATCCCGGGGGAAATCATTGGGGGCCAGCAAATTATCTTCTCTCTGCTAGTACAGTTATATAACTTAGCTCCATCCAGGAGGAGCTGTGAATATAGAGAGGAGAAAACAAAACAAAACAAAAAAACAACCCAAAACAAAAAAGCAACCACACAATGGGAAAAGCCACCTTGAAAAAAAAGAAAAAAGAAAAAGATCACTTAACGAAATCCCATTTATACCGTTTGCTTTCTCTTTGTCCTTATGCTTCGCTTCCTGTAGAGGGGGACTTCAGAGGTGGCCGGCAGCTGTCCCAGGACATTAGTGATGCTCGCTCTCTGCGGTGTTGTTCCTGAAAGAGCGCAAACTGCCCGAGCCACCTCATGGCTCAGGGAAACCTGAGTGGGGTGTCCTCAGAGCGTTAGGCTTAATGCTTCTACAGCTACATGGCTGAAGAAGACGTTGCTGAAGACCTGCGTATTTATGTACATATTTGGAAGATTTGGACGACTTATTATAGATCATAGTTTTTCAGTTGGCTGGTTGGTGTTGTGTCACCTCTTGAAAGCTTCAGCATCTTCCATCTTTGTCTTTGCCCCAGGTCTTCTGCTTTTTTTTTTTTTTTTTGACCAATAATAAGAATAATAGCACTAATGATATTGTTAAAACTGTAGTCTGCTTTTCTTCCTAAAGCATCGATGAGTGCTTCCATGTAAGCCTTCAGGAATGTGGAGGAGTTCGTCTTTATTCCTGCAGGGGAGTTCCCCACGAGCTCAGGGAGGCTGTAGATCGGGCCTTCTCCTCCTAAGCCCTGCAGGACTCTGCTGCCTCTGTGCTACAAGCGAATCACACAGTGCGGCCAGCTGGAGAAAACAACACCCCTAGAGCAGACTATCAGATTTCATAGAGGCAAGGTACTTTTCTTCTGTTTCAAGAAAATAACTTCCTTTTAGCAGTGAGAGGGCAATGGGTGCTGAGGACTATATGGCAGCTTTCTTCTCACCAGCTCTGAGAAGTCTAGTCTATGGGAGCAGATTTGAAAGAGAAAAACTGTTTGCTTCTTCAGGGAAGAAATCAGTGTGAAAATTGGATGATGCTCTACCCTAAAGCCATTTGGTATCCCTAGCACAATGCGTGGCAAAAAGTTGGCATTCAAATATTTGCTGAACTAAAATTTCTGTGTTAAAAATATCTGTGAACTGGAAAAAGAAAAATAGCATTTAAGATACTAAGTCCCAATAATGATTGTTGTAGGAATAAGACAACATAATTAATGTCAATGCATGCACTTACATTTGGAATGTTTTTGTATAGTTTGTGGAGATTTCACATTTAATCCTTTTATGATTGGATAAAATTCCCTTGTTCTATATTTTGACCTTTGACTATTTCCATTGTTTACTTTGGAACTGGCTCTCAGGATCTAAGTTTCCTATATGTAAACATGCCATTTAAAAATTATTTTAGAAGCCTTGATATTATCTTTCAGAATTCAATTTTCTGAACTGAAGTCTGCTTTTGGCAAAAAAGAAAGAATAGGATTGTCTATGTACAGTTGAGGCATAATTCAGACAAGGTTGTTATATCAATCAAATTAAATTTAGAGAAATAGAGACCAGTCCAAACCTCTAATGTGATAGAAAAATAACTCCTGAGTTTGGTGAGATCTGACACTCCGAAAATTAAATTCAGTTTGATTCAATTTTATTTAATTCAACTAATGAAACATTGCTTTAAACTTTGCACCAGACATTGTGCTAAGTGATAGTGGTTTAGGTACAATTTGTACCCTTCAGTAGCTCACAGACAGGTGGGAGGATAAGTGTTTCCACTAGAATCTGTCCTCTATGAGAGCAGAATTTTGTTCTACTCATCTGTGCATCCCTAGTGTCTAGAATAGCTTTTGGCACATAGTTGGTATCAGTCTGCTCAGGCTGCTATAAAAAAAAAAAAAAAAAGCACAAACTGGGTCACTTCCACAACAGAAATTGATTCTCACAGTTCTGGAGGCTGGAAAGTCCAAGATCAAGATGCCAGCAGATTCAGTGTCTGGTGAGGGCTCGCTTCCTGGTTTGAAGACAGCTGCCTTCTCTCTGTGTACTCACATGGTCTTTCCTTGGTGCGTGCTCTTGAAGAGAGAAAGCGAACTCTTATTGGGGCTCCACCCTCATGACATCATTTCAACCCAATCACCTTCCAAAGGCCCCACCTCCAAATACCAAGTTAGGACTTCAGTGTATGAATTTTGAGGGGACGCAGTCAATCCCTAACAGTAGGTGCTTGATTAATAACTTTTGAATAAAAAAGAATGGATGCATGGTTATGTTGAAGGAAGATTCTGATTATTGTGTGCTTGTATGAGAAATGGTCAGTAGTAGGAGAATTGGGTGCACTTCTTTCCGATCCTCATCGTCATCTATAGAAGGTCACAAACAGTGCTATACTTTTCAAATTCTAGATTACAACCTGGCATATTTGTGTTGATTCTGATGTAAACTTCACATCACCTAGTGTTGTCTCAGGCCATCTTCCTGTATGGGACAAAGCATAAATTAGTGATTTCTTTAAGATAGGTAAGTGTCTGGGAATTCTTTTGCAAACACTGAATTCCCAGTTCTTTGTCTCAGGAAAAGGAAGACGAGTCCACCTTATGGAAGCTAGTATATAGCAAAAATGGTCTAGAAACTCTGGATCAATAGTAACCTGACAGGCTGCAAAAACCAAGCTTCTCCCAAAACCTTAAAAATCAAATAAGAGGTGGTTAATCAAGAAAATAAGCTAAAGAGTCATAAAAAAAGAGGCATGAAAAAAAAAAAGAGGCATGATAACTTACACAGTTTATTTGAACGTACTTTAAAACCTGTGTACAAAGGGGCACCGGGGTGGCTCAGCCTGTTAAGTGTCTGCCTTCAGCTCAGGTCATGATCTCGGGGTCCTGGAATTGAGCCCCACGGCAGGTTCCCTGCTCAGCAGGGGGTCTGCTTCTCCCTCTGCAACCTCCCCCTGCACGCTCTCTCTTTCTCAAATAAATAAAAAAAGTCGCAAGAAACCATGCATACACATATTCATTCTTCAATATTTTGATAGGGGAGTTGGAGCATTCTCTAAGTACTGTTCTGACTGAGATAAATAACCGTTTTTCTTTCTTAAATAAACCGTGTCTGTAATGCATCTTCCATGATTTCCTGTGTCTTTACATTGAGAACTTAAATATAATTGGAAGGCATTCTGAGAACAGAATCTTTCTATACTTCTATGATTTTCTGCAGTTTTGCTTATAAAGCTCCCAATTCCTCACCAAATACTTCTATTAAATCCTTTCAAAACAAATTCATTTTATATTAGTGTTTCACTGGTGTCTCTCAATATTTTATTAAATTATGGAATTGCAGTAACAAGTACAATTGTCACAAACTAGTTTCAGAACAAACTCAACTGATTGCTGATAAAATTACAACTCCATGGGTGGTAGCAGAAATGCATCCTGCCAAGCAGTCAGTTAGCTGCTAGTGGGAAAAAAGGTTTAGTAGGTTTAGCACAAGATTTGAGTGGCCTGCAAAACTGTGTTACTAGCAGTTATCCACACTGGGTGATAAGAAACAGCATGCAAGGTCTTTATTGAGTGAAGATGTGTAGCTCATACTTTTAACATAATTTTAAAGGAATTTCAAGAAAATATAAAAAACGGCACTTATGCTTGCTTGACAGCTCAAGAGGGATTTATTTATTTGTGCCAAGAGAAACAGAATAGTATAAAGATTCCTGATTTGGAATTGGAAAACCCATATCCACGTCTCACCTGTCACTCATAGCTGGATCGGCATGGGCTGCAGTTGGGTCATCTCTGTGTGCTCAGCTGGACGTCTGAAAGTTGTCCCATGAATAAAGAGGCAGACTCAGCCCATTGGGGCCCAATGGGGCACAATGATTACCATTGTGAGAGGAGCTTTCAGAGAAGAGCATCCATTTTGTAGGAAATTTACTGCTTTGGTCAGAGTTCTCCCTTACTAACAGTAGACATCGACTCTTGAGTGATAAAGTAGAAAAAGAGTTTATCGAAAAACAGGTTTTTAAAAATTATTATTTATTTATTCATGAGAGACACAGGCAGAGGGAGAAGCAGGCTTCATGTGGGGAGCCTGATGTGGGACTCGATCCCGGGACCCGGAGTCATGCCCTGGGCTGAAGGCGGTGCTAAACCGCTGGGCCACCTGGGCTGCCCCAAAAAAGAGTTTATCACAAAAGGATGTGGGACAAAATACAGGATCCTTGGGAAGGCTGCAGTGACAAGATGGGCAAATCCACCAAAATCAACATCTGAAGTCGTGCACCAGAACAGGTCTTCAGCTGCTACCAAGACATGGATGCAAACGTCTGTGACTTCTGCACCAGGGTATTGCTTCTATCAACCACACCAGCGCTGACACCACTGCCGTCAAAGACTCGCCCTCACAGCCACGGCTCCCTGCTGCCACGTGTCAGTGTGCGTGCGTGCACATGTGTGGGAGAGAGTGGGGCTGCTGGGGAGAGCGAGCGAGGACTGTCTTTTCCTATTAAGCCCTAGATCTTGAGTCCAGTCCAGTGTGGATGGGTTTCTTCTTGGTTGGTTACTAGCTTGAGCCTAGTCATAAATAACACAAAGGCAACACGTACCTGGTGTTTTTAGTGTCCATAGTAAGCTCTTCAGATACAAATGAACCCAACAGAGAGAAAGCTCGGGTTCTGAGCTGCGGAAGTGAAGGTCACACATCCACCTGGGCAGGCGCAGAGGAGCCGTGCTGGAGACACCATCTAGAGCGAGAGGCCCGAAAGATGCAGGCCTGAGTGAGTGGCAAGTGTCCAGGAAGGAGGGTCAAGGGGACTTCTGTTGTCCTTTGAGGAGGCAAGCCGCTGAGCTCGGGAAGCTGGAGGGAGTGGTGGTGATAGTGGTGGTGATGGTGGTGGTGGTGGTGATGGTGGTGGTGATGGTGGTGGTGGTGGTGATGGTGGTGGTGGTGGTGGTGGTGGTGATGGTGGTGGTGGTGGTGATGGTGGTGATGGTGGTGGTGGTGGTGGTGGTGGTGGTGGTGGTAATGGTGGTGGTGGTGATGGTGATGGCTATGGCTCACACCTGTGGCTTGGCCGTCGTTCTTGAGCTGACAAGGACTGAGGTGGGTGTCTAGGCCTTCACTGGCACGTCCCACGCGATGACTGAGGACCCCTGTGTGCCTGCTGGAGAGGGAGCGGGACGAGGATGCATCCCTACCGGGGTCAGGGAGCTGTGCTGCGGGGCAGTGGTTTCCCAGTTTTAGTGGGACTCGGGCAGCTAGGATCAACCGGGCAAACCGAGGGGGCATGGTTCGAAGGGAGCCAAGCAGCTGTGCCCAGCGGCGCTTGGTTCCCCGATGCCCTCAGGACTCCGTGGAGCACGGCTCAGCCCCCTTGGGCCCGGGCCCTGTGTGGGGCTTTCAAGGCGGGGGCTCCCGCAGCCAGAGGGCCTGTGGGGGGCCGCGGGGTTCGCACAGGCCGGGAGCCAGGCACTGGCCTCGGGAAGCAGAGCAGCTGGAGAGGACTCTTGTAGTGAGGCATCGGACAGATGGCCCTTGCGCTGGGGCCCCCCGGACCGTGGAAGCGCTGCCGGCGCCGGGTGGTGGGCGGGCGAGGCCCCGGGGGTGATGCCCCTCTGCCCCGGGGCCTGTGGTCGCCAGTTCAAGGTTCACATGACACCCGCCGGGTGTCAGCCGCACCGGCCTGCGTGCCGCGTGGCTTCTTTTGCCTTGTTTGGGCACATGGCGAGAGGAGCGCGGGTGGTCCAGGAGTTCTGGTGAAGTCCAGTCCGAGACTCTCCCAGAAAGAGAGGAGCCGTTTGCCCTGGGCCCGGGCAACTCTTGTAGTGACACGAGGAAGTCCACCCCCTGCCTTTCTACGTGATGCCATCGACAGTGATTCTAGACACATCCTGTCCAGGATGGAAATGGATCCTTCAACAGTGACAATTCTTCATCAAAGTATTTGGGGGCTTTTATGGGAAAGGTGCAGGTACTGCATGAGGTGGAGAAGGAGGAGTAGGGAGTGTTGTGCGGGATGGAAGTCCTGGCTTCCTACACGCCACGGGGTTTACACGCCCGAGCAGATGCTCCGCCAGTGCTTCTCTGTCCACCACAGTCTAGCCGGGCCCTGCACTTGGAAACCGTGCCAGGTTCCACGACACTGTTCTCTTGCCCTCGCTCTCATGTGCAGATGAAGGGACTGAGGTGCAGAGACGTTGAGCGCATGTGCAGAGGTCACGCAGGTCAGCCCGAGAGCGGGGCAGGAAGCCAGCATTCACACCCTTAGCTCCTGGGCCAGGCCGGGCTCAGGGGAGCATTTTCCGTGGGAATAGAGGAGACCCAAGTATGGGGCAGTGGATCTCTGCTGCCGTGGGCCAGACTTCTGTTCCGTCATGACCTGGTTGTACCACCTCTGGTTCCATTACAGAGATCGGCTGCCCAGGTGGTGGCTGAAGAGACGGATGGAAAAGGAACATGATCCAGGGTGTCATTGACCTTTGCTTCCTACTCTGGTCATGCTCAGGTTAGTCTCTGAGCTCCTCGAGCTCAGGGATGATGTCTTCCTTAGCTTGGCAACCCTTTAGTAGCCAGAGCAGTCCGTTGGCCTGCCGTATGTCATGGAAGTGCCTGGAACTCCCTTCCTGGAGCCAGGCCTAGCTGGGGCTGCTCTCGGAATATGTGACGAGAGGAGTCATATCTGTAGAGATGTGTCCACAAATTCTCCAGCATTTTGGGCGTTACTGGTGACACTGGTATTTCATGTTAACGGTTTGGTGGAATTTGCGGATCCTGCAAAGGAAGGAGGTACTTGCTTGATTGCTCTGGGGCCTGGTCTGGTGGTCCTGTGCCCAGCTGGAGCCCCCGGGACTGTCCTGCCATCCCTTGTAGGAGCACTGGCTTCTGGGAGGTGGAGCTGTATTCCAGTAAAGTGCTGGGCAGGCTCTGCTAGATGAGCTCTTGATCTTTCCTAATGCAATGCCGCCTTCATGGGGGGAGGGACAGTTAGGGATCCAGCCAAAAATTAGCACTTTCCTGAACAATTAGAGCTGGTCATTGTTCACGGTGCCAGCCAGTGAAATTTAAATTGGGTTTCATGGCAAGCGTTAGGTTTCGGGGACAGGTGCTCTCTCTTTTCCCTTACTCTGTTATTCTTTCCGCCTGGAGTAACCACAGGAGGCCGAGGCTGCAGCATCCGTCCTTTTACAAGGAAGCAGGGCAAGAAGACCCAGTGCGGCCCGTGAGGGATGACACAGCAGGAAGCCACAGTCGGGGGGCGTCTTGAAAGGCTGCCCCGGTGCAAATTCCTTGTTACGTGAAAAAAAAAAAAAATGAACCTGTGGTCAAGTGTTTGAGAAATCAGGTAATCCCCCCCCCATTACTTTTAGAGGAATGTAATGCTGCTTGATCCACGTGGCATCTTCAGACCTTGAAATCAGTACAATGTTGAAGACTGAAGTCATTGACCAGCGCATGGAATCAACGACCTGCTGAAGGAGCATATTGTAAACATGCTTTTTAGATGAGAGAATAACACATTTTTTCCAAATAACCTCATCAGGAAGGCTTCACTCTAACGTGTAAGTAGCATACGTTGAGTTTTTGAGAATTATTACACGAGCTATAGCTGTCCTGTAGTTCACTGACGAAGAATTCTTAACCTGGAGGGTAAAACATTCGTGAATTCACCATTGTCGAGGAGAGGATTGGGTTCTAAACACCAATACTAGTTATCAGACTTCTGTATCCGTCAGTAGACAACAGTGATTCACTCAGTTCCCTTGACTGTGGGCTTGGGGCCAGCAGCATTGGCCTGGGAAGTTGTAAAAATGCAAATTCTTGGGTCCTATTACAGACCCACTGATTTGGAAATGCTAGGGGTGGAGTCCAGCAATCTGGTGTAACAAGCCCTCTAGGTATTTTTTTTTATTAAGATCTTGTTTATTTATTCATGAAAGACACAGAGAAAGAGAGAGAGAGAGAGAGAGAGAGAGAGAGAGAGGCAGAGACTCAGGCAGAGGGAGAAGCAGGCTCCATGCAGGGAGCCCGATGCAGGACTTGATTCCGGGACTCCGGGGTCACACACTGAGCCGAAGGCAGATGCTCAACTACTGAGCCACCCAGGCGTCCCCCTCTAGGTGATTCTGATGCAAGCTACAGACTGAGAAATTAAAATTACTTTCCATACCTTAGATTAATTTCCATGCATAAGGCTAACCAGGACTGTTTCCCCCACTGGTTCTGGGGTCATTTGCATCTTTCTGATACGTGACTCGGTCTCCTAGTGACCATCTCCAGAGGGAATATCCTGTGATGGTAAATTAAGAAGTTGGCATTCTGCTTTCTAAATCAATGTCATGTAAAATGTGCTCCTCTTATCCCCGGAACCCTAGGTGAACCACTAATAGCATAGTTTTAAACCTGAATTAATCTATCTCACTGATGGGAGATCAGTCTGAAGCAAATCACCTCTTTTTATTCATCTGTACTAAGAGCACTTGAATCATACTAGAGTTTATTTTTTTAAATTTAAAAGGCATGAAAGCTGAAAAATGGGATTTACCACCAATAATCTGGAATGTCAACAATCCAGCATTAGCTAGTTGGCTATTGACTCTAAGTAGACAAGAGGAAAAACAGCAAATAGGTCTTTCTGGCTAGCTAAGAGGATTTGCTGGTTTAAACATTTTATAAAAGGTAAGTTGAATTCACCAGACACGAAGAAGGTAAATAATGTATGGGAAGCTTTGTTTGTATATTTGCTTATACTAAAAGCTATCAGAGTTAATGATTTACTTCTTCCCTCATAAAAGTCCTTAAAATGAAATGTACCTACCTTTAAATTAAGTTTGATTTGATTTATTCTGGAAGATATCTTAAATCTTCTCTTATTTCATGGCTATATTATAATTCATCGTCCCAGAAGATGAAAGCAGGTACATGCAGGAGAGGAATTCGATACTAGTACAGCTTATGTTCGAAAAGAACAAGTGCATGAATGAGACACATGTTCAGTAGGAGTTGGTCATCTTTTTTTTTTTTTAGGAGATTTTATTTATTATTCATAATAAATAAAGAGAGAGGCAGAGACACAGGCAGAGGGAGAAGCAGACTCCATGCAGGGAACCCGACGGGGGACTGGATCCTGGGACCCCAGGGTCACGACCTGAGCTGAAGGCAGATACTCAGCTGCTGAGCCCCCCAGGGGCCCCAAGATGTTTGACTTTTAAGAACAAAATGAATTTCTGATTTTATCATGTGGATATTTTCTGGTGTATGTTTATGGGCATTTTTTATATGTGGTAAGGTATGTGGAGATAATATAACTCAGCTAAACATAGCAGTAAGGACTAACTAAAAATACACTGGATCCTTATTATGCATCTGCTATAACAATGTATTTAAAAGAGTGCAAGTCCATCTGGTCCCAGTTGGAGCATAGCTACCAGTATTAATACACCTTCACTTTAGGCTATTACCTGTTTTATTGAAGATTCAAAGTGTGTATGTCAAAGACTGTAGTAGCGTATGTCATAAAGGATGGACTGATGTTCTGTTGGTAGGCACCAGTAAGGCCTCGGGTGCCCGTACTCTCCCCATAATTAAATGTGTTGAGTGTCACTTCTGAGAAAGCACAACCCTGAATAGCACAGAGTAGAGACAGCATGGCTAAGTAACATTGCTCCAGCTTGTCCAGGGATCTGGAAATATTTTCTGTCTTCG
The DNA here is from genome assembly GCF_905146905.1 of Nyctereutes procyonoides. NCBI lineage: Eukaryota > Metazoa > Chordata > Mammalia > Carnivora > Canidae > Nyctereutes > Nyctereutes procyonoides. Next base: position 13,751,970 of record NW_026575136.1, on the reverse strand, counting down.
ATGTGTCCAGATAAGGATACAACATTCTGAGTCCATGCCGGAAGTCCTGGTAATAGAGAACGATATTTCGAGTAGGGAGGAGAGAAGATCATTAAGTGAAGAAAGTGGGTAGAGGTAGACTAAAGATTGAATATGAAAATACTAGGGCAGAGTCAAGGGAAATAGGTTACTCCCAAGTGGGCATCTCCAGTTCCTAGTTACCCATCTGCTGGGCCAGATGTGCCACCTGCACTATCCCTATTCTCAGTCGTCTGTCTTTATTGCTTTGTCTCATGTTTTATAGAGACCTTCTGTTGGTTGGTGATAGAAGGTTTTAAATCTAATAATCAAACCACCCAGCTGTTAAAAGTATTCATGCCATAGGACCCAGTTCCAGACAGGTTGACTTTGGCACTTGGTCATAAAGGTACTTCTGAGTTTACCTTCTTTTGACCTTAAGAAAATAAATACACAGAGAAGAAAAGTCTGGGTGGGGATTCACTCAGCCTCTGTAGGCTTGTGCACAGAACTGAAAGGCATTAATTGGTTTGCTGACCAAGGCAGTTCTACTAGACATGAACCCCGGCCTGCTCTCTGGGCTGTGTTGGGCTCTGCCGATCCCTCTTCCTCCAGCAGCTCCCACAACTTAGAAACCAAAAGGCAGGTGAGCTTCTTCTTTGCCAGCACTCAGTGGAAACATGTCGGGTCTGTTTTTGACATGTGTAGAGAAAGATCAACTTTCTGAGTGGAAAATTGAGATTCGCAGTGCTAAAGAATTACCCTACCGGGGACTGCAATAGGGAGTAAAGCGAACCCCGGTTTGGAGAGGCGGGGGGCTAACTACTCTTCCTTTTGGAGCTGTTGTATCGGTTTCTGGCTTACAACTTGGTTCCCCACTTGACTTCGTTTGATGACTGTTCCTGTGCTAAAATTCAAGTGTGAGAATCTTGACGCAGTGAGTATTGGATTTACTAAAGGATTTCTACTGCAAGTAGAGTGATTCCAGTAAAGGCTCACGTATCATCAAGGAGCTGGAACCACTTCTTTTCCCAGACGTTGGATTCTTTGGTGGAGTCTCTTTGGTGGCCACGCATCTCTTCTCAACACCCTCCACTATTTTTTTTTTCCTTTAAGGGCTCTTCTGTGTAAAGATGCACATCATTTAGCAACTTGGATCCTCTCTTTGAGGTGGGCGCACAAGTCTGTGAGTTTGGACCTCTGAGTGTGCGCCCACTTCATGTTCCTTCTAGGTCTGTGAGCTCCGTGCACATCAAAGGATGTGACTAGATGGAAGGTGGAGAATGTCATGAAATTCTTCAAGTCAGATGGCCGTAGACCTAGTTCTAATTCTTCTGGAACACACACACACACACACACACACACACACACACACACACACACACACACAAATTATCAGCTCCTTTGAAACTTCAAAATATCTTCTCCCTATTGTGTTTCTCTCCAGCTCCACTTTCCAATTTGTGCGCACGATGTCAGGATGCTGATTGTCTCTCCATGCCTAGATTTAGCTAAGGAGGTTGGTAAGCTTCTTTTTGTCATCACTGTAATGCAAAGACTTATAAACCACTCTGCTTATAGTTGATATTGTAGATGCCGTTTCCAGAGCGTTGTATTGCTGTGTAGGCTTATTCCACCCATGTTCATGTGGAGGCCTTTGGCCCTAAGCATCCCTGTAGTTGGCAGCTGTCGTGTGGCTCTTAAATGTTGCCTCTTTCTACAGTTTGGGCCGTTTGTCCACTTAAGCCAGGGTGTCCTGTTGTCCCTTCTCCACATCAGAGTTCTGTATGCCAAAGAGTACAACTTTGGGCAGCCCAGGTAGCTCAGTGGTTTAGCACTGCCTTTGGCCCAGGGCGTGATCCTATAGACCCGGGATCGAGTCCCATGTCGGGCTCCCTGCACGGAGCCTGCTTCTCCCTCCGCCTGTGTCTCTGCCTCTCTGTGTCTCTAAATAAATAAAATCTTTTTTTTTTTTTTTTAAGTACAACTTCTGTGGTCTAGGAATTAGTCTTTGATTGTTACTTTGCGGTGGTGACTTTTGATCCTGACATTCTGGGCAACTGTCTAGAGGGTTTTTTTAAAAAAAATATCAAGGCCTAGTTTTCCACTCCTGGGTATTCTGATTTAAACAGGAAGGTGGGCCCAGGCATTAGTGTTTTTTAAGAAGCTTACCATGTGATTCTAATGTTCATCCAGAACTGTGAGTCACCGCCCTATGGTTAGTAGGACTTTCAGGTGATGATCATCCAAATAGCGCCAGCTGAGGCCTCCCTAGGTCTCTAGAGCTCCACAGGATAGACACGATAGTACTCCAGGTGTGGTTCCCATCCCAGCAGTACCGGCACTACCTGGCAACTTGTTAGAAATACAAATTCCCTGGGCCCACCCCAGACCTACTGAATGACGGCTTTGAGGGTGGAGCCCAGGGAAGTGTTTTAACAAGGCCTCTGGGTGATTCTGATGCAAGTTAGAGAACCAGTGCTTGAACCCACCATTTTCATGGCCTGATTATTTTCAAGGCATATATTTTTTTAAAGATTTTATTTATTTATCCATGAGAGACACACAGAGAGAGGCAGAGACACAGGCCGGGGGAGAAGCAGGCTCCCTGCGGGGAGCCCGACGTGGGACTTGATCCCAGAACCCCGAGGTCACATGCAGAGTTTACTGAAGTTAAGTAGGAGGTTACCAAGGAGGTCTTTATATTCACATTCCCCACAAGAAATGAGTAACAGTGGCCTATGAGAAATTTCTGTTGCTTCTTTCCAGCTGTGCTGTCCTTGGGGCTGTTCTTTTGACCCCTGCACCATATAGAGCTTAGCTTCTTCCCTTCCCATTAGCTCCTTTGGGTCTTCAAACTATAATCTTCTTATTGTGTTGCTCTCTCTCAGTTTCCACTTGCTAACGTGCATTCACAAGCCCATAAGGAGCATACACCTAGTTCTAATTCTTCAGAGGGAGAACAAAACCCCTCTGCCCTTTAATTGGATTCTACCCTGTCGGACAGCAGTTATAGGGCACACATGTTTTTTCCTGTTTATTTTCTGCTGTATAACCCGAAGCTAAGTGGGCCAGGGTCCACTGTCGGTTCCCACTGCCATAGAGCATATCAAATACCATCATGGTGGCTCTCCTTCCTGTTGTGACTTGTCACTTGATCCTCTACACCGAAAAGAATCAGGATGGTGCCTAAATACATGACCAAAACATAAAAATTCCAATCTGTTGGTTGCTTTGCCTAATACCAAGCCACCAATCTGGCATATTTTTTTCCTCTAGAACTGAGTTTTTGGGGGTGAGGGGTGGTGCAATACAGATAGAGCCTGTGTTCGTCAGTCTTCAAGGTGATGAATCTGGTCTACTTCATTTCCAAGTGGGTGATAAGGGAAACACAGTGCTTTAGAATTAACAAAGATAGGAAAATTCTTTCAGGGAATAGATCCTCTCAATGCCAAAGGACAAGTTGAAATTTCTATTAGACTTCTCTAGAAATAAGAACTGTTAATGAATAAATCACCTTGGTAGTGATTTTGAATGTGTCCAAGATGAGGAAGTTTTTACTTTACTTGACAAGGAAATAAAGACAGTGAATAGATGATTCAGTGAGATTCTGATTCTGCTGATGGGGCTTCCCATCCATCCTGGCAGGTGCTCCGAGCTCCAATATACATGATAATAGTTTAAATGTAAATAGGGTTAATGAATTTTAATATTCCTCTGAATCGTGTATTCATCCTTCCATTTGCATAGTGACTTATTCCTCAAGTCCTTTTGTAAATATTGTAATGAAATCAACATAAGAGGCAGCACAAAGGAACGCGTGATTAGCCCAGCAGAAGGCCCTCCCCGGGGCACACTGGAATCCTATCACAGGATCGCAGACCAGGGAAGGACGAGTCTCAGAAGTAAACCAACTGATCCTTCTTTTCTGATGGGGAATATTCAGTTTAGGAGGTTTTCAAAAAAGTAGTTGGGTTCAACTCTCTGTGCCTCAAGGGACAAGGTCTCTGAACTTGCCTTCCATGGAATACCTGCTGTGCTTCCCTCTGAAGTGATCATGGTCCCAGGATGTGTGTGTGGGGGGATAGCAGATGAGGGGGGACGGAGGTGCTGCCCCTACCACCTTGGGCATAAACACTGTGGGAGCCAGAGGGCGGCCCCCACCACAGGGCACCCTCAGGCCCCAGGGTTCAGCTGGGAAGCCCTGCAGCTCTGAGCTAAACTCACTGCCTTTAAGCAGTTCCCACTGTTTCTGTTGCCAATTTTGAAAATAATAAGAGTTACTCCTTCCCCTCACCAGTCTTCCTGGCAAAGATAAGATGTCGGTCTTAACTCTTGCGGATGAAGATTGCTATTTAAGTTTAAGGCACTAAAAGATGATTTTATCTTTCAGCTTTTTCTTTACCTCAAGCCATTCTGTAGAGCGATGATACTTAAACTTCTTCGCTGAGTTTACTGTGCTTAGCCGGGCCTCCCTGCACTTGTACTCGGACTGTTGCAGGGCCCTGGGCTCGTGGATGAGAGCCCAGGGTGGTGCTGGGATGGTGAGTGAGAGCCCAGGGTGGTGCTGGGGTGGTGGGTGAGAGCCCAGGGTGGTGCTGGGGTGGTGGGTGAGAGCCCAGGGTGGTGCTGGGGTGGTGGGTGAGAGCCCAGGGTGGTGCTGGGGGGTGGTGGGTGAGAGCCCAGGGTGGTGCTGGGATGGTGGGTGAGGGCCCAGCGTGGTGCTGGGGGTGGGTGGGTGAGGGCCCAGGGTGGTGCTGGGGTGGTGGGCGAGAGCCCAGGGTGGTGCTGGGGGGGTGGGGTGGGTGAGGGCCCAGGGTGGTGCTGGGGTGGTGGGCGAGAACCTAGCAGGGTGCTGGGGTGGTGAGTGGGAGCCCTGAGGGTAGGGTTCCATTCAGCCCTGGGTGTCACAGGGATACTAGTAGGAGCTCCGTCCCAGGCTTGCGTGTGGGGTAAATGAGTTACCTGCAGTAAAATCCTGGGGGGCCGCCGGGTTGCTACGTGCTGAGGAGCTTCAGGTCTCACCTGTGTCTCTGCCTGAGATGCCCTTTCTCCTCCTCAGTAAACTCTTAGGCCAGGGGTCAAATGTCCTTACATGCCATCCCCAGGGTTTCTGATTCCAGGCCGAATGAAATCCTCGCTCCTCTTTCTCTGACACATTCCACCTGTTTTTGCTTTGCACAGCAATTCTTGAGCCGTATTAAATTTAATCCCCAAATATTTCTCTTATTCCAGAACTATAACTCCCTTGAGGGCTGCACCATATTTTATTTATCTATTTATTATCCTCCAAGACCTGAAACAAGCCCTGGGCATGTCAGGTGCTTAGGGGGCTCCTTGCCGGTTAAGCGTCTACACTGCGGCAGCGCCCCTTGGGAATAGGTTGGGCTGGACGTTGGCACGGCCCCTCGTTGCCCCCGGTGTGCGTGTGCGGACGATGCTCATGGCTGTCTGTTCAGTGCAGGGCCTGAGTCCTTTTCTTAAAAGATTTTATTTATTAGAGAAAGCAGAGCGAGAACGAGAGCAGGAGTTGGGGGCAGGTGGGCAGAGGGGGAGGGAGAAGCAGGGAACCTGGTGAGCAGGACCCCGATGAGCAGGGACCCTGATGGGCAGGGACCCCCACTGAGCAGGACCAAAATGAGCACCCCGGTGAACGGGAACCCCGATAAACCGGTACCTCGATGAGCAGGGACCCCATGAGCAGGGACCCCGGTGAATAAGGATCCCGATAAACAGGTACCTTGATGAGCAGGGACCCCGTTGAGCAGGGATCCCACTGAGCAGTACCTAAATGAGCAGGGACCCCGGTGAACAGGGACCCTGATAAATCGGTACCTCGATGAGCAGAGACCCCGGTGAACAAGGACTCTGATAAACAGGTACCTTGATGAGCAGGGACCCTGATAAACAGGGACCCCCGATGGGCAGGGACCCCGCTGAGCAGGGACCCCACTGAGCAGGCCCTTGCCCGGGGCTCCGTGCTGGGACCTGGCCTCGGGGCCGGAGCCAAGCGAGGCCCGCCCATTGCCCTGGCATCCAGCACTCCGTCCCTGGCGCACAGTCACACCCTGTCAGAGGGCCGACCGGGGGAAGGAGCTGGAGGGCCTGGGACCCTGCCATCCGTGTAGACGGAGAATGGATGCTGCTGGGCTATGCAGCTGTGGCCGTAGCGTTTGGGGGTTTGGGGCGATTCCTGGCGTGGGGGTGTAGGCCCTGGGGCCTGATTGGCCGTGCTTGGGCGGAGCGGGGCCAGTGGCCTGTGGTCGTGGAGGCCGGCGCGGCAGGGCAGGTGGCGGGATCAATCCCTGGGCGGTGTGGCCCAGGACTGGGGACCCGGGGGGCTCTGGCTTCCCGCAGATGCCCTGTGAAGCCCATCTGCCCACCCGGATGGGTGGCCTCCCGCTGGGACCCCACCTGTCAGCGCAGGGCCACCGACCGAGCCCGAAGCCTAGGGAGGCCACGACGGCCTGCCCACGACGGCCTGCCCACGACAGGATGGGTGCCCGCGACGGCCTGTCCATGATGGCCTGCCTGCGACGGGCTGCGACCCAGGTGCCACCATCCCACCCCTCCTCTGTGGCTGCTGCACGACCGTCACAGAGCTGGCCCGGGCCTAGGAAAACCTGAGAAGTCTCCTTGGTAAGTACAGGGTCCACCCCTCTCGTGCCCACCGTGTCCTCGGGGCCTGCCGAGCAGGAAGAGGCTGTGACCCGGGCCCGGCCACATGGCCCAGGAGGCGAGGCCCAAGTGTCTTGACCTTTGTCCTTGGCCTGCGGCCTGGCTCCGATGGCTGTGGAGGCCGGAGCTCAGGGCGGCTGACCCATCGGGGTGCTCCGGGTGGCCGGCGCGGCAGAGAGCAGCATCCCGGCACTATCACCCGTGCAGACTTTTTTCATTCCACGCCGAGGCCTTTGGTCCTACTCTGCGCGTCTTTGGAGTCTTAAAGGTGTAATACATTCTGGGTGTGAAACATCAGGCTCGGGCAGGTGACCAAGTCCTTGGGCCGCAAGCCAAGCCCAGGCTGCCGTTAGCAGCTCCCGCGCGCCCAGGGGTCCCCTGCACCCCACGCGGTCCTGGCGTCACTGTCTACAGTCCTCTCACTGTCATTCAACACCCATTTCTTTCTGTGGTTTACCTGACTTACTTTAGTGACCCTTTGACAATCTTAAACGAATAGAAAATGATCATTATCATCATCGTCATTATTATGTTTAGAAAATCATTTTTTTTTTTTTTAAAGCATCTTCCTTGGTGCTCAAGCTTTCCCCGGTCTTAAACTCTGATTTCGGTGGTGGAAACCAAAGCCTATTTATCAGTGGAATAAATGACAATTGTTGTCATGTTTCTGTGCTTTTCTATCGGGATTTCCTTTATGACCTTATAAAAGAAATTGGAAGATATTTTCTTGGGTGTGGTAGCAATAGACTGATCTTAAAGGCACATAAGATGTCATTATTTATAAAAATATTTACTTCTGGGAATAAGTTTGGTATAAATCTGGGTAGAGTAAAAGGGACACCCGCTCTTGTGTGTCAGAAGTATAATGACGTTGAATTGACCGCCTCCCCGCAGCCTTGCAAAGGTGCAAGCCACGCAGGGAAGGCTTGGTTAGATTTGGCTCCCTAAGGCTTGTTTCCTCGATCCTGTACTTGTACCGGCCATTTCTAAAAAGCAGACCTTTTGATGATTCCACGCTGCTGTTTTCTGAATGTTAAATCTTCGCGTTATAAGCCATCAGAGTCTTTTGATGTCTAAAAGCTTCCCAAGAATATTTATATACCACTCTGTGAGCTTTGCATCGTTACCAGCTTGTCAGTGGGAATTGATCGTTGTCCTTCAAGGACTTGACATCTACAGTTTGCAGTGACTGCCCTTGGATCTCAAGGTCCGCGACATGTACCTGCTGCAATTTTGAAATGGTGTGGATTGAGGTGGGGTGAGGGATAGTAGGTGGTAGCTCGGTGTTTGCTTCTCGGGGAGCTTAGATAGCGGCCTAGCACCTGTATTTTAGGCTAGTTTGAATGCTTTGCTCTCCATTTTCACACACAATGGCTGTACGTGTATGTGTGTTTGAAAGTGATTATTGAGTGAGAGGGTGAAACCTGAGTGACATGAAGATGTGCCCAGGAAACATGTGACTCTTGATGAAAATATGATTTGGAAGAGAACAGAGGTATCAGAAATGATTCTGATTAAAAATTTGGGAATTTAGGGATGCCTGGGTGGCTCAGCAGTTTAGCGCCTGCCTTTGACTCAGGGCGTGATCCTGGAGTCCCCCCGGGATCGAATCCCATATGGGGCTCCCTGCATGGAGCCTGCTTCTTCCTCTGCCTTTGTTTCTGCCTTTCTCTCTCTGTATCTCTCAGGAATAACTAAATAAAAAATATTGAGAAAATAAAATAAATTTGGGAATTTATTAATGTCTGGAAATGTGTACTTGTATCAAAGGGTTATTTTACATGCATTTTATTTCTTAAAAAATTTTGAAATTTAAATTTATTTAAGTAATGTATAATGTATTATTGGTTTCAGAGGTAGAAGTCAGTGATTCATGAGCCTTCTATAGCACCCTGTGCTCATTACATCACATGCCCCCCTCAATGCCCATCACGCAGTTACCCTGTCCCCGCCTCCTGCCTCCCCTCCAGCAACCCAGTTTATTTTCTATGATTGAGACTCTCTTATGGTTTGTCTCCCTCTCTGATTTCATCTTGTTTTATTTTTTCCTCCCTTTCTCTATGATCTTCTATCTTGTTTCTTGAATTCCACATATGACTGAGATCACAGAGTTATCTTTCTCTGATCGACTTATTTCACATAGCATAATATCCTCTAGTTCCAGCCACGTGGTTGCACATGGCAAGATTTCATTCTTTTGACGGCCAAGTAGTATTTCACTGTGTATATAGAGACCACATCTTCTTTATCCATTCATCTGTCAACGGACATCTGGGATCTTTCCATACTTTGCCTACCGTGGACATTGCTGCTGTGAGCATTGGGGTGCAGGTGCCTCTTCAGATTGCAGCATTTGTATTTTTGGGGTAAATACCCAGTAGTTTAATTGCTGGGTAATAGGGGCCTGAGGAACTTTCTGAGGAATCTCCACACTGTTTTCCAGAGTGGCTGCACTACTTTGCATTCCCATCATACAGGGGTTCCAGTTCTCTGCATCCTCGGCAACATCTATCGTCTCCTGACTTACTAATTTTCATCATTCTCACTGGTGTGAGGTGGGATCTCATTTTGATTTGTATTTCCCTGATGGCAAGTGAGGCGGAGCATTTTTTCATGTGTCTGTTGGTCGTTTGTCTTCTTTGTGGAGAAATGTCTGTTCATGTCTTCTCCACCTTTCTTGACTGGATTTTTTGTTCTTTGGGTGTTGAGTCTGAGGAGTTCTTTATAGCTCTTGGAGACTAGCCCTTTATCTGATAGGTCATTTGCTAATTCCTTTTCCCAGTCTGCCAGTTGTCTTTTGGTTTTGTCGACTGTTTCCTTTGCTGTGCAAAAGCTTTTTATCTTGATGAAGTCCCAGTGGTTCATTTTGTCTTTGTTTCCTTTGCTTTTGGAGACACGTCTCTTCAGCAAATGGTGTTGGGGAAAAATGTGACAGCCACATCCAGAATGAAACTGGACCATTTCCTTGCACCACACACAAAAATAGACTCAAAATGGATGAAGGACGTAAATGTGAGACAGGAATCCTTCAAAATCCTAGAGGAGAACACAGGCAGCAGCCTGTGTGGCCTCAGCTGCGCCAACTTTACATGCATCTTAAAGAAATCTAGGAATTGTAAAAAAAAAAAAAGCATAAAAAGTGTTACTTCTCTGCAAACCTAGTGCTGTGTGACTTACCTGAAACATCTCCCAGCTTCATGTTAAATTATTTATTATTTTAATAGGCTTGTTCATTTTGTTTATGTTGGATAAAATAAATATTATAAAACTCAAGATGTTATTAATGTTTTCTTTGAAAAATAAACTTCATATTCAGTTTGGGTATGCAAATAGAAATGGCTGAGTCAGTTTATTCAGAAGAGTGAATAATACTTTTTCATAATCTTACGCTTTGGTTTTGAGAAATCCTTAGATTCATACATATGAGCTGGGTTATAATGTACATGATGAGCTTTGCAGATTTGCTGGTTAAGCATTTTAACTACCCTGGAGGGGAGTCTTCTCTAAAGACACCTGCGTGTCAGATCTGGCTGCAACAGAATGAGAAATGTCGTGAGCCTTTTCTGGCTCTCTCTGGCCCGAAGAATGATTTCTAGAACATCGTACTGGTCTGGTTTGATGCCAGGAGAAGTGTAAATCTAAAACCTAAGAGAGAAGGAGGTTAAGCATTGGCACTATGAAGTGCTGACTCAGTTGGTCCAGCAAAAAGTCTGTTACACCACAAATTTCTTCTACAGCATAGATGTGGAAAATCACTCCCATGAAATTCTACTCTTATCACACTGACTTAACAGGATAACAACTCATCAGAAGTAGGGACTGTGGTCAGCTTAGTACCTTGGTGGCTTGATCTTAAATTAACTAGATATATGTAGGTCAGCAAAAAGCTGGCTGGCTGACTCGAAGACACATGTAGGGTATTTACTATTGGGAGTATATAAGAAATGAAAGGTAGAGGAAAGCAATTTTGATGTGTGTGTGCATTTTAAAGAAAGGAAGCTTGAGTAAAAGTCCCAAAAGGTCTTTTTTCTTTTTTCTTTTGCTTTGTTTTATAGTGTTAATTTGATCCAGTTATTCAGCGGGCGCCTGGCTGACTCGGTGGGTAGAGCATGTGACTCTTGATCTCAGGGTCTTGTGTTCAAACCCTACACAGAGCTTATTTTAAGATAATTAAATAAAAAAAAAATAAAAAAGGAATCCTGCCTTTAATTCTAATGATCCAGTTATTCAGTAAGTTCCCCTTCGACATTTGTTTATGAAAAAATTGAAAATAATTTCATGATTTGTTTCTAAGTCAAGCAGTTAGAGAACAGGCCTCATCATTGAGTTGAAAACTAATGTTATGCATTGTTTTGGTCTCCTTAACCAGATCATGAGCTCTTTGGTGCTACAGATTGCATCTGCCTGTTTGAATCCTCATACCACCCTACTGGAGAGTTTTAAAGGGATTTACACCTTAGCATTTTGTCCGCTTGTCCTTAGAGTTCTTGCTGGGATATAACATATTTAAACTGTTACTATGGTGATGTAGAAAGGTTAACACAAATGCATAGGAGAAAAAAAATGTACAAAAATGCCAAAATACTAATTTGAACATACCAAGGTTATAGAATTACAGGGAGGCCTTTTCTTTGGTCTTTTTCAATTTTCAGATTTTTTGTATCATCCAGTAGTGGAAAAATTAATCTACTAAAAATACAATATACTTCTGGGGTACCCGGGAGGCTCAGTCGTTAAGTGTCTGCCTTTGGCTCAGGTCATGATCCCAGGGTCCTGGGATTGAGCCCAGCATCGGGCATCCTGCTCAGTGGGGAGCCTGCTTCTCCCTCTCCCTCTGCCACTCCTCTTGCTTGTGCTCAAGCTCTCTCTCTCTCTGTCAAAAAATAAATAAATAAAATCATAAAAAATAATAAAATAAAATATACTTCTACTTCTGGTTATAATAGAAAGTTAGTATCAGCTCCATCCTCTCACCAAGAAGAGACAGACAGACAGACACACACACAGCTGTTGAAGTTATCAGAAAACAACCAAGCAGCCCAGGCAACAAGGACTTGACGGGCCAAGACAGAAAAGAGAAACACACTGAGGTGGCCCTGAAATTCTGTGCCTCTTCCCCCTCTAGTTTTTTTTCTGATTGTGAGGAAGGATGAGAGGCTGGGTAAAAAGTGAAGGCTCTGGGTTTTTGGCTTTCTTTTGGAGCTAGGGAGGCAAAAATCCCCCACGAAAACCCAAACCAAAAGCACCCAACCTCAAAGCAAAAACAAACCCAACTAACCAACCAAACAAACAAACAAAAAAAATCCACTGGAGTTCAGAACCCATCAAGGAGGAGTGGCCGTGGTAAATGCCTGAGGTCAGACTGTTGAATGACTATGGATGCTGCGATATTCCAGAAAGAGACCAGCCCTCTCAGAGTTGAAATCTCTGCTCCTGACTGGATCTGCCAGTGGACTAACTGCTTGTGGGAGGGAAATGAAATGCTCTCTGGAGGAAGCTAGCGTTGTCTCCATAGTTTTTCATACGCAATCTGTGGTGATTAAGGGTTAAGTGGGATGCTAGCGACAAAACCACAAGACAAAACCAAAGGAAACCAGGTAACACATCCATGGGTGACCTGATTTTAGAGCTATTAGACACAAGTTCTAAAATGACATGATTTATGTGCTTAATTAAGCATGGAGGTGACAAGATAGACAAATCCTAAAGAAGAATCATATGAAAAAGCAAAACCAGTGTGTTGGACTGGAGCTTTCCAAGGTCTCCTTAGGTTTTTAAGAAGCATAGGTGGTTATGGATGGTTTTTTTTTGCTCTCTTACTTGCTTGCTCTTTTGTTTTCCTGGTGGAGGCTTCATGCCTCTTTGATTCTGAGCTCACCTGCATCCAGAAGCCCACCTCGCTGATGAAAATTCTAGCTATATTGAAGAAGATAGTCCCAGACGTGCCCCCTTCTCTTTCCCCAACCCTCAAGTCACTTCCTATTCTATGGGCTGGAACGTGGCAGGGATATGTAAAGCAAATTCTATTTTGTTAGCTTGCGAACTTGCTTCTTCATCTTTGGGAAGTGTGCTCATGAACAGAGCGGAGTGTGGACTGGTAGTTTTATTCCTACCTCTGTCTCAGTCTTTCTGGAAGATCTGGGACAGGTGTAGCCTGGCCAACGATCGGGTCATGGTTTCCCACGGAGGCCAGATGTAGCGTCGGAACGTTTCTCAGCATCACATTCAAGTCAAGGCAGCTAATACCAAATGGTCAGGGCCGCCATGGAAGTGAAAAGTTCTTTTCTATCCTTGAGACAGTTGATCTCAGACATAGTTCTGGCTCCAGATTTCTACAGTTATATCCCATAGTTGGCTTCCAGTTGCTGTTAGGATATCTATGCGTAAGGAGCTTGAGGGATGGGTAACGGCAGGCAGGGGTGGTCCAATTACAGTTATCGTTGCGTTTGTTTGACTTAAAATCGTGTCTCTACATGCACCTTTTTCTGCCCCGGGTGATACATTCGACGAGATGGACCTTGCTGCAATATGTGTTAGTTGTCAAGTTGGCTGAAATCTCTGATTCAGACTTTTTCAATTTGCTGCCTTCTGTGGTGTTGGACACAGTCAAACCCCAAGTCCCCATCCCTCGAAGTGGCACCTCATCAAGCTCCACCGCCACCGTTTCTCCCTGCTATCTGCAGCCGAGCTCAGTTGCTTCCCATTGATTTACCCCCGATCCGCAGTGCAGTTCATTGGGGTGCCGTGTCAGGAGCGTGGCTACCTGTGTCCCCAGCATCAGGAACGGTTTCCAGAGACTCCAGGGGATGTAAGGGGAAAGACTTTGTTGGCCAGAGAGACAAAAGCCTTTTCTTCCTGACTTTTTATTTATTTTTATTATTTTTTAAAAAAGATTCACCATTCTTATTTTTTTTTTAAAGATGTATTTATTTATGATAGATATATAGAGAGAAAGAGAGGCAGAGACACAGGAGGAGGGAGAAGCAGGCTCTATGCTGGGATCCCAATGCGGGACTTGAACCTGGGACTCCAGGATCGCACCCTGGGCCAAAGGCAGGCGCTAAACTGCTGAGCCACCTAGGGATTCCACTTCCTGACTTTTTAAATAATTGTGGTAAAATACATACAACACAATGTATAATAATGTTCTTTTAGCCGTTTTATTTTTAATTTTATTTTTTTAGATTTATTTATTTATTAGAGAGAGAGAGAGAGCAAGTGCAAGTGGGGGACAAGCAGAGGGTGAGGGATGAGCAGATTCTGTGCTCAGCACAGAGCCCGACTTGGAGCCCAATCCCAGAACCTTGAGGTCGTGACCTGCGCTGAAACCAAGAGTCCGCGGCCTAAGCGACTGAGCCACCCAGCTGCCCCTCGTCTTAGTCACTTTAAAGCCTACAGTTCAGTAGTGTCAATATTTGGCATTTTTGTGCAACTAATCTCTAAAACCGTTTGCACCTTGTAAACCTGGAACTCTGCTCCCACTGAGCTACAACTCCCCTTGTCCCCTCCTCCCTGCTTCTGGCGGCACATTCTACTTTGTATCTCTACAAACTTGGCAGCGCCAGGCACGTCTGTGAGTGACGTCATGCAGCAGTGTCCGGCATGGGGTCGTCTCTGTGACTGGCAGGTGTCGCCGAGAATGGCGTCTTTGGGGGGTACCCCTGTTGGGCGGTGTTGAAATGCTCGTGTGTGTGTGTGTGTGTGTGTGTGTGTGTGTGTAGGTGCTGCAGCTGGCTTACCCCGCCACTGTTGGCAGGCCCTTGGGTTGCTTCTGCCCCCGGGCTCTCGTGACCCCTGCTGCCACGAACGTGCCGATAGATACTCAAGGCCAGGCTTTCCCTTCCTTTGGGCATATAGCATGGGACCCAGCAACTGTGTGGCAGTTGTGCCTTAGTTTTTTGGAGAAGCACCATCCTGGTTCCACAGCGGCTGTATCATTTTGCCTTCTCACCAGGAGCGTGCAGGGGGTCCCGTTCCTTCACGGTGTCACCAACACTTGCTGTTTTTGGCTTCTTAGATAGTGGGCATCCTAACGGGTGTTAGGTGGTGGCAAAAGCCTTCTTACTGAACTAATGTCTTGCATTTAAAATTACTTTTCTGGGCAGCCTGGGTGGCTCAGCAGTTTAGTGCCGCCTTCAGCCCAGGGCATGATCCTGGGGACCCGGGATGGAGTCCCACGTCGGGCTCCCTGCATGGGGCCTGCTTCTCCCACTCCTCTGCCTGTGTCTCTGCCTCTCTCTCTGTGTGTGTCTCTCATGAATAAATAAATAAAATCTTTAAAAAATAAAAATAAAAAAATAAAATTACTTTTCTGTAGTTGTTTATAATAAATCCGTAAGGTGGACAACAGACATAGCCAAACTTATTACACTGTTGCCAGTCACCAGTCTTTATTTCCTATTAATTTTTCAAAAATATTTATTTATTTATTTGAGAGAGCGAGAACGTGTGCATGCACACTGTGCAAGGGGAAAGGGGCAGAGGCAGAGGGAGAGAGTCTCAAGCACGCTCCGCCCCGACTGTGGAGCCTGGTGTTGGACTCGAGCTCATGATCCATGACCTGAATCGACCTCATGTGTCAGGCACTTACCGGACAAGCATGCGGGCGCCCCTAGTCACTCTCTAAAACCTCTAGTTTTAGATAGTTTCCGTTTGCAGATTTCATGTTGGTTATCTGTGATGTAATAGCTCAGCCAAGGAATCAGGGTGAAATGAGCCCAAGGACTCTGTTCCATCTTTCCTCAAGCTTGGGCCTCAGTGAACTAGCGAGTTACAGCAGCCCAGGGACGGGAGGTCGGCGTAGAATCATTACGCTCTAATGTTTCCATCAAATTCAGTGGACGATCCTCATGGAGGGGAGAGCCACAGCATATTCTTCGAGCTGCTTTAGAAGATATGTCTTTCGAGGACCATGAGGCCAGAACCTCCCCCACCCTGAAAAACGCTTGAAAGGCCGGATAAATTTAAAGAGCACATCAACAGGGTTTCGGTGATCGCCGTGCTGTATGACAGACACAATTTCTCATCTAGAACCAAGTGTCTTTTGAACTTTGAAGGTTGCAGACATCTAAAGGGAGATGTAAAAAGCCCAGCACTGACTTTTATTTGCTTTGGGACTATTTTAGCATTCCAAGAAGTTTTTTTAATCCAAAAAGTCCTCATTATTTGTAAAGGATTTTAGCTATTCCTGGAGTTGTGGATTGACTGTATTTCCGAGAGAGGAGCCAGGAGGAGGGGGATGGGCCTCGCCACAGCTGGGTCTGTAATCAGGCCTATTTTCCCCGGGTAGGCAGGTGCAGGTGTGCACAGTGCTTTTACCTGCTTTCACCCCTGCCGGGTGCGGGCGGGCATCCCTTCACTGCCTCCGACGGCTGTGATCGGGGTCCTCCTTTCCAAGCATGGTGTCCTGGGCCATCTGGCCTCCTGCCGGGATGGCTTCATGACCTCGATTAAGATAGGAGAGCCATTGAAGTTCACTTGGGGGAATTCTGACTTCTAGTGGGTGTGTTTTGGAGCAAATTCCCAGAAAGAGACTACAAAATAGGTCTTTAAAAGATGTTTGTAGCATCCCCGGGTGGTTTAGTGGTTTGGCCGCTGCCTGCGGGCCCAGGGCGTGACCCTGGGTCCTGGGATTGAGTCCCATGTCGGGCTCCCTGCATGGAGCCTGCCTGTCTCTCTCTCTCTGTCTCTCATGAGTAAATTAATAAAATCTTAAAAATAAAATAAAAATATTTTACTTATTTATTTGAAAGAGAGATGAAGAGAGAGCACGCATAAGGTGGGGGAAGCAGAGGCAGAGGCAGAGGCAGCAGCAGGCTCCATGCCGGGAGCCCAACGGGGGGCTCCTCCCAGGACCTGGGGTCACCACCTGAGTCTAAGTCAGATGCTTAACGGACTGAGCCACCCGGGCGCCCCTCAGATTTTCTTCATTGTAAATAGTAATATATCTCTAGATAATTAAGTAAATATAGGAAAGGAGAAGTGTTAGTCTACCACTGGAAGAAAAGCCAACATGCCCACATTTCACATTTTGCCTAAGCTGAGTTTTGGCTTATTTGACATAGTTGATCTGACTGCATTTTCACTCAACATAAACAACCCCCCTCCCCGCCTAGCTCACCACCTTCCCCCTTTTTTTTTGGCAAGACTTTTACTTAAAATGGCTCTATTCTTTTGGGAAAAGTAATTTATTTAATGGTTCCGCTATTAGTGTGCTATTCTTTTCATTTGTTTATTGTAAGCAATCAATCCTTAAGCGACATCTTTGTACATGATTTTGTTTCCCTTATTTAAAGATATTTGCTTAAGATATATTTTTAGGGAATGAATAGAGTTTTTAAAGAACTGACCCAGTGGGGATCAAATTTTTTTTTTAGTTAATTAATTTTTTTTTGACATTTCTAAGATTCTTGATGACCATCATTTTCCAGAAATATTGTACCAATTTGTGCTCTCATCAGCAATATGAGAGAGCATTCCCTGAAAGGTGGACTTAGATCTGCCCATGGTTTGGGACAGAGGAGAAGATAGAACAAAGACACCGTATTTGTTCACCTTGTTTTGAATTTTGCTTTCCTGACTCCCACTCTCAGCCCCCACCTATATATATATATATATTTTTTTTTTTAAGATTTTATTTATTTATTCACGAGAGACACACAGGGAGAGAGGCTGAGACCCAGGCAGAGGGAGAAGCAGGCTCCATGCAGGGAGCCTGACTGGACTCAATCCCGGGTCCCCAGGATTATGCCCTGGGCTGAAGGCAGACACTCAACTGCTGAGCCCCCCAGGCGTCCCTCCCCCACCTATCTATCTGTTTTGCATTTTAGACTTAGTGGCTTTGGACTTATTTTTGCCACAGCACACCTGTTCTTTAGCTCTGCTGCAGACCTTCCGCATCACTTGGATCTTGTAGCTAGCATGACCTGGGTTCTTTATTGATGACATTTCTCTACTGTTCTTTCTCCCAATTGTTTATTTTAAAGATTACGAAGCAGGTCAGGGGCAAATAGAATGCAAAAATAAAAAAAAAAATGGAGGGACTCAATCCACATTGTGCTTAGAGAAGCAGATAAAAGTTTGATGATTGTGGGAATCTGACCCTTCTCTCAAACTGAATGTCTTACAAGCTTTGAAGGATGGCATGAATACACTGTGCAGGCTGAAAACACTTGGCTCCATGAAGAATTGTCCGTGGCAACGATCTTAATGTCTAAATTGCCACAACTTGAGAAGAGGAAGTAAACAACTACATTCGTAACAGAATTGTCATCATTTCAAAGGCAGTTTGGGTCGGATTTTGTCATTGGTTTACATGGCGTGAAAATAATTCAAACAGCTTTTTGAAATCATGGATGATGCCTACTTAACAGGGTGGGTTCATGCAGTACCCGGCACAGAGGGTTAGTTTTTGGCTCCGCAGCGGGGGAATGGGGAAGCCCCTAAAGTAGGAATGTGTATGTGTTTGCATGAAACCAAAAGCAGAGTCTTTTGATTTTACACTAGCCTATTCGGTAGGTGTCTCTGGGAGAGCTGGGCAGAGTAAGGAAAGACAAAAGATACAACAAGGAGAAACGTATTTTCTCAGAATAATTGGTCAATAGAATACATATATTGAAAAGGGCTCTTTGCTGTTTCCAAATCAAGAAATATGCAGGAACACTTGGTGGCTCATGGCTGAGCATCTGCCTTTGTCTCAGGGCATGACCCTGGATCCTGGGATCGAGTCCTGAGTCGGGCTCCCCGCAGGGAGCCTGCTTCTCCCTTGGCCTGTGTCTCTGCCTCTCTCTCTGTGTCTCTCATGAATAAGTGAATAAAACCTTAAAAAAGGAGAAATATACAAGTGTGATCTTGACCTTTTTATGTGTCTTCTAATAAGAGTCTCCAATAATGATGGTTGAAGTGAGTTTGAACAAAACTTGTACTTCCATGGATTTATATAAAGAAAAGATAAATTCCGAGAATCAACACTATTGAAACTAGATCGAAAAGCTCTTTGTATTTATTTTTAAAGATTTTATTTATTTATTTGAGGGAGAGAAAGCACAAGTCGGGGGGAAGGGCAGAGGGAGAGGAAGAAGCAGATTCCTTGCTGAGTGCAGGTTCTGATGTGGGGCTGCCCAGGACTTGACACGAAGGCAGACACTTAACTGACTGAGCCACCCAGGCACCCCACTCTTCGTATTTATGGAAACATTATCAGTTTAGGCATAGGCATTAAAGGACTCTGTGAAAACTTCCTTTGTGAAATTTAATGAAAAAGCATTGCATTTTCTTTTTTTTCCTCCTTCCAAGTTTTTATTAAATTCCATTTAGTTAACGTCCAGTATAATATAGTTTCAGGTGTAGGATTTAGTGATTCATCACTTACATATAGCATCCAGTGCTCATCCCAACAAGTGCCCTCCTTAATACCCATCACCCAGTTACCCCACCCCCTGCCAACCTCCCCTTTTGCACATTTCAGTTTGTTTTCTATAGTTAAGAGTCTATTTTCTGGTTTGCTGCTGCTTTTTTTTTTTTTTAATTTCCCCCAATGTTCATTTGTTTTGTTCCTTAAATTGCACATGAGTCAAATCTTATGCTATTGGTCTTTCACTGGCTGATGTGTTTTTGCTTAACATAACATACTCTAGGTCCATCCATGTTGTTGCAAATGGCAAGGTTTTATTCTTTTTTATGGCTGAGTAATATTCCATCTCTCCCTCTCTCTCTCTCTCTCTCTTTCTCTCACAAACACACTACACACACAACTTCTTTATCCACTCATCAGTCGATGGACATTTGGGCTCTTTCCATAATTTGGCTGTTGTTTGTTTATGATGCTGCTATAAAGAGCGGGGTGCACGTGTCCCTTTGAATCAGTATTTTTATATACTTGGGGTAAATACCTAGTAGTACAAAAACTGCATTTTCAATCTATATCACTCCCCCACTACAGAACTTGGTGTTGGTTTTGTGTTAAGACCTTTTGTCAAACATGAACCATTTTCAGTATTTTCTTCCAGTTTTAAAAATTGTAGATTCCAAGTTCATATTCAGATAAAACACCAGTGTTCTTTGCAGTCTGATGTATCTGGAGAAGTCCTATTATTATTGAAAATGCATGGCTTTAAAGTGGGAAAATGAGGAAATTTCCTAATTTCAAACAGCTGTTTTATTCACTGAAGCATCTCAATGCCAGACAATTGCAGGTTTACTTATTATAGGCAGAGACTCTGTAATTATAGCTCTCTAAAGAAGCATATAATATATATTGTATTTGGAATATTTCACAGAATTACATTTGCTTATTCAAATGAAAGTTTGAACACTAAAATTCAGCAGTCGTTCCTACCACTGATGAAAATATTGAAAACAAAAGTTAGTAACTACAGCAAAACATTCTATTAGACCTAGATTGTTTTCCCAAGTGTTTTTCTATTTATGTTGTGTTGCTAAATGAACGTAGACTGGAGTAATAGGTTGTTTGCAAAGCATATTGCAAATATAGGTACTAGTCCAGCGTTCAACAAGATAACTGAGATGGTTAAGTGAGTATGATATAAAGTATGTATTTGAAAGGTAAGCATAGTATAATTCTCCTAAATCTCAAGGCATGCTTCACTTAGAATATAGCAGATTTAATTTTCTACATAGATGGAGAGGAATATTAGCATAAATAATTTTTAAATACACATGATCTAAAATATTTTTACTTGATTTTGGAAGGTATATAATTTTTTTTTGCATTGCATCCTCATAATTGTGTTCTTTAAAAATCAGTAATATTAAATTTAATTCAAAGAACATTCATTCACCTATTAATAGGAGAATGTTTTAGTGTTTCCCAAAAGTGAACTTGGTTCCAATAGGTTGCCTTTTCTTTTTTTTTTTTTTAGGTTGCCTTTTCAAAAAACATCAGGCATATTTCTTCTGAGTGTCTGTGTTTATTTTTACCTTATGTACAGAGATGAGCTTATATAACAGATAAACCTGGGTTTGAATGGTAGCCCTACCAATTACTAGCAGTATAAGTCTGAGTTCTTTTTTTTTTTAAGGTTTTATGTATTTATTCATGAGAAACAGAGAGAGGCAGAGACACAGGCAGAGGGAGAAGCAGGCTCCATGCAGGGAGCCTGATGCGAGACTCGATCCCAGGACTCTGGGGTGACGCCCTGAGCCCAAGGCAGATGCTCAACCGCTGAGCCCCCCAGGTGCCCCAAGTCTGAGCAAGTTCTTAAATGCATTTACACAATTCCAGTTTCTTCACCTGAAAATGGTGATAATAATGCTGACATTTCTGGGTTGCTGCAAGAATTGAATAAAATAACGTGCTTAGCACAAGTGTGTGGTAGAGACAGTGCTCAGAAATCACAAGTTATTGTTAAGAGATGCTTGACAAGTGTCAGTTTACTGTCCTTACTTCCTTTCCTCTCTTTAACTCTGCTTATCTAAATTATTTGGACTTTTAAAAGACTAAATAATCTTTTTAAAATATATACACAATGGAATATTACTCAGCCATCCGAAAGGACAAATACCTGCCGTTTACTTCGGCGTGAATGGAACTGGAGGGTATGATGCTGACTGAAATAAGTCAATTGGAGAAAAGCAGTTATCATATGGTCTCACTCATATGTGGAATATAAAAAATAGTGAGAGGGACTGTAAGGGAAGGAGGGGAAACTGAGTGGGGAAAAATTAGGGAGACAAACCATGAGAGACTCCTGACTCTAGAGAACAAAGGGTTGAGGAAGGGGAGGTCGGTGAGGGGATGGGGTGATTGGGTGTTGGGCACTGGGGAGGGCACCTGATGGGTGAGCACTGGGTGTTATACTCTATGTTGGCAAATTGAATTTAAATAAAAGTTACTTATATATTTATTTTAGAGAGTGTGCATGCCTATGAGCTAGGGGAAGGGCGGGGGCAGGGGGAGAAGCAGACTCCCGGCTGAGCACAGAGCCACTTGGGGTCTATTCCAGGACTCTGAGATCCTGACCTGAACCAAAATCAAGAGTCGAATGCTTAACTGACTGAGCCACCCAGGCGCCCAAGATCCAGTTTATTATTATTATTATTTTTCCAAGACCTAGTTTAAATTTAGTCTCCTTGACAAATTTTTAAAATCTTCTTCATTTAAATATTTAAAAATTGAATTGAAATTGGCAATACTCATTAGCACAGAGGGCTGACGAAAGAAGCAAGAACACTACCTACTTAGTTCTGTCCCTCCGTCCCGTGACTCCCAGGTGAGCTGCTCATGCTCAAAATTCAAGTAGCAGCGTTGTTGAAAGGTAGCAGGACAAAGGATAGGGCAGAGAATCGGGCAAAGGATAACAATCTACTTTCTCTTAAAGGAATATCCTGGAAATTGCTCTATTTTATTTCCGTTTACCTGCCCTTGGCCAGAAGTTAGTTACGTGGCCACACCAGCTGCAAGGAGGCTGGGAATGATCTTTATTATGAAAGATCATATGCCCTGCTGAAAATTCAAAATTCTTTAAAAAAATTATTTTATTTATTCATGAGAGACACAGAGAGAGAGAGAGGCAGAGACACAGGCAGAGGGAGAAGCAGACTCCATGCAGGGAGCCCGACGTGGGACTCGATCCCAAGACCCCAGGATCATGCCCTGGGCTGAAGGCAGGCGCCAAACTGCTGAGCCACCTGGGCGTCCCTGAAAATTCAGTTTTATAGAAGAAGGGAGCATGCGTATCAGAGGCAAACTTGGGTGCTTGAAAGAGTTGGGCATCCCAGAATGCTTTCTTTCCCAGATACCTATCTCTTTTCCCTTCCCTAACGCCTTCGATCTACATATTTTTAAATTATTTTGCTCTCCCCCAGGACTCAGCTCCATAAGTTGATTACCAGATCCTTCTATATTGTTCACTGCCACAGGTCCTTTAGGTTCATCAGGATGAACCACCTAAGAGATAAGAAAACCTAACTTTACTTAATAAGCTGCCTTTCATAGAAAACATTGGTGTATCAATCAACTGGATCATGCTTTTTTTTTTTTTTTTTTTACCAGTTTCCCTCCCCCCAGGGAAGCGTTATGTCCCCCACCTTGTGGATTGGCCATGCGACCTGCTTCATGCAATACGATGTGGAGTTAACGTGTTTCACTTTGGCAAAAGTTTAGGAGCCAGTTTGCACTTCAGCTATTTTCTTTTTTTCTCTGCAACATCATTCCAGAACCCTGGGTGCCAGAGTGACGATGACAAGGAGCAGAGCCTCCTCCAAATGCCCATGGACACATAGCATGAGCAAAGAGTCAACCTTTGTAGTTCAGAGACTCTCAGATCTTGGGGGCATTTATCACCACAACATGGTCTTGTCTATACGATTATAAGCTAAAATCATTTCCATCTGTTTTTTTCTTTTTACCTAAGTCACCTTCACCTCCCACCCAGGAAGGAGTGAAAAGGTAAGGCAAAAAGGGAATGAAAGGAAACGAAAAGACCCTCTTGCCACACTGAAGACTGTAATACCACCAGCTGCTTATTTTACATTCCAATTTCCAAAATACACTTGACATTTTATCGTAGCATTTCCAATCATATGTAAGCAAAATGTTAAGTGAGGTGATTATGGCAGGAAGAAAAGTATCCCGTAAATGAGTCTATTTATACCTGATTTGTTACTGATCCAGATACCTATCTGTGTAGAAGCATTGCTAGAATAATACCTTTGGCAAGAAAAAATATTAGCACATTTTGTGCATCATGGTTTTATTTATGTATCTGATTCTCCAACCAAGGGTTCATTTGATTGAGGGACTTGGTCTTAAATTTAGCCATTACTATCATGTGATCATTCGTAGGTCAAAGTGCTGTTTGATTCCACAAATGAATGAGAACTTTCTAAGTTGTATGTTTCATACCAGGAAGCCACGTCAAGCTAGAATGTGGGGACCCGTTTTCAGAGGTCTGGCTGCGTGGGTCCCGGCCATCCTGCCTCGACTCTGCCCCTCCAAGAGGCGTGGTGGCATTTTCAACAGTTAACTCAGGCCATGGAATTAGGGTGTTGGTGCTTTTTGTTATATAGCCCTGCTCAGCTCTTACCATGCAGATATTTCTTATCCATTCCTACCACTTACAAACGGTCAGTATCTTTCTCTCAACCCTTGTCTCTGCCAACGACGGGTTAATGCCAAATTTTAGGTGAGACACAAAATCATTTCTTGCCAAAGAAGATTTAGAAGCCTCATATGCAGAAGCTAATAATTGGTTTTGGGAGTAGATGTGCTGATGGCTTGTCCATGCAACTAGCAGGATAATAGTTTGATGGAATAGACCTTGTCTTTTTTTTTTTTAAACCATTCCATCTCAAACATCCAGAATAGTACTTGGCACACAGTAGGTGCTTAATGAATATTTGCTGTGGGAAAGAGTGGTAGGTCTTCTGGAGCTCAGAGCTAAGTCTTCCAGGTGACGCTTAGCCTTAGGTGCTCTTCCTAGTAATGAGAGGTAAGTATTTTCTCATTTATGTTTCCATCAGTGTGGACCCTTAGCATCACGAGATGTCCGTGAAATAATGAGGTGTACTTTTAAAACAAGGGCCATCTGTACATTTAAAGGAGGTTTGACCTTCAGATTCCTCACCCTGGTTATTCAATGACATTGCCACTGCTCAGCGCCCTTTATGAGACCCACTTGTCCCCTGGCAGGTAATCCCTTGGTAGGGGTGGTGTGTTTACATGGCAAGTGCTACCAGGTACTGCCGCTGTGACTGGATGACATGAAGTCTGGAGCCTGCAGTGCCCCTTCTGCTCATCTCACTCCTGCCCTAAGGCTGCAGTGGTTGGTAGATCCGGGAATTGTTAGGGAGCCTAATTTTTCCCAGTGGCTAGTTGACTGTCTAGTGGTAAAACTCGCAAACAAATGTATTGAGACTCTCAAGTTCCAACCCCCAACGGCCCGCAAGGGTCGACTTCTTGTTGTTCTGTTCCGAGGTGGCATAGACACTGGGGCAGCAAATGGGGACACTGGGGAGAAATCGGTTCATTTTAACAGAAACTTCTGGTTTAAAAAAAAAGTTAAGATTTTGTATCAGTTTTTAATGGATTCACGAATGGAAAATCGTGGTGTAGAGGTAAAAAGCCTGGGCTCTGGGGTTCTACAGCCTGGTTTCAAATGCGAAAACTCCAGTAATGCGGCCTTAAGCAAGTAGCATATTCTCTTATATTTCAGTTTCCTTATCTGTAAAATGGGAATGGTGATAATGTCTACCTCATAGGGTGCTTTTTGGTTTTTTGTTTTTTAATTAAGACACATTGGCAATGAGCATGAGAGGGACTTTGGAGGTAGTGGACATTTTCTTAGTTTGAGAGCTGATGAAGCAGGCATATTCAGCTTGTGAAAATTCATCAAAGTGGGCACTATGTGTACTTTTCTTACTATATGTATTTCAATAAAAATTGATAAGAAAATTTTCACCCTTAGGGCCAGGGAATTTCTGTCATAGTATCTCTCTTGGTCTCCTTCAGTAGAATTTCTTACTCTTCATCAGGTAAACAAATGGCAAGGCTGAAATTATTTTAATTGGTAAATTTTGTAGATATATTTACATAAAGTATTTTACATTTTGTAGATATATTTTGACCTACTTGTCAAAAGGAGGATTGACTGCTCTTTGAACTAACTGAAACTCCTTGGGCTCAATGTTGGTTGTACAAGGCTGGTTTGTGTGGGTGTGTCCTAGGCTACAGCTTAAACATTAGCCTTGGTTGCAGCCACACCTGTTGTAGATGAATATTAAAGATCTTGAAGCACTTTGTGAGACAATATTTAGCTCCAGGGGTTGGACCAAAATTTCTACCATTGGACAGTGGAGAATCTGGCCTGGGCTCCTGGGTTGATTATGCTCCTATGCTTGTGTTAGGGCCACAGAAAGACCAAACCTGGTGCCTCTGGGCCTCTGTGCTGTCTTTGTAATACATTTAGGATTTGGTTTAAAATGGAACAGTCCTATAAAAAGGTCATCAACTTTTTTTTTTAACTCCAGGAAAAATAAAAAGAATAGAGGCAGAATTAATAGGACAGAGAGAATTGACTATGTCTGAAAACATTTAAGATACCTTTTACACAGAGTTGGTTAATTTTTCTAGTTTCAGTAAACAAAACCGATGTAGATTTCAGGGCATCTGTAGTTGTAGAAAATTTTCTTGTTTCTGAGGATAAGGATTCATTAAAACTAATACTACCAGCCTGTTTAGATTAAAAAAAAATTTAGTGAAAACAAAAGTTGGGGTCTGTAGACAAAACAATAAGCTGACCAAGTCACTCTTCACTCAGCTCTTGGTTGTATTACAATGACTGAGTCTTAAAATCACATTGTTTAATATGCATTCTTCAAAATGCTCTTAATTAGACACAGATGCACATTTTCACTTCAAGTTACGATTCACTCTTCAAGTCCATTGCTTACGCCAAACAAAACAACCCCTGAAACTACAAACCTTATACTAAATAGTCTATGTTCTTTAAGTCTCTCCAATTCTACCATCACACAAGCGAATCATGAAGGAACCATATATTTGGAGAAGGTATCTTATGCTTGGTGGTTTCTAATTACTTAGTACTGCTAATTATTTAACGACCTGTATTATAAATAAGTACTTTTCAAAATGGCATCTATCTTTTTTAACTCTTTGCTATAACAGCCCGCAAAATTGTAGCTCTCCTGGGAGATGGGGTAGATCTGGGATATGCAATAGGTTAGGACCACATGGGCTATGACTGACTGGCACAAATTCACCCAGAAATGTGGTAATGTCTCTGGGTTCCTATAAAAGGAGGTAGTTATACCAACCTTCTTTATGAGACCGTTGGGAGAGATAAATTGTTAAGATAAAGTATAATGACAACAATATGTATGAATGAAAACCCTGAGGCATAGGAGTTTAAATGCATCTACAAATCAGGTACATAACTGGTTACCCAGCAATGTAACCAAAGAAAGCAAATGTCCACTTGAGTTAAAGATAATGAGAATAGCACATGCATTAGACAAACATAGCAATCAGGTAGGTGGGATTTGCTTTCCTGTATTTGAAAAGGTTAGCAGGAAATGTTAAATATATAATTGAATATACTATGGCAGAAATGAGGTATATAATGCTATTATAATCGATTATAAAATATCCATAGGTAGAAAAATGTAAAGTTGTTCACATGTGGCTTTTCAATTTGCCTTAGAAAGCTTTATGATAATTTATTAAGAGAAAAACCTGTGGTCATTACTTATTAATAATGCATTTGAAATGTTTTCCTTGAGTATTTTCCTACTTTATGTCTGTTAAAGTGAATGCAGGAGATGAGAATACATCTGAGAAAAACTTGCATGAGGCCAGTCTTAAGGGAACAGTTAACAAGGCTCCAGGTCTACAGCCTGAATGCATCGGGACTATGGCCCAGTTATGAGAAAAGCCCTGGAGTCTGGAATTCCAAAATTATATAAATGTTTTCTTCCCAATAGATCTTTTAAATAAACAAAACAGAGTTTGAAAAGAGCTGTGTAGAGAGGGAGACAAACCATGAGAGACTCTTAACTCTAGGAAACAAACTGAGAGTTGCTGGAGGGGAGAGGGGTGGAGGATGGGGTCACTGGGTGACGGGCATTAAGGAGGGCATGTGATGTGACGAGCACTGGGTGTTATATGCAGCTGATGAATTACTGAACTCTATGCCTTAAACTAATGATGTTCTCTATGTTGGCCAGTTGAATTAAAAAAAAAAAGAAAAGAGCTGTATAGTTCAAATATTTCTTTCTTAACCCTATGTTTGGAAAATGAATACAATATTCCTGTGCTTGTCTTGGGGCAGGGCTAATGCTCCTACCTACCCTGTGATTGGCAAAAAAAATAGTTTTTTTTTTGTTTTTTTTTTAAGAAATAGGAAATCTGCAAACCCAGAGAGGAGACTTTTTAAAAAATTGGGGGTATGTGTTTGCCTCTGGTGCTCAACAGCATTATTATTTTATGCTAAGTGAGACCATTTCTGGAGCAGGTTAGTTCCATCCATCACAAAGAGTGCTAACCGGGCAGGTCAGAATGTTCTATTGGGGACCAGGTGACAACCTTTCCTGTTTCCATTTCCCATGTGACTGCAGATACAAACATGAAGTGTGGGCAAGAAGTAGTGCATGGACCAGAGATACCTAGCCAAAAAAAAAAAAAAAAGTATTGTTTTGTAGTTTTTAGTTGACTGATCTTAAAAATCTCTTTTCAAAATTATCCTTAAATATCTTCCATTTTTGTGCTACTGTATGAGGTATTTAAAATTTTTAATTTCTCTTTCCTGAGAGGATGTAGATATGCAATTCATTTTTATACACATCTTCTATCTTCAGCTTTGCTAAACTCACTTATTAGTTCTAGTAGACTTTTGGTGAATTTTGTAGGATTTTCTACATCATCAGTCACATTATCTACAAATACATACTGCTTCTTTCCAATATGGATGCCATTTATAGGTGCCATTTATTGTATATATGTACGTATGTATGTATTTTTTCCTTGCAACACTTGCTGGAAACTTCACTACAATGCTAAATGCAAGTGTCTTGAAATGGGTATTCTGGTTCCTAATGTTAACTAGCATTTTAGTGGCAGATTTTTCAGACACCTTTTGTTAGTTTGAGGAAGTTCCCTTCTATTCCCAGTTTGCTGAGAGTTTTAATCAGAAATGGTTATTGGATTTTGTCGGTGCTTTTTTATGTATCTACTGAGATGGTCATATGGTTTTCCTTTTTTAGTTGATATGGTTTACTATATTGATTAATTTTTGAACATTAAACCAACTTTGCAAAATTTTCTGGAAGAGATTGTATAGAATTGGTATTATTTCTTCCTTTAATGTTTGATACAATTCTTTGTTGAAGCTATCTGGGCCAGGATTTTTTTTGTGAAAAAGTTTTCGAGTGTGAATTTAATTTCTTCCATAGATAAAGGACTACCTAGCTTCTACTTGAGTAAGCTTTGATTGTTTGAGACTTTCAAGAAATTTGTCCATTTCACCTAAGTTTGTCAAAGTTATTGGCCTAAGGGTTCTCATAATATTCCTTTATTTTCCTTAAATATTTTTCCTTATTTTTCCTCTTATTTCCCTTTTATTATACATATAATTTGTAGTGATATCCCCACTCTCACCCTCTTTAAAAAAAGATTTTATTTATTTATTCATGAGAGACACACAGAAAGAGGTAGAGACAAAGGCAGAGGGAGAAGCAGTCTCCATGCAGGGAGCCCGATGTGGGACTTGATCTCAGGACCCCAGGATCAGGCCCTGAGCCAAAGGCAGATGCTCAACCACTGAGCCACCCAGGTGTCCTATCCCACTCTCACTCTTAATATTAGTAATGTGTCTCCTCTTCTTTTTTTCTAATTAGTCTAGCTGTTGGTTTTATCAGTTTTATTGATCTCAAATAATAAGCTTTTGGTCTCATAGATTTTATCTCTTATTTTTCCATTTTGATTTTATTGATTTCTATCTTCTATTACTTCCTTTTTTTCCTACCTAATCTGGGTTTAATTTATTTTCTAGTTTCTAAGGTAGAACTAGAGGTCATTGATTTGAGGATATTTTTCTTTGCTAATATAGGCATTTTGAACTATGGACATCCTTCCAAATATTGCTTTAGCTGCATCTTACATTTAGCTCCAAATACTAAATTCCATTTTGATTTTTTCTTTGACCTGTGGTTTATATATAAGTCTGTGTTTGAATTTCCAAATATGTGGAGATTGTCCATATACATTCTTTTACTTATTTCTTATTGAATTCCATTGTGGTCAGAGAACATACTTTGTAAATTTTGAAACCTCTTAAATTTATTGAGAATTTGTTTCATGGCCCAGAAAGTAGTCTATTTTGGTACATAATCTGTGTACCCTAGAAAGTAATTGAGGGGATGGTAATATCCCTAATAAAGTTGTGGATTAAACTATTTTTTTTGCAGTTTTATTAGTTTTTGCTTCATGCATTTGAAGATATATTATTTGGTGCTTAAACCTTTGAAATCCTTTCCCTTTGTGGCGAATTGGCCTTTTTATCATTATAAAATGATCCTCTTATCCTTGGTAATATTCTCTGGAGCTTTTTAGTTTGATATTAATATAGTTGTTTTGACATTCTTTTGATTAGTGTTAGTATGGTCTGTCTTTATTCATCATTTTACTTTTAACCTATTAGTTTCTATGTTTGAAGTGTATTTCTTATAGATAGCATGTGGTTGGATCTTTATTTTTAAATTCAATTTGATGATCTCTGCCTTTAAAAGCAGTGTTTAGACCATTAACATCTAATATGATTGTTGAGTTGGTTGATTTTAATCTGTCATCTGTTACTTGTTTTGTATTTGTCCCTCTATTTTGTCTTCTTCTTCTTTTTTTTTTAAGATTTTATTTATTTATTCATGAGACACACATACACACACACACACACACACACAGGCAGAGACATAAGCAGAGGGAGAAGCAGGCTCCATGCAGGGAACCTGATATGGGACTCAATCCTGGGTCTCTAGGATCAGGCCCTGGGCTGAAGGCAGTGCTAAACTGCTGAGCCACCCAGGCTGCCTGTCTTTTTGATATCATTCTTGAAAATATATTTTCATTGGATATAGAATTCTAGGTTGACAGTTAATATCTTTAATTACTTTAAAATGTTGCTTTGCTGTCTTTGCTTTTGTGTTTTGATGAGAAATCTGCTACCATTCTTCTATTTTTTCCTCTGTGTGCAATGTATTTATTTCCTCTGGCTGATTTTTTTAAAACAATTTTTATTTTTAAATTTTTTAAAAAAATTATTTAAGAGAGAGAGAGAGAGAGCAAGTTGATGGAAGGGGAGCAGAGGGAGAGGGATAAGCCGACTCAGAGCTGAGCATGGAGCCTCTTGCGGGGCTCCATCCCACGACCCTAAGATCATGACCTGAGCCAAAATTAAGAGTTGAATGCTTAACTGATTGAGCCACTCAGGCACCCCTCCTCTGGCTGATTTTAAGATTTTGTCTTTATTATCAGTTTTAAGTAATTTAATTATAATGTGCCATGTTATGCTTTTCATTATTTTTCTTTGATGTTCATTGATCTTAAACATATGTGAGCTTACAGTTTTCATCAAAATAAAAAAATTCTTGACCATTTTTTTGTTCAAATATTTTTTACCCATCTCCTGTTTTTTCCATTCTCCTGAAACATAGGGCCCCACCTCGTCATTTGTATTAGGATTTACAAAATGTGTAAGTGGCCCTGCCAAGAAGGAAAATTGTCTCTAAAGCTACTCAGGCTGAATTTCACAGATTCTCTAATAGTGAAAAATGACCACTAAATCACAAAAGGTTCTTGTTCCATTCATTTTTCTCAATCCCTTGGGCTCATCAGTCTAATCATAGATATAAATGTTCAATTGGCCAAAAGTTTCAAACATCCATTATAAAGATATTTTCACTCACATATAATAGGATAGCAGGATACAATTGTTTTAAAGAGCTGAAGAGGTAATATAACCATATGATGCTGACTATAGGACAATACATACAAAATGGAGAAGTAGGAACTTTGGCAACCTTGAGAGTGTCATTATGGTCAAAGGCATTTACACTTAAAGCACAACACGACAAAACCAGGTCAGATAAAAAACTTATGCAACCCTTATTTAGTCTGTTTGTTGCCAGTAACAACTCCTGTGAAGAGCTCACAATACAGAACTCACGTCAGGTAGAGAAAGATACTAAATTGTTCCTGGATTGGTCCCATAAATTACAGTTTTCTTAAGAGTATCTTTAAATCTATTAGTATCTGATCTGGGGAACCTAGGTGGCTCAGTGGTTGAGCGTCTGTCTTCGGCTCAGGTTGTGATCCTGAGGTCCCGGGATGGAATCCTGCCTCAGGCTCCCTGCATGGAGCCTGCTTCTCCCTCTGCCTGTGTCTCTGCCTCTTTCTCTCTCTCTCTCCTGAATAAATAAATAAAATCTTAAAAAAAAATAAATCTATTAGCATCTTTCATTCAATAAGTAGTTAGCATAATGTCTGGCATTTGGTAAGTGCTCCATGGATCTGTTATCATTATTGTTTTTATTGTTCTTATTTACTGCAGATCTAGCAGGGATGGTGGTAGAAGCCATAGCAGCTGGGAACTGCTAGTTTCAAAATGGGCAGTGAAGGAAGAAGAGCAAGTGTGAGAGGCGGGAGGAAGCCTGGAAGCTGATGTTGGGAAAAAGGGGAAGGCCCTGAGCTGCTAGGTGAGGGGACCTGGATCATACATTCAGGAAAGATATGTTTCCTCCCCTGGCCTGTCACACAGCCTTCACTGAGGTGAGATCCTCTCACCGACTCCTGCAGTTTCTGCCAGGAAATGCTACCGCCAGAAGCAGAGAGCATGTTGTTTCATTTCTCCTCGGTATTTACTTGATAGGAAAGCCACGCATTCATACCACAGAACTCTAGGTGAGCTCCCTACCTCCTTTAGCTCTCTTCTGTGGATACATTTCACAGGACTCCTGGGTGTGCATAGGCCCAAGTGTAGGGATGGGGAGAAGGCCTGGGGACTTGGCAGGGCGATGGTGGAGAAGCAAGTCAGCTGTATACATGTTGAGAGGTTCTAAGAGGGCAGGACTGAACAAGTGCAGATGGTCGAGTTGAGATGATGGTTAGGACACCTTATCATACAGGTGATAGGATATGTTTTTGTTGAGGGGATCCCTGGGTGGCTCAGTGGTTTAACGCCTGCCTTCGGCATGGGGCATGATCCTGGAGTCCCAGGATCGAGTCCCACATCAGGCTCCCTGCATGGAGCCTGCTTCTCCCTCTGCCTGTGCTCTGCCCCTCTCTCCGTGTGTCTCTCATGAATAAATAGATAAAATTAAAAAAAAAAAGGACATGTTTTTGTTGAAACTAAGTTTAGTGATGATTTTTCTAATTTACCCCCAGAGTCATGTTCTCTAAACTATTTTGTTCAAACTCCTGTCAATAAAGGGTTTTGAATGAGTGTCCTCATTATACATATTTATTATGTTATTTTGAGGGATTAAGTATTAGATAATATGCAAATTGTAAAGCATGAAATAGATTTCAAAAGGATAAGATGTAAATAAATGGAAGTAGAAATCCTAATATTTGTGTACCACCTGGCGTGTGCACACTCTACCTTAGAGACGAAAGCCTGGGAGGAAGGGATGAAGAGAGGCAAGCCTTTCATTTCACCGGGATCCAGGAAGAAGCCTTTCAGACCCTCTCCTAGGCCTTATAGCTGACTTCTCCACTTAGCATTTAAGATAAAGATTATAGTAGCATTGAAATGAAGCGGATCATCCGAGAACATTTCTAGGAACTTCTAAATTATGAAGCAAACTATATAAGTTTGCTAATTGAGTGCCTAGTATTGCTCATTGTGATTGGCATTAAAAGGACAATGTGTATTCAATCCAAATCCAACACTGTGGAGGAGATATCACTATCCTCATTCTATAAATAAAAAAAAGCAGGTTCCCAGTGATTCTAATTCTCATCTATTTCTGAAGCCCACCTTTCTATTCTGCTGGGCTACCTAAGGACTATGGTATACCCATCTCTGATGGACAAGATTTGTCAACTGTCTTTCAAGGAAAAAGACTCTGTTTGTGGAAAGTTAACCAAAATTTTCACCAAAACTTTATATTGACTTGCAGGATAATTTTGGAGGAAGACCTTGCTAGTTATAGTAAGCTATTATGATTTTTATTTATTGCACAAAAGGCATTAAAACAAGGGAAATGACAAGGAGGAATTTTAAAACATCTAAAGACACTATTGTAGAATATTTTATTCTTCTTTGGTTCATGTTTTCTTCCCGTTTTTATCCAGGTACATATTAGTTGCATCATTTCAATCAGTTTAAATATTACCTTGTTTTCTGATGTTTTTCACACAAAAAAATCCTAATATGATAGAGATAGAGCCTGGTAACAACATGGAAGCGTTTAATGGGTTCATTATATTGTATCGAATATTAGTATTATATTTAGCTCTCTACTAGTTATTAGACCCACTGTTTCCAAATTGTTTCATTATATATGACGCTAAAAATGCATTTTGTGCACTCAATGATTATAAATTTAATTTCCTTAGAATAATAAGTGATGAAATAGCTATCACATACTGGGCTTTTACTGTGAACTAGGCACAGTTTGGTGGAGTGGAATTTCAGGGTGAAAGGCATGAACTTTATTATTGTCTTGTCATATGTTACTAAATACTAAACGTGGAAATGTTGTACAAGAAGGAAGGGAAGAGGGAGGGAGGTGAGAGTTGAATATAATACGGCAGGGGGTGGAAATCCTAGCTGTGCGAATGCCTGAGTGACTTTTGCAACAATAACTAAACTTGCGTATTTGGTTTGCTTGTGTTGTGGCCTTAACAAATTCCCTGACCTCCCAAAATTGCAGTCAAGCTTTTCCATAGATAGATATACACAGGAATGATTGGTTTGTGGGAAATTAAGGAAAACAGTTCCGTAATTAGATCAAATGTAGTGTGAAATTAAACAGGATGCATGAACAGGATGGTGAGATGTTCCCTAATAGAACTAATTCAAAAATTTTAGTAGTTTAAACTGGAGGTGACAACCAAGAGAATGTGCATTTCTAAGACATTCTCTAAAGATTTTGAGAGGGCTTTGTATCTTCACAGGGCATAAATTAAGCGTTTGACTGCTTGTATTTAGGTCTCAAAAGACATGTAGACTCCAGTAGACATCTGGTTTGTGTTCACTTTTCTTAACAATGGCTTCAGTGGGCGCTTCCTCTGCCTCCGTCTTCTGTTGCAGGGATATACCTTCAGTTATTGGCCATCAGTGGATTATCAGATACCATGTCTAAAAAAGGCTTTTGTTTGTTTCTAGCACATTAAAGATACCTTCACCAGAACAGTTTCTGAGCTGTCTTTGTGGCATTTAATCATCATTAAATGGAAAAGCAATGTAGAGAATATGAAGTGCCTTAAAGTCAGATGTTGGAGGAGACGTCAAGGCCACTAGATTATTTTTACTCAGAATGTCGTATCACGTTAAGCAAAAGGAACCAGTCTGGCTATGGCCAGTTATTTCATAGCTTACTTTGAACTTTTTCTTTTTTAAAGATTTTATTCGTTTATTCATGAGAGACACAGAGAGAGGCAGAGACACAGGCAGAAGGAGAAGCAGGCGCCCTGTGGGGAGCCCTATGCGGGACTCGATCCCCAGACCTGATGTAATGCTCAACTGCTGAGCCACCCGAGCATCTATACCTTGAACTTTTTAAGGTAGTTTTTAGCACAAACACATAATGAGGAAATTTTTAGCCCTTGTTTTATTAGCGATCTTTATGATTATGCCTTACTATATCTACTAGCGTGAAAGCTCTTGGAAGGCAGGATCTGTGTCCTATTTCTCTTTTTTACACAACTGCCTTCAGCATAATTTGAAGCGTGCAGTCCACATTTATTTATTTATTTATTTATTTATTTATTTATTTATTAAAAAGGTTTATTTATTTGTTTTAGGGAGATAGAGAGAGAGAGAGCACGAGCAGGAGGGGCAGAGAGAATCTCAAGTAGTCTCTGTGCTGAGCACAGAGCCTGATACAGGGCTCGGTCCCAGAATCCTGGGATCATGACCTGAGCCAAAGCCAAGAGTCGGGTGCTAAACAGACTGCACCACTCAAGCACCCCATGCCTGCAGCCCACATTTAGTTTTTGTTGATTAAATAAATGTGGACTGCCCCAGGCACCCGTACTTCCAAGCAAACATATATCATGTTCACTCCTTATTTTGAGCTCTTCATTTTCCTGTTTTTAAAAATTTCATTTTCCTTATATGTTGGTCTTTCCCTTGACAGTATCTTATAATTTATAATATTTTATTAGCTATGATGCCTAATGATGCTTGAACCAGGAATTATTCTCTAGGCATGTTCCTCTAAATGGTGTAGTTATTTTCTCCAAGTATCTTCTGGTATCTAGTACAATAAAAAATATAGTAGATACTTAATAAATGATTCTTGGCTGATTCACTCATTATTGACAGAAATTTGTTAGCACAAATTATGAATCCATCAAGTCACATAATTGACAAAGTGTCCTTTTATTATTTATTAACAAACAAAAACATGAACATTTGAGGGGCAGTCTCCGGGCAATTTGGAAGAACAGATGGAGTAATTTAGCTCCTTTAGATTGTTGGAATGCTGACAGGTACCACGTAGAGTTAGAGTCACCTCCATCTGGCACACACACGGGTAAATTTAGCGCAGGAAGATCATGGTAAAGCAGATTCTACTGCAAAGGTACAGGACTTACAGTGGCAAAAATAGACTTTGCCCGCTCATGGACCTTACTTAAAGGGCAGACTTTGAGCTGCAATTAATAAAAATAATGAGACTATTTTTAGATAATGACTAGTTTTAAAACCTTAGTCAGAGATATAAAGTTCTATATTTAGTAGCAGTAGAATGAATACACTTTTTTCCTACTCATTTGGTGCCCCGAATGCTCTGCAGCATTTCATGAGAAAATCAGAGGGCACTGCTAAGTCAGTGACACAGAAAATGGTCTCACATTCCCTGAATTAAATCCTTAGGCTTTACAATCTCTTGATTCTTTCCCATAAACCGACAGAAAATTACTAGTAGGTGTGATTGCCTTTATATTTCCAAACATGAGCCATCTCCATTTTATTTGCTGGAGCCTCTCTAAGTGTTTCAATTATGTAAAAAAGGGAAATAATGTTTCAGAAAAATGAGAAATATTACTGATCTCTCTCATCACGCAAAGCCATTTGTATCTCTGAAGGTATTCGGGAGGAAAGGCATTTAAGGAGACCCCCCATTGTTCTGAATTGCACACATGTACGGGTTGAAAGGCCATGTTTTCTGATGTGGCATTTAGAAAGAATGACATTTCTAAAGAAGTTTTTTTTTTTAAGATTTTATTTATTTATTCATGAAAGAGAGAGAGAGAGAGGCAGAGACAAGGCAGAGGGAGAAGCAGGCTCCATGCAGGGAGCCCGACACGGGACTCGATCCCGGGACTCCAGAATCACACCCTGGGCTGAAGGCAGCGCTAAACCACTCAGCCACCTGGGCTGCCCAAGACTGACATTCTTCTGCTGGAGCTGTGGAATAGGTGACTTAGAAGTGAAGGTTCTTATGCACGAAAGATCTTTGTTATATATTCAAAACTTTTTCTTAAAAAACAAAACAAAACGGTCTATTGAGACTATCTAAAAATGCAGCTGTGTCCTGTTTGAAATATTGGAATGAAAGGTATTCAGTTGAATGAAGGGTCACATGTACAAAATAATGATGCTCCCCCTCACCTAATTTCCAGACAAGTTGGGAATGTAGTAATTGAAATAAACGAATGAAACTTAGAGTCTAGGGTATCTTTTTTTAGTGGGTACTTTCCCAGTAAGAATTCTTTGCTAAGAGCAAAAATGGAATCTGTATGTTTTCACATGAGTTAATATTGCTTGGTCCAAATTTAGCAGTTGAGTATTGTAAAGGGCAACTTCTTCAGAGGGATCCATGAGTATGTATTTGAAAAGAATTATATACAAAAAGCAGTAATTTCTTTGTTGAATGTTTGTAGGATGTTTTATTATCTTTGAGTAGAACAATGGGGAAGGATGCAAGTGAATTAGGAGTCTGGTGGGCAACCTGAAATTCTAGTCTGGCTGTGCCTTGTTACCTTGGTCTAGATACTTAACCCCTCTGGATATGATTTTTTTCTTTTTAATTTTTTTTAAAGATTTTAATTTATTTATGCATGACACACACACACACACACACAGAGACGTAGGCAGAGGGAGAAGGAGGCTCCCCACGGGGAGCCCAATGGAGGACTCGATCCTGGGACCCCGGGGATCACGCCCTGGGCCAAAGGCAGATGCTCAACCGCTGAGCCCCCCAGGTATCCCTGGATGTGATTTTCTTACTAGGTATGAGTGAGGCAGAGTGGGACTAAATATGTAGTAGGGGTATTTCTACACTTTGAATGTGTCATTCCAACTTGTTTGGATTACATTGTTTCTTTTGTGGAGTCATCTGTCAATCTGTTTGCTTGTTTTGAATAGAGCATCATTTTTTACTCTCTAGCTGCTTATAATTATTTTTTGTCTTTGATATTTTAGTAGTTTTAGGATGATGTGTCTATGTATTCTTTTATTTGCATTTATTCTGTTAGAGTTTGTGGAGCATCTCAGATCTGTGGGTTGGTTTCTTTCATCAGTTTTGGAAAATCATTTCACCAAGTCCTGTTTCTGCTCCATTTTTCTTCTCCTTTTCCTTCTGGGGATCCAAATACACATATGTGTACCATATGTCTCTTATACTCATTTCTGTATTTTCTATCCATTTATTTCTTTATGCATTAGTCTGTATTTTTTCCTGACCTACCTTACAGTTCACGAATCTTTCATCAGCTTTATTTAATCTGCTGTTAGGCCCATCGATTGTGCTCTTAATTTTACTTACTATATGATAGTCCTAAAAGTGTCATTTGGTGCTTTTTTTTTTTATAATTTCCATTTCTCTGCTGAAATTATCCAACTTGCCATCTAATCTCTTGACGGGGGGATCCCTGGGTGGCGCAGCGGTTTGGCGCCTGCCTTTGGCCCAGGGCGCGATCCTGGAGACCCGGGATCGAATCCCACGTCAGGCTCCCGGTGTATGGAGCCTGCTTCTCCCTCTGCCTGTGTCTCTGCCTCTCTCTCTCTCTCTGTGACTATCATAAATAAATAAAAATTAATAAAAAAATAAAAAAGAGGTCTAATCTCTTGACAGTATTAATCATAGTTTTAAGAAATTCATGTCTAATAACCCCAGTAAATTTTCTGAGGTTCTGTTTATATTGTCTGTTATTCCCTTGATTTTGGTCAAGATTTTGTTTTGCAGTAAATTTGGATTTAATGCCAGACGTCAGATATGAAAGATTTGGTTCTGAATGATTTTGATCTTTTTATTATTTTTACTATTGTTTTTTTAGAGAAGAGTCACATATGTTTCAAAACAGTTAGGGTAGAGGAATGCCACCTTAATCTAGCCAGGACCTGTTGGTTCAAAGCTGGGCTGCAGTATTAGTGAGGGCTGACTGTTCACTGTCTGTCTGACTAGCCCCTGTGTCTTCAGATTCACACCAGCGTTTCAGGGTCCTAACTGAAAGTCTTCATGAATTATCAAGACTCCTTTTCCTTAGTATATTCAGAACTCCAGTTTATGTCTTCCTTGGCCACTTAAGGTGGTGGAAAGTCCTATTCACCTTCTCATCTTCTCAGACACAGGCTTCTGTCTCAGCCTTCTCAGACACAGGCTTCTGCTCAGCCATTAAGTTGACAAAAGCTTTCAGGTCAAAAGCAACATATACACTGTGGAGCTTATTTTCTCCATATTCCTTTTCTCTATGGAATCAGCTTTTCAAAATACCACTGTTTTTGAGACCCTCTGATGCTTTAAACATTATATTTAAAATATATATTTCTAGCTTTCCATTTGTTTTCTGAAGGAAGATTTTTCTGGCAAAAAGAAAAACAAGGATAAACAAAAAGAAAACTCTAATCTGCCCTTTCAGGAGGCAAGAAATCTCTTCCAAGTATTAAACTCTAGAATTGTGTATTTTTATTATTTTATTTAAAAGGCTGGATTATTTCTTAGTAGTCAACCTGTAGAGAGCATAAGGTGATAAATAGCTGGGTGTTTGATGCTCCGTTTGTTGTTAAATATATTTCTCTCACTTGTTCCAATTGGTGGAATTGAAAGGCCAAGATTTGACTGACGATTACTTTTTGTACGGCACTGTCTCGGCATGCCCTCCCTCATGCCTTTACATTAACTGGGATGACACTTCTGTGATTCTTTAATGAAAACAGGATTTTCCCATTCTTCATTCTGATGAGAAAAATCTTAGACCAAAATAACAGTTTAGAAGCTATTGATCTGAAGCCCCCATGAAACTCTGCTTTTTCAAAGTCTTTTGGGATATGCCAGGATCAAATCATAGGTACCTCCATAAATAATTAGACATGCGGTATTTCCACAGCTGTGCAATACCAGATGGTTAGGTGGTTTTGCTTTCTTAGGCTTAAAGGAACTTCCTTCCTTTGCAGTTAAAAAGCCAACTATGTCAGATTCTATACACTCATCCTTCTTAAATGGGGCAGAGAAAGTCTGAGAAAGTTAGGTTTGAACTCCATGACATTCTGACTTTTAGTGGAAGAGAACTCAATTAAGTATGTCACATGTTGGAGTCAAGAGGTCCTGCAGTCAGTGCAGCAAATGTTTTAGCTTTCTCCTGAATTATTTAATTTGCAATAATGACACACTGAAAGACAGGTGGAAGTAGTGAAGCTGCATGCCCCACTGACCATGGGTTTCAGTTCTCAGCCAAGGATGTCCCTGCAGATTTGCCCAATAGGGCATGCTTGGGTCTCTGTTCAGCCCCCAGGCTCATGTTTGGCTTAGCTTTTTTCTTTGCACTGCTTTTCTGATTTCACTATGGTAGGTTCATTTAAGGCTGAATACCTGAAGTCATCTCTGTTCTCATCACAATCTAGTTAGCAATAACATAATAGGGACAGTCTTTCACATAATATTAAGAGACACAAAGGGACCTATTGAATAACATTACTTTGGATTTCACTGAAGGAATTTCTTCCTTTATGAGGAAGAAGGTAAGACTCTTCATCTTTGATCATTGATAAGCCAAACATTTTAGAAGGGTAAAAACTATATATAAAAAGAACACCTTTATTTGTTACCAATATTTAAAAAAACATGTCTTCTAAGATGGTGTTCTTATTTTTACTTTAGTTTTTATTATTTGGAAAAGTGTAAAAGCATTGTACACAATGTAAGATTTTTATTGTTGGTGTTATTATTAGTTATGGCCAGCTTATACATTTAAAGCTTTATTTTTCTTGTAAAAATGACATTGGCTATATCCAAATGTCTTTCAATGAATATATGTATGAAGACCTTTTATATAATAGCCTATAAATATGATCCTACTATACTATAGTTTGATATTTTTATTCAATAATGAATTATGAATACTATTGCAAGTACATAATGGTAAATCTTCATCATTAAGATATGCAGCATACTGGGATGCCAGGGGGCCTCAGTGGCTGAGCATCTGCCTTTGGCCCAGGGCGTGATCCCGGAGTCCCGGGATTGAATCCCACATCAGGCTCCCTGCGTGGAGCCTGCTTCTCCCTCTGCCTGAGTCTCTGCCTCTCTCTCTCTCTCTCTCTCTGTCTCTCATGAATAAGTAAATAAAATTTTAAAAATATGCAAAATAGGTGAATGTCACGATTTAGTGACTTTATTATTTTTGGCAAGAGTAGATGTTGCTATAGTTGTGGATTGAATTGTGTCCTTCAAAAAGGTCGGTTGAAGTCCTAACACTTGGCACACGTAAAGGTGATCTTATTTGGAAATAGGGTCTTTGAAGTTGTCACACTGGATCAGGATGGGCTCTAAATCCGATGACTGGTTTTCTTGTAAGAGAGATTTGGAGACACAGAGATGAAGGCCATGTGATTCGGGAAGCAGAGATTGGAGTGATAACAATGAATGTCAAGGATTGCCAGCGAGGTAAGGAGGGATCCTCCCTTCCCTATAGCCCTCAGAACATGATCCTGGATTTCAGACTTCTAGCCTCCAGAACTGAGGGAGAATAAATTTCTGTTGTTTTTGCCACCCAGTTTGTGGTAATTTGTCACAGCAGTCCTAAGAAACTAATACAATATGTTGAGTTATTTTATTTGTTTTATTTTATTTTATTTTGCATATTTCTTTATCACTGGAAATTTGCTGTTACCAGTATCATTTATTCCCTGTATCATGTGTTGGCACTTCATCTTCATAATTAAAGAAGCGAGTATTATGGTGTGTAAGTAGAATTTAGGATAATCTGATAAATTTTTCAAGAGATCTTTATCCAACTTTAGTCTCTTCTATTAAAAGGGGACATGGACATTTAGATGGACAATTTAGAGACATTTTAGAGCAACAAAAAAAGGCAAATTGTCTGAAAAATAAGGCATGTTAGTCACTGTACCTGAAAGCTGATGGGACCTTTAGTGATCATCCATCTAGGGCCGGCATCTTACTAGCACATGTGCTTCCCCTTCCATAGCAGACATTGCTGCTCAGACAGGGTGCTGTTCAGCCCTGAGTGCAGACCCAGATGTATAATCCTCTGCCAACAGTGTGTCACACGGTTATGACCAACCAATCAGATCTGACCCCAAATAAAGCCTATTCACTACTAGAGTTCAATCAAATCTTTTTATTTACAGATGAAAAAAACTGAAGCCCAGGGAGAGAAAGGGAGTTAATCATAGGACTCAGAATAGGTTAATAGCTGGATGTTAATCCCCAAATTCCAGTCTAGTGCCTTTCTATTCACCACAATGTCTCGTTCTCAGCAGCATGCAGAGAATTAAAATGTCTCTCTCTCTTTCTTTTTGGTTGCTATTGTTGGGGAAAATATACTGGAGGCGTCAAAAGTTCTTTCAAAATCTAAAACGGATTCCACATGACTCCTCAGTGGTCTGTCCTGGAGTCCCTAGGCACACTGAATCATTTAGGACACAGATTCAGTTTTAGAGCTTGGGTACATAACAATCCTAGTGAGTAACAGCTGTGGTGGTGGTCAGTGAAGGGAAGAGAAAGAACAAACGGTGTTGCTGGAGGCACATAGGTTATACTACTGTGGTTTCCCTATGCCACGATTTCACAATATTTGTAGTAAACCTATGCTCTGTGGCAGGGGTTTCAAGATGAGTGAAAGCACACCTTAACCTCAAGCAGGTCAATCTATGTAAGTAATTAATGGCAACATGGTGAGATGAGATTGGCAATGCATTTTTTTGGTGCTGGGACACAACACAGCTAATAGATAGATAGTACTCTATTATTTATAGAATTAGGATGATGGGAAAAAAGTTAGAAGATAATTAGAGGTCATTGATCTTACCTCATAGTCCATGTAGGAATCCTCTTTACTCTATACCCTGCAAAAGATCAATGAATTCATCTTGTCTTGAATGGGTTGACCTTTTTTTTTTCTTTTTAAAGATTTATTTATTTATTCATGAGAAACACAGAGAGAGAGAAAGGCAGAGACACAGGCAGAGGGAGAAGCAGGCTCCCTGCAGGGAACCCAATGTGAGACTCTATTGAGGGACTCTGGAATCACGCCCTGGGGCAAAGGCAGAGCTGTATGGCTGAGCCACCCGGGTGTCCCTTGACCTGGTTGATTTAAAGGTTAAAATATACATGAAAATATGTGTGTGTGTGTTTGTGCATGTGTATACATGCGTGTAGCTTTGCTTCCACCTAATTCTCAAACAATTCATAATCTAAAGAGACAAAAAATTCTCCTGTGATCTTTACTTGAATATTTCCAGAGATGAGGCATTTATCATCTCACAGGGAGCTAAGACTATTTTTGAATATATATAAATTCAGTATATATATCTTCAACATATATACATTCAAATATATATAATAGTTTATATTATGTATGTATTCAATAAACAAATTCAAATATATATACAAGTTTCATATATATATATATATATAAATAAATATTCAAAATTTAGGAGCTTTATTTGTTTTTGCCAATACATTGAGAATCATCCTAGACCCTACCAAGAATCCTGCTCATATTGCCTCCTAAATATTTCTTGGATTCTCTTTTTTTCTCATTTCTATGGTTTCTGCCTTAGTTCAGATTTTGTTATCTCTTCTTTGGACTTCTCCTAGTTTCCCTACTGATTTCTGTACCAAAAATTCATTCTTTGCACAGCAGTCAACATGATCTCTTTTAAACAGATATGGGAATGTGGGATACCTGGGTGGCTCAGTCAGTTAAGTGTCTGACTCTTGGCTTCAGCTCAGGTCATTATCTCAGGGTTGTGAGTTCAAGCCCCATGTTGGGCTCCACACTGGCTGTGGAGCATGTTTAAGATTCTCCCTCTCCCTCTCCCCCATCCACCCCTCCATCCCACTCTCATGAATGCTCTCTCTCTTTGAAAAAAAAAAAAAAGATATGGCCATGAAATTCCCCATCTAAAATTCCTTAGTGGTGTCCTATTTTCTTAAAAGGAGACTTTGCAACAGTTACATTGAAGGCTAGAAGACAATGGAGCCAAGCTTTCAAAATTCCAAGGTAATATATTTACTTAGTTATATTAAAACTATAGCATGAAGACAAAATACATATTTTCAGAAAGCTAATGAATGATGTGTTTTGCCACTGCAAGCAAGTAAACTAAAGAGGAGTCTGTGGAATCATGGGAATGAGGAACCTATCACAAGAAGGAGCAATGAGGATTTCTAGAATGATAGTAAGGGGAAATTTCCAGCCCACAGAGAGGAGAAGGAAGGTAGAGGGCTCTAAAAGAAATGACTCCCAAAAAACAATCAAGAAAATGTATGAAACTGACATATTGCCAGATTTTTAAAAACTATAATGAGAGTAATTTTATGTCTTGGGACAATTGAGTGTGAATTAATGATAATTACAGAGATAATAAAGCAAATAAGAGTGAGGTCATTATTAAATCCAAGGGAAGGAATTGTACAAAATTACATAATATATGCCCAGAAATAAACTTTACATATATGTGACCATATGATTTTTGACAAGGATGTCAAGACTATTCAATGGAAAGAGGACAGTCTTTCCAACAAATGGTGGTGAAAAAACTGTATATTCACATCCAAAAAAATGAAGTTAGACTCTTACCTTGAACCATAAAAAATATTAATTCAAAATGGGTTGATGATCTAAATAAAGACCTAAAATTATTAAATTCTTAGATGAAAACATTGGAAAAAAGCTTCATGACATTAAATTTGGTAATGATTTCTTCAATGTGATCACATCCTAAAAACACAACAAAAATAGATAGATGGAACTATATCAAAATGAGAAGCTTTTGTGCAAAAAAAGACACCACCAATAGAGTGAAAGGCAACCTAGAGAGTGGGAGGAAATATTTGCAAATACTAGATCTGGAAAGGGATTAATATTCAG
The DNA here is from genome assembly GCF_905146905.1 of Nyctereutes procyonoides. Lineage (NCBI taxonomy): Eukaryota > Metazoa > Chordata > Mammalia > Carnivora > Canidae > Nyctereutes > Nyctereutes procyonoides. The sequence continues at coordinate 13,707,257 of NW_026575136.1, read as the reverse complement.
AATATCTAAAGAACTGCTACAACTCAACAAGAAACAAAAAGCAACCTGATTAAAAAATAGGCAAAAGAGGGCACCTGGGTGGCTCAGTGGTTGAATGTCTTCCTTTGGCTCAGGGCGTGATCCCGGGGTCCTGGGATTGAGTCCCACATCAGACTCCCCCAGGTAGCCTGCTTCTCTCTGTGTCTCTCATGAATAAACGGATAAAATCTTAAAAAAAATAGGCAAAAGGCTTGAATAGACATTTCTCCAAAAGAAGATATATAAATGGCCAATAAGCACATGAAAAGATGCGCAGCATCACAAATCATTAGGAAAATGCAAATCAAAACTACAATGAGCTGTCCGTTCACATGTGTTAGGATGGCTATTATGAAAGACAAAAGAAAACAAAACAAAGGAACAAGTGTTGGTGACAATATGGAGAAATTGGAACCCTTGTATATTGTTGGTGGAAATGTAAAATGGTACGACCATGTTGGAAAACAATATGGCAGTTCCTCAAAAAAGTAAACGATGACTGACCATAAGATCCATCAGTTATGCTTTTGCATATATGCCCAAAAGAATGGAGAGCAGGAACTCAAAAGAGATATTTGTCCACTTATATTTATAGTAGCATATCCACAAGAGCCCAACGGTGGAAGCAACCCAAGTGTTTGCTACGGATGAACAGGTAAGCAATATCCATTGTTGTTATACATACACATACATGTTTATATAATGTTGTGTGTGTATCTATATATACAACTTAATGTCATTCATCCTTAAAAAGGAAGAAGATGCAGATACATCCTATACCATGGGTGAACCCTGAAGACATGTTAGATGACATAAGCCAGTCACAAAAAGACAAATACTATGATTCTATTTGTATGAAGTACCTAAAATAGTCAAATTTCTTAGAGACGGAAAGTAGAACGGCGATGTCTAGGGGCTGGAGGGAAGACATAATGGACGTTACTGTTTAATGGGTACAGAGTTTCAGTTGGGAAAGATGAAAAAAATTCAGAGATGGATGGTGGTGATGGCTGCACATCAGTGTAAATGTACTTGATGTCCTTGAATTATTCACTTAAAAACGGTTAAGATGATAAATTTTGTTACGTATATTTCACTGCAGTTAAAAATAAGCAAACTACTTTGCTGAGTATAGAATAAGGAGACATTTCAACCTGATTTCATACTGATCATTGGACAAACTGATTAATTTCTCTATTATCACATAATATTGAGAAATCTTTGTAGCTTTTAGTCTGCTTCTCAGATAATATGCCTAATGTCATTAAAAATTACATAATAGCTTAACTGAGACCCAGACTTACATTACTATTATTATATGCCTATTAAATATTGATTTTACCTTAAATTATAATATATTTTTTTGGGAATTGGGGAAGGGGTAGATATGGTATAACAGAACTAAAACTTGACCGTTAATTTTAGGGAGCCAATAAATTATGTCCAAGATTGTAAATTTAAGAAATAGAAGTTCAGGGGCAGGTGGCTGGCTCAGTTGATTAAGTGTCTGCCTTCGGCTCGGGTCATGATCTCAGGGTCCTGGGATGGAACCCCTGCATTGGGCTCCCAACTCAGCGGGAAGTCTGCTTCTCCCTCTCCCTCTGCCGCTCCCGCTGCTTGTGCTCTCTCTTTCTCTCTCTCTCTCAATCAAATAAATCCTTTAAAAAAAGAGATAGAAGTTCACATATGTTATTTATATAAAAAGTCCAGTAGAAATGCTAAAAGAGTTGATCGTGGTTGTTTCTGAGAAGTATGGGATCAAGCTATGTTACTGACTTTTTCCTACAAATCCGACGGTCCTATCTGGTATTTGAGACCATGGACATGTATACTCTTGAAAAAAAATGAAAGTTAATTTAAAAACATGTAAGTACAGACACCTACACTTACGGATTGGTTAATCAGCCCGTCGCCAAGTCTACATTCCTAGTCGTATAATGAAACTTGACTGACCCGTTCTTAATAATTTTAGAATGTTATCATTTCAAAGGCCATCTCAAGTGTATTGCTCTGGAGGAAGCCAGCTTGTGTTGTGAGAAGGTGTCAGCAGCCTTGTGGAGAGTCCCCGTGGTGGGTGGTCCATGGCCAGTAACTAATTTGCAAGCCGGGTACGTAGAGCATATTAGAATGGATTTCTCCAGGGCCTATGAGGCCTCACAATGAACGCTGCCACGGCCAACATCCAGGGGCTCGCAGAAGCCTTGGAGCCAGAACCACCAAGTCAGCTGCTCCTCAATTCTGACCTGTGTTAACTGTTGAGATAATTCACATTTGTTGCAGTTTCAAGCTGCTAAGGTTCGGGGTAAGTTGCTCTGAAGCAACAGCTAACTTATATGGATTTTGGAGGACACCGAGGCTCAGAGAGCTCTAAAAGCCTGCCCAGTGTGTCCTAAGAAGTGGTGGAGGCGAGCACCGAACCACATTTTCTCACCCCAGAGTCATGCTGCTTTCATTTATGCTACCAAAGTGGTGTCCTAGCCTAAAGATGCCTAAAGAACAGCGTTCTGGTGTTGCAGAGTTTTCATTTTAGTAGGTCAGTTTTGATACGGGTAAATTTATTCTGAGATCTAAATACGATCTCTTTTGTTGACGGTGGGCAGCTTACACCTCCCCATTCATTTATGCGCCAGCATTTAAGGCGACCGTACATGCGTGAGGCATCATTGGAGTTGTCGAATTTGGGAGAACTTACGTGCCCTGCTGATGTATCAAGTTCTGACCCGGCCCACACACTGAGTCATTTCTTTTCTATATATGACCTTTCTTATTTATCACTTGGGTTCTGCCTTTGAATGAAAAATAACCTTAAAAATAGCATTCCCATTGTGACAGTGTAAAGGTATAACGACTCATTTTTTCCATCAGTGCACTACACATAGAAATGATTATTAACTTCTTGCTGCCTTCATACCATATCTGAGTATTTCAATTTGCCCTTTTCTTCATCTCACAGATTTTTAATTTTCTGTTTCATTTAAGGTCATTAAGGAATATTACTTAAAATGGGCAGGAAAAGGCTAGTGTTTAGTCATTTTTAATTTACTGTGACACACGCTTTTGCTGATTCACTGAATGAAGTAAGGTTATCAAAATGCGTGGTCTGTGCTCCTTGATGCTTTGGGATTGCATTTCCATATGGATGAATTTTCCATTAGGAGTCCTCCCAGGCACATAGTGCCCCTATTAACTGAGTCATAGGTTGTATAACTCTTAGGAGAACCTACTAGCCCGATGTAGGCGTGCCGCGAGAGGGATGAAAGATGGGGCCATCGCCAATAATTTAGGACTTTCCAAGGCAGAGGTTACTGTTCTTATCTTTCTTCCAATCTCCCAGTCTAACCAGCTGGTCTGTTTCCTCAGTGCCCCAGAGTCCACACTAGGTCATGTTAAGAACACTTGTTCTTCTTCGTATAGTTCTGTAGCCTCCCAGGGTGAACCTGGAAAGCTGTAAAGCCCACAAGAAAGCTACTTGGGGTTGGGCACGAGCTTGACACAGGACGATGAATCACTAGAAGGTATGAAAGGGACAAACTCTGTGTGGAACTTAGGCCATGGGTCTCGAAACCATCTTGTGTGTCCTCCTCCCCCTTTCTCACCAATGGTCCAAGTCAGTGATAATTGGTGTATTGCCCAAGCCCGGGGAAGGCAGACACTTGGAATTGCTGTCTAAACACTATTCCCAGGCCCTTCCTCTTACTTTGTCTTCTTTGGAAACTGTGAAAGATGGGGCACCTGGGTGACTCAGTCAGGTAGGTGTCTGCCTCTGGCCCGGATCACAGTCCCAGGTCCTGGGATCCAGCCCCACATCGGGCTCCCCACTGCCCTCTCCCTCTGCCGTTCCCCCCGCTTGGGCTCTCTGGCTCTATCCCGCTGTCAAATAAATAAAATCTTAAAAAAAAAAAAACAGGAAAAATATGCACATTCCTACCTTCCTTGGCTACTGAGGATATGAAGTGGAAAAGTGTGGGCCACTGAGAAATAAGGCGGGGGGGTCCTTCTGAGGGGCGTTTGAAAAAGTTTTGCTCTCCTGATAAAATGGAAAAAAATGTAGTTGGCTCAGGCCTTTGCATCTCTGCTCCGTCTTGTTGGGACTGTTGCTGTGCCTGCATGGCTGACGGAGCAGCAGTTTTCTCGTGGCCAAGGGTTGATGAGTTAACACACCAAGAACATTGACATTCTTGGACTTCTTCTTACTATTGGACTTATGTTGGGTAGAAAAAAAAAACCCAAATAAAACAAAATGAACTCTTTTGTTTGAGGTATTCTTACTCGGGCGCTCTGTTACTTGAAAATAAATCACTCCTAATTGAGACACCAATAAGTGGAATTGTTTTAGTTGTTAGGATGGACCAGGGTTTCTACCTTGGCACTATTAACATTTGGGCTGGAGGAGTCTTTGTTGTGAAGGATGAGGAGCGGTGCCCCTGGCTTCTCCCCACTAGGTGTCAGTAGTACCCCCAAGATTCAACCAAGACTCTCCACGCGGTGACAGATGTCCACCGCAGGTTGGGCAGCCTCGGCCATAAAAGCAAAATGGGGCGTTCTCGGAAATGCCAGGTATCTCTGTGGGTCACCAGGCCAGGCCCGTGGATGCTGCAGGAACGACGGACCTGACGTGTCAGGCCCTGCCCGCCATGCTTGCTGGCTGCTTCATGTGCCGTGCATGGCCCAGGCCCTCCTTGGTGTCCCCTTCAGTCTGAGGCCGGGATGGGGGAGCCTCAGCCACTCAGCCCAAGGAAAGCAGGTGCCACCGGGAAGACGCACCTGCCACTTCCACTCGCATTCCCTTGACCAACGTCTGTCTCGGCCTGATCACAGTAGAGGGGCACCCCATTCTTCCAGAGGGGGAGGCCCCAAAATAGGTCTTGAAAAAGCAATACTGGGGCAGCCCAGGTGGCTCAGCAGTTTGGTGCCACCTTCAGCCCAGGGCGTGATTCTGGAGACCTGGGATGGAGTCCTGCATCGGGCACCCTGCATGGAGCCTGCTGCTCCCTCTGCCTATGTTCTCTCTCTCTCTCTCTCTCTCTCTGTCTCAATAAATAAATAAAATCTTTAATTAAAAAAAGAAAAGAAAAAGCAAAAGTCCTACTGCTCATCGTGCCACCCGAGGGACGCCGACCATGAAGGGATGATGCAAAGATGGTGCCGGGCCTGCCCGCATCGCTCGGGCCTCCTGGCCGGGGTGGCACATGGGCGGTGGCTGTGAGAGCCTCGTGGCCATCAGTCGAGAGGCTCAGAGCGGGGCTGGGCCGCGAGGGCGTCCGAGTCCCACCTCTTGTGCTCAGATCTAGGATTTGCCGCTGTCCAGCTCTGATCGTGGGCCGGTGAGCGGACCGGGCCAGGTCAGGCCTGCCCACGCCTCCCAGCCCTGCAGGGTGCTCGGGAAGGGCCGGCTGCTCCCGGCGGCTCTGCGGGCTCCCAGACTCGCTGTCCCTGCGTGTCAGGAGGAGAGGGAGGGTCTGTCTGCTACGTCTGAGGGCGGAATTTGGTTTGTCCAGCGCTCCTTCCCGGGGACAGCCCCTCTCAGCTGGTTGCCCAGGCTGTGGTTGGAATCAGGGCCCGCGTGCCTCACCGTTCCGGAGGCAGGAGGCCCAGGCCCAGGCACTGAGAAACTCCCTTCTGGGGGGCTCCCCACCTGCTCCCACAGCTCCCGCTCCACTGTGTGCTTGCGTAGCTTTCCCAGGTGCGCATGTGTGAAAGGACTTGGGGACAGAGATAGAAGGCATCTTCCGCGTCTTCCTCGTCCTACCAGGGCACTACTCCCCACATGAGGGCCCGGCTCCATCAGCCTGATGCATCTCATCCCCTCCCACAGGCCCCACCTCCTATAGCATTACTTTGGGGATTCAGGCTTCAACATAGGAGTTTGGGGGGATGCAGACATGAAGTCCCTAACAATCCTCTGACTGCTTCTCTTCAGCTTGGGCCCTAGAACTCAGGACGGTGGGCCAGCTTGATGAGACAAGGCTTTGGGCAGGGTGGGGAGGGAGGAGGAGACGCCCCATCGCATCTGCTACTCTTACTTCTTGCACAAGCACGGCACCCAGCTCAAAGGGTGAACTAGGTGTCACTGAAGTGTTGGGGTCCCATTAGCGGAAATTTACGTGGAAAGGCATGAGTAACATCCAAAGGAGACATTCAAAGGGGAAGCCTCCATGAGGCAGAGGCTCCACAAATAGTCCTCTGAGGGGCACATCCAAATTCCTGCCCCTGTGCCCCGACCTCAGGTCTTCCCCACGGTGTGAGAGCCGCTCTCTCTCTCTGGGCAGATCTCCCCTTGCACTGTTGAAAACCACATGCCCACCCCCCCCCCCCCAAGTACGTGCTGGACCCACGTTCTCTCCCCAGCACAGCCTTTCCCAGGTCCGGGGATTCGGGAGGGAGCTAGGCTCTGCTGCTACACAGAAGTGAGGGACAGTGGGGACTTTGGGGTTTCAGGGCTCGTCTGTTCAAGGCGCACTCCCAGGGTAAGTTACAGAAATGAATTTTGTTTCTGATTTTTCAGCAAGGAACTGTTCATATGACTGTGCGCATGAACACACAGGGGCACACATGCACGCACGCCGACACACACACACACCTGCCATAGACAGACAAGGATTCTCAGGGCAAGGATGGTCTACGTCAGTCCCACCCGTCCCCGTGTGATCGTTAGCCAGATTCCTCTCTTCTAGGGGCCGTAGTATGTTATGCAAGGCAGGGCTAACTCCTTTGATTTCATTTTTCTGCTTTCAAATAGTGCCCTTTGAAATGACAGGAAAATAAAAAGCATTTCTGACCCACATGCGTCTTTCCTTAACCAGGAAAAACTGGAGATTTGGGTCTGTCAGTGTCTTAGTCAAAGCTCTCTTCCTTCCCGATTTCTGGCCCTAACGGAGATGGAATGTGGATGCAGCTCTTTCGTTCATGTAACATCATCATTATTACCATTGTTGCTGTTGTCAATCTCCTAAGATGCCGTGTCGATATGTCATCTGGCCCTAACTTAATTGTTTATATACTCTTTCCTTCTAAGTTTAGATTTCGAAATAACCACTCACTGAAGCTCTCAGGGATGGTGCAGATGTCAAAAAATATTGCCTGACTTTGCATGACAATATCTCATTTTATTCTCTAATTTAGTTTAATTCAAAACAGGGCTAATGTCTGTGAAATAGCCAATATAGAGACCAGCTGGGAACCTAACTGGCATCAGAAGCTCCACTCAGATTAACATTTCAAAAATGACACCATATGGTAGAGAGCTCTGGATCTGATGACAAAGAAGCAGAACGCATGCTGGACAGCGCGAGCCGGCGTAGACTGCGCTGGGTCGAGCACCGGCGTGGAAGGTGCATAGGCTGGAGTGACGCCGCCGTCTCTGCCTCCTGAACTAGCCCCTGGAGCAAGCCATTCTTACCAGTATTTTAGTGGACATCTTTGTCGTTTTCTGGGAGAGCTAGACGACCTCTGATTTCAGTGTGTAGGTTATTACGATCTTTGAAACCATCCAGGAACTAAAATTACACACTATAGAAAGGTTTGGTCAAAAGTGTAGACACATTCTGATGTTTACCCACATGCCAGGCCATTGAGAAAGTGTTCTGAGTTTTGCCAAATCTTCATTAATTTTTATAGCCACGTGAACTTGGAAGTCAAATGTGACCTGCATGTAAATGTGATATTTACCATCAAGTCTTTCAGCTCATGGTTGTTAAAAGTAGAATGCATGTAGGAGTTGTTTTCAACTCTTTTTTCATAAACTCTCGAGAGGTCTTCCCATTTCAAGCCCTTACCACCTCCGAGGGCTGGGACTTGGGTAATCTTTCTTAAACACTATGTTAGATTGTGCCTATAAGTCCATATCTACATCTATTTATATACCATGCCTGGGTCTCCATATTTAGACGTAGAGATAGATACAGTAGTAAAGGGCCGTGTAGCCTATAGGTACATTTTTGCAGCTGGAGAACTCTATTTTATTTTATTTTATTATTTTATTATTTTATTTTATTTATTTTCTTCTATTCTATTCTATTCTATTCTGTTCTATTCTATTCTATTCTATTCTATTCTATTCTATTCTATTTTATTTATTTGAGAGAGAGCAAACTTGAGCAGGGAGGTGAGGCAGAGGGAGAGGGAGAAGCAGACTCCCCACTGAGAAGAAACTTGAGGCTCCATCCCAGGACCCTGAGATCATGACCTGAGCTGAAGGCAGATGCTTAACCGACTGAGCCAACCAGGCGCCCCCGCAGCTGGAGAAATTTTATTATTTATTTATTTATTCATTTATTTATTTTTAATTAATTAATTATTTCAGCTGGAGAACATTTAATTTGTTATAAAATGACTCTTGGATTTGCTATAAGGTTAATAAGATTTGTTTTGGACTCTTAACGAAAACCAAAATGCATATTTAAATTCCTTAGTCTGAGTGTTCTTTCAGTGACTTATTTTCTCCTCGATGTTGTTCTTGGTCTTTTTTTTTTTTTAAGATTTATTTATTTATTTACGAAAGACAGAGAGACAGGCAGAGAGAGAAGCAGGCTCTACACCGGGAGCCCAATGTGGGACTCGATCTCGGGTCCCCAGGATCACGCCCTGGGCCAAAGGCAGGCGCCAAACCGCTGACCCACCCCGGGATCCCTGTCTTTGGTCTTAATCGAACTTGGTTTTCCCAGTATCAGAATGCTGGAGGTTGGTGTGGGTGCTTCAGGGAGGGGATCCCAGCACATAATGTGCTTTGTGTCTTATCCCTTACCCCTTAAGAGAACATTTTGCTCAAAGGAAGAGGGCGGCCTTTTATCTGAACAGTCTTCCCCTATTTTGCAGAGAAACTGCAGAGATTAAGATTCTTAAAGGGATAAATCATCATGATTCAAAAATGAAATTACCAATAAATTAAATGAGGAAAAATGTCATATTTTGTTTTAACTTTTGTTCTGAGATACTTATAAATTCACAGGAAGTTGCCAAAGAAGGTACTCCAAGGTGCTGGGTATCCTTCTCTCCGTTTTCTCCAGCAGGAACCTTTTGCACGACTAAAATACTGTACCAAACCCAGGAACTTGACATTGGTACAATTCAGACACATGCACTCAGGATGTGTGTGCGTGTGTGTGTGCGTGTGTGTGTGCGTGTGTGTGTGTTGTCGTATTCAGTTTTATCACATGCAGATTCGTGTAACAGCCTCCACAATCCAGATACGAGACTCTTCCATCATCAGGAGGCCCCTTCATGCTCTTCCTCATCTCCACATCCGCCCCTTTCCCTACCTTGCCTAGCTTCTTGCAGTTGCAAATCTGTTTTTCATTTTATAATTTCGTTATTTCAAAAATATTATATAAATAGAATAATACAGTATGTAACCTTTTAGAATTGGCTTCCCTCCCCCCTCGCACTCAGCATAATTCCCTTGAGATCTGTTCCAAATTGTCCTATGTATCAATCATTTGTTCATTTTTTATTGCTATGTACTATTCCATGATATGGGTATAGCACAGTTCACAACTGGTTTAACCATTAACCCGCTGAAGGACATTGGATTATTTCCTGTTTTTGTTATTATGAATAAAGCCGCTATGAATATTCATGTACAGGTTGGTGTGTGAAGTTAGGTTTTCATTTCTATGAGATAATTGCCCAAGAGTGCAATTGCTGGGTCACATGATAAATGCATGTGTACCTTTAATTTGGTAGGGAGCCGCCAAACATTTTTCCAAAGTGACTTTATTATTTTACACTCTCACTAGCAATGCAAGAGTGATCCAGTTTCTCTGCATCCTTGCTAGCATTTGGTATTCTCACTATTTTTTATTTTAACTTTTCTGATAGTTGTGTACCTTATTTTGGTTTTAAATTGCATTGAATTTGCAAATTTGCTAATGATATTAACATAATTTCATATGCTAATTTATCGTCTCTATAGCCTTTTCAATGAAATGCCCGTAGATATCTTTTAACTATTTTCTAACTGGATTTTTTTTCTGCCGAATTTTGAGAGTTCCTTCTATAGTCTAGATACTAGTCCTTTATCTGATATGTAGTACGCAAATATTTTCTTTAGTCTGTACTTTGTATTTTTATCCTCATAGTAGAGTTTTTGCAAAGGAAAAACTTAAAATTTTGACCAAGTCCAATCTGTCAATTTTTCCTTTTATGGATTTTATGGATTGCATTTCTGGTGGTATCAAGTCTGGGAACTGTGTGGTTCTAAGTCCTCAAGATTTTCTCATTTTCTTTTCCTAAAAGTTTTGTAGTTTTACATTTTACATTTACGTTCATGATCCATTTTGTCTTACTTTTTGTGTAAGGTATGAGGTTTAGGTGGAGTTCCTTTCTCGCTCGCTCTCTTTTTCTTTCTTTCTTCTTCTTCTTCTTCTTCTTCTTCTTCTTCTTCTTCTTCTTCTTCTTCTTCTTCTTCTTCTTTTTTTTTTTTGCCTGTGATGTCCATTTACTCTAGTACCATTTGTTGAAAAGGCTGTTCTTGCTCCATTGAAACGCTTTTGAACCTTTGTCAAAAATCATCTGGGCATACATACATGAGTTATTCTGGTTCTCTTTTCTGTTTCATTTTCATTTCTGTGTCTTGCCCTCCATTGATATTAACTACTGCAGCTAGTAGTAAGCCTTAGTATCGGGTAGAGTGACTCCTTTCATTTTATTTACTTTTCTCAAAATTGTTTTATTTTCAATTATAGTCTAAGTCTATAAAAAAAGACTTTACTGAGATTTTGACAGAAATTCTTCTAAATCTGTAGATCAAAAAAAATCTATAGATCAGTTTGGCAGGAATCGATATCTTTATTCTGTTGTGTTTTCTAATGTATGAATATGATACATCTGTTTTTAGATTTTCTTAGTTTTTTTTAAATCAGTATTTTATACTGTTCAGCATTCAGATCCTTTACATGTTTTGTTAAGTCATGTATTTTTGAGCCCTCAAATTAACATTGGCTTAGATTAAAACAACACAATATCCCATTAAATTGGGCACAATTATTTTAATAGCTGTTAAAATAAGTTGTCATAATAGATGCTGATGAGGTGTTTTCTCTTCATTAATTAGGAAATAACTCCTGTGAAGCAATTTTTAGCTCTTATCATAGTACACTTACGACCACACTCAAAAACAAAACATCCTAGTTCTACCACTTACTAACTCTATAATCTAAAATAAGTTAATTAATTGTGCTTCAGATTCCTCATCAGAAAATGGGGATAATAATAGTACCTACCTCTTAGTATGTGTGAGGATTAATAAACTAAGGTGTGCAAAATGCATAATAATGTGCATAGTGCCTCACACATTGTCAGTGCTCCAGAAGTTATATATTACTACTACTATTACAAGATAATAGTGTAATTTAAACTTTACTGCGAATCAAGCAAACATATAGCAACAATAAATCCAATGTAACGACAAAGAGAAGCATAATGAAAATGATGTCACATTCACTATGCCATAAATGGCATAATGCTGGGGACTATTTCTGATGGTATAAATTAGCAAAACCAAAGTTTCCTGAGAAGAGCATTTAATGCAATATCAGCTAACTACCTGTGCAAAGATGACTGCATTTGGCTCAGGAGGTGAAGGAAATCCAGATTGGTCCTTGGTAATAGGAAGAAATAGGTAATAGAAGCCAAAGGAAGAGATATTATATGAAACACCTAATAAATGTGAATTCTCATACCTGAATAGGCACATCCTGAATTATGACCATATTTATAGATCACTTCACTTAGTACTTACACAATTGATTACAGGCTTAAAGTATTCCTCTCCTTTATCATTTTTTTATTTGAATTATGGTCCTCCAGACAATTATTAGCTCCCTTGGCAGTAGTTACTAAGAAAAACATAGAGTTCTAAGAACTTGGGAGCTTTGTTGCTTTACTGACGTTGAGGTGTCTACATATGAATGCCCTTTCTTTTCTGTTGTAAAGTCCCCACAAAACCCCAGGTGATCTTTTTCCTCTCAACAGCACAGTCAGGACTTCCCCAACCCTCAAACCCTGATTTATTTTTATTAAGTCTTAATTGTCAAACTGACATAGCATCTACCCAGCATGAACAATAGCTTTTCTGAGTCTCCTACATACTTTTATCCATCAATTTATCATCTCTTTAATACTTGGGAAAGATAAACACCCAATTCTCCATGGTCTGGTACCCCTCCTTAACATTCATTATAGCAAACCACCCCAAGTTCTGCCAGAAGAGCTTAAATTGATTCCTGCCTGTGTGTCCCAGCTGGGGCTCCTTGGCTTCATGTCAGTCCCCAGGCCTACAGATGAGCTGGATGTATTTTGAATGCAGCTGTAGACCTTTTTAAAGAGCATAAGCCAAAATGAGTTCATAATCCCTGGAATGCATGCTCTATGTAGGCTTTTCATTTTGGAGAAATCCCAGAGCTGGCAATTTCAGATAGAGTTTCACTGGCCTTGCCCCTGTTGCATCCAGGAGGGATTTTTTATTTCTTTGTCCATCTGCTGGACTCTCTGTTGCCTTTGTGACATTTTGATTATATTTCTGCCTATTATAGACAAAGAAAGGTACATTCTCTAGGTGGAAAGTCTTTCTATTCAGAATAGGTCCACCCATGTATGCTAGTAGAATTTTGTTAAAATAGGAGATGTCATGTAAGATACATCTATTTGGACACATGCTGTACTTAGGATGGAACAGTAGGTTTGAGACACAGGATGGATGATTCAATTTTTTTTAAACAATTGTCTCTTATTTATTTTTAAATTTATTTATTCACGAGACACACACACACACACACACACACACACACACACACACACACCCAGAGGCAGAGACACAGGCAGAGGGAGAAGCAGGCTCCATGCAGGTTGCCCAAAGTGGGACTCAATCCCGGGTCTCCAGGATCACGCCCTGGGCTGAAGGGCGGCGCTAAACTGCTGAGCCATGCGGGCTGCCCATGGATGATTGAATTTTTAAAAATATTTTATTTATTTATTCATGAGACACACACAGAGAAAGGCAGAGACACAAGCAGAGGGAGAAGCAGGCTCCATGCAGGGAGCCCGATGTGGGACTCCATCCTGGGACTCCAGGATCATGCTCTGAGCCAAAGGCAGATGCTCAACCACCGAGCCACCCCGGCTGCCTGCATGATTGAATTTTAATGGAAGGGGCATGCAACATGAAATTATTAAAAAGTGATCGATTTTGTTTTGTTAGCTCATAGAATATTGGTGAGTCTGTCCTTATGTTTGTTAGTACAGCATTTATTGTGCGTTTAATATATATCGTTAAAATAAATCCTTTAATCTGATTAGTTTGATAAGGATCTAAAAACATATTTTCAAAATAGTGCAAAGAGCTGGAAAATGGAATTGATTTATAATGAAGCAACAGTAGTCTACATGGACACATTAATGATTCATAAAAGGTGCTTTATCTTACTATGTCAGGCACAAAAATTCTATATGGAATTCTAAATTTACAGAATTAAATAATTCATCTTACATAGCCTAGATTGTGGCCACTGGTTGTCTACAACGCATTTCATCTCCTCTTTCCTTCCTCCACAAAAAATAACAAAAAGAATGAGGGAAAAAGACTCCTTTTCAAAGCTTAAAGTTGAAAATCAGTACCTTATGGTACTTCAGCAATGTGAAGGGAGAGAGCAACTCTGGTAAAACAGCTGTGATCTGGGTTGGGGAAGAGTCTGACTGCATCAGAAAGGCCTGGCTAGCCATGGAATCACAGGAGATTAGGGGCAGGTGTGAGTAGGGCCCATCCAACCTCACCGAAGGGGGAGGGCTCTTGGCTGGTGCACACAAGCACTGTTTTCCTGGACAGGTCTAATCCAGTCCTAGATGAACCGGCCTTAACCTTCCTATCCTTAAATCATTTCTTAATATACCTGTGTCCCTCAATTCTAATTCCATACCTTCCCAGCTGATAACTTGGTATCCCATAGAAGCCATTTGTTTATAGGGAATGGATGTGCTGACTGCATGATCATTCAGTCTCCTCAAGCATTGTGTTTCTCACTGTAAGTCAATGACTTGGCTTTACACTTAAATCTGATTTTTTTTTCAGCTCTCTCTCTCTATATATAGATACATATGCATATAGGTATATATAGATCAACTGCTATGTGCATATAGCTTGCTTACCTGAAAGAAAAGCAAAATTTGGCAAATGTGAATGGTTCGGGGTACTTGAGAGTAGAATTGCTCATCGTGAGTTAACAGATGGCATTGTGTTGTACGTGCTACATGTGTGTGTGTTTGAGGATCTGTGTGTTTGATTAATCATGTGGGACAGAGTTCCTATGAGATAGAGTTTCTCTTAGTGGGACTGGGACAGCAACCTCAGGTTGATTTCAACACAGTACATTTTCCATTTGAATTATCTATACAGCCAGCCAAAGAGCTTTGCCTTCATGTGCTCCTTGCAACAGGATATTTAGACTTTGCCCTTGTGTAAAACTTATTAGGAACACTCTGCCAGCAAAGTAATCCTTCTTTGATACCCAAGAGGACACAGCTGACCTGGGGTGAGGATTGCCAAAGAAGCCTTTCTTCTGTGTTTGGCAATCCTGGCTCACAGCATACAATAGAGCGCTAGTGGAGGAGTCCCTGATTTAGGTAAAAGACTCACATGAGCCACAGGAAAACTCTTATTTAAGAAGCAGGTGGCAGGTAAGAGAATAAAATTCTCTTGTAATTTTTTTCCAGGTCACATTTACCTTAATATTAAAGGATTATTCACTTGTCCTAATGGGGCAAGTTTTACCCTGCCCCCTGAGTCCCAACCCTAAAAAAAAAAAAAAGGAATTTCTTCAACAGTAGCTCCTGATGGGAAAGTTGAAAGTCACCTTTGAGTGTTCCATTTTTTTCCCCCCAGATAAGTTTGGAGAGTAAGTGCTTGGTTCAACTTTGTCATAATCCTGTTGCGTGATTCAAATGAAACTGGGTTTCAGTTTTCTCATTTTTAATGAGAGCATTGGAATAGATAACAATAATTCTAAAGTTATTTTTAGCAATATATTTTTTTCTATAAAAAAAATCTTACACAGAATCCTAGTACGTAAAACAGACAAATGCAGAGTTATTCAGGTCATAGTAGGGATAGATGGGATCTGAGCACTGCTGCCTTGCCCTCTCCCTTGCACACCTAACCTACATGACACTCTGAATCTGCTCTTGGAGAAGAGTTAGTACAGTTTGAAAATCACTATACTAGACGGTCTCTGAAGTGCCTTACACATACGAAGTTCTAAAAATCTTACAGTATTGCTTCCTTTTAATTTTCCAGGCATTGTATCGGTGTCATCCATCTGTATCTATCATGGATGTATGTGTATTCATCCATCCATCTGTCTGTATGTATCTACATCTGATTAAGAAAGCAGCCCGGGAATCAGAATGCCTGGGTTTGTGTTCTCATTCTGCCTCTTTACTGGCAGTGACCTACAACAAGATGACGAACCTCTCTGTACCTGAGGCCCCGACCATGGAAAGGTAGGGGGAATTCTATCTACTTCCAAGGGTTGCTCTGTGTATCATATATGTAAATGTATTGAGCACGATATAAAGAACTCAACAGATATTAGCCATAATTATTATAATCTGGGTAAACCTTTGAAGCTTAAAATGAATTTTTAAAAATATATGAGGAGTCTAAGGCAACTATATAGGTCCTTCTCCCTCAAAAGCATGTCCCAAGTCCTAGACCATAGAGCTGGGGGAGAAGACAGCTGAGCTAAGGAGCAGCCCTGAGGCTGCAGAAGATGAGGCTGGGTCAGCGGTGCTAGTGAGGCAGAGGCTGGGAGCAAGCTCTCCTCTTAAAGCTCTGACCATGGCAACCCAATGAGACCTTGTCTACAGTCAAGATGATACAGTCTCAGTAACTGTTGGACGTCCTCCCCTGTTGGACATCGCAGAGCTTCAAGCCCCTTGGAGACTCAGCCCAGTATTTTCCCCAATGACTCAGGAAGTTTGGATTAAATGACCTCATGTACGTCAGCACTTACTTGATCCTCTGTTTTCCCCGGCCTAGATTCGCTTCCCTGTATTAGAGGCAGTTCACTAGGCTGCTTGGTGCCCTCTGCTGGGCACGGCCACTGGTGTAGCATAGAGGCTGCCATTACTCTACCCTGCTTGGGTGTCATTCACCTTGGTGTGTTGGAGAACATAAGGCAGGGAAGTAGCAGAATGTTCTTGGTTGAAGAAGAGGCCGGCATCTCTCCTCTCATCTCTCCGAGCCGCACTGTTGCAGGGTCCTGAGTGAGGCCAGCAGAAGAACCTGAGTGCGTAGACCTAGAGCCCTCTTTCTGCCACTTCACCATCTTTTAACCCCTACCCGTAGCCACATGCTCCCTTGGGGAGAAGCCGACGAAGGGGAGGAATCTGAAAGACAGTATTTACTTAAAAGTGATTGCTTTAATGGAAAGAATCAGATCCACCAAAAGTTGGTGAATTTCAGACATATGCTCCCTCCTTTTCCTTCACATCATGATCACCCCACTGGGTCACTGAGTGTTCAGGATTATTGAGCAGTGGGTTTTTCACACAGGAAATTTTGGAAGGTGGGTGTAGCTGGGAAGTGTTTTCAGGGCACTAAGTTTTTATTTTATATTAAAGATTTTTTTTTTAACCAAATACACATTTTGAGAAAAGCTGACTCTGCGGCAGTAGGTGGTTCTCCCCAGATTGCTGCCAGAGGGATGACTTGGCTCTGAATCAGCTTCCCACATACAGATTGTAGTTTTAGTTTTATAGGAAATATTTTCAAGGTAATGAATTATGGATGCTGTAAGAAATACTGGAGCCATGACCATTCTTTTGAAGTTCACACAAAAGGAATCCAGTAGACATTTATGTGCAGTGTTTGTAAAGTCATTGTTCCGTACCATTCTACTGTACACTTGCAGAGAACTGGAAGTAGTGCACAGAGCCTGTCCTCCCGGCCATTCTTTGATGGTGGCCAGCGGCGTCATTATTCCTCAGGTCCTCTGGGGCAGCCCTTGGGTGATCTTCCATTCTCCTTCCCCACGTCACTCCGTGTCACTGCTCTGTTACCAATCCCCTCATTTATCAGTCTGAAAGTCTCTCCTCTCTCCATGTTACATTCTACTCACTGTACACCTCAATCGTGGCTTCTTAGTTTCTTCATTGACTCTATGTGATCCCCTTTGGAACCGTCTGACAAATTGTTGAGATTGTAACCTTCTATTTCATTGTCCCAAAGTTCGAGTGGCCTGCCCCACCATCCTTTCCTGCCCCCGCATTCAGGATCGCACTTGATGGCTAACCATGAGCTGCAAACCAGTGCCTCCATTTGAAAACTCGAGAGGCTAGCAATTTCCATAAAAAGCTCACATGGTCCCTCTTTTTTTTTTTTTTAAAGATTTTATTTATTTATTCATGATAGACATAGAGAGAGAGAGAGAGAGAGAGAGAGAGAGAGAGAGAGAGGCAGAGACACAGGCAGAGGAGAAGCAGGCTCCATGCTGGGAGCCTGATGTGGGACTCGATCCTGGGACCCCAAGATCATGGCCTGGGCTGAAGGCGGTGCTAAACTGCTGAGCCACTGGGGCTTCCCACATGGTCCCTCTCTATCCTTCAATCATGTTCTTGTATCATTTGTGCCATTAGATTTGAGGTCATATCTCATACGTTGCACCCCATAGCCACAATGGTTCACTGCCCAAGTCATGAGAGACTGCCTTTGTGATCCTTTGTTTGACGAGACCTCTCCTTCTCTGTTTAGATACGTAGAGTCCTATTTCTTCGCATTGTGAAGCCTTCCTTATGTGACCACTGCAGGCTTTATTTTGAGCTTTTTCCTTTTGAATTTTTGCAAACGGAAAATTGAGTGGCATAGATTAATTACAGTGGGTTTCCATGCCTCATTCCACATTACAGGTGTTCTGACTTCCTGTTTCCCTTTTGCCTGGAAGGATGTCAGAGGATAATCCCTGCTTTTTGTTATTGGTGTGGTTGGTTTGGTTTGGTTTGCTTGTGCTACGGGCAGATAGAACCATTCCTTCAGGTACCAATGCTTGTGGTTCTACTAGGGGCTGGATTATATCTTATGCTTATTTTTTGTCTTCAGCCTGTTTATGTTCTGCTGCTGCTGGTGCTCAGGCCGTGCGTACTCTGCAGCGGGTCCAGCTGCTCCCTCGACTGCAGGCTCTCCTCCTGCTTGTGCAGCTGGTGGGCCGTGGCACGTGTCTTCTTGGGCAGCAGATTTCGGGGCTTGTACTTCTTACCCTTGTAGAATTTCCTGAGGTTCTCTTTCTGAGTCTGGTTGATGGTGGTGGGAACAGAAGCATTGGATTTGCAAACAGCTAGGGTCTTGCAGAGTTTGGAAGCCGCCACCCTTCAGAGAGGCTGGAACGGCTCCAGCTTCAGGTCTTGCAGCTTGTTTAAGCAGCTCCTTGTCCTTGCAGTGAAGGCCTCGAAGCTTTCTGTTGGCCATGTCTTCCCAGTCCACCGCCGCTGAGGAAAACAGGCTGGGGGAAAGCGCTCTTGTGCTTACTGTGTATCTCTGCAGTTTTGATGTCTTGATCTGCATGGGGAGGGTGCTTTATGTGTACTTACTGAATGACTAATGGGTTAAATCTAGGACATAAGCATGCTTGACATGAAGTTATTATGTGGAACACACAGTTTCAGAATTATAAGGTACAGTGAAGTCACTGTTACTCTGGAGCACACAACACATGGTTCAGGACAGAGTGAAGCATACCTTCAGATAATAAAATCATGGCCAGTATTTATGGAGTGCTAAGTAAGCACATATTGCCCAGTGCTATTCTGGATGTCTTTACCTGCGAGGTAGATACTGTTATTATCCCCTTTTTACAGGCAGGGAAACCAAAACACAGATGTTAATTGTAGAATCAGAATTTAAACCAATGAAATTTGGTTCTGCATTCAACTGCAGCGCTAAGGCCTTCGGATCATTGGAACATCATGGCTTACAGTAATCAGAAACAGCAGGGGGAGAAGTTTGCGAGAAGTCCGCAGAAAGGTTTGTTGGTAGACTTGGCAGTGACTAAGCCAAGGGCCAGTTCTCACGTGTTCCGCTTGTGAAACAGACTGGCCATCACTTCTTTTCACTACTGATAAGCACCGTAAGACACACAGCACATTAGAACAATCAGTGGCAACTTCCAAATACAAGGACAGCATAAATTTGATGATGAATATACTTTTAGAGATCTTGTTTCTGTTTATATTAGTATGTGAGACACGAGTTTTCTGAATATTGCATTCATTTGTGTGTGTGTGTGTGTGTGTGTGTGTGTAAGAAGCCTAATAGTAAATATTCTAGGCCTTATAGACCACAGAGTCTCTGTCACAATTATTCAACTCAACCACAGCAGCACAAAAATAGCCACGAGTAGTGAGTAAATGCATTTACCAATAACACCTTAATAACACAAATAGGTGATGTCTTGGGTTTTTGGTCCATGGCCTTTAGTTTCCTAACTCTTGGTTTAGGTAAATAATTTCTGTCCTGTCAGTTTATGATTGGGATTGTGGTGTTGAATCCCTGTCTTCTGAATTATTTCCTCTAAATTCTGTTTAGAACCACTGATTAATGAAACTACTTTTTAGTTTCTCGCCCAGGCTTTCATAATTTTTCCTATCCAGGGAGTTTCTAAAAATGTCAGAGCTCTAAAAGCAACAGCAAGCTTTATGCTTCATATATTGTTTTATATTCATTGACTTTTAAGGACCTGGGAAAGGCATAGGTACCCAGTGTTAGTTTCTTGTAATTTAGATGTTTCAGATTTGCTTCCAACCCTTAGTTCTCAAATATTCTGGGGGCAAAAGCATATTAGTAGAAAGAAGGAAGAGATAGAAGGAGGGAATAAAGGAAGTTAGAAAAAGAGAGTAGAGGGAATGGATGAGGGACTCTGGACTATAAAGAAAAAATGATTTATGGCTTTCTTGAGACTTAGGCTACTCTAATGTAGAGCAACTTATGAAATACCTACCGTGGATAGCACATAGGTTTGGCAGCCCTGTCTAATAAACACACAGAATTATTAACCTAAGTATCTGTTATTTGGATCAATAGACCCAACCAACGTTTACAGAACTCACAGAACCAATGCATGGCCTTTTTCTTCAAATGCTGCAATTTTAGAATAAAAATATATAAAGAATTACAATTTTACTTAATTTCTATTTGTGTTAAATAACTTTCTTCCTCCTTCAAATGTAAGTGATGGACCATTGCTCTTTTTCAAAGATTTTATTTGAGAGAGAGAGAGAACAGAAGCAGAAGCAGACCCCTCGCTGAGCAGAGAGCCCCACGTGGGCTGGTTCCTAGGATCCTGGGATCATGGCCTGATGTGGAAGCAGATGCTTAACCGCCTGAGCCCCCTGGGTGCCCCAGAACATTGCTCTTGACTACAGAATAGTTGCTATAAACTGGGCACTGGTGAGTCCTCATTTGATACTTTTGTTTACGGCGATGAGGATGACAGAGGGCATGCCCAAGAAGCTGGGGCGCCTGGGTGGCTCAGTGGTTGAGCATCTGCTTTCGGCTCAGGTCGTGATCCCAGGGTCCTGGAATCGAGTTCCATTTTGGGCTCCCTGTGAGGAACTTGCTTCTCCCTCAGCCTGTGTCTTTGCCTCTCTCTGTGTCTCTCATGAATAAGTAAATAAAATCTTTAAAAAAAAAACAAAACAAAACAGAACTTGATCAAGCTTGAGCAAAAGAAAAGGGGTACTTTTGAAGTGTTGGCCAGTCTGTGGTAGAGTCAGAAGATGGTAAATAGGGGCAGCTGCCGTAGTGGTGTGGAGACTCCGCTTTTCCTGAACTTGGCCTCAGGGCATGAAAGTGAGTCCTTGGGAACCATATACTCTGAGAAGAAAGTCAGTGTATGTTGTATGTAAGGAAATATTTATTTTTCCTGATATGGATTGAGATTGTGATTCTTCTGAAAATTCTTTGGTAGCATTTGCTGAAAATTTCTCCAAGTATGTATGCTTGTTGATACAGTGCGTCTCTGCTGAAGAACCAGGAATAGGGAGAGGTTACCTGGGTTTAGGGTGGGTGGAGACTAACCTACAGTATTGAAACTTCTTGACCTCACCTCACCATCCACCTTAGTGGATACTGGTGGTTAAATGTAGGCTTGGGACTCCATTGCTATGGATCTCTTACGGCTTGATCATACAGTAAAGTGAACTTTTGTGGTCGGACCGTGGGTTTCTTCTAAAAGTGTGTATATAGCAGACAGTAGTATGGATGCGCATCCATGGGATTCATCTGAAAAGAACACAGTGTTGTTTTATGTTTTGTTCTGTTCTTTACTTTGCCCACGAACTCTGGAAATAACCATATTTAAAGATTTTAAAGTTGTTGCCTTATGTCGAACTTGATTTTAATTACCCCCAACTTGTTTGTAAAGTGAGTTTTCCCTGAATCTTGTAGTGTGGGTGGTGCTTGGGATCAAGAGATGCTGTATTAAAAGGGTCCCTCTGTGGGAACCTGCATAGCAGTGTGGGAATGAAAACCCAGGGAGGTAGGGTGTGGGAGTCTTTGGTGGAGCTGAGGCCCATTGTTGTGTGGGGAAGCCATGGGGAGAAGCATCTGCCAACGGAATGTCACAGAAGCTGGTGCAAGATGCCAAAACAGTCTTCTCAAAATGAAAACAAATATTACTCTCAAAATCAAAGAATCAACAGCAAGTTTCTGCGCTGATTCACTTGGTTCGTATGTTTTACTCCTACAGATTGCCCGAAATAAAATGTTTTAAGAACTGTGGTACCATGAGAACTTATCAGATGCCTCTGGTTATAAATGTACTGATCTCATTCCCTTGCGTTAAACCTTTCAAATTGTCCTCATTAGTTGCCAAAAACAACCAGGTAGGCAGCCCATCTTCTACCTGGTGCGGCAACGTAGTTTCTCAGTTACCGACTTGGATTATTGCCACCCTTGGCTCATGAAAACAGAAGAGCATGTAATGACAAGGCAAGCGTTGGGTTTTCTCCGTTGTACTCAGGTGGACAATTCACTGGTATTGTCACTGGTACCATTCTTGTTCCTTCCATATTTCTCTGTTCCTCCTAACTTAGAAGAAAAGGAGCCATGCTTTGGATGCTTTGTTTTTGTGACTGGGAGTGGGAGTGGGCACATGGAGATGGATGCCGGTGGAGTTAAACACATTATTCGTATTGAGTGGGTGGCATGGCTTTAGAATCAGATAGCCACACTTTGGGGTACTATGCAAGCCCCCTAAAGGGATTTAAACCTCAATTCTTTATCAGTAAAAGAGAGGATAAGAATGGAACCTTTTTATTAGGATTTTTTAAAGATTTTATTTAATCGAGAGAGAGTGAGTGAGCACGAGTGGGGGGTGAGGAAGGGGCAGAGGGAGGGAGAAGCAGACTCCCCGCCAAGCAGGGAGCTCGACTTGGCTCAGGACTTGATCTGGGGACCCCAGGATCATGCCTGAATGTCGAAGGAAGGCACTCAATGGTTTGAGCCATGCAGGTGCCCTTTTTATTAGGATTATTGTAAAAAATTATATGAAAAATGCATAAAAAACATTTAGGATGATACCTGGGTCATGGTAAGCACTCAATAATGCTCTTTATTCAATAGGTATTTCTTGAATTAATATCCAAACATAAAAGCTGATCAACATAACAGTTTGAAAGATCCTATTACCATTTCTAGGGGGAATCATTTGAATTCTGATTTCCTGTCTCTGATGCTGGACAGGAGGTGAGAGCTTCTCCTTCGCTCCCGGTTAGCAGCAGTGTGAGCGGGCTTTATGTAAATGGGACACTTGTGTTCATAGTGACTGGAGGAATGGGGTTTAAATCGTGTGGACTCTTTTTTTCTTTTTTTATAATAAATTTATTTTTTATTGGTGTTCAATTTGCCAACATACAGAATAACACCCAGTGCTCATCCCATCAAGTGCCCCCCTCAGTGCCTGTCACCCATTCACCCCACCCCCCACCCTCCTCCCCTCCCACCACCCCTAGTTCGTTTCGTGTGGACTCTTGAGCACCTCATTTTCTTGTTTTTTGGTGTTGCGCTAATGCCTGCATCCAGGGCACCTGGGTCTTTCTGTCAGACTGAGCTGAAGTCACGAAACAAATATGTGGAGTCTCTTTTTAAATTAATGACATATGCTTCTCCACTCTTTATGTTTTCGGCAAATAATAAAAGTTTCCAATGCAGCTATGGGCAGTCCATAAATGAAGTGAGATCTCACCAGTTAAATGCTTACCTTTGCGAATTGCTGATTCGTTTTTTTCAGGGACAAATGGAAAAAGTTGCTGATACTGGTGCTCACGTGTGCTTTTCATATCAGCATAACCATGTGATTAAATATGATTAAATAATTTATTAATTTTAAAAAGTTCTTGGGATGCTTCAATGGCTCAGCAGTTGAGCATCTGCCTCCAGCTCAGGGCGTGACCCCGGGGTCCCGGGATCGAGTCCCACATCAGGCTCCCTGCAGGGTCTCTGCCTCTCTCTGTGTCTCTCATGAATAAATAAATAAAATAAAATATTAGAAAAAATTTTTAAGTTCTTTGCATATTTTCCTTGGCAGGAATGTCTTTTCCACTCTTCTCCCATATAGTAGTAGTAGTAGTAGTAGTAGTAGTAGCAGTAATGGCAGTAACTATATTATGGATTTGCTTTATATCAGGCATTGTTCTAAGTCCTTTACATGTTTTAACTACATTTAATCTCAACATCCCTTGATATGGCTGCCAGTATTGAATTCTACTTTTATGACTACAGAAATTAAACCTCAGCAATATTAAGCAACTTGTTTAAGGCCCCACAGCTAACTTGGTGGCACAGCTGGGATTTAAGTCCAGGCAGTTGGTTCCAGAGTTCATGCTCTTAAATATTATACTACGCTGCCTCTCTATTTAGTTCATTCTCGAACTTTCTTAAACGCTCAGTTCATTGCCACTTTCTCCTGACCTACTTCCCCTGCCCAGCGTACCCTGCTTCCCCAACTCCTGTGGCATTATTTCATTTATGTCATTCATTTGTCATTCAGGGAACTCTACTCAGGGTTCAGAATGAATTGTTTTCACATATAGGTCTGTCTGTCCCCATGTATCGTGCCTGGTACATGGCCTCCTTGGAACAGGCGGCGAGGGGGGAGAAATGCTCACTTCGACAATCTCTCTCTACACGGGAAGGGTGCAGCACACCTTTATCAGCTGTCCAGGAATAGATTCTTTGCACCTATTTGCAGATATATGAGGTAGAAAACCAGTCTGAGGTGGGATGAAAGCTAAGCACTAAGGTTCTTGGATTGAGTCCTTTGTTGCTTGTGTGTGAATGATCATCTTGAGTCCATATGTTTGGAGAGTCATTTTACCCTGGCCAACATTTTACTATAGAGCTTTATTTATTAACATTAACAAGAATCATGGGACCAGGCCCTTATGCCTCAGATGGAAAGTTTACACCTACTAAGAGAGTCCAGAGCAAGGCAATTAGCACTTATGTTTTTGAGCTGAATGAATGGAAACCATCTGAGAATTAGAAAGCATGCCAAAGTAGCCAGCACAATGGAAATCAAGGTTTCAGAAATGGCTAGCTGGATCCTGTGCCTGCATAGTCCTTCTCAGAGACATTCCGCAGCCAGAATTTCCGAAGACCCACATTACACTGGTTTCTTTCCATAACACACGATGCTTGTTCTGTAGAAATCTTTATCCGCTCTGAGCGAGGTGTGTTTCAAAATGGGACCGGGACTCCTCTTGGCCGTTGGGAGTGGGTGAGCTAGATATGGCTAAACTCAGGACCTGGAGTTGGAGCATCCAGTACTTGGTGGGCTCCCTTGGCCCGTGGGACAAAGAAATCTCTACTGTGAATTGCACCATTTACGGTCCTCGGGCAAGAATGGGTCCTGGCACCAGCTAGAAATGAGGGAAGGTGGGGTTCCGTTGTTGTACTTTAATTTCCCCTGAACCAAAGATGAGAATCGTGGCTGCCGTGCTAACCTAATCTCAGTATCAGCTTAAAAATGTCTTCAGGCAGAAGAAAACAACAAAGGAGAGGCTTCTTTGTTAGCATCTACCTGGAAAACTGACATGATAAAGCAGCACACCCCTGCTGGTGGATGGGAAAGTGGGGAGGAGGGGCTGTCCTTTGGATAAATCCAAAGAGGCATTGATTTTCTAGTGCTTTTTGGGAAATGCCTATGTTGCTTCATGTTGCATTTTCATTCACTCGTAGTTGCTTCTGCTAATAAAAGGTCCTCTGGTGGCAGTAATTCTTCTCCGCAGAGTGAAGTCGTTTAGCAGTGAAATCCTTGGTGTATTCACCGACGTGAAGTGCGAGCTGTCCTTGCACCTGGTACACATTCAGCTCTGCAGAGAGTCACACCGCTATTTATGCCTTTTGTTTAGTCACACAAGGGAACTAGAACAAGAAGTGTAGATTTTCACCTTGGCTTTTACAAGGTACATTATGAGCTACGCACCTCCTTAGAATGAGCTCTGCGGCCCCAGTTCTTAGGCAACAGTGATTTGCAACTGGACTTAAGGAAAAGGGACATTAATTGTAATAATTAGTAGTTCGCGGTGATTTTTTTTTTTTACACCATGAATTAATCAATCTCTGAGAACGAATGAGAAAAGCAAGGATGATTAGAAAAGCAAGGTTTTGGCTTCAAACTCTGAGCGGTTTGAGTTTACTGTCACACCAATGACTCACTCCAGTTTTACTTTGTGGCTCACAAAGCTCTATGTCACCTTCCCTCTTTTAAAAATTTAACATCATTTTTATCAAAGTTCTACATGTACATTGTTGAAAAAGTCTTTTACAAAGCTCATAATGAAAAACCGCAATCTCTAGCTGCACTCCTTTCCTCTTTGATTCTTAGTCTCTGGAGGCAACCTCTTTCAGCCTGAAGCTCTTTCTTCTGCTGTTTACTGCCGTATTTCTGATGACTTGCTTGCAAGATCATTTCTTGATTTTTTTTTCCTTCAGCTTTAAGTCTTCTTCACTGATTTCTTACTACGGCAGGTAAAAACTTAGTGCTCTTCATGAGAAACCAGGTCCTGCCGTCTCGGGACACACGCCCCCTCTTCCTCTTCTCTTACTGTCGCTTCTTCATTTTTGATTGCAGCAGTCTTCGCCCATCACACTACTGGTGAAATTGGTGTAACATTGTAAATATTACTCGCGGATGTGACGTATGCCAAGGTATCGTTACATTTCCTATCTTTTACAAGGTTAGCGTTCCTCAGAGTTAATAGTTGGCTTTCTCGGTTTCCCTCCTTTCCTCCTTTTATCTTCCCTGTGCTTTTCTGTCCTCAGGTGAAAACGATCAGTGACTCATTCACAGCTGTGTGCCAGCAGGGTACATCTCCTCTGCAATACAACCCGTCTCTATGAAACTATTAGGAAATCAGTCCGGGTCCCTTTGTTTGGGGAGGGACGGAGCTGGAAGTACGTCCCTGTGGGGGCCTCTCTTCTGTAGGGTCTGGACTGGTTGCTCACAAGGCTCAGCGCAGAGCTGGACCCCGCGCCTCCCCTTCGCCACCCTTGGAAAGCTGCTTTTTGCTTTGCTTCCATAACCGAGCCTCTATTTCCTGGATCCTGTGTCTTTCTTGGTTTTCTCCCATAATCTGGTTTAGAACATTCTTTAGTAGTTGATCAAAAAGGGGGCGGGGGAGTAAAGATTTTAGGAACTGACATGTAGATCATGATTTTATTTTGTCCTCACACATGATTTCTCTTTTGGTCAGGTAGCGATGCCTAGGGTGGCTGTTGTCATTTCTGCAGAGTAGCTGACATGGCTGCCCCTGATTTTTGGGGCTTCAAGGGTCACTACAGGGAAATCTTTTTTTTTTTTTAAAGATTTTATTTATTTATGCATGAGAGACACAGAAAGGGAGAGAGGGGCAGAGACACAGGCAGAGGGAGAAGCAGGCTCCCTGTGGGGAGCCCGATGCGGGACTCGATCCCAGGACCCCGGGATCACACCTTGAGCCAAAGGCAGACGCTCAAACACTGAGCCACCCAGTGCCCCTGTTGTGTTTTGTGGTGAGGACTTTTAGGGTTTACTCTCTTAGCAATGTTCAAACATACAACACAATATTGTTAACTGTAGTTACCATGCTACACATCCTCAGAACTTAAATTCATCTAACAACTGGAATTCTGTACCCTTGAACCACCTTCACTTATTACTCCTCCCCACCCCCCCTTCCATAGCCCCTTACACACCGCTGGTGACTACCCATTTACTCTCTAATTCTGTGAGTTCAATTTTTTAGATTCCACACACAAGTGAGAGCACACTCTGCCTTTATCTCTCACTTATTTCACATAGCACAATGCTCTCAGAGTTTACCCATGTTGTCATACATGGCAGGATTTCTTTCTTTTTTATGGCTGAATTATATATATATATATATATATATATATATATATATATAAATGTAATAGTCATATAATTTTATATCTGATTGTTTCACATTTTCTTTATCCATTCCTCCAATAAATGGTGATATGACAGTTGAATTTAGTAAAGAAAACCCTTCTTTTTGAAGAGCCTTGCATTCTGCTGGAGAATATGGTGATAATCTAATAAATGCATATTATAATGTCAGTATGATGTACATGTCATAAAAATAAAGCAGGGTAAAACAATACAGCAGGGTGATGCTGCTTTAGATAGGATGGTCAGATTCAACCTCTTGAGGAGTGACTTTGAGATCTGAGCAAGCTAAAGGTAGACCCCATGCGTATATCATGCAAGGAAAACGAAAACAAGAAATAAGTCGCCTAGGTAACTGGTCCACACTGTGGCATAACACTTGCATATTTAGAGTCGGAAAAATCTTAATTTTATTTGGCAATCCAGATCCCCATTCATCTAGGATTATGTCCTCTGCAATGTGTATGATAGACCAGATATACGAAGACCACAGGTGTCATTGCAATTTGGCACACGTGTATTGCATCCAAATCCAGTGATGTTTATGATAGACTTCTTATTTCATAGAAAAGCAAGATTCAGGTTCCCTTTGCCATTTCATCTGGATGCAGATATTTGTTAGGTTTACTAGGAACTACCTTCAGAATCACTTTGGAAGAACATGGGCTCCTGGGAGCACAGAGGGGTTAGTTTTCTGATTTTCTGTAAACCTTGGGGGAAGGCGCTGCTGTGGGTTCGAGGAGCCCGCTGCGGGGTCCTCTCCAGCAGGCCTGCTCCTGGGAACGCCTGCTCTCTGCCGTCGCTGCCACAGGTCTCGGTCCATTGGACGGAGCTTCTCCTCCCTGCGTGTTTTGGAGAGTGATTTGTTCTGTAGTCTGTGTCTAGCAGACAAACGTGTCTCCTTTTCTTTGGGAGCCATAGCAGCCGGGAGGTGGGGGGAGGCTGCTGGCCCAGCACGTCCCCTGTTGGCTGTGGGCCCTGCCAATACCTGGTGCCCTGGTGCGTGTGTTCACTTTTCTCGTCCTCTTTGAAGCCGAGCTATTTGCACTCCAAAGAAGTTAGGATCCTCAAGATGTCTAGGCTGAAGGTGGTATTAAATCCAATGTTTTATTTACTGTTCAAAGGCTCTTTGAGAGCGTATTTCCCAACAGGTGACCTAGGAGGATTTGCATTGATAACTGAAATATCACCAGCTCCGTACTTAAATCGCCCCGCTTTTAGAATGTGTTCGGTTTAGCTGTGGTTAAAATAACGTAATAGGGCCACTGGTACTTCGGAGTGAAACATATTTTGCACCACAGTTTTTTAAATCATGCAAGTGCTTTGATAGCTCTGCAATTAATTATAATGTGCTCAGTAAATGGACATGAACAAAATATAAACATTCACCACATTAACTAAACTGGTTGATTACTCAAACATGAAAACATTGATAAATTGCTTTTAGAAATAACTTAATGACTTGTCTGTATTTTTACCTTTATAAGGTTAGAATTTAATAAATAAAATCTTCGTGGGTTATGTTGTACGCATGGCTCAAGTTCCAAGTAAAGGAAAGAAAAGACACACTAAACTACCCCAAAAGTCAGTCCTGTAACTGCTGATACTTTTTTTCCTGTGGGCTCTCCCCTAGTCCACAGGTCCCCAGAAATATTAATCAAAGGTGTGCTGTGTATCTGAGCCATTTTCAGTAATATGATATATTTCATATGGAAAATCCATATGTAAACTATTAGTAGGCAGAACATGAATACAGATTTTTATATCATTTGATTATGTGGCTCAAATTTGTACTAAGGTTTACTGTGTATTTTCGTAGAGTTAATTGGTCACATAGGGCTTAGACTCTGTTTTGACCTAATTACTTGGTGTGGAACCACGTAGAAGCTGCTGGCAACTTCCCTTGCATGATTATTCTCTGGAAAGCTATAGCACCTTTCCCCAAAAGAAATTTCATGTGTCGTATGTGATATTATTGACTCTTTGTACATACTGAGGCTGGTAAGACAAGGTCCCCCTGTCCTCAAGAGCACCTCTTGCTTGTGTGTGTGTGTGTGTTGGGCATAATCTGGAATTCAGGCTCACAATCACCCGTAGGGAAGGGGTTTTTGGTTTGATTGTTTGTTTTGTTCTTGCCTTTTATCAGGGGATCATCGTGTTATTGCTGAGAACCTGTAGGAACTCCGCTTACCAGTCTGTGTGCGTACGCCGTCTCCCCTGCAATGCCCAGTAGTCTGTTTTGGGGGCATTTGCCTCCCTTTTCCTGAGACTCTCCTGTATGCTTAGTTTTTCCCAGATCAAACACACGCCTGGTTATAATGGAGATATCAAAGGAATATCAAAGTTGTAACTTCGTTTTTCTCTTAGAGGACCCAAGGGAAGGGCCTGTGGATTTGGTGCTTCAAGGTGAGGGTGCTCACATGCACATTCTCTCTCCTGACCCCTCTCCTTCTCTTTCCTTTTAATTCTTCAGCTTCAAAGCACCTGCTCATGTCCCTTAGACGAGTGCCCTCAGGTGTCCTTTGGGGAACATCAGTCTCCTCACAAGATGAAGAGAGAGCCCCTTCCGCACGAACCCTTGATCCTCCCTAGGGTCTTACAGACTCTCAGGCCTCGTGTTTGTCTGGGGGCTGGTGGAGGCTCTCCTCTGCTCATCAGTCAGAGCTGGGCTCAGATACTGTGGCTGAGGGATTCATGTGGGTGCCCTGTAGTGGGACTTATGGCCAGTGTCTTCCTTGTTGGTATAAGAAGCAAGCACACGATACTAGACCAGGCAAATAATTATGTTTTCTAATCACACACGAAGAAAACTTATTTCTCACATCACATAACTTTGGCCATGCCCCAGAAAACCATTAGCCCCTACATTCTTGTGCAAATGGGCAATTTATTTGTCATGGCCCCGTATTGGTTCTCCTGTCCGTGGATTATTTCTCCCCTGTTAGAATGTCAGCTTTATGAAGGTACGGGTGCTTGTGTTTTTGACTGTTCTGTTCAATCTCTGGACCGGTGCCTAGCACATAGTGAGTGCTCGGCACATATTCGTTGACTAAGTGAATATTATAAGGGTTATACACTACCTATGAATTTCTTCTTTTTTGCTACATAAAGCGGGGTTATTTGTGAAGAGTAGTGTCTATTTTATTGTAAATTTCATGCCAAATACAAAAGAAAATAATTTTCTAACTTACTCCTTAACCCAAATGCTGATACTGATCAGGAGCGACTCAGGTAGAGACTGAAGGACAGAGAATACCCAGAATTTATTTTACTAATAGGCAACCGGAGGACTCTAGACTTGGACCTACTTCACGTTGATCTGGTTTAGTGGCTCATACTCTGCATTCAGAATCGTAACTACCATTTGGTGAGTAGACAAAGTTTGCCTCTCAAAGCTAACAAGTAAATCTGAAAGTATGCCTATCAGGGGCACCTGGGGGCTCAGCGGTGGAGCGTCTGCCTTTGGCTCGAGTCATGACCCCGGGGTCCTGGGATTGAGTCCTGCATCAGGCTCCCCGAAAAGAGCCTGCTTCTCCCTCGGCCTGTGTCTCTGCCTCTCTCTCTGTGTCTCTCATGAAAAAATAATTAAGTCTTTAAGAAGAGTATACCTATCAGTAATAAATAAACATTATACAGACAGCTTTTTCCAAGCTAAAGCTCGCAGTACACTCAAGGGTGTTAAGCATCTGATTTTTAAAAACAAGAAAGTTCGATACGAGTAGATTAGGAATAAAGCAGATACCAGTGCTGGCTTCCAGAAACGCGAGCTTTGTGGTAAGCGGCTTTCACGTTGGGTTTTGAAATCGTGTTGTGCGGGGGCAGGTCAAAGGCAAAGAAATGTGAATATAATGCAAACAATGGAATGAATGCAGGATTCGTTCTTTTGAGAATAGGAGCATGAGAATATGTATCAAACGAGAAAGAAGAGCTGATTGGGTTAATTTTCTTTCTGGATGATAAATATTGCGGCATCAGGCAGTAAGAGAGGGAAAGGACCGCTGTGAATGACTAAAAAGAAAATTGCTAAAATCTCTATGTTGGTAATTGATCTTAATGGAACTTAATTATTTTATTACCATAATCAGTCACCTCTTATCTTGCTTTTGCTTCCACTCCACTTTGGCAACTATTAACTCCTATTACCTAGCTGTGGTCAGGAAGAAGCTGCTTGATGGTAAGTCTTAATTCCTGGTGCGGTGCAACTTTGGCAAACTGATTGGTCTGCATCCAGAGCATTGGAAAAAAAGTTATTTGTAAGATGAGCTGAGGTGGGTGAGATCGGTAGATGTGTGTATCTCTGTGTGTGTTTTTACTCTCAAGGCCTATCGTGAGTGCTCTGAAGTCACAAATCAGGGTTACTTTTTCTGTATTCCCGGTGTCACACATGGTACCTGATGTAAAGTAGACACCTCATAAGTACTTATTGAATTGAATGAGCCGTAAAAATAACTAACGTCCTTTTAACGCTTCATATGACTGTTGCGTCTCAGAAATGGAGATGGTCTGTGTGTTGTTACAGGTCAAATGACTGTTTTAAGTGGTTCTGTATCAACAGATACTATAGGCGCTGTGTTTCAGATGCGGACATACCCCTTACTGACTGATCTGTTTACCATTTGTTTAGGCTGGTAGGCATCTCGAGGATGAAAACCCACAGCCAAGTAAACCTTGGTTCTGTGCACTTATTAAACATTTATTTTTATTATTTTTTTTATTTTTTGCTTTTCAGTGAAAAACTGACTTTTTAATAAGGTTTTAGACTTGCAGATTAGAAGATCATGGTAGGAAGCCTTAGGAAATATTAATCCTATTGTGACCATTTTATTCGTAATTGTAGTACCCAGCAAGTCTGCATTTTTTCATGTATACCTAATAGATTGGATGATTCTGGACAGCCTGTTATTTCCATCTCTGTTTTCTTGTGAAAGTTATATGCTTGATTTTGTAAAATAGCTTTTTATTTTGAAACAGTTTAAGACTCCTGAAGAGTTGCAAAAACAGTACAGAGAGTTTCCAGGGTATCCTTCACCCAGCTTCCTCCGGTGATAACATCTTACATAAGGAGAGTGTGTTGTCAAAGTCAGGACAGAGCTTTTTCAGATCTCACTAGCCCTTAAATGGACTCTGTGTGTGTGTGTGTGTGTGTGTGTGTGTGCATGTGCGTGTGCAGTCCTGTAAAGTGAACCGCATGTGTAGGCTCTGGTAACCTGCACCATATTCAGGGTATGAAACTTCTACCACCGTAGACACATCTGTGCTTTCCCGTGAATGTCACACCCTGCCTCCAAACCTAACTCCCACAACTACTTATCTGTTCTCCAGCACTCTACTCTGTCACTTAGAGATTGCTGTATAAAGGGGATCATAGGACATGTAACCCCCTGATACTTTTTTCACTCAGCGTGATATCCTTGAGATCTGTCCAAGTTGTTGAGTTAGCAATATTCTGTTCCTATTTATGACTTCGTGATATTGCACATATGCTTGGGTTTTTTGGGGGTAACAAACCTTCAAATCCACATCCAAAGCATCCTACAAACTGAAAATGAAGGTCTCCCAAGAATTATGGCCTTCGGGCATGATATGGAGAAGGCTCCTAAAGCCAGAGAGTGATACGAGGGATGAAGAAGATAGTCTTTCTCAACTGCTTCATGTGCTCTGAAGTTTCTTACAAATGAATGCCCATCCAGTCCGGCTTCCACTTAGTTTACTAATTTCTTTATATGGGGGTGACATTTCGGGATTTCCCACCACCTTCCCCAGCTTTCTGGGCATTGGCTGCTGCTTTGGCTGTTTATAATCCTAAACCTCAGTTCTTTCTAACTTATCTTTCAAATCCTGATTTTAGGGATGCCTGGGTGGCTCAGCGGTTTGGCGCCTGCCTTCAGCCCAGGGTGTGATCCTGGAGACCTGGGGGCGAGTCCTGTGTTGGGCTCCCTGCATGGAGCCTGCTTCTCCCTCTCTCTGTCTCTCTCACTGCCTGTATTTCTGCCTCTCTCTGTGTCTCTCATGAATAAATAAATAAAATCTTAAAAAAAAAAAACCCACTGATTTTAGTGTTGGCCCCAGCTTGAATAAGCCTAAGTTGCCCCTCCAAGGAGTCAAGCAGTCTAGGAACATGTGTTGATCCCTGCGGTAGGTCTGGCAGGACATTTGCATGAGTGACAGTGGTTTGTTTGTTTGTTTGCGGACAGTGGGACGAAATCTACAGAAAAATGTACTTCTGAGAATTCCGTGTCTATTCGCTGAAATTTTCCAAGGGGGTTTCAAATAGAAGACCCTGAAAAAAATAAATGAGCTCTTTCTCTTTCATCTCTGAGGGGTACTGAGTACAAAACATACTGGCGGTGTTCCAGGAGCACTACACTGCTAGGCAGTGATGATTAGGGCAGCTCTGGCAACAGAGGTGAGATCACCGTGTCAGCGGCAATATCAGTGCACGAGGGGACAGCACCAGAACGCTTGACCTTGTTACTGGTTCCCTTAGCCATGGCATCACCACCCTTGCGCTTCGGCAGCCGTGGGCCGACCTCTGCTGGCTTGACTGGGTGGGAGTGTCTCCTGTGACCACTGGTAGGAAGGCGCTGTTTTCTTATTTATTTATTTATTTATTTATTTATTTATTTATTTATTTATTTTTATTTTTTATTTTTTTATTGGAAGGCACTGTTTTCAACATCATTGTTGAGAGGTGGTGTGTGTGTGTGTGTGTGCACACGCGCCCACGCACGGGTGCACAGGTGCGCATGCATTTGACTTTCAATCTCTGGAGGTATCATCTTGCAGAAGTATCACAACCTCTCAAATGATTTTCTATATTGATTTTATAGAAGGCAAGTGGATCTAGGCCTCTGCCCTGGCCAGAAAACTATTAAAAAATTCTGCCAAACTTCAAAGCTTCGCTTGGTCTTATTGTAGTAACAGGTGAATGTCAACAGATACTGATATTCAGTTATTATGGGCTCAGTTACTATGCAGGTATTAAAAACACGCAAGGCAAAAAGTCAGACTGGTTATCTCAACGTTACTTTCCTTTGGGAGACGGCAAGAGTGTACAGGAAAATTACACAACTAATGCTCATCAGGCGATTCCAGTCAATGAACTGGTTTTACCTAAACTGTAATTAAGTCTCAGTTTGGTGATGTGGGCTTGGCATAAGTGACTGCCTTTTGGGGTTGTTGTCTTGTTGTTAACCCTATATTTACTTATCTGATGAATTAAGTTAGAATAAGTCACCACATACTAGTAGGGACATCTCAGAAAAGACCGTATTTGACCGAATAACTCAGACCTTTGGGGAATATATTTCTTTTTTCTTTTTTTTTAAATTTTTATTTATTTATGATAGTCACAGAGAGAGAGAGAGAGAGAGGCAGAGACACAGGCAGAGGGAGAAGCAGGCTCCACGCACCGGGAGCCCGATGTGGGATTCGATCCCGGGTCTCCAGGATCGCGCCCTGGGCCAAAGGCAGGCGCCAAACCACTGCGCCACCCAGGGATCCCTGGGGAATATATTTCTGCGGGTGACTGAATTGCACACGATTCTTTTTTTTTTTTTTTTTTTCTGATTCTTGAGGAGGAGATGGATCTTAGAACTAGAGAGGGGAGGAGGTTTCCCTAAAATGGGGAGAATTATGTGGCTATACGTGCAGTTACCAGTGGAAATCAGCAAGTAATTACTGGGGAAGTTGAGGTCATTGAAAGCATTTACTGCCATTCTGATCAATATATTTTGCTGCTGTCCTTCCTTTAAATGACACGTACAAAGTATGGTCCGCTGTCACTACTAACACCTCTGTGGTCCATAGTGGAGTTCTCCTGAGTCTTTTTGCCCTCCGCCAACCCCACATCCTGCCGTTGTTTCCAGCCTGGGATACTCTGAGCTGCAAGGCCCAGGAAACATTTTTATCCTCTACTGTCACTGCCAAAACTAAGGAGTTGCGTTTTCGATATGCTGAATTTGAATTCAGATAGGAATATTAAGTAGAGTATTTTGTCTGAAGTTCAGAGGACAAGTCTGAGCTGTTAAACTTGCTTATTACCAGTATACACGTGGTATTTAAAACCAGGAGACTAGATGGGATAGTCAAGGGAGTCAAAGCCCTGGGGTGATTTTCAGGGGGAGGAAGAAGAGGAGGAACCACCCAAGGAAATGCAAAAAGAATGGTCTGGTGAGGAAGGAGGGAAACTTGGAGACTTAGGTATCCCTGAGATAACTGAAGTCAGTATCAAAGATGGTAGTGAATCAGGGCTATAAAATATTAGCGGTGCCTGCACATGGGCCATTGGAGGTCATTTTTGACTGTGATAAGAGCAGATTTGGTTAAAGGAGGTGGACAAAATTCTGTTTGGATTGGATTTAGTAGAGAATGAGGACAAAAGAGTCGAAAACTGTGGGAATAAATAAGGAGAGCAACGAAGCAGGGAAGAAGCTGGTGGGAGAAATAGAGTCAAGAGAAGATAACGTCCAGAGGTGTCTTGGCACTGCATCAAAGAGGGAAGAAAATGTTTTTAGCCAGTTCGTGTCTCCTAGTGTCCTGCAGTTTTTTTTCTAATCATGATGAAAGAGAAAGAGATCTGGGGACGCCTGGGTGGCTCAGCGGTTGAGCGTCTGCTTTTGGCCCAGGGCGTGATCCTGGAGACCAGGGATGGAGTCCCACATCAGGCTCCCTGCATGGGGCCTGCTTCTCCCTCTGCCTGTGTCTCTGCCTCTCTCTCTCTCTCTCTCCCTCTCTCTCTCTCTCTCTCTTCTCATGATTAAATAAATAAATCTTTAAAAAAAAAACGCCACAGCAAAACTGTTAGAACTAATAAACAAATGCAGTTCTACAACAATAAGTTCTAGAACAAAATCAACATTTAAAAACTAGTTGCATTTTTATACACTAACAATGAACTATTTAAAAAGGAAATTTAAAAAACAGTACAATAGCACCGAAAAGAATAAAATACGTACAAATAAACAACTAAGGAGGTGAAAGACATACACTGAAAATGAGAACACTGGAGAACACACCAAAAACTGGAAAAACATCCTGTGTTTGTGTATTAAAAGACTTAACACTGTAAAAAAAAAATGGCCACACTGTTCAAAGTGACCTACAGACTCAGTACAACCCCTATCAAAATCCCAATGGCATTTTTCACAGAAATAGAGGAAACTCTTTTTGCTTTTTTAAGATTCTATTCATTTATTTGAGCAAGAGAGAAAGAGAGGGAGAGGGAGAGGGAGAGAGAGCATAAGTGGGGAGGGGAGTAAAGGGACAAGCAAACTCCTTGCTGAGGAGGGAACCCAATGCAGTCTCAATCCCAGAACCCTTAAGATCTTGACCTGAGCCAAAGGCAGACACTTACTGGCTGAGCCATCCAGGTGCCCCAAAACAGAGAAGATTCATATGGAACCATAAAAGATCCCAAGCAGCCGAAGCAATCTCAAAAAAGAACAAAGCTAGAGTCATCACACTTCCTGATTTCAAAACAGATCACAAAGATAGAGCAATTAAAACAATATGGCGCTGACACAATAGTTGCTTCTTGAATCGATTTTTCTCTCCACTCTCTTCCAATCAGATAAATGGACCAATCGAAAGTGAATCTATTGCCTAAGCTCTAAAGATATCTCAGTGTTCCCCAAGAAAAGCTCCAGTTCCACTTGGAAGGACACATTTCCCAGAGCATTTCTATCAGCCTAAAGACAGATTGGAAGAAAGAACACTACTAACAGGGCCCAACTTCATTTGAATTCTGACCCAGAGAAATCATGGACATCATTTGGGACTGCTCATAAGAATATTTGATCTTTAAAGAAATCGCTACTGCCAAGTCTTCAACTATTTAAAACACATAAATCTGGGTAAGATGGAAGGTGAGTACATATTAACAACAAAATAATCTAATTAGCAGTCTTGCTGAATACACTGATGCAGCCATACCAGAAATTTTATCAGTTGCTAAATCAAGAAACTTTTTTAAAGAGAGAGGAGAGATAGGAGAGAGAAAGAGAGAGGAAAAGGAAAGAAGAAAGGAAAGAAGAAAGAAGAAAGAAAGAAAGAAAGAAAGAAAGAAAGAAAGAAAAGGAGGGAAAGAAAGAAAGAAGAAAGAAAAGGAGGGAAAGAAAGAAAGAAGAAAGAAAGAAAGAAAGAAAGACAAGACAGACTTTTCTGGAAATAGTCTTGCTCAAAAAACCAAGATGCCCAGTGTCTTTTTTCTAAAATCAAGAAGATTCAGTGGCAGCGCCAAATCGTGGACCAGCACCTGCCCCGCCCACACTGTGGGACCAGGTATCCAAACAGCCTGAACAACTGTGGCCCGGGACACAGCAACTTCTCTGGGCAAAAGACGTGGTTTAAATCCCATTGTCAATAGTTTACTAAAAAATGGATAACCGAGTATCTGAAGACTAGCCAAAAGAGCCATTAAAGGAAGCTGACAGGTATCTTTTTGGCCCCAAGAATAAAAACATAAAGTAAGCCAAAAAGAATATTTGAGACACGAGCAACTTACAGAGAGAAATGTTACACCAGACCTAAGACAAATGTTAAAAGCAAAAAACCTGAATATTCTGCTTATAATCAAAACACGGAGATTTATCAGAACCAGACACTCTTTTGGCTACTGAGATTAGTTTGAATGAGTACATATCCTCTCCTCTTTGGGAGCAGAGAGCAACTCCCGTTTCACTATGGCATGAAATGTAACATAAGAAGGACTTAATTAAGAGGCGAACATCATTCCTTCCAGAGGAATCTGCATTATGGGAGCGCATAAAGGTTTTGCCACCTTATAGACTGGGCAAATTTCTGAAATATTAATTTGCCCTCAATCACATGAATGAATCAGCAAGATGCAGAAATTAAATTCTACATTTCCGTGCCTGTTCGATTATAATATCTTACCAGCAGCACCTGCCGCAGCATCTGTTCTTTGACAATAAGAAAATACCCAGGTTTGTCCTTTATATCTTTCCTGTTAGTTTCAGCTGCTCCCTAAGCCATAAAACCCAAAATAAATCAGTTTAAAAGATAAGCTTAAGGTTCTGAAAAGGAAGAGAAAGAACCAAGGAGATAGTGAAGAAAAGAGATACAAAGGACAAAGCAAGCCATCAAAAGCTGAATGCGAGAGGAAACGACGGTCTGGGGAGCCTTTCATCTCTAGATAACCGGCTCAATCTGTCACTGATACATCCCTGTTATGTTGTCGCTGGAAATTGCCTCCATCTGACAGATACCTGGTGGATGCTAAAATTCTGTTGTGTTGTCTACCTCTTGGGAAAATGTGAGCCATTTCACATTCCCTTCTTGCCTCTACCCCACAGTGGTCTTTTCCCAGCACTCCCTTACCAGATCTGAAATCTGGATTCGAGGAAAAACTTCTGCAGATATAACACACACCACACTCCTCATATAGGAAATGTGTTCTTCTCTCCAGAGAGCTATTATATTCTATTAAAATCTTCTTACTCCCCTAAGAACTATGTCAAAAATGTCTGTGTCCTTGACAAAGGCAGATCATGTGGGTTGCTTTTTCACCTCTTTTCTGACTCAAATTAATTTCTACTCCCTAAAATGAGGTACAGGTTATATGTTTCTATATTGCAGAAAATAAGACCACAGCACAGAATCAAAACCATGACCTGGTTAGCTACCATGCTACCATGCTAGATCCGGTAACACAGCAGAATTACAGGCCTTCTCCTATTACATAGTTGTGACCTATGACCCTTTTAGATAAAAAACTATGACACTCAAGCAAAGTGGTGGGGATGATTTTGTGATAATTGAGGGAAGAGAAAGTGTGTAACATTTAAGGAGAGTGTTATGGTCGACGTCAGCTCTCGTTGAAAGCATCGATACTTCTCCAATAAAAAACATCACGGCTCTATCAGTTGTCTTCCTCTTCCTCTAATAGGTTCTATCACATGATGACCTGGCTATTACGGAGCCTAATTTCTTCATCAGCCCTCATCAGCAGACACCAAATGCCATAAGAAATAACCACAATCGGGGATCCCTGGGGAGCTCAGCGGTTTGGCGCCTGCCTTTGGCCCAGGGCTCGCGATCCTGAAGTCCTGGGATGGAGTCCCACGTCGGGCTCCCGGCATGGAGCCTGCTTCTCCCTCCTCCTGTGTCTCTGCCTCTCTCTCTCTCTCTCTCTCTCTCTCTCTCTCTCTCTATGTCTATCATAAATAAATAAATAAATAAATAAATAAATAAATAAATAAATAAATCTTTAAAAAAGAAAAAAAGAAAAAGAAATAACCACAATCAGTGAAATACTCCAGAACCCACAGAACTGCCAAGAACTAGATTTTAACTTAAAGGATCTCCTTAGTGTCCTGTTGCACTTGCTACATTTCCAGCCCTAGAAATTCCTCTATAGAACAAGGGATGCTTCACGACCACACAAGACTCCCCATCCCCCGCACCCGAAGCCAGCCCACCGCCAGAAGCCAGCACTGCATCTAACAGAGAATGTCTAGGGATGCTTCGTCTGCCCGGTGGCAAGAGCTAGGGCTTGTAGGGAGGCTCTGGTTCCAGATCTGCCTTGGCGACCTCCAGAGATACAGATCTCGCGTGTTAGGGACATGCTGACATCAGTTTGCTCCTTGACGGAGAAGTAAGAGGTGCAGGGTGCCCTGGTTACCAGTGTGAGGTTGCAGTGATGGAGGGCATGGGGGCACACGGAGAGGGAGGGACGGTTGCTTTTACATGACTTAAATCACTGTCCGAGAGAAGAGCCGGGAATACGCTGCTGTTTTGCATTTTCTTTTTCAGAAGAAATGTGATTTGCTTTAGCAGGTAGAAGTCTATTGACGTCTTTTTTAAAAGTCTAATATATAATTTAGCTCCCAACCAACACTTTCCTGTCATTGTTTGTAATTATGCCACAAAGTTGAGGGTTTTTTTTTTTAATCTTAATTCTTTCTTTCCAGAGCACTGGAATAACAATAGGTTATGACTTTAGTGGGACAGTACAATGATGGATGATTACTTTAGTGGGACACTGGACTGATGACAGAATGAGGCAATCAGCTTCCAAACTGTTAGATTCTAGCTTCAATACCCCGGAGGACAGACGGGCACTTAGGGGACGGACGTGGGACTCGATCCCGGGACCCCAGGATCAGGCCCTGGGCTGAAGGCGGCGCTAAACCGCTGAGCCACCCGGGTTTCCCCTGTGGCATCTTTATAGAGTCTTCTATATACAAGATCATATCACCTACAGACATAGATAATTTTACTTCTCTTTTTCCTATTTGTATATCCTTTGTTTCTTTTCTCCCCCTAATTGTTCTGGCTAGGACTTTATTACTGTGTTCAACAAAAGTGGCAAAAATGAGCATCTTGTCTTTGATCTTAGAGAAAAGTTTTTAGTTTTTACCATTGAGTATGATGTTAGCTGTAGACGTTTTCTATTTGGCATTTATACCTATAAAAATTCCTTCTCTACCTAGCTTTTTGAGAGTTTTTATCATGAAAAAATGTTCAATAGAGAGCCTAGAAGTAAACCCATGTGTTTAT
Source organism: Nyctereutes procyonoides (assembly GCF_905146905.1). Taxonomy (NCBI): domain Eukaryota; kingdom Metazoa; phylum Chordata; class Mammalia; order Carnivora; family Canidae; genus Nyctereutes; species Nyctereutes procyonoides. The sequence continues at coordinate 13,666,287 of NW_026575136.1, read as the reverse complement.
GGCCAACTGATTTTTGACAAGGACATTAAGAATATACAGCAGAGAAAAGAAAGTCTCTTCAACAAATGGTACTGGGAAAACTGGATATCCACATGCAAAAAATGAAATTGGGCCCTTTCCTTCCACCATACATAAAAATCAACTCAAAACAGAGTAAAGATTTAAGCGTAAGGCCTGAAACTATAAAACCCCTAGAAGAAAAAATAAGGGAAAAGCTTCTTGACATTGGTGTTGGCAATGATTTCTTGGATATGACACCAAAAGCACAACAACTAAAACAAAAATAGACAAGCAGTATGAGATCAACTAAAAACCATTGACAGAATGAAAAAGCAACCCACAGAATGGGGGAAAACATTTGCAAACCATAAATCTGATAAGGGGTTAATATCCAACATTATAAGAAATTCTATAACTTCATAGCAAAACCCCAAATAACCCAATTAAAAAATAAGCAAAAGACCAGAATAGATATTTTTTCTAAAGAAGACTTATAAATGGCCAACAGATATATATGAAAGATGTTCAACATCACTCATCATTTGGGGAGAATGCAAATCAAAACCACCATGAAATACGGCATCCCATTTGTCAGGATGGCTACTATCAAAGAAAAACAAAAGATAACAAGTATAGAGGAGCATATGAAGAAATTGGACCCTTATATATTGTCGATGGGAATAGAAAATGGAATAGCCACTGTAGAAAATAGTATGGAGGTTTCTCAAAAAAATAAAAACATAACTACCATATAATCTGTCAATCCTACTGGGTAGATACCCAAAATAATTGAATTAATAATCTTCAAGAGATATCTGCACCCCCATATTCACTGCAGTGTTAGTCACAGTACTCAAGATATGGGAACCTAAATGTCTCTTGACAGATGAAGGGATGAACAAACTGTGGTATATCCATATGATGGAATATTATTCAGCACTAAAAAAAGAATGAAATCCTGTCATTTGTGATAACACGGATGGACATTATGGATATTATGTTAAGTGAAAGAAGTCAGTCACAGAAGGACAACTAGTGCATGAGTCCAGTTACGTGAAATATCTAAAATAGTCAAATTCATAGAAACAGAGAGTAGTAGAATGGTTGGTTGCCAGGGCCTAGGGGCCAGGGTAAATGGGGAGTTGGAATTCAATGGGTGGAAGTTTCATTCATGCAAGATGAATAAGTTTTAGAGGTCTGTGTGCCGCAGTACGCCTATAGTTAACAATATTGTAGTGCACACTGAGGAATTTGTTCAGGCATAGCTCATGTCAAATGTTCTTATGACAAAACAAGAGAAAAAAGAAGAAGTAATGTAGTGAAGAGGAGCACAGGCTTGTTGTCAAGGCAACCTGGCTTCAAAGCCCGGTTTACCACTTACTAGCAGTGTGAGTTTGTCTCTCCGAGACCAAGCTCCCTATTCAATGGGATAAAGATCTGGCAGGGTTCGAGTCGGAGGACAGGCACAATGACAAGCGTACCTCTCGCAGTCTCACTGGAAGTTTCTACCTCTTATGTTCCCCTTCTCTGAGATTCAGTTTCCTCATTTGTTAAATGGAGAAAACTACAACTACGTCCCAAAGTTATTGTGAGAAGTAGAGAATCTGGGCTTCTCCACGGCAATGGGTGATTACTGAAGAAATCCGTGTTCCGCACAAGAACCTGTCGAACCCACGGTCCCCACTTCCCCTCTACGGGGAAAGAATGAGGCCACGTGAGAGGTGGGGTCAGGGGAGGCCTGGACGCAGACTCACTGGCTAGTGCTCATTTTGCTCTGTTACCGTAGAGCACTGAAGCATTCTAGGTAACCCGGCTTGGGGATTTGGACTGAGTTTTAAGCCATGTGATGAACAGACTGGATGTAGTACTAGACTTCTATGATATCAGGAAATATTTGGAAATGGCTCACTGGACATCCAGATTGACCAGAAGAGAAATCAATGTGCTGTGAACATAAAACTCAATTTTAATTTAAAGGAATGGTTTAAATGTAATTTTAAAAACTACCTCAGACTATTTTCTTTGGCCATCCTTTTTCCCCCCTCTATTTTTTTCTTCTTTTAAGTACCATCGGTGTTGGCTAATAATTTTGTCTCAGTAGATTCTTTACTAGGTGTCTCTTTACCCTGAAAAGCCAAATAATAACTTCATTCTACATGACACCGATAACAAAGTCAGATAAAAAAGGTTTCATTGCAAGGCTAAGAAAGAGCTAATTTTCTAAAATTGGAACATTATCTGTCATGTGTTACTACTCTGTAATTATGACTATTATTCTCATTGGGAAAAAAGATATTTCAGGAGGGGAAAAGATTTTTATAAGAGGCTTTTAATATAAATGGGCAATTATATTAAAATACTGACTTTTATACTTAGACATTATGTTGTAGATACATTATATTATATTTGATGTAAATTTAGTAAATGATATGCATGTGAAAATCTGAAATATAGGAGTACTACTCCCTTAAATGGAAAGCATGAATAGTCTGGCAAAATAGATTTTTGAGAAATAGATTCATGACTTTTATGCTTACAGAGATTTTATTGTTAATAATACATTGTATTTTTCTTTTCTGGTGAAGAATGAATCATTTTCACTTGGCGATGATTCTGAATATTTTTTTTTGCAAGAATGATTATGCTCTTTTAAATTGTGTGTGGGACTGAACAAAGGGCAGTGGTAAAAATAAAAATTATTGCCATGATTCATCTTTTTCTAGAATAAAAAGACAATAGTATAAATTATGAAGATGGTATCAATTTTGCTTCAAGTGATAAGTACAAGGAGAGTTCACAAGTGGGTAGAAAGTTTGGACATAGGAGGAAATAATTGTTAATCTTTCTGAGTTTAAGAAGTTCACGTTGAATAGGTAGGTACAGGATCATCCCAGCATAATTCACCTCAAGTGTTACTTCTAGCATGAGAATATCCAGAACTTATAGGCCAGAAAGTTATAGTTTTGGAACCTCTTTTTAAGAAAAATAACAGAGGATTAAAACATACAGAATGAGAAACGAAGATGGTATTTATTTGGAATGAGAAAACAAAGCATTATACATTTAACAAATGAGAAATACTACAAATATATCCAGAGAAACATCACAGTTTAAATAACTGTCTGACACAACTTCACAACACCCTTTTTCTTTATACTTTTAGCAGATTGTTTTGATTGCTTTTTCAAAAATGTGGAATGATTTTTGTATTGTTTTCTATGAGGAGAGTATGAACATAATCCAGTGTTTCATTAAACATGGGTTACTGAGATTTGTTTGATGGTTTGATAGTTAGGATGCTTTAAGTATGACCACACACAAATCCGCTGCTGGGAGGGACTGCTAGCAGACGTGCCCTTCAGACACAAGACTTCTTATAGGTCCAACTTCCCATAAATCCTAGAAAAAAACACGGTTTATCTATAATTATGTTCTCTGCATTATCGAGACTTCCCCAAGATGTGAGAACTTGTGTTTTAATGAGGTTAATAAATAGATCCTCTACTTAGAATTTTATTCATTTGATGATTGGAAGAATTTTCTATAGACTAGCTTTTGGTTCTATACAATACAAAACTTGTTTTGTTTTGTTTTCTGTATTCCGCATATTCCTAGTGCTGGATGCTGCATTAGACAAGTTTATCTCAATATGACTTTTATATTTGTCCCTCCTGGTCTGGCTCAGTGGGCAAAACAAGTATTTCTGGAAGCCATTCCTACAATGAGATAGCTCAGAATAATTTACCTATATAAAAAAAACACTGTGAGCAACATAAATATATTCCGCTAACCCAAACTAAGTGTATCTCAACTCAACTTCCTCTTGGCTGGATCCCCAAAATGCTGTTAGCCACTTCCTTGCCACCTGACGTGAGGGAAATACGATGGAGCAGTCAGAATGGAAAGACTCTAAACAATCATGTTTATAAAATAAATCTCACTTTTGCAAATGTCACAAAAACATACTCGCTAGCACCTCTCCCAGGGCCATGGAGGAGGCCCAGGCAGGTAAATGGGTCTAAGGCTTAAGCTGTGTTTACTTTACCAGAGGCCTGCCTGGGCTCCCAGGTGTGGGGGTCACATGCCAAGGGATGCACGTGTGCCTAATGGACAGACATGAAGCATCATGGGGAAATTTCTTCTTCTGAACTGTCGACTTCCCCAAAGACTTGGGCTGGCCCATTAGCGATTCACGTCTTTCTCTTCATCCTTGGCCTTTCCCTTGGCAGTATCCTCTTCTGAAAATGCTACCTGTCTTAGGAGAAGAGGCATGTACCCCATGCGGCCTTCTTCATCAGAAGATTTAAAAAATCATCAGAAATTTATAAAAACCATCTATACATGGTTGTTGACCTATTGAAAACCTGTATAACATTTTCAAAACAGTGACTCAGTCAATGTCCCTTTCCTCATTTTCTTTTCCCCTAAGTAAAGTTAGGGATCTATGGAAAGTTAGGGTGCTGGGCCCAGAGAGGGGCCCGGCAAGGGAGCACAGTGGTGCAGTGAGCAAGGCAGGTAGGGTTTCGCCACAGTCACTGCAGCAGCATCATGCCACCCCTAGAGCTTTCAGAGCCTCTGTTGTTGCGCGTGTATGAGCATCATCGTGTCGCATGTGTCTTTGTGCATTTATTTCCTTTGTGTGTTTTTTGTATGTAGCTGTGCCGTTTTCTCAGTGGATTTTACATTCATAAAAAATAGGAACAATGTCAGCTGCACCTTTATGATACTCTGGGGAGGGATCACCTACTCAGGAGCAGGGCTGCTGCTGGACAGGAAATGCCACAGGGAGCTGGCTACACGTTTGACGTTCTCAGTTCACTCATGTATTAGCTTTCGTTCTCTGGGCCCGTTTGTCTTTCATGTCTTACTACCCTCATGTGCTTTTTGAAGCAGTGTATATATTTCTAAGCAGAAATCTTTTAAGCTGAAGATTTTAATCTTTTTAGCTGAAGATAAACCTAATTGATAAAATAGATAAAGCCTTCATTAAAGCAGGGCCTGGGAGTTAAAGGCCTGGTACCTGGTTTCCTTCCCTTGTGGCAGGTCCCCATGTGAAATTCTAGAAGCCCTTAGAGCTCCCATTGAACAAAACTTTGATACTCTGGTGTAGAAAAATGATTACTAGACAGAGAATCAAAAAATAGGGATTTTTATTGTGATTTGCATTTCTGCTAGTGCGGTGATAATAGGCAAGATATTAATTGCTGTAATCCCCCCTCTTTTTTTTTTTGCATTTGTAAAAGTAGATAATAATATATGGCTTTGCTCAGCTTATAATACAGTGAGGCGAACGAAAGCCAAGTGGTTCATATATGTGAAAGCTCTTCAAAGTGCTTTACACTTAGGCTTGATTCTTAGGCTTGATTCTAGTGTTATTCCCTTAACTTTTCTAATAAAACCATCATTTAGATTATTAAAATCACAAAATCATGAACGATCAATCTGCGTTATCTCTGCTACTCTATGTCCTTGATAGTATTCCAGGTCCCAGGTCAGTGGCCACCTACTTCCTGTTCATCTTGACAAGAACACCACAAATAGGAGTTTGGCATTTCCCAATAAGCAGTGGGACAAAAAGCCCACATTCGATGACATGAAGGACAATGACTAAGCATATTAAGAAATAAATAAAAAGTCATAATGGACTATAAGCTTTCCTGGTGTTGGCAAATCTCTGCTGTGACTAACAAAGCCTGGATGACACTGTTTATATGATACGGTATACAGAAACAAAATATTTAGAAGTGACAAATTAGTCTCATTTTCAGTTTATGCCCAAGTGTATCTGATTGTAAAATTCACATTGTAAAATGACATGACATAAGAAGACCTAAAGGAAAGCAGAGGAAAAAAAAAAAAAAGAAAAAGAATAGGCAGGGAAAGGTGAATACAAAGTATTTGTGGACTACTTAGGCCGAAGAAAAAAACCCTGAAGGGTGATTTAACAATTGGTTTTTAGGACACAAAGAAATTTATCATGTAGAGAATGTTGTATGTCTGGCTATTCACAAAGAATTCACAGGTCTGTTGGAGCTCATGGATCCTGACCTTTCAGGGAGGGTCATGGAAAATGGAAGAGGGAAGTCATCCTATGAGAAACATTGACCCTTCTGCCCTCAAATCCCTTTGCTACCTAAATCATTTCAAAAGGATGAAAATATCCCTCATCCTTAAAGACATAAACTTGATCCTAGATGGGATTTAGAATGGAATGACCATGGAGGAACTGGATTGGAAGCAGGATCCTGGAGAAAGGCTGATGATTGACACCAGTGAATTACAGTCAGGAGATGGGGAGAGGGAAGTGCTCAGCAGCTCTTCAGAAATTACAGAACCCACTTTGGTTACCTGAAGAGATTGGCCTCCACACAACATAGATAAGGAAGAAAAAGCCCATAATAAGCAGCTTTCCTTAATTGACATGTGGGATGGCCCTGGGAGTCAGAGAAGCTCAACCTACATCAAGATAAACTTGGTTTATGATCAGACTAAAGGGCTTGTCTTTGGTTATTCAGGTTCTTAGGAATGATATCCAGACTGGGAAGTACTAGAAAGGAGGAAAGATACACAAAGCACAAATTGTCCTCTCAGGGTTTGTAGGCTTTCCACATTGTTAATGTAAAGGATTTGTCACATATGGTGGAGTCGGTACACATGGAATGGATCTTGTTCATACTTCTTCGGGTCAGTGTCCCATATACTATTCACCCCAATCCTAGATACCAAGAAACAGACTGGAAATACATCTCCCAGGAAGGCCAGATCCATCTATTGCTCGTCTCTTAGCCACAGACAGATTGCCTGGGTATGGTACTGTTCTTTGTCTTCATAACTACTGGAAACAGGCCTGACACCTTCTAGATCACTAAACTTATTTGAGGAGAACAAACATGATCTAGAGTCAAAGGGGTGAGAAGTGAGATTTAGCAGGTGTCATATTTTGCTGTATTTTCCATTTTTCTTTGGGGAAGGATTTTAGTTGTCATATGGTCTCGTTAAAAAAAAAATTTTACAGAACCCACTAGTACATAACACTGGAGAACGCTTTTCCTATCTACTTCCAACTATCAGACAAAAGTTTAAGCTGCTACTATCCTTTTTATAGTGAATTGTTAGAGGTACTTTAAAAACCACCAGGAGTTATGGTCACTGTATCTTTACTACCTTCTTTCTTACTGTAGCTGATGATAAAGCATCGCCAAGAATGATCTAATGTGTGCTTGTATCTCAAGTCCGTATCTGTACTGTATTAATATAGGTAACATTCCTTTCTACAGAGTGGAGCCAACATATATCACATGTTAGTCCCAGAGATTGTTTGGCTTTCTGAGGTTTGGTTCTGCTTTATATCAAGATTTCAGTGTATGAAGTTCAGATTTTCATGGTGGCATCAGTCAGAACTGAAAAAGAGTCTATTACTTACGAGGCCATAGAGAACAAGCACTTCAAGACACATGGGGGCCTTGTCCAGTACAGTCAACCTAGATAATGGGAAAACTAGCACCATGATATGTGGAATGTTCTTTGCATGTAGCACATCACGATACCTTTTTGATATTTCTGTATCTGGAGAATCCCAGCATGGAGCTAGAGTCAGGGACAGATAATTGGGATGCACTCCAGCCCATCAAACACTAGGTGGCATCTGTCTCTTTGCGCGTCTGATGAGTAGATGGACAATGCTTCAGTTGGGACTTATGAGTTGGAGGGAAGTAGACAATAATTTGCTGTCTATGGTCTTTGTTCTTGTATAGATTTGTGTGAGCTAAGCGAGTACCTGTGACTCATAAACTAATAATCGGTATTGCAAGTGAGATGTAGCAAACCTGATGGTTAGAAATATTCCTTGTGAGAACGGCAATTTCTAGGAGTTCTGGCCTTCCCACCTTGGGCAACAGATATCAAGAGGGTTTTAAAAACTCCTGGTCTCCTGGAGATAATCAAATGGATTGGCTTAGAATGAATAAACCCATTTAATGGGATGAAAATTATGTTATTATACTTCTATAAACTTTGAATGATAGCAGCTGGAGGTGTGATACTAATTTCCAATGCCCCATTAGTCAAATTTGGTAAAACTATGTAATCAAGTATAGCTAAGGGAATAATATCTGTTCTGCACCAGTCTGTTATTCTTAAGTGTTTAGTTTCTAGGGATTCTCCTATAGGGGATTAATGCTCCTCTCTTCCATGGCTAAGCTGTCAATGTCATATTCTTGAACCAGGAGCCTGTGCTCTCCTGTGATGTCTCTTGTAAAATCCTTGCTGCTCGCTAACTCTCCCTGCAAGTCCTTTCCTCTTCCCCGCAGCTCTGCAGCTGTCTGTGTTTTCACTCCAAGCACACCTTTTAGCAGAATGGTTGCCTCTCCTCTTTGGCCCCGTTGTGGCAGGGGGAGAGGCAACTTAAATCCTGCCTCTTTTGGTAGAACTTCTGTAACTTCCCAGAGACAAGCTGAAACTGGCCTTCTATTCTATAGAAATGTAGCTGCCAAGTTCTGCTATCAAGGAGAATAAGCTTATAGCAGATCCTATATAGTCGGGTGTAGGGGCTATTGTAAAAAATGAGTCCAGTACTGACTCTAATGGTCTCTTAGCCTTGCTTTGTTCCCATATTTTCTTTTTTTAAAGATTGTATTTATTTATTCATGAGAGACACACAGAGAGGCAGAGACACAGGCAGAGGGAGAAGCAAGCTCCACACAGGGAGCCTGACGTGGGACTTGATCCCTGGACTCCAGGATCACACCCTGGGCCGAAGGCGGCGCTAAACCGCTGAGCCACCCAGGGATCCCATGTTCCTATATTTTCATTGTGATCTTAATGACCATCATGTCACAATATGGCTTTAGGGGAGGAAAAGGGCACTTTTCAAAATGGTGATCAAAGCGAGTGTCAGAATCTTTCATCAATGACCCAAGCATCTCTCTGCAATCAGAAACAGCGCAGGTATTTTACTCTTTAGTAGTTTCATGCTACATGAGCACAACCCCAAGAGTCTCCATTTGCACCTCCCAGCTGGGAACTAAAGGGGATTGCTTAGATGGCTGGTGTTGCTCCCGGTTGATGTGGTGGGAGGGCTGGCGTCGTGCCGGTGTTGGCAGAGGGTGCAGTTTGACTCATTTAATATGTATGATGGTTTGTACTCTGTATTGAGACTGGGTGTGTTTTAAAGCTGAGACAGGGAGCTAAATAAACTCACAAACACAGTCATAAAATATCGGGCTAGGAGATTTTAACATGGTAATAATGTGAATTTCCATTAGTACGTATCCTGTACTGCCTTAAAGAGTAAGTCTTTTATTAGAATGCTGCAAATCTTACAGAGAATTTTGAGAATAGATGAATAGCATCTATATAAGGAAAATCTGAAAATCCTTGACAAAAGCACTGATTGCCAAATGCATTTATAATGCTCTGTAAAAGAAGGGAGAAGGATGGAGAAGACCTTATATAAAACAGAGAAGGGCAAACAAAGGCTTCCTAACATTCTCATTGCCATTATCAATCTTTTTTTTCTAGGGCTAATGCCTGTATACGAGACGTGTACATTCATCTACCCATGACATCTGTATGGAGCATGGCACAGCGTATCTCTAAGTCTGTAATTGCTTGCCACTCTGTGCTGGGGAAAATGAACTCCTGATATTTAGGAAGAAACAGATTTTGCTTTTTCGGCAAAGCAATGGTACGCTTGCCACGTAATGTTCATAGCTACTTTGGAGACAAAGGAATATAAATAATGATAATATAATAACATATATTATGATATATAATATAAAACTTAAATAATTTAAAGTAGTGTTGACAGCATTTCGTTCCAGTTATCTATTAGTGTTGAAAAATAATTTTCCCTCTAACCCTTCTGAGTTCTTGGCTGAGACCCCTTGTAATAAAAGACAGATTAATGTGGAGAACAAACAGAAGTTTATTAACATGTGTATCTCATGTATACTTGGGGGATGCCCAGGGAAACTGAGTAACTCCCTGAGGTGGTCCAAGCCATTAAATGAAATACCAACTTAAGCTAAATACCAAAGAAACACGGTGTAGGGAAGGGAGGCCAGTTATGAGGGCTACGAGGCAAAGCACAGTAAAGGGTAAGGTCAGTCATGGAGATTTAAGGGAGTACCTTCTTTATTGATAAATCCTCTTGTGATTTGCAGTCATCCTCCTCTTTCTGGTGCAGACAGGGAGACACTTCCAAGTGGGGATCTGCTTTATGAGTGTAAGTTTCCCTTATAAAAGGGTTACTTCTATTTTTAGAACTTCTCTAGTGTCTGCTCTTTCTCAAAAATAATCAGCTCAGAATAATCCTTAGGGCAGAGGCATGTTCTGGGGGACATATTCTGCTGTTCTTCACTGTATAATGAGTCACCCCAAAACTCAGTGCCTTAAAACAATCATTTTGTTGTGTTTTGATTTTGTGGGTCAAGAGTGTGGGGCGAGTTTGGCAGGTCTGTGGTCTCTGATCCACATGGCATTGGCTGGGACGCTAGGGCACCTGGTGGGGGGGAGTGTCTACCTCGAAGGTGGTTTTTGCACTCATATGTCCAGTGTCTCATTGGTTTTGATCTTTCTCTTGCCACGTGAAGTCTCATTCTCCAAGGCCTCTCCAAGTGGCTTGAATTTCTCACAAAATGGTTGTCTCAGGATAGTCACGTTTTTTACATGGTGTCTGAGTTGCAAAAAGCACAGAACAAAAGTTGTCAGGTAGCCGAAGGCAATCCTGGCAGTGGTGCAGTGTAATTTTGGTGTATTCTACTGGGAGCACTAATCTCAGCACGCACCTAAATTTAAGAGGTTTGAGAAATAGAACCCACTTAATTTTTTTAAAGATTTTATTTATTTATTTGAGAGACAGAGTGAGCATGAGAGGGGGATGGAGAAGGGGCAGAGGGGGAGGAACAAGCAGATTCCCCACTGTGTGGGGAACCCGACTTAGGGCTCGATCCCAGGACCCGGGGATCATGACCTGAACCGAAGTCAGACGCTTAACTGACTGAGCCACCCAGGCGCCCCTAGATGCCACTTCTTCATAGATGAGTGGAAAAGTCATATTGTAGAGTGGGTAGGATGGGCAATGTATTTGCATCTGTCTTTGGAAGATACAGTCTGTTACATGCTTGAAGAAAATGAGGCAGAGGAGAGAGCGGGTGGGGCCAGAGGAAGATGGAGACGTAGTTTTAGTAGGTTCCAGTTGACAAAGCTTGGAAAGAAATGGTCAGTTTATACTCACCTACTGCCCCATTAACAATATCGATGTCGTAGTTTGCATGAGGAGTGGCAAGCTAGAAGACAGAAACTCGACTTCTACCTTCTCTGAACACGTGCCTCAGTTCATCCTTAATCATTGGCATTCTTCTTTTCTGCCTAATTATGTGCGAAAGCTGTTAAATTTCAGTGCTGACTGCTCAGAGATGATTGTGGTATGGGGTTCCTAAATCCAAATGCAGACATATCAAAATTGATGTTGCCTGTAAATGCTCATGATCCAGATGATTGGAACGGGGCTGTGGGTGTTGGCAGCGCTGTGAGTGATGGAGCAGAGAACCCTTCAAGCCATTTTGCAACGATGTCCATCACAATTAAGGAGGGTTTGGTTCCTTAATGTTTTTGTAAAATCATTGTCGATTATTGACCACAAGTTCTTAAAAGCTTCCCAGGAAGTCACGTGCACCACTGGCAGGTTATGAGATTATGTTAAGTAGCTCAGCAGTTAGGGCACTCTTAATTTTCTGGGAATAGAATTTCTTCTTTGTATATAATGTATTAAGTAAACTCTACATGCAATGTAGGGCTCTAACTTACAACCCCAAGGTCAAGATTTGCATGCTCCACCCGGCCAGGTGCCCCCGGAATCCCCTCTAAGGCACCAGTCCTTGATTTGCTTAACACCTTCAAGTAAACAGACTCAAAATGTGTTGTACAACACTTGTTGTGCCAGTGCTCTCGTTTTTTCTTTTGGTGAGTAAGAATTTCTGGCGGACTTTTGGAATGCTAATTTCTAGGCCTTACCTTCAGAGTTGCTAATTCAGTGAGGTTGGAGCGAGCCCTGGACAGTTGTATTTTATTTTATTTATTTTATTTTATTTTATTTTATTTTATTTTATTTTATTTTATTTTATTTTATTTTATTTATTTTATTTATTTTATTTTATTTTTTATTTATTTTATTTATTTTATTTTTTATTTATTTTATTTTATTATTTTATTATTTTATTTTATTTTGTTTTTTATTTTTTATTTTTTGACAGTTGTATTTTAAAACATTCCAGATCATTCAGAGGCAGATGTTCAAAGAATATACCACTTTCAGTTAATGGCTCAAGGACTTGGTGTCAACGATATTTGAAAAACATTTTTTAGGCCGTATAATATGAAACCCATCTTATGCTCAATATACTTAAGGACTGTTATTGCATTTGATTTCGATATAATCCTGACTGTGCTGAAGCTTCGTTAACGCTATTCCATTTAATTTCATTCAACAGCCATTCATTAACCACCTATAGTGGGTAAGAGACTATGGTAGGTGCAGAGTCACAGATGGAAAAGACATGATACTTGTTCCCAGGGAACCTACAGTTTTGACTCTCCAATTAGTTTCTTTTCACCAATAACTATATTAGAGAATGACTTAATTACTGCTAGGAAAGTGAGAGATGGGAAAACATGGTATAATTCAGCTAAATTCAGAATTAGGAAATTATAGAGTCCTGATTTACCTTAAGTTTGTTTTTGTGCTTTGAGCAAAAACACTGTGTATCTCGTCTTATTTTATATGTAAAATAAAGAGGTTAGATCATATAATTTTGAAGTGTTTTTGTATGTCTCAAATTCAGTGATTCTCTATCAAGGATACTGTGACTTTATGTTAGGAAAACAATGAACAGAAGAAAATATAGGAATTGCCAATAAGCGCATGAAGGGATGCTCAACATCTTTGGTCATCAAATCACAGGTTAATTAAAATCACGGTGAGATACCATGTCACATTCACTAGAATGACTATAATAAAAAAAAAACAAGGAAACCTTGGCGAGGATATGGAGAAACTGGAAATCCTCATGCTTTGCTGATGGGAATGTAAATGGCCTTTGCTGCTTATATTAATGATAAGGTCACCAAACAGCTGCGGGCTTCAGCGAGCAAAGCACACGGACGACTCATCAGCCCTTTGTGCTGGTGACGTCCCTTCATTGTGACTTGAAACCTGTTTTCTGACCTCATTTTCCTTCTGAAGTGGTTGCTTTTCCATTGATTCCTTTATTCCTCAGTCTCATATCTAAGCACATGACCAAACCCAGGCTTCTTTCTGGTGTTTTCTCTCAGAAAATCCTTTGGTTGATATACTTGACTCCTGAAAAGCTGGCAGTGACTCTAGGACCCGGGAAGTAGTGGCACATCCAAGACTCCGACTCCTGGGAATCTGGATAATCATTAATCTGAGGTCCTGTCTTTTAATTCCTTTGAGATAGTCCGTGTTTCTCAAAGGGTGATTCGTGGACCACCTGCATCAGACGTCACCTGATGGGGCTTATTGAAACTGTAGACTTGTGATTCTGTTTCAGATCACAATATCTAAGGGTGGACCCCGGAGAGTCTTAGATTTTCTCAAGTTTGAGCATCTGTGGCTAGCTGTCCCAATACAATACCCTAAGACTGAAGCATGTGAAAAATGATTGATGAGGGACGTCTGGGTGGCTCAGCGGTGAGCATCTGCCTTCGGCCCAGGGCGTGATCCTGGAGACCCAGGATCAGGTCCCCCATCAGGTGCCCTGCATGGACCCTGCTTCTCCCTCGGCCTATATCTCTGCCTCGCTCTGTGTGTCTCTCATGAATAAAAATGATTGACCAACAGCAGGACTCCGGAAGGCTCAAGGATGTCCGCCAAAGGGAAGCCCGAGGAGAACCGCAAGGCTCTGTTGGAGCAGAGCATCAAGGATGCGCTTCCAGGAGGCGGCAGACAGGGCGGGGGTTACGTGTCACAGCTGCTGTTCCAGTGCAGGATCGTCTGTGTGCATCTGCTGAGTAGGATGGCTGTGGGGTCTGCGTCGCCACTGCCTATTTGCTCCCTTCCATGGAACTTGCTGAGCGCCGTGTGCCTGCTGGTGAGCTCACTGCTATCGGTGTCCACGGAAAAGTGCCAGGGCTCTGCCCTTGAGGAAGCTGTGACGTGGGGGAGAGCCACCTGGAGACGGCCGAGGAGGGCCCGCAGGTGCTAAGACGGGGTCAAGTTCTGCGAAGCAAGCAACGAAGGGAGAGAGTGCCGATGACTGTGCCTTACACGCAGTGATTGCCGCTGTGCTTGTCGCTCTAGGCGCTGAGAGTGCAGAGAAGGTCACACCCGCCCCTCACGTCGGGATCGCTGTCAGAGGCGTCAACTTTAACACGATTCCGCTGTGTTTTCTCCTGTAGGCGATGCTGGGCGGTCTCAACGAAATTGCCTTTGTCTCTAGCTTGCGTTGCATTGTTGAAGGGCGACATGGGGCTGTGCAACCCGCCGGAATGAATTACAGTCACCCTTGGACGCTACGCCAATTAGATTCCTACTTCATTAATTAATTCGTCGCTGTCCTTGTTCTACCTCTTGCCACTGTCTTTGCCCACATGGCGCTGGGTCACGGTGTCTCACGATCAGAGATGGGCGTGCCTGGCGTGCGGGGACAGCTTGGCAGGTGCTTGCTGTCGCCTCCATCGCCGTTCTCCTCGCCTCCGCCAACGCACAGCTACATGAGAAAACCAAGGCCTGTTTCTTCTCATGGAATCGTGGGGTTGGGGACGCTTCAGAGGCCATACACTTGAATTTAATTAGTTCATATTAGGATGCTCTCTACTATCTTTCTTTCTCTTTCTTTCTTTCTTTTCTTTCTTTCTTTCTTTCTTTCTTTCTTTCTTTCTTTCTTTCTTTTGAAAGGATTTATTTTAGAGAGCGTGAGAGCGAGCAGGAGGGGGGGCAGAGAGGGAGGCAGACAGGTGAACCCCCCCTGATCACGGACTCGGGTGGGGTGCGGTCTCATGCCCCTGAGGTCATGGCCTGCGCTGACATCAAGAATCTGAGGCTCCGCTGAGTCCCCCCGAGGACGCAGTCAGTCCTTGTGTCCCTGCTGCCCATGTCTGTCTTCTGGGCCAGCTCCGGGCAGTGCTGCACAGGAACCAAGCGTGACACCGTGTCCCAGGACTGCACCTGCATCTAGCGACGCCCCCTCTGCACCGCAAGGGCCTGGCAGCGGGTCCCCTGCAGAGTCACCCTGGCTGCCGGGTCACACCGTGTCCCCGCCTGGCACTCCACCTTGGCTCTGAAGCCAGCAGTCCCCTCCCGTGGTCTCTGGCCTCCCCAGAAGCGCCAGGCCGGGGGCGCCTTCTCACACGCACTTGTGCCGGAGTTGGGGCCTGTACATGCCGAGACCGGCTGGGGCACGGGGCCTGGGGCCGCTCGCTTACCGGCCGCAGCAGCATCCTCGCGGCTCTCGGCGGTTTCCAGCCAGGCTGAAGGCTTGGTGTGTGGCGGCGCTTAGGGCGGCTGCTGTCCCGGCTGCCCCGCTCCCGCGGCTCTGGGGCTGTGACGAGGGGCAGTGCCGGGGACGGTCACCAGCCTGAGGAGCGCCGCCTGCCTGTCCACAGGCGGGGAAGGAAGCCGCTGGACATTAGCCCTGAGCTGTCGCGGTCTCGAGCACTAGCCCGAGCAGGGCTGACGGGGGACAAGACTCCTTAGATTCGGGGACCAGGCGGGAGACACAGGGGTGACGATGGCCGGACAGCCGGGCTGGGAGTGACCAGGCCACACGGTGTCCTCCCAGCCGCTCCCCCCCATCCAGGGGCCCGGGGCCTCCCCCTGGAGTCGCTCAGCTCCCTGAGGGGCGGGACAGGACAGAGCCACAGGGCACAGCAGGCACAGGCCGGGGCCCTCAGCCACGGCTCCCCCAGCTCCTCAGGCCTCGAGCTCCCCGGGCTGCAGCCCATCCCCGACGGCCTGTGTGCTGCAGGGTCCGCCCCCATCCAGAGACTCGTCCGGGCCGCGGCGGCCCCCGGCTGGGGTGCGATGTGGGTGCTGGCATTGCTCATGTTGCTCTGGAGGACAGTAGCTCGCGGCCGGCCACGTTCTTAACACGCGGGTGCTCCGCGCCCAGTGGGTGCAGCGGCTGCAGCATGGGGGGCAGCAGGCCGAGGACGCCTGGGAAGCTGCCGCGGCCCAGCTAGGGCCTCGGAACATTCTCTTGAGGAAGAGGTAAAGAAGCTGGCTGGCTCGTTCCCCTGACAAGGAATGAGCCAGAGGAAATGAAGGAAGCCAGGCCCAGAGAAGGGGCGTTCAGTCTTGGCTCTGGGCCTCCGTGACCTCGGCTGACCTTGGCTGACCTCGGCCGACCTTGGCCAACCTTGGCGGCCTCAGCACCTCGGGATCGCCACCTCCGGAATGAGCGGGGCTGCGGACAGAGATCAGAGCTTCCGCGCGCGTCATGGGCCTGGGTCTCTGCTGTCATGGCTTCTTCCCTTCTTCTCTTCCCTTCCCTTCCCTTGTCTTCCCATATCGCAAAAATGTTCTCAGTGTCACAGTCAGGTTTTTTTAAAAAGATTCTGTTTATTTATTCATGAGACACAGAGAGAGAGAGGCCGAGACCCAGGCAGAGGGAGAAGCAGGCTCCATGTGGGGAGCCCGATGTGGGACTCGATCCCGGGGCTCCAGGATCACGCCCTGGACCAGAGGCAGACGCCCAACCGCTGAGGCCCCTGGGGGCCCCTCAAAGTCAGCTTCCTACACTTGCAGCGAGCCAGGAAGCTCGTCTTCTCAGCCGCCCCCCCGCCCCCCGCCTTCCTGGCATATCTGAATTCTTCCCCGAGCCACTTTCTAGAGGGTCAGCACCCAGAAGGTGTCAGCTTTACACCTGTGGCCTGGTTTCGAAGCCCCGGCGGCGACCTTGCAGGCCTTTGGCAAGCGTGGGCTCATCGTTGGCAAGGAGGGAGGAGGCGGGCCCGCGAGAGCCTCCAGTGGAGCAGGTGCTGGGCCGGCCGCATGGATGCCTGTGGGTGGCCGTGGTAGCGCGGCGTGGACACCCCCAGGGGCGTGGACCGGGCTGGGGGGCAAGCAGGGAGCGCGGAGGGGGAAGTGTGGGACCTCAGCCTCGCTGCGTTCTGTAGTTCGTGGTTTAGGTCTTCTCTGCTGCTTTTCTTTCATTTATGTCTTGGCTGCCAGACGTGTGAATAGAGATGAAGAGGCTGGAGTGGTTTTTTTTTTCTTTTTTTTACTTTTTTTTTTTTTTTTTTTGACATCAAAGGCGAACTGTTTGGCAACGGATGGCTTGGTATGCGCTTGATGGCCCCGGAGTGCCTGATGCGGCCCCTCCAGAGCGCAGTATTTCCCCAGGAGGACTTTATTCACCGGCCGGCTGGCACCAGGATGGACTTGTGGCTTGCAGGCGGCGTGTGCTCCTGCCCCTGCCTGCTCCATCTCCTTTATTGCCGCAAATACCGATGCAAGGGTTTCAGCACAGAATCCAGGGCTCTTTCATGTCACTCATCGTTCGCGTCTATATGCACAACTATGCACAACTATACGTCCCTGGTCGAGGCGTATCAAAGGTAAAAGACGGTAATAACGAGCCACGTGTTCCCGTGTTTGCACAAAATGTTAGCACACTTTAGAAACACGGGGTTTGGGTTGTTAATGAGGCGTGATGGGTCTAGGAAACATTCACGATATTCCAGACCCCTCCTTGCGAACGTCTGGAAGTGTTTCCGCATTCCCTTTTCAGCGGGAAGAGGGACGTGACAATTCAGGGTCTAACGGTCAAGTGATTCCGCTGCCACCCAGACACCGTCATTTACGCGCCGCGATCATGCTGATGGATCTTTCCAATTTTGTCAGTGTCTCCCATGTCATTATTCCTTCAGCCGGTTAGGTCCTGGCTGTCATATCAGCCCCAAAGAAAAACAGTTAACGGTGCTCGCATTTCTGTTGCTAATCTTTGGTTTATTAGATCTCTCCCTATAATTGCATTTCAGGGGCTCTGCTCAGCCGCTGGAATGGTTGGTGTGTGTCAGGTATTATTGTAAGACTAGGGGACGGTAATCCCGGGCTTTACAGGGCAAGACAAATGTGCTATTGGAGAAAAATAGATTGTTGATGGTGAGGCTTAGGGAGAAACATTTGTTTTCCTTCCAGCCTTGGTTGTTAAATTAAATTATGACTTTGAGGAACAGAGGCTCTGCACTCTTTCTTCCTGCCTTGAATGCGTATTCGTGGCCAGATTTTATGCCGGGTCCTTTCCCTTACTCTGTCAGTGGCTGGCACCCCGAGGAAGACTGCTGTCAGCTTGAGATAAATCATATTTCCAACCTATTTTTTTGTTCGGCCCGGACAGCCAGAATTAGCGCAAGGAACGTCAGTCTGTTGCCAGATCTGTCAATATAAAGTTTAGATCACAGTTAACCAGTGCCAGTCTAGTTAACTACCTGACAGAAAGGGCTCATAATATGCCACGAAGAATTATTTCATTCTTAAAATGATAGATGCTCAAAGCCAGCAGGGATGCTGAAACCCACACTGGCCTGTTGACAAAGGGCTTGACGACGTTGTGGGATAATGGAAGGGAAGCCTGACCTGGAAATAGATGGAGGTTGAAGAGCCCTCTCTTTATTTTACACGACTTACCCGCTACAGTAAAAGAAACCCCGGAGCACCCTCAGTTTGGAGCCATGCAGGGAGATCTGTCGTGTGATAAAGTAGCCTCTTGGTGGGTTCATGCTGCTTGTGAGGTGTCTGTGGATATTCCAGATTCCAGAACGACACAGCACAGGCTCAAGATGGCTTGGGGATAGCCGTGTTTTGCTGCATCTGTTGGCGTAGCCTCATCTGTGTTAATGAACAGAAGCAGACGTCCACAACGGCCCGTGTGCAGGTGGTTTCCGCGGCTTTCACGAGCGCAGTGCAGAGGCTTCTGGTCGGCCCGTGGCTTTCCTCCATGGGACAATTCGGGGCCTCATGCTCTTTTCCTTTTGCAGCCGTACCGTCTTCCAGGCTAGCCTCCCGCATCTCAAACCTCCATGCATATATGGCCCCAGTGGGGAGCTTGTTAAACAGCAGCTTCCGTTGTGGGAGGCCTGGGAGGCCTGGGAGGGGCCTACCACCTTGCATTGCTCAGGCGATGCCCCGTGATGCCAGCACCGCTGATTCACGGACCAGACTCCGAGGAGCTAGCGCCCAGAGCACCTCGTCATCAAGTGCATCCCCCCGGTGGAAAAGAGCACGAAGCCTGTGGGGGCTTCTGTGGGGCAGGTTTGGAGGTAGCATGTAGCCTATGTGCTCCCTTCTTATTGATCAGAACTCGGGAGATGGCCACGTACCCCGCTCAGGAGTGGCCAGGAAACGTATGAGTTCCCAGAAGTCCCTGCCGTGTTCGGTAATAGCAGCTTCTAGATAAAGCTCTTTTTTTTTTTTAATAGTCTGCTGATAATCCTATACAAAAAATATCTGGTCTAGATTTCCCTTTCCGCTGTGCTTTTACAGTATTTAAAAGAAAATGTTGAATGTTTGCTCTCCTTCTCTGGGAATGATAATACCTGAAATAATTTTTTTTTAAAGAAGCCCAAAGCTGCTTTTGAACCTGGTTTCATTAATCTTGTAGATTAGAAATGAGGGTGGGGGGATCCCTGGGTGGCGCAGCGGTTTAGCACCTGCCTTTGGCCCAGGGCGCGATCCTGGAGACCCGGGATCGAATCCCACGTCGGGCTCTCGGTGCATGGAGCCTGCTTCTCCCTCTGCCTGTGTCTCTGCCTCTCTCTTTCTCTCTCACTGTGTGCCTATCATAAATAAATAAAATTAAAAAAAAAAAAGAAATGAGGGTGGGCTCTCATTTCCATTCTTCAAGCACTGAGCTGTGCAGACCGGACGTGGCCTCGGTGTGGCAGCCGGAGGACTGGCTGCGTAAGGTGTCGTCCTGCCACCGTCGATTCCTCCTGCAGTCCTCTGGGGTTTCTTCCAATGGCAACGCCCAGGGCTCTTCTGCTTCTCTCTTCTTCGTACGGAAGGATTTGCCATATTCTTTAGCTGAATAAAGCTTTCTCCGGGCTCGATGCTATCTATGTTTCTATTCATATGGTGCATTTGTCCTTAAAGGATTCAAGATCCATTTAGACCATGTAATTAATTTTAATTAAGGGTGAGATGAATGCAAGCTCCAAGGACAATTTCGAACAAACGCATGTGTTCCTGGAGCTGGTCTTCAAACAGGAACAGAGGGGGATGGCTGCGGGGCTGTGAGGGAGGCACTTGTTTGATTGCAGCTTGTGGTCATCAGCATGTGATTCATTACGATCTTACTGATGCCGAAGCTGTAGGTGGGCAAAATGGAAAGTTCTCTTATTTCTATTTTATGCCAACCTGGAGGAGAAAAGTCGCTTTTATAGGTTTTGCAGCTCTGTCTTCCCACCGAGGCTGTGGTGTGAATGCTAAGTGATGTTACAGCCGTTGGTAGCTTTTCAAGCCTACTGTATGTATTTGGCTTACAAAACCTGGCCTGGTTAAAGGAATCTTTTGTCATTACTCCTGTGGTTTTTTTTTTTTCTTTTAATTTCTTTTCTTTTCTTTTCTTTTTTTTTTTTTTTTTTTACTTATACGCCTGGATGAAATCATTTAGCTGGCCTACTAGAAATCTATAATAAATTTAATGTTTCATTAATAAGCTGGCAAGTCTTTCTGTTTCGAAGCACGAAATTCTGTTTTGCGGTACTTTGGTACAAATGCGATCTTGGAATGTGCACTGAAAACTAGGGTCAGATATTTCATTCGACAGCTCCTGGGAGGGACACAGCCTTCTTCCTCAAGAGTCCCACCCCGAGTCATTCCAGTCTTTAGGCTTCTGCAATCCCATATGCCAGTTTCTCTCTCTCTCTTTTTTAAAGATTTATTTATTTGAGAGAGAGTGAGCATGATTGGGAGAGGGGAGGGAGAGAAGGGCAGAGGCAGAGGGAGATGCAAGCTCCCCACTGAGCAGGAAGCCTGCTGGGGGCCTTGATCCCAGGACCCTGAGATCCTGACCTGAGCCGAAGGCAGACACCTAACCAACTGAGACACCCAGGCTCCCCTGCTGGTTTCTGTCTTTCATGGGGATTTTCTGGGCATGTATTTGGGAAAATGAGAGGAATCTGGCACAAACTCCTGAGTTACCTGCTACACCTGCTTCTTCAAGGCTGAGTCTCCTTTGTCGGACTAGTTACACTGTCATCCACCATTTGCTTTGCTCCTGATCACTGCCTTGCACCCTTGCACCGCAGGCCTCTCAGAGGGTCTCCTCCCTCTGCCTAAGCATCCGAGCCAGATCACAGTTCCCTTTCTTGTCCTGCTCCTTGGTTTTTCATCCTCCCAAGTGTATTCTCTGCAGGCATACATTGACTAATGTGTTGGGGAAACTAAACGGAACTAGAAGAAAAATTTCAATGCCGTGTCTCATGTGAGAGTGTCTATCATCTGAGGGAAGAACACAGGCATTTAACTGCTTACTAGATGTTAGGCTAATGCTCCAGTTCTTACTGCGACCTTATGCTGAATGACCTTAAGCTTCTTGACCTTATGTCCAGCTTCTCGTAAAGAAGGATGCCTCCTTTGTAAAAAAAAACTCTACAGGATTTGTATGTGCTTTCTGCCAAGTTCACTATCACCCCGTGATCCCGCTCTTTCCCTCATCTGGTAGCAGGACCCTGTTGCTCCTGGCAGCACTTCCCTACATTTGAGACTTCATGTCCTCGGGAACATCCAGTGGCAGGGATTGGGGCAGGCTTGGCAGGAGAGTCAAAGATGAGTGTGGGCAATTTTGGTCCAGTAGAAACCTCCCAGTGGATTTAGAATCTTCCACTCTGGTCCCCTTCTAACGTTCATGCCAAAGGGAACTGGAGAATAAGAATTCTTGTTGGTCATCCAGTCAGCAGGGACTGAATAGAATGAACACACATGTATATTCACTTGCTCCCCAAACATGTATTAATTGCCCAAAACAATAGCGTTTATTAATCAGTGCTAAGCAGAAAAGTGGTTCATGAAGCGAAACCTAATCTGCACAGACTCCTGAATTACGCATGCAGATTTCTGGCTTTGAGGGGTCTGAGTCCATTATGCTGAAGGATACACAAATACCTTGAAGAAGGTTTGAAATAACCAGTTTTGGGCAGCCCAGGTAGCTCAGCAGTTTAGCGCCGCCTTCAGCCCAGGGTGTGATCCTGGAGACCCGGGATCCTGTCCCACGTTGGCTCCCTGCATGGAGTCTTCTTCTCCCTCTACCTGTGTCTCTGCCTCTCTCTCTCTCTTTCTCTCTCTGTCTCTCATGAAGAAAGAAATAAAATCTTAAAAAAAAATAACCAGTTTTTAGTAGGTTAGGATGGATCACATCCCTAGTCAGGACACCCACCCCCTTACTCCTCTTTCCTTAAGTTTAAGGGAAGCATCATTCAGGTTGGAGTGGGGAGATGGGGAGGCAGTGTTCAACTCTTTCACTGGCTTTGTCTTGCTCTTCTGGTCTATGGAAACTTAGTCATTGTTTTCTAGTGAAGTATTTGTAAACAGATATTTGAAATATAAATAGCATAGTGTTCATTCTGCTGGCATGGATTAATATATAAAGTGTAATATCCCTATCTTTTTTCCTATCTTTATATATGAGCTTCTCAATGGAGGCTAGAGGATGTTAGTACCATACAAGTCCTTAACTACCTGAATTTTATGATATATATATATATATAATAGTTATTATATATAATCTTATAATTATTAATAGTATAATTATATACTATATATTATATTCTATATATAATAATATATTATTAATATATTGTTATATATTGAGTTATATATGTATAATATATATGTTTAATAGATTGGAGTGGATAATTATCTGGTCTAATAGCAACTTGATTTTTTTGTAATAGCAACTTAATTTTAAGAGTCATCACTTTGTGGGCCTACACTAAAAATAGTACAATTCTATTAGTGTTGAGTTTCTTAAACATTTTGTGTGTCTTTGAAGAGACAGTGAAACAAACTTCAAAAACATATTAGAAAAAAATCAGGGGCATCTGAGTGTCTCAGTCAGTTAAGTGTCTATTTTAGCTTAGGTCATGATCTCAGGGTCCTGGGATGGAGCCCTACCTCAGGCTCTCTACTCAGCAGGGAGTCTGCTTCTCCCTCTCCCTCTGTGCTCGCTCGCTCTCTCTAATAAAATCTTTAAAAAAAAAAACGAAAAAATCAGATTCTCAGTTTTAGAAGTAAACTCTGAAATTGTCCATACACTGCAAATGAAACTGAGGGCCAGAAAGATTAGATTCAGTGACTCCACTGTATGTCATTTAAAAACCGTTATGATAGAAAGAGAACATCAGGACAGTAACAGCCTTCTTGTGTTGGCTACAAGATCCTACATCCGTCAGTCTAGGAGAGAGGAAGAGAAAAAAAATCAAAACAGTGGTAGAAAAACATCACTGGCTGAAATCTTAAATAAATTTGAATGTTTCTACGGGATGTTACCCAAGTAAACCATGTCCCAAGCTACCCAAATCATAGAGTATTGGAATTGGGGTAGTTATTAATGGTTATTAATCTTTACTCCAAAGGATAGGTTTGGAACAATCGAGTGGACTGTTCTTGGTGACAGTCATAGGATTAGAATTTAGGTCTTCAGAATCTTCACCTTAGAATTCAGGTCTTTTAATTGGTGATTTTTATATTTCTGTGGAGGGGTTTAGAAGCAATCTTGAGGGTGATGGAGAGGTTGAGCCTTTGGCACAGGGGCCCACTTTAATCAGCATATCTGGAATTTTAATTGCTTTAATTATTAAGGTTCTAAGACTTCATGATTTTAAAAAATGCTTGAAAACCTCTGTGTTATTAAATGCTTTTAAATGATTTTAAAAAATGCTTGAAAACTTCTGTGCTATTAAATGTTTCCATTTATGTACTGCAAACAACTTATCTGAATTATAAACTAGGAATGTATTTTTATGCCTATTAATATGGCCACCACCTTTGTAGTTATTCTTGCTTTGTTCAACAATACCCAAAATAATTAGCCTTGTAGACTTTAGTAGATGATACGGTATATCTTTATAAATATAGGTTATACTTTCAGGAACTTAGGCAAAAATAAAAACTCCTGATTAATTACTTTTTGAATCTAACAAAAATCTATTAAAATGTTTAAGACTGAATAGTTTAACTTCTCATTAAGCCCATGGATAATTTTCTTTTAGTCTTTTTGAGTTTCTTTAGGTTAGACACTTTTAAAAAGAGCTTTTTATTTTTATTTTTAAATATTTATTTATTTATTTATTTATTGGAGAGAGTGAGTGAGAGAGCACGAGTTGGGTGAAAGGCAGAGAGAGAGAAGCAGACTCCCTGCTGAGCAGGGAGCCCAATGAGGACTCAGCCAGTCCCAGGACTCCAGGATCATGACCTGAGCCAAAGGCAGCCACTTAACTGATGGAGCCACTCAGCGCCCCTAAAAAGGACTTTTAAATAAAGGATGTGGGAGAACTTGTAGACATGAGGCAAAATTCAGATATTGCGAATTGAGCATGAATACAAAATCCATAAAGCTTAAAAAATGGTCATTGAACACAGTGTGCTTGGGATTCCCTACAGTTGACAAAGGATCTGTTTGGCTTCTTCCTTATGGTTTCCTGTGGCTTAGCAATTAGGAATGATCTTTCTGTCATCATCCATAGATGATAGAGCCCTTCAAGAGAACTGGAAACCAAAGATGGGAGAATATAGCATGGGAATTTGTGGGAATTCATGTTCAGCAAAGCCTTGAGCTTTTAGTTTTATTTTTGGGACTTAAGTTCTTATAATTATGCTCCTAGAGTGTGAAAGACTGCAATAGAAGGGGATGGGGACCAAAGAGGAAAAAAAGACATGACTCAGTTGTTTTCATTGTGTCTATGAACCAGAAGATGTGCTTTTTATCAGTAAATCTTTTAATTTTTTAAAGATTTGATTTACTTATTCATAGAGACACAGAGAGAGAAGCAGAGACACAGGCAGAGGGAGAAGCAAGCTCCCTGCAGGCAGCCCGATGTGGGACTCGATCCTGGGTCTCCGGGATCACGCCCTGGACTGAAGGCAGCGCTAATCCAGGCTGCCCGATTATCAGTAAATTTTTTATTAATAAAAGAAGAGCCTCTAGATTTTAAAATGTAATGAGATTTAAAATTAGAATTTTAAAAATAGTAGTTATCAATCTACTTTTAGCTTCAAAGTGAAAAAGAAAATATATTTATCAAATTCCAAAATATCTAAATAGAGACATGTCTCCTTTTCTAAGGACATTTGTCTACCCTACTTAAAAGATTAGTTTTATCCAATAACTTTAACACCAAACTTGAAATAGGAAAATCCTGACAATTGATTATTAACACCTACTCATTAGAGTTTGATTTTTTTGTGTTATTAAGTAAAATAATGTCTAATATACACATGGAATTTCTTATGGAAATAGCAATGGAATACTCATGGAGTTTTAGGCTTACATTTATTAAACTTAAGATTTTGCAGTTTTACTTGGTGTATTTATGTGCCACACATCCTGTTAAAATATTTCTCCTTGTTCTCCTTTCTAAGGCAACTTTTTTGGTTGTGGTGGGGAGAGGGTCAGGAGATTTCTTAATGCAAAATTCACCATGGAAATCTTGAGGGACTTTACATGATTGAAGACAGGATCTTCACTCTGACAGTTTAATGCATTTTACATTATGATGCTTCACAGTTCCTGAGGAAAAGCTTACGTTAGGTCTCAAAGTAGCCTCTTTTTCTCCTGGTATTTCCTGATCATTTCTTTTACTCACATCAGATCCCAGAGGGGATCCATTTGTGGAGGAGAGATAATTTTGCCCCTTGGGAAGGATTCATACGGTTCTCTGCCTTGAGTAAAATCAGTTACTTAAGGAAAGAATCCTTCCTTGAAAGTGCTTTGTCCAGCCATGGAACGGCTTAGAAGATTAGCCCCCTGACTACATCTTGGCTCATGACTCCCTGCAGAAATCCTATGTGTAAATGATTCTGCAATTTTCCTGGTGTCAGGATTAAGGAAATGGATACTGACACCAGACTTCAGTCTGCTCATCTCTTCCACCTACGTATTTCCTCTCCATGTAAAAGAACAAAGAGATGTATTATGTATGCATGGTACACAGCTCATTTCGAGGGCCCCCAGTCTAAATTCTATCCTGGACTCTTCCATTTATTCATCGTAAAATTTTGGATATTGGATAAACAATCTAATATCTGAGTTTCAGTGTCCTTATGCTATAAGAGGGAAGATCACAATATCACGTATTAAGTTCTTGCTCTGTATCTTAATTTATGTCAGTTCTTTAGTTGAGTAGTATTTACCTGGGAAATAAATATCACTAGTCCCTTAGTACCAATGAGAAGGTAATTCCCAGAGAATTTAGTGGAATTGCCCACCGTCTCATTGCTGGTGAAGGGCTTTTGAGCCCAGTTCATATCAGAATTCAAAAGTAACGCACTGGGTGTTATTCTGTATGTTGGCAAATTGAACACCAAAAAAAAATAAATTTATTATTAAAAAAAAAAAAGTAATGCTCTTTCTGCGATGCCGGAAGTTGCTAGAAAATGCAACTGCTATGCTGGGTATTATTATGTAAAGTGCAGTGAGGGTATTCTAAACTGCAAGGAGCTAAAAAATGTCTTGTAATTTACTAATTGGCTCATGGTGTTGTTATTAATGATGCCACTCTGACAGGACTAAGCCTTTAGCATGTTTTGGTGTCAGGTTCCAGCCTCCTTGAGTAGCACAGATAGCCTGGTCTAAGAGGCCCTCTGTGTCATGTTACTAAATTTATTCAGCATTTTGGCAAATATTCTGTAATATTGGAGGACAGTGGGAATTGATCTATTTGACTTTGGCTGATAACCTCTTCTGGGGCAGATTAAGGTAAACAGCTTTTTTTGTTTTGTTTGTTTTGTTTTGTTTTTTGGTTTTTTGGTTCAAGTCAAATTATCTGTTTGATAACTGCCAAGGAGAGGTGGACATAATAGTCTGAGACAGTCCTTTAACATTCTGGAGAAATTACTTTAAACTGATGGATAAATATTCCCAGGAAGTCGGAGAATCCTGGTTACGACGTGAAAAGAAGAGCACTGCCAAAGTTCTAAGTCTATTTAGGGGAGCTGAAGGCCAAACTGATTATATTTTAAAGGTTATTATAATAGAGTACGATAGAATTAGAATATTTGGCTCTTGATCACTCCAAATCCTGCATATTTCACATGTTATCCCTTAGTGCTCAATAACACATGGAGCAGGAATTAAGTCTGTTGTGACAACTTCTGATTTTTTTTGACCCAGGATAGCCAAGTCTGTCCTAATTTGCCTGGACTGCCTCCGCAGCTGTCTGTGTCAGAGCCCTGAAGAATTTGCACTGGTGCGATAAGAGGAGGTTGGAACACAGTGAACCAGCAGCTGCTCCCTCTCCTGGGATTTAGGATGCTGGACTCTAACCAGACTCCCTCCTTGGGAAGGAGGAGCTGATGGACAGGGGTTCAAAAAGAATATTATTGCCAGACTCAAATTTCTACTTTTAGGATATATACCATCCCTCTCCACCCCCCAGCAGTGGCAGTTCTTTTTTCTGAACTCCAGAGGCACAATTGTACACAAGCCAGGAGGGTTACTATTATTTTGTTTTTCTTATCTTAGTCCTCACAGTGAGATTTCAAGTAATATGGGGGCCATTTCCCTCTTCTGTGGTTCTCTGCATACCTTGTGCTGTGAGTACGTAATGCGTGTTTTAAGATCTCGATAGGCTAATTGGTTCCATAACACTTTTTTTTTCATAAATTAGGTCTCATCATGTTAGGAGATATATTTTCAGTTCTGTATATGAAGCCAGTAATATTTGAAAAAGTTGACAAAATATTGGGAAAAGAGATTTCCTTGTACAAATATAATTTATAACTTTAAAGTGCCCACCTTAAATCAAACTCAGCCAAAACAATGATAGCTAGTCTATTTCCCCATTTAAACTAATAGATAAGAGCACAATTTGTGGAAAAAAAAAAGAGCACAATTTGTGTTACATATGAATGAAGGATTCTGAAAAAAAATGGACTATACTTGAAAATAAATGACTGTTTAAATATTTTTAAAGAAGGATTTCAAAACAGCTAAACTAATAATTGCTTGTAATAAGGAAAAAATGTCCAAGCAAGAGAGAAGTGCTATGACAAAGAGGAAATCCTCCTCCACAATCTCCCCCCATGTGGGAGACAGTCTGGGCCCCAGAACCTCCACTCTCTTGTGTCACAACAGTGAATATTTTACCCTATGCGGCAAAAGAGACTAGATGTAGTAGAAGTCCCTAATCATTTAAGATAGAGAGAGTACCCTGGATTATCCATGAGAGCCAATTTAATTATTTGAGTCCTTAAAAAAGAACTTTCTTCTGGCTGAAAGCAGAAGTCAGGTGGCTTGACAACGAGGAAGGTCATGTACAAGGAGGACCAGAAAGAGATCTCCAAGAGCTAAGGCTAATCCACAGCTGTCAGCTAGCAAGGAAACAGGAGCCTCAATTCTACAAATGCAAGGGACTGAGCTCAGCCAATATCTCGAATGAGATTGGAGTCCCCAGAAAAAAACACAGCCATGCGGACACCTTGATTAGAGCCTCGTGGTGTTCTAGCTGGGGAACCAGGTGGCTTACACAGTAATTGGACTTTTGATCTATAGAACCGTGAGATAATAAAATGAGTGTTGTTTTAAGCTATTTTCAATACCTGGTAATGTGTTACTGCAGCAATGGGAAATGGATACCCCGCACGCCCATTTGCAAGGAGTGAATGGCTTGCTGGGATCCATCAGCCCGTGCGTGTGTTGGAACGTTTCTGAGTGGAAGTCTTAGGAGCACGGTTAAGCTCTATTATCATCATGACGAAGGCCTGGCCTAGCGAAGCTAGACGTCTGCCATGGTAGTGCTGAGGGAGGCAGTTTCCAGTCCCGGACTCATGACTTCACAGTTCTAAGGAGTTCCACCAATGAGAGTTTTTACTATTGCAAAACCTTAATAATCAGATGAGAACCCGCCTCACGTAGGGTTGTCTGCCTTGGATTCCCTCTTTTATAAATGAGCACTTTGAGTCATTTTACTTGTATTTGTGAATGTTTTCCGGCTTCTACAGTGATGGAAACTTGAGACCACGAGCTCTCCATCAGGGACTGAGGAACCCGCATGGGACTCCTTCTGTTAAGGGCTCCGGTGGCAGGTAGAGTTTCATGCAGTTCACTCCAGCTTTACGCTCCAGTGCAGGCTTTATTGAGGAATACCAAAGTTGATGACTAAATACAAACTTTTTTCAGAAGGTGGGGGACGGGGAGAAAAATAAAGGTGAGCTTACTACTGTAATCCTTAAAGTTTGCTTTCAGCTTTCTCTTTGATGTGGGTGCACAAAGCAAGCTTCTGTGTTGAATTTAGGCAGCGTTTCTGTAGTCCTTTAAGTAAGTGGCTGCTGACCTGTTTGTTCATCCACCCATGCTTTGCTATGGGGTTTATCACTACAGGTTAGCACCCAGCGACTGATGGCCTCGACTTTAGACTCCATTTGACCTAATTGCAAGAGTAGCTGTAATGGAAATTTAGTTAGTGGAAAGAGATCATCTAGGGCTGAGACTCAGCAAATATATCAAGATACTCATCTATCCTACAGCATTTTTAACTTTTTATTTTATTCTTGTAAATATATCAGAGCATAAAGGGCAGAGCAGAATAGAAGTGCCTTCTGGAAGAGAATGCATGCTGAAGGAGGAAGGACTAAAGAGTAATGACTTGGACCTAATAAAGGATTTTGCATCCAATTCTAGTGTTGGCGGTAGGTATTTTCTACCACCAACAAAAAATTCTTTGACACCAGCTAAGTGTCCTACAATTCAACTCAATTTCTAATGCTGTCGCCCCAGGGATAGCGTCAAATTCCACAAGCTAAGGGCTCAGCCCTATGACTTTGCCACCCACCCTTTCAGAGGCTGAAAAGGCATTATTACCTGTCCTTGTGACCAACTGACTATAGATTGGAGGTTCCAATATCCCCCTCTATACATTCAATTAATTTGCTAGAGCAGTTCACAAAACTCAGAGAAACATTCTATTAATAGATTACTGGTTCATAACAAAAAGCTATAACTCAGGAATGGCCAGATGGAAGAGAGGCATAAGATAAGGTCTGGGGAAAGGGCACTGAGCTTCTACATCCTCTGCAGGTGTGCCATTCCCCCAGCACCTCCATGTGTTCATCAGCCTGGATGCTCTCCAAAACCTCTTCATTTGGGTTTTTATGGATGCTTCATTATGTAGGCATGATTGATGCAATCATTGGCCAGTGGTGATTGAACTCATTCTCTAGACCTTCTCCCTCTCCAGAGGTCGGGGGTAGGAGTGAAAGTTCTAACCTTTTCATGGTTGGCACCTCCAGCCTTAGGTGGAGTTCACAAATCACATCATAGCATAAGAAAGGACACCTTTATAGCTCTCATAACTTAGGAAATTACAATGGCTTTAGGAGTTCTGGGCCAGAAACAGCAATGAAGACCAAGTATATATATATTATATATCATAATATCATGCCCAACAACAACAACAAAATTAGTTACCAGAGGAGAAGGAAGATTTTGTGTAGAGAGGAGATCCCTTGACTTTGAAACAGATCCTGCCTGGTTTGGCACCGAGGGTTCCACTTCCTCTGTGGCAATGCCTGGTGGAGCAAAGCAGCGACAGTCCTAGCCAGGAGGATGTGCCATGTGGCAGTAGGGCAGCCTTTCTAGGAACTCTCAGAAATGTTGGGAAGAAAGGGAATTTTTCAAGAGTTGGAATGTTTAGTTAGTGATTGGGGCAAGAGCTGGTAAAGTTTAATGTATCTTGCATGACTTTGACCTGCAGGTGACTGGAACCTGGAGAGACTCCATTGTATATTGTGGTAGCCAACTTCCAGGGTGGCTCCCAGTGATTCCTGCCTGCTGCTATTCATGCCCTTTGGTAGCCCCTTCTCTCCTTACATAGAGCTGACAGGGTATTCTGGAAATGATGGTGTGTGACTTTGGAGGGGTGGCCATAAAGAACTCGCCAGTTTCCACCTTTCCTCTCTCTCAGATGACCCGCTTTGGGGAGAGCAGCTTCCATGCTGTGAGGGTGCTCAGGCGGCTCAGTGCAGGCACCCATTTGGCAGGGTGTTGAGACCTCTAGCCATCAGCCACATGAGGGAGCCATTGTGGAAGCAGATCTTGCCACCCTAGTCAAGCCTTCGGATGACTGCAGCTCCAGCTGATACCCTGACTTCAATCTCACGAGAGGCCCTGGATCGGAACAACTTAGCTAAGGCACTCCCAAATTCTCAACCCCCAGGAACTGTGAGCTAGTACGTGTTTTTTGTTTTAAGTTACAAAGTTTTGAGGTAATTTGTTGTGTGAATAGACATACACATACATCGCTATAGATGTTTAAATTTTATTCTCCAATACGTTCTCAAATACTCGTTCTTTGAGGGCAGCATCTATGTGATTCATCTTTGTATTCTCCATAGTTCCAAGTACAGTGCCTAAACACATTCATACACACATGTGTGTGTGTGGGGGGTATAATTTTTTTGAGAAAAAGAATAAAATGCCTTGGACAAATCTCAAATTTATTGACACTGGGGGACGATGAAATATCAGAATGAAAATAATTATTATTTGTTAAGGTCTTCGTTTATTCTTGTTGTTGAATATCTACAAAATGTTTCTTGAAACAACCTGCATTCCCTTCATTTTATTAATAAGGAACCTGAGGCCTAGGGTGGTTCTGAGGTTTTCCACCATGAATTAAAGGGTGAGGTGTGATTAGAACCCTTTTAACTCTAAGCTGAATATCTGACATAGATATTTGTTTTTTTTTTTTTTAAAGATTTTATTTATTTATTCATAGAGACAGAGAGAGGCAGAGACACAGGCAGAGGGAGAAACAGGCATCATACAGAGAGCCTGACGTGGGACTCGATCCAGGGTCTCCAGGATCACGCCCTGGGCTGCAGGCGGCGCTAAACCGCTGCGCCACCAGGGCTGCCCTGACATAGATATTTGAATATCTATCTTTGAATATCTATCTCAAAATACCATTTGAAGTTTCTTTTCTTTTTACTCTTCCAATATGCAAAATCAACTATATGCATATGCAAAAAGAAAAAACCAGTACTAGCCTTCTTATACACATTTTTCCCTAGTATGTAACATCAATTATGTTAACTTTAAAGAAGAAAAATACTATACTATGCTATGCTTATTAAATATTGGAGGTCTTTTAGAAATGGTTTTATATTGGAAAAGCAAGATGGAGGAAGCGAGTGCAACTCATTTTCCCCAACTCTGATACATGGTAAGTGTCACTAATGGACCCCGGTTCATCATCATCATCATTATGCTAATGATGATGATGATGGGATAATAGCAATAACAATAATAAATACGGTAGAAAGAATTCTAGTCTGAGCCTAATCAGTGTGTACCCATGTATTCAGACATGTCTGGGATGTCTAATGGAGGCGGGGTGTCTATTTATATGAGAGACCATGAATCTCCAGGGAAAGAACACACCCTGGAGGAAGACAAATGGAGTGAACAAAATTGGTCAGAGATGATGGGCCAAGAGAAAAAAGGAAGATAACTTTGGATGCTACCTGGTAATGTTATTCTGAGGCTGAGGTGGCTGCAGACGAGGAGGGCGTTAGTCCAAGCGTTCTGTGTAGCTCCCCTCTCAGGACCAACGGATGTGCTAGGAGCAGTGGCTCTGGTGCTGGCAGCTCCTGGAGACATGGGAAAGGACATTCTCCTCAAGAGAC
Organism: Nyctereutes procyonoides; assembly: GCF_905146905.1. Lineage (NCBI taxonomy): Eukaryota > Metazoa > Chordata > Mammalia > Carnivora > Canidae > Nyctereutes > Nyctereutes procyonoides. The sequence goes on along the minus strand of NW_026575136.1, from coordinate 13,633,424 downwards.
TTAGAGTTGAGAGAGCAGGCCCTTGATGGTTGCTGCACAGATTTGGTGAGGATTAGCTGTGGCACAGGCACCTTTAGTTGGTGTCCGTAGCAGCAGTGGGGACATCAGCAGACATTAGCAGGACAGTTGATACCAGGTGATGGGCGCATTGGGCTGGATGAGTGGAGAGAGTGGCTGGTGCTGTTGGGTGGGGGGAACCACAGCCTGGGACCCCAGACTATTTGGGAGGAATTTAAGGGGAGGTAGAGACTCTAAGACTGGAGAGGGGTGGGCTGGTACAATTAGAGAAGTGCTGGCTCTCTGACTTTGAGCGTAATGCTGTTTTTAATCAAGCCGGTGTGGACCTATTGCAGGAAGTCATTATTAGGGAAATCATCACAATCCACTCCATGCCTGTACAGTTCCCATCCAGGAATGTCAAGTAGGCCACTGAAAATGCATTCAGCTGAAAAGACCTCAGTCATTAAAATAATTATAGTACAAGCTATGCAAGTTAAAACAACAACCCGATTCTTATTCCCCGTCATTTCAGTAAGTGTGTTTCAGACCTGGTGATGGTACTGCTTATAATTGTGAAGGATGATCTGTTTCTTGCCCCTTGACATGGTGCTGTCTCTGTGACTCTCTTCTAAGCTCTTGCTTCCCAGGGGGAGCCTGAATAGGTCTCTTGATATAATAATTATAATAAAATGATAATAGTCCCCAACCTCAAGGTCTAAATCACGGCCCTTCCTGGATCCATGAGAGTAAATACTGTAAGGTGTCAGGTAAAAGCAACCACATTCAACCTCTGTTTAGGCACGAGTAGAGTGAGAACCTGATCTGTGTGGTTGAACAGGATGGGTCTTCCATTCCAGGTGATGTTCCTCAGGTGGCCACCCACTGAATCTGTTGAGCAGCCACCCCAAACTAGCCTTCCATTAGCCTTGCATTAGCAGGAGGCATGACTAGCCTTGCGTGAGCAGGATCTTTGTATGTACTGCGCACACCAGTGTGTAGCAATGTCACGATCGTTGGGATGTGGTGCCACAAGATTTCCATGACTTTCTGAGGAATGGTGGCCACTCTAGTGTGTAAGTAAGAACACAGACTTTGCAATCAAACTATTTTGGCTCAGAATCCCAATCTTGGGATTGGGCAAAGGGGCAAATCACTAGCCTGTTTTTTTATTTTGGTTTCCTGTCTCTAAGATCAAGACATTTATATTCCCTACCTCATAATCCTTGTTATAAAGATTGAGTAGATTAATGTAGATAAAGCTCCTAGAATGTTGCCTGTTTCATTCTAAGCATCTAGTAAAGATTAGTTATTTTAATCATTACTCATTGGCCAGTTTAGCCTGACTTGGTATTGACGAAAACCAAGGTCATTGTAGCTCTTAGGAATTTTTGAATATTCTCACGGGGGGGGGGGGGAGCCTCAATTAATGGGTCAGTTCCAACAATTTATAGTTTCTGTTTCTTTTCTTCGTGAAATTTCCGGGAGAAAGAGTAAAATGGCCTAGCTTGGATCAATTGTCCACTCTTAATCTAAATAACTCTAGCCAGGATCACCTAGAAACTGGGACCCATCCTTGTGGGGCCCATCTCTGTGGGGACAGTCTCAGTGAGTCATGGTAAACTGAGAGCTACCTCGTGGTATCTGTTATATAAGCCCAGCATCAGACACAGATAATCTGTGTTTCTGCAAATGTGTGCTGTGGGCACACATGTGTCGAACTGTCGAACAATACTGACAAATATCTAGCTGACCTAAGGTCATTTAATAAAACTGTTGGTCGGACCAAAAACGTGCAGGCTTTCTGAAGAGCAAGTTCTTAATTCCTAGCAACAATCTTATAATGACTTTGACGCAGTCATGGGTTACTTTTAGAAATTTATCCATAAGAAAATAATAAAAAATTATTGTAAAGATACTGTGATGAAGAATTCCATCAGAACATATTTATAACATTAACATGGGAAGAACATAAATATTCAACTACAGGGAGTGATTGAATAGATATCAGTACATCTATGGAATATTTATCCTCAATGGTCATTGAAAATGTTGTAGGAGAACATTGAATAATATGTAACTTTTCTTCATGATACATTAAGTAAAAAGAGCAAGTTATGAAGTAGTATGTAGGGTGATTCCATTTTTGTTAAAAAAGCATAAAGGACGTTTGCGTAGAAGTAAAACTTCAACAAACCGTTAATAGTGACCATCTTGGAGTAGTGAGAGTACAAATAATTTTTATGTTCTCTTTTTAAATTGGAATTTTGATTTTTTTCCTCAGTGATTATGTTTTCCTTTTGTAGTAAGAGGAAAATGCATAGAGTAATTTAATGTGAGTCTGTGAACCACCTATTTAGCTATAAACTTTCTAGCAGCCAACACAGGCAGGAACATTACCAGGTCTCTGATTCACTATGCCAATAAAAGGAAAACGAATTTAATTGCCTGGGGGAAACACAGCTCTTTCCAGCCCTAAGACCTATGAGGGATCTATCCTGTGGGTCCTCTTAAAGGGGTCACTGGGTATGTAAGGAGCAACGTACTTGATGGTATCCCTAAAGCAAGTGTGGTCCTGAGTTTTGCAGGGCTCGCTTTAATATTGTTCCTTTTGTCGCTCAGCATATGCTGATAAGAGATTGCTAGAGCACATTCAGGAAAGGGCGTTTACCTAGGAAACCGATACTACACCATCTGATTACACAATTTGCTTATCAGGCTTAATCCAGTAAAGGTCTGAATAGCTAAAGGAATAGACGGATGCACAGCCTTCGGGCTTCTCCTGAGCAGCAGAGTTCAAGGTGATTTTCCCCGACATGTAGCTGGGCTTGCAATTTCATCTTGCCTGTGCCTACGGAGAGCTTTGTCCTCTGTCAGGAAGCTGAGCGAAATCTGTGGAAAGAAGGACAATGTTGCCTCTTTGTGAAAGTTAGGGGCCTGACAAGGAGACATTCCCAACCGCAGCCCCGGTCGAGATAACTCACACGGTCAGGATCATGCACAGAATGTGAGTGTTGAACCACTTCGGCTCGTAGACAAATACGAAGGCAGATGAAGCGGAATATTTTTCATGGAACGGTGGGTGCCCCGATGCATGTGGCCTACGTGGTTTTCTATGCAGGTGCAACCCGCTACCCACTTATTCTCGTAAGGCTGGACGGAACCACACGGTCAGAGCTGCGCTAGGAAGCCACGGGACACTGACAGGAGTGGTTTCATTTCCTTGCTCGTAGTTTAAGATGAACTGAATGAGTTAAATCATTTAATTTTGAGTCAATCGGATAACAGCGGACATCTACCAACAAAGGGTTACCTATTTCATAATGTTTTCTTTTGTGGCTCTTCTTCTTGGCAGTAGTTAGGTGTGTTAGTGAGGGCAGCCTTTAAGGGAATTCCCAGGTCCTCCCAGAGTGCTGTGTGACCTGCGGCGAAGAGCACGCTTCTCTCTCCATGGTCTGGTAGTGATGGTGGAGGGAATATGTTAGGATCATGAAGGAGACATCGTGGTATGTGTCCCCATCTCCCCCTTCCTGCCATTCAGAAACAGATTTGTATGCCATAGGGAGTCCATGCTGTATCCCGACCAAAAAAATACACTCCCGAGGTAGTGGGCCCTACACCGTTTCTCCTCTCCGAATCAGCTTTAATCAAAGGCGGGGCAATTTGGTTCCAGTCAAAGAAATGTGGGGGGAGGGGGGATGGGCCCCTCTCCTCAGTAGTGGGTTCTCTTGCTTATGTTCTCTGTCCTCACTGCTTCTCCACTAGGTATTGGAATTGTTTTCTGTTGCAAAAATAAAAATGCTGGCAATGTTGATTGATGGAGCATATGAACCATGAACTGCAGCAGCGCTGGGAGACCCAGTGAATTTCTCCATGATAAATATGGTTAAAATGCTTAAGTGTTACCAGGTGTATTAACAATCCAGATGTTGGACAAGGCGGTCTGGCACAGGACAGTCAGAGGCCCCTCAATCGTATGGGGGGACTTCACATTTTCTGTCAGTTTCATTTAAAAGTTCCTCAGGGAGAGGGAGAGAGGGGGTACGTGAGCATTTGAGTTGGAATTTGGTGAATCACGCTTATTTGAATACACGGGCGTGAGCCTCCTATCGTTGCACCTTTTGAGACTTGCCTGGATCACTGCAGACAGCAACTGCCCGGCCTCCTGCTCCCTGTCCTGCTCCCTGGCAGCCCAGTCTATGCACGAAAACCAGACGGATTGTTTGAAGATGCAGTTGGTGGTTCCCCGCCGGGCTCCTCGGCTGGTGTCTGAACTCCTCACGTGTAAGAGGCCTGTCATGACCCGTCTTGGGCTCACCTGCCAGCCTCAGCTCCGAGTTTAGGTGCTGTCCCCCCCATGTCCCGCTCGTGATGCCTTGAGGCTGCCAGGCCCTGGCGTTTTCGGGCCCTGGTCGCTACCTGTGGCAGTCACACCGCCGCCTCTCATCCGGGGTGGATGCTTAGGGATTGGTTTTCATCGGAGTGCTCTGGGCTGCAGGCTGGGGGCCCTCCTCGGTCTCCCGCCGCGGGGTGGGTGCGAGATACTTGGGGGGGGGGCGTCTGCATGGGAGCCGCCCTGCGTGTGCACACCCCTGCTAAGAAGCCATCGCTGCCCTGTTGGTGGTTCCCTCTGCCCGAACGAACTTCCTTGAGGACACACACTAAGTCATTTTTATTACGTTATTTTCATGATTACCTATTTCCATGCGCGGCATGTATTGGTGGCCAAGCTGGTGACTTTCACAGCTGGTATTTGGCACGAGGCTGTGGGAAGTACAAGGGGAACAAGCCTCTGCCAAGCTGCACAGTGGTGAAGAGGGACGCTGCGCGGTCAGGCAGCCAGGGTGGGGTGCGGTCGCGGGACAGGGCGTTAGCAGGGGCCTCCGGGCCAGTGCACCTCTGGGTGGGCTCGGAGGGGAGCACCTTGGGGGCTTCTGCAGGGCACAGGTGGCGGGGCCGGGGCAGGCGGCAGTGGTGGAGACAAGAGGCTCGCGGTGCGGTGCGGTGCGGGGCTCCTGGCGGGTGACGGGGGAGCAGACCGCCCCGGGCCTGGGCCGCAAGGAGAGTAGGACGCGGGCCACCAGCACAGCGGGGCGGATTTCCGAATATGAGGCTGAGGCTGCGTCCCAGCCGGGCCGCGTGGAGGCCCCGTGCTCGTGAGCCCACGGGAAGGTTCGCGGAGTGCACGTCCAGGGCACCCGGGGGGCTTGGTGGCTACGCATGTGCCTGGGACTCGGGTGAGCATCCGGGGTTGCTGGGCGCAGCTGCCGCCAGCCCTTGGCCTCTGTCCTCCGCGGCCCGAGGCCCCAGCAGGCAGCAGCGGGGCAGTGCAAGGAAGCCGCAGGAGTGCAGGCTGCGGGGAGGGGCGCCGGTGGGCTGGAGGGCGGCGGCTGTGGGAGGGCCCGGAGCCGCCCCGTCCCCCGCCCCCACCCCGGGAGCCCAACCCAGCCGCAGGGCCACACGGGGGCAGGCGCAGACAGGTGCACAGGGACGCCGTGCGTCCTTGGAGGCGCCTTGGGGCCAATGAAGGCCGCACGTGTCCTTCGAAGATCCCGTGTTTCCCCCCGAGGGACGCGGATGGAGGTGGGGCGGGGCGGCCCGCGGGGCCCCAGGCGACTCCATCCGGCCGCTCCCGCCCTGGCCGCAGCCCCCACGGGTCCGGGTCCGGGGAGACGAGGGCGGGGCCAAGCCCACGAACAAGCGGCCCCTCGGCCCGGGAGGCTGAGGACAGTGTTGGGGACGCCCCGCGGGGAGGCTGGACCCGACAGCCCCACGTCCTGCCACACGTGCTAGCTGCGTCCTGGGAAGGAGCGGCGGCCGCCGGGGCAGGCACGGGCCCTGGGTGTCCCCTCCGGGCGACACGGACTCACACCCCGACGGCGACAGCCGGGCCGCGGGCGGGGACAGCACGGCCACACCTGCGGGACTCGGTGTTCCCCACAAACTAGTGAAACTGCCTCGGCCCGATTCCTGTCAGGATCCCGGGTGGCCTGGGTCACGGCGTGGACACCCCGCTCTCCCACAGGGGTGCTGGGGGGGCGCTGGGGAAGCATATGGCGGGGCCCCGGGGTGCAGGTGCTCCCTGGGAGCAGGCCCTGAGGGGGAGTGGGGGGGGGCGAGGCCCGGAGGGGGAGCGAGGCCGCGAGGGGACTGAGATGGAACAAGGCCTGGAGGGGGAGGGAGGGGAGCAAGGCGGGTGCCGCGAAGCGGGTGCCCACCGGGCCTGTGGCGGCCCCTGAGGCGCAGAAGCCCGGCTCGCCCGCTGGGGACCCGACGTCGTCGGGTGGCGGGGCCTGGTGTCAGCGCCGTGCTCAGGGTTGAGCGGAGGCCGCCCCGCGGGAGCGCGCCCTCGACCCCAGCGCCCGCGGCCCAGCGTCCGGTTCACGCCCCGGGCCTCCCCACACGTGGCGGAGGGGCAGAGGCGGGGGCGGAGGCTGGGCCGTCCCGAGGGCCGCGTGCGGGCGCCCTGAATGGCCCGTCCCGGGGCGCCCCCCAGCAGCTTCACGGCAGCGGTTTCCGGAGCAAACGGGCCTGCGCGTTAGCCCCGACGTCTTCGCTGTCTGTGCCCCGGGGCGGCGGCGCCCCCGCGGGTCTGTGGGGTTTGCGCCCTGAATGGCGCTGGGAGTTCAAAATCCGACGTTTGTCCCGAAGTCTCTGAAACCTCCGGACCGAGCCGGGTGGGGACAGTGACTCCGGGTCCGCTGGGAAAGTGGGAACGTCGGGCCAGTCGTGAGGAAACGCCTTGCTGGGGGCTGGGCCTCCAGGGACGTTCCGACTCCATCCACGGGACCTCGGGGTCTAGAGATTCCCTTTGTGTTTGCAGCTTTCCATATTATTTACCTCGTCTATTTTATTATTATTTATTATTATTTATTATTATTATTATTATTATTTATTTTTTACCTCGTCTATTTTAAAAATAAAATGTCACAGTCAAAACATGAGGTTCAGGAGCAATGATATCAAGTGTAAGGAAGTCTTGAACACGAGAACGTGGTCCCTCTCCCTCTGTGGCTTCCCGTGTTTCACGCCCAGCGTGGGGCCAGCACCTCCATAATCTCGTCCCCTGATTTTTTTTACCTTCGAGGTGGATTTCTGTCCTTTATCTAGAGGTCAGCGGGGTCAGCTGTGTGACCGGCTGGCTACTCCGAAGGCCGGGAGGGCGACGTCCTTCCTGCCCAGGAAGCCCAGCGTGAGGGCACCTGGTGCGTTGGGATGGGGTCCCTTAGGTCAGAGACAGGCCTCACAGTCGGAGGCCACAATCACCTACGAGGCCATCATCTGCCCTGTTTCTCTCTGCCCCACTTGCTTCCAGAATTTTGCTGATAAAATCATAGGAAGTGGAAAATAGGATGCCCTTTGCCCGGGAGGGAGCACCTTGAGGCCTGCCGGTGCTTGAGGGAGTGCATCCGGGGCTCAACATCGTGCACGCCTCTGCGGTGAGCTCCCCCATCTCAGGGCTGTATCCGTGGTGTCAAGAGTGCGCACAGTCACCATGACATAGAGATGGGCCAGCACAGGAGCCGCAAAGAGTGAGCCCCTGGGGTCTCATCTGCATGCTCTGGGGGTGACGTGAGCCGGGCACGAGCCTCCAGGGCTGCCACAGGAACGGCGGGGCCCTCAGCCCGTGGGGCGTCTTCTACCTACTGCAACAGCTTGCGGTCACTGAGGCTGTGCTGCGACCAACAGTCTTGAATAATTTGAAAAAAAAAAAAAAAGCAAGTGTGGGTGCTGGATCTGCTGGAAAACAAAACACAAAAACAAGGATCCCACCTGCAGGTTAAAATAGAAGTTTTACAGTCGCTTCAGGTCCTTTCATGGAAGTTCTTGAGGAGCAGCAGGGTGAAGACCAGCAGACCCGGGCCTGTGGGACCCCTTCATCTTCGGATGAGCGTGATCAGCAAATCTGCAGTCTGGACCGTTGACCCGCAGCCACATGAGGTGCAGCCGTGGGAAAAAAAAATATGCCAAGACCTTTGTCATGATCTGAGGGGACTTGAGGGAAGAGGAGGGTGATTCCAGATGATCCTGAGACCTTGAGACCCTGGAGCCCACTGAGAAGTGCTGATGGCGCCCGTTTTGAGAGTCATAACCCGGTGCACCAGGCACGCTTGTAGACCTGTGGTAAAGGGTTGGCACGGGGACAGATTCTGCACAGGTTCTATTTCCGTCCCACCTTGCTCACAAAACAAATGCTCCCCCGATGCCCGTGTCCACACTCCAGCGACTGACTCCTCTGCCCTCTGCCCAGAAGGTTCCACGTGGCCGGCACTCCTGTTCTCCTTTGAACAATCTCACTATTTGGCTTTCTCTCTTTCCTCCTCCAGGCCCCGTCTTTTGTAGACTCTTAATGGGAAAAGGCCACTCTGCGTCTTTGCCTCCGGGGATATTGCTATACCTTCCTAACTGCCCCCCCCCCCCCCCGCCGCTCGCCTCTCCCATCCTCTGGGTGTGTGCGTGGGTATGAATTTCTGACCCAGGTGAGGCAAGACTTTCTCGTTGGAGAGCAGATCTTTGTTATTGAGAGTCCTCTGGGTGTATCTCAAAACAGTTACCTTTCCACTCCCCTTGCCAGAGCCATGAGGGGATCTTTCTTGGTTCTTTCCTGAAATAATCTAGGGGATCCTGGGGGGCAGAATCAGGAAAGCTGAGGGTCTCCCTAAGCCGTCAGGAGCTATTTGCTGTTTTCTATCAATTTGTCAAAATTACCCTTCAGATGTTCTACCAGGTTGTGGCTCTAGCCGCTTCTGCTCCAGATGAGTACATCTTGGCTGTGAGCTCTACATTCTCCTGTGTCTTCAGATTTCAGGGCGGCCCTTTGCCCTGTAGCCTCAGTTCTCTGGCAGGTCCAGGAAAATTACTGATTTTCAGTTTGTTTCACTTTTTTCTGGTGGTTAGGAGAGGGGTGATAACTTCTCTTTACACGTTAGTGCTGAAACCAGAAATCTATCCATAGCCTATTTTGAACACAGCAACCCATCAAATTCCCGGAATGTGTAAGGCAGGTCACGTTGCTCCTCTGCTTCCATCTTGTCTTTGAATGAAAGCCAACACCCTTGCACTGGCACATAAGGCTTCCATGGTCAGCACACTCTTGTCTACTCATTAGCCACTTCTCTTACTTCCTTTTCCTATGACTCCTCCAGTCACCTTGGTCTTCTGCTGTCCCTTGGACATGCCAGGAGGCTCCCACCTCAGGGCCTTTGCACTTGCCTGGAATGATTCTTTCCCCTAGATGTTCATTGTCCCTAAACAAAAGTCACAGGTACCTTGTGATGCCTTCCCTGCCCACCCTATTTAATCTAACAACCCCAGCTCTTCCATCCTCATTTCCTCATCCCTTCCGGGCCTTATTTCCATAGCACTTTGCACCATATGACATACTTCATACAGTATTTTTCTATTTATGTGTGTTGTCTCTCTCTCCTACTGGATATTAAGTTCCAGGAGAGCAGGAATTTTGCTTGTTTTATTCCTTGCTTTATAGACCAGTGATATAATGAAGTTGTTAATTCAGGATTATCAGCTGTTGTTAAAACCATAAGTGAATGGACGATGGTGAATGAAACACTTGTACCATGCCAAAGCAACACCCCACAAATTAGCTTCAGGTTGCAAAGGGAAGAATGTTAGCTATTAAATAGGGAAACCAAACTATCACAACTCGAATTCAGTGGTCTAGCTTAGTATTATTAATGGTGGGTCAACCAGATGCTCTCTGTTTTCTTGTGTTGCAAAATGAGATCGGTAACCTCACTTGTGAGTTATCTAGCCAGATATGCTTGACTTGAATCACTAGAGCCTCTAGATGTAGTTCTTAGCTTATGAAGTAAGGAACAAGCTAAAATTAATCACGAAGAAACTGGACAAATTTAGAATGTGGTCTATCCTGTAAGACAACAGTTCAGGATCGTTAAAATAAAGGATCTGTTGTAAATGGAAGGAGACAGAAGAATAAAATAGGTGTGATATGAGCTTGGCTAGGCTAGGATTTGTGCAAATCAATCTTAAAAGGTATATTTAGGTCCATGAAGAGTATCTAAATTGTAGTATTAGGTGAGATGAACATTTTCTGAAATAAAGATGATGAATGTGAACTGGAAAAATTAACTTTCAAGAGGATATGTAGATTATGATCTCATTTTGGTAAAAAATATATATCATTTTACTGTTGGGTAAAATAGTTACAAACGGTATGTACAGCATATTAAAAAGAAATATATACGTGCAGATTTAAAAAAATCAGACACTTAGCTCATAGATTTCTTTGAATTTTTGTTTCTGGATGAGAGGAAGGAAAATTGCTCTCGGGTACAAGTAAGAGAGGAGAGGGGATACACGGAGACCAGACTGCTTCATATTTCAAGATACAAATCTTCCACACGCGTAAAGGCAAAGTGTTTGTTGTGGTCGTTTGAATGGCTGTAGGCACAGAACGGTTTATAATTGTGTGCTTCTAAAGACGCAAAACTTCTGGATTTGTTTAATTCAGATTGACCCTCTTCTAATTAATATAAATTCATGAATTTTATTAAATTATAACCTAGCCCTATTTATACATTAAAGTAAGTGTTTCAGAAAGTCTGGAAATTTCTACTTTAATCTGGTTTTTAATTTATAGACTCTACCTTGAAAGACAGAGTCTCAATGATTTGATCTCCAAGTGGTAGACTCTAAAGATTTTCCTTTCTTCCCTCCTCCATTCCTGCCATCGCCCCTCCCTCTCTGTTTTCCTCTCTTCCCTTCCGTCATCCCTTCTCTCCCTTCTGCTGTCTTCATATTTTCTCTTTCTTTCCACCATCCACTAACACCGTATTCATTTCAGATTTTCTTTAAAGATTTTATGTATTTATTCATGAGAGACAGAGGGAGAGAGAGAGACAGAGGGGCAGAGACACAGGCAGAGGGAGAAGCAGGCTCCACGCGGGGAGCCCGATGCGGGACTCAATCCCAGGACCGGGAGTCAGGACCTGAGCCCAAGGCAGATGCTCAACCACTGAGCCACCCAGGCGCCCCATTTCAGATTTTGTTTTTAAAGAAAAAGCTTAAGGGTCTTTCCTAACAAAACTCTCTCATTTCGTTCTTATCTGTCCTTTTTCAGAGAAAGCCACTACTTTGTTTTGTTACTTTTCTTATCTGTATGATTTTGTACTTTTTATATAAATACAAACTGAATGTTTCATGGTTCAGTAAAGCATAAATTACCATAAATTGCCTCTATAAACAATATGTCATATTTTTCATACTTTTGGACTTTATGTGTATTGTGCTATTCTGGAGTTTTACAGCTTTCTTATTTTGTCACCACTGTGGTTTTGAGATTTGCCCATGTTTCTACAAGTAGGTAGATTTAGTCTGTTTCTTTTTAGCTGCTGCACAGGGTCTCACTTTATGAATATATCAAAATACATCCTTTAAAATTTTAAATATGTTTGAGTTCCTGTGGTTTTGTTTTTAGAAATAATGCTGAAAATAACATTTTTTATGTCTCCCTTGGATATATGCAGAGTTTCTCCAAGATACCCACACAGAATCAGAAAGCTACGTGTTAGGCAGCGGGTATCCTCACCTTTACTAGACAGTACTAAATTGTGTTCCAGAGTAGTTGTTCCAGTTCCATCAATTATATATGGGAATTCCTGTTGCATCACATCTGGCCAATAACAGGTATTTCTAGAATGTAAAAATTAGTCAATTTGGGGGCACCTCAGTTGGTTGAGCATCAAACTCTTGATTTCAGCTCAGGTTATGATCTCAGGGCTGAGATGGAGCCCTGCTTTGGGCTCCACATTCAGTGTGGAATCTGCTTGAGATTCTCTCTCCTTCCCCTTCTTGCATTCTCTCTTTCTCTCTCTAAAATAAATCAATTAAATTTTAAAAAACTAGTCAATTTGATAAATGTGAAATGATATCTCATTGCTTTAATCTCATTTTCCTTATTACTAGTCAGATTTAAAATCTTTTCATATATTAAGTGGCCATTGGGTTTCATGTTTTGTGAATTGCCCATTTTTCTGTTGGGTTATAGATTTTTATTTTTTCTTTTTATGTTCTGGATACTAATTCTTTTGTTAGTTATGCATGTTGCAAATATTTTCTCCAGTCTTGTTTTTTCACTATTGGTGTTGTGTTTATTATTAAAAAAAAAAAAAGCTTGGTTTTAATATATTTGTTGATCTTTCATTGTGCCATTGTGCTTTTCTGTGTTTTATGTAAGAACTCCTTCCACACTTCAACATCATCTAGTGTCTGTTCTTTTCTCCTTTTTTAAGATTTTATTTTTAAGTAATCACTACACACAACATGGAGCTTGAACCCACAACCCTGAGATCAAGAGTTGCATGCTCCATCAACTGAGCCAACAGGTGTGCCTCCTTTATTTCCTTCTAAAATGCTTAAGTTTTGCTTTTTCTGGAATATTTTGTTGAAGATTTTATTCATTTATTTGTGAGAGAGAGCATGAGGGAGAGGAAGAGGCAGCTTCACCACTGAGCAGAGAGCTCAATCCCAGGGGCTCCATCCCAGGACCCCGAGATCATGACCTGAGCTGAAGGCAGACGCTTAACCAGCTGAGCCACCCAAGTGCCCCTAATCTTCCTGGAATATTTTTAATGTTTACAAAGTAAGGAATCACATGGATATCTTATTTTCCAGTCACCACTAATTTATTAGCTCTTCCTTCCTCCACTGTAATCCCACTTCTGCATATATCGAGTATCCACACATGTGGTTGTGTTCCACTTCTACTGATCTATTTGTCTCTCACACTCTCTCATTTCTCTGACTTATGAATGGGATCATTTTTTTGTATTACATTGTCTAATTAGTTATTCTTGGTACATACAGTTACCAGTTTTTGTATGATGAGCTCATATTTGCCAGTCTTGCTGAATCTTTCATTAATGGCATATTTCTGACTTGAATTAAAGAGGCCTAGTTCCTACTCTCAGCTTTATCATTAACAAGTTCTGTGACCTTGAGAAAGTTACTAGTGTCACCAAATCTCAATGTTCTCTTTGGAAAGGGGCAGGTCATAATTATCTAATTCATGAGTTGGGTTGTTGTGAAGGGTAAGAAAATGGATGTAGATAGCCCGACGTTAAGTAGAGACCCCAAGAATGCTAGGTTCTTGTAAGAATCTTATTGTCTGGCAAAGAGTCTGATAATTAGTAGATGTGTAATAAGGCTAATGAAATTAAAATTTACACACACACACACACATACACACACACACACACACACTGAAGACCCTTCTTGCCCTCCAAAGCTCCAGGTTACACAGGTTACTAGGACATTTCTTTAGTTAGGATGTCACAAGCTTCACTGTTTTTTTTTTTTCTTTCCTGAATAAGAACATACTATCACTTTTATTAAAGAAATACAAAATATTAGGCTACGGGAAACTATTCTGGGGGAGATGACCACTGGAAGGACACAAAGTTATCTCTTGGTTTCAGGTAAGATGCATGTGCTTTATGTGATTCATTAGAGATCTTAAAGCTGTCAGGGGAAAAATGGCCATTACAATTATGTGACTTTAAAGTATTTTCCAAAAGAGCCATATCTGTCATCAGTTATGAAAGCTGACCAAATGTGCATGATGACAGACAGACAGCTGGTTCTCATTCATATTAAGTTCCTCTCAAGCAAAAGGAATGCTAAGGCAATCTGGCCTCATATTATGTTGATTCCAAAGTAATTACATTTGTTATTTCCTGGCGATGCAGTAAATCAAGCTGTGGCAAGTAGGTGGATATTTCACAGAAGTAATTTCGGAGACCATTAAATACGATCACGTGGTGTGTTGAACCCTCTTCTGCCTCAAGACAAATATTGTCCAGTGCAGGTGTGGGGGAAGGGAGAGAATGAGAAACAAACTTATTTCCTTGAAAAGATGGGAAATGCAGGGTTTTCTACATGCAGAGCAAAATTTGTAAGAAACAAAGGGGTTCAGTGAAGGCATGTGTGGTCAAAGGAATGGACAGACTGCCCCTGTGCGAGAGATTTGCTATCTCTCTGTTCTCACTCCAGAAGCTGCCAAGTCCAGCTGCTTCCCAGGCAGTCATGTGCCTCCCCCAAACACACCTGCTATCCCAGCACTTTACTCTGGGGTAGGCCGGCCATTCATTAATGTCTACAACACAAGGGTTTATGACCCTTCTGATTTCATTATAGTTAGAAACTCTGTAGAGCTTACTCCCATTCACATAAAGGCCAAATGCTTTTAGAAGCCTTTAATAAACCGATGGCCTAAAGGCTAAATTCAGGAGGGAATCTAATATAGGCACTAAAGGATCATTTTGTTGTCTAAAAAGTCTCCGTTCAAAAAATAGACATAATTCTTCTTTTAGCCTGTGATCTGACCTCGCTTTGATACCAGCTTCCTAAAGTGTTATCAAAATGCAAGAATAAAGAAAACAAAGCTGAATTTGACTTTAAAGGGCATCCTCGCCTGACAGATTTGCCTAGAAGTAAAATTAAGACTCACTGACTCTAACATTTCTTCCTGTAGACATCAGAGATTTAGTTATCAATTGCTCAATGCATTTTAAAGAATCAGAGAATAAAAAATCTGGAATGCTTTAGAGGAGCACTGCCTGGAGGCCTTAGGAAAAGATGACCTCTGGAAGACCTACCCAGCTCTGCGCCATTCCTTGGGAGAGCACACAAAATGGATCCGTGTGTACAGCGGCAGAGGAAGACATGGCTCTTGACCCATTAAGGGGAGGTTAGTTTCAGCTGCCATGAAATAATTCAACCCAGTGGTGCAGACTTTTCACTTTGAAACTTTTCAGAGAAATCGGGTCTTTCTCAGTGTTTCCCATCTTTGTTTAACTTGGCCAGTGTTTGTCAGTTATTTAGCTTATAGCCCATTGAATTTCATTCAGGGAATCTGGAATCAGAAGTGACATAAACATATGGGGGCATGGAGAAGAAGGAGAGAGTGAGAGAGGGAATGAGAATTACCAGTCAAATGGGGAAAAAAAGACTTTTTTTTTTTTTTGCTTAATTTTGTTTCTTTCTCTCCAGATTAATTTAATCTACATATTATATTTCAAAAATGGCCAGGGATGGCTTATTTTAAGGGAAGTGGGTTTTGGTTCCTTATTTTGGGGAACATTTGCAATTCTAAAATATTCACTAAATAAAATTAGTTTTTTATTTTTAAAGTAAGATTTATTTGGTAAATGGAAAGAAAAATGAATAAATATCTATGTATAATGCATACAGTGTATTGTATATACACATAAGACATTTTTGTATCACCTTTAGCAGATCCACAATACAGACAGTATAGAAAGTTCTGAGAAAAGCAGAATAGAGGAGCCCACACAAAATGGTGTGGAATTGTGGGTGAGAAATAGTCACTATATGTCTCTTTATTTATTCTTTTCTTTTCTCTACTTCGTATGAAGATGTCACAAACATCTCAATCTACAATGGGGGTGCTAGCATTCTGCTCTGTGGGGCCCACAATGCCAGCCGTGCCTAGGCTGGGTTTTATGTGCTCATTCCCCCCATCTGGGGAGCACCACGCTGTGGCAGGAGCCTCAGCTGCGTGGGGATCCAGACTCTCCTGCTAGTTTTCCCACTAACCAACTGCGTGCCCTGGGAGACCTCACTTCATCCCTTAGCCCCTCATTTCTGCACTTAACTTGATATAAGGTGTATTTGCAGTACAGTTTCATTAGTTAATTAATGAGTATGGATTTGACCTGGAACTTGGAGACTTAAGGCTCCCCCTGTCCCATTCAATAGTTCTGGTCACCATTTTTCACTCAGAAAAATCAATGGATTTTTACTGCATTGGCTGACAAGATGGCATATCAGCTAGCAAACTTAGCATTTCTAGATATGTCAAGAAAGGTGCACTTGAATATTATTAAGAAATTCCTGAAATTGTTTGTTTCAGCCTTGGGGTTTTAAGCTATGTTGATTTTGCATACTTTTCAAAATGATTTAAAATAATTGCACCCCTTCGTCTAGCGTGATGTAACCTTCCTCCAAAGCACATGGCTCAGGGAGCAGAGCATAAGTTAGATGTCGGGTCCATTCACCCTCCTCAGCCAGGAAACACCACTGTGTAGCACACTGTGAAACAATATGTGGGGGCCCAGGAGGTATCGTGTACATGACAATTCCAAGGCATGCGTAAACCTTACACTACCTGGGAAGCGGTCATGTCCCTTCCAATCACTGATAGGTACAGTTTGACTTAAAATCAGAGGTCTCGGGTAGCCCAGGTGGCTCAGTGGTTTAGTGCCGCCTTCAGCCCAGGTCATGATCCTGGAGACCCAGGATCGAGTCCCACGTCGGGCTCCCTGCATGGAGCCTGCTTCTCCCTCTGCCTGTGTCTCTGCCTCTCTTTCTCTCTGCTGTCTGTGTCTCTTATGAATAAATAAATAAAATTTTTTAAAAAAATCAGAGGTCTCCAGAGTAAGGAACTATAAAGGGAGCATAAGATGATCTATGAATATGCCAAAGGATTATAATAAAAATTTAATTTACATTAACCTTAAAAAATTAAGCTTCACCAATTTTCTGGTGATTTTGTGTGTGTGTGTGTGTGTTAAAATAAATAAAATATGACATTTACATTTTACCTACTTTTAAATACAATTCACTGGCAATAAGAATATTCACAGTATTAGGCAACCATCACTACTATCTACTTCCAAAACTTCTGCAGTATCCCAAACAGAAACTCTGTGTCCATTAAACAATAAGTCCCCCCTGTTCCCTCTTCCCCTTCGCTCATGGTAACTTCTATTCTACTTTCTATCTCTACGAATTTGTCTATCAGTGTCCATATTGTCTCATTTGAATGGAATCATAAATTTTCCTTTCTTGTGTAGCTATTTCAGTTAGCTTAGTGTTTTCATAGTTCTTCCATGATCAGAATTTTACTCCTTTGAGGCTGAATGGTATTCATTGTATGGGTTTACCACATTGGCTTATTTATTCATCCGTTGAAGGACATTTGGGTTGTTTCTACCTATTGGCTATTGTGAATAATGCTGCTATGAACACCGACATTCAGGTATCTGTTTTAGTCCCTGTTTTCAATTCATTGGTGTATAGACCTAGAATTAGAATCCCAGATCATATGATAATTTTATGTTTAACTCTTCAAGGAACCACCAAACTCTCTCCACAGTGACTGTACCACTTTCCATAACCACTAACAGAGCATGAATTTCCAGCATCTCTACATTGCCAATGCGGGTTATTTATTTTATTCTTTACAGCAGCTAGCCTAATGGGTGTGAAGTATTGATTGGCATTTTTCTGATGATTAGTGATGTTGAGAATTTTTTCATGTGCTCATTGGCCATTTGTATATCTTCTTCAGAGAAATGTCCACCTAAGCCCTTTGCCCACTTTTTAATTGAGCTGCTCATTTTTTTGTTGTGGAATGATAGAAATGTTATGTATTCTGGACATTAATTCCTTATCAGATATATGATATGAAAATATTTACTCCTATTCCATGAATTATCCATTCACTCTGTTGGTCGTGTCCTTCAATGTACAGAGGTTTTAAAACTTTGATAAAGTGGGACACCTGGGGGGCTCAGCGGTTGAAGCCTGCCTTTGGCTCAGGTCGTGATCCCAAGATCCTGGGATTGAGTCCCACATCGGGACTGCTTCTTCTTCTGCTTGTCTCTGCCTCTCTCTCTGAGTCTCTCATGAATAACTAAAACCTTAAAAAAAACAACTTTGATAAAGTCCAATTTATCTATTTTTTGTTATTCTTTGCACAACTAAATATATTCATTACCGGTGACGTCTTATCCACCACATGACCATTTGTCATCTGGTGTAGAAGCTATTTTGTAGGTAGGCTAGGAGTTCAATATCATGAAGAGTTGGTAATGATAGCTTCATGTGACTGCTTATTACCAGTGTAGTGTAATGCCTTGTAATTCAAGTGTTTCCAGAAGTTGATGTTTGGGTCATATTTTTATGTTATTTATATATATATTTTGTATTTTTATTTATCTCTTTGCTAAATTAACATTCACAATTGTGGAACCAAATCATAAATAAAATATTTTACCGAAAATTCAAGTGCAAAATAAAACTAATAATGTAAGCTAAAGGCAATAATAAGACCATAGCAGAGTTGACACTTCTACTCTTTGTAGCAGCTCTTTATCAGCCACATTAAGAGGATCTAAAAAGAAGTCAGTAAAAATTAACAAATATCAACGCAACTATTTTAAAATATGTATTTAACTCAACTATGGTTAACCACATATCAAAGTAAGCATACCTTGTGTGTTAGGGTATTAGTCGATGTATGGACATATGAAAATTTGTAAGATACTTATAAATATTTAATTTATTATATCATTTTAAATACATTTTAAAAACTATTGCATCTAGAACATATTTTTAGGGTAGGTTAATACCATACATGTACATAAATTTTTATATAACCAACATTTACTGGGGACACATCCTCCAATTTTTCTCATTGATATGGGTATTTTAAAAAGTTTAGCGTCCACTGGAATGCATAAAAAGAAGTAAACTTACAGATATATTTATCTATCAACTTTGTCATATGGAAAACTGGCACATTTTTATGCCTAGAATTTCTTCTCATTTAAAAAATGTAACATTGACTTGATTCCAGTCTGTTTGGCAAAAGTTCCCTGGTGGATCACTGCAAAGGCAACAAAGCATTAGCACATTTGGCTTTATTATTTATGTGACAACAAGTGTGCTTTTTTCATTTGTGTCTATACAGAGTCTGTGTATATATAGTTGAGTAATCCTTGGAACAAAACACTTGTAACCCCAGGAGACTGATTTGATTCTCGAAGAAAATACCACAGCTGAGTTGTGCGATGAAAGCCATGCTGGACCTACGTTGTGTTAATAGAGAAGCTAATTTTCTCAACTGCAAACTGTGGATAATCCTTCACGTTGAATCTGGGGTTCTCATTGTACCATTCTATTATCCAAGCTCATAGATTTGCTAGGGTCCTTATTTACCCAGACATACTCCCACTGTTTACCCTTCTGCCCATTTCACTGCTCATTAGCACATCCATCCAAGTGAACCAGGGCAGGGACGGGAATTTTATTTGGTGGCTTTATTCCCTTGTTGTTTACATTGGCATGAAAGTTTTGGGTTATACATGAATCTTCTTTATCCATATGGATCTTGACTTCACAGCCATGGATAATCAACCGCCAATCAAACCTACTTTTAAAACAGCCATCTTAAAACTAAGACAAGCTTTTCTGATCATGCTTTAGATGATCATAGTTGTAAAGTTGCTTATGAGAAAACCTGGAATTTTGATGTGACTTTATAATAAACTTATGCACTAGAAGGGCAGCAAAGCCAGGCTAGATACTGAAAGTTTTTATACTTGAAACGACCTGAAGTTAATCGAGAAAAAAGTATTCAGCTTGTAGTTATGCCCCTCACTTAAAACCTGCAGGTTGGGGGCCCCTGGGTAGCTCAGTCAGTTAAGCATCTCACTCTTGATTTTGGCTTAGGTCATGATCTTAGGGTCATGAGATCGAGCCCTATCTGACTCTGTGCTGGGTGTGGAGATTCTCTTTTTGGCCCCTCAAGCCCCGGCTCATACTCTTTCTTCTCTGGAAAAAAAAAAAAAAAGAATCACGGAATTAGAAGGGAACCTCAAGAGCACCATATCATCTTTCCTCCCCTCTGAAATTTATAGTTTATAAGGGAGTATTAACTCTCTTAACACAGGATTGGCCTGTATAACTTCCTTGAGAGACATCCTTTTTGTCCATTTCAGAGGATAATTTCTGGACTGTTTGAGGTGATGGGGAGCTTTCTACCTTCTAAAGTGGATCACCAGCACCTTAAATTGTTCAAGTCCAGATTTGATCTTCAGTTGGCTGACCCCTTCCCTTATCACATCTATCTATGGCTCTCTTACTCTTTAGTCCCAAGGAATCTGTTCTTTGGCTTTGCTTAACCTCTAGGTCGACCATCTTTTCATTTTTATCTAGTCTACGAGGCGTATTTGTCTTCATATGCTTCTCTGCTTAGTCAGGATCCCACAGTCCTTCACCTCAGCTTCTCTCTTAACAACTAGTTCCACTTCCCTGGTTTCTTTTCTGAGTGTAATCCTGCAACTGGCCACGTTCAGTCCCATTGAATCATCAGACCCTGGCTATCAGAGAAACCTGTCCACTTAGAGGCCCAAATAAGAAAGGGCTCTTCTGTCCAACATGCAGCCCAGCTCTGTGTCTTCATGCCCCTAGAACCCCCAGCACATCTATGAGACCTTTGTCAACTTGTGACATTTTTCAAAGGTGCAACCGCTCTCCGAGTAGCATCAACAGATCTTACTCACTCCAATCTGCTGGTGGTTCTTGGGATGGGATGCAGTACCTGCTCAAACTGGGTAGTGGAAAAGGAGGAGTGGAGTTATGAGTGGACCAATAAAGGTGGTAGGACATTTAAAGAAAATATAAACTGAGTCATTCTGAGACTTTTTATAGAATGTAGGTCAACTAATAGAGAGACTGTATTTCTTATCTATCTAAATTACAAAAAAGGTGACCAGACTCTGATCAAGAGTGATAACGTGTCAGAAAACATCCAGGATAAATAGCCACCCATGACACCGGCTCCACATCCTGCATCAAATCATTTTTGTTTAACCTAAAAGAAGTAGAGAGACAAGAGAATGCTTGAACAGAACACTGGAGCTAGGAAGTAAATCTTCCCCAGTCATAACCAAACTGGGTTTCTTAGTTTCCTGCTTAGAAAGTAGGCGCTGAGTCAGGAATCTGGGTTTCCCAAGGCAGAGCATCCTTAATGAATGTTTAGTATATTTTTGACACAGACCAGACTCCAGAGCTTTCCCAGCGGAGAGCTAAGCCTGTGCTGTTGTTGACAAAAACGTCTTTCAAATGGCTCACGAACAGGGACAACCCAGACTCTGCACCGGGCCAGCAGTCTGCTCCCTCTCACCCTGCACCAGGGCATCTGCACCCTGCATGGTACTGCCTGCATGGCACAGCGTCTCTACCTCAGCCAGGAGGTTGTTCAGGTTTCTCCTGTTCAGGTTTCCCGTGGCAGCTGTTCTAATCCTTCAATATTCTGCAGTTTGATGACTCAGCTGCACTCACTTTATGCTCAACAGGTAATCATGGTTCCTACTTCACGGGAAATAGAGGGCATCACTGCTTAGCTAAGAACAAGTCATAAGAATTGCATCTCTTATTACAGTAGTCCCTCCCTTATGTGCAGGGGACATGTTTCAAGACCCCAAGTGGGTGGTCCCTGGAGCCTTGGATAGGATAGTATCAGACCCTACATATACTATGTTTTTTTTCCTTTACATACATACCTGTGGTAAAGTTTATAAGTTTGGCACAGTAAAAAATTAACAACCATAACCAATAATAAAATAGAAAAATTACAACAATACACTCTAATAAGAGTGATGCTAACATGGCCTATTTCTCTCTCTCTCAGAATGTTTTTTTCTTAATAAATTAATTTTTTATTTGTGTTCAATTTACCAACATACAGAATAACACCCAGTGCTCATCCCGTCAAGTGTCCCCCTCAGTGCCCGTCACCCATTCACCCCCACCCCCCACCCTCTTCCCCTTCCACCACCCCTAGTTCGTTTCCCAGATGGGCATTTTCAAAGCAGAAAGATTTCTTTTCTACTATATGTGTCACAATGAGAAAAAGCCCTAAGGTACTAGAACTGCTATCATCATTCACTTCCAGAGGGAAAATGAGAATTGACTTGACTTCCTATCGGCTCATAGTCCTGGGCATGTGGGAAATGTGTCATTCATTCATTCATTCTTCTTCTTCTTTTTTCTTAAGATTTAATATATTTGTTTGAGAGAGAAACAGAGATAGTGAAAGCATGAGTGGGGAGGAGAGGGAAGCAGACTCCCAGCTGAGCAGGGAGCCCAATATGGCACTCGATTCCCAGGTCCCTGGGATCGTGACCTGAACTGAGGGCAAATGCTTAACTGACTGAGCCACCCAGGTGTCCCTCATTCTTTTAATCAAAAATATTCATTGAGCTTCTTCTTGGTGGCAAGAATTGTCATAGGCAGTGACAATGCAGAGATGACCAAGAAGACCAAGACCAAGATGGACAAGGCCTGGTTCTCATAGAGCCTGTATTATAGCAGGAACATAGTGAATCAACAAGGAAGCAAATACATGAGCAAGAATTGATCATCACATGCTGATAGTACCTGACCCCAAGTTCTCATGATGAGATTTCCTCAGACTTCAAAAATATGCTCTCCTGGAGTCACAAATTGTTGAAAATTATAGATAAGTTGCAGTGGATGTGGTCTATTGGATGGAATGAGATGAAAGATCAAATATGAAGCATTTTTGCAGTTTCCATTAAAAGTCTGGCTTTGAAATCACAAACACATTCAAATCCTACCTCCTCCACTTGTTAGTATTAGGAACTCAGGAAAGTTTTTTAATCTTTCTGAGTGTCAGCTTGCTGGTCTGTACAAATGATACAGGTTTGGTGTACTTTGGTATGAAGTAAAACACGTGGCACTTAGCAGATACTCAAGAAATATCATTCCTCCCTTCCAGTGAAAAAGGACGGTGTTCCTTCTTACAACAACCAGGTGTGACTTATTTTGACCGTTAGGTATAAGCAAATTCAGAAATACAGTAAAGAATTTGAACTATGTTGCTTTGCAGAATGATTTTATTAAAATACATATAGTTCCCCAAGAGCGTTGTTGCCCTTACCCATAAAGGCAGTTCCATTATAACCCTGCTTTTCAAGATAAAATGAACATTTGCTAAATCATATTTAACTTTTCACTAGTGATTTACAACAGTCTTTATCTGAAGATACTTTTCTTCCAACTTTCCAGAGTTGTTCCAGAGGAACAGAGCAGACAATAGGTTAAGGGGAGAACTGCATGTTTGACTTAAAACTTTTCATCTCTCTGCTCTGATCTAAGCATTCCTTTTCCAGGTAGAGGTTTGGCATTTTAAAAGCAAAAGAATCAAGTTTCTAGGCACTCTGTGGCCTGAAACATTTATCAAAATAAACCCCAGGAGCTGGGCCCTGCACCAGCCTTTGGAGATTAGAAGAATGCTGTGCATGTGGCCAGGGGTGTGAGAGAGGGGAGATGATTGCCCCTGAGGGAACTGGTTTCTGGAGGCTTCTGTGTTCCAGCCCGGCTGTCTCTCTATTAGTAACAAAGACTAGCTTTCCTCAGCCCTAGGCATCTGGCTTCGTTCCCAGATGCTGCCTTGAGGCCAGAAAATATCTGGGTGTTTTAGATTCAGTAATACTTGCTATAGTAAGAACGGTGATAGTAATAAAAATTACATTAGTTATTATAAGTATTACATACTTAATATTTATAAATCTATAAATACACATAGTATATATGATAATTGCATTAAATAACATATAACAATAAGTGTTGTTACTACAGAAATAACGATATTTTGGTGTACTTACCGAGAATTTCACACACATCACCTCTTTGAAACTCGGACCCAAATATTTTGTTTTATTTTAAAAAATGTTTTTTAAAGATTCGTTTATTATTTTATTTTTTGTTATTTATTTTTTTAAGATTATTTATTTATTTATTTATTTATTTATTTATTTATTTATTTATTCATGAGAGACACAAAGAGAGAGGCAGAAACACAGGCAGAGGGAGAAGCAGGCTCCCTAGACCTGGGACCTCGACCTGAGCCAAAGGCGGATGCTCAACCACTGAACCACCCAGGTGCTCCTGTTTATTATTTTAGAGAGACAGCAGAAGTGAGAGAGAGCATGCGGGGGTGGGATGGGAGGGGGCAGAAGGGGAGTCTTAAGGGGACTCTGCACTGAGCACAAAAACTGACCTGGACCTGGATCTTATAACCCTGAGTGCATGACCTGAGCCGGAATCAAGAGTTGATGCTTAACTCACTGAGCCACCCAGGCGCCCCGCAACCCAAATATTTTGATTTAGGTGCTATTATTTCCTCATTTCACGGAAGGGGACACCCAGATGCAGTTCAGTGAAATAACTTCTCCCAAGTCACCTAGCAGGTAAATGAAGATGGGGACCGAGGCTGTACAAATCGTCTCTCACCCCCATGGGCACGTCTACAGTCAACTTCCTTTTCTGTTAGTGACCCCAGGACTTAGGTAGCAGCAGCATTGAAATGTAAATATAAGCAACATAGTCTGTTGTGATCAATGACATTAGAAGAGCAACGCGGGCCTTCCCCCAAAGAAATACAGAGAACACACATTTCCTCTCCATCCTAGCTAATGCTGTGCACTTGGGACGGTGCTCTAATTTAATTAGCAAAGACAGTAAATCAGTTGAGGAAAAAGGAGGAAGCACTTGTGATCTGGAGAGACAATTTATAACTTTGGTTTGTAAAAGTCCAAAGAGCTTGTGTTTTCTTTTTCCTTCTTGATGTCAATTCTTATGTTAGTCCTTGTTGTTTTTGCATCTGCAAGTAAATGACCCAATGACTAGTTTTCGTTTGTGCTCATGGACCTAAAGCCCAGATGGCTTCATACATAACCTTCTCACCCTTTGCACGTTTTTTTGGCCAATCACTGAGCTCCGTTCTGAGGGAGTCTTTCAGGCTCATTTGCTACTAGAACCTGAAGTGAGAGTTTACACCTTCTGGTTTTTGTTTACAAAGGTTGCTTTCAACCAAAATAGCATCCTGTGTTCCAGAAAAACTAAGATGTGTCATTGCTCACTTTGAAGGGCCCATATTAGGCTGACATTTTCCCTGAGGTCCCATGCACTGGAGGAATTGTCAAAATTCTAACATTGCAGGTCCACCAACTTGGCAGCTTCTTTCAAAAAGGTCAGCTGAAACACAAAAGCCCAGTTTTTGAAAAAGCAGGACCACGAGGCACTTTGACCACGAGGATAAACAAATACCCATTAGACACCCTTTTTTGGTTTCACATTATTTTCTTCTGGTGATTTTAATGCATCTCCACACGTGCTGTGAATCGGAAACTGATTGGGAATCCAAAGTCCAGCCTGACTTACTGGCTTAGGACTTTGGAATACTCAAGTTAATTCAGAGCTCTCCAGCCAGCCCCACTGACCAGGACATCTGTAAATTTGTTTTTATGCGTTGGGGAAAGGAGACTAAAGGATGGTGGAAAGAATGGAAAGGAGAAATTAGCGTGAATCCTGCCTTCTTGCCACAACGTTTAGCTCAAAGAGCCTGAATAACTCATTTATTCACCTAACAAATATCGTGAACACTTACTATGGTCGGAGCACCATGTGGGGAGATGCTAGTGTTGGAGATACACCAACAATTACAATAAAGTGTGGCGAATGGCACAATGGGGGTAGGAGGCTTTCTTGTAATATTTGAAGGACTTGGTTTGGTCACATGATTCAATTTATCGTCTGTGTTTTCAAAGGAAGAAATTAAAAACAATGTTTAGAGATATGAAATTCTGCCTTCAGCTGGGTTATAATAATAGTGCAAGTGTGCACTCTGCTAAGTAGTGAACTTCTTGTCACTGGTACTAATCAAATAAAGGCCTGTCATTCAAGAGATTTCTGCTTGGGAAAAACCACTGGAGCTGATATTTGTGAGGCTTCCAACCTAGAGATGGTGCAATTTTGTGAGTTAAGTGTTTCCTTTGAGTAGTTCCTGGTCTCATGAGAAGACCATGGCCTGAAGCCCACACATATTGGCAGTTTATAAGCAGGAACAAAGGGCAGTAAAACAGGTGAGAAGACCCCTGACTTTTCCACGTAGTATGCCCTGTATTACCTCGGTTTTGAGCAATTGAGTCTAATGGTTACTTACTGTAACTGGAATTTCCCTAGAGACAACAAACCAGGGCCTTTCCCATTACAATAAAGAGAAGGTAATACATTTTATTTCGAAATATAAGTGTTTTAAAATAAGCTCTATTTTTCCGAGCTTTCTCTGGCATTATTTCTTTAAACAACATTCTTCCTTTCTTATTTTACACGTAGAGCCTGAAAGTAGTCATGGTCTTTCCCAGTCACAAAATCTCAGCTCCTTTGAGATCGAATAAAGTTTAAAAAACAAACAAACAAACAAAAAACCCACAGATGCTTATGAACACAGGTTTGCTAGTATATGCATGTGTGAAACCCATGTTTGCAACAGATAAAGGTTACTGCCTTTGATGCTAATTCAGGTAATTACTAAGCGTTTTTTACATTAAAATGTTTTTCCTACTGACAGAGCACCTTGGCTTTTAATCAGAGTTTCAGTCCCACAGAGCAACTAAGATGTATCTGATAAATATTCTGGAAAACCAAACTTCTGAGAATCATGAACCTTCCCTGTATTCATTATTTTTGTTATTACTATTTTCTTAATAATAGATTTTTGGTTATTTTTTTTCTAGTAACTCTGTCATTCTGCTTTTATGAATAGATTTTAATTATTGATAATGGCAGAAGTAGTTAATCCTAATTGACATCCACAGAGCCAGTCTTCTATGCCAAGTATCCTCTTAGTCACCATAATGTATAGTTTCGAGACACCTAGATATTCTTCGGTAGCAGAGCTGATTGCTGCAAAAGCCAGCGCCTCACACAGTCCACAGTGAAGGAGGCTGTTTACCTGGCCCCCAAGAGCTTTAAGTTAGTCATGGTAACACAAGAAGGGATTTTCCCAAGAGAGAATTGCGTCAAAAAATGTAAAGGGTATTTTCCTTACACACGGTTAAGTACGTCTCATTTAATGAGAAACTATTAGCTCCTTCTACATATGTGAACTTTATTTGTATTTTCTGGATGTGGGAGTTAACCTTTGCTGTGGTCGCAGAACACCTGCCCGCATTATACAGGTCAGGCTGGGAAGGTTGAGGAGGGTTGTCAACGGAAGGGGAAAATGCAAATGCTCAAGGAGAATGCTTGGCAGCCCTCACTAACCCCACGTTAACTATAAGAACTTTTTGTGACTCTTTCACAGTTAATTTCTGAATCATTCGCAGAAGAATCTTTTTGGAAGAAATATGTAGCATGAATGGCAGTTTGATCCTTCCTGATGTTCATAGGACTCCCACAGAAATAACATCAGATCCTGCTGCACCCTGGAGAATCAGAACAGAGCCACCTTTCTCACGTTGTGCATGCGCTTTACAGACAGTTTGCAGGGCGCCTGGGTGGCTCAGTCGGTTAAGCATCTGCCTTCGGCTCGGGTCATGATCCCGGAGTTTCAGGATCAAGCCCTGCATTGGGCTCCCTTCTCAGTGGGGAGTCTGCTTCTCCCTCTCCCTTCACCCAGCTTGTGCTCTCTCCCTCTCTCTCTCTCTCTCAAATAAATAAATTAAAATCTTCTTTTTTACAGAAATATTTTTCTCTGAAAGGAAATTAGCACAGAGCTGCCCTGGCTGCATCAAAAACCTTTTCAATCAACAAATATTTATGGAGTATTGTTCTAGGCTTTATGAGGAAGGCAGATTCTGTCCTCAAGAAACTCACAATGTATTTGAGTAGAAAAATTCAAATTAAAAATAGTTTTGTATCCCCAGTGAGTGCAGTAAGACTTGGGAGGAATTCCCAGGGTCCTGTGGACACATGTAAACATGTTATCATTGTTCCACAGATGCCATTTTAATTGTTTCCTAATTAGTCCATGAGTTAGGGGCAGGAGTAGTGTTCGGTAAGTCTTGTGTCCTCTAGAGCTTTCAGTACACATTTGTTTATTGATATTTACGATCTTGGTAAAATTACTTTCTCTTCTTTGTGAATTGTTTTCTCCTATTGTCCAATGTCTCAGAATTATTCTAAGAAAGCATCTGGGTTTTCCCATGCTGTGACGTAGTCCTTCAAAAGGTGACATACCCATTTTTTTTTAACCACAAATGGATGATATGGCATTATCTGATCAGAGACTCATACGAAGGAAATTAGCATTGGATAGTTATTAATTCATCTCTTGTTCCAAAGCAGAAGTGCGACATATCCCACCTGTCACCTACTCTAAAGGCTGCTGATGTTTTAGTCATGTCTTCAATAAAGAGCTGCATACGAGGGTGGTGTCCCATGCTGTATTATTCACTGTTGGTAGAGCTGAAACAAGAACTCTGTTTGTCAGGGCTAAGTCAAAAATAGCCAGAGCCATTGAAGACTGGATCAGCGAGTAAAATGCCATGGCAAAGCAGTGAAGTCCATAGTCTTTAGTGTTTCAGACGCGTCAGCAGACAGTAAGTCTTCCTAGGATAACAAAAAGTTGGAGAGAGACGCTGAAGAGATAGGCAGGCTTAGAAACAAGATGGAAACAGCTTAGAACCAGGGATCAAGTATCTTCTTGAAAATGATTACATTACCCCTAAAGTCCTCCTACCCTTCATTTTTATCCCTTTTCATGACTGTTCAGAAATGAATGCCGATAAACTTTTCGGTGTCATTACCACCAAGTTAAAGTTTTTCTGTTGTGGAATTTAGGAAATCAGAGGCTCAAAATTAATTTTTAAAATAAAAAAATACTTTTACTATAGATTAGGAAACCTTGTCTCTGTGCAGCTCTTGGATACAGTGCCGGAATAGTATTTCAGTCAGTAGGTATTTATTCCTTTTACAATTTAACCAGAGAAGTCCTCTTGACTCTATTGTAAATTTCTGACTATATATTGTCAGTGTTAATAGGACATGGGTTGGGCCCCTGTGGAAGAAACCCATGCTATCAACATTTCTTGAAATACTGTGACTGTTAAAGTTGTGGGTAATGAATCAAAGTAGATATATAAGCTGGTGGTGGATTCATATTTTGGATTTATGAGTTAATATTTTATCCTTTCTCTATGTAGGAAAAATAGTAGCTGTTTGAACAGAAAAAGAAAAAAACAAACTTGAAAATCATGTGATATCTCCTGTTTTAGTATCAACTGGGCATAATTTAAAAATCCAGTTTGGGTAAAATTATGCTCCACAATCGCCTTGTAAATATTACTATAAAAATCTGGTGTCTGGAGGCAATGCAAATGTACTATGAAGATGACTCCCAGTTATTGAACAATGACAGGGCTCTGGAGAGTGAGGCAATCTTTCATCCTGCCCCTGACTGAGGCCCAAACTCCTGGACTCAGCAGAAGAGTTCTTTGTTCCCAGATGTGCAATGATGGAGTGAGACATGATGCTGAAGGTCACTGATTTTAGAGCTCTGTTTAGGGGCTGCTGCTTCTAGCTGGAATGGAGTACCTCTTACCAGACTCTTCTCTTTGATATGCACTATAAAAGTTGGGTAAAATTCAAGGTAAATAAACAAAACCAAAAGTCATCATGGAGTCATTAGAGTATAACCTAGAGAGCTAGGATTTGAGGTGCTAAGATCCTATAGAGAAGCAGAACCTTGAAATTAAGACCCAGTAAGGATATTACAAAAAGGAAAATCTTACAAACAATTTCTTATATAAATATAGATTTAAAAATCTTAAATAAAATATTAGCAAATCAAACACATCGTGACCAAGCTGAGTTTATTCTAGAAATGCATGGTTGATTTAATATTAAAAATTCAATCATCATTAACAGACCACAGTAAGAATTCAAGAAAAACCACATGATCATCTCAGTAGATGCAGAAAAAGTATTTGATAAAATTCAACACCTATTCATGCTAAAATTTCTTAGAATCTAGAAAGAAGTGTTCTTAACTGTTAGCGGATATCTCTGAAAAACTTATAGCCAACCACTTCATAGGCAGATAATAAATGCCTTCTTTCCTAAAGTCAGGAATAACACAAGGATGTTTAGTATCACCACTTTCATTCAGTATTGTACAGGAAAGCTTAGTGCAGCTGACAAAAAAAAAATAAAAGTCATAAGAATTAGAAAATGTAAAAATTTCATTATTTGGAGATGATGTGATTGTGTTTATAGAAAATTCAAAACAGGGATCCCTGGGTGGCGCAGCGGTTTGGCGCCTGCCTTTGGCCCGGGGCACAATCCTGGAGACCCGCGATCGAATCCCACATCGGGCTCCCGGTGCATGGAACCTGCTTCTCCCTCTGCCTGTGCCTCTGCCTCTCTCTCTCTCTGTGACTATCATAAAAAAATAAAATAAAAATTTATAAAAAAAAAAGAAAATCCAAAACAATCTACAAAAAAAATAATTAGGCTTGATAAATGAATTAGCAAGATAACTAAATATAAGGTAACTATACAAAAACTATTTTTTATATAGTAGCAATAAGAATGCAGGTAAATTCATTTGTAAATTGATATTCTTTACAATGCTATAAAAACATTAAATACCTAGAAATAAATCAGTCAAACTACAAAATAGCATTGAGGTAAATGAAAGAAGAACTAAGTAAAAGAAGGCATATATTATTTCCAAGGATTAAAAAACGCAATGCAAAGATGTCTGTTCTCCCTAAACTGATTTTTAGATTTAATGCAACCCCAGTCAAAATTCCACTAGCACTTCTTAAAATGAAAATCGATAAGCTAATTCTAAAATTTTTATGGGAAAGCAAAGGATCTAGAATAGTCAAGACAATGTGAAAAACAAAATGTGAGACTTATGCCAGCAAATGTGAATACTTATCATCAAAGTCTATAATGAAAGCATTATCGTACTGACACAAAGGTAGATAAATAGGCCATTGAGCAGAATAGTGAGTCCAGAAATATATATATATATATGTATATATATATATACATATATATATATATATATATATATATATATATATACAGTTACTTGACTTTCAACAAAGATGTAATTTTAATGCATTTTGAGGAAAGGATTTAAAAAAATAACTTGAACTGGATTATCCGTATGGAAAAAATATAAAGTTTGGTTCCTTCTTCATACCATACACAAAAATTCCAGATTGATTTAATGTCTATACTTAGTTAAATATAGAATGCTTAAATGTTAAAAGTAAAACAATAAGTTTTTTTAAAGATCATCATACAACAAGATTTCCATGACCATGGGTTGAAGAAAGATTTTGAAAAAGGATGCAAAACAGATACAGGAAAAACTTGATACATTTGGTCTTTTTGTTTTTGTTTTTAATATTTTTATTTATTTGAAATAGTGAGAGAGAGCATCAGTGGAGTGGAGGGCGGGGTAGGGAGTGGTAAAGGGAGAGGGAGAAAAAGGCTATCTATTGGGGGCAGGAGCCTGATGCGGGGCTTCACCCCAGGACCCAGGGATCATGACTTGAGCCAAAGGCAGATGCTTAACCAAGTGAGCCACCCAAATGCCCTGATACATTTGGTCTTATTAAAAAATTTAAGAAATCTTGTTAATCAAAAGATACCATGAAGAGAGTTGAAGCTCAAGCCATAGAGGGGAAAAGATGTTTGAATCGCATATATCTACCAAAGGTTACTATTAAGAAATTGAAATAAAGAAATAAAAAGACAATCCAAATAAATTGGGCAAATGTCTTGCATTGGCACTTACATGTGCAAATTTTTCACGTGAAAGGACATTCAACAACATTAATTACAGAATTATGTATGTTATATTCACAATGGTATAGGACTACCCACCCATCAGAGTAACTGCAATGAAAGAAACAAAGAACAGATAACACCAATTGTTAGTAAGAATGTAGAACAACCAACTTCCACACTACTAGGTAGTGTAAATTGGTGCTACTATTATAGAAAACAACTTGCAATATCTACTAAAGTTAAATACACATAAACCTTACGTCACAGAAATTCCCATCTTAGATATACACCTAAAAGAAATGCATATATATGTTCACCAAAAACATGTACAAAATGTTTATATTAGCATTATTTGCAAGAGTTCCAAACTAGAAATAACCATCAATATGTTGTGATACATTTTACAATAGACTCTTTTACAGCACTGAAGAAAGATCAAACTATGGCCACAAGTAAAAATTTGGATGAATCTCGCAGATAAAATGTTGAGTGAAAATGCTGGACTCAAAAAAGTATATATATATATATATATATATATATATATATATATATATATATATAAGATAATGTAGGATTCCATTTATATAAAGTTCAACAACAAGCAAAATTAATCTATGATAATGGAAGTCAGAATTGGTTACCTTTGAAGGAATAATGATTGAGGATCATTGCGAGAGGAAAGGAGGAGTTTTCTGGGGTGCTGGTAATAGTTTTGATCTTTGTCTACAAGGTAACGGGGTGTGTTGAATTCCTAAGAATTTTTTGAGCTGTGCTCTTTACTGTATACGCAGTGATCTTTGATGTATGTATATACTATTTGAATACAAAAGTTTACCGAAAAGAACCCCCCCTGCCATTTTCAGTGATAAATTCACACCATTTCAAAATATCAGGCTTTTAAGCCTACTTTGAAAGAACACTTCCTAGAGATACGTTTTTATAGTTAAGCATTTGTAAGATTATACTTATTGTATACCAGTTGTGAAATTATGTAAGTTGTATGATTATAGCTATTACTTGGGAAACAGGCCACAATTCTTGGTGTCATCTTTATCACAACCCATCAATTTAAAAAGATCCAACTAGTTATTTTATTTCTATTTATAATGGTGAATCATTCTACAGTGGCGTATTCTACAGTTAGCTCTACACAACACAGGATTTGTCATTAGTTTGGGTCTCAGCAAACTCAGCAGTGATTCTGAACTGGTCTTGGTAGCTTAAAGAAAGCTTCATTTTGGTAAGGAAGTGGTTCTGGCATAGCTTCAAGGAGTTCAGTGAATTTATCTTGGCCTCGAGGCATCAAAGGCAGTTTGGTTGAATTTGGCCATGTGCATGTGTGTTTTGCCTGCTACTATTCATTTTGGGTAATTGGGAAACAAAATTCTACTTAATTTTAGGATCTTTAAAAAAACATGGCTATTTTAATGAGTATAACACTGGATTATATCTTTGAAATAAAATGATTAAGAGTTTATAGGAAAAATATTAAATTCTTCCAACCATAACCATTACTAGCTAATGTGTCAGTGTGCAATTCACAGAACTAACCACACCAGGTCTTTAAAAGTTCAATGCAGTTTGAGTGAGTAAATAGTAAATGAAGAACTTATGATGCCTTTTGATATTAATTATTGATTTATTTTTTTTACCTGACCCTTTATTCATATAATAAATAATAACATAAGTAATACTAAGTAATAAACATTATGATTTCTTGATATTCAGTATTAAGTTGCTCGTATTAATAATAAAATTAAGATGTATTAATAGCACAAATCCTTAAGGAGATGTCACTGATATAGCTGAAAAAGTGAGTCAGTTACGAAATTATAAGCCCATGTCAAATATCTGAAGAATAGACAAAAAAACAGCATTTCCAGAACAGTGCTACTTGTCATTTGCTCACCACCTCCTGGACTAGTCTTATTAATGAAGAAATTGGAGATTAAAAAAAATGGATTTTCAGAAATTTCAGGGAAAACGAAAACTCTTATTCCTATTTTGCTGTTATAGCTAATAGAGAGTTTTCACATGCTCTATCAACATGGGTCTTTTAAAACTTATTAAATTGAGAAAATAAATAAAAGTAATGGTGGTTAACTTGGATTTCTCCCAAAGCAGAGCCTGAGCAAAGGGTTGGTATGAAAGAAGTTTATTTGGAAAGTGATTTCAGGGTGCTGGGGTGAAGAGTGAGAGGAGTTAATCAGGGAATTGGAAACAGCCAAAACATGGCTGTGCTCTTGGATTGACCTCACTGTGGGTGACTGCTGCTTGATTCCACAGATCTTCTGATGGGCCTCATGAAATGAGCATCAGAGCCATCCACTCAGGAGACAGAGGAAGAAGCATTTATGCTTTGGTTCCGATCTCTAGTTAGTCAACAGTAACCTCAAGGATGATAATTGCCCTGTAGTTCCAAATTGCACATACACAGGCACCAAGTAGATTTTCATGGATGTTCCATGCTGGAACCAGGGAGTCCCAGGAGCAGGTGTGAGAGATACTTGGGGCAGGTTCAAGTGAGATGTGATTGGATGACATCTTCATGAAGCCCTTTGGAGGGAAGTAGGATGAGTTGCTGCAACGGTAGCTAGTGTAAGGAGTGGGCAGGAGAAGATTCAGAATGGCAGATGAGAGGTGCCCAATGAGGTTCCCATCAAGACTGTATTAATCTGGACTTTAAAAAAATATAAGTAATTGAAATAGAATTCAAACCCCTTTAATTAAAAAGGAAATTGAATTTCTGGAAAATGAAAAGTTTACTCATGGAAAGGCAATCTCAGTCTCTCAGACTTTCCACTTGCTAACCAGATAACTGGGTGAATTACTTAAGCCATCCTGTACTTGTTTCCTCATCTGTAAAATCAGGATAATAAGATCTGCCTCATTGGTTTGTTGTGAAGATTAAATGAGTTTGAGCTTGTAAAGTACTTAGCGGAGTACCTGGCTTATAGTATTAATCATCATCAGTATTGCCATTATAATATTCATTGCTACAATTTTCATGGTTGCTAGCGTCATCATCATCATCATCATTATCATCATCATTGCTGTCATCATCCAGGGGGTATCATGTTGCCAGCGCTGTTTTCCCTCATGTCCTAGATGGGTGGCAGGCTAATAGGCAACCCAGTAGCTTGAAACCCCAGCAAAAGGAAAGCACCATTCTAGCAGAAAGCTAGTGGGGAGGACACTAATTGGTCTGCCAAATGGCACATGCTCATGGCTGTAGCAGTAGGGTGACGGTCTCTCTGTGGACTGGATCTGGATTATGAATCCATCCCTTTGGCTGAGAGCTGGAGTTGGAGGAGGGAAAGGTCAATTCACTGCAACCACAGAGCACGTGCTCTCCACACATAAGAAAAGGTCTATAACTGGATGATGGTAGTAAGGTTACTGGGAGGGCAAAACAGAAAATACCTATCAGCAGCAATATTTTAAGTGTATTTTAATTGTTCTTGCAGTGAAAGAAGGGAATATATTTTATGTCTCGTTCACGTCTCCATAATACACATACATTAGCTTCTTGCTTGTTGTATCATTGAGAATTCCCATGGACGTGGATATGAGTATTAGTGAAAAAATTTCAGTTGATACACTATCATGTAATAGAAAACATTTCATATTTCATCATAAAATTTATGATAATTCCATGGGATCATTTTTTATTTAGACTTATTAACAGCTCGTCTTACCCTCTATACAAAGAGGATAATTCTTTCCGCATTTTTTTCTTTTTCAACACAAACATAATACAGACTCATTATTTAATTTTTAAAAACCCAAATATTAAAAACTTAAGTCCCCTTTCTTTACTCCTTCTGTGAGGAATCACTAATAATGATTCAGTGGCAAGTACCCAAAGCAATATTTTCCCCATCAGCTAAAAGTATATATCACATCAAATATGGGGTAAGATGTTTATGAAAATAGTACCAGAAGCTGAATTAATACTATGTATATTGGTATTATTGAATAGTTTTAACGGAGGTGAATTTCAGCTCTCACACATTGGCAGTTAATTCTCTCTCTTCAGATCCCATAAGGTCATAATTTAACTCCGGCCATAATTTTTTCCAGGTCCCATTCATTCAGCTGTTGGTTAGTCCTCCTGGGTTGAAGTAATGTTTATGATAACCTTCATAATAACCAAGAATTTCTATCAATTCCTATTGGGATGTCTTTCCCCAAAATAAGAGAGAGAGAGAGAGAGAGAGAGAGAGAGAGAATGGGCTCCAGGGAACAGGGAATTGAACATAAGAGAAAGGAAGAAGTAATTATTAGGATGGCGTTTAAAAGAATTCCCAAGACAACAGCTATATAGAAGCAGTCCTATGAAGCAACCAGACAAAACTGGAATAGGAAGATTTAGGTTTTCAGAAGGATTCCTTAAGAGAAAACAAAACAAAAACTATATGTGTTTTATACAAGTTGTTGAATTTACTGGCATATTATTCATAACGGTTCTCCTATTTTCCATTAGATATTTGTAGGCTATAGTGAAATCACCTTTTTCATTCCTGATACTGGTAATTTGTGACTCTACTTTTTTCCTGATCTACGTGACAAGAGGCTAATAAATTTTATTGATTTCAAAGGACCAGATTTTGGTCTTTAAAATTTTTTATTTAAATGCTAGTTAGATAACATACAGTGTAATATTGGTTTCACGGTAGAATTTAGTGATTCATCACTTACATGTAACACCCAGTGCTCAACCCAGCAAGTGCCCTCCTTAAAACTCATCACTCAGTTGCCACCCCCCACCTCCCTCGATGAGCCCTCAGCTTGTTCTCTATAAGAGTCTCTTATGGTTTGCTCCTCTCTCTTTTATTTCCCCTTCCCCTGTGTTCATCAGTTCTGTTTCTTAAATTCCACATATGAGTGACATCACATGGCATTTTTTTCCCTGACTTATTTCATGTAGCATAATACACTGTAGCTCCGTTCACGTCATCGCAAATGACAAGATTTCATTCATTTGATGGCTGAGAAATAAATATTCCTTTGTGTATATATACCACCTCTTCTCTATCCATTCATCAGTTGATGGACATATGGCTCTTTCCGTGGTTTGTCTGTTGTTGGTAATGCTGCTATGAACACTGGGGCTCATTTGCCCCTTTAGATCTGTATTTTTGTATCCTTTGGGTAACACCTAGTAGTGCAATGGCTGGTTCATTGGGTAGGTCTATTTTTAACTTTTTGAGGAAACTCTACACTGTTCTCCAAAGTGGCTGCACCAGTTTGCATTCCCACCAACAGCTTAAGAGGGTTCCCCTTTCTCCACATCTTCGCCAACATCTGTTATTTCCTGTGTTGTTAGTTTTAGCCATTGTGACTGGTGTGAGGTGGTATCTCATCCTGATTTTGATTTATATTTTCCTGATGACTGATATTGAGCATCTTTTAATGTGTCTGTTGCCCATCTGTATGTCTTTTTTGGAAAAATATCTCTTCATGACCTCTGCTCATTTCTTAACAGGATTATTATTTTTTTGGGGCGGGGGGTTGAGCATGATAAATTCTTTATAAATTTTTTATACTAACCCTTTATCAGATACATCATTTCCAAATACCTTCTCCCATTTTGTAGGCTGCCTTTTAGTTTTGTTTCCTCTGCTGTGCATTGATCATTCTACTGTTTTCCAAATTTCTATTTCATAGATTTCTATCTGACCTTTGTTATTTCCTTTCTTCTGCTTACTGTGGGTTTCTTTTGCCCTTTTTCTTCTGGTTTATTAAGGTGGAAACTGATTTGAGACCTTTCTCCTTTTCAAATGTACACATTTAGTGCTGAAATTTTCCTGCAATTTCTCCTTGAGCAGCATCCCACAAATTTTGGTATATGTTTCTTTAATTTTGACTCATTTCAAGGTACTTATTAAATTCTGTTTTGGGGCACCTGGGTGGCTCAGTGGTTGAGCATCTGCCTTTGGCCCAGGGCATGATCCTGGGGTCCTGGAGTCTAGTCCCACATCAGGCACTCTGCATGGAGCCTGCTTCTCCTTCTGCCTGTGTCTCTGCTTCTCTTTCTCTGTGTCTCTCATGGATAAATCAATAAAATATATTTTTAAATGAATTAAGTGAAGTGGAATTCTTTATTGCATTTTTTAAAGTATATTTTTATTGGGGTTCGATTTGCCAACATATAGTAAAAAACCCAGTGCTCATCTCATCAAGTGCCCCCCTCAGTGCCCATCACCCAGTCACCCCGTCCCCCTGCCCTCCTCTCCTTCCACTTCCCCTTGTTCGTTTCCCAGAATCAAAAGTCTCTCATGGTTTGTCTCCCTCTCTAATTTTTCCCACTCAGTTCCCCTCCTTTCCTTTATAATCTCTCTCACTATTTCTTATATTCCCTGTATGAGTGGAACCATATGATGATTGTCCTCCTCCGATTGACTTACTTCACTCAGCACAATACCCTCCAGTTCCAGCCACGTCGAAGCAAATGGTGGGTATTTGTCGTTTCTAATGGCTGAGGAATATCCCACTATACACATAGACCGCATCTTCTCTATCCATCATCTGTCGATGGACATCGAGACTCCTTCCACAGTTTGGCTATTGTGGACATGGCTGCTAGAAACATCGGGGTGCGGGGTCCTGGCGTTTCACTGCATCTGTATCTTTGGGGTAAATTCCCAGCAGTGCAATTGCTGTGTCATAGGAGAGATCTATTTTTAACTCTTTGAGGAACCTCCACACAGTTTTCCAGAGTGGCTGCACCAGTTCACATTCCCACCAACAGTGCAAGAGGGTCCCCCTTTCTCCACATCCTCTCCAACATCTGTTGTTTCCTGTCTTGTTAATTTTCCCCATTCTCACTGGTGTGAGGTGGGATCTCATTGTGGTTTTGAATTTTTATTTCCCTGATGGCCAGTGATGCGGAGCATTTTCTCATGTGCTTGTTGGCCATGTGTGTGTCTTCCTCTGTGAGATTTCTGTCCATGTCTTTTGCCCATTTCATGATTGGATTGTTTGTTTCTTTGCTGTTGAGTTTAATAAGTTCGTTATAGATCTTGGATACTAGCCCTTTATCTATCATTTGCAATTATCTCCTCCCATTCTGTAGGTTGTCTTTTAGTTTTGTTGACTGTATCCTTTGCTGTGCAGAAGCTTTTTATCCTGATGAAGTCCCAATAGTTCATTTTTTGCTTTGGTTTCCCTTGCCTTCATGGATGTATCTTACAAGAAGTTGCTGTGGCCAAGTTCAAAAAGGGTGTTGCCTGGGTTCTCCTCTAGGATTTTGATGGAATCTTGTCTCACATTTAGATCTTTCATCCATTTTGAGTTTATCTTTGTGTCTGGTGTAAGAGAGTGGCCTAGTTTCATTCTTCAGCACATGGCTGTCCAATTTTCCCAGCACTATTTATTGAAGAGACTGTCCTTTTGCCCAGTGGATAGTCTTTTCTGCTTTGTCGAATATTAGTTGGCCATAGAGCTGAGGGTCCACTTCTGGGTTCTGTTCCTTTTTTTTTTTTTCCCTTGGATTTGAATTCCTTTTTTTTAATAAATTAATTTTTTATTGGTGTTCAGTTTACCAACATACAGAATAACACCCAGTGCTCATCCCGTCAAGTGTCCCCCTCAGTGCCCGTCACCCATTCACCCCCACCCCCCGCCCTCCTCCCCCTCCACCACCCCTAGTTCATTTCCCAGAGTTAGAAGTCTTTATGCTCTGTCTCCCTTTCTGATATTTCCCACACATTTCTTCTCCCTTCCCTTATATTCCCTTTCACTATTATTCATATTCCCCAAATGAATGAGAACATACACTGTTTGTCCTTCTCCGATTGACTTACTTCACTCAGCATAATACCCTCCAGTTCCATCCACATTGAAGCAAATGGTAGGTATTTGTCGTTTCTAATGGCTGAGGAATATTCCATTGTATACATAAACCACATCTTCTTTATCCATTCATCTTTCAATGGGCACCGAGGCTCCTTCTCTATTCTGTTCCATTGATCTATGTGTCTGTTTTTGTGCCAGTACCACACTGTCTTGATGACCACAGTTTTGTAGTACAACTGAAATCTGGCCAATGCCCTCGGCTCTGGTTTTCTTTTTCAATATTCCCTGGATATTCGGGGTCTTTTCTGATTCCACACAAATCTTAAGATGGTTCATTCCAACTCTCTGAAAAAAGTCCATGGTATTTTGATAGGGATTGCATTAAGTGTGTAAACTGCCTTGGGTAGCATTGACATTTTCACAATATTAATTCTGCCAATCCGTGAGCATGGAATATTTTTCCATCTCTTTGTGTCTTCCTCAATTTCTTTCAGAAGGTTTCTGTAGTTTTTAGGGTATAGATCCTTTACCTCTTTGGTTAGGTTTATTCCTAGGTATCTTTTCCTTTGGGTGCAATTGTAAATGGGATTGATTCCTTAATTTCTCTTTCTTCAGTCTCATTGTTAGTGTATAGAAATGCCACTGACTTCTGGGCATTGATCTTGTATCCTGCCACACTGCCAAATTGCTGTATGAGTTTTAGCAATCTTGGGGTGGAGTCTTTTGGGTTTTCTGTGTACAATATAATGTCATCTGCAAAGCAGGAGAGTTTGGCTTCTTCTTTGTCAATGTGAATACCTTTTATTTCTTTTTGTTGCCTGATTGCTGAGGCTGGGACTTCTAGTACTATGTTGAATAGCAGTGGTGAGAGTGGACATCCCTGTCGTGTTCCTGATCGTAGGGGAAAGGCTCCCAGTGCTTCCCCATTGATAATGATACTTGCTGTGGGCTTTTCATAGATGGCTTTTAAGATGCTGAGGAATGTTCCCTCTATCCCTACACTCTGAAGAGTTTTGATCAGGAATGGATGCTGTATTTTGTCAAATGCTTTCTCTGCATCTATTGAGAGGATCCTATGGTTCTTGTTTTTTTCTGTTTTGATATGATCTATCACATTGATTGCTTTATGAGTGTTGAACCAGCCTTGCATCCCAGAGATAAATCCCACTTGGTCACGGTGAGTAATCTTCTTAATGCATTGTTGGATCCTATTGGCTAGTATCTTGTTGAGAAGTTTTGCATCTGTGTTCATCAGGGATAATGGTCTATAATTCTCCTTTTTTGGTTGGGTCTTATGGTTTTGTAATTAAGGTGATGCTGGCCTCATAGAACTAGTTTGGAAGTATTTTATCCCTTTCTATCTTTCAAGAACAGCTTTAGTAGAATAGATATTGTTTCTTCTTTAAATGTTTGATAGAATTCCCCTGGGAAGCCATCTGGCCCTGGACTTTTGTGTCTTGGGAGGTTTTTGATGACTGCTTCAATTTCCCCCTGGTTATTGACCTGTTCAGGTTTTCTATTTCTTCCTGCTCCACATTTGGTAGTTTGTGGTTTTCTAGAAATGCATCCGTTTCTTCTAGATTGCCTAATTTATTGGCCTGTAGCTGCTCATAATATATTTTTAAAATTGTATTTCCTTGGTGTTGGTTGTGATCTCTCCTTTTTCATTCTTGATTTTATTAATTTGAGTCTTTTCTCTTTTGTTTTTAATATGGCTGGCTAATGGTTTTCTATCTTATTAATTCTTTCAAAGAACCAGCTCCTGGTTTTGTTGATCTGTTCTACTACAGTTCTTCTGGTCTCTATTTCATGGAGTTCTGCTTGAATCTTTATTAACTCTCATCTCTGGTTGGTGCAGGTTTTATCGGCTGTTCTTTCTCCAGTCCCTTTAGGTGCGAGGTTAGCTAGCTTGTGTATTTTCCAATTCTTTGAGGGATGCTTGTATTGTGATGTATTTCCCTCTTAGGACTGCTTTTGCTGTATCCCAAAGATTTTGAACAGTTGTATTTTCATTTTCATTAGTTTCTATGAATCTTTTTAATTCTCTAATTCCTGGTTGACCCTTTTATCTTTTAGCAGGATGCTCTTTAACCTCCACATGTTTGAGTTTCTTCCAAATTTCTTCTTGTGACTGAGTTCAAGTTTCAAAGCATCATGGTCTGAAAATATGCAGGGGACAATCTAAATATTTTGGTATCTGTTAAGACCTGATATGTGGTTTATTCTGGAGAAAGTTCCATGTGCACTTGAGAAGAATGTCTATTCAGTTGCGTCTGGATGTAAAGTTCTGTAAATATCTGTGAAATCCATCTGGTCCAGTGTATCATTTAAAGCTCTTGTTTTTTGGAGATAATGTGCTTGAATATCTGTCATTTGCAGAAAACGCCATGTTGAAGTCTCCCAGTATTAGTGTATTATTATCTAAGTATGTCTTTACTTTGGTCATTATCTAAGTATGTCTTTACATTTGGTCATATACTTGGCAGCTCCCCCATTGGGGCATAAATATTCATTATTGTCAGGTCCTCTTGTTGGATAGACCCTTTAAGTATGATCTAGTGTCCCTCTTCATCTCTTACTACAGTCTTTGGGATAAACTCTAATTTATCTGATATGAGGATGGTTACCCCTGCTTTCTTTTGAGGACCATTTGAATGGTAAATGGTTCTCCAACCTTTTATTTTCAGGCTGGAGGTGTCCTTAGGCCTAAAATGAGTCTCTTGTAGACAGCAAATGGGTCTTGCTTTTTTTATCTAGTCTGAAACCCTGCGTCTTTTGATGGGATCATTAAGCCCATTCACGTTCAGAGTTACTATTAAAGGTATGAATTTATTGTCATCATAATACCTATTCAGTCCCTGTTTTTGTGGATTATTTCTTTATGCTTCCTCTTTCTTTTACAGGGTCCTCCTTAATATTTCTTGCAGAGCTGGTTTGGTGGTCACATATTCTTTCAGTTTCTGCCTATCTTGGCAGCTCTTTATCTCTCCTATTCTGAATGAGACCCTTGCTGGATAGAGTATTCTTGGCTGCATGTTCTCATTTATGACCCTGAATATATCCTGCCAACCCTTTCTGACCTGCCAGGTCTCTGTGGACAGGTCTGCTGTTAATCTAATACTTCTCCCCATATAAGTTAGGGATCTCTTGTCTCTTGCTGCTTTAAGGATTTTCTCTTTATCTTTGGAATTTGCAAGTTTCATATTAAATGTCGAGGTGTTGAACGGCTTTTATTGATTTTAGGGGGGACCTCTTTATCTCCTAGATCTGAATGCCTGTTTCCCTCCTCAAATTAGGGAAGTTCTCAGCTATGGTTTGTTCAAACACTTTCTGGACTCTGTCCCTCTCAGAGCCCTCTGGAACCCCAATTATATGTAGATTTTTTTCTTCTGAGGCTGTCATTTATTTCCCTTAACCTTTCCTCATGGTCTTTTAATTGTTTTTCCTTTTTTTCCTCAGCTTCCTTCCTTGCCATCAACTTGTCTTCTATGCTGCTCACTCTTCATTCTACCTCCTTAACCCTGGTCGTTAGGACCTCCAATTTGGATTGTGTCTCATTTAATTGATTTTTTAATTTCGGCCTGATTAGATCTAAATTCTCTAGTCATGAAGTCTCTTGATCCCTTTATGCTTTTTTCCAGAGTCACCAGTGGCTTTATAGTTGTGCTTCTGAATTGGCATTTTGACATCAAATTGTAATCCAAATTCTGTAACTCTGTGGAGAGAGTACTGTTTCTGATTCTTTCTTTTGTGATGAGTTCTTTTTTCTAGTCATTTTGCTCAGTGCAGAGTGGCTGTATGAATGGGCTGCATCAAGAATATCAACCACAACCTAAGTAAATCTCACCCTAGATGATTCTGCTGAGGTCAGAGACCAGAAATTGAAAACAAATTTCAGAATGAAATAAAACAAAAGGACCCCTAAAGTGAAAAAGAAATTTTAAAAGAAAGTAGTAAAGAATAAAAGGCCAAGAATCCTAAAGAAGAAAAGGAAAAAAAAAAAAGAAAGAAGAAGAAAAGAAGGGGGGACTGGGAGATGGTGGTGATGACAAAGTTGCAGTGGAGGGAGAATGTAGTCTACCTGAGGGGTTCTAGGGGGTGATCCTCCTCTTGGTTCTGAGTATATTAAGTTCTGTATGTCAGAAGATGCTCAGTCCCAAATTTATATAAACCAGAAATACTTGTAGAGGGCCCCAGTATTTACCACCAAAACATAAATGAGATAAAAGAATGGGAATGAGGAGTCTCACAGAATGAACCAGCATGGTATACCACTTGGTTCTGGGTGCATACTGGTCATGTCTTAGAAGGTATTAACTTCTGCCATTGTAGAACAAAATGAGGCAGAGAAAACAAAAAACACAAAACAAAACAAAAATATATCTTGTATATCTCTCAAAATTAAGTTGAGTATGTTGAAGGGAATCTAGAAGTGGAAAGTATATCTAGGACCTGTAATTGTAGAAATATGAAAGTCAAAAAGGAAGAATCCTAAAAATGAAGGGGTGGTAAAATATTGTTGTTAAACTGGGAAAGGAGAAAAGATATTGGAATTTTTTAGTCTAATGTAAAGAGTTGTAATGGAAAAAGGAAAAAAAAATTTTAAAGGGGGAGGAACCCTCTAGTTCTATATACTATATTCCCTCGATTTTCCCTTGGTCCTGGAGCTTTCCAGCACTGCTTGGTCAAGGACTTGCTCTTCCCTTGTCCTTCCAGCGGGTCTTCTGGGGGAGGGGCTGCTGTACTGACTCTCAGGTGTGTGCACCTGGGGGAGATGCCCCGCCCCCTTCCAGGTGCTGGGCTCAGTGTGCCTGTTTACCCCATGAGGCCTCTGTCTCCTGGCGGTCCCATCCCTCCCAGGCACGCGGTGACACAAGGAGGAACAACACCACTGGCGGCGGCCAGCTCTCCAGTTCTGGGGTCAACTCCCACAGTAACTACCACAGTCTCCCAGTCCACACTGGCCTGGATGCTCTGGGGGTGGGGGGCACTGACCTGTACAGCTTGGGGGCATCCTGCGGCAGGAGAGTCCTCGCTGTCCTGGGCCCTCCCCGCCTCCACCTGTCCCAGGGGAGGCAGGATCCTGAGCTGTGTCCCTCAGTGCCCTGGGATCTGGGGCCTGTGCTGCTGCATCGTGCTGCCAGGGCCGCAGCTCCCGAAGGCATCAGGGTGCAGCCCTCTCCACCCAGAGCCCTTGCCTGATCCACCAGATTCTCCCCAAGGTCCTGCAGGTGCATGCTCCAGCCATTTACTGAGCTCGGCCGCAGTGTGTGTGTGCTCTCCCCCAGGCACACTTCCTTTGCTAGTGACCCGGGGAGACTGGAGGCTCCACTGCCCCTCCTGTGGTCCTGCCCGAGTTCCTTGCTAAGTGACTTTCCCTCCAGGAAGAATCCGGTGCAGACTTTTAAAGTTCCTGGTTCTCCGGGGCTGGGTTTCCCTGTCCCTGAGGCTCCTGCCACCCCCACTGGATTCTTTTTTTATTTTTATTTTTCCACCTTCCAACCTTGTTAGAAGTGAAAACCCTT
The DNA here is from genome assembly GCF_905146905.1 of Nyctereutes procyonoides. Lineage (NCBI taxonomy): Eukaryota > Metazoa > Chordata > Mammalia > Carnivora > Canidae > Nyctereutes > Nyctereutes procyonoides. The sequence continues at coordinate 13,588,695 of NW_026575136.1, read as the reverse complement.
CTCTCTGTAGCATTCCATCTGTTCTCTCTTTAAACCTCAGGTCAATTTGTAGGTTTTCAGGATGAGTTGAAAATAATCTAGGTAAGTTGTGGGGGCAGGTGAGGTGAGGACCCTACTCCTCCACCATCTTGCCTGTTCTCAAATAAAATCTTTAAAAAAAAATTCTGTTTTGAATTCTGTGATACATAGATTATGTAGACATGTGTTACTTAAATTATATGTATTGGGGAATTTTCTAGATATATTTCTGTTATTGACTTCTGTTTTAGTCCATTGTGATCAGAGAGTACAGCTTTTTAAATTTATTGAAACTTATTTTGGGACCAGAATATAGTCTGTTTTGATAATGTGTCATGTGCACATGAATATAATGTCTATCCTGCTGTTGTTGGGTGGAGTGTTCTATATGTGTGAATTAGGGCAAATGACTGATCGTGTTGTTCAAGTATTCTACATCTTTAGTGATTTTCCATATACTTGGTATATCAACTTGGTAGGGAGGGGTATTGAATCATTTATTATAATTAGAGAGTTTTCTGTTTCTCACTGAGGTTCTCTTAATTTTGTTTCACATATTTGGAAGTTCTATTATTAGGTACACACACATTTAGGATTATGTCTTCTTGATAAAATGATCTTTTTATCATCATTTTTCTCTGATAGTACTCTTTGTTTTGAAATTGATTTTGAAATTAATATGCTAAATTCAGCTTTATTTCAATTAGTGTTATCATGGTGTATCTTTCCCTGTCTTTATACATTTAACCCATTCTTGTTTTATACTTAAAGTGAATTTCTTGTGGGTGGCATACAGTTGGGTCTTACATTCTTAACCAATGTGACAATCTCTACTTTAAAATGGAGGTGTTTGGGTACTTTAGATTTTGGGCTTAGGATAATTAAATTTTATGTGGTTATTCCTTTGTTGGGTTTAACTCTACTAGATTACTATTTGATTTTTATTTATTCTAGCTGTTCTTTATTTTTGTTTTCCTCTTTTCCTGTCTTCTTTTGAGCTTAAAAAAATGATTATATCTCCTTTGTCAGTTTAACAGAGACAAATTTTTGGCTTATTTTAGTAGTATGTTAAGCCTTATAGCGTACATCTTCAGCTTACTACAGTCTACTTTTAAGTGATATTATATTGCTTCATATACAGCATAAGCTTATAAAATTATGCTTCTGTTTCTCATACTCTTTGATTATTAACTTTAAATAACTGATTATATTTTAGAAATTCATATAAATAAAATAAAATAAGTGTATAAAAATAGTCTTTATACTTGCCTTTATACTTATAATTCGTAGTACTCCTCGTTTCTTTGTGTAGCTCTAGGTATTTTCCTGGCACTATTTTTTGTATGCTTAAAGGACTTCCTTTCATATATCTTATAATGTAAGTTTAATGTTACTGAATTTTAAAAATTTTTTGTAAGCCTGAAAAAAATCTTTATTTTGTTTTCTTTGCTGAAAATTATTTTTTTTCTAAATAAAGAACTCCAGGTTGCCAATTTTTCCTTCAATAATTTAATGATGTTAAATGATCTATCACTATCTTCCAGTTTGCATTGTTTCCACAAAGAAATCTGTTGCCATCTTGATTTTTATTCTATTGTTGATAATGTGTCTTTTTCCTCTGACTAATTTTAAAATTTCCTTTTTTATCGTTGAGTTTAAGGAACTGATTAGGATGAGTCTTGGAATAGTTTTCTTTATCTTTCTGATACATGGATTTTATTGATGAGCTTCTTGGGTCTGTGGATTTATAGTTTTCATCAAATTTAGAAATTTTTCAGCAAGTATTTCTTCAATATCTGCATGTTTCCTTCCCAATGCTTTAGAGATATGTTAGGCTATGTTAGTGGTTTTATTCTTTGTGTTTCATTTTAGAGAGTTTATGTTGCTGTGTACTGATGAACATATTAATATCTAGAATGCCAATCTTTAAAGATATCACGTTTTTCAAACAGAAATATAGACTGAAACAGAAGTATAGACTCAAACCTAATCAAAATCTGAATTTTCGTTTTATTTTATTATTTTTTTAAATTTATTTTTCTGATGGGCTAACAATGTAAGGGGTCAAGAATAACTAAGACAACTTAAAGGATACAAATAATAGGAAACCTATCCTGTTAAATATCAAAACTTACAAATATGTAATCATTAAGTGAGTATGATATTGGTAGAAGTATCCTAAACAGTATAATAAAACAAATTACTGGACCTAAAAATAGGACCAATGATATATGAGCTTTTTTCTTTAAAAAAAAAAAGGATGGTGCTGAAAAGCTAAGTAGAAAGGATAGCTGTCTCAACAAAAGGTCCTGGGACAGTTGGATATCCATATTGGAAAATGAAACTAGACATCTACAAATCACCATACATAACAATCAATTATAAAATTGTATTTTAATATATGAAAGACAAAACAATTAATCTTCTGGAAAGTAAAATAGGGGAATATCTTCAGAATTTCCACATATGAAAGAATGAAATTAGACACCTATCAAAAATTAACTTGAAGTGGGTTAAACAACATAATATATGAAGCCATAAAACTCTTAAAAGAAAAGATAAGGAAAAAGCTCCTTGACATTGGTCTAGCAAATTACTTTTTGAATATGACACCAAAAGTGCAAGCAAGAAAAGAAAAAATTTACAAGTGTGACTATAATATCCAAAATATATAAGGAATGTGTATCACTCAAAAGCAAAAATATACACAAAAATGGGTGATTGACCTGAATAGGCATTTTTCCAAAGAAGATATTCAAATCATTAATAGGTACACAAAAAGATGCTCAAGGTCACTAATTATCAGAGAAATGTAAATCATAACCACAATGAGAATGTGAACTGGTGCAGCCACTCTGGAAAAGTGTGTGGAGGCTCCTCAAAGAGTTAAAAATAGACCTGCCCTACGACCCAGCAATTGCACTGCTGGGGATTTACCCCAAAGATACAGAAGCAGTGAAATGCCATGACACCTGCACCCCGATGTTCACAGCAGCAATGTCCACAATCACCAAACTGTGGAAGGAACCGTGGTGTCCTCCAACAGAATGATGGATAGAGAAGCCGTGGTCTATGTATTCTCAGCCATTAGAAGCGACAGATACCCACCATTTGCTTCGACATGGATGGAACTGGAGGGTATTATGCTGAGTGAAATAAGTCAATCGGAGAAGGACAAACATTATATGGTCTCATTCATTTGGGGAATATAAAAGATAGTGAAAGGGAATAAAGGGTAAAGGAGAAAAAAATGAGTGGGAAATATCAGAAAGGAAGACAGAACATGAGAGACACCTAATTCTGGAAAACGAACAAGGGGTGGTGGAAGGGGAGGTGGGCAGGGGGTGGGGGTGACTGGGGGATGGGCACTGAGGGGGGCACTTGATGGGATGAGCACTGGGTATTATGCTATATGTTGGCAAGTTGAACTAAAAAAAATCATAACCACAATGAGATGCCATATCACACTTTTCAGAATGGCTATTCAAAAAGACAAACAACTACTGCTGGTGAAGAAATGGAGAAAAGAGAACCATGTTTTAGTATTGGTGGAATGTAAATTGGTGGAGCCACTATGGAAAACAGTATGGATGTTCCCTCAGAAAGTTTAAAACAGAGCTGTCATGTGATCCAGTAATTCTAGGTAGATATCCAGAGGAAAGGAAAACAGGATCTCAAAGAGGTGTCTGCACTCCCATATCCATTGCAGCATTATTCACAATAGCCAAGACGTGGAAAAAGAAAACCTGTTGTCTATATACAAAAAAATAGAATATTATTTAGCCATAAAAAAAGAAGAAAATCCTGCCATTTGCAGTGATATGGATGAAGCCTGAAGGCATTATGCAAAGTGAAATAAGTCAGACAGAGAAAGACAAATACTGTTTGATCTCTCTTATATGTGGAATGTAAAAAAGTTGAATTCAGAAACAGAGAGTAGATTGTTGGTTGCAAAGGGCTTGGGGGTGGGGAAAATGAGTACATCTTGGCCAAAGGATATAAACTTCCAGTTATAAAATGAACAAGTTCTGGAGATCTAATGTACGGCATCGTGACTGTAGTTAACAATACTGAATTGTGTGTGTGTGTGTGTGTGTGTGTGTATATATATATATACATAAAATGATTTCCAAAGTTGAAAGTGCTATAATAAAACACTAATAATAAGTCATGCTAAATTAAGTAGGTATGTTTCCACTCAGATATACGCAAACACATGTATGGTATCTTTCTTATTTTTTCTTATTTGTTATTTTTAACTTTAATACTAGAGATTTCCTGCCTGTAAGGGACTGGTTCAACTTGGACCAAACTGCAATCCCAGAGTTTGTGGCCATTCAAAGCTGCCCTGTGAATTAGCCCTTTACTTCTTTTACAATGCTTTAATTGTATTTTAAGTTTATTCCCCTTTCAGTGTTTTCCTCCAAAAAGCCAATCATACTCCAAATTCCTGAGCTTTGAAACCTCCTTGAAGAAAAGAGAAGTCATAATAAATGATATCATCACCACCATTTGTTCCTCGGTCTTCTCCCCTCTCACTGGCTCCCCGTCTGCTTCAGCGCTTGCCAAAGACCAGCTGCCTTCTGCTTGACCTTCCTGCTGGTCTGGAAGTCTCTTTAAACATGCTGTGCAGTCTCTAGGTGACCACTTCTCTTGGGGGTGCGGAGGGGCTGCATGGTTCCTGCCAGGTTGGCTTGCCTTCTTAACCTCTTTGGAATTCCGGCACACAAATTTTCTCTATCTAAACAAATATGTATATATATTATTTATTTATCTCTACTTCCAAGGTATGAGACCGAAGAGTTCTTCTATTACTGATAGTTGATCGCCATCTTATTAATTTTTATCAATCTAAAGGTAAACAGTTTGTACCTTGTTGGTTTAGTGTACATTTTTTGATACCTGGTAAGGCTGATCATCTCTTTAAAAATATTCACTGTGCATTCGTATTTTTTTTTCTGTGAACTACTGCTTTATAACGTGTGCTCATATTTCCATTGGGTTGTTTTCTTTTCACACATAAATATTGAAATAGGAACTCCTTATAGATTTTGATAATTAGAACTTTGACTATTGTACCTATTGCATATATATATATGCAATATATATATGCAACATATATATATATTCTTTCTGCTATTTAACTTTTGTTGCAGAGTCTTTTCTTGAAAAGAAGTTTTAAACTTTTAAATAATATTTGATGGTCTTTCCTACTATGTTTATATACTTTATATGCAATATATATATATATATATATATTCTTTCTGCTATTTAACTTTTGTTGCAGAGTCTTTTCTTGAAAAGAAGTTTTAAACTTTTAAATAATATTTGATGGTCTTTCCTACTATGTTTCTTGGCTTGCTCTCAATATTCTTGCTAACCCCAGGGTGGTGATAGAAGTTATACTATATTATTATATTTAGTGCTACTAATGTTATAGTTTTAGAGTTTATATTTCTAATTCACCTGGAATATATTTATTTGTTCACATTTCTATGCTGTGAAATAAGAATAACCTTTTCCCCAAATGTTTAGCTTGGCTCAATGATTTTTTACTGAATAGTCCATCCTTGCCCCTGATTTGAAAAGTCCTCTATGTCATTCCTACATGTGTGTATGTATGAGTTTACACATGTACTTCTGTTTCTGTACTTTCCATTTTACTCATTAATCTCACAGGGTTTCCCTAGAACTAGAGGAGAAACGGAAGTCACCCAGAGATCCTGAGAAGAGAGAAAAAGACAGGAGTGAGGAGAAGCGAGATGTTTCAGTATAGACATTTAAATAAAAAAATCTATATCTATATATCTATATCTATCTATATCTATATCTATATCTATATCTATATCTATCTATATCTATATCTATGTTGGACTATGTGAATGTGTGACAAATTCAAAAGTTAAACTAAAAATATTAAACTAGGGGCACCTGAGTGGCTCAGTGGTTGAGCATCTGTCTTTGGCTCAGGTCATGATCTTGGGGTCCTGGGATTGAGTCCCACATCAGGCTCCCTGCAGGGAGCCTGCTTCTTCCTCTGCCTATTTCTCTGTCTCTCTGTGTCTTTCATGAATAAATAAATAAAATCTTTAAAAAATTCAAACTAATCATAAACTAAAAACTACACAAACTTCTGGTGTTGCTTTTTTGTTTGTTTGTTTCCCCCCAATGTTTATTTTTATTTTAAATTTCTCCTTGATTACTTTAGAATTATTCCTTTAATGCTGTGTGTGTGGTGGTGGGTGTGTCTCAATGTATGTTACTACATTGTGTTTGAAAGTAGAAAGTTAAATCTATGTTTTCGAAAGTCATTGTTTAGATTTCTGGTGTTTCATCCACTAATAACTAATTTTAAAGGAGTGGAATATTTTTCTGGTAGTTTGCCTGGCATGGTTGAGACAGAATGTTGCTGGAATTCTCCCCTATGGCTTTGGCTTGCATATATGCTGTTTCATTTGCATATTGCCTCAAGGGAATTGGTATTTGACTACAAGAAGTTTGACCCAGCCCACATGGGCCATCTGGGAGAGGAGTCTCACTAGTCAGTCACTCAGTGACTGAAATGTGAGAAAAGATTGAGAGCCAAGATTGCTTTCTTTTGAATCTCTCACATGGATTGATGTAGACTGGAGAATCGTTACCTATTTGCAGTGGATTTGGCCATTATGAATAATAGTGGATTTCCTAGTTTCAGAATCACCTTTGGATTCTGAGTGTAGCTCATAATATTCCATTTTATAATGTTTTGTATTTAATAAACTTTTTATTTGAGAATAAGAATTTACATAATTATTATATAATTGTATAATTCTTCTATATGAATTATAGAAGATAATGCTATAATATAATGCTCTATCTACTACCTTTCATATGGTAAATATTAGTTTTAGGTAAGCAGATGATCCGTATTGTGGCTCTTCATAGAAAATATCACTTGTCAAACCAAAAGTTACTTTTTCACTCTAGTAAAATTGAGCTAGAAAATGTGATTTGTAGAAGAATTTTAAGGGAGAAAAAAAAAGGATGTTAATAATGCCAAAAAGAGCAGAAATTTCTGTAAAAATTTAAGAAATAGTTAATATAATAATTTAAATATTCTTGACTTCAGTGATGAGCATCCTTTCTATACCTATCAGTAAGTGGGGATGACTCCTGAAATTCTTTTTGTCATATTTGCCCAACTAAGAGTCTGCAAGTTTTAAGCTGCAATCTCTGGCCAGTACATATTTATAGAAATCATTTCTCTTTCTACTTCATTTAACCAATATCTAGCTATTCTATTGCTAATGGATACTGCGGATAATTTAAAATCTATCCCATAGGGCAAGAGCTGGTCTCAGATTGCTACCATTACATTTATGGAGTATCCATTTAGTGGTAAATCTACTAAATGTTTGACGTAATTTTTGATATGTTACTATCTGTTTTCCACATGAGTTTTTGTTTCTTTGCTTGTCTCCCTGTACTAAACACTTTCTTAGAGCCATGGGTGAGGAAGGCCTCCTGGGTGAGGCCTCTCCTCCCAGGAAACAGAAGAGCAGTCCACTTTCTAGAGGGCAGCCTGGGTGTGCTGTGCCGGCCTCTTCCCAGCCCAGGTGGCTATCTGGAGGCATGCACGGTGGTGGGAACGTGTGCTGTAGGGTTTCCTACTCAACTGACTGTCCATTGTTGCGGGATACCTCGTGTATTAGTGGGACCCAGACAACCTCTCAAGTATGGAGGCTCATGGCAGCACTTTGAGACATCGCTAGAATTATTTCCAGTGGTCAGAACCTCTCGACCTGCCTAACTGAACCCTCCCAACTCTCCCTGTCTTTTCTCCAAGCTGCAGATCACTAGGCCGATTGATATTCTACCTTTAATTACCATCTGCTTTATTTGTATGCGGATTATTTACTTTTATGAGCCTCTGTGGAAATCCCAGTGCTGGGAGCTCTGGGAGTAGGACTGGAACAATGCTGTCTCTGTTTTGACTTTCTTCTCTTTGGGCAAACTCCAACAAAAGTTGGTTCACTTCACTTTTGGAAAACATCTCTTGGTGCAGTTCCCTCAATCTTCCATAATTCTAAGTGAAGTTCCTGCTCACATTCCTCTGAAGCCCTTGGCTTCTCCCACTCTACTTACAACGTCACTTCCTCTGGGTGTGTACCTGGCCCCTGAGCAATACTGCCCTCCAGCCCTACCACCATAGGCCAGATCTCAGCTCCTCCTTCCAGAACTGTTGCCACTGCCTTTGGAGCGCTCTCCTCTTTTCTCTTTGCTTTCTTCTTATCTGCATCTCCTTGACAAATTATTTTTCCTAAAATATTTTTTTCCTTCTGTTACTTTCCAAGGACCCAGATTGTTCTTGGTAACTCTTCAAGTAAAAAATAAGTTCTTGTGCATCAAGCTCGCCCTGACTTTTGTGTTCCGGGCAGTCTGGGCTATGTAGTGCACCCCAGCCTCTCCCTGGACCCCTGGATCTTTAAGCCATCTTACATTTGACAATTGTAAGTCCCACTCCACTCAAGTTTTAGCCTACTCTATAGCTCCTCTGTGAAGTCTTCTTTGAGAGTTAAATCTTCATTCCATAGCCTTTCCCTTCTCAGTTCTAAGAGCATTGAAAATCTAACACGTAATTTAATGTTTTTATCTTCTTCTGGTTATTTTGTTTTGTATCTGTTAGGAAGGACACTTGGTCACTTAGAAGAGACTTGAATACAGTGGCCTGAATATGACAGATACTTGTTTCTCACGTAACGAGATGTCAGGAGGTAAGGAGCTCATAGTTGCCACAGTGGCTCCTTGTGGCTCTCTGTTCTTTGGTCCCCTCAGGTCTGGTCCACAACTAAGGCAATGCTGCCTTACTTTGACAAGAAGAAAGAAGTGGACTACGTGACTAGCCTATTTTGAAGAGCTTTTCTGGAAGTGCTGTCCATTGAAAGGCCACCATCTTCTGCAAGGGAAATGTAACCTTTGAGACATTCCTATCACTGCTCCGCCAAATCTAGGGATTCTGTTAGTAGGGAGTAAGGCAAGATGGTTACCATGGGCTCCTCCCAGTCCACATGACACACGCATCCATGTAAGGCTCCCCCTTCCCTGTAGTTCCAGGGACACAGTAGATGTCTGCTTTGCTTTCCCAAGCAGTGGCCACATAGGTCAACTATGTTTCACAAATCAAGATTTGGTCAGGAAGGCTTTCTACTTTGTCTCATATTCTTAGAGAAATATGTACACAGAGATAAAAAAAATTAAAACCGATGTAGAAGACAAAAATAGATGTGAAACTTGTTTATTTATGAACACTGCTTTGTTCTGTTGAAGAAGACAATCATGGAGGTGTATCTGGATTTTAATACTAGACTATTGGGTTATCATATTCCACGAATGTCTAGTAAATACTCTTCAGCGTGGCACACAGTTCTGGGACTACGTCACATGAGATTCTTTTGACATTCATCTTAAATTTGCCAGGTTTGGGGGGCAATTAATGCCGAGGTTGTCTCAGCCAAGTAAACTGGCTTTGCATTCTTCTCAGAATTTAAACAAAGAATATGCATGATAAATATTTGCTGTTAGTGATGCTGTTGCGGAGGGTCATTAGGACCTTCAGCTGGAGGGTGTTTTCCTACCTTTGTCAGACACAAAGCAGGTCTCCTTTTGTCTCCTGATCACAACTCTAATTTTCCCAGCTGGATGAATTCACCAAGTTGAGAATCTGAGAGGCCTTAACATTAGCAGAATCTACAAAGCGCCAGAGGGGCACAAAACCCGCGTAGGAAACGGTTGCTCTCCAGGCTTGGCGGGGTGGTTGCCACAGCTACCAAAGCTGCTGATTTCTCTGCTTTGTGTTCATGTGGGAAGAGAAGCTTTCAAGGTGACAGTGGCTTCATTATATAACTGACATTGCATTGCAATTCATTTGCTTTAATATCCACATTTAAATCTATGGTACCCAGTCCTAAATAGGACTTTTCTTTGGGAACGATGTTAGGTGGGGGCTGGACAAAGTTTTATACAATCAGGATGACAGATCATAGAGTGAATGAATCTGTGATTATGATTATGATTTTTCCCTGGACCCTGTGACCATGCGTCCCATGGCTTGAACAGACATTAGGGAGCTCGCTGCCTTGCTGCATCCACCACAAAGAGAATATGAGAACCCTTGATTCATATCCATACACATTATATGCGCCAATTCTAAAATAGCAATTAAGATGAAATCACAACAGCATGTTCTTGGTGAAGTTTAAGTAGATATCCATGCATAATTAACTGGAGAATCATTCTGAAGCCTTGAAGTTCCACAATTTATTTAATGATCTTTAAGCGCTATGTATAAAATATTAATTGCAGTTGAGTAGGCTTCACTTAAAACGAAATCCTATACATAATATAATTGATGTATGACCTTCTCTAGGTGAAACTGTAGTGACAGGTGTGTAAGAATGCAGTAACAGTGGGTTTACAGTTTATTTCCATTTCTTTTCATAAATATATATTATCAGTGATAAACAAGTCTCTAAATTCCTACTGCTGTCTTGTCTCCAATCTCCGTTTTGAAGAGAATGTGTTTTGTCCCTTCTTTTTTGACGGAATGGTATTATCAACAGCAAAATACTCTGTGGTTTTTCATTTGTTTTGTTTTGGCTAATAAGGGGCAGCTGAAGCACTGTTTATGAAAGTTAGCTAATTTTCCTTTATTAAAAGAAGGCTCCCTTGACCACTATTTGCAGTTTGTTAGCAGCTTCTATCAGGCCTTCGGTGCGAAGGCAACAATTTTTTGGAGCACCTGTTAGGTTTTTCTCTCACTTTGTGTATATTGTCTTTTTTAATATAACACGATTACATATTATTATGTTGTTTATTGAGCTCACTGTTAAGTATTACTATTATTATTTTTAAAGATTTACTTATCTATTCATGAGAGACAGAGAGAGAGAAAGGCAGAGACAGAGGCAGAGGGAGAAGCAGGCTCTTTGCAGGAGCCCGAATGGGGACTTGATCCTGGACCCCGGGGTCACGACCTGGGCACAGCCGCCCAACTGCTGCGCCACCCAGGTGCCCCACTATTAAGTATTATTAATTTCTTCTACAGATGAGGCTAACGAGAGGATTTTCACATCCACAATCAGCAAGCCAGTAGAAAAGACATAGTGGTCTTTCTAACAGAGACATGGGTCTTTCTAATCCCAAACCCCTTGTTCTTTTCATCAACTCGGGGAGACAGACTCCACCAAGATGACTTCAAATGTGGAGTGATGGTATGCCATAATTCTCTTTTGTTTTAATTTTCAGCAATCATTAAATTGCCTACACGGAATTTGATGTAAACATGGTTAAATATAATCTGGATGCCAGGTTTCAACTCCTGCAGCCGTTTCCCCTGTCTTGCCACAAAGACCTCTAGTTTTCTTTGGGGGGTCCTTTTGGGTCCAGGGAAGCTGTAGTTTAAACGATGCATCGTATGAGCGAGGCTGAGCCAATCAGCTCTCTTTTCCCCTGGTCCAATGATTAGTTCAACAACTCAGCCTGGTACTTTAGTTTATCTAATTAGTATGAGTCTCAAGACTTACTTTGGAATGCTGTTCAGTTAATTTCCCCACCCCACTGACTTCAGACTAGGGCATACAACTGACTTTGGTCAATGACCTAAGAAGTAGCGTGCACCACGTGGGAGTTGGAGCTGTAAGAACCCGCACGGTGGTTTGCACTGTGTTCCCCCCACCCTCTCCACAACTCTGGCAATGTTCCCCAGGGGCTGCTCCATCAGCCTGGGTCCAGGAATAAGGACTATGTGAAACAGAACCACAGTTGACCTACAGGAGAAATGTATATTGAATGGCGCCTGGATGGCTCAATCCATTAAGTATCCGACTCTTGGTTTGGCTCAGGTCATGATCTTGGGGTCCTGGGATCAAGCCCCACTTTGGGCTTCTGGCTCAGTTGGGATTATGTGTGAGGATTTTCTCTCCCTCCACCTCTCCCACTATGCATGCACGCATACTGCCCACCCCCCCAAGTAAATAAATAAATCTGTAAAAAAAAAAAGAAAGAAAGAAAGAAAAATAATTTTTTGTTGATGTGAGCCATTGAAATGTGGGAGTTTTTGTTTTCTCTGCCGTATAACTTAGTGTAAACTGTAGGTGAGCCTTGGAAGAGCTGAAGCCATTTTTGCCTCGTGAAGTCAGTCTAATGACAAAGCTAGCATAAGAAGGAAGCAGAGGTAGGGAAATCATAGAGAAAGACGGAAGGAATTCTAATGACGTCACAAACCCTTGGCTCATGGCTGTAATCATCCCTACAACTGAATTTTTTATTTAAGTGAATCAATAACTTTAAAAAAATTATTTATTTGTGTGAGAGAGCATGAGGAGAGGGGAAGGGTGAGGAGGAGAAGGAGAAGCAAACTCCCCACTAAGCAGGAAGCCCCATGCAGGGCTTGACCCAGGACCCTGGGATCAGGACCTGAGCCACCCAAGTACTCCTAAGTCAATCAATATATTTGCTTAAGGTCATTTTAGTTCAGTTTTCTGTTACTTGTGACCAAAGCAATCCGATTCTTTATGTATGGTAGCACAAATTCCACTTCATTTTCCTGCCCCAGACATCTGAAATAGCCTTGAAGCCAGCCCAAATAATTTAAATAATAGGGCCCTAAAAATCACTAGCTAGATCAATACTGACAGAGGAAGAGAGCCACTCAGTAGGCAAGTTCAGTATAAAAGTAGGTGGGTGCCAAATAAGAGCTATGTAAGCTTCCTAGCCTAGTAATAAAGTTCAAATGATTTCTTCAAGGGTAAGTGAAGAATCTACACTTTTCAAAACTACGCCTATTTGCAAACGTTTAAGCAAAGATTTCTAAAGAGAAAGGCTGGGGAGGCACAAGGGGCTGTGGAGTGATGTCGCGAAAGGTCCCTCCCACATCACAATGAAGGGCCTCAAATACTGGATTCTTTTCCCTGATTAATCATTTTGGGGGGCCCCTGGGTGGCTCAGCCAGTTAAGCTTCTGCCCTGGACTCAGGTCATGATCCCAGGGTCCTGGGATCGAGCCCCTGCTCGGTGGGGAGCCTGCTTCTCCACCCCCCTTCCCGCTCGTGCTTGCTCTCTCTGTCTCTGTCAAATAAATAAATAAAATCTTTAAGAGAAAATAATACCCCTGAATAGTCTCTGTGCACTGAAGTTTGTATTTCATTTTTCATTTTTGTTTCATTTCTTATGTACTTAAAACAGTTGAATAGGGAATACTTTTACATGATTGATACACAATACAAAGTGGTATACGGTAAAAAGTTTAGCTCGCACCTCTACCCTCATCAGCCCCATTTTTCTCTGTCACCAGCAGGTCACCATATTATTAATTACTTAGCATTCTTCTAGAATTTGTTTATGCAGATACGTATTGTTATTTCCCCTCTTTCTTCCATAAAATGTAGCACACTATCTAGACTGTTCTGTATTTTACTGTTTTCGCCCTTGGAAACCTCTTGGAGATCTTTCCTTACCACTAGTTCAAGGGCTTTGCCTTTTTTCCTAACGTTTTCATAGTCCTTTCCCGTGCCGTGCACGCGCAATAATCCCTCTAACCAGCTCCCTCATGATGGAAAGCTGGATTACTTTCAGTTTCTGCTCGTGCACACAGTGCTTTGGATAAATAACCTTTACATATGTTGCTTCATACATGCTCATTGCTTATTTTCAGAGAATGAAAATAAAGCCAAGTCCTAAAAATCGAGTCACCCTCAGTTTTGGCAAGCTCCTCAATCTGAGGGCTCACTCGGGTCATTTTTTGCTACCTAAGGTCGCTAATTTAGCTTTTCGCTCTCCAGCTCATTTAGCCAAGGCAAGTGGCTTTCATTTGTAAGTGAATACAAGCCACCTAGATATTTGGAAAGAAGGGGCCACGTGTTATATATATATCCATAGGGCAACCCAGGACCTCTGCAGAAATGCTACTCCCCCCCTCCAAAAAAAAAAAAAAAAACGATAGAAGAAAGAGTGATTCCCCTAAGAGCCACTACATCCTCCGCACGTGGTTGCTCTGCATCTCTTTTTTAAGTCCAACCTGAGTGCATTCTGTTGCTGAGATACCACTTTAAAATAGCCCATGAAAAAAAAAAATAATAATAAAAAAAATAAAATAGCCCACGGTTGTATAGTATCTACAGCGGTTCTTTTTGGTTGCTGCTGTTGCTTTCTCAATAATTTTGTGGGTGATTAATGGGATTTGGCTTTTGATTATTTATTCTCCCCCCTGCCCAACCCTCCTCCCAATAGTACATTTAAAACATGGTTTTAATTTAATTTAAAATACATACATAAGGGGATCCCTGGGTGGGTCAGCAGTTTGGCGCCTGCCTTTGGCCCAGGGCGCGATCCTGGAGACCTGGGATGGAGTCCCGCGTCGGGTTCCCTGCTTCCGTGGAGCCTGCTTCTCCCTCCTCCTGTGTTTCTGCCTCTCTCTGTCTATCATAAATAAATAAATAAATCTTTAAAAAAATACATACATAAAATACAATAGTACATTTAAAACATGGGTAAGATTTTGTGGGGGTTTTTGTTTGTTTCCTTTGCTTCCTTCTCAGTCACAAGCTATTGGAATATTTAATCAAGTCAACATTTTAGATTAGTAGATCTTTATAGGTTAGTATCTCTACAGGAAACCAGGATTTCCAAGTCCACCCAGTCTGATCTCTGCATACCCCTCTTACAGGGATCACCTTCCCTGAGTCACCTTTCCTGGTTTCAGCTGTTGGCATCGTCACCAGCTCTTCTCAGTGACTCCACCACGCACACTGGGCTCTCCACTGCTCACACGGATCCCTGGATTTCTTTTAGAGTCTGCAGCTCACCCCTCTAGGTTTGCTTTGAAGAGAAAAGTATGAATGGGGAATGGGGCGGGGAGTGTACACACTTACTTTCTTTTCATTGCTTGATTCATTACCATCTTCTTTTTTTTTTCTTTTTTACTGCCTCTATCTTTGCTCCCAAATGCATAAATTCCTGTCCTTCATGGGTCTCTGGGCAAGTAGTTCTTCTTCCAGTGCCTTTATCTACCTTCCAGAATTCCAAAAGCAAAGTCCTCCAAAATGTAGAAGACCTGCTAGTATACTGGGAACAGTTTGTTGGTTCATTATAGTGAGAGGTCAGTCAACATTACTGCAATCCCTTTTTTTATTTTTTATTATTTATTTTATTTTATTTTATTTTATTATTTTATTTTTTAAAAAAGATACTTAAGTTGGTTTAGGATGGTTTTAAATAATTCTTAGATGGGAGATCCCTAGATGGCTCAGTGGTTTAGTGCCTGCCTTTGGTCCAGGGCGTGACCCTGGGGTCCCGGGATCGAGTCCCACGTTGGGCTCCTGCGTGGACCCCGCTTTTCCCTCTACCTGTGTCTCTGCCTCTCTCTCTGTGTCTCTCATGAATAAATAAATAAAATCTTAAAAAAAATAATTCTTAGACGTTTGCTAGTTGTTCTTCCTAATAAGAGTGAAGTAGTTTGGTTTTGTGTTAGTGATGTCTTGCATCAGCCACAAAGGTATGGTCACCCACATATATAAACTGAGTGTTTTAACAGGGCTGCAGAGATAACACTGTGGGTTCATGAATTCAAACTCATTTTCTGATATAAGTGAGAAAAAAAACAAAAACAGGATTCTTTCCAGTGGTCATGGTTACCTTATGATGACTAATCCTCCAAAATACTATTATTTGGACAACAGGATTTTTAAAACAACAAAGGGCAGGAAAAAAAAAAGAAGAAGAAAATATTCAGCAACAAAGAGAGAGGAAATTATGTGTCCCCAGATTGCAGGGCTCAAATTGTTGGTTAAACTGATGGCCTGCCTGATATCTCAAGGCTGATTACTCCGTCCCCAGGGGGATATTATAAACAAGGACTTACTATCAAAATATTTTTTGTTTGTCTGAAAACTAATTTGCCAAGCCTGGAGATCAGAGGAAGAGGCAGATGGGAAAGGCAACCTGCTCCGCTGCCTTTAAGGATTCAGCTGTGGGGAGAACTGGACCAGTGGGATGGACGCGTCACCTGAGCCCCGAAGTCCCATAAATACCAGGAGAGAGGATGCCGCCCATCTGGTGGCCCGCAGCCTAACGCCTGGCTCCCTTCCAGCGGGGAGTGAGCCCCACTGGCCCTTCCCTAAGAAGGCCCTTCCTCTGGGCAGCGGAGTGGCCCGCCCGGGGGTGGGGTGGGGGTGGATTTTCCCCAGCAGCTCCCTTCACCATGTGTGTTCTTCCCGGTTCCTTTGTCCCTCTGAGAATCTTCGGCCTGAAGGTAATGAAGTGCTTCCTTCATCACCCGGCATCATGGAAGTATTCATCCGGTTATTTGAATAAAAGATGACTGCAGCACCGGGAGCTCTCCGTGCGTGTGCCCAGACTTCAAGGGGACAAAGGAAGTCCGACGAGCAAACTGCCACCGAGGCCTTGGGCAGTAGCTGGCCACCGCGGCTCGTGCTCTGCTGGGGCAGCCCGGCCAAGCCTATGCACCGCCCGCGCACTGGGCGCAGGCTGAACCGAAGCGGCCGCGGCCTTGGGGTGATGGTTGACAGGAGTAAGTTCAAAGTGCTTTCTTCCCCTCACCTTTGAGTATTTCTTTTTTTTTTTTTAAGATTTTATTTATTCATGAGAGACCAGAGAGAGAGAGAGGCAGAGACCTAGGCAGAGGGAGAAGCAGGCTCCCTGGAGGGAGCCCGGTGCAGGACTCGATCCCAGGACCCCGGGGTCACGCTCTGGGCTGAAGGCAAGTGCTCACTCGCTGAGCCCCCCGGGCTGCCCACCTTCGAGTAATTCTAAGTACAGGCCTGCCGTCATGCTGAGTCCCTGCCGATGCTGTGGACTCATGAAGGCAGTCGTCTCCGGACCTGCTTCCTTCCATCCCAGAGTGTGTGGTGGGCCCTGCGTCCCTGGTAGGGCTCGGGGGGCATAAAAGCCAACCACGGCCGGCCTCTGACTTCCACCGGCTGGCTGAGGTGGAGGAGTTCTTGCAGAGGACCCCCCCCCAGGAGCCCCCGGAGTGAACCCCAGAGCCAGCGCAGGTCCCCGGGCCAGGCCATGCCCTCCCTCATTCCGCGAAGGCCACACGCACCTGTTTCCGCTGCCCTAACCGCCGTCTGGATGTTGGAATGGGTCATGAGCACCCAGCCTCAGAAATCCAGCGCGGTGACAAGGACCGTCCCGGGGCCCCCTCTCAGTGGAGAGTGAGGGCAAGGAAAGGCCGCAGCAGGGGCAGCTTTGCTCAGAATCATCCCGGGGCTTGTGAGACGGTCCTCCCAGTGGACACACTCCCCGTCTGCCGAGCTGTGGACGCCTGGGGGGAAGTGGACGGCTTCTGTGCAGCCTCGGTCTGCAGCTCCCATCACCCCCGACCAGCTGGTTGTTGCATTTTATTCACTCCGTGGTGTCACTCTCTTTCTGGTGAGCCCTCCCTCGGGGTCCCCGTGGCTTCCCTCCTTCGACTTCCCCTTTACAGTGCTTTCCGAGGCTCCTGTACAGGCCCCAACGTGAACTGTGCAGGAACCTGCCCATGGCCCGCTGGCTTCCGTGTCTGGCAGCCGACACATGGAGGGGCGACCGTGGCCTTAGTCTACTGGCCGGGAGGTAGTGTCCTCGCTAAGCCCGGGTCTGTAACCATCGCTTCTTACATTACTCAGTGCACAGAAGCAGGATGATGATGTTTGCCTCCCAGAGCTTCCGTGTGTCCAAACGGATGTACATATTTGAAGTTTTCATTTTTATTTTATTTTAGTTTTTAATTGACTTTATTTTTTTTTAAAGATTTTATTTATTTATTTATTTCTGAGACACACACAGACGAGAGAGAGAGAGAGAGAGAGAGAGCAGAGACCCAGGCAGAGGGAGAAGCAGGCTCCCTGCAGGGAGCCCGTCGCGGGACTCGATCGCGAGACCCTGGGGTCATGCCCTGGGCTGAAGGAAGGTGCTCAACCACTGAGCCCCCCAGGGATCCCCCTCGACTTTATTTTTTCATAGCGGTTTTAGGTTCACAGTCAAATTGAGTGGGTAGACCAGAGGTTTTCCGTATACCCCCCAATGCCTCCCCGATTTTCAACATGTCTCACGACAGTGGTTCGTTTGCTATAATCGAGGGGCCTGTAGTGATGCATGATTGTCACCCAAAGTCTGCAGTGTACATCAGGGTTCACGCTTGGTGCTGTCGTCCTTCGGGTTTGGACAAATGCGTGAGGACACGGGTCTGTCTTGTTTGTGGCGGCCCGAGGCCGTTGTGTAAGCAGTGTGGCACGGAGTATGGAAAGAATCCGACTCAAGCCGTTGGCACGTTTTCTTGACTTCCTTTTGTCTGGGGTCATTTTTATCCACGTTTCTCCGAGATGAAGTGCAAAGCAAATAGAAACAGCGGCATGTAGCTGCTCCCATGGGCGCTGGACGGTGGCCTCCTCTTCCGTGGGCCCCAGACTCCAGGGAGGGCAGGGCGAGGGCAGGAGGGGCGGCTGGGACGGCTTCCTCCCATTCTAGGTCCTCGGACTCGCACACGAGGGCCCTCTGCGTAGCACGCGGCACCCCAGCGAATGCAGGCTGGGAGGGCCAGCAGGGCCGAGCCACCCCGGCGGGACCTTGCGGCATGGAGAGTGGTGTGGGTCGCTGTCCCCGCCTGGGCAGCTTCCGTGGGCGTTTCTCACCCGCGATGAGACATGGCAGCAGAAGCCGGCCGTGGGGTCCCGGCGTCAGGCCCTGGCCCAGGCTGACATGTCCGGGCCGAGTCGGCGCCCTGGAGGTGCCTCACTCACCTTCTCTGCTGTGTCGCATCCTAATTTGAGGCTTACATCTTAGTGTGGAAGGTATTGTTCCTCTGGGCACAAGCCTTCTACTTCCCGTCTCGCATTTTTAGCTGATTTTGCTTTTTTGCCTATTCTAGATCAGTTTGGTGGGGATTTATAGTTTCATCATAGGTGATTTTGATGAATAAAGGGATACGGTGCTCCGACCCAGAGGCGTGTGCTCACGTTTCTTCTTTCCGCAGCGGCTCTGAACCGGGTATGAAGCCACTGAAGCACCTGATGGGTAGCTAAGGGGAGAGAGGGGTCTTGTGCGTGAGCCTCATCCCCAGAACAACTCTGCGCCGTGTTCCACCCGCGTACCGGGCCTCCGTGTCCCCAACTCAAGTGGAATCTGAGATTTCGGACGTTCTTCTTGATGTCTTGCTGATTAACCATCATATGCACGGTTACCTAGGGATTATAATGACGCTTCCTGCAGTAGAAGCTGGCGCATAAACCAGTGGGACTAGAGGGGTCCCAATGAGCCCGATGAGCCAGCGGTCCCTTCTGATTTTCCAAAATTCATCTTAGATGAACATTTTCACTTCGCCTATACTTCTGATCAGTCTTACTCTTTCCCGAAGGGTAGAACCAACGCTGTCTTTGGCTTTTTTTTCTTTTTCTTTTTCTCATTATTCTTTTTTTGCAAGCCTACGCACTAGCCAGTTTCATAACCAATTTTCAAAAAAAATTTTTTGCCACATCTGTCCCCTAGAGTTCCCATTTAATAGTCAATCAAGTGACCTATGGGATATGAAGCTCTGGGTTCTCAATATTATTTTCCTTATTATGCGTGTATCACGCACTTTTGAGTCAACGATGAGCTTACACCATTGGGCCCCAAACAGAGATGCCCAGCTCTGTTCTTTTTTTTTTTTTAATCTCTTATTTATTTATTTGAGAAAGACGGAGAGAGAGAGCATGCTCAGGGCGGCGGACTGCCAGAGGTACAAGAGTCCGTGCTGCACGGGAGCCCGAAGCGGCCCCGACCCCAGGATCCTGAGGTCATTACCTGGGCTGAAATCAGATGCTTAACTACCTGAGTCACCCAGGTACCCTTTTAAATTGCCCTGCAGAAATTTTACTAGGGGTCTTAAGCCCTTTCTAATTGGAACTCACCCCTAACTTGCCACATGGAACTCACCTGCCTCAGTTTACCTTACCCACCAACAGAACTGACGGAGGACGGCTAAGTAGCCAGAATGCAGAATAAATTTATCGTTGTCTCCCTTCCTGCTATCACCATCAGATCTTGGCCGACAAAATTAAGGGAAAACCAGCATTCGATTTAGAAAACATTTCCATAATGACAGGGTAAATAATTTCACAATTTCAACTCCTCAGTATGGGGGACATAGAATTTATGTATCCGTTAGACAGGGATTTGTTCTGTGCTCACCGTGTGCCCGGTTCTAGGCACCCAACGTAGGGTGGAGGTCTCAGGGGTTCATGGCCTGTGGGACAGACTGTAATAAAATGTAAAGAGCATGATGTCCGAAGCCCTGGATAAAAATAAAACAGGGTATGGTCTAGATGGGGGCTGCCGGGGTGTCGAGGAGTCACCAACTGGTCTACTGGTCTGGTTCAGGAGCACAAGGGCATCGTCTGGGAAGGGTCGCTGTGGGGAAGCCCACCCAGAGCCCCGAGGGTGACCAGGGGAGGAGTCCTCATGCGTTGGGGTCATGAATGGGGCCACATGGGACCCGGCAGCTTGGTGGGAAGGGTGAGCGATAAGAGATCCAAGCGTAGAGAGAAGAGCCAGCGTTGGCCGGCCGTGGGTTGGCCCTGCTGACTGGTTGTGTGCCCAGGTCACCGAGCTCACGTGCCCAGAGCCTCCCGTCCTCGCCAGTCAGGTGGGAATTATACAGCGACCAGCACATATCTCCTCTTCAGAGCACACCCAGCGCACGCCTAAGCGCGTGACTACGTGACTTTATTGGACAAGAACGCTTGTAGCGAATGACGACTACGTCCGTGTGAAGCTGGGCCGACCGAGGTGTGACTCGGGGTCCCCGGGCTGTGGCGACAGACAGGGTGTCTGAGGGCTTACCCGGGAGCCCTTTGTGCTGGTCGGTTTCCCAGCAGCTGGCTGGACCAGGCGCTGCTTCCCCCGGGATGGGGAGTGGCCCACAGACTCGATCCCCAGCGGGCCAGGACCCCCGGGGCCCAGGCCAGTGCAGCTGGCATGACCTGGCGCTGCTCTGAACAGATGGCCTAAGGCTCAGAGTATCTGGGCTAGACCCACGTGTTTGTTCTCCCACGCGAGGTGACTCGTGGTGCCCCGGGGATCCCGCTGGCATCGCGCGGCCCGGTGGTTGCCCACCGCCTCCCTTGACTGCTGCGGGAGCAGGGCCTCGGCGCCTCCGCATGCTCTGCCTGTAATTCCTGGGTGACACCAAGTCACCTGGGAAACCTTTGTAGGGCGATGGCTTTATTTCTCCTGGGGAACCAGAGATCAGACCAGGTCCATGTGGCACCGACGTCAGCAGCTGTGCCTTAATCCCTGACCTCTAGAGCTGTTTTGGGCCAAGAGGGATGACCGAGAAGCACTTCGCTGAGCCCTTGGCAGAAATTTTTCATGATTTAAAAAATAACTACGACAGTTGATCTGAGAACACAGCATGGGGCCACTTACATAAGGTGGATTATTCTTTTCGATCAATACAGTATCGTAAATGTATTTTCTCTTCTTTACAATCTCCTGAATGAAACTTTGTTTTGTCTCGCATAGTTTATTATAAAAATACACATAACACAGAGAATGTTTATTACTTGGCCTTCATGTTATCAGAAAGGTTTCTGGCCCAGAGCAGGCTCTCTGTCCTTATGTTTTGAGGGTGTCGTGGGCTATCATGGGTGTGCGGCATGCAGGGGTGTCGGGAAAGTCCCACCACTGTTCACGGCTCAGCTGTAGTCGCGGAGTTGGGCTCACCTTAGGGCTACGAGCTGATGCCGCAGGAAGGTATGCGGTGTTCTTACAAGAGAAACGTGTTACTGGGATCCTATGGAAAGAGTCAGCTGCCCTGCGCCCTGTTCTTGGTGTTCACAGGATGGCTAAGGGCAGACAGAGCAGTCTTCCCTCGGGGAAGCTTGGTGGGACCCCTGGGGAGGGTGCCCTGGGGGCTTCTGGGCTGCAGGGAGGAGGACCCCTGGGGAGGGTGTCCGGGGCTGCTGGGGCTGTGGGGGGGACCCCTGGGGAGGGTGCCCGGGGCTGCTGGGCTGCAGGGGGGCGGGGGGGGCCTGTGTGCAGCAGGTGCCCTGAGCCAGGGGCATGGGACGGAGCCCGGTGGGGGCCGCGGGGGCAGGAGCACCCTGGGGCAGGTGCAGGGGCAGGGCGGGCGGCCTGAGGAGCTCCCGAACATTAGAGACCTCTAATCACGGGAAAGCGCAGAGGCCCAGTCACGCTGCTTAAGAAAAGCCAGAGACAGCACGTGGCTGCTGCACGTAGCCTTCGTCTTCCTGCAGTTTTCTTTTCTTTTTCTTTGTTTTTTTTTTTTTTTTTTTAAGATTTTATGTATTTACTCCTAAGAGACACAGGGAGGTGGAGATGCAGGCCGAGGGAGACGCAGGCTCCTGCAGGGGCCCGAGCAGGACTCGATCCCGGGCCCTGGGTCACGCCCTGGGTCGCAGGCAGCCGCTGCACCGCTGAGCCCCGGGCGTCCCCTCCTGCCGTTTTCCAAGGGCTTTGTCCCCGAGGCCGCTGGCCGAGGCCCGGAGCTGCCCAAACCTATGGGAACCCGGAGAAGCCTTTACTTTTAGTATCTGGGGCAGAGCTGGCCTCTCCAAGCTCCCCCACCCAGAGCCCTGGCTTGGTACCACCCCGGCCGGAGCTGGGCTTGTAGGAAAGCTCATCAATATGGGACTGACGGGATCAGACAATAGACTTTTGCTAATTAATATTTAATGGGCCTATGGATTTTTCCTCAGCAGCTGGAGTGCTAAATAATAGTCAATTAGCAAATGTGTTAATTAACTCTAATTACATAGCACATGAGCTTCTCCAAGGCTTTTTCCTTTACGGATTTACACATGAATGTCCCACCACTCTCCGCGAACACACCAGGCAGCTAATTAATTGATAAGCAATAATCCTTTCTTCTCTCTAAAACATGTGTTTAAAAACGAAACCCGGTTTAATGCCCGATGACTTCTAAAAGTGACATTTAAGTGTGTAAGATGAACGCGACGTCTGCTCTTTACACGGGCTTCTCCGAGTCACTGGGAAGGATTTCACGGGTGTGTGAGCAAGGAAGTGGGAGAGAGCGGTTTGGGTACGTGTGGGCGAGGTGCCAGAGGGGGGCGAGGAGGATGAGGGGGCGGCCGAGGGGCCCGGGAGGAGGGGCAGGCCCGAAAGGAAGGGGCAGAAGAAGGGAGAAAGGTCGAAACAGGTGAGGGGGCTGCTGCCTGGGGAGGAGTCAGGACGGAGAGAGGCCCTCGGCCTGTGTGTCCTGGGCAGGTGGCAGGTGGTGGCCCTGCCCCGGGAGCCCCGCGGCCTGCCTGTCCTGGGCGGGCAGCAGCTTCTGCCCAGGGTGCGTGCAGAGAGGGCCTCGAGGAGACTCCGGGAACCAAGCTGCCCACTTCTCAAGTCAGAGAGGGTCCTAGAATCCAGGTCACAGGCGCCCCTCAGGTGGAGATCGCTGGGTCACCGAGGCCGCACACCTCTCAGGGCCGCCGCGGCCTCAGCTCCCACCCGGGAGTGATGGGCAGCGATAAAGACTGTCCTGGGATGCAGGCGTACAGTTGAGCCCTCAGGCTGGGCCTGTTGGGTCATGTCGGGGCCCGAGCAAGCATGCCCAGCCTCTGCATCTCCTGGCGCCCGGTCTCCTTGAGATCACCCGAGAACCGGGGGGCCTGCGGCCAGGCTCACGTGTGCTGCGGGTGGCCAGCCCTGCTCCCCATTTGCTGTGTGGGGAAATGCACGGCTGGAGGCGGGCCAGATAGCTCTCAGAGTCCTCCCTGCCCTGGGGACCCGGCCGATGGCGTCCGTGGTTCTCGAGGGCCAGAAGCCCGTTGTCATGTCTCCTTGCATTTGGGGGGCCTGGTTGTGAGGAGCCCCATTGGAGAGGGCACCCAGGAGGCTGGAGGCCGGAGGGCCTTGGTGCTAGGACTGGGCCGCGGCCTGCCTGGGGCATGAGGCAAGGTGACAAGTGGGGTGCAGGCCCCCCGGGCGGGTGCTCAGCAGTGGGGGGCCTCCACACCCGTACCCGCACCCACACACGCACCCACTGTCATCCCGCCTTCCTCTTGGTTCCAGCCTTGCTGTGGCCGTGGTGCCCGGGGCCTGGCCTCTGCAGGGTCACTGGTCAGCTCCTGTCCTGTTCAGGCATCTGGGGCCTTGTGGGGCCTCCGCGGGGCCCAGGCAGCCTTCCCAAGCTTGCGAGTGCTTGGAGGCCTATGGCCCGGGCCCTGCTTCTGTCTTTAATCCCCTTGGGGATGGGGACCAGGGCCTGGCCTCCCGCAGTGGCCACCAGCCGGGCCTGGCGCTGTGCCCTTACACCCACGTTCCCACATCCCGGGCTTCCCATCCCGGGGACACGGCCTCCACTCACGCTCCCGACCCAAGCTGGGGAACCTCGGCCGAGACACTTCCTTCCAGAAGTCAAGCTAAAGCAATGACTGAAAACCCGGGGGTGAGAGGCCGGCAATCGTGGGCTCCCGACGTTGGGAAGTGGCGGGAGACAGAAGCCGGCCCAGCAGCCGCTGGCCAAAGCCTGAAGGACCGAGGACTAGAGACGTCTAGGGTGGTCCTTAGGGTCCTCTCCGCCTCTGCACTGCAGACCTCGCAGGGCCGCCTGGGTGGGAGCAAAGCCCGTGGCTGGACCTCCACGGCGGCGTTACGGAGTCCACCCACCTGGCCCGGGCCTCCTGTTGCCAAAGAAACGGGAAATGCAGTGTTTGCTCGTGGCCTTCCGACCTGAGTGGGATAAATGCTGGGGGCGAAAGACAGGACACTTGAAAGTGAGTGAGCGAGCACCTTTGCTTTTCTTCTGGTTTTCTCTGCACAGGTACAAGCCTGCCCTGGTGGCACTGCAGGGGGCATGCGGCTCTTCCCCGGGTTAGCAGACAACTGCGGGTCCTGAGCCCCTTCCCCGTCCGGGCTGCAGCAGATCACTGCGAACTTGGTGGAGTAAAAACAACGTGAGTGTATTATCTTAGAGTTCTCTAGATCAGAGGTCTGGCCTAGGTCTCGCTTGGCTGAAATGAAGGTTTTGGCAGAGCCACGTGCCTTTCTGAAAGCTCTGGGGGAGAACTGTTTTCTCGCCTTTTCCAGCGTCTCGGGGCTAATACCTGCTTCTTTTAGTTTGGGTGCTTCCTTGCGCCTTCACGGTCGGTGCTGACACGCCGAGTCCATCCCACATCGCGTTGGTCCGGCCTCTCCCGCCTCCCTCTTCTATTTTTAAGGACCCCTGTAATTCCGCTGGGCCCACCAGGGTGACCGGGGGTAATCTCCCCATCCAAAGAGCTCTTGGTTGGCGACGTTCATTCCATTGACAACCTTAATTCCCGTTTGCCATGTAACAGAACGTAGTTGCGGGTTCTTGGGGATTAGGATGTAGACATTTTTGGAGCAGCCATTCCCCTGCTTACCCTAAGTCCTTTCTGAACTCTACCGTATAGCCTGGAAATGTCCTCTAGCTAGAAGATCCCCACCCTGGCCTTGACAGGGTCTGACGTCTCTTTCAAGGTTCAATCAAATATCACCTGTTTAAGCCCTACCTTGAATCCACATAAGTGGAAATAATTCTTCCCTTAATACTGTTTTCTACAATATTTCGTATATGCCTTTGCAGTAGCCCTTAGACGCACATGTAGACCCTTAACATACTGTGGGTTGTTCTCTCCTTCCTTCCTTAATATACGTACGGACTAAGAGAAGGGAGTGGTCGTGATCATGTTTGCATCCCGAGCTCACAGGTGAAGAAGTGAAGGTTGGTCAACATCCATCAGGGTTCCTTGGACTGAATGATAGTGGAAATTCCAGCAAAGACCTCGTTATGAATCTGTCACCTTAAGCCCCGTGATGTGGAGCACAGGGCACCAGATGATGCGCTGTGGCTCAATGACAGGCCACAGAGAGAATGAAATAGAGGAGTTTGTTACTCACAGGTCCTGGAGGAGGTTCTGGGGCCTCGTGGGCCCAGCACACCCTGAGGGGCCACACAGAGAGGTCAAGGTGGGGTGCAGACAGACAGCTTGATAGGACCCGGGACACGTGCCTCTGTTAGGGTCAGGGCATAGGATGCTTTGGGATTCCTGGGCTAGGCTTGCAATGCTCAGTTCAATATTAAAAGCAGGGCTTGGTGAGCCCCACAGGGATCTTACCTAAGGGGTGCTGGAGGAGAAGGTGCTGGGAGTGGGGGAGACTGGATCACAAGGGCTGCTGGGAAAGTCGTACCGGGGACTTACAATTGCTTGCAACTCTCTGGGGTTTTGCCTAGGGCATGTGCTTGCCTGAGGAGCTGTTGTTGGTTTAAGGTCCATGGGGGCCACTTGACCAGGTAACATGAAGGCCAAGGCCACACTACCATGGAGTAGCTTAGCTAAACTCTTGACAGACCCATATCTCCAGACCTAAAGCTTCTTTAAGGGAGAAACTGCCTTTTTCTCACCTTCACGTGTACTTACACACCAAGACTAACACCTTCCTTCTAGATTGGCCAAAGCACTTTGGCCGCTAGCTCGTGTTGGAATGCAAGGACGTTTATTTTATCTTTTAGGCTTCATATTTCTCACCCGTAAAATGAAGGTGTCATTTCTCCAGATGTCTTTTAGGTTCCTGCCAGTTCTGATGGTCAGTGACTTAATTCCACACTGACCCTACTAGAAATGAACTGAATTCCAATGCAGTCGAGGAATACTACGTTGATATCTTGCGTTGACATCTGACTGTTTCCTGCAAACAACTCCTGGGACTAAATTTGTCTTCCTTTAGTTGAGGACTAACAACCACGGGGTTGCTGAAGGGCTGCGTGTTCTTCGGTGAGCAGCTGGCGAGGGGCAGCCCGCAGCCTCCTTGCTGTGGGCCTCCTACTCCTTGGAGGCAGCTCGCGGAGCCGCTGATGCCAGCAGAGAAGCGCTCGCTGGGGGGAGGCTCTTCATCAAAGGGTTCACAGAGATGGGGAAGTCAACCTGCTTGGAGGGAAGAGGGGAGATAAGCGGACTGGCAGAGAAGAGGTTGGAGAAGTTCCACGAGGTTATGGCAATAGTTTCTCCTCCTTTCTTGCTTTGCCTTAAAAGAAGAGCCTTGGGGATGTGGCATCTTCACTGCTGAGCCTCTTCGGTGCCCAGATTCCCAGAGCTCCCATGTAGAAGGGCTATGGGTGATGCTACTCTTTCTACTTCTGCTACTGGGATGGGGGAAAGAAGAAGGGATAAGACAATCCATCTAAAACCTCGAAAGAAAACCGTACAGGTGGGAGGTGGGATGGGGGGCCTAGGTGGCGCAGCTGATTAACCATCTGACTCTTGGCTTCAGCCTGCGGTTGTGATCTCAGGGTCATGGGATTGAGTCCGGGGTTGGGCTCTGTGCTCAGCCCGGAGAAGGCTTGGGATTCTCTCTCCTTCTCCCTCTGCCCTTCCCCTGCCTCAAATAGGCAAATAAATGTTTAAAAAGGTAAAAAGAAAAGGAAACTGCACTTGAGAACGCGTTTTAATGACTATCCTTGAGATCGTAGATCCCGTCATGGAAAAGTTATGACCCTCTTAGACGGCAAAGATTCCATCACTGTTTGCCCCAGTGCACATACAGATAAGCATCGTAATGTAACTGGAATTATTTGAATTCATCCTTATTGTCCTTGAGAGAGCAAGGGGAGGGGTGAGGGCAAGCTTCATAAGGATTTAGTAATCAGGCTCCATTAAAACTAGAGGAATGTGGAGTCTCTGATAGTGGAAATGCAGAGTGCCCAGATTGAGAAATAGATTTCTATGAGGTTGTGCATTCTTTCTGCCCACATTCAGAGGGGGTAACCCGGGACTAAAATAAGTGGAGAAAGTAGCTGCTATAAAATGTGTTTGTAGGATTACTGGAATATCCAGTTTATGGTCTCAGTATAAAAATTCCTATGCTTTAGGCTATGCCATTAAAACATCTTGTAAGCTGAAATTTGAAAAAAGAAAAAAAAACCCTCTTTGTTTTATTACAAACATACTCTTAAAGAAAGGTCTGTATAAGATAAATTAGCTTAATTGGTTTATTTTTATTTAATAAATATTACTTGTCATTTACTCTGTGTTAGGGACTATTCTAAATGCTGTATAATAGTGTTATTCAATTAGCTTTACTACCTATTTTAACTGTAAGAGAATAATTTACAGAGATGGGAAAAAATTTATCGTGGGCATTAGGAAATAAAGAAGTTATAGTTATCTGCTGAGATTAAAGGCCGGGGGGTGGGGGGTGTGGATGACTGAACTAGGAGGAAGCAAAACGGAGGAGGAGGAGAGAATTAGGATGAGGAAAGGTGCCTAAAACCCGGTTCTGTTTGCACGACCTTGTTCCGGGAGGTCAACCTCTCGTTCTCTCCAAGGTTGTATGTAACCTCCAGGCTGAAACAGAAGAAGCCATACAAAGTGTTTGCAATAGGGAAAGGGAAGGGAAATGCCTGTCAGCCAACCCTAGTGTGTCTTTCGGGTACAACCAGAAGAGACCACCGGCTACTGCGTCCTAACTTAGCGCCTGCAAAACATCCAGATCTGGAGTGAGCTGTAAAGCAGCAGAACGCCTAATGCATTCACCAAAGTCATTATCAAAAATAATTAAATGGATTACTGGTCTAGGGGATTTCAAAAGGGAAGAAGATGCATGTCAGAACCACCGATCCATTTCCCAGAGGAAGAAAAAAAAAACTATGAATAAAATTAGGGCCACGCTACAATAGGTGATCAAGCAACTAGCATACAGGACTAGCAGACAATAGTGAGGCAACACCACTATTTATTTTCCACAATTGATTTCTTAGATTCCACGTTTCAATAATATTGATATGTACTTTCATAGCTATAAATATGAGAAGTGGAAAACTCCTTTCTCGATTAAATTATTGAGGAAATCATCATCTTGTTCATGTCACTATGATGACAATTTTGGAACATACAGTGGGGAAACGACGTCATTACTTTTCACTGGTTGGTAGCTTATGGGTTTCAGGGTACAGGGTGAGGTTTAGGAAGAATCAATAAAAACAGAACTATCTTCTGACAATTCAGCAAGGAATTAGGGAAGGATGTTGGGCTTTCTTCTGTAGGACCTGAGTAAATTGTTCCATGTCTCTGATCCTTTGTGTTCTCAGCTATAAAATGAGATTTTTTTTTTAGGTTAGATAGGAAAAGTGATAATAATAAGCATCCTCTAAGTACATAGTGTTTTTCAGCAATGGTCGAAACATTTAATACATTTTAACTCATTATATCCTTAAAACCAGTATCATCAGATTATTTTTTTTCCACCAAAATGGATGAATTGGTATTTTTTTAGGCAACTGATCTTGATTGTGTGTATGTGTGTGTATGTAGTGGATGGTGGTGGTTGTGGAGGTAGGTGGTTCCTTTATGATTGGTGAAACTCTTCCCTGGTAATTTTAGAAAGTTTTTTGGAACATAGAGATTTATATAAAAACTCTTGAGTCTATGCTGTTCTGTAAATAAGTAGCCGGGCCTATTTGGAATGCACCTTGTCCACTGACTACTCCTTCTGAACCTGCTGTAGCAACTCATGCAATAGTCACCAAAAGACTTTTGCTTAAACTTTCTCTAGGTAAAGGTGTCTCAGAAATTCCCTAATTTTAGCTTGTATAACTATCACCTAGAAATAGGTCTAAAAATGGTGATTCTGGATCATCCTGGTCTTTCTCCCAGTTCTGCACCAGGAAATATAGATGAAAGATCCTAGGAAATATCATTCATCATACGTATACCTAAGTGAGTATTTGAAGAGGACCATGGATGAAACTGAAAGGTGTTCATTCAAAGATTTTACTTAATTGTTTGGTCAAAGCCATCTGGTCACGTATCCATAAACTGCACAGATACGTTCATCTTGGAGAGGAAATGCCAATTCTACTCACATAGTTTCCTTTTAAAATAAACATTTCCATAGTGGCAATAATAACTAGCATCTATCTTGTTTTTATTGTGCATCAGGCATTCGAATTTACTCATTTAACCCTCAAAATAACCCTATTCAATAGGAACTATTATTGCATACATTTTTTTAAATTTCATTTTTTATTGCATCCAATTTATAGAGGAGACTGCAGGTTGTGGGGGGAATGTGGAGAATCATTGAGAGTAATTCCTACTGAAGGACACACAGCAGGGAGTTCTGGAGTCCTTGTGCTCCTCCCCATCTCCTGACTCCCCTCTTCCACTTTTCCTTCATTCCTTTATATTCCCACTTTCTCTTTTTCTCTCACTTTCATCTGTAGGGGAGGAAAAACTTTTCCTGTACCTTATTAGGGTCCCTGCCTGGGTCTGGAAATTAAACTGACAAAGACAGATTACCAGGAACCTAGCCTACAAACTTACTTAATGTAAATTTTATGGGACAAGGGAGACTTCATAATGACATGAAGACCCAAAGACACCAAGGACACCGTTAGACTTGAGTCTTTGATGCTAGGTTTGATGAAAAATGGACAGTTGTGGAGGGGTGTGATTGGCTAAGGAGTGCGGGGCAAGTGTAGTGAACTGGGGGAAATTTAGCAGGTCTGTTTGTTGGGATTCTTCTAGGAATCCCTTTGTTTTTGGAGGTAAGGATGCTTTTTCCCTTGAGGTATAGGGAGAGCATCTCTCATGGGAGGGTTTTATAACTGTTTTCAGGGAAGAAGGGTGAGGGAGGGGAAGGAGGTCAGAGTGACCCACCTGCTTCTGCTGTTTTCTCCAATTCTCTCAGCCTAAAACATTTGATATGGCCAAGGTGCCGTATTTGGGGGTCGTGTGTCCTGAATTCCATCTGTTTCTTTCTTTCTTTCTTTCTTTCTTTCTTTCTTTCTTTCTTTCTTTCTTTCTTTTTTCTTTCTTTCTTTCTTTCTTTCTTTCTTTCTTTCTTTCTTTCTTTCTTTTTTCTTTCTTTCTCTTTCTTTCTTTCTTTCTTTCTTTCTTTCTTCTTTCTTTCTTTCTTTCTTTTCTTTCGCTTTCTAGTAATTAGTATTTATTTTACCATTTTCCATAGTTCACGCCTTAAACCTTAAAAAAATGTTTCCTGCACAATTTTGGACTACCTTCATGAAGGCAGAAAATTAGCTCCCCAGGGCAGATATGAACCTAGCTCTCTGCCCCATGTCTTTTTCCTGCCATCTGTGTTATATCTGCAATCATAAATGTCAGAGGTGGGCCTCCACAGATATTATACAGATGCCAAGGTAAAAGAAGCAAAAAAAAAAAAAAAAAAAAAACAAAAAAAACAGCAAAAAAAAGATTGTATCTTGATTTATATGATAGCTTAAAAACACTGTAAAAAGAACGGAGTTACTCCATTTTTCGTCCTTGCATTCAAAGGACCATTGCACAAAAGTATAGCCATTTTCTGTGACCTTTTCAAAAGTGCAAAAGTTCTGTGACCTGTGCAAAAGTTAACCATTTTGCATTTGAGTAATTTTTGGAGAATGATTAAATAAATTATAAATGGAAATTATCAATCAGTAAGATGACTTTTTAAAAAACATTTATATATTTTAGAAGAGAGGGAAAGGGAAAGAGAGAAAGAATCTCAAACAGACTCCCTACTGAGTGCAGAGCCCAACATGGGACTTGATCCCTCAAGGGACTTGACCCTGAGATCATAACCTGAACTGAAATCAAGAGCTGGCTGCTTAACTGACTGAGCCACCCAGGTATCCTTACGATAACTTTTTAAAAATAGTTTTGACGTAGAAAATAATCCTTCTACATTAAGTAGAAGAAAAAATTTTAAAAAGCACATGTGGCAAAGTAAAAATTTAAAAACAAATACACCGAAAGGTTAACTATGATTTTCTCAGAGTTGGGATCACAGGTATTTTTATCTTATTTTTTGTTGTTCTCTGTATTTTCCTGTTTTCCTCCAAATTTAGCTATTGCTTTTTAACCTCCTCCAAATTATTATTTTTTTCAATGGTATAGTTTTATGTTGATAGAGTGAGACAGGTATAATTTTATCTACAAAGCAGCCTTTCCAAGCCAAAAATGTATATTGACCTTCCTGGCAAATCACACTGGGGGCGGGGGGGAGGGGGGGAGATTGGCAAATTAGAAAATGGAATGAGAACACAATGGGTGGGAAAAGGGAAGGGGGGGGTGGATGTGCAGGCAGGAACTAAAGAATTCCTTGTAGATCGTTTGCTTCCTGAAACGGGATTCTGTGTTGTGCGGTACTCCCCAGTGCAGTGCTGGTGCGTAGCGCAGGTGCTCGGTGGATGTTTGTGACTCAAGTTAATAGGGAATATGTGGTGGAGCCGATCACATGTGTCGGCTGCCAGCGCTTCCACCTCGAGGGAGGGCAAGCCATTTTCCACATTACTGTTTTTCTTGGGAATTTTAAAAACTAAAGATGTCCACAGAATTCTGACCACTTTGACCACAGTACATCATTCTTGGTTACTTATTCAGTAATAACTTGAAGTCCAATTTTCTCTACCTCTTGCCGATAATATGTCTAAGCCTCTTCCTCAGGCATCAGATGGTGGGGGCAGAGATGAAGAAGCACAGTGTTAATAATAGTCTAGACCCAATAATTGGCAGGGAGGGGAGGGTCAGCCTTGCATTACGCATTTAAGTGACTTTTTTTTAATTTTTAATTTTTTATTTATTTATGATAGTCACACACACAGAGAGAGAGAGAGAGGCAGAGACACAGGCAGAGGGAGAAGCAGGCTCCATGCACCGGGAGCCCGACGTGGGATTCGATCCCGGGTCTCCAGGATCGCGCCCTGAGCCAACGGCAGGCGCCAAACCGCTGCGCCACCCAGGGATCCCCATTTAAATGACTTTTGATCCCTGACAGTTTGAGCCGTCCATACAAGTTAAGCACACATCACTTTAGAACGATTCACTGTGGGAGTTTCAGAAGGAAAACAAATTGCGTTATTTCCAGTGTAAACAGAAAGCGGCAGATAGAAAACCAATAAATCACACCCATATCATTGCAGCTGATCCGGAGCACAGACTCAGGTGGGCCGGCAGCCACGTGCTTTCCCTAGAAAGGAAGATTCAGATCGGTGATGGGCAACGCGTGGTGTTGCCCCAAGCCATTGGAAGGTTGAAGCGACACAGGCCATTTCGTTGTCTTGCTAGCTAAGGACAGGCCTAATTGCTTAAGCCTATCGCCGCCGTGTGTCAAAATTCCTAACTGATCTCCTACTCATTAAGGCCATTATGCCTTTCCAAGGCCAGATTGCTGACGTGCTGATGACCAGGGGAACCAGCTTCAGAATCTAGGTTAGGCGCAAGTCTACATCAGCGTTGATATAAACAGAGTTTAATGAATTGTAGGAAGCAGAGCATAAAGCCAGGACACGGTGTGACTGATACTTTGGTATTTGTATAGGTTATATATGACCATCAACTATCTTATATATCCTCATAAAGACTTTTTTTTTTTTGAAAACTAGGCAGGACTTTTGAATAAGGCTAAATTTAATGGTCCTTCTCTCTTACTGTCACATTTTTGTCTCTGTTTAATCTCATGAACACAATGTCTTTCTTTACGTTTCTTGAAAAATTTATGCGCACACACACACGCAAACTTTAAATCTCATTAATTTTAATTTTGAGGGATCCCTGGGTGGCGCAGCGGTTTGGCGCCTGCCGTTGGCTCAGGGCGCGATCCTGGAGACCCGGGATCGAATCCCACGTCGGGCTCCCGGTGCATGGAGCCTGCTTCTCCCTCTGCCTGTGTCTCTGCCTCTCTCTCTCTCTCTCTGTGTGTGTGTGTGACTATCATAATAAATAAATAAATAAATAAATAAATAAATAAATAAATATTTAAAAAATTTTAATTTTGAAAATAAAACTTAAGATGAGTCTACACATTATGTAAGACTTTGCTCATTATTTAAATAAGATGATTTAAATAATATATTTTTTAAAGATTTTATTTATTTATTCGTGAGAGACACAGAAAGAGAGAGGCAGAGACACAGGCAGAGGGATAAGCAGATCCCTGCGGGGAGCCCGATGCGGAACTCGATCCCGGGACCCCGGGGTCAAGCTCTGAGCCAAAGGCAGACTCTCAACTGCTGAGCCCCCCAGGCATCCCAAGATGATTTAAATAAATTTATTTATAATACTATATAGCTTTTTTTGAAGAAGATGACAAACTTTGTTTAGAAAATATACAAATACGTATAAAGGCAAAAACACAAAATTTATTTTGGTCTGGACTTTTAGGCATGTTTTCCTTTCACATTTCTTTCCTTTCCTTAGAAAGCTAACTGTGCTGTTTAAACAGTAAATATTGTTCTTTTGATTTTGATTTTTTCATAGTATAGTTAATAAACTTGAAAGACTATATGACTGGTGATTTTCTATTGGATTTTGCTATTGCTATTCTTTCATTTCTTTGACTAACTGAACATGGCTCATACATCTGGCAGCGAAATTTGTTTATCTTTATGCTTTGTATTCTCAAGAGACAATTGCCTTTGGGATTCTCTATAGAGCGATTGATCGAGCTAAGATAGACTGAACCTGTCTGAACGATCCAGC
Source organism: Nyctereutes procyonoides (assembly GCF_905146905.1). Taxonomy (NCBI): domain Eukaryota; kingdom Metazoa; phylum Chordata; class Mammalia; order Carnivora; family Canidae; genus Nyctereutes; species Nyctereutes procyonoides. The sequence goes on along the minus strand of NW_026575136.1, from coordinate 13,554,188 downwards.
TTCAAATGATACAGACACAAATTTTTTTTATCTTTGCAGATTTAGAGAACAAATATATATTTTTGATTTTGTATCATGGGCATTTTTTTTTTGCTTTGCTAAATTTTCCTCATCCTAGTTAGCATCTGTTATGAGTTGAGTTGTGTCCCCTCTCCCCCAAGTAAGATCCATTGAAATCCCAACCCCCAGTAGTTGGAGTATGATCTTATTTGGAAATAGGGTTGTTGTAGGTATAGTTAAGAAGTTGTACTGAAGTAGGGTGAGCCCCTGCTCCAATATGGCAGGGGCAGGGTGGCCGAGGCCGCCAGTAGGGCCGCACAGCTAACCTGATGGACAGCAGCAGGGGTGGGGGGGCTCTGGGCTGCCCCCAACCTTTCCCCGTCGCATGCCCTGTCCTTTTCTCTCCCGCCGCAGGCTCTTGGCTTCAAGAGCTTCAGGCCTCCTTCCTCTCCCCGTACACTTGGTCTAGCTGAGCATTTCTCCAATTCAGCATTTTCCTCTCTCATCCTAATTCAGGCCTCATCTGCTCCAATAACAGTATTTAGGCACCGTGGCCGCTGCATGTAGCATAGGGGACACGGTCCTGGGCTGGTGCTACATGTAAGCGGTCGGCCTTCCAGCCTCTACGACCTGCTTCAGGAAACCAGCTTATAATTATGGCTGCGTCTTTGCTTCTTTGCTTCTTTTTCTTTTTCTCTCTCTCTTTGTTACACCTGAAATCTGTTTTAATTTATTATTGCTAACATAACTGTATTTTTTGTCTTTCTCAGATTCCCCACTTCCCCATTTTTATTGGGGTGTATTGGACAAAATTATATACATTTACAGCCATACAACGCGATGGTTTGATATATGTATACGTTGTGAAGTGATTACCACAATCAAGGTAATTAAAACATCCATCATCGTTGAGAGCATTTACCTTTTTTGTGTGTGTTGAGAGCATTTAAGATCTCTTCTGTTAGCAAATTCTAAGTATACGATACAGTAGTACTAGCTGTGGTCACCATGCTGTACGTTAGGTCCTCAAAACTTACTGTTTTTTTTTAATTGATTATTTGCCACCCCCCCATATCCCGTTAATGGGGACTTCATAGTCTCCCCCAGAAAGCACTATTTGTCCCCTTGTCTCTCCCCTCATCTTGAATAAATTTGAAGAATTTGGAGCTAACTCAGTTTATTCTCAAAGGCAGGACTCAGTCCTGCTTCCAAACACCAGTGAGAACAGACGTTGCCATTTCCTGTCCACGCCACCAAATGCTGCCCCTGAAAGCGCTGTTGCCCTGACCCTTCGTCACACCCAGCCTGCCCTGGATGGCTGCTCCAACGGCAGTGTAACTCCAACACTGACAGCCAGTACTTAGGATCAATTCATATTCTGGCACTGATTGTAAATATACCTTGGTTTTGTAAAAAAAAAAAAAAAAAAATGCAGCAGGCTTTCTCAATCTTTTCATTTTAATCTGTCTAAAGGTTCTTTTTTCTTTTTCCTTAGAGATTTCATTTATTTATTTGAGAGAGAGAGAGAGAGAACAAGCAGGGGGAGCAGCCGGCAGAGGGAGAGGGAGGAGCAGATTCTCTGCACTCCAGGGACCCAGTGTGGGGCTCCATCCCAGGCTCCTGGGATCATGATCTGAGCCAAAGGCAGATGCTTAACTGACTGAGCCACCCAGGTGCCCCTTAAAGGTTCTTTTATCTTTCAGCCCCTGTCATATTACTTCCTTTCCCTTTACAACTATGTATTATTGAGTTTGAATTCTTCTGGACACTAAAAAAGCATGTGGGATGGAAAGATAATCCATCTAGTGAAAATGGCCTACCCAGATCTCTTAAGGAAGACATTTACGGCTAGAAACTGATATTTCGGTTTGTTGCTCCAAAACTACTGCTACACATCACTGAGCCCTGATGCAGTCTTGACTGATGACAAGGACAGAACCTGGAGTACAGTAAGTTCTCTGGCCACATCCCTTCTCCTTGACCACAGTGATTGGTTTAGGGCAGTTGTCTGACCTGAACTAGTTTGTTCACTGTGAAGTTCAAGACTTTTGTTCCATGTTTGAGAAAAGAAAGTTAAACCCGGAGTATATAGCCTGTAACAATGCCTGGATAACTGAAGCCTCCTGGATCAGGAGCAGGATGGAGGGTGAGGCGGACACCATGCAAGGTGGAGCCTGGACATAGAGAGACATTGGGTCCTTTGTGACATTTGCTGGGTTGCTGGATCAACTCTTACCTAAAACCCAAAGTGTTCAGGAGTTTTCGATTACTCAAGAGGATATATTCTTATATTGTTAAAAGTAGTTTGAGTTGGGAGGTTTTAAAAAAGATTTTTTAGTTATTTATTTGAGAGAGAGAGAGAGGGAGAACAAGAGTGAGAGAGAGCACATGAGTGGGGGCAGGGAAGGGGCAGAGGGAGAGGGAGAAGACGACTCCCCAGTGGCGTGGGGCTCTATCCCAGGGCTCTGGGATCACAACCTGAGCTGAAGGTAGACGCCTAACCGACTGAGCCACCCGGGCGCCCCATGAATTTGTTTTTTTTTTGTTAAGTAAAATAATTCTACTTGATACCGCTAATTTAAAAACCCTTTTCTGTTTCTCAGCTGATGAATTAGTTGAGTGAGTAAGTTGCTACTCACTTGCGTAAGGACTCCTAAACAAACATTTACATTCTTATAATAAACTTTCCCTCTGGTGGAATAGCTCTACACGAAACTTTTTCTAAAATTTTTATTTGAAACAAATCACAACTGAGGAAAAAAGAAGACCGCAGACAAAACCTTCATTTCTATTAGGGAGGAGAGATCAGAGACAAGATTTGGCAGTTAGCTTTGGGGTACTTCAGGTCTAAACCCACACAACTGTTGACCCTCTTGACTCCTGCCCCCTACACACAGTTCCAACATTCCACTGTGAGGAAGTTACAGGAAGGAGTTGATGCAAAATTAACCTGGAGGTAACCGTTTGTGGCATATACGATCAAGAAAGACATAAAATGATCAAGAAAGACATAAAAATCAGTGTTACTTGATTCCTAGTGAAGAGAGCTGAGGACTCAGTAAAGCAAGTGAGTTCAGGGGATGTTTAGCTCTGGCTTTCCAAATGGAGTTTTGAAAGCCCCAAAGATGTGGCTCTGATTCCTTGTTGGGAACAGAACCTCTCCCTGTTCGTCTCCAGTGCAGAAATAAAGCCGGCTTTGGTCTTACTGGTCTTCCTTCTTGGACTTCAGGGTTCTGTGGCACCACGGAGGCACCAGAGTTGCTGGTTGGCCCCACAACCCGATGGCTGAGCACGGCCCTTACATGACAGGAGGATAACATCACAGGAAAGGGCTCCGTCGGGCCCAGTTACTTTTCTTGACTGGCGTAGCTTAAGCAACCAGTGTTACATGAAAACTTATATCGAAAGATTCCTTCTAAAGCATTCCTGGCCCCAGATGACTCCGTTCCACTTTGCTTTACTATCTCTTTTTTTTTTTAAAATCCCTTCCCAGTTATTTAAATAAGACTGGAGGGAAATCACAACTTTTGTCTTTCTGTTTGACCTCGAGTTTGCTCCCATCTCTTCTTTTGTCTTCTTCCTATCAAGCAAGTGCTTCTTGAATTTACTAACTGTAAATTGCCCACTCAATAATGATGTTAAAGAGCACAGCTCAGGGACTGAAACACAGCAGGTACACAAACGTTAGGGGCTGTAACACCATATTATTATTACTGTTACTTTTATATCAGCTTTTCATATATTTCAAATGTCACTTCAGAGATTGAAAAAATCCATATCTAGATGATATCTGGTTTTTATTATATTCGTAGAATGCTATTTTTTACTTGGGAGACATATTCTAAGTGCAGGCATGCATCAGCTGAAGCGAATCCATTGCGACATCCGTCATAATCTAGATTTATACGAATTTGGTAGGTTTCTCTTAAAAAGCTGATTCCCTTTTTGAAATTTAAATATGATTGAATGACTTTTTCTTTTTTTAAAGGGAGTCACCAATTGTGTTAAGGGGAACTCACTGATGTGGTCCTCCTGACAGCCCCACCAAAATAGTGTTTAATAGGAACTAGTGTCCTCAGCAGGCTTTCTGAGCTCAGCGGCTGTACCTGACACAAAACAATTCTACTGTGGTTTTACCCACTAGGATCTGTTTTCATTGTTATGCTGGTCTAATTTTTCATTCAGACAATGAAATTTGTTTTCCATGCAAATTTCCTGGCTATCCATCCTTTGCTCCATTATTCAAGTTCCATAATGTAGTCACATTATTTTCACTTGCTTCTACTAGCTTTGGTTTGTATGTTTAAGTTAAAACGAAGCAAAAAACAAACCTTTATGTACAGATCCCTATAATAAAACTGTACTTCAGGTGTTTATTTACATCTCTTGTGATAGTTTTTGAGTGATTTCTTTCCACTTTTATCTTTAAAGTAGAAGATAAATTATTAAAATTCTTAGAATTATCTGGCATCAATCAGATGCTGCACCTCATCTAAATGTGTTCAGCAATAGCCAGGACTGGCCTCATTAGCTTTTATCTTCTCATCTGCTCTAATCGTTGACTGATGAAGAAAATTTCTAATTATAGGCATGACAGTGGTCCAGCCAGACTATATGATGCCTAAGGCTGAGTGAGCACTTCCTTCTCTGGCTCCCATTCCTCAGCTGGAAAACGATGAAATAATTTGCTGTGGTGTCCAACTGCTAGAATCTTTAGATTTAGATTTTTATCCTACCCCTTAAAACACCATCATGTGTGAGTGTTCATACACATAAACCATGTACCAAAATAATTGGTTCATTTACTTAATAATTAAACCAACCATTATGAAATGCCTAACAACAATTAAAGTAAAATTTTTAGGTAGACTAGATCAATCAATTTATTTAATTGTTTACTTTCAATGATAAATATATACATGTAGATAGACATAGAGAATGGTTCATATAAAAATAATAAAAATGGACTAAATTTTACGGAAATCACTTTCAGAAATGTGACATCATGAGCCAAATTTTACATCCATGAAGCAGAGAGTGGGGTTCAGCCTTTGGGTAGGAAAGATGATTATATATTAGAAATGAGAATTTTTGAAACAATTAATATACTTTTCCTTATATTAGTAAAAGAGTTATAATGAGAAAGACATCAAAGTTATGACAACTATCTAGTTAAAACTGAATTATAGTAACAGACTACTTTTGGGAACAGTTTGGCAAAACTCCCTGGAATTATTAGAGAAAGGTTATGTGAAAACATATGCTGGCAGATGGTTGCCTAAATGTACTTATTGTTAAAATGAAACTAATACTACTATATTTGGACAAAACATAGGAAACTTAATGGGTATGAAAGGTCTTACTGTAATCAGTGAACATTCAGGAAACATTCACTTAAGTAACCCATTTCAGTTACTTTTTTTCTGTAAGTAACTATGAATTGGATAGTCCAGATTGATGAGGAACAATGGAACTTCCAAGAACATTGTTTTTGTTAACCACTGAAATAATAGATGATACAAACAAGGAAAATAAATACTGCTTTAATAGGAACTATTTATTTAGTATGTAATAAACAAGTTATGTGTTTATTTGGGGGAAGCCACGTGGTATGTTTATAATTTGAGCTAAGCCTTAACATTAAAACTCACCCATCAAGTGCCAAGGACCCTAAATAATTTCCACGTTACGTTCAGCATTTCTTCTCTGCCTCACATGTGTGAGACTCTCAAGTAGGGACTGTAGCAGTGTAAGGAACTATAAGCCATCACTCCTTTGATCCATGAGTCTAGTTATAGAGTTAAGCTTTCATGTAAGCAGTGAAAATGACAATGGCAATGCGGGTTGTCAAAATGTTGAAGATACATGTATAATTTTTCAGCTCAGCATCAGAGAAAGCATCTTAGAGGTTGGCTTTGGACTGGGTCAAGGGAGATAGTAGAATAGAAACAGATGTGGGAAAGAAGAAAAAAGAAAAGAAAAGAAAAGAAGAAAGAACAGAAAAAAAGAAAAGAAAAGAAAAGAAAAAAAGAAAAGAAAAGAAAAGATGAACTTAAGGCCAACAAGACATTGATGACTTGAAGAAGAGTGAGGGAGATTTAAAAAAAAAAAAATGGGCAGTGCCTGTGTGACTCAGTCAGTTAGGCACTGATTCTTGGTTTTGGCTCAAGTTATGATCTCAAGGTCGTGAGATCGAGTCTCCCACCCCCCAACCATCTGGCTCTGTGCTCATCACAGAGTCTGTTTGGGATTCTTTCCCTCTTCCTCCCCTTTTATTCCTTCCCCCACTTGCTCTCTCTCTCTCTCTCTCAAATAAATAAAATATTTGTAAAAAAAAACCCACAAAAAATGTAAGGCATATTTTGGTTGTCAGTTTGTCTTCCTGTTAGTTTTCTATATATAGATAAAGAAATGAGGCAAGGAATAAAGATTGAGACCAGATTCTGGGGGAGGAGGGGTTTGGTAGTAGATAGAGGAGCTGTTGAGTAGGGTAGCGTTCATTCTCAAAACTGTCCCTAGGGGCACCTTTTCACCCTATCCCTTTGTGTTCCTATCATCTACACACCCAAGTCTTTGGCCCCTCTATATAGTCTTGTCCACCTCCTCAGAAGTCCAGGCTTCATACCTCTTCATAGTTCTATGTCTATATATATATATACCTTAAAATGAGTATTCAGATTTCATTTTGCTGCACATTTTCTGGGGCAAACCCATTAGACCAGAAAAATTGAGGCAAATTTTTACCAAGAAGAGTTTTCTGGAACCAGAACCTAAACTTAGGCATCGAAGGTATTACTGGAGAAGCAGTAACAGAATATCTTGCCGTATCTCCTCTTATGCCCCAAGCCTTCTGTTTTTAACTCAAAGTCCATCAGGCTTTTTTTTCCCTGCAAGGTGACATCGGGATTATCCAATAAACTGAGTCTGATTCCCCTACTCCCAGTATCCTCCACGAAGTCATTAATTATTGTAAACTTTTTGAGCATCTACGCTATGTTGGGAACCATGCCATGGAATTCCGAGAAGAAAACAAAGCAAGCTCCTATACAGATCTCACTTTGAGAAATTGAGTATACAAATGGACAATGGCCAGGTCATATATAAAAATATAAACATAGAAGGATGAGCTGTCCAGGAAAGCAACTCGCTTATTTACACAAAACAACCTAGAAAGCTAGCCTGCTGTACATCAGACCTGCAGTAAGCCTGACTGCAAACTCTAATAGTAATCCAAGAACCTAAACAATAACTTTTGTAACAATTAGTGAAAAATAGTCAAGACTTGATTAATAACTGACAGCTTCTCTGAATTTTGTTCCTCTTCAAACTTAGGACCAACCAGAGAAAGCCAAATATGCACCCCTAACCAATCACACGGGATGCTCTGCTTCTAGTGGGTCCCCGATTGTTCCCCCAACCCAATAGCCTCTAGTCAGGGAATAGTTGCAGGCTTCCCTTTTCTTTGCACTAAAAAGCTCTTCCACTCTCCTGCATGCCTGTGAGTCTCTGCCAACACAAAAGTGACGGTGGCTGACTCCTTTGCTATCATAAGCTCTGAATAATAGCTTCTGCCTTTCTCATTTACTTGGTCTTGGGTTATTTCATGCTTTAATGCAAAAGAGTCGCTCTTGGCAATTCAGACACTGAACTAGTGGGTTGCAAATCTGGAAAAAGTAGAATGCTGTAGTAACACCAGTATTCTCTCACCCAAATCTCTCACTTACTTGGGGAGATCTGGTCCAAACTCCCAGCCAAGGAAGCTACAGGTAAATTGGTTATTGCATGAGTGACAGCCCCTAAGGTGCAAAGCATGAGAACAATTCTTATTTTAAGTGCATTTTCTCTGAAGCAGTTGTACCATGGCAAAAACAAACAAACAAACAAACAAACAAACAAAAACAAACCCTAGGATTAGAGCAGGGGATGGAATGGGAGTGACTTGACCAGGGCTGTTATAAGTTGCCATGGGAACCTTCTCACTACATAAAATAGCAGCAGAGGTAATACTATGGTGATGGTGAAATTCCAAAGGACCCTAGGCAGCAGACTACCTCCTTGTCCGTGATCTTGGAACTCCTAGGTTGCAGCCAGTTCTGCTCTGGCAAAGGTGGAGAAGCTGGGAGTTCATGTTATCTTGAATTCTGGTCTTTGGCAGCAAAGGCCTTAAACCAGGGATTAGCAGACTTTTTCTGTAAAGAACCAAGTAGTAAATATTTTAAGCCTTTTTGTTCCAATATTCAACACCACCACTGTGGCTCAAAAGCAGATACATGCATTTTGCAAATTGTGCAAATAAGTATGCAAATATGCAAATCAATGTGGTTGTACAGCAATAAATATTTATGGACGCCAAAATTTGAATTTAATATACTGTTTATATGTTATGAAAGATTATTCTCCTTTTAACTTTTTCTCCTGATCATTTAACAATGTAAAAGCCATTGTTACCTTGTAGGCCATAGAAAAACAGTCAGCGGGCCAAATTTGGTCCATGCGCCATTGTTTGGGAATTATGACCTTATACCAACAGAAAGCTACTGCGTATAGCAACAGGAGGGGAAGGGAAGGACGTTTCTAGAAACTGGGTCCAGAGATGACTGTTTGGTGCAGGTATATTTTGTCAAAGGAGTCACAAAAATATCAGCTGCAATTCTGGAAATAGAGATGATGAAGGTATCTAATCTTGGCAGTAGCCAAGGCAAAGCAGGGGAGCTGAAATAGAGTTCAGTACAAGGAGTTGAGGAACTATTCTGCAGGAGACTTGCTGTGTCATGGTAGGAAATCAATAGGGTCGGGGGTGAGCGTGAAGTCCTGGATGATGGAAAGGATGTTGTTAGAGCTCTCAGTCATGGGCTGCAAAACCAGGTTTGGACCTGGGTTCTCTATATTAGTTGATCAGAACAAAGACAAGTCACCCGGCAATGACTTAGTCTTATCACGTGTGCCAAATGTGGGAAGCAGGCTCTGGAGGCAGAACCAGAGTAGTGGTAAGATCAGGGGCTCTGGCGTCAGACTGCCTACGTCAGCGCACTTTCTAGCTTGATGACCTTGGGCAGGTTGCTGGGGAATAAGGAGCGCTATCCCTCCATCCAGTGTTGTTGAGGAAGTTATTGGTGTGAAAATCAAAACCATCTACTTACTTACTTTATTGCTTACTACATTAGACAGATTTTACGATTCCACTGTTTTCCTTAACGTCACTATTCCAGCAAACTGTTGGTTGGAATATAAAAGTTGCAGGTAACTTTATTATTTATTCCAAGAACTTTCTGAGAGACCAAATAACTCTTCAACAGAAAGCATCAGATGATTGTTTTTTTTTAAAAAAGATTTTATTTATTTATTCATGAGAGACACACAGACAGAGAGGGAGGCAGAGACCCAGGCAGAGGAAGAAGCAGGCTCCATGCAGGGAGCCCGACATGGAACTCGATCCTGGGTCTCCAGGATCACGCCCTGGGCCGAAGGCGGCTAAACCGCTGAGCCACCCAGGGATCCCAACGATGATTGTTTACACCCAGGACTCTTAGATTCTTTGCTCTCCTAGCTGTGCCCAGTAATTCTAAACTCTGATGTCATGATCTGTACCCAATCCAATCAAGTCCTCTGTGTTAGAAGACCTACCTTAAATCAAAATTTCAGTAATACCCCAACATTGTCTTTCTCTCTCTGAGATATAACTAAGACCTTGTTAAGGTAGTGCTCTCCCTTACAGCAGTGAGTGAGAACCTCAACTTTGTCTTGTCAACATATTATTTTGGTGACATTTTTGGGAGTCGGCCTGTAGAAAGCTCTCAGTTGATGTTGGTCTCATCATAAGTACTCTGTGAAATTAAGTATATTGATGCCCTGTAGCATTATCCACAATAGCCAAAAGGTGGAAGCAACATAAATGTCTACTGACGGATGAATGTTATGCCTACTAGTGTGTGCATACAATGGAATATTAGTTCAACCTTGAAAAATAAAGTAAGTTTTGGCACATGCAACAAAATGAATGAACCTTGACGATGTTATGCTAAGTGAAATAAGCCGGTCACAAAAAGACAAATCTTATATGCTTCCACTTACGTGAGATACTGAGAATAACCAAATTCATAGAGATAAAAAGAATAATAATGGTTGCCAGGTACCAAGGGAGGGGGGGAATGGGGAATTATTGCTTAATGGGTATGGCATTTCAGTTTGGGATGACTAAAAAGTCCTGAGGATGGATAATGGTGATGGTTGCGCATCAGTGTGAATGTATTTAATGTCACTGAGTTTGTACACTCAAAAATGGTTAAGTTGATAAATTTTGTGTTATTTATATTATTATCATGATAAAAATATATAGATTTATCACAGAAAAAAATATATAGATGTCCCAAAGGACATGAGACTTTTTCACTGTGGGTTTCACATGTCCTTTTCTCTTACCTCTGTTTCTTTCCACTCTTCTTGATAAAATGCAGAGCTCATGAAATAAAAAATCCTCAAAACTAGCTATAGTTTGACCAATATCCCTCCTGCTAAAATCCATAAAATATTCTGTTCTCCCTTCCTGCATTATAATGAGCTCCTTTGTGACTGTCTTGTTCCATGAATTTTCTAATAAAGGCTTATTCTAATGATGATCTGGTTGATTTTCTTCGTGTGTGTGTGTGTGTGTGTGTGTGTGTGTGTGTGTGTGTGTGATAGAGAGAGAGGGAGAGAGAGAGGGAGAGAGAGAGAGAGAGATGAGGGATAAGAGCAGAGACTGGAGAGACACAGAGGGAAAGAGAGAGAGAGAGAAACAGAGTGCCAATGAGCTTGGAGGTCTGAAATCTCAGTCCAGCGTAGGCTCCTAAAGCTTTCACTGGAATATCAATCCCTGGTCTAATTAGTTGAAAGAGATTCAGGAGGCCTTAAAGGGGGTCAGTAATGGCATCTGAGCCTGGATCTTTGGCTTGAATGTTGAGTTTCCCTGACATATATCCAGGGCCAAATACTATTAATGTGTAGGTTCTGTCCCAGGCAGATGGGTCAGGGTAGGATGGATCTGGGGCTGTGGGGACGCCTACAGCTGGAAGGAAGAGGAAGAGCCAAGCAATTCACTTCTGCTTGCTGGTCAGGTTTGAGGACAGGCTTGGCCAGGAGTCTGTAAGGAGTTCTGGGCACTGGCAGTGAAGAATCCCACTGATGTCTATGGGGAGAATGTGGAATCGTGTGGAAATGCCCAGCAGTCCATGACCAAGAGGTTTTGAGACATCGTATGGGTGAGCAGACTGTGTCCTGAGGTAGCAGCTTGTAGAACATGAGGGTGAATCCGAGTTGCCCAGACCCCTGGGTATTGGGGTTGCTCATAAGAGGATTTCAAGAGCTGCCTATGACAGAAGACTCAGTAGGTTCCTAACTTAGAGATGAGCACAAGAATGGCATTGGATCCTGAGGCCTGTGAAGGCTAATTTTACATGTCAACTTGACTGGGCTAAGGGGGCACCAGATGGCTGATAAAACATTGAATCTCGGTGTATTAAAGTGTTTCTGGAAGAGATTAGCATTGAAATATATAGACTGAGCAAAGAAAATCCCCCTTCCGAATGCATTATTCAACGCTAAAAGGCTTGTATAAAATAGGTGGAGGAGGGCACATTTGTTCTGCACTTGAGCTAGTACCTCCATCCTGTTTTGTCTTTGGACACTGGTGCTCTCGGTTCTTGAGCTTTTGGACCTGGATTGGAACTTAAACCATTTACCCCCTGGTTCTCAGGCCTCAGGGGTTGAACTATATCACTGGCTTCCCTAGGCCTTCAGTTCCCAGGTGGAAGATCATGAGACTTCTTATTCTCCATATTTGCATGAGCCAATCTCTGATAATAAATCTCCTCTTATAACTATTTGTCTAACTCTTTTATTGGTTCCGTTACTCCGGAGAACCCTTTAATACAAGGACCGAAGCCTTGCCTTTGCAGCTTTGGCCTCACAAAACAACCAATCTAAAGAATAGTCATCAAGAAAATGTTAACTTAAATTCAGCACATTCAATTAAATAAAAACAAACGAAGAGGGAAAGGCATGCTTATCCTTATAGAAAGATTGATTTTAGAGATGTTTAAAATACCAAAACCTTGGTGCCAAGAGTTCTTTGATTATCTAAAATGTTATTTAAAGAGTGAATACCCTGAGTCAATAATGGCAGGTGAGTGAGGGGTAAAAAAATTAAGCCAAAGGCTGATCATCCTTAAATATATGAAAAGCTTCAAGAACAAATGTAATACACTCACAAATTGCAATCCAGAGTTCTGAACTGATAAACAACCTGGTTAAGGAGTAACATTCTCTCAGTGGGCACCAGTTGGACCAATGCTTTTGCTCTTAAGCCCAGTTGCAGAAGCTATCCAAGCAGGTGGCTGAACCTTTTATTGGTACAGTGGCTGGCATTATCTTATTGAGAAGGGTAAAAAACCTTTTTCCGTTATTCATGTACTGCTTTTTATGGTCCAAAGGAGCAGTCACTTAATGGCCAGAGAGTAGGCAAATTAATAATAATGGACCAGACTCCCATCCCATGCAATCAAATAGATGTTATTCTCTATTGAGTTATGTGGCATAAGAATCTCACTTAATAACAGTAATAAATAATGGGGTAATTTCCATGCCAGCTGCTAACGGTTTCCTTGCTTCTAACCAGGGTTTTATATCATTGTATTTCTACTTTCAGGAAACAATGACATTCTCAGACCTGTTTTAAAAGTCTGCACTTTTTGCTTTTTATTGCTGTAGTTTTTATTGGTTGTCTCACAGTCCAGAGTTGAATTTTTAGGTCCCTAAGAGAGGGAAATGTGATGAAAACAGTATTGTTAATGGAGCTTGATGTGATTATTACGGAGGGGAGTTCAGTATCTCGCAGAGATTTGGGGGGACTTTGAATACGAGTTGTTTTCAAGGTGATTTGTATGGTACTTGGGGAAGAATATGTACTTTGCAAATAATGATTATTTTCTAATGGTTTGATCTGTCTTTGGTGGTATGGATTGACTGATTGACTAATGAAGTTTAGGAAAATAAGCTTACCTGGGGTTCAGAATCCAACTGAATGTAATAAGTTGATTTTATATAGTGTATATTTAATATTTCTGGAGATGGCTCAGAGGAGAAGCAGAGTAGAGTCTCTGCATGGACTTGTAAATATTCTTGTTTTTCTCTTCAGGATACGTCCCTGTGTCCTTTTGGATGATCATTTTGCTATATTATCATAGGATGGTTTATTACCATCACTCTGACGCTCTAGTTGCAAATGGGTCTTAACTTCCACCTTCTTGGGATTTGTAGGTACTTGCTTTGTACACTTACTTTAGGACATCATGGTTTGGATGTCACTTGATTGGCGGTATACTTGTCTGGTTTCTCTGCTAGACTGTAAGTCCCTTTAGCCTCTCCGGTTTCTGTTTTTGTTTTTCACCTTATGACGTAAGTTATTACTCCTAGTTGACACAAGTGGAAACTGAAACACAGAGAAATCTATGTGTCCAAGGTCGCTGAGCTGACAGGCACAGAGCCAAGATGGGAGCCCAGGCAGGTTAGCTCCAGAGCCCAGAGTCCTAACCACAGCCTGCCGCCTCTCTTGTGGACTGCTAGCATGGCACCGTAGACATGGGTCGTTGAATGAATCGCTTCACTCACAAAGATGGTTTTTAAACATAAGATGCTACTCTTGTGAACAAAGACTGTTTCTTGGGAATTGGGGCAGATGTGTTCGAGGACAATATTCCAGGTCTTACATCTCTGAAGGTAGGTCAGATCTCTGCGGTCTTTCCATCCCCAACAATGCTGCTCTGGGTCTCTGGATCTTTCTAAACAGAAGAAGGGAACATCCACTACTGAACCTGCGTCTGTGAGCCTGGAAACACTCCTGACATTCATTCTCCTTACACTCTAGCCCTAAAAGAGTCCCCCTTTAAGTAACTTCTATGGGTCTCCCTGGGTGAGGCTATTGTTTTTATTCATCACATGGAGTAAGAACTCCTGACGGATCATGAATATTCCCGAGAGTAGGGGAAATAACACGAAATAGAATATTTCTCCTATAGTAAATGATCCATTTTGATGAAAAGAACATTTACTATAATACTTCATTTCCATATCCTTACAGTCCCATTTTAAGACTTAACAGTTTCTAAATTATGAAAGAAGGCTTTGAAAAATACTCTGCTACATTCCTCCAGACTGTCTTCCTGGTGGCAATACATATGGAGAGGAAGAGACTAATTTTGGATCCAGACAGTCTTTTGGTTCTCTGAATGGATTTTCCTAAACAAACTGCTGAATGCTTCAAAAATGAAACCTGTGATGTCTAGCACAGGTTGTAATACACATAAGAGAGATTCCAACACTCATTGTCAGATGGGTTCTGATATGCCCTGGCTGATGGAAAAATGCGTATTTCTGAGATCAACTAAAGGAGAGTTGGAAAATATTGAAGCTTTTTTGTTTTTGTTTTTGTCCCCAATCATGGTAAATAAATAAACATTTGTAAATAAACAGATGTCGTACATCTGAGAAAGATTCTGAAGGCAGAATTTTTTTATCAGAAGAACAGTTGCTATAGGCATTTTCATAATTACTGTGAATAGTTTTTGTTTTGTTTTGTTTTGTGTTTGTTTTTTGGTAGCAAAGTTCTATGACCCAGGGACTTCCTTAAAGGGAGGCTTAACATTCAAGTGCAAATGGTCTTGTATATCACTCTGTGACTGAGCCCATCTTACCATTACTCCTAAATCCTCTCTCTGAGTCGGATACAGCTTCATCCTGAGAGTGGAATCTGCTTATTCGTGTTGAATGTTGTTGGTCTATGTATGTTGGAGCTGACCGAAGGAGAGTAACCATGAAATCAAGAAATAGAACCAAGCCCTATATTTGAGAACAGAACAAGGCATAAGAGCATAAGATGGAAATCTAAACCAGATATGACAGAGAAAATAGTGAGACTCCATACATTTGTAAAAGTCATAAATGAGGCATTGAACTTTCGAAAGAACGTGAAATGGGATTTTCAGTCACTCTTACTTAGATTTTAAGGATCAGAGTGACCCCAGCTGTTATGTGGATTAAAAATAATTCAATATTTACTAAGCAACTTCAATGTGTCAGATGGTCTTTTAGGTCCTTCGGGTATGTCAAGGAACAAAACCATGGTACTTGACCCACATACCAAGCTCTCATTACGGAATGCTAGAAACCCTATGGCTGCTTATAGGTAGGCATCTTTGAATGTAACCTTCACCTCTCAGGGAAGATAAGAAATCCAGAGATTAAGTGACTTGCACAAGGCTACATAGCCTCTAATTGACACTACAAAGCTCATATGCTGAGCTTTTCACTGGATCATGTAGTGCAGCTACTTGGTTTGAGGTGGGTAAAATGCTAACCCCAATTTATTTGTGAGACATTTGGGGCCTAGAGAGACAACACGAGTTGTCTAAAGTACGTAAGTGGTAGAAGAAACCACATTTCAGATGCCTGGCTGCTCCGATGGTGCTTCTTCACTGTTCTGTACTGCCTGCAAAACTAGCTATGAAACACAACTTGTATATATACCCGGTATTACAAAATATCACTAGCTGAAATATTACTAGCTGAAATAGACTATAAGACCATCTTCATGAGTTGGAATGGATATATCAAGGTAATGAATGCAGAATAATCATGATTTCAAAAAATGGGTATTGGATAGCTACACTTGAACCTTTATCTTTAAGATAGATCTAAGAGTTTCCAGAATATACTGTTATATGTGAAATGGGTATTATATTATTATTGCTAATATCTTAAAAAACATTTTCCCTTTTCAAATTTGAAATACCATTCTAAATATTCATGGTATTTAGCTCATAAGGAAAAAAACCAGACAAATCAAATGAATAAGTTATTAAGGTGTCAGAACATACTAAATTATTAGGATGGATGAGAGCATTTAAGAATAACCACAATATGAAAAATTCAAGTAATTCTTTTTAAGTGGTTCATAATTTCCTTGTCCTTATTACTTCTCCTGTCCCCTATACCCACAAACTGTAAGTTAATAGAAAACAGGAACATGTGTGTGTGTGTGTGTGTGTGTGTGTGTGTGTGTTTGCAGGCTCAGGATATTACATTTGTGTATCCAAGCATTGGTTATTTTATTCAGTTTATTTGGAATTTGGAAAAGCAGGAAACACATTTAACTCTTAAGCATCATGGGAATAGGTCACATAACACAGTCAGGAACCTCTCATAACAAATTAAATATAGCCAGGTGTGAGGGAAAATAAATTCCATATGTTTAAAAATTATTGGAGTAGATAGAATTTCACTGGAAAATATAAGTGGGATTTGGAGGTCTTCTCATTAAAAAGTTTATTAAAACTATAACATGTCTGATGGCCATTGCTTATCTGAGAATAGGCTGAAGTCACCACGGTGGGTATTTATTCAAAGTACCTTGCTCAAACTAGACCTACAACTTCACTTGCTCAAAGGAAGCTTCTCTCCCTTCATGAATTAGAATGTTCGCTGAGTCCTGATAAAATGTCTGGAATCGAAATGAATGTTTGGAAACTTCTTTATTCTTGACAGATGGCAATGTGTCCAGGATCCGGGAAGACAAACGAACTCTTACTCCAGCGGAGGAAAAGCTGTTAAAATAAGTCTGACCCCGTGTTAAATACTTTATATAGATAAGCATGTTCCACGCTCACCACAAACCTGCGAGGTTCCACTATTATCCTCCTTGGTCAGATGTGGAGATGGAGAGATTTAGCAACTCACTCAGCTTTCCCCTGCTTTGTAAGGACTAGTAGTTTTTGAATCCAGATCTATATGGTTGCAAAGCATTTCCACTGGGTGATGAAGAAAATGGGTCATTTTTACTGGTGATGAAGAAAAGAAAATAAATAACAGTGGAAAGAATGCCCACATACAAAGAACAAGGGTGTGAGATGGTGGTAGATGGCAGACATGTAGAAATAAAGTTATTCAGTGACCTCCTGGTTAGCTCGCGTTTCCTCATTGCTGGACCTCAGCTGCCTTCCATCCACTGCCCAACCTGAGGACCAGTCCTCGTGCTGTGTTCCTGGATGCTGCTTTCTGTCATTTATCCTTCACGAGGGACCCAATACTTCACTCTGTTCCTTCCATTATGGTGCTACCTTCAATGATCTCATGCTCAGTCCTGGCTGA
Source organism: Nyctereutes procyonoides (assembly GCF_905146905.1). Classification (NCBI taxonomy): domain Eukaryota; kingdom Metazoa; phylum Chordata; class Mammalia; order Carnivora; family Canidae; genus Nyctereutes; species Nyctereutes procyonoides. Next base: position 13,537,010 of record NW_026575136.1, on the reverse strand, counting down.
ACTTGACCTATTCTTATTTTTATTTTTTAATTATTTATGATAGTCACAGAGAGAGAGAGAGAGAGAGAGAGAGAGAGAGAGGCAGAGACACAGGCAGAGGGAGAAGCAGGCTCCATGCACCGGGAGCCCGATGTGGGATTCGATCCCGGGTCTCCAGGATCGCGCCCTGGGCCAAAGGCAGGCGCTAAACCGCTGCGCCACCCAGGGATCCCTTGACCTATTCTTATAGCATCTGCCTTTTTCTTGTAGGTTACAGAATAATCACTTGTGTGTGTGTGTGTTTTAAGATTTTACTTATTTATTTGAGAAAGAGAGCACCAGTTGTGGGGTGATGGGGGAGGGCAAAGGGAGGAGCAGACTCCCTGCTGAGCAGGGAGCCCGACATGGGGCTCAATCCCAGGACCCCAGGATCATGACCTGAGCTGAAGGCAGATGCTTAATTGACTGAGCCACCCAGGTGCCCCAATAATCACTTGCTTTTTTAAAGACATTGTTGGATTTTGTAGTGACTCTCTAAGGCACTATGTTTAGAATAATTTTTTTTTCTCATTGCATTGGAAGGATTGATTGATCATATCTGTGAGTAGAGGAGAAAGGGGGAGTGTAGACAGGTGTGCTATGTATTTGCCATTCTTGTACAGGGTAGGCAGGGCTTGGTTCTGCTTTCTGATGTATCCTCCGGCTAATCTGATGAAAAATAACCAAAATTATTCCTGTAACTTAAATGCAAAACAAACAACTAAAGTCGGACACTATACCTGCTATCGGAGATAGAGAGATGACATTATCCTTGTTATACTAATTACCATTTTTAAGTGCTTGACAGTTTTCAAAACATACTTACAGACTCTCTTTTGGTCTTCGTAGTACGTGTAATAGTCAAAATGTGGCAAATGTTATTACACCTAGGTACTTCAAAGAAACCAATCTAATGGAAGTTTCTGGGCAAGTGAGATCACTATGCAAGTTTGAGAATGCTTTCAGAGGAACACCCAAGTCACAAAGGCTTAAACAAGTTAAGACAGTCTTCAAGGGTTCAATGGCTCCTTGCCCTTCTGATTTCCCTCGTGGTGGCAAGACGGCTGCTGCGGCTTCAGCTATTGAGGCAGTGGAAGGAGAAAACAGCAAGGGAAACATGATGGTACCTCTATCAGGAAAGCAAAACTTTCTGACTAATCCCCAGAAAATTTCTGTTTGCTCTGGCTAGAACCGTGTCACATGGTCACCTCTAGGTTAGAAAATGTATACCTAGCTGTCCTCAACAAAACCAAGGTTGTGTTAACATGGAAAACGAAGAGCATCTACATTAGGTAGCCAGCTAGCAGTGTCTGGCACAGACACACACAGGTGCAGGTCATTTGGGGAACTTCTGTGGGGCTGGGGATGTAGTACCATACACAGAAAAGTAGTTACAAACATACTTAATAGTCATTTTTATTTAATTAAGGAAATCCCATTTGGTTTCTTGTTTCTAGGAGCACCACTGCCCATAGCAACTCTTTCGAAGAATAGGCTATGGATGGTGCGCATGTGCTTGTACATAGGGCTGTATTTCTATGCATTTTCTAAAATGTAATTTAACAGTGTAAAGATAATGAGCACCTTACACTGTGAATCCTTTTCACAGGATGTCTCTGGCACTAGCCATGCAGTGGGGTTAATGAGTCCTGTTGTTAGAACAGTCTGCGCTCCAGAATGGAAAGTCTTCATGTCACTGAAGTGAAAGAACGTATTAAGGTACAACCCCCCTCAGGATACCAAGAAGTTTTCTGTTGATTTGCTTCCTGCTAAAGAAAGCACATGATTCAGCAGGGTAAGAAGAGAAAATCTTTGGATATAAACTTTAAGTACCAGGAACACATGTTGAGGGCCAGGAGGGCTTACATTCAAGAGCTTGGGGTTTGGAAGACAGCATATTTCACATCTCATCCTTGCCTTATCCTGAAAAAGATTGTAATGACTTTCTGGGGAGGGGAAATTACATCTCGTTGGTAATCCCGGGAAGCAAGGAGGACAAAGACTAAAGGAAGGGGAATGGAGAAGGGTAATAAAATTTATTAAGTGTCAGCTGTATGTTGGGAACTGTTTTGGGGTCTTGAATTATTATCTCACTGAATCCAGAGAACAATCCTACAAGAGGGTACTTCTATTCCAGTTTATAGGTAGGAAAGCTGAACTTCAGAGAGATTTAGGTGCATTTCCCAAGATCCCATTGCTAGAGAGCTGGAAGGTCAGACCTTGCTAATCTCAGCCTGTGCTTGTCACCCATACTGCCCTCTAGAACTGGCCAACTATCCCCCAAAGCACTACAACTAGCTCTTAGTGTGAAAAATGTGCTAGACACACAACCTAATGCACCAGTTCCAAACATTTCCTTCCCAACTCCAACCAGTTTCTACTTCATTTCCTTTCACTCTGCCTCAGTCTGTAAGAGGGTGAAAATGCCTCCTGATGCCATCTCTGGGGATTAAACTATCAAGACTGGGAAAACGGACTGGCTAGCATCAAATCCCTCCAGACCAGATCTTTTGTCTGCCTTAGTCCTAGGATAACATCTTTGAGACCCAAGATGGGAAAACAAGGTCATAGACATATTGCAATAGATTAGCTGTTTGGATCATGAGCATTGGCAGTGTAAATATACAAAATACAATTTCAGAGTAGTATTTTTTTTTAAGATTTTATTTGTTTATTCACGAGAGACACACAGAGAGAGAGGCAGAGACACAGGCAGAGGGAGAAGCAGGCTCCATGCAGGGAGCCCGACGGGAGACTCGATCCCAGGTCTCCAGGATCAGGCCCTGGGCTGAAGGCAGGTGCTAAACCCCTGAGCCACCCAGGCTGCCCTCAGAGTAGTATTAAGTTAATACTAAATCTGAACAAAGCAGTTCCTCCTCTTTCACTGTGGCATTCCGGGTCTACACTAAATTGTATCAAGTAGGCAAAGAACCCCTTGGGTGGCTGAACAGACTGCTCAGCTAAAAGGAAGACCCGAGTAGTTAAGTGTAATCCCAGGTGCCTGTAACTTTACGTATCTTACCCCAAAATACTATTGTACTGTTAGATTTTTTCCTATCTAAGTTAATTTAGTTATTAGTTTAGATCACAAGCTCTCAGCATGTTCCAGATCCAGCAGGGTCCTCCAAAATATTTGTCTGCATGTTTTAAACTTAATGAGTAAATTATTGGATGGCATGAAAATGCATTGAGCAGTGAATGAAGGTCTGGGTTCCTACAGCTTCAGTCTGCGTAGAGGGAGCTTCCCAGGGCAGCCTAATTTGTAGGTAAGTCAGTATTCAGGGAGGCTTAGAGCCTTCCCCGTGTCTCTTTTCTGTCTCTCCTACTTGGCAATGCCAGAGGTCTCCATTCGGGAACTGAAGTGATGGAGATGCCTCTCTGAAGTCAAGATTCTGGTTCATTATTGGTCCTCACCCCCAGGATGGGGCAAGCTAATGGCCTGGGTTTCACTCCTCCAAGCATCCCGCAATGGGTGCACGGTGGGGGCATGTTTACTGTAATTAACTTCTCTTCCGGACAGCGGATATATCCACTGATCATTTCAATTTCAAACAGGGATTGCTATTCACTCTAGCTAATGGTATTTGCAGCTGTTCCCTTTGGTTACTCATGGTTAACCCACCTGCTTAATGGGAGACCGCTAGTGATGCACAGATGGGTGGATTTAGGTAGGTATGCTTTTATCAGACAATGGAAGAGGCATTTCCCTTATTTTAAGAAGTGTCACAAGGTATTAAGTCTGGGTGTTCTTCTCTCTCACCCTCTGCACCACCTACAACACAGCTGGGCTCAGCTGTTTTACATTAATAAAACAAAGATTTAGGTTCAAGGTCAGCCTTATGGGTGTGTGATCTGTGCAGTCCCCCTGGGACCCATATTCAGAACCCCACACTTGGTTTAATGCTCTGTGGTTGCCGTCTTGACACTCTTAAGAATTCTTTCACAAGGGGCCCAGCATTTTTATTTTGTGCAAGGCCTTGCAAATCATGTAGCTGAACTTGCCTGGATTATCTGCTTTCAAATCACCGAAAGGAAATGGTTGAAGAGAGGGAGAATAGAAGATGGCAATTTCATAATCCCGGAGACTTGCATGCTGTGAGCAGACACAGACACAAGAGAAATGATTAGTGAGAGTGGAGCAGAGGAGCAGGACGTGGAAGTAGTTTTCCAACTTTCAAGTCACATCTTTGCATCAGGCTTAATTATGGGGTGTACAATATGAATTCCCTGAATATAGATAGACTGGCAATCGTGCCATTCGAAAACTGCTTTCCAAAGTCAAATGCTGGTGCTTTTTGAAGTTCTTGGTTCTTTCCTCCTGTTCCTCCATAAACTCAGAAAATCGCAGCTTGATGGTGAACCTGTTGCACAAGAGCCAGGGTAATTGGAGACAGGGCTCCCCAGCACCCTGGTGTGAAGACGCCTCTCTTTCTCCCAGACATCCTTCCCGTCGGCCTACTGTGGCGGGGCTAATAGGTGGCAAACTACCAGGCGCTGGACGTTCAAGTCATTTGAAAGTAGAAATAGCAGTCTTGCCGTTGCCATCTTTCAAGAAACAAATGCTCTGTGGTGTCCGGTTTGGGGATGCATAATTTCCAGCAGCAGGCATACCTTTGTCTTTCATTTAAACCAAGCTACCTTTTCCTTTGATTGGTGGCTAAATCCTTTCACTTCCCATTTCCTGCCGCTCTCCCCTGCTGGCCTATCATAGCCTTCCTACCCCCTTACTTCAGTCCCTCAACCCTTCTCTTATGCAAATCGCTGTTCACTGGTGTCAGATTAGTCCCCATCTGATACTTCCTGCTCCCTGAAATCAGGTTAATCCTTTTAAGCTGCAATTCAAAGATAAACTAACCAGCAGGACTGATTTTGCCACCTTCATACTTTATTCAGTTCAATGGCTTCCTCTCTTTTTAAACGTAAGGTCCCCCTTCTCGTGACACAAAGATCCTTCAGAGAGACGTTGAAGATGCCTTTGCCTTCTTCCCGAGTCTCATCTCTCATCACTTCATGGATAGCCTAAGCTCTAGCCAGTCCAGGAAAAAGTCACATTGCGTGTGATCCAGAGATTTGTGCCTGTTTCCTCTATTTAAAGGTGCTTATGCTACCTTTTTCAACTGGATCACCTTTACTTGCTTTTCAGGACTCAGATGAAATGCTGCCTTCTCCCAGGAAGCCCTCTCAAACATTCCTCAATCATAGGTATTCAGGTACCCCTCTTCTGTGCTTCCAGAGAGACCTGGAATGATGTGCCACTCTGTTATAGCATCTGCTGCTTAGTATGATAGTCTTCTGCCCCTGGGCTTGCCCACCTTGGGAAAGAGCACACACTTTTCTGGTATTTGATATGTGATGCTTATAGCTTAATAAATAAGTAAGCGGATGAATCAGTTGGTGGAATGGACCAAAAGATAGGTCATTATCAATGAGAATTTCTAGAGTGTCAAGAATGAGAACTTCCACGTTCCTCTAACAGGCTCTTAATTTTGCAAGCTAACCATGTTTGGCATTTCTTTGAAAGGACTCAAATGAAAATCCTTCTGAACCAAGTCAACAATATAATATTGCAAATCAGAGTCATTACAGAAGTATGAAATTTGGGAATGGAAAAGAAAATAGATTGTTGTATTTCAACAAATCCTACAAAGTGTGATTTCTAAATTTACAAATGGCAAATTTGAGCTTTGAGGGGGTGGCTCGGTGGACCAGGGCAAGAGTGCAGCTTCCTTGGAATGTGGGGAGTATATTGGTGTGACAGGCAGGATGAAAGTCAATTTCCCCCTCTTTTGTCTTCTGTATAACTGAGGGCCTTGGGTTGGGGCTTCTTTGAGAGGAGGAAAGAGAACATGGACACAATAGGGTAAGTATGGAGAAGGAAGTTCATGTTCAACTTCAAATAAAACTAGCTATATCACCAAGAAATGAAAATATTTGAGGCCTATTAAAGATGAGTGTAATGTCATTGAAGTATCTCTCTATGCTTATTTCTATTGGTATAAAAGTATTTTGAGTTCTATTATTAAAAGAAAAAGTGAGGGACACCTGGGTGGCTCACTGGTTGAGCATCTGCCTTTGGCTTGGGCCATGATTCCAGGTCCTGAGATCAAGGCTCACACCAGCCTCCCTGCAGGGAGCCTGCTTCTCCCTCTGACTGTGTCTGTGTCTCTGCCTCTTTCTGTGTGTCTCTCATGAATAAATAAAATCTAAAAAAAAAAAAGAAGAAGAAAACAAAAATGATAAACACACGACCCTGGATGGACAGATCTCAGTCCTCTATCACAGTATGTTTTCTTTCTGAGCCTGGATTGGGCCTCGGAATTAGTCTCAATAATATATCAGAGTTACTGAATGGGGTAAAATCAGTCTGGCAATCAGTTTTGGTTCTAATGGGTGTGTTTACTTATCTATACATTGGTTGGGTTATCCTAATTTTGGCACCTCTTCTTAATTTCATGACCATGGAGGGGGACAAGGAGAGCACATGAGGATTTATGGAACCCTACTCCAAATACAGAATTTGTATTTGTCAGAGTTCTCCAGAGAAACAGAACTAGGATATGTGTGTGCAACATGCACACGTATTTGTATGTGTGTGTACATATATGTATACGTGCATATGTAACATACATGTGTATATTTATATTCAGAAAGAACAAGATTTATTTCAAGGAACTGGCTAATGCGATTTTAAGGGCTTCCAAGTCTGAAATCACAGGGGCAGGCTGGCAGCTGGAGATCCAGGGGAGAGTTGATGTTGCAGTCTTACGTCCAGTCTGGAGGTAGGATTCCTTCCTTAACAGGGATCCTCAATCTTTTCTCTTAGTGCCTGCAATTGATTGGATGATGTCGACCCTCATTTTGTAGGGTGATATGATTTATTCAAAGTCTACTAACTTTGATACTCATCACATGTAAAAAATACCTTTACAACAATATCTAGACTGATATTTGACAAGTACCTGGTTACCACAGCCTAGCCAAGTTGACACATAAAACGATCACAAGCGCTATTGGCTGGAGAGCAGTATATCCATGTGATGAAAGGAATCCCTCTCTTCGGTCCTTTCTCTTCTTCCTTCTGGGTGTCTACACAGTATTGCACATGGTATCTCATGTACCATGTACTATCCCAGGAACTGAGGATACAATGGAAGATTCTACAGCTCCAGGGAGGTGCTTTTATAGAGACTAAAACTTGAATGAAGCAATCTGAAAATCTTTCTCAGCAAAGCTTTGGGCAACAAATGCAAAGCAGAAATTCCAGGAAAAGTGAATATTATGCTTTTCTTTGGTTATAAGGGGTCTCAGCAAATAACTTCTGCAGAGCAATTCCTTCTTCACTAGTAGCAGTGCTTTAGTTTTGTGAAATGAACTTGAATATCTTCTGGTTTGAGGACTTCCCAGAAAACTCTACCTTGCTAAATATACTTCTCCTCCATGCTTATTTGCCTTCTCTTAGAATGAAACACACATTTGTTTCCTCAACGTGCCACCTCACAAAGTGTTTCCTGTTCAATTCTTTGTGCTGATGTAAACAGGCATATTAAATACCTTAAAATTTTTTATTTTGGTAGAATATACATAACATAAAATTTCCCATCTTAATCACTTTTAAGGGTATAGTGTATTGGATAGGTTGAAGGGAAAATTGAAATCAGAGGAGAGAGTTTGCTTCATTTTCCATCAGGGGTTCACCGTGAGGGGTGGTCTTGACTACAACCATGGGTAGGCATATCGAAGCGAAATTGATAGATGCAGAAAATAGCTAATGGCACTGATGGGTGAATTTGAGCAAGAGGGGGTATAATTTATAATATGGGCATCAAATTGCATTTCATTTGATGGAAAGCCTTCTGGGACAAAACAGAATTACCATGAATCTGCAGGATAGATAAGAGTGGCACTACGAATTGAGGGTAGATCATGGTGGCAGAGACACCCAGATCTAGAGAAACAACTTGAATTCACCAATTACAAATGCCAACCTGGCAAGCAAACACATGACATGAGAAGAATATAACCACTGAGGGTGGCAAAGAGGAGAAGGAATAGGGAGCACAATTGTGGAGGACCCATCATTTATCTGAGGAAGGTAGCTCAGTTATCATTAGTAAAGCAGGTGAGGTTTCCCTGCTGCCCTGGGGGATAGTGCATGGGGCAGATCACAGCAGTTGTAAGAGTATAGATTATTATATAGACCATGGTGCTGGCAAATCTGCAGCTTGCAGATTTTCTCATATACAGATTAACTATAAAACTGGTGAATTGAAGGAAAAAATATATAACAAGCACATCTATTAAAATACAAACATTTTAGAATAACCTCATAATTAACTCAATATTGTGCTTTATTTGGGTGAGAAGATCTCCTCTAAGGTTTTTTTCCTCCTTTTATGTACAAAAAGCTGTTTGGTGGCTTCTCTGTGAAAATCTCAATACTCCTTACATTTAGAACAAATAAGGCTCCGTGGAAAGTAGCAGGAGTAGACACATAAATTACTGGGTTTTTCCCGCTGCCGCAGACTATCACTGAGGAAAATAGCTTCATAAACTGAAGAACAGAGTTAGTCGCCTCTATGAATCATAAGAGGTTTAGTTACACTGACTTGTTGGGAGAATTTTAAGAGTTACCCAGTGCGTGGAGGTGAGAAAAAGACCCTACATTTTGTGACACATAAACCACAGAGACATCCTCTTCTCTCCCCGTAAGGTAAGTAACACAGTCTGCAGCCCTTTATGGCCATACAGTGTTTCACTAGCCCAAGGAAACAAAGAACTAGTAGAAATAGTCCGAATATTTTTCCATTTTAATCAGTGTTTCTTGGGAAAGATTTAGCAGTTTATCTTTGGTGCATCTGAGCCCTAATGTGGAACACAAGAGATTCTGTAAGGCTTCAAGTCCTCATTCAGTTATTCAGAAGTAGGAGGAATTTCTTGCAAAAAAAGAGAAACAAGCAAGGAAAGCCAGAAAGCCAACCAGCCACCCTCTGCCATTTTCTTGCCATTGTGTATTCAGCTCTGAATCAGTCTTGTTGGATGTATGGGGCTCTCAGCAAGGTCCATGTTCATTGTTTGAATCTCTAGCATGGGATAGAATATTTACTCGCTCAGCAAATACTTCTTGGGTATTGACTATGTTTTAGTTACTCCTAAAAATACCGAAGCACATTGATGTACTGATCGATGTAATTTCATTCTATTTTACTTCTGGTATCTTCCCAACAAACCAGTCTCTTCTGCCTCACTTATGAAAAATTAAAAGGAAAATGATAAGAAAGAAAATAAGGTCTAAGTGCCCAAGGCTCACATCTGTAGGAAAGAGCACTGTACAAGATGATCCCTCCAGAGTGAGACTCAATTTTCAGCAAGACATCTTGTTTTGCCATTAACCTGAAGTAAGAAAATCTTCTTTGACATTTTTCCTTGGGTTTTGTATTTATAGTTGAATCACGGTCCTTGGAATGCTGTAAGTCGGGGCAGAGTATGGGCATGTATGTGCCGGCATCAGGGAAGGGGTAGTATGAATGTATCTGGAACAGGCTAAGATCTGTGATCTTAACTTCACAAGGGAGGGAATTATAGAATGAGACGGAATGGCTAGGAAGAGGTGTGTCTTGAAAATGTGGTTCAAACTCCTATATTTCCTGTGTATGGTTAGGTGGTCTATATTTACTTCTCACACATTACTTTCAGAAAAAAAATAGAAGTCCATTTGGCAATGTAGTGTTTTCCCCATTTGCTTAAATGCACTCAAGAGGAATTCTGACCATCACAGCATTTGTATCTGCTCAAAATGATAATCACTTTTCGCTACTATACTTTTTTACTATATTTTAATTACTATAAAATAATATTCTATAGACATCCTCATCTGTGTATTTGTGAACTTTTCTGTGATCTTCCTTAGCATATATTTTTATAGGTAAAATTCCTCAGGGAAAGTTATATTTAAACAGTATTAATCTGAAAAATGTTACCTTTAACTGTTGGATCAGATTATGCTTCCATTTAAGATGTGTAAGAAAACCCATTTCCTACCACCCACATCAGGCACTGAGGTCAGTTTTTTAGAATTTTACTAGTTTTCTTTTGCATTTCTTTAATTGATAAAGAAGTTAATATTTATATGTATTTATTGGCTGTTAGTATTTTTACTTTAATGAATTGCTTTTCTTTAAAAAATGTCCATTTTCCTCTTAGGTTTATAGTATCATCAAATAACAGCATACTGAATGCATTTTGAAAAATTTATCAAATCCTTTTTAACCTCATAATGACTCTTTGGAACGGTTAAGATAAATTTTATTGCTTTTATTGGAAATATGGAGAAGCTGAGCCTGCTTTCTTCTAACGAGCTAATGGTGGAAGCAATCCCAGAAGCCTGGTCTTATCCACTCTCTTTGCTTCCCCCTTTGCCCTGCCTCCTCTCAAACCACCCTGGGTGACCAGCACACCATTAGCAACAGCAGTAATTGAACATGACGGGTATCCATAAAACTAGATAAGATGATATGGGTGATTTCAAATAAAATGTGGCCCAGTTCCTAGAGATGCAGTTTACTGAGCAGCTGTGAAGCATCAGAAGGGACAGGATACTTGAAACGAGAATGGAAGAAATCAGCTTCTCCAAACTGCATCTGATAAACTAGGCATCTCCTTGGTCTGCATTAACATCTGCACTTTGTAGCATCGTATGTGAGCTCCTCAGGTAAAATTCCAAAGCCAAAGAAACAGAAATGAAAGAGGTCTAGGTCATAATTTACAACTCTGTCAATCTGCAGTAGAAAGCAATTCTGTAAACACAATGGATTATTTTGAAAGCTTTTGCAGTCCTAATTTCTAAGTAATATAGAATACTGAGCTGCTCAAAGTCATATATATCTTGAAGAATTTGATGGTTGCATGGCAGACGATGGTTCCACACTGAACTATATTCAACCCCATTGCATAAATAATTCATTGTTGAAACTAAAAGGAAAGAGATCTATATCTTCGTTTTCATTAAAGAATCTGATAATTAGTGCTAAGTACCTCTGGAAAATTCTCTTTTTCCTAGCTGTTCTTTACAGATATTTTTATATTAGAATATAATCAATGGTCAGAGGAAGACCTTATGGTTTTAAAATTAGTTTAAATTAGCTCAAAAACCAAACAATAGTGTAGCATTTTTCAAAGACCATTTTATGTATGGGCTAGCAAAAAAACTTAAGGAAATTTCCTTTGGGAAAGAGGGAATAATGCCAGAAATAATTGTTAAATATAAAGTGGTTTCAGGAAAAGATTATTAACTCACAATTGCCCTACAGACATATATAAATACTGAGGAAGTCTGAATTCCATTGGGATTTTCATCACTTAGTCCATAGTGTTAGCAAAGAAATCTGAAATCTCCCCATTAGCTTTCAGAGTGGGGCTCAAAGGAAATGTAAACCAGATGAGGTCTGTTTCCCGAGACCCAGAGCCCAAGCTGTCGGTGAGGTCCCCGGCACAAGAGGAAGGGAGAACCACACAGCCTCACTCAGAGCAGTCTAAACTTACCAAGTCTTGACACGGAGAGAAATGAGTGTTATTTACTTTGGCGACCACTTGCCTGATAGGAGATATAAGGTCAACCAACTGGATTTGAAACTTAATTTACTATCTTCTAGATTCACATTGTATTTATTTGAGAAGGAAGAGTAGCCAAAGGCTCTCATTTATTTTGCTGTGACCAACGCTAAAGGAAGCTAAAGTGGATTTTTGAAGCTTCTATTACCTGCTAAATGCACATTATCCATTAGATTATGGGGTTGTGTTCCAGCCCCAAGTCATTGGGCTGGCAAGTCAGATTAGAGTGAAATTTATTACAGGTGAAAGAGGGTGTCAGTCTCCAGTGTGGTTGCTCCTCTGAAGTGCATACAGCAAGGAGGGGAAAGGAAAGTGTGATATGAAGGCAAGAAATAATATTTGTGGGATTGTGTAAGAAAGTGTCCTTCTAAAATAATTTTTCACAGTCACCCATTGAACATTTACTGGGTACCTAATCTGTGGCAGGCACTGCTTTCTATGTGCTGGAGAAGAAAAAGTGAATGATACTCACCAGTGAGAGGAACTGTCTATCTGGTGGTGGAGCCCTTAAAAGTCAAAGCTACGTTACCTATTTGAGCAGAGTGAGTTTTTGAGCATTTGATGCAGTGAGACATGAAAACAGGGCTAATGGTTGCTGTGAAGAAGCAGGCATGGGGGATGGGACATGAACTGCTGGATTTCTAAGGACTGAGTTTTATCTCCTGGAAGGATACAAGAGTCCTTTCGTGTTCCAAAGATTTGAACTCTACAGCACTTGGCAATAATTACCGTAGTTCCCATGGTGATAGAAAATTGACAAGATGGGTGGCGATTATAGTGGTGAGTGAAGAAGGGATTTTGGGGTAGAGTATCCCATCCTGAACTGCAGAAATTGAGATTTTTCTTACTGCAACCATCCCAGACGATGTAAGAGAACAACATAGTAATGAACCCCAGAAGACCCGCCGGGGGCATCTATCTCTAGCGTCAACAGACACATACCAGACACGCAGATTTGTGCTTCCATTCCAGTGTGATGAATATTATTTTAACAGGACACAGTTTATTCAGATTTTAATGTGGCTAGATACGAAAAAAACCACAGTGGGGGTTGAGAGCTATAGACTCTCCATACCATTTTGTTGGTCTCTGATAACGTTGACTTCTTTCTGTAACCTTGAGTAAAGGAATTTTTCCACGCGTTGGAAGGTTGCTGTGACTAATTTCTTAGAGACAGAGACTTTCTTGGTGTCTGTCAGCAGCTGTGTAGCAGAGATTCCTTGTGGAGTATGTCACCCCCTGTGCTGTATATTTGCCAAAGTGGCAGAAGGAAACTGGCTCACCTGCCTCCAGGAAGGCTTCGGATGTCTTCTGGTAGTTAACTCAGGGAAGCTGTCTCCCAGTTAAATGGGGAACATGCAAACAGGGCAGTGTAGGCAGTGAAAAAATTGGCCTGGGTGTGAGGATTTCCACTCTCTCATCCTAGCTCAGCTTCATTTTCAATATAGCCACAGTCTATCCACCTGATTCTCTTTTATGGGTGCACATTAGCCAAGGAAGGAACGGAGCTTTATTGGCCATAGAGTCACGTAAAACATCAGGGCCTAAACTGTCGAGGGTACACCAATAATGAGATCTGTGTTACCGCCTTATTTGGGACAGATCTGCCAGCATGAGACTGTTACACTACAATTGCATTCCAGGGAATCAGATGGCCTACAGACCTTCAGAAGACCAGAGACATCCATATCTGCTTGAATTTAGATTAAGTATAAAATCCCCTGGAATTACATACAAGACTTAAAGGCTATATAAGTGTGTGTGTGTGTGTGTGTGTGTGTGTGTGTGTGTCTGTGAGAGAGTGTGTGTGAGCTTGTCTCTGGGACTAGTGCATGGCTCTGATAACATTGGGATAGTTGGCAAGAACTATCTGGCAGATTCTATTCATTTAAAAAAGCAGTAAGATCTAAGGACTATTTATTCTCTTGTCTGTAGTGAAGTCTTTGGTCATGGAAGATTTTTCCTATTTTGTTCCATGTTGAGCAACCCTCAGCCCTTTTGCTGTGTTAACGTCTCCACATCATCACTCTTCAGTGCAAGGAAATCTCTGCGGCACAACGTATAACACTGAGAAACATTTAATGAGTTATCAGCAAACACTAAAGATAAAAGAACTTTGAATTTCATAAGCTACTTAGCATTCCTGTGTTCTGCAGATTGCAATGTGTGTTTACACTTCTGCTAATAAAATTCTATCAAGCAGATGACAGGCACCAATTAAAAGCAATCACAAAGCAGAGTCGTTACATATTCCCTGAGGTAGACTCTTTAAACATTAGTTTGTGGAAGCATCACCTGGCATGGGAACATCTTTGGTGCTCAGCGACTTCTATAGCCTAGGGGATTTTAGCCGTTTCAATGTAGGAGCATCAGAGGAAAGAGAAAATGACTTTTAGCGTTTGCTGAAAATATCAAGTGTGGTTCAGGCTGCTGCAACTGTTGGCGTCTATCTTAGTTGGGAAGTCTGGGCTGTGGCGACAAGTAGATTCCACTCTGAGAATGGCTCCGATATAGTAGAATCTTAGTCCTTACTCACCTAGACTCTTAGCAAGTACCTCTGGGCAGAGGTTGGCTGTCATCCAGGAAGCGTCACCAGGACCCAGGCATCTTCTTTCCATGGCTTCACCATCATCGTCAGCTTTAGCATCCAGCCTGTAGCTCCAGTTTGCAAAGTCAGCCAGGAAGTGGTGCACATCATGTCTGCTTATATTCCATTGATTATAGTTTGGTCACAGGGGCACACCTGACTCGTAGGTAGCTGGGAAATAGAACTATGCCAGGAGTCTGAAGTATAAGAAAATAGGAATTTGATGGATAGCTAAGCGTTGACGTATATCCAAGTATGATTCCTGTTGGACAATTTCCTTTTTCTTAAAGATTTTATTTATTTATTTAGAGAGAGCATGGGAGAAGGAGGGGAAGAGCAGAGGGAGAGGGACGGAGAGTCTCAAGCCGACTCCATACCCAGTGCAGGGCCTGATATGAGGCTCGAGCTCACCACCCTGAGGTCGTGACCTGAACTGAAACCAAGAGTCAGACACTCAACTGACTGAGCCACCCAGGTGCTCCACTGTTGGGCTATTTCTTTCGGGGGAAGGACATTTGGAAAGGGCTTGCCTGTGGCTCTGCCTTAAGAGGGTCACATCTGAGGTAGAGTCAGGTTGGACGTCCCAAGAGAGGGAAGTAATAACAATTGCTGCAAATTTCCTGGGAATGTATCTTAATTCAGATTTTCTCCTTCTAGCCCAGCCCTTTCCCTGGGCTCTATCTTCTCATGAGAATTCTGAGGCAAGCTGCTCCTGTGCTCCTGGGAATTCACATGTCTCTGAGTGAGTATATTTTGTTTGATAACATATTTTATTTTATATAACTATGAATATAGTACATGTACATATATATATCTAGGTGGTACATGTTTGTATGTATGTGTACAGACACATTAATATATGTCTTATGTAATTCAGTGGAGTACAAAGTAAGGCCATAACTGACCTAGACAATTTATTTCATAGTTTGAGCAATTTTGCTGGTCTCTGGGATAGAAGGGTAGCCTCTAGTTGTCAGGGCTCAGTTCCAGGGCGATATGTCCAGGGGACATAGTGTCCTGGACCAGAGGGAGTAGTCTGATAAAAGGAGGTGGACGTGGGCATGGATTCTGGATTGACTGCTTTGGTCACAGGCAAGTTGTTTGCTCTCTCTAGAGAATAGCTAAGTGTGAGTTCTTTTCAAGTATCGCAAAACCCCAAGGTATTAGAGCATCATGAAATATAAAAAAAAAATTAAAAATATGATTAGCACATCATCCAAATTCTCATGAAAGACACTGGGATTGGTGGCCCCGGGGAGATGCTTCTCAGTTGTCTTTAGAGGCAGGGCATGTAATCATGAAGGATTCCAGAGAGTCTCAGAAGGAGGACTACAGTGCTCTGACTGCCCACTGGAAGGTTTGTATTGAAGGGAGGCACATATTTATGATATCTGGGTTATTGCTCTTACGTGATCCCTTCGGTACACGCAGGCTCAACAGGCCTATTTGTGCAGATGACCAACATCCTACCCACAGTAACTGTACTATTCCCCTCTAGCTACAGGCTTGGTGGAGACAGAGAACCAGTTGCTAACAGTTATTTTAACATTTCACACATATGAAGACTGTGCCTCAGACAGTTCTTTTTGGGGATGCTCAATCCTGTCTTTCTCTTTTCTCCTGAGCCCTGTTTTCCTGAACTTTATAAAAATGCTATTGCTTCCCTCATATGGAAGGGAGTATAGAAAACTAAGTGCTGATAAAGCTTGCGTTTCGGGAGTGACTACTCTTTATTTAGACACACGTTCACGTTGTAGTTGAGAGCCTTTGAGCAAACCTAATAAGCCTGGAATTAGCTTAGTTCCAAACTGCTCTGCGGTAAGAAAAGTATAGGAATCTGGAGGCCTGAGGCAGACGAGCAAGGACTGAGGGGCACAGATGGGGTTCAGGAGGCCTCTGAATGCTGCGTCCACAGAAAGGAGAGGACCAGTGGTGAGGATACTGGAAAACTTCCGTGAGTTTTCTAAGGTAAAAGTCACCTCTCTGTGCAGCTCTGAATACTCAGTAAAAATGTAATTCGCATTGAGTGGCGATTTGAAAAAAAACAAGGAAAAGAGGCTGTGTCTAGTGCTTGGGTCAATGGAGAAGGAGAGAGGTGAGTGAGCCTAGTAATGCAGCCAAATCAGAAGATTCAAGCCTAAGGGGACCTGCAGTCCACGTGCCCTCTTGCCCTCTCTCCCCTCGAGGATCTCCCGATTTGGGGGCAATAAGTTACCCCTTCCTAGGGTTTCTACATTTAGTAAACAAAATACAAAATATCTAATTAAATTTGGATTTCACATAAACAGTAATGTGTTAATAATAATTATTTCTTAGGCAATACTTAGGGCAATTCTGCACTTAATCTGGCAACCTTTTCTCTCCCTGTCCCACATCTATGGACCTTGAAGTGATATTTCTGTAGGCCTACAAGGTCACAGTGATCCCAGGTAGCTAATAGATTGGGGCAACGTTCTGATACTTAAGTAACACCACCATTTGCAATTCTCATTTCAGTTGGGGAACTTAGTGGAAGATTTCTTTTTCGTTGTATTTTTTTTTCTTTTGTTGACTATACACAACCAAATGGTAAAGGGAGATTGAGAAGATGTGTTAGAATATGGGCCTCCTGCTTATGGTTAGGAACTCGTGGACACTGGGGAAATGTTGAGGGAAGAGTTTGGCATAGAGGACATTTTAAGGTGACGCATGCCCTCTTTTTGAAAAATGTGTTGAGATATTAGTTAAAATATGGCATCCGAAGAGTATTTTCTATGCCAATGTAGGTACTGAGCGTAAAAAGGCTAAATGTTAATCTGGAAGACCCTGTGAGGATAGCAACAGCTTTGAGAAGACAGTTAACCAAAAAATTCAGGGTCTTATTTTTCTAAACTCAAGATAAATGAGTGGTATCATTTCTTCCCTGGTACAAAGTTATTGCTTGGAGCAGACCCAGCCTGACTTCTGTATTTCTTCCAGTACACTCGGCAGTACTGGAAGTACTTTTGCAGTACTCAGGGAAATAGCAAAACCACGGGCAGTGGTTTCTGGGTAACCCTGGGGGTTACGGTCTCCCAGATGAACTTGCCGAGAGAGGTGATGAAGGAGGGGGTGAGCCGTGAGCATAGGACTGGAGTCTGTTAGGGATTCCAGAGCCGGGGGCCCAGGAAGGGCTTCTTCCGGCCACAGTGAGTGTGCAGAGACTCCGAGCTCCTCTTATAGAACACAGATGCTCTATTGGGAAGGAAGCGACTCGGAGTAAATGCTGGGCAGCATCCAGGGTCGTGAACTTAGAGTTTAAAATATCTGTCCATGACCCCACCAGCCAGCTAAGATTTCCTGCTGACCCTAGAAATTCAAAGGATTCTAAGTTGGCACAAAAATTAGCCTCCTCTTCACACTCCAGATGTCTGAGTTTCCAGGCTTGGAAACAGGTAGCAAATGTTTTGTGATTTTGCTGTTGTTAATTAAAGGTCGAGGTCAACACCTTAAATAATAGAAATAGCTAAACTAAAAAAAAAAAAAAAAAAAAAAAAGGAAAGAAATAGCCAAACTACACTCCAAACTAATACAAGTTGAAGGGAGCAAATAAGAATTCACTGGGTTCGATGAATTATGTCAAAGAAGGATTGAAAAAGTAAGAGCAGCTGTGGTATTCTTAAAAGGAGGCAGCTGGACTCTATAGGATCTCAGTCTAGTCAGTGGCCCACTAGACTAAATTTTAAGACTGATTGTTCAATGTCCAAAAATACAGAAACCACAAACTAGCTCTACTAGAAGAAGGCATTCACTTGTTTGCAGTGAAAACAGTACCGACGAAATGGGAAATTCCAATTGGTGATTATTTTTAAGGAAAAGTAACTGTTTAAAGATAATTTTTAATTTTTAAAATTGTTTTAAAAGATAATTTTTAAAGGAATTTTGGAAGCAAGGTTTCCAGTACCTCGAGGGCGCTGGCTATTGTTGCTGTCCAATAAAACTTGAATCACGAGGCCCTTCAGATGTGTATGTATCGGTGGGTCATGTGCTTGGGAGGTGATGGCCTCATGATGGGGGGCAGAGATAAAGGGAGTCTCCAAGGAATTTTTACATGTTAGAGTAGACTTACGGGGTCCTGGGGGTCGGGCTAAGGCCGCCTTTGCCCTGAGCAAAGTATGAACATCGAGGCAGCTGAGTTCCTAGAGGAAGGTCACTCTGCCCGTTTCAAGGACGCGTCAATGGGCTGCAGGGAGTAAGGAAATTTAGTGATTTTACCTTTGCCTTTGTTTCCCACCTCAATACACTACCAAAAATCAGGCTTTAGTCTAAGCTTTTCATACAGGTGTGTGTTACCTGAATGTCATCCAGTTCTCCTCATGGTTGTCTCTCGATGGATTCTCATGCTATTCATTTATTTCTTCCATCCCTACTTCTTGCCCTTCTCCCCTGGTGCCATGGCACCACACACATCCTCTGTGCTTTGTCTCCCTGGAGGTTTATGCCAATCCCCTCATCTCCCTATTGAGAATATCAGTGATAAAAACACATTAATGACTAGAGAGAAAAACGGAGTTGAATTTTTATGATGAAAATAAACCTCAAAGGTTTTTAATTATGCTCACCTTGGGAGCTTCATATAAACACCCTAAGGATGCTTATTAGTTTTTACCTGCCTTTGCGGGTAGCTTGGTGGAAGAGAAGTTTAAGACAAAAATGAGTCCTAAGAAGGTTTTCTGTCTTTGCCAACTTTTGCCTAACCCTGAAGGGAAACACAAATGTCATTTTAAAATTTATTTTCATTATATACTTATTTTTAAAAAAGATTTTATTTATTTATTTGACAGAGAGAGCACAAGCAGGGGGAGCAGCAGGTGGACGGAGAGGGAGAAGCAGGCTCCCCGCTGAGCAAGGAGCCCGATGGGAGGCTCACTCCCAGGATCCCAGGGTCCCAGGCTCCCAGGACTGAGACCTGAACTGAGGGCCGACGCTTCCCTCAGGGGAGGTCCAAGGATGAGCCACCCAGGCGCCCCCACACACTGTATATAAGGCAGCTTTCTGGGCTAGGAAATTGTACCGGGCGTTCTGAGGAACACGTCTGCTCTGCTTTCAAGTGGAGGAGACCTTCTACTAAGTCACAGAATTTTCTCTTTGCTCAGATAAAAGTGGTCATTGAAGGGTCCTAGACAGTGGTCAGTAGGGAGCCACGGACAGATTTAAAGGGCAGAAGGTAAAGACTAGAGTGGACGATCTTAGAGGTGACATTGGACTGAAGAACCTAAGAGTCAGTCATCCTACCAAAGCCTTTGAAAATGGGTGGTCTCCTCGCCCGACTGGAAACAGCAAGAGGAGGCCGACCCAGGTACAGGCCGGAGCTCGCACAGAAGCCCTCGGCATCCACCTGTGTTTATCTCACGCCTTTTTCCCCATGTGCTACCTGCCGTGGTTCCGTGGTTTCTGCACCTGTAAACACACTGAGCGCAACATCACCCACACACTATTTTGTTTGATCTGGATACCATTTGAAACAAGTCACTTTTGAGTGTCTTTTAAAATTTTTTTTAAGATTTTATTTATTTATTCATGAGAGAGAGAGAGAGAGAGGCAGAGACACAGGCAGAGGGAGAAGCAGGCTCCATGCTGGGAGCCCGATGTGGGGACTCAATCCCGGGACCCCGGGGTCACACCCTGGGCCCAAGGCAGATGCTCAACCACTGAGCATCCCCCACCCCAGTGCCCCTGAGTGTCTTTTAATTTGCTCTTTGCCACCTTATCTGACACATGAGTTGGTCATTCTCTCCTAGACTCCTTCTCCTTTGAGATGCTTGGAATTACAGGGTCAGAGTAGACTGTTTTATTCCAAATGCAAGAAAATGGTTGATTAAATACACATAGGCATTATTACACTCTTACAAGGAGAGGGAGAGAAAAATGTGGCAAAGCCTTACTATGGCCGTAGATTTGGAATAGGCTAGGAGGTCATCAAGTCCTTGGCAAACTGGAACCTCCCCAAGAGAATGAGGTTTGAGGTTGTCTTGTATAAAGATCACCATATACATAATCCACGGTTGTGACAGAGTAAGCTGATTTTCTGTTGGCCGTATCTGCCCCGGTGGGAAGAGCAGGGCAGTATGACTCCGGGCACGCAACCCTTTCATCTCTGCCAACTGTCCCATAAGGTAAACCCGCGGTTCCTCCACCTCCCTCAGTCTCCCTGAGACCCCACTGTGCTACACACACGAGGAAAAGTCCCCCTCGGTGCGGACTCCCCATGCCAATGAACTTCAAAGACATTTGTGGTATCCGCTTCACCAGTATTTGCAACTTGGGGCAGAGGCACATGTGCAAAACCACGTGGTCAGCCTAAGTGGTGTTTGCATTGGGAAGCTTTTTGCCCAAGTGCTGCTCTGTCCCTTCCGGTTAGAATTTATTCAGAGGAAGCAGGGAGGAGGTAGGGAGAGAGTGGCTGGGAGCCCAATGCAGCGGCCTTGGGGAGGGTCTGCTTGGATGAGACCACTCACTGGATTTCCATCGCTAGAAAGAAAGAATGCTCGAGGGAAACCATTGGGAATGAATTCCTTTGCCTGCAAATCAGGAGGGGAAGAGTTCTCAGCGATGCCCTGTAGGATGCCTTTTGTCTCTTAAAATGCATTAATAGTAAGTGCATCTCTGTGCTGACAGAGCTCAAAGCTTCCCCCCCCCCACCGCCAACCCCAAATTACAAAGTATAATATTGTCTTTATTTGTCTAAGTCCCTTCCTTTTTTATCCACAGTCTGTGAGAGGGGAAGGTCATGGGAGGGGCGAAACATCTGGGAACGGGAAACTCTCTTCTCATCCTTGACATTCATTTTATTTTTTTATTTTTATTTTTTTCTTGAAATTCATTTTAATGAACCTTTTTCTTATTCTTGTTTTATTTGACCCAACTCCATCCATTTATTTCTTGGAATTAACTCTCTCTTCTGCTTCTTTCCGCCTCTATGTCACACGGCTGCCGTTTCACTTTCAGGTACTAAATTCTTATGCCCGGAAAGCTGGCTACTGCCCCCTGGTCTTCTCGCTTTCTTAATCAGAGGACGGGTTAAAGTCTTTCTAAAACGGCGACTTGATCAAATCACTTCCCTGCTCACATTTGGCACTCACACCTCTCATCTGAGTGTCTGCAGTATGCAAGTGGTGGTTCTGGACTCGGATGCGTTGCTCCCATGTTTGCTTTCCAGCCTGTCTCTACATTTTCCAAGCAATTTGTCTGCTCACTCTGTCCAGAACACCTGTTGAGTTTTTGACTTCTGATTCTTGCTCACTTTCTATCCCCACCCGGCGTGCCTGCTCCTCTTGTTATCTGCTAAACTCCTACTCCTCTTGGAAGGTCTGATCCAACTTCTCACCTGAGGAGCCTTCCGTGGAGCTGCTCTGGACCAGAGCATCTCTCTCCTTTCTCCAGCCTTATATGGTTTCCTACAGTTGACTTAACGCAGTCAGTTGGCTTCATTTACTATTGAGCCTTGCCTTTTATTTGTTCATGGTTCACACTATGTCTCACACTGTGATTACATGTTCTTAGAGAAGAGGGACATTTATGTTTTTATTCCTTTTAATGTTGCAAAGATAGAACAATAATTAGTTGTGAAACATCATATGTTTACTATAGAGGAATAGCCTGATATCTGAATATGGAAAAATCTGTTACTAATTTATCAGTCACAAGATAAAGCAAGAAAACAGCAGACTGTATCTTCAGGGTCTAGGAGTAGTCCTAGAAGAGCTGATGATCTGGGTCCAGATTAAGAGGATCCCTTCAATTACACTTTTTGAAATGATGCCTGTCATTAGTTGGGTTGGTTATTGCCACTGAGAGCCAAAACACAAAATAATCTAATCACAGTTGAGTAAAACAAGCTCATTTGGGTTGTTGGCAGATTTCATTTCCTTACAGCTGTATGGCTGATGACCCCAGCTTTTTGCTGGTTGTTGGCTGGAGGCTGCCCTCAGGTCCTAGAAGTGGCCCCTTGGTTCCTTGTCACCGGGACTTCTCCAACCTGCTTGCTTCTTCCAGGCTGGCAATAGAAGCTCTTTCTCCAGTCTTGAGATGGAGTCTTATATCATGTTACATAGTCAAGAAGGTGACAACCTGACACCTTTGCCATATTCTATTGGTTAAAGGCAAGTCACATGTTCTGTCCTCACTAGGAGGAGATTATATAGCTCACTACCAGGGAGTAAAGAACGTGGAGGCCATCTTAGAATTCAGCGTCTGTAACACATCTGTGATTTTAAGCAATGTATTTCCATAATATGTCTTGAGTATTATGTAGTGTTTATTATGAATTATTTTTTAAGAATTCTTTTCTTTTTAAGATTTTATTTATTTATTCACGAGAGACCAGAGAGAGGCAGAGACACAGGCAGAGGGAGAAGCAGGCTCCACGCAGGGAGCCTGACGTGGGACTCGATCCCGGGACTCCAGGATTACACCCCGGGCCGAAGACAGACCGTAAACTGCTGAGCCACTGGGGCTGCCCTTATTACGAATTATTATTCCATAATATTTGTTATGAATAATTCCTCTCTCCTATCATTTACGATTACCCAGAAACAATTATTTCAACATATTTAGTTGATTCTTTCTGGTATTTGCCTCCATCTACCCCATTAGGTAGTTCACTAAACAGCGACTTGATCAAATCACTTCCCTGATCACATTTGGCACTCACACCTTTGATTCCTGTCACAAGACAGGAGTAAAATACTGTGCCTGTGTATTGCAGCTTTGCTCTGGTTCTCTCAGAACATTAACCTTTGGAGCCATGAACCAGCATGTGAAAAGTTGGAGGCCACTATTCTGTTGCCCTGTGTGGCCAGGCCACCATAGAGAGTCCCCATGTGGGTGTTCAGGACTGTAATTTCAGCGGAGGTCCCAGCTTATACCTGGTCTTGATTGTCAGATGGGTAAGTAAAGATGCCTCCAGATGATTTCTTCCCGCAGGGCGTGAGTCATCCCCCTGCCTCTGAACCTTCCTAGCTAAGACCCCTAGACACTGTGGAGCAGAGGAAGGTCACCCTTGCTATAGCTTTCCCAAGTTCCTGACCCACAGAATCCATGAGCATAATCATTATTTGAGGCTAATAAGCTTCTCCTTCTTATCTCGGCTATGAGTATCTTTAGGCTGGAGTTCTCAACATTCAGTCGATAAACCTCTATTTGCTCCCCTTATTTTCAGTGAAGCACAATGGGCACGGAGATTCCTCCACTAGAGACGCTGACTCTCTCCAGGGTGATCCGTTTGAGGCCATGTCCAGGGTTTTCACGTGTTCCAGATGACTTGTATGCAGTGTGAGCCCTCCGCAGGGTCTTTGGCCTCAAAGGAATTATTCCCTGTGGTAATTTCTTCAAAATCTCTTAAATACAGATGTTAAAAATGTCTCTTTTATATTTATTATGAGTCATAAATTCAGGAACATTCTACGTTGTGTTCTCTGGATATTAAGTAGAGAAGATTCATCCCAGCACAGATAAGTAAACAACTCAAATTGGAAAATACTTAACATAACTCGAAAAAAAACCCCACATCACTAACTAAAGCACCCAATTTACTAACACAATTGATTAGAAAGAAATACATCTCTCGTTGCTAGAATTTGGTACATGTATTCAATTTGTACCATTAAAGTAAAGGGGAGAGATTCTTATTGATTTCTGAATTTGACACCTGTTAACATGCTATTTTGTATCACTGACATATGATTGGCTTTAAATGCCTGAGCACTGGCAGTACCAGCACATTTTTTTTTCTCTTTTCATTTCTTGTACCAAGCTCTTGATGTCGTATAAAATATCTTCCTGGAGAGTACATTGATGGTGCTTTTATCATAATTATGATTATTATCACCTACTCTCATCATTTGGGACCATCCATTTTCTTGCTGTATGAAAGGAATAGCTTTTTAAGTCACATGGCCTTTTAAAACAGCAGAAATTGAAAAATAAGTTGAAACTTGCATCTGAACTGACCTTTGACTTAAATATAACTGCAGACTTTTCAGGGATTGTCAATCTCAGTGTGAAACAATATATTTTTTTTCCTTTTAAAACTTCTTTAGAAAGCTATTTCATAAAAATGAAAATTAATAGGTCCTATGAAAAGATGAAGGGCCAAGTTCTAATTATAGCTGTGAATTCATTGTGTTTGTCGAAGGTAGCAAAGGGTATTTGTAAAACTATAGCACTCTGTAAAAAGTAATTGCAAAACTGATCTGTAAATCAGCCAGTGTATCCAGTTCTCTTAATTCCAGGGATAGAGATGGTCTTCACTGCCAGTGGAAGGATTCCAAAATAAGGATCCGGCGTGCTTCCTGGTATAATTTAAATACTGAATACCCTGTCAAAGTTTGAACCTTCTAATGTTAGTAAGCTCAATTACGAGTGTTTTATATTTGGAAAATTTAAAGGCTCCTTTGGCAGATCTAGCATGTAATCTATGAGAGAATCTTGTAGGATTTGTACTATTGACTGATGAATAATACTGACTTGAAACAAATGTTTAGGTCTTGTTTACAAATGAGTGTTGAGGGAAATTAAGAAACTCTTTAAAAAGCCTAATGAAACACTTGAAAACAAATTACTCTTGAGAAAGTACAAGCTTTCCAATTTAGGCAGTCTTTCAAAAGATAACTTATGGATTTATTCTAAAATATAATTTTATGTTTTTATATTTTTAAAAAAGATTTTATTTATTTATTCATGAGAGACACGCAGAGAGAGGCAGAGACACAGGCAGAGGGAGAAGCAGGCTCCATGCGGGGAGCCCGACATGGGACTCGATCCTGGGACTCCGGGGTCACGCCCTGGGCTGAAGGCAGACCTCAACTGAGCCACCCAGGGATCCCATTTATTTTTTATTTTGAAGTAGTTCAAGTGTGTAGAATTATACAGAGAATAATATAACAGACACTTATTCATTAAGTCTACCATCCAGACACAAAGTATATTATATTTGCTATAATTTTTTCATATCACATTAGTTTTTAGAGAAATGAAATTAAGAAAACTAAAGTTAATGCCCCATCACATTTTTATTCTGTGTCTCTTCAACCATCCTGAAATTTATGGAAATAATCCCCATGTGAATTTTTAGATTTTTACCTATTTAAAGTATTGTTTGGGTATTTAGAGTGGTTTTAAGTATTGCATTGTTTTAAGTACTTAAAATGTGTCTAAATGGTATTACATTGTACTAGTCTTATGCAACTTCTTTTAGTCACTTTTTTTAGATTTATTCGCATTTATAGATAGATGGGCAGATCATTTTTCTATTGTGTTTCTTGCTGCTTTATAAAATTTTATTGCAGAGATAAACCAATTTTTTCTATATTCTTACTAATGGACAACTAAGCTATTTCTAATGTTTTGCTATTACAAACAGTGCTGCAATAAATGTTTGCTCATGCCTCCTTGATAATATCTATAAAAGTTTCTTTAAGGCAGTGGTTCCCAACAGAATATGATTTTGCCCCTAGGGGACATTTGGCAATGTCTGGAGACATTTTGGATTGTCACGTCTGGTCAAGGGATGCTACTGTTATCAGATGGATAGAGGCCAGGGATACTGCTAAACATCCTCCAGTGCACAGGGCAACAAAGAATTGTCTGGCCCTAAATGTCAGTATTGCTAAGGTTGAGAAGTTCTGCTCTAGGAAACATAACTAGAAAAACTAAATAGAGAGACATGCCGTGTTGGATGGATATCATGGATGTTGGATTCAGGAGCCTAAAGGTAACGATTCCTCTCGAATTAATCTATAAATTCAATCTAGTTAGTCAATATCCTCATAGGGTTTTACAGAGAATGTGATAAACATGTCCCATAAATGTATTTTTAGTCCTCAGCATTATCAATGGCTCTAAAGCACCCTCTTGATGACTCAAATTCATAAATTTGGAACGTTCAAAGGGAGTCTGATTATTTTTCCAATCGCATGTTTTTCAATAGAGAATTTTTTCTCAGACAAGGTTCGGGGTAGTATCTTTTGGCCCAGTTGGTGCCATGCTTTCTTTTTCTTAAAGTACTTAAATAGACTTGGCCATACTACTTGTAACCTTTCCAGCTCCTATAGGCTACAATGCCTAAAACTGACATTTTAACACTTCAGCATGGAGTGGTGATAGGATCCAAAGGCTAGGTAAGTTCAACTCTAGGGGCAATCAGTGCCCCAAATGAGAATACAGATTCTAGATAGCATTATTTCAGAAGGAAGCACACCTCAGAAGTGAATTTCTAATTAACTCTTGAAATTTTAATAAATACTATATCTGATGTCAGAAATGGGTTGCTATTGTCACATTAGCACGATGAATACTGTAATGGTGAGATAAAAGTAGTTTAAGTTTAAATTACGCAGTTATGCAAAGTTTTCATTCTTGTTTTAAAGAACCATCTCTCTCTGTGCTCGCAATTGAATATTCCTGTTTCTCTTCTGTGTGGATTATAAAAGACTTAGCTTTGATTGCTTCCACTAGGGAGTTATATAAACTTCTTCACAGATTCTTCGAGGTCTGCTATATGTTGCAACTTTCTGCTAAGTTTACCATTTCCCTCAAGGCCTCGATGAAATTAGAACTAGATTTTAATTATTGTTGTGAACTTGTTGACCAACATTGATATCATAATATATCTGGCCTGGAGTGGCCCATTCTCACAGCTTCATTATAGGCTTGGGAGCTGTGGCTGGTTGTGGTGGTAGTCATTTTTTCCTTTCTCTCTTTAAATTTAATAGTTCATTACTAAATAGAGTGCTAAGTACTATAGTCTTCTTCCATGGTGTGCTCTGATTTATCGGGGTTTATACAATAGAGTAATTATTTATTTAGTTTACTCATTCACTTGACTAATTACTGAGCACCAACCTGGTTTAGGATCTTACCTCACCTGCATATGTGAGGTTGATTCATGAGGCCTGGAATTTTCTCTCATATTGCTTTTTTTAACAGTTGTCTCCTCTTATAAACTCCTGAGTTAGGTACCCCTCCTAAAGGCTCCAGTACACTCTATGCTTCTCTAGAAATAGCATTTGCCACACTGGAATGTTACTGGATTCAGATTAGCTGGTTCCAAACTCTAGCTATATGACCCGAGGGAAGTTATGTATTTTCTCTGAGCTTTTATTTCTTTGTCTATTAAATGGAAACAATAACAATAACTCTATCTAATGGAGTTGTAATAATTATATTTACTTATT
This sequence comes from Nyctereutes procyonoides, assembly GCF_905146905.1. NCBI lineage: Eukaryota > Metazoa > Chordata > Mammalia > Carnivora > Canidae > Nyctereutes > Nyctereutes procyonoides. The sequence continues at coordinate 13,509,605 of NW_026575136.1, read as the reverse complement.
CAGCATATAGTTATTGAGGAACTAGTTTGTATCAGTCCACCATTCCTCGTGTTTGGGATGAGGCAAGGGACAGAACAAAATCCCTGTCCTGCTTACATTTTAGTAGGAGAGAGACAGTAAATATATAAAGATGTAGCACGACGTGTGGTTAGAGAGCAATTAAGAGTATACATTAGATAGGAGGGGGCATTGAATAGAAACTGAATGAAGATGGAGAGCACTGAAAGAAAAGCCAGGGTTTTGGTAGGTGCAATGGGATGAGGGTAGAATGGAATGTAAAGATCAGTCTTGGCCAAATTAAGTCTGAGATTCCCATTATTCACTGGAGTAGAGAAGTTGAGTATCTGGTTTTGTTATGAGCTGAATTGTATCCTCCCAAATTCATATGGTGAAGTCCTAACCTCAGTTTCTCAGAATGTGACTTTATTTGGAGACAGGATCTTTAAAGAGGTAATTAAGGTAAAACAGGTGGGTCCTAATCCAGTACAAGTGGTTTCTTATAAAATGAGGAGATTAGGACACAGACCTGCACAGAGGGAAGGCCGTGCAAGGACAGGGGGAGCCAAGGAACAAGGCCTTAGAAGAAACCAATCCTGCTGACCTCTTGGACTTCTAGCTGCCAGAACTATCTGAGAAAATAGATTTCTGTTGTTGAAACCACCCAGTATATGCTATTTTGTTATGGCAGCCCTAGCAAACTGATACAAATTGAATAGCTAGTTAGACAGTCTACTGTTCAGGGGACACAGACAAGCTGGAGTAATTGGTATGCGGAAGGTGTTTAAAATTACCAAGGGCATATAGATCACCGAGGAAGGTATGATGCCAGAGATGAGAAAGTCCTGAGGGCTGAGGCCTGATACACTCCCACATCAAGACATCAGGGCAATGAAGAAGAACTGGCAACGGAGGTGGAGGAAGAGCTGCCCCATAAGATAGGAGGAAAGCAGGAGATGATATTCAGGAAGGCAAGTATGGGAGGTATTTCAAGACAGAGAGAGAGGTCAACTTTTTGTCAGATCCACCCGAGAGATTGAGCAAGAGGAGGACTGAGAAGGGTTCAATTGATTTGGCAATGTAGTGAAAGTTAGAGGCCCTGAGTACAGTTATTTTAGTGGATGTGGGAACAAAAATCTAAATTGTGTCATTTCAAGAAAGAAGAGGAGGTGAAGATGTAGAGGCAGTGAGTAAAGACAACTTATCCAAGGATTAAATACGAAAATACATTTAAATTGCTTGGAACAATCTCTGGCACACAGTATGCTTTCAATCAGTGTTAGCTGCTGCTTTTAATCTTCTCATTACTCTTATTATTTACTACTTGGCTGCGAGCCCCTCAAGGATAGGGACCATGACTATTTTTGTTGAGGAGTTTATTTTCAGCACCTAGTATAGCATGTAGACTTTTCTTATACTCATATAGAAAAGGAGACTAAAGTCTTTTGGTTAATTGATAAAGATTTTCTCTGTCACAAAGGAGAACCTGCTATTAGCTCCCTAGTTAGAGAGAACTATACTGTAGAACCTCTTTTAAAAAGGCCCATTCACTTTTTTAGGACTTTGGAAAAAAAAATCACTGAAGAGTACAAGTCACTGATGGTAAATATACTAACTCGGAAGTAGTCAAAATTGAATATTATCATGCAAAAGATAGTGTCAGTAGCATAATTATGAGACAACTGTTGTTGAGAAGCAGAGCCACACACACACACATAGGTAAGGGTTTAAGGAGAGAGAAAAGGCTGAAGAAAAGGGAAAGAAAGACATGGTTTTCTCTAATCAGTTTTCTGGGCAGGGTAAGTCCAGAGTTCCACTACATTCTGTCCTCCTGATGGTGTGGTCCTCCTGTTGTAGGGACCCTTCAGTTCACAGAGGACTTTCACGTATGTGACCTCATGTATCTTTCCCAACGGCTCTCTGAAGAAGACACTGTAAACTTTATTTTACAGATGAGAAAATTAAGGTTCTGGAAGGTTCGGTAACTTGTTTATTGCCAGACAGGGGGAATTAGTTAGGCTCCTTATTTATTTAGTACTTGTTTGTGACTTCAACATATTCATTCTTAAATTGCTGAATTTGAAGAGTTTTCCTCTGGGGTGATTATCTTCCAGCCCTGCCAGCTTTTCTCTTCCACCACACACTTTCTTATTTCTCTTTAGAAAAGCCTTGAAATGGTGTTAAAGATCCCTTTTGTCTTCTTTTATATTAAATATTTATGATAGATTCAATGTAATATTGAACTCAATGCCACACATCCTTGGCTCTTTATCTTATTATTAAGAATTTGTTTTGTTTTGTTTTAAAGTTGTAGAAATCTAATTATGATCCAATTCTTGGAAGCATTCGTTCCATTAAATAAAACAAGACAAAAAAATCTTTAATTTTCAATGTTTCAGCAAAGCTTATGAAATTTCAAGTCATGTACCCTGAAGTACAACGTTGGTTGAGAAAGGTCTGAGTTACTTTGTTCATGGGGGAGGTAGGCTTTAGATGGTGGCAGTTGGCTCAAATGTCTACACTTGAAAATCCAGGTTGTCAGGCCAGACCTCTGGTATGTTCTGGTTAGAGGTGGGTACCACTTTACAGTCACAGAAATATTTCAGATTGATCCTTGTTTAATTTCTATTTCCATGAAAGGCTGGCATCCTCAGCTAAGTGGCTAGATGAGCAATAGCTGGGTTAGGGAGAGAGAAGCATAGGATGTAACTTGTCCCGGGCAGTCACGAATGGACTTGTCTAAGAAGAAAAATTATGTTCAAGGGCTTTTCAATACACTGTGGGACTGCTAAAGAAACTGTCTCCATCCAACCATGTTGGCATGGAAAGGCTAATTCACAATGCCCTAAGGAAGGGGGCTTTACTCAGAAATGTGGCATTCAGTTTCTGTAACCCTGCATGGAAATTCCTTTTAATGCTGTGCATTTCACAAAATGCAGTAATTGCCTTGGGGTATAATGAATTACAAAAGATGGGAGTAATCACGAAGAAAGAGCATAAAGGCGAGGGAAATGCATAGAAACCTCATTGTTCCCAATAATCATCAAAAATAGGTCAGACAACAATTTCTGCTTTGATGTTTGATGTTTTTATTTTTAAGGAATTCTGTGGTAATGAAGTGTAACCTCAGCAAATGGAAACTAGGCTCAATAATGAGCCAGAGAACTTGTTACAGGAAGAGTGTGGGATGAGTCATTTTTAAGAAAAATTTGAATAGAATCTCTACTTTTATGGTTTTCATCAAAGTTTTTTCTTAGCTTTACTTTTCTTTCGGTTTGATTAATTCACTAAACTGGATATAGAGAGGTGGGAAGGATTTTACGTTGAAATTATGTCCATACCTTCTTTGGCAAAATTAAGGGTGTTCTTATCATGCATAGTAGGCAGTGTGAAGAGAGTAGTGGTTGGAAGCACATGTCCATAGACATGGTTTTACCATTAGTTTTACCATTTGCGAGGTATGTGATTTTGGCCCTAAGTCTCAGGTTTTCTATCTGTAAAATGAGAGTGATTATAATGTCTTATGCTGTTGACATGAGGATATAAGGAAGTAATGCATGCCAAACTCCTGATACATCTTGGGTGTGGAGGGGGCTGCTTTATCATCTCTTGAGATAGTCATCAAATGGCTAGAAGAAACAGTGTGTGTGTGTAGTGTGTGGGGTTGTTTCCAGCTACTGGAGAGATGAATTTCTGCTCTGGATGAAGTTAGACATCTAGCCACATGTACTTGGTGTGGGCAAATAAGAGAAGCTGAAGCTCCCAATCTCCTCTCTTATCTCAGTTTTCCTTTCCAACAAGAGATCTAGTTTTCATTACGTTTGTAGCTTTAAGTTTTCACTGTATAAAAGAGCCAGGACTCAGCAGGATGTACATAGTCCACTCCCCTCTCCTCTCTCATTCTGGCTGTCACAAATTCTTGGTAACTGGGAAGATGTCTTAGACACATCATCAGTTAAGCATGGGACTGTTTGTGGTAGAGCTGCGCCACATGCCTAAGGGCTTATATCTTAAATCCTTAAGTTCAGTTCTATAGGAGAGGAAGAAATCAGTTTCCTCTGCCCATCTTAGGCTCCGTGACTGAAGCCATGCAAATTAGACAGTGAAAGACAGATTAACAGAGGAAACAAACAAGTTTATTAACGTGTATTATGCACACACATGGGAATACTAAGTGATGAGTAACTCAAAGGAGTGGTTAGAACTTGGGCTTAGACAGCATCTTAGCAAAGAACAATCATTTTGTAGAGATGTGACAAAAAGAGAAAAGAAAAGGACTTTGAGCTTCCAGGGGTGGCAAACTATGAGAAGGCAAATATATGGGGAACCTAATGCAGGATAAGGGCTAGGTAGTAAAGTTTGTTCGTGTAGACTCTTGGTGCCATCTCGTCTCTGATGATAAGGTTGTTCTCTTTCCACACCAGAAAGAGGATGAGATAAGGGGGAATTTATGTTCTGTTTATAAGTAGATAAAGGGAGGGCAGAGAGCTCAGCCTTCAGCTCAAAATAGTCCTATGCTGTAGTGACATACGGGTGACATGCTCTGAGCCCTTTCAGCTCCCTAATAAATCCTCTGCAGTTCAGATGCTGTAAAGGTCGTTACAATTCTGGGTTGAAAAGTCTTTCTGCTGGTGAGACTCATTTGGACCCTGACACTCACCCATTGGCTCCCTCTTATCAGCAGTATATACACATTACTTAAAGAAGTGAATATTCATGAAGACAATGATGATATAACCATGTTTGGAAGGCATAGCCAATGCTACCGGCCAGCCATCTCTCCTAAGATCAACTCAGAACAGGGACAGGGGTGTATTCACACCACACACACATATCCATATATTTATGCATATAACCTTTAAATATTTTTTCATGCTTTCCCTGTAGTAAAAGAAATATCCCTTCTTACTATAAACCCCAGAAAAAAAATTTATCAAATTCTTTTAGGTTCCACATCTGTAAAAAGGAGATAAGCTCACTACAAGCATTGATGCAGTAAAGTCTACCCAATTTTTGAAATGAGCTCTAAATTCAGTGTGTGCTGTTTCTGCCCATATCATCTCTTCAACTGTTATAAATGCATGTCACTTCTCTTTACCTGCATTGAGGCAGTTTAATGCTTGTTTTCAATATTTTAGGTGGATGGCTTCACACAGTCTTTCATTTCATTTTAGTTCATGAAATTTTAGATATTCACCAACATGCCATTGGGCACACCTCTAAACCAGCCTTCAAAACATTTTCTGCTGAAAAACTGATAGGACTCAGACAGTTGCCTGAAGCAAATATATGCATCCTCTGAACTCCAATGAATATATAGGAAAGGAAGAGAAGAAAGAAAGAAGGAAGGAAGGAAGGAAGGATAGAAGGGAAGAGAAAGAGAAAGACAAAGCAGGGAAAGAAAATGACATGTTCCTATTGGTCTAAATAGGGTTTAGTGGGTCTACACTGACTTATTTCCATTAAGTCTGTCTGCGCTAATCTAGGATTCTGGGCTCAAGGCGGGTGTTTTGTAAACGTGGGATACTCTGTGAGACTGTGATACTGATTTTTCCCCTCTCCAGGCTTGGGGAGTGGGTGTTCTCTCCTGCAAATGAGGGCTCTTTTAAGTTTCCAAGATTTAGGGAGAACTCACTAATCCTACTAGCTTTCCCTTGTTCCACTCTCGTTCTGAACTTCTTACCCCCCCTGACCCAAACACATCTTCTTTTAATTCTCTGGCCTTCATTTTGTCAGGGCCGAGACTTCAACATGAAGACAGGAACTAGTAAGTGAAGTAAGTTTCCTTTCAAGGTTTCACATTTGCATTTTTATCTTAGGGGACAAGGCCTTACTTACAGAAGTAATGTGAATATTCCAGATGTTAGATAGTTGCATGGGAGCTACTTTTGTGGTATGACTTCCTAATAATAGGCTCTCCCTTAGATAATGATCCCTATCTGCTATACTGTGAGGTAGGGGTCACTGATGTCTCAATTTTATAGATGATGCAATAGCACCGAGAGTTAAGTGACTTACCCACAATAACTTGGATACTTTTATTGACTCTTAACCTTACATTTTCTCCCAGTTTCTTTGACTAGGAAGCAAAGACTTAATACTGAAATGCAGTTATCCTTCTTGTTCTGCACATTATAATCCTCCTTGTAGCACAACTCCAGGTTTTTTGTTTGTTTGTTTGTTTGTTTGTTTGTTTTTTAATGATCTATCCACTTATTTGGGGAGGGGGAGGACGGTGCAGAGGGAGAGAGAGTCTCAACCAGACTCTGTGCCAAGCATGGAGTCTGACCTGGGGCTTGAACCCATAATTCTGAGATCACAACCTGAGCCAAAACCAAGAGTCATACACCCAATCAACTGTGCCACCCAGGCCCCCCCTACAACTGCTAGATTTAATGGGGCTCCTGGGCCTGAAAACTGGACTTATATTTTGATCCAGACTCCAGTTATATACACATCTCTTTGCCTGGCCAGTCACCGGAACTTATTAATGGACAGGACTGATGTCTGACTTGTTTCGTTGAAATAATCTGCCTTGTATTGTGGATGAATCTCAAGTATACTAACAGGTTCTTTCTATGCATGGGAATATTAGTCTATATATCCAACAGGGGTAGGAAACAGATTTACAGAAGTTTTGTGGTTTGCTTAGCGTTTCATAGATTTCATAAAGCTCCTTTGTAGAAGCATAGAAGGAAATTTTCCTGTTCATAGGTCTAAAATTACACTGAAAATGAACTACTATGAACATGTTCAAAGAAGACATTTATCTCAACGGGCCTGAAATCTCTGATCAACAGCTTTTAAAGACTAAATGTGAATACTGATAGCTATGCTCTGTCATCACTTTAGCTAATCTCTAAACACTTTGGGTCCCAAGTGTTTGAATAGTTAACTGTGACTCTTTCCTTGCACAATGTGTGCCTGCTGAATAGTGGTTGATCCAATGTGTTCACCCCTTAGATCTATTTCAATTTTGTTAAGTGATAGGAACTCAAGAGGTGGGAGTTTTTGGTTTTGGTGATGTTAGAGCTTCACAATGGAGGTGTTCCATTATGTTTTCCATATAAACATGCAGCTGGGGTTTGTGGGAGAGAATGAGTCCCTCAAAGAACTGGCTCTCTCCTTTTTCTTCATAAAGAAATGCTTAAAAGCAAGGCTTCTGCACCAGATATCCTGGTCCTTTGGGGCAGTGCCAAATCCTGTTGTACAGTCATGATTTAAAGCCATGTGTCCTGAAGTCAACATGTTCTTGTGGATATTGCTACATCAGCAGCAAGATGAATTTATAGGAAAAATATGTTAAGAGACAAACATATATTAATAGCTTCAAAGAGCTGGAACTTAAAATAACACACTCAAAATCACTTCCCCTTATTTCTAGAGAAGCTCATGGCATTTATGAAAGGAATATACAATCATACATTGAACATTGCGGGTGGGTAATTTATTCACATGATGTGTGTTGAGGCCTTTTGGCCCGTGCCTGGTCTATAACAGGCACTCAATAAATGTTTGCTGATCGTGAAATTGAAGCCTATAGGCATAAAAGACAAAATTGATGAAGTTTTACAAGCCATACTTTTGTGTTCTTATTCCCTATTTTATGCAATCCTTCCACGTTGGCCACCATTCCCTCACACTGCCCCCCCCCCAACATTGGATGAATTGAGGACATTCTTGACTTAAAGTGGAATAATTATAGAGAAGATGTTTCAAACAACCCTTACTTGCATACATTAGCAAACCAGATGTGTAGATAAAGCATCGTTTTCACTACATGCTCCCATTTGCCCAAAGGATTGATGTGTGTTGCTTTTAACCAGTTCCTTTATTGGTTTTCACTGTATACTTTGGCTTTTTTAGAGATACATACATAATCCTTCAAGATAGTCAAATGTCTGCCTAGACTGTAAGGCTCAAGAATGGTTTAAGTGCCCTGAGATGCTATTACCAAATATAAATAGATCACATTCATTAAAATGAAAGACTAAGCATTTGATAGAGCAGCATTATTCAAAGAGGGGTAAGGCAATGAAGCTAGTAAGTCTTTTGTAGACTGGAATGCTTTTTGATCTTCATTTTCCTTTTATTAACAGCTGCATATCTTCATATTAGGGCAGGTGAGGCTAACACGCTTTCTTCAAAATACATTACTTCTATGATGTTGATCAGACAATTAATTATCACAGATTATGCAGATCTAGTATATTCAATAAAGCTGACGAGGACATTTAAGTAGAACTATATTCTTGTAGTGGAATAATACAAAATTATGTACTAATAAGAAGTAATTTAGTAGTTATTTGGGGTTAGTAGTTTTGACGTCATTTTTAATTTGAATATGGTCTCATTACCTACAAGTACTATAATAAAGTAGTATTAACTGAGCATCCATTTGTACATTATATAAGTTGAAAGCTGACTTACTAAGGTCAACAAGTTACCTTCTGTTTTCTGTATAGGGGAGAAAAAATAATTTACCCCTGTCCTTCTGAGTTCTTGGTTAATGCCCCATAATTACTAAGAGCAAGCAGAAGTTTATTAACATGTTTGCTTTATATCCAGGAAAAAAATGAGTAACTTGAGGTGGCTTAGGACTTTGACTTGTATGGCATCATCAACCAAGAACAATACATTTCTGACATATGAAAACTTTGCATCCATCCATTTAGCTGCTCTACTCCTCAGCAAGCTATTACAGGGCTCTGGGACCCTGGCAAACCGTCTAAAATAGAGGAGTTAATGCATTTGAAGAATCATGCTCAATAATCACTTGCTCAACAGTTTTCAGGAGCTGAAATGTTAGTGATTGTTTTGAAGTCTTATTTTCTTTAATTGATTATTTCCCTTAAATATCCTTTCTACCAACCTTGGAAAACATTTATTAAATAAGTTGGCAGACTATACTTATTCTAGCTTGATCATTTTCCCCACCAATAACTTAAAACCATTACAGTAAACTAAAAGCCATAATTTATGCACATTTCTTGCATTATCAACACCAGTTTAAGGGTGATAGCAGAATTTGAAATAACTTATGCCCCTTACTGATTTGAGAAAGTTGTTGTAAATGATATTTTGGATCTTGCCAATGAGATGTGTGGGGTTTTGAATATAGCAACCTAATAGGATTGGAAACTCCCCAAAGGAAGATATAATATAGGCCCTTCCAAAATTATCCATAATTTTTAAAGTTAAAACTCTTTGAAAACTATAAAATTTTTACTTCTTATTTGATTATGAATCTTGACTCGCTCAATTGATTTTGTGACAAAATATGAACTGAATGTGAGGCTCTTTTGGTCATTATTTATTTTACTACTGTGAATGCTTATGCGTTATGTTGCAGAACTACCATTAGGTTTGATTACAGGTGTTGCCTCAGACCTACCAGGGTGCTGCTCAGTATAAGGTATATGAGCAACATCACCTCTATAAAATTAGAAAAAAATTCATTTTGAAACACATTGGTTTCCATGCATAAATTGCAAGATTGTGGCCCTGTATTATCATTAGTTTTATTTTAAGGTGTCTTATCAGATAAAGAATTATGCACTGCAGTTTCCACATGTATATGACTTGGGCCGAGTCTGAATATGCACTCAGGCTAGAGCGAACTGCCACATTCTAGATCATTTTCTTGCAGTTTTCTGTGGACTGAGGGAATGGGTGCATCCATGGCTGAGCCTTGAAATCTGTTCTGTAAATATTTTTGAAGCTGTCCAAACAAGAAGATAAAAGATGGGTTCAAAGTCATGTCCAAAGTTCACTAGCTTCTGAGCTGAATTAACTGAATTAATGTTTATAATTAACTCATGTGACTCTGCATCCTTATATAATGTTTTTCTCCATTGTAAATAGAGTGTGCTAGCTCATGAGATAACTCCTCCACCGCAATGCTGTTTCTTATGCCAGGCCTCTCCCTGGGAAGAGAAGCAAAAAAATTCAGAATATTCCAGACCAACCTACAGAATTCTTATGACAATTCAGTTAAAGGGTAGCTAATAAGAGGGGAACATAACTGAACATCTCCAATGCAACATGGGCTTCGTTTTATCTACTCCTAAGAGTGACCATTTTTAACAAAAGGGGAAATTGTTATGCTTATTCTACATCTAAAGGAAATGAAGTGTCAGGAATATTAAATACCTTGATAACCGGAAGCTCAGTCCTTACTTGAAACCATGTCTCTATAATGCCAGAGTGTATGCAGCCTCCCTAGGGAAAAAGGAAAACCTAAAGACAGAAATAATTGATAATATCAAAATTAGGGTGCTTTCCACTGAAACTTAATTGCCATTTCTTCCTTTGCTAATAATGTAAGTTTCTAAAAACTGGTCAGCAAATGCAGATCTTGAGAATACCTAAAGCATTAACAAAACGTGGCTATAGTGGACCTCCAGACCTTTGTCTTAAGAATATTAGACACTCCTTCCCTGCCTTTTACAGTGGAAACATGGGGAGACAAATGTGTGATGTGCCAAGTCAAATGCATTTTGAAAAAGTAAGAATGTGGAAAACGCATGCCTGGGGTCTCATTAAGAGTTTATATTTTATTTTTATTTATTTTTATTTATTTTTATTCTTTTTTTCACAATGTGCAGTATCATTCTTTATTATGAAACTAAATAGCAATCATATGAGTGGGGAAAATACATGGAACAACTGATCCTCCCGGTGGTATGTCACCTGGCCTGGAACGTAACTTTGGCTTCTTGGTCAGTCAGGCCTCTTTTCCCACTCATGGACATGGGCATAGGCTTGAACACAGTGAAGATCTGACCAGCTCTGGTGTAGTTCCACTCATTTTCCTGTAGGCACTTCTGAGACCACTCGAGTTTCATCCCAGATTGAGTGGAGAAAGCCTGTACCATTTCCTGCTGCTCCTGGGAGAGGGTGACCATGGAGCTGGAGGTCAGTGTAGGCTCTTGTTTGGAAAACACACTCTGAATCTCATTGGGGGTGGCACCTCTCACAAACAGCTCATCATTCACGATGCACAGAGTGGAATCACTGACAGGGGTAGCGATGAAATTCCGGGTGAAGGCACGAACAAAACCCTGAGACTTTCCTTCCACTTCCTTGAACACCGCACTGACAGAGAAGCAAATCATCTTCTCCATCTGGAACCACATGTCCACCATGAAGGAGCTGAGGTCATGTTGTGTTTTGGGAAGCATATAGAAGGAGCACAGGATGTCATATTTTATATGCGTCAGCAGCTGAACACAGGGAGAAGTGCTTGAGATTCTTCATATTCCTGTTTTCCTTGAAGTACTCGCACAAGTTGCTTGGCACTGGGTCTTTGGGCTTGAAGGAAATGGCCAGGGAGAAGCAGGCCTCATCATGGTAGGCACCGAGGAGACCCTGATGATTTCCAGAGTCATAGATCAAGTAGTACTGCTGCAGGAATTGCAAGACTAGATTTTTCAGTTCCTCAGATCCTTTGTAGCTTTCCTTGGAGGGCTGTATTGAATATGGCATGTCAGTATCAATGATATCTGGTGGGGTTAAGTCCTGGCCATCCAGGCGTAACAGCTTGGGAAAACAATCCCTGATGGCACTTATGTAGGTGGACTTGTCTGGAAAGGTGTCACACAAGGGGTTTCCTTCTAGCCAAAGCTCTTCAAGATTCAGCCCTTTCATCTTGTTTAACTCCCACACCAAGTTCAGCTCATCTTTGGAGAGGTTCAGAATCTTGACTCTGGGGGCCTTCTCTATAATGTCAGACAGGCCATCCAGCTCATACAGTTTGTTGTTGCTCAAGTTCAAAGACAATAGCTCAGGGAAATTCTCTTCAATGATCTGTAGGGTGGCAGCCATGTAGTTTCTTCAATTTAGGATTATATCAATATCATGGCCCACCAAATCTGGGTCAAAGCGGAGACTCTGGAGATCAAGAGCTTGCTGGGAGACATCACAGCATTTGTTCACGGTCAGCTTTAGCTGTTCCATTTCTTCTGGCTCCAACTTGTACCGCACAGAGTAGGGTACACTTGAAGGATTGACAAAGATAGATATCTTCTGGTTCTCCTCGTCAAAAATCTTGTAGCTTACATCCTTCAATGCAGAGGCAGTGCAAACATCCTGGACAAAGAACCGGGCCTGGTTTTTAACGTAGTGGAAATCCACTGGAACCAAGGGGACACTGCAGTGTCTCTGGATTTAATCCATTAGCCATACCTTGTCATACTTTCTCCCATAGGGAATGGTGATCTTGAACCAGCTCCCTGAGATTCCATCTTGTGTGTTCTCTTCTACTTCTCTCTTCAGATTTTTTCTATCTCTCCACACAGTAATATGGATATGGTCTTCATTATGCCATTTCACTCTCCTCTTGTTGCGTCAGGTGTTATAAGGAGTGTGTCTTACTTGGGGGTCCTCCTGGACATCCCCCATCGACACATTTTCATTATCCTCCTGGAGGGGTGAAGACTGCAGCTCAAATCTACCACGTTCATAATGAGAGTTCCTTTTGTCAAAATTATCTTGGAAAGAACTCCAAACTTTCTTTCTTCCTTGAGGTGAGCTAGCCCCATCATTGTATTCTTCACTTCAGTATTTTTTATCTTTCTCATATGGAAGAACATATTTTTGTTGTTGCTGTCTTTCAGACATAGCATTTTGTATGTCAAACCTGGAATTGCTGACTTCCAGGGCCTTGACTGGCAGGGTCCACATGACAGAGAGATCGAAGTCACCTCACGGTTCAGAATACCTCAATTTTTCAAGAGTTTATGTTTTAAACTGGCCCTTGTTAAATAATAATCGAGCTGAAATGCCTTCAGAAGATGGGATGGCCAGTAGAGAGTCAAATACCAGCAAAAGGCAAGTTAAAAGCATCATTTGTCATATGTTTTATTTTTCTTGCTTTGCAATTCATGGAGAAACGTGCGTCATTTCAAGAAAGAAAAATTATTAACATGTTCTCCCTTAAGTAGCAACTTAGGGAGATCAATATATATGTATCACCATACCTTCTTTATCCCTGCCCCCCAATACAACACCTAATATACCGATTTCTCTTCAGTGAGTGGTTCTCAAGTTTTAACATATCAGAATCAGCTGGTGGGTTGTTAGAGTACAACGCATCCTCACCCATGGAGTTTCTGATCCAGTAAGTCTAGGTGAGGCCCAGGGATTGGCATTTTGAAGTACCCATGTCATGCTGATACTGCTGGTTCAGGGATCACACTTTGAAGACAGTTGCTTTGGTGAAGAAGAGCTGCTAAACTTGTGTCTCACTGAGCCTCAGGGCAGCAGTTTGAGAAAGGTAATGGACATCATAATCACCTGGGAGCTTGTTAAAATGCAGTGGCCCTACCGTTGATTCTTGACCCTGGTTGGACAGGAGAACCACTTCGGGAGGTACCATGCCCTAGATCCCACCTCACACCTATTGAGGCAAAATCATTGAGGCTGGGGCTGAGGATATGTAGTTTTAAAACAGCTCCTCCAGTGATCTTAATACCATGGAAGGCTCATAACCACTGCACATCTGATTTAAAACCATGTGTTGTGGCCATGGCGTCTGCATTGAGGAACATGTTCCAGGCAAGTCTCGTGTACTTGAGAGTGCTTTGGGGAGGAGACCTGAACCTTGCTCAAAGACTTACTACCCATCCCCTTTGCCTCCAGGTGTAAGCTCTCTCCTGTGCAGTTCTAGACTTTGCAGTAGGTCCTCCCCTGTCTGGAAAGCTCATCTTCTCCTCCGTGTGTGTGTGTGTGTGTGTGTGTGTGTGTGTGTTGGGGGGGGTTAACTCCCTCATGTCCTTAGGCATTTAGCTCAGAGAACTCCTCCCCCAGAAATCCTAAGATGTCCCTCATCTGTGCTCCATGGGATCCTCTGTTGTCCTTTGCCATAGTGCCAATTATACCATATGGCAAATTTTCTTTCCACTTTTCTACGAGTCTCTACTATTGAGGTGCTAAGCTGTAAAGGCAGGCATGATTTTACTTTTGCTGACTGTAATTGTCACAAAACTAGGTGCTCAATGAAATCAAACAGATTGATGTTAATTAAATTCTACAAAGAGAGAAGAACCTGATTTTATCCCTTTGGCATAATATTCTCTTTTCCTTTCTTTTTAAAAATATAAATCAACATACATCTGGCTTTGTAAGTAGGATTAGATAGCTTCCTGACATGAGAGAAATGCCCGATGTTAAATAAAATCAGCAATAGTACATTCAGTGATCCTGAGAAAAGTCTCACTTTTTTCTTTACTCAAATGAGGTCTGCTCTGATACTATGAGATCATTGTAAAAGTAGATTTAAGAACCCCCTACACTTGAGTGCCTACTGCTTTAAATCTTCTCACTTAAGTTCATCCTGAATTTTTAGCTGTGTTTTTGGAGAGTGTAACCATATGTTCAAACAATTGTTTTGACTGTGAAATTCCTTAGCACACTCCAAGAAGTGATCCCCAAATCCTGAGGTGGGGGCAGGAACCTGTATGATGCTGTGGGCTCCCCTGAAAGTCTGGGCAGTATCAGATTCCTCAGGACAGATGGCAGGCATCTCCAGCCTTCTGAACAATGACACGTCCCAGGTTTCTAGCTTGTCCCCTCTCCGTGTAGCTCCCCCTTGCCCCGTAGTATATGCGGCAACTGTGCAGCCGTGGTTTGTTACAACAAACTTTTGAGTTTGAGACACAGACACAAACTCAAACAAAATACACAAGTCTTTTGAGTTTGAGAGGAGAGAGGTGGTGGGACATGTTTTCTTTCGTTTTCAGCCCGGAATATGCTCAGTGTATATCTCAGCATCCACGTAGCTCATCTTGTATTTCTCATTCTGTTATAAAAGCCAAAACTTGACCACAAATTACTTATAACCAACAATATCCTATGTCTGGCTAGGGAAAAAACATGAATATCAAGGAAAAAAGGAAAACAAATGCCTTGCTTGGTTCTAGTGATTTTTTTTCTAGCATATACTATATAATAGTATGCATGTTTCCCGCTTTAATGAACTTCAGCATTCTGCATTGCTAAGTACAGTTTTATTGTTGTGACAACAGATACAAATTGGTAGACTTCAATCTGTTGTCAATCTACAATCCTGTGGAAAACTGTACCATGGACCATTATTTATTTTGCATGTGAACAGATGCTCCTCTGTTTTGAGATTATCCTAAAAAAATTGGGCTAGGTATATAGTATTTCAGTTTTAATACAAAATTATCTCTAGACTTTTGGGATAAAGAGATCTCTACTTAAGAAGAGTGATAGCTTTCTCATAAACATGGTATCAGTGAACACAGGCAAAACCTGAAAATCACCCTGAGAGCTTCACAATCAGTAAAGGCAGGAGGTGCTTTGAGCTTCTACCCCTAATGTACTTTGCCTTTGGGTTTTCCTTAATAAACCACTATCTAGTCCTGCAATGTCTACCTCTGTCTCCAGAATGATTGCAGTTATATGATTACTGGCATATGATTACTTGTGTTTTATTTTAATGCAGTATTTTAGCTAAATGGAACATGGAAATAGATGCTCATAATAATTATCAGTTAATTTGTATTCTCTTTAACTTTTAAGCTCCCAAGCTGATTTACCTAACTTCACTTCTCAGTTTCCTACCAGTATCCTACAGTTCTGGGAAGTGAATTCATTCATTCATTCATTCATGCATTCATTCATACATACATACCCTGCTGTGTCCTAGTATGTTTTCAGTTGCCTGTCTCCTCCATGAAACTGTTAAGCTCGAAGATAGGAATGTTATATTACACGACTATCACTGTTTCTGGTATAAACTGTGCTCATTGGATGTCCATTGAATAAAAGAATGGATGGATACTTCTCAGAAAACTGGTTGACCCATCCAATATGCCATAAATTGCATGTCTTGATTCCATTCCTCTGTATGTGTATTTTCCTCTTTGCCTATATCTATTAATTACTTCAAAATGCAATTAGTAATTCATTTCCTCCAGAAATCTTTTCCCAATTAAGCTAATCTAAACAGTTATTTTGCATATTCTAAGTATATCAATTATGTATTCAATTTATGTGAATTTAAACTTTACTTAATAAATTCTTTTCGGCAAGTATTCCCACTTCACAATATGTACATAAGCTTTCTGTCCACAAATGTCAAAAGACATTGTACGTGCTGAACAAATGTTAACAAGCATACATAAACTGTAAACTACATCCAAATATGCAAATAGCAAAAATCAATATCATAGATATGCTACCTCTGTGACCTATTAGGCAGAAATTTTCATCAAGGTCACTGTTTTGGGTTACAGAAAACAGAATTTCATGAGTTGACAGCCTTGAAATGTTGAGATAACACTCCAAAGATAATGCACCATGCAATATGTTGTTACCGTTCTAATTTTGTCTGTTGTGATATAAGTGGCTAACAGAAGTGTTCTAGACATTTAGTTAAGAAAGGTATTGTTTTTTTCATTACGATAATTGGATTTTACACGTTGAGTGCACTTATTCGTATTTTTATAAACATCTAACGAATGGATTATTTGAGAATTATTAAAAATTAAAAGATAAATCAGAAGGACTCAGTGAGGACCCAGGACCCTCAGTATGCAAAATCTGCATAGAAATTGTAGTGATGGGAACTAGAGAAGTAGAAAGAAACATCAATTCATGTACTATACAAATAAAGGTGCAGATTATCCCACAGGCCATATTTTGTGCACCTATTATATCCAGGGGTTACACTGCTCTAATTATATTTCCCTGCTTCCCCTACTAACCTGGGAAACACAGAGCAGCATTTGTATTCTGTTCATCTCTTTTCTTAATACCTAGCCTGAAGTTTGGCATAAAATAGGCCCTTGGTATTTATTGAACTGAATTAAAATTGTACATCTAACTAGGCCAGGTATCTTTTATCCTTTTTTGCGTCTGTATATTTATTCATTTAAGCCAATGTACGTCTATATTTATTGATATGGAAGAATTCACAATGCCTTTGTGAGAGGGAAAACAGGTTTCTAAGCATTTAGGGAACCATCTTACCTATATAAAAGGGTATCCATATATCCATAAGCTAAGAATGCACAGAGACAGACAGATGAGATTTTGGATGATTTTCACTGAGATCTCCATATTTTTTCACATTGTCTGAATCTTTCATGGTGAGCTCAGATCGACTTTATAACAGTGAAACTATTAAAAATGTAGATAGGATATAAATTGAACCAGGAAGCCTCAGGCTCACACCTGCTTCTTACTAGCTGTGGTTAAACTATTTGTCTAAGTTGAAATTTAATCATATGTGAGAAAGGAAGTTAAATAGATCTGTCCTTTTAACACTCTGGGATTACTCTGAAGACCAGTGTGGGTATGACATTGGTGCAAAACTTGGTGAAATAAACTCTTGCTTATATCAATTTTTACTTTGAGCCCTCATTCTGTTCCATCAATAGGGAACTTAACCCTGGCTCTTCCTGTAATTTCATATCCTTGCCCTGCAAAGATAAACTTGAGTTCTGGCATCTTACGTGGTGTTAAGGTTTGGGGATTTGCAAGGAGTAGGGGAGGCTGTCCCTGGTTGGGGGGCAACAGCCATAGCTGATAGGATATCCATTCTGCTGGCCCGGAGAGGCTCTCTTCTACTTGCAGATACCGTTTGGTATCCCAGGCATTTTGGAAGTCTTCCAATAGCCCTTCCTGTCCAAGCCACCATTTCTCTCTCAATTCTTGCTCACACATAGCTGCAGGGTGTACAACCTGGGCTGGGAAACTCCTCTGATTCCAGAATCCTTACTTGCCCTCCCTTTTGCTCAGAACCCAGCAGAGTCACTTCCTTTTTTTGGGGAAGAGGTAGGGAAAGCTTTATTAATCTTTATTTATGTTATCTATACCATGGAATCTTCTCCAGCTCTGGGACTCATAAATTTCTTCTCTTTTATATCTTATCACAAGATTGTGCCAAGGCTATGAGTACAAGGTCTGTTCCTGACTGAGTGAAGTAAAAAGGAACAGGTATAAAAGGAGGAAACAAAACCCAGAAGTATCTTGAAATATTTTCCTGACTGTTGTGAAAAGGCTATGACTCTAGGACAGTATGCAGAGTGGACACAGACTAACTAGAAGACACACTACCAGTCCTCTTACTAGGGTTCTGAGAGGGCGTTAGATCCTAAACGTCCTAAGATCCATCGAATGTGATAAATTATCTCATTTCTCTTGCACCTAGAGTGGTATTAGCCATTCACTCCCTTTTGGGAATTGAGAAAACAGTTACTCAAAGCAGCTCCCAGGGGGACTAATTATGCCCCTGAGCTTATTGGGAAAGATCCACAAGTCTGATAACTGTGCTGCAATTCAAGTGAGGAGATCCTTACCAAAAATGTAGTAGGAAAATTGTAGCAAAAATGTGTAGATGTCTACTGCAGGAATGAGGGATCAAGAAGAATGTTCTCAGGAGTGAGTGGCAGGTATGAGGAGAGGCAGGAGTCCTGAACTCTAGAGACCGTGATAATACCAGTCCTGTCTTATGAGGGGCTGAGGCTTTGGCACTGTGAAGCATAGATGCTTGGTACAGTGGGAAAGCAAGAACAGGAAACAGGAATTCTTTTGGCTTTTGTTGTTTCAATATCTTAAGAGGATAGATGGTATCCTGAACCTAAAATTGTGGCATGCTACAAAACTAGGCCTAATGTCCCATATTTTAAAGAGAAGTACAGAGATTAGGGTCAAGATTACAAAGTGAAGAGAAGTATGGTCTTTGAGGTAGGACAGGTGGTCCAAGTTAACTCTTCACCTCCAACTTCTCCTTAACTTCAAAGACTCCATTTGATTTTCCATAAAAATAGAAGCTGCCATTTGTCTTGTTAGGTTGTCGGGAGATTCAAATGAAACAGATGTAAAGAGCCGAAGAGAGTTCTTGGCATATAATATATTCTCAATAAATGCCAGGCATTATTATTAGCCTTGGTTTTATTTTAATTGCTCCACAGTAAGACAAGTGTACCCACTATCTTAAGTTATAAAAATATAAACTATAAAAATACTTCATCTTTTCCCCTTGTCTAGCCTTTTGAAAACTACTCAGATGATAAGAACTTGTGGTTAAAAAGAGGGAAAGAAAGACAAAGTTACAGAATCCATGACTTTTTTGGGAAGCATAAGGAGCTATTTTTTGTGTCTTCCCATTTGTTTAGTGGTGAATAGATTCATTGCTTTGTTTATTTTACTGCAGGATTAAATGGGATGTGTGGGTAATTGTATTTCTTGTGTGGGTGCACGTGTGTAGTTCTATTTCTATAAAGTGCTGATCCTGGTCGATTCTAAATACCTTTAATCTTGAAAGAGATTCTGTTTTCTTCTGGAATGCTCTTGTACCCACGAAGTTAGTAATGGAGTATCATTTAAATAATATACTGTGGTGAAAACATAACAAAGTGGTTAAAAGAAGCATTTTGAAGGTTGACTTAAAATGCATTGACTTTGAAATAAATATACATCTGGTATAAAGAATGGATTCAACTAAATATACATGTTGGTTTTCCTAGCAGATAAGACTTTGGGAAGATATGTATTTTGTCTTAAAAATATACTAGTTTGAGTTCACTTGTATTATAGCTTACATAATACTAATTAGATGCTGGCTTAGAAATATGTGTTAGTCATAAAATTCTGGCTAGATTCACATCAGAAATCTGATAGGGTAAAGAACAACGTGATTATTCACATGTTTAAAATCTTGAGAAAAACATACTATGTACCACTTCGTAAAATTGTTCCATGATGTTAAAGAGAAACAATAAAATTGTTCTGTACAGAATCTGAGCACTGAGCAACTAGACTCAGACCTTATTTCTTAAACATTTAACTGAGCTGTGATCTCCCCCAGCTCTCTGAGCCAGAGTTTCTAATAAAACAAAGTGTAGAAAGGATCCATCTCACAAATATATTGGGGAGATTTCTTTGGATAAAACTAATGGAGATTATTTAATGCATTAGATTACTTTTATAATGCTTGCTTTGAAAGATTAGAAAACCTCCTTCCTAATAAACTTTTTTATATTGGATATTTACTATTAATAGTTAATAGGTATCTAAATATGTGATTTTACCTGCTGTATTTAAACTAAGAAATTAATAAACTTATTGAATACCTATTACATATTCAAATGAAAGACTCCTAACTCTGGGAAACGAACTAGGGGTGGTGGAAGGGGAGGTGGGCGGGGGGTGGGGGTGACTGGGTGACAGGCACTGAGGTGGGCACTTGACGGGATGAGCACTGGGTGTTATTCTATATGTTGGCAAATTGAACACCAATAAAAAATAAATTTATAAAAAAAATAATTCAAGTTAATATCCAAAACCATGAAACTATCAAAACTTTTTTTCTTAATCTGTCCAGAATTTCAATGCCAAATTCACCTAAAAAAATAAATATGAGGTAATTTACTGATTATTCAAAATGGTTTAGGATTGTCAGTGTGTTCTGTTTCCTTGTCTACACTCTGTATTCATGGTATGTTCGGAAGGGCTAAGAGGTGTGAAGCAATATGGCTGATGTCAGATGGTGGGGTATGTGTCTGTGGTTTAAAAAAATGCCTTAGGGCATGTCTCATTAACAACTTTCTATTCCCTGTAAAGAGGTCTTCATCCTTGCTTTCCCTCCTAGCCTACTTGACTTCTGGCCTTTTCAAGGTTTGGCCTTCTCATTTGCTCTGGGGAGTCTGAGGCTGTACCTCACTTGAGTCCAAGTGTTCAGAGAAGGTGAGATTTTTGTCCTTTTGTGGTGCTGGAGCTCAGCTTGCCTTCCCTCTGTGAGAGAGGAGGGAAGCATCATGTGGGCTCTATTTACCTTTGGTAACTTGTGCACACAAGAAACACAGAGAGGGAAAGATCTAGCTGGGCATCCAGGTGAGACACAGACCAATGGCTTACAGCAAAAGAGAGTAAAGGGGTGCCTGGATAGCAGTTGATTGAGCCTTCCAATTCTTTTGGCTGGTGTCATGGGTTGTGGGATGAGCCCCATGTGGGACTACGTGCTCAGTGCACGGTCTGCTTGGGACATTCTCTCTCTCTTCCTGGGCCTCCTCCCCCTCACTCTACAATAAATGGATGAATCTTAAAAAAAAAAAAAGAGTAAAAATGATGACACCATCAAAATGGCATCATACATTGTTCTATCTTCAGTGTCACTCACAGAAGACCATTGACAATTCATAGACAATACACCATTGGGAAAATCCTCAAATCCAGGGGTGAGGCTGAAGCAGAAGCAGTCCCTGAACAGAGAGCAAGTAGAACAGCATTAGACAGGCGAGAGGAGCTGCCACATTGCTCCTTCCCCTGGCCAGCACAGACCCACATCCAGATCTCCCTGGGCCTACGTTTTTCCAGTGGGAGGAGAGTCTAAGGTGAACCACAAGCTCTCCTGGCCTTGTGGGATGCTTCTCAAGAGGCCCACTCAGATCCTGCCTCCTGCAGACCCTTGGGGATCAGAGAGATAGTGGGGAGGAGGCGGGGCTTACAGCGACCAGCACTCAGGCCTGGGTGGATCGCATTCTTCCTTGCAGCCTGCCTGAGCAGAGATCCTAGCTAGTGGCTCTGCAGATGTGCCCCTACATGGCCGGGGAGTTCAGTTAGCAGGTCTCCCTGCTTTGGATCCCTAGCCAAGCAGTCTCACCAGCTGTGGAGCCTGTTCTATAGCCTCACGGGGGCAGGAAAGCAGATCTGTAGCCCTGCTTCCCTGCTGAGTACAGCCTCTAGTCCCCCCAGCCAGGGAGTCTGACCAGAGAATCGGGCCTGATGGTAATTAATTAATTAATTATATTAAAATATACATGTGATGGAATATTCAACCACCAAAGAGAAAAGCATGTTACCTCTTACAACAACATAGATGAACCTTGAGGGCATATCCTAAGTGAAATGAGTCAGAGAGCTAAAGACAAGTACTGTATAATTTCACTCATATGTGGAATGTGAAACAACTGATCTCATAGAAAAGAGAGCACTTCCTTGATTGCCGATTGCCAGAGGTAGGGGTGGGGTGGGAGGAGAAAAATGGGTGAAGACGGTCAAAGCCTATAAATTTCAAGTTATAAGATGTTTTTAATAATAAATTCATTTTTTATTGGTGTTCAATTTGCCAACACACAGAATAACACCCAATGCTCATCCCGTCAAGTGCCCCCCTCAGTGCCTGTCACCCAGTCACCCCCTCTCCCCGCCCTCCTCCCCTTCCACCACCCCTAGTTCGTTTCCCAGAGTTAGGAATCTTTATGTTCTGTCTCCCTTTCTGATATTTCCCACACATTTCTTCTCCCTTATATTCCCTTCAACGTGGATGGAACTGGAGGGTGTTATGCTGAGTGAAATAAGTCAATCGAAGGACAAACATTATATGTTCTCATTTATTTGGGGAATATAAATAATAGTCAAGTTATAAGATTTTGAAAAGATCTGGGGGTGTAATGTATTACATGGTTAGTATAGTTAACAATTTTGTATCGTGTATTTGAAAGTTGTCAGGACAGCCAATCTTAAAAGTTCTTAATACACACACATGCATGCACAAATATAAGTGCCGGGAGTGATGGATGTGTTAACTAACCCTACTCTAATCATTTCACAATATATCTGTATATCAGACCGTCACACCGCATACCTTAAGCTCTTGCGGTGTGTTACATGTCAATTACATCTCAGTAAAGCTGGAGAAAGATACATTCTGTAACGTACATTTCAATAAATAAACAAACTCAGGACCCAAAGTGAGTGTGAAAAAATGAGAAGGAGAAGAGCAAGGTTATGTGTGTTCTCAGTGGCTGGAGAATTACTGAAGATAAATATTTTATTAGATCATAAAAAAAAAGAGAGAGATGGGAAGATATCGAGGATGAGTCTGATTCCCTTTTCATTCTATTTAGTAAATGGTAAGATCTTCTGTGAAGACATTCTCTCCCATTCACCCAATCCTTTACAAACATTTGTCTTTAATAGAACTGTGTCCCATAGTCCTGCTGACTTTTATATATTCAGGCTTAAATTACAATGAATATTCTCCTTGTCATCTTCAAGAAGAGCACCACTAATTCACAGTTTGCAGGGGAGATACTAGTGAGTTTTATCTGGTTTTCATTAGTGTTGATGCACGGTAAAGTACAATCATTTGTTGAATGAATTTATAATGAGTGAATAAAGCATCATGTAAAAGTGCTCACAGGGTACAGAGGCAATCCTCGAATAATGTTCTCATTCACTAGTGGGAAGTGGCGATGGAACTGCTTCTTATAAATACATTTATATGTATTCGTGTATGTAGACAGTACATATATGTATACATATTCCTTATATATGTATGTAAATATGTGTGTAAATATATGTACATACATAAATAAGAACTCAAAGCAAATTTAAATAAACACAAAAATTTACAAAGGGCCAAAAAAACGGAGGTGATTCAAAATTTTTTTTATTCAAAATTTCTAATGAAAACACATACACATGAAAAATCTCGCTTAAAAATACAAGAAAGAGATAATCTCTATTCCATTCTCAGAACTTTAAGATCTGAGCAGAGTAGTTTGGCCTTTTCTTTAGAATCGCCATGCACTTTCTTTCTAAACACTTTTCATTTTAATGTGACTCGGGCTGATAGTCCTTGAGATTTTAACATTTGGGCACTATAAACATTATTTTACTCTTGTGGCCCCCTGGACAACCTCAGAAAGAAGAAATTTTGGCAACTCATCTATAAGGGAAATGAAGTAATTACCATTTTCCATTTCTCTTTGGATTTCTGATACAAGCCTGCCAATACTGACTGAAAACGCTTTGGAAGGTAGTTACTGGGATGTGAATATTAAGAAATATTATGGCTTTGTCCCCCTACGTTTCCCCAGACCCAGCATTCTTGAAAGAAGGTCTTCCACTCTCCCATTTTGACTGTATCTGTGGCTGTTCCCTGTGTCAGAATTTCTCTTATTCTCAGGCAGAAGGCTCATCCCCATCAATTAATGCATTCAAATGGACGTGAGGATGTATTCTCCGACTCATCCAAAAGATAGTCTCTGACCTCAATTTTTTATCATTTATTCGGGTGTGAAGGCTGATTCAATTTCTTAGTAAAGTTGGCTGGAAACAATCTGAAAAGTTGTCTAATGGTAAAAGGTTAAGGAGAAGGAGAAGAAGAAAGCGTTATTTTGCGATCTTTATCTAAATTTTGTAGCAAAGTGTTAGCCAGGCTGTATGAATCTAACTAAATCCCCTTGGTGTTACGAGTTTTAGTCAGCACATGCCTAAGCTATTTGCATCCTAAGAGACAAATGTAGAGCACATGTCCCGAAGCAAGTCAGTGTGAGAGTCGTCTGGACTCCAGAGCCAAGAATGTGGATCTTGGCTGTAAACAACAGAGGGGGAAAAATGTCTACATATAGAAATACAACATTTGTCTTTAATGTCTAGGCTCTTTCCTTGAAACAGTGGGAAATGCTTTCAGTGAATGAGAGGAACCTGCCACGGTGCGGTGCTAAGTCACAGCCATTTGGCTGCGTGTGTTTGACCATGTGACAGATTTTGTAAAATAGAAAATACTGTTGCATTTTCAACCATAACTAAAGCCATAAGGCAAGGTTTCTGGCTTCATTCACAGCTTACTGATCAGACAGGTGGACCAAATGCTGACAAAGAGCAAAGCAAAGCAAAACAAAAACACTCATATTTATGAAAATGTGACCTGATGTAATTATTCCTTAAAACGGGAAAACGTTAAAATTTTCTGAATGGTTTTAAGTGTGGTAGATCTTTTAAAGATTTGGTGGAGAGGGTGAAGTTAAGATTTATTCATAATAGAGATGCCATTTTGTTTAGACGATTGGTTGAGAAGACACTATGATATAATGAAAAAAACACCTTGTCATGTATATTGAAGCCGCAGAGCATCTCATTCTAGAGACTCGTGGCTAAACCTAAAATACGATAAAGAGAAACTCTTTTTCCCCCTGCTTTACTTCATTCTTAAAGAATGCCTAGGCGATCCAGTAGGTAGGAGATCATCTTGTTGACTGTGCAATTCAGGTGACTATTACTCACCTTTGGCAGTGCGGGAGCATGGATGTTAGAATTTAAGATTTGGGTAAGAGAGTTTGTTAATAATTACCCTAAAATCATAGTGGTTCCCTTTTGATAACATTCTCTGTGATGCATGGATGGCATCTTGGGGGCCCAGCGATCATCTCAAAAATACGTGAGCAAGCTTAGAGTGTAGGTGCAGAGTTAGGAAGACCTGAGCTCCAGCTGAGTCACTACTTCTATGAGATTGGGGCAGTTACTTGACTCTGAAGCCTTACTTTTCTCTCTGGGAGGATAATGCTACCATCTACCTCCTGAGATGGTGGTGGTGACAACTAGAGGATGTGCCAAGCATTCAGTTGGCACTCAGTAATTGCATGGTGAACGTAAGGCTGGATGATGAAAGCAAGCCAACCAGGATGCGCTGCAGAGTGGGAATCATCGACCAGGCCCTCACACTTGATGGTCGGCAAACCAGTCAGTAAGGGCAGGGGCAGGGTTAAGGGTGAACAAAACCGACTTCTGGCTTCTCTCACCACACAAGTCCCCCTTCTTTCTCTTCCATCGGTTCAAAGCTCAGTAGTCCCAGTTCGCTCTTCTCCAAAAACTTCAACACAGACCAAACAAGAATAGAAGAAGATAGATTGAGAAGGGAAAGCTTTGGCCCCAAGCGCTGGTAATGTCAGGGCAACTTAATTGCGTTGTGCAAATTCAACTCGATGTTTTAAAATTTTTAAATTGAATAATTATATGAAAGTATGTCATTTGGCTATTTATATTAAAATATTTATATTAAAAATTTTATATCCAGTTTAACTATTTAATGTTCATTTTTTTAATGTTCATTTTTATATGGCAAGGATTTGCTATGCAGTTCATAGATACTGTCACTTTTAATTTTCACATAGAATGACACACACACACAAAAGAATGATGACAAATGGTTACTCTGAAATTTACTGAGTATAAATCACACAATTTTTCAAATAGTACTTGGTGCATTAGTTATAGAAGTGTACTGGAAATACAGAAGTGTGGATTATCACAAGAGGTACAATCACATCAAATTCTTTGCTAATATTATTATCATTCTCTAAAGAGAAATACATTTTTTCCTCCTTCACCGTATTAGTGGTCCGTGAGGGGCTGTTAAATTCAGATGCCTAGACATGCAAGCATGAAAAATATTTTTATCTAACTTCTATGATGAGAATGCTCTCCAGCACAAAGTGGATTTTCAGACCACCTCATGGGCAAGCGAAAAACAAAAGTGTGGTTCAAAGAATAATCCCCGAAGTGTAGATGCTAGTGACTGGAAATCCTATAAGGAATACTCATCTTGAAAAATTTATACCTTCTTCTCTTTTTGCTGAATGAAGTATATTGTGAACAAGCAACTTGTCTCTTAGAATTTTGTCACTTATGTTACCAGCTGGTTGCAATCAATATAAAGATGAAAAATCCAAAGCTCAAACCATCCATGTGTTCATAAAATTGCAGGGCAGAAAAAAAAAATTGCAGGGCAGTTCTTAAACATTTATTAAGAGCTCGCAATGTGTTAGTGTTAAAGGAATGCAGGTGAGTATCTGAAGACCGTAGGTAATGCCGAAGTTTCCTCCACAGGAGCAATACACAAAATCAATGAGAGCCGCCATGTGGCCGCTGAGCTGTGACACGTTCAGTTGGGAGAGAGGTGACAGCTGGATAATCCCTCTGTGCTGACTGGGATGCAGGCCATTGGGTTTACCTAGAGGGCCTGACTGAAGTGATAATGCAGTAGTCTGAGAGCCTCTCTGGCTCTCCCGTAGCTAATTCGTGGATTATGATAGAACTTGCACCTAGAAAGTCCTTTCTTTATTTGCTCTCTGGACTCCTTTAACTCGTGGCAAGCATTTCAACCTAAATAAGAAATATCAGGATATCAGGATCCCCTTTATAAATGACTATCGTTTTTCATGCCTCTTAAGAGTTCTGCATTTGCTTTCTTTCTGAGATTAAACACACACACACACACACACACACACACACATTGGCTCTTCAACTGCTGCGCAACAGCTAGGTTGAGGCTGGATGTTTCTAATCATTCTCCAATAAAGCCGACTCTGTGCAAAATCCTATATTCTTCTTTCACAATAACCTTAAGCCAAATACACACTTCTAAGCATTCCAGCCTGTAAAACATACAAAAACGTGTCAGTCATTTCCTATTTTCTCAACTAATATACAAACCTGAAGGAGCAATGAACTTGAGAAAATTGCTAGATCCCAAAATGTCTACAAATATATTGAGGGTCCAGCGGTGTAGGTCTGTAGGTCAAAGGGTGCATTGGCAAATCTAAGTTATTCCATTCATTGGTCTTAAGCTTTTCCTATAGAAGCGGAAATGCTCAAGAGGGGTTAGCCTGAAACAGGTTAATTTCTTAAAATAGACTTATTTTCTATTGCATATCGACTAAGAACTTGATCTCCGAGCTCCAATAGCCTAGCAAGGAAAGTCTGTTTCATCATAGAACAGCCAAATGGGCTTGGGCAAGTTCTTTATCCCCGCTTCCCCGTTCTCAACTATTAAAATGATAAGAACTCTGTGGTGGGCGGCCTCTAAGAGAGCCTCATTGATCCCTACCTCCTGGCGTTTGCACACTTGTGACATTCTCTCTTTTTGAACGTAGGCTGTGCTGAGTGACTCTCTTCCAATGAGTGGAATATGGCAGATGTGATAGGATCCCAACGTTGGATTTTGCAAAGACTGTAGCTTCCTGCTTGGAGGTGCTTCCTTGCTCTTTTTTCTTAAACCTTCTGCCCTGAGGGAAGCAAGTTGCCAGTCGTGAGCAGCCCTGCCAGGAGGGACATGTGGCAAGGAGCTGGTGTCTCCAGGCAACAGCCAGTGAAGAGGCCTGCCAAGAGCCAGGAATATGAGCCTGAGGCACACAGGCGGTGCCTGATTTCCTAACTCACAGGAATTATGAGCTAATAGTGGTTATTGTTTTAGACTATGAAACTGGGGGCTAGTGACACAGCAGTTGGTACTAATACAAGCTAAGATAATAATCACCTTATGGGATGGTGGTGATGATCCAGCGTGGTGATAGGCTAGCACAGAGCCTAGCACAGAGTCTGACACACAGCACGATCCCCGGAATTGGCAGTTGTTCCTCGTTGCATTGAAAATAATTGCTATGATCTGACTGTTCATGTTCCCCACGTTCACTGATGGACACCTGACCCTCAGGGGGATGGTGTTAGGAGGTGGGGCCTTTGGCAGGTGGTTGGGGTTAGTGCCTTTATAAAAGAGGCCCCACAGAGCTCCACAGCTCTTCCACCACAGGTGTAGTAGAGGGCCGCAGCCTGGAAGACAGCCCCCACCTGACCATGCTGGCGCCCTGATCTCAGTCTCCAGGACTGTGAGAAATACGTTTCTGTTGTTTATAAGCCACCCAGTCTGGGTGATATTGTTATAGCAGCCCAAACAGATGAGGATAAAAATGAAAACTTCTTAGTTTAATATTTTTTAGAACAGAAGAAAGCTAATGAGGCAAAACTTGTTAAATTAGGATAACTGTTTTTCATATTTAACTGTTCTTTTTTGTTCGTGAGTCGTAGTTGTTATTACGAAAGCCTGCTTACATTTTCCCTTCTATAAGAAGGAAAGACTTCTGTGACTAATATCACAATATCATCCTGGATCAAATTATTCAGAACACTTTCCTCCTCCCAGGAAAGCATCTGGTTACCTATATAACCCACGACCTCCAATCTGCACATACCACCCAATATTTTGAGTTGCCTACACTGAAGTTTGTCATCCCGGAGGAAAAAAAGTCACTATTCTCTTTCTGTGTGTAGGGTACATGATTGTGGAAATTTGTGCTTTGTATTTATATATTTTTTTTAAGATTTTATTTATTTAAGAAAGAATGAGAGAAAGGGGGTGGGGGAGAGGGATGGAAAGCAGATTCCCTGCTGAGCGGAGAGCCAGACTTGGGGCTCAATTCCAGGATCCTGAGATCATGACCTGAGCCAAAAGCAAATGCTTAACCAACTGAGCCACCGAGCCAGCTAGGCACCCCTATATTCCTTTTAAAATCACCGTTAAAAATGCAACAAAATCCAAGTGTTTTTGAAATTTTGTCTGGAAAACTTAGATTAGTGAAAATGACTAGTAACTCTATAGCATTCATTTTTCTAGACATCTCTTTTATACCAAAGTCCAGCTTTCAGAAGACCGCCCTGGCAATTGAAAATTCTGATGGGGTCATTTGAGTACGTCCAACATCTCACACAGTAGGTCATGTTTGAAGATAGAAAACAGTATAGACAAGAAGAATTTCTTTCGTCTTTCTCTATGGTTTCCGCACCCTTTCATGTAGATAGGTGGAAAGAATTCCTTTCACAAGGAATGAAAAAACTTGGTATAAGACCAGAATTTTTAATACCCCTCACACTCTTTAAAGTACATCATTATTCAAGTGCCATAAAAGTCAAGGCATGCGCCTGGGCTGTGGTTCAGCAGGGATGGTGACCAGCTTGTGCATTCCACAGACATTTACGGTACGCTTGGGTACACTATTCAATAGGTCAGGGACTCTGTCTCCAAAAAGCCGTTGTGTCCTTGACCTTTTCCAAGGAGGCGTAGAAATCCTGAAGGACAGATCCTGACGATGTCTGTCGGCTAAGCCCAAACATGTTTCATTCATTAGATTGGTAACAGCTAAATAATCATTGGAAATTCCGATTTGTTCTCACAATATTTGGCTTAGGATTTCCATGCACACCACTTTAGAAGAAGCCACTGTGTTGCCTTTGGATGTTTTAGGTAAACCCAGATTCATGCTCGGAGAAGCCGTGCAGTGTAAAAGAAAGACACCAATGAACAGTTTTCATTTCTGCTTTTGGCCCTATCTTTCCGTGTAACCTCAGGCAAGCTTCTTAATCCTCCAGAGCCTCATTTTTCACATCCGCAAGTATCTGCCCTCCTTCAGTGGGTGTCCTGGGGATTGGGTCTTGTCAATGAGGGGTGCACGTGTTTCCATAATGTGTATAAGTTAAATTTTTGGCCGCAAGTTATAGATCTCTAAGTCAAATAGCATAACAAAAACAAAAAGCACAGATTTTTTGGGTTGGATATTGCGACGTCTCACAGAAATAGACTAGTTTATGCCGGTGCCTCAGTAACTAGTGAATCCAGGGATTCTAATACTCCTACCTTTATTTTCGTTTGGGGCATCTTTATTCTTTTGTTCCTTTGTTTTTTTATTGTTGTTGTTGTTGTTTGTTGTTTGCTGTTTTTTTTTTTTTTTCCCCAGGGTAGGCAAGAACTGCTAATAAACCTAAGCTTTATGGCTTAGCATGGATCAGAGGCCTATAAACCAAGAGTGAAGGAGCGGGGATAGATATGGTCGGTGAGGTGGGAGAGGGAGGAGGAGGGTGTTGGGCAGGTCGCACTGTAGGGCTGTAGTCTGTGGAGGGCCTCAGACCCACTGCTCCAGATGCAGAGGGCGAGGATCGAAAAACATGTGGAATGGTTCGAAGTATTGCCAAGTCATCTAGAAGTATTGCCAGACCATTTGAAAGAGAGAGCCAAAGCACTGGCTCTTAGCCCTGGCTGAGTGTTCACATCACCGGGGGGAGCTTTTTAAAGACCTAGAGCAAAGTCCTTTGTCTGTTGTCATCAGAATCACCTGGGGAAGCTTCCGAAAGTTGTAGAAAGTTGTAGCATTTTCAGATCTACTCAGACCTATTCAATCACTCTCTAGAATCAGGGACTGGCGGGAACCCAGGACTTTGTAGTTAAACTCCCCAAGGATATTTTTTTTTCCACATTGAAATTTGAGAATCATTGCTGTAGATTAGTGATTCCCAAGTTGTGATTCTCAGACCAGCGGCTTTGGCTTCACCTGGGAACCAGTTAATAAAGCAAATTCCCCAAATTCCCAAGTTCTACCTCAGACATACTGAAACAGACACTCTTGCGGTGGAGCCCAGCAACCTGCATTCCAAAGAGCCGTCCAAGTGTTTGAAATGTTTGAAATGCCCACTAAGGTTGAGAGCCATTGCTCCAGGCGCATTTGATCTCTCCAGCAATTCATTTCTACAGTATTTTACAAGTGTATCAATCCTGGGTTTTGGCATTTAAAATATGTAATTGCTTTTTCTTTAAGCTCTAAATATTTGGTTTGAAAATGACCCTGTGAGGGCAGCCCAGGGGGGCTCTGGTTTAGCATCGCCTTCAGCCCAGGGCGTGACCCCAGGGTCCCGGGATCAAGTTCCACGTAGGGCTCCCTGCATGGAGCCTGCTTCTCTCTCTGCTTGGGTCTCTGCCTCTCTCTCTGTGACTCTCATGAATAAATAAATAAAATCGTTAAAAATAAAGACCCTGTGGGCATCACAATGCCATTCAAAAATGCATTATAAGTGGCATTGTTGAGGCATCTGGGTTGCTCAGTAGGTTAAGCGTCTGGCTCTTGATTTTGGCTCAAGTCTTGATCTCAGGGTCATGAGATTCAGTCCCAAGTCGGGCTCCACACTTAGTATGGAGTCTGCTTAAAGATTCTCTCCCTCTCCCTCTGCCCCTGTCCTATCCGTGCTCATGTGCACCCATGCTTTCTCTCCCTCTCTCTAAAACATTTTTTTTTAAATGCGAAGTTGCATAGGACATGAAAAGGTAAATTATCAACATCTACAGAGCTGAGATATAGATAGCTTTTGTCATGTTTTTGTTCCCTAATTACAGTTTCCTCAACATCTTTGGAGTGTTTTCCTCTGTTCTTTGAGTCTGGGAACTAACTCTTTAATGTAATTTTCATAATTGTCAGCATCTTTAATCATAGGCAATACAGCTACGGCTTGAGAAAGTTTATCTTTTAATATCCCCTTTTAAGTCGCCTTTTAAGTTTCATTCTGAAATATGAGAAAAATAGAATATTTTTATTTTAGAATAAATGCCTTTTAATCATAAAAGAACTTTAAATAAAATTTAGAAAGCTTTTAAAAACAATTTTGAAAAAAAAATTAAAAAATAAAAATAAAAACAATTTTGAGGGACACCTGGGTGACTCAGCAGTTGAGCGCCTGCCTTTGGCTCAAGGTGTGATCCCAGGGTCCTGAGATCGAGTCCCACACTGGGCTCCCTGAATGGAGCCTGCTTCTCCCTCTGCCTGTGTCTCTGCCTCTCTCTCTCTCTCTCTCTCTCTCTCTCTCTCTTTCTGTGTCTCATGAATATATGAATAAATCTTTAAAAAATTTTTTTGAAATATCATTGTAAAACAAGACTATAAAGTGTATATAGTTGTGTTCCCACATAGGGGCAGGAAAAACTTTAGAATTTCAAACATGATAATTTACTGAATAAAGTGGGTACAGATATCCTAACAGCTCTAACAGGAGATAGTGAGTGAGGAGAGGAAATACTGCGGAAAAGGTAAATAAATATCTGAACACACATATGCTTATACCCTAAACCTACTACCCTTGAAAATTTTAGAGAGTGAACAAGAATACACAAGTCCATCAGCCAGTAGAGCAATGATGTCACCACTCATCAAGCAGTCTTAGGGGACCTCCCGTGTACATTCATGGGAGAAGAGGAATATGAAAGTAAGTGATGCCTTGGTACTGTGAAAACATTTTTGGCCTCAGAGATATTGGGGGCTTTTAGGCATTCCAGAACTAAAATTTAAGAATGGTAAACTGGGTCAGCTTCATATAGTTAAATTCAGATCTGCCACTCTGATAAACCTGACCAAGCATAAAGTGTCATAAAAATAAAATCGTGGCTATGCCAGGGACATGTGGTCTTGTCAGAGGAGCGAGCTTATAGACATCTGAGCTATCCTGGAAAACTAGTTTTGGGGAATATTTAATAAAATATTATGAAGTTCTTGATAAGGGAAAGAGATTAGATACACCTGCCTTGGAAGAAACACCTGCTTAGAGTCTGTATGGGAGGAAAGCTTCTAATGGTTGAGAGAGGGTATTGTAACCAAGGGAAACTGAGAGAGAAAGAAGAAAAGAATCAGCATGAGATGACACAGAAAAGTCCACAGAAACCCACAAAAGAGAAGTGTTCAACAACCCAAGGTAAACAGAAAGAGGGGAGAGAGGGGCTGAGGAGAGAGAGAAAGCACAAAGGAGACCTCAAATCACTAAGGAAATCATCACACATATGAATAAATCATAATAAAGTAAACACTTGGTGATGTCAAAGACATACAAAACTCAAGAGGTTAAAGGACAAAATAGATCTCCAAAAAAAAAAAAAAAAAAAGGAGTCTTGTCTAGCTTTTTATAAAAATAGGTAGTGTAACGAGTAAGAACATTCGGCTTGGAAACTCCGTGTGAGACCCCTGGGATAGTCAGAGAGGAAAACCATAAATGAAAGTTTCTGGTATAAGAACAACCTATATGGGTTTTTAAAAACAAGATTTGGGGAGTTTGGGTGGGCCAGTGTATGATAAGTATGAACTAATTCAGGGAAATTTGGTTTATAGAAATGAATGTCATTCGTTCAAGGAATGTGGTGGCTTTCCTCCACACACAGGAGTTGATCCTAAGATTTCATCAGCTTCAGAAAACACGTGTCTGGCCATCCCATATCCCACATCCCACATCCGGTGCTCTTGAGAGCCCTCCACCGCCCAAGGTGACTGCTGAGGTCTTCCATGCTCCCACCCCTTTCTTACCAGTCACCCCATTTATGTGTCTTTCCGTCTACCAAACCTGTGAGTCATTTGGAAGACCTAACAACGGTTTGTGTAACAACAGAGTGGGGTGCAGTTTTTTTTATTTTCTAAGACAATTCAATTCCCATCTTATCTATGTGGCACAGCTTTGGCATATGAATTCCTGTATGGTCAAAAAAACTCAGTTTTTCAATGGAATAAATAAAACATAATTATGTCTAGCTATGAGTCACCATAATTGAATTTGTTTCTCTGTTACTTATATCTGCCAATAATTTCATTTCATATACTTCTGTATATCTTAAAATCCCATAATAAATGTTATTACATTAACCAAAAATTATTTTAATTAATTATATTAAATTAAATTTGTTCATGAGAGACAGAGAATGATAGAGAGAGAGAGGCAGAGGCAGAGGCAGAGGCAGAAGGAGGAGCAGGCTTCCTGCAGGGAGCCTGATGGAGGACTCTATCCCAGGACCCTGGGATCACAACCTGAGTCAGAGGCTCAACCACTGAACCACCCAGGCATCCCAAAATTATTATTTTAACTTAAAAAAATGACATTGTATATTTCTGGGGCTCTTCCTTCCTTTCTGAAAGTCAAAGTCAAGGCTTCCATCTGGAATAATTTCCCCTTTTCCTGGAATTCCTTTAGTATTTCCTGTAGTGCACATGTGCTGGTGACAAATTGCCTTAGATTTTGCTCATCTGAAAATATCTTTATTTCACTTCCAATTTTGAAGGATGTTTTTGCAAAGTATGGAATTTTAGATTGACTTTTCCCCCTTACTGTACTTTAAGATATCAATCCAATTTCTTCCAGCTTCCATTATTTCTGATGAGAGGTCAGATCTAATTCTTATCATTGTTTCTCTAAATGTAATGTGATATGATATTTTGATCTCACTGTTTTTTTTAATGTCTTCTGTTTTTTTTTTGTTTGTTTTAAGAACTGTGACTGTTTTATGCCTAGGTATGGTTTTCTTGGTTATTTATTCTAAGTTCTTCTTCATTTCTATAGTCAGTAGCTTGAGGTCTTTCATTGATTTTGAAAAAAATCTCAACTATAATCTCTTCAAATTATTCTTTAGCCTGGTTTTCTCTTTTCCCTATCTGGTATTCTAATTACACACATATAAGACCACTTGTTATTTCTCACAGGTCTCTAGAGTTCTTTTTTCAACTCTGTGGTTCAGTTAATATTATTTCTATTGACTTCTCTGTGATCTAATTGTTTCTTTTACTGAATCTAGACTGTTAAGTCCATTCAACAAATCATTAATTCAGATATTTCTATTTTTACTTCTAGAATTTCCATTCGTTTCCTTATGGATTTTTCATTTCTCTGCTGAAACTCCCCCATCTTTCCCTCTAAATTCTTTAAAGCTTTGCTGTGTTTAAAAGTCCTTGTGTGTTAATTTTTATATGTGGATCACCTGTGGTTTTGCTTCTATAAACCTTTTTTTAAAAAAGTCTCAATTATGGGTCATGTTCTCCTAAAAACTATAATATAATTTTTAGGTTGTATGGCAGATACAATGTTTAAAAGACCCATAGATACTAGAATAAGTCTTCTTTTCTCCAGAGAGATCCTGCTTTTTTTCTTTGTCAGATACCTAGAGAAAGAGATTTTTTTTTTTTTTTTTTTTTTTTTTTTTGATCCGGTCAGGAGTTGAGCTGGATCTGAGGCTGGGTTATACCTTTATTAAGTTCAGCTCACCTCTTGTGTTAAATGTCCTGAGGGCAAAATCTGTTCTATGTGTATCACCGGCTCTCTAGGGAGACTTTGGGAATCTAAGCACCATTAGGACTGCAAGAGAGCTTTCCTTGCTTTGCAGCCCAGCACTAAGCAACCTGAACCCCTACAAACATGTGGGATAGAATCAGTGGCGATTGGAGGAACTATTTCTGCATTTGAAACTGGTCTGGAATCCAGTCCTTCAAGCAGGTTCATGACCTTGCTAAACATTTTGCTGACTTCTCCTTCCCCAGCTTTCCAACCCACCCCTTTCCCTGGCCTTTGGGAGGCAAGATACTCTGTTTAACCATGCCCAGACCTGGCAGTTGCACCTATGCATGAAAGTAGTAACTAACCTCAGATCAAGTAGGAAGAACTCATCCCTCTTCACAATTTAGTTCCTTTGAGGTTATAGCTTGCTGGTAGCTTAATATATGTATACGTATGTGTATGTGTATATAAGTATATATATCAATGGTCTGTTGTTACTCTTTATATCCTTGGATTCAGTTTCAAAAGAATAATGACTATTCTACAACCAAATATATGAAGGAACTGTTTTGAGTCTTTCTCATTTTGGGTCCTTTTGAGCCATTTATGGGAATATTCTCATCGCATTTTTATTTTTATTTGTAAGGCCTTGTCTGACTATCTAAACAATCTGAAACAAATACTTATGGTAATATTTTTAAACTGTGGATTTCAAAGAAGATATTTGCTGGAAGGATTCACTTTCAGATCTTTCGTTGTTGGTTGCTCCAGGGGTATTTATTAATCATGGGAATCTCTATGGCACAGTTTCAAATCTGTTTTCAGGGAAGAAAAAGAATTTAGATTTGACTCTATGATTCAAGCATAACTAAAATGTATAAAATTAGAATTAAAAAGAACAAATTTAGGAAAGTTTTAATGTTTGAAATCACTGGTAACTTTACAACGTTACTTAGGACATGTCTGAACTTACTTAGAAGGCATTGCTTCTAAGGTTGTGTCTGTATACACAACCTCTGGTTTCCCAGTACATCTCATTTTAATGTAAAAACCTAACCCTCTTCATGGGTTGAACTCAAAGACCCAAGTTATAGCGCTTCAGAGAAGATATATTTATTTCAGTGGAAGAGCCAGAAGCTACATCCTAGTTTACTTCTTTTAAATTTTTTATTTGTTTACCCTAAAAACCCCAGTTAAATTATAGCTTATATGTTGTTCACAGCAAGATTTTATAATAAAACCATTGAGTAGCAATCTACATTCTCTACAGAGCAAGATACGGGGAAGTAGTAACACAACCTGGAAATTACACTTTGTTCCTTTTGCATTATTTAATTGTCTTCTGGGCTTTAATACCCTGACCAGCAATTATTGTTATATCTCATACTAAAATTGTCCATGGGCCAACCGGAAAAAAAACTCCCACATACCTAAGTCTTGCCAAATTACAACAAAGCTGTTTCAGAATAAGAACAACTGAGAAACATATTAATTCTCAGTAGAACAGAAGGCATGCTCTCACTGCTACATATTACAATAACAACTTTGTTTCTCCATGTGTTTTCTTGATTCCTATAGGTGCACTTGGTATGAAAACTCCAATTTGGCTTTTCCTTGGGTTTGATGCAGACGTAACTGGTGCAGATAAAAACCTAGGTAGAAAGGCTAGGGAAAGGGACACAAAGGATTTGCCCACAATGTTCTGGAATGCATGACCTGAAGACTGTAAATCACCTGAGCAAGAGAAAAGAATTATTGACTTAAGGATGAGTGAGCAATTGGGCAAATCCACTTGGCCTGAGAAAATGGAAATTTGCCATGAGCTACTTTTTCAGCTTGATTTCTATTTGATGATCATACCCTACAGTATTTTAAATAGATATAGATATCGAGTTATGCTCCAAATGGATATTAAATGATTCTAATTTTTTTAATCACGTGGCTGCATATTATCTTATGCTCTTTTTTGCTAATGAATAGAGAGATTGCTTGGAGGCAAGGACATGAAGGTGTGATGTTCTTGTATGTTAAACAAAAAACTTTATTCCTTACCAACATACTTCCGACATTGCCTTGTTTTATCTAGTTAAGACCATGTCGACTTAGGCCAGTATTATTAATAAAGAAGCCACATGATCATGGTCCCTAGCCTTGGAGTTCCAGTGTACTTTACTGCTTTTTGTATTTTTTCTTTTTAAGGCTGCTGATGGCACCCCAGGAAAGAACTTAAAAATAGATTAGAAAACTCTGGATCTTACTGTGTTTTGTTTATTGTTGTTTTTTCCAACTAGGAAACAAAAAGAACTCTAGTTGTAATGAGTTGCCAATAACTGTGCTCCAGTATTTCATTTTATCCCAAATGATCTGAATTTGGATAAGTAGTCACTGTTTCTAATTACTATGAAGTATTTCTATTAAGTTCAACAGTACAACTGTGGCATTTCCCAAAAGATTAATGTTTCCTGTGAACAAATTTAAAACGTGTTGTCCGATCAGAGCTAAAGAGGGGGTTATACAATAAATTTATACAATAAAGTGAGTGCCTTATACCTTCTAAAAGTGATTTGGAATCAAAAATTCTTATGATTTTTTCTTCATATTTCCTTTCTCTTCTTAGTTTTAAAAGCATTTAAGCAGAGTAGCATGTCCTAAAAATAGCCTAATCTTGCTGAGCACTCATGCACCAGTCACTTAGCTGTGCAGCTCATATAACTTACTGTATCTTTACAAAACAACACGAAGGGATAGCCTATCGGTTTTCTGTTTCTTAGTGGAAGAAACTGAAACTCAGTGATTTGGCCAAGAATTCAAACCTGGCCTGGTTGCTACGCAGACACTTTTGGACTTCCTTGTAGGTACTCTTCTTATTGCATATTTTATTTCCAGAATAATAAACAAGAAAGGTTTTGAAGGTTCTTTCCCTGAAGACCCTAGGAGGTCAACACAAGGACACATTTATGAATATAAAGGCAACTGACAACTGGAGAGAATTCAGTTACTCCCACAACAAATACCTGGGGAGTTACTGGCTGGTTGCTTCTCCATTTTTCCTCTCTGCAACCACTCCCAACGAGTTAGGAAAATATCTCATAAGGAACAGTGATCCAACAGGCAAATACCTACTCAGAAATTACATGATTAAATGATTTTTAGAATAATAGATCACACAGATTGAGAACCATGTCAATCATAGAGAAGGCAGCCAAATGTAGGATTATGTTAAAAATCCTCCTTGGAAGGAAGGTTTCAGAAAGTAGCTTCAGATAACCCAGACATGCTTTGATTGTTGAGATTTTGGGATTCAAAACCTAGCTTCAGAAATCCAATTGGTGTCACCAGGGAAAAGGCATTAAGCTATTTTGTAGGAGGCAATTTGAGACATGCTGGCTTGGTTTTACTTGTCAACCTTGCCACTGTATGTCTGTTTCAGGTGCTACAGTCAGTGGAGAACTTGCCCCATATAAAAATACTTCATAAACATCTTATATGCTTGAAAGAAATGAAAAAATATAAAAGCTCAGTAAAGAAACAAAGTCTTAACAAAGGAATAAAAGATATCAATATGAAATCAGTAGAAATTTTACTATTGAAAATACAACAA
The DNA here is from genome assembly GCF_905146905.1 of Nyctereutes procyonoides. Taxonomy (NCBI): domain Eukaryota; kingdom Metazoa; phylum Chordata; class Mammalia; order Carnivora; family Canidae; genus Nyctereutes; species Nyctereutes procyonoides. The sequence continues at coordinate 13,470,574 of NW_026575136.1, read as the reverse complement.
AATTAAAAAAAACTAAGTACATGAGTTTCAGAACAGGATGCAGTGGACAGAAGAAAGAGTTATCATCTAAGACTGGAATTGCTTTTTGAATGTTTTGCACATCCTAAAAAGCCTGATGGAGTTTGAGTAGATTATGAATGTGTGCCTTGAGAACACTGTGTTTTAATTTTAATTTCACTGAATCAGATTCAATTTAGCAAAACAATGTGGGCTGAAAATCATTACAGTAAACTCCCAGATTTAGTGAACAGATAACCTCTCTAGTCAATAAGACAGGTCTTAACTATAAATCTTGTGCTTGTAATAAGAGAACTATAGTAAATTCACAGGGCTCAGTAGCTATGGCAACTGCAGATTTTAGTCAATACACTTTGATCTTCAACATTAGATAGTCATGTCTGATTGCCGCACACAATCCTTTTCCCAAAAGAGGTCAATATGTTCTTGCTGAAATACTTCAAAGTATTCTGGTCCTTGGAAATGCCTCGGGGTTTTTATATTAGTTACTCCCGCTGTTGATCAATAGTCCTACTTGAAGAGTTATGTGATGCTTACACAAACACGCAAACATAAGCCAACACAGAAAATACAACTTGTGCATATGTACATGTTCTTCGCTGAGGATGACCGTCGTTGAATATTTGTGCATATAAGTCCATATCCAATATATGTAGACATATGATGCATTACATATATGTGTGTGTGTGTGCGTGTTTTATATACATGCAACCACACCTGGAAATACAAAGCCCGAGAAAATATTAGGAGTAGATATTTTTTTGACAATGAAAACATGTTTAAAATAATGACCTCAAAATGATTGGAGGCAGTTCCAGTACTCTTGTCATTAGTATTATTAATTCAAGATAACAACGATACCTTTATTTAAACAAGCCTAATTAAAAACAGTAATTGAAAAAGGGGCAATTTAAGAATGTGCCTTAATGTACTTATTAATCATTCCATTTTTATCTAATGATTCGATGAATATTTTATTGAAATTACACTTTATGTGAGGTACTTCTAAGCCCTACAGGGGATAAAATAGCAACTAAAATACAGCTTATAATGCCAAGAAACACACAATACCCAGGAAGGGTGCATAGGTCCCATAAAAAAAAAACACATACAAGAGCAGATACACTATGAAGTACAAATCAATGCTCTGGGTTCTCAGGAAGAAGAGATATCTTTTTGCAGCAGAGATCAGGGAAAGCTTGCTTCAAGCAAAGTGTATGGAGAATTGAGTGTGGATGGGATGACTCCTTCCATGCAGGGCTAGTGTGCATAAAGGGATGGAGTGGGGAAGCCCTGGGCATCCACTGGGAACAGTGTAACCTCCAAGGGTGCAGAGTGGGCATCTGCTAAGGAGATCTTGGCCGATAAAATCACCTGAAAGAATATTTTAGAAAAGACAAACTTTAAATGTGCAGGAATGCCATCTCAGGATAAAAAGATTAAAACCAAATATGCTTTGAGCTATTTTTTAAATTAGAATTTTAAAAAATTCTAAAAAAAATACTTCTCATCTGAAATACTAAAACATTTTCATGGGTATTATGGTAGAAAAATAATTGAGTTTTGTCTGTTCTTAGAAATAATTTATGGGCTGGGGGTGGGGGTGACTGGCTGACAGGCACTAAGGTGGGGCACTTGATGGGATGAGCACTGGGTGTTATTCTATATGTTGGCAAATTGAACACCAATAAAAAATAAATTTATAAAAAAACACCACAAACAGCCCTTAAAATAAAAAAAAAAGAAAAAAGAAATAATTTGAGTAGTGGTCCTTTAGAAGTCCTTTTCCCTTCCCTTCCCTTCCCTTCCCTTCCCTTCCCTTCCCTTCCCTTCCCTTCCCTTCCCTTCCCTTCCCTTCCCTTCCCTTCCCTTCCTTTTTAGCAACAAGATATTTGGATGGAGACTTAAAGGAGATGAGGAAGCAGGGTATGTGGCTATCTGTGGAAGGAACATTCCAGACTGCCTGAGCCTGAAGTGTACCTGGTGTGTTCAGGGACACAGGGAGGCCAGGGTGGCCAGAGCAGAGAGAGTGAGTGAAGAGCAGTGAGAGGTAAGGGGAAGGCAGGGCTTGCCAGGCTTGTTAGACAGTTATAAAATCTTTTTGGCTTCTACTCTGAAAGAGATGCCAAGCTGCCAGAGGATATTGAAAAGAGTGCTATGAGCTGGCTTGTGTTTTAACAGGATCAATTTAGCTACTGTGTCAACAAGCAGGGGGACCAGTGAGGATGCCACTGTACAAAGCCAGGTGAGGGATGGTATGCATCAGGGCCATACTGGAGGGGAATAGGAGATGTGCGTGCAGAAATTCTGGATATATTTAGGAGGAAGAACTGACCAGATTTGCTGATGAACTTGACAAGGGATATGAAAAAAAAAAAAATCAAGGATAACACCCAAGCTGTTTGGCCTGAGCCATTGGAAGGAGGACATTAACAACAGCTGAGAGACTCCAGTGAGGAAGAGTGTGGGTGGGGCATATTAGCAGACGGAATGATAGTTTAACTTTTATTTCAAGCTTTTATTTAAATTCTGCTTAATAATAGATGATTAATAATATATAATTAATAATATATAATTAATAATATTAAAAATTGATTTTTGGAGTAGAGTTTAGTGATTCATCACTTGCATATAACACCCAGCGCTCATCACAGCAAGTGCCCATCACCCAGTTAGCCCATCCCCTGCCTGCCTCCCCTCCAGCAGCCTTCAGTTTGTTCGCTGTAGGTAAGAGTTTCTCACGGTTTGCTTCCTTCTCTCTTTCTTATTTTTTCCCCTTCCCCTATGTTCATCTATTTTGTTTCTTAAATTCCACATTTTGAACATGTTAAGTTTGAGGTACTTGGTAGTGGGGTTGGCCAGTGAACAGCTGGTTGTAGGAATGTTGCATCTGGCCACTAGATTCAGCAAATGGAGGTCAATGGGGACTTTGACCGGAACTATGGTAAGAATCCCAGGCAGGCTCTATACTCCACATGGACGGAGCCCAACTCAGGGCTTGATCTTGTGACACTGAGATCATGACCTGAGCTGAAATCAAGAGTCAAACGCTCAGCTGACGACCCTTGGATTTCTGCATTTCAAGTCACCTTAGCAAACTAGAGCTGATGCAGCTTGATGTATGATCCACCACTATTTCCTATGAGAAATGGGAAGAAATTGGTATCTTCAGGCTGGAAAGTAGTAAACGGTCTTAGGTATTTAGGACCTGAATAGACTTTCAAAGGGCGGAAGTCTTCTCCAGAGGGCAAAACTTAAATGAAAGGGTAGGAGGTAAAAAGATGTAGAATTTTCTTCAACTTTTATTTAACTTTTTAGAATTTTTCTTTTTGTGTTTTTAGAAGAAATGTAAAAAAGGAGTTTGGGCCTGGCCGAAACTGGGATTTCTGGTGATGGATCCAAATGGCAATTCTACTGCTGAGTATTCAGTTATACCCAGTAGTTTAAGCCTTTCCAAAATGAAGGATGCTCCTTTCGAGCATATTTTAAAGCTATTACTGGTAGAAGTGGCTCTGTGGACGTCTGATGGCGAGAGAAGACAACGTTGGCCCCTCGAGATAGCAGCTCATTAAAAAAAAAGTGTGGCCCAGGTGCAATAACTGGGTCTGCACGCTGGAAAGCAATGACAGCTCTAGTTTATCCACTGGTGGCTAATCTTGTATTTTGTCCTGACCCGCCTGCCCCAAGGGAGACAGGAACGTGTGGGTGAATGGAAAGAACCATTCCGCCGTGACCATCCTGTGTCTAGGCAATCTTGCCACACGTCGTCCAGGAGACTGGGACTAATGCAGAGGAGCGTTCTTTGTGAGCAAGCACATGATTCTAGACTGAGAGTCTAGGAAGGCAGCCGGTTCCAGTGGCAACTGTGATGGGCTGAGTTTGAGGCTGGAGTGGAGTGTTGGGAGTGTCTGGAGGTGCTAGGGAAACATCTCAGGTAGGATGAGCAGAGTGGTGAGCATGGCCCACGGGCACCTCTGAGAAATCCCAGGAGTTTTCTGGGAAAACTGCACTTCCTGCCATTGTGCAGGTGACAGATTGGAACCATCGAGGCTTGGCCGTCGGTGCGGAGACCTACACTTACTCTCACTGGCTGGCACGATTTCCATTCAAAGAAGTGGACAGCCTTCAGTGTAACTCGGCCACTGCTGTCGGTAGTATTTAAGGAGAGACTGGGTGTCCCTGTAGGTCTGGGGTCGGGCACCAGAGACCCCGGGCTTGTAAACGTTCTGTAAATTGTAGGACATGCTCTGCAACATGAGATGCTCTTACTGCTGCGTATGTTCTGCGGGAGACGCCGCTGCAGAAGGGAACGATGCCTCGCGGTCTCCTCTTCAGCTCGACGAGTCTGTGAATCCATCAAAATACAGTAGGGGGTTTTAACCAGCAAAAAATCATGCGGTGCATGTGGGTTCGGGTACTGGTCACAGCTCAAGAAGAAGCAGATTGACTGCTCTGTTGTAAGCAGAAGGTTTCATAGCCCTGCTGTGCTTCTCGGTGTCAGGCAATGACCTCCAGGGCTGCGGGGCGGAGGCTGTCCAGGTAAGGCAGCTGGGGACCAGGAGTCAGGTGAGGGGAGGAAGTAACCTCCAAGCTTTGGAGGGGCCACACCCTTGTCACACCATGAGCCGCGGGCCTGGCATCTGACCCCAGGGAGGAATGAAGTGGAGGACGTCCTTGATAAAATCCCTATGTACCACCTTCTATTTCTCAATGCACAGAAGCTTATTATATATAAATGTCAGCGTTTATGTGGATGTTAAGACTTTCAAAAGGAAACACAGGAAGTAATTCAAACAGGCTTTAAAAGCTTTATCCAGTCAGTGTACAGCAGCGAAAGCCAGATGATCAGAAGATGGAGTTGAATCGAGGTTGAACTTTTCCAGGGGAGGGAGGTGAGGGGAACACGCATCTCTGTGGTTTGGCGCAGGCTGCAGTTTTGTCTTTAATTGCTGTGAAACTTGCTGTTAGAGATTGTTCTGGTTTTTGTGTTTCTGGCTGGGGGTAGTTGGTGCCATCGTGTCTGAGAAGTCAGGGCAGCACTTCCCACGAGCTGGTGTTTTGCAAGCCTGGTGGTTTGTTGGGTGGTCAAGGTTCAAGGGGGAGGCGAGGTAGCACCCAAAAACCATGTGGGTTGGGAGAAAAGAAACGGGAGGTAAAGCCACAGTTGAAGGCGAAGGGAAAGTTGAGAATCCTCCAGCATGTCTGCTTTCGTTTTTTTTTTTTTTTTCCACAAGACACACTATGGTTTCTGTTTTCTGTGAATGTCTAATAAAGAAGCAGACGTGCAAGCTTTTGTGCAGTTTTCATAGAGATGGAGTCAAACCTGGTGATCTTACTAGATATTTGATTTCAATTTCTTACTGTTCTACTGAGAATGCTCTTCTAGATCAGATGTTTCAAGGCCAAGAGAAAGTGCCACATCAGGCAAATTACTTTTCTTTTTCTCCTACTTAGTTTAATGGAAAACAATTTTTTTTAAAGATTTTATTTATTTATTCATGAGAGATGCAGTGAGAGAGGCCAAGACATAGACAGAGGAGAAGCAGGGTCCATGCAGGGAGCCCGACACGAGACTTGATCCCAGGACCTAGGATCACGCCCTGGACTGAAGGCAGGTGCCAAACCGCTGAGCCCCCCCCAGGGATCCCCTAAATAACAGTTTTTTATGTTGTATTAAAATCCCTGAAAAATGGCCTTCCTCTTTAAACTTTTTTTAGCCCTATTCATTGATTCCTTAAATATCCCCATTTTCATGCGTTCTCTTGAGTTAAGCCGAAAATGTTTCTTCCACTGCAAATGCAGATGCACTTGAGAGGGGTAACATGTGGAGTTCTTAGCAGTCATGACACCTCACTAAAAATGTGCTGATCAAATCGCTCTCTTTTAAAATAAGAAACATTTGGTATTACCTGGCTGCTGCTTATGTGGATCCGGCTTATGTAGGTGAAGGCGGAGGAATGGGGAGGAGGAGGGCGTAGTAAAATAGGCAGGAGACCAGTGTGCTGGGAAAGAATGGTGAAACGACACAGAAAGAGGAAGGATGTCATCTGTAAGACTGCCTGTTTCCTCCTCCGGCTGGCCTACCCCTACCTGCGCTACGCACCACGCCCAGAGAAAGCCCCACAAGTGCTTCCCTAAAGCTCTGCAACGTTGACTGCCCTTGCTGACCGCATGTTGCTGGAACTTAAGGCATTGTCCTGCTTTGATGGCTGGGAAAGATCCCAGCTACATCTCCCACAGGGACACCCGGCTCATCACCACTTGGTGATGGTTGCAGCTTCTGTCACAACCAGGACCGTACGCTGTTGTTGTTGCTGTTGTTGTAGTTCGGACTTGTTCAGACCCTTTGAATTTGGCCACAATCCAGCTCTGCAGCTATTTATTCAGCACCTTCTTGTCCTCTGTAGGCACTGTGCCAGGAACCAGAGGGCAAAGGTGAGCGACCTAGACAGGTTCACCCCCGTAGGTGTATATACCTGGGCAACACAGACCAGTAAAAGGATAGCGACGCTGGAATATCACCTGCTGATTTCAGGCTGTTAAAAGGTCCTTCCTGCTCTGGGGCCTGGGTCCACCACCACCTCTGACCCACTGCAGCTGTTGATCACGGGGTCTTGATGATGCAGATGCTTTTTGCATGGCAGCCTTATAGTCCAAGTAATGAGACCATGGAAATTTCTGGTTTGCACCAAGAAAATCGACTTGTAGGCACAGACAAGTGGTACTAAGATTTGCTGTCTCTCAAAGATTCAAATGCAGAGAATTTCAGTCAAATATCCTCCTGGAACTCTCTAGGTGACTGAGCCCCCAGCCCTCTTCTCGTTGGAGATATTTGAAATCAGTTTGAATATGCTAGGACTCTGCTAACATTGACATTTTACCTTTCTGCCTATTTTAGCCAAAAAGACAATTTGATTAACATTTCTCTGCTCCTTTATACTATCATTTGAAACACGTTAAATATGTGAGGGCAGAGCGACATAAACACCAGGGTTTTTTTGTTTGTTTGTTTGTTTGTTTGTTTTTAAACACCTGGGGTTTAGCTTTTAGGCACAGCCTTGAAAAGCAAAGCCTTGCCTACATGTCCACTCTCCCTCCCTCTTCTCATTTGTAGTTTGCTGCTGGCATCAACTCGTTGCTGTAGTTCTTGAGATACTGTGCTCACGTTAAACTGGGGAGTAGCTGTGAACAGGATGGTCATTTAAAAACTATCCATAGCCACTCTGCCTTCTAGGCAGAGGGCTTTGGAATCCTTTGTAACAGAAGTTTGATTTATACTCTTTTCTCTTATGGTGACTGGTGGGGGGAAAAGTGTAACACAGATGTTCACGGGGTCACTCTGCTCCTCAGCATCAGGATGGGACAGAGTCAGGTCACACTCTGCAGCTATGTTTTATGGCGGGTCCAATGCCCTCCGGATTTCTGCAAATATATTTGTGCTAGCCACTTGACTCCAGTTTCCTGCTTTTGTTGAATTCTCATTACTCTGAGTCTTGAGGCTGCTTTATCTCTGCCCTGGCTTCAAGTCAGATGTGGGAGCATTTCCTTCTCTATTTTATGTCCTGCTTGTCCTCCTATTGCTCACAAGAGGCAGCTGTGGATACCAAAAAAATTCACTGACACTTAGGGTTACAGAGTGTAGAGAAGGGGCACATACAACACAGATAGCTTGAAGTTGGATATTAAATTTTTCTGGCCTCATAAAGTTCCTCGGCCATTATTTCCAAACCAAGCTGTGACCTCTGACCTCTCTCCGTGTAACCCTTTCTTTGCCTCATCTTCCATCCCAACCACACAAATAATCATCTCACTTTTTAATATGCAGAAAAATGCAGCTCTCTTCACACTAGAATATATTTCCTCTTGGTACGTGGTTCTGCATACACTCGAAAAGAGTGTACATTCTGTTGATGTTGAGTGGAGTGCTTTATAAATGTCAATTCGATCAAGTTTAACAGTGTCGTTCTAATCTTCTATGGCCTTGTTTTTTGGTCTATCAGTGATTGAAGAGGGGTGGTGAAATGTCTAACTAAAATGTTGGATTTGTTTTTGTGGTTCTATCGGTTTTTGCCTCATGTGTTTTGAGGCTCTGCTTTCAGGTGTACACGTGCTTACTATTCTTATCTCCTGTTGATTAATTGGCCCCTTTATTGTTATGAAATGACTTTTTCTTTAGCCCTGCTAAAATCCTTGGCCCTGAAATCCAATCTGGTCTAATTCCAATATTGTCGTTCCACCTTTATTTCGATTAGCGTAAGCATGGTATTTTTAAAACCTCAAACTCATCACTATAACACCCCCACCAGAGGGGCATGTTTGTTATAATCCATAAGCCTAGATTAACCACTCATTATCACCAATGTCCATGGTTTATCCGAGAGTTCCTCCTGGTGCTGATGTGCATTCCATGCATCCTGACAGGTGTAGAAGGTCAGGTGCCCACCACTGTAATATACAGAACAGTTGTACTGCCCTAAAGATCGCCTGTGCTCTGCGTATTCATCCTCCCCTCCCCCCCTGCAGCCCCTGCCAACCACTGATCTCATCCCAGTTTCCACAGTTTTGCCTTTTCCAAAATGTCACAGAGTTGGAATCGTATAACATCTACCTTTTCCAGTTTGAATCTTTCCCTTAGTAATATGCATTTAAGGTTCCTCTCTGTCTTTCCATGGCTTGATAGCTCCTTTATTTTTAGTGTTGAAGACTATTCCATTCTCTGGAGGCATCACAGTTTATCCATTTACCTACTGAAGGGTAGCTCAGTTGCTTTCAAATGTTGGCAGTTATGAATAAAACTCTATAAATCTGTGTGCAGATTCTTGTGTGGACATGAGTTTTCATCTTCGTAAAGACCAAGGAGTATAGCTGCTGGATCACATGGTAAGAATATGCTTAGTCTTGCAGGCATTTGCCCAGCGGTCTGTACCATTTTGCATCCCTACCAGCAATGAGTGAGAATTCCTTTTGAAACAGCATTGGTCTTGAGGGTTAACTTGCTTCAAGTTGACACACTCCTTGCTTGCTGACTTAAGGGCCTTGATATGTAACAGAACTAGTTCACTTTCTCTGAGATTGGTAGACAGCTGGCCGTAGGGGATGAAGGAGCAGAACATTCACAGGCCACAGAGGCCAGCAGGTCTGTTTGAAGCCCCCAAGCTTTCTGATTAGCCCAGCAACCTTTCAGCAAAACATTTTTTTTCTTTTTTAAGGTCACACAAGTGACTTTACTAACCTCCCTACCCATCCATAGACCTTACCCTCCTTCTCAGAAAGAATGGAGTGCTCTTGGATGCCAAGGAATTAGAAATTCTTGCACAACCTTCAAGCACTGAGATAACTTTGGAGCTGGCATCATCAAATCTGTACATAATCATGAAAAGTCACAGACCCCTGCACTCCCTTAGCTGATGAAACCCCTTTAAAAAGCTCTGTGCCAGGTGGAAGCCCGGGAGTTGGCCTTTGGAACCAGAGTCAGCCTCCTCCCCAGGTGTCTGGCCTCCTGAATAAAGCTCCTATTCCTTTCCAGTCAAAACTCTGTCTCTTCAGTTTGGCCTTTCAAGTGCGGGGCAGCCGACTTGAGGTTGGCTGATGCTCTCGCTCCACATCCTCATCAGCATTCGGTGTGGGCAGTGTTTTGGATCGAGCCATTTTAATAGGTCTATGCTGGTGGTTCAGTGTTGTTTAAATTTGTATTTTCCTAATGACCTATTATGTTGAGAATCTTTTCATATGTTTATTTCCCATCTGTATATCTTCTTTGTTGAGGTATCTGTTCAGTCCTTTGCTCATTTTTTAATCAGGTGGTTCATTTTCTTATTGTTGAATTTTAAGAAGTCTTTGTATATTTTAGATGATAATCCTTTACCAGATGTGTCTTTGGCAAATATTTTCTCCAAGTCCATGGCTTGTTTTCTCATTCTCTTGACGTTATCTTTTGCAGAGCAGAAACTGAATTTTAATAAAGTCCAGCTTTTCAATTATTTTTTTTCATGGATGACAATATAGTTTGTAAGGGAAAGAATGTCATATTCATGTTTATATCTTCTGCTTCTGGCACAGTGACTGGCATATTTTAGACACTTAGTATTGAATGAATGAGTGAATGCCCTGTTCAAATAATTTATCTTTTCAAAACAGGTTCACCCACATTATTATATTCATGAAAGAACTTAATGGATTTAATAAGTGAAAAGAGTAATAACAAGTGATTGACTATTTGCTTATCTAGCTGATTCAGCACTGACATTTGTATATCTTGCTATCTACTTTCCTTCATGAGTGACACTAGAATGTTTATTATGTTTACCAATTGTCCCTGCTTCAGCTACGAGAAAACTTTCTGTTATACACAGGAAACCTCTAATCTTCTGGGGTGATTGAATCCTGACAATTTATCTGTTCAGAAATCATCTCATTTTCTTTTTTTTAAAAGATTTTATTTATTTATTCATGAGAGATGCAGAGAGAGAGGCAGAGACACAGGCAGAGGGAGAAGCAGGCTCCCTGTGGGGAGCCCGATGCGGGACTTGATCCCAAGACCTGGCATCATGTCCTGAGCTGAAGGCAGATCCTCAACCGCTGAGCCTCCCAGGTGTCCCCATCTCATTTTCTATAACCCAAAAACTACACCTACATACCAAGTTGCACACTATAGTCAAATGCCTTCTCTTATTAATTAAAATCTATTCTCTCCCTCTTTATAGTATTTTAGTATAAGCATCAAAAAATGCTTGATAATTTAACAGAAATGTTATTTTTATGAAATTTATGATGTTCAACTGTTAATTCTGAATGAATCCAAAGTTATGCCAAATATATTGTGCTTGGGCCTTAAACCTGAGCATGAATGCTGTATAGAGATAATGAAAGTATTCTTCAAAATAAAAATGTTATAAGGTAGGAGTTATGAACACATTTTTATAAATATCTCTTAAAGTTTTAAATATTCTGTTTAATAATTACTTGAATATAAAGTAAACTGAAAAGAAATTGCTTTGGAGAACCAAGATGCATGGCTTTTGGATATATAAAGGGCAAAATCATTTATTTTGGACCCCATTAATTAGAAATTTAAAACTATGTAGTAAGGGAGCATATTACAGTAAAACTTTGTTTTGAAGCTTTTTCTCAACATGAAATGCAAATTGCAATCTACCTAAGACTGTAAAATAAGACTATAACATATGATATTAACAAACAATTTCAATCTGTACATTCTGGAAATTTATTAATAAGCAACAACTTTGTCTACAGTGTAATTCCTTAAGGATATTCCATAATTTATACTTTTCTTCATTCACCCATTGGAACTGACTTTCCTCCTGGTTAACTTGAATTTGCGATTAAATATTTTTAGTTTCATTATGTGAATTTACTTTCTACAGTGTTATCCACATGTAGGTTTTGACACTGTTTATTGTCACTAAAAGAATAAAGAATGTAAGCGTGTGCACTGTACGTCATTTTTCTTTGTTGAACACTTTCTGCATCTAAGGTGCTCCAGAATGTGTTGGGAGGCCCGTGACACAAGGATGAATTAGAGAGTCTGCTTTTTTTTTAATGATTTATTTATTTATTTATTTATTTGAGAGTGAAAAAGAGTGTGAGTGAGAGAGAGGGGTGGGAAGGGCAGATGGAGAGAGAAAAAATCTCAAGTAGACTCACACCGAGTGGGGAGCCCGATGCTGGGTTCCACCCCAGCCCCCTGAGAGCATGACCAGAGCTGAATTCAAGAGTCAGCTGCTTAACCAACTGAGTCACCCAGACACCTCTAGAGGGCCCGATTTTTATTCTCTATAGCTAATAGCTAATAGTAGCTAATAATCTAACAGGCTAAAACAATTCTACACAACTCACTGTGATGCTGGGTAGCAGGTAAGGAGTTCTGAATAACAGAAAGAGATACTTAGTGTTTGAAATCATGAGTAGTCTTTAAAGAAATATATTACTACTCATGAATGGGTTTTATTTTTAAGGGAGAGCATTCATTATTAGAAAACAAACCATGCGTACGCAAGATTCGCAAACAACGGAATCCTAACTAATAACCAATTTTAACTGTTAAAATACCTTTGAAATGAATTTCGTGTAATATTACTATATTTAACTTTTTGGTGACTATTATAATCATCAGAGGCTAGTGTTACTGTCAGAGGCCACTGAGCTATGGAAGGTGGCTCTCCCACACTAAATGGCCACAGACTGGTCTGCTTTTGGAGCTCTGATTTCTGCTTTCTAAAGCCTTTTTTCTTTCACATTTCTTTTTATCTGTCATCACAGCTTTGCTGCTGTTAATGTGCATGTCTCAAAATGAGGTCCTGTCTGCAGCCAGCTTATTACTTCTAATTTGCTTTTAGGCAGTAAACCAGTTAACCAAGCTTGTTAGAAATTTCTAAAATAGGAGTTAATTAAATCTGATTAGGACTTTCCTAGGAATGAAATGTATGAGTTTTAATGGATGTATTTCTTGGTAGTTAATATATAATGGATTCCTAATCATTTGTTTGCATTTTTACTTAGAATTTCATATTTAGTTTTAGACATAAGCCCAAAATTACAGCCTTTCTATTCAATATTTATAATATCCATGGAAATATCTTTCATGGAAACATAATAGCACATTTATATGTCTGTCACTTGATTAAATTTTTTTTCCTATTTCAGCAAATAGGAAATTCTCGAGTCATTATATTGGTTCCAGTTAAAGCTGGTCTTAATAACTCCAAGTACATTACTTAAACATTGCATGGAATATTATACCAGGTGTGGTCAGGTTAAATATTAGCAGCAATATGGTTGAAAAATTCTCTCATTTCGAATTTATGAGGCTAAAAATGCCGTGTGGAATTCTGCTAATTTTTCTCCTTAATCACATGATTGTAACTGCCATAATTAGTGTAAAGTCTAAACGAGAGCCATTTACTGAGAATCATTCTAAGTGCAGATGTTATTTTGTGTGTGTTGGGGGAGGGATATTGAATTGTATGCATGACCAAATGTCCATCGTAGAGTTTTTCCAACTAAAACTCCTGTTTTTCCCAACTCAGAGCAGAATGCCTGTTCTGTTGGTAATATCTACAGTTCATAGTGAGCCACTGTAGACTGGCTTTACAGATTTGAAAGTTCTCCGACTTTGATGAATTATAATGTCTAAGTACACGTTTTGAAAGTTGAATTAACAAAATAAATTTCCGTTGATGTAGTGAGATCCTAAACTCTGCCCAACCATAAAATATTAGTATTCTCAAGTTTTTGGCCTCAGCATTTAAATCGTATCTCAACTTTTCTTAGGCGATCTCATCAATTAATACTTTGGTTCAGTTATCAACTGTCTGGTGAGGACAAAGGATCCTACCCCACCCTTTGGAATTTCAGGCCCATTACACAACTACCTTTTGGGTATGTTTATTTATGTGTGTATTTCAAATTAAATATGTTAAAAATTAAACTAATGTTTTCATGTCAAATCTTGCCCCTACACTTGTGTTCCAGCCAATTGCAATTCAGATCCCAAATCTGAAATCATTCTTTACTGATATTTTCACACTACCACTCCACCAAGCAGATATCAAGTCTTGATTACTAAAGGTCAATAAATGTTTGAAAATCTGTGTATTTCTCTCCATTCCATCTGCCATATCCTTAGTATAGGACATTACCTTCAATTTGAATATTGTCATAGCTTCTTCTCTTCGAGACTTCTTTTTTTCTAATAAAAATTTTTTCACTCAATTTTCTTTTTCTATTTTTAAGGTTTTTAGAAACTTTTTAAGGATAACTTGATATGCAATAAAATACACAGGTTTGGAATATACAGCTTGATAAATGTTGACATATTTATACACCTGTGAAACTCCTACAATCAAGAAAGTAAATATATCCATTATCCACAAAAGTTTTCTTGAGTTCCTTTTAATCCTTGCCTTCTTTCCCAATACCCAGGCAACCACGAATCTGCCTAAGTCACTATAGATTACTTTTCATTTTCTAGAATTTTATGTACATGGAATCATAACTATATATGCTCTGGGTTCTTTCTCACTCCTAGTTATTTTGAGATTCATCTATGTTGTTGTGTATCCGTAACTTGTTCTTTTTTGTCATTGAGCAATATTCCATTGTAAGGATATAATGTAGTTTAGCTATTCATCTATTGATGAACATTTTAGTTGTTTCTAGTTTTATACTATTACCAAAAAAAAGGAAAGCTACTGTGAACATTCACATACAAGTCTTGGGGTATTTGCTTTCATCTCTCTTGGGTAAACACCCTGGAATAGATTTACTGGGTCATAAAGTAAATGGATATTTAGTTTTTTATGAAACTGCCAAATTGTTTCTTAGCAGTCAATTCATATTCTCACTAAGAGTAGGTATGGGACATTCTTTTAATTTAAGATATTAGTGTTATCACATTGTGGTTTTCAATTGTATTTTCCTTAATAGTTAATGCTGTTGAACACCTTTTTCTTCTGCTTGCCAGTGGTACATTCTTTGGAGAAGTGTCTCTAGATTTTTTTGCCTGCTTTCTATTAGGCTTTTTGGTTTATTTTGTTTTCTTATTGAGTGTTGAAAGTTCTCATATATTCTGGATACAAATGCTTCAGCAAATATTTGATTTTCAAATAGTTTTTCTACCTCAGTACCTTGTGTTACCACTTTACTAACAATTTAGTGGAAGAGCAGAAGAATGTTTTGATGAGGTATATATGTGTGTATGTGTATTTTAATGAATCATGTTTTAGTGTAGTATAAATAAGAACACTTTGCCTAACATAAAATTGAAAAATTTTTCTGTCTTCTAGAAGGCTTATAGTTTTAGGTGTTATATTGAAGTCTGTAGTCCACTTTGAGTGTATTTTTAAATATGATGCAAGATATGAATTAAATTAAATTTTTATTTGTATAGAGTATCTATTTTCCCAACACTATTTGCTGAAAAGACTATCTTTTCCCTATTTCTCCTTTGTCCTTCGAACACTGCCAAAAATCAGCTTTGTCTACCATTTTGTTGAAGAGACTATTCTTTCTCCACTGAATTTCCTTTTAAACCTTTGTTTGATATCAGTTGTCCATATCTATTGTGTTTCTGAATTCTATTCTGTTTTATCTTTATGCCAAGCCCATGCTGTTACTGTTACTGTAGCTTTACGATGATAAGTCTTGAGGTCAGGTACTATAGGTCCTAAGAATTTGTTCATCCTTTTAGATTTGCTTTGATTTTGCGAAGTCATTTGCATTTCTATATAGAGTTTTTAATCAGCTTTTCATTTCTACAAAAAAAATACACCTTGGGATTTTGATGGAGTTCCATTAGGTCTATAGATCAATTTTCAGAGATTGCCAACTTAACAATACTGAGTCTTCTGTTCCATGAATCTCTCTCAGCATTGCTTTATGCTTTTCAATGTAAAGGTCTTGCACATATTTTAATATATGTATCTGAAGTAGTTCATATTTTTGGCATTTTATAAATAGTATTTTTTAAAAGTTTCCACTTCTGAGTTTTTTAGTACATAGAAATACAGTTGATATTTTGAAATTTTGATTTCATGTCATGCAACCTTGCTAAACTACCTTATTCATTTTAGTGGCTTTTTCTGGTGGGTCCATAGATGACTATGCCATTTTAAAATAAAACCAGTTTTGGTTTTTTTTTTTTTTTTTTTTTTTGCTCCTTTCTGATCTGGATGCCCTTTATTTCTGTTACATATCTTACTGCACTGGCTACAACCTCTACTACAAAGCTGGATAGAAATAGGGCAAGCAGACTTCCTTGCCTTTTGTGATCTTAATGAGGAAAGTTTTAGCCTTTCATTACTACTTGTGATGTTAGCTGTAGATTTTTCATAGATACTCTTTCTCAGATTGAGGCAGTTCTTTTTTATTTCTATTTTGCTGAAAATTTATATCAGGTGTTGGATTTCATCCATTGCTTTTGTTGCATCCATTGACATGATCATGTGTGTTTTGTTTTTGTCTGTTTTTGTTTTGCTTATTAATACAATAAATTTCATTGATTTTTTTTTTTGAACGGTAAACCAGCTGGCATCCTAGGGATAATCCTCATTCAGTCATGTGTTATACTTTTCATATGTTATTGCATTCAGTTTACTAAAATAAAATTTTTGCTAAAATTTTTCATATTTATGTTCATGTGAGATACTGGCAGATAGTTTTCTTTCCTTGAAATGTCTTTATGTGGTTTTGATATCAGAATAATTCTGGCTTCATAGAGTGAGTTGGAAAAAACTCTCTTTTTCAGTTGTCTGGTAGAATTTCTACAGAACTGATATTATTTCTTTCTTAAGTGTTTGGTAGCAGTCCCCATTATAGCCATCTGGGCCTGGAGTAGAAGATGTTTATTAATTTCTTTAGTAGCTGTGGGGTTCTTCCAGTTATCTGTTTCTTCTTGAGTGGGCTTTGGTAACTTGTATCTTTCAAGGAATTTGTGCATTTCAACTATGTTGTTGAATGTATTTAGGGTAAATTTGTTCGTAATATTCCCTTATTCTTTCAATAACTCTATTTGTAGTGATGTCACTCCTAATATTGGTAAATTGTGTTTTCTCCGTTTTCCTTGACCAATATTGACAGAGGCTTATCAGTTGTATTGATCCTCTCAAATAATCTCTTTTTGAATTGATTGATTTTCTCTATTATTTTTCTGTTTTCAACTTGACTGATTTTGGCTCCGATCTTGATTTCCTTTCTTCTGCTTCTAGGATTGTTCTTCTCCACCACACGCCCTGCTTTATTGTGGTATAATCGTCAAATAAAAATGATATATTTTTAAGATATACAATGTAGTAGCATTTTGGCATATGTATATATTGTGCAACGATCAAACTAATTAGCATATCTATCATCTTTTATTTTTCTTGTGAAGATCTATTCTTTTAGCAAATTTCAAGTACACAATACAGTATTATTAACTATAGTCACCAGGCTGTCCATTAGCTCTCCAGAACCTATTTATCCTGCAAAGTGAAACTCTGTACCCTTTGTCCAACATCTCCCCAGTTTCTCCACACCCAGGCCCTAGCAGCCACCATTCTACTCTCTTTGTGTTCAACTTTTTTTAGATTCTACATGTAAGCGAGATCGCAGCATTGCTTCTCTTTATTCTCTGTGACTTGTTTTTCCTTCTCTGGAAGATGTAAACATTTTTTCTATATCCCTGGGATTTTGAAATTTAATGATAGTGTAACTTGGTGTGTATCTTTTTCAGCTATTTTCCTGAGCATTCATGTAGTACTTTTAGTTGAGAAATGCATGTTCTTCAGTTCAGGGAAATGCTATTGTATCTCTAATATAAACCTCTCTGTATTCCATAGTACTCATATAATTCAAATGTAGGACCTACTGGATTTATCCTCTTCTTTTCTCTCTCTCTCTCTCTTTTTCAACTGTATCCTTGTTTTCTTATTTGGGACAGTTCTTTAGCTTTATCTTTAAACACTTTTCTTCTATTTAATTCTAAGATTTTTAAATCTGATGTTATCTCATACTCTTCCATTTTTATAACCTCTTGTTCTTCTTTCATTGATGTAACACTTTTTATTTTAGGATATAAATTATAGAATCTCATTTTGAAGTATTCTCTTATATTTCCTCTATTAATTCTGTTTTCTCGTTCCTTTTTTCTTTTTTTTTCTTTTTAAAAAAATCTCTGCCTTTCTGCCTTTTTTTGCAGGATGCTTCTGTCATATGTCTGGATGTGTAGTTTTCTTGCCCCTCTGTTCATACATAACACTGAGGTAATAAAAGTCATATGAGCGCTCTGTGTCATGAGTGTGTTTATGTAGTATGTGTATGTTGTGTAGAGAGATGATTGTCATTGAGTTGGCTTTATGGTAGGATGATTAAAAGAAACTTAACTAATTCATTGGCAAGTCCTGACTCTCAGTGTTGGCATTTCTTTTCTCTGGGCTACCCAATTTCTCCAAAAAGAGGTCAGTATTCTGTGAATCAAAGAGTTCGCCTCTCTTTAGGATGTAGAATTTCACTGATTTTTTTCTGTTTTCTACTTGGATGTCATGTCCGTCCTTTACTAAATCTTGTGGTACTGATTTTAAAGCTTATCCACCTCCATTTCTCTAAAAAATAAACAGCCACTCTTCCTCCAGGTTGGGAACAGAGTCACCTAGTTGTGTGTGCTAGAGTGGAGACTTGACATCTAATTATTCCTTATAAAAGCTTGAAATCAATCCTCCTATTTTAAGCCATGTCATTCTCTCCCGATCTCAGACACCTTGAGTCTCTTTTTCCTAAGTCTAGCCTTCTTCTGTGAATCATTCTGATGCTCATTCTCATCCCTCCCTGTAGGCATTTAGAATTCCATTTTCTCTGCACTGCATAAATACTCTTCCATTGACTTGCCATCATGCAAAAATTTATTTCCTTCTCTTGTTCTATTTCCTTTCCTCGTTTTGTTTGTCCTCTTGGCTTCACACCATTTTTATTACATTATTCCTTTTTGTAGGTTTTAGGGAGGAGTCAATAAAAACCCATATGTTTGGATCCTTTGTGTCCAAGAGACAATTTCTAACAAAAATCTTTCATACTGTCTCTAGAGCGATCTTTCTAAAGTGCAACTCTAACAAGATTTCACTGCTTAGATATTACCATGGCCTGCCATTATCTGCAGGAAAAATTCTTTCTCATGTCATTCAGGGCTCCTTGTGCTCTATTATGTGCTTTCTTCTGCAGCTCTGTGCTTGAGAGCTGTCATACTCATGCTCTAAGTGTACTAAAACACTCATTGTTTCACTGACATGTGGCATTGCAGACTTTTTTCCCCCTGCCTTTCCCCTTCTTACCCCTGAGCTCTTTCTAGTTGTAGCTTGGATAGATCAGCAAATATAAGCAAGCTTCCTGTGTACACCTTCTACATGGCATTGAAATTGTTCAGGTGCTTGTCTTTCATTTTAGCTAAATTATAAGGGCTCGTTATAAAGGGCTATCTTTTCATTGATTTATTCCAAGGAGCTACTATAGTACCTGAAACAGAGTAGTCAAATCCATAATTAAAGCTTAATTTAACCAATAAGTAAGTTTATTATTATTTCTATAACAGAATAAACCTGGCATGGGATGGGTATCCTGGAATGGATAATGGTGACATCTTAAAGAGATTGCTGTAAGAAAACTTTCTGAGTTCCTCAAACTTAATTTCTAAGGCTACATAGTATTGTGTGAGTACAGTTATGATTTCTAGTTTGGTCTATCCTAAAACATTTTCTGTTAGTAATATTTAAAGGTTTTATATGAAAATAGTTATTTAAATAGTACTTTTTGAAAAGTTTTCTTTTTTCTTCCTTGTTTTCCTTTTTCCCCTCGACTCGCTTTATATAATACTGACAAATTATGACTTGGCTATCAGATAACCCCGTTCTGGTTCAAAGATCAAGCTAATAACTTTGCAGTACACTTTTGATATATAACCTCACCTTTTAAAACACAAGACTCTAGGAACTCTTCAAAAGTCAGAGAAGGTGAAGTATGTTTGCAAATCACAGTGGAACTGCTCTTCACAAGTGCTTGAGGGGAGAGAAAGCAATAGTGTCAGGAGGCAATACAAGGACTTACATCCGGTCAGATAGTTTCATGATGTATTTACTTTGGAATAAAGCTAACTCTTTAGCATCGTGTGTGTGTGTGTGTGTGTGTGTGTGTGTGTGTGTGTAGTCATTAAAACAGAAAACAAGACATCAGAGTCAATCCTCAGGTGTTCTTTTTTTCAGTTGTCCAGCATTAGATGCCAGTGCTATGTAAAAATGCATCCATATTAATCTGTTTCATGGGATTAGTAGAGAAGAGCAGAGACTTTTGTTTACCAATATAACATGCCTAGAAAAATATGGTTTGGTATAGTAGAGGAAGAAGAGATATGAGGTATCTGGTGAGATTTTGGGTGGATGGAGAAAATGTGGAGGAAGGTACATGACATTTTAGTATAAGTGGCCTCTTAGCTTTTAGAAGTCAACATAAAATCATAAAAGATAGCGAAGGTCTTAGATAATAAGAATATTCAAGATAAAGAGAAGAATGAAAAAGGGAGAGAAGAAATGAAGATGGAGTGGGAGGGTTAGCTTTCTTTAAAAACATCCAGTGTGGGGATCCCTGGGTGGGGCAGTGGTTTAGCGCCTGCCTTTGGCCCAGGGCGCGATCCTGGCGACTGGGGATCGAATCCCACGTCGGGCTCCCGATGCATGGAGCCTGCTTCTCCCTCTGCCTGTGTCTCTGCCTCTCTCTCTCTCTCTCTCTCTCTGTGACTATCATAAATATAAAAAAAAAATAAAAACATCCAGTGTGTGGTCGGTGCAGTGGCATGGGAGTTCGCTCCCAAGGGCAGATCTGTCTCAGTCCTTCTGACAACTTAAATAATTTCACAGGTAATTGCTAATAACTGCAAAATACCCTTTTCACCTCTTGTGTGTGGAGCTCAGGTCGTTCAAAATGTCCGGGTTAATTAACATGAACTCTGCTTTTTAGGTGGGGAAGGTGGCTGGTCCTAATTAGCCTTGCCCAGCTGATAAGTCCATTTGGTCATAGACTCTTGCTCCAGGATATTCTGCAGCTCAGCCATACAATCTGAAGTGAACAGGGTCTCTTGATACCCTGTGGCCTACTTCTCCCTCCCTGGCTACCCACCACCACCTTTCTCTTTCTGTCTCACCTAACTATACACAGAACTAAGTCTATAAATTGTGAGAGAATCTTTAATCTTCTGTTGAGGAATCCATTTCATTTTCAACATTCACCAGTGTTTACCAAAAAGACAATTTTTAAATTCTCTTTGTTTTCCTATTAGCTTAGCTCAAAATAAACAGTTTCTCTTCACGCTGCTTAACTCCCCTTGTACATTGGGAGGGGGGAGAGTAATTTTTTTAAAGGTTGTATTTATTTATTCATGAGAGACACAGAGAGAGAGAGGCAGAGACAGAGGCAGAGAGAGAAGCAGGCTCCATGCAGGGAGCCCGATCCCAGGCCCTGGGGTCACAACCTAAGCTAAAGGCAGACGCTCAACTGCTGAGTCACCCAGGGGCCCATTAATTTTTAAAAACATTTTCTGAATATGTTTGCTTTTAGTTCTGGGATTTTCTAAAAACCTAATGTGGATCCATTTGCTGCTGAATCTCAAATCTGAGTCTCCAGTGAGGCTCACTAACTGACTAACGATGGCCAGCTCGTCTGGTTTTCATTGTTGGGTATGTATCCCCAGTGGTTGGTTTGCTCTAATGCTGCTCCACCGTAAAAAGTAGCCCTATGGTTCTGAAGAACAGCTTCCTTTACACAGTGGGTTGATGCACAGATGGGACCTCCTCCCTCTTTGGCTGGGTGTTCTCCATTTCTTTGGAGTTGTGCTAAGCTCTGCCCCGGTTAGAATACTGCAGAGGTGCTTAGGTGAACTATTACATCTTCAAGCTTGTGTTCTGTGGTTTATAATAGGTTTGGGGCCACATCAAAGAAGGAGAAGCCATATGGAGTGTAACAGCTTAAACGAAAGGCAACAGCGATTGTCAGAAGAAGTTAACCCAACGACAGCATTGAAAGACAGGGGTCAGGTGCGGGGGCAGGAGATGCAAGCACAGCTGAGGCAGGCAACAGTGGGACATGCATTGGGTCATAGGATAATATTCTCTGGAGGAGAAAGATACTTTTAAGCCGTTAGAAAGAAATGCAATAAATATTTCACAAGCCTGCCAAGAAAAGCAAGAGGTGGAGAAGTTATTTATTACCCAGAGACCTCCGTATAGTTGATTCCCTCCTACACCAGGAAAGGAAAAAAAAAAATCTTTCAGTTTATCTTTATAATATGATTTTCTTTTTGCTTGCTGAAATTAAATTGGACTGAAATAAGGAAGAACCATGGACTGTCAAAAGGCTCAAATAAGTAATGGATGCGTATTTCATTTCGGCTTCACCTATTTGTAAAATAGACAAATAATGTAAACATGACCCAGGGCTCAGGGACTGAAAAACCAAAGGTATTCAGCCACGGTTAGGTGAGTGTAGCTGGCTTGTTTTCCGTAGCAGACCACAGCAGTTCTGGATATGGATGTTTTCTTCCTCACTCTTTGCAGTCCCAGGTTGACTATTTGATTCCAGTTTTAACACACGCTGGATCACACATGTTGGCGGGGGAAGGGCTGTCTCAGCCTGCCATCGGTGGAAGGCTGGGGCAGCAGTGGTTGGCCTCACAGCGACCTTCCCAGAGTGACACACGAGCTGCCTCTTAGGAAGAAGTGAGTTGGTGGACGGGCTCCTGGGGTGCACAGCCGATTGAGCACAGACTCTGGGTTTCAGCGCAGAGCAGAGTCTGCTTGAGGTTCTCTCTCTCCCTCTCCTTCTGGCCCTGCCTCCACTCACTCATGCTCTCTCTCTAAAATAAATACATCTTTTAAAAAAAAAGTGAGTTGGCGGAGGTGGGCGCCCAGGGGAGAACTGTAGGGCCAAGGCCGAGGTCAGAGGGCTCCTGCCTGCTGTGGGAACTACACGCAGTTCCACGTGGCTGGCCTGGGCCGTTACAACTCATAAGCCACTAAACACAACAAGCTAAAAATACGTGAGGTCCAGAATGTAGGATGGAGACTTGGCCCTGCTGCTTCGAGGTAGTTGAACCCTCAACAATTTACTTCGCTTGTCTAAGCCTCAGTTTTCCAATCTGTAACAGGAGATGATAATTGTACCTCCCCCCACATGTCACTGTGAAATCATTCATCTGAAGCGTTCGGAACAGCGCCTGCCAGATCACGAGGAGCGGGTGTTCACTCTTGATTATCAGTAATAAGTCCCAATTTTAGGATTAATTTATCTCCCTAATTATGCATGCATGTTTTGCCATTCATGGTGATTGTTGCTAAATCACCCTGTTACTGCCCTTTGATGGAGCTCCCGGTTCTCTTCTGTTGGCTCCAGAGATTTCTCTACTATTCCAATGAGATTGATGTCTGCAGTACATTTGTTACTTGTGGACTAATAAAAGAATATTACAGGCTTCACTTTGAAAAGGATTCACTGGCTGGAGTCTATAAAAGTCCTCTGTTACTGTTCCTGCTACATGGTCCAATTAATTTAGCTGAAGAGGGACTCACATTGTACGATTTGCAGCCCTCATAGATGGGGGTATTGCTGAGCCTCGTTGGTGGGGATGCGCTTTCTCCTGGAGCGTTCAGCCCTAATGTTGGGTTGGAATGAGAAACATAACCTCACACTCAGGCCTGTGCAGCTAGGAAACTTAGAAGCATCAACCTAAAAACTACACCTGCCTCAGTTAAGGCTGAAAGGGTTCTTCTAGATGTAAAAAAAAAAAAAAAAAAAAAAAAAAAAAAAAAGTGGAAATGACATGAACCTGGCGATTCTAGGACCTTGTGCGGGGCTACTGAAGAAAACGGGGGGATCTGAGCTGCCAGCGGCTCCTCGGGCTTTGCAAAATTGAATAAAACCTAAGAGTTGTTTCTAGCAGTGAGTGGCATGGGAGGAATGTCCGGTGAAATCATACCAGAATCAGTTTTAAATCGTGGTTCTGATAATAGTCCTTCCACCTTGGACTCGTTGGAAAGATTAGGTGATCTAAAAGCTGCACCAGGCCTTCCAGAGAGCGTGGCACAGTGCGAGGGCTCAATAAATGCCACCAGTTAGCACCACCAGTAATAGGGTACAGGTGGCTTTGCTTGGTTTGATGATTCTGGAATATGGGATAGCCTGGTTTGGGGTAAGCAGCTGAGAGCCGGGGACCAGCGGCAGTGGCTCAGCCTTCCATGCTTCGGTGTCTTTGCTGAAGCTACACACGCAGCGTCAGGCATCCCAGAGGAGCCAGCGTCCAGAAAGCACACGCGGTAGTGACTGGCCCATCGTAAGCGCGGTCCCTACTAATTACATTAACTCTTAACAGCAGTAATTCTATTGCAAACAATTTATATCTTCCTGAAAAGCACAGAATTATCATACTTTTCCATTAAATTGCCGTTTTTAGAGAAGGTAATTCTCTTGATAGTGTACAGATGTCTAAGTTGTGAAACTAATTTCGTTTGTTCCTACTGAAGAGTCAGATTCTATATTATTCTGTATTTTTAATATTCCAGTGTTAACTGTTCTACAAACATTGCTGAACCACTCAATGACCTAGTTTTTGACCTTCGGAAGTAGGATCTGCATCACATTTTTTTTTTCTTCAAGAAAACAGTTCAATGACTCTTCATTATCTCCTCTCTTTGGGAATCTTGGTGGTGGTGCAGAAGGTGGCATTGATTATTTACTTTTAATATTTTGATTTATCTGTGGAGAAACAGATGGGTTGTGTGTGGATGACACCAGTCTTAGGAGCTAAGGACACACTTCTTGGTGGGGGGGCTTTTTGGCATTAAAACGGTCAAGAATGCAGGGTTTCTAGAAACAGTTTTTGAGACAAATGCTGCCTACTGCTTTCCTCCCTTTATATAACCCCTCTCAAAAATAAACAAAAACCTGCAGCTCAATTCCATGCTAAATCACCACAGCAGGATGTCAAAAAGGATCGAAACAATAGTGTCAAAACAGAAATTTCTGTCTTTCCAGTAAACCTGACATTCTTGTTGGAACCTGAGGAGTAAATCTGACCTGTCTATGTCTGAGCAATCTGTAAAGAAAGGGGTTGGGAGAGAGAATGTTACCGAGGAGAAGCGTTCCAGAAGGGGAAGTTGTGGGCTCCAATAGCAGAGAGTGGGGAGGACTTGCCAGGCCTGGGACAGGAGCGGGATCTGAAACGGGTAATGGGCCAGTGGTGAAGTAGTTGGACGGACCCTGAGGTGCTGGCCTTGCAAAAGGCAGTTTCCTTACACCCGGAGTTGAGCCTCCGACTTGGATCCTATCACACATGCAGAAGATCGCTGGAGAAGAACCTCTGTAGAATAACTGAGAAGACTGTCAGCGTGAGCCTGGACACCGAGTCACAAGTAATTTGGATTCCACTCATTCATTTATGCATGCATATTTATCGAGGGACTGCTGTGAGCCAGGCACCAAACTTGAGCCTGGACATATAGCAGGGGGAACAGAAGGAACAAGATTGCCGCCCTTCTGGAGCTTACAGTCTAGGGGGATGAAACAGGTAATAAGAGAACAAGTTAATGGACGGGATGCATTGGACGGTGATGGGAACCATGAAGAGGCACCGGACAGGAGGGACAGCGTCTGAGGAGTTGACAGTTCTCCTTGAGGACTTTGGGAAGCAGGCCATGCATGTATAGATTTGGAAGCAGAATATTCCAGACAGAGGGTCAGCACGTGCAGGGAGCTCAGAGCAGCAAGGACCTGCCTGGAAGCACCGCACTGGCACCGGAGAGGACGAGAGGAGAGGAAATCTCCGACGTGGCGGGAGCAGGTCACCAGGAGCTCTGCGGCCCATGGCTCCGGGTGTAGGTTTTATTCCATGTGTGATGAGAAGACTCAGGGCTTGGGGCAGAAGGGCCGTGACGTGGTGCCCGACTTAGCTGGCGAGGGCGGAGAGGCAGGAGGGGTGCTGGCCCCCCGTGGGATGCGGTGCACATCAGAGACGGGGATGGCTCGGACCAGGGTGGCCTCCTGGGAAGCAGAGGACAATCGCTGGGCTCAGGGGGCCTCTTGCAGGTGGACCCACAGGACTTGACTAACTACGTGCAGGCAGGAAGAGAGGAAAGCAGTCGCAGGAAATTTCTTGGACTTTGTAGGGTACGTGGTGACAGCCTGAACAGAGAATGGATGGCTGGGAACAAGAGGAAAGAGACTTCTGGGGAAGAAAAGCCTCCAAATTGGCCACGCTAAGCTTGAGATGACAGTGGACAGGCAAGTGCAAATGTCAGACTTGAAATCAGATACTTGAATTTGAAACTCAGGGAGAGGTCAGAGATAAAAATAGAAATCTGGCCGGCATGGGTGTGTAGTTAGTTTTTAAGACCAGAGTACTTGGTAAAGTCCCGTGGAGACTGTCCGCTTTTTATTTATTATTTATTTTTAAACAGGCAATATCAAAATCAAAATGAAACAAAACACCTGCAACATTTCATTCCAGTCATGCTTTTACCTTCAGACTCTCAAATACCACTCTCTTTCAGGGCCGTTGTTGTTAAATACCTATTACATGGGCTGTTTTCACCCCCGCTGCCACTTACTATCAGGACCGTCCTTCGCTCCAAGCCTTGATCAGTTTCTCCATCTCTAGTTTTGTCTCTGTACCTTCAGACCCTCAGACAAAGGCAGCTGATGCTCCATGATTCCCCAAGGCCACGCGTGTCTTAATGAGGACCCGGAAGAAGCATCTGAAGAGTCAGACGGTAATATATTTGAGCATAAGCAGGAAGATCCATATTTAGATAATTCTCTTCCCACAGCATCATTATCTCAATGCTTCTGCTGACACCTTGGAGATAATAGCATTCAAAATGTAAATATGAAACAATACACATGGTAATGAGGGAGACTCAGAAAATACAGTAGTAATGAAAAAATAACAAGACAGCGACTTTAATATTGTAAATACACAAGTTTGCGTTAGTGACAGATTATCTCTGTAATGCCAAGCTGAAATAATTTAGAAGCCAGCGTAACAACTGCTGAACGACATACAAGGTGTCAATCCGGTGCCAGTTAATACACTTAGAGAATTAGGCAGGCGCTGAATGGTTAGGGGTAGAGGCGGATTCGCAACAGGCAGGTTGCTGCGAAGTCTGGGGGTGGCGGGCCGCTCGGTGGCTAACATAAAGAGCACTTCCAGGCAGGTGCATGTGGGAGATCACAGGCAGAAAGAGATCAGAAGCTACAGACTTGGCTACATATGCAAAAAAATGTCCAAAAAACCCATTGGAACCACTTTGTTGAACGGGCCGAAATGTTTTTTCTACAAACAGGAAAGGGCTTAATTATTTTCCAACTGTACTCTTCTAGCACGCTCCGTTGAAATTTCTTTTTCTCTGTCCCTTGGTTGCCTTGCAAGCAGAATTCATGCTTTTCCAATATTAGAAGCGTTGCGTCTTATGAATAGAGTCTCATATTGGGGGAGTCAAAGTTGCAGGGTGGTCTACACCTCACGTTTAGTTCACAGCCTCTCACTTCCTGTTGTCTTAGGCCTGACCTACCACAGAGGGCAGGGCTTGTTGTGTTCTCTCACTTCTCCTTGTTCTTTGCTTCGACCCCAGATAACACCCCTGGGTCTTCCAAGGAGAAGGTTGGACTAAAGGAAGCCTTGACTTGTTGGGATAATGCAGCAACGTGATATTGTTGTCTGGGGAGGGCAGAGGTTCAGATACTGGGTCCTTGGAGGTCCTGAGAGCTCTGACTTGGGTCATGTTGTCCTCAATCATTTGAGATGCACCCATGCCTCCCCCCAGTATCATACCTCTAAGCTTATTTTTTTTTAAAGATTTTATTTATTTATTCATGAGAGACACAGAGAGAGAAGCAGAGACACAGGCAGTGGAAGAAGCAGGCTCCATGTGGGGAGCTTGATGTGGGACTCGACCCCAAGGCCCCGGGATCATGATCTGAGCCAAAGGGAGACACTCAACCACTGAGCCACCCAGGTACCCCCACCTCCAAGCTTCTTAATGCTGGGGTCCCTATGACCCAACAATTTGCCTCCTTGAGTAGGCTCTACCCACTTCCTAATCCCTGGAATCGGAATGTTCATGGTAAATGGGACTTTGTAAATGTGAATAAGTTAAGGATCTTGAGATGAGGAGTTTACTCTGGATTATCCAGATAGATCCAGTGTAATGACAGGGGTCCTTGTAAGAGGAGGGTGGAGGGTTTGAGTCATATTGAGAACATGTAAGAACAGAAGGAGAACAGAAATGCTACAGTGTTGGCTTCGAAAATGTAGGAAGGGAACATGAGCCAAGGAATGCAAGCTGTTTCTAGAAGCTGGAAAAGATAAGGACACAGATTCTTCCCTTGTATTCTAGAATGAAAGTGGCCCAACAGACCCACTTTAGCCTTCTGACCTGCAGAACTCTAAGAGAATAAATGTGCTGTTTTAGGCCATGAAATTGGTGGAATTCGTTACAGTAGTAACAGGAAACCAGTACAGGCACATTCCAGGTGGCCTGGTTTTGCGTGACATCCTTTTGAGCTGGCCTTGCCAAACGATCAGAGTACGGACCGCTCCCACAACTGCTCACCCTCTCCACCCGGCACAACGGCTCTGGCCAATCTCTGTCTTCAGACTCCTGAAGGCAGAGGCAGGCCCCAGTTTTAAGGTGCCAGGTTGCCTCCCAATCCCAAGGGAAGCACGTCAAACTCTACCAAAGATGTTTCTACAGTGGCATTTGACCTGCAGCTTACGGCCCACTCACGACTCAAGGAAAGGCAATGGACACCTCTTTTTCTTACTCTTCTAAGTATCATGGGTAGTCTGCAGAACCTTCCCTACTTTCTTTAAAAGGGAAGAGTTCTCTCTACTTCACCCCACTAGAAAAGAAAAGTCAAAATGTGTCCAAGACCTGATAAATCTCAATGGTTCCCCCTGGAATTTGCTCGTCAGTTATTTATATAGGCTCTTTGGAGCATTTGGAAGTGAGGACTGATTTTTGTCAACTCTTAATAATTCACATGGATGTATTTGGCAGCTTTTTAAAAAGATTTTATCTATCTATTTATTTATTTCATGCCCATGAGTGGGGGAGGGGCAGAGGGAAAAGAAGAGAGAATCTCAAGGAGACTCCCCGTTGAACACAGAGCTGACTCAGGGCTTTGTTCCATAACCCTGAGATCATGATCTGAACCTAAATCAAGAGTTGGTCATTTAAGCAACTGAGCTGCCCAGATGTTCCTATTTGGCAGCTTTTTATAATATAAGGCTATCTACCACTTTTTGTCCTGTTTAGGACTTAATCTCAAATTCTAAGTTAACAGGACAAGTTCCACTTAACATGTTGTCGAACAATTGGTATGCTAGGTCCAAGGCTGATCTTCTAAATAGAGAGAGTGTGTACCTTGGAATTTGAGAATTCTAGGAGAATCATTTTTATTTAAAGCATGTATACTTCTGCTTAAACCTCTTTGGTCAGTGTCTGTGTCTTTGGATTAACAATCTACAAAGTACTTCTTTAAAAATGCAGCAAAGTGAGATTATGGATAACTGAGTAAGGGTCTATCTTTCTTACTATGGTGTTTATTAGGTTGGCGATGGTAATATTTTTCTAGTGACTAGCACAGTGCCTGGTGCTAAACAGACACTCAACATATGTTTGTTGAATAACTGAATGATAAAATGAATCATTAGATCTATTTGTGTAAGAATAAGTAAACCATTAGCTCCTCTAATAATGTGTCATACACAGCTTGATCTGGGAAAGACTACTTAGGCGGAAGACTGAAATAAGATGTTCTTATAAAGCTGGAAGGAAGCCAAGGGACTCTGGAATGTAGGAGGTTGGGGAGGATACGCAGGAGGGAGGTGTGAGCCTGATGAGGGCCTCATCAGCTTTGGACTTTCCGTCTCATTTTTGAACCTGGCTGTTAAGAATGTGCAAATGTTGATAAACACATTTATTAGGCCACAGTTAGAACAGTAATGAGAAGACCTCAGAGAAAACAAAACTTTAAAAATAATTGTGTTATTTCCCCCACCACAGGAAAGACTAAACTTGGGTTCTGTCTTGATATGGAGCATTGATATCTGGCCATTGAGCCATCTGGGAGTCTTTTAGGTAGAAACTCTGTATCATCATAAATTATGGAACTAGATCACTTGGCTGAGCTTCTGGGGACCAGATGGGCCCCTTGATTTATATATAAAATGTAAACACTTTTTTTCACTCATATGTTTAGCTATATCATGGAGAAGCTTTTACTATCTGATTATATTGATCATTTATTGATAAAAAACTTAGTTTGATGTGTTTGTCATAAAAACACAGATTTATTTTTCTATTTCATGTTATATGCTTCCTAAAGTTAGGGAATTATAGATTGGTATAATTTCATATTTTGGTTAAATAGATTTACCTTAGTTCATATATGCTTTCAACTTTCAATAATTCAAATATAATAAAATAGGGCAGCCCGGGTGGCTCAGCAGTTGAGCATCTGCCTTCAGCCCAGGGCCTGATCCTGGAGACCCGGGATCGAGTCCCGCATCGGGCTCCCTGCACGGAGCCTGCTTCTCCCTCTGCCTGTGTCTCTACCTCTCTCTCTCTCTCTCTCTCTCTCTCTCTTTGTGTGTGTGTGTCTCATGAATAAATAAATAAAATCTTAAAAAAATAAAATAAACTTATGCTTAAAGTTGAATATAACAAAAGTTTTCTCTGAAAATGCAAAAAAGACTCGTCTTGGGTGTGAGGATTATCTTGTGAACATCTTTTATAGTGGTAGTTGCAAAGCACAGATATGTTGGTTAATAGATGCTGCTGGATGCTGTTACTATAATGAATGAAGTGTTGAACTAGTTGAAACGTATCCAGGAAGCGAACTGTAGTACATATTGTAATGCCCTAAGTTAAAGAATTTTTAAACTTGTCAGTTACCCTTGACACACAGGTACATGTACTATTTAAACGAGATATTATAGCTCTTAATTACTAGATGTTTTACCTTGGAGGCAAAAAGTAAATAATGAAAGGGGTATTAAGTTCGTGTAGCTGTGGTCAATGAATGATTTCCAAGTAGTAGATTTTTATGTGTAGGAAAGAAGAGTAGGGGAAGGAGATTAAAATTTAAAAAGTGAAACAATGTGCTCAGTGTGAGAGCTTGGGCTTTGAACCTGGGCAGATGGCTTTTCACCTTTCACTACTAGCCTTTTAGTAGCTGTGTGTATTTGACAATTTATTACTCTCTTGTGTCGCAATTTATTCAGTATTAGAGAAAATAATTCCTGCCTTCCAGGGCATTTATACAAATTAAATAAAGTAATGTTTATAAAGTAAATTGGTCAGTGCCTGACACTATACTTTGGGCACAACAAATGGTAATTCCTTTGTCCCCTCTAAAGAAACTCAAGACTGTTGACACAGAATCACAAAATCATAGAATTTTACAGATGTAGGGCTCATTTAGGAATTACCTATTGCGATTCCTTTTAATGGGGAAATGCAAAATAGGCTTTGGGGGCCAGAAGCAGTCCAAGAGGAGAGAAAGAGGAGGAATTTATCTGCTTAGTCTCATTTCACATCTCTTTTCTCAATGGTGAAATTTACTCCATAGGAAGCTCAGGTCCCATACTTTTAGGCAGGATTATCCAGGAGTTTAGTGTCCATTCAGCAAGCCCGATCCCTAGGGTATGGATTTCACCTAGCCA
The DNA here is from genome assembly GCF_905146905.1 of Nyctereutes procyonoides. Classification (NCBI taxonomy): domain Eukaryota; kingdom Metazoa; phylum Chordata; class Mammalia; order Carnivora; family Canidae; genus Nyctereutes; species Nyctereutes procyonoides. The sequence continues at coordinate 13,439,304 of NW_026575136.1, read as the reverse complement.
TAAAGAGGCTATGCAGCTCAGCAAGTTGCTGACCAAGAGAAAGACAAAGGAGGCAGCTGAGGGAATCTGAAAAGATCTGTACCCAACACACATGTATCATCAAATTGAATCTTTACAACAGTCTTAGGAGATTGTTGTATCCCAATAATGGTACCCTCTGGGCACAGTCAACACATGTTGATCATCTGAATTACTGAATGATTGAAAGAATAGATGAGTGAAACTCTACTTCCTAGCTTCCAAATGAAGACACTCCCCATTACATTGTAGTGCCCCTGTCAAAAGGATCCCACATTTGTATTTTTTCAGAGTCTGACATAACAAGAAAGCAAAAGATCCAGAGTCCCTTTCACTTGCCTGGCCCATCTCTTAAGAAAATGTTTGGCCTCTCAAATAGATGTTCATTTAGAAATGGATCATCAAGCTTGCTGCCTCTAGGGACCAGTCAGATAATAGAAACAAATAAATTTGGTATAAAAGCAATAGGGCACAGGCAGTGCAAGTGCCACCTAATGTCATTCAAATTTAAGTCTTAGCCAAATAAAACAGGTGTGAAGACAAAGTAGGCCCTCACCAATTAGCTCTTCACTTAATATTACTTTTCTTTATATTATTACAAGTAACTTAGGTATCTACATCTAAAACAGAAAAAAAAAAAGTTTTAATGAAAATTAAGGTCACTTGGTATTAATACTGAATTAGTATGTACAATCACCAAAAGTATCTTTCCTAAAATGTTGCAAAGCCTTACTAGGACATCGACTGGCATTCCTGGCTGGACCCGTTTCCATTCTCACCAGAGTTTATCAACACGACTTGGAGCTTGGGATCTAACTTATTACCACTAAGACGCATTGGTATGCATATTAGGAAATGTAATGAATCTTAATAGCATTAACTTATTATCCCAGAATGCTCAGTCATACTAGTGCAGGTTCGCACTGGCATACACATGCTCATAATCATGGAAGGGATATTTCTTTACCCTTCTATCTGGGCTTCTCTGATAAGTTGTTACGCAGCTGGCATTCAATGCAAATTGGAGTTTGCTGGCTTCTGATATGCATACTCTTACTAATCAGCAGATTACTTGTGTGGAGGCTGCCCACCTCTCAAGCTATGCTGTCACATTTGGAATAAATCATAGAGTCTTGCTTTGAATTTATAAAAAATGGAATGGCTTCGTTCAGACTCATGGAGTAGAGCTCGGTGAGTATGGTTTTCTTTTTTTCTTTCTTTCTTTCTTTCTTTTTTTTTTTTTTTGTTTGGTGAGTATGGTTTTCATGTGTAAAAAGGACATTTGCTGGACATTGAAAAGCCTGGGAAATGAAAACTACCATATCATTATAACTGTGATTACCATGGAACAGAATTTGGTGTAAAGTGTTTACAGCAACTGAAATACAGAAAGTTGTTAATATAATATGGTCCTTCTGGTCTGGACCAATAAAACCTTTACTGAAAATGCTAAATATCCCCATTACAACCAGAGGATTAAGTTTAAAGTACCTTTTCAAATTTACTTTAGGCTACTAGGTCTTCACTAACGTGGAAAAAAAATGATAAAAAAAAATGACTCTATGCTCCTGGGTTTTCAATAAGGATCTTCTTCTAAAGTGTCCTTAATTCAGTCTGATGACTTTAGTATTCATTCCTTGATGAGGAGTAAAAAGAACTATTGACAAAAGCAAAAGGTTCTAAATGACAAGAGAAAAAATTTCATAAGTGCAATTGAAGAATTTTTTGGTGAAACTTGTAATGTTACCTGGAGAGACCAAAACAACTCAGTTTCAGAAAAAAATATTAATAAAAATAGGTCCTATGAATTAGATTAGAACGGTGAAACTGTGGACTGACTTTAAGTAATCCTCATCTTGGCTCTAAAAGGAATTTCTTGGTAGTGAGAAAACTGAGATGCAGAGGTGTTACTCAGCTGATAAATGGTAAAAGTTGGCATTTATACTTACAGCTTGTAGACTCCAAAATCTTTGTTTCTGTCCCTATCCATAATCACCAGGCTGTCTTGGTGGCACATTGAGAACAGTTAGGTAAACAAAGTTATATGAACAAAGCTCTGAAGAGGGCGTTGGTTTTTTTTTTTTTTTCAGACCACTGTTTACAGCTACAGTTTGTGTTAAAAGGAAACCTACTTTCAAAATGATAATAAATAAATAAATAAATAAATAAATAAATAAATAAATAACACTGTGCTCCTGGGTCTTCAATAAGAATCTTCTTCTAAAATAGCTAAAACCAGAAGATTGTTCAATACAAGTGACGGCAGATGTTGAATTTTACAATACTCTGACACCTGTGCAAAATACATATGTAGTAGCAGATGTCAACTTTGTCTCTCAGAACCAGATTCTTTTAATTTTTAGAAAAGAGTTTTGTAGTTTCTATGAGTGAACTTCAAGTAAGTTATCATCATGTACCAACAAGTTTACTTTTTGCATCTTCAACCACTAAGGGGCAATTCCCACTACTCTGGTTTCAATACCCCCTTAGACAACCAGTGTTGCTCTAGATTCTTGACAATTTATGCTGCTGATTATAAATTTAAATGTACACATGTGAGAATAAAGAAAGTTATGCAGAAATTTGTGAGAAGCCTGTTTTAGACAGTATGTGGTCAAGATACTTTTTGGATCATCCCATCAAGTGACTTTTGATTAGTAAACGAGAGAGATTAGTATTTTTTGAAATGTGGAATTAAAAAAAAAGAAATGTGGAATTTGTCATGGAATATGTATTCAGATATCAGGGCAGGGGGCCATTACTCAAACCACCTTTATCCTTGGTTGTGTAGTTCGTTTTTATGTCTCGGCTATATTAGTTTTCTATTACTGTATGACAAATTGTCACATGCTTTGTGGCTTAAAACAACATCCATTCATTAGCTCACCATCTTTTATGTGAGAAGCCCAGGGATGCAAGGCTGAATTCTCTGCCCAGGGTCTCATAAGGTCAAGATCAAGGTGTTGGCAGAGCCGAGTTCTTGTTCTGAAGTTACTGGGAAGACTCTGCTTGCAAGCTTACCCTTGTAGGCAGAATTACATTCACTGCAGCTGTTGGACTAAGGTCCCCATGTCCTTGCTGGTTGTCAGCCGGCTACTATTCCCAGCATCCAGAGGATGCTTTCAGGTCTTTCCCGTGAGACCCCTTCTATCCTCAAGCCAAGAACCTCGTTTCAACTCCTTCGCATGCCAGAAATCGGACTTCCTCCTCCACTGCACTAGAAAACTGCTTTTAAAGGGTTCATGTAATTAGGTCAGACTCCCCTCAATGGATTTTCCTTTTGATTAGTCAAAGTCAACTGATTATAAACTTAATTACATCTGCAAAAATCCCTTTTGCCATTGTATTAGAATTCTCTAGAGAAACAGAACCAATGGGATATTGTATGTAAACATAGGCCAAAGCTGCTTGGTCTAGCCATCTAGCTCAAATGCTCTCAGGGACAAAATGGTCAGACTTTAATGGCAATGGAATAGAAAAATACACAAAAAGTTAACCAAAGGTGAGCTCAGTCTAATTGGTGCTATGGTTCAGCCCCAGCTCAACCTCACTTTGAAAAAAATCTAAAACCCCATCTACTTGTTCTAATTGTAAAACAGAGGAAAAGCCTTAAATTATCTGAAAATAAAATAAATCAAAAAATAATCATACTTCAGCCTCTGTTCCTTTAAATGCAATGCCTGGTAAAACATGAAACTTTCAAGGAAGTAGGAAAATGTGACCCATAATCAAAGAGAAAATAGTGAATAAGAGCAGACCCACAAACAATTGGAGTCCCAGAAAAAAAATCCTATAAAGAATATTCCAATATTTCCTATAAAGAAAATTCCAATAATGGAATTTTCTAAATTTCTGAAAAGATTTATTTGTTTTTATTTTAGAAAGAGGGAAGCAGGGGCACAGGGAGAGGGAGAGAGAGTCTCAGGCAGACTCCCCACTGAACATGGAGCCCGATGACATGGGGCCCAATACTACCACCCTGAGATAATGATCTGAGCTGAAATCAGCAGTTAGATGCTCAACCAACTGAGCCACCCAAGTGCCCCTCCCCAATTTTCCTTTTTTTTTTAAGATTTTATTTATTTATTCATGAGAGAGAGAGAGAGAGAAGCAGAGACACAGGCAGAGGGAGAAGCAGGCTCCATATAGGGAGCCTGACATGGGACTCTATCCCAGGTCTCCAGGATCAGGCCCTAGGCTGAACATGGTGTCAAACTGCTGAGCCACGAGCCACCGGGCTGCCCCCAATTTTCCTAAATTTAAATAACGAACCCACCATTCTCAGAAGTTCTTTGAATTCACACACACACACACACACACACACACACACACACCTAATTATCAATCTGCTGAAATCAGGAACAAAGAGAAAAATATTAAAATCAACAAGAGAATAAGAACACATTGATACAGGGGAGCAATGATACAAATTATGTCTGATTTCTCATCAGAAACAAAATGGAAGCCAGAGGACAATGGAATGACATTTCTAAATCATTTGATGAAAAATCAAGTTGTTGTGATGATAATTATGTGCATAGTTGAAATTTGAAGGCATATTTTCAGATAACCAAAGGAAGTGTTCAGGCTAAAGGATCCTGTAGATCCAGAAACTTGGATCTGTAAGAGGAATAGAGTGGTGGAAATGTTAAATATGTCGGTAAATATTTTTTAAAAATTAAATGTAAAATTTAAAATTAAGGCAATTTCTTAAAGCAAAAATAATTATAATTTTGGAGATTATATGATTGATGTAAAAATACTATATATGGCAGCAACAGCACAAAAGACAGGAAGAAGGTAGTTGAATTGTAGTACAGCAAGTTTTTCACACCATACTTTTTGAGAGTTATAATGTTAAATAAAGGTAGATTATTATGAGTTAAAGATGCATAGTGTGATCATAACAGCATTCATTAAAACATTAAGACCATGAAATATATAGCTAAAGGGCCAATGGGATGATAAAACTGATTAGTTGACCCAAAAGAAATGAAAGAAAGGAAAAAGAAAAACCAGGAAGTGTAGGAAATAAATATCATAATGGTAGTCTGAAGCACAACTTAAATTATTATAATTAAGAACCAGTAATTTAAAACTTACATTTACCATATAAATGTTAAAAATTTAAAAGGCATAAATGATTAGTATGGAAAGAAAAACTCAACCATATGCTACTTATAAGTGATCACCTTAAAAGGACACAAATAAGTTAAAAAATGGAGAAAACAACATGTTTTAAATTAGTATGTAAATACTAATCATGGAAAAGCTTTTGGGGCTGTATGAAGGTCAGATAAATTAGGTATTACCACAAAGATCATTACAAGAGATTAAGTAGAACATTGCATAATGAAAGAGTCAATTCATCAATAAGATATAACAATCTTAATTGTACCTAATAATAACAGAGCTTTAAACTACATGAAGCAAAAATTGGCAGAATAGGATAAACAGATATTGGGACAAATAGATAAGACAGTAAGAATGAAGATTTGAATAATATATTCAACAAACAATATAATTGCTATCCATAGACCACTATTTCCAACAACTATAGAATATGTATTTTTTGTCTGTTCACGTGGAATATTCACCTAGATGGACCATATACTGAAACACAGGCCCTTTTTTTTTTTAAAGATTCTATTTATTTATTCATGAGAGACACACAGAGAGAGAGAGGCAAAGACACAGGCAGAGGGAGAAGCAGGCTCCATGCAGGGAACCCGACGTGGGACTCGATCCCGGGTCTCCGGGATCATGCCCTGGGCTGAAGGCAGCACTAAACCGCTGAGCCACCCAGGGATCCCCTGATACACAGTCTTAATTAAAATAGTACAAAATATTTTCTATCACCAGAAAAGAGTCAAATTTGAAGTCACTACCACTAAGATATTAGAAGTCCCAAAATATTTGCAAACTAAGTAAAACACTCCAAAATAATCATGAATGGAAGAAATCATGAATGAAATTAGAAAATATTTTAAATTGCATGTTATTAAAGATGCAAAATATCAAAATGTCTGATGCACTCATTGTTTTTTTTTACATTTTATTTTGTTTATAAGTAATAATATTTATATATTATGTATAATGTTCCTTATTTTGTGAAAAATTTTCATGTAAACTATGTATAAATACAAGACTGGATAAACTATGTATAATTTTATCCTATGTGAAATTATTTCCCCAAGTAACTTTAAGTCATTTGTGTGTGTGTGTATGTAGGCTACAATTTATTTGAACTGATTGGTATAAATTTTATTTACTCACTATATATCAGATTGATTTTGTTTATTTTTATTTTATTTATTTTAGTTTCAGGTTTTTATTTAAATTCTGGCTGGTTAACATATAGTGTAATATTGGTTTCAGGAGTAGAATTTAGTGATTCATCACTTACATATGACACAGTGCTCATCACAAGTGCCCTCCTCAAAACCCATCACCCATTTAGCCCATTCCCATTCACCTCCCCTCCAGCAGCCCACAGTTTGTTGTCTATAATTGAGTCTCTTATGGTTTGTTTCCTTCCCTCTCTCTTTTTTTCTCTTCCCTTATGTTCAACTGTTTTGTTTCTCAAATTCCACATATGAATGAAATCATACAGTATTTATCTTTCTCTGTTTTATTTCACTTAGCACAATCCCCTCTAGCTCCATCCATGTCATTGAAAATGGCAAGATTCCATTCTTTTGATGGCTGAATTGTGGGTCTGTGTGTGTGTGTGTGTGCGTATCTCACATTTTCTTTATCCATTTTTGGTGTTACGTATAATAAGGTCATCGTCAAACCCAAAGTCATCTAGAATGTTATGTTATATTGTAGGAGTTTTATAGTTTTGAGTTCTAAATTTAGCTAAGTAATTCATTTTGAGCTAATCTTGGTTAAAAGTATAAGGTTTATGTCTGATTCTTTTTTTAAATTTTTTTGGCACATGCATGTCCAGTTGTTCCAGCACAACTTGTTGGAAAGATTATCTTTGCTTCATTGTATTGTCTTTGCTCTATTGTCAAAGATAAATTTTCTGTCTTTATGTGAATTGTCTGTTCTGTTCATCTATTTGTCTATTCTTTCACTAATACTATTTTGTATTGATTGTTGTAACTTTATACTAAGTCTTAAAAAGGTAGTGTTAGTTCTCCACATTTGTTCTTTTTCCCTAATATTGTGTTAGCTATTCTGGATCTTTTGTCCCCTCATATAAACTTTAGAATGAATTTCTTATTGTACACAAAATGATTTTCTGGGATTTTGATTGAGATTTCACTGAATTTATAGATCAAGTCGAGAAAAACTGACATCTGGACAATATTATTTCTATCCATGAATATTTATTAAATTATTCATTGATTTCACTTATTAGACTTTTGTAGTTTTCCTCATATAGATCTTGTATATTATTAGACTTATACCTAGGTATTTTCTTTTTGGGGTGCTAATGCAAATGGCATTGTTTTAAATTTTAAAAGTCACCAGTTCATTGCTGGTATATAGGAAAGCAATAGATTTTTATATATTAACTTTGTATCCTGCAATCTTGCTATAATTTCTTATTAATTCCAGGAGGCTTTTTTGTTGATTCCTTTGAATTTTCTATTTAGACAATTATGTCATATGTGAACAAACAGTTTTATTTCTTCCTTCCCAGTCTGTATACTTTTATTTCCTTTTCTTGTCTTATTTCATTAGCCAGGACTTCCTACACAATGTTGAATAAGAGTGGCAACAGCATCCTTGCATTCTTCTTATCTTAGAGAGAAAACTTCTAGGTTCTCACCATTAAGTACAATGTTAGCTGTAGATTTTTTGTAGATGTTCTTTATCAAGTTGAAGTTTTTGCTTCAGTGTACCACGTGTTTTTATCATGAGTGGGTGTTTGTATTTTGTCAAATGTTGTTTCTGCCTCTGTTGGTATAATAATATGATTTTTATTTAGCCTGTTGAGATAATGGGTTGCATTAATTGATCTTTGAACATTGTACCAGCCTGCATCCCTAGGATAAATCCCTGTTGGTCATGGTGTATAATTCTTTTTATATATTGTAGTATTCAGTTTTCTAATATTTTGTTGAGGATTTTTGCATCTGTTTTCATGAGAGATACTGGTCTGCAGTTTTCTTGTAATTTCTTTGTCTGGTTTGATATTAAGGTAATCTGCCCTTATAGAATGAGTTAGGAAATATTCCTTCTGTTTCCATCTTTCCAAAGAGATTGTAGAGAATAGATAGAATTTCTTCCTTAAATGTTTGTAAGAATTCACCTAGGAAGCCTTTTGGATCTGATGATTTCTAATATTTTGGAAAGTTATTAAGTATAGATTAATTTTCTTTAATACATGTAGTCCTGTTTAGGTTATCTATTTCTTCTTGTGGGAGTTTTGGCAGATTTTGTTTTTCAAGGAATTAGCCCATTTCTAATCTAGGTTATCGGGTCTGTGGGTATGGAATTGTTTGTGGTTGCATGTTTCTCTTTAGATAATGATTATTTGCATGTCTACTGCAGAGGCATTTATGATTAGTTGTTGCTAATCTTGAATAACAGCATTAGGAGATGAGTGTCTGTAAACCAAACTTCCTATTCAGAAACAATCACTAGGAGTTTTTTATGAATTGGGGTTAAATATCATCATGAATTTGTAATCTCCACAAATTCATACTAAATATCCACAAAAGGATATTTACTTTTCCATTAAGTATGCTCACTTATTCGTTCATTTACATGTTAGAATCTTTTTTTTTTTTTTAATTCATGAGAGACACAGAGAGAGAAAGGCAGAGACGTAGGTGGAGACATAGGCAGAGAGAGAAGCAGGCTCCAGGCAGGGACTCGATCCTGAGACTGCAGATCATGCCCTGAGCCAGGAGCAGGTGCTCAACCGCTGAGTCACCCAAGCATCCTCACACATTAGAATCTTAAGTAAGCATCTTGGAAAGGTCAACTTCTATCCTAAAGTTCAGGAACTCTGTAGTAGCTACTGCTGAGCTGGCATAATTTATTAAATACAGGTTATTCACTTGAGAAAAATCAGTATTTATACCTTTTGGCCAAACCATACATTTGTAGCTTTCAAGCAAGCTTGGTGCAACCTTACCAGGATCAAATTGTTTATCTCCTATGTTGTCTTATTTTAAAAAAAGATAGCACCAACAAATGAAAATTTCCTGATGTCAGACTACAGTGTGATTGTCTTTTTTGAGCCATAGCTCAAACTCACACACATTTGGGTGGAGGACGAGTTTTTCCTGAAGGGAATGGCAAATTGTTAGTCTGGAATTAGAAAATAAAGACCTCTACATTGGCCATGCATGGGAGTAGGGGTAATAGAAGTGGTCAGCTGCACATGGTATTAGGCTGAAAACAAAGGAAGAACCGGCCAAGACGTGTCCCTACAATAGATCTGAGTCTAATAGAAGTTTTAGGCTAATTTATTATCCTTGAACTTTCCATAAATTCTTGTTGAAAGATACAGCCCAATCTCTCTGATGGTAAGGGAATTTTAGAGAAGGACTGGTACTATTTAGAGAAACAGATAATAGGGTTGCATTGCTTTTTCTTTTATCTATTTTCAATATTGCCCACTTGTTATGCACATTAAGTATTGGAGAACCCAGCAGAGAGCTCCCAAAGATTACCTGAAGCAAAGAGGTGATAAGTTAAGAAGGCTGGTTGAAAAAAATCTGATGGACTCATGAGAGAGAGGACAGTGCCTTAAAACCTCTCATAAATGAAGCTGGGGAAAACTTCAAAGAGAGCTAATATCAGGCAAAAGTGCAGAGGACTTGAGGCATATAATTTAGATTTTACACGCATATACAGAAGCTCAAGGACTTATCAAAACACTGGTACCCAAAACACCATCACAGTGGATTCTACTTAGTAAGTTGTTACTTGGATGGGTTGAGTTAGGAGATGAACCAGTCTGCATATAATCTTTTCTGGAATTTCACTTCTGTCATTGTTCTTTTTTTCCTAAAGTATTGCAATTAAAAAAAAAAAGTACATTATTGTTAGCTCTTCATCCCCCATTTGCCAAATTAAGGATTTTTAGAGATAAAATGAACACAAAATGAAATAACTGAATTGTTTGAGATCAGTCTTTATTTCATACCCAATGCCTACTACAGTCATACACGTTCAGTAAGTGCTACAACAGGGGTTACCCTCGTATGGCGTAGTGCTTAAGGGCTGGTCTTAGTAGTAAGCTTGATTGGGTTGAAATCCAGGCCCCACTCATATTAACCAGTGTTAATTATGGTACAGACTGTGCTCATACATGTTTCATTTTGGGCAGGCAGAAAGACTATCTGATGCCTTGCAACAAGATGCTAATATCCTATGACTAATTTTAGCCATAGAACATGAGCAGGAGTAGTATGTTTCACTTCTGAGCTGGAGTAGTTGTATAGCTCATGTGTCTTCCCCACGGGTTAGTCCCCCCTAACTCCACCTCCACCTGGCTGGATGACACTAGTGTGATATTGAAGGTACAGAATTGCAAATCCCAATAAAGAGGGAGTCTGGACCCCCAAAAGAACACTTAGAAGAATGCTGCCCAGCAGAGCTACTTTAACTGTGTATGAGAGCTAGACTGTATGTGGAAAAGAAATGCACATTCATTATAAGACATTTAGAGATCATTTTATGTTAACTAATGCGGAGTACCCTAATAGATGACCTTAACCTCTCAAGCATTACTTTCCCCATCTGTTAAATGGAGTTAAATTAACACCTATTTCCTAGAGTCACCACAAATATTGGAAGGGATAAAGAAACAATCGTTCTAATTTCAGTAATTCTGTAAAACTGCAACTTTCATGTTCAGTTTTACAAAGTAGGAAACCAAGGCTTGGAAATACTAGGCAGGTTGTATCAGTCAAGATTCTCTTATTGCTTGCTTAAGCAAGTGAGTATTTTGATCTTTTTTACTAGGAATTTTGATGGGTGAATCTGGCTTTTTGGCACACACAGATTCTCAATTTAAGCAACACTATTAAAGCTCTCTACTTATCTCTCTACATATAGGGCCTCAGCTCTGCTTTCTTTTTCCTGGCTTAACTCTCATGTATATGAGGACTCGGTAGGTAGCAAAAATGGCCACCGCTGACTTAGCAGTTGCATCAACCATGAAGAGTACTCTCCTTGTCCTTGCCTGGCTCGCATTCTCATGCCTAGACATGTTACTATTTTGCAGGGAATTGTGTATAGGTATTGACCATCCTGGCCTTCAACTCAGTCTGCGACAGGCAAGGCTTCGATAGTCTCACACAGACTGTATGCTATCAGGCTAAGAGGACTCTCTAAAGGCAAGTGAGGGCACAATGACCCAAAGACCAGGTGTGCAGGCAAAGTAACACATAGATACGTACTGTAAAAGTTGTCAAAGGTCTACATCTCACAACGTGGACTTCAAACCAGGCTTATCTGATTCGGAGACCGAGCTGCCACAGACAGACATTTTGGTTGGCGACAGACTAGCTTTGTGACTTGTAGTATCCCATTTGTCTCTAATACACATCTAAAAGTTAGATTGAAAAGACATGAGTGACATGCAGTCACATATTTGATTGGGTTTTAGGTATTCAAATGGATGCTCTTCCTAAAAGGATGCTCTTTCTAAAAGGATAGTTGCTTCATCCTTACTATGCTCTAAGACTATAATCATAATTAGTATTGATTTATTCATTGCCTCTTACTATTTATGAAGTGAGGAATACAGCTTACACATATTAGTTTCCTAAGATTCAGCCATCATCTTTAAGTACAGAAGATTAGTTTAACACCTTTGGCATGTATTCTAAGCAACAGAATATACTCTAATTAGATCTGCAAAAGCTGTTACCTTGATTACCAGATATACTAATTATCTTGTCAGTCATTGATCTTATAATTATGAAGGAGGATGCTTTTATTTTCAAATGATCTGGCCTAAATTCTGTCCTTGGGTTCAGGGGCTTTAATTGAGTCCCAGCCCAGTCGATGTTTACGCTACCCTTGTATACACAGTAATTAGCTGCATTTCTTTATTCTACGGGCTTTAAAATTAAAATATATTACAGTCATACCAAAAAGGCTCAAACCACCTAATTCCACCATCCTAACATAATGATTTAAATTGAAATCCATAAATGGTGAGAAAAAGCTTTATATTCCATCTCTGATTAATTAAATTAGCTTAATTTTAATTAGTACACATAATCTGGAGATTTTTCTTAATGTCTATCACAATTTACACCAAGTGTTTTATGTTGTTGATTGAGACAGTAATACTCTTTATTTTTCCTTATATGGGCTATATAAAAAAGTATATTAAACTTTTTTGTGTTGTATATTTGCTTTTAGAGCATCACATGTGCAATCACTTTCTGCAGGTATAGACTAACATTTTACCATATGCAACTTCAAAGAAGCGGCTACGTCTTTTTCATCTTTGCAACATCCATGGCCTTAGTTAGGGCTGAACTTCACATGATCAGGGGCAGTCCATGTCCTCTGCCTCTTTATAAAGCAAGAGTTATGATTGGACACTTAGAGACAAGCTGCTGCAACTGTACGCCTAATCTAGTTCCTCAGTCGCCTTCACCTGCTCTACTTTCTCTGGTCTATTGGCTTTTACTTGGTCACCATCAATAAGCAGCCTATTTCCAGAAGACCTCATTGTTCAAGCAGTTTTTTTATGTTGAGCTAAAAATCTTATTTGCTACAACTTTGCCTTTTGATCTGATACTAGTTGGAAGGACACAATTCAAGTCTAAATCCTTTTCATATTATGTTATTGATGAAGAAAGGTCATGAATGTGCTTATATTAGACTAAAAATATGTAATATCATGAGGAAGCTTCAGATAAGGTTTTGGGGACCCGGACCGAAGCCCTGCCTCTCCATTTCCCCCCAGGGTAGTTTTTAACAGACCATTTAGACTTCTCAACTTACTTGTCTAGATATTAAAGTAGTAGCTCTTTTTATTACAGAGATTTAAATTTTTTAAAAAAAATTTTAATCTTTTAAACAGATTTTATTCGTTTACTCATGAGATACACACAGAGAGGCAGAGACACAGGCAGAGGGAGAAGCAGGCTCTCTGTGAGGAGCCCAATACAGGACTCGATCCCAGGACCCCAGGATCACGACCTGAGCCGAAGGTAGACACTCAACCACTGAGCCACCCAGGTACCCCTAGTGATTTGTTTTAACTCACGTTTATGGTTGTATAATTTTCATACTGAAAATTTCACCCTCCAAAAGTATAGTCAACTTTTGAGAGCTGCAGAGCTACCAGCACAATCAAGATAAAACCTTAAGTTCTCTTGTGTCCTTTGATATCATTTCCTCTACCAACATCCAGTCATTTTGGTTTTCACATCTGGGAGGCGAGATATGCCACTAGATATGCCATCTAGTGAAGAGCTGGGGGTACTGCTAAACATCCTACAAGGCAGAGGACAGAGCCCTGCTCCCCACACCTCTCCCAGCAAAGAATGATCTGATCCAAAATGTCAATATCTTGAGGATGAGAAACACTGAGATAAAAGGGTAGAGAAAAGATATGGATGTGTGCATGTGAGTGTATATAAATCTTTTCCTTAGCTCTGGTTGCTGAGAGTGCCTAAAAGTCCTGACCCACCTACAGGCCAAATCTTGCTTTCTAAATACTCCACTAATAGGAACCAAGGCTCCTTAGAAAAATGGCTAGTCCTAGGGAAGAGACTTTTTTGTGTGTGTCAAAATATAACGTTCAAAGAGAAATAAGGATATGTTAAAAGGACACAGGAACCAGCATGAAGTGGCTCAGTAAGGCCAAATCTGAGACCCTTTGGTCATCTAAATAATGATAAGCATTATAAGCCACTGAATAATAATTTATGACTCCTCCCCCCTCCTCACACATATACATACAAACATGCATACAGGGGGAAGATAGAGAAGCTCTTCTAACAGTAGAAAGCCAGCCAATGAGTGGGATGGGATTTCAAAAGTCACCATTTGTCAATCTTCAAAATAATATTTGATTCAGTCAAAAATCAATGGATACTGGGGCACCTGGGTGGCTTAGTCATTTAGCGACTGACTCTTCGTTTCAGCTTAGGTCATGATCTCAGAGTCGTGAGATTGAGACCCTCGTCGGGCTCCATGGTCAGTGGAGAATCTGCTTGAAATTCTCTCTCTCCCTCTGCCTCTGTCCCTCCCTCTGCTTGCGGGTGCATGCATTCTCTCTTTAGATAAATAAATAAAATCTTTTTAAAAAATCAATTGTTACTAACTAGTGGTTGAAAGTGTGAAAAGTACCAGGATACAATCTATGTTCTTGCAAGATACTTATTTATTTTCTTTTAGAAAGAGAGACAGCATGTGAGCAGGAGGGAAGGGGCAGATGGAGAGGGAGAGAAAGATCAAGCAGGCTCCACACTCAATGGGGCTCAATCTCAAGACCCTGAGATCATGACTTGAGCCCATAGCAAGAGTAAGACACTTAACTCACTGAGCCACCCAGTCACCCCACCCAAATACTTATTAATTAAAAGGCTGAAAGTAGTAACTTTACAGTGAGAAACTCAACAGATACTACGTGAAGCAAATTAGCAAAATTAACATCACCAACAGTGGGATGAGTTGACGTCATGTGCCTCTTTATATGTTGTACTTAAAAGAACAAAACATCACTTCTATGACATTCTAGTCCCAAAATACATATGTTGAATCTAATTGTAGGGAACCATTAGACAAACCCAATTTGAGGGGCATTCTACAAAATCGTAAGTCTGTACTTTTTAAAAAATATCCATGAAATGAAAGAAATATTACAACTAAGTATAACTTGCAAACTGAGATTTTCTTTTATTGCGAGCAACATTGTTGAGGTAATTAGTAAAATTAAATGAGTTCTGTATATTTTCTGATAGTATTTTATTAATGTTAATTTCTTGACCTTGATGATTGTACTGTGACTGTGTAAGACAACGGTCTTGTTTTAGGATATACACATTGAAATATTTCAGGGTATATACAATATGTTGTCCGCAACTTACCCTGAAGTGATTCTAATACATAAGAGTTGGGGTGATAAAACATTAATAGTAAAATATTAACATTTAGACAATCTGGATGAAGGGCACATAGGGATTCTAATTCTGGGTACTATTCTTACGACCTTTCTATGAGACTGAATTTATATATAAAATGAACAAGGAGAGAAATCTTGTTTTCTGTCTAAAAGAATTGGGAAATGCCTCGATTCTCTGAATGTGAAAATAAGATAACAACAAAGAAAATACTCATGCTCTCTGCTTATGCTTATAAAATAATAAAATACATATATTATCAATATCCAATTAATGCAAAGTGGGATTTTAAAAAACAATCTCATTATAAAAGAATATTCATGTTACATCTTTGCCACTTTTAATAGCATCATTAAGGGAAGAGTTTATTTATTGCTTAATATGTTTTCTATTTTCTTGACTCAACACATTTATTGTTTCATTTTATTCACACCTTTCAGTGATAGATATTGACATTGGGTCAAAAATCTATGGGTTTTTCTCTGAAAACTCTGGACTGTATTTTGAAAAATATATCAATTTTAGCACCAAGGAGGTAAATGGATTGCTTAGTTGTTAAATAATCTTAATGAGATGTCAACAGCAGAAAAATATTCTCAATCCTCAGCAAGGTCTTCAGGTAATGAAACATTGATTTTTTTTTTAAACCTCTATAGCCATTTTGCTTACTGTATGGGAAGTAAATGAAAAATAGTTATTTGTTTCCTAGAGCACAATCCATTTTAGATACTTAATTTAATATTTAAAATTATTTATAATATTTCTACCGTTATTAGCTATTAGTTTGGTCTGCACCATTGCCTTTTGAGTAAACATCCTGAGTTCATTCTCAAAGCAAGTCTCAGGCAAAGACTCTGTCATAAATCATTAGGGAGATTATGCTTGTGGGGAAGCATCTATATTTAAGTTAGAAAATGCTTTAGGAAACCAAAACACATGATGTAAGGATCATGTTCTCATTTATTTTTCTTTCATTTATTTAAAAATTAGTGAAATTGAAATTGCTTTGATATTTGAGTCAAAAGTTTACAGTATTCTTGAGAACTATTCAGCAGGTAAAGGTCTTTGTTTACCCGACTTGAATTTGCTAGCCTCTGTTCTAAGCATTAAAAGAAAATGAAATAAAAAAATCCATTATTTAGTAAATTGGAAGTACAGTAGTAATCCACTGCCTGCCTTGTCTATCTTGTTAAATAGGAATCAAACATCTTATTTTTGGAAAATAGCATTGTGATTCTAAGAAGTACGGATGTGCTAAAATAGGGTATTTTCAGAATGGTAAAGAACTCCTGGTCTCTAGAGAAACATTTCCAGAGTATCTAAACTTTGGAAATTACTACTTCAGCGGAGGTGAGAAGCCATATTTTTTTCAGCAAACTCAACAAAGGAGGACCATTTTCGTCTACTCTCATTTCCAAATAGAAGCATTTTCTTCTGTATTTGAGGATGATAAACACCGTAAGTTAAGACAGGGATTTTTTGGCCTTGTTTTGGACTCTAGGAGAAGTCCCCATATATATTTCCAGCTAGTCTTGTTCCTGGTTTTCACAATGAAAGGTCAATGAATAAGCTAACTATTGTTGAATAACAGCCTATTTCAAAAATCAGTGGTTTTAATAAGAAATCATTATCACCCATGAGTCTCTAGGACTTTGGGGGTTTAGCTGGGCTTGACTGGGCAGCTCAGCTTCAGATTGTGGAAGCAGAGCCCGGGGCCACACTCCTCACTGTTCCTCCGTGGGTCAGCTGGGGAGGTTCTGTCCTGAACACGTGTCGCTCATCTTCCTCCTGTGAGCTAGCCAGAGCAAGCTCTTCTCGTGGCAATGGAAAAAGTGGGAAAGAGTCTGGAAAACTGTCTCTACTCAGATCACATTGGCCAAAATAAGTCTCACGGTCAAGTCCAAAGTCAAGGGAAAGAATTGCAAAAGCGCATGGCATAGAGTATGGATACAGGAGGGATGAAGAGTTGGAACAGTAATGCAGCCTATGCTAACATGAGAAAATATCTGACATACTACTTA
This sequence comes from Nyctereutes procyonoides, assembly GCF_905146905.1. Lineage (NCBI taxonomy): Eukaryota > Metazoa > Chordata > Mammalia > Carnivora > Canidae > Nyctereutes > Nyctereutes procyonoides. The sequence goes on along the minus strand of NW_026575136.1, from coordinate 13,422,203 downwards.
GAAACTATTCCTGTTGTGCATATTCTATTATGTGCAGTGCTGTTGAAAATAGTGTCGGCTCACCAAGGTACAATTATGTCACTTTAAGAGAAGGACTTTATAGAAATCATGAATATCTTCTTTAGAACTAGAAGGTATCAGATTACTTGGTATCTCATATTGATTTGATGGACAAATTTTGTGAGAGAGTCGGTTTTAATACTTTTAAGAATAATGAATCTTCTAATCCATTTGGGGCCAAGAATATTAGGAATTAGTGAATTGGCAGGAAAACCATCAGCTCTGTATTATAGAGGTGGTGGGCAGCGTGAACTTCTAAGGAAGCTTTGCCTCCTTTCTCCTTACATTTAGAACTCACACAGCCTGGTTCTGGTGATAAGAATTGTCTTCCTCTGTTACCATGGGAGAGAAGAATATTCACTCCCAAGTGAAACAGCAAGACGATGACAAAGTGAAATCACTTCAGAGGGCAATAACTCTGAGGGGTTGTTGTATATGCAGGAAGAATAAAATGTGTCTCTCAGGATTTGGTGATGATTTTCAAATTTAAATATATTACAAAATAATTTAAGAGCAGTAAACATTCCCTTTCTTGTTTGATAAAATGTTGTAAGTGCCCGAGATGGTTTTGAGTTATAAGCAAGTATTTCTGAATTCTTTTTATGGCTGAGCATTTCTAATGCTTCAGATGTCTGAATATGAACAGAATGCTTATGAGCTTGTTATAAACACCTGAAGAGAGAGGGTTTACAGTGACAACACGTAAGGAATCTTAACAAAGGTGCTAATAGACCGCGATGAGAAACAGCATCCATTTCCAGCAGTGGTGCCCTAGCGGTAGTAGGAGTTCACGGGATCTGACTGGGGTGGCTGCTAACATGTCATCCGTCAAATCTGAGTCACAGTTACCATTATTCACAAGACATTGATTTTTCTCTTGTTGACAGAAGCATTTATCATGTTTATCTCAGGATGGGTCTGATTTAAGCATATGCCGTATACTCTTATTATACTGGAAGTCAAGATCCCTAGGATCGGGGATCTAGTCTTTACTCTTCTGACATCTACCTATGTGACCCGTGGCAAGCCCAGTTTTCAGTTCCTTATCTGTCTAAGGAGAGAATGGAAAAAAAAAAATCATTCCTTAAATCACTTTCAGCTCTACGATTTCTCTAAATCTGTGCTGGCTCAGTGTTCATGGGGCACTCCCTCTGACCTATAGGGGAAATCTTCCTTAGACCTTAATGATTCTTCAAATAATATGTAAATCATAACAGAACTACAATCTATAAATACGTGATAGTGTCATGAACATCCTATAAAATTAGTGTTTTAACCCTTTGGGACAAACATGAACTATATTTCTGTTTGTGAGGAAAATACCGGGAATTTTTTTTATGCTCTTTATACAGTTTGTTGAACTATAGTTCACCCTCTGTAGTGACTGATCACAAGGGGAAAGACTAAAGAGTCATTGAATTTAAAGATCAACTGAATCCTTCCTCATTTCAATGGGATGACAAAGGTAGTAGTTATGTACTATGACTTTCTTTGCTAAAATAGAGAAGAGTATAGTTTGTGTAAGTGGTGTTTAGGGCTGATATAGGAGAATATGCAGGTGGTATGCTATCCAGTTCCAGAGAATGCAGTTCCCCCAGCCTCTGACGTGAATGCACTTTTGTTGTGCAGTGTAATTCCTGTTTCACTGAATGTGGAGGCCCTGCTGGGTAATGGTTGGAAATGGCATTTTCTGTGCACTTGACCTCACCAGACTCTGTTGGGTTGAGGTGGAAGCTGAGCCGGCTTCCTAGCCAGGTAACATGCGATTGTAGAGGTCTCTGACTTAGAAGGGCCTTGTACTTGGTTTGATGCTTTTTTGTCACCATTTTGAAATTCTTAATGAGTTTAAACAAGGAACTCCATATTTTCATTTTGTACTTGATAACCAAACATTATGTAGCTGATACTGAATGGTTGTGGGAGTGGTTTAAGACCGTAATATCAGAAATACAATTTAAGACTGTAAACAGGAAGAAATTATTACTCTTCAACTTCTGACATCCAAGGTAGAATTTTTATGGCAAGGCAACTGGCTCAAAGGCCAGGCTTTCTTTCTTGAGATAGTAAAATATTTTTCTATTTTCCTTTAGTATATCAAAGACCAAACCTGCAGGAGTCAGATTATACAGTCTCTCCATAAATATAGAGGAAATACCTTTTTCACAAATGTTAATTGTCAATGTTTAAAACTATTTTATTTTTTAGTGTAAGTGGAAACTTACCTGGACCAGTGAATACCTTGTGTTTGCCTTTGGCACAAATTTACATGGACTTATGCTTTTGCCATTTGGCCTACTCGAATCAATCCACAGATGTCAAACCAAATAAAAAAATTTCCCGTATGATTCTTATTAAAAATATAAGTAAGTATAACTTTTACATGTGTACAAAGAAACCAAAATCCATTTTCTTGGTTAGCTTGAACATTTTCCTTGATTTATTTTTTACCTGAAATAACTATATTTTTAAAAATTTTTGTAAAGATTTTATTTATTTATTTATTCATTCATTCATTCATTCATTCATTCATTCGTGAGAGACCCAGAGAGATGCAGAGACACAAGCAGAGGTAGAAGCAGGCTCCCTGCGGGGAGCCTGATGCAGGACTCGATCCCAGGACCCCAGGATCATGCCCTGAGCCAAAGGCAGACACTCAACCGCTGAGCTACTCAGGCGTCCCTAATATCCTGCTGTTATACTTAAAACATTGAAGGGTAACCCAAAGAAAAGTTAATATATTCTCCTAAGGCTTAGAAGAGCTGATGAACACTGAGTAATAATGTATAGAATTGTGGAATCACTATATTGTACACCTGAAACTAATATAACACTATGTGTTAATTATACTGGAATTAAAATTTAAAAACTTAATAATAAAAAAAAGGTTAACTAGAGTGGTTTCCCAGGGCTTTCCCAGAATACATGTTTTTATGTATGAGTGTGTGCTTGTTGAAGAGAGAGTAAGAAATAATTCCTACTTTGTGGGAACAAATGATATAGCAAATGACCATGATCTTGAAGGGCATTGACCTGAAAATACACTGAGTTAATACCATATTAATATAAGTTTTCAGCTTTGTTAGTGAGTAAATGAAGAGATCCATTCCCTAGGGTTTTAGTTCTGGCTAAATTGCTATCCTTTCATTGCAGAATGCTTGATTCAGAATGTTTGGAAAGATCTGAGTACTCCCTAGACAGTGAGTTCCTGAGAACTTGGAGATATAGCCTAAAGAAAAGTGAATCTTTTCTTCTTTCTAAGTTTTAGAATGGCTACAATTAAGTCTAACTGCACTTAGTTACCTGGAAAACTTGAATTACTTGCTCCACTTTAATTCATGCAAAGTCTTCAAAAATTAATTTGCCTTTTGATTAGTAGCATTATTATTAATTTTCAGGGCCTGCCCTTTTTTGCTATTGGTTCTATGCTTCTCTGACATTGGGAAAATATATTGACCAGATCACATTTTAAAACACCTCCTTGCCAGTATAGAGAAGAAAGGAGGTATAGTATTCCATTTATGTTTTAGCATAAGGAGTTCTATAAAAATAACATTTTTCAGTGGTTTAATCCATGAGACAGAAATGGTTGTGTACCACTTTATGGGGGAAGGGTACATATCTACATATCTTAAATTGCCTAACCAATTGTTGTGGAGTATTTGACTATTTGCTTCCATCCTAGGGAAAAAAATACTGTCAAAATAAATAATACAGGGTAATGTAACATAATTTCTCAAATATTTCAGAATCAGACTAAAGCATGCTATGTAATAGGACTTGTTTTTAAGTATTTGGTTTTTCTCATTTTATTTTCTTTGTAGGATATATTTTTAAAAATATTTTATTTATCTATTCATTCCAGAGAGAGCAGGAGGTGGGGTGGGGATGCAGAGAGACAGAGGAGCAGGTTTCCTGCTGAGCCCAACATGCTGCTTGATCCCAGGATCCCAGGGTCATGACATGAGCTGAAGACCAATGCTTAACCTAATGAGCTACCCACATGCCCCATAGAATAATAGATTATTTTTATTTATTCATGAGAGACACACAGAGAGAAGCAGAGACACAGGCAGAAGGAGAAGCAGGCTCCCTGTGGGGAGCCCAATGTGGGACTCCATCCCAGGACCTTGGGATCACGCCCTGAACCAAAGGCAGATGCTCAACCACTGAACCACCCAGGCTTCCTGATAACAGATTATTTTTAAATAAGATTTTACTGTCTAGACGCTACAATTTGTTTCAAAACCTAAAACAAGCTTCCTTGTATGTGAAAGTCATCTTTTTCATTTTACATGTAAGGAAGATGCAAACAGGTAAGCAGAGAGTTTTGCCTGTATCTATTCCAGACAGATAGTACATTTAATGACCACTCTCTAAGCTGAATATCATCACTTTGGCCCCATTTCTGGAAGCAGCATGAGAGGTGGGCATGTCAGACTTCTGCCCCTTTCCACTTGATGGAACACTGAGATGCCTTGAATTTTACACTATGTGTAAGACCATATTGCCTACCATTAGGGTCATAGAGCTGAAACATCAGGAAGCTAAGAGAGTAAAATAACTAAATTTGACTTAAAGATAACAAAAATTTTTATTTTGATAAAAAATGAAAACTACCACCATAAGTGCTTTTACTTATTGTCTTCAGGCTGTGTTTGAACAAAGGAGTATTGCAAATTAGAAATCCACAGTTCCTTTCCCTGTTCTGGCTTTAATAAACCATATGGTCCCAGCCAATCATTTATTCTTGAGTAATCTTCATTCTTTAGTCTTGTTTCTTCTGGAAAAAAAAATCCTAAAACATATCATGATTTCTATCTGAATGTCCAGAAGTGGGATGCCTAGGTGGCTCAGTCAGTTAGGTGTCTGCCTTCAGCTCAGTGTCTGGGTCCCTGCTCAGCAAGGAGTCTGCTTCTCCCTCTCCCTCTCACCCTTCCCCCTGCTTGTGTTTCTCTCTCTCTCAAATAAATAAAATCTTAAAAAAAAAAAAGAATGTCCAGAAATGATAATCTCTAGTACTGGTGAGACTGTGAAGAAAGAAAGATTCTTATTCACTCTCAGTTGGACTAAAAACAACCTTCTTAGAAAGTTATCTGATAGAACTAATAAAAATTTTAAATATATATGCTCATCTGAGCAGCAATTACACTTCTAACTACTTATTTACTAGATATAAAAATACCAGTATTTGGGCAGCCCGGGTGGCTCAGCAGTTTAGCACCACCTTCAGCCCGGGGTGTGATCCTGGAGACCCAGGATCGAGTCTCACGTCGGGCTCCCCGCATGGAGCCTGCTTCTCCCTCTGCCTGTGTCTCTGCCTCTCTCTCTCCGTGTGTCTCTCATGAATAAATAAATAAAATCTTTAAAAAAAAGACCAGTATTAAAAGACACATGTAAAAGAAATTTGTCACGTGGTTTTTGCCACCAAGAACTAGAGACAGACTCAATTATTGTCATAACTGGATAATTGAACAAATTAGGTAGTTCATATTCTGGCTACTATGCATCTTTTGAAAGGAATAGACATAGATCTATACAAATTGACTTGCAAAGATGTCTATGATGCATTTATAAAGTGAAAAAGCAGTTTACAAAATACAAAATAGTATCCTCTCATTTGATATTAAATACTTATATTTATGTATGTCTTATATCTGTGTTTAAATAAGAAAAATATGAATGAATTAGTGGTAGATAAATCAAAGAAAAAATATTACTTTTTCTCAAGATGTATCAGTACTCTTCGTATATTTGCAAGAACCATATTACCTTTTTTAAAGAAACATATTAGTTTTTTTATTTTTTTTTTAAATTTTTATTTATTTTATGATAGTCACACACACACACACACACACACACAGAGAGAGAGAGAGAGAGAGAGAGAGAGAGAGAGAGAGAGAGAGAAAGAGGCAGAGACATAGGCAGAGGGAGAAGCAGGCTCCAAGCACCGGGAGCCGGACGTGGGATTCGATCCGGGGTCTCCAGAATCGCGCCCTGGGCCAAAGGCAGGCGCCAAACCGCTGCGCCACCCAGGGATCCCAAACATATTAGTTTTAATGAATAATATTTTTCCAATATTTTATTATGATATGCATCGAACATACAGCAAAGCTGAAATACTTTGACATTATGCACCCATGTGCATACCTCTTGAATTCTATCCTGTTAACATTTACTATACTTGCTTTATCATATGTCTACCCATTTGCCTATTTTTCTATCCATTCTTCATTCCATTTTATTTTCTTGATGGATTTCAAAGTGAATTACACCCATCAGTCTATTTTCTCTTAAATTCTTCACCTTGTATAATAATGACATTTTTATCTAAATTTAAATACATTTTAAACAAAGTTGTCCTGGAGCTCTGGCTATGGCCCCACACACTAGGTATCTTGGATCCTTCCTTCCTGCCCCTAAGATAACAGATTTTCCTGGGGGTCTACAAAATAAACTGCAATTTGGTATTGAAGTTTGAGTGTAGGATCTTAGAAGTATTAGAAAAATGAATACTCTTTCCTATGCTCTTTGGGGATCCATAGACTGTCATATCTCTTAATAAATGTTCTTTGGAACTCAATGTAAATTAAATTTGCATTGTGAAAATGTAAACCAGAGATGTCTGAGGAGATTTCAGGCTTATGGAAACATAGAAAGTGTACTGCTCATGAAATAAACCCGATAGAGAGAGACAAATACTATATGGTATCACTTATATGTGGAATCTTAAGGAAAAAAAGTCAAACTCACGGAAGCAGAATAGAAATGTGGTTTCCAGGGGTTAGGGATGGAGAAATAGGGAGAAGTTGATTAAAAAGGTGCAAACTTTCAGCTATAAGACAAATAAGGCCTAACGATCTAATGTAAACACATAGTGACTATAGTTGGAAAATTGAAATTAGCCAAGAGAATAGAACTTAAATGTTTCCCTCTCTCTCTCTCTCTCTCTCTCTCTCTCACACACACACACACACACACACACACACACACACACTTGTATGTACAGTGATGTGTTAATGAACTAGGTGGGGAACCCTTTCACAATGTATGTGTAGATCAAATCACCACAATGTACACTTCAAACATCTTACAGTTTTATATTCCCATTAATACTTCAATGAAGCTAAAATTTTTTAAAGCTAATTTTTTTAAAAAAGAGTGTTTTGCATAGCATTCACTTGACAAAAATAGAATCCATTCTATCTGAGCAGACAAGGAGTTAATTACATGACATCATGTGACCTATAGAACCACCGCGCGGGCTGAAGAAAACCCTTACGTCGAGATTCCAGGGAGCATTTCCAAATCCATGTGACAGAACTAGGCCGGGGAAGGTGTCGCCTCTGCCACGATCAGAAACTTCATCATACAATCAGAAAGATGTCATCATGACCGCTGGTTCCAGAATGATACCTCAGCCTTTGCTAGGAATCTGCCAAAGGAGGAAACTACCTGTGGAATCAGGAAATCACTGCTGTAATTGCCTCATTCCAGAACCAGGCTGCCTTTGCCATGTTCTATATCAGCAACATGGAGAGTTCTTTTCCTAAAATAATTCAGTATCCAGAGTAAGATGATAATATGAAGTCTTACTACAAGGAACTGTAGGAAATGTTTTATGAAAAACGTTGTTGTTGACTAAAATAATCAATTTTTTCTTCTTGAGTACATGGCTAGACTATGTTTTTCAGTCTCCTCTGTAGTTATATGTAGCTGTGTGTCTGTGTTCTTGCCTAGAGAACATAAGCGGAAACAACATACACCTTAAGACAATGGTCATACCTTGTCCACATTTTTTTCTTTTCATTGTTGACTAGAACCTGACCCAGCTTCAACTATGCTGATGACAGTGCCAAGGGATGTAGAGCTACATTGCTAGCCTGGGTTTCTGGAGGACTTTGTGAGCAGAGTCCATTTAACCACTTTGGATGATTACATAAGTGAGAAAAAAAAAACTTGAATCTTCTTTAAGTCACTGGATTATTGTTTGGTCTTTCGATTATAACGTTCAGTCCTACCCTACATAATGCATGTGGGTTTTAACTCATTAGCTTCTGTCTGTATGTGGACATGTTGATAGAGTTAATGTTGATCCAGACAATTCATATTGCCCTCCAAAACAGGAATTCTCCCTCTCCCTTCAAAAACACACCCTTACTCTTGTCTTCTCCCCTATCTCTCATCACATACAACCAAACACACACACACACACACACACACACACACACACACACAGATTCATTGTTGAATCATTAGTGCCTAACACAGAACCTAGTATATCCTAGATGTTCAACAAATATTTGGTTGATGAATAAATAAAAGTATCCTCAAAATTTGAGAAACCGCATGGGGTCAGTTTAAACTATTGTCTTTGACATAGTTCAGTGGGAAGTGTGGTTTGAAGCTTGGAAAGGATTTCAACATATAGAGATGGGGTATAGGGCATTCTGGGTGGCAGACAAGAATGCCTGAAGTATGGCAGCACAGATGGGTGAGGGGAGCTGTGAGCTTGCCCTTATATATGGTGGGAAGGCTAAAGAGAAGGGGTTTGGAATTGAGGTTAGATTCTGATTGGATAAATTCTTGAATTCTCTGCTGGGGTAGTAGTAATTCTGTAAGCTAAGAAGACATTAAAGGCTTATTTTGTCTCTGTCTTTGATTTTTGCTTAGCATTGTACTGATATGCTTGGCTCTCTGTCTGTTGGAAAACAAAGTGCTGGCAGTGTGAAAGAAAAGATTGGAGGTGAGAGAGACAGAGACTACTTTAATTGCCCAGGAAGGAACCATGGATGTTTAAATTAGGCAGAGGTGAAAAACAGATTTGAGGGATACTTTGGAGATAAGATTAAAAGGACCAGGTGACTTCTTAGATGATGAAGGGAATGACTCTCTTGTTTCTAGATTGAGATGACAATACTATTTTGACTTAAGATAGGAAATTTTAAAAAAGGAAATAAAATAGGATGAATTAAAATTTGTCTTTCATACTGTTAAAGTCATGGAAATGTTATGTAGCTACATGGAAATATCCATTTACAAAGTCAAGAGACAGATTAGGATACCTGTGATTGTAGTTGGAAGCCATGTACAGAAGAGGTTAGTATTTCTCAAGTCGTGATCTGAGAACTTGTGCATCTGAGATACTTGTCTTGAGGTGCTTGTAAAAATGAAGATTCCTGGGCCTTATTGCAGAGTACTCAATCAGATTCTCTGGAGGATGGGTTCCAGGAATCTGTTTTCTAAAAATATTCTTGGGTTATTTTAATGCTTCACAGTTTTTGAGAGCCATGGGTAAAGGTAAACTAAAGCCTAATGGTATATAGGATTATCTGGGAGAAAGGGAAGAGTAAGGAAGGAGTACAGGGCAGGGAATAGATGAGAATGGTACTGGATTGAGAAATGCAGAGTTTTAAAAAAATCTGTTCAAAGAGGAAAACAGAGAAGAGATTCCTGAGAACATGGAGAAGTAGCAGTGGGAAAGGAAATGTTTCAGGGAGGTGAGGTTGCTGGGAGGCTCTAGGGAGCAACATCTGTGAAGAGTCCACCTAGAATGAAGGGGGGGTGGATAGTGGTCCTGCCGATGTATTGGCCATCACTGACCCCTGAGACACTAGTTTCAGTAAACTGACGAGAGTGGAATAATATGACACCAGCAAAGCACTGAAGGAACTGAGAATCAAGAGATAGACTATGTTGATATTGTTTATAACTCAATGTAATTTCTATTTCAAATTCTCATGGAAGAGAAAATGTCATATTAGGGATTTCTCCTCGTACCTCTTTCTCCCAGGATGTGTGACCTCCACTTTGTGCTCAGGTGGGTCCAGGCGGGTAATTGCTGAAATGTCTCTCAGTCCATCTTTAAGGGTCTTCTGATCCGGCAGCTTTCTCTCTCCTTCTGGTCATACTCAAGCTGGGGAGGCTGTGGGGCAGGCATAGCCTGTGGAGTACATAGTTGCACCAAACACACATCTTGTCTTGGAGTAAAGCCTTATTTTGGGGTTTGCTCTGTTTTTTTAAAAGATTTTTTAATAATTAATTAATTAATTAATTAATTAATTAATGGAGACACAGAGAGAGGCAGAGACACAGGCAGAGGGAGAAGCAGGCTCCCTGGAGGGAGTCCGATGTGGGACTTGATCCATGGAACCCAGGATCACGCCGTGGGCCAAAGGCAGATGTTCAACTGCTGAGCCACGCATTTACTCTTGAGCATCACATACCCATCTTGGAGTTCTGTTTTGTACCAGGGGTATGATGAGACACTTTTTAGACACCAGTCCCAGAGCGCCTGCTGCTTCCCTGGGAACCCTCTATTTTTTGCTTATCTGGGGTGTGGTGAAAAATATAGATGAAACTGAGGAGAAAATTGCAGTTCAGAGAATTAAGCTACCTTGTATAAAATTCTGTATGTGGCTAATGAGTGGTGGGGTGATCTGACCACTCATGTTGCCATCTTCCTATTTGGGGCAACGAATATGCCAGGGGAGAAAAACAGATGGCTGTTTGTTATCTGACAATAATCGATGGCAAGGTCTTGGATAAATTAGGAGAGGATAGGATTAAGAGTATAGCTGGAGGAATTAATTAAAGACATTTAGTAAATGGGATGTAAGAAATTCAAGCAGAAGTATTTCAGGCAAAAGATTATAAACATATGGAATCAGATAATAAAGCTAACTGAATCAGTGTGCAGACAAAGTAATTAGTTAAAGAAAGACATCTGGAAGAGGAGAGAAATAAGAGAAGCAGAGGAAATAAAAGGTAGGGTTGAGATCAACTAGAGTATGTTGGTAAAGTCAGATGATGTTTTTCTTCTCCTTTGCCTTACATATATTATGTTTTTCTTAGCCACAATCCCAAATATTACACAATTCAACATGTTATATTTGTTTCTGGAAATATCTAGGAGCTATGTAAATACATCTGCTGAAACAAATGATTCAAAGAAGATGAGTGCTTTTCATGGCTAACTTAGATGTGTCTAGCTTCCCACAAAAGTCTAGATCTTATGTTTGTGATTACATATTTTGGGCCACAAATATAATAAAAATGGCTATTTAACCGAGTTTTCCATAGCAGTAGGAAACACTATCCAGTAAAATGCCACTACAAATATCTTTCATCATGTTAAGGCATGGAATAAGGCAATTTTGATGATGAGGGATTGAGGTGCATTATCCTTTTGTTTTTTGTTACTCTGGGAGGTAATCGCATCTGTATGAATGATGAGAATATCTCATTTTACATGGATTCTTCTCATCTCCGTTTGAAGTGTGTAATTTTAGTCTATGGAATGTCTTTAGTCATAGCCTGCCCTGCATCCTGGCGTAGATGGCTGCTGATGTGATGTGCCTGGGAGGAAGCACCTAAGAAAGGCCTGCACCCCTTCCCCCAAACATTCTCTCCTCTAGCTGGCTGGATTTCAGAATCACTGATTGCTGTCATTTTCCCAATGGACAAGAGACAGCAAGTGAAGATTTTGCGATAAAATATATCCTGTTTGCACTTGATGGGATGAGCTCTGGTGTTACACTGTTCAGCAAATCAAATTTAAATTTAAAAAATGTAAAAAAAAATGTATCCTCTCTGCCTTGTTTATGAATCTATTGTTGACTCAGAAGTAAATTGGGATACCAAGTCCTTGGATGGGAGCTTGTACGGCTAAATTTTCTTTGGCACAAAAGAGAGCAATAATCACTCTGATCAGAGAAACAGGGTTAGATCAAAGGGATCTGTGGTGGTGAGCTCTGTAATTTCCAAGGCTTACAATAAAGTATGTGTGGTACAAAAGGCTATGACTGTGAGCAAGCCATTGTCCCTAGATTGGTTTCTGAGGAAAATGATCTGCTCAAAGTATCCTTTAATGTGGATCAACACTAGATTGTGTTCTCTTTAACCTCTCAAAAACTGGATAGCTTAGGAGAACCAAGAGGACTTCAGAGTCACGTTATTGACATATATATATTCAAGGGGTATTGAGCAATTACTAAGTGCCGGACTCTATGCTAGGTAGTGAAAACATAAAAACAAAAAAGCTGACATTTCAGTCTTTGAAAATCTCAGCATTTAGTGGGAAAAGAAGGATATACAAACCCCCAAAATAATCTTAAAAATAAAATAATAAAATAAAGTCTTATAAGTAATAGCACAGACTACCTATACAAAGTACTATGGAAGCTCAGAATAAAGGGTAACTTTTCCTAGGTGGAATTCAGAAAGATTCAGAGAAATTAATTTCCGTTGGGTGAGTTTAATTTTTCAAAGGAGCAGAGAGTGAGGAACATTCTAGGAAAAGAGAGAAAAAGCTCATTAAGATAGTGGTACTGCAGTGGACTGAACTTTTGTGTTGCTCTGAAATTCATGTTAATCCCTAAAGTGATGGTATGTGAAGGGGAGGTCTTTAGGAGGTAATGAGGTCATGAATGTGGAGCCCTTCTGATGGGATTAGTGCCCTTACAAGAAGAGATGAGAGATAATTGCTTCTTCTCTCGCCCTCTGCTCTTTGCCATGTGAAGATGTAGCAAGAAATGACCGTTTACAAACTAGGAAGTGCCCTCACCATATACCGGATCTGTGGGTTCCTTGACCTTGGACTTCCTAGCCTCCAGAATCATAGGAAATAAATGTCTGTTGTTTAAGCCTCCTAGTCTATGGTATCTCATTATAACAGTCTGAGCTGATTAAGACAAGGAACCCATCAGACTGGATGGCATAAATCCCAGGCGTTAGTTGTCACTATAAGCAAGGGCTGAGAGATGGCCACACTCAGCAGATAAATTTCACAAAAGGCTGAAACATGAAGAATCTTCCAGGGAGGATGGCCCGAAATTAACAGGGGTCCTACCCATCATGAAGGCATTGGGAAACCTGGTGTATGAGCAGCTGGCATGGGAGAAAAGATGCTGATAAAAAAAGATAGGAAAGGCCAATAAAAATAAATTTTGCCTTCTTAATAACTTTTCTTAGTATCAGTCCTAATCAACTTCAGCCCACAAGAGCACATGTATCCAAATCAGGATGACATTAAAAATATGGAAAGTTCAAAATCAATACCCATGGCTCTAATAAAGAGCTGAACTCAGCATGTACCATAGAGGGTGTCAAGATGTAACTTCAGGCCTTTTAAATTCTGCAAAGTGATGAGCTTTGAAAGCATGCTGTGTCTGCTCCAGAATTTCAAGTAACTGTTGTAAAAAGTCAGAGAATACTCCTGGCACTCCAGTTGCCTAATTTCTCACAGACAGTGTTAGTTTGTGAAGCCATGTGTGTGGGGATATATATATATACACACATACATATTTGCTTGCTTTGAGCTTTTTGGATTGTATCCGCCTTATAGACATGAAAGGTCACATTGAGGTCACAGAGATTTTGTCTTAGGAAAGCAGCCACTGACTCTGGACTGGCTCTCAGAGAACATCTCAACAGTAACACACTTTCAGGGGGTTGTGAGGGATCATGAAAATATGCCCCGAAAGCCCTGAAATCTCTGTTTCAAAAGTGCTGTTTGGATGCCAGAAGTAATGCTGCATTTCTCAGAATTAACAGAATTGCTAGACGCTTCTCTAAGATAATAGGTAGGTGTGAACTTTTTGTAATTAAAAAAATCTTAACATGAGAATTTGGCTACGTATGTGGAAAGCAAATGCTGGATCAAACAGTAGTTTCGTGAGAGGTGAAGGGACTCTCCAGGTAGACAGCAGGAAGCAGCCTTCTTGTTCAGAGAGGCAGAGAAGAGTCTGTATCACAGTGTCCTGCTTTCTGAATGACACAATTTCTATATCCCCTAAATATAAAGAGAACTTTTGATGAAACTATCATGGAATCAATCTTAGTGTCTGATAAAGGGATGTCTTGCTTCACTGAGCACTTTGAGGAAGAGAGGACCCTCCAGAGCCCTAGAAGCTATACCATGAGGGCCAGGTCTCATTCCCAAATCTGTGCAGAACCCCGAGGATGGCCAAGGCCCAGTTCTGGAGACTGGGGAGAGAATACCTGAAGAGTGAAAGCAAACTGCTCCCAGGTGACTGAGGACCGTGACAGGTTTCTGAGGCACATGTCAATGTGTGGTGTTTCAGATGCTTTGCATATATCAACTTGATTCATCTTCACCCAGTCATATGAGGTAGGTGCTATTAGTATCACTCATTATGGAGATAATTTTCCCAAGGTCACACAACAAGTATTGGTGGTGGTGGCGTTTGAAACCAGGTAGTGACTCCAAGGCAGGTGACTTTCACCACCTTGCAGTACATACATGCATACGGGCAGTATGTTTCTATTTCCTTCACCTATAGAGTAAGAACAGGGCCATTCAAATGGTCTACCAAAAGTCTAAAGTGGATCAACTGAGTGATCATATCTTCTGTGAGTTTAATATAAGGGCTTCTAGAAGTCTCTAGGGTATCAGAAGGATTTTGACAGCAAGGAGGGCCTTGAGTGCCAGAGTGAAGTGGTTATGTTAAGTTGGGTGGGCTCTTGGAAAAGAGCAGCAGAGGAACAATAGGGACGTCAGCTGAAAGCTCAGCAGGGGGCACTGTAAAGCGTGGGTGAACAAGAACCGTCCAGGTGGCTCCTGGAGGGATCTCTATTCAAAAACATAGTCCTTTTCCCACTTCCCCTGTATTAAATGGGCTTCTCCAGAGAAACAGAATCAGTAAGATTTATAAAATTTTAATTTTATTTCAATATGTTTACAATATATGCTGTGTAAATATATTTTATATATATGAAGAATATTTGTTATGATGAATTGGTTCACATGATTATGGAAGCTGAGAACTCCCACAACCTACCGTCTGCAAGATGGAGACCCAGGAAGACTGTGGTGTAATTCGGTCCGAGTTCAAAGACCTGAGAACCGGGGAGCCAATAGTTTAAATCCTTAGTGCTGGAGAAAATGAGAGATGTCCCAACTCAAACAGGGAGACAGGAAGCAAAAACAGGCTAATTTCTCTATTTGCCACCTATTTTTTTTTCCTATTCACATCCTTAGCCGATGGAATAATGCCCATTCACACTGGGGAGGGCATGCTACTTTACTGAATCCAATTCAAATGCTTATCTCATCCAGAAGCGCTCTCCTACACACATCCAGAGGTAATGTTTAATGTGCATATCCTGTGGCCGGTCGAGTCGATACATAAAATTAACCATCACTACATTCTAAGCTGCCGAAAGATGAGGACCACGTCAGAATGTTCCCCGTGCCCTTCCCTGTGGGCCAGGTGGGTTGACTTTCCTTCTATGTAAGTTTGCCAAAGACAAAACCTAGTAATCCCAACCACCTGCCACTTAGGTCGTCATTTATTTTTTGCATCCTTGTCACAACAGGATACCAGTTATGTCAAGGGAAGATCAGGGGCCAGCTGTGTCCTCAGCAGACTGCGCAGGATGCGCAGGGCATCCCCTCCTTCCCATCACTGCTGCATTATCACTGCTGCTCTGATACCTAAATTGCAACCAGGAAAGTGACATCATTGACTGGTGCTTTGTTAGTGAGAACCCAAACTGCAGACACCCCAACTCCATTCTTCACTCCATGTTTCCAGTTTTTTTGGAGTTCACTCCAAATGACTTCTGTCTACTTATTCATTGGTAAGAATGGGATAATATGCATCATCTTAATTCTAATGAGCAAGGATGGAGGCCAAGTCGGCTCTCTTCTGAATTAAAGTCAGAATGGAAATCCAGGGGCTGGTTGCTGTCGCCGTTTTATTAGTTGCTGTCACAAGTAGGCAGAGGAGGAAGCAGGAAATAAAGGTTACATGAATTATTCAATGACCGGAGGACTTAGGAGAACATTACAGCCGTCAGCTTTATCACTTTCATTGATAATCTCCCCAATATCAATGAGTCTGAGAGTTAGGGTTGATTTTTTGTTTATAAAGACTATTCGCAGGGCAGGGGTTACCGAATGAAAGTACTCCTACAGGCCCTGACAATGGCAAGTTGCCAAATGGTGAGGCTATGTGCATGCCGGGAATTTAAAACATTCCTTATAGACTCTTACTAAAAAAATGAGAAACTGAAGACACAGAGGCAAATTAAGAGCTTGTGCCAGTAAATACCAGCTCGTACAGGGATGACAACTGTGAGCTTGGAAAGGAAGAAGCAAATGTGAAGATGCTCATTGAGACAGAGCAGGCAAGATTTGGCAAGTGGTGTAACGCTGAAATGAAAGGATTAAAGGATGCAAAGATGATTCTAACATTTTGAGCCAGGAGAAGATGATAACTTTGATAAGAAGTAAAGACCAGAGAAAGAGCAAATTGAGGGGAGAGGGTGCTGACACCCGAATGAGACAGATTAAATTCAAGGTCATGGGGAGAAATCCCGGGACAAACTCCTAGTGGGCCATTGGCAGTGAGACTCTGGACTTGAGAAAGAGATTCTCTCTGTAAGGAAGGTAGGGGGCTTTGGAGAAGTCTTGAGAAGAGCCTGGAGGCGGCCCAGCAGTTTAATCTAGATCATTGGATGCCACAATATTAAAGAGGAAAAGATAATTTAAGCAAGAGGCCAACAACTGCAAATCCTGTAGACAAATAGTGGGATTTGAGGGATAGAAAACTTGTCTGGATTTGATCACACTAAAAGAGGTACCTGTGTGGAGCAGAAGCCAGACTGTAGGGGGGTAAGGAGTAAAACCAAGGCCTCAGAGGCCATACGTAGAGACTAATTTCCAGTAATTTGACAGTGAAGGAGGCTATGATGATTGCCCGATAGGCCAGCCCTACGGAGGGAGAGATTTTAGACAAAGATCTAAACCTAAGAGGATGGGACTATGGATATGAAAAAATAAGAACATTCAAAATGTACTGGAAGAGAGAATTATTCATAAAAATTGCTTTAGAATTGGCATCAAAGCAGTAAGATGAAGAGCAATATTCACAATTAGGGTACAGATGCTTCTTCCTCTGAGTCAGGAGACATGGGATGAAAATGATGGAAGATAACAAAAGAGTTGGCAGGTAAGAAAGGTAATATGAAAAAGTTTGCACTGAACTGTCTCAATCATATCAGTAATAAAAGGAGTCAAAACCTTTTTTTGAGAGTAAAAAAATGCATCTCACACTTTGCAGTAAAGACGGGGGAGTACTCCTCGTAACCACGTCTTTCATTTTCTGTATCCTGAGGCTTTGCCATCAGGGCCTGGCTGACCCTGTAGGGACGGCCTTTCCTGGGGTGAGCTAGTTCCTAGTAAAGATATTCCTAGACGTAGGGGAAAGCCAGGGAGAGTGCTTTTCAAATGCAGACCAACCAATGCAGAGCCCACACACCAGCTGGCTTCATCAGGCTCTTGTCCACCTGCCCTAAGCACCCCAGGGGCAGATACCCCTATGCCTGAGGGCCCCCTGAAATGACTCAGACTAGCTCACCCCAAGACTGTTTACTGTGCCTCTCCTGCACCTTCCTGTAGAAACCACTAGGGAGATTCCTGCTCATAATTTCTCCCTCTCCCTCTGCCTCCTGACTGACTGGTTTCTCCTCCCTTCCTGTGTGACCCTCTGAGGACCTAGGTGCTCAAACCATCTTTTCAATGGAAATATCATCTGATCTCTTAGCCTTGCCATACCTGAATCATAAAACCAGCTTAAAAAAAAATACATTGTCAGGGCGTGTGGGTGGCTCAGTTGGTTCAACATCAGACTCTTAGTTTTGGTTCAGGTCTTGACCTCAGGCTGCGTGCTGGGCATGGAACCTGCTTGAGATTCTCTCTCTCCCCCTCCCTTCCCACTGTCCCTCTCCCTGCCCCTCACTCTGAAGATGCTCTCTTTAAAAACAAAACAAAACCAAACCTGGTAGTTGTGTACATTATGCTAATAGTTGATACACTTAAGTTACGAAGCAGGTAGGTTTATTTATTTATTTTTATTTTTTTTTAATTTTATTTATTTATTTATTTTGTAGGTTTAAATAGCATAAGGAATAATTGTTCTCCAATTTCAGTTTTAAGAATTATCTTATATCCTTGTGGACATCTTCTGGTTGTTTGAGCAATCGCAAATAACATCAATTTGAGATGAAACTTAAATATGTATTTTTAAATGCAGGAGTTGCTGCATGTGCCAAGTTGGAAAATATCCACGTAAACCATGTGTCGCAGCTGTAGGGTTTGCAAAGAGAATCGTCGGACTAATGGTAACAAGAAGCTGCATGTGACTTACTACATAAAGTAGGACATCATCTCCACCAAACCTCCTGGGTACAGTTGAGTGAGGAGGCCATCCGCGGGCCTCTCAAATTACAGCAACATCCTTTCTGTCCGCTTCCATTTGCTCTTAATTCGTGGCACCAGCACCATTTTGAAAGCAATTTTCTTTTTGATGGATTGAAACACAAACTTGTTTCACACCGATCTTGAGTAAGGGTTTAGGGCTGTCACTTTTCTGTTGCATCTGCCATCATCGACTGGCTGTCTTAGACCCGAACTAGCAGGATAAGATGTACGCATGCAGCAAGGGACGAGCTTGAGACTGAACTGAACCATCACTTGCTGTTCTGTGCATGGTAACAGCAAGGACGCGGCCAAGCCATTTATACAATCAGCCTATTATATTACATTACGTGTATTCCCTGTCTCCTCTGAGTAGCTTTGTCATAATGGAGACTTTTATAATTATATAATTACTGGTTACTTTAAAATTTTGTACCAATTACACAAAAGCTCTAATTGGAAGGTTAATGGTTAATGGGGTGACTCAGCTTGTAGCAATTTTCTACTTTGAAGCTATATGGGTGAGACACAGCATCTAAACTTTCTACTTTAGCCTCACTCATGACTTTTATGATCCTGATTATTTTGATATTAGTAGATTTGCTATTTATTTACCTAAATGTCCTAAGGGGTGGATGCTGTGGAGCAATCCATTTAGAAAACCAACAAATGCATTGAGAGAAGAAATACCTTTAGTTTTCACTTTCCAGTGTCAACATCACCCTTCAGTTTCCATGGTTTATAGAAACAATGGTCTCATCTACAAAAAACTCAATACATGTGAATATAGAAAAGAAAGTTTTATAAGGGCTGCTGAGGAAGTATTTGACGCCACAGTTGTGTTGAATCTTTACCATTTCACAAAGAAAAGAATATTACTTATGTATTTTTCTAGGCGAACTTGCATGCTGATTTAGTAAGATTTCGTGTGTAACCCATTAAGCGAATTTTAGTCAAGCGTTCAGTTAGACTTTTGGAAAAGACTGTCATTTTAAGTGTCTGTTATTTCTGTGATTTCTGAAAGCTTCTTTTTACATTTGTAAACTACATGAAAATCACGGGGTCAAACAATGTTGTTTATCTTCTGTTTTGGAATTCTACAAAAACGTTCTGGTTTGAAATTGTAGCTGATTTACGGGGCAGCGCCTCCTGCTATGAGCATCACCATCATTCCCCAGCTAAGCATGAAGCTCTCAAGGTCCTCGTGAAAGCTGTCCTGTATTCTAATTTAGCATACTGCTTTGCTTAACATCTAGAAAGGACTTGAGTCATTCAAGAAAATTTAGAACACGACCTGAATAATTAGGACTTAATTTTTATTCCTGCCTTGGGTGTTTATCTCAAGAAGATGGGTTTTCCTTTGGTTTGGTGATGTGTCCGTCCCCAGATACACAAGTGTAAACACGAGAAGCAAAAATAGAATATATTTGGCATTTAAACTTTATTATTCATCACTCATTTACCTTTTTTTTTTTTTAACCAAACAGAAAATAACACCAGGGTGATAGTCTAGGTGCTGTTCTTTATGGGTCAAAAAAAAAATATTTAAGACACAAAACGTCAGCCTAACACACCCCTAGACTACTTTTTCTGGAAGGCCTTACAATGGAGCAGAGAGAGCAGAGGATTTTAAGGGGAGGCACTGGAAGAGTGACATCCTGACCCTTTGGAAGGACCTTATTTCTTCCAGACCATAAGGATCAATATAGGGAAAAAGCACTTTTCTCTGAGCAAGCAATTCCCTAGGGCAGGTGTGGCCTCGGTCCTGGGGGCCAGCGGGGAGCCTGCACAGCGTGGCCAGGGCCTGGTGGACGCAGCTGGAGGTCATACAGAGGGAGCAGCCTGACTCTCTTCCAAGTAAACTTTTATTTTTGGACGCTGAAACTTGGATTTCGTGTGCCATAAACATCACGTTTAAAATTTTTCTTTCAATCATTTTACCTTTTAACTCACTGGCTGTACAAAAAACAAAAGTGGGGGCGGAGGGAGGAGTGCTGGATTGCACTGTACGAGACCCCTGTGCTCGGTGATAATCGTGTCTTTAAAACCTCCAAACACAGATACTCACATAGACGTAGAGCTATTGACAGATTCTAATGTTATGCTCCTGCCAGGAGAGTCTGTCCTGACGACAGGCCTGTCTTTATTACCACAGGCTTCTGGACGTGTCCAGGCCTCGGCCCAACCATGGCGGTGAGGCAACCGAGGAGCCAGGCTTAACCCAGGGCCCAGGAGCGCCCCAGCCCTGCACTGGGCCTGGGTGTCCCCTAAAGTTTTATTCGTTGTTTATTTGCTGATTTTTAATGCACTAGAGGCACGTGCTGCAGTCCACAACCTCTTTACCTCCCCCTCCCTTGCCCTATTGCCAAAGCCTCCCTCTTGCCCCGTTTATGTCTGTCTTAGGCCTCACAGAACAAAAGGGATTTGGGGTTGATGCAGCTCAGCCAAGAGAGAAAATGGGAAAGAAAAGGGAACCCATGCAGCCAGAAAAGGAGAGATGAAGCAGGTGAAAGAGCTGCGCACAAGAAGGAGGTGGTTTCCACCCCATCAGGAGAGGCTGTGTTGGGGGGTCTGGGGGGCTCAGGAGTTGGGCACCTGCCTTGGGCCCAGGGTGTGACCCCGGGGGCCCGGGATTGAGTCCCATGTGGGGCCTCCTGCATGGGGCCTGCTTCTCCCTGTGCCTGGGTCTCTGCCTCTCTCTCTGGCTCTCTCAGGAATAAATAAATACAATCATGAAAAGAGAGAGAGAGAGTGTGAGTAATGAGAGGTGGATCACACTGCCCCCCCCCACTTTTCTCAAGGCCCCCCTTCTCCCCTTCTCCTGTTTCACCCCCGCGCTCAGTCGCCCATTTCTGGTCCACACCTAATTTCCTGTGTGTCAGAGCCCCTCACGGGCCTCTGGTCCCCTCTGGCCGGCCTCCCTGCAGAATCTGGGCTCCCCTGGGCCTCCGCAGGGGCCCCGCAGGCAGCTCCGGGCACCTCCATCTCTGCCTCTGCAGAAATAGCACCCCTGGGCTCTGGCCGTCCAAAGCCCAGCACTGCTCTGGCACCCCTAATTGGCCCTTTAAGTGCAGAATTTAGCTTTTATCACCTTTTCCCACAGACTCTACTGCCGCGTCTGGGGATTAGAGAACTTGTGTGCATTTGTGGTGCCACTTTCGAACTCAAATGCATGGTCCAGGTATAAGGTTTTTTTTTTTTTTAAACAAATGGACTCACTAAAGAGGAGGATTCCAAATTACTATAAAAATTATGAGGCCTCTAGTAAACATACGCTGTTCGCTGTTCAAAATTTAGAGCATGAATATGAGCAAACAAAAATAAAAAAATCACTGCCAATTCCACTCCTCAGACGTAGTCCCTTAGCATTTCGGCATATCATCCCCCAGGCTTCTGTAGGAGCTAAACATGTGTAGGTTTACACATGTGCATCAGTCACAGTTTGATCAGAGAAGCACAACTATTTGGGGATAGACATAAAATAAGGGATTTGACCTTTCTCAAGCATGACAGCTAAATTCTCTCTCTATGCTGTTGCTTTCCTATCTGGTGCTGGAGTCAGAAGACCTTTATCAAGCTAGATACGATCTCTCAACCTTGATTATTACATTTGCAAAGCAGAAATATTACTTACCTAAGAGGGTTATTCAATATTAATGTCATTATTAAACAAAGTGATAATGTGTTTCATCATAGTTCCTCGTTTGCAGAAAGGACTCAGTCAGTTTTATCAATAATTATTATTAATGATTATTATGTTGGTTACACTTGCCATCATCCAGACGCCGTCTCTGGACTAGTAATGTGGCTTTTTTGATGCTCAGTTCATCACCTGTAAAATGGAGCCTTAATACTTACTTCCAAGTACTATTGTGAGAACTAAATGAGAAAGTGAACCTAAAAATACCTGGGACAGAGTCTTGCGTGAAGAGAGCACCCGGTGAAGGTCTACCGTTCTCCTAACGCCAAGACTGTGTTGGCTTTCATGAGTCGCACTGCCGTGTCGTTGTCTCATGTGGAGCCTTTGTCCTTGACGTCCTCGGAGCGCCACCTGCACTGTGAAATATCTCTGCTATTCTATACCTGAAAAATATTGTTTATCATGCTCAGTATGGGGTTTTATATCTTATCTTTATTCCTTTCCATTGCAACGACTTTCTATTCCATACCTCAGAACACCCAGATTTCTTTCAAGCTTGATTCTGAGTCCAACAGACTATTCTCCCTTAATTTTTCACGCTCCCTACGAATTGAGCTAAGATATTAGGCTGAGTGTTGTAATACTCAGTTTTTGTAAGTAAAAATCGGTTACACATTGGCAGTTGTATATGGTTCAACTGAATGTTTATTATAAAGTTGAATAGAACTAAGGATGTGAATGTGAACTAACTCTTTATTAGTAGTTTTGACCTTTTTTGGGTCATGAGTCTCTGAGACTATTGTGGCACTATTTATTATGAAAAAATAAAAGCTATTTATTTCCTATTGTGGAAATTGCATTGGATATTAATTTCCTTCATGGAGATAGAATACAAAACAAATTTTCTAAAAGAAAAAAGTCCTCTCTTATTTTCAACTTTATTCTTTTTAAAGATTTTTGTTGGGATCCCTGGGTGGCGCAGCGGTTTGGCGCCTGCCTTTGGCCCAGGGCGCGATCCTGGAGACTCGGGATCGAATCCCACGTCGGGCTCCCAGTGCATGGAGCCTGCTTCTCCCTCTGCCTCTCTCTCTCTCTGTCTCTCTCACTGTGTGCCTATCATAAATAAAATAAAAATAAAAATAAATAAATATTTTTGTTTATTTATTCCCGAGAGACACACACACAGAGAGGGGGGGGGGCAGAGGGAGAAGCAGGCTCCATGCAGAGAGCCTGATGCCGGACTCGATCTTGGGACCCCGGGATCACGACCTGAGCCAAAGGCAGACGTCCAACCTCTGAGCCATCCGGGCGGCCTTTATTTTCAACTTTAATGTGAAAAATGGTACTTGCTTAAAAAATTATAGCAATATAAATTGTGTATGAAACTAAAATGTAAACTTAAATCATGTTTAAATTTCAATGAAAACACAGGTATTTTATTTTTTTTGGTTTTGAATATGAAGTAAACATTGTGGAGTGAACTTACATGACTTTGAAAATCTATCTTTTGACAGTCCTTTCTGAGTTTTCATTTCTTTGCCTACAAATGCTGGCAACTCTGACAGACAAATGGTTGGCATAACAAAACAATGCAGTCAGAACTCCCATTACTGGTTCTGCTAGATGAGAGCAGACTTGTTTCAGTGAGCAGCAGAATTTCCAAGGTCTTCAGGTGGGATTTATATCATATCTTGTCCTTTGCTCTCAAGTCAAGGAGATGAACTTTCACGAGGCCTGCGAGTCAGCACAATAAGGATTATGAGTCCACATTTCATTTTTAGGTTATCTGAGGGGAAGGAAGCTTCTAAAAAATTTTGTGGTGTTTCCAAGTGTCTGTAGGTTTTGGTTTGCTTAAAATTCGACAGGACTGTGTTGCTTTTGATTTCAGCCTACAGAATCACTTCCTCCAGCAAAGGGAGGTTTTCGGAGTTGTCTCTCTCCAGTCTTTTGTTCCAGAATGTCTCTTTGGCCAAAAATTCTCATGGTTTTTTAACAGTATTTATAATGCTGACTGTAGGGGCTTAATGGAAAGGTTTACATTATTCTTGTGGCTGAAAATATTTGTCAAGTGAGCCAATTCAGAAAGGCATTGTTCTGTGCCAAATGGTTTTATGAGTGGATTTCTTCTATCAAATAAAAAGAGTAATGGGTGCATGGGGTTTGGGGGGTGGGATCTGTCCTAAGTCAATCAAGCTCATATTATAAAACTCTTTCTTCTATATCATATGAAAGCCTCCATATTCTACTCCTCAGTCTCAGCAAAACTCTTTGGCAAAGTGATTCACTTTCCTGGCAGTAGCCGAATTTTTTAGGCTGTTGACCAAGTCTTTTACATTAATGCATCCTGATGTGCATCAGTAGGTTCATAATTATGGGTGGAATTTATTTCTTTGTTCCTTTTATTATCAATTCACTTGACAAATGTTGCCCAAAGACTCTCAAGGACAAGTATCACGCAGAAGTGACATTTACCTGCCCTTATTTGTTACTTCTCATAGAGAGAGATGAGCATGACTCACCTTTTCAGGACACGGGGATGGCAGAGTTATTATATATCTTATTATAGTACTTGAAAGATGAGTAGGAACATGAGATGCATGTTCCAGATAAAAATCCTTAATTGATAAGACATATGTCATTATTAATAACAAGTTAGTTTGTAAATGATGCATTCACTGTCTTATCATTATTATAAATTATCATGATTATTGGTTAAAATATAACTGTAGCAACTTAGTTCAAAATTTATCCTTTAAATTCCCACGATAAACGACACT
The DNA here is from genome assembly GCF_905146905.1 of Nyctereutes procyonoides. NCBI lineage: Eukaryota > Metazoa > Chordata > Mammalia > Carnivora > Canidae > Nyctereutes > Nyctereutes procyonoides. Next base: position 13,397,506 of record NW_026575136.1, on the reverse strand, counting down.
TAGCCAACCCCTCCGTTGGTTTAGCCTTCACCAAGATAGTTCTTCTTCCATTCTATATTCATTTTTATTTATGATCCCAACTTATATTGTGGTTATATGTCTTGTTCCAAATTCTTTCCCATAGGCCAACCTAATCTTAATATAGTTATTATTTCCATCTGCTTTGTACCTTTATTGGACATCTCCCATTGTAGAATTTATCCTCTTCCCAGACTTCTTCCTCCTACTCGTTCAAATGTATTATTGCCTTCCTTCTAACCGCCCTGAAAAGGACATTGATCAAGACTTCCCTCTGGCCAACTGCCTGTAGGACACTTTCACAAGATAATGTGTACGTGAATCTCCATTCTCAAGTTCAAAGATTTTCTTGAGAATAGCATTTGGTGTATTGTACTCTTAATTATTCTCCCATTAGTAGGTATGTTTCTGTCTAAAAATGATTTTCTCCCATTCGGCATTCCTACCCATGAATGCCTACTATAAATGTGAGTATTACATAAGACCATATTTACTTGTTAGGATCTAAAATTTAATTTTTACTGCTTAAAACATTTTTTCAGTGGGTAGCTTATAAAAATTGGAGAAAATGAGCATTTCTTATTTTCTGTTACTATAAATCTCCAGCATAATCATTTTTATTTATATACATTCTTATTGCCTGCCATAATGTTTCCTTTTCCCTTCGTCCTGAAAATATTACTTTAAAGCTTTCTTAATCAAGTTAGTACATTTCCTGGAACCGTAATTCCCTTGGAATTTTTAAAATGCTCTTTGTCCTTTTTCAGGGGACCAAATTTAATCATTGTAAGAATACCATTTTCAGAAGTTTTAATTCATGGAATCCTTGTGTCCTTTAAAGGAAATCTCACTCAGAACCCTTATATATAAAATACATAAAATTTATAAAATATATAAAAGCAAAATTCTTCTAGTTGAAGGACATATGTGTGTGGGGAAGAAGGCCTTCTCTAGGTGACCCCTCTGTGACTCAAACCCTTTTCAGAGCATAGCTTGAAAACCAGTTTTGTGAGCCATGGTCAAGTTAAGCAAAATCTTTTATTTATTTATTTTTTATGGCAGTTCCTTTCTTCTGTGGATGTTTACTGAGCACCCAGCATTTGCAAAGCACTGTACTATTCATTACTTATATCCTGTTCTCATTTCTCAAGTGATAACCTTTCTAAGGAGAGTAAAGGGAAACACTGTCTACATCTTCAACCATTTAAAAAATCACCAGCTATCTGTTCTGGGTAGCTTTTGGTGATTACATTCTTTCCAAGATAAATAAACACACACGAAAACCAGTTTTTCTCTTTTTGAAGATTCTGGATCTGAAGCATCAAGTTCAAATTCCATTGAACTGGGGACACAAAATGTAGTGAATATAACTGTCACAGAGTGAAACTCAAGTTCTCTAGTTGTATTTCCTTCAGTGACCCAGACCCCAAATGAGAGGACTCTGTGTGCCCTGTACACAGTGCATGTCTTACCTCTGTTACTTTTATTCTGTTGTCCATTCTAATCCACTCTCAATGGACCACTGGCTCACTTTTCTTTGTTCAGTACATTTCTGTCTTTCAAATCTTTAGCCCAGTCAACCAAAAATAGTTTCTTCTTTTGTGCCACAAGACATATGTTTACTTTAAAATCACACATTTGTCTTTTTACTATTTTTTTTAATGTTTTACACCTATCTAGCTACAAGATGATAAATGCCCCAAGGACAGAAGGCGGCACCCTATCTAGGGCTTAACTGCAAGAATCAAGTTAAATTGGGACTTTATCTATTTTAACCAAAGAAATTGGGGAAAATGACAAATGGGTACACAGAAAGAAGAGAAATAAGGCCACAATAGGTATCATGTTTAGGATTTCTGGATAAAATAGTGTGTCTCGATAATAGGGAGAACCATTTCTTTTCTACCAAATACCAACATACTCTATGCACCTCCGGGGGGGCAAAGTTTGGGACCATTGGCAACATAGGCTCAGCACCGCACTGTCCTTCTCTTGGCAGAGGTTAGCCATGTCAGAATCTCAAGAGGAGAGGACGCTGACCAGGATGATTTAGACCAGGACAGGAGGAATGTGGCAAACACTACATGGTCCAGGGGTGATTGTGGCTGATGGACCAGGTCACAAACACATAGGAAAACATTCTAGAGCTGATGGGGCAGATGGAGAAGAATTTGCAGGAGATCACAGATCCTGGTTATCAGATGAGGGCAAGATAGGTGAAATTTGTACTAGTGATTAATTTGCCCTACATCCCCAAACTGGTGGATCCAGAAGTATTAGGGTTACATTTTCTTTATAGAAAATGCAAATCCTTTTAATTTACGATTATTAAAAGACTTTTAAACGCAAACATCCATTAAGACTAAGGTATAAATGACTAATATAGTTGTATACATGCCCTATGTGTCTGTTGCATGTGTGTATGTCTGTACATCTCTCCTCAAGAAGAGATTTTGCTGAAAGAGCAAAACTGGCTGGTCAAAATTGAAAGAAGTCATAGAAAAGAGAAACAGTGGATTTCCTGGGGAATCTAAAGAAAGCAAATGAATTTTGCTTTGGCTTTGATTGTCTATCTTAGTGAGCAATTTATTTAGTATTAACTTAGCACTTTGCCCAATTCTCTACAAAATATAAATTGGCCGGAAGGAAGAAGACATGCTTCAACCCCAAAATTGAAAGTAGTTGTTCTAAAACTATAAAAATAGTGAGTCCACAAGGGTGACTATAAGCAGATGTCTCTGAAAAAAGTGTAAAACCCACAAAAAATCTAATTTCCTTCTATCACTGGAACACTCCCTTTTAGTTTTTAGACTGTCAGCTGTAGACAGCCAGGTGGGCTTGGAGAAACAGCATATATAGATTTTCCATTTTTCTAAGTGCAAGTATTTGGAAGCTGGTAACATCTGAATCATCCCTAAACCATCTTTCACCCAATAATTTTTTTGGATCGAGTTAAGCCAATGTCTGCAATCTACTGCCATTTAAGTTATTTCTGGCCCTAAAGTTTTATTGAACTATGCAGATCATCTTGCATTTCATAATGAAACATCAACTTATTATTGCTGCATTCTTCTCTTTGATTCAGCCGTTTTTGGACACGTTTGGAAGGGACTGACTTAAATCAGTGTTATCTAGGCTCTTAGGTGACTTGTCTGACAAAACATAATCATGAAAAGATGTCTGAGCCAATAAAACCATCTGGGGCTTTCACGTTTTTAAGACTCAAAATCTTTTAGATTTGTGAGTTGTGCCAATACATTTCAAACCATTTGGATTGAACCAGGTAAAAAATGACCTGTATCTAGGTCACTTTTTTAAAATATATATTTTAAGCTACAAATATTTGGATTGGGATATTCTTCTCTGAAGTATCTCTTATTTATAGCTGCACAGCATATGATATTTGCACAATTAAAGCTGATGTTATTTAAACCCCAGGGGAATTAATGCCAATATAAACATATACTAGTCATTTTTAGTGGCATTCTAATTCTAACGGTCAGCAGTTCTTGGAGTTCCTGTTGCTGGGGCCCCAGAAGGGTAACACTGCTTCCTAGTTACCAAGTACTCACCTGAGTTCAGGTGGTGCATAGAGGTACAGATGAGAGGGTATGAACATGCACCTTCAAGGCACCGATTGACTTTGTGTGCTTAATGCTCAGATAATGGGATGGTTACAGCAAGTATTATTGGATGCTGACCAAACAGCCACTCCTCATTTCTTTCTTGCTGATATAGCTCCAGTTCTCTTTGGAGCACAAAGAGAACTCCACAAAGAGAACTCCATCATTTACTCGGAAATTAGACCACAGACTAAGAATTTTAAATTAGACCTTACTGTTTCCTAAGAATTCACTGTGGGAAAGATGAAGGGAAATGTTAAACCAGCCAGTGGCTGGGCATTCATCAAGTCCCATTTCTTGGTATAGACTTTCTTTTGTATCCTGGTACAAGCTAAGACCTCCTCTGAGAATTGCATTGTGGCCAGGGGCGCCTGGGTGGCTCAGTCAGTTAAGTGTCTGACTTCTGATTTTGGCTCAGGTCATGATTGCAGGGTCCTGAGATCGAGCCCCACATTGGGTTCAACGTAGAGTCTGCTGTCCCTCTCCTTCTGCTCCTCCTCCTGCTTCATCTTTCTCCCTCTCATTCTCAAATAAATAAATAAATAAATAAATAAATAAATAAATAAATAAAATCTTAAAACAAACAAACAAACAAAACCATCCTAACTCTGGGAAATGAACAAAGGGTAGTGGAAGGGGAGGTGGGTGGGGGGATGGGGTGACTGGATGACACGCACTGAGAAGGGCACTTGATGGGATGAGCACTGAGTGTTATACTATATGTTGGCAAATTGAATTCAATTTAAAAAATAAAATTAAGTTAAAAATTAAAAATTAAAAACAAATAAGAAAACAAAACAAAACAAAAAACCCCAACAATTGCCTTGTGGCCAATACCAGGGAAGAACTTTGTGGCACTCAAGTAGAAGAAAACAGAAATCCATGGCAGGAGAGGTAAGGAGAGATCTTATAGTGATAATTAAGGAGATTTTTAAAATTATATTTGAATAACATGATTAGATGAATGTGACAGGAGTTGGCCTACATTCTGCCCAATAAGATACTAAGACTCAATTATTTTGTCGAGATTTGAACTTTGCTTCTTCAACTATTGACCTGCAGTGATAGCTGATTATGGAGGGTCTGATTTTGTCCTGATAGGGACTGATAGAAAAAAAAATTGACTTCCACTCTCGAAAAAAGGCCTCTCTCTTTTTTTGCTCTACATTGTCATATCTGCATGGTGTACGTGTGTCCCTGAGATCAGCTAGTCTTTGACCAAGTGGCAGTGCCCAAAGTGGACAAATAGCAAGATGGAGAGTCCAAATTGTTGATGATGTCATATCGGGACTAGAGTCACTCTGCCTCAGGATGTGTTGCTTTATAGGGTAATAAGAATTCCTTAATTGTTTAGGCCACCGTGAATTGAGATTTTTCTAATTTACAGTCAGAAACTCTCCCACCAATACAGTGTTGAATCCAAATTTCTTTGTTGAGTGGAAACAATACCTGGTCTATGTAATGTCTGGTGTGTAGAAAATATGGATCAAATGAGACTAAACACTTCAGGGAGAGAAATTATTTTCTGAAGGAGTGGGTTAAGTATTTGGGATCGTAAGTAAGGAAACATTTACCGCAAGTCAGTGCTGCCTTTATATTAGACAAATGTTTCCAGGCATGTACGGTTTAGGATGTTAGTGTGCATCTCCGTGGAGTCTAACAGCCTAGATTCCAGAGATTGCAGCATCAGTTAAACAGACTTAGTAAATAATAGTGTAAATAAAGTTACATTTCTTTGTGGCAAAACTGCTTGGAGGCTAGACTATGCGTGTACAGCCTTTAGACTATATAACTCACAGTCTTTAGATCGTAGAGCTTAGCCTATAGACTATGCTCAGACAGCCTTGACTTTCCAAAAGGAAACATAATATGCTCCATCCCTCCCCTTAAAAATCAGAATATTTTATCTTCAAAAGATATAAGACAATAAAACCATTAGTTTTCTTCAGTGAAGAGAATGGAAATTATCTAAAGGCACAACATCCGTACCCACTGAGATTACAGAAGTGTATGTTAAGAGGAGCACCCTGTTTTCTGCTCCAACTTCTTCTTTGGTCCTATGTGTTGAGAAAGGAGGTTTCTGGGAGAAGGAGTACATGTGCGTATTCAAAACGCATAACATGGGAAAAAAGATCAGGATGGCTTTTGAGAAGCTCCAGTCTTGGGATACCAAAGAACAGCTAGCATGGAACTGGCTTCAATTTAATTGGAAACAGGACTTGGGAGAACTTTGTAAGGTTCTGGAATTTAAGACTTCCTCATGCCCTTCCTCTTTGTTTTCTTCAAAGCAAAGTTGGCGGTGAGGCGAGGATGCTGAAATACTGTGGCAGAGTTTTAAGAAAGGCAGAAACCAAGGGGCAGGGAGTGTGGGAGCAACTTTGAGGAGGGCTGAACAGGACAAAAGTAGGAAGACGGATTCCATCTGAGGAACTGCCAGCATGCTTCTCAGGGGCAAAGGCCGTGTGCTTCCTGGAAGAGGAGGCATGATGTGATTTCTGGGTTGATCAGTTTTGATACACGAGAAGATGAGAGACAGAAATCTAGATGTCCGGGAACACAGCAGGGATGGAGCGGCTCTGTGCCCACAGCGGTCATCAGGAGCCGTCTGGGAAGGCCGTAGAAGGCCGTAGAAGGCAGCAAAGGAAGGGTCCATCTGCGGCACAGTCACCGCACAGCCCAGGCCCGTCAGGATGGAGGAGGGGACTTCCCAAGGCCTGGGCGTCTCAGCAGTTCTGTTGCTAATTGTGTGACTATGTTGAGGCTAAATCTTTATCCTTCCTGCGTCTTAGGCTCTCAGTCGAGAAATCTCCAGGATTCCGTCCAACGCCTAATGGTCTATGATACCCCCGCTTTCCTTAAAACAGACGTTGGCAAGAGGATTATGAGGGAAAAAAATAAAAAGCAAAGACAAATGGCTATGGGAACACAATTACAAAAATTATCCTGGAGACAGAAAGATTTCTTACGTCTCTGTGCAGACCAGGATTACACTTTAATGATAGAAGCGAGAAGTGATTTGGAGGCTTCTGTGTGCTTGATGAAACAATTTGGGGCCACACAAAAGCACTCCACTTTAGGGTAGATCAGACGTTTCCATGGACGCGCGCGCGCGTGTGTGCACGTGTTTGGACAAGGCGACCTTGGAACTTCAAGATGTCATCCCTTTTACCTTCTGTGTTCTTATCATGGAGATAAAAAATGGAGAGATTGGTTAAGGCTAGGGAAAGGGAAGAGAATCAGCTAATATTCGTGACCGTCTTTGACACGCGACACAGCCTTAGATGTTGGTCTGGGACTGAACCGGACACTGAGACGGTGGATGGATGAATGTCAAGTCACTCCATTAGTCTGACAAAAGAGGGAAAATGTGAATGCAGAGCCGAGGTGCCTGCTGTGGTCTTCCTTGCAACCCCTCCTGATGCTCTCATCGAGTTTTCAATAGAGATTTCATTTTTTTTTTAATTGAGATAAGAACATTGCACGTGAGATCTGTCTTCAACAGAGCGCTGCTAACGACGGGCGTGATGGTGTGCAGCAGATCTCTGGGCTTACTCATCTTCTGTAACTGAAACCTTACATCCCTTGATTAACAATTCCCCTTCCACTAGTCCTCTGGCAACCTCCATTCCATTCTGCTTCTATATGGTATTTATTTGGGGGAGGAATGTTAAACTTTTAATTTGCTTCAATTTTCTCTTCTTTTGACATTTTTAGTCATAGGAGCCAGTACATCCATCTGGGATTAGGTTTAAGGCCACTTGCCACTGGAAGATTCCTTACTGGGGCAGGCCACTTAAAGGCTCCTCAAGTCCTATAGGACCATCTAAAATCTCATCAGTGGCTCCCAGAGCCTGTCACTCAATCCCCCTGCCTTGGCTCCTGTCCCACGCTCCACGTGGACACCAGGAAGTCCCCTGGAGTTCTTCGCATCAGACAGTTCTCGCCTCTATACCTTTTCTTACCCTTTCTCCAGACCAACAGAGCCCTGTACCTCTCATCACCACCTGACTTCTGCATCTTTAGCTTCCAGCTAGTGCATTGTCTGGTGGAACACCGAGGGCTGGACTGGCTGCTGTCCACTGAGTTCAAAATGGACTCTGTGAACCCTCATGGGACCTCGTTCTCTGTATCTGCTGTGCTCTCTTGGTCTGCCCTGGAAAGTGCCTTCATGGAGAACAGGAGCCCTGCCTTTCCCCAGAGCCCTGCGGCAGGGCCAGGCACTGGGCAGGTGTACAGTAGGGAATACTCACTGAAAGGCTGAGTGCTGCTTTGTGTTGTTGCCTTATTTTTACACCATTCACCATTCTGGTTTGAATACCATATCCCACCCATGGCCTGGTAGTCTGTAAGTGGCCAACACTTGATTCGTGGCTTCCATAATTCAATGGTTAACAAATAGGTCTCTTTGAAAGCCATCCCTCCCACTACCTTCTTCTTTATCATTTTGGGATTTTTAAAGCTTTATTAAGGTATAGTTGAGAAAAGTGTAAGATATTTAAAGTAGAGAATGTGAAGATATGGTCTATGTAAACATTGTGAAAGAGTTTCCCCCACCAAGTTAATTAACACATTCATCATCTCACATATTTACCTTTTTTTTTTCCCTTGGTAGGAACATTTAAGTCCTACTTTCCCTGAAAATTTCAATTCTATAATATAATAGTGTCATAGTCACTGGGTTGCACATTAAATTCTCAGACCTTATTCATTTTATAACTGAAAGCTTGTGCCCTTTTACCAACCTCTCCTTATTTCCCCACCCCAATCACTTCTCTACCCTTTTTCTAAGAATTCAATTAAGAAAAAAAAAAGATTTCACATACAAGTGATACCATGCAGTATTTGTCTTTTTCCGTATGGCTTGTTTCACTTAGCATAATGCCCTCCAACGTTGTCACAAATGACAGATTTCTTTGTTGTGTAAGGCTGAATAGTATCCTATTGTATATAGATGCCGCATTTTCTTTATCCGTTTATGAGTTGACAGGCACTTAGGTTGTTTCCATACCTGGGCTGTTATAAGTAATGCTGCTATGAACATGACAGTATATATATATATATATATATATATATATCTTTGACATAACGGTTTTGTTTCCTTTGGATATATACTCAGAAGTGAGATTACTGGATCATACAGTTGTCCCGTGTTTAATTTCTTAGGAGCCTGCATACCGTTTTTCCATAGTGGCTGCATCAGTTTGCATTCCCACTAACATTGCCCAAGGGTTTCCTTTTCTCCACATCTTCACCAGCATTTGTTATCCTTTGCTTTTTGATAATATAACAGGTGTGAGATGATATCTCATTGTGGTTGTGATTTGTATTCCCTTGTTGATGACTGATGTTCTGCACCTTTTCATGTACCTTGTGGATGTATATACAAATTTTCTTTAGGAAAATGTCTATTCAGGTCCTTTGTCCATTTTTATATTGGGTTGTGCACTTATTTATTTGCTCTATGAGTTCCTTGTATATTTTGGATATTAACCCCTTATCAAATAAATATGTGGTTTACAAATATTTCTCTCTCTCTGCATAGGTTGCCTTTTTGTTTTGTTGATGGTTTCCATTGCTATATAGAAACATTTTAGTTTGATATCATCCCACATGTTTCTTTTTGCTTTTGTGGCCTTTATCTTCTTCTGTATGTTTGACTATTTTCGGTCCCTCATGTAAGTGGGATCCATGTTGTTGCTCACTACAAGAGTTCCTTTTTTTTAAGGCTGAATAAATCCATTATATGTATATGTCACATTTTCTTTATTCATTCTCCCATTGATAGACATTTGGTTGTTTCCACATCTTGGCTATTGTGAATAATGCTGCAGTAAACATGGGTCTTCTGGAAGACGGGGATGAACCAGGAAGCATACCTTCACTCTCCTGCCTGTCACACTATTGCTGAAAGTCATTAACACAGAGGCTGTCCATTTTTCTTGGGTCTGCCCATATAAGTAAAGTAGAGACCCTGAACTTGCCCCCTGTGTAATGTTTTGTTCTAAGCCCTTAATGTAACTGAGAGTAAAACAAATGACTTTTTTTTTTTTATGGTTCATACTCTAAGCAACAACCTTCACCCCCAATTAAACAATTTTCTGAAGGAAGAATCCGATTATCCAATCCCAACATCCACTCAATCCAGCTGATAAAATCTATTTTGAACTATTTGGACACCAAAAATATGAGGTCTGGGGATCAACTAAGCCAGAAGCTATAGAGACCGGTTTTGAAGAGAATATAATAGTTTGGACTGTTCTGTGAGTACTTCGACTTCCTTTGCTTTGAATCCTTGCTATAGTCAAGGCACAGGAAATACTCCACCTACTGTGCTGCTGAATGCATGAGCACTTAATCTCTGCTAGTATGTTCTTAATTTAAGGGACATTTTTTTTTTTAGTTCTGTTGGCCAACTGAATTAACTCAAGAACAGTTCAAGTTTATACTGCTCCAGGGGCAAATAGGGCTATGGTTAGATGGATGCAGATCTCAGTTTAATTTAAGGTAGCATATTCTAACATTAGATCTTTGCGGAGGTAGAATGGTCCCTGCTGTCATCTTCTCAACATTGAAAGATTAAAGTAGGCTTCCATGTGTGCGTGTGCAAAAGAGATTGAATAAAAAAGTGAGTATGAACACATTCATGCTGAAGATGGACAACCATTTCTCCTCCGTCAAATAGTGGAGACTATTTGTATAATCAGTGAAAGGACAGGGAGCTGACACTTATTACGGACTTCAGGTTTGCTAGGTGATTTCATATTTCATGCATCTAATCCCCACGGAAATCAAGTCATGCTAATATCATCATCACTTCACTGAGAAGAGCTTAGGTTTAGCTGCCCAAGGACAAAAAAAAATAGAATTAGGCAGGCCTTTCCAACATCTGAAACCATGTTCTTAATAAAAATGAGCATTTTTGGAGCACTTACTCTATGGTAGCATCATGTCTAAGCACTCCTCCCCTATTATGTCCCTTAATCTCCGACAGTCTGATAAAAGCAAGTTCCAGTCTTATTTCTATTTACAGAGGAGGGTATTTAGGTGTAAAAAATTAATTAAATTGTCCATTGAAAAACATTTTGTTACTAGCAAAACCAGGATTTGACCCCAGGCAATTTAACTGCACTTCTAATCATTAGTGTGTACTTCCTTACTTCTGTATCAAGCTGCTTGCTAGAATCTTCTACGGTAATGATTTTTGGCATATTTTTCTAGCAAGCAGTATACTTTCCTATAGGCCTATTTAGAAATAAACCCACATTTATTCACAGATTAATATTTAAAAATCTGAAGTAATTAGAAAACCAGAACTCAAAAGTTCTAAATCATTTCTAATTGACACAACTATCATCGGAACCATAGTAAGAATATGTGAGGGTGAATTGCAGCAGAAATAAGGCAGTCCTGAGGTACATGGCACTCTCAGTTACAGCTGCACCTTCAACTCTTTCTCTCCCAATAAAGGAAGCACATGGGATTGCTAGTAAGAGTGACATTATTATCAGTATAACCTTGCATTGTAAACAAGTTAGTTTCAAAAATCCACAAATTTTTGTACTTTATTACTATTATATTGTATATGCATGTGTGTGTATGTCCATGTGACACAGCTTATAGCTAATCAAGGTATGCCGTGGTCTGGCACTCTCCAAGTACTCTTCCACTATAATATTCCATGAATGTGTGTAGCAGATAATGTTGTTTCTCCATCCAGATCCACGTGGATCTCATTTTTACAATTTTTGCATCCCCATTAGAGAACTGCCTATGGGTTCCTGGAGCCCTCCTTGCCAGGACAAAGATCCAGAAGTTCTGGGAATTTATATCTCCCAAGGGTGGCCCTTAATCGGGGACTCCCAGGTGTGGGATATGACAGTTCCAGCTCCCTAGACTGAGATGGGGATGATCAGAGGCAGAATTTACATTCCATGGTTTTCTGCAGGATTAGCTTCTCCCAGAAGGTAGCTCCTGGGAGACTGTGCCTGAGATCACCTTTGCTTGGCTTCCTCCTCTTCCCTGGCCTGTTTTCCTCATGCCTTTTCCCACTCCCAGACTATCTTTCCCCCTGGAAGCATTTTGTTAATAAATGACTTAAACTGGAATCATCCTCTCTGATTTGCTTCTGGGGAACCAATCTGAGACAATATATCTCCTGGTTTCTGTAACAGACTTTAAGCCCTAGCAGTGACAACCAGATTTCATGAGAAGACTTGAATGTTTATGGACAGATCTACCAAAAGATAAGGGAGGAAAAAAAAAAGAAGAAAGAAAGGAAGGAATAAAAGGAAAGAAAGTCTGTATGGTTCTACATAGTAAGTTACGGCTATGAAATACTTTTTTCCTAATCATTGCTTTCATTCGTGCTCGGTCAAATCCCTTTCTTTTCCCCTTAACATCTCAGACATTGAGTTATCAATACTCAGTCTAGTGGAAAATGCATCTCTTTCCCCACCTCCAGAACAGGCTTCAGCTGGGTTGGTGACCGCTTGTGGGGAGAGAGAGAAAGAGAGTGAGTGGTGTGTGTATGTTTCTGAGAGACATCTTCCACCCTTTGCTGGAAAGTGTCGTTCTTTCTCTCTGTTGATGCTATTGGGGAGAAGAGTGAGAGACAATAGTGAATGTTCCCAAACTTATCTAACTCCTGTTGTGGTCCTCATTCTGTCAATAGCCACCACTTCTCTGACCAGCCCTGACCAGGCATCAGGGCTTTGGCACCATCCAGGTAGTGTTGGCTCTCACGGGGACAAGGGTGAGTTCCTTAAAAGTTGTTGCAAGGCCTTCCATTGCCTAGGTCTTCAGAGGAAAGCTGGCTTTAATGTTATTTTTCTACTTCATTTCCTTCCCTGACATACACTCCAAAAATTCTTACTCTTAGGTCCCAGATGGAGTGTCAAGATGCTGGCTCAAATCTAACTACATTTCATGGGATCCCACGGATATTTCATCCTTCCCCTCTCCCCACACTAATGCTCCTTGCCTCCTCATATAAGCTTCATATCCAGATGAGAAATAAAATGCAGCATCCCTTTTTGATGGCATCTTTACATCTCTTTTGATGGAAAGACTGTCTTGGATTCTCACATCCACACACCCCTCCTACTTTAAAGAAGGTATGAAATAATCTTTGAAGACTAATAGAGTATTTCCCATGAGGCTAACACCAAAGAAACTAGTGACTCCCTCTTCTCTCTCCATGCCCGAGTCTTTAGATAGAAATAAGAGATGGATAGGTGATAAGTAATAGTTGAATTTTTCTCAATTATAGATGATTAATAAGACTATAGATAAATGATACATAGAAGATTGGTTGTTAGATGATAGATATATAGATAGTTGGACCAGTAGATTTTGTTTCTTTAATTAGGCCATGAAGAAATGAGTCTGGCCCCAATATTGGGGAAATATTTTACTAATCCATACCCTAGAGCCAATTTCGAAGCAATCAGGAAAGTTCCTCTCAACATCCCACTATGCATTTTTCCCACTATTCCAAGTAAGAGCAAGGATTTATAATTTCCCTTTTGCCCACTCAAAAATATTAAATTTTAATTGCTATTTACTTAGTATATACTGTGAAATTAGGACTGTATTTGGTGACAAAGTGGTACGAATGTATATATTGTAGGAGGTGATCTCAAGGAACTTGCAATCTTAGGAACACATAAATCTCATATGTGAAGTGTTAAGTGATAACAGAAAGCAGCCTCTGATTAAGTATCTTAAAAAGGGGTGCCCGGGTGGCTCAACAGTTGAGTGTCTGCCTTGGGCTCAGGGTGTGATCCTGGGGTCCTGGGATCGAGTCCCACATCGGGCTCCCTGTGAGGAAACTGCTTCTCCCTCTGCCTATGTCTCTACCTCTCTCTCTCTCTCTCATGAATGAATAAATAAAATCTTTAAAAAAAAAGTATCTTAAAGAAATGGCTTGAGTAGTAATGGTTGTGTGATTAAGACAATTACAAAATCTGTGCAGGTTGAAATAACTAGTGAAAAATAAGCCTTGGTTTAGATTTAAGGCTTGTTTAGAAAGGTGTAAATTCTAAAGAAAGGGGCAGCCAAGATTCAAGTTCCTGTAATTTCCCAGCACTTGGGAATATGAGACTCCAGTGACCTCTTCAAATATTATTTAGATTTGTATATTGTTTATATATAAGTCCCAACTCCAGAACACCTAAACAGTGAAAACTGTTCTTAAAGGATTTGGTGAATGATTAACAGCAAGACTACTTTTAAACATGATTTGCTATGTACTTCGTGGCGTGGTAATCTGAACTGCATGTACCTTTTGGTGATATATCAGGAAGCCAATCCCAAGGCTGCAGAAAGGATTCTGAGGATCAAAAAGTATGATCACAGAGCTGTTAAGCTTTCATACAACTGCTTTACAACGTTTAATATTGACAAAACTGTTAATCCGCATAATGAGAAGAAATGCAATGATACAATGCACCCAGATGCTAGATGCTAGGGCTGTAATGAGTCTGCTTTAATCCTATGCTGGATGAAGTCAGGTCCTAGATAGGCTCAACCAAAGGTCTTTCTTCTTAATTGGTGACCAGCTTCAATAGCTATTTATATCAAAATTTTGAGAGGTAAATGCCTTCAGTTGTGCATTTATCTAGTGAGGTGCCAGGAATGACCAGTACTTGTCATCTGCCAAATGTGGGAACATGAAGAATAATTTATGAAGTGTTGTATAAAAAATATTGTCAAATAATTTTATCACTGTATTTTTCAACAAAGCAATTGGCATATGGGCAAAATTTGTTGGACTTATCAACCTCACTGAGGTTCTAGGATCCTTATTTCAGGGCCATTTCATCCCAAACATGATCTAGGAGTAGTTTTTATAGACCCTTATAGAATCACCCTTTATCATCTTAAAGCAGGTACATGCCTTGGCTAGTTCAGATACGTCAGAACTGTTGTTTTTAAAAGAGCTAAGTTCCCAATTATTGGAACCCATTTGTGCGTGTGTGTGTGTGTGTGTGTGTGTGTGTGATTCCTGTATCTGTACCTAACTGAGCATCTGCATCAGTATTTGTATCTCTACCTCTGTCTCTGTATCTATAACTATATGGATATAATTTTAATACTGCCCTGGTAGTTTTTAAAGAATCTTCAAAAGATGCTGTAGTGAATAACCACTTAGGATAACTTGGAGGAAATTTTTCCTTTGTCCAAAAATGCATTTTTCTGAGACTTCTCTGGAAGGAAGTAGAGCATTACAACCAGAACCAGGCTCTGGGAAATATGACACGTCTGTATTTCATAATAACTTGGAGCCTCCATTCTGGTTGAAGGGACTTTGTTCTGCCAGGGGTATTGCCATACTAACTCCTTGTTAAAATAAAAAATAATAAAAAAATAAAATAAATAAAATAAAATAAATAAAATACACCTGGCAAAGCTAAGCAGACTCGCTTTCTTTATTTGCTTGGCTTTAGAGTATTCTTCTGAAGCACTGAATGGACCATTGTCTTACTTGTTTGTAATCAAACACGAATGATGGAACCTTGTTCTACTAGACAACTTCTAAAGAGCAAACCAAAACAAGCTAGTGAAGGCTTGGCACCCCAAAATATGCTGCTTTGGCGTAATGATGGTTTTGAGCTGAAGGTACTTGAGAAACTGCAGATGCAGGAGTGCTCTCACCTTCCTCTTTCTGCCCCAAAAGCAGGTTGATCATAACATTTCCCATGAGAAAGGTGTCCCCCCTTTACCAGAAAGAGAACATCTTATGACCTGAGACGGGAGTCAAGCCTGCAGTGGACCTGTGCAAACAGACCTACTAAAATAACCTTTGATCTTCCAGTTTGCATCCTGCATTTCCTGTTCACTGTCCCACAATTTGCTGCCCTGAGCTCAAGCCCCTTTGTCTTGTCACATCCCCACAATTTATTGTTCTTTGTGTAAAAAGGTACATAAGCTTTTAAGCCTAACGGCTTCTTCAGCGCTTCATTTTTCTTCTGAGGACTCTCATATACACATCAACAATAGTAAATAAATGTGTGTGCTTTTTCTTTTCTTTTCTTTTTTTTTTTTTTTTTTTTGCTCTTAATGGTCATATGTCAGTTGAAATCTGAGGTCCTGCCACACAGCACAAGAGGATAGTCTCTTCCACCGGGCCCACTTCCAGAACTTTCACTTGGGAAACTATTGCTTTAAAGCAGCAGATGAGATAGGCACCTGATTTTTACTGGCTATCCAACAAATCATAACACTTAAGAAAAAACAACTCAGCATGATACACTTAGCAAAATATCCACACAATGCATGTGAAAAAGGGCTCAGAAATCGAGCTTACATTTCTGAACAAGTGATTTTTTTTATTTTTTAAAATTTATTTATTTATTTATTTATTTATTTATTTATTTATTTATTTATTTATTTTTGTGATTTGATTTCTTAATGTAGAGCTGGTTCTCAATGGATTTCAAAGAAGCCAGGGAACATGTATGGGTTTTGAAATGAGATAGACCTGGGATTGAATCTTGTTTCTCCCATGTATTTGCTGTCTGCCTTTGGGCAAGTTGTGTCCTCATTTATACAATTAAGGTAATGGTCCTACTAAGTGGAACTGTTCTATATATTAAAGGAAGTAGTATAGATAAAATTTTAGGGCTCAGCAGATATTCAAAAAGAATTAGCTCTTCCTTTCGCCCTCAAATTAGTTGCCATGAGTAGTGACTTAATCTAGAAGCAGTGCTCAGAATACAGCCTAGATATTATCCAAAGAATTCAAAAACCACAGGGGAACACATATATTTCAAAGCAGTTTATGCATAGAACCTTGCCGTCCATGTGAAAATGAACTTTTCTTCAAGCGAATGTGAATAACATCAAGCTGGCAGGTCATCTGGCCTTTGTTATAGAGAATCTTTGCTTTGTTTATTGAATTTCAGTGTTTGAGGCAGAGGAGATAAGAAGCCAAGAGCCGGAGTTAGGAGCTCACTTTGTTGAGCTTCCTCTGGCCTTTCTGTCTTATGTCTGTTGGGATTAGGTTGTCTCAGGAATCTTGCCAGTGTTCCTTCAGAGAAACACAGCCTTTTGCAAGGGTCACCAGACTTTGATTATTTCACCTAGAAACAGGAAGTAAGGAGACTCACAAAATTATTAAAGCAAACCAATTTCCCCTCCCCTACCATGGGAACCTTCTGGTGTTTGGTGAGAACATGGGTCATACTATTCCAGAGGAAGTTTGTGGGAAAACCCAGATCTGAAAAGGTAGCACTGTGGAGTTTCTTCCAGAGTACTTAGTCATAGGCCTTCCTTGATACATTTCTGTTAAACCCTAATGTGAGAATCCAAAAAAAAAAAAAAAAAAAAAAAGATGCTCAGAGGCTCTTCTATCTTCTACCCAGAGATTTACTAGTAACACCCCTGGGCTCCTGGAGGGTTGGGGAGGAGGAAAGTAAGTGATAATCCCTCTGTTTACAAACACAACACTGAAAAGGTGGGTTTACTTTTAAATATTGATTTTAAAATAATTTTGATTATGTATGTCATATAACTACATAATGGAAAATTTGGAAGAGAGAAAACAAAGTGACCGTTAATCCCACTACCTTAAAACAACTATGATACTATCAGTGAGCTAACGCCTTATACAGTTCACATAGCTGTAGTCATATTGTAAATATCCTACTGTTTTTCATTTAGCACTTTTAACACTTTCATCTTGAATATGGATTTCATAACCATTGATTTTAATACCAATATGATATTCCATCAGGTGTATGTAACATACTTTACTCAACTACTTTTTAACTCTTAGACATTTAGGTTGTTTCCAAAGAAATTGTTTGGGGAGGGTGGTTATTGACAATAGTTTTAAATATACAAGAATATTTTATTTTATTTTATTTGTTTTAAGATTTTATTTATTTATTCATGAGAGTTACAGAGAGAGGCAGAGACACAGGCAGAGAGAGAAGCAGGCTCCATGCAGGGAGACCGACATGGGACTCGATCCTGGGACTCTGGGGTTATGCCCTGGGCCAGAGGCAGACGCTCAACCGCTAAGCCACCCAGGGGTCCCTAAATATACAAGAATATTTTAAAAAGGAAAGCATTTAAAAACAAAAAATAAAAGCAACAAAAAATAGAGGC
The DNA here is from genome assembly GCF_905146905.1 of Nyctereutes procyonoides. Taxonomy (NCBI): domain Eukaryota; kingdom Metazoa; phylum Chordata; class Mammalia; order Carnivora; family Canidae; genus Nyctereutes; species Nyctereutes procyonoides. The sequence continues at coordinate 13,379,753 of NW_026575136.1, read as the reverse complement.
TCATTTAATGACAGAAATGGAAGGGTCATCTCGGGCAGCCACTTACGTAGGACTTCGATGGCCCTCCAGTCCCAGGTCATCCCACCTTTGATTAAACACTGCTAGTGGGTGACAAGTGTCAAGCCCAAGTTCCGCCCTGAAGCAGCGAGTCTGGTGACTTACTGGAGTGGACTGCCTTCCAAATGGCATCTGTAGTGCTTCTAAGGAACTGTTGAATTTTGCCTGCTGTGTTAGGAGGATCACGTGTTTTGATAGTTGAGAAATTTTTTTTTCTAGTATTTTTTTTTTTATTCCAAGGAGAGTTGTTTTCTCTTTATCAGCAGTTTCCATGATGTACAGAGCAAAAGTCTCCAACTGGCAGCCCAGAGACTAATTATGGTTGCAGAAATGTTTGGTTTAGCCCAAGCGGGGTTAAAATTACATGTTAAATTAGTTGCCAACTTTGGAAATCAAGAGATTCAGCAGACTGATCTGCATGTTTTGTATCTTTGAACAATTGGAGGATCTGGTAACACAGAACCTTTTTTTTTTTTTTTTTTTTTACTTTCCAAAACCAGCTTGGACCTGACTAGTGACTGTCTAAAAGAAGAGACATAAATTCTTCATTTATTCCTTTACCTCTGGCCTGCATCATTTATTTATTATTTGCCGGGCCTCGGTGACATCCGAATTTGCAATTCTCTTGTGCTGGATATCTTTGTCTTTGTGCCTTTGAATCTGCACAAAGACAGAAATACAAATGAGGAACAAGCTACGGGGGCCAGATTGATTTTCATTTAGGATGGAAAGCTATTAAACATTCATAACCAGACTCTTAGTAAATGCAATAGTCATGTGTGATCTTTACAAGCACAGAGCATAAAAGAAGTATGCTGAGGGCGATAGAAGATGATACAGAGCCACAGGTAAGACTCTGATGCAGCCCTAAGCCAGGGCGAGTTCGTCATTCTACAGAGAGAAGGACGGATGGTCAAGTTGGGTATGTGTTCACTTGTCTGCACACCCTAATTAACATAAAGACGTTGGCTAAAGAATGCTCATCCTATGAAGGACTTAGCTCTTCTCAATCGATTCATTGATTGATTGATTGCATTTGGATTAATCTCCACTCAGGTGTTCATCTATAGGAAAAGAAAAAGCAAAAAATCAACTAGTATCCAGTCACATATGATGACAGAAATTTCACTTTAACGGAAATCTGGAAGCTGACGTGACGTTTTTATTGGACTTTATTAAACTAACACTAACACCAGTGTAATCAGACGCTGCATGCAACAGATTTTTATGAATTATTTCCTATAGTGCACACAAAAAGGGAGTATAAATAATGTGATAAAGTCCAGTGTACCCCACCACCAGTTGGAGAAATAATCCATTTAAGAAAACAGTTGAAGCCCTCTGTGCAGTCCTCTTCTATTAGTCTTTCTTCCCTACCCCACCCCAGGGAATCACTATCCAATATTTAGTGTTTATTACTTGTTTATTACTTTTAAGGATTACTTTATATTTGATAGATTCACTAATCAAACATATTTCTTCTTATCTTTATTATTATTATTTTTAAAGATTTATTTATTTATTTATTCATGAGAGACACAGAGAGAGAGGCCGAGACCCAGGCAGAGGGAGAAGCAGGCTCCATGCAGGGAGCCCAATGCGGGACTCAATCCCAGGACTCCAGGATCATGCCCCGGGCTGAAGGTGGCGCTCAACTGCTGAGCCACCCAGGCTGCCTGCTTCTTATAATTTAAAGTTCCTATAAATGGCATCACACTTACATATTGTTCTGTATTTTTTAAATTCAGCTTTTGAGATTCAACTATGTTGATACATGGAGTTCTAGGTCATTCAGTTTGGTTTTTGTGTTATTATTATAAGACTATACGATATACAAGAAATATGATAAATATATACAACATTTTCTAATTTTCTATTACATACAAATATTTCTGCATTGAATATTTGTGTCCATAGTTTTGTATGTGCTCCATAAACCCGAGAGGGCAGTTACGTCAAGTCATAGGATATGTATCTATTCTGCATCACTAGATTTTGCCAAATTCTTCTCAATGAGGCATATCAATGAACACAACTCCTACTGTTATAAGAGAGTTGATTTTACTATAACCCTGCCATGACTTAACAAAGCTGATGTGTATAAAATATTTCAGTGTTGATTTAATTTACATTATTTGTGAAATTTAGCATCGTTTTGTATGTTTTGGGTTTTATTTTTGAGTTGTTGCTTCAAACCTTTTGTCTCATTTATTTTTTTCTCCTGGATTGTTAGTTTGTGAAAGAGATTGGCTGACTTCCATAGTGATGTATTTTATGCCAATAAACTGGCTGCGTGCACTGACATAGTCTCAATTTCCTCGGTCATACCTTTGGAGAATGATTTCAAAGAGTTAACTTTAGAAATCCATCCTTAGGGCCTCCTGGGTGGCTCAGTCAGTGAAAGTCTGTTGTCAGCTCAGGTGATGGTCCCAGGATTGAGCCCCATGTTGGGCTTCTCCCTTGGTGAGGAGTCAGCTTGTCCCTCTGCCTGCCCCCGCCCTGCTCATGCCTGCGTGTGCACATGTGCGCACTCTCTCTATCAAATAAATAAAATCTTAAAAAAAAATAAAGAAATACATCTTTGATGCCAGGAACACATACAAAAGCTAGTAGGTCTGGCTGTCTAATAAGTTTCTTTAAAATCATCACTGAATTCTCTTCATTTATGCTAATATCATCCTGATTTTTGAAACTGGGCTTCAGCGACATTAAAAGAAGTTTTGCCCAGTTTGCAACTGGAACTTTCTGAAGGAAAATTACAGTTTGTACTGATTTATATAACTATGTTAAACCTAACAAAAAGTAACTTGGCTTTGTCTTTCGTGGTTTACAAAAGTTGTCCACATTATGCTTATGTAAACTGATACCTCCTTGGATTATAGATGGAGATAGATTTCTTTAAGTATTTGACATCTGCTTTCTGCCTCAACCATTATTTTTAAGGAACATTTCCTATATCCTAAATTGTTTATTTTTATCACAGATGAACATTTCTTTATTTTTCTTTTCTCTCCCCCTTGTTTTTAAATTGCGGAAGGCAGTGCTTGCCATAACTGATAACGTCATGTTTCTTGATTGTATTCCTCATTTCAGCAAGGCCATTCAGCTTCAAGGAGTCATAAATCACTTCAATTTTTTTCCTTGATAAAATTTTGAATGGCACAGACACAGTTCCCATTCATTGCTGCCGTGTACGGAGAGAGATAGCCCAGAGGTAGTTTGGATAAGTACACAAGTACTGCATTTAAGGTGTTGTATTTGCTTATAGATACACTTTGAGACAGAATATATCTATCCAGGTTTTCTTGATAGTAAGAATTCAGTAAACATTAAGTGCTAACCTTTCCTTGATTTTTATAAATAGCAAGGACAACTGGAAGTCAAGTCCAAAGTAAGCATGATCAAATACAGACAGGGCAAATTGAAAAGATCCTGAAGCACATGGGAAGGTGTGGGTTTATTTTAGAGGCAAATCCAAAATGCAAAATGCACAAAAAATCAGGAGTGGTTAGAAAGAAAGGGAGCTGTCTAAAGTCACTTTCTGGAGCAAGACAAAAGATATATATGACAAAAGATTTATATTAGGTATAAATGTGACTAACATAACCAAAGCGAGTCCTCAAGATGCTCGAGGGTCAGTGTTTAAGAATCATAATCATATTACTGCAGCGAAAACAGAGTCCTTCTGATCGAGTAGAACCTTGTCTAAAATCACTGTAGCAGACAATGAAGATCGAGTGTGAATGTGCCAGAAAGCTGCAGATCACAGTCTGAGTGCTTTTGAAAACAAAGAAGGAATTCCACAGTGACTTTCCCAAATGAGCCAAGCTCTCTGGTCAAAGAAAGAGAGACAACTAGGACATGCCATGCTTTACATAGGTTATGTCAGCGGAATAATTTTTGGTTATGAATTTGCCATAATCCGCTGAGGTGGCATAATGAAAGAGAAATGTGTGGAGGGTGAGGGAGGATGGGTGTGGGAATATATCTGTTAGCATTAGCAGGAGTACTTACCCATTGAAACAAAATTTAGAGCAAGTCATTGGGATATTATTCCTGAATCTAGATGGAAGTATATATTGTTAAAGCATCAGTGCAAGGTGAGGAGAGCTGACCCAGGAGACCCTCAGGGCCCCGACCATCTGCAACTAATTTGGTGAAGCATTAAGCAGCTTTTTACCCAATCCCATCTTATAAATGAAAAGCCTTTGCATTTTGCATTTTATAGTCTCTGTAAAGCTGCACTTATAGGGTCCCTATCCATTGTCTAATGCTCTTTGTTTGGATTTTAAGAGACAGCAGCAGAAACAATTTCTATATGACCGCATAATCATCCTTGAACTTGGACATACATTTCTTTACATGGATCTGTGAATAAATGTAAGTGTCTTCTGTATTTTCTCTCTGACATCTGGTAGTATCTTGTATAATGGGAACAACTCAGATTTCACAGAGATCCTTGGGGAAAGTGAAAAGCATTGGTGCCTGAAGAAACCCCTTCACTTTAACATTTATGTGAATTTTGCTTTCACACGAAAACAAAGCAAAGTTCGTTTTAACATCACAGCATGTTTTAAATGACTTATATTAAGTAAAATTTGTGCTTTAGTGAGATGCATGTGTGTCTCCCACCAGTGTGAGAAGCACAGGAGTAAAAGATTTGGCTCTGCTGCATAAGATCATTCACTTCATAAATCCTTAATGAGGACTCACTTTGTGCCTGCTACTGCACGAGGTCGGGGATGCAGTGGTGCACAAGACACAAGATCAGGGTTTAGTAGTTAGTTAGTACCTGCAAACATTTCTTCCCTGAGTCTTAACAGCAATGCAAACAGATCAATGAATGTACTAACTACAGGAAGGGATGAGACCTGGCTTGGGAGGTGGAAGAGATCTGCACGTAGGAATAGACACTTGATGATGCATGAGCTGAAAAGCTGCACGCGAGTCGCAGTTACAGATAGAGTTGACATTGCAACCTTTCAGTGTCTACAAGCACCAGCCTCTCCTGTTGGACAATGGTATGGACTAACTTGAGGTGCCCCCAAATTTATATTGAAGCCCTAACCCTCAGTGTGATTGTATTAGGAGGAAATAGGGCCTTCAAGGAAGTAATTAAGGTTAAATGAAGTCATAAATGTTGAGTCACTAACACCATAGGGTTGGTGTTCTTATCAGAAGAGGAAGAACACCAGAGATCTTTTTCTTTCTACATAAGCACAGAGGAAAGGCCCTGTGAGGAATCAGAGGGAAGGTGGCCAAGGATGCAAGAGCAGAGAAGAAAGCTACAGGGGTTGAGTTCTGAGGTTCCAATAATAAGAGCTTGGGGAGAAGAAATGGCATGAGCGAAGAAGCATGCCATCTGGAAGCCAAGAGGGACATGTAGCAAACAGAAGGGGTGAGGTCCTGTGAAAAGGAATCAGAATCACTAGGTTGGAGGTCCCAGGAGAGTTGGAGGATTACTGGAGTCAGGGCACAATCACAAGGCAGAAGGAAATTAGGTGAACGCAGTAAGAAATTGAGGTGCTTGAAAAGGAGTTGATAGAGGGGTTGCAGTTAGTTCTTGGTTATGACAGAGCATAGATGTGAGCATGGGAGTGCGTGGCTGAGTTGTCTGGAGGACAAAGTATAACTTCCTGGACTTTTCAGACAAGGGGTAAGTGATATGAAAGTCCAGAATTTTGGAATTCGGGTACCGAAAGTACCATAGTGTATATAGTATTTGAAGAATCTGCTAGCGATCCAGCAGCTTAACTCATAAGAAATGAGGGGGGAAATCTGTGAGGTGGTAAGTGGTAGAGTTTGATGTCATTGGATGCAAAGCTGGGGTTTTAAAGGAAGATAAGAAGAAGAAGAATGTGGAAGCAGAATGAGAAGCAAAAATAAGAATCTGTCCATTTCCAGGGCCCATGGTATAAACAGGTAGGAGAGAAAACACCTGTTACTTTAGGGGACCAAAGAGAGAGTCCCAAAGGGAGGTAGATCTCTGTTCGAGCAAGGAGGTGAAGAGGATCTTTTGAAGAATTTGAAGTTGAGGGTTTTATTGATTACTAAAGTGAAAGTTCTCCAGAAAGCACTGGAAGGATTTCAAGGGTTGGAAAGTTGGAGAGGAGGGTATTTAGAGCCTGGCGTCGATTCGATTCAGGGCTGAAGGGTTGTTTGGGAGTGCAAGGTTTCCTCAGGTGGCCAACATTACAGAAATGGAAAACATGAAAGGTTATCTGATTATCTCAAAGCAGATAGCGGCTTTTGATAACGTGGGGAGGAAAAGCAGGTAGGAGGAAGCAGAGTCTTGCCCAGAGTCCCTTGACTTCTCTTATAAGAACACCTGTGCTGGTATTTAGGGTCCACCTGGATAATCTAGGGTAAGCTTCTCTCAGAACCCTTAACAACTTCTTCTTCTTCTTCTTCTTCTTTTCTTCTTCTTCTTCTTTCTTCTTCTTCTTCTTCTTCTTCTTCTTCTTCTTCTTCTTCTTCTTCTTCTTCTTCTCCTTCTCCTTCTCCTCCTTCTCCTTCTCCTTCTCCTTCTCCTTCTCCTTCTCCTTCTCCTTCTCCTTCTTCTTCTTCTTCTTCTTCTTGTTTTTGCCATAAAATACAATGTTGACTAATTTTGCCCTGTGAGGTAACATTCACAGGTTCAGGGATCAGGAAGTAAATACATCCTTCAGATCGGGATCGTTTTTCAGCTTACTACAGATCTGGCCCCAAAGATTCACATTTATCCCACATGCAAAATACAGGCCTTCCATTCCAGTATCTTGGAAAGTCACAACGCATTTCACCATCCACTTGAACCCCGTATCTCATCTAAATATCAGTTTCACCATATAAATCACCTAAACCAGATTTAGGTGAGAAGCTGGATGCTATTCATCCTGGAGCAAAATTTCTCTCCACATATGTGTGAAACCAGAAAACAATTTGTTCCCGAACTACAGTGGCGGGACAGGCATGCAGTTGTAGACGTGTTCATTCCAAAATGCAGGAAAAGGAAGGCATAAAGTTCTAAGTAAGTTCAAAGTCCCAAAGGGCAAATTTTACTAGATTTCAAGGCGTAGGGATAATGCTCAGTAACACAGCTCTGTGGCCCCGTGCACCATGGCTCCATCCTTCAAGTGGTTCTTCCTTTTCTTGAAGGGGAGCTCATGTTTGCAGCTAATTTTCCCAATGTTGGCATCATTTGTAATCAGGATACACTGAGAATTTCTCAAATCATCAAGTGATGGTTCCTTTCTGCTCAACAGCGTTTCCACCCCCCTTAATCTATCTATTTCCTCTTTCATTTTACTATAAGTAGCAAGAAGAAACTAGGCCACATCTTCAACATTTTGTTTGGATATCCCAGTTTATCACTTATAAATTCTGCTTTCCGTGCAACTGTAGGATGCTATTCAGCCAAGTTTTCTGAAACTGTGTAATTGGGATCATTTTTACTCTTCTTTCCAATAACGTACTCCTCATTTCTTTCTGAATCCTTGCCAGCAGTGCCGTTAATGTCCATATTTCTACCAACATTCTGTTCAAGACGATTTGCAGACGCTTTCTTTCTTCTGCCTCTTACTTCCTTCTGAGTCCCCCACCCCCCGCCCAGCAGTGTCGTTAATGTCCATATTTCTACCCACAGCCTGTTCAAGTGAATTTGGAATTTTTCCATCCTGCCCTCGAAATCCTCCAGCCTTTACCTATTATCCAATTCCAAAAGCACTTTCAAATTTCTAGGTATTGTTATAGGAGCACTGCACCTCCCGTTACCAAAATCTGTATTAGGTTCATGGAGTTTCTGCAACAAATTACCACGGACCGGGTGGCTTTAAACTATAGGAATTTATTCTCTTGCAGTTCTGGAGGCTAACAATCTAAAATCAAGAAACATTAGGAGCACCTTCCCTATAGAGGCTCTAGGGGAGAATCTTCTTTTCTTTTTTCTTTTCTTTACTTTTCTTTTCTTTTCTTTTCTTTCTTTTCTTCTTTTCTTTTCTTTTCTTTTCTTTCTTTTCTTTTTTTCCTTTTCTTCTTTTCTCTTCTCTTTTCTTTCTTTTTCCTTCCTTCCTTCCTTCCTTCCTTCCTTCCTTCCTTCCTTCCTTTCTTTCTTTCTTTCTTTCTTCTTTTTCTTTCTTTTATTATTTATTTATTTGAGAGAGACAGAGATAACAAGAGAGCACAACATGGGGGAGAGCAAGAAGCAGGCTCCCCCACTGAGCAGGGCAGGGAGCCTGACGCAGGAATCGATCTTAGGACCCCAAGACCATGACCTGAGCCGAAGGCAGACACTTAATGCACTGAGTCAACCCAGGCGCCCCCATTATTTATTTCCTCCAGCTTCTGATGGCCATTGACATTCCTTGATTTGTGGCCACATCGCTCCAATCTCTGCCTCTGTGCTCATATCCCCTTCTTCTCTTTTGTGTGTCTGTGTCTGATTTTTGTCTGCTTCTCTCGTAGAAGGACATTGCGATGGCATTTAGGGCCCTCCTAGATAAAATCCAGGGTAAGCTTCACCTTTTGATATTCTTAACTTAATCACATCTTTTGCCTTATAGAGTGAAAGGTTGCGTTTTGGGGTTTTTTTTCTCCCTTGTTGTTTTTATATAAGGGACTATTGATAGGTTGGGAACTAGAAAGTGGACAGACCTTGGGACAGCATATTTTCAGCCTCCTATATACCATGCAACATTATCGCCCTTCAGGGTAAAGGACTTCTTGTAAGACTGTGCCACCAGAGGTAGATTCAGCGCCCCCCCCCCCCCCGAGCGTTAGCTCTTGTTGAGAAAGGAGGTTCTGATTTTGAACTGGAAGGGTATTCTCCACAGATTTTGGTCGACTAGGAGAGAAAGGGAAGCATGGCTCTTATTTCATAATGAGGTCCGTGCTTATTTACACGGGGAAACATGAGGATTTGAATGTTGAGGCCAGTGTTCGGAAGGGGCAGGTTTAGGCCCGCCGTTGCTATGGTGATGCAATTAGGATTTCCTTTGCCTTCCCTGAGAAACCCTGCAGCCAACTTTTCTACATACAGATATTTAGCACAGTTTGAATCCTCTTCAGTCTCCTTTGTTCAAACAAAACTTACCCCCCTTCTCAGAAGAGAAGCGTGTCGGGAGGCTGCTCCCTAGCCCAGGCCTCCCTGCTGCCCGGCGGCCCTCTGCCCCTCTGCCCCTCTGCCCGCGTGCCCCCCAGCACCTGCCCGCCGGCGGCTGGCCTTCAGCTTCCCCTTCTTGGCACGCGGTGAGTTTAGGTGACCGCGGCCACTGCAGGCCACCTGACCTCTGTGGAACGGGAGCATCCAGGCCAGCCTTGCAGCGGCCCGTCCAGGCACTCGGAGGCTGCGATGTCCCGCAACACCGGAGATTGTTTGGGCCTGTCAACCTTGAGTCACCATCTTAAGTTATGAATCCTTTCTTTCCTCGTGCTTTTGAAGCTGGTTTTCAAGCCCTATAATTGACGTTCTGAAACTGATGCCCGTTCCCAGATTACTTTGAAGCCAGCATTTTGCTTATACCCAATAGCTGCCGACAGGTGGCCCTGCCGCAGGACCCGACGGGCCGTTGGGCCGTGCCTGTGTCGCCTGGCCTGGGGCCCGCAGAATGCCACCTGCCCGGACGCCTCCTACTGCCTGAGCACACCTTCTGGTCATCTATGGAACTTGGGGAGCCGGGTATTAATTCCGACTCCTGGTGATGCCCGACGCTGTCAGTGAGTCCTGTCCTGAACTAGCGAAGCTCTGGCTGGAAAGTAGCCTGTATCCCAACCGTTTAGCTCCAGCAAGAGCCACCAGACCCAGAACTCTAAGCCTATTGTGCTCAGTCATCTGTACCATCGTCCCTACAGAGGAAATAGGTACTAGGGTAGGTGGCCCATGAAGCACATATCACGCTATTGTATTTACCTATTACTTGTCGTTTTCTACCAGATTGTATATCTTAAGGATGGGATTGTATATCCCATCTTGCTTACTACAGTATTCCCCACATCTGTCCAAGTGCTCAGCATACAAGAGTCAACAAGGGACGCTTGGGTGGCTCAGCGGTTGAGTGTCTGCCTTTGACTCAGGGCGTGACCCCGGGGTCCTGGGATCGAGTCCCACGTTGGGCTCCCTGCATGGACTCTGCTTCTCCCTCTGCCTGTGTCTCTGCCTCTCTCTCTCTCTCTCTCTCTCTCTCTCTCTCTGTTTCTCATGAACAAATAAATAAAATCTTTAAAAAAATAGTCAAACAAAAAAATACACTTTTGATAAATAAATGAATGAATGAGTAGCTACAGTTGTAGTAAGACTCTTCATGATCCCTACCTTGCTGTGTGGTACCTAACTACTCAATGACCGCATTAAGTGAATTCAGGGAATAAAGTTCATGCCATCTATGGCCTCTGCATGTAATAGAGTTCTAGGAACCAGGACTTTTCATATGACTAGTCCTCTAATATCCAAATATAGATCGTTTATGGCCCGTAGAGCCTTCTGCACTCTATCACACTGGGCTCTGTTCTCTCCAGTGGATGGGCTGTCATAATCTAGAGCGTGAGTAGTGTCATTCTAGAAGTTCAGAATTTCTCCCAGTAAGACGGTCACTGAATCTTGTAGGTCTGTATTTATTTACTGCCGCTGCCATAAGAAAGTAGCACAGACTGAGTGGCTTAAAGAACACATTCATCTCTCCCAATTCCAGATGGTAGAAGGCTGAGATCAAGGTGTCGGCAGGGTTCATTTCTACTGAGGCCTCTTTCCTTGGCTTGCATTTAGTTGTCTTCCCCCTGCGTCTTCATGCGGCCTTCTGTCTGTCTGTTCATGTCTGTGTCCTAGCCTCTCCTAGGAGGGCACTGATTATATTGCATTAGGATCCACCCTAATTGCCTCATTTGATCTAAGTCCCTCTTTAATCACCGCATCTCCAAACACAGTCAAATTCAGTTTGGGGCTGAAACCTCACTGTGGGGATGGGGTGAGCACAATTCAGACTGTAACATCTCCAAATGCTACACCAACAGCCTCACCCATTAATCAGCACACAATAGTTATTGGGCCTACTGTTTTCCCTGCCTTAGAACAAGGATCTAGTTTACCAGATGAAATAGAACACAAAGTGAGTTTGTAGCTCAGTCAGCCTAAGCTCTGTTGATAGGGCACTTACATTTAAGATAATTCTGAAGAGGTCAGAATCAGTGGGCTTTCTCAATGTTGTTTGCTAAGTATTGGTGGCAATAATTGCTAGACTCTAGTCTTTGAAGATTCTCTAAAGAATTCAGTGAAATCATTAAACTTTAGTTTATTTGAATTCCATAAATAATTAAACACTGTTTTGCAAATCCCCAGAAACTTCTTTTAAAATTTCTGTTGGTGCCCTGAATCCACAGAACTCTCCCACAGGGCTTCACCAATGTTGATTTCCGCTTAACTTAACATTCTAAATATGCCCACCATTACCAGTCACGTAGGGTACAAATGGACAACAAATTTCAAATTTCCTTGACCCATCCTTACCACTATTCCTCCTTCTACAGAGCTGGTGGCTATCCACCCACTAAAGGCAAGATCTGATTGATCAAAGCCAAAGGTAGCCCCATTACTCCCACTACTGATCTACTTAGAGCTGGGCGTATGTCCTAGTTCGAGCCAATAGCAATTGAGGGCAAGACCATGAACGGCTTGGGGGAAATATTTCTAACTCCTGAGAGATAAACATTGAAGACAGCACTTTTTCTGCCTCTGGACATTGTCAGCTCTGAAATATAGTGGGTATATTGCTACCAACCTCAAGCTAAAGCCAACAAATTATGGAAGAAAGAAGAAAATAATAGAGAAATAGCATGGGAGTCCTAATATAACAGGTCTAAGGCTCCCGTATATCCTGCCTTCTTAGAATAGTAAATTGTACACTTAAGCTATGGGCTTAGTCAATTTCCTTCACACATTCTGGGTCTTGTTTGTGTGTGTGTGGTTTTTGTCTGTTTTTGCAGCTGACGACATTTTAAGGGATTCATTAATTCAATTAACATAAACCTAGGAGCTACTGTGGGAAGGGAAGTTCTGCTGGGTTGAGGAAACACCAGGAAGACCAGACAAGCTGCATCTCAGAAAGACTGACATTAAGTAGATCAATTGTATTCTTTAAATTTAACTGATTCTTACTGAGAAATACTACAAGATAGAAATACAGAATAAGATACGAGCATAGAAGAGAGAGAGGAGCATCAGAGGTTGAACTGAGGTTTGGTGTCAGTGAAAGCTTCCCCTGGGCAAGTGATGAACCTTAGGTAGAAATACAGAGTGTTTTCAGGATTCTGATTCAGGAGTGATTGTTTTCCTTTCTAGAAATTGTTGTATTTTTCCCTTTAACGAAGTGGAGTCACAGAGAGTTCCTACTGTCCTTCTGTTGCCAAATCCTGAACAAGAATAAAAAATCAGAGGCTTATTTTGAGCGAGTATTCAGGAGCAAGTAACTGACATTGAGACAATCTGGGTTGATGTCCTGGCTCTGCCCCTTAACCGGCTGGCACTATAGACAAACTATAACATGGCTACAGCCTTAGTTCTTAATTCTATAAACGAGGATGAGAATACCTAGCTCACAGGGTTGTTGTACAAAGTAAATGGAATAAATATAGAAAGTGCTTAAGGTATTGGCTGAGACATAGGAAATGCTCTCTGAATGGTAAACATTGTATTTCTATTCACTGAGTGCCTCTTATTCCAGGTGCATGGTACAGCATAGCTCTCTCCGAATATATGGAACATTTTGGTACAGAAATCCTAATTGGAGATTAAAAGGTTGAATGAAAATGGCAATTTTCCCCAACTCTCTCTACCGATCTTACCATGTGTTTTTTTTCAGCACATAACTGGTATGGCTGTCATTCCGAGATGATTAACAGCCAGAAAAAAAAATCAAATATATATATAGTTTTTATATATATGTATATAAGCTTGAAGGGAAAAAAATAAAGGAAGAGAAATGAAACAGTAAGGTAGACTCAGATTACACAAGCTAGTATCATAGGAAGGAGAGAAAATGTTTAAACAAACTGTTTTCTATAGTTTCAGAACATTGCTATATCCAGCGCTGGCCAAACTGGAGGAAGCCCGTCACACCCAGACTCTCTCTGATCACAACCGGAAGCTGGACCAAGTACAGTAAGCAACTACCCCAACACTGGAGAATTAACTGGCAGAGAGAGACGGAACAGAGGCCAAATTTGCAGAACAACATTTAGGAGGAGAGGATCTAGCCACGAGTAAAGGGGACAGGCTTGAGCAAAAGCATAAAAATTAAATTAAAAACAGTGATTGAATGACTGGAAAGCAGGAAATAGTTACCTAACAAGAGGAAGGCTGTATAACCTACAGATATTTGGAAGAAACACAAACTATTTTAAAATACTTAAAGATGGGACACCTGGGGGGCTCAGCGGTTGAGCCTTCAGCTCAGGCCGTGACCCTGGAGACCCGGGATCGAGTCCCCCATCGGGCTCCCTGCAAGGAGCCTGCTTCTCCCTCTGCCTGGGTCTCTCTCTCTCTCTCTCTCTCTCTCTCTCTCTCTCTCTCTCTCTGTGCCTCATGAACAAATAAATAAAATCCTTAAAAAATATGTTTAAAGAAGAAAGTACAAGAAACCTTTCCTGAAATGAAGGAAGTTTAGAAGTGAGGGTTAAAGAACATAGCAGTAACAGGAAAATTCACACAAAATGATCAAAACCAAGATATCGTTGTGGTAAAATTTCTGAACTGTAAAGACTGGGAGAGACTCAGGCCACCAGGCAGAAATAAAGGGTGTCATTGAAAGGGGTGGGGAGGGGGGAGATCTGATTGCCTTCAGACTTGCCAAAAGATAGCAGAGAATTATTTGTAAAACTGTGAGGAATAAAATATGTGATAGAAATGTTAAAGTCTGGCTACACTGTCCTTCAGATACGCGTGTCTTAAGGCGAGCCCCGACGGAGCGTGGATGTCTGTCCCCTTCGGAGAACGCTCTTCTGTAAATGAAAGACAACCACCGTCTATCCAACATAGGTGCTCAGAAATGCAGGTAAGAGGTAAGCAGTACATCCGCTTACATATTATGCAAGGACGAAACAACTGTTGAACATAAGTTTGAAGAATAATAATGTCCTCAGTCTTGACAATGTAAAATAATACGACATTTGAAAAAATCTAGACGTTGCATGTGAGGAAGACTAAGTATGCCAAATTTCTTATTTTACTATCAGAGTAAATAGATGTTAATATCTAAAGTTGGAAAATGCAGTTTGAAAAGAAAAAGTAGCAATACCTTAAGTATTCTTTATCATGTTACCTTTTCTCGTACTTTAGGTAGTATTTTAGGACGTAGCCTATGTGTTAATAAAAATGTATTTAAAGTTCAGCCATCCTTTTACTCTCTTTTATTTGATCAAGTATAAATTCAAAAAGATAAAAGGAATAAAATAGTATTTTAATGAAAATCTGTAAGAATATGTTCCCGTTTGCTACAGCTTTTTTCATTGGTATGAGTTCCCTATTTATGCATCCATTCATTCATTCACGTAAGTACTTATCTACCTACCTATTCTTCTAATCTCCTTATTGATAAATACACTTATGAATGGATGACATCATAATTACATAAGTGAAAAAGAGTCTTTACTTTAGAAGGGTTAGGGACACCTGCAAAGTCTGAGATTTTGGCATTGTTTTATTCTGACAGCACAAGGTGTACTTACTATACCAACCAATATTTAATGGAATCTCTTAAATATCCAAGAATAAACCATATGGGTCTTCTATAAATATCAGAATAGAAAAAGAAGCGTTTGCTTTCCGATTTTTGTGTTCTAAAAAATGTTTTATGGCCCAAAGTTTGCAAATCACGGAAGAGTGATTTTATATACATATAGTGTGAATTCAAGTGATCTGTGATCTTGGAATTGAGTAAGACTGAACTGTACGGAAACGTTTGCTTCAGGAAAGTCACATTAGACCAGTTCTGTTCTTGATTGCTTTGGTGTACTATGAACTCAGTCACTGACTTTAACGGGGTTTTCTCTGGCCCTCCCTTGCTAACTGTGCCTTTGCTGTTGGGAATGTTGCCTTGACGTTCTCTGGAAGGATAATCAGACTCAGTGAGGGAACTGGAATGTACCTTACCTCTTCTGTAATTTCTTAAAAAAAAAAAAAAAGAAAGAAGAAGAAGATTTTATTTATTTATTTGAGAGAGAGAAATCAGACTCCCTGCTGAGGGCAGAGCTAGATGCGGGGCTGGATCCCAGGACCCCGGGATCATGACCTGAGCCGAAGGCAGGTGCTTAACCAGCTGAGCCACCCACTGCCCCTCTTCCATAATTTCTTTAAGACTCCCCTATTCTTGCTAATCTTTTACCTTTTTTTTTCAATTTGAATAGTGGAAATTGGATTTGTTTATTATAAAGTTGTTTATTTTGTTGTCCTTAAAACACTTGCAAAGAACATGAAAACAAATACGCTGATAAATACTCTCTTCCACTTCAGACTCTGAGTTTCTTTTCTTTCTTTTCTTTTTTATGTTTTCTTTTATTATTATTTTTTTATTAGAGCAGACTCTGAGTTTCTTAATGGTGACCATGGTTAGTAAATTCCTTTTCTTTTTTTCTGAAAAGGTTCTTTGCTTCTTAAATGTTTATATTTTCTTTTTTTAAAAAAATATTTATTTATTCATGAGAGACACAGAGGGAGGCAGAGACACAGGCAGAGGGAGAAGCAGGCTCCCTGTGTAAAGCCCGATGTGGGACTCAATCCCAGGACCCTGGGGTCACGCCCTGGGCTGAAGGCAGGTGCTCAACCCCTGAGCCACCTAGGTGCCCCTGTTTATATATTTTTACATATTTTTAAACATATAACACACACTCCAAAAATACAAGTCAGAACATATATTTACATGGCTCTGAATTTTGATTTTTTTCATTAAAAATGTACCTGAGAGATCTCCCCCAAATCGGCACATACAGAGAGCTAGGACGTCATTCTTTTAATGGCTGCATCTGACTCTATTCACTGTTTGTACCATCAGGAATTTGAACAAGTTCCTTACTGGAGGACCTGTTTTTTCCTGTAGTTTTTTTGGTTATTCCAAATGTTGAAGCAATGACCATCCTTGCACATGTCCTTGCACACATGTATGTGTGAGAAGATCCAAGTCAGGGGCCACGTGTTTGCCTATCCTGCGGGGGTGCCAGCACCTAGACTGCAAGGCTGTTCTCCGTGGCTGTGAGTAGGACAATTTCCTAAAGATGAGATGCTTTTTAAGGTCTAAGTTTAGAGCACCTAGGACATCACTATATATCAGTTTACACTGTCATTACTGATTAGTGTTTTAGGAGGCCCTTTTTCCTGTGGCTTTCATAATGTGCCACATACAATCCTAGGGGAATGGTGGCTCCTGGGGGTGTGCTACCTGGAAAACCTGGTGGCCCTGATTCCTAAAAACTCTATGGTCAGACTGAGTCAGTACACCATTACATAAGAGGTAGTACCCTTTTTTCATTTTTATTTGCATCCATCCAAGTATAAGAGTGTTTCAGCATGTGTTGGTGTTAATAATCCACTTATAGGGGTGTGTGTGTGTGTGTGTATGTGTGTGTGTAGTTTTATTCATGCCGTTTGCCGATTTATTTTCCTGACGGCTTATAGGTCAAAACTCTTTATATGTTAGATTTAAAGATTACAAATAATCTTTATCTTAAATGTGCTGCACACAGGGGGCGCCTGGGTAGCTTAATTAAGTATCTGCCTTCGGAGGTCATGATCTCAGGGTTCTGGGATCCAGCCCCACATCGGGCTCCCTGCTCAGTGGGGAGTCTGCTTTTCCCTCTGCCCTTCCCCCTCATTGGTCCTGTCTTTCTATCTCTCTCTGTCTCTCAAATAAATAAATAAAATCTTTTAAAAAAATAAATGTGCTGCATATAATTTCTCGGTTGCATGTCACTCTATTGATCGTGAAAAATTTGATACAGTTTGAGTTGAGCGTCTTTCATATAAAGACCTTTTCCATTCTTTGATAATAAAGAATCATCCATGGTTTGTTTTACATCCTTTTTAGCTTTTGAGGTAATTAATTAATTTATTTTTTAAATATTTTATTTATCTATTCATATTTATTCATGAGAGACACAGAGAGAGGGGCAGAGACACAGGCAGAGGGAGAAGCAGGCTCCCTGTGTAGAGCCTGATGTGGGACTCGATCTCGGAACCCAAGGGTCACGACCTGGGCCAAAGGCAGACGCCCAGCCACTGAGCCACCCAGGTGCCCGAGCTTTTGAGGTAATTTAATGAATGGAGTCGATACCCAACTTTTTCTTTTTTACTCCAAATGTTATCTTCTGACCCCATTTATTGAGTAACGTATATGTTCTTACTGACTAGACGTGCACTTCTCTCATCTGCCAGAGTCCCATGTGTGTTGAGTTGGTAACATCTTTATAACTGAGCTGGAAGAGCAAGCTGGGTACAAAACAGACACAAGCGACGGGGAGGAAGAATGAGGGATTCTCTGGGGGATACGTTCATTTGAATTAGATATAAAACAAACAGGTG
Source organism: Nyctereutes procyonoides (assembly GCF_905146905.1). NCBI lineage: Eukaryota > Metazoa > Chordata > Mammalia > Carnivora > Canidae > Nyctereutes > Nyctereutes procyonoides. The sequence goes on along the minus strand of NW_026575136.1, from coordinate 13,362,160 downwards.
AAGAGATTGACGAGGTGACTGGAATTTCTGTGTTCGGCCTCATTTTAAATCGGAGTCTTACAGGAATGGAGCTGCCATTGTTTGCGTGGTCAAAACTGGATTGCCTCCAAATATTTTACCTTCTGTTTCATCGTGGTTTGTCTCGTATGAAAGGGACTTTCAGTCTTGGCAAGAACAGTTAGAAAAAGTAAGATGATTCTAACTCCAAGTGGGTGGGCAGACAATTTGTCCGTGACCTTTTTGTATTTTGATTTTATGTAAAGAGTTGTATGAAAATGTGTCTTTTATGAAGACAGTTCTGGTACCTTTTTATTAATAGGATATATTTAATGGTAAAAGGGCTGGATTCTCTTTGATGTCTTCGGTTGCTCCATGTATCGGTCCAGGAGGTAGCTCTTCGAAGAGGATTTGTGTAAACAGGTTGTTGTTTTATAAACTCATATTGATTTTCAGAATTCAAAGACTTGGTTTTCACCAGTGTATGTGTAAAAAGTTAGCAATGAGACTGGCCTTAGAAAAAACCAGTAGGAACTTCGGCCAAGAATCCTTTTGGAGAAGAACACTCCCTGAAGAAACCAAAAGGGTTATTGACTTCCTGCTTCCAATTTAATTTGGACCGAGTCAGAATATTGGATGACAGTAATCTTCTGAAGCTTTTTTCATTTTTAGTTAACGTTTAGCTGAATCTTTCTTCTGTGCTTCCCCTGTCTGTTATGAGGTACAATCTAATATCCAGCCAATTCATTCCTCAGTTTTAATTAGATTACCACCTGTCCTTATCACATTTACATGAGTCATTTTGGAATGGAAGTGTACATATTGAGCCAATTTTTTAGGAGAGATAATAGTATGCAACAATCAAGATGTAGAGTATCACCAGGTTATAGGCCTCACTGCTACTCAAATTTTCCAGGCATCTAGATTTTATGACTGGATTTTAGATTCATCCAGGAGGGATCCCAATACTTGGAAATTATTTGAACCTAAGTGTATGATAAAATGAAGTGGAATGAATTATGGACAAAACGCTTCATCCAGTGTCCAGAAGGCTGGCCCACTGGCAAAACATTAGAAGATTGTGAAGAAACCCAGAATGAAGCATGTTTAGGTCATTATTTTCAAGACACTAACAAAAGAAAACACTTTAAGCAGGAGAAGGGCTTTAGGGGCTCAGACATAGAATTCTAAAAAAAAAAAAAGTGTAAAATAGCAAATGTGAATTTGGTGTACACAGCCTGGGGCATGATTGAATTTATAGAATTGTAACTTAAGCAGGGTCTCGCTTCCTGGATGTATTTATACAGCCCCACAAGGCTAGCTGAGCCTGTTGGCACATTAGGCAAGGAGAGCCTAGATGAAGACTTTCAAGAAAAATATGAAATAGTGCAGCCTAGGCTTGTAGTACTGGGACTTAGTAGCAGCAGCCAACGGAGCAATTGGGCCTGTATCTGACGTATACCTTTAAGGTAGTTTCCAATCATGAGGTTTTATCAGCTCAGGAAATGAGATGATTTTCTGAACGGACTCTTCGTGGGCCAAATAGATGCAACTCCAAACTTCCAAGCAATAGCAGTGTCTGAAAATTGTGTTGTCTGAAATTCAAAACCCTCAAATTCTTGATGAGACCTGCCACCATGAAGGTTCCAGAGTAGACAATGCAATGTAGACTTTCATCATAGTTACCTGACGTGGCTCCTTGGAGAGCTGGGCTTGGACACACGGATTCCTTTTGAACATTTGGCTGAAGGAGGAGGCTAAACCACAGCTGGTACCATTTAAAAACTTGCCACCTTGGAACTTTCTCCAAGGCCCATATTCTCAAGCTTTGTACCCCTCCCATAGTGAGGGAAAGCCCAGAAAATCTCACCCGGGGGGGAAACCACAAGAGAAACAGCCATTTTTGCCCACTATTTACAGTGTTTAAAGAAATCTGTCCACCTTTAGGCATCCCTAGAGGATTTTTATTTTGTTTTGATTTTTGTTTTTTTCTACGCGAATGCCAACTCTGATGTTGACTACACACTAGGACGTCTGCAAGAGGCCATGCTTTACTCTCTTCTGAGTCCCTTGCTCCCTGCACAGGCTCAGACTCCTCCTCTGTGCCTCAAGGTCTTCTTTCAAGCCTCGGTGGGCAGTGGGCGGGGGCTTGGTGACAACGGTGGGACTCTCCTGGCTGAGCGCAGGGCCCCTGCTGCAAATTCTACCTGGAGTCACAGGGTCTGGAGAGCCAGAGGACAAGCCACGGCAGGGTCTGCGAGCCACGTTTTCGATTTCTAAGAAGACACCAGCCAAGCACCAATCCCAGACGACCGGTGGCCAGACCCAGTTCTCGCCGAAGAGCTAAAACTCTGAGACCAGACAGAGCGGATCTGAGTGGCAGCTCGTTGGGACACAGAGTTGCATTATCACCGTCGCTGTCGTTTGCCCTGTGTTAAAACCTTCTATTTGGAAGAAACACCAAACTGAAAGTCGTTCCCAAAAAAAGGTCCGGAGAGGAGCACTGTAGAAGGTCAAGCAGCTGCCCTGCGGGAGGTCACGAGGAGCCCAGCGACCCTCATCTGGCAGCCCACCCACGTAGCTGGGGTGTCTGCGGCCCACGTGCATTTGTTACTCTCAGGCTGTTGGCCGGGGGCCCGGACTCGGGCAAGGTCCCGGGACACTGCAGGCTGGGGATGCTGTTGCCTGCCTGCGGAAAGGTCGCAGTGAATAAGGCAGTCTTAAAAAAAACATAATAATAATAATAATAATAGACCACACTGTAATATGTTATTATTTGGCAAACAGTATTCTAAGCAGTTATTACCCAGGCACACTTTATTCCCTCTTCCCAGCAGGCTCTGAGGCTGCTACTGTTAGCATCCCTCACTTGCAGATTCATACAAAGGCATAAAAGGTGTGTCGCAGAGTGCAATTTCAGTGCAAACGCCCGGCATGTGTGCTCTTAACCACTGTGCTCTGTGCCCCTCCTTCATCGCCGAGGTAGTGGACACTGGTGGCCTCTCAGAGAACGGGTGTGCACGCATGGGCCTTGGTGGTCAGCTGGAGGGGACTTTATCAGCTGACTCGGAATAGACCGCGTCAGAGGCCTCAAAACCTCCACTGCAAGGCAATGGCTGTGAAGTACTTAGGATGGGGCCGTTTGTCACTGATAAAATCTCCTTCTGGGAAGGTGGGTCACTAAACAGAGCCCAGGATACCGGCCCAGCTCCACCACTGGAAACATTGCCTTGTGGATCCAAATCAAGTCCTTAAAAAGTCTGAATGGTTTCTCGTTCGTGAGCTGGTCTTTGGTTCACTGGAGGAGGGATCTGCGTCCCGTTCTCTCATCCAACAATATGCACTGAACCTTCACCTGCGCCTGCCGTGTTCAAGACGCTGGGGATAAGAAATGGGAAGTTGTGGTCCCTGCCCTCGCGTACCCTAACCAGAAAGTGAGAGAGCTATGCCTTCAAGCAGCAGGATGAGACCTTTAAAAATGTAAGCACAAAAAAAATTAAAAAATAAATTAAATAAATAAATAAATAAATAAATAAATAAATAAATAAATGTAAGCACAGGGGCGCCCAGGTGGCACAGTCAGGTAAGCATCTGACTTCCGATTTGGGCTCAGCTCATGACCTCAGGGTTGTGGGATCCAGCACTTAGCACAGAGGCTGCTCAAGTTTGTGTCTCCCTCTGCCCCTCCTGCTCATGCTCTTTCTTTTTCGAATAAATAAATCGACCTGTAAAAAACAAAATAAAGAAAAACGTAAGCACAGACTTGAGTGAGGTCCCCAGAGAAGGGGCACAGCAGGCTTTTTGTGGAAGTCCGGGAAGGCTTCTCAGAAGAGGCAGCATTTTCACTGAGGCGTGTGGAAGGAATGACTGTGTCGGGCACACAAGCAGGGGAGGCTGTTCCAGGGGGAGCACGTGGGGAGGCAGGGCGCCAGCGCACAGCTCAGTGCCTTCCGGGAACTCTAAGTAGTTCAATATTGCTGGCTTGCAGAGAGCAAGGCAGGAAATGACAGATGAGACTTGACATTTAGGCAGTGGCCAGATCTTAAAGCTCTTTGTATGCCAAGGAAAGGAGTTTACAGTTTACTCTGTAGACACGAGGGAAGCATATTCAGGGTTTTAAGCCAAGGTTTCACGGTTAGATTTTTCATAGTGGAGCCATCACTTTGGCAGCAAGGATAGAAGATGGATTGGAGGGAGCTGATGGGAGAGGCAGGGGTCCAGGAGGCCTGCGAGGCTGCCCTGCTTTGGGGCGTTTCTTGGCACTGGAAATGCTAATAGCCTCGAGCTTTCCCAGTGGATTGGGTCAGGCCTCGTGCGGTTGTGGAGGTTGGTGCTGGGTAGGGTCAGTGGGCTGGAAGCAAACCACGGCCACCCGTCTGAGCCACGGAACGCGGTGGACAGACGGAGTTTGGAATTCGAGCCAAGAGTATTGGCAATGCGGGAAGTTCTAGTCCTCCCCACACACTCGGATGACTGCAGGGGCATCCTCAGACGTACAGCTTCACTGCAGAGGCACTGTCGATTTCATCGCCGTGCCATGGATGGCACGCGGAGGACAAACCAACTCAATGCGGTTACTTTTTTTTTTTTTAACTCAGCAAGTCAGCTCTCTTGGATTGTGTCCAAGTTGAATTTATACATAAGATCTACAAAAAAAAAAAAAAAAAAGATCTACATTGCAGGGTGTGTTTTGGTGTCGTGTCCTTAGTGTGAAGTGTGCCCTTTCTGATTTCAGAGAATTATTGATCAGATTACCCATAGTTTTGTAATATTTATGCTGTAGTTTCCCTGAGTTGGTTGACAGGAGGTTTATTCTTCTCTTCTCTTAGAGGATTTTATTTGTACACATCTGCGCACAATATATCCATGCACACCTCAAAAGCATAGCCGGGGCTAGAGAGTGTAATGCTACGTGGCATAAGTCACTCAGAGAAAGACAGATGCATATGATTTCACTCACGTGTGGAATTTACCAAACAAAACAAGTGAACAAAGGAAAAAAGACAAGACAGAGAGAGTCAAACCAAGCAACAGACTCTCACCTGCAGGGAACAAGCCTACGATTACCAGGGGGAAGGGCGACGCGTGAACCGGGAGTGGGCGCCCGACCTACACTCCCCATGACGAGAGCTGAGTAACAGACACAAGCGTTGGATCGCTGTATTGTGCACCTAAAACCCACATAACACCACATGTCAACTACCCTGGAAGTAGGCTAAAAAAACTGAACAAAAACTTTTTTTAATTACATCCGCACGTATAAAAGATGGATAGTCTGTGGGTTTCTCTTGCAGTCTCTGGAAGGCAAAGCCTTGATTTGCTGATCTTAAGTCCCAACTTAAAATGTGTCCTCTCTAATGAGAATGATTCTTCCAAAACACTTAGAACAGAAGGCTTATTTTCATGCGCATCTCAGCCCATTTGCATTCGTGCTACATATTTCACTCGCCGTCCCAAAATAGCACTTCTACCAGAAGAGACAGTATTAAAATAGGCACCGTCACTAAAGCACCTGGAAGGCGCAGGGGCCCCGGCTGATTTCCTTCCATGAGTCCCTCCATCTGCGTGGTGCCCGGTGCACTGAACTGGCCCCCGACCCCTGGCACGGCGGGGGTGCTCTATCAATTGGCAGGTCTCCCCTCAGCAGTGGGCACCGTCTTGACGCTGGAACACTTGGGTCCTGTGGGTCTGTGGGCATGCGTGTGGGCCGCGTGAGGCCGTCTGGAATCTAGGCAGCTGCCAGCGTGTCCATGACGCACTCAGGCACCCCCCCCCCTGCCACGAATGAAGCAAGCCCACCTGCAGTGAGGTGAGCAGGAGGGAGCGCACATAGAGGCAGGGCGCCGGGCTCACCTGCACGCTCGTGAGCCAGGGCCTGGCCAAGGTGCTGGGCAGGTGTCGGCCCCTGGGCCTCAGTCGGCATCACTGGCCCCGTTTTTCCCTGAATGTTGTACGTCGTTCGCTGTCTTCGAAGCTCATCTGAACTTGTGGCGATGTGATCATTTCAGGGGACCGAGATGTGCCCGTGACCAGTGTGGGGCGGTGGGGTTGGGGGGTGGTTATCAGCTGCCAGAGACCTGCAAGCAGGGATTTTAGGGCCAGACCCTCGGGGTCGGGGGGCCCAGGCTCCCCCCACTTATTAACTATGTGACGTTGAGCAAGTTGCTTAGCCTTTCTGTGCCTCACTTTGCTTGTTCCTTGAAATAGAGGCAGAGGGGAGACCCTTTCTAGGAGGTTATCATGGGGACTAAGACCCGTAAAGAATGGAAGTGTTTAAAGGATATGTTCTCTCTTATCACTCACTTATTGGAGTCGGATCATCCCTTGGCCCCCCGTGAACACTAGTGCCGCTTAGTTCACGCAGCCTAATCAACAGTTGGGTTTATCGCTGGTCGGGAGGGGGGAGAAGCGGGCTTCTCGGGAGGGTCGCGGGATGCACCTGACCCAAATCGTGTCTTCCCCACCCCACACAAGCCCCCAGGCCCTCCTGAAATGATTCTACTTGGTTATGCTTTTTTAACAGCCAGTGGATGGTAACGGAAAACATGGAAAATATAAGACCTGTGCAAAAGAGCAGCTCTTCCTACAGCTTCTGGAAGCCGATGGTGATGGCCAGGGAGCAGCACAGAGCCCGCGTCCCCCCGGAGCTCTTCTCTGTCTCACGGCGCCGTCATCAAGCACGTTCTGCAAGTGTGAGAAGAAGAACATAGGGACCCCGAGTGCTCATTCCCAGGACAGAGCCATTGTTTTGTTTCCAGAGCTGCAAATGCCAGCAGCTCGTCAGGAATCCATCTATGCACTGAAGGATGTCCTTACACCTGATCTCATTCCGGACGGATGTAACCCACTGCTGATGATGGAGGCCAAGTAAGAGCTTTCCCGCCCATCGAAGGACAAGGTCCAATTTTGTTTTCAGAGGTCGTGAACTGGTTTGTGATTATTTTTCTATTCCTCATGTCACTGGTGGTGTTTTTTGGAATTTCCATAGTGGTCCTAGAAGAAAGCCGAGACCCCATTTTACATGGTGGGGTTGCCCAAACTCTTCATATGTGTTTTAGAAATAAAAGCTGGCATCTGAATATATGCCCCTGATTCGAAGGCTTGGACAGGACGCTAACACACTCAGAGCACGACGTGAGAGGCCTCCATCCCCCCCACCCAGGAGGAAGGATCTTTACAAACGTGGCCTGTGTCATTTTGCGTGTCTTCCTACCTCCTCTACTACTTGAATTTCCTAATTTGTATCTAGCTGTGAAGTCATCAGGTTCATGTTCATTCATGGATTCTATGAGTGAACAGCAATCATTTCAAGTTTCTTATTATCTCTGCCATCCTGTGATTTTTTCCGTTTTTTCACTCGTGTTTCTGTATTTTCTCTGTGTTGGGGCTTGGTTGAGCATGTCTGAAATTTGTTAGTAGTGTTGTCGTTTCCGGAGAACATGATCCGGGCATGATCAATGTACTTTTTTTTTTTTTTTTTTTGGTATTTTGTATTAGTAATAATGAAAATGCTGTTAGGCGTGCCTGAAGGTTAAATGAGATAAAGGTATATAATGACTTGCCTGGTATGAGCGCTTCGTGAACGGTAGCTCCTTCGCCTAGTGGCACCGCGTGTCTGACCTCCTTCATGCCCTACGCTGCAAGGCTTCCCTTTGATGCGGTAAAGTTTCCAAAGCCCTTTCACGTGTTTATTGCACAGAAGCATTCTGCTGTGAACCGAGTGGTTGTGCCCCTCACCCCAAAGTCATATGTTGAGAATCTAGTCCCCGAGGTGATGGTATTTGAAGATGGTGCCTTGGGGGGATGAGTGGCTCATGCAGGTAAAGCTGGGAGTGGGATGCGTGCGCTTCGCAGGCCCCAGAGAGCTTGCTTTCTCCCAGTCTGCACACCCCCCTCCTGCTCTCCCATGTCAGGGAGACAGAAGACAGCCACCTGCGGGTCAGGCAGGGGGCCCCCACCAGGAAGTGAACTGACTGGCAACCATGATCTTCCATTTCCCAGACTCCGCAACCGTGAAAACACATGTCTGTTGCTCATGCCGACACATTCTGTTGTAGAGACCTGGACTGACGGGCACCTTCGGAAGAGGCAATATCAGTTCCATTTTTCAGATGAAAGAAATTAACAAAAGTCACTGGGAAAATAGGATTTTTGTGACAGAGAATTTTTGTTATTGAAGTGTATAGGTGACCTTTTTGAAAAAATAGATTTATTTATTTTTTCATGAGGGACCCAGAGAGGCAGAGACACAGGCAGAGGGAGAAGCAGGCTCCATGTGGGGAACCCAATGTGGGACTCGATCCTGGGACCCTGGGATCACGCCCTGGGCCAAAGGCAGATGCTTAACTGCGGGGCCACCCAGGTGCCCCTATAAGTGATGTTTCTAGGAGCAAACACCCTGATAGACTAATCATCATGCTGGTTAATAAACAAGAGTAATGTTGTCTCTTAAAAAAGAAAGAAAAAAGAAAAAACAATATTTGAGGACAGAGGTAATAAAGGCTTAGGAGGTGTGTATGGGATAATGCTTGAATAATAAAATCACCCATCTATTTGTACTCTCTTTCCACTTTATTTCATTTAGCATAGAGATAAGAAAAAGAAATTTTGAGGAAAAGTGCTTTAGTCATTGAAAATGGCATCCTTTATGTACTCTGTTGAATGGCAAGGTGGTTATGTGCTCCTCCCAAGGACTTATATTGCTTAAGTGACCTCTCTCTGGAATAAAGACTTTCAATAAAAGGAGTGAAATTCTTGGAAAATGTATGTTTGGGAAAGAGAATGAAAATTCCTTGGTTTATTCTCTGGGTTGTTTCTGAACTTTGTTTTGGGTTCAGTTGTTTCTGGTTATGTTTTGGCTTTTAAGATTTTTGAGACTCTAACAAATGCTATGATCCCCTTTTCCAGATAAGCTCAGAGATACTGAAAATGTTGTGTACTATCTCACAGAGATCAAGAAACACCGTTTAGATTTTTAAAAATATGTTGTTTTATAGAATAACTTTTTTTAAAAACCCCAGGTCCCATTATTCTGTCTTTCAGGTGCTTTGTAAGCTCATTTAGCTGTAAATGGACCATTTTTTTTAGTATATGTGCTGCCAAAGCGAGCACTAAATGGACCATTTTTAAAGCACCAACTCATCTATACATAAAGGTATATTAGGCTTTAAAAGTATCTATATGTTCGTGATCACATTATTTTGAAGTATTTTAGCTAAGCATGGGCATGAGTGAATGCTAATACATTGATCATATCAGCCACTAACAAGGTTGCGAGATAAAGTGCAGAAGCCCTGAATACATATGAATTTTAGGAAAACAATAAATAATTTTTCAGTATAAGTATTTTATGCATTGGGAATTTGCATAAAATTCAAATACCCTCAATGCGTGAGCCATACCTGTACTCAAATTTATTTGTTATCTGGCATTGAAATGTAACTGGCTATCTCAAATTTGTTTTCATCTGGCAAATCTAAACTAACAAAACATTTTTCCAGTCATTGCAGTAATGGGCTTACATATCTGTTTCTGTCACCATGCCTGTTCCTCCCCAAAGGCAGGGATATGTTATTTCATGTTTCATTCCCTGCCCCACCCCCCGTCTATTAAAGACCCTAGAACACAATGGATAGTTGTGAAGTTTGCTAAGTAAAGGAAATGATCCCATTTCTAAGTAAAAGAGACTTGGTATTTGGGTCGAATATTTCAAGTGACTTTTTACTATAGAGTCGAACTCCAAGCCAGTCTTAAATTGAATAGCTTGTCCAAAGTCCAACTTAAAATTAGAACTCAGCTCTCTTTAACTCCAAAGCCTATGTTTTATTGACCTCTATTAGTGGTTCTCAAAGGAGTAAATACTGTATTTTATTTATTATTTATTTATTCAATTGTTTTTAGGAGAGATCACGAGAACGAGCGATGTGGGGAAGGGGAAGGGAGGGAGGGACAGAGAACCTTAAGAAGGCTCCATGCCCAGCTCAAAGCCCCAGTGGGGCTGAATCTCACAATCCTGAGATCGTGACCTGAGCCACAATCAAGAGTCTGACACTTAACAGATTGGGCTAGCCAGGTGCTCCAGGAAATGCTGTATTCTAAAACACATTTTAACTAATAAAAGCAGTGTGAGGAGTGGGGGTTTGCAGGAAAAAGCTACTGGAATTTAGTGGGTGGGAGCCAGTGATGCTACATATCTAGCAATATGTGGGGGTAATCCCACACAACAAAGAACTATTCTGGTTCCACAGGACTTTTGGGATTACTTTCAGGTATTCAAAAAGGAAATTAACTCTTAAAAATGATCTCAAGCTAGAACCTAACTCCAAGACACGTATACAGCAAGTTTTGCAACGCATTACTACACCCTGAACTTTCCAAGAGTGGAACTAGCACATAAATGAAGAGGAAATTTTACATAAAACTCCACAATACCTTGATAAGTGGGGTCTAAAAAAACCCAGCAGTGTGTAGAATGCTGGGTGACGTTATTGCAAATTAACTAAATGATGAAGGTAAAACTGTACGGTCGGCTGGTAATGGTTCCATTGGCTTAAATGCAAGGTTCACTTGGTCCAGATAGGTCCAGGTCTCAGGTGCAGTGTGGTCTTGCTTCAGGCACTTGCCTGCTCCAGCGTAGTGTACTGGGGGACAATTCTGGGTTCTGTGGCTCGTTGGAACATCCAGAGCAGCGGCAGCAATTCCACGATCTCCTAAGTAGTTGGTTATTAGTTCATGACCCCAGTAGAGTAACCCACCATTTCCCTGCTGTTCCCCTAAATAGAGCTCCCTGCCATATTTATGCCTGTTTTTGCCCTTACATCTGTGTCTTCACCCATCAGCAAGTTAAGAACATCAGCCCACCTTCAACTGAGAAGGGGGGTGGGCAGACGATGGGAACAAATTGTCTATGCTGTTTGTTCATGTTTGCTAATGAAGGAATGGGTTATCTTGCGTTTTCCTGTTCTTTGCTTGTTTTGGAATTTTATTAAGAGTTTTTGTAGTATTTTAGAAAATTCTATCCCTGATTTTATCCCCAATCACCTTATGATATTTGGTTCTTCAATTCAGCACATTGGTATCTATGAAATTCATGGCAGTTTTATAGAGAGAAGAAAACTCCTGTTTCATTTTCTTTCTATGGAAATCACATTGAAATATTAATTATATTATTATAAATTTTTAAAATTCTTTATAATATAGATGTGACATTATGTTCCTTTTTGAGATTATACTTATAGGTAAAATTTGTGTTACTTATCGTTTAAAAATACTTCCTCAGTGGTGCTGCTCTGAGTTACCTGATGGAAATATGTATTTCAAAACACCAGCCAATCTGACCAATGTCCAAAATTCAGATAAGTATGCTACTATACTATGATACACATGTTGTCAGATTACTCAGTGTCCAGTCGTATCTGAGAAAAACAATGCCAGAAAATGATAGCAGTAAATGATATATATATATATATATATATATATATATATATATATATATATATTTAAGATTTGTTTATTTATCTGAGAGAGAGAGCGTGGGCATGCCAGAGCGGGGGAGGAGCAGACAGAGAGGGAGAAAGAGTCTCGAGCAGGCTCCAAGCTGAATGTGGTGCCTGATGTGAGGCTCAGTCTCATGACCCTGAGATCAAGAGGTGAACTGAAGCCAAGAGATGGGTGCCCAACAACTGTGCCAGCCAGACATCCCATTAACTAATATTTCTTAACGTAGATTCCCTAGGGAAAATCAGTACACATTTATAGAAAGTTGCAATTTGCGATTTACTTTTTGTAAAGTTTTTAAAGGCACTCTTAAGTAAGAGAGAAAATTCTTTATCATTTCACCATTTCCAACATAGGTAGCATTTGGATGGAGTACCCAAGAAAAGGTAAAGATTTCTTGTGGAAGCCTTGAGGTTGCATTGGTAAAATGCCAGCCCATCACTTCTTGTAAAGGCCAACAGACGTATGGAGGCCAGATACTATGGGGAAAGAGAGCACCTTCTCTGAACAGCGCAGGACACCTGGGTGCATTGTAGTAAATATAAGATGTGACTAAGAACCTCTTGTGGAGTCAGACTGGGCTAAGTTCGAATCCCCCATGTGCCCCTTCATGGGGACTTAAGCATTTAACTTCATCTCTCTGAGGTTCTACTTTCGTTTTTGTAAACAAGCGTAATTATAGGCCCTTTTATCCTTATGTAAAAGAACACACGTAGGTGCTGTATTAGCCTGCCCCCGCTGCCATAGCAAAATACCAAAGACTGAGTGGTTTCAAGGATAGACATTTTCTCGCAGTTCTGGAGGCCGAGAAGTCCAAAATCAAGGAGCCAGTGGGTTTGATTTCTCATGTGGGCCCTCTTCTTGCTGTGCAGATGGTTGCCATCCCGCTGGGTGCTCACATGACCTCTTCTCTGTGTGCAGCACACAGCAGGGGGCTCTTCTTCCTGGAAGGACACTAATTCCATTGGATCAGAGCTCCATCCTTATAGCCTTACTGAACATTAATTATCTCTTTAAAGACCTCACGTCCAAATACATCAGATTGGGGGGTTAGGGCTTCAGCGTTGAGACCCAGCACAGTGCCTGATTCTCAGTAGTGCTGGTGAACACCGGTTATTACTAGCATCAGATATCAAGCCTAATCTTCATAAAGCCATGTTGTAAGTAGGCATTATTGTCTCCATTTTAGACGTAAGAAAATTGAAGCTCAGAAAGCACGGATCACTTACTTTAGTACGGGCGTCCAGGAAGAGGTAATACCAGAATTGAAATTCGGTTCTGGCTGTGTATCAGCAATACAAAGCTGATTGTATTCCATACTACACTGCTTCTCAGAATAATGACATTCGAGTTAATTATTAGCCACTCACATTCTTACAGCACTTTATAAATAGTGAAGTGTTTTCCCAGCCTTTAGTTGTTACCGTAGAGAATGTTAGGAGACTAGTTACAAGGGAGGGAAAGGCGGACCGGGTTTCTTGGAGGCCAAGAGCAACAAAGGTGCCGCAAAAGAAGATCCCATTCGAAGGTCAAGCACAACTCAGGTGACTTTTCAAGACCGGGGAGGTAAGCGAAAGGTGCAGGAAGGTGAAATGGAAGAAAGGGCAAACCTTAAGATAAATAGCAAAGCGGGAAATGAGAGGAGCGTGGGCATCACTGAGATTAGGGCCTCCAGAGTCAACCGGCGGCCTCAAACCACACCAGTCGGCTGAGGTTGCTTCAGCCCGAATTGCTGTTGCTGGAGTCTGGAAGCGGGAGGTGAGCGGGTGGTTTCTCTGCGAGGAAGAGAAGTTCACGTTTGCCAAGAGTACAGTGGTTCAAGGTGCTGGATCTGGAAGTGAGTCGTCTGGCATCACATGGATGCCAGCTTGAGGAGGACGGAGGCTTCCCCACTGGGATGCGGGGGCGATGATACTCCTGGTTTCATAGTATTGACATGTTAAATAGCATATTGGATGTTGTGCGCCTAATACTGTGCCTATGACTTAGTAAAATGTCAGCGATGATGGTGGCAGTGATATGATTATTTTATCTCTAGAATAATTACATTTTGGCTAATTATGTACATTGCATTCATGACTGTGTCTCTAGATGTCTCATGACTCTAGATGGGAGGGCAGAAGGTACAATATTCCTGTAAACATCCCTGTCTGTGTACAACCTTTTCTAGGTAATCCTCAGGAAGACGTAGCACGCTGAGCGCCTGAGGAAGTGAAACTGGGGCCCGTTGCAGCCTCAGGTGGAGGGAGCAGTCAGGCTCATCCTGGGGAGACTGAGTCAGGTATCAAAGCTCTGGGAACATCTCAGCAGCAGCATTTCTTAAGGGACACCTCCTGCCCTCCTATCTTTGTTCTCCTATCGCACACACTCACTAGACCTCCCCTTTTTTGGGCCAGGAGATAGAGGCTGAATGTTTCCAATAAGGAACCTATTGCTGCCCTCAGAATATCGGTCCCGAGGACAATGAAAGATCAAGTGAGAGAGCAAAAGTGGCAACAAGAAGAAGGAAGGAGAAGACGACAGGGAATGAGGCAGGAATCTATTAGAAAGTTTCTCACCGCCAGCACCATATGAGGAAGGGGTTGGGATTCCCATATTATAGCTGGAGAAAGTGAACAGGGCAGGAGATGGATTGTCCACTCAGACCTACTCACTCAAAATCTCTTGCCCATCGTCCTAAGTTCTGCTTTTCTCCCCACAATTTTGGAGACCTAAAATTCCAAATACATCGTGGGTCTCTTTCAACACATGGCTGTGTGGTTGATCCAGCATGGTTGTTAGGTGACTAACGGCTTTGGTTATTGTCTCCTGTGGTATTATCTTATAAGTAAAACTAATTTGTTGAACAACAACAGCAAACCGGGGCTAACTATGAAAGATCATTTGCAAAATAAAAAGATAAACCTCATGGCTTTTTTGCTTCCCTTTGTGTACATGTGCATAAAACTTTCTACATCTATCTATAACATTTTTCTTAATGTCGCTTTGGAGAACCTGCAAACTCTGATACTTTACTCTGTGTGTAACTGAGGTCAGCCTCTGCAGAAAACTGGAACGTCTCAATTATATAAGCCCAGTTCCGTCCACACCCTCTTAATTACTTGCCACTTCGATCTTATCTGTATTGCCCATTTCTGAAATGAGAGCCGTTACCCGCGCCTGCCCTGTGTGAACTTTGATAATCTGTTACTTTAATTGGAAGAATCTCAAAGTGTTGATGCAAGACAACATTGACGATTTCAAGCAAAATATGATTCCTGAATAAAGCAAGCCGTAAATCCCATGAGACCATCTTCAGAAAACCACCGTTTTGATCACATGCCTTCTAGGGAGATGTTCACTCTTAATTCAAGTGGTCAAGAAGTCTGAGTATCTTTTATTTCCTCGGGGATGTGTGTATTTGAAATCGGGCACAATCCCCTGAGTGGCAGTGCATTAGACACGGGGGGAGGACGATGAAGAAAAAGAAAATATATGAAAATAGACGAGCTTGGGAACCTTCCTTGCCTTGGGGAAAAAGAGCCATGAAGTGGCAGCCAGCACCCTTGGCAATGCTCGGTACGTGCCTCATTATACCGCCTCGCTCTCCAGCCTGTCACGCCCCATGAAACCTCTGCAGGCCATGGTGCTAGGCTGTGGCGGGGTACCCCGGAACTGGGCTGGCTCCCACCCCACAACTTGGAAGGCCTCCTGAAAGCAGACGGAGCTCGCACATATTCTGTGTGACTCCGTTTAATAAGAGCGTTTCAGGTCGCCCTCCGAGCAGCTGTGCCCCAGCTGTGCTGGCCGTCCTCTCCCTCTCAGCGCCAGCCGCATCCTCTTCAGGGAGACGACGTTTGGTTCGACTCAGGGCCCCTTCCAGGGGGCCACCCGAGTTGCAAGTTCTGCATTCGGCTTCACCCAGCTTCCCATTCCGTTGTGTCTCTGGCGAGATTCTGACTGTCGATCTTAATATTAATAAAAAAGTTATTAATATGGATAGCCCTGGGGTTTTTTGAGGGTCGAGAGAGCCTTCCCAGAGGGAGTGTGCACTGTGGATGCAGGGCCGCGGCTGCCCGGGAGCATCCTGAGCTCCCCCCGAAGTGCTGGGGATCCCGTGAGGCCGGGGGGCCTGGGGGGCTTCTTCCCTGGGTGTGGCCCCCTGATGCGGGAGTAGGGGGAGCTGCCCCCCGAGCCCCTCCCAGACCCGTCCTTCCTTGGCCTGAGCGTGAGATCACTGACCAGAGGCCCCGGACGGCTCAGTAACAGGTGCACCGCAGCCTCCCGAATCCGGGTGGTGAGACAGAGTCGAGGGGAGTCAAGGGCTGTGAGTGGGCTCTTGGAGGGACCACCGGCTGACATTGCAGGACCCCAACTGTGGGCATCAGTGAGACGGACACCATTTAGAGGGCTGCTGCCCTAAGGAAGACGATGACTCCCCCTCCTTCCTCTAGTCTCCTCCTCGCAGTCCTCTCCGACTTGAGAGGACACCGCCTCCCACTTGCCACGGTGGACTCGGGCTTCCTATCCTTCATGGATCTAGAGAAACATTTGTACCTAGAGCTCCTTTTCTTCCTCCCCCCATTCTGGCCACCGGGCTATACGTTTGGCGTGGGGATAAGCTGAGGTTTAAGTCCTTGAAGTGCTGCTCATGCGATCACAGCAGAACGAGGACAGCGAGAGGAAAGGGTAGACCAGAAAGTCTGCACACAGCACTCGAGTCAGGGCACCCAATTATTTTGGGAACAGTATCTTCCTCTTCCTGCCCGCTCTCTCCCTCAATGTGTGTCCTTGTTTTCTTGCCTCCTACAAGTACTCCGATGCTCTCAGTGCCCCCCATTCATCCGTCTTCCCAGCTATACCAGACTACTTCCTTCTGTTCACTTCTCCTTCTTACCGTTGCCTCCCTCACACCAGTTCGGTTCCACCACTGCTACCCCCCAAGGACCGTGCCCCCTGGGTGTAGCTGTGTTTTCTGGCAATAGTGTTCTTTCTGCTCAAGAAAAGTCGCTCATTTGCTCTCCTGCTTTCTCTCACACTTTCCCCCTTCAGTTTAGTACAGAAACTCTGCAATCTGCTCCCAGTCATCACTGTTGACACATCAAAGAAATATGACTGATTTTTCAAAGAAAATATGAATCATGTAGTGTTTCCCACACAGACAGTACCCTCCTCTGTTAGCTAGCTGTACAATCTAAAATTCCTAGCTTTATTTTATACACAAGCAATGGTCATATTATCGGGACTGGACCACGCTGAGCGCTACCCCACCAGGATATGAGCTCATCTTCTCTGAGGAACTAAGTGGGGTTGAGCTGGGTCAGTGTTTGGAGGAACTCATTTCCAGTGAAATCCAAGAGAATCTCAGGAAGGGACAGTTCCGTATTCTGGACAATGACCTCCTTATTTGATGAGAACATGTCGGTTGAGAAATCAAAAACCAATGATAGACTCATTATTGTCACAGAAAAACCATTTAATTGAAAATAAACCCCCATTTTATGTGATTACCAAACAGCAAGAAACATCAACTACATTGCACGGCTCATGGATAGTCCACCTTTGTGTGAGTGACACAGAATAAATGAACAATCCTAAGCTATTTTTTTCCCAAATTAACAATTTCTAAGGTATGTGAGATGGTCCGAACGCTTTTAGTTTGTTTTCTGCATGGGCAATACTCTACGCGAAGGGTTGGTTTTCCTGAGGATGCGCCTGTCATTGCGAGACCTTGAATATCTCTGCGATTCATCCCAGTATGTGTTTCCAGAGACGTACGGTGAAATGCAGAGTATCTGTGCATCGAGATTAACTATTAACCTATGGTGGTGGCACTCAGGAGACAGGACGTATGACACACCAAAGCGTCCCTTTCTCTAGTTACTCAAATAAAAAAGTTTATTGTCTTATTTGAGAGGCCGTAAGAAGTGGGAAAATGAATAATCAAGAGCAACACGTAGGCCCGAATCCTGTAATTTCACTCTTCCTACTGAAGGCTCCTGTGCCTCTCGCTTGGATCAACCCTCTCAGTCTTTCACTACCCATGATTGTGTTCCCTGAGGCTGGCTATCCGGCCCACAGGAGGGGGATGTGTTCCAAAGCTGGGGGATCACTCCTACTGAGTTACGCAGGTGCATGGCGGGGGTTGCAGTTGGAGCCATCCAAGAATGCGTATCAGTGACAGCAAGGTTCCCGCAGCTCCATTTCAGCTGCCAAAGAGATGACTCTGCTGAATATTGATCTCGCTCTGCTTTAGGTGTTGCCCTTGGAGGTGTCACCATTGGCACACACGCACACGGGCTCGTACGCGTGCAGCCCACGTAGCAGCTGCACAGTGCTCCCAAATAAAGTCTGTCAGCTATATTTGCTGGCACTGTCTTTGGACAGAGAACTTTTCTAGATGGTGTGAATGCCCTGGTGGTGGAGAATGGAGGATGATTTTATAAAAATTTGGGAGCATGTCTTATTAACCCAATGATACTGATGATTCAACGAGAAACGTAAAATAAAAATAAAAACCTACTAGTAAATACGATAAGATGGGCAATGAAATGCATACTAGAAATAACTGAACCAAACACCAAAGGCATAAATTCCAAGTGTTCTCATAGGAAGGGAAAAAGGAAGAAGGAGAAAGTAAAGGGTGGCTTGGAGAAGATGACAGGCTAATAGTTAATCGCGAAATAGATTATGGGAAAGCAGATTTTTTTTTTCCTGATCTTAGAAGAGAGACATGAAATCAGTATTTTTAAGGCAAATGGATGCCCTGGGGTAGCATGTTTAAAATTGCCATCCTTGGGATGCCCAGGGGGCTCAGCGGTGGAGCGTCTGCTTTCGGCTCAGGGCGTGACCCTGGGGTCCCCCTATCGAATCCCGCATCCGGGCTCTCCACAGGGAGCCTGCTTCTGTCTCTGCCTATGTCTCTGCCTCCCTTTCTGTGTCTCTCATTAGTAAATAAATAAAATGTTTTAAAAAAAGTAAAATTGCCATTCTTTTTTTTCAATATTTTATTTATTTGAGAGAGAGAGAAAAATCATGTGCATAAACAGAGGGAGTAGCAGAGGGAAGGGGGAAGCAGACAACCCCACTGAGTAGGGAGGGAGCCGGACTCTGGGATCCTGACTGAGCCACCCAGGTGCCCCTAAGATTGTCATTCTTAAAAAACTGTGCAATGATCCGGGAGGAGAGGGTTCGAGATGGTGGTATAAGAAGACCCTGAACTCACCTCCGTGCATGGACACACCGAATCTACAGCTACATATGGAACAGTTCTCTTGGAAAAGACCTGAAAACCAGCTGAACAGCTCCTCCCCCAACGAAGGATAAAGAGCCACATAGAGATAAATAGGAGAGGCAGAGACACAGTTTCCCCAAAACTCCTCCCCTGGTGTGGCGTCCCACAAGCCCAAGGGATCTCACAAATATGAAGCATTTCCCTGAGGAGCAGATGTTTGAGCCCCCCAGCAGTCACCCCAACCTTAGGACTTGCAATCCTATTTCTAGTAATTAATTTTATAAAAATATCCCTAGGGATCCCTGGGTGGCGCAGCGGTTTGGCGCCTGCCTTTGGCCCAGGGCGCGATCCTGGAGACCCGGGATCGAATCCCACATCGGGCTCCCAGTGCATGGAGCCTGCTTCTCCCTCTGCCTATGTCTCTGCCTCTCTCTCTTTCTCTCTCTGTGACTATCATAAATAAATAAAAATTTAAAAAATATCCCTAAAGGAGTGTTTATATGTGTACATACAGATGTGCCCTGCAGCATTATTCGTAATAGTGAAAAATTAGGAATAATCTAAACGCCCATCAGTAACAAATTACTGAGTAAATTGTGGCTCCTTCATATAGTAAGGAGATCAATAAGCTGTTAGAAGAATGAAGATCTGCAGATCTAGACAAGGAAACATATTTAGGACACGTTGCTAAGTGTAAATCACAAGTAA
The DNA here is from genome assembly GCF_905146905.1 of Nyctereutes procyonoides. Classification (NCBI taxonomy): domain Eukaryota; kingdom Metazoa; phylum Chordata; class Mammalia; order Carnivora; family Canidae; genus Nyctereutes; species Nyctereutes procyonoides. Next base: position 13,342,746 of record NW_026575136.1, on the reverse strand, counting down.
CAAAGATCTAAATAATATGATTCTATATTTTAGATAAATAATGGCACAGTCAGTGAGCATCCGACTCTTGGTTTCAGCTCAGGTCATGATCTCAGGGTGGAGATCCATGCTCAGTAGGCTGTCTGCGGAAGTTTTGCTCTCCTCTGCCTCCCCCTCGTCGCGCCATCTCTCTTTCTCCCCCCCACCCCACCTCAAATTAATAAATAAAAAAATACGTGTGTATGTATCTAAACAATGTCAGGTTTTTTCCTATCCACATTTGTATTTTTTAAACTTTTTAAAAATTTAATTTTAAAAATTAAAAGCAAGATAAAATCCTCAAAACAACTCAGATGAAATTGTGACCAAACAAATACCAGTTTGGCTGTACCACTGCCTTCTTGAAGTAATTTTCCCAAGTCAAGCAGTAGGTGGACTCCAGCAGATTTCAGGTAGATTAACTGCAAAACTCCACAGTCATTTTGGAATCACTATGCTCAATCCATAGCCGCTTCTTTTTTTTTCCTTTTTTATTTTTTTATTAAAGATTTTATTTATTTATTTATTTATTTATTTATTTATTTATTTATTTATTTATTTCTGAGAGACCGAGAGGGAGAGGCAGGGACATAGGCAGAGGGAGAAGCAGGCTCCCTGTGGGCAGCCCGACGTGGGACTCGATCCCGGGACCCCGGGGTCACACCCTGAGCTGAAGGCAGATGCTCAACCACTGAGCCCCGCAGGTGCCCTGGTTCCTTAGCTTCTCATCCTTCCTGTGCATGACTGCCTTGACCTTCAAACTGGCCTCCCTGCTTCTACTGTTGAGCTACTGCAATCCCCATTTCAACACAGCGGTGGAGTGGTCCTTACAACACTTAAGTTGTATCACCACCTTCAGTGGTTTCCTATTACACCAAAGACGATATCCAGATCCCTAAGCTGGCCCGTCTGTCATCTTATCCTCCTCTAAGGGCATGCCACCCCGGCCTCACTAGGCCGCAACCACTCTGGACCTTTTCATTTGTTCAAAGCCATCGAGTTCTTTCTTTCCTCAAGACTTTGCACAAGCTTTTCACTTTTTCTGGATGTCCTTTTGCTGCCTGCAAACCCATCCCACTCTTCTCCCTTTCTTGCCTAAAGAACAGCCAGTCTTCCAGACTCCAATCTCTCTCAGAATTTCCCTGATCATCCTCACTAATGAAATGGAATTCCTATCCGTTTCCCATATTTTCTCATATTTTAGTTCACTTGTTACAATTGGTGATCTTATTCTTATACTGTTCTTTGTTTAGTCTTTGTTTAGTGCTTGCCTCTCTACCAGAGCACGATTAATGCAGGCAAGACGTGCACCCTGGAAACAACCTATAGAATCACTTCCCAGCAGGATACCTGCCTGCATAACATATATTTTGAATGAGTGAATAAATCCAGGAATACTCCTAGTCCCCCCTTGTTGACTCTTGGTTTTAGAAGAGCTTCTTTAATGAAATTCTGTGCGCATATCAAAATATTCTAGAACATAAAACCAATCAACCGTAACCCAAAAGTGTTTTTGTTAATGAACTAAAGTACTGAACTAAGTAGAAACGTCCTTGGGTGCCGCTTGCAAAAATAGACTGCTCTTTTTGTATGCTTTCAACCTGTAGGGGAGTGGGTGTTGCAACCCTGCTCAGCATTTGTGCTGTTAGAATCCCAGTTACTAGGGGAAGCCAGCAACACCTTTGCTAAAGCTGTTCTGTCTCAACTCACATGTTATTTCTGGTAACGTAACCTACACTAGAAGTCCTTATGTCATCTTGTCCACCCCAGTTTTTCAGCTTCCTGTAATGGCACACCAGCCTTCTACCTTTTAAAATAGGACCAGAGCTGATCTGTTCTACATCCTCCACGTTTAGAATTTTCCCTGTGAGGAAGGAGGTGATAAGATGGAGAAATGCAAGAAAATCTCCTTACCAAAAATATCAGTTCTCTGGGAGGAGAAAGACAAGCAGAAATCTAATCCTGTGTTCATGAGTCAAAAGTTGCTTGCCTTTCTTAGATGAAATTTCGTGAAGAGTTTTATTAATGTACAAACTTTCTTTCCAAGCTCCCAAGTGACATTTGTCTTGTTCTCATTTACCATTTCTGCCAGAAACATCTGCATGTACAATTGATACCAGTCCTAAAGTATTTTACTCTAGGAATTGATTAAATTTCTTTAAGCCATATGCAATAGAAACCAGAGATGATTTTTTAAATGATAACAAAATACGAAATAAATGTGTTGGATGGACTCAAAGATATCAAAGAAAACTTGGAAAATGAAGTAGTACAAAGGATGAGGACAAAGCTGCTCCAAATTCATGAGCTTTTTCTCTAAAATTCCAGAATGAACATGTGTCAGATCCTTTCTCCTTATTGTCTGCTGCTTAAAAGTCTCAAGGCACGCTTCTGATCAGACCACTTTGAGTTAGGTATCCGCTTCAGTATCCAACCAGGAATTGCCAGCCAGGTCCTCTTCTGTGGCTGGAGTGGGCATAGAAAGGCACTTGGAGATATCTTAGTGGATGCTCATCATACACAGTGTATTGTTGAAACAATTTATTTGCTGATTGATTAAAAAAAAAAGCCTATACACAAACATGGATAACTCACAGAGAATTTGAAAGAGCCATATTTTTTATTTATTAAGTTTTTATTTTAATTCCAGTATAGTTAACATACGGTGTTGTATTAGTTTCAGATGTACAACGTAGTGATTCAACAATTCCGTACATGAGCTAGTGCTTAGCACGGCAAGTACCCTCCTTAATCCCCATCACCTATTTCATGCATCCTGCATCCACCTCCCCTCTAGGAACCATCAGTTTGTTGAAAGAGCCATATGGTAATAGGGTTCTGTAGTGACCTACTTTAACTATATACAAATACAGAGAAAGACATAGGAAACTGAGGCTCACAGGAAGTCTCTATGTTTGGGTATAGAATGTTGACCTTTGAGCAATATGGCTTCACTCTTTATAGTCTCCTGTTGGGTAAAAGAGCTTTCTAGTGCATATGGCGTCTTCTTAGTTTTGGTTGTCTGTCTCCCTTCTTACTCATCCAAATTCTCATCCTCAGTTCTTCTGGTCCCTTTGGTTTGTCATTTCCCACCTTTCCCCCTGCCCCCACATTATCTTTGTAACCTCACACCTTATTCCCAAAGATTGACGTTGGCTCCTAGGCCTTCTTGCTAGAGTTATTGACCTCCTTTATTTCATCTTGCCTGTGCTACAAGAGGAATCTTCCTAAAACACTACTTTTGTCATGATGTCTTATCTCTGCCAAAATATTTTATCCCCTCTGTTTGCCTACTTAATAAATCCTAATCTCCTCTGCTAATCTGTTCAAGTCCTTTGATAGTTTGGCCATTCTTTACTATGCTTCAGTTTCTATTCTTCCTTAGTCTGAATGCTTTGGTCTCCTTAATGTTCTCCTCCAACTGTAGCTATATCCATCCACCTACTCACAATCCTGACTCACTTTTGGTCTTTTCCTGCCCTAGAATGCTATCCTTCATCTCTCTGTTCACCCACTGAAATTCAGATTATTTTTCTAAGCTCATCTCAAGTCTCAGCTTCCTGTGAAGTCTACCTAATGCCTACTGCCCATCTCGTTTTTAAAAATTAGTTTCTTTTTGAATGTATTACATGTGATAGCCTTATAAAGGACTATACTATTCTTAAATATCTGCACACATTTTGCAAATTTAATATATCAAAATATAGAAATAATCTAATATTCTTTCTATTCATTCATTATTCACAAAAAATATTAATTAGTTACCTCTTATGTGCCTGACACCATTCTAAACAATACAGATACAAAGACCAAGAATGGTAAAGACACCTACTCTCATTGGCTTTAATTCTGGAGGGAGAAGATAGCCTGCACCCTGGACGGGGGAAGAAGTGATAGTAGTAGTTCATGTAATTACAAGAAATAGGGAGGCCCATACTGCGTAGGAATTTGAAAACTGTGAAGCTAGGAAAATAGGATGATGATTTCTCCTTTTCTTCTTCTCCTTCTCTCCCTCTCCCCCACTCCATGACAAGGCAAAAGAGTGTGGATTTTATCTTGAGTGCAGTTGATGATCATGGAATTCTATGCAGGACAAGATTGTAGAAGGGCGAAAGGAGGAACAAAGGGAACATGAAAAAAATTTAGGGATGAGATTATGGCATCTTGGGCCAGCGTGATAATGATGGAGTTGGAGGGATTATCCTGTATATTTATGTGTGACCTCTCCTACCATATTAAACACACTACCAGAGACAAATGCCATATCGTAAACCAGGAGGTATTGCACAGGTCAAAGCACATAGCAGATGTTCCACTTATAATGTATACATATACGTATATACATACATACATATATATATATATATATATATATATATATATCTGTTGGCAAATTGGCCAAATTCAATTTTATCTTTACTTATTAAAAAAAGAATGATTTGCAAGATAGAAGACTGGTGAGACATACTCCATGAGTTGACAATTCTTTTCATTGACTATTTCCCTTCACCATCATGATGGATAGCTGATAATTTATTCGTTAGATTTTGCAGGCACAATGATATTATATCAAGACAGATCCAAACTACTAAATTGAAACTTCTCTACGTTGTTGAAATTTTAGATGTGTCCCCAATGTGTCACAATAATTTAAGGATTTTTTAATAGGAAAATCTCAAGGCAATGTGAGATATTTTGTCATCCCACAAGTATGTTTCTTTTTAGCCCAACATGTTTGCTTATATATATCTAAATACCATGGTGATGTTGCAAATAATTATATAGTCCCCGATGTATAGTTTTTGAGTAGGATGTGCCAACGATTAAAAATCTATGTATGGAAATAAAACTGCTGCTTATGAAGGCTGCTAAGTCTCAAGACTGTGCTTGGGTGTGTAATTCATATTTCTTTTTATAACTGCAACTTGGCTATTTGAAAATGAACTTTTCCCAAGTAACTTTTAAAAAAAATATTAAGTGCCCACAAGAGAAAGACATTCATATAAAGAAGTTGACCCAAAGATCTGGGTAATCTGCTCCTCAGAGAACAATGATATGGCTGATGGAAAACCTGGAATATCAGGTTTCTAGTGTAAAGCTCTTCTGAAAAAAAGTTACAGTCAAAGGCAGAGAAAATGAAATAACAGATACGAAAACACTTTGAAGAATTCAAAAAACATCTGGCACTCTTTATCACAACAGCTTCTCAATTCTTCATTCAGACCACCTCCAAGCTCTTGGATTCTAAAGAGTTTATTTGGAATGTTCAATTAAATATTAAAATTCATTTCACCAGCCTGAGCATCTTCTACTACCTTGTTTTAATTTATAGAAGTAATCTTCAACGAGACTGCGGCTTCCTTCAACTACATCTACAAATACCATTTGAGGGAATACTTTTGGCCGGAATTATGGTCCCATTGGAGCCACAGCATCACAGAATTTTAGAGATGCAGGGTGCTGGAGACCATGTAGCTCAATTCCCTCATTTGTCATATGAGTAGCAGAAAGCAGGCTGCCTTCCTGTGAGAGAGCATGGACAAATGAAAGAGGATCCATGTGCTCTTATATTTACAGTAAATGTGGGCCCAGTTTACTGACTTACCAGAACCGTTTTGCAGCAGTGCCAAGATTCATCCTCAAGTCTCCTGAAACTGAGGCCAGTTCTCCTTACCCACAACCCGCTTGTTTACCCTAATTTTATTGTATCATTGAAACCATATCTTAACTGTAAAAAAAATCAAATAAAAATGTTTCTGTGAATTTACTGTGTTCCAGGAACTATTCCAAGCACTCTATTAAATTGTTTAATCATCACCCTACAACCCTACGAGGTACATACCATTATTGCCATTGTGCAGCTAAAAAAAAAAAAAAAACTGAGGCATTAGAGCTGTCTCGCTATTCATCAAAAGCTACTGAGTGAGAGAGCATAAATATGAGTCCACAATATGGAGGCTAAACACTTGTCCATTGCTTTATCTATGGCTATCCAAAATAGTTAACTTAAAAATATAAGACTTAATAAATCAAACTGTGTTCTTAAAAACAAAGTGTCTATGAAATTCTGATAATGACTGCTTCTTGTTTTAGAATAATAATTCATCTTTGAGCATTGCAATTTTAAATCCATTATCAAAAAGAAAGCCTGAGATATACTTGTTAATGTAAGGAACATATTTCTTAATTCACATATTCTTTTTTTTTTATTGCAGTTCAATTTGCCAACATATAGTATAACACCCAGTGCTCATCCCATCAAGTGCCCGCCCTCAGTGCTCGTCACCCCACCCCCTACCCACCTCTCCTTCCACTACCCCTTGTTTGTTTCCCAGAGTTAGGAGTCTCTCATGTTTGTCTTCCTCTCTAATTTTTACCACTCATTTTCCCCTCCTTTCCCTTATAATCCCTTTCACTATTTCTAAGCCTAACCCTAATTCACATATCCATGTGAAGGCTTCATCTGTTCCAGTTTTGTCTCTGTCCCTACTTACCAACACAGTGTTTAGGACATGGTAGGATCTCAATAATATCTGTTGAATAAGTGAAGGATTTTAGTTCCTGATGAATTATTAAATTATAAATAAGCTTTATGACTAAAATTGTTAAAGATTTTTATTACAGCAAATCTGAAATGATTCAGATTTCCTTCCTAAATATTGCCTAAATCCTAAAATATACTTTACAGAACAAGTTTAAATATTATAGATATTGTTAAATAGGTTTATAAGTAATTTTATTGTCTTTCTGTAAGCATTATGAGTTGAATTGTACTTTTTCAATCTGGAACATTGGAGTACTTACTATGAGAAAACTGAATTGTAGAAATTAAATTGGTACTATCAGCATATTTATTTCATAATAAATAAGTTTCTTACCCTTAAAATCAAGCAGATTTAATAATGGCAGATCAATTTAATCCACAGATTGAGAAATTTTTACCTGGGAAAATATAAACAAGATCATCCTCTGTCTCCTTCCTCTCCTCACTGCAACCCCCACTCAGTCTTTATTGAAATCCAGAGTGGTAACACACAGGGTATAAACAAATATCTTTACCAGGATTTGTTCTATGTTCTTCACAGAATATTTAAAATTTAGTTACAGAAAGAGAGCCTTTACCAGGAATAAGTTCAGAACCCTTGCAGATGCTCTGGACTGAGGCCCTATTAGCCTTCATTTGATCCCTTTCATCAGAGTTTCCTTCTCCCATTCTTGGAAAATGATTTTCTCGGTTTCAAAGAAGCATGTGGTATGCAATTTTTAAAGTGAATTCCACAACTATTTTTCTTCTTGCTCCATGATGTAGAAAGGGCTTCCCATGTTTCAGGGAAAGATCTGTCCGACAAGCCATAAAGGTCCACCAAATCTGCCTGGTGGCCCTTCTGAGGGGACCTTGTGTTGTTGACAAGTACATGCTCCACGGATGACGCCGTTTTATCTCCCAGAAACTCCTGACCCTAGTATCACTAGGCTGAAGCCTTACAGAAGTAGAGAAAGTGTGAACATTCTTCCTCTGATCAGCAGTAGGGCGTGCCGCACGGGATCTCCGAGCTCCTAAGCGATGTCTGCCGGCCAGTTCATCGCAGCGTCTGTGCGCGCCATTAGCTATGTGGTAAGGAATTCCACTTGCTCTTTGTGTTCTGTGAAGCAGAACAATAGGTCACTCTCCTCTGGAATAGCTGCTGATGCCTTCAAAGTTCAGTCAAAGCCCACATTTTTTCCCCACTGAATAATGTATGAGTGTGGTTCACCCACGTGCTGCTAATCTAGTAGGGAGGGAACTTCCAACAGCTTTCAGCCTTCTTGGCTGATGTCACTGAACAAACTCACTGGTTCACACAGGAAGACCTTGTGATCTGACTTTGTTTGGCAGAGGGGTGTGATGAAAAGGTACAAGGGGGGAGAAACCAGATGCATATGCATGAGCATGCTGCAGCCTGGAATGCTGACCTGGGAGACGACATCCGATTCAATGCACTCACCTCCAGGCTCACCTGGAAAGGTGAGCCCTGATCCCCCATGCCCAGCAAGAAGTAGCTGTTCTGTGGAGGGAGTACCGCCTCCATTTCCCTTTCTGAAGTTCAAGGCCCAGTCAGTGGTCACTTCTCAAGCCCTATAATTCTACTTAGCAGCCCCATTGAGAGGCCAACTTCTATCATCTACCTGTGCACGCATCTCCTAGGGCCGCCATAACAAATTACCACAGACCGAGTGGGTCAAAACAACAGTATTGTATTCTCTCACAGTTTTGCAGACTATAAGTTCAAGATAAAGGTGTTGACAGGGCCATGCTCCCTTTGAAGGCCCTAAGGAAGGTTTCTTCCTTGCCTTTCCCAGCTTCTGGTGGCTTCTGGTATCCCGTGGCTTGTGGCAGCAGAGTTCCAGTCTCTGCCTCTGCCCTCGCATCTCCATCTTCCCTGTGTGTCCTTACATATCTTCTTGTAAGGACACCAGTCATTGGATTTAGGCTCTACACTCAGAGCAGCCAATGAAGAATCACAAAAACTCAAAGTTTGAAGGAATTTTAGGGGCCAGGTAATCAGACCTTTTTGTAAGATGTCATTTTGAATTTTTAGTTAGCACTGTAAGTAGGAGTGACCAAGAATAGAATCTAACATATTTACCTAGGGAAGAGTCTCTAAAGATGGAAAAGTCTATCATAAAGAGAGTAGGTGAACCCCAAACCAGCCTCATGTATTTTATAATGTTGCCTCAAACTGTTGCTGAAGCTCACAGGAAACTCTTTTCATTATCTCAATGCTTGTGAACCTAAAAACCAATGTGGGTGTTGTGTTTATCCCCTGTGTCATAGTTTGCCAATATCTGCCCTACTTGAACTTGTGAAGCCTTCTAAGAGTGGAGGAATGTGAGGGGGTGGAGTGTAAGTGAGGGCATTGTCTATGCTTGGGTTCCAATGAACACACTAGCCCTCTTGTGCCCTGCATAGTGATTGGGGAAAAGCAGGAACTACATTCTCTAGGGGACTGGCTATAAATTTGAATGTCAGAGCAAGACTCCTCTAGCTTAACAACACCCTTCGTCCCTTTCTAGACTTTTTTTCATCAATGCATAATTTTTCCTATCAGTTAGAATACTTTCATTTGTGACTAACAGAAGAGCCAAGTAAAAGTGGCCCATAAAACAAGGGATTTATTATCTCAAAAGCAAGAATTTTTGAGTCTGGGCAGTTCTCAAGGTTGGTTAATTTAGTAGCTTAACAATGTTAAAGACCTAGGTACTTTTTGTCTTCTTTAACTTGCCTGTGCTCCTCTAATGGTGTCAGATGGCTGAGGCAGATTGAGGTCACACATGCAGACATGAAGATAAGGGCTGGTTTCATGAGTATGCAGACAGTATGATTGCTTGGGGCCTCAGGATCAGAAGAGTGCCATGCCTAGGGGCTATACACTGTAGTCACCATCTTGAAATTCTTAATAATTTTACTTTGGATTTGCATTTTGTGAGGTTAAATGGGGCAAAGGAGGATAAGACCAAGAGCTTGGAGCCTTGACTCATGTGCTGTCCTTTCTTACCATCTGAGTTGAACAAGTTTTAAATCATCTGCTCCCTGGCCCTGCCCAATAATACTGCCCCTCCCACCTCCAACGGGGTTCTGACCAAAGATGTGGGAAGGGTCAGGGTCAGGGTCAGCATCAGGGTAGTATGAACTCTGCATGCTGAGTTGCAGGGTTAGGCTTCAGATGCCAGTGAGGTTACCTGTGCCTAAATAGCAAGTAAAAAACACCACAGCAGGTGGAGAGTGACAGGTGAAGAAAGGAACAAGAGTCTTCACATTGTAAGTCTTTGCTGAGCCACACAAATTATTTTTTTAAATTTTTATTTAAATTCTGGGTAGTTAACATACAGTGCAATGTTGGTTTCGGGAATAGAATTCAATGATTCATCACTTACATACCACACCCAGTGCTCATCACAACAAGTGCCCTCTTTAATAACCATCACCCACATCTAGCCCACCCCCCCACCTCCCTCCCTCCATCAACCCTCAGTTTGTTCTCTATTGTTCAGAGTCTTTTATGGTTTGTTTTCCTCCCTCCTTCCCATATGTTCATCTGTTTTGTTTCTTAAATTCCACAGATGAGTGAAATCATACAGTATTTGTCTTTCTCTGATTGACTTATTTGGCTCAGCATGATACATTCTAGCTCCATCTACTGCAAATGGCAAGATTTCATTCTTTTTGATGGCTGAGTCATATTCCATTGGATATATATACCACATATTCTTTATCCATTCATATCCATAAACTATATGGGGCTGGCCCTAAAAACTGAGTTCCAGCAGAGGAAACAGATTTACTGTGTGTCTCTCCTTTTTCTAGCAAAGGAAGCCTTTTGCAATCACTCCCAGGAGATTCTAGCTCTACAAAGCCCAGAGTAAGAGCATATGTTCATGTTAAATCAATAACTGGCTAGTGATTAAGACTGCTATGATTGGCTAGACCAGTCAAGATTCACGTCGGCCAGGGTTGGTCTCTATCCCTGAAGTCATGGTTGCTCTAAATATCAGAACAAAGTCAAAGATCTGTGAACAAGGAAAGAAAGGAGTGAGATGGAGTGGAGGGTGGGATCTATATAAAAACAGTTAATGTCTGTCACACTCTTCTCTCCTATATTCATCTCTCTTTTTTTTTTCCATTCTATCATATCTGCTACAGAGGCCATAATGATCCTCAGAAATAAACGAATTCAATGCTTTTCTAGTTATTTTAATAGTAGCAACTATTTTTTCCATGAAATCACACCAAGATCCTCAATATCAGGAGGCATTTAAGAATAAAAGGGAGCTACTTTGGTTGACCTATTGCTTAGGTCCTAATAAATTAGGAAATGGTTATCCCTAAATGGAAGTCTATCAAACCAACTCAGTAGTGTCTCAAGTGTTGTGCTCTGAGATGTCTTTCTGTGCTACTTCAGTTCATTTTCTTCAGGTCTCAAAAGTATCCTAAAAATTGGTGTTTGGCAAGGTACATGTGCACTGCAGCTTACTTCATTTTCTAACTGAATTGCAACATTTTTTTTTTCTCTTTTGGAGCATGTAAAATAAACTAATCCATTAGGAAGTGATATTACAACAGTTATTGTTTTTCTAGTTTAGTTCTTGTTTTATCTAGAATTTAGTATCTCACCATGCCTTCTGATAGTTGGCTCCTACACTTAATCTCTGAAACTCCAGAATTACATTAAAATCATTAAATATCCCAGTTTCGGTGACTTGTTTGACCGGCATAATGTTACTGGGCAAATTGAGAATTGATTTTATTTTCTTTCCACATCAAACTCAGTTTCCAGGCAGGGGGATATTACATCCTTCTTTCATCATTGTCCGAGAAGATTTTTACACCAACCATTCAGTACCCAGCCACTCAGGTACACTCCCACGGAAGTACAAATGTAACCAGATGAGAATGTTGGGAAAGGAAATCCACACCTGTCTGTCCACTTGGGATTTACAGAAAGTATTTGGCAACCTGGAAAGGCCTCAACAGAGTGTGGCTCCCACATTCCATCCATCACTTCCACATGGTACAAAATCATACATTACAAGCCTCACCCCAGAAATACACACCGTAATCAACCATACTACGTCCCTGTGTCAACATAGTTGGAAACACAGCGGAATTCTTCTGCACAGAGATTCTGAAAACAAAGGCCAGAGTCTGAGGTTTTCACCACAGACTCCACCAGGATTAAAACAACCACCTGGGAAAGAAATGCCTCACACAAGTTTAACTGAGTGTGGCTCATGGAAGGGAAGGAAAGACCCTAAGACTCCTATAGGCTGCAGTGTCCTACTGGCCATTTTGTAATTCTCAGGATTAGGCTCAGCAGATCTGGTGCTCTGAGGCCAGAGATCTGTCTATGATGTCTGCCAGGGTTTCTTAGCTTTGCTCTAATCTTAGCCCTATGACATCAATTAACTTAGGTCGGTTACTTGGAAGGAGCGCGGCAAGATGACAGGCTAAGTGGTGGGCACGGGTTAGTACTAGAGAACAAAGAAAACCCAAACCCTTAATATACTCTGCTGCTTGAGCGGTACCTTTGATATAAAGAAGGACATGGTGGAAAACAAGAATCACACCTTGCCCTGCTAGCTCTAGACTGTCCCCCGGCTGCCGAGCTGGCTCCAGCATTTCCAGGGGCGTTGAAGCAGGGCAGGGTACGCGAAAGTGCCTTGTAAAGCAGAAAGAACCTTGTCTTGCTATTTGGTCCAAACTCCTCATTTCCAGAGTCCAACTGAAACCTGAAGGGGGCGAGTGACTGACCCATGACTTCAAGCCTCCTGGCCTTCCGTCTAGTCACCACAAAGCAGACAGGTCTAAAACAAATATGCAGAGCAGATTTTTCTCGGCTTGGCTAACTCTGTCAAATACATCGTTATGCGTGTAATGCTGGTCGTGCCAATCTCTCTGGAAACCGACATCATTAACTGCAGGAAGTTGTGGATGGCAGTTCTTTGAGGCAGTCATTTTCCTTGGATCCTTCAGGTGATTTGGGAACTCCTAGAACAAAAATATGTATCCTTTGCCTTCTATGGCCAGTCAACACCTGCCTGAGTCTTCTCGTAAGACAAAGGGGACAGTAATAGTCACAGACCGGTGATGCACATATGACCCAGAGCTTGGGGAAGCTTGTTAGTGTTGCCCTTTAAAGGGCATGCTTACCGTGTGTCCTCAGCCTCCCCAGGTACTCTGGGCTATGCCAGTGTCATGGTCACCTTGGCCCCTGGCCATCAAGTGTGGGACGACGAGTCCGGCAAGCTTGAATAAAGAGCGTGAGCCAGGGAGAAATTAAAGTTCCGTGTTATTGCACTGTTAGTGCTGAGGAGAGTGATAATGGGCCAACAGGGAACAATTTTGATCAAGGAGAGGACTACTTTATGGAGGGGTACTTCTTTGACTCTGGCTCTATTTAAAAAAATAAATAAATGAAGTATGCGTACTTCACCCCCAGTTTTGCTGTTTTCCTGGTATAACCTTGGTATAAATTGAACATAAGCGTCTTTTTTACCTGATTTTTCTTGCCCATAGCATGTGATCTAGTCATTCCCTTAAACCACTGGGTTCTCTTACCAAGGGGTCAGCCCATCTTTTTAGTAAAGGGCCAGACAGGAAATATTTTAGGCTTTGGGTCCGTATTCTCTCTTCTGTACGAAGCAACCTCACCATTCCAGCATGAAAACAGCCACAGACAATTGGTACAGAAATGAGTATTGCTGTGCTCCAGGAAAGCTTTGTTTCAGGAAACAATCAGGCAGCTGGTGGGATCTGGCCCATGGAGTCATAATTTGACAACCTCTGCTCTCATAGTTCTAAAGTTTCTAGACTCACTACAGCGAGCGAGAAGGTAGCTCTTGACGGGCTCTGGGAAGCTCTCAACCTGGAAGAGAATCATGTAAGAGTGGAAAGAAGAGGTCAGAGTTCTCTGCTTTACTTATCATTAGGAATCTGGGGAGGGAGAGATTTATGAAGTTCAAGGCACACTAAAGATCCACCGCGGCTCCCCTAGAAAGGTCCCGGATTCTCCGTGTGTGGAGCAGCTGGTTGAACTGATCCTTTTGCCACATTCTGCAAGTTCTTTTTATTAAAAACAGTAGAAATCATTTCAAGGAGGCACCACCAACTCTCCACAGTGCTCTCACTGCAAGCTTGGAAACAAGCTGAACCCCGTTTGACGTGGTTGTAGATGCTAACCAACGTATATTTGGAGCTGACACCGCAGCGTGTGGTTAAGTAGAGTTTTGGCCAGGGCCAGGTGGCCTGGAGGCACGGAGGCGTCGAGTCCACGTGGCCGGGGCCCTGCTCAGTGTGCAGGTGCACCTGGCAACAGAGAACAACGGTGGCCAACTAAGTGGGAGCTCAGAGCCAGACACCGAGCCGCAGACACAGGCACCCGAGCCCGCCAGCTAGCCTCAGCCTCCACTTCCTCCTCCTCCAAGAATCTATTAAAGGACTCAAAAGGGCTGTTCAGCATCAGAGAGAGGGACACGATGCTCAGGACACACGCTGCAGTGTCGGAATGGCCCCGTTTGGGTGGCAGTCCGGGCAGCGGCCCTGCCCAGCACAGCCCAGAGGTCGGGGTGGCGATGGGCCCGAGAGGGACCCAGCCTCCCCCCGACAGAGCCGGGGCCACACGCCTGCGGGGGTGCAAACTCTGGGCTGCTGCTGCTCCGCACTCGGCTTCCACCTACCTGCGAAATGTGTAGCTTGGCGCTCTCAGGTAAAACTTAGGAAAAGTAAGTTCAGTGACAAAGAAGACTTTGATCCATGCACAGAAGGGGCCCAAATCCCAGGGACTCCGAAGCTTGCCGGTTCTTCCAAATGTTTGCCTTTACACAAAGTGAATTGCTTATCAAGTGAATAGCATTTTCACATCAAATGTATATTATAGAACTTCTCACACGTGAGAGAATGTACTAGAATATGTAACAAACTCCTCTGTATCCACTACGCAAACCTACTGAGTACTAACACGTCACCTTCCTTGTGTCACTTTTTAGAGGAATATTACAGATATAGTTGAAGACCCCTGTGTCTCACCCTCGTCTCCTCTGCTGCGGTTCCCTCTCAGAGGTACCCCCGTAGTTCCCGCATTTGTCTTTCCCAAGCATATTTTATACTATTATACATGCTTAATATATATATAAATAATCTACATTTTGTATGTTTTTACTTTTTATATATATTTTTGAAGATTTTATTTATTTATTCATGAGAGACACACAGAGAAAGGCAGAGACCCAGGCAGAGGGAGAAGCAGGATCCCTGCAGGGAGCCCGACGTGGAATTTGATCCTGGGACCCCGGGGTCATGCCCTGGGCTGAAGGCAGACGCTCAACCACTGAGCCCCCCAGATTATAATACTTATGACACACATGTGTATTTTATACATACAATTACGTATATATATATATGTATATGCACTCTGTATATAAAGAGTTTTTCAACCTTTTTTATAAATTACACTTTTAAGAAACTCTCCATGTTGGTACATTGGACCCTAATTGCTACACTTTAACTTTTGTATGGTTTTATGAATATACACAATTAAACTGGAAAATGGACATTCATTAGATAATGAAAAAAGCATGCTACTGTCCTCTGTGCCTCATACTGTTTTATGCTCTGAGTATGGAGAAGTGAATAAAATAGACACAGTTTCCTGCCCTCATGGAACTGACCCGGTGGAGGTAACCAGGAAACAAGCACATAATAGAATATCACTTCTGAGGAAATGTGATGTGAATAAAGAGCAAAGTAAAGGTCAGAGCGAAGAGAAGAGATGCAACTTTAGAAGATCCTCTTGGAGTTGGGACGGTTCAAATGAATCCACCAAGTGGCTTCCAAGGTTTTGTCATCATAAACAATGCTGTTTGACAGTGTAGACGATGCTGTAGGCACGTATTTGCAGCCCCTGTGCTTATCACCTGGTGAAAGCGAAGGCACACGTTCCGGGCCAGGGCTCGGTAACATTTTCTGTGCATAGTGAATGAAGACACGTATGCGGCATATTTATGGAGACAGGCGAGTGTCCAGAAGAAACCAACACAGGGCTTCCGGCCACTGTGGTCCCTTCCCTGCCCTCCTGTCCCCGAGCCTCCCGGATCAAAGTCCGAGCACCCGCGAGGCCCAGGCAGAGCTCGCTGCCCATATGCGGGAAGCCTGCTCTAGAACGAATTCCTGGGCAAGGGCGTGGGGGCATCTCCCACCTTGGGAGATAATGCCAAGTATTTCCTCCCCAAAGCGGCTTTACCAAATCACGCTGCCCTCGGGCAGCACCTGAGACTTGTCGTTCCACCATTGCCCCAGAACGTGACATTATGAGCGTCGAAAATTTTTGCCAATACTGTTTATAACTGCATCTCCCTAATTATTTGTCACATGGAACATCTTTTCCTCGATTTATCGGCCAATGCTGTTTCCACTTCTGGGATTTACATCTTTTTTCCATTTTTCTACTCTGCCATTACTTTTTTCTTATTAATGTCTGGAACTACTTTCTATAATCCAGGTACTAATCTGTCACTTATGTGCAGATGTCACCTCCCAGTCGGTGGCTTGTCTGCTCATTTTGTTTATTAGTACTTTTTGTTCTGCAGACATCTTAAACTTTGATGTAGTAAAATCTAGTAATATTTCCCTCTAGGGTTTGTGCATTTTGGCCTTATTTGAGACTCCTTCCCTGACTCGAGGTCATATGGTAGATTTCCATATTCTCTTAGGAAGATTTTCCTGTTCACATTGAAGTTCACATTGAACTTTGTCATTGATTCCCTGAGATCCACATTGTGAGGTTTATTTTATTTAATGATGACTTTTGGTCCTGTGACCATTTATTGAATTATCCTTCATTTCCCCATTGACTTACAGACCACCTTCATAGACATGCAAGCCTTCTTTTTGCAACATATGCTCCCCTATTTGAGAAAAAGAGAGCCCAGGAGCAACATTTAGCACCTCAACACGAGCTCCCTTGATGGCCTGTGAGTTGACGCTTGCTCGGCCCAACACAGCAGCTGGGAGAAACTCCAATGCTGGAGGGAATCTCTCTTTGTGCGTTTATGACTCGTGGTAATTAAACTTTGGGAGAACTTTTTTACTCAAGACCTATTTAAAAATTTCAGTGAATTAGTCATGCCAAAGCTCATGTGCTATTATCATGAGCTCCAGCCGTCAGAGCTTCAGAATGAATCACAGCCAAGATACAGTGTGTGCCCGTAGTTCTCTACAGACTGGAGCCAACCATCAAATTTCATATATTCCAGGTTTAAGAAATGTAATTAGTTGACCTACAATAAACACACTGTATCACTTATGGGTGTTTTGCTCTGTTCCCTGCAAACTGTGAGACACGTGCACTATAATCCTCATACATTATTAAAACAGCTTATTTTCTTTTAAAAAATAGCTTGGCAAAATAATATTGGAATTAAACCAGAAATTCAACTTTGTGGACTTAAAAATGGCACAGATCCAGACCAAGAATCAGAAAAAAACAAAACAAAAAAACAAAAACAAACTCTCAGCTATTTTAATTAATACACCACCACCACAAATCAGCAATTTGAAGAAAAACTTCAGAAATAACCTTATGGTAGAAATTTCTGTTAATGGAAACACCATGGAAATGCTAACAAAGGAGAAGAGAAGGGGATCTACCCTTTACTGGACACCTACTATCAATCGGTCACCACGGAAAGCACTTCTATATAGACTCTGCCATTTAAAACCTACCACAGCCCTCAGATGCATTATTTAAATTTCCACTTTAAGGATGAAAAGATCAGATTTAAAGATCTCGGTAATCCTGTCAAAGGTGCAGGGCTGGTAAACAGTAGTTCAGGGATCTAGACGCAGATCCCTGTTGCCCAGTGTCTTTGCACACCCATTTCCCACCATAGCTTCTGGTTCTAGCACTTGGATGTGTCACTGTGAGAAGAATCATTCAAATAGCCTCCGTAGTTTCAGGACCAGGGATCAAGTGGAAGCGTGGGACTGGAAATGCGTGACATCCCTGATGCTGTCTTGAGCCTCCTCTGGAGCAGACCCAACACGTGGCTGGCCTCAGAATCACCCTGGTTCTGACACAACACACCAAATCCACCCAGAATTGTGACATCTTGTCATCAGGACACCTTTAAGCTGGGTCGCAGGGACTCTACTCCATATGACGAGCCCCATGATGCTCCAAAATCTCTAGGGCTATATATACATTGCGATCCTGGATGCGTGAGTTTTAGAAAGATAATGTGCTGTGTTAGCAACTATTACAGGACACGACCTACAGGCGTGAGGCAGCAACTAATAATTATATTGATATTTCTGCTATGCAACAAATGAATATTCATACTGAATAGGGGGAAACAAGATAATAAATAGGCCTGTCAGTTCAGGGAAGACTTTGCTGCTAAACGAGTTAAAAATACTTTTGGTTTAGAGTTCTGGGGATTTCAGAATTGCAGATAATGGATTATGTACCTGTTTTTCAAAAACTGCATGCTTCCGGAAAACTATATACTGTCAGCTATTTGCAGGGGAGTAAAAGAGAAAATAAGACATAAACCTTGAATAATACTTTGCTGTTGACAAAACTGTTTTCACACTTTATTTCACCCTCAGAGTAACAATGTGAGAGATTTTTATCCTATTTTATTAGTGAGGCTGTTGAAGTTCAGAGCTTGAGAATCTTGCAGATGGTCACGTAGCCAGGAAACAGTAGGACTAGAAACCTGACCTCTATACAAAATCTGACCAGATCTACAGGTTCTAATTCCAATTTCATCTCTTTGTACTGTGGGACCTTACAAGCCACTTGAGTCCTCCTCCCAAGTTTTCCTTGATTCTCACCATGACTACCACATGGTGAGAGTCACTTCTGACACCAGCTATGTGGGATGTGTTCCTGCACCAAGCAATTCTGTATCACCAGCCGAGGGTCCTACAATTTAACTCCATTCTGACACTATCTACCTGGAGATAGTATTGATCCCACATGTTAAAGGTTCAGTTAAAGTGGGTTAAGTATCCCCCCACTTCAGATACCAATCCCAAGTCTAAGTAATTACCTGTCCTTTTGCTTGGTCAGCTATACATTGGAGGTTCCTTCAACACCCCTCCTTAGATTTGATTCATTCACTCGAGTGGCTCCTAGGACTCAAGAAAACAGTTGACTTAGTATTTATCAGCTCATTATAAAAGGATATGATAAAGGATACATATGAACATCCAGATGGTAGAGATGCAGAAGGCAAAGTATGTTTAAGGGCCACAGTTTCCATGTCTTCCCACAGCGTCTCCATGTGTTCACCAACCCAGAAGTGGAAGCGCTCCCAACCACATACTTTTGGGGTTTTTAATGGAGTTTTCACCATATAAGCATGATCCATTACTATCTTCTTTTCCAACCCCTCTCTCTTCTCTGGAGAAGGGGGTGAGGCCGAAAGTTCCAAGGCTCTAATCATAGCTTGGTCTTTTTGGTGACCAGCCTCATCCAGGTGTCCACTCAGAGTCACCTCATTAGAAGAGGAGACACTCCTATCACTGAGGATAGTCCAAGGGATTTAGGAGCCCAGTGTCAGGAACCAGGGTCAAAGACCAAATATTAGAAAAAAAAAAGTGCTTCTAATGGCTCTTATCACTTAGGAAATTGTAAGGGTTTTACGAGGTCTGTCAGGAACCGGGGACAGAGACGAATTACATGGTTTTTATTATCTCATACCCCTAAGCCTTGCCAAAGTTTGGTTTCCTTGCTTATAATGTAGAGACAATTAGTTTTCTGCCTAATTCAACAGGTTGTAGTGAGAAGCAGATCATACTGTGCTATACAAATGTAAGATCTTATTACTGTACACCTGCATCGTTTGGCTCAAAATCCATGCAGCCTGGTCAGGACAGGGAGTATTATCTGTGACTCCTGGGGGGGCTCATCAGAACTTATAGAATGGCCAGAAAGAGACCTGTCTTCTCCTGCTGAGTCGAAGCCTATAGCCACAGCTGCAGAGTTCTCATGTTTTAAACTTTCAGCTGATCCCTGAGCACATTCCATTCTCATGATGTGCAAATTTTAAAGGACATTTGCCTTCAAGCGTACTGGAAAAAAATAAATTGAAACCTCTTTTTCAGTCTTTGGACCTTGGGATATATAATTCAAGCAATAAAAAACTATGTCACATGTTTTATTGTACATTTCTATGTAATACAGAAATAGATATTAGTGTGGAAGTTATCTTTCTTTTCAATACAGTCTTTTCAGGACCTCATGAAAAAGCAGCTATGCCAAAATCTGCTTCATGGAAAAACTCTTTAAAAGCGTGTCCAGAAAAATGCAATAAAGGTCATTATTATGCCAGAAATTCGGTTGAAATACTGACCAAACCAGTTCCCACCTACATATTTTGTAGGTTACTACCACTCGTCTTCTAATACCACAGGACAAATTGGGCATGGCCTTGTTTTCTCAACACTGGCGTGACAAAAATCTTATACTATGCTTGTCATTTTCTTCCTTCTAATTTTACACGCACACCAGATTTCTCATAAATAAATAATTAATTAATTTTAATAATTTAAAATTATTGTGTGCCTGCATATAAATGTTGCACATATATGTATGTGTATATGTGTGTACATTGGACGCATCTATCTACTGCACATACAAGTACAGATACTTACACATACATAATGTATGTACACATATAGGCATAAACATGTTCTATGAGCAGTCTTTCATTCAACAAACAAATATTAATTATCTCAAGTGAGGCATTGGGAACAGAAAAAAATAATATAGCCTAATTCCTAGCCTCTAGCAGACATACATTCATGAAAATGAGTAATTTCACTAGTGTAGTAGAAGAATATCATCATAGTTTTGAGGATCCAAGAAAACTGCCTAAGAGAGTATATCTTTTCAATTAGAGAATCTAGGGCTACAGGGTTACTATTTTATATTTTCAGACATGGAATATTGTTTCATATATAGTATATGCTTAATTTGTATTTTGTTGATTAATATTGGTTGGTTTAAAAAATCTGGAATGCATTATTCTGAAAAAGCAATCAAATGTGTGTCATCCTTGTGCAGGGGCCATGCAGATCTTCTCTGTATTGTTCCAACTTTAGTATAAGTGCTGCCAAAGCAAGCACTCAAACTTCAGATTTGAAGGTAATGCTTGCTGGAGTGATTTCTGTATAGGACCAACCCAAACTAATGCTTTTTAGATCCAGATTGTGCAGACAATATGCTATCTTTTCATTTGTTAATAACTTCTTTAACTCCAAAACACAGCAATTAGAATTGGATGACACATATAAAAGTTCAGATAAAATGGAAGAAAAGTTATGAATTAAAAATATGTGTGTGGTTTCAAAATGCTTTGGTCATTTCTTTGCTAGCCTCTCATATTTCAAGCCAGACTTTCTATCTTTAGAGCCAGATATACCAAGTTTCACTGTTGCTTATTGGAAATTTTGATAGGCGATAAGACGGGGAGAGGTCGAAATTCTTAAAAAAAATTCTTAAAAAAATATATATATATGGAAGATTATCTGTGGGTTTTAGTGAACCTTGGGGGACTGAAGATGGCTCTGACAGCTGAGACAAAAGAGGCCAGGAATGTGCCTTAGATGAGACATTAGGGAGAGAAATTCTCAAAAGTATTCAGTTAGTGGCCTTGGCTTTCCTTGGCATCCTGTTGGTAGGGTCATACACGGAGACAGGGTTGTCACTGTTAATTTCTGTTTATGAGGCATTCCAAAGATATTGCCGAATAAAAACAATAAACCAACATTGTTATTCTCAGGTATGCGAGCTGTAAAGCTGACACTTTAGCCCTCTGGCCATTTTTCAAGACATTACCTAATACCTAACCTCATCATGGTGACTAGAGGGAAACATTTTCCAAAGCACGGCCATAAACTGCTTCGATAGAGTCCACCCTAAGTCTTGGACACGAAGGCCTCCTGAAGGGAGTTGGAGGCCCTTCCTCCAGAACCGCATGCAAAAGTCAGGGAGTGTGAACTCACAGGGCTGGTGTGCAGCTCCCTGTCTACCTGTGCCACAGAGTCCAGCTCTCTGGGCCTCAGACCTGCAGTCTCCACAAGAAACACCTCAATGGGCTCCATTCTCCTCGATCGTGATGGGTCTGTCTTTCTTTCTTACTCATTTCCTACCCTACATCCCACGCCTTTCCCTCCGCCTTCTCCGATCCAGAGCTCCTGAGAGGTTGTCCCAGATGAGAGGTTGCCCCACACCCAGCTCGACACTCGGTGTGTGTCAGAGTCACCTGAGAAGCCCTAAAAAATGCCTGTGCCCGTGCCTCACTGCTTAGCTCTTGTAACTCAGATGGCCCAGGCCTCAGCACGTGTACGAAACTCACCAGGTGATTCCGATGGGCAGCCAACACTAACAACCATTGACCTCAGGAGTTGGGGCTTTTTAAACTAAGTAATGAGTTGACAGTAATGCTTCTGGATTTGGGAATGTGTGAGAAAGATAACTCCGGTGACATTTTGCAGGGCATATCGGAGAAGGGAGAAAATGGAGGTGGAAACCATGGGTTCATCAAGCCCATCAACATTCGAAGGGGGATCATTCGTGGTGGCTGGAATGTCATTGCAGGTGAAATAGCTCCACTCAAAATCTTTGTCTAGGCCCCATTAAATATTTTGTTTAAATGTCATTTAAAATGTCTTCCGTGATAAAGGATAAAATACTCTCAGAATGCATTTCTGGTGAGGAGGATTTGTAATTGACAGTGATTTGCACTTGGAGCTAAGGGAAGGTACTTTGTCTATGAATTCTGGGATTAACTGTCTTCCAGACTGAGGAGAGATGCAGATACCTTCAAACCTATTCTCCATTTTTATGTTAGGTGGTGAATTTCTCCCTCAGATAGTCTGGCTGGGGCCACGAGGCTTATTTCAGTCCAATTGGAGATGGGGAATAGAATAATCCCATCAATTCACTCAGGATCAGAAGCCATGGGGTCACGGAAGCCACCACTCTGCAAAGGTAATCTGGCCAGAAGATAGGGAAATTGGGAGAAGTTAATTAGAGAACATATTCAGGCCACTGATATGGAAGTACAATTACATGTTCATATTGCTCTCTTGTGCAAAATGGAAGCAGAGAGAAAAAAGTGATTCTGATTTGCCAGCTAAATGCTAGAAAGATATAATAATTCATTCAATCATGAATTCATTCTTTTAAAATGATTCTATTGAAGTGAAATTTCAAGCAACATAAAATTAACCATTTAAAAGAGGAGTGAAATGTCATTTACTGCATTATACAGCAATGCCTAATATTGTATATTGTGCCATCACTACCTCCACCTAATTCTAAAACATTTTTAACATCTCAACATTAATTTACTCTTTAAATATTTATCCGTGACCCTGTATACAACCCCTGCTGTGCCAAACATAAGAAACTTTATGAGGAACAATAAAAACTTACTTTACTTAAAAAAATAAATTTTGGGGGACACCTGGGTGGCTCTGTGGTTGAGCATCTGCCTTTGGTTCATGTTAAGATCCTGGGGTCTTAGGATCAAGTCCCGCATCAGGCTCCCCACAGGGAGCCTGCTTCTCCGTCTGCCTATGTCTCTACCTCTCTCTGTGTGTGTCTCTCATGGATAAATAGATAAAACCTTTAAAAAATAAATAAATTTTCAGTAGGGAGCAAGGCCATTCTCCTATTAAAATATAAGACAATATACGATAATGTCTATAAGACCATGACACCGAGTAAAGGAGAACAGATTTCTGATTTGTGGATGCCAGTAGGTTTGGTGTGAAAAACTTCATAAAGGAGGCAGTATTGGGGCAGCCCAGGTGGCTCAGCAGTTTAGCGCTGCCTTCAGCCCAGGGTCTGATCCTGGAGACCCAGGATCGAGTCCCATGTCGGGCTCCCTGCATGGAGCCTGCTTCTCCCTCTGCCTTGTGTCTCTGCCTCTCTCTCTCTCTCTCTCTCTCTCTCTCTCTCTCTCTCTCTGTGTCTCTCATGAATAGATAAAGAAAATCTTAAAAAAAAAAAAAAGGAGGCAGTATTTGAGACAGGCTTCAAATGATGGGTGGAAGGAGACAGCATACTCCTGGTAGCGGAAGTACCATGAGCCAAGCAAAGAAAGGAAAAGCATGATAAATACTCAGGGAGTGTTGCATGACTACACCTGGGCAGGATGGGAGGAGTGGAAGGTCAGACTAGAAAAGTAGGTTAAGCCAGTATCATTCCTAGAGATCTTTGAATAACTGATGAAGAATTTTGGATTTTATTTGCTAAGCAATGACCAGCTCCTGAATATTTTTTTTAAGCAGGAAGAAATACAGACAATGAAGTATTTTAGGGAGATAAGTTATGTAATGACCATTTAAGGATGGATTAGAGAGAAGGAAACTGTCCCTTTAGGTAACTCCAGCAACAGCAAAGGCACAGGTCTGTCGGTGTGTAAATTGGAGGAGAGAAGCCTCCAAGCCCCTGAAAGTGAGCTAGTGGTGACCATAAAGGAGGAGGGCTTTTTTGTTTGCTAGTTGGCTTTTTTAAGTAGGCTCCATCCCTAAAATGGAACTTGAACCCATGACCCCAAGATCGAGTCGATACACTATGGACTGAGCCAGCCGGGCACCTCAAGGATGAGGTTTAAGGAACCTCAACCACCACAGTGGCTTCTAGTCTAAGAACCAACTTTGGTTGCCTTGTCTTAGAGACTCTGTCTAAATACTTGGCCAGTCTTATTGATAAATCTCAGGACCAGCTATATAGGTAAATCATGGTCAGGAAGTTAGTAATTGTCTTTCAGTGACAACCCCTCTAGAGACTCCAGTCCAGTGACACATGGGTCTCTACTGTGACCAGGGCTGTTTGACCACATGCATGTGATGGCAGGGTTGGCTATTCAATTGACAAAGGCAATGTCCTCTTTAGCAGAAGATGATGGTCAGATATGCAAAGAATCCTCTAGCACATGAGATATGTAGATTTGCTCCACTAGTCATGTTATTGTCGTTCAACAAAAATGTACTGAATACCTACTCTGTGTTAGTCCCTTTCTCATACTCTCTCTCAGGGCTTTCCCAGGGCGGAGAGAGAATATCAAGTCCATTTGCACTGTTTCCCTAAATAATTTACAAATGACGGGTACTTGGCATGTTTGCCTCCACTTCCTGTTTCTCGGTCCAGGTAGCGCAGCTCACAGTCCTCAACATGCTCAACATGGAGCTGTGGGCAGCCTCCACATATGCTGAGTAGAGGGGACCTATCCGTGTGCCTGCCTCAAAACAGTCTCTTCTTGCTTTCAGTGTTAAAATCCCTAAGCCAGGGCAGTATGGCTTTATCCTCTCCTTCAATTTTAAATGTCTGCCTTGTTTGGGGCTCCTTCAAACTAGGAGACGTACAAAGAATAAAATAGGTTTATTCAATCTCTCTTTGATATGTTTGCTACAGACTCCATGTTATCTCCTATTTTCTAGGGTCATTTAAAATGTGTAGGATCAGAAAAGGTCTTATGGGACTGGAAAAGTTTCACTGGAGACCTCTGGGTGCAATATTCAAAGATGAGTTTCCATTGGGTATTTGTATGACTCATTCTTTCACCTGCTGGCAGCCCTCAAGCTTTGAATAGTCCTTCTGTCTCCATCCATCTCCTCACTCCTGCAGAGTCCCTCTTGAGGAAACTCTTCCAGGTGGGCATCTGGACCACAAGGAAAATTTTTTTTTCCTTTTCCCTTCAATTGTGGAAATAGAGCCACCTCAAATCTGACCCTTCCCTCTGCCACCAAAAAGGAGAAACTCCAGAGGCACCTGGGTGGCTCAGTGGTTGAGCACCCACCTTCCACCCAGGTCGTGATTCTGGACTCCCAGGATAGAGCCCCACATCGGACTCCCTGCTCACCTGGGAGTCTGCTTGTCTCTCTTCTTTGCCTCTCTCCCTGCTTGTGCTCGCTCTTACTCTCTCTCACATAAATAAAATCTTTACAAAAAAATTCTAAAAATGGAAAAACTCCAGATATAGCCTTGTTCGTTGACTAAGTCAAATCCAGTCCTCATATCGTCTAGTTGTTCATAGGTCAGATTCTCTCTGAGCTCCTCTTGAAGCCATCCCTCACTTGGATTGAGATGAAGAGTAAGTGCCCATCATGTCCTCCATGACGAATGTTCAGAATGCCAACAATTCTCCCTTTGAAATCTTACTATTAATCCTTTTAGCCCCCAAATGAATTCTTGGCCATATCTTCTATAGCCTGGAGGTGGATGAGGGGGTTAATCTTGACAGAGTAAGTACACAGTCTCCCAGTATGTCCTTCACGAGTGGTTTAGCATCTGCTTTAGGCCACTGCATTTTTCTCTCTGAAAATCCAAGACAATAGGAAAAGTTAAATTTAACGTCCAATTATATTTCTGTTTTTTGTGTGTGAATTAAAGTCCCGACAAAATTTGCAAAACTATGTGTCTATGTCCCTTACCTGAAACTCCTCAGAGCAGATATGTTTCCGAACTCATGATTTATCAGATTTAATAAAGGCAATATGATGCACACATCATAGATTACGCCATAATGACAAATGAATGGCCTTTTGTTGGTTCTGGTCAGATTTGGCCGCCAAATGACTGGTTGCCCGAACAAAATCGGTAGTGGTAGGAAACATGCTCTGGTTTCTCTCTTCCTTCTATTCCCTAACCTTCCACCAATGACTTCTGTTGGCCATTAACCAGCAGGTGGGAGAACTTGAGAAATTCAGTCTATGGAGTGAGCCTCCCTCGGAGGGGGAAAGGTGGGAAAATGATGTGAGGCAAGCAAGTCTGGGAAGGCACATTTATCTTCTTCAGTCAGGACTCCCCTTTCAAGAGTTTACCATCCCTGATTTTATGATTCATCCCCGTCTCCTTTCTGTCACCAACATTTCTTCTCAGCAAACTTTAAACAGAGACCAGCATTGAACTGAAAAATAGATAGTCTGGACTCTCATTAAGGGTCTGCCGTCATCTCTTACTGTATCTAAAGTTTCTACAATGAGAGAGAGCTTTCGGAAAGTGCGCATAATACTTGTGTATCGTCAGAAATGCCAGAGGGTTGAATCTGTGTGGTTCAAGCATATCTAGCTAAAGGTTGGACTCAGAGACTCAGAGTGAATAAGAATGAAGGATAGATGAAGCAGTAGTTGACAATTTAAAGATCAAGACCTCTCTAAGCATTTGGTTAAATCTTTATATGACAAAGACAAAAAAAATCACTAATAAATGCATATTCATAATGTCCTTCTACAAGGGGTCATGTTGGTCTTGGCCTTTTCGAATTGTTCTACTCTGTTGTGAAGAACTGATACAGAACTGACATAGTTGAAAAGACTAAACTAATTTCCATGCGGAATCACATGCCATTTCATTATAAAGAGTAATTGCCGGGGCGCCTGGGTGGCTCAGTCGGTTGGTTAGGCGTCTGACTCTTGATTTTAGCTCAAGTCATGATCTCAGGATCATAAGACTGAGCCCCCACACTGGGCTCCACGCTGAGCATGGAGATTCTCTCGCCTGAAGATTCTCTCTCCCTCTGCTCCCCCTCCCCACACTGCTCACATGCATGCTCATTCTCTCTCTCAAAAAATAAAAACTAAAAGAAAAAAAAAGTGCTATTCTTGGTCCTGGGTGTAAATATGTGAGTGTAGGGGCAGAGGGAAGAGAAGAGCCAACACCCACTCAATTGAGGGAGAGAAAGTCTGATTGTATGTGGAGGAAAGTACTTAGGGCATCAACTCTGCTGTGCAAACTCAGGGAAGGAATCTTTAGGAAGTTTTGGTTTTGTGTGCTCAATGGCAGTCCCCTTTGCTGCCTCTTCACGAGACTTCCCTGTGTCTTTAACTGCTTCTTGATACCTCTTGGGGTGTTTCTTTTTTTGTAGGACACGTGCTGAGATAGGTCCAGAGAGATCCAGTTTTATTAGTTATATTTTTATGACCTCTTTTTGAGCGCTCTTCAATGCCACTGTTTGACTTTATGAAATAATTCTTGTTTTGAATTTTAAACAGTGAGTAAAAAAGGCTTGGTAATCTTTCTCACCCTCAACCGTGGCTCCATTGGAACCCTGGCAATTCTGCACAGGTAGAGAGAACTGAAGCAAAACCCCTGGGGCAGTCTTTGAGCGGCAAATTTGAAAACCGGAACCTATGATGTTATGGCATGAACTATCCCAACAGAAAATGTGTTTTGTTTCCTAGTTTGTGAACATTCTGGGTTCTTAACTCAGAAACAGGCACACTGAGATTTCTACAGGTGTTCCCACGGAGGCACTTCAGGAAAGCTGCCTCGTTGTTTGTGATGAAGTGTGTGAGTGACTCAGCCTCGACTCTCCTTAATGCCATATGCCCTCCCCCCAGCCTGTAGGATCTCAGCCCCACATGCCCTCCCCGCAAGCTGTAGGATCCCAGCCCCTCATTCCCTCCCCTGCAGGCCACATGCCCTCCCCTCCAGGCTATAGGATCCCAGCCCCACATCCTCTCCCCTGCAGGCCACATGCTCTCCCCTCCAGGCTGTAGGATCCCAGCCCCACATCCCCTCCCCTGCAGGCCACATGCCGTCCTCCCAGGCTGTAGGATCCCAGCCCCACATCCCCTCCCAGAGGCTCACCACCCCTGCCCTCCCAGCAGCTTTCAGCGCGCTGCATCTTCCACACATTGTGTGTCTGTTCGGCCTAAACATGAGCACGTGTCCTTTTCCCAATGATCGCAGACCTGGGTGTTAAGTTCCCATCCCTTTTCCAGTTCATTTTGTTTATGGAAAAGTATTTCTGGTTATTTTCTAGATTCTGACTGTTAGCTGAGGGACTGATAGGTTCTGCTGGCAAATTTGAGCAGTTCTCTGTGTTTCCATCTGTTTCTTCTCAGGAGCACCCAGTACTAGCCTGCTTGCTGGCCAGCCGCCCATTTCCTCCTCTTTGGCCAGGTCCCTATTTTAAAACCATACGACCTCCACGATTCGCCCCGAAGTAATTACCAATGCTTCGCCCAGATGCGTGATGACAGGAGCCCGGGCGGCATTTCTTTCTGCTGGAAGTCCCCTCCCAATAGATGTGAGGTATTTCCTTTCTCTGAAGTGACTTCAAGCATCCTATCGTGGCTCTTTCACTGCCGTGCACCAATGCCTTGTCCTGGGTTGGTTTATCAGCCTTTGCTTTGTTCTGTTCACTGTCTGTGCAAGAGACCCTGTCAGTTTAGCTGCACTTACGATTCTTTTTGTGTCACTGTACTTTTTCAAAAGGTAGTTCTAGGGACTCCGAAGGATACAATGGGTCGTATCTTGGTGTGTGTTCATGTCTATGATTTTTCAGGTTAAAAAAAAAAGAAAAAGAAATCTGAAGTGGTTGACAAAAACTCTGATTAAGAGGCATTTCTCATCTTCTAAGAAGGCATATCACTTCACGACGAAATATTGTTAACGGGTCAGCTATGCAGAACTCTAATAATGTTTTTACTTTCCAGTTATCTAGAGAACGCACGCCGTTTAGTCAGGCTTCAGGATGGCCGAGTTTGAACACTTAGCTTCAGGAGGCAGGGTTGCAGAATGGAAAGTACGCAGACTCTAGACGGGACAGACTCGAATTCAAGTTGTGTCGTTGAATAGCTCTCACAGCCTCCTCTCTCCAGTTAATAAAATGGGAACAACAGGGGTGCCCAGGTGGCTCAGTTGGTTATGTGTCTGACTTTGGCTCAGATTCTGATCTCAGGGTTGTGGGATCAAGTGTCCCATTGAGCTCCCTGCTCGGCGGGGAGTCTGCTTGTCCCTGTCCCCCTCCCTCTGCTCCTCCTCCTGCTCATGTGTGTGCTCTCTGTCCCTCTCTCTCAAATAAATAAATAAAACCTTTACAAAGAAGTACATAGAATGGGAACAATAATGTGTGCTGTGCAAGATAGTTAAGGTCCATCATACCTAAAAATGCCTGCCTATAGTAAGCATCCCTCCAGATGGTAGCCACTTCTACTTTTATTACTGATGTTTCTGAAAATGCCCTCAGTCTGCCTCACTCAAGTGCTCTCACTGGCATGATTAATTATTATTCTTGAATTTCATAAACCACATTTGGCTTTAATGAAATGATGCATATGTCCATCTGGAAAGTAAGTTTAAAAAAATAAATATAATTCTACAGAATGACTAATAGCCCCTTGGGAAAAAAAGCAAAGCACTTGGCAGGCTGAGGATTTTTAGGTATAGGACATAGAGGTTTTGTCTGGGAATAAACAATCAATGCCTACTTTTTCATTAAAAATGCCAGGAGAAATGTGTTCCGAGTCTATATTTCCAAAGGTTCATTTCTGCAACTGCCCCACTGTAAACTTTTATTGTATTCAATTTATCTCCTTGGAAAACCAACTTAGTTCTGGGATATGAGGTCTGAAGGAATATTCCACTCGCTGACTCAACTCTCAAAAGTTTTCTGAGATGCATCATGACAGAGCTTTAAAGAATTTAATTTCTCAGGAAACATAATCATTCTTGCTTGTCTGGATTAAAAGCCAAAAGATGTAAATGGGATAAGGGTCTCTCGATTTGGCAATAGAAACTTTCTGAACTCTCTCAGGGATTCCCCTATAAGGCAAATGTTTCCGTAGCAGCATTGGTCCGACCCTAGAGAACCAGAGAAAAAAGAATGGAGACAAAAAGGGGTTCTATAAAAATCATAACAGAAAATTAAGTTTATGAGTTATAATAAAGATATTCATGGATGGTTTCATTTTCTGGCAATTCTGTGACTGAAAAATTTTCCGTGTTGCAATTAAATTCAAAGCATGTGTAAAGAGGTACCATGCATATGAAAAAAAGCAAGTTTAATTACTTACTGGAAAATATATTATGCATGTTTAAAGTAAATCTTTTAAGCCAGGTACTCTTTTGATGCTTCATTATGCATGGGGCTAGAGTGGAGCATTGTTTTCATTCATTCATTCATTCATTCATTCATTCATTGTTACATCCACCGAGACGGTGGCTCTTTTCTTAATGCTTCCCCATTTACTCTGAGCAAGTACTTTACACTACTTCACCAACATTCTAATAATTCATATGTAAGTTACTTGACATAAACTTCTAATATGAACAACAGCCCAATGTCTTCAAATGATCTGAATTTTGCGGGGAGGTTTCTAATGGCAAAGTAGAACTCTTCCAAGGAGTAGACTTAAAAATCCGGACTTAATTTTTAAGGCTCCCAGAGACCAAAGACAGATTCACCATTGGTTATGATAAAGGGACGTGAGAATTGGTCACAAAATGTGGGTGGAACTGGTACTGAAGACCAGGAAGAGGGGTGGTGCTGGGTCCTGAGAACAGGGAGTACGGCTGTGTCAGGGATCATCAACTTTGACATTTAACTACGCCTTCTCTCCAGAAGGTGGTGCTTGTCAGTCGCTCCTGGACGGTTGTGAGACCAGACTAAACTATATCCTGGTTCTTTAATAAGAGTTCCCCTCTCTAAAAGAAGCCAGTGAACACAGAAGCACTACTAGTAGGGCAAGGAAACCTAATGTGTCCCCCTATCCACAACTCCCACGAAATGGGCACCAGAGAACTTGTGCTGGAGGAGTGGGTGGGGCTAGACCAGTCCTTGAGCCCTGGAGAGGGAAAATTCATGAAACCACGAAATTTTAAGCTGAACAAGTCTTTATTTAAAGATCATCTGACCTAAGAATTCTTAACCAAACCCTAAGAGGTGTGTGAAATATTTGGAGTCTGGAGTTATATTACTTCGAAGTCCTTTTCAATTTTCATATGTGTATTTACTGAGGAGGGGGGTTGATAGCTTTCACTATGTTCCAAGAGATGTCTAAAAATAAATACGATTAAGTAACGCTCATTCTAAAAAGGAGGAAGTGGAACCAGAGCATGGTTAGGGGACCTGTTTGTGTCTCTCTCAGCACAGTGGTGGCAGGGCTGGACATGGAACTCTGAGGGATCTTGCAACTACACAAAATTCCAACAGGATTTCTGTATTTTTTTTTTTTAAATAGAGGTGTTTACAGGGTACTCTGCTGAATTTGTTTCTGTATCGTCTCAAAATAACTGCAGGGTTGGTTAAATATCCAAAGCTATTAACATTATGCTAATCATTTGAAAAATGCTTAATTGACCAAATGTTTCCATTTTGATTGATTATGTGGGCATTATCCAGACATAGTCCAAATAACAGCACACTCCCATGACCGTGATCCTGTAAATACTCTGGCATCTCCCCCATTACCAATAAAACTATTCAGCACAAGTATGCGGCATAAAAGGGAGAAAAATGGGAAACATATGTCGGAGTTCTCCATGTGAAATCTATAGCCATTAAGGGAATGATTTGCATTATGTGACCTAAGCATGCAGTTAGTTAGCAACCATGGGACTCAGCAAAGTGAAAAGAAAGAGCAAAGTTGGAAGAGGTATTTCCAAAGGAGACAGGATTACAGCTCTTGTATTCTAAACCAAAACAACCCGAAGCAAAAGTAGTGAGAAAGCATTTATATAGGACAAAAGAAGTACAACACCTTGTACTCCTATGATAAGGACATAGTTCCTAAAGATTTAGGGTGGGCAGATAAAAAAGGCAAATATTCTGAGAAAACCTACAAACTAGTAACTGTTACAAAGTAACTTTAATCATGTGGCCCAAACCTGAGTGAACTAAAAACCCTCCACCACACTATCGACCAAGTAATACCCGCGATTCCAAATGGGGTGTCATAGCATGACAGTTATTAGCCTGACCAGTGTTCATGTCCTTCCCCACCTCTTAGTACTTTGCTTTTCTTACCAATGAGAAAGGTTAGATGTCAAATTTTCATGAGAAACCAGAATAAAAAGAAGGTAAATTCCCTGGGGTCGCTGCATTGAGCAAGAGCCTGAGAGCGTGAGCTCACATGACAGTACACAATAGGGCACGGGGCCTCGGGGCGGCAAGGGGAAGAGAACGCTGTGGGGCAGAAGAGGGAAAGACTCTGGGGGACAGGGTTATAGAAAATAGGAGAGGATGAGACAGCTTAATGGGGTTGGCATGAGCCAGTGTAACGGAAGCCATGATAATCTTGAGAGAAATGCTTGATAATTCCATTTTGGGGGATATCTCCCTAAATGTGACTTAGTGGAGGGGGAGGCAAGGGCAGAAAGCACTCAAGGCTCTATGAGAGACTCACAGAGGCAAAAAAGCAAATTAGCAGTGTTCTCTAAAAAAATGTCCAGGTCACCCATGTTTATGCAGATACCTCATGGGTGACCAAATTTTCGCAATGGGGCAATTCACCTTCCACGTAATGGGTATGTTTGTCACCACACCTGCCATAAAAAGAGATGTTCGGTGCGCAGCAGAATCACATCATATTGATGATGATAAGGACTGGGCTAGAGGGAAGCGAAGGGTGGACGACAAAGGCTAGATACTGAAGCATGTGTCGAGGTCAACTGCAAGTTCCAACACTTGGTGACGCCAGGAAGCGGGTTAACTTTCTATATTTGGGATGGCTGCCATCCACATTCGTCAACCAAGAAAACAAACTAGCCTTACTCTTCGTGCTTGCGGAGGTGTGGAGCACAGCAGGTTACAGTGAGTGTCCGTGGCCATAAGGGACCAGCTCAATCCTGCCGTAAACAGGCAGCGTCTCGGCTGCTGTTTCCTTTGTCCTGTGTCCTGGAAGTCTTCACTGCAGTGACTTGCTTGCTAGGGCAGCCTTTGGCGCAGGGATCACACATCAGATCTTCAGATTGTGATTCCGTGAAAATGGTTAGGAAGGAAGAAGTATGTCAGCTTGTCCTTCAGTGAAAGCCGTCTCCAGTTTTATGTGGCCAGCTGTCCGGAGAATACCCTTCCTGTGGGGCAGTCATGCTTCACTGGCATCAAAACCGAGTTTGGATCTGTTGCCACTTTACCAGAACTCCAGTAAGCCAGGCCGCATTCCAGGCGGTGGGTCTTGCTCACTTACCATTCAGCATTGGCCAGCGTCTGCAGGATTCAGGTCCAGCCCCACCTCAGTTTGCTTATATGCGATGTTTCCATTGCGTTCAATAATCTGGAACTCTTGCCAAATCAGACACCTATCACATTGTTTGCGAACTAGGTCGACAGTGACACTTCCTAACAGATACTATTTTTCTCTTCAAAACTTAGAGGAGAGTGCCCCCATCTACAGCATTTTTTTTTAATTGAGGTATAACTGACATAGAACATTACATTGGCTTCAGGTCTACAACACAATGATTTGTTATTTGTATATATTGTGATGTGATCACTACAATGAGTCTAGTTAACATCCATCACTGTACGTAATTACAATTCTTTTTTTTTAATCTTTTTTTTAAGATTTATTTATTTATGATAGACGAGAAAGAGAGAGAGGCAGAGACACAGGAGGAGGGAGAAGCAGGCTCCATGCCAGGAGCCCGACATGGGACTCGATCCCGGGACTCCAGGATCGTGTCCTGGGCCAAAGGCAGGCGCTAAACCGCTGAGCCACCCAGGGATCCCCAATTACAATTCTTTTTCTTATCATGAGCACCTTCAAGATCAGTCTCTTAGTAAATTTCGGATGTAGGATACGGTGTTATTGACGATAGTCACCAGGTTGTATATTACATCCCTAGGATTTACTTATTTTATAACTAGATGTTTGCACCTTTTGACCCACCTTCACCCAGTCTGCGCAGCTCCCACCACCTGCTTCTGGCAACCATCAATCTGTTCTCTCTCTGTATGTATGAATTTGTTTGTTTTTTTAAGAGTCTACATGTAAGTGAGATCATATGGTATTTTCCTTTCTCTAACTTATTTCACTTACCACTTACCAAGATCCATCCATGTTGTCACAGAGGGCAAGATTTCCTTCCTTTTTATGGACAAATAATATTCCATTGTATATATGCCACATTTTCTTTATCCATTCACCTATCCATGGACCCTTTGATCCTTTCCATACCTTGGCTATTGTAAATAACACTGCAATGTGTGTGAGAGTGTATTCTTAATTTTTTTTATTTTTTTTTGAGTTAGTGTTTTGTTTCCTTTGATTCAATACCCAGAAGTGGAATCACTGGATCTTATGGTACTTCCTTTTTTTTTTTTTTTTTAAAGAAACTCTATACTGTTTTCCATAGAGGTGGCACCAATTTACATTCCCACCAGCAGTGCACACTGGTTCCCTTTTCTCCACATCCTTGCCAAATAAGAATGCTTATTTCCTGTCCTTTTTATAATGGCCATTTTAAAGGTGACAGGTGACATCTCATTGTGGTTTTGATTGTTTTTCCCTGATGATTAGTAACATTGAACACTTTCTTCATGTACCTGTTGGTCATCTGTATGTCTTCTTTGGAAGAATGTCACTTGAGATCCTCCGTAGAGTTTTCATGCCTTCAAAATCCCACCACGTAAAATGTATCTGGGGCATGCTATTTCACAATGTGGTTTATGAATAATTTGCCCTAGAGGGCATCTCTCAGTAACTACCAGTCCAGATTAGTAGGCAATCCAGCCTCCTTCCTCTAGATGTGTCCCCCTTCAATATTTCCAAGTATTACCTGGGATGTGCTTACATGT
Organism: Nyctereutes procyonoides; assembly: GCF_905146905.1. Lineage (NCBI taxonomy): Eukaryota > Metazoa > Chordata > Mammalia > Carnivora > Canidae > Nyctereutes > Nyctereutes procyonoides. Next base: position 13,307,649 of record NW_026575136.1, on the reverse strand, counting down.
ATCCAGACAGACGGTCCTGTTTGCACCCAGTTGCCCCTGGAATGTGATTCCCACCCGCTCCCCTAGATTTGGAGATGAGCTGACTCCACAGACCACTGCCACAGTGGGTATCCCACCCATTTTATCACAACTCTTGCTGACAAGCTAGAGAACTGCCAGGCATCTAAAGACCCAGACAAAAGAGATCTGCTGCCAGGTCTGAAGCAGCGTGTCGGTGTGTGTCATTCATACCTGAAGCAGGATTGCTTGGGACTGAAAACTCCTATTCAGTCACTTTCATTCGTGCAAGTCTTTGCCCAGGCCCCAAAGATTTCAAGACTTGAAATTTCATCCAAGGGCATTCCGTTCCAAGAGAGTGTCTGTTCCCGAAGTCTCTAGATTCCCGGATGCACTTTCCATCGAACATGTGTAAAACCAAGGCAGGTTCTGGTGTTCACGTACTCAACACGTGGGTCAGGCCCCTGATCTTATTTTTTTCTTACTATCAAGAACATTTTTCTCTCTGGAGCTTTCATTGCCCTTCCCAGCCACTGGGCATTGGTGAATCCCACCATGACAGGCTACAGAAGCTTTAAAATTCAGCAGAAATTTAAGAAGAGCTACGGATCTGTGCACATTTGTCAATTCTGCTTCTGGGTCTTGATTCAAAGGGAACAAAAACACTAACTCAAGAAAACTTATGCACTCTCTAGTCATCATGGAAGTTCATATATCAATCGTTTGCTTACTCCTGTCGTTAGTCTGCTACCGAGTATAACACAGAAGAAAAATGTGAACATTTGCAGTAGGAAGGCCTGGGTCAGAAAATGAACTCCATTCCAGGCAGGTGCCCTTGAGGGAGTTACTGATTCTCTTTAACTTCTTTCCGCATCTGCACGCTGAAAATAATAAAGAGCACAATAACCTTATGGGGTGGTTAATGAGTTTCAAATCAGTGATATATAGAGTTTAGAGCAGTATTTGACACAGAGTAGGTACACAACAAAGGGTAGTTCTTATGAATATCAATTATGGCCTCTAATAAATATCTGCTGGAAGTTGAAGATGTGGCCCACCCGGGACCAAAGGGGCTTATGAAAGAATCACGCTGTAGGGCACTTCTCTGCTCTGTCCCTCTTGAGCAACAGAATCTCAGCCACAATTGGCAGGTGGTGCGCTCTTATTCCAGATACCTATCTATAATGATGGGTGGCCTGATCCGTAAGTGAAGACTTTGTGGAGATAACAAAATTATTAGCTGAAGATGACTAGGCCCACCCGATGGAACGGAAATTATATACAAGTCACTACACAGTTAACTCAAACATATTAAGACACAATAAGCATGTGGCTACGATTTGAATGTCTAGCTTCTCCTCACTTAACAAGCTGTGGGATTGATTCTTTTTTTCAATTATTTTTTTTATTCTTCTCTTCCTTTTTTTCTTGAAATGTTTCAGAATTCTAAGAAGTTCTTGTATTATAAAATAAATGCTCAGTGTTAAGACAACTCGTGAATCTAAAATTATCTCCAAATAATAAAAAGCTAGGTTCTAAAAAATTTAAAGTATGAAACTGTATCAAGAATGGAAGTCCCTATGAACCTTTTTCCCTACTCCTTATCCTCTCACTCCAGAGGTGTAGACACGATCAAGAATTTTGTGTATGCACGTCTATTTGCTACCCACATTTGCTACCCACATACAAAGATGCATATATGTGGATGTATGTACTTTTTTTCTTTGCATAAACTGTTATATTACACATGCTGTTCTATGACTTCCTGTTTCCCTTAGTATGTATTTTGGGCAGCTTCCCACATGAGAACATTTACATTTTCTTGATTTTTAGCCATTGTACAATTTGGATTGAATTCACTTGTTTAAAAGACTTAAGCAAAAGGCACTTAGATGTCTCTTGGTTTTGGCTCTCGTCGTGATCTCAGGGTCATGAGATCGAGCCCTGCATCAGGCTCCGGGCTCAGTGCAGAGTCGGCTTGGGATTCCCTATCCTTTTCATCTACCCCCACCCCTCAATCTCAAATACATAAATAAAATAATTTTTAAAATTTAGGAAAGACTTAAGCAATGTATTTCGTTATGTTTATTTATGAACAAGCCTGTGCAGTTTCAATGTTTGTTTGGGTTTTTTTTTTTTTTTTGGTGACTTGTACTTCTTCTATGTGACCTGCATTCTTGTACCCTTTGTCAAACTTCGTACAGGATGAATTGTCTTCCTATTGATTTACAAGAACTTTCTGTTAAATTTAACCCTTTAAGAGTCATATGTGTGGCAACTATATTTATCCAGGCCGTTATGTTATTGTTTTATTTTATTTATATTTTATGTTAAGTACATATTAAATTTTAGCAGTCAGTTTATCTAGGTTTTGGCTTATTTATGAATTTATTTTCATGCTAAGAAATGGATTTCCTAATTTAAGATCACCAAAAAAAAAAAAAAAGAGTTAATTTTTTTTTCTTCAGGTATTTTATACTTTTAAAACTTGTTTCAACTTTTACTCTGGCCAGAATTTGTTATGATGTAAGGAGCGAGTATTGTATTTTGTTCAAATGCCTACACATTTGAACCAATAACATTTACTAAATAATTTATCTTTACTTAACTGTTTTGAAAATCCATTTTAACATAACTTTTCATTTTTCCATGAATATAATTTTGGGCTTCTCATTCTCTTTCATTGATTTCCTTGTCTATTCCTATACCTTTGTTTTAAATATTATTTCTTTTTAACGTATTTTAACATTTTTGTATATTATTCTTCCCTTTGTTAGTTTTATACATTTTCCTTACTTACCATTAGTTTATTCTTTACAATAAATTTTAAAATATTTTTACAAAAATAAGTCATTTTTTTAACCAAGATTACAAATAATTTCAACATTATTTTAGGGTGAATTTGCATCTTTACGCTGCAGAGTGATCCTCCTCTGGTGGTGTTCTTCCACCCCCGCAACAAGTGTTTGCTTTTCTATTCGCTCAAGCCTTTCATTATATGACTCAATAAAATACAAATATTTCTCTTCACATATATCCTGTGCATTTCTTGTCAATTTCTTGGCATTTTAACATTTATTTGAAAGGGATATAATGTTTAATTTTATTTCTTTTTTATATAAAGGACAGTTATTTATTGTGTTTGTTTTTTTAACTGCCACCTTGAGTGATTTTTCATCTTTTCTGTAATGTTTTTTCATGTGCCTTTTAGGCATAAAAATCATATTATTTGATAGGATTTAGATGATGAGTTTATTGGTATTTGCTCTACAAGTCTTTCAGATTTTTTGAATGTTTTCTGTATTTTTGAAAAAATTCATAATAGGATGTGGGAGTGAAATAATTTTATCTGACTGCACTAGCCCAAGCTTTAAATATATTTCCCTATAACCTACTCATATAGCTGCATAGGTATTATCTATCTTAGATATTATTTGGCAAAATGCTTATTAGCTCACTAATTATTCTTGTTATTGAATACATTTTCATTCCTTTAAAAAAATTTTTTTATCTATTTATTTGAAAGAGAGAGAGAGAAGAGAAAGAGGCAGGGAGCTGGGTGGGGGAGAAGAGAGAAGAGCAGAGGGAGAGAAGCAGACTCTGTGCTGAGCATGAAGCTGGTCACAGGGCTCGATCTCAGGACCTTGAGCTCACGCCTGAGCCGAAACCAAGAGTCAGACACTTAACCAACTGAACCACCCAGGCGTCAGGGAATACATTTTTTCTTATTCCTTCTATCTCTAATTCCCCTTCTTGCCCTTTAAAATCAGAGTAGTGGTTAATTAACCCAATGATTAGGACTTATTTTATAATTTCTATATTGAGAAATTTTTTAAAAGAAAGTCCTTGTGGTTTTAACTGATTTTAGCATAATTCATTATTTGTATTATTAATTGTCATTATCATTTGTAAGCACATGCTGCACAAGGTCCCTGCCCTGGGGAGCATATCAAAGCTCACATTTAATTATTATCTTGAATTTTCATGGTACTCCAGGTAATAACAAAAGCTACGAGAACCTAGAAATAATTAAAGCATATAATTAATATTACCAGTTAAATGTTACCATACACAATGTCCAATCAACCAAATAAATAATTATTAAAATCTCCAAGATTATTAAAATTTACTAACATCTGTTGGGACAGTTTGGCAATAACCTCAAGTCATGAGACCTTATCGTGCACACGCCATTAATTTTATTGCTTTTATGCTTCAATGTTCAAATAGAATAAAAGGATTAACTCTGGTTGAGGTTTTATATGAGGATAAGTACACAGATGCCTAGTTTATAAACTGATTCATTTATTCTATAACATGATACACTTTCCCAATAGGTTTATAGAGCAGGACTTTGCTATAGTCTAGTTTTTAGACAAGTCCAAACACGTGCACTTTCATGATGAACCTCTTAAGAATTCAAGGTGTACGTGTGCATATGCTGTGTATCATTAAGATGATTTTGGTAAAAGGACATATTTGAATTCCTTGATACACTTCTAAGCCTTCTTTAACTGCATGACAAGAATATCTTTTCCGTTAGATTTTAAGTTCCTACAGGACAAAAACATGTTCTTCCTTTTTCATTTTACCTCCATGAACCAATGGGGGTTTTGTTTTGTTCATAGAGAATTCTCAATGAACTATTATATGAATGACAGAGCTTGTAGCTTGTAGGAAGAGTAGACTTCTTGCTGTAAACTTTAAATGCCCTCCCTATTTTTATCTCTGGTCACGAGGAGGCTAGGGCAGGACCCTAATACGACCCTAAGTGTTTTTGGACATCGGCCACATGAAGATTTTCAGACAGAGCAAGTACCTCATTGGGCCTGATTGGGTTCTGGCACCCTGATTCTGTCCCTGAATGGGAACTTTGATTAATTGTTGCACTAGCCTCACAACATTGAATGGTTCCTAAAACAATGTAGATTTTACTTGTTAAATGAACAAATAATAAGGACACCATGAAAGGTTGTTTTTAAAATATAGAAACCAAAATGAAGAGTGTGATTCAAACCCAACTGTGCACCATCCATTCATCAAATGATCTGATTCCTCCCTCCTGTGGTACAGATGCTGCTGGAAATTGCCTTTGAAATGCTCTAGGGTGCAGGAGGACAGCCAGGAACCTATGTATTAACAAAATCTGTGAACTAGAACAGTAATGTCTGTTGGATTTTCAAACAGTCCTACTCTTCTTCTGGCTACATAATTTGTCTCTTCTAGTTTTGTATTTGCAATCTCATCTCGTTTTAATATTCTCTCCTCCCAACAATATCTTCCTTAAGTGCATTTTATCATTGACTGTGGTTTCTCTTCTGACTTCCATCTTTGCTTTTCAGAGCCATCTGGTGGGTTTAGCAGCATCTCTGGGTCTGGCTCCTCCTCTGGTCATGGTGGCCATCATGAGAGCCAGCCTCTCAGGTAGTACTTATAAGTTGTAACTCATGGCCAATTCAAAGGCTGCCCATTGTTCTAGAATCCTGGGATTTGGGTATAGTCTTCCTTCTGGTCCACTACTTTTATAGAAACAAATCACTAAACTTTTGTGCACTTTATTTAATGATCTCAAGTCTTTTTTACCAGTTACCTCTGTGTCCACTGCATATTTCCAAGGTCCATTGGCCGGAGCTCTCCGCCCTATTCTATTCCAAGGCACTAAGTCATCCTACAAGGCATGCAAAATGTTTTCTGATAATACTCAGCACTTTGCTAATCTTTTTGGCTTCAGCAGCCCACTGATATCTTCCGACAACAGTCTAGTGTGCCTGAGAGATCTTTCTCCTGTCATGTTAGTATTTGGAAAGTATCCCGTTCCTTCAGAATTTTTGAGAGTTTCTTATTTCTTATTTTGGAGCCAGCTTTTGTCAAGCCTTGAGATATTCAAACTGTTGCAGTTTTTTATGAGAAGCAGTTTTATCACAGGTATCAGGTGAGTGCCCTGCATAGAACAGCAGAATTTTTCACTTGTAGTCTCCCAGACGTACCTGTAAAAGATGAACAATATTCACATTTTCCTATGTCCTATTTCTCTTAATCTATAATGGGTAGCTTTAGAACTGGAGTTGATATTTCTTGCCTTTTGCTTTATATATTTAATTTTTATATTATTAATTACTTATCTTTTAAAGATTTATTTATTTATTTATGATAGACATAGAGAGAGAGAGAGAGGCAGAGACACAGGCAGAGGGAAAAGCAGGCTCCATGCTGGGAGCCCAACACGGGACTCGATCCCAGGACTCCAGGATCGCGCCCTGGGCCAAAGGCAGGCACGAAACCGCTGAGCCACCCAGGGATCCCCATTAATTACTTATTTTATTATATATGCATTATTTATTATATTATTAAATATTAAACTATTAAATATTTAATAAAATATGTATACATATTTTTGTATATTTAAAAAATTTTTTGATAAAACACTTGACCATGATACAGTATTTGGGAAGTATATTAAAAGATATAGGGTATACTCTTAATTGCTCATCCTATAGCAGTGCTCTTCTTCCCCTTGGTGATGCAGCCTTGGTTTTTTTCCCACTGGCCCTGTACCTAAGCTTCAGGGGATGGACCATAATTGATCTGTGCCACATGTGGTAATCTTAGGTCCATAGAAGGGCGTATGACCCAGTTGGGCTAATGTGAAGTAGGGTGAGAGGCTTTTGGGAAAGATTCTCTTCCCCGATGGAGGGAGGGCTGCATCACAAGGACTTCATGTTCTTTCTTTCCTGCTTTGAACATTGCCATGTGATAATATGATGCTTGGAGCTGCTGCAGCCACCTAGCTTTGTGACAGGCCAAGAAAACTCAGAACTATCAATTTGAGTGCTTACATCACTTAGCTACTCAGCCAACTACCTGAATCACGTATCTCCAGATATCTGTGATGATAAAATATTATTATTTAAGCCATACTAGTTGTAGATTGTTTCCTTCTGTCAAAATAACCATATCCAAACCAAAATGTGAGAAATGGAGAAGTTTGTGAAAGTATCCCACCAGATATAATAAAAATATTTGCCACATTTCCGTTCACTTTCCTATGCATGTATACAAATATATTTAATTTCTATTTTTATAAAACTAAGATCATATCGATATGCAGTTTTGTATTTTGCTTTTTTATCATTGTATTATGTCTTAGAGTGTCATTAAAAAATCTCTAAAACCACGATTTACCATATGAATTACTATAATTAATTTACATATCCATTTTTTAGTGCTTTTTGTTATAATTCCAGTATGGTTAATGTGGAGTGTTATATTAGTTCCAGGAGCTAATACAGTGATTCAACAACTCTAGACATTACCCAACACTCATTGTGATAAGTGTATTCTTCATCTCCATTGCCTATTTCACCCTAATTTACATATTCTTAAACAGAGTGTATCTTTTCTTATTTTGTATAGTGTTTGAGACAGAATTTCTGGTTGCCTAAAAGCCACAATCCCACATTCAGGGGAAAGAACAGATACACCATAATTATTAGGAGCAAAGAAACTTTTAAGGGAACTTAAAATCAACCTTTCCTTTAGAAACTAATAATCACAGGGAGAAATCAGACAAAACACAACTTAAGAGCTGTGACCTTTCCAAAATATAGCCACAAATAGCTTTAAAGATCCAAGACAAGAAAGCTAAGGTTAAGTGTTGGGTGTAGGAATAGTGACTGCTCTAAAGTTGGTTTCCTCTAAGGAGTGATCAGTGAAGACTCTCCCTCTGCTGCTTTAGCTTCAGGCCCTGAAGTGATTTCAGCTCTGTTTATAAAGCCAAGGGGCACAGGGCTCCTCATGGTACATGTGGGACACCAAATTCCTTACGTTTTCTGAAATTGTGACCAAGAGGCCACTCAACACTAGTTGAAACTTCTTCTGAAATGTCTGGCATGTTTCTTCTCATATCAAGCAGAAAAAGCATGAGGGAGGAAAGTTCCCTAGTTCACGGGTTCCACAGGGCACAGGTCTCCAACCTCACGGCATCTGTATTTGCCTGATGCAGCAGCAGCACACCGCTACCACTGCCCTTGGTTGCGGCTTAGAGTAGATGCATCATAGCTAATACTTACGGGGAGGACATGTGCTCTGCACCTGGCCCTCTTCTCCCTGGCCTGGGTAAACTGACTTATTAATGCACACAATAACGCTACTGAGATATGCCTCATTGTAATCTCCATTTTGCAGATGAAGAGTGGAGGTTAAGTTCATGGCAGCCCTGCTGATGTGTGGTGAGGCTGGGATTTTAAGTCTGGAGTCCACGTCCTTAACCATTAGGACAAAGATTCTCAAACATCCGTGGCTCACAGTGTCCTGAGTATCTCAGAATATTTTTTACTTCCCCACGGCCACAAGAAAAATCTAGTGGTTTCCTTTAAGTAGTTGAGTCAAAACTAATTAATTTTACGTCCTAACAACTTACAAGCCATTTTGAAAAAGAATGCAAACACACTGAAAGAAAACGTGTTTTAGCTCACTCTTATGTAGCCACGATTCTTGTGAATGAGATGCGTGCACCTGCTGGGCCCTGCACAGCTTCTCAAATCTTGGAATCAGATGGGACACTGCAACCTTCGCTTCACATTCCCATTGATTATGGTACCACCCTCACTTTTTATTATAGCAACTGCCAAAAATTCACTTTGTAATAATAAGCTATCATTGAAAGAAATATAGCATGACCTAATGCTTAAATTATGGGCTACATCAAACTAGTAGTTCTCATTGTGTCAACAGATGTCAGTTATTACCGTGTTTCCCTCCAAAATTTAAAATCTCCCATGTGGCCCCTATGAGTTCCCTGTGCCACTCTGGGGCACCTCAGTGCAGTTTGGGAACTGGGGCTTAAGGGAAACATTGCCACTTGAGTTCAGGACCCAGTAGGGGAGTGAATCACAATTACTTTTAAATTAAATATACTAGTGTTGTAAAATTACACTCCGTGTTGCCAGCTTGGTTATTCAAAGCTTTATATGTATTTAATTGAGGGATTCTTTCACTTGGTTGCATTTTCCTTAAAGAGGAGGGTCACAAATCACTGGAAATGGAATGACAAGAGGCCATATTGAGTCTCAGCCATTGGGGGCTTCTATAGCAAAACATGAAACTGGACTATCTAGTTGCCCTCCTCTCCTTTTTTTTTTTTTTTCTTTTTTTGATTGAATGGTTTCTAAAGTTCTTCTTAAACTTTGGTCACTGAAATTGTATAAACTGAGTGTATAACTCAGTTCTTTTCTTTCCACATGTGGGCATAACATTGTCGCTCCACACCCAGATTTTCTTCCCTCAATTTCCTTAAGTATGGAGCCATAGACTGTAGTAAAATGGGAGACACACACAGAGAGGCAGAGACACAGGCAGAGGGAGAAGCAGGCTCCATGTGGGACTCCATCCCGGAACCCCGGGATCATGACCTGAGCTGAAGGCAGATGCTCCAACACTGAGCCACCCAGGTGCCCTCTTTAGCGTATTTTTCTTTATCTTAGTATCTGATCATTGTGACAGTAGGCAACAAATTTTTGAGCATCTTGAGCATATTTTTAAACAAAAAATGGACACCTCTCATATTACTCCAGACTTGCCCATCATTAAAAGTTAGAGCTCATCAAAAGTTAGCTTCCCTAACCGTTCACTCCTGCCCCACCCTCCCCCTAAAATTGAAAACATAACCTTGTTAGTACATTATATACAGGTTTTTCTCAGCAAAAAATCATAGTGGTCAGACAGTAATATTTTGATGCTTTGGGGAATAAGATTTCATAAAAACATTTCCATCTGATTCATGAGGTCATTGAGAATGTGGTTAAATCTACCACTTATTGCATTAGTTTTCTCTTTGTCTTAATGGAATTTTCTCTCTTCTAGGTATGAAGAATGTTGTGCTTCTGTAACCTTCATTTTCAACTTTTTTTTTCTCTCTTTTGCTTTGGCTACTAGTAAGCTGAAAGCCAAGTTTAGCACATTCATAAGACTTCATGGTTTCTGTTGTATACACTAATAGAAATCTTGATCCAATGGACTCCTTGCCCCTTATCTTCCCTTTGCCTCACTCATTTTATCTGAACAATAATTTATTTTATTCTATCTTTTCTATTTGATGCATTATTTTAAAATACACCAAATCTTGTGTAGAAAGATTCATGGAATAGAGGTTAATTATCATATATTTTAAAAGTATTTAAATGAATGAAAATACATCAGGCTGATTGTCTGTCAGTCCAGGTCCTGAAGAAGAATAAATGGCAAACCCAAAGGGGAACAAACACCTCAACTTTTTTTTTTTTTTTTGGCTCGCTAATCTCCTACCAGCATTCAAACCCAAAAGGAAGATGAATGCAGGGCGAGGGAGCCCAGTGATGTCGTCCAAATAGAGCAGCCTCTGCCAAGGGGCAAAGAATAAGGTAGAGAAGGGTGGTGAGTGGTTCTGCACAGAATGAAAGATTTCCAACATATCTAGCAATGATTAGTAATGGATATGAATAGTAAAAGATGAATTTATAGACTGGAGGGAACAATATATGGCACCTACATTCTTATAAATCAGTATTTCAGAGAGCAATATTCAAGAAATCCATGTCATCTAATCATATAGAAGCAAGCATACTAAAGGAGACTCAACACTGAATGCATATAATTTCACCATGTAAAATAAAATAAAAATTATAGCATATTCTACAGACCAGAAGTTGTAAAAATAAGAATTACCTACATGTTTTGCTCATCACTGACTACACTCAAATTAAATAGAAAATTTGGTGTTGAAATTCAGAACATCTATATACTCTTTGTTGTTTTTTTCATGGTAGATGCTCAGAGCAATAATTGCAGAAATAACAAGACAAAGAAGAAGTACACTTGGAATAGTAAAATTCAGCACATAATACATTGGAATAATTTCGGACATTTGGATGTGGACATTTAGAGTCTTGAAGATAGATATTTTTGCCAGCCAACCTGTTATGTGCAAATAAGAATTTAATAAGGATGAAAATATACAAACTGATATTTTAAAATGTTTTTTTACTTCCCCTGTTCACCATCCCCTGTTCAACAACCCCCGCCCCAAGACTAAGTAAGTTAGTATAATTATTAGCATTTTCCTCAATCAGGTTTCTTTGCTCTAGCCTGGAGATGAAATAATTCCTTGATTTCTCAAAGTAAAAGAAAGAAAGGAAGGAAAAAAACATAAAGGAAAAGGAAAAGAAAAGAATGCTGGAGACTTTGGGGAGAATTTAAATTATGAAATAGCTTGAACTGCGTGTAGTCAGGAAAATAACCCCTTGCTGTTATGTCACTGAAATATTTACCATTGTCACTTGCTTTGATAATTACTGTGGGTCTTTGTGGATTTTAAATTAGTTTTGCCAATTGTGCCTGTTCATGTTCTCTGCTCATTTAGATCCAAACATTTATCAGCGAGTTAAATAATAAATTTTGCTTGATTTGAAAAATTGGACTGTTGTTCTTTCCATCAGTCACTTGGTGAATTAAATCAGATTCCAAACGCTACTTAATAGCAACTAAGTCTACTGAGTATTGACTTTAATTAATTTTCTGCCTCTGCCTCTGACAAGCAATCAACAATTAAACCAAATTTAACTGCTTGAAATGCAATCACCTTCCTTGGTATATCTTCAAATCCCTGTTAATATAATAGCTTAAACCCATTCCTTGTTCTTACAGTGAAAACTCTGTGTAGGTGGCAATTTTTTTTTTAATTGAGTTCTCCATCTTGAATGCATCAAGTTGCTGAAATTCTTGATCTAAAACTCAGGCATTTTAGAAACATTAGTTAACTCCTATCTCCTAACTAAACAATACTCTTAATTTTCTGATAGTCTTCAAGTCGTGTCTACCAAACCATTTACTCCATTCCTGGGAAGCTTCAGTTTCTGAAATGAGCTTTCACGTCTTCCTGATAAAAAAACAGCTTTGTTGGACATGCTACCGGATACTTATACGTTAGCCTTCAACTGGATTATCTTACATCCCAGAAGAAGCGTGTATGGGAACAAATAAATGGAGGTGACTCCAAGGGTCATGGGAAATTTCCATGGCATACAGAGCAATGTGAGATATGTCTAAGGAAAATATTTAGTTTCATAATTTGGGAATAGGATTTCATTTAGCACTTTTGGAACATGTGTTTAAATCAGTAGGCAGTATGCTCAGGAAAATAGTACTGACGTGCGTGAGGTTGCTGTCATTGGGTCATTAGCTCTGATGGCTCACAAACACCAACAGAGCATTGAAGCAGCGTGGACATATAACCCACTCTGTTTCCTAGGTACTGCATGTAAAAGTGTCCTGGGGTTGTTTTTGTTGTTTTTGCTGTGTTATGCCCAGAATGTATCACATTATTACCTTAATGCTCCACTTCCTTTAGGCTTAATGGGACCCTGAGCTTTGAGGCTGTTTTGTCCAACCTACCATCTGGTGCCAAGTCTGTGCACCCCCTTTGCATTTCCCACTCTCCCCAGCAAGTAGCAGATGTTGAAGGAAATGCATTAAATGAGCTATAAATTTCTCTGTTATTTCCTTACCTTGGACTTGTCAATTATCAGTAAGTCCCAGTTCTCCGTGAACCAGGTGAAAGGGGGCCCACATTGAGGCTACCTAGAAACGTATGGCTTTGACATGCAGAGAACGCTCTTCCAATCCCTGTAGGCTTCTATCGCCTCCAGTTTTTGGCCACCATCAAGGTTGACTTCTACCTACCCTACCATGCTAGTTGCCAAAACCAAACAAAACAAGGCAGGGTTGGATCCTTGTAGGACCACCCTGATGCAGATGCTGGCCAGTTGATGGGCACAGGGCAGGCTCTACTACCCCAGCCCCAGCGTGACAGTGCAAATATTGGTCACCACTGTCTTTTTCAGTCTAACAGGCTGTATCTGAAAAGTACTTTACTGCGTTTTTGGAAATGATCTGATGCTGTTCAGACACAGGTCTCTTTTAGAACCACATCAATGCCATTTAATCACTAGTCATTTTATTTATGGCACAGAGTATGCAGATAGAATCACAGAGCATTGTAAAGTCAGGATTGTATATGGAGTGTGTGATTTGAATCCTGCAACCATCACTTGCTGACTGCATTGCATGACCTTTTTTGTTTTTTTAAGATTTATTTATGTATTTGAGAGAGAGAGAGAGAAAGTGAGTGGGAGAGGAGAGGAAGAGGGAGAGAGAATCCTGAAGCAGACTCTACACTGAGCTCAGAGCCCGGCTCAGGCCTCAATCCCAAAATCAGAAGTTGGCTGCTTAACTGACTGAGCCACCCAGGGGCCCCTGCATTGTATGACCTTAAGCAAGTTACTTAAACCTCTTTGTTTCTCCACTTACCAATGAGAATAATAAAAAGACATGAAAAGTGCCATGGACGGTGTTCGCCTTTGTAAGTGTAAAATGACCATTAGCTATTATTATTATTATTATTATTATTATTATTATTAGTTTTGGATAAACTCTGTTGAGGCCATCTTTAACAAGTGCCAGGCCAGAACTTTTTACATTTCCTGTACTTACTTTAGATGCTGCGGACATTTCAAGGAATTGTCCCACTAGATCATCCAACCTTTGTCTTTAGGTGAGTTTACTGTACTTCAATCTCATAAGTCACAGATGACAAAGAACTATATCCCGAAAGAGATCTGGGAAAGGATATTCCTCTTATAACAAGCAGATGCTAGCACCGGGGAATTGTTTTGCATCTTACCTAAATCTTCTGTGTTGCCATTTGGACCTATTTCCTTATTCTGTTCTTGGTCAGGAGGAAGGGCTCCTGGCCGCCTGATTTTGTAAATTGTAAATGGATGATGATGGAGGCAGGGGGCGGGGGGAGGGGGTAGGAAATTAGAACGCCCAACTTGAGATAGGAGGTCATTATTCTAGACCCGGTTTTGTCCCAACTTTTCCAGGATCATCAAGTTTCTCACCTGTAGAAGATCTTTCAGGTTTATTTTGCCTCCGTTGTGCTGTGACTCTCATAAACATATTGACAGATGAATACTCCTTTGAAATCATCTTTTGGTTATAATACAAATAAATTCTCTTCCCCCGGGCTTGGTTTATAGTAGGAATGCAATGCATTTTTGTTCCCCTTTCATCTTTCTTCCCCCTTTTTACCTCTCTTAGCATTAAGAGGAATTCCGTTATTGGAAGATAGTTTCTGTGGTGACGGTTTATTGTAATTCTTAGATCACTCACATATTGTGACTTAATTAAGAGCCCTTTAACAATAAACATTAGAAAAGAAATAGAGCTTGTTCATTAAAGATAATGGACAAAAAAAGAAATAACAATATCAATTGCCCTTTGCTCCCCTGGTCAGGGTGCTCTTCCCTGGGATATAGGGTAGTTGATGGTGTTAAAGACTGTTCTTATTCCAGGACTGCACTATGGCTGGTCCCAGACCCACAGTTTGAGTTGTTTTGCTTATTTTTCTGGTATAAATTAAAGGGGCTAGTTTGGTTTCAAAATACATTTCAATTCCATAGCAGCCCCACACCCACTTATAGGGGGCTTCACTCTATTTTCATATCCTCTGCACTTACTTTTTAATGATCAGGGAAAAATTAGCTTCTCCCAAGTCATTTATTTGTCTTTACTGATTACAGTAAGTGTCCATGTGTGTGTGCGTGTGCGTGTGCGTGTGTGTGTGCTGAGGGAATAGAGAGAATGGAGCTTACCTTTAATGAACTCAATTATTTTCTGCAACATGAGATACCAAAATATTTCTCCAGCGAGATTCTGCTGACTGGTACAAAATTATATCTGATTCTCTCTTGCCATTTGCACCCTGAACATGAGTATATCCAGGAGTGGAAACATAATAGTTTGTAAAAAGACTGTCTCCTGTGGAGAACATAACGCATGCCTTACCTTTCCAAGGCAAATAAGAGTGACCACATTTAATTAATCACAAACAGAACTCAAAAAATGCTGTGTATGAATGGTTCTCAAACTTGGCTGCACCTTGGAATTACCTGAAGAGCTTGTAAAATACTGATGTCCAGGTCCTGCTCCCTAAGGTACTGCTGGCAGTTGTCTGAGATGTAGCCTGAGCATCAGATTTTTTAAAACCTCTCCCGATGACTCTAACACGTAGCCAACTTTGAGGATCACTGATCTATATCTGTGTACCTCAGAGTTCACTTATCAAAAAGTTTCTGTGAGGGGAGAGGCAACTTTCAATGTAGATTCCTTAATGACAAATCAGTTGTTTCTGAATTGTGAACATAAACGATTCCCTCTTTAGATTACTGGGTCACAGAAAATAATTGAGGGTTAGGTATGAGAATTGTGTCTTCTTTAGTGAACCCACATGGCAATGATGTAAAGGAGATGGAAATGTGTGCTGTTCTTATGTAACATGTCCAGAGATGTGCAGACGGTGGCTATCAGGTGGCTCCACAAGTCATAGGGTTGCTGTCTCCTCCTGTCTTGTTGCCCTTCTGTTTTTAACAATGTGGTTCCTCTTATTTTCCCGGAATAGCTGCTCAAATTCTAACCATCACAGCAGGAACAGGAAGGAGCAAAGAATGAACCATTTAAAGATACCTGCTAGAAGTTGAACGCTGATGCTTCCACTTACATTCCTGTAGCTCATTGGTTTTCAGTCAGGGATAACTTTGGCCCTGGGGGGTGGGGGTGGGGTGTTTGACAATGTCTTGAGACATTTTTGGTTATTACGACTAGAAGAGAGTGAAGGTTGGGGTATTGGAATGTGATAGGTAGGGGTCAGAGATGCTGCTGAATGTTGTACACTGCCCAAGATAGCTCCCACAACAGTGAATTATCTGACCTAAAGTGTCGAGGGCAGAAATGTTGAGAAACCCTACAAAGTTTAGCTGTCGGTTGACCATGTGGCTGTACCTAGCTGCAAGGAAGAAAGAAAATTGTAGTCTGTGTTTGAGAGGTTATCTGCCGATTTAAAAATCAAAGATTTTATTCCTAAAAAGGGTAGAATGGACATGGCGGGGGGTGAGGGGGAGGGCAACTGCTTCTCTGTACCATATTGTCCTATAACTTCCAACTCTGGTCAAAGAGGTTTGAAAGCTGAAGTTTGCTTCCTTATTCATGATCCATCATTTTGCCATGGTGTAAACTCACGCCCTGCATTGACAGGCCAATTTTTGAAGCAAAACCAGCTATTTGCATAAAGAGAAATGCAATTTTAATGAGGGCTTTTCTGGCTACTGTTCCTGGGAAGCTGGGGTTATATTTTCATGAGTTAATCTCTCATGAATATTCAGGAGAAGCCTGCTGGGCATTGACTACAGCAGTAGTGGGTTACAAAAAGAGTTGCCAGTACATAATGTGCACTTTGCATTTGCATTTTCCTTCCCCTTTCCCTTAGGTAGAAATAGGAGCTAGAGCAGGGGTGCCATGATATCCACCTCCTGTGGTCTCTCCCAGTGCTGAACGTGCACAGAAACAATATAATAGAATCAAGCGAACCTTCAAGTACGTCCAAGCCACCTCTTTATTTTACGGATGAGAAAAGCAGGCCCTGGAGACTGAGCTTCTAGTCCCAGCCCTTCTTTAAAGTAAACGTGTGATCTCAGGCAAGTTCCTTATCAACTCTCAGCATCAATTTTCCAGTCTCTAATGGGAAAGCATTGGAGCAGACGTTGTCTTGGGTCCCTTGTAACCGTAAATTATGTGGTGCCAGGAAGCTCTGATTCTAGGAGGTGATCACGGAATTTCACCTCGCCTTACAGTGCGTCAGTGAAAGAGCTGAGACTAGAACCTGCTTTCTCTACTGAGCTCTCTTGCGGGGTTTGCATTTTTGCTTTTGTTTTCAGGCTTATACTGGCTATCAGCTAGCATAATGGCGATATGGATATCCTGATAGGCCAGCCTTTCCACGAAGACAAAGTTGTTAAACAATGTTAACACTGGAACATTCCAACGACTTTCTCAGTTCTATTTCAACTCAATTCAGTTTCAATTCCAGGACAGTAACAACTCAGAGATAATGAATAAAGTTGTCTGAACTTTGTAAGAAAAATTAATGAAGGGGATCCTTGGGTGGCTCAGTGGTTTAGCACCTGCCTTTGGCCCAGGGCGTGACCCCGGGGTCCCGGGATCGAATCCCACATTGGGCTCATTGGTGGAGCCTGCGTCTCCCTCTGCCTGTGTCTCTGCCTCTCTGTTTCTCTCTGTGTCTCTCAGGAATAAATAAAAAATAAATAAATAAATAAATAAATAAATAAATAAATAAATAAATAAATAAATAATTTTATTTTTAAGAAAGCCCCTGCCCTTTTATAATGGCTTTATATGTAATTCAAATAAACTTTTTCTATTTTTTTTAAATCAAGGCAAACTATTATATCTGATCTGGTCTTATTATTGGGTTTAGAAAATTAAAAGAAAGGACATCAAGATAGTGTTTAGCAGACTGCCCTTAAGTTTTCCTCAGAAACGGAAAGTTTCCCCACTATGAACGTTTTTCATCTGATTGGTACACTTATGTATAGCAAGCTTCGTCTACTGTGCAGAAAGCTTTACAAACATGCTGTTCTTTAGAAAGTTATGAAGACTCCTTGGTTTTCTGGAATATCTTTTCTTGGGCTTGAGACCTCGTGAATGTGGTAGACAAACACAGCCATATTGGGGCAATGGCATCGTACTGACCGCCTCCCCTCCTAAACTACACAGCTCCCTTCAAAGGGATGAGAGAGAAGACTCCCACTCACTGCAGAGACTGTGGACTGTCCCACCAATACATGCTGCCCAGTGCCATTCAAATGCCACAGTGTGGATTAATAATTTCCTTATAATTTTTATAACCTGTTGTCTCTTCCCAAAATGTCTCTATGCCTTCTGAGAAAAAGTCATGGGTCAGGGCTAATCTCCCTTATAGATGAAATGGTCTTTAAAAACTTAATATAAATCCTACCAGTTTACATGTGTTGGGCATGTTTTGCAGTCTAGAATCCAGAATAATGTTGGCCTTAATTGCATCATAATCTCAACGTTGATGTCATGTTTTCCAACATTTCACATTTTACTTCTCGCAAACACTGCCTTATTTGCTTTTCATCTCGTTGAGTCTAACCTCTATAAAAGAAGTTGACAAACTTACAATGAACAGGAATATTTTTAACAGGTAGATAAAAATATGCCTAGTTCATATCAGAGTTTCAGAAAAGTTAGTAAATTTTTAAAGAGCTCTCAGTATATCCAAATATTTTGAAAAGTGAGTTCTTCGGAAGTTGCCATAGTAGCAGATATTTGAGGCTAGAAATATCTTTGAGATTATATGTTATGTCAGTGTTGAAATTGTCTTATTATAGAAAATGTCACAGATTTTCAGTTCAACATTACTTGGTAACAGTCACGGCAGGTAAGAAAAATCTGAGAAAGCGGTAAGCAATGCAGCTATTGCTAATACTTAACCTTCCTAGACAATTTTAAAAAGAACAAAATGCATTACCTTGTTCACATTTCTTTCATTTAGAATAACCCCATTTCTCTGATAATGACATTCAGCACGTATCAATAACCAGGTGTAGATATCTGCCAAAGATGCAGATTGCATTTCACATAATATGTCCAATTTTGCTAGGCTAGTTGTGTAAACAGAACATGATTACTTATTCAACTGCGATCAAACAAAGTAAAAGAGCAAAAATGTTAGATGTTACCTCCATGGTGACATCCGGGGAGTCTCCCTCAGGGTTGATTAACTTTACATGGAATCTGAAATAATTATGACTACACATGCTGGAGAATGAAATGTTCCCATCAGGCAATGATTACAACCAACATCAAGAAAGAATTTCAGGCAGGCAATCAGAAATCACCAATTATGCAGTTATCTGCAAGAGATGATGTTAGCTCATAAAAGTGCTGAAGTGAATAACTCGATAAGATTTTAAAGGAACCAGATGGGCCCATTTGGGCACCTTACAGTTGACTTATCCAAACTATTTACATGGGTTAAAACAGATTATGACCCATCGTAACAGCCAACTTGTATTGTTACATCCGTTGTTACCCACAAGCCTTTGCAAAATGGTAAACAAAGCAGAGCAATGATTGATCAAACTGATTGTATTTCTTTTATCGTTTGGCTGCCCAAACCCCACAGTTTTCCTCAAAATATGAATTTCTAACTTACATGTCAACGAGGCACAAAACAACTATTTTATTTGTTTGCCTGCGTGCGCTGGAGGCATGTTGTTGCGCCACAAGATAGCCACTTTGTGTCTTCATCTTTAAGATTTGTCCTGTTGGTCTCTCTTGATGAAATAACATCAAATCCCCCACCGGCTCAGGGATTTTCAGGGAAGTTCCCATGACACTGGAGCAAGAAGGGACTTCAGCTTTAGGTAACTCACATTCCACATTTTAAATGTGAGGTGGCGAAAGTACACAGAATCGAGTATCTTGTCCACACAACACATCTAATTAGTGGTGAGGCCCAAGCCAGAATGGAGATATTTCCATTATCTATTTATTGCTAATTTAGAATCCACACCCAAACTTAGGGACTTAAAACACAATGATTTATTTCTCATGATTTTTCTAAGTTGACCGGGAAGGTTTTCTGCTAGTTTCACCTGGGCCTATATGCGTGGTTGCATCTAGCTGCAATGTCAGGTGGGCCCAAAGGAACAAGATAGGTTTCCTTGCCTGCCTTGTAGTTGCTTCTAGCTGTCAGCGGGGCCACTTGGGATCTATGTAGCTTGTCGTCCTCAAGGGAGCTAGACAAGGTGTCTCACATGACAATCTCTATCGGTGTCCAGGACAGCAAAAGCAAAAGTGGTAAGGCCTCTTAAGACCTGGGCTCAGAACTGGCGGTGTCTCTCTCGTTCCTTTCCATTGCTAAAAATGAGCCATAGGGACAAACCAGGGGAAAGACGGAGAAATGCCTTCCCTCCTTAATGGGAGGAGTAGCCAAGTCCCACAGCAAAGGCGCAGGAGAAGGCATGGCCGTAGGCATTTCTGTGACGTGCCCTTCCGGTTGTCAGTTTAATAGGTAAGGCCGACGTTCTGGCCAAGTCTAGCCCCTGTGCCATTTGTGTCACTGCCGCTTTCACAGTGAATGGGCTCAAACTCGTCTGTCTGTAAACACTTGGCCAGCGTCCAATTTGTAGAGAAAGAGCTTCCTAATTGTGGTTGTTTGGTTTCATATATTAGCGAAAACTTTAAAACCATCTAGTAAAAATAACGAGGTTCTCTTTTAAAATTACATTGATTTGAAACCTAATACATTTTACGAAGTAATAAAACCTTGAGAAAGCCTTTTTCTGCTCTTAAGTAGAACCCTTAAAGTTTGATTAGTTTCCAACTGAAAGCTGTCAAGTTGAGCAAAAAGCCTGTGTTCACAGTTTACGAGGGATGCCATTTGGTAACCTGAAGGTGGCAGATGTGAAGGCCAACAGTGGAGGATGGTGGTGGGGCCAGGGGCCAGGGGCCTCCAGCTGCTTTCCTGATGGGCTGTTTGTCAGAGTCTCTCTTCTAAGGAACGTGACTCCTTGTGAGTGGCTGTAAGTCTTAGAATAAATATTTCACTAGTCATGATGGTTTTGAAAACTTAAAGCTGTGAAGGACACATTGGAATCTCTGTGATTTATGATAAAGCTGAAAGAAACTTGATCTTTC
Organism: Nyctereutes procyonoides; assembly: GCF_905146905.1. NCBI lineage: Eukaryota > Metazoa > Chordata > Mammalia > Carnivora > Canidae > Nyctereutes > Nyctereutes procyonoides. The sequence goes on along the minus strand of NW_026575136.1, from coordinate 13,287,036 downwards.
CAGTCCTGCCATATGTAGCTGTGTGGAATGTGCAAATGAATTAAACTGGCAAACCCCACAGATTTTGTTTCTTGATTAAAAAAAAAAAAAAAAAAGTCCTAAGTCAGATCAGCTAACAGGCAATTTGAAACAGGGATTTAGCAAGGCAGCTGTTTTAGATGAAATTCCTTCCAAATGCTTCTCTCTCCCTTCCCCCTCCATATTTTTTCTTTCAGGGCCTCAGAGACACTTCTCTTCCAAATTTTCTTGGTTCTGCATATAAGTGAGTAAAAAAAAAAAATAAATACCTGCAATAGTCCTATAACTTCACATGTCACTCCTCTTCTCGGTTTGCTCTTGGAGGTTACATGTCCTGTCCTTCCTAGCACGCCCGTGTCTTATGTTCTGCACGTTGTAATTCTTTGTATCATACATGTAAAGCACTTAACATAGAAGACCAATAAAATGTGCAAATGTGTATTTTGGTATATTTCTAAATTTAATTATTACAAGTATCTTTTTAAATTAAAAAATTATTTTTTCATTACAAGGATCTGAAGAGAAGATCAGAGGAAACGTGTTTGTTTGTTTTTTTCTTTTGTAAAATGAGCATTAAATGACTCAAAGACGTTAAATGACTTGCCAAACTGTATACAATAGTTAGGTGGCTAAACCAGTTAGAGCCCAAGTCTCTTGACCTGTAGTTCTGTTCTTTCTCTCGTATTCCATGTTGATATTCCATGATAGGTGTTTCAATACATAGTCCTTGAATGAATGAGTAAATCTTATTATTATGGTCTTTGTTACTGGACACTACAGCCTCATGACTACAGCATATTTCAGAATCTAAAATTCAGATTAGCACTCTTGTTCTAGAACACAGGGGTTCTTTGACTCTAGTCTCTAGTAACCCATGAACAAATCGGACTGGCCAAGAGCAAGGAAATGATTCAGGTCCTTTGGATAAGGACTGGTCTGCAATGATAGGGGCTAGGAGGTGGTCGGAGCTGAATTTTCTCTTCCCTGTGGGATACATCCATAATCACTGGTCTAAAACTCTTGAACAATTCTAAATATTTTAGATTTTGGAAAAAAGTGTAATGTATATTTTGAATGTTTATATATATATGTTACATATTATATATATATTAGGTAGCATCACATAACAAATGTATTAATGTTTCTGCAGTGAAATGAATATTTTCAGTAGGATAAAGTCTATTAATAACCTCAGGTCAGATCTTGCCACTCAGTAAGCTTTAGAGCCAAATGTACAAAAGCACGTATAGTTTCTGCGTTTGCAATTTTGGAATTCTGGTTAAGAGACTGTGGACTTGAGTGCCAGTGAGAAGGCTGGTCATGTGGAAGTAGATTGTCTTCCAGAAAGGGAAGACAGCAGACGATCAAACAAAGCAAACACACCCCACTGCTCGAATTATGCCAACAGAAGAGAAAAGGCAGGATTTCTAGATAGTCACTCATCCACTGCAACTCTGTGGTATACATTTCTCTACTAAATCTCTATGAACAAATCTCATCTCTTGAGGGGAGAGCGTCATGTTGAAGCCTTTTAATGCCCATTTGAGTGAACTTTATAAATAATAAATATTTCCAGAGAAATCCATGGTTTATATTTATTGTATAGCAACCCAATATCTTACCTGACATGTCTTAAGAAAACAAATACGATCTTAAGCTACATTTTTTTTTCCATTTGTGCTCCAAGGGTCCGATTGACAGCTACTGTTTTGTTTTTGTTTTTGTTTTTGTTTGGCCCAAAGCTGTCATATTCCCATAAGAGACACCCAATGGAGAAAAGGATCAATGCAGAAGCACAGATGCTGTAGATCATGCAGCAGTCATCAATGCAAACCTAAGAAGGCAATGGGGATGGGATGCTTTAAAATAATGACTTTACAAATCCCACTTCTTGAAATCAGAGCCCAAATTTCCTCCATGCCATTTTCAATGTTGAAAGAGAAATATTTTCTTAAATTGTGTTTTTTTTTTCTAGGAACATCTTCCCTGCTGGTTTCATCTTGTGTATACAGGAACTACCATAGCAACGATTTCTGTCATCCTTGTTACTGATCTGGAGTCAAAGTTACCAGAGAGCCTCTTGAGAAAATGTGTGGTAGGAAGAAGTGTGGATCCTGCAAAAAAAAATGTGAGTCCTGCATTGCTTGAGGTCAACTAAAGATCCTGGCAAATGGCTATTATTTCCAACAACCAAAATATCTCTGCGTAAATCATATATAAAGAATGTCCCCCAAAAATGTGCAGCTTAAGATAAAAGTAGGCTTTTAACAAAAGACAGTGTTTTCTTAAAAACTGAGCCTGGAATGATTACAAAACCCAACTGGAGGAATGACATTAATAAGAAATCAGCCGTAGCTAAGGAGCAAAACAGGTATTTATGTTTCAAAGTATCTTAGAGCTCAGATTAGGAAAATTAGCAAAATGAGATTAAGTCATGTGGGAAGGGAAGAAGGAAACGGCCTACAGCATCCCTAGTCTGAGCCAGTCTCTGAACTCGTGTGTGTGTGTGTGTGTGTGTGTGTGTGTGTGTTCCTATTTTATCATTATAATAATTCTATTGAATCCTATTGAAATAGCCCCTGACTCACCCTCTTCCTCACTTCCATCCTTCTTTGTACCTAACAGCTATAATAATTGGTTTATAAATGGAGGCATAATTACTCGCCTAGTTGGAACTCTTCAGTGGCTTCCCATCTCACTTCAGAAATACACAAAATGTGTAACATGCCCACAGGACTCCCTATAACCTGGCCTGGGTCTACCTCTGAAGCCCCGTCAGGTGCCACCCACTCCCCTGCTCCCCATGCTTTCAACATATCAGCCTTCTTCCAGTTCCTTGCCCATGCTACTTTCTTTCTTGTCTACAGGTCTTTGCAGATGCTAAGATGCCCTTATTCCAGCTTGCTGGCTAGTTTCAATTTAAATGTCAGATTTGGGAAATTTCCCTTGGTCGCACACTTGATTTCTCCTACTTTTTCATAATACCTATCCTTTTCTTTGCCGTGAGTCCTTGGTATTTTTAATTAGTTACTGGTGTGCTTGTGAATTCACAATTTTCCCATAAGCTTCTAAGCATATTTAGGTGTGGAATTGTGTCTGCTTGTTCCTTTCTCAATTCCCAGGGCCAAGCAGAGCTCCGGGAGCATATAAACCATTCAATAGATACTTAAATAAAAGAGACAGATATCACTTGTATCATATGTATCTTCTCTTATTGACGATTTGCATGCTTGTCAAGTGAGTCCCTTGCCCTGTGCTACCTGACTAGACGTGCAATGCCCAGGAGCTCATATTTCTTACTCAGTTGGGGTGGGACCTGCAAGCAGAACCTCACAATGCTGTAGAGAAAGCCCCGGATAAGGAGCAAGAGCACCCAGCTCTCTTCCAGGCTCCCCAGCCAGGTCGGTGGCTTTGCACAAGGTTACACTTCTCATTTGGAAAATGTGATAGTATCTCTACCGCCACTTCATAAAATCATATCGGAAGTAAGGTGATGAAGATGAAGGTTGCCTGGAACATCCTATACAACTTAATTACGTAGTAAATTTCTTATTTAATTAAAGTCATGTTTCCATACATCTAATCTTTTTAAAATAAAATTTATTTATTTATTCATAAGAGACAGAGAGAGAGAGGCAGAGACACAGGCAGAGGGAGCAGCAGGCTCCCTGTGGGGATCCTGGGATCACACCCCGAGCCGAAGGCAGACGCTCAACCGCCGAGCCACCCGGGTGCCCCTATACTTCTAATCTAAATGAAGCTATACTGAAGGGAAGAGGATCTAGTTTAACAAATACACCTTCAAAATGGTAAGAGAACTGTAATAAAGAAGTAACAGAAGTCCTCGGGACTATATCTCAGCTTTCCAGAACACAAAAGACAATATTGATCTGAAATTTCTGCATCTGAAAAGCCAAAGCCCTTCTTAGAAGGGGGAGCAGTTACACCTGTGGAATGATGTAGGAGAAACAGCCTGTCCCAAATAAGTCATCATATGCCTCATTAAATAACTCCTTAAAACAAGACAGTTCTAACTGACAAAAGGCAGATGGAGACACGGAAAAAAGAATACTAGGTCATTAATTTGGAAACAGGCTTGATGGTCTTCCAGATTCATCAAAGTCTTAGACTATAATAAAGGTGGCCTTTATTCTGAGGGGATCAGAAGGAAGGAGATGGAAACAATTCTTTGCCCTTTAAAAACGTGATGTATTTAAAAACTTGATGTCTTGGGGGGAGATTGGGATGCAGATCATTTCTGATGAGATATTTCTCTTCACTGCCTTACTCACTTGTGGTTTAGTGCTAGTTTGTGTGTGTGTGTGTGTGTGTGTGTGTGTGTGTGAGAGAGAGGGGGGGGGTGGAGAAAGAGACGGAGAAAGAGGAGAGTGTTTTAAGAGGAGTGCTATGGTACTTCAAACAAATAATCCTGCAGCCGACGGCAGCTGTTCCTGATTTTTTTAATAATCCATGACAAAAATATTGAGTGTACAGTAATGCAAACAGCCAAACAATGAAATGAAAACAGGCAGAAGCAATCATTTGCTCTAACTCCTTCCATTTTACATGAATACCCTGAGTGTGTTGAGATGTTAAAATAACTGTTAGTATTTTGGAGATCGTCAGTCCAGTTGTGGCACTGGTGTGTGTGTGTGTGTTTTAATTGGATTTTGGGGCTGAAGAATGGAAAGCCAGTACAGCCACTCTTGTCCTGTTCCTGAAAGGTCTTTCTGTTTTGCTAATTTGTCCTTATTTCTTTCTCCTTTGTGTAACCCACTGATTCTTTCATGATCCCACTCAGCCAGACGTTGGGGAACCACCTCAGATAAAGAAAGGGATGATGAGTTAAAATCTGTATTATCTTAGCAGCTGGTACCAGAAGTCCTGTTAGATGGGAAGCTCCTTTGTCGGGAAAGAGCCTCATCAGATGCTACTGGGTCACTAGGCTCCTGACATGCTGGCTTTCCTCTAGTTCCTTGAACAGGCCATTTTCTTTCCCGCCTCCGGGCTTCGACATGTGCTGTCTGTTGGGCTAGAAGGTGACACTGTGAGGGCAGCAGGTGGCACAGGACAGGGGATGGAAGAGGTGAGTACAATATGAATTGAGAATTGAGAATTGTGCGCTTCAAATTCATACACTGCCTTCTACATGTGTGGGTTTTCTGGAGCTGCTGTAACAAATTACCATCAACTTGGAGGCTTAGAAGAGCGTAAGATTTACTCTGGCGCAGTTCTGGAGGCCAGACGTCTGAAAGCAAGGTGCCAGCAGGGCGGCGCGCCCTCTGAAGCTCCCGGGGAAGGCGCGCTTCGCCCCTCGCAGCTTCTGTTGGTTGGAGGCATTCCTTAGCTTGTGGCCACATCACTGCAGTCTCTGCCTTGTGGCCACATGGCCCCCTCTCCTGTGTCTCGCCCTCTTCCGTCCCTCGTTCACAAGCACGCTTGTCATCGGATTTCAAACCTGCCTGAATAATCCCGGGTAATCTCCTTTCTCAAAACCTTTAACTCAGTCATATCTGCAAAGACCCTTGTCCCAAATAAGGGGACATTTATACATTCCAGGGATTTGAGCTTGATCGCTTTGGATTGTCGTTATCCCTTTAAGCTCTTCAGACTGAACTGCAAAATGTTTAAGTTGTATTTTTAAGGGTATTTTAAAAATAAACTCTTTGGTTATTCCCACATTGTAATTTTTTTGTTCACATATCCCTACATTCTCCATTTTTTTCATAAGTAAGTTAGGCTAAAATATTGACATTTTATAGACTATTTTAAGAAATTTGGTTGCTTTGTAATTGTCATTATTTTTGATAGACATGTTTACATGTGTATTACTTTTTTTAGAGAGAGTGCACGTGTACACGAGTGGGGTGGAGGGTGAGGAGCAGACGGAGAGACAGTATCTTAAGCAGGGGCCATCCCCAACGTGGAGCCCGACTTGGGGCTCAATCTCATGAACCTGACATCATGACCTAAGCTAAAACCAAGAGTTGGTCGCTAACCAAGTGAGTCACCCAGGCATCCCTTGTTTTATTTATTTGTTTTATTGACTGTATTCCCTATGCTATGCTTTTTATACCTGTGACTTATTTATCCAATACCTGGAAGTTCCTGCTTCTTAATCCCCTTCACATTTGTCTTTCCCTTGCATTTGTCTTATTAATTTATTCTATTTTTGAGACACCTGGGAGGCTCAGCAGTTGGGCATCTGCCTTTGGCTCAGGCCATGACCCTGGGGTCCTGGAATCCAGTTCCCACGTCGGGCTCCCTGCATGGAGCCTGCTTCTCCCTCTGCCTGTGTCTCTACCTCTCTTTCTCTCTGTGTCTCTCATGAATAAATAAAATCTTAAAAAAAAATATTTCTGCTTTCATTTGGTTTTTGTTTTTTTTTTCCAGCTTTTTTTATTTGGATATTTAATTTATGCATTGTATTCTTTCTTGTTGGTTGACCTAAGATTTCATTGCCGGATGTCTTCTTCCATCTTAATCAAATCCACGGTTATAATATGGGCTCAAATCTTTGCTCCAAGTGTTGGTTTAACGAGAGATCTCCGATTTAGAGTCGCATGGCATTTCTGTGTGCTTCCTAATTTGTACATTGATTTAACTACTATTACATATTATCAGAAGATGTTGCCTCTGTTAATGCTCAAGTTTTTGAATTGTCCTTGCGGCCAGATTTGGTGACTGTTCCGTGAACACCTAAAGAACATGTTCTGTGTTCAGAATTGAAAATTGGATAGAATTCTCTTATTAATTATGTTATATAGGTCTCCCATATCCTTAATTGATTTCCTCCTTTATTTCAAGTCAATTAATTAACTTACAGTGTATTATTAATTTCAGAGGGAGAGTTCAGTTTCATCGGCCTTCTGTATCACCCAGTGCTCGTCACATCACGTGTCCTCCTTCATGCCTGTCACTCACCCAGCTACCCCATCCCCCCTCCCCCCTCCCCTCCAGCAGCCCTCAGTTGGTTTCCTATGATTAAGAGTCTCTTATGAAAAAAAAAAAAAGTCCCTTATGGTTTGTCTCCCTCTCTGATTTCATCTTGTTTTATTTTTCCCTCCCTTCCCCTATGGTCTTCTGTTTTGTTTCTTAAATTCCACATATGACTGAGTTTATGATAATGATCTTTCTCTGACTTATTTTACTTATCATAATGCCCTCTAGCTCCATCCATGTCGTTGCAAATGGCAAGATCCCATTTTTCGACGGCTGAGTAGTATTCCATCGTGTACGTACTCCACATCTTCCTTATCCGTGCATCTGTCGATGGACATCTGGGCTCTAGTTGTTTTTCAAACTCGATCAAGCGTGGAACAATACTAAATCAGATTCTGTTTCTCCTAATGTGATTCTTATTTTTATTTGCAGTTCCTGTTCTGTTTGCTTTGTGATTATTAATGCTGGATTATTTGCTTTATGGGTATTCATAGTCACCAAATATCACGGTAAATTTTACTTTTAATTTAAGTTGCCCATAATTCTGTCATCTAATGCATTTGCTCCCAATTCTCTTGAATACTAAGATTGTGACTCCTGCTTTTCTACCTGTTTGCATTTTCCTTATGTGCATGTTCCCATGTCTTGTCAACCTTTCTGAGTCATTTGAAGTACGTATTATATAAAGCATGTAAGTTAGCTTTGTAATTCCAATAAGTCTTTTTTCTTTGAATAGGTAAATCTATCCTTTAGTACAGTTATTAATATGAAAATAATATTTGATCTTAGGTGTGTGTCACGTTTTAAGTGATCATTTCTCTTTTCTTTCTTACTTTACAAGGTTTTCTTTAAGTTCTGTATTTCCCTTGCTGTGTGTGTACCTTTGTTCTTGAAATTTGAAAGGTTTTCATGTTTGTTCTGTGCAACTGCCATTATATAGCTCTACACAATGTCCTTAATCCTCTATTCCTTTTGAAAAATCTCTCTTAATTCCCTTGTATGAGCAATGACAGAACAAGTATTGTTCTATTGCCTATCCCCCCTCTTCTTGGCACCATCCAAAGCATGATCTTATGTCTTTAAATATGCCTCATTCTCTGTTGCTTACCTGCAGGCTGAAATCAACTGGCACGTCCACTCCTCCTGGGTTGAGTGTTGCTCTGGGAGCTTTCCCCAGCCCCAGTCCTTTTTTAGGTTGAGTAGGCTTCCTTGACGACTTTGACGGAAGCCCTGAGGCAGAAAAGCAAAGAGCCTGCCCTGAGCTGCCCGCACAACTGCTCTGGAGTCGGAAGTGGGTCCGAGGATGTGAGTTAAGCCCTGAGAACTACAGCGTCTCCGCAAGGGTGGTTGCTAATTCACGCAGCAGCAGTGGTGCTGGAGCCTCAGGTTGCATCCCCTCTATGACACCTGTAAGTGCGGGAAGGGCTGGAAGAGGCCTTCTATCTCTCCGGCTTATCTTCCCTTTGAGTTCTGAGCTACAGCGGCTGTTGTTGCTAGTCTTGTTCCCGGAAGAACAAACACAGGCCACGAGACTTGCGATGGAACATGCTAGTGCCCGGTGAGCTGCCTGACTTGGAGACAGACACCAAGCCCATGTCTGGTCTAAGAAACACAGGTCAAAAAATACTGTATTTGTGATTGTCAGAGTAGGTTAATTACAACCTCATAAATCAAGCATTTAGAAAAGTCACCAAAAAGTGAATTTCCATGCCTTTTTCTAGCCTAAAACAAGAAGAAACAGAGCATTTTTGTAGGCTGCCTAGATTTCTAATTTCCAGTTATTAAACTCATAGGCACTTAGGCATTACATCCTGAATTAAAATCCTGCCATTACCATACACTGACCATGTGACTTTTGGCAAATTACTGAAACTTTCTGTGACTCAGTTTCCTTTTTTAAAGAAAGATTTTATTTATTTATTCATGAGAGACACAGAGAGGTAGAGACACAGGCAGAGGGAAAAGCGGGCTCCCTGCAGGGAGCTGATGTGGGGCTCAATCCCGGGACCCTGGGGTCACGCCCTGAGCTGAAGGCAGACGCCCAACCGCTGGGCCACCCAGGAGCCCCAAACATACCTTTTGAAACTATACTTGTATTTAAGCTTTGGTGGAGGGATATGAATCAGACTGAGAGATCAACCCGACCCCTAAATCTCCTCTCTTCCCCAGCTGCCAAGCAGGCATCACCTTAGATTACCCAGACACCCCATAGTTTTCCTCATTGAATGATTCAGGCTGCATGACCATTCAGGCAAAAATTTTAGAAGATTCTCAGTTCTGCCCACACCCCCATCCTCTTCCTATTGTCCTGGAAAATAGTCACCAATAGCTTTGCTGCTACCTGGATGCATAGATGGATTAATTTCAAACTTCTCTGATATGGAAAATTACTTATTTGGGATATCCCCCATTCTTTTTTAAATTAGTCTCCTAAAAGCCAGACTTGCCAAGCTTCACACTGCACACAGAGACATTGACCCACATGGTTTTGATTTCCAAGGAATTGGGAGACTTTACAGGTGTAACCACTGTGATGAGGCAGCCTCGGATGAGATGCAATTGTCTTTTTCCCGGGGCTCTGCTCCAAGTATCTTGAGATGCTGCATTCAGCTGACACGTTGAAGATAACAGCCATGGGCTGGGCATGCCTGAGAGCAGACTGTGAAGAGGGGCAAGTCTGCAAGGACACTAACGTTTATCAAGTCCCCGTCACACCAAGTGCATCATCTCATTTAATTCAACTATCCTGTGAATCCTATAATCATACCTCTTTTAGATGAAACTGTGAAGTTACTTGTTCAAGGTCGACATAGAAAGAAGCAGCTGTTCTTTGATAATCCCTCACCGTGGACAACTGTCACTGGCTCATCCCAAGCCTCGGTTGTATCATTTGGGCTCCACTCTTTATTCATCCCCGCAGTGTGTGGTCATGCGTGCGTAGGGAAGGCTTTCTTTTCTGTGTCCACCACCGCACCTGCAACTTTGCCCACCTGCCCATCCCCAGATGTTGGTCTCTCTGTCAAACAGGCCCCGTTTACATGGAGACTCTACTCTTTGTCCTACTCATGTGGAAAATAATTAATGGCTTATTTTGTATTTGCATGTTGTTGAGTCTATAGACTCCAGTACATGAGATCTGTTCTTTCTCAACTGGGCCATTTTCTTCCTGAGTTCTTCTCCAAACTCTGTTTTTACTTTTCAGTCTCCCTTGCTGACTCTTACCCCAAGTATGAGTCTTTATCCTCCCTTATCCTCCTTTGTGAGCTACAAAATGTTTTCTTAACCAAGCTCATGCCCTTATGACTTTCACTATCATTTCTATTCAGATGAATCATGTCTCTGTTGCTGATCCCTCAGTTTTGCTCAAGACTTGCATTTCCAATACTCAGTGGGACATCCGGTAGGTGCCCGCTTAGGTTTAGACATGTTGATTTTGGGATGCTGGCCTAATACCCATTTGAAGACTTCAGATTCATCTCTGCATTAGTTGGTTCATCTTTAAGTGGATGCCAAGCTAATAACTCAAGATCAACAAGCCCAGTCTGGTCTTTCTTTCACAGCCTGATGAATATTATCACTCAGCCCCTCAAATGTAAAGACTCACAGTTATCGTTGTCTTTCCCTAAGCAGCCGCATCTATTAGGTCACCAAATTTTGTGCATTCTATTCGGCCCCTTTATGTTGATCCTTTGTTAGAATCCTAGTTAATGCTTGAACCCTTCCTACCTTTTGCTTGACCCCTTCCTATTTTCTAACTAGTCTCTGTTCCTTCACATCTTTCTGCAAGTTCATTGGCTCTGACACCATAGTTATTTTTCTAAATCACAGATCTGATCTTATTTTTCCTTTACCCAAAAACACCAGTTTCACCCTATTATCTGTAGAATAACAGTACAGTCCTGAGTAAGCATTTTAGGACCTTCAGAGAATCAGCTCGATCTTCCTTTCTCACCAGTCCTAATCATAATGGACTACGCTGGAACCATGCCAGATTTACTCAGAAACCCTGAAGGCCCCACCCTTTCTCAGCCTCTATGCCTTGCTCATGGTATCCTGCTGTGCTCAGGATGGCCGTCACAGTCAGCCCAAATCCACCATGCCTCAGTCCTCCCCTGATCAGAGTCCATTGCTCCCTCATTTATTTTTCTATTACATTTAGTTGAAATCATGTAAAAGTCTATCTTTCTATCATTTTTCAGACTTTTTGGTCAGAGAAACTTTCATAATCATTTCTACAATTAAGTTACTTAAATTCTATGAAAATTCCAAATTAGTCTCCAAATCTCTTATATCTTGGACTAGAAATCTATCGATAAGTGCAACCCAGGTGGCTCAGCAGTTTAGCCTCGCCTTCAGCCCAGGGTGTGATCCTGGAGACCCGGGATCAAGTCCCACAGCGGGCTCCCTGCATGGAGCCTGCTTCTCCCTCTGTCTGTCTCTCTCTCTCTCTCTCTCTCTCTCTCTCTCTCTCTCCTCTCTCTCTCTCTCTCTCTCTCTCATGAATAAATAAGTAAAATCTTAAAAAAATTCCAAAAAAAATCTATCAATAAGACTTTTATACTTAAGGAGCTCATGTCAAGTCATATTGACATGACATCTTTACTTTGGGACTATAAATTGTTAGCACCATTTTAAAGGTAAGAGAATAGGGATACAAAGGAAATATTTGATGAAAATCAACTAATCAAACTGTGAAAGATTTTGGAGTTCAGTATTCTTCATTGTTAGTGCTACTTTTGAGACTTAAGATGCCTAAGACTGAAGCCACTAGCCAAATATAACTATTCAAATTTAATATATACAATGGAATATTATGCAGCTGTAAAAAAGGATGAGATCTTGTCATTTGTGACAACATGGATGCAGCTAAGGGGTATTTCGCAAAGTGAAATAAATCAGACCGAGACAAACAAATACCATGTGATTTAACTCATATATGGAATTCACAAAAACAGAACAAGTGAATAAACCAACAAATAAAAACAGAATCAGACCTATAAATACAGAGAACAAACTGGCGGTTGCCAGAGAGAAGGGAGATTAGGTGGGGTGGGAAAGATGGGTGAAAGGGAGTGGGAGGTACAGGCTTCCAGCTGTGGCATGAATAAATCATCAGAATAAAAGGCATAGCTTAGGGAAAATAGTCAATGGCATTGTAATAGCATTACATGGTGACAGATAGTGTGAGCACAGAGCAACAGGTGGAGAAGTTGAATCACTGTGTTGTACACCTGAAACTAATAGTCTGTGGATCAACTACACTCAAATAAAAAATGAAAATAAGAATTAACAAAGATTAAAGAAAAATTGACAGTGCTTTCTTCAGTCATACTAGAAATATTTCAAGTGCTCAACAGCCACGTGTGGCTGGTGGCTGCTGTATTGAATAGCAGATACAAAACATTTATATCGTCACAGAGAGTTCTTCTCAACAGCACTGTTTTAGTCCCTTGGTAGGATAGACTTGATAATGCATTCCTCATTAAGGAAATTTTCTGGTTCTTTTTTTGTTGTTTTTGTTATTTATTTTCATTTGCTTCTACAAATGTCTGTTCTGGTGTTTGTGGTGTGCCATAAAGAACAAGGAGCAAGAGGATTTTTCTAAGACCTTTTATTAACTGGCTTGATTTCTTCCATGTTCTCAGAATTTTTTTCAACCCAATTTCTTCTCTGCTGGGATCATGAAAAAAATGACTCCCTTGCATATAATATTTTCTTTAAGGAATTAAAAAAATTGTATTATTTTGTGCAAATCCATTACATAACTTAGTTATGAATCCATATGGCTCCCACTTCACTTATCCCAGCTTAGTTTTCAGCACAAGCCTTAGTTTTTAGCATAAGCCTTTTACTTCAGTAAAAATCAAATTTGGCCAACAAATGGGAAGGAATAGCAAAGAGATCTAAGGACAATTTGGCCCACTTAGGAAGAATGGGAAGCAGGGGAAGAAAAACATTTGCTCCATCAACAGTTTCACTTAGCATGTGCACACCCCCTCCCCAATATTATAACTTACTTCTTGAAAATGAGGACATTAGGGTCCTGATAAAAGCTACAAAGTACTCTACTATGATGATCTTTTGTCAACTGTACCTTCTCAAGAAAGGTTCTCTCTTAATGTATGGGAAACCCAAACTTGTTCTCAAGACAATGAAGCGATTGTTCCTATCTCTGCACTATTTCTATGCTTTAAATATTATCACACACGTTGTATAGGCTTGCAAAGTCATCTATTTGCATAGAAGTCTCTCTAGCCAAACTGAAATTATTTAAGGCAGGGAGGCTCACCTGTCTTCTTAGCCCCAGTGTATAGTGTAATGCTTGGCAAATAGTGGAAGAGCTGGTTATGTATAGCTGATCCAGTCCTTAGATGCATTCCTCAAGTCTTGAGAGGCCCTACTTTCCATATCCCTAGCCACATTCTCCATCCACCATCACCAGCGCTTGCTCATCACGGTGTTTTAGGACAAGAAGAGGCCCAGAAGCAAATTAATCATCTCTCTTTCCAGCGATGGACAACTCTCTGCTGTGCCAAATGCAGCCCTGTTCACCACCCCTCCCAACTTTACACCTCCTTGTCCAACAAACCAGTAATGGGCAGTGAAGAAATCCAGAATGTGCAGGGATTCGCTGGGCATCTTCTTGCTGGGCACTGGCTGATATAATTGGATCATACTCTTGAAATTGCTTTGCTTCCAATCGGGGCACAGAGGGTTCAAAGGCAGCCCACCACTTATCCGTATCCGAGATGAAAACGTGGTTAGCAATTTCCTCAACTCCACGGGGATAGCTGAGCAGGTTAGTGCTTCAGATTTTGCCCAAGGCAAAATTATGATTTTTCCAAAAATTTTTCCCTTTCTCAGCACCTTTTTCCTATCACACAAAGCTTTGATCAAGCTAGTTTTTAACTGATGATTTCGGCTTTTGAGGACTCGAAAGATTTAAAGACCCACTATATTGTTAATAACGGTGAGTTAGGCCAATAGGCTATCATTCAGAGGAGTGGGGTCAGCTCAGGATCCTGAAGATTATAGTGTTTACAGTTGCCCGCCTCACTTGTCATGAGTCCACCCTGATATGGCTGGGCTCACATTAAGAAAAATCCTGAAGACAAACATAATTCATTTAGCTTTGAGATCAGAGTCTAAAAGCTGTGGAAAGAATTTCACATTTTCCTCCAGGAAGGAAAAAATTTAGTCTGCTCAGTCTCCAATCAAGCCTTTTTTTATGACATATGGAACAACTAAGTTCTTTTTTCCACAGAGGTCAGCTTTCATTAATCAAGTTTTTCAATTCCTATAGAAGAAAGTCTGACACATAACTTAAACAAGTGGTTAAACCCAAAATATGATGTGGTTTTTACTTGATTAATCAATGATTTAATAGTTTCTGCTGGGTTTTTAGAACCGTATTTATTTTCAGTCTTCTTTATCAACGGAATTAGATCCATTACATGGCCAAACTGACTGCACAAAATTGCTCATTAAAAAGACCCCCAAAAAAGAAAAACAAAGAACAGAAGAAAATCAATTCAAACGCCAGCATAAAGACAGAGCCATTGATGTTAGGAAGCTCCAGGAAGTTCATATATCACACTGAGGCTTTTTTTCAAAAGCTTCCTTTTAAAAGGAGGATATTGATCTTTTTCTGGACAAAAGTTGATGTATTTTCCCTAGGCCCACACTACGTATTCTAAAATTATCTGATTTATTTTTTAAAAAAAACATTCTTTCTTTCTTTGGTCTGTTAACATAGCCTCGTAAATAATACACATAACTCTTTGGCGAAATGTCTGTTGAGACCAGGCAACTACTCCCCTGTGTTAACTTTGTTCTCTTTCTTCTCATTTGTTTGTGACGGCTCCTCCTCCTTTCATGTTTAGAGCTTAAGATTTAAAAAAAAGAAGAAATAATACTAGTAGTGGTAGCACTGCAGCAGAGGATCGAGAAGAAGGAGGAAGATCAAAATCTCAGCAGAAGACACGTGGGCTGTGTGCTTTTTATCGCGCCCGTGTCAAGTCTGCGTGGACGGTCAGTGCAGGGTGTCATTTTACTACCCGCAGTTTTCCCAAGCAAGACACTGTGTCTGCAGAGGTTGGACGCAGGGGAGCTGGTCACACTGTGGTGCCAAGGGAAAGTAAGCATCGCATGGCTTTGATCCTGATTCCTATATTTAATATCCATGTTGACATCCTTAAAGCTCTGGCTATGTTCTGTACAGAACATACTAGAAACTAAATGCCCAATGGGAGGTTCCTTGACAGGAGACTAAGGAGCCGACATCGGGAGCACACACTCTGGGGCACTAAGCGATTGTGAACAGCAGATAAGCATCCAGACTGGAGAGTCCATTTTCCTCTTAAGCAACAGAGACGCCGGCAGTGGTCGGTCAAGGTTACATTTTTACGTGTTTGGCGTCTGTCTTCAACCCCAGCATACAGATGCCCCAGACAACGCCTGCTTAAAATTGACAGTCACAGCATTCGGAGAGGGAGTAGTGATTGTGCCACTAGATTACAGGGGCCGGCTGCCTTCCAAAGAATTCACATTTGCTCAGCATCTGGGATAGTTTAAAGCTTATAGAAAGTGGGAATGGATGTTGACAAAGGTACAATAATGCACATCAAGTTCCAAGATAATACAAACAAGCCCACAAAGCCAGTGACATTTTCTGTGAAGGGGGACCTTTAACGGGAATAGTCAGAGGCAAGTCTGCACACCCTTTCGGGTGTCTAGACATTTGGAAGGAAGGACACCCAACAGGCGTCCCAAGCCCGTCTCCCTTGCTCTGATTGAAGCTGGCCACAGAACAGCTCACGCTTCCTCTTCTTCCTCCACTGCTACAGAGTTTTGGAGTTAATAGTCTGGGTCCGGGTGATTAGAGACGATGTTGGACTCATGTATGAAAACCAGAAAAGAGGGATCCCTGGGTGGTGCAGCAGTTTAGTGCCTGCCTTTGGCCCAGGGCGCGATCCTGGAGACCTGGGATCGAATCCCACGTCGGGCTCCCAGTGCACGGAGCCTGCTTCTCCCTCTGCCTGTGTCTCTGCCTCTCTCTCTCTCTCTCTCTCTCTCTCTCTCTCTCTCTGTGACTATCATAAATAAGTAAAAATTAAAAAAAAAAAAAGAAAACCAGAAAAGAGCCCAGTGATCCTGAACCTCAGCTAAATGTTTTCTTCATGGAGGGGCACCCTGCCTTTCCTGAGCTTGCAGCCTTCAGGTGTTGGAACCAGACATCTCGGGTGGAGACAGTTGACCCCCACCAGGAAAACCCCACAAGCCTTAATCCTGAGCCAAGATAGGGGCTTCTCTTGAGTATCCAAAACCTTCGTTGACTTCCCCACAGAAATGTAAAACTAACTTCTAGTGAAAAGAAGATAGAGAACAGCTTTGGCTTTTTTTCTCCTTGCCAGATATTTGGGGAGTGGCAATGAGTGATTGGTTGACGATGTCCATTCCTGGGCTAGTTTGAAGCCATGTCTCTAGAGGTCACTTTAACCTAAGGGTCAAGAATAAAATTTGGGTCTTCAAGAGAGAAACAACAATCGGCATATATCCACCCATTACAAAGAAAACGTAAGGCCCTACGGTTACTTAATTGATTTGAAATAAAATAGGATGAAATTTTATAGCAACAGTTTTATTTTTTTTAAGATTTTATTTATTCATGAGAGACACAGAGAGAGAGAGGCAGAGACACAGACAGAGAGAGGAGCAGACTCCACACAGGGAGCCTGATGTGGGACTCGATCCCGGGACTCCAGGACCACGCCCTGGGCCGAAGGCAGCTGCTCAACCATCCCTGAGCCATCCAGGGATCCCCATATAGCAACAGTTTTAAATTCATCTACCACCAATAAATTTTCCAAGAATCTTCCCAACAGCATCTACTGGACAGAGAGCAAGGTTAACAAATATGAAAACAAAAAACAAACAAAAAAAAAAAACAGAACTGCCACTGTGGGTCAGACTCTCCCAACTTTTTTTTCTGTCAATAAGGGACTTTTTGCAAGATGGTGGTTACTTCCTAAAATCAATTCTGAGAGATTAGGGATGTGCCCCCAAACACATAATTTTCTGTACTCAGATATGTATGGTGTTAGGCTCTTCAGTGTCACTACTTGGAGCTTCATGTTTCATGAGTTTATAATGCCCAGTTCAAGGATATCAGTGTAGACATACATAGAAAAAAATTAAGAATAAATTCTATTTATGAGTCTATGTTCACTGATAACTCGGGCTTCATAGAAGGGATGCTTTGCCAACCACTGGCATTCTAGAATCTTTGTTGTCCTCCCTCTGGGGTGCCAGGCTTCCTGGGACCCAGGCCTGGCTCTACCACTAGTAGTAGTAGTAGTAGCAGCAGCATAGTGTATTTATCAGGGTTCTCCAGAGACAGAGCCAATAGGACTGATACGCGTATAATACAAAGAGATCTATTTTAAAATATTAGCTCACACAATTTTGGAGGCTTGGTGAGTATAAAATCTGATAAGAGAGGCTGGCAGGCTGGAGACTCTGGAAGGAGGTACAATTCAAGTCCAAAGGCAGTGTGCTGGCTTTCCAGGAAGATCCAGTGCTGCGGATGACATCTGGAGGTGGTCTGCTGGCAGCCTGGGACTTCGACTGATTGGTTGATGCCCAACAACATTATGGACGGTCTGCTCTACTCCAAGTCCACCAATTTAAGCGTGAATCTCATCCCAAAACACCTTCACATCAACAACAGAGCCATGTCAGAGTGAATATGTGGATACTGTGGCCCAGTCGACACATAAAATAAACCAGGGTAGTGACTTTAGGCCAGTTACTTGACCTCTTTGTGCCTCGGTATGCGCGTCCATTAAACAGGAATTGTTCGAGTATGGACACATACCTCACAGGATGACCGGGGGCCTTGAATAGGTTGACCTCTACGTGAGGTGTGAAGAATGGTTCGTGGCACACAGCAAGCACTTCATTACAGATCGTTGGAAAAGAAAGGAAGTTTCAAGATATCGAGTCCACTCTGAGATCCAGAGAAGTGTGTTGGCTCGCCCCAAATTTCAGAATTCGAATGTCCTCCATAGCAGTCCGGTGACTCTAGTAGACCGCTTCGCTGCTGCTGTTTCTGGCTGAGTGGGTGCTGCAACAACAGTCTATCAGGTGAAGCGTATTATTACTAAAATGTAAAGTCCCTTCTTTTTTGAGATGTTTTTAAAATAAGTACTTGGTAATCACTATTGCAGAAACATATGTTCCGTTATTTATATCTTCCAGTTATTGAAAAGTACCTCTCTTGTCTACTGGATGATTCATTGAACTTGAGATTCCTTTATGCTTCTGCTGTTCCACATGAGTCATTCGATTCCCTTGGGACAGACTGAGCTAACACCAACACCTGGCGTTTCCACGGAACCTGCCTTCTAAGGTTCAGTGAGAGTCAGGGTACAGCTAATGGAAAAGACTTGCATAGTTTGAGTCTGTATGGTCTCGCCTTTTCTTCTTTTCTTTTTTTTCTTTTTTTCTTTTCTTTTCTTTTCTTTTCTTTTCTTTTTCTTTTCTTTTCTTTTTTCTTTTCTTTTTTTTTCTTTCTTTTCTTTTCTTTTCTTTTCTTTCTCTTCTCTCTCTTCTTTCTTTCTTTCTCTTCTCTTCTCTTCTCTCTCTCTCTCTCTCTCTCTCTCTCTCTCCTCTCCTCTCCTCTCCTCTCCTCTCCTCTCCTCTCCTCTCCTCTCCTCTCCTCTCTCTCTCTTCTCTTCTCTTCTCTTCTCTTCTCTTCTCTTCTCTTCTCTTCTCTTTCTCTAGGGGCCCGATCTGCCTCCATTCTGAGACTGCTGAGAAGAGCTCCATATGCGGAATTTTGTTTCCTTCCTGTCAAAAAAAGTTACTCGATCTAAAATTCTATGTCAGTGTTTCTCAGAGTGAATCATGTGCTAAGATCACCTGGATTATAATTACCCAGAGAGCTCGATTAAAAACTATGGGCAAGGGATCCCTGGGTGGCTCAGCGGTTTGGCGCCTGCCTTTGGCCCAGGGCGCGATCCTGGAGACCTGGGATCGAATCCCACGTTGGGCTCCCGATGCATGGAGCCTGCTTCTCCCTCTGCCTATGTCTCTGCCTCTCTCTCTCTCTCTGTGTGACTATCATAAATAAATAAAAAAAAAATTAAAAAAAAAAACTATGGGCAACCGCTCAGCATTACGGAACCACCGAATCTGAACATCCAGGCATTGGATCCCTAAAAGTGCATTTTTTTACAAGTTCCTCTTGTTGACTCTTAGACCACAGAAGCATGAGAATTGCTGCCCTAGATTACCATGATCTTGCTAATAAACACGACATCCTGGAATTTTAAAGCTGTAATTATGTTTCATAAAGTTTCTAGGTTGATCCATCTCCACTTGTTTAATTATGTTGCATTCGACATTCCTTCTAGCTGAAAACAGTTTGGCTCTTCTGCATTAATGAAGTGTGGCTGTGCTTACATCCTATCTCCTGATTCGAGCTTCTGGCTTAGTAATTCTTGTTAGCTCTGCCTCATAGGAGCTCCAGGAAACATAGGGCTTGCTTTTAATGCTGACTCTCAGCATCCATGGTTTATTACATTTAGTGTCGCCCCGTATAAAAGTTTCCATTTTCAAAGCACATTAAATCTCAACTACATTCTGGACTGAAGTCATTCCCATCCTTAAGAAAAGATTTAATAAATAACTTCTTTAGAAGGAATGATTTGCATCACGTAGAAATAAACCTGTCTGGGCGTTGTTACCCATTGCATAAACTCACACCGGTAAGTCAAGGAAATTATATGAACTTACATCGTTACGTCAAGGAATTACGCAAGAATCATTGCATCCAAAAGTAAAATTACACAGAACCTGCTGGGCGTGGCTCCTGACTCCTACCGACCAATTATTGACAGTACTAAGATGGAGAACAATTTTAACATTTAGTGAATGTTTACTACATGGTGGGTGGGGGGTGGGGGATATGTTAAGTCCATTCATACATTTATTCAATCCTCCAATGACTCTGTAAATTAGATCATTTTCTCTGTCTCCATTGTTAGGGGAGAAATAGGAGCCTAGAGAGGCCACGTATCTTTCCGGTAGGCCAGGTACCTTGTCGGGATTTGAACGTGGACCAAACTGAAAAGCCCATGGTTTAGCCCTGCCTCTTGGTAGACCAGCTCCCTGCTCTGCTCTGTTCTATCTGACCTTATCCATAAAAAGAGACACTGGGATTTGGTCTTTGGGAATGTATCACACTGGGGCGGTGGGGGGGGGGGTTGTATTGCACTGCCCCTCTGGGAGGACACCATTACCACACTGCCGAGGAGCCCGGCACCACCTGGGGCCCGGGTGAACCCAGCTTTAGGAGAGCTTGGTTGCTTGTTAAGTGTGCGACTCGGTGCAAGCCATTTACTTGCTTTGGGCCACATTGAACTCATTGATCAGACATTAAAGGGGCTGGAATCTCCTCTCTTCAAGCTACAATCTACTGTGATTTTGTATGTTTTCACACAACTTTACAATGGGCAGAGATCATCCGGTCAGGAATCACCGGGTTGTAAGGAATAGATGCCCATTTAGGCTTGTTTAGGCCAAGGAATTTTATCATAAAGAAAGTGTTTCATCTCACAGAAACAAAGTTGAGAGAGCCAAACTCCATAAGAACTGAAAAGCTGTCATTTGTCCCCGTCTCCTTTTTTCTGCAATGGGCTCAGCCAACTCTTCCTCTGTTTTGCTACTTTGCTTTTCTCCACCTCTGCAGATTGGCTTCCGGGCCCCATTTCCTCTCGGCCAATCGGAGCTTCCCAGCACCGCAGATCCCCTCACCACCTCATTTCAGTCTATGGGTATAAATTCCAAATTTCAAGGTGAGGGTATATCTAACTGGCCCAGTGTGGGTCACATGTCCATGACTGATTGAATTTTCTGGGCCAAATGGATAGGATGGGATGGTTTGATACTTGATGCTGTCCATTAAGGAAAATGATTTCAATAATTTAGGCAGAAATTATACAGCCTTTGTGAGAAATTGAGAATGGATCTCTAATGGATGGTGGAGACACGGTTCAACATAAGAAAAGCAACTGCATTTTTAGGTTACTTTCATCCTAATTGTGTGTCTTTTGATCCTCTTGTTCTCATTCTTTCTCAGTGCCCTTTGGTCGTTCTCCACTCCAGTCTTTTCCAGTTTCCCTGGTTTCTTTCCTTCCTCTATTCACACACTTCTCATTTCTTCAAGGTACCATGGGAAGATTTTCATGGTAGCAGCAAAACCTAATCAAGTAATTCCTACCTAGAGCCAAAGTCATTATTTGAGGAGTGATTTTTATGTGCCGAACACAGTGCTAAGCCATTCACATATACTTTTTATTTACTCCTCGCTATCAAGTCACCAAATAAACATTATTAACTTATTTTTTCCATCTGAGAAAATTGAGGTTCTGTGTGGTTAAGTAGCTTGTGCAAGCTCACACAGCTAGTAAATGTACCAGCTGGGATTCAGATCTAGCTTCGGAGCCTGAATCACTGTGACTGTGGCTGCTGTGGTCATGATATGCTATTCAGGGCTGCACTGCAGCTGGCTCATATGGACTCACAAGAGCCAAGTGGTAGGTTTTCAAGAATTCTGAAAGCTGGTTATGAAGCACAGCCATTTTGAAAATTTAAATGATAGATAAAAACTTATAGTTGAAATAAACAAAGGTAATAAATACTCAAAACTCATCACTTACAACTAATTATCTTACTATGTTTTACCATTACCTGTGCACCTGAGCTTCTTTACATCTATTGTATATGTACGTTATACGGCGTGCTGCTGCACACCTCTTCCCAATTCTGCATGTGTGAATGCCACACTGGTGGCTTGAAATCAGACACTGTGAGAGTATTTTTGCTACAGAACTTGGCAAATGCCACATCTGAATGCACCGACAGTCTTTTTAAATGAATAAATAGACCGCTGTGTAGCCTACACAAAATCCATCTGAAGGCTGATCGGGCCACCAGTTTTTGACCTCTTCTTTAAAGAAATGCGTCTCTACCGGATGAATCATAAACTACCCTGAGTGCCAGAGGCATCGGACCCAACCATACCTCTGGCCAATCACATTTGCCCTCAGGAACCACCAATAGCTTGTTGTCCAGACAAAAAAGAAAGGAATCAAATTAGCCCCAGCCAGTGGTTGGCGGTTACCTAAACTGAGGACTCTTCAAGGCCTGGCTGAGGTTTCCCGGCCTACATAGCCAGGAGTTTGTACTGGCCAACATGGAGCTACCACAGTCTCTGCAAAGAGCTGGTCTGGCTCCCTGACTGAAGCACCAGTGAGCAGGGAAGAGCTGACCCAGAGATTCAGCGGAAGTGCACTGGCACTTTTTATGCATTCCGCCTTCGCATCTGTTTTAGACTTTGTTTATTCATTAGTTCTCCTTTCTAGGTCAATGGGAAGCCAGAGAGAAGAGGGTCTTGCAGCTGGAGGAGATAAATATGTGAGGGAGTGTGTGGGTGGCCATTTAGTGCTGCTCTCTGGGATGAAATGATGCTGGTTTCTTGTGTTGTCTGTAGAAGTAGCAATTATCCTTCTCTCTTTGACTGAGCAGTTATTTTTGGGAAAAAGCTTCTAAGTCTTTTGACTAAGAACACTTTGGGTACCCTGTGGTTGGTTAGCTATGTTTAGATCACTTGCTCTGTGACCTTGGGCAAATCTCCCACCCTTTCCACTTTCTTTTGTTAAGCTGAGAATGTAAGAGTGACGTGTCTAGATCTAGATCATGGAAACTGAAAGGTTTTTAAAATTTTTGAGCTCCTAGAGAATTATTTAAATTCTTCAGCATAAATGCCTATGTATTTATTCATTAAACAATTACCCCCATTTATCACTAATTTATTTTGTGCTTTGGAGCCATTATACCCATAAGGTATCCAAACTTTTAGTGAAGGAACCACATCCTTAGTTTCCTAAATGATTTTATGCTCTGCTTATCTGTCCCTGTCCACGTTACGGAGTATCGTTTGAAGTGTGAACATTCGGAGTGTTTCCCTTCTGTGGACTTCTAGAAAGTTCTTTTCAGTTCACTTTGCCAGATGAGTTTCATCAGCAAGAAGAATTAATTGAATACTCTATTTATTTTCATTATAATGTCTTGATAAATATAGATAGATAGATAGATAGATAGATAGATAGATAGATAGATAGATAGATGATAGATATAGATAGGTAGATATAGATAGATATAGATAGATAGATATAGATATATATATGATTTGTTGTGGGGAAGAATCCAAGAGACTATTAAACAATTTTCCTGCCCTGTACAGCCAACTACAACAATCTATGCAGAAAAACAATTGCCACCCTCACCCCTTCAAAAAGTGCATATCCTCAGAGTCAAGTAATGAGATAGACTATAAATATAAACAAGAAGAATTGTCGCCATTCACTTAACCAACTCTGGAAAAACTCAGCTCTCCATCCACTCATCAAAATGCATTGCCTTAGCCTGCTTCCCGCTCACAGCAAGCTTGCCACCCTCTAGGACACCTGCAGTTGAGTACTATGCTGTCTAAGCATGTCTGCTCACATATGTCAGTGATACTTGTTATTAAAATCACATAATTAAATCAATAAAATATGGAGGCATAAAGAGAGTGTGAGGGTTTTTGTATGAAAATGAAATTGATTGCTTTATAAAGACTTTTAAATATAAATGGCTAGAAACAATGATTAACAAATTAAATATTGCAAATAAACCTTAGAAGATTAGTGGGGATGATTCACAGAAATTTAGGAGGGTTTTGCACTCACAATATTTGGAAGGTTCTTGCTTCACTGTATTAATTTTTTTAAAAGATTTTATGTATGTATATATTTATTTAGAGTACAAGGAGGTGGGGGGCAGAGGGAGAGGGAGAAAGAGAACCTCAAGCAGACTTCCGTCTGAACATGGAGCCTGACACAGGGCTCAGTTCCAGGACCCTGAGATCATGACCTGAGCCGGAATCAAGAGTAGGATGCCTTAGGCCTGAGCTACCTAGGTGCCCCTTGCTTCACTTTAAATAAACCCAAATTGGGAATCCTGGAAGATGCATTATGGATGTGTTGTCTGAATGAAAGGAGCTGTAAAATTCTTTTAGAAGGCTCTCAACTTTAAAAAATGGCCCTATATCAAAAGTTTGATGAATTAATGTATAGCTTTTTAAGTTTTATACTGGAATGTTTATAAAATATATGTATCATGACTATGTTTTTTTTTCCCCTTAAACATCTTCTTTTTTTTTTTTTTTTTTTTGTAATTGATTAGCCAGTCAACTACTGGTCTTGATCTTATCAGATTAGAGAATTTCTACTGTATTGAAAATGTGGAGGAAAATGAAATCAGTTAGTTTTGAAATAGCTGAGGATTGACTTAAAACTTGATATGATTTTACCACTGCAGAGGAGCAAAGCAATAATCTTAGAGAGCAAACACGCAAATGGCAGGAGAATGAAAAATTCAGGCCATGAGAGGTAAGATCTATGTAGAATAGTAAAGAGAGGGGAAGAATAGGCTGAAAAGAACATTTGGAGAAATCTCAGAGGAGCTAAGGGATCTGATTGTAGGGAGCAGGCAATATTGAGCCACTGATCAATTTTGATCAGGGCAGTGAAATTATAAAAGAAGTATTGTACGGAGATTTTTCTGGTAACAGTGCACAGGATAAGATGCATCCTCAATGGCAAATAATTTTCTTCTTGGGTGGGAACTCAGGTAACTGGTATCGTTTCCCGGAACGCCGCGATTAGGAATACAGGACGAGGCTGGCTCCAGGGAGAAGAGTGCCTGTTGGCGACACCTGCCCCAGGCAAGGAAAATGGGGCTGTAGGTTCTATACCTTTTATTTGTTGGCTCTGGGTCAGAGTAAAGGTGAGGATAGTGGATGGAGTTAAGCCCCTGCACTAGTGTGGGAGATAATAAGGAAGGTATGAGAGATATTTTGAAAATACTGATTTGGGTCTGAAGATAAAATTATGAGTGGAATAAAAAAATATATTTTTTTTAATTAAGCAAGATACTCGGCCTTGTCACTGATGTAGGGAAATCATTAGAATATAGTCACAAAAAGCACATAATTTAGAGAAAGACAGAATTCTGTTCAAAATCTGGACCTGTCATTTGTAAGCAAGATAATTTGAGATATCCAAAATATTAAAATTGCGGGAAGTACTTAAAGCATTAGCATACTGCCTATTGCAAAATAAGTACCCGGGAAATTATATGTATTATGTTTAGAGCATGGCCAATGAAAATCTGGCTTCAAATATATTTTACTAATTTTTGTCTCATTATGTACTGCTTTATAAAAAAAATCCATAAAGTTATCGTTCTAATAGTTGGGATATTCTAGCCTCCTATCCCAAAAGTGAAACTGAGCTAACTCTTGATAAAAAATAAAAATAAAAATAAATTATAATCCATATTTCCAGGTCTTTGGACCCACATTTGTTTTTTTCCGAGACACTAGAGATCATAAAATCCCCCTGTCTGGACCGCTATTGGCCCACCATTTATGGACATAATCAAAAGCTTTGTAAATGAGGGATGATCATGGCTCTGCAGCTACGGTCTGAGCTGCAAAGTGTTGCCAGGCCCACATAGAGGCACTGCAGTGCATTTCCCCTCCTGTCGCTGCCCCGTGGGCAGTGATCGCCTGGCAATGCACACAAAAACACCGGGCATCCGTTCGCGGGATTTCCTGATTTGTTTGTGAGAAGCTGTGATGTTCATTTGCAATCAGGTTTTGGCAAACTCTTGGCAGAGAATTTCTTTAGAAAAAAAAGTACAGAGCTCTTCATTTGGCAGAACTCTTTAATATGTAGGTTTGTATTTCCTGCCTTCTACGTTCCTTAAAAAAATGTTGTAGAAACACGCACATACCCTTTCATTAAGCACTTTGAAGTAGCAATCTGTGTATTTCCAAACAAAACATGGCTTTACCAACGTGGTTGATTGTTCCAAACAAAGTCTCCTTTTTGCGAAATTGTACCGACTGAAATCTGAGACCGAAAGCCAAAAAAGTAGACTTTGGCGAGCTGTCTAGTTTGTTACTTGTGGCAGAGAAAGACAAGAGCCAATTTTTATCCAAAGGAAATAGCATGAGTCTTCGTATTATTGCATCCAGATCTCCTACGTTGCGTGGAGAATATTCCAGAACCGATTTCTGTTCAAAACCTAGTCCTTCCCGACACGTTTTTCCTCTGAATCCACTTGGGAATGATGACTTTTGGTTTCAATATAAAAGTACTGAGGCTGTGACATATTAAACCGACATTATTTACAGCAGTGACCAAGCACTGTGGTTATCGCTCCTGCTGTGGATGATTCCAGCACAGCCGATTCTCAGTCTGCGTGTGTTAAAAGACGACTTCAAAAAGCCTGGCATCCGAAACGCCACCGCATGGAATGCGACATCGGTTAACTGGCTAAGAAACCTCCATCGTGGCGTGAACATTTGAGGAACTTTCTGTCTTTGCAATGTGAGCAGAAGGAAATCCCAACAGAGGATGCTCCATGCTAAATCCTCGGCCCCCAGCTTTTCAAAGGGCCCAGAAATTGCACCCAGCAACCATGTCCTGTCAAAATGATTTAAAAGGAGGAAAGAAAGTTGCTAGAGGGGAATTCAGACTCCACATCAAAAAAACAAAGACCAAAAACCAATTTTAAGTGGTCTCCGCTGGTGGCCTATGTTGAGACATAGAACAGCTCAGACGGCTGTTTTCCCAAGGGGTTACATTTCAAAGAGAGGAAACAACAGCAAACAGGCTGCCAACCTACTGAACAATGTCACAACTGGCTAGAGAGGTGTTCAAAGTAAAACTACTGATTTACAGATTCCTGGGTCTAACATCCCCTTAAATATTAACACTTCTTAGGAGACTTTAGAGCTTGTGTGTCAAATTTACGACTCCGGGTAGACAAGACTCTGTCCAAACAGGCTGGTCCCCCTGGCAGGTCTTCGCCCTGTGATTAAGCCCCCCTGGGGGAGCCGCTGTGAACTCAGCCTCTGATGCCAGGAGCAGCCCCTGGTGCCAGAAGACACCGGCTGGAGTCAAAACCTCGTGCATTTCTGTGTGGTGTAGGTTGAAGGGGGGATGTTTACAGCACGAGTCCAGAATAATAATCGTAGCGGATCGAATATTGTGTTTTCTTTTCATCAGACACTAAGAGCTGGTTTGGGAAGGCGAGCTGGCTAGACGACGGTTGAATTTCCCTTGGATCCTTTGCACAAGTGGAAAGCTGATCTCTGGAGGTGCAAACAGTAGAGAAGCCACCTCCGTGTGTTGGAGAAGAGGGCTGGGGAGGTGCCAGCGAGAGGGACTCCCAGAAAGAAGATTCTGTTTGCAGAGGAGGGAGGAACACACAAATAGAAGCGAGGGTTGAGCAGCCAGTGACTCAAACGTTTCGAGGAGGTCTCATAGGCTTTAAATATCCCTTATACCTCAGGCAGTGCTTTCCTCCAGAAAGTAGAAATTTCTCCAACTTAATTCAGCTGTAAGCAGGCTCCAAGGATCCAAGCACAAAAAAGAAAAAAAAAAAGTTGTAAGTAGGTCTGGTGAAGGTTTTTGGACTGGATATATGAAACCATTAAATATATTTTTTAAGAAGAGAAACAGTAACCTGAAATGTGTACCTCTTTAACTGGAAAAGTACTTGACTTGTCATGTAAAAACAGGTATGCAAACACCTAGAAAGGCATAGGATCTTGCACGAAAAGCTGTGTGACAACTAACTCTACTGTATACACTCTTTTGATGTATTTATGTGTTGATTCGTGTGTATCTGTCTGTCCATCTGTCCATCATCTCTCCCTAGTTATCCTCGGAAAAGGAAAAGCTGCAAGAAGAAATATTAGGGGAAATGATAGATTAGGGGAAATGGTAACCATAGCCTGAAGTCTCTATAATATCAGTGAATAGTTTTTAATGAATCTCTGTTATTCATCCAGAGGTAAAAGCATATACAGCGATAGAGCACAAATCGACACCTTATTGTTATGTTATGTTCAGTTTCTGTAGGTAATGAAGTAAAACCAAGGTTTACTGAGTGCTCCTCCCTGGCCTGTGTCTATGTGGAGCACTTTATATATATCCTATCATTTGATCCTTATGAGAAACCTAAGGAGACAGAGCCTGTTGTTGTCTCCATTTTTCAGCTAAGAAGATGCTTTAGAAAAACAATATGTCCAAGGCCACTAAGCAGAGTCGTGCGTCATGTTTTAGAGGATGAATAACGTGACCCTAGATTTATCCAAATTGGTTTAATAATTTGTGATGCCATAAGTGGTTCCTTTTGTTTTGTCTAAGGAAGAGGCTTGAGAGAAGTTAGTTGAGGTTAACAAAAAAAAAAAAAAAAAAAAGTGCCAGGATGCAGAGCTCACGAGCTTTGGGAAGCAGATGGCCTGGGTTTCTCTTCTGGCTCCATCACTTCCCAGCTTCATCATCTTTGCCAATTTTATTGATATATCAGAAAGGGATCGCTTGTAATCTGACCAAATGTATGTACAACTTTATTTATTTTTTTGAATGTACAACTTTAATATTTACCTGACAGAGTTCTTTTGATTCTTTATGTAGGCGATGGCCATTATCAATTTAGAACCCGCTTTGTTGTGCAGAAATACGCAGAGCCAGAAATGCATTTTTTTTCCTGCATATTGTTGTAATAAACAGGTATTTTTTAGCTCTAAAGCAATATTTCCAAGTTGTCATACCATCATGACATCAAAAAGTATGCACCAGAGGTACTTACTGTCCATGGCTAGATATAATTCCTCATTGTTTTTGGGTTATGATAAGGGAAACTTGAACTTTAAAGACAATGTCTTGTCAAAGATGACTTAAATTTTAAACAGCAATATTCACCAGCAGAAATCAAATTACTGCAGCCCCGAAACTAATCTTTGGGTTACTTCTCATTCCCAGTTTACTCAATTTACTACAATGCCACCTCACGTATCATTTTTTTATGTAAAGAATTGCCACTCCCATGTCATTGGTTCCATAGAGAGCTCAGAAAATGTTATCTTAAAAGTGTCTATTTATACTGAAAAGATAAATAAATATGTTTGTTCTTTGCCACAGCTTAGCAATGTAGATCTTACCAGCAAGTACTAGTGTGCTGTATTAGTTATCTCAACCTAAATGGTTGTGTTCTAAAGGTAGGGCTCGGGAATCTGCATTTTTAACAAATGTCCCAGGTAATTCACATATATACCCGAAATCAAAAACCGCTGGCTTCACTGGTAGGATTTCTGTTGTGTGGAGGATACTCCTGTATGTTTCTTTTCCAGTCTTCCTTCCCCTTCTTACAGAACCTGCTTTCACCCTGTGCCTACAGGGTCAGAGGCCCACAGGCCCAACTATGGGCCATGGCTAACTGGAACAGAGATGTTCCCAGAAACAAAATGGGTTCTTGAGCCACTGTTTCTGGTGAATTGTCATTCAGACCCAGAGACTGCTCAACCTCTGCTGAGAAATGGTGGAAAACAGGTCATTCATTTGGTTAAAAAATAATTTTCCAGCACCAAGTTTGGAACTAAAATATATAAGTAGATAGATGAATAGATAGATGATAGAGAGATAGGTGATAGATGATAGATAGATAGATAGATAGATAGATAGATAGATAGATGATAGATAGATAGATAGATAGATAGATGATAGTAGATAAATAGGTGATAGATAGGTAGATAGATAAATGATAGATGATAGATAGATGATAGATGATAGATAGATGATAGATTAGATAGATAGATAGATAGATAGATAGATAGATAGATAGATAGATAGAAGATAGGGAGATAGGTGATAGGTAGATAGATAATTGATAGATGATAGATGATAGATAGGTAGATAAAGATATCTTTAGAGAAGAAAAAAAGAAACCTCACATAGTATGAATAAAATTAAGGAAATTTAATATCATTTCCCATGTCCCTAAAACCAAGTGTGAAAAAAGGGGAGAATTCCTAAATACAAATAAAGATTCCAGCTCCTTAGCGTTCTCGGCACTGCACAGCCTACGTTAGAATGGATGTGACGTTTGGACTCCGTGTAGACCATGCAGATTAGATTGGAGCTGGTGCCCTGGGAGCAGGTCAGCGGCTTGTGACCCGCGGCAGAAGCTTGTTGCAGGCGCCGGTGGAAGGGGACAGGCCCACGCTCCCCAAGGCAACTCTCACTGAGCCTCTTCTGGCCTCCAGGACGGCACGGCACGTTCGGCCAAGAAAAAGTGAGAGCGAGTCTGCATAAGGCAGGATGGAGGACATGTGGGGGGACAAGCGCGTGTGTGCGATGCCATTGATCCCTCTTAATAAACCCCTCCCCTGGAATTTCTGGGGGGCGGGGGGGGGGGTTCTTTTGTTTCTTTGTCTTAAAGAAAAAGGCTTTTTTGGCTTAAAAAAACAAGGTTTTTTTGTTCTTTGGAGTGAAATCATTCCTGACCAAGGTAGCCCCGGGAGGCAAGAAAACCTTAGGACTATGAACGTCCAAGGAGCCTCAGCCACTCGGTTCACTGATGCCTGAAATTCTGTAGGAGATTCTTACTCTTTTCATGTCATTTTTAATTTCATGTCATTTGTTTTGTTTGCACTCATTCAAATGTAGTATTTCTGAGAATGATAATAATAGCTCGTGGGGGCCCCTAAATCCCCTCTGCCCTGGGATGGTGGAATGTCCCGGGAGAGGGACCGGTAGTAACGGGCTCATGCCAGCCCCACAGCACTGGGCTTATGCCAGCCTGCGCCGGCCTTCAGTCCCAGGCTCCCCAAACCCAGCTGGGGCACGGTGAGCCGAGGGCCTTGCTTTGTCCTCCGGGCAGGGGCCACCGAGGCAAGACGTTCTCAGGCCGGCCCGGCCGTGGTATGAGCCGTGGTATGAGCCCCGCGCGCGTGAAGAGCCCGGGAGCAGCTCAGCAGGCCCTAGGACGAGGGCCAGTCTGTCCACCTGACTCCATCTGTCTTCTTGGCCCAGGACAGGACAGAAGAGGGGGCCGGAGTCGGGGGGCAGCCGAAACAGCGACGGTTGTGAGGACGTTCGTACAGCTGAACTTTTTGCCTGGGCTCTCTTTGAGAGGAAATTAATGACTTTTTAACATTTATAGGCTAAAACCACCTGAGCTACATTAAGTGGGGAAAGCCCATCCTATTATTACACGGAGATAGCGGCAACATCGCATTTACCTAAACCCTCTGTTCTCTAGCTCAGATTTTTCAAATGACTCTGTAAATAGTCATGAGAAGGTGCAGTTTAGGGGAATTTCTGCTCATACGAATGTTCATGCTAATAGTACGTAGATGAGAGCTAAAATGAGTAAGAGGACTTTCATCAGAAAGCGTCTAGGAAGAAAGAAATTTACTTAAAATGTTAGAGGTCTGGGATTTGTGACTTTTGCAAAATCAACACAAACTCCCTCCCCCATAATTTTAACTGGGAGGCGCTATCTCCTTAACCAAGTTGCAGAGGAGCGCACATCCATGGTGAAGACTTCAGTGGAAGACACTTAGCCCTGGAGAGAGGGACATTTCTGCGATGTCACAGTTTGAAAGTTCACCCTGCCTCTTACGTGTCGGTTTATACGCTCTCTTACCCTACCTCTCCAAACACGTTGATTAAAAACAAGCTGGACCATGTTTGATAAATACACTGTGAAGTGGCAATCTCATGCATGAAGTCCTTTTAAGAAAGAAACAAAATGACTTTTCTCGCACAAATGCCTAGTAGTAAGAAAGACTTGAATAAGCCAAGTTCTGCATTTTAAGAAATCTGATTGCTAACTTCATGTTCATTAACACAGGCTAATCATCTACATTATAGAATATGACCATTTAGAGAAGTTTGTTTCCCCAAACTTTAATTAGGAAATGAATGAATAAGTGAATGAATGAATGAAAATATTGTAATTCTTTCAATAGTTCAATACCTGTGCATATTATTATATGACCCATTTGGTGAGAGGACAATCTATATTGCAATAATATGAAATGCTCAAATGGTCTGTGCTAGACTCCGTGTCTTTACCATTTTATTTATTACTTCTGAGAGTCCAGTTTTTAAATAGGGAAAGCTCCGCTATCCTACGGTTTTCATTATTTGGGTCTGTACCCACATAATAGAATGAAATGGCAAATTTTCAATTGTTCAGTTTACATACAAAGTATAGATTTTCTGACTGGCCAATTTACAGGTTGCCTGGTAGGAACGGACTGGTTAAATTTTCATCGTCACCCAGTTGACTAGATAATTACCCACTGCATTAGGAGCTCCGGTTGACACATTCTGGCAACTTACCCAGAAAGATTGGAGTCAACGCCAACAATATAGTTGTAAAGGGGTTTTAAAGAGAATTATATACAAATATTCATGTGTATGATTTTTTTGCCTTGTAAAATAGAGGTCATTCTTCTTTGTTTTCTTAGCGCTACGTAGTAGTATGTGACGAATGTGCTACACGCAGAAAAGCCTCTCTACCCACAAGTTTCAAGGAATACACCTCTTAAAATTTCTTTGTGTTAGTTCTTATAAGAGAAATTAAATTTAACCACATTTCCCAAACAAGAATGGTCTTCAAGTGATTTACAGACGTTGAGAAGGTTTGGCTTGACCTCACCTTCAGGCTCTGAGGGACGTGGGGTGTGAGAAGAGAAACAGACTACAGTGTCTAAGGCCACAAAGGACAACAGGTAGGTCACGGGCCTTAGACACTGACACAGGTGAATCAGCCAATTCCCAAGAAGCCATGGCTCTAGGACGGGCCCTCCCTCACAGCTCCTGGATTGGTCTAGCACAGAGGATGCCACCTTAGCTCTGAGCCTGTTCATCTGGCTTCAACTCCAAGCCCAACGGAGTAGAAAGTGAGCGAGCACCTGGGTCCTCTCCCCTCCCCAGCCCACTTCAGTAGTCTCCTCTTCTACGCGTCCATTCTCCTGGCAGAGAGCAGCCTGGTCCCGGGTTGGAGACTGTGCCCCCTAGGGGGTAGGCTCTTGGGCTTTAGGGGATAACCGTGCTCTACCCCACACTCGGGAGACAGAAGCCACACAGCCTGTGTGTCCCAGTCCTGGCCTAGCTCCCTGCAACCCACAGGAATGCGACAAAGTAGAGCTTCTCTAGACTCCACATGCTTTGCTGACGCGTGGGATGGACGTGTGTGCGCAAGAGGTTTACTGTGCTATGCTAGACTCTGTACAGGCTGCGAAACTACAAGAACACCCATTTAAAAGAATGAAATGTTATCAGGTTCATTGAGCACCCTGTATGCTCTTCCCCGGTTGCTTCTGTTTCACTTCCGGACAAAAATCCCTGCCATTTTGAATTTGGTATTTATCACTGCTACACATTTCTTTCTTTCCTTATTCAGCTTTTCACACTGGCTAAAAATCCTAACGTGTCTATCTTAGGATGATTAATTTTATTTTATGATAAACTAAGTAAAGGGAGTGAATCTTAATTAAATATGGAAAAGGTATTTCTATGGAGAATGACATATTATGGTAGCATTACTAACAGTGGTTAAAAGAACCCAAATGGTTTATTTTGGAGACTTGGTCTTATACTAAATATATTTTCCCTTTGACTGCACCACTTAGCTATACTCTTGATCAAATTTGCAATTTTAGTACCTGTTACTGCTGTAAATCACACAGAGAGTTTAAAAAAGGAAGGAAGCCAGCATGCAAAATCTTATTTATGACATAAGCTGACTGGTATAAAAGGGAAAAATTGAATAATCTTGAATTAGAGAAACGCAGACATATTTAGAAAAAAAAATCTAAATCAAAAATTAAAAAATAAAATCTAATTGATTTAAGAGACAATTAAGGTGACCATGAACATATTTAAGCTGTAACATAGGTGATTAGAACTCAGTTTATTTTAGCAGTGCTCTTCCAGAAGATTTTATAAAAATAGAAAATGAAGCAAAAGGAAATTCAAAATAAGTGCTTGGCAATACTCTTTGAAATTCATAAGGGCAATTTCTTTCCAACCTTCATTTACCTTTTCTCATGAAACATTCCAAGAACAGACTGAGAGTTATTGAAATCGTTTATCATATTCCCCCTTTGGAAAGCAATGCCACTTTAGAGGTGTGGTGAATTTCCACTCATGAGAGCTAGGAAATCACAATTTCCAAGCTGATCTCTGCCTTTTAATAAAGCACTCCACATATTGTTAAACTATTTATATGCATTCACCTGTTTTAAAGAGTTTATCCAACAAAATTTCAAAACAAACAGGACATAGAGTAAGTATTTGTACCCCAAAAAGAGTTCACTAGAAAATGGGGAAGTTCCCTTAAATGCGAAAAATGTGTATATGCCTTGATTTCAATATAATAAAAATATTGTTTATGCGTTTCTAAAATTAAATTTCAGGAACAACGTTTTTTGTTTTATCTTTCTTTTCTTTTTTTTTTTTTTTTTTTTTTTGGATAAACTTGTCTGCATTTATTTAAAAATGCATGCGGGATTCAAGATACATCCAAGGCCTGTAAGCCCTCCAAAGCTTTTTGTTATTTTTGTATCTACTGTTTTTCCAGGCACGTTTAAAAAAAAAAATCAGAATCCTCCAAGATTATTGCTCCAGGAGTCCAAGAAAATTGACTTTTTTAGTGCTCAAGTACAAAGTAATACTGGCAGACACTGTACCTCCAGAGAGGGAAAACATAAGACCTTGTTCTGGTATTAGTATTAAAAACAACGGATTTCAACAATGATGTAGGTCTTGTCAGCCGTTGCTTATTCACAAAAATAAATTATTTCTATCTAATTCAAATGAACTGTTGCCCTTACAGAAATGAAAAGGTCACCAGCGTGTGCACTTTACAATGTTTTCTTTTGGAAAACTTGTTCAGATAACATCTAGGCTTGAATTCCTTGCCTTTTCAGGAACAGCTGTTTTATTGGGGAGGAGCGTAGTGGGCACATGCAGGAATATTTTAAAAGAATTAAACTTTATTTAGCAGGTCTTGGAGAAACTGACCTAAGCAGCTGGCCTTGAGGATTTGAGATCCCAGAATTTTTCTCTCCAAATTTCAATTTTTCATAGAACTTTGGAATATATATTCAGATAGAGAAGAACAAGGGTATCGTAGATTATATGAGCCAGAGAAAAACTCAGTGCAAATAGAAGAAAAGCAATCCATTCTAGCCTATTTTCCTGGGGTTTCCAAAGTCCTAGAGTTGCCTTTGAGCAGATAGAGCCCTAGGTAAGAATCTAAAACCAGGGGAAACTGAGTGGGAAAAAATTAGAGAGGGAGACAACCCGTGAGAGGCTCCCGACTCTGGGGAACCAACAAAGGGCTGCTGAGGGAGAGGTGGATGGGGATGCGGTGACTGGGTGACGGGCACTGAGGGGGGCACCTGACGGATGAGCACCAGGTATTATACTAGATGTTGGCAAATTGAATTTAAAAAATAATCTAAAAAATAATAGAAACCAGCCTCAGTGGGCAGAGGACGGCCCTGAAGACCCCTGTACCCTCGGTTGCACATCCCATTGAGTGTGGAGGGAACTGTGTCCTCTCCATCTCTTGAGTGCAAGGAGAGCCATACCCAGGGTGGGCCGTCGCTGCTGAGCGTGTTACCTGTAGGGCGAGGAGGACAGATGCAGGCAATGGTGACTAATGCCCTGACTCGATTGAGACTGAGTCGAAGAAAGGGGGATCACCCCGCGAGCGAGTGTCCTAACCAGGCCAGTCCCTTCAAGGGAGTCTGGAGATGAGCGGTGTCCTCGCCTGGTGGCCCTGAGGAAGCCAGCGGAGGCCTCCAGCTGCAAGGAAGTGGATCCGCACGGTCACCCCGGGAGATGAAAGAGGTCCCTGAGCTTCCAGGGGGACTGCACCCCAGCATGCCCCCTGCTCCCTTACATCAGCCACTCCAAGAATCTTCCAGGCCAGGCGTGCTGCTATTCTGCATCCATGGCCTTGGAGCACATGGTGTTGTGGGTGTGTACGAATCCATGACTCTATCACCCCAAAAATCCACTCATTTTCTCTCTTTTTAAATTTAACTTCACTTAGCCAACGTGCAGTACGTCATTCATTTCAGACGTAGAGTCAGCGATTCACCATCACACCCAGTGCTCATCACGTCACGTGCCCTCCTCAGTGCCCATTGCCCAGTGACCCCGTCCCCCATCCCTGCCCCTGCAGGAACCCTCAGTTGGTTTCCTAGAGTTAAGAGTCTCCCATGGCTTGTCTCCCTCTCTGATTTCTTTCCATTCCTTTTCATTCTTTGACAATTTTCCCATTCTGTTTTGTTCCATTCTTGCCTTTTAGAACCTACATTATTACTTAACTAACATTCAGGCTAACAGAAGTCAGATTTTATCCTGTATCTTTTATAATTTCCTGGTGACTTTTTAAGTCATGTTAACTTATCTTTAATTACAGAAGTCTTTTTTTTTCTTATTTTATTTATTTGACAGAGAGAGAGTGTGAGCCCAACCAGGGGGGGAGCAGCAGGCAGAGGAGAGGAAGAAGCCGGCTCCCCACCCAGCAGGGAGCCCAATGTGGGGCTGCGTCCCAGGACCCCGGGATCACGACCTGAGCTGACGTCAGACACTTAACCGACGGAGCACCCGGTAGTCCTGCAAAGAGCTTCTCTTTTTCCTCCAAAAAGGTCCTTTGCCCAACCTGCTGCTCTTGCTTATGGAAGTGATACCTTTCTCTGTAGTTCTGAGAAAATTAATATAAATATATTTATAAATATTTATAAAAATATATATAAATAGTTTCCTACTCTCTACGTTGTCTTTACTTCCTGCGGGTTCTTCCATCGTCCCCTTCTTTTGGTCATTTCATTGTATGTAAGGTTTTTCCCATGGCATCTGTTGATTCTTGGTTGACCGTCTTAAGAGTACAGCTCTTCAGAGTAGATGCCGATTAGAGCGTGAGAGTAGGTGTTCTCATGGGTGGAAGTTGCTGTGGGCTCCATCACAGGCTAATCCTGGGCACCAGGCCATTACTGGGAGATCCCCAGCTGGTGGGTCACTAACTAACCCCACCCGCGGGCAGATTCCTCAGCCTTCAGGCCTCATACCATACCTGGTGGCCATGGTCCTGGAAGCTGAACAGGAGAAGAGGGCTTGGGGCTCTCCAGTATGTCAGTCGTTCTCTGAATTTCCTGGTCTCGGATCCTCACGCCACTTGCTCCTAGTAGGCCTGGGGCACCACACTCCATGGCCGTCTTATTCGGGCTCTCTCATCTTCTACGGGAGGAGTGACCACCAGGTTGCGTGTGGGAGTTGAGGGGAATCTAAGGACCCAGTTTCTCTTTTAATAACCTTTCTTCCTATTTTTCACACGGGAGAGCTTGGTTCTTGTCTCACGGAGTTGAAGAATGAATCTCGCGGACACAGGAGAGTGAGGAAAGGGACAGAAGTTTATTAAGATACAGAGAAAGCTCTCAGGAGTGAGAGGGCTCCCGACAGGGCTGTCACGAGGGCTTGTAGGTTTGGTCTTTTATTGGAAGCCTAATCAGGGATCCCAAATCCTTTTAACATCTCCAATGACGTCACCACTGAGTAAGGACCAGTGATAACATCTCTAATGGCTCACTTCTTCTTTGGGGTCTGGTTATTCTTTGTTGGTCACAAGTAGCTGTTATAACAAGACGCCCTCCCGATCCACAGCTTAGGGTGGGGTGGTCTGGGTTGTTCCTCTACCTCAGGTGTCCTTACACCTAAGCATTTGTGGGATTTCTGTGAGCCTGCCTCGGTGGCCCCCGACCTTCTGCTGCCCAGCCCTGTTGGTCCCTCACTCATTTTCAGCCCTACTGTGCGCACTTCTGCTGTCACAGGCAGCTGAGGTCCCCGGTACACAAACCCTTCCAGGGATTTCTGCATTTAACGACTTTGTTGGGGTTTAGGGGGAAAGAGAAGGTAGGCCTTCCCCCATTGAAGGCTTTTCTTGTTTTCTTCAGGCTGCTGAGTCACTCATCACTTAAATACCCGCTTCCTAGCTTCTGAATTCATCCCGGTAACTTCCAGCCAATGTCTTCTCCTCTCTGATGGTCCTTTTCATTATGGGTTTGTTTAGTGTTGTGCTGATAAATGGCTCTTTGGAAAAAAAATAAAGAAAGGCAAGAGAAGAAAAAGCTCTGTCTCGCAGCCTTTGCTGACGTCCGCGGTGTATACTCCCACTATGACTATTTCGAGCTACCCATGGTTCCACAATGGCTTGCAGGACACTTGAATATTTAACGATATGTGTTGCCTCTAGGTAATGACTGGCTCCAGCCTAGCTTTGTCTGAGCCTTTATACAATTTGTGATGTCGGGCAGGAGAAGCAAGGTGTTAGCAGGGCTCCGGGAGAGGGTTGATACAAAGCCGGAAGGCCACCCCACCGTGTGTCACAGGGAGGGTGCATTTCTGGCTCTGCTGCTTTGTGTAAACATAGACATGGTGACTAGAAAAAGGAAATAATCACATGAGTGGAGTGAATATAAAGAACGAAAATTATCCAGAGTACATGATGAATTTGTTTGTCCTCATGGAGTCTCACTGCCGGCACCTTGGAGTCCACAAGCTCTCTTCCTCTCACTCTCCCTCCCCCTTGCGTATATAAACCCATCGATTAACGTGACTGCGCGATTTAGACAAACAAAGCTCACTTCCCTTGAATGCAGGCTTAAGCTGGAAAGCTTCACTTAAGAGAATGTGCCTTAAAATGCCGAGCGGCTGTGTAGGGCCGGCCATGCTGTCCTAACAGCGACTCCTAGAAAACCCTACCCTACACGGCCACCTCAGGCGTGGGAGTCGACTTGGGTATGGAGATAAGATTTGCCTTCATATTAGTCACTGCTCCCACTCGGAGATGTAAATTAGAATATCTACCTTGTGGAAATACTCTTACCCTTTCCAATTGGATTGTGAAACACCTCTCGCCAGTTCTGTTCCTAAGAAATCTTAGGGCCCCTCGAGGGCCACGTCAAGTGGCAGCCGGTCAGTGACCTGCCCTCGCAGAGCCGCTGTCTCCCTGGGAGGCGGCCCCCACCTGGGCTTCTGCAGCGGGCTAAGTGCTGGGCGCGAGTGTCAAGAACCGTGGCACAAAGCTTGAAACGATACGGTGAGCGGATTAACATCGCACTTCTTGTAGTGACATGAAGTGTGTCACATACCCTCTGAATTCACATGGAAGTCCTGAAAGAACCATGAATGCCCCAGATTTAAAACAAAAGCAACCCTGCATGGGGTCCTTTCTGCAGCATTCACTTGTAGGTAGGGAAACAGGTCTAAACTGGTGAAGCCGGTAGTCAAATGGGGACTAGGAAAAAATCAGTATTTCTGTCTCACACCTGGAAATCTCATGTCTAGGGACACCTGTCACCCCAAGAGTCTCACCCAGCATCAGGAGAAAGGAAATCGGGAAATTTACACGTCACCCAGTTCTCAGGCAGAAAGAATATTTTCAGTTCCCAAAGCTCTAGTCCCGCTGAGAGATCAGCCTGTAGCTTTGCAATATTCTAGTTGTGTAAAATAATTGACTTCCGCGGTGTTGAAGGTCATGGACTTGTTGTTTATGCCTTGACCTCTGCTGGTGCTCATCACGAGATCTCGCATGAGTGATGTAAGGAATGCTGCCTTTGGCTCTTACATCCTGTGTCCAAGTGCGACCAAAAAAATGTTCTGAAATCCCAGCAATGTTAAAGGCAAAAAAAAAAAAAAAAAAGTGATTTTGGTAACTGCTCTCTGCTTTATGGAAAAATAATCCCAGCTTTTTTATTTATTTTTTTTATTATAATTTCTTTTCTCCTCCAGCCAAATGTTTGCAGCGGAACCCACGTTGGACACAAGCCATATCTTGGCGTTTGTTGTCATGTGTAGTATGCTCAGAAAAATCTGCTTTGGTTTATTTCGCATGATGTCATGTTACGTGAAACAGC
Source organism: Nyctereutes procyonoides (assembly GCF_905146905.1). NCBI lineage: Eukaryota > Metazoa > Chordata > Mammalia > Carnivora > Canidae > Nyctereutes > Nyctereutes procyonoides. The sequence continues at coordinate 13,247,168 of NW_026575136.1, read as the reverse complement.
CTTAAAATGTAGCTATTCATGAGAAATTTCCTGGAGAGAAGTCACAAAACGTACACACGACTAGAGTTCACTACTGAGGCTTAAAAAGAAGTGAAGGTCATAAAGACGAAACTTCTCCATGAAGTGGAGTCGGGTCTGACTATTCCAGCGTCACTGGCAAGAAAAGATCCAAATTTTACTTTCAGTCAATGGCCTTTGGAGTGATTAAATGTAGGTAAGATCTGATCATCAAGGCTGGAGTGCGCTTTGTACTAAGTGTTAACGGTCCTTGTCTACAGGCAAAGGGCCTCCTCGCAGTAGTGGGGGTTCATCCTACGTCGTTGGAAACCGCCCGTTGCATTGGCCTAACGGTGCTCAAAGTCTCTTAAAACATTGTCAGACTTGCTTCCGGCCATTCCCGTCCTTGATGATGTGTGATTTTCTTGCTGTCTTGTGGTTGTCCCTGAATGAGTGGGAGGAGTTTTGTCCTTAGAAGGTCCTAATAAAAAAGGAGATTCCCATGGGCAGAGGAAGAGAGGACAAGGTGATCGACACCTGTCTTCGTAACCTATGGGTGGATGATGATTTACGAGGTGAGAAGATGAAAAATTCTCTTTTGTGATCTGAGGAAGCTGTGTAATAAACAAATGGAAAAAAAAAACATTTTAGGGTTTACTCTCCTATGACAAATAGGACAAGGGAAACCCCAAGCAGGTCAAAATAAAGGTATGTCCAAGATCCTTTCCCTTGGACTGTCCCCGTTCTAAGTAGTTCTGGCGCAACAACTACGGCATTCAAGAGATGAATAAGCGCGTGTGTAGCCCGACACGTCACAGCAGTATCACCGAGGCGGGAACTCTGGGTAAGTGGCGATTAGACTTTAGAAAGATGTTGTCGATAATGCTCTAGAAGACTGTTTACTCCTTGTAATTGTTCTTGGGCGAGCTCCTTGTAAACGCTTGTGGGGGCAGCTGCTTTAATTAAGATCACCGTGTCTAAGGATTTACTTGCATACATGCGGGTCTCATTTTTCTGCAGTAGCACCTTTACCGCTCTCTTCTGGGGACTGTTTCATTGCATCATGTCAGGCCTTCCTTCTTTCCTGTCCCCTTTCTGTCACATTCGATCCGCTGGCCCGTTACAGATCCTATCCCACAGGTGTTCGGGTCTCAATCGGCCTTTATGTTTTGCTCTTCCTGAGAAGTCACACGAAGGGTTGAAATTCCCTAAAAGCTTGTCTGTGTTGCTTCTTCCCAATTTAATCACGGCTGGCTCCCTACTTTTCTCCCTCCCTGACAGAAAAAGGGAAAGAAGAGTGATCACAAGATCCCTGCTTGCCTCCTCACTGTGGTTTTGGGTCTGCAGATTAAGTCACGGGTGGGCAGCCTCCGATTTACTTGGTATCTTGCAATCGTCATGGCCACACAGAGTTTGGGGGTCACTGAGAATTTCTAAGTGGGAGGAAGGGAAGCTTCATGAACTGGGAGGAGGAGGTAGGGTAGTTAGCATCTGGCTGCAGATCCGCAGCAGGTTACGCTTAGCTGGCTGTCGGTCAAGAAGGCTCATTCCAGGGCATAAAGAACAATCTAGACGGATTGCTTGCTTTTTAATGTCACCTGCAAAGTACAATAATCCCAAGTATGGATAGGTGTCGAGCATTAAGGCAGGGGAAAGCCGCACGGTCGCTAACGTCCGCCAAGGCACAGAACGGGAGCGCTGGGAGCCAGCCATGCAAGCAGGGGCGCCTGTGGAAGCAGCGGGCCTTCCTCTGATCCCGCAGCCTGGCTGGCCACAAAGACAAAATATTTGTCGGCATCACCGTGATCCACTCGGCAGCATCAGTGGTGGTGAGGGGATTGCAAACACGCAGAGCCAAAGCAAAAGCAGTGAATATCACTGACTTTGAGTCATTTCCTGTTGAAGAGGGTCGGTAACCGTGTGCTTAGTGGCCGGGGGATGCACCAACATCAAGCCTCTGCTGCATTTTTCAACTTTTAATTAGTTTTTTTTTTTTTTTTGGCAGCACGTTGAAAAGAGGTCAGGTACCCCACTCACTTCTATGCATAAAGTGTAAGAAATAGTTTATGAGGGATCCCTGGGTGGCGCAGCGGTTTGGTGCCTGCCTTTGGCCCAGGGCGCGATCCTGGAGACCCGGGATCGAATCCCACATCGGGCTCCCAGTGCATGGAGCCTGCTTCTCCCTCTGCCTGTGTCTCTGCCTCTCTCTCTCTCTCTGTGACTATCCTAAATAAATAAAAATTTAAAATAAATAATTAAATAAATGTTTAAAAAAAAAGAAATAGTTTATGAAATTTTAAAAGAAGGACAAAACCGAATATATGAAATGATCTCTTCGGGAATCTCTCCAAAAATTGTGCTGGTTGATACTTAACGGGCTCTCCTGTTATAGCTGCTCTACCTCGGGCCTTAAAATTGCTTCATGAATTATTACACACAGCTCAGTGCTCATTTTTCTCCAGAGCCCCCTCCGCCCATGCAACACCCCCCCCCAGGCCCCTCCGTCTTTGAGGACACCTGCGTTCGTACAGCTGGACGCACACACGTGTAAACACACCCCTCCCTCACGCTTGGTGCACAGCAACGTTTAAAAAAGCAGAGCCACGCTATGAAGTCTAAACATTTTAAAGTAAAATATGGGATTTAAAATTGAACATCTCTCTTGCCACATGTGCACGACATCTAACTCACAAAATCTCCGTGAGAGTTAGGGTCCTATGGGTGGAGCACCCCGGCCTGACTCCTGGCAGATGCCAACAACCGCAGGCCTCGTTGCTACGTCGCTGGAGGCTCTCCCGCCGTGCAGGTAAGCCCCAGGTGTGGAGCGCTGTCGGGGCTGTGGGTCGTGGTCGAGTGGGGCTCCCCGGGTCAGTCTGGTGAGTCCGGACTGGGGAGGAGTGAGACCTAGGAGCGTACAGCAGACGATCGCGGGCTCGCAGTCAAGTGGTGCCATGGGCGGATGGCTGCCACCGTGCAGGGTGTGTACATGTCACTGTTCGTGTGTGTCAAGCAGGCTCAGTCCTCTGCGGGTCACAGTCACAACAGGCTGAGAGCCGTGGAGAGGGGCTGGGGTGTCTGGGGCATCCCGGCCACAAGCCGGGGAGCTGGGGACAGAAGCCCTGGGGGCAGCCATCTAGGTGCAGCCCTGCTGGGGCCACCTGGCCCAGGCCACCGGGGCCCTGCGGTTGCTGCAGGCCCTGCTGTGGGGCTCGGAGCCAGGCCCCGCGCATGTCACAACCCAGAGTGGCAGCCGGGACAAGGAAACCGAGGGCCGTGGGGGGCGACGTGATGACTTCTGCCTGCCAGCCCGTCAGCAGCAGTGCCGGGCCCGAGTCGCCTGAGGACCACCTGCCCAGTGCACCTGCGGGACCGGGAACAGCTGGGGGTGGGGGCGGGCCTGGGCACAGTGTCTGGGCCCCAGAGCCTGGTCCCTGGCACCCCACGGGGTCCCACCGCAGGTGGCTTTGTGTTCCGAGGGGTGCTGGGCTCTCGGCTGCCCTGGAACTCCCGGTGGCCTTGTCCTGCCCAGGAGGGGGTGGGACACAGAGGGGGGCACCCAGGTTTCCTGAAAGTCCTCGGACACCTGGACTGCGTCCGCTGAGCCCGGGCCCCTGGAGAGCCCAGGTGCTCGCTCAGGAGCTGGGGTCCCTCGTCCCTGTGTCTGCTGAGTGAGGGGGCCGAGGTGACAAGCTGCCACCCCCACCCCGCCTGAGGTGCAGGCTTGCCCCCTGCACCCAGAAGGGTCATCGTACAAGGGAACGGGGTTAGAGAATGGGGGGCCTTGCACACAGACGTGAAGCCCATGGACACGAGCCGCCAGGGGCCGTAAGTGATGAGAGGGCGCGGCCCGGGCCACCAGGCTGCTGTCCCTGAAGAGTGTCGCCCCAGGAGGTCTGGTGTGGTGCACTCTTTTCGAAGATATGAACAAGGGAATAAGCACCCGCCAAGGAGCAGCGGCCAGGGAAGGAGAAGCAGGCTCCACCCCGCGGGGAGCCGGCCACGGGCCTCCACCCCGGGTCCCCACCCCGGCAGGTGCTCGACCCCAGGTCCCCGCTCAGGCAGGTGCTCGGCCCCAGGTCCCCACCCCTGCAGGTGCTCGGCCACTAGGCCGTGGCGCCCGCCTAGAGGATGCTCTCTGTGGGTGGACACTAGTACAGGGCGCCCCCCCAGCCACTCGAAAGCAGTTTTCCAAGTGGCGCATGGAAGTCCTGTATCATTCGGGAGATACTTACAGGGTCGTGCCACCAGCTGCCCCTTGGGCCCCTGAGCCCACCTGGCTCACCGTTGTGCTCGGTGCACAGGGCAGTCATCCCAGGCCGCGGCCGGGTGCTTTTAGGGCAGTCCTAGACAGTTTTGAATAAGTAAGCAATCCAACCCCTTGCAGACTCTGTATATTAAATTTTCCTGTTACCTACCTTTTTGTCTTTTTTGGACATGTTTCATACTCCAAATCAAGGGACATTTTTACCAGGAATTTCCCTTATAACTTCTTTAAAAGTGTGTGCATTTGGAGATAAATGCAATCCATATGTTCCTTAGTTACTCTCATTTTTTTTTATCAAAATGTTATTCCCTACAAAGTACTTGATCACCAATAAGTTATATGAGATTTTTAAAGGCCTTTTTTTTCTTAGTAAAGGGAAACCACATTCGATCAATAACACAGTTAGTTATAGAGTCAAAGTTACACAGGCCTTATGAAGATATATTGTTTTACTATTTAACTTTAATAAGTTAGGCTACAGATATTTGGAAACTCACCAATCACTGTCAGAAAAATGCACACTATTGGTTTTTCTTTTTTTTTTCTCTCTCTCTCTCTCTCTTCCCGGGCTAAAAACTCTATTTTTTGTTTATAAGATTCACTTTATCTTCTCGTTACAGTGACTTTCAAAAAAAGAAAAAAAACTGGGTTCCTGGATCCGCAGTTAGAATTCATTGCAAATTGCAAATGACTATGTAATGCAACTGTCTTATATTTGAATACTTGTGCCCATAAAGCCCCTTTACAGAAGACCCCTGAATCTTTTAACCTGAACACACAGGAATAATCACAACGACGTCACATACACAAATGCGATACAAGGCAACAACTCTTTCCAGATGATGAGTTCCCTGAAGGCAAGAAGAATGTCTTCCTCATTGTGGTATCTACACATAGTAGGCCTTTGGTAAGTATTTGGCGAACAAAGAAAACATGATGAAAAATAACAGTAAGAAACAGTTACAGCCGAGTCTGGCTTTCGATGAGGAAGCCGGCTGAGCAAGGAGGGGTATGTCAACAGGATACAATAACACACCCACCCCCACTTTAATCCAACTTCAAAATGGATTAAACATACGTGGTTGAGGGCAAGAGGAGCTGGGAATGTGTTTGGTCACACAGCTGCTCAGGCTGTGCCCTTCCCAGCACGTCTCTTTGTTGGGAAGAGGAGCCGGGCTGGACTGGGTTACGGGGCAATAAGCTAATTTAGGTTCAAACTTTCAGGGTTAACAGGATCACTGTGCCTCAGAAATATCCATATTTCAGTTAGTCTGCATAGAATCATATATATATATCACATATAAATATATGCAACTAATATAACAAGTACGTATTTGTTCCCCTATATTTGTTCAGCTCTATGCCTTCACGTCCTATGTATGCATCTGTGTGTATATAACAAATTATATTCGTTATGGTGTAGAGATTTCTCTCTATGTAAAGATTTACCTTACTTATAACGGAGACCAATATCATTACAGTTCATATATTCCTTTTATATCACATACTGTTGACCCAAAAAACAGTCTGTTACTATGAACCCTTCAAGGAAGCGGGCAATGTCCTCTGATGTCTGACGCTTCTTTGCACCCAAAACTTCATGTAAATTACTAGAGAACATAACACGAAACTCCTTAGGGACGTGTAGGAAACGTGAACTCTCCCTAATTGAAATAATCGAATTTCTAGAATCACAGAGGAATAAAGAAAACTTGTTTGAAGGCTACATTCCCCACCAAAGATCGTCAGTGGATTATTATTTTTTAAGCTGCAAAGACTATGAAATGGAAACCAAAATGGGATCTGAGCCCCAATGGCACTTTCCCACATACTACACATTCCTGGCTTCTAAACACGAAGTCATAGATCAGAATTTCAGGCTCACGGAATCCCAGGCTTACCGTCTCCACAAAACCCGCATTCACCCTCCTGCAAAAATGTTAATTCATGGCATAGACGCTGTGAGGGATTTTTAAGTGTGTAAGCAGTGTTTCAGTTTTAAACACCTGATTGACTCATGACCCATACCTCAAGCCATTATGGCCCTTCTTCAGGGCTGTCTTTTCTCTCATGCTAACCTGTGAGTCTGAAAAAAAAAAAAAAAACCCACAGGCCACCCCCCAACACATGCACACACACCTCACACCAATAAACAAACGCGAAGAACCTTGAGAAAGTTGTGTAGTCTAAATGCGGACGAAGGAACCTATGAAAAGCAGAAACTGATAGACTTTGCTACGGGGCAAGTCATCAAAATGCAAATAACTGAAGAATTAAAAATGCTATTAGTCATTCAAACCTGAGTGGGTATTAGTTTAATCTGAGATGACGTCATTCTCATTAAAATCCTTCCTCTTTTCGTTTTTCTTATTACCACTCCTGCAGAAAGTTCACAATGATGGGGTAGACCAGCAAAATGTCACTGTGGGGTGGCAAGTTGGGGTAAGAACAGCACCACGTAGTTTGGGACACGGTTGCAAATAATGAAAAATTGAATGGGGAAGAGTATCTCAAATGACCTTTATCTAGTTTAGAATTTGGGCAAAGCATGCCAGGTACCAAAAAACTGTCTTTTCTTCCTGTCTTCTTCTTCCTTCACTGTTCCACGGCCATCTGCTCCCAGAAGGCAATTCGACACCATCCCTTTACCACGCTCTTGGGACCCAACCAAGGGCATTGCATCTCGATGAGTGTTAACCACAGAGATGGTCAGTGGGTTTTGGGTTTGTACAACCTCAGGAGTGCTTTCTCGAAGGAGAGGAAACCCTCTGCTTATGTCCACTACTGGACATACGTAACATGCTGTGAAAGGAGCAAAGCACCAGGAAGCACGAGGGGGTGCCTCTGCCATTGTCTCTGTCCTCAAGGAAATCAGTCTTGGTGGGAAGATGAATTTGTAAAGAAATGAAGACAATGGAGTGTTTAGAGGTATTATGAACATTGTCCCAGTCTGGTGAGAGTGATGCGAAGAAGCAGGGCCAATGTAAAATGTATTTGGGTGGTGGGGCCTATTTCTAATATTCAACATTTGCAGGCAGAGTAGATTCATAGTGTTCAGTGGCGTGGCAATGAGGGGCTAATGACACGAGGACGATATAGATGAATTAATAACAAGAAATGTCTGCCTTCCCCGCCTGGTTACATGTGGGGTCCTAGAATCCGGATACCAAAATCAAGCACCTTCAGCCTATAAATAAAAATTTTCCCACTATTCAGGGGCTAAGTGGGCAAAAGACACAATCCAACCCAGTATTAGCATATATATATATATATATATATATATATATATATATATTTTATACACATATAGATTTTTAATGTACATATAGATGAAAATTAGTAGGTTTCCCGTGACTCTGAGAGGTAACATAAGACCACCCTGTCACGGAACCTTTGGTTGGGGGTGGGAAAGTGGAGTTAAAGGTAGCCTGTGAGGTTTGGTTTTGAACACAATGTCCCATTGGGTATATATTTGAGTCGTAGCAAAGAAAATGGGCCAAGGTATGGTGAAAAGTGTGGAGCCAGTGATGGAAAAACCAACTGTAATCTTTTGATACAGGAAAAGGAGACTTTAAAAATTATTTGTTTCTTTGTTATTGAAGCATAGTTGAAACACAATGTGTTGTGTTAGTTTTAGGTATACAACACAGTCATTTGGCAATTCTTTATATTACTCAGCGCTCACCAGGCTGAGCGTAGTCACCACCATCTGTCACTGTACAGCATTATTACAGTATTATTGACTATATTCCCTGTCCTCTACTTTCCATCTCCACGACTTATTTAGACCTAGAGGTTTGAAATGAAGACGGTTTGGAAAGAAGACTTTTTAAAGCTAATTTTGTTGGTGTCTTCATGGGGCCAGAAGGAAACGGTTTTTAATGAAGTTGTGTTAGTAAATGTGCAGTAGTCTCTTCTTACCCGTGAGGGGTACATTCCAAGACGCCCAGTAGGATGCCTGAAACCTCAGACAGTACTGAACCCAATATATATACTATGTTTGTTCCTATCCATACACACCTATGAGAAAGTTAAATTCAAAAATTAGGCATCATAAGAGATTAACAATAATATATAATAACATGCAGAAATTATAACAATGTACTGTAATAAAAGTTATGCAAATGTGGTCTCTCTCTCTCTCTCTCTCTCCCTGAAAATATCTTATTTTGTACTCATCCTTCTTCTTGTGAGATGATAAAATATCTACAGGAGAAGATGAAATGCAGTGAATGATGTAGATGTTGTGACATAGCCTTAGGCTACTGGCGACCTCCTGAGGATACACCAGGAGAAGGGTCATCTGCTACCCTACTGCGGGTAACCGAAACCGTGGAAAGTTAAATACCAAGAAAGGGGGGACTGCTGTGAAGTGACATGGAGAAGCAATTATTCAAGGACTTATAGCCAGCAAAGTAAACATAAAACTATTTCTGATAAAACGTTCAGATAAGTAAATAAAAAATTAGTTCGGTTGCATCATCTAGCCATGTATTCTTCTCAGATATTCCTTTTCCTTTGTAATGGATAAAAACTAATAAAGAGGCCTAATTTAATAATTGCTAGAATTTTTTTTAAAGATTTGTATTTATTTCTTTATTTTAGAGACAAAGAGAGACAGAGTGGATGAGAGGGAGGAGGAGGAGAGGAGCAAGGAGGGGAACAAATCTCAAGGAGACTCCCCACCAAGAGTGGAGCCAGTCTCAGGGTTCAGTCTCACGACCCCCAGATCATGATCTGAACCAAAACCAAGAGTCAGATGCTCAACCGATTGATGCCCCTAGAATTTTTTTAAATATATCTTTACATTTCTTCTCATTTTTGAAGGAAAAGGTGGTCTAAAACAATGATTTCTACAAAAGAAAAACAATGTAAGTCATTTGAATTAATACGGTCGCGCCATGTAAGTACACATGTACCTACTTGAAGAGACTCGTGCTGAGGGTGGAAGCGAGTAGAAGTTAGCAAGGAAGCCCATCCTCTCCGTCACGCACCACAGCTAGACATTCGCAGATGCTAAAGGAACTTCCCGGGGTATTTTCTCCTTCCCTCAGTTAAGAAGAAATATGAGGTCGTTCCAAATGTCACTTTACGCGGTGCCGAGTATCAGTAATGCGTCCCAAAGATACCTCTGATGACAATGTCATCAGCCGAGAGTTCCTGGGCATCCGCGACTCTTTCAAAACGACTTCAGAGAAACTCCCCTGTCACGGTGCCATTTCCCCGGCAGCAGTGGCAGCCCCAGGAACCCACCAGACACTGGCTCTTCTGGTTCTGGGAGCAAACGAAGTTGACAGAAAGAACCGCCCCATGACTCATGCGTCCGTGCAAGGCTTAAATCATTCTTCAGTAGAAGAATTTCCAAGGTTGGTCCTTCCCAGAAGCTTTATACTTAAGAGCCTCTGCTATCCCCATGGTTACCAAAAGAGGAGGGGAAAAAAAAAAAAAACCACCAGCATATTTCAAATTTCAACTGTTGTGCTGTTGGATTCCAAGTGCAAAGTGACCTTTATCTGAACAATGTCTTCGGATGATTTCAGGTTTTCTTCTTGGATTCTGGTTGTGGCTTATTTTTTAAAACAATGAAACTCAGAAGAAATAACAACAGATCTTCTACATGCAAATTAATAACGGCTAGATTGTTGCACCTCGCTATATTGTTTAATTTCGAACAATCTGAGGGAAGTGAGCAGTAGGGAGATCACCGAAAAAAAAAAGTGATTTCAGGAGATTTTATAAACAATGATCAAAGCAAATGAAGTGAATTGTTCCTTGAGTCGGATTGTTGAGGCTAATCAACCATGTGAATGGTCCCCACTGGCTCCAGTTCAAGGGAATATTAGTAGGTAACAGGAAATAAGACCCAAGGGGAAAAAGCATGTAGGTCATAGAGCCCGTTCCTATCAAGTCCTTTCTCCTCAAAGAAAATGTAAGAAAGTGACGCAAACAAACCAAAACAAAACGACTGAGAGTGACAGCAAAAGGTGCACCGGGTCTCTGTCCAAGTGAGTCTGCTTCTAGCTTTAGGTTAGCTCAAGTCTCCAGCCCACGACGGGGATGTCACCGGCAGGCTGTTCAGCAGAGCTCTGTCCTAGCCTGGCCCTGAGCCGGCGACCCAACCTGATGAACCAAGACAGTCAGTGCTGCGGCTGCGTCCTAGGACGAGCACCCGTCCCCATGCGGGGCCCACACCTGGGGTGGCCTCAGGACTAGCACTGTCACCCCCGGTGCCCCCAGCCCTGTCCAAGCCCAGAAGCCCAGGGGTGGTCCCGGGGCCTCCTCCAGGTCCTTGGTAGCAGCGGGACGCCCAGCCACTGAGGGTGCCGCGGGTGCAGCGGCGGGAGGCATCACAGCCAGGGACCAAGGCTGGGGACACCGCTCATGTCAGACCCAGCGCTGGACCCCCAGGAAGTGCAGACCCTCAGGGCGTGCACGGGGCCAGGGTCCCCCCAGGAGGTGCAGACCCTCAGGGCGCAATCGGGCCGAGTCCACCCAGGAGGTGCAGACCCTCGAGGCGCACACGGGGCCGGGGTCCCCCCAGGAGATGCAGACCCTTGTGGCGCGATCGGGGCCGGGGTCCCCCCAGGAGGTACAGACCCGTGGGACGCGCTCGGGGCCGGGGTCCCCCCAGGAGGTGCAGACCTGGGGGGCGCCCCGGGGGCGGGGGCCGGGATGGCGAAGGAGAGAGCAAACACGAAGGGAGCCGCTCTGAGGACTAACTGGCCAGATGTGCGGTTCTCTGTACTTACGTGGCAGGAGCAAGGCAGGGCCACTGGGCCACAGAGCAGGTGCATCCCGGGGACAGGCCCCGCCGGCCTCCGGGGATGTGCGGGGCGCCCGGTTTGTGACCTGCTGGCTGCGCCGCCATCAGTCAAGTTCTTTCCAGGACCTTCCTTTGAATCTCCTTGTGCGGGAGGCAGGGAGCAGGGGAATCTTCCAGAAGTGGAAAGGCGCCAGGGGAGGCGATGACAACTTGACGGGAGGCTGTCACCCTCCAGTCCCGCCGGGATCTCTTGTGAGGGTTGACTCATACTCAGTATAATCACTTGCTACAGGATTAGGATTTTTTTTTTTAATAAATCCTAGGTCTACACAGGTAACTGTCTATGGGCTTGCACTGACCACTCACAGGCACAGGGAAGCCTCACGTCTTGAGGGAGAAGCGGGTCCACAAAAGGAAGGAACACTGGGATCCACGGCACCTCATGTGGAACCATCTTCGGGATTTATGCTCCTGCCTTTTTTGGTGAAAATAATGGGGACTCGATTTGCACGTGTCAGCTGTGCTCAGGCTCATCTCCCGTTAATCCCGCAGAGGCTCACACGCCCGTGTCATCCCGACAAGGCCTGGGGGCCGGCGACCCAGGCCCCTCTGAGTCCCTAAGGTCTGCGTCCCTAGGTCCGGAAGGACAGAGGTTTTTGCCACGTGAAACCCAAGAGGGAAGAGGCCCCATGCTCCGCATCTCTTACGTGCTTTGGGCCTCGGTGTCCACACCCCATTCCCTACCTTGGTGAACCAGAACTCAGCCTAAGCTAAGTTTCAGAGGGGAACTAATTCCATGAGGGTGCTAATAGGGCGTGGAGACAGAGACTTCTTGGTCATAAATCAACGAGGCACCATTGAAACCACATGCTCTAAAATATAATAGCTTCCATCTTTATAAGACAACAACAAAAAAAATCACAGTCCTTGCGAACGGCAGGCTTTTGGGCCCAACTTCTCCCGCAACCCCGGGGAGAAGGGAAGAGCCAGCGTGTGGTCAGTGCAGCCTCTGCACGAGCCTCTGAGCTTCCTCCGAAGGCCCGGCCGCAGCCGACTCAGGCCTGAGAGCGCGGGCCCGGCCTCGGCCCGGTTCTGGCCTCCTCGCCTCCTCACCTCGGCCTGATCCCTCTCCGCGTCAGGTGTGCCTCCCAGCTTGTGTTTCTGAGCACGCTTTTATGTCTTTGGTTGGCTGGTGTCCCGCGGTCTCCAGGCTCCTCTACACGGCATCTGTGAAGAGGCTGCGAGGTCCGTCCTCAGCCAACATCTAGGTGGATGGAAGATGAATATCGAAAGACATGGGTGCCCGGCCCAGGCCCAGGCAATGCACTGTGTCATTTCCCTTCAAACTTTCCTAAAGACTTGTTTGCAATTAATACCTTTTGTTCACAACAATTTTTCCAATATGCTTTTATTTATGAAGGAACAAGGGTTACAAGAGGTGAGCAAATGCCAAGATTTTTTTTTTCTTTTGGCTCCATTTTTCTCTTTTGTTCTTTCAAGAATTTTGGGTGATTTTGTTGTTGTTGTTTTCTGTTTTCAAAATCCAGGCAATACAAACCCTTTTCTTAATTGCAGAAGTCGGCTCCGACGTCACGTCATGAGCCATTTGTAAGGAAGTACAGAGGAGAAGCAACATGGAGAGTCATGCTCCAATTATTAGATCGTCTTTCCGCGACGATAAAGCCCCATATGCGGTGAAATCAAAGTCATCGGCTCCCTACGCAGTGAGAGAAATCAAGGTCTCTGAAAGAAACAAAACCAAAAAACTTTCACATGCAAAACTATGATATCTGTGGCTGTAGGTATAGGATCACTCATTTCCCAAAAGAAATATTTTGATGAAAAAACAATTTTCCAGATAGGGATTTCTACACAACAAAGTATTTGTTTCCTAGAAAATGTTAGGTTTAAGCAGACAACACCAGTACCGACCGGCTTTCTTAGAATTAGTCACACATTTGCCCCTCCCTCGGGGGCAACTCGCTGCACCAACTATTGGTTTTCACAATATTCCACCCTCGTTGGGATCGAAGGTAAAGAGAGGAAGATAAAAGTCAGATTTGAATTGAAAGAGCGTGTCCTTTATTCAGACCCGGGTTACTGTGGCTACCACAAAAACAAAGTCAGAAGATCATGAATCATGCATGAATGAACGCCAAATGTTTTTTTCTCCACCTGAGGAGAGTTTTGAAAGGGCAACAATAGCTTGTAACATTTGTCATCCATCCCGCGTAACCCTAGGAATGTGTGGAAACATTCAAGTGTCGAAAAGTCACCAAAAGATAAGAAAGAACCTATTTCTTCCATACCGAGAACCAAAGTAAAAAAAATAAAAACAAGAGTATCATGAAAGAAAAACAGGCACCTCATTGGCTCTAAATAAATGGACGGAACCCATAAATGTGGAGGAATTTCAGTTTCTGCAAGGAGGATGGCGACGTTACTGAGAATTACCGGCTTGGAGAATCCAAGCCGCGGCCCACACCATCATGTGACGTGGTCACCACCCAATCGGAAGCTTTACGGTGACCTGCACAGTAGGCCCCACTCAACCAAAGCATATTAAAATCTAGCTTTTATGATGTCACTGCGATGCGCCATCTTTTACTCGGGGAGCCACAGCCAAATACATCCTGGGGAGGAAGTGACAACCCTGTAGTGGGCTGATCTGGTGACCCGCACCGACCTTGTTCCCCCTAATACAGTCTTTCGCATGGACAGCTTCCAAATATTGACACAATCATTAGCAATAATGCTTGTAGGATAAAAGAAAACCCTTGCAACACTGAATCCGGATAATCTAGATTATTCCTCAAGCTTCCTCGCTGCTTCTCTTTTCTGTAGACCGCGCCTACAAACAGCTTCCGAAAGTCCAAGCTGGTCTTCACCAGTCGGCGGATCAAATTGCCCAAGCTCACGTAGCCATTTGATAATTAGTGACAACCTCCAGCAATCTCTTCCTTCACCTGTAATATTAGAAGACTGAATTGATTGATCTTAAAAATTCTTTCCAGATCTACAGTTCTTGTTCTAACAGCAGAAGAAATACAGAAAATCTTCAAACAAAGTCGGATGGGAAGCTAATATTTGTAATGTCACACGGAGAGATTAGCTCAGCAATTTCCATTAATAGGAGTCATATGGTGAAATCCCCCAGAGCTATTTAGAAACAAATCTCTGATTGCTTAGAACTATGGGTAGGGCCAATTTACGTGGCCTTTTTTTTTTTTTCATTATTAAAAAATTCAAGGTATTCGAAGGTTATGCTTTGTCTTTCTTGGGATGGAGTAATAAAGAGACATTTAGAGAAGGAATTTTGCCCAGGTCAGCACCTTACCTTCTACATGCAGCGGGGGTTTCCTTGAAGATCTTTTTCAGATGGATACTGGAAACGGACTGCACCAAGTAGACGAGGGGGGAAGAAGAATGAAAAATGCTGTGAAGGTCACAGGAGCAGAACAGGGCTGCGGATCGGCATGTGATAAGTGTTTCAATGCTTCCTGGTTTCCTGTTGATGGTCGGCAAGCCTTCCAACTGTATTTAACACCTCAAATAATTAAAGAGGTTTTGAGACATTATGAGCAGTTGCAGTCCTCATTTTTTGAGTCTGTTGTGGAATAGTTTGTGCAAGACAAGGCAAATGCCAGAGTCAAAGAGGGGAACCAGTAAAAGAAAGTTTTTAAAGATTTAAAAGAAACACTTTATCATATTTTCCTCCTTTAAAGTGAGCATGTTTGGATGAAGCGGTTGTGTAGGGTGTTGGGAGGGAGGGTCCCTTTTCACATAATGTGCATTTACAAATTGTTCCTAGAAAATATTGCTAAATGGTTCATACTTCTGTAAATAGGAAGAATTTTGAACTATTAAAAATTATTAAATTTGAAGCATTAGAACAAGTATCTTAAAAATGAAATAGTCTTTGTGTTTCACGTTCCTATGACTCACTCTCCAGTTGTTCTTTACAAATACCTCCGTGACTGAATGGCAATAAGATATATAAATTTCCAAGAATTTGCTTATTAGAATTTTGGGCTTTAACAATTTTTAAAAGTGAAGTATACCAAGGGCTTGCAAGCTATATTCGAATCAGACACTATTAGCATATAATAGGAATTCAACAGTTCAGGCAAACTGATGGGTACCAAAGAGTCAAGAACTCAGAGAAATAGCGAAATGGCTCTTTTCCCTCCATGAGTTCTTCTCTGATTACCCCATGGGTAGTTTTTGGTATTTTTTCTCCCCTGCCCCTAGTGTATATTATGTTATAAATTTATTGTAGTGGAATTGTGTATTTTCAGGTTTATCTGCTCCTTGCCTTGGATAATCTTTATGATCAGGGATCATCTTTCTACCTTAGTCTCCTCTGTGATTACTGAATATAGTGAACGTATTCCATTAGGATTTGCTTAATAGCTTCATTTTGCTTTGATTTTTTTTTATTTTTATTTTTCAAGTGGAGCTCTTTTTTTTATAATTTTTTTTATTGGTGTTCAATTTGCCAACATATAGAATAAACCCAGTGCTCATTCCATCAAGTGCCCACCTCAGTGCCAGTCACCCAGTCACCCCCACTCCCCACCCACCTCCCCTTCCCCCACCCCTAGTTCGTTTCCCAGAGTTAGGAGTCTTTCACGTTCTGTCTCCCTTTCTGATATTTCCCACTCATTTTTTCTCCTTTCCCCTTTATTCCCTTTCACTATTTTTTATATTCCCTAAAAATGAGACCATATAATGTGTGTCTTTCTCCGATTGACTTATTTCACTCAGCATCATACCCTCCAGTTCCATCCACATTGAAGCAAATGGTGGGTATTTGTCATTTCTAATGGCTGAGGAATATTCCATTGTATACATAGACCACATCTTCTTTATCCATCATCTTTCGATGGACACTGAGGCTCCTTCCACAGTCTGGCTATTGTGGACATGGCTGCTAGAAACATCAGGGTGCAGGCGTCCCGGCGTTTCACTGCATCTGTACCTTTGGGGTAAATCCCCAACAGTGCAATTGCTGGGTCATAGGGCAGGTCTATTTTTAACTCTTTGAGGAACCTCCACACAGTTTTCCAGAGTGTCTGCACCAGTTCACATTCCCACCAACAGTGCAGGAGGGTTCCCGTTTCTCCGCATCCTCTCCAACATTTGTGGTTTCCTGCCTTGTTAATTTTCCCCATTCTCACTGGTGTGAGGTGGGATCTCATTGTGGTTTTGGTTTGTGTTTCCCTGATGGCCAGTGATGCGGAGCATTTCCTCATGTGCTTGTTGGCCATGTCTATGTCTTCCTCTGTGAGATTTCTGTGGCGGCTTTGATTTATTTTTAATGCAGACAAAGAGAAAAGTCATGTTGTAATCAAGTTCTTTAAAGCCCTGGATGGCAATACTGGCAATTTATAAATTAAAAACTTAAAGATGACAGCCTGGAAGAATTATAACATATATAATATAATAAAAGGACAACTCCTAAGGAACAGAGAACCACAAAATAACAAGAAAATAATAAACAGCCAAATGGGAAAATAATAACTGAAGGATACAAATGAAAAATACAAATGGCTAATAAACTTAAGAAGATAGTCCCTGTTAGTAATAAAAAGTAAAATTAAAACAAAGGTGAGTTATTATGCTTGCTGTTTTCACAAAACAAAACTTTAAAAAGGTCAATAATATCAGTGATTGGTAAAATCTGGGGCAATGACTACTCATATATTTTTAGTGTGGGTGTAAAACAGTACAGCCCATTTTGGGGGAAGGGGTTTTCACTTTCTAATCTATTAAAATTTAAAACACATGTGTCCTTTGAACCAGCAATTCCACATCTTGAAATTTATCTTAAGAAAATACTTGTACAAAGAAGCATGTGTCTGAATGTTTCTGGCAGCATTTGTTGCATTAGTGAAAAATTAGAAGCAATCTAAATATCTATTAATAAGGTGCAGGTTAAATAAATTGTGGTCTGTCCATCTGCAGAAATCTGTACAGTCGTGAAAGAGAATAAGCTGAATGTGTGCTCATTGACAAGGGAGTATATCTGTGACGTGGCATCGCGTGAAACAGCCAGGTGTGAAAGGATATATATATACATAATATGATCTTCTTTTGGTAAAACATATAATCATAATAAAAACTAGAGTTCGAGAAGATGCATAATGTAAACAGTCGCTGACTCCTGGGCATGTAGGAGGCAGCCAGAGACGTTCATTGTACTTCCATATACTTTCCTTTCCATTGACTGATGTTGCCACTTAATTGAATTTTTAAAAACACAATGTGTTAAAAATAAAAATGCAGAGGGAGGGCTTCGTGTGCTTGGAGTAAAGTCAGTAACATTAAATATGCTGTTTTTTAAATCTTAAAGATGTTTAGTGACTAGAATACATGGATACGCCTTAAAAAAATCACATCATACGGGAAGAGAAGGCTCGTCTTCCTTCCATCTGTGCTGGTTGCTCTATGAGCCTGCTGGGCCGCTGCCCTTCTGGATCTTCCTTCAACTGTTCCCTGGTTTGGATACACTTGAGTTCATGCTTTTCTTTTTTCTTGGTTAATTCCCTCATTTTGCTGAGGACAATCCTCAAAAACTCCTGAAAAAAGTTTGCTTGGGAAATTGAATCTCTGAAATGAGTTTTATTAAATTTTGTTTTTAATTTTGAAGGGACATATCCTAAGAAGTTGCAAATTAGATTTGATTCATATAGTATTAGTATACAGCGAAAATTCAATAGTCAGGGCAAATTGATGTATATAAAAAATTAAGCGCTTACAGAAATAACTAACTCTATCCCCTCTCTGACTTCTCTGACAATCCATAGGCAGTTGGTGACACTTATAAATTAAAAACACAGAAGACAAACCATAGCCTGGGAGAAAATGCTTCCATCATATATAATAAAACAAATATTTCTACGAGATAAAGAACTAAAGAGTAATAAGAAAACCACAAACAGCTAAGTAGGAAAATGGCTACAATTGAAAGCTATGAATAAAAAATGCAGATGGTTAATAAGCATATGAACAGAAGATAAGTCCCACTAAGAATCCCAGAAAGTAAAACTAAAACAGTAGTGAGCTATCATGCTTGCCCAGTGCAGAAAACAACACAGGTGCTCAATTCACCATCTGGAACCAGAAGTCACAGAGAAGCTTCCCAAGACAAATGGTCATCTCCGTTTTACCATTATGTTTTCAGAAATCACCCTGTCGTGCAACGCGTGTTACGTTTTCGCCCCAACTTCCTGAGACAGACAAAATTATCTCTAATTTACAATTAGAAATGAGATGCAGTCAGATTGACTTCCTCCAGGTTAAAACACTGGTTAGAAATGCAAAGCTAAGGACTGTCACTCCACCGCCAACAGCAGGTAGATTGAGAGATCACAGCTTGTAGTCACCGGTGTATTTTGGGGTGTACAACAGTCTTGTGTAAAAAACTCTGGGCTGGAGGAGTCAGGAGAACCAAGATCCAGTCTTCTTTCTGCTAACCCGCTACCCACCAGCACGGACCTCCTCTTCCTCATCTGTAAAGGGACAGGGTCAGACATTGTGCCCTTGCCCAAATTCTTTCCAGCTGCAATGCTGGAAGTTTCCACACACCCCCTGAACATATCACCAAGTGGCCTTGCCTGGGACTTCAGCGACAAGACCGCAGAAGGGTTTTCCTAGCGTGAGGTTGTGGGTGTACGGCTGCCCCATCCTTAGTGGGATGGGCTCCATCGAGAATTTTCCCGGGGCACCAAATTAAGTCTAATAATGTTTAATAGTGAGGCCTCTTGCCTAATCGGGCCAGTCATGCTCACTCGATTGAGATGCCTCGGGGTGATTGCGTGGTATTATCTACAGAACTCGGGGTGACCGAACACTGGTGAGGCCATGGGCTTCTTCAAAGGATTCCCCGAGTGCCCAGTCAGCAGAGCAGCACAGAGAGCAAACTCCTCCCCTGCAAGGTCACCTCTCGTAGGTGGGAAGAGCCTCTTCTTCCAAGGGGTTTACTCCTGAGCCTCCGGGAAAGAGCAAGTGGTGGAGGGCCCTCTTGCTCCGGAGCGCAGGTGCTCCTTGAGAGCCCGGCCAGCGTGTTGCACGCTCAGTGGAGGTGGGGAGCACAGCAGGGGCGGTTGCATGGTGTCTGTCAGGAAGAATTTTATGGTTCACACTGAAAGACAAGTCCACAGAGAGGAAGGAGGCCTAATGGTAACACTTCGAATGTACACAAACACACGCACACACTTATTAGCCAGAGTAGAAGGAAAGGCACAGGGTCGTAGATTCTTCTTACCATCTCCATGACCTCACCGGAAGGTGCCGAACGCAAGACCTGGCTGTTTTTACCCTTCGGTCTTCTGTCTCCTTAGATGGAATGAGGTCTCCTGTTTCTTTGGTTTCTTGAGCTGTGGTTATATTGACATTTGTTGCCTTTGTATTGTGAGAATCTTGACTCTTCTCAATATAGTTTCAACATCAATCTTGACTTTTTCTCTGCTTGGCCTTTATAACAACATTTTCCTTACAAATGACATTAAGGGGAATTTTAGAACAGAGGATTGTATTATTTTTAAGATCCAAAAGAAAGCACATTTAATTTTTTCTCACTTTTTTTGGAGGTACAGTCCTATGAACTGTAGACTGATTCCCGTCTGGGGGAGATTTTGGCTTTATCTGATAAATGTTTATATCCTATAATAGTGAACATGTCCTGGAAGAATCATAATATTTCCTCAGTGGTTGAATGCTCCATGCATACAATTTGTTCTTAATCCAAATAATCCCGGACTGCACACCCCATATAATCACTGCAGTTGCCAAAGCAGACTCATGCTACTTAATTTATTTTTTTCGGGGAGAGGGGTGGAGCTTTTAGATCAGTCATTTAACAAAGTTAAAGGTGTAAGTTTAATTATTGCTTTTCAGCAGTTTACATTTGAGCTCAGGAACACCTTTGAGATTTCTGCAACCCAAAGCAGGAATGAATGCTCCATGCCCTCGATTTAACCCCCTCTGAACCAGGTGCTTGCCTACACTATCATTAGGAAAAGTATCTTACAACCCACAGCCAGTCCCAAGAGTCACTTCTCTCCACTGTCTCACTGAGGCACTCAGGCTGGGGCAAGAGACAAGTGGAAGGTAAGTGAAATAGTTTGCTGCGGGCAGGTGGATTCCAGCACCCCAGAGAGGCCTGAGTGACTCTGCAGCGAGGACGAGCTTTTATTTAGAGCTCTCTCCTTTCCCTTTGGTACCTCTTCACCTCCGTGTCTGACCTGTTCTGGGCAGTGAATTGGCAGCTTTCACTACAATGCAACTCAGTACTTTGGGATGTAATGAAATATTCGCTGTCTATGCTTTTGGTTTTAGAGTTTTAATTATTTTGCCCTTATTAGGAAATCCTTTGTTTATAAGACAATGCATGTTTGTTTCATCTTAGTTTAAAATACTTTAGGTAACATTGGGAGGTTGTCTCAATTTGGAAAACAGAGCAATTACGCCATTTTACTATTTGATGCTGTTTCCTAGTGCTCAGTAAACTACAGTTATTGATTAGGTGACCGCTAGATATGTATTCTATAAAATAACCCATGAAATACTTTATTGGCATTCTGGTCCATCTGATGATTGTTTAACATGTCAACAATTTCAAGTTTTAAATAACTTGCTTCAGTCAAGAGTTGATGTCTTTCTCTTCATGGCTATATATTATTACATCATTTATTCTTCTAAATTATGTCATTGTGTGACCGATTGAATTCCTAGGAATCTCTACTCACTTAGAAATCCAGGTTTATTGGATCAATTTATAAGGTCAAAATTGTGCCACCATTTCACAGCACAAGAATTTCTTCAGCTACAGACTCAGGTTATGCCTTGTGAGCACTCCATGGAAGAGTTTTACATTTAATTCTCGACTTTAAAAGAACGTGGGTAGGAGAAAGAAGGATTGTGGATGAATTAGTGAGGAAGGCAAAGTTCAGCAAGAGTCTGAAAGCTGATCAAGTTTGTAGAAGTGCCTCGGCTACTTATTTGTCTGTGATGCTCCTTGGACCTCAGGTTCATGAGTTTTGTTCTTTTTAGGAGGCACTGAACTCAGTTTCTCTGGCCTTTCAGATGATGTTCATGTTTCTTGCTCCCCACCTAGTTTTTCTAAAGGTACTTTATAAAGCTACGGTCATCTTTTGAACCCAACAGCTGGTGATGTAACAAAGGTCATTTTCAGATTTACAACATATCTAAGTAGGCTCTATAAATACAAGACTCTGGCAGAGTCAAGCAAAGATACAGAAGTATTTTACCCTTAAAAAATCTAGTAAAATAAAATCATATCACATTTAATTATACATAAAAATAATTGCCTTTCTTTAGAAAAATGTACTAAGAGATTGAGATAATGTCAATAAATATCCACATTTATTGTCAGCTATGGACTAAATTATGCCCTGTAAATTAATATGTTGAAACCCTAACCCCCAATGTGACTGTATTTGGAGATAGGATCTTAAGGAGGTAATGACATTAAATGATGTAAGAAGGGTGGAGCCCTAATCAGATGGCACTGAAAATCTTACATGAAGACAGAGACCTCTTTCTCTGTGCCTCTCCATCTCTGTCTCTCTGTGAAAACAGAGAAAAGGCCATGTGAGGACACAGCAAGAAGATGTCTCCCTACAAACTAGGAAGAGAGGCTTCCTCAGAAACAGTGCCCTGTTGGGCCTTAACCTTAGACTTTCCATTCTCCAGAATTACAAGAAAATAAATTTATGCTATTTAAGTCTATGTAGTTTATGCTATTTTGTTATGTCAGCCAATCTAAGACATTTTTCCAGGGGACACCTGGGTGGCTCAGTGGTTGAGCGTCTGCCTTCGACTCAGGTCATGATCCCGGAGTCCGGGGATCGAGCCCCACAACAGCCACCCCACCGGGGAGACTGCTTCTCCCTCTGCCTTTGTCTATGCCTCTCTCTCTGTATCTCTCATAATTAAATAAAATATTTTTCAAAAAACAGACATTTTCCACATTTATTAATACAAGTGCAGAGAAATGAATAAAATATGCCATAAAGTTGCAGAGGAGTCTTCAGAATAGATGTCGTGTTATCTGCCTAGAATGCTGGGCTGCTTGGAAATCATGACCTGTAACTCTAAAAAATCACTTTGTTGGCTTGTCAGAAGTTCTAGTCCTGGTATCGCTCTAATTACCATGAAAGTTCGTGCAATTAATATTCAGGGAATGTAAACCAAATGTGTACTTTTAAACTAAACAATGGTGATGTCTGTCTATTTGCAGACACTCAAGATGATCCCTTAAGATTCATGTTGCCCAAGATAGAGAGAGGTAGAGCTGCTCCCTCCAATCTGGAGGATACCGTGGGGTATCCTGTACAGCTGCGACATTGTCAGGACCAGCTTTCCTGGACTTGCAGGGATTGCTCTGCCTTCTTTCATGTGAGTAAGCATAGAGACAAACAGAAAACGTTACAGAAGTCAGAGATGATTACTAGAAACAAAAGAATGTAATTGAGTCATCATCCACAAGCACAGAGAAACTACAGGTTGAGTGACTTGCCCAGAGTGCCCGTTGACAGGAAATAACTAGTCAAAATCTGAACCCAGGTCTACTGACTTCCATTATCCACACTCTTATCCGTCCACCACCCAGAACTCCTCTTTCTACATGAGGAATATGACTGGGCATAAAAAAATGTGTGCCACAGCTTCCATGGCGTAACAAAATTCTTTATTAACATCATCTAATGGGTGCATGTTATCTGATGGAAAACAACCTGGAATGGAATACAAGAAGATGCCTTTGAACACTAAAGCCAATTCAAACCAATGCATGTTATAGTGTAATTGTTTTTTTTTCCTTTATAAATTATCTGGGATGTGGGCAAATCAAACTGTCCTCACATATACTCAAGAGAACTCAACAAACTTATTTACTTTCCTTGGCTGGTTCTTACTTTGTTATCTTTTATACAGGTACATTGTTGAAAGAAAAATGACTTGGTTGTGCGATCTTTGTCAAAATCATTTGTAAGCACTCTTCCATAATGGAAGAGAATCAACTCTGAAATAAACTAAAACACAGCTATTTTTCTTGACTGAAAGTACTTGCCTAAAAAAAGAATTTCAATTCACTTTCAACTATCAGGGATACTATATTGGGCTTTTTTCCAGTTTTATTGAGAAATGATTGACATACATTACCATAAAAGTTTAAGACATATGGTTTGATGGTTTGACTTATATGTACTGTGAAATGATAACCACAATAGGTTCAGCTAACATCCGTCAGCTCATATAAATACAGTAAAAAGAAAAGAAAGGAAAAAAGGGGGAAATTGTTTTCTTTCATAGCACAAGACCTTTGGGGAAGAAGATAGATAAATAACAAAATTCAATCTCTGCACTTCTAAGATCATTAAGATTGCTCTAAATTTATATGTTTGAACTTATGTAATAACAGATTTTGATGTTAATTGAACTTGCTTTCCATTTAAAAACTCTGTCTTACAAGCAAAAATCTACCACAGGCAATTACTTCTAATCATAGTTTTTCTTGTAGTTTGTAGTATCTAGGTTTTTAAAATTTTCCTCAATAAACTGGTAACAAATTATTATTTTGAGCAATTCACAACTTGGTAATTTAAATTTTTTCTATGGCATTTATCAAGAAGAATTCCATTTGCTACTGCCAAGCAGTGTCATGTTCTCCGATAGATCTTGGCCAGCCAAGGGAGTGCTTAGGTAAATTGTCTCATCTAACACCACAACCCTGCAGTTCATAGTAGAAGATGAAAACTGAAATCATAAAATAAAGGCTCAAAAGGGAGTCGGCTCGCTCTGGGAATGCTTTTGGACCGTAGCAGGTATTATAAGTTACCACACCAATAAGGAATGATTCTTGCTGAATGAAATAGTTCCCTGATGTGTCTCCTAAATTCCTCCTATTGCACTTTATTGTGCATTTCCTCCCATTTAATCCTCAGTAAAAAAAAATGAAGTTCCTTGTTAGAAGAGATGAAGAGTGTCTAGTCACCAACCCTTAAATAAGAAATTTTCATAGGCCCGATGATAGGTATTGTATATACTCTAAACATCTTCTTCTCTGTAATAAAGAATCTCACTTCTCTGCATCTTTCCTCATCTCCTCTCCTAATTCATTCTGAGAATTGGAAAGAACAACAGATAAGGAGTTAACAGTTAAGGCTCTCGTCACAATTCTATCACAGATTAACTGTATACCTTTGGATAAAATATTTCAACCTTCTGAGATTCATCATCAGTGAAATGTGGAGTTTGGATACAGTTATCTCTGACTTTTCATTTATCTCTAAAACCCAATTTCTGATGCTTCCCTAAAATCTATCTAGTTCTTCCACGTTAATTAGGGAAGCCGCAACTGGACACAACATGCTGGTGCTAAGTATAGAAGTTAGATCAAATCCTAGTCTCACAATATTTTTAAATTATTGGATGTAAGTGGTGAAAGAATCATTTTATTATCCATGTTAACCTCAAGACCTTTTTTCCTACTGATCTTTGTCATCCTTACTAGCTTTGAATTTTTTTAGCTCTGTTTTTTTTTTAAGATTTTATTTTATTTATTCATGAGAGACACACAGAGAGAGAGGCAGAGACACAGGCAGAGGGAGAAGCAGGCTCCCTGCAGGGAGACCAATGCGGGGACTCGATCCCAGGACTCCAGAATCATGCCCTGGGCCGAAGGTGGCGCTAAACCATTGAGCCAACCAGGGATCCCCTTTAGCTCTGTTTTTAAGTGTATCAGCTAAAGACATATCTAATTAACATTCATTTTGTTTGCTACTGATTATTTCTCCAACATATTATTTTATTTTTATAATCTGGTCAACCACGGACTAAACAACCTTTCCACCTGGCAGTACATCATTTACCTCCTTAATTATTATTCTCACAAATCACAAGGAAAATATTTAGCAGTATCAGGGCTGGCGTTGGCCCCAGAGCAGTACCACCAATGTTGACACAGATCTTCTGATAAGTCCTCTCTGCAAAATGACCAGAAGTTGTGTGATCCACCCTAGCCTATCTTCCCAATAGACTTATTTTCCATTTCCCTATTTACTTTATTTAGTATATATATTTTGTATATACTACTTCTGTTGCAAGATAAGAGAAGCAGTCTAAGCTGAAAGGATGACACCTGGGAATCTATTTAGATAATATATGACAAAAGGAAACCTAGCATGGAAGGAAAAAGAAAAAACAATGGATATATTATAGCAAATGAACTATATCAATTACTATATTAAATGTGATTGTATTAAAATTTTCAATGAAAAATAGAGATTATCAGAATGAATAATGTAAGACTGAAATGTGTGTTGCCATATGAATACACTTTAAATATAGGGCACAGACAATTTAAAAGTAAAAAGAAAAATATACACTATTTAAACATAAGTCATAAGAAAGCTAGTGTAATTGCATTTCTGTCAGACAAAGTAGACTTCAAACAAGAAGTATTGTCCAAGGTAAAGAGGGATATTTTATGGTGATAAAATATTGAATGTATCAACCAACATGACAATTTTGAACATAAGATACCTAATAACGGAGCTTTAAAGTACATAAAACAAAAACTGACAAAATGAAATGGGGAAAGAGATAAATTCACAATTACCACTAGAAACTTTAATAGGCAACTCTCAGAAATTGATAGAACAAATAGATTTTTAAAAATCAACAGCAAAATAAGATTTGAACAGCCAACCAGTGAACTGATTGACTTTTATAGAATACTACATCTGACAGCTGTGGAATATACATTCTCTTTAAGCACACATGGAATATTAAAGAAAAAAACCAACGTGCTAGTCTATCAAAAGCCATCAATAAATTTTAAAGGATTGAAATCACAGAGTATTTTTTCAATCTGACCCCAACAAGTTTATATTAGAAATCAGTAACAAAAAAATCAATAGATTCCTCCAAATATTTGGATATTAAACAACATATTTCTTACTCACCCATTGGTTAAAGAAGAAATCACGAGGAGTTAGAAAATACTTTGAACAGAACAATAAAAAGCACAAATTTTTGTGCTTGAAAGAAATTGAAATTTGTAAGATGCAGCTAAGAACATGTTTAAAAGGAAATTTATAGCTTTAGCTGCTTATATTAGAAAAACAATAAAAGTCTAAAATTTACTGCACTTTAAAGTTATAGAAAAAGGGGCACCTGCATGGCTCAGTCGGTTGGGCATCTGACTCTTGATTTGGCTCAGGTCATGATCTCAGGGTTGTGAGACTGAGCCCCATATAAGAAAATTAACACATTTGGAAGAATCAAACGTTGATTTTTCTAAAAAACTAATAGGATTGATAGACTCCTATTAAAACTAATCAAAAAATTTGTAAAAATGCTAAAATCAAGAATGAAAGAGGGACCATCACCACGGATCCTTAGAAAGAAAACAAGAAAATTCTATGAACAGCTGTATGGCAACAATTTTGACAACACAGATGAAATGGAAAAATTCCCTGACAAATATTATTTCCAAAATGGATGCAAGAAGACATATAACATGAATAAAAGTGTCTACGTCAGAGAAATTGAATTTGTAATTAAGAATTTCCGACAAAGAAAATTCCTGCTTCAGACACCTGGCTCAGGGTAAATTCTTTTTTTTTTTTTTTTTTATATAAAGTTTGTTTTTTTTTTTAAATCTTTTTATTTTTATTTTTATTTATTTATGATAGTCACACACACAGAGAGAGAGAGAGAGAGAGAAGAGAGAGAAGCAGGCTCCATGCATCGGGAGCCCGATGTGGGATTCGATCCCGGGTCGCCAGGATCGCGCCCTGGGCCAAAGACAGGCGCCAAACCGCTGCGCCACCCAGGGATCCCTCAGGGTAAATTCTATCAAATATTTAAAAGAAGAAAGAATGTTACACAAAACTTTTTGAAAAATAAGGGGGCAGGGATGCATCCCAATGTGTTTTATGAGGCCAGATTAACCTTATAACTGAAATTTTAAAATGACACTATAAGAAAAGAAATTACAGACCAATATTCCTCACAAACACACATACCCACACAAAACCTTAACAAATTTAACAATATATTAAAATGATAATGCATTATAAGCAAATAGAGCTCATCAAAAGAATCTGATAATCGGTTTAATATTTAAACATCTATCAGCTGAAATCACTGTATTAAAATAAATGAGAAACTCTCCCAATACTTTCAATAGGTATAAAAAAAGCATTTGACAAAACCCAGCAAACTCTCAGCAAACCATGAACAGAATTAAATTCCTTAAAATGATAAAGGACATTTATGAAAAACCTGTAGCTAATATCACACTTAATGGAGAAATATTGAACACTTTCCACCAAGGCAAACATCAGGCTAAGGATGTTTACTTTCACCAACCCTACCTGATATTGTATTGATTCTAAGAAAAACTTAAACTATCTTTATTTCAGACAATAGGATTTTGTGTGAAGAGAATCCTAAGGAATTTAGCAAAAATCAAAAACAACCCCCAAAACCAAAACCAAAAACCTATGAAATGTAATAAACGATCATGTGATTTCAACAAGGTCACAAGATTTAAGATTGGTATACAAAAAAATCAATTCTGTTTCTATATACTAGCAATAGAAGGTCAGAAATAAACATTTCAAAATGATACAAAAATACATGCTTAGGAATACATATAATATGTGCAAGACCCACACTTTGAAAAATACAAAATACTGCTGAGAAAATTAAAAACCTAAAAAATGGAGAGGTGAGCCAGATTCCTGTATCAGAAGACTGAATATTGCTAAGATCCCAATTCTCCCTGTATTTACCGATAGCTTCAAAGCAACTGCAATCACATACCCAGCAAGTTTTTTTTTTTTTTTGACAAGCTGAAACTAAAATTGATACTGAAAATGTAAAGGGCCTACAATAATTGAGACAAAATTCCAATAGTAGAATAAATTGGAGAATTTTTACTATATGATCAAGAGTTCATATAAAGTTATAGCTGAGAGTATGGGTTTTATCTAAGAATAGATGACAGATATGTGGAATGATATGGAGAGTACAGAAATAGACTGTACATTTATGATCAAAATATTTTTTACAAAGAAGTCAATGAAATTTAATAGTAAAATAATTTTCCCCGATGAAAAGTGCTAGATTCATATATATATTTTTTACACTATACACAAAGATTAACTGGAAAAGGATTACAGACCTAAGGCAGAAACTAAAAACAAAGTCTACAAAGAGAACAGCTGGAGAGTATCTTTGTGAAGTTGGGGTAGGAAAATATTTACAAACAGATGGCAAAAAGGGGAAAAAAATGATACACAAAACTTACCAAAATTCAAAAGACACTGTTACAGAAATGAAACAGTAAATCACAGGCTGGGATAAAATTTTCACAGTACACACACCTGACAAATAACTTACACAGGAGAATATTTTTTAAAACTACAAATCAACAGTAAAAAGATTAATACTCAAGAAAAAATTGGGTAAAAGTTTTGCACAGATATTTCAGAAAGACAATATACAAATTCCCAACAGACATATGAAAACATGGGAAGTACATAAGGGAAATGCAAATTAAAACCACGAAGAGATATCATTGTACTTCCTCATTGTAGATGAGGATGGCTAACAGCAAAATTACCAAATGTCAGGGAAAATGTAGGGCGATGGAATCGCTCGCACATTGCAAATGAGAGAGTAAAATAGTACATCAGCACCAGAGAGCTGCTTGGCAATTTCTCATGAAGTTAAATATGTACTTAACCTTTCACCCAGCAATCCTCTCCTAGGCGTTAATACACACACACCCCTCCTCTGCCAAGGAAAATGTAAGTCCCCAAAAAGCCACGTACAGGAAGGTGCACCGTGACTTTAATCATTTTAATGAGAAATTGGAATGGAGCCAACTTGTCTATTAACAAAAGCATGGGTAAGTCGTGGTAGAGTCGTAGGACGGAATCCTATGCAGCAAGAAAAAGGAGCAAATTGCAAATACACACAATCCCATAGATAAATTAAACTAGATAATATATATAATTATTGCTTAATTATATTAAGCAACATGTAACGTTCCAGGGTAGGCAAAGCTAATCTGTGGGGAGAAAATCGAAACCAGAGTTGCTCCCTTCAGAAGCGAAATTGACTGGAAAAAGAGCTAAGGAAAGTCTCAAAGGCAATGTTTTATATCTTTCTTGGGACATTGATAACATAAGCATATACATTTGTCTAGATTCACTCATCTGTCTACTTCAAGTCTTTTTTTGAAAAAAAAAAAGATTTTATTTCTCTATTCATGAGAAACACACACACAGAGAGAGAGAGGCAGAGACACAGGCAGAGGGAGAAGCTCCCTGCAGGAAGCCTGATGCAGGACTCGATCCCAGAACCCGGGGGTCACGCCCTGGGCTGAAGGCAGGTGCTCAACCCCTGACCCCCCTGGGTGCCCCAAGTCCACTCAAAGTCTATACTTAATACTGTATGTAATTACACCTCCATAAAATAAAGAAAAGAAAGTCCCCAAATCTCTTCGATTCATGTCATCGTGGGCAGGTGTGATATCTGCAGGTACGTTTGCACGTGTGCGTATGAAGAAACCAGGTCATTCGAGCCCGTGGCAATCTTCTCTTCTGCACTGGATTTGAATGGATGTTTCTTAATGCTGTATAAGAGATACTATGGGGACAAGACCTAGAGATTAAACGCCTTATAGGCCCATGAGCACAATGTGTCCTGTAGTTGGATCTGTGAGTAGAAATATAAACGTGCCTGTGGAGGATCCAATTCCTGGAAAGGTGGTCTAAGCGCCCAGAGCCCTACGTTTGGGAGCCAGGTGCTGCAGGCTAATAGAAAGTGGGCAGAGGGATACGTAGTTCTTCCTATTGATTTAAAAAAAGCGATGCAAGTCATGAGCCAGGCCACGCGGGAGCTGCACGCAGTCTCAGAGGCCGTCTAGGTCAGCCTTCTAATTCGACGGCACAGACTCGAGGGTCAGAGAGGCTACACACTGGCAGCCAGTGATAATCAAAATAGCTGTTCTCCCAGCATCCTGTGAAGCCGTTATGCCTGGACGCCTGTCACACCTGTAACGTGTCCGTGATTGCAAAGTAGCGGTGAGTGGACCACCAGAGCCTCCACTCGCCAGTGGAAACATCTCTTTCTGCGTTTGCCCCAAACCTCCAAAGGCTTCCTCTGAGAGACTCGAACCAGATTCAGACCAGCGCGGAAAGTGAGTAGCTAAGGGTCTTTGCCTGAGCCCATGAGCCTCGAGGGCTGGCTCAGGACCGAGAAAGGGTTTCGCTGCAAGGCCCCGCGTTGCCCTCTCTTAAGGCAGCCTTTCCATGGAGCTTTTCAGACCAGGCCGAGGAGGGCAGCGCATCATTGGACTGAGAACCTGCCCCTGTGCCACGAGGTGCGCACAACCGTTCCTTTGCACTTAAGCAGTAATTTCATTGGGCGTTTTAAAACCATCTAAGGATCATTTATATTTTCAACAAGTAAGCAAAATGTTGCTTTCCAGACTGTAACTTCATTGTTGTTACTCCCATGGAATTTGAGAAAACCTAGAGATCATGCTTGTGGCCCAGATCTCCTTTGGCAACGGGGGTCACAGTCGGACGTGCTGTTTATATTTTAATACAGTCTGATTCTCCTCGTCTTAGTGAAGGCCCTTGGGCACTTGTGGGGAGGGGGGGACAGTGGACATCAGGGGCCCTGAGTTAGCCAAACAGTTTGTCCCTCCTTAGTAGAGGACCTCTCCCATTGCACTGGTGCCCAGACATCCCCCTCTAGTACAGAGAGACATTTGCCAGATTAGACCTGCTGCTCCTAAACTCTTGTACATACTCCTCCGAGGCTGCATGAGGGCCCGGGGGGAAGTTCCACTAGCGTCAGTCAGCTCGAGAGGCCTTGGGAAGTTCTGTGGCCCATGGAGCGGCCTACTGAGGCCCACACAACTGCAGAGCTCCTGATTCTCTTTGCTCCAACTCCTCCGACCTGACTTCGCAGCCCCTGACTGAGAAGCACAGGCCAGGTAGCACTCAACACTGCCGTTGAAAATGCAAACTGAGAGCTCCGGGGAGACAGCAAACTGTGAATTTACAAATGTGGGAAGCACCCCTTGGGGAAAATTTCTAAGATGTATTAATTGGGCAACGGCTAGTTAGCTTTTTGGAAAATGAATCAAAGTCGAATGACTTCCATCGTACATCATAATAAATAAACCTCTCTTTAGCGCACTAATATTAGCCTTTCTTTCTAATTCATGCTTTTTAATAAAAATAAATACATTCGTATTTGCCCCCCCCTTTTTTTTTCTTCGTTCACACCAGGCCAAGATTTCCGATGTACTATAAAATTTGGTTTCAAATGTGTTTTGATTGTACGTGAACTGCCATAAATGCCCTGGTGGAGACATGTTCAGAGCCTCCAGTGACCTCGTCTAACACGAAGCTAGAGTCCTCTACGTACCGCTCTTAGACACCTCCCGTGTCATCTAGTGGGGCGGGGAGTGGGGAGAAAGAAGCTCTCCCTGCCTAGTGTAGCTGAGAGTCAACCCGTGTTGAGATGATTTTGTCTGGTTCCGGTACCCCAGGGGCCCCTTCCAGCCGGTTGCGGTGTATTTCCCTAGTCAGGAGTCCCTTGTGCTCACCCATCCTTTAGATCCTAAAACAACACAGCCTTGCTGTGACAGTGTGGAGGCATTTTCAGAGGCCCTGTGGAGGCTGTTAGTCAGAACAATGTATACTGGCATAAATCCTCAGTAAATATTTATTAAGATCAATGGCTACACACAATGTGCTGATGGTAGCCTTTTGCTCAGACTTAACATTAAGATGAATCGTAATTGATGTGTTGAGGCCCCCTCTCTGCTCTTAAAGCACAAGACAGGTTTTATTTTCCATATGACTTATACATCGTGTTAGTTACCAGACATTGCATCATGACGCTTACACAGTCATTTAACCTATGGCCGGTCTGCAGTGGTTTGGTGACAGTGATGTGACCTACAGAAACGTCTTGGAGAAGGGCCAGGATCAGACTGTGGTGAGTCATCTGACCTCTACTTAGGTGGCCCAGTTGAAGGCGCTAACAGTTAGTTCATAATCACATTCAACGACACTCAGTACGAGCCAGCATTATAAAAAGCAGTGCCTTTCATAGAAGGTTCCTTGGAGGTTGTAGTGGAGAAGGAGGGAACAGAGGACCCACAAGACTAGCAAGAGTTTATAGAAGACAAGACTCTTGCTGGCCAGGCATGAAAGAGTAATTTTCTTTCCCTCATCTATGCTTTCAAAAATTAGTGGTTGCAGGATCTTATCTGGACCTGCATTATCTTAGATATTCTTGAACATTATTTTGAGCACTTGGGGATGCCCTCTTCCCTTACACAGGTGTCCTTCAAAGGAAAGAATAAGATCTGGGGTTTTAATTTATAGCCAGATATAAAGAAAATTTAACTGGAAGGATCTTTTAGGGTAAGAACCTAAACTATTTTCAATAATTAATTGAAAGCAAAGAAAATTATTTTGCTCCCATTTCTGCAACAAAATGGAAGAACTGATATTGTCATAGAGTCTATAGTCCTTAGCACGTAAGCCAAGAACTCTCTGGTAAGTGCTACCCCTCCAGATGAGAATATAATCTAAGGCACTGAATCTGCTCTGCTGCAGTCAAGTTGGTAGGGTCAGAAAGGAAATGTGTCCTCTCTAAAATCTGGGTTAGAGCAGCCATTCTCAGAGTCTAGGTCTGGAATCCCTGGTGATCCATTGTAAGCCTTGTTCACGCATCATGGGTCATTCAAGTTCTAAGAAGACTCCTCTAGGGTATGCAACTTTTAAGTAAATACTACAGACAGAGTAGAAGACCTGACGTCGCTTTATAGGCTTGTCATCAAAATGATTGTAATTTGGCTGTTAATTCCAGGTGTAGCATCCCAGAGAACACCTGCGGCTTTTCTTCTTGGTCGGTAGTGGGTGCATTGGTCTTATTTATGACAGTAGTAGCCCTCCACCCCATCCTACATTGAAAGCTACTACTGTCGAGCAATATCTGCAATTTAAGGTCAAATGCTTTGAAACCTAACCTGTGTCTTGGTCTTTGCCTGAGCTAATGAATCCATTCAGTTCAACCTGGCCAATCATTTTGTTTCCTCACGTTGAGTTCAGTGTTTTTTGTTTTCAAGGTTAAGCTAACAATCACTGTCTTTTCTTTAAACAAACAGGAACCTCAACTACATTTTCATTTTTTTTTAAATTTTTATTTATTTATGATAGTCACAGAGAGAGAGAGAGAGAGGCAGAGACACAGGCAGAGGGAGAAGCAGGCTCCATGCCCCGGGAGCCCGACGTGGGATTCGATCCCAGGTCTCCAGGATCTCGCCCTGGGCCAAAGGCAGGCGCCAAACCGCTGTGCCACCCAGGGATCCCCTACATTTTCATTTTCTTATTTCTTTTCTCTCTCTCTCTCTCTCTCTATTTTTATTTTTATTATTTATTTATTTATTTATTTATTTATTTATTTATTTATTTATTTATTTTTAGCGTTTCATCGTAGGGGGCAAGAATTTTCACAAAGGATATTTCCAGAAACTCGACAGGACCTTTCTGACTCCATCTTTTAAGTCTTGGATTAAGATATTGGATGCCACTTGACCACGTACGGAGCCCTGAGTACCCTGGCTGTGTAAATCTCATCAGATTAGCTATGCGGCCCTGGCAGTCTCTGAAAGAAGGCCTGATCTGTGCTCGGTAATAATCTTTGCTTTTCTCCCAATACTCCTAGGATGCAGGAAAAGGTGTATCTTTGGAGTGTACTATGTGCTTTTCAAAGAGAACAAGTTATAAAGCACTCCTTTTTAAAATCTTTTCTTGGGGATCCCTGGGTGGTGCAGCGGTTTGGCACCTGCCTTTGGCCCAGGGTGCGATCCTGGAGACCCGGGATCGAATCCCACGTCGGGCTCCCGGTGCATGGAACCTGCTTCTCCCTCTGCCTGTGTCTCTGCCTCTCTCTCTCTCTCTCTCTGTGACTATCATAAATATAAATAAATAAATAAATAAATAAATAAATAAATAAATAAATAAATAAAATCTTTTCTTAGGGAGGTTCCTTAATTTTTTTTTTTCCTATTGCACTGATCAACTAATATAAAGTATATATGGATGTTTAGTATATTAAGGAATCAATGAATCTCATAATCCTGTATTAACCCCTTTATGTGTTGATCTTTTTGTTTCCCCTAGGAAATCCTGAACTGTAAAATAAAGAAATGCCATCAGGAATCAAAGACTCTGAAGTTTGGAAGGAGCAGTTGGGAAGGATTATGGGTGCCCGATAACATACAAAACTAAAATTATGAGGTCCTGGTCTCGGAAGGGTGCAATGTCTTTGTCGAATGTGCTATAAAGAGAGAAAAGGATGATCAATTGGGCAATCACTTATTATTCAACATTCACACAGCTGTGTCATTTCCTGTTGGCCAAAGGGTGAGAGCTAAGTCTACACAGCAGCAGTAAATCACATTAGCAGTCAGCATTAATGAGGAAAAACAAGATCAGATTCTGCAACCCAACTGGAATACCCTTACCAAACAGACTACACAGCTTACTGCAATGCCCTTGACAGGGCACTCAGCCCCAATTTTAAGAGGAAATAAAGATAAAGACTGTCTTCCAAGAGAACAAATTCTTCCCAGACAACAAATTCAATCCACCGAGTTTTTTTTATGAACCTTTCCTCAATTCCTCTTAAAAAAAAAAAATGCATCCCATTCTGTTGATGTTACATCAGGCCAGCTGAGTGACTATGACAAAGAAGAGACAACCTCAGGACAGAGTGTATACATCCTGCCCTTGTTTTCATATTGAACTTCAGGTATCTGAAGCTGTTGCATACCCACCATCTTACCAAACTCTTGAAGAGAACACCCATGACTCCTCTCCCTATTTTCTGACACGGTGTCTACGAAGTCATCCTGCATGTTTCCTTGCATCTCTGTCACCCTCCTGCTCCACTGCTGATGCCCAAGAGGGGTCTGGGCTTCCTCCTCACGGGGCACTTGCTCCTTGGAACACGTCTGCTGGAGTCAGAAAAGAGGCAGCAACCATGAATAAACAACTCGGAGCTGCCTCACAATGTCGCACCGCGAGCCGGGGGCTCCATGAACACAGGGGACCTAGAGTCTTGGTGTCTGTGGTGTGTTTCCAAAGAAGAATGTTTGAAAATACAGGGCACGTGATTTTCAAGCAGCCTTATCTTGCAACTTGAAGGAGGCAGATGTCCTCATTCTCTTGTAAGGATGAAACAGGGAAATCACTGGGTCATGTTTGCCAGGGGGCACGCGGCACGTTGGTGTGACCCGGACCGGACCCAGGCCGGCCTACTCGCCAGGCCCGGCACAAACCCTTTCTTTGTGTCCCATGAAAGGTAGTTCCTGTGGGAGGGGTGGCTTCCCTGCAATTAAGAGCAAGGGTTGTTGACCGTAAAGGAAGGAATTCTTAAGCTCACACCTCTCAGGACAATGGAATGCTGACCCCACGTGGGTTATCAGCCAGTGTATTTTGGAATCTTCACTATGTTTTCTCTGCCTTGAATTTAGAGGTTAGGTAGGGAAAGGAGAGCATAATGGGAAAACAAACAGGAAAGGTCAGAAAAAGGAGGACAGTAGGTAATGTATGATCCCTCCATGGGGCTTCACATCCTCCAGATGAATGTTTTGCTTCAGGGGAAAACTTTCACCACAGTCTAAAAGTTAAGCCTTTTCCAGGACTTTAGATTCCATTTAGATCTGAAAATCGCATTGAGGATGAGCAGTTACATCATCGTCTTACAGGTAGTGAAGTGACAGGTGCAGACCTAAACGTGGAGCCATTCATTCATTCATTCATTCGGGTAGTCCTGTCATGTCACCCCCCAGCTTTCTGTCCTCCTATGGCTCCAGTGGGAGCCAGGCCCTGGCTCTACTCCCCACCCACTTATCGTACCATCTTGTTTTTTCTCCCTGGAGCTTGCACAGGCCTTCTTATTTGCGTACTTCCTCCCTTACGGTCTGTCCCTGGTCTGGAGCATGTGCCTGGTGAGAACAGCAAACAGGTCCGGCCTCTTTGCTGTTACACCTACAGCTCCTGGAAGTGTGCCTGGCATATAGCAGGTGTTTACTAAATATTTGTTGAACTAAATCCTAAATTATTTTTTTTTAAGTACTGAATATCTATGACACACTGAGTTCCAGAGATCCGGAGAAGAAGAGGAAAGACCTCTTGCTCTAATGACACTTGGAGACCCGGAACATCCGGCAGGTGGTTTCCTCCTCTATTACGCGGCCGTTAAATTTCACTCAGCAACTGGCAGGTTCCTGGAGACTCAGGTCACCTGGTTTCCAAAAATAGTCCTCCACTGTGATTTCCGATTAGGGCTCTCATGTTGCCTGGGATAGACCTTGTTTACAACTGCTGTTCTGACATAATCATTAGTAGTACCTTTTTTTTTTTTCTCTCAAAAGTACCCAGTTGATATGACAAATTACATGCCTATTCACTGTCAGCCAAACACTAATAATTCATAATTATTGCTAGTTAGGGTGGCTTAACTGCATAGACCATGTCAATACCGTAATACGGAAGTTCACATCCTATCTCTAGAAAAGGGCAACTTTTTAAGTTAAGAATCCGAAAGAAGGGTGGACCTCTTCTCCCCGTACTAATTAAGGAGTCCGCCAATGAGGCTAGTATTTCCCGAGGTATGTTCAATAATTCCAAGACATGTAAATAGGAGTTACAGGCAAAACACAAGGCAACACAGAGATTCTTTATTGTGCCAGAAACTACTCTGGGAAGTTCGCTTGCATGTCCTCATTGTTACTCTTAGGATTCCTGTGTAAGAGATGATGCCATTGAGGCTCCGAGAGGTTGAGGAACTCGTCTAGGGTCACACGGATGCACTTCTTGGTGACCCCCTGGCCCCGGCCATTGCACCCATTGCTTCTCAGACAAATGAGCAAATAATTTGATGAAAGCTTCCTGTGCTTAAGTAGGGAAGGCGGGGTCAAGGACGTTGAGGAGGCTACTTTTCTTAGAACTTTTTTGTGTCTGTAACCTGTCGAAGCACTTCGTGCACCCTCAAGGGGTGACGTGGGCACGGTGTCTCCCTCATTCATTGGGACCCATGTCCCTGTTTGTGAGGAGGACTAAAGTCCTGCAGACAACACTTTGCTGCTTTGGGACCTTGATCGGGGCCAGCTCCCCCTTTCTCTCTGGGTCAGCCCTGCCTGTGTATCAACACTCACCCTCTCCCTGGGTCTGTGGAAGGGTCCTCCTTGAGGGGCTCCGGTTTTGTCAGCTCAGAAGCAGAGACATGACCACCCTCGGGGATCCATGAGGCTTCATGATCATTAGTAGTACTTTTTTTTTTTTTCCTCTCATCTCACCCAATACTTACATCTGTGTTTTTAGCCCCATTTCAGTGCCTTCTCATTCCCCATGCTGAACATTCTGGGGTTTCTTTTTTTCCTTTTTTTTTTTTTTTTAAAGATTTTGTTTATTTATTTGAGAGAGAAAGAGAGAGTAAGAGAGAGCAGAAGCACAGATAGGAGCAGGGGGAGAGGGAGCCTCGGGACTCCCCACCGCCCCCAGCAGGGAGCCAAATGCCAGGCTCTGTCACAGGCCCCCAGAGTCATGATGGGTCACAGACACGCCATGAACCACCTGAGCCACCCAGGCACACCGAACATTCTGGGTTTTCGCCTCACCTTCTCATTTACAAGCCTACAAGTCTCCAACAAGGGTACCTATGAGATTTTTGGCCAATGTCTTTACTACAGTTTAATAGTTGAAACCTTTCCATTGGAAACACGGGAGATCCAGATGGGAAAAGAAGGACCTCTGATAGGGGAGGCAACAGATGCGTGGCCATTTTGCTCTTCCTTTTGTGTGTGTGTGTGTGTGTGTGTGTGTGTGTGTGTGTGTGTCGGAGGACAGCCTGGAAGAGAGGAGGAGAGGGAGCAGGGAGTTGTACCTGTGTTCTCCAGCTGGGCACAGATACCAGTTGTGGTATCTGGGCTCATCTTTGATCCTGGGGGAGGGAAGGCTACGGAGGGAGGACACGGAGGACACGAGGCAGGGCCGCACACCCGCCTACCCAGTCTCCTTCCTGGAACCGGGCAGCCGCTGCCCTGCACCTTTGGATTCCTGGGACAGTGGGGCTGACTGTACAAGACTTTCACACTCAGTTATAAGCATCTTCTGCTTTTCTTTTCCTCTTCTTTTCCTTTCCTTTCTTCTTTTCTTTTTTCCTTTCCTGCTCCCATCTCAGCTGGGCACACCTCAAAACCCTCCTGCCTCCTCCTGAGCGACAGTTTTGGAAGCCCCTGTGCTGCTGTGACCCAGACAGGCCAGTTCCCGCATCCGAAATAGCCTGGCTCTACTATTGTTCCCTGGCCTACATAGGTGATAGAAACCATGCCTTTAAAAAAAAAAAAAAAGAAGAATGCAAGCGCTTAACCCTTCCCAACCCAAGACTGGCTGCTTCCTCCGCGCCTGAGCTGCCTGAACTTGGGTGAGAAGCGCGTTGGCTTTCACCTACCGACCGACGTTCCCGCGGCCTCCGCCAAGCGGCCCGCTCGGGAACCCTAATAAAAGCCGGTCCCCGCCCCCCGGACCCCCCCCCGCCCCCCCTCCCGGGTCCCGCGGCCCGCTCGGCGCGCACCGCCATCCCGCGCGGCCACCCTAGAGGGCGCCCGGGGCGCGCTCTCCGCGGCGAGGGGACCGCCCCGCTCGCGGCCCCGCGGAGGCAGGAGGCGGGTCGCTTCCCGGCTCATTGAGAAAGAGGATTGGAAGGCCCGGCCTATAAAGCGGCGCCGGGCGCGGGAGACAAAGCAGTCGGGCCGAGGTGGACGCGGCGGCGCGCCGAGCCGGCCTGAGACTCGCGGAGGGGAGGGTCGCCTGCGCCCCCCAAGCCCCGCCGCCCCGCCGCCCCGCCGCCCCGCCGCCCCGCCCGCCTCCGATTTCCAGACCGGCTTCCAGAGAGACGGAACTCTCTCCTCTCTCTCTCTCTCTCTTTTTTTTTCCTCCAAAAGAGAAAATTCCTGTTCCAAGAGAAAAGAAGGCAAGATCAATGAAGGAGAGAAGGGCCAGCCAGAAATTGTCCAGTAAATCGATCATGGATCCTAATCAGAACGTGAAGTGCAAGATCGTGGTGGTGGGGGACAGTCAGTGCGGGAAAACGGCGCTGCTGCACGTCTTCGCCAAGGACTGCTTCCCCGAGGTGAGCGCGCCGGGCCCGGCCTGCCCCCCGCCGCGCCCCGGGGCGCCCCCGCCGCGCCCCCCGCCGGGCGGGGACCCGCGAGCCCCCGGGGACGCGTCTGCACCTTCCGCTCCGGCGGCGGACACCTGCCGGCTCCCGTGTGCGCGGGCGGGTGGGGAGGCTCGGCGGCCGCGTCCCCATAGCGCGGAGGCTCGGCGGCCGCGTCCCCAGCCCGCGGAGGGGACTCGGGCCCTTCGGGGTCGCTCCGCCCGTCTGGCTGGCGTGTGCGGCTTTCCCCCCTTTTCTTTTTTCCAGTCGGGGAGCGAGCAGGCGGGTTTCGGAGGGCGCTCTGCGGGTGTCGCGCACCTCCGGTAACCTCTGTGCCCTCTCTCCCTCCTCTGTCCAGAATTACGTCCCCACGGTGTTTGAGAATTACACAGCCAGTTTTGAGATCGACACACAAAGGATAGAGCTGAGCCTGTGGGACACGTCGGGTAAGAGACCGTCGGGCCGCGTGGCGCTCGGGGCGGGTTCCGGGCCCCAGCGCGTGGCTCCCCGCGGCCCCGGGTGACTTCGGGTGACTTCGCCTCCGCCTCGGGTGCCCGCGGTCCCCGCCGGGCGGGGCGGGGTGGGGGGAGGGAGTGGGGCCGAAGGGGAGAGCCAGGTGGCCCGAGGTCGGGGGGCTGCGTGCGCCCCTCCGAGAGCCGACCTGATGACGGCCGCGGGGGCCGCGGGGGCGCCGGGAGGGGGACAAAGTGCCCGGAGCCACGCAGCCCCGCGTGTGGGGAGCGCGTGCGGGGTCAGCAGCGGGGGCGCGAGCGGTCGGGGCGGGGCGCTCGGGACGCCTGCGGCCGGGGACGCGCGGAGGGGCGCAAGGGCAGAGGGTCGCAGCGGCACGGGGTGGAGGGGCGCGGGGTGGAGGGGCCGCAGACGCAGAGGGGCGCAGGGGCGCGGGTCGGAAGGGCGCAGGGTGGAGGGGCCGCAGACGCAGAGGGGCGCAGGGGCGCGAGGTGGAGGGGCGCGGGGTGGAGGGGGCGCAGACGCAGAGGGGCGCAGGGGCATGGGGTGCAGGGGCGCGGGGTGGAGGGGCGCGAGGTGGAGGGCGGAGGAGCGCGGGGTGGAGGGAGCGCAGGGGCGCGGGTCGGAGGGGCGCGGGGGCGCGGGCCCGGGAGTCCGGCAGCCGGCCGGCCGAGCCGCGTGGGTGCGGACGCGCAGATCCCGGCCCCCCCTCCCCCCTCCCGGCCCCCCTGCATCGCCCTCCGCCGGCCTTGACCTTCCTGTCCCACTGAATTCTCGGCGTCGCGGTGAATTATCTTGAGGGGTCCGGGGTTCAAGGCCAGGTCACCGGGTCCCGGGCGTGGGGCGGCCGCGGGGGTGCGGGCGGGAGGCCCCGGCGGCCCCCGGGCTGGTGCCCCGCCCCCCTGCGGCGCGGGGAAGCTGGGGCGGGGGGGGCGGGGGGAATCCCGCTTCCCGGAGGTGTCGCCTCTGCAAGGGGAGGAGCCGCGGGAGGCGGGCGCAGCGGGCGCGGAGCGGCTGCGGGGCTGCGGCGGGAGAGGGGCCCCCGAGGCCGGGGACGCACCTGTGGCCGAGCAGCCGCCCGCAGCCCCCGAGGGTCGTGGGGAGTCGGCTCCATCGTGGCCTCCACGTGGCCGGGGAGGCTGTGCACCCACACAGCGCCAGGCACCCACAGCGCCCACGCGCCCAGGTGCCCAGGCGCCCTTGCTCCTGCGGCTCCTCCCGCCGGGGCCCCTCAGGCCGCCAGCTCCCCGCGGCCTACTCCACCCCCAAGCCTGGAGGGGCCTAATGCAGGATAAGAATCATTCAGGCGTGGGGTCTGTAATTCTGATTCACTGTTTATAAAAAAAAAAAAAAAAAAAGGCAACTTTTTTAGCTCTTAGTACTGGTTACTGGGGATTTCTGTGTGCAAATCGCTGCCTCCCTGAGTCTCCTGTCCCCTTTGGGGGGGGGTCCCTGAGTCTCCTGTCCCCTTTGGGGGGGGGTGCAGAGCTAGACAAAGCGCAGGACCTCCCCCCCCCCAGCTGCATACTCCTTGGCC
Source organism: Nyctereutes procyonoides (assembly GCF_905146905.1). Classification (NCBI taxonomy): domain Eukaryota; kingdom Metazoa; phylum Chordata; class Mammalia; order Carnivora; family Canidae; genus Nyctereutes; species Nyctereutes procyonoides. Next base: position 13,205,834 of record NW_026575136.1, on the reverse strand, counting down.
TTGCACGCGAGAGCAGCCAGTCTTTTTGTTTCCCAGGACCTCGGTGGGCCCAGGGGCCCTGGCGTCCCCTGCTGGGCCTCGCACCACCCAGAGAGCCAGCCGGGCTCTGGGCTCTGAAGGGAGCCCCCGCTTCCTGGCAGATTTGGGAAGGAGCCGCATGTGGGGCGGGAGGGGGGCATGGCTGGGCTCCCAGGAATGCCGGATCATGCCTCCCCTGTGTCCTGCCTCCCCAGTCAGAGGACCACCAATGGAGCGTTTATAGGAGGCGACCAAAGGGCTAAATTGACTTTGTTTTTAGGAGAGAAAAGGCATATTGTTTTTTCAAAGGCTGGATAACAAACAAAATGTGGTCAGTGCTTGGTCGGTGGCCATGCCTCACATGCGCGGGTAAGAGCACTTCAGAGGTTCTCCGTTGCTTCCTCCTTCCTGGAGAGTTTGTAGTCCCCGCACATGTAAGCTCACGCCTTGCATGCAGTAGTCACCCAGGAAAACCTGTTACATGAATAATCATATGCACAGTTTCCAAGGAGATGAGATTCCCTGACATTTATTACCGCTGAATTACCTGTTCACAAAGAATGGCAACTTTATGAACACTGCCTTTCATCGCATTAAAGATAATCACCCGAAACGAAGTCTGTAGTGAAATAATCACTTGTATTTTTATTTAATGAAAACAAAACCTGTGCATGTTTAACTAAAATATAAGGGTTTGAAAAAAAAAAACTGATTAAGAAACCTTACATTGCAGAATTATCCAGTAATGAAATCTTAGCTGAAATTTAGATTTATACAAATGGGAACAAAAAGGCATAAGGGCATTGTTTAGAATCCTATTAGGTTGTTGGTGAGGCGAAATGTTAGGTGATTAAGCTCGGTCATGAAGCATTTCTTAAATTCTCAAAATAGACTGTTTCCACCAAAAATGGTTTATCATCCCTGATAAACATCTAGCAAGAGCCATTGTGTCAGCGGCTCGTCGAGTATTGAACATTTTTCTACTTCACCTCAAGGATTTTTCATCACAAATTTCTGAACAGGATTAGTTCTTGACAAATATTTGACATTTTCTTTGCCCACTGAGACATTTGTTTAGTTCAGGTTGTGAAAATAATTGCAAATGTCCGGTGCCTCTTGATACATTTATTTTTTTCCAGCTTCTATCAGTTTAACTGAACTGGACTGAACATTGGAGCCAAAGCCTCTAAAGTCCTAAACGTCAGATCTTTTTCTGCCTTCTAGAACTTTGTGAAAGTTTATGGTTAGTAGAAAAAAATGAGGTACGCCTAACTTTTTTTAGGTAGGAAGACAGATGGCATCGGCATTGACCTTTTGGGTGGTATTCACATCCTGTCTAGCCTCTTGGCAGAGGGGCAAACATTTAGGAGACAGAAGTAGTTCTCTTGTGGCTTCTTTACTTGGACAGCACCTCGTAAGTGGTCCCCCCCCCCACCGGGGGTCATGCAATCATGCATAGGTGCATAGGCAAAATTGCTAATTTGCATGTAGGAAAGAACATCAAGTGGAAGCCTGGTATGTGGGCCCTCTTTGCACCAAGACAAGAGAACTGATTCCCCACTTTTTGAGGCACAGTATTTATCAGTCCTTCACGCACTCTCTCTCCCTCCGTTCTTTCTGTTCCTAGATGAACAGGGCCTCTCTAGGCCTAGGGGTGCATGGTTGCTTTATAGTCTCTCCTCTAAGACTACTATGGCCCTGCTGGGGCGGGGAGTGGGGAGAAGGAAGCTCTCCCAGCCTAGTGTAGCTGAGAAGCAACCTGTGTTGACCTAATTTTGTTCGGTTCCCATACCCAAGTGCCCCACTCCACCGGGGTGCAGTGTATTTCCCTAGTCAGGAGTCCCTAGTGCTGACCCACCCTTTCGGTCCTCCTCAGGTAGGAAACACTTCCTCCCTCCCACCCTCAAGGCACACACCAATAAAAGCAACCACAAATGGCAATTTGCCACTTGATTTCTTATATAGCTGCTTGGAGTTCTTCCAGCCACCACGCCTCCCCCTCCCCCCCTAAAGTAGACAAAACCAAGTAATGCTATTATCAATCCTCTAAAGGGGAAGGGGATTTTTAAAGGTAGTCTTTGCATGCAGATCTGGCCTATCTGTATTTTAATGAAAAGTATTCCCCTTCTGTTGATAAGATGAGCCTTTTTATTATCAGTTGCAGAAATGCACCCAGTGGTTTTTCAGATGAGCTCAGCGAGTGCCTGCAAAACAGTGAGTGGGTAATGGTGTCAACATTTTGAAGTGACAAGGGAGCCCAAAGTGGTCCTAATACCTTGTGTTTTCAGAACGTGCCACATTCGCCAAGCACAGAAGCAGTTTGAAGCATGAAGCCAAATGCTTCCTGATAACAGAGACTTAGTCACTTAAGGATCACCATATCTTTTTCTAAGTGATTTGCTGATGGTATAATTTCAGCACACGTGAGCAATAATCATTCATGCCAGCTTTTAACCAATGCAAGTTAATGCACATTTTATTTAAGGCCTATTATTAGTTATAAAATACTCCATTCAGCTGCTAGAATTCCCCCACAATAACTATGCTATTGCCTCATGAACACTCTTTTGAATCTTGTCAAGATACAGGCTGCTTTTAGCCCGTGGGTGCTAAAGTTAGCACTTCCTGTGTTTTTAGCATAATTAACAGAGAATGTAGTATTCTTTAAATCGTATACTTAAGAGAGAAAAACCTTAATTACCCGTAAGGACCTGACTTTAAGGACAAACTCCGGTGCAAACACAAGTCGATACATATTGCATTTGTACCTTCCCCATCACATTAGAAGAATGGCCTTCGAGGCAAGCACCCAACTGAAATATTTCTTGACAGACCTAGAAGTGTTTCCAGCTGTGTTAGGGATCAGGATGTAATTAACCCAGAAAAGCGACTTCAAGAAGAGTTCACTGGTCCCTTGTGTGGTGACTTAACATGGAAATTAACCCATCAAGGCAAGACCTATAGAAATGATTCTAAAACCAGTCAACATGTTTCAAGGCCATCTGTGTGCAGGAAGGCTGCCAGAGACCGTCGGAGCAGTGGTCCCTGCCCCCGAAGTTCTCTGTGCCTCGGCCTTGGAACTGTAGTCCTGGCTTAGAGGAGGGTGGGCCCACACATTGGAAAGCCAGATTCACCTCACAGCAAGAGGATCCAGAAACTAGTCAGAGGCCCCAGAGCCAGCCCTCACGCCTGACCCGTGACTCCTCCCATTGAAGCCCACCACAATTCTTCCCATGGCTCCAGAGTTGACTCCATCCTTAAGAAGTCCTTAACAGCCCTCCCACTTGAAAACATGCCTACATTTAATGGCCTTCAGTGACCACAAGATTCTGAAACTTGAAACTTTCTCACTTAAATGAATCTCGTTAGAGAAAGGAAGGGGGGCAAAAATTTACAAAGAGGCCAGGGAAGCAGGAGGACTTAGGATGTGAATATCTGGGGCACAACTGCAGAAAACCAGTTAGATTTTAAGGTGGTAATGATCCCTAGCAGCTGAGTCTCAAAACCGGACTCAACTCCATTTTCACCCTGAAACTCCGTAAGACAGGCAGTGTATGGTGATTTCCAATAAGCAATACATAAAACTACATTTGGAGATTTGTCCACCAAGCATTTAAAAAAAAAAAAAAGAAGGTATAAATTCCCTTTTTCAGTCTCTATTTATCTCTAGACCTTTTAAAAAATCTCATTTAGTCTTTTTTTTTTTTTCCCCAACCTGGTTTCTTGCTAGGTTCTGCTCATTTCAGTGAGGTGTCCAGGTTGGTCATTCAGATGCCACCTGAAATAACCAGATGTTTCCTCGTTAACCCAGTTCTAGCTTGTAGATAGGACACCGAGGACCAATATTTTCTCCAGGTAGCTCATGGTGCCGGGTGGGCTGTGCCAGGTGAATTAGTTGTGCCCTGGCCATTTTGTGATGCCCTTCAAACGTCTTCTCGGTCACTATACATTGGCAACTTGATCCAGAGATACCCGTAATTTCATTGTCGTGGCATGTAAGCTGCCTCAGAAGTTTCATCAGGAGTTGTGCACATTGATCTTGAAAAGTGAGACTGAGGACAGCATGTGGCCGGGTGAATTCACTCCTGGGACTCGCCTCCAAGGCCTCAGATGCTTAAGTAGTAGATAAGACACAGAATCTTCAAACTTTCTCTTATGGAGCGATCATGTAATTTTGAGAATACCTGTCTACTCTTATCCCTAAAGTTCTGTGACCAGTATACCATGGCTCTACTTTAAGCAAAATAGTTTGATTCTTCTATTTTCTAGGTATCTCAATAAGATCAGGGGTTGAAGCTAATGCCCTATTTCAGGCTCAGAAATAGCCATCATTTCTATATCCTAGACTTCCTCTCCAACGATATACCTGCCTGCCCCCAGAAATTGAAGTACTGACTGTATTTTTATAGCAACACAGAAATGCCCTCAAATTTTCATCAATTCTGTTCATAATTCCTATTAATTTAGGAATTAATAACTTAGAAAGAAACCAAGGAAATGGCCTCCCTGGGAATGTTTGTTGCATTTTTATGGGCATGGATCGCGCTTACAGTGCAGGCTGCTTGGGAAAATAGTTCAAGAGTCTTGTACTAAGCCAGACACAGAAGTGCTGCCCAGACTTGATTCACATTCTTGGGATTATTGCTGATTTGAAGCTTTCATGCTCAGTAGCAATGGCATGAGGAAATGGAATCTGGTAATAATTGGGCAGATTCATCCAGGCCCACCTGTTAGCTGCTGGTGGGTACAGATGTTCTCTAGCTGGCCACTAAAAACACTAAAACGTTGATATATTTTCTCTGCCAACATCCTGCCATATTCCTAATTTTATTGCTCTTGGTAGGAACTTCTCGTGGGGGACGGGAAAGGTTTTCAATTTCAGGTTCAAGGAAAGGAAGTTGTGTTTATGAAATAACTCAAGGGGTCTGCAGCTCTCAAGCTCCCATAAAACCTCAGTGTTTGAACTGGTTTTGCAAAAGGTTCCATACAGCTTCCCTGTTGGGCATGAATCTTCTTACATATACATTTAATTATGGACATATATGGTGTGTTCTATCTTCGTGCAAGGATGACTGAAGCAAGAAGCTATGTGTCTGCAGAATTAGTTTCTGGGTGAGGCACTTGGTGACTATTCTCGGGCTGGAAACAGTGCCGTCACCCAGAATTCACGATCTTGAGGACAAAGATGGTCAGACCTGAAGCTTCAAAAGCCTTTCAGAACTCTGCTGACGTTAGCCAAGCTCGAGGAGCTCCGAGGGCCCCAAATGCCCACTTACCTGGTCTATGCAGAGCAAAGCACTTTGAATGTATTGGGCGGGGCGGGGTGTGGACCCATGTTGCATATGTGCTGCAGGTGCTTCTTTACGATAGAGCTTCCTGGGGTCCACCCTTTATGTTCTGATAGGTGAACTAGGCAGGACCTGGGACAGTGCTGTGTGCACAGAGTTGCCTGTAGGGTGACAAAACTGCGGCGTTGGGGACCTCCCAGGGGCCTGGAGCTGTTGCACCTGCCGGGAAGGGGTTGGACCTGACAAGCAGAGCTCAGTCCCTGGGCAGACTGGTTGAGCCCGGGGGCACCCCTGGATGCTGGGTTCTGGTTGTGTGTAAGCAGTGCCCGTCCTGTGGACTACCCAATGATGCTGTACCCTTCCTTGGGCTGTGCTCAAGGAAGGGTACAGCACTTAACCTGGAAGCTTTTCATGTGCATCTTTTTTAAATCTGTAGAATTTAGATTTTTTTTGTTGTTTGGCTTAGTAGAATGTTGGGAGACTTTTTTGGAGGGACACAGGAGGTAGAGGCAGGCACGGTCCCGCTCATCTGCCTACCTGGGCTCCATCCTTCATGTCACAGCTGCTGGCCTGTGTTGCCGTCCCTTCACGGGCACCCCGGGGGGGTTCCCTCTGTGTCCCTGTGGCTGCTGGGGGGCCCACGCTCGGGGATCACGCCCCACCCTCCCATGGGTTCTATGGCCACGGAGGATTCGGGAAGAATTCAGAGTGCTTAAACGCAGGGTGCCTGCTGTCAAGTCAGGATTTGTTTTTTAACTGACGGCCCTGCTTCGCCCTGCTTTTCCTGGTATGATAGTTCTCTATGATTCCATGTCATCTTTTTTTTCGTGACTACAAAATAATAGAGACAGATTTTTCATTCTGAAAAAGTGCTCACCTTAACCCCAGCAAAAAAACAAAATGAACAAGTGGACTTTTCATCTTTAATGACAAATTACTCTTGTAGTTAGTGGTTAGACAAATTATGCTTATAACTAATAAGTGTGGGCATCGGTTTTTATTAGCACCTTTGGACACTTGTTGATCTAAAAGTGCTGGTCGTTAGCAAAAGTAATAAGGCAGGATCAAAGTGTCATTCCTAATTAGGTCTTGTTAAAGCTCTTTAAAATTACCTCTCTACCTTGGAAGTGAGGTGGTTTACTCCTCATGAACCTTTGCATACAGATGTATTTTCTTTTCTTTTTTTTTAAGATTTTATTTATTTATTCATGAGAGATGCAGGCAGAGGGAGAAGCAGGCTCCATGCAGGGAGCCCGATATGGGACTTGATCCTGGGACCCCAGGACCACGCCCTGGGCCAAAGGCAGGTGCTCAACTGCTGAGCCACCCAGGTGTCCCTGTATTTTTATTCAAAATATGAAAGCAAATAAGAACAAAAGCAGAAGCAAACCTCCATAGAATCCGGTTTCAAACAGTTTCGTTTTCAGGTGCCGCCACTGTCTACATTTTGCGGATATGAGTACAGGTACTCCGAGGCACAGGGGGCAGCTCACTTGATAGTAGTAAGTGGGAGTCTCCACCTTTGGCTGAGGACTGAAGACAAAGCCAGACCCTCTCTGGAGCCAAAAGTGGGTGGGGAGGGGAAACCCAGTACCCAGAGGGAGGGAGGAGAATGCTCTGCAGCCACACGGTGACCTAAGTGCTGAAACTACTTCCGGGTTTTACTGGTAGTCCCAGTGCTGATTATTGTTTTAGCACCATGGTAATTCCCCAGATGTCTTGGTTAAACTTTGTATTTGGGAAAGGTGGTCTCCATTGTCGGGGAGCGGGTGGCGGCGGGGAGTCTCATATCCAAGATGAGTGGTGAGCACTGTCAGATCTAAGAGGAGTGGTGAACACTTGGATCCAAGGTCAGTGGTGAACAGGCTCAGGTCCAGGGTGAGTGGTGAGCACTCAGATCTAGGAGGAGTGGTGAGCACTCTCGGATCCAGGATGAGGGGTGAGCACTCTCAGATCCAAGGTCAGTGGTGAGCACGCTCATCGAGTCGTGGGCTGTGTCCTGAAAGCCCCTGGAGATGCCCCTTCTCCGAAGCTCAGGTCTGACTGAGGCTGGGACGCAGCCAGTGCGATAGCTGTCTTCTGTAAGGGAGTGATTTCCGAGAGAGACCTCCGAGGCCCCACTAGGCTCCAGACCCGGGGAGTTGTTGAGAGCTGCGCGGATGGAGGTGGGGTCACGTCAGCTCTTGCCCGCTTGGACGAGCAGAGGAGGTCCTCGTGTACGTGGCTGGTATTCGGATTTCCACTCTATGATCTGGAATTTGCTGACTCCGTGTTTGGTGAGAGACCTGCTAAATGTTGACCAAAGAAGCGGTGTCAGAGTTAGACTTTGGACCCAGCCATGAGGGGGGTTGCAGTGGAACGTCACGAACAAATACCCAAGTAACCTCTATGCCCAGAAGCAGCGCTGAGCCATCTCATTTCTGAGACCCCTTAAAAACGTTTGAATCGGTGAGCTGCTGGCAAATATCCTCTCGGCCTCAGCGTTCTTCGAGGGGCTGAGAAAGCAGCCGCAGCGCCCTGCCGTGTCCACACACCACTTCATTCCAGTGTGCCTTAATATTTAGGGCGATTTGATGTGTTTTGACCCCAAACCCTTAAATCTTTTGGAAAGTGTCTTTGAGTTGCCAGTGTCCCTCACGCCGGAGCCCTGATTCCAGAAGTGTGTCGGGAACTGCTGCAGCACGTGACAACTCCTGGCTTAGATTTCTTCCTGGCTTCTAGGACATTCCCCTCCTTCCCCTTAGACGCAGCCGCCTTGAAGTTGCTGCGTCCATCCTGGAAGCAGCCAGCGAAGAGCCCACGGTGTTCGTAGGGTCCCCTAGTAAACACTGGGGACCAACCAGGATGGGCTGTGAGTAGGGACGACGCACCCCGCGACAGCCACTTCTAGGTCGAGAGCAACCTGCTGAAAAGTGTTGTTTTGATAGTTTAAAGGATTATTTTTAAAGCTTCTTGAGTCTTTCCTCCTGACTTTGACTACGGAGGTTTTGATTTATGGCGACAACATGTCATGCGTTCCTGTTGGAAATGGAAGGCGATGTCAAACTGAACTTGGGTCTGGAAACAAGCTTCAGTAGCTGAGACCTTGTCTCCTGGACTCCCGTCCACAGGCCCGTCAGGGGGTTTCCTGTGCCGGCTGATGAAACGTCCGTGTACAGAAAGTGATTTTCTTAAGGAACAGACGACGCTGGCAAGCTGTGTTTTGTTTCATAGCCGCACCTTTTTATGATAACTGGTGTTTTTAGAGAAATGGAAGAAATCGTTTGAGCTATGAGATGGTCCCTTGGTTGAGTGAGTTGGCTTTAAACGTGGACCCCGGGGGTACCGCAGAGTCCCCCAGGCCCATGACTGCGACAGGGTGGCTCTGCGTGCACTGCGGTTCTCCACGGGCCTGGCCCTTTCCTCCCCACCCGTCCCCTCCCGTTGCCAGAGAGATCTTGAGCTCAGGTCTCTTTCTGAAGACGTAGCTCCAGTGCGGTGCTTGCCACGCTCAGCTTGTCCTTGCAGCTGGGCTGCGGGGCCGTGGTTGCGACCTACCTGTCCCTTCCTCAGTTCCCGTCTCTACCGGGTTCGCCCACTCCCGGGTTGGTGCTGTTGTCATCCTCGTTTTAGAATAGAGTCAGGGGTGCAGAGTCGTGATCCACCTCCCCCGCCGCCCCCCGAACCTCAGTGATGGAGCTGGATTTGCACCCCAGGCCGCCTGACTCCTGATGCGTCTGCTCTGTGTCCCCCAGGGGCCTTCGGGGACTTAGCCAGGCAGATTGCTCCTTAAGGCCCGGACTCCTCCCCTGGATCGTAAGACAGACGTCAGGGGGCTTCATTGTCCTCCACTGGAAATGAGACCCCACCGCTGGGCCTTTCTTTGCTCATGTGCGTCCTTCTCCAGGAATCAGGGGAGGTGGAGACGGGGCCCGTGATAGTCCAGTGGTGACGTTTGACAGAGAAGAATGTTTATCTGAAAACGTGTGTATCTCTGTTCCCTCAGGTTCTCCCTACTACGACAACGTCCGGCCCCTCTCCTATCCCGATTCGGATGCTGTGCTGATTTGCTTTGACGTCAGTCGGCCGGAGACCCTCGACAGCGTCCTGAAAAAGGCAGGTGCTGGGGGGCTGGTGGCTTGGTTCAGGCCTGGCCCATGCGCAGAATAAATGCGCGGGGCTGGGGAGCACCCACGCTCTGCTTGGCACCTCGCCGTGTGTTCTGGGAACCAAAACATTGGAAAAACCCACTCGCACACCGCGACGGGTTTCCAGGCGGCTGTCACGAGGTTCGACGCTGAACCTGTGCAAGATTTTCTTTCCTGTTAAGAAACGACGTAGCCGTTGAAGAGCCTCCGTGGTTGCCCTGCGGGCCGAGGCCTAACGCGAGGGCCCTGCCGGCTCCCAGGCAGGCGGCTCTCCCATCCACCGTCCCCCTCGGGCTCGGGCTCGCGCCGCGGTGGACACCTTTACGTTTGACCTCACTGCGGTACTGAGATGATGCCATCTGTTGTACTGTGATGCCATCTATTAGAGGTGGAGCGGCTCCGGGGAGGGCGCAGGGATGTTTCCAGACCTGAGACTAAGGGAGTTGCGGTGACGAGACGGAGGAGATCCCAGAGCGAAGGAGCCTGGCTGTACACGGGCTGCTAGGGGATGCGTCTAGGGCCTGGGGGTGGCGGAGGGCCGGGCCCAGGCCAGGAGGAGGGCACCTGGTGGCGGGGGCTGGTGTTCCCGGTCCCGGCCCGAGCGCCGTCAGGTTTCAGATGATAGTTGGCGGCTCGTCTTACGTGTCCAGCTTTGGAGGTGGTTTATTCCCCCCGCACCCCGTGTCTTTACCAAACATGACAAACGCCGTTCGCTCGGTTGCATACGAATTTCGCAGGAGATCAAAGGCTCTCTAAGTCTGTCCAGCTGTGAGTCGTGTGGCACCCACGCACGGAAGGCTCCTGTTTGTCGCCCGGGCAGGAGCACCCCTTTCCCGGCCTCCGCGCCTGTAAACAACTGCTCGGCGTGCAGCGGGCGGCCCGAGTCGTTGCCCAGCCGCCGAGCACCGCCCGGGCTGCACTGCCTGTGTGCAGATGAAAGGCACCGCTTATTTACCGGGGGTTCTCCTCCTGTCCATCAGGTCACGCATAATTCGGGATGAAACTCCTTGCTCTTGCTTTATTTTGCTTTTGTCTTCTGAGACCTAATGTAGTGACTTTGGCCTTAGAGATATTAATGGACGTGTCTTGCGTTTGTGTCAAGTTTAAGGCTCAGCATCACCGGTGCTGGGACTTGTCTTGAGGAACTGACTCCGCAAGTCCTTGACTATCCACGCGTTCTGAGTGATATAAAGCAGAATAGTTTTTGGGTTTTTTGTTTTTTTTTTTCCAGTTCATCCTCCAGTCGCTATGTCAGCGCCCTCTAGCAAGTGGTAGATGCTTGTAAATAACTCTGGAGAGAAGGAAAAAAGGAGGCAGTTGGCAGATACCTGAGGCTTTCATGGGAAGTGTGTCCCTTCCCTGGGTCTGCCCCAGGTGCGCCTCTAGATCTGCACATGCCGCCTCCAGTGGTCTGTTAAACGGCTCCTGCAGTTTGTCCCCGTTACCTTGTATTATACACATGGCTTGGTCACCCTCGCCCCTCGGTGAATTCCGCACCTCTGTCTTCACCTTTGTGACTACCACGGTACCCAGTAGAGCACTCGATGCATATTTGAGCACGTGGCCTGGGTGAGCCAGCCTGGTTCCTGATTGCAGCTGTCTGGTGCCCCCTCCCCAGGAACCAGAGCTCTCCTGGGAACATTCTGAAACCTTCACTCCCATCCTTTTTTTCTAATGGTCAACTGGTCTTTCTTAAATTTTATTTTTTATTATTATATTTTTATTATTATTTGTATACATTTTTTGGAGTTCAGTTTGCCCAACAAATATTGTAACACCCAGTGCTCATCCTGTCAGGTGCCCACCCTTCACTCCCATCCTGATGGTCGCCTTGAGCTTGAGGAAATGGAACCACAAGAAGGCAGTTGTCTGCTCTTTAAGAGGAAGTTGGAATTCCCTGCTTAGGCATCTCTGGAGGTTCTAATAATTCTCATCAAGTCTTACAACAAGTAGCCAATTGGACTGAATTGGAATTGAAATAGTAAACAACTTGGGTAATTTAAAGCTGACTTCAGGGCCTCTGTGCTTAGGGCCAGATGCTTTCCCAGGAGCCCAGGAGATGGGCCTTTTTGACCAGGCCGCAGTCCGTGTTGATCCAGTCACCTGAGTGGAGGTTCCTTAAGGGCAGGACAGTCTGTTCATGAACATTGTCTCCAGCCCCAGAAACCTCATCAGCAATTCCAGCTCAGGGGAGCTGTGCAGTCGTCCTCGATGGGCCTTGGAGGTGCATACTCGTGCTTGTGCTTCCTCTGCCTTCCTCCCAGCCTTCCGTGCTGGGAAGTACCAGCTCCGTGAATCTGAGGGCATAGTCCCTTGTTAGAACATATAATCATTCCTCAGGCACTTTCATCTTGCAGAGATACCCCAATAATCAAGGAATTATTGAAGCTGCCTTCTGACAGCAGCACCCTACAACTCTCCTGCAGTAGGGACGGGTCATGAGCCGCACAGAGAGGGAGGATAGATGAGAATACATACAAGTGTTCCCCAGTGAGTCCACTTTAAAAAGTAGTAAAGTTTGGGGGCACCCGGGTGGCTCAGCCCATTGAGTGTGTTTGCCTTTGGCTCAGGTCATGGTCCCAGGGCCCTGGGATACGAGCTCTGCATCGGGCTCACTGCTTAGCCGGGAGCCTGCCTCTCCCTCGACTCACATGCATGCTCTCTCGACTAAATACATAAGATTTTAAAGAGGAAAAGTTAATGTCTACTTAGAAGGTAAATGCAGGTGTGCTTCTTCATCTCAAGGGACACTCCTAAATGTTCCTTTTGTGCCCCATTCCGGGCTTCAGCCCGTGGAGGGCTAGTGACCGACCTACAGATGCCCGCACGTTGTTGACTCTTCATCTCTCTGTCTCTCCCTGTAGTGGAAAGGTGAGATCCAGGAGTTTTGCCCCAACACCAAAATGCTCTTGGTTGGCTGCAAATCTGACCTCCGGACAGATGTCAGCACATTGGTAGAGCTCTCCAATCACAGACAGACCCCGGTGTCCTATGACCAGGTATGTACGCTGTCAGGGTGCAGATACGGTTTTCAGAAGTAGGACATTGGGGTCCCCAGGGAGCTCAGCGGTTTAGCACCTGCTGTTGGCCCAGAGTGTGATCCTGGAGTCCTGGGATCGAGTCCCACATCAGGCTCCTCGCATGGAGCCTGCTTCTCCCTCTGCCTGTGTCTCTGCCTCTCTCTCTCTCTCTCTCTCGGTCTGTATTCTCATGAATAAATAAATAAAATCTAAAAAAAAAAAAAAAGAAGTAGGATATCACTCATGATAAAAAGGAGCCGCTTTTCTAAGGGCTCAACCAATGGTCGGCCTCAGGTTGACGACCCTTGAGTTATGCTGTAGAATGAGCTTGGATTATGTGAGGATCTGTGTGTGAGCATAAACAGGACAAGTTTGGAAAGCATCTTTCAAAATGAGAACAGTTCTGTTGTTCAGTAGGGTCATCACATGACACTTGATGCCTGAGTGTAGACAGAGGCTCATAGTCTACCCCTTGTATGTCTCTGCAATGCTCACTGGGATTAAAGTTAAAAAATCTAAGGGTGCCTGGGGGCCTCAGGGGTTGAGCACCTGCCTAGGGCTCAGGGCGTGACCCTGCGGACCCGGGATTGAGTCCCACATCGGGCTTCTGCATGGAGCCTGCTTCTCCCTCTGCCTGTGTCTGCCTCTCTCTGTGTCTCTCATGAATAAATAAAGTCTTTAAAAAAAATGAAAAAGTAAAAAATCCAAAAGAGAATGTGGTCAAATTGGTAATACTCTTGAGAGGGTTGATCTTACTTTACGCTCAGCAGCACAATAAAATACTTGAGGAGGACGTTGCCAGTAAAGTAGAAGTCTCCATGAAACGGTCTTTTAGAGACTCGTCATTTCCCTGGGCATTTTCCCCAAGTATCTAGAAGGGAAGAGAATTGGCGTCAGATGTTCATTCTCCTAGAACTTAAAACCAGGTTCTAAAGAGACTTCAAGTCGAAGTAGCTACGACTGTCCTTCGTGGTCACCTTCTTGAATACTGTGGTGTTATGTATCTAATTAATAAAAACTTAGTAAGTTAAATAAGTCCTTTTGATGCACACGTGCTCATTACTGTGCACCCTGGTTGCCTGGTCCATGCTGGACCTTCCGTATTGTGTGTTTCCCGAAGTCCCAGGTATCGTAAGAGTGTTGTTCCTCTCCTCAATGCATTTTGGCCACGCCTTTCAAAATTGATTCTAAATTCCATCCCTTGCCCTTCCCCGGTTTTTATAAAGCTTATTGATGAGTCTTTATTGACCAATCTTGAGCCCCATTTACACTCATGAAAAATCAGACTTTCGTACCTCCGGGAAATCCAGCACTGTATTGAATGATGAGAATCGAACACCTTAGGACGGAGTCTTGGCTGCAGATATTAATGAAATAATCCATTGTTATTATAATTTATTAAGAAATCATTAAATTGTTTAAAAGAAGGGGTTTGGGGGCAGTTTTTTCGCAGCAACACTTGGAAAGTACGGTTCACGTGCTAGAAACGTTTCACGATTCATTGTTATTTTGTGGTATTGGGAAGACACTGTTGCATCTTCCCCAAAGACCTGTTGCTGATCGCGACCCATTCTTCTGCTTCTCAGGGGGCAAATATGGCCAAACAGATTGGAGCGGCCACGTACATCGAGTGCTCGGCTCTACAGTCAGAGAACAGCGTCAGAGACATTTTTCACGTTGCCACCTTGGCGTGTGTCAACAAGACAAATAAAAACGTTAAGCGGAACAAATCTCAGCGGGCCACAAAGCGGATCTCACACATGCCCAGTAGACCCGAACTGTCTGCGGTCGCCACGGACTTACGGAAGGACAAAGCCAAGAGCTGCACCGTGATGTGAGTGCCCGCCCCCGGTAGTGCGGGCGCCGAGGGCCGGCTAAGAGAAGCCAACCCGCGAAGCAAAAAGGTGGAATCTGAATGAAGTGCACAGCCCAAGTCCGCATGCCGGCGGCTTAGGAGGTGTTTGAAAAGATGCTCATCTTTTTGGAATCCCGTCCTTAGGTTCGGCACGTAGAGCAGATGGTGAACACGTTGAAGAGTTTGGAGGTGTGACTTGAAAAATATGCCAAAAAAGAGAGATCCCCCCCCCCCCCGGGCTGGAGGTAGAGAAGGAGGAGGACGACGAGGACCTCCACGAAGAAGGATCACGCTCTGAATGGTGCTTGCGTTTTCGTTTTCTTTGTTGCAATCTCTTCATGGATCTCGACTCTTTGATTTGATTTTTAAATGTTTTAATCTCCTTTACAGAAAGTATATATTAATATACCGTCCTCGCCGGGGAACTGGCACTGTGACCTTAGCGTTTAGTTTTCTAGAGGATGTGATCTAATTTCCTCCTAGCTCATCATTAAAATGGAAATTGTATCAGGACCCGTGGGATCTCCAGAGGAAAAGTTCGTGAGGCTCCGAAATCTTGCCTCCCCGAAGATAGCTGAGCAAGATGGTTCTGAGGAAAGGCTTCTGGAGTCTTGCGAGATAATGCGGACCGGCGCTACCAAGACGAAATAGATCAAATAGAGAAAAGGGTGTCCGTTTTTATTCAGTCTGATGGTTCTGTTCATCATTGTGATTGTCATTAAAAAGTGGTAAATTGCTCAGTGTAATATTTTTGTGCGCTGTTTAGAAAAGAAGGTGTGTGATTTCTTTTGCCATCGTTGATGAAGGTGCAGAGTCAGATAAGAGGTGTCTCAGTTTGACGTCAGAAAATGATCCAAGGGAAGGGGGGGAAGTGTAGGTACTATTTTCGCCCGGAGAGATAATGAAGGAATAGCAGCGGAAAGCACACATCTGTGAGTAAAGCTTTGGGATCCCGTTACCAAAAGTACAAAGCAAAAGGCCCGTTATCTTGGGATGAAGCACCAAAGCTTGGCAGCATCTGATGATCTCTTGGTTTATTTCACTTTTTTCAAAGAACATCGGTAAGAGAAGGGACCTTCTTACCTAAGCTTCAGAGAATCCTTAGAGGAAAGGTGTGCCAGCTCAGTCCCGACGCTACGCTAGGGCGTTTCCAGAGAGCGATTGCTAAACCTCACGTACCCGGATTCAGCCAAGGCCCGCGTTCAATACTTGATTGCTGTTGTTACGTGAAATAATCAGCATTTAAAATAGTTTACAGATATTTTTTTGACCAGTTCCTTTTAGAGCTTCTTTCAGAGAAGAAACCAGATCTGACCTGTTTATTGTTGGCGCTTGTTGAAAACGAGCTTTCTTTCCAATGATGAAGCTTCATTTTTGAAGTGTTGAAGCTGTGCTCCCATTAAATTGTGGCAGGAGAGGAGATTAAGGTAATTACAACACTCAGTTCTTTGTCTTACAAGCACTTTGTTTGGTCTCTGCGAGAAAATACCATTCCCATCATTTCCCACGAAATACAGACGTTTTACCGACATACTATGCTTTGATCGAGGCAGCGTTATGCTTTGGGCAGTATTACAAAATAGCTGGCAAGTGCTTTCTGTATTTAAATATTGTAAAGAGAAAATAAGTTATAACTGTTATAAAGCAGAACTTGCGTTGCATTTTTTTAAATGTCGAAGTCACTTTGTATGTTTGTTTGGTCAATGTTTCCGCAGTATTTATTAAAACATACTTTTTTTCCCCTTCGAATAAAAAAGTAACCACGTCTTTGTCTAAATGTGATTTGTCCTTTTATCTGCTTTCTGATGTAGCTGTTTGGTTTTATTCTTTACTATAGAGCTGATGAGAGCATCCGGCCTCAAGTTTTCTGAACTCGTAGGCTTTGGAATTTCCTGATGGCTTGCCCACAGTGCAAGTTCCTCAGGCAAAGGTAAATCCACATAGATGAGAGGTTTTCATCATTTTCAAATCTCAAGAAGAAAATGGAGTGTAGTCAAAGTGATTCGCTCATAGACCAAAAGAGCTACGATCCTAAGATTCAAAAATAGGGAAAGAATCTTAAAATTGTAAGGAAATAGGAAATTCCTGGAGCTCTTTAGTAGTGAGACAGTGTGATGCAGTCCCAGGTCATGGGTTTCATTCTGTGGAGGAGCCTGGTTTGCTTCCCTTCCCATGGTCCCCCACTCCGTCCCCCACCCCCGGCCTCCATCCCTAATCCACCTTGGATTGCGTGTTCTTGTTCACAGAGGCCAGTTGTGTTGATGACTCAGGACCGAGCTATGAACAACAATTACAGGGAAGGAACAACAACAAAAATAAAGCACAAGAAGAAATGGCCTTGTTTATTGTAGCAGCATCTCCAACTAACACAGGAAGACAGTATAAGCTTTTCCAGTGCCCTGAAGGATGCAAGCATGGGATGGTTAGCAGCATGAGTGGCCTGGGTCCTCATAAACCCAGTAGGTTCACGAACGGTCTTTAGCTAAAACCCTTACACAGATGTTCCGCATGAGTGTCCAGGGGTACTCCACAGAGGACTTCAAAACAGCTCTTCTCGCTGCACAGCTAAGTCACTTCCTGTAAAAACTGCATCCTTGTGGATTTAAAAAAAAAATGACTTTAGCAATCTTTGAGGGATAGTTACTTGCTTGAAAAATAATTCTCAGAAGCACAAACCAAGGGGAAAACCAGAGAAGCTGGCACGAATGAACAAAGTTAAAGCGCATTGACATAATAGGATAGCCTTATGAAAAAATTCAGCAAGCACGAGGAATTACCAAAAATGTAACTCATTCTTGTCAGTAAGCAGTAAAGGAAATAAAAGTACTTTCCTAATCCTTGGTGTTGAGTAACTCCTAGGCTTAATACCTAAATCAGGCTTGCAAGAAACTCCTTTCTCAACGAGCACAAGCACAGAAACACACGGCTGAGGTTCTGCTGACCTTGGCAGTATTTTATAGGTTGTACAGTAATGTTTCCCTCTAGCGAATTGTTCTTTTCCAGCAGCTTTAATTTGTTAAACCAAAAAGAAAAAAAAAAGTTTGTCTTCAGCCCTGGGCATGTATGCCTTCCTTTTCTCCTCTGACTTTTTGCTTCTGCAAACATTTATTCTAAGCATTCTGTGCACATTCCTTTCTATTGATTAATGATCATGATTAATGCCTCCTTAAATACTAAAAGGTGATTTTCAAACTTGGAGTAAGACTTTAATTGTGTCTCTCTCACTTCTATTAATCTTTTCCAGGAATAGTTGCCTGGAAGACTCTGGTCTTTTAGAAAATGTGCCTTAAGTGCAAATTTAGAAATAACCCAGGGAATTATTTTTTATTAAAAGGAATTTAAAAAAATCACCTCACTCCCTTAAGATTGCTGAAACTGTGAAAGCTTCATATCCTCTTTTTGATGGATTATTTTGACATAATAAGAGAGCATTCTCTTTTAAATCACCCCAATTTTTGTTTGTCATTCTTTCATTGGCCACATATTTCTGAGTCCTTACCATGTGCCTCGCCACTTTTAGGCCTGGAACATAATCGCAACAAAAAAATCTGTCCCGAGAGTTTACAATCTAATGGAGGGAGACAGTCCCGATGCACAATGTCTGGGTGTGGTTTCCATCAACATTAACTGAGCCGGAAATGCTGGGTCGGTGGGAAACATGACAGCGGGTAGCCAGGTACACCAATGCAATAGCCACCAATGGTCCGTGTTGATGCTGTGGTTTCTGTGCTGCACCAACGATGATGCAGAAGGAATATTCAAGTGATCCTAACAGCTGGAGTCCATTTACGGTGATCGAGGAAGAGCGATGTGAATGCTGGTTGCCAGGCATCATTTTAGTTTCTGTACAATGACTTCGGTTTCTGCGGCTGGTTTTAGGAGTCCAGTAGGGGACAACGTCCTTCCCGTCTGAACCTGAAAGGCCTTCAATCTGTTTCTTATAAAACGTGCTGGGATTGTTAAAGAGTTGTACTCTGTTTCCATGAAGTCTTCACTTGTTGAACATACTAGAAAAGTAAAAAGGAAATAAAGTGTGAAATAAATGGAAAGCACCCCAATTATAAAATGAAATGAGCTCTCGAGAAATTATAGGATTAACTCAGGGGGTATTTCTAATGGCACTTTGGGTGAAGATGCAGAACTCATTACCTAATGTCGAAAATAGGTATTTAGTAGGAAGTAAAGTAAAAAATCTTTTTGAAAGTATTCACTAACAGTGAATTCTAAGACTCTTTGTCTCTGACCCCTTTGGGAACACAGGAAACAAATCCTAATGAACCCCAAAACAAGAAATTTCAGGATTGGCAAAACCAATTTACTCTTTGGGACTTTTTTTTTTTTTCTTTCTTTCAGATTTTGTTTCCTTTGAGGGGAATCATTAGTGCCTTTCTTCCATGAACAGTGAAATGAAATTTTTAAAAGGCATTCCACAATGGAAATGAAAACTAGGTCAGTATATGGTCAGCCCTACCGTCAAAGTAATAGTTAGCACTGATACTGCACAAAGTATGTGCCAGGAGCTGTTCTAATTTATATAATAACTCCTTCCCCATTATAAATAGATTTAGTAGGTTAAGTGCAATCAAGTTCCCCCTCCTTCAGCTAAGGAACCAGGTGTTTTCTTCAGAATCTCATGGAGGACCCGAGATTAGAACTCAGGCAGGGCAGCTGGGCTCTGCAAGCACACACTCTTCACTACAACACTATCTTGTCGTAACACAGACTTCATGGGTATGGAGCGTGTCCCAGGTGCGTGGAAACCGAGCATCATGGCCATGCATCTGAGCCAGAGTACATCCCCCGTGATCTCCCCAGGTCTGCACCGCTACTTGTCCATCCCATGTTGCCAGCTACTTCTTGACGCTGCTCACACTCCCGTTCCCTCTTTCACCTCTGCTGTTACTTCTGTGCATGTTTGCCCTGCTTCTTGGGGGGCAAGAGCATTCCTAGGAGACAGTGAAAGGACCTGTCCTGGTCTGCTGAGGCTCCCATAACAGAATACCACGGCCTGGGTGGCCCGCACAACAGACATTTCGTTGTCACAGTTCTGGAGAATCAAAGTGCAAGATGGAGGTGCCAGCCCTTGGGTTCCTGATGAGATTCTCTTCTTGGATTATAAACGGCCATCTGGTCGCTGTGTGCTCACGTGGCCTTTCTTCCGTGTGTATGGAGAGGGCGTGGAGGGCGGGAGATATCTTCCTCTTTTTTTTTTTAAGATTTTATTTATTTACTCATGAGAGACACAGAGAGAGAGGAAGAGACACAGGCAGAGAGAGAAGCAGGCTCCATGCAGGGAGCCCGATTTGGGACTTGACCCTGGGACTTCATGATCACACCCTGGGCCAAAGGCAGGAGGTAAACCGCTGAGCCACCCAGGGATCCTCTCTTCCTCTTCTTAAAAAGCCACCAGTCCTATTGGATTAGGACCCTACATTTATGACCCCCTTTCACTTTAATTACCTCCTAAAGGCCTCAACTCCAATCCTTATCTTTGGGAGTTAGGGCTTCAACACATGAATTCTGGGGGACACAGTTCAGTCTGTAACAGGACCCACAAATGGCAGACACATAAGCCCTTTCGAAATCCAAGGAAGCCAATTAGAGGAGGAAGCTACTCTTACTCACTTTGGGTCTCCCAAGGGTGCACCCACAGTAAATTACTGTTTAAGAATGTTGAAGAATAGCTAAAACTTATGTTCCTTCGCGGGGGCTGACATAGTTCTAGAGAACAGAGATGGACAGAGAAAACTCAGCTCCATGAAAACAATGCAGTGATTTGCATGGGATCGATCATTCCCAGGGTGAATTAGCTAACTTTAACAGAGCTGAGAGACATGCTGCATGTACCTGTCATCAGGATGGTGTGACGTTCCCTCTTTTCTAAGTGCCATTGTACGCTTCTGGAAAAGAAGTTTGTCATCCTCCTCTTGTTTGTCTGGTTCCCAACCTTCTGAGGCCCTGCCCTTCATCTGCTCACTGTCCAACTGGGCCAAGTGGTCATTTCTAATCATTTGTTCATCTTTCCTCAAGCATTACGTTTTCAAAGAAGGCCAAAGGCAATCAACTAATATGACTTTTATGGTCTTTTTAACATCATCACCGAGTCTGCAAAGGTCTGGACTTTCTTGGTCACTCTGTGCCCAGATTTTCTCCAATCTGTGCATGTGGACTTCCAGGTCTCCTCGTGAGATAGCAGAACCTCCAGGGTGCCTTGAAATGCCTGACTCTTAGCTCTACAAGGAAGAGACAATGTTTTATACTAATGCATACCCATCATTTGCAACAGTAGATAACAGGTTAATTAATTAATTAATTCACAACTTGAACTACCAAATAAAAGGGTGCTCTTTGGGTTGCTAAGGCCTGATTTGAATCATATCTAACAGCCCAGATTAAGCAGAGTTCTTAGGATTGTCTCAGCCCCTGAAAGCTTGCTGGGTCTGGAATTACCCTAATGGGAAGACAAGACTACGCAGGAAATCTCTGTGTACCTGTGGCCCTCTGGAATGTACTCACCCCATATTTATCCCAACCCTGTATTTGTGCCCCTTCTCCACTGCATCCATCTCCACTGCCAGGAAAATATCAACCTATAAGAATGCCACAGATACTCTCATTTCATTTAGCTATAGCACACAGCTAATGCATAATAATAATAATAATATTGCAATATATAATATTATATTATTGAAAATCTTCCCAATTTTCCAGCCTTCATATATAAGCACTCTAGAAGTGGGGTATGTGACAAATTGCTGGGGAAGGGGGATTCCTTCATTCTTTCTGTCCTCCAGAGACAATTGACCACTTGTTAAAACTTCAGGTTTCCTTCAGCTCCAAGCACATGGTTCCTTCTCTCTTCTCTTACTCTTTGTTCATACTTAGCTATATGAATTCCTTTTCTGCTTTTTCTTCTCTGCACATAATATCCGTGAACAGGACTCTTCCTGCAAAACTGTGCCATGAGAAGGAAATAGAAGCAAGGAAACACAAGGTAGTATATAGGCTGAAGGACGACTCCCCATGCATGTGTGCTTCCTAATCCTTATTAACTGTGAACATTACCCTACATGGCAAAAGGGACTTTGCATTCATGATGAAGTTAAAGCTCTTGAGTTGGAGAGAATGTTCTAGATTATCCAAGTGGGCCCCAAGTAATCATAAACCCTTACACAAGGGACACAGGAAGACTCAAGACAGTAACAATGTGATGACAGAGACTTTGCAGGGGGCTGGAGAGAAAGAGAAAGCTAAGCCACTGGCTTTGAACATGGAGGCAGGGGACCAACAGCCAAAGGCTGTAGTTGGCCTCTAAAAGTTGGAAAGGTCACAGAAAGGAATTCTCCCCTAGGGCTTCTAGCAGGAATGCATCTTTGAAGAGCTATTTTAGACTTCTGACCCCAGGAACTATACTGTAATAAATTTGTGTTGTTTTCAGTCACTGTGGTGATTTGTTGAAGTAACCACAGGAAGCCCACACAGGTATGTTAAGCAAAATCCTCCTCTTCCTTCACCCATTACAGTTGGTTCCTTTATGTTATGAGGTAATGGGCTTTGCTCATAGAGTTGCTACCAAAGACCCAAGTCACTCCTTTCACTTAATGTCTACCTGCCATTCCTGGTAAGTATCAGGAATCTTCCCTCCAAAGTTCCTAGACTACAGTCTCACCCCACTGGCCTGTTATGTGGATGGATAGTCTCAACAAACAATCCTTCTACTATCCCTTGAGCTCTTTTTGGGTCTAGAATATTTATAGCCCTAATCCTGGAAGACACGGAGTATTTGAGGGGAAAATTATCAGTGTTCTGGGATCAAACATCTACAAAACTTTTCATTCAATATTTACTGTGGGACTTTGGAAAAATGAAAGGCTTAGTTCCACACTTAATAAAGTAGATGGAATTTGAGCAGGACATATATAGATATTTAAAGTATCATGAGGCTGTGAATGATCTGGGGGAAAATGGACAATCAGAAGAGAAAACGTATTATGGCTGAAAAAGTTTTAGATGTTTTCTTAGAAGTGTAGACATTTTATAGGAGAAAGGGATATCAGAAGTTATCTCTTCAGGATTTTCTTCACCTTTGTTTTTTGAGTTATTTTTCTTTAAAAAAAGAATACCTAATGACAAGATTAACCCCATTTCCTGCCCTACCCCCCCCCCAAAATGCACATATGCATTTATCCGTGTAACTGTAACATTTTACACACAGGAAGTTCACAGGCTTGCTTTGATACCCATAAATCTCTGCTCTCCAGCTAGAAATTCCTCTGTCCAACTTCTCTATTATGCAAACAGGAGAATGGAAGCCCAGTCACTTGGGGACTTGCCAAAAGTTGCGAGAAGTAAGGTAATGGCAGAGACTAAACCTATGCCTTGGAATTTCTGAGTCACTCTTTTCCCAGACCTAGACCAATGAGCAGCCTACTGCTTGAAAAGGCCCAGTCCCTGTGCATCTGCCTCTTGATGGGAATAGAATACATGATTTCTTCTAAATCCCAATGTGGCACTACAGGCAAATGCAACAGAACTTTTCTGACAGTGAAAAGTAATACAACAGAAATTATTATTCGGGTGATGTCTTCTGCTTTTGGGGACCTAGTTGTTGCCATGGTCAACAAATGTCTATGTGTCAGACACTGTGTTCTGTGCTGGGTACAGAGAGAGATAAATCAGCCCCTGCCCTTATCATTATGGATGCCAGTCTAACGGTGAGAAAGACAAATAAAAATAAAGCCAGAATTCAGAGTGATAAGTAACACAGGGAAAGTATGAACAGTTCTCTCCTGTCTCTGTTACTATTATTGTTGTTGATGCATTCTGCTCCTGTCCTGCATTCCAAAGACGGAGTCTTAGAAGAACCAGAAGACAAAGAATAAAATAAAATCAGATCACCAGTGGCAGATATTTTCCCCCTTTGTAATTATTATTGAGAAGGACTGTCTAATTCTGTCAATAAAAAATAAAAAAGTGATGCTTTGTCCTCCAAATGCAAGCTCATAGTTTTCCTGGGGTTAAGAGAGAGAAGGCACAGATGTTCTCCTGATCCCATATACCGAAGCAGGAGGGAATTACTTTTCATAATCAATAGTAAAAGGAGTGACATCTTAGGAAAGACATAAGCACCATAGGGTGAGTGTGTGTTGCTGGAGAAAAGAGGACGCCGATCTATATGGTAAGACCAATTAGCTTCAAGAGCAAAGTAGCAGTAACGGCCGAGCTGTCCTAAAGAATAGAATTCAGCAATTCAGATCCCAAACGAGATTCCTTAACGAGGGACAATATGAGTGGCATCTTTTCTTCTCATACCAAGACATTTTTTAATTTGTGAGACTTTCGTACCGCTTACCCAGGATCTGTTAAACCCACCTTAGGTGGGAGTTAGTCACCCCCTCTGTAGCGTCAGATAAAAGATGGTGGGAAATCCCCTTAATGCTGACTTAATTATAAAGAAATGGGTGTCTGGAGAAAAAAGGAACAGATTGCTTCTATTTTTAAAGAGTCATCTAGATTTATGGAAATAACCTTCCAGCTGCGTAAGTCAGAGTGTTGGCAAAGCATGGTCCTTGAAATGAAGCTGTCAGCCAGGGGAAACCAGAACTTGCCGGGCTTCAGATCATAGCTACTTTTGTCACTCTCCAGTGTCCTGCTGGGGTGAGAAGAAAATATCTTTCTAGAAAGAATGCTGCCGAATTCTTTGGCATCTCTTGATATCACTCAAGAGAAAAAGTGGGTTGGATTTGCAGTTTGCTAATGACACAGAAAAGGTTGAGACGCAGTGGAGGAATGATGATAGCTTGGGGAGAACACAGGCAGGAGAGTAAATGATAAGCTTTTAGACAGAAGACCCCAGATCTCTGCATTTTTTTTGTACGTTGTGACTCTTTTAAATGCTGTCCACAATTAAATGGTGAGTTGTTTTTGGTGATCATTTAAACATGGGTTTAGTCAAATCAAACCACCCTAGATTTATCAGTGGGGCTGTTTCTCATAAAACTGGGGTAGGAGACAGTATCTTTTTAATTCATTTTTATTGCTGTGACTTCTAATTTAACGGAGAGCAAAGGAAGAAGAGAGGATGGAAAAAATACAATACCTGCTACCTTTCCTTGTGAAACAACAGAAACTGGCTGAAAACTGGCTTCCCATCACATGTATGGTCACGGTCTACCATCTTTACGTGGTTTCTAAGGTACGGCCCCTCTGTTCCTTGTTTGCCAGTGGAGACTCACCTCGTACCACATTTTCCCTCTTCCCAGTCACTAGTTTCCTCTCCTCCTATGGTCTGCTCCAGCCTTTGGGAGCTTCTTTAAGTCCTTTTAAATCTGTAACTCTCACAGTCCATGGACCACTAATCCCCCCTGCATAGGTCATTATGTGATCCCAAAGTTTATAGGCAATTACTTATAAGGGAATTATTTCTATAATACTACATATAAGATGTAAGCTTTCTCCCCCTCCCAACTAAAAGAATAAAATATTAATTTATGTTCTTCTACATCTTTTAGTTTACATGAAGATTAGGAAAAAGGCTACTGTTATTAAATTCTCCGTTGCATATGCTATTCCTTCTGACAGAAATACTCTTCTCTCTTCCCATAGTTGGCCTTGGTTATCTGGCAAAGTTGTTCTGGTCCTTCAAATCTGAACTCAGGTAACGCTGATCTACGTACATTCCCGCTGATCTTACAAGTTGGGTTAGATGTTCCTGTTTTCTGGATCTAAGAGACTTCCCACATCACAGGATGTATCACAGCACGAGCACACATATCTGCCTTTTTCATCATTAGAACTGAACGTCGACCTGGTTTCTGGCACACACTAGGCTTTCAATAAATATGTGTTTATTGAGCAATCAGCAAAGATAATGTTCTTCTTTCATTTTCTCTGCCAATACTAGTCCACTCCCACAGAAAGGAAGAAAGCAAACTAGGGCTATGCTCATCTGAAGCCAGGAGGCTGAAACTCATGTGCCAAGAACTTGTGCCAAGTGGAGATGGGGAGGGGGGATGGAAAACCATACAAATAGAGGATGAGACCTAATGAACAACATTTGGGAAAACAGGAAAAGGACATTTTTAATATGACTCCAAGGAAATACATGAAAAAAGTAAGCAATTATGTTTAAGAAAATAAATTCAGTCTTGGAGTGAAGGATAACAATATGGAAGAAAGTCTTTAGGAAACCTGGACCTAACTTTTCATTAAATTTTCAGAGGGACTTAGTCAACGCAAATTGTGACACTAGAATCAGGTCTCCAAAACAAAAGGATTGGAAGGGTCCAGTGTAGACCTCTGATGTCATTATTCAACAATGAGATAAGGGAGTACAGTCAACATTTTTCATTTTTGCTTAGGAAATAAGAAATAGAAGCTAACAGAAAAAACAATTAGTATACAATTTTCTATAAAGAAATTCACCAATGAGAAGCACTAAGCATCAGAAGGACACTGAAGGAAGCACTGAAGTCTTAGAATAGACCTGTGCCTGTCTGGAGGTGAGGTTGATGACACCTTCCCAAAGAAAGATCCCTCTGGCCCTAGCATCACCATTAATGGCACGATGAGCTCATCATATGTACACATCTCAACGTGGTAGGTAAGCATGAAGGCACAGGTTTAAATCCTAACTCTTTCACTTCCCCGTTGCTAGATATATCTGAGACTGAGACATCTTTCTTCTAAGAGATGGAAGGATAATAAGGACAATAATTCCTACAACCTAGGTTTTCTATGAACATCTTATTTCCCCCCCACTCCTTTCCTTCCTTCC
This sequence comes from Nyctereutes procyonoides, assembly GCF_905146905.1. Classification (NCBI taxonomy): domain Eukaryota; kingdom Metazoa; phylum Chordata; class Mammalia; order Carnivora; family Canidae; genus Nyctereutes; species Nyctereutes procyonoides. Next base: position 13,179,750 of record NW_026575136.1, on the reverse strand, counting down.
TTCCTTCTTTCTTTCCTTCCTTCCTTCCTTTCTTCCTTTATTGTGGAAAGAACACTTAACATCAGATCTACCCTCTTAACAAATGTTTAGTGTAGTCTATAGTACTTTGACTATGGTTGCTATAATGCTGTACGGTAGATCTCTAAAGATCGTTCATCTCCTTCTTTTGGATCTCAGCATGCTTAGCATCATCTCAGGAAAGCTCTTCTTACCCCATCTGATGGTGTTACTTTCCTCATCAGACAGTCTCGTAGCATTGTGTGCCCCTCCTTCTTAGCACTATCACAGTTGTAACTTTATATCTATGATTCTTTGATTAATGCATGTCTCTGGTACCTAGTCTGGCACCTGGAACCAAGTAGGTGCTCAAGAAATTTAGATTGATGAATGAATAATTTAAAAATGATTACTTGCCTAAATAAAGATCAAAAATTAATAAAAAAAAGATTAAGAGACCTAAAATGGCACATCCTTAGCCTGGTGCCTTGCCCCTTAAGCAATGCCATACCCTTTGCTAGTAAAATTCCCCATTGTTCTCATGGGAACGTCTCATCAGTACTTTTTCAGTTAATTTCCTTGTTTGCTCGCTTCTTCAGAAATGCACGTGACTTCTTGTAGCTACCAACAAGCTAGTCCTGGAGATATTGGGGAATGTTCAGGAGCTGGAAGACTTCACGGTGCAATTTCTTCTATGTTTGTTTCCCAACAAGTTTTATCTTTGTTTGTCCTCCAATCCTGGCCTTATAATCCCGCCAACCCTGCAGACAAACATGCCTCAAACAAGTCTCTCCGAAACCACAGGGACCACATCCTTAAGTAACAGATAATTACACAGTAGTAGACTTTTTTTCTGGCTCGCTTATCTATAATTTTTTCATCCTCCCTGCTTTTTTCTCACTGTCTCATGGTTCTTGTTCTTTTAACCCAATGTAGCTACTTTGGTTAACATGGATCACCCACCATAGTTTTACTTCTCCTGGTAATATTCTCGCTCCTTAGTATGCTGCTGAAGCCAAATAAAGATCATGGATTCCTTTTTACAAAGTTAAAGAAGTTTTTTAAAAATTTTAAAGAAAAATGGAACCAGATCTTTGAGAATGTAGTTCTTTAAATCTTTTTAAGTTCTCCCCAGATTTGTCCTGTGTGTCGCTGTGATAAAGATCACTATGAATTGTAAGACCCATGAGTCTAGGAATTCCATCCCAGCATCTAACACAGTATCTAGTGTATAATGATTATCCAATAAGTATTTGTTAAATAAACAATAAAAAAACAATTATACACTGAAAACAGGGGTACATCATAGCAATGAAGTACACTGGATAGAATTTAAAATGGACCATTAATGCCGTATTTGAATTAGAATCATCAAATTATATTGTAGTATAGTGTATGTAGTATAGTATTTTTTTTTTTTTAGTATTTTAGAGAGGGAAGGGAATTCTGAATCTCCTCATGTTGACCAAAATAAAGAGTAGCACAGAAAGACAAAAGCGTACACATCTCTTAAGAATATAAGCAATGTATGTAGCAACTTGCAAGGGTTTTAAATTATTATTAAAATTATTAAAGCCTAGAGAGACTACTGATTGACATCTCCCGATGAGTGAGGACTGACCCATATTCTTCATTTCATCCCTCCATGGCATCTTTCATACATGTTCACTAAATATTGGTTTCCTGATTGCTTGAACAAATAATGTACAGGAATTTTCCTGAATTGATTTACCTACTGTTTTCTTTCCTACCTTCTTGATCTTTCTACTTTTATGAGTAGCATGATTTGGTGAAAAACATTAGTTGACATTTCCCCTTTAAGGGAATGATTCCATATGGGCTTGTTATAGTCCCATATGGTTTTGTTATAGCCAAATCTGCCATAGTGTTGATGTTTGCTTGCACATTAACACGAAATACCAATGGAAAAAGTCCTTTTTCTTCTTTTCAGATGTCCAGATCTCTGTATAAAACTAGACAGTGAAATTAGCTCAGATATAATATTTGCCTGAAACTTAGGTTCTTTTCTCTGTATTAAATTGGTAGAACTGTCTCATTTTTTGGTGATTATGAGAATTCTTTTCTGTTAACAATAAATTACTTATTTAAGTTTTCCCTTTACAAAAGAGTTTGACCAAAATAGCATCTAAAACTAATATTCTTAGATTAGGTTTTTTACTAAGTGTCATTCCGTTTTAGGCCTGGTTATGTATCTATATAAGAGACTTTAGATTAACACAGTTCTGAAACTTGATGATAATCAGTTTAAGATTTAAAGGGCCTAAGGACTTTGGAAAAATAAGTTTTGGGCTCTTACTAGATTGCTGCATATGTAGTGGTTGTGATATAGGTGAACTTTTAAGATGTGGAAATCCCAGCCACAGAGCTTATGCCATGGGCAGCTGCTCTCAAAATAAATTAATTGCATATGGAATCCATGAATGTATTCTTGTTTTAGGAAAATAAGACATGGAAAAAAATCCTCTATAACAGCAGCTTCATAAAACACCCATCCTTCCACTCAACCTTACCTCAGCTTTGCTTTTTTCCCCGTTTTACTTTGCTCATTCACTGGTCTTAATATCCATATCCTTCACTTTTTATTACTTTTGTTTACCCATTAAATTTTGGCACTTGGCAGTGAATCAGGAAGCAGATGACAGAACCATTTACAGTTAATGCAAAGGTCCTGTAGAAAATATCCACACAATTATCCCCTAAGCCTTCTTCATCACCATTACCACCACCATCATCATCATGACTTAACTGCTTCTCTAACTTCATCTTCATGCATTCCCGTTAGGTCTCCTTTCTGTTTTCTTTTCCCATAAAGAGCTTTTTTTAAATTTTCCCCTGATATAGAGATTAAATTTAAAATATATTTTTAAAAAAACAGAAGAATAATGGAACTAGATTTAATGGAAGTAAACTCTCTAAATCCAAATTCTTTTGTGAAGCCTTTTAATATAATATTTGTTTATTCATTTATATCTTGCCATATTCCAAGAAGGATTAGAGGTGACTTGTAAGACATATACAAAACAAGATAATAAAATAAATACACAAAAAAATGAAGAAAGAAAAATAATTTGAATCAAGACCTTCAAAAGCTTTAAAATGAACCACAAATTTGGCTTTGATTTTCTTAGGAAATCAAAGAGGGAAACCTTCAAATAGTGATAGACCACAAAGGCCATTTAAAAAAATACAGGTTTAAGTGCAGTCCTACTTTCAGTAGAAAGATTTTGGATAAATACCTCTACAGTTGAGAGAAAAGAAAAGAAAGAAACAGCAACAGTTGAAATTTCCATAGATATTTTAAGATATACAAATTCTCCAAAATCCCTTCTCCCCAAAAAAGAACTTCTAAAATAAACAAAATCGCATTGAACATATAGATTATTTTATCATCTAGTCAACCTTCAGAGAAGACACTATGTATCTGGAACTTGTGCCATTTAAGCCATAGTGTCTGTTCATTAGAATATCTCTGTTTAATTGGGAAGACAGGTGTATACACATCATTCCAGCAGAGTAAGAACATCTAAAGGGATAGATGTGCAGGGTTACCCAGTGTGGTGGATACATGCTGGGTTGTAAAAATTGTAGACAGGGGTTCAAATCTTAGCTCACCCACTTCTCAATTGCTAGATATGCCTGAGACTCTATTCTCTCTTCTAAGATGTGGTTATGATAAAACATATGACAGCCTGCTATGAACATCTTCACTTCTTCTAAATCTTAGCATAATTAACACCATCACAGGAAAGCTCTTCCCAATCCATCCAATAGTGTCACTTTTGCTTTCTGCATCAGACACTCTCTGAGCACCATGCACCCCTCCTCCTTAGCACTTATCACAGCTGTAACCTTATATTTATGTCTGTGATTTTTTTTTTTTATTAATGCGTGTCCCCAGTACCTAGACTGGTACTGGAACCTACCAGAACCTATTGACACTCAACAAATTTAGGTTGACAAATGGATAATTGAAGGAATGAATAGGCATGAATGAAGGTTAAGAGATATAACCTGGTACATACTTAGCTCAGTGTGTGGCCTCTTGAGTGATGCCATATCCTCGGCCAAGAAAATTCTCCCACTGTTACCATGGGAAAACATTATCAGTAGCTCTCCATCTAAGTATCTAGAAATTTACTCACTAAAAACTTTGAAAAGAGTAATGGCTATAATTTAAACTAATCTTTATTCTATTCCATATCTTATAATACTGAAATGATTAAGAGATTCATCTTGCTTCCCATTGGTAAGGGAAGGAATTTAAACTCTTAGTACTAGGGTTAGATAATCGAATCAGAAAAGTCTTTAGGGGTGTCTGTGGAGCTCAGTTGGTTGGTGTCTGACTCTTGATTTGGGCTCAGGTCATGATCTCAGAGTCCTGGGATCAAGCCCTGTGTCGAGCCTCATGTCAGGCTCTGTGTTCAATGGGGAAGTGTGCTTGAGGATTTCTTTCTCTCTCCCTCTGCCTCTGCCCTCATTCACACTCTCTCTCAAAGAAATAAATCTTTAGAAAAAAAAAAAAGGCTTTTAAAGAATTATACCTTAAGTAATATTTAATGTTTACTACTTATTCCAAAATCTCAGTTATGGTAGCGAGGAGAGCATTTTTCTTATAGGTCCTTTAACACAGTAGCATATAAATTAATCTGTTTATTCCCCACGTGTTGAAAAAATGACATGAAGTAGAAAGACCTATCTGGTTAGAGCAGTTGTAATTTCGTGATGACAGAGGAAAAATCCAAGCGCATAAGACAAAAATCTCCTCGTTCTTTGCACTTGTAGGTAATTATCTTTCTAATATCTGGTCTAACCTGTTACCTTAATGAGTACAGGAATTTTGGTTGTTGTTTATTCCTTTATCCTAATACGGTGCCTGGCACAGTATACAGACTCAGTAATTATCTGTTTAATGAAAGAATGTAAAGGAAGGATTGAGTAAATGAAAAAGGATGTAAGGACTCAAGCAATATTCTCTTACATCTTGGAGAGAAAGCTTGTCTGACCAATAATAGAATCTCAATATAGTCCATTTATTTTTTGAAAATCAGCACCTGCAGGGGCACCTGGGTGGCTCAGTTAGGCAGCTGCCTTTGGCTCACATCATGATCCTAGGGTCCTGAGACTGAACCCTGCGTCGGGCTCCCTGCTCAGCTGGGAGCTTGCTTCTCCCTCTCCCTCTCTCTGCCACTCCCCCTTTTTGTGCTCTTTCTCTGTGAAATAAATAAATAAAATCTTTAAGGAAAGAAAAGACAAGAAAAATCAGAACCTTCACTCACTAGTTTGAATTTTGGAAGTTGTTAAATTTTGGTTGTTACCTGGCTTCAATTTCATCCACAGAAAAGACCACCAAGAACACACCTATAGCAAATAAGGTTGGATTTATTTCTCATTGCGAAGAGAGAATCATGAGGTATCTCAACATGAAAGAGTTAGGCATGACCTATTGTAGGATCTGATCTTTGGTGATTTGGGGAAGGATTCAAGGAAGGGAACATTCACAGTGGATTAAGTGCTGTCAACAAATGGCATTAATTCTATAGTTGAGTAGCTTGATGAATTTTAAGTAGAGAAAAAGGAAGAAGAGAGGGACGCTAAAGCTGTCATTGGTAAATGTGCAACAGTGATTCATATTATTTGGACAGAGGGGTGTTTGGTATGTTGTGACAGGGACAACATTCATGTTTTGTTATGTTCAGACGCTATTACAGAGTAGTCTTGTTTTTGCCTTGATCTGTCATGATCCCAGAGTACCCTCATCTGGTGTTGATGTTCTGTGAGATTGTTATGTTTAACAGGAGAACACCAACCTAACTGTGATTGCCCGCCAGCCCCTGGGTGTCAGGGTTTGCTTTTCTCTTTCTCACTGGGAAAGTGACATAAAAACAACAAAACAAAACAAAACCCTGTTACCATCCATTTGATTTAGGACTAATCATATATATATATATATATATATATATATATATATATATATATTAGTTTTCTAGCAAAGACTATTAAACTAAGAAATTAGTCAACAATGGTTGTTTTCACAGGGAAGGAAGAGGGATAAATTTTGAACAAAAAAGGCAGAAAGGAATATTTAGAACAAACTCAGGAAGTTGGGGTGTTTAAAGACACATGAAAAATGAGAAGGAGAATTGATCATAAATTTTACTTACTTTGTGTTTTCAATTGTTGAGTCTGAGTTTTAGAAATAAGATTTTATTTGTTTGTTTTAAAGATCTTATTTATTTATTAATGAGAGACACAGGCAGAGGCAGAGACACAGGCAAAGGGAGAAGCAGGCTTCCTGCGGGGAGCCCGATGTGGGACTTGATCCTGGGACCCTGGGATCACAACCTGAGCCCAAGGCAGACACTCAAGCACTGAGCCACCCAGGTGTCCCAAGATTTTGCTATTTTTTTAAATTATTTATTTACTTGAGAGAGAGAGAGAGAGAGAGAGAGAGAGAACAAGCAGTGGGGAGGAGCAGAGGGAGAGAGAGAAGCAGACTCCCACTGAGCAGGGAGCCTGATTCAGGGCTCAATCTCAGGATCCTGGGATCATGACCTGAGCCAAAGATAGAAGCTTAGTCCATTGAACCACCCAGGTACCCCTAGAAATAAGATTTTGTAAAATAATGATAAGAAGAATATCAGAACCTCTGTGCTTTACTAAATTTACAAAGAAATCAGATTTTTAAAAAATTATGGCACATAGAATTTCTGTTTTTACAAAAGTTATGCAACATCATTGCTAAAGTGTGTATGAAAGTAGTGTAAATGATCACATGGGACTCCATCTTCTACACAAAATGCTCCAATCAATTTGAGATTCATACCTACAATTTATCACTTTTATTTTTAAATAACATTTAAAAAATATTACTTTTCTGTGTGGTTCATATTGTTCTCTCTTTAGGTAAAATCAGGGAAGAATACGAAAATAGCAAAATAGCGCTGAAAACATAACTTTATTCTTCGATTAAAATACTTATGTTTTTATCTAAGTATATTTCAAATCTTTCTTTATGAAAGATCAAGTAACCCAAAGATTATATTTCTATTTATATATATATATATATATATATAATAAATAATCATCCATTATATCCTGTCAGTGATATTAGCCGTTGTTGGCTATTTCCCAGTACCTTTTACAGGCTTTCATCTTCAGAAACTCAATTACTTCCTGTATGGGTAAACTCCGGAACATAAAACCTCTCCCTTCACTGATTTGGAGGCAAAACTTGGAGCAGAGCTTGTGCATGCCTTTTTTGCTAAAGACATGATTATCCTGCAGGTTTTCACACAGGAAAGGTCCTAACTCCTCCAACATCCTCATCAAAGGATATTGCCAGAAAGAGCTCTAAGTACACAACTGGCTTTATTTTAGTCTCTGAAGTTTCTTTCATTCACATGTGTGCCCCACTCCTTTCCACAATTTAATACAGTTTTTAGGGATCCCTGGGTGGCTCAGCGGTTTAGCGCCTGTCTTCCGCCCAGGGCATGGTCCTGGAGACCTGGGATCCAGTCCCACATAAGGCTCCCTGCAGGGAACCTGCTCTTCCCTCTGCCAGTGTCTCTGCCTCTCTGTGTGTGTGTGTCTCTCATGAATAAATGTATAAAATCTTAAAATAATAATAATAATAACAATACAGTCTTTATAATTTTCACTTGCGGGAAAACACACACATGTAATACCCACATTCCAGGTACACTACTGAGGCTGATTCTTTGTAAAGACTCAAGAAGCATGCCATTAAAAATGAAACATGGCTTGGAGAGTTCCCCGAGCTTTCATCTACACAGCCACAACCAAACGGAGGTCTGTTAATTTTCTGATTCATCAAAACTTCTCATTTTGGTTCTCCATATTAGATTAGAATCATTAGACAGTGGGCAAATCTTTGCTTCACTACATGTTCCCTAGGTCTGTCAGGTTTGGCACATACACACTGCTGCTTCCTAAATTTCTTCTGTCATCGACTTGTTTTGGTAGAACACTAAGCATGCCCAGTGTAGAGTTCAGATAACTATCACATAACTTGAATAAAAAGCTACTGTAGAAACAATTTATTTCCCTACTATTTTTTGGACCTGTATAATTCACATTCAATCAATTCTCTGGCTTATTTAAATCGTCCACCCTATTTAAAATACAACCATATTGATAGTACACAATACTAATTTGGTAAAGACTAATTGAAGAGTTCAATAGTTTCTTTGAGAGTAATTTTTAATAATTTCAGGTAACTTAAAATCATAAGTCACTTTACAAATCTGTACCTATGAAAAGGACATGAAATTTAAAAGTTGGACTCAAAAAGTCAAAGGTGGATATGGATACCTTGACAGACGAATTATTATTTATTGAGCTGCTTCATATTTTAATATTGCCCTCAACAGCTTCACATTTTTTATTATGGAATCAATGTCTTTTTGTTGGAACTTCAAACGAGCCAAAAACAGTGTTAGAAATTCCAAAATAAAAACATGAGTAAAAAAACATGGATAATATTAATAGTTGAAGTTAGAGGTCATTTTTCATCTCTTTTCCTTTTCTTTCAACCATTCTGCATAAACTTGTGCATACGGAAGGGGATAGGAGGGGGAAAGCACTTCCAAAAGCAAGTGTAATCTTTGCTTTTTATGATTTCGACTGGGACATGTGGGGCTCATTTGAGCAGTGTTAAACAGAAGGAGGCAGTCAGGTAAGGGTTTGAAACTTGGCCTCAGACTATGTAGAGATGTGTCCTTTCCTCTAATAATACAGTATATGTTTCCTACCAGATACTTCTTCTTTTTTTTAGGATAAAACATCTCCAAATTCTAAATTGCAATGTTGACTTTTATAAACTAGGCTTTGAGTCTCAATCTAAAAAGGCTAGCAAATTTCTCCAAAATTCATTTTAATGAGAACAGTTTTACAGAGTGACCAGAAATGATGGCTCAGAATCACAGCTTATTGGCCCTGTTTATTCCAAGGAGGTCTGAAAATCATTCCCAAACTTCTCATTGCCTTTTTCATGAAGTACCTGGGCAGACAGAGAAGAAACCGAAAACTTGCAACATCAGAAACCAACTGACAACTGACTCATGGCTGAGATCTCATATAATTGACACTAATTATAAAGGAGTCAGATTGAGGGAAAACCTCCTCAGGCTGCAACTTACAGCAATAATGGCAAACAGTTATGTGATATTTACTGGATGTGTGGCGTTGTTCTAAGACTTGACTTGTTCTCATCATCATGTCATCCTCACAACAAACCTGTGAGTTCAGTTACTATTATTTTTTTTTTACTTTTCAGTTGAGAAAAACAGAAGCACTGTGAAGGGATTCACATAAAGCTAGTAGCTGGTGGTGTTGACAGCTGAGCCTAGAACACCTGTATTCTTAGTCATTATAACACATGGCTTCTTGGAATATCACAGTTTCATTTCATGAAAAAGGCGTCACCTGAAAAACAGTAGATGAATCCTTCACAATTGTCTTAATGTACTTGGTTACTTGAACACTTAGACCTATAAGAGTGAAGAGCTGAGTGACCATAGGGCTCCATCCCCACATGATTTCCCAGGGTGCATCATCCCCGCTGTCAGCGTGTATGTAAATAGCATACAACCCAGGAAATAAATGGAAGAAAGCAGAGGGGGGCGGGTCTCAGCTGGGTCAACTGTGACTGCAAAGCTTTCATCTCAGTCCAAAACACTTCAGAGGAAAGACTGGATACTGCAGCAAGACAGGGAAAGCTACTGTGAAAAGAAGAGAATGGTGACAAGAAGATCCAGATAAAGAGCTTGTCTTTGAAAATGGTCTATAGCCTTAGGCAAAAATTTCAGCAAACACTTGGCAACCTAACAAAATAGCAAGGAAAAACATGTCTCCTACAAAGCAAGAATGAAAAGAAGCAATCTAAATGAAGCATCTAAATGAAGCAAAAAAGAAGCTAAGTAAGCAATGCAAGGATACTCTATTTCTACGTATAGGTAGTATATCTATACACACACGCACACACACTAAGTCATATATATATAGTAGAATTAATACCTCAACTGAAGAATTAAAGAACCATTACCACAGATAAAACTAAGAAACTTTCACAAAACAAAGAAGAGGAGAGAGTATGAAGAAAATTAGAGGCAAAAAGGGTTATATTAATAAACAAGAAAACATTCTTGCTAGAAATAAATAGATAATCAAGTAAAATCATTGAGGGTGAATGAAAGAACTACGTAATGGTGTGGGTAAGGTTAAGGGAAGCCAGTAAAGATTGATAAAGCATCTAGAACTAGCAATAATGTAGACCACTTATCATCCCTGGGTCACAAAGACTGAGCGAGCAGCGAGTAATGGAACCTAGAGAAGGCAGTAGCGGAAGCCCTGCAGAAGCCGTGGCTGAGGCACAGCCCAGCCTTGATCCAGCAGGGATGGAGCTAAGGGAATAAATACCAATCTTCTTGCCCTCCTATGCTCTGAACACATCCCTCCCTGGTCATAACCAGAAGGCAGAAGGCCAGGAACACGAGTTATCCAGTCACAAAGGTCAGCCTCCCAGAGCACAGAACATAGTGGAGAAGGATGGAGAATGGATCTGTGGGACAAGTGGAGGATATCCCATCCAGTGACTTATACAGAAGGGGGAGGGCAGAAAACTAGTTGTGTAACTGCGTGGCAAACAAAACAAACAAAACAAAAACAAGAACAAGAACAAAAAAAAATCCACAAATGGAATAGGAAAAACAATAAAAAATATCACAGAAGAAAACTTTCCTTCGGAGGCTGCACACTGAAGGAGACCACCATGCTGTAAGCAATACTAATGAAAAAGACTTCTGCCTCAGTGCATCTTGGCCAAAGTTTAGAGTAAAACCACACAGGGTTCAAGGAAGACAGTTTACTCTCAAATGAAACAAAAAGGGGTCTCAACATGCATAACAGAATGCCAAGGCAACAGCAACAACGCCAATAGTAATAGAATCAAATCTACAAGGTTTCAAAAAGAAACAATTTTAAGTTAAGAATTTCGTCCTCAGTCAACTTGGTTTTTTTTAATGTGTAAAGAAATCAGAAATGCATACTCAAGTATGAATAGGTTCAGAACATATAATGCCTACATATCTTCCTTGAAAAATATTTCTTATATACTATAAGAAAGAAAATAAAATGAGCAGCTGGACAGAGACAATGCTATAAAGTGGTGCTGATTGTCAACATTAAAACATTCTAAACTCAGGCACATAAAGCTATAGGTTTAGCCTCAAAAAAATGCAAATGTCAAAATATTTTTCAAGTATGTGAAGTTGTAAGATAAAGATTAAAACTATAATAACTCTCATATAGATTGCAAATCTAATAACATTATCATAGATTCTGAATCTAAGCTTCTAAAAGTAAAGAGGACAGAGGATAGGAACAATGTGCTGAAATTCTTCCCTCTTACATGGAAATATATTATTCACTCTGACATTAAGAAGTAATAGTAATAATACCATCTCCCTTTAATGAATACTTACTACCTACCAGGAACTGCTCTGAGTAATTTACATGAATTTATTCATTTCACACTTAAAATAACTCCATACGTCAATTCCATTTTTACATTCATTTTACAGATGAAAGCGTTGAAGTTAGATAACCTGCCCAAAGTGAGCCAGCTAGTTTTTGAGTTGGTCTTTGTAATCGCTACTTTATACTTGCTTCATGTGTTCTATAGGAAACTGGTTAAGTAAATCACGAAATATCTAAAAAATAGAATATTTCCCCCCATATGTGATAAGAGCACATTTGTTGATATGCAATAATATCTATTTTCAATTACATGTGACAATATTTACTTTGTATTACAGAGAGGACTTCTGTATTTGGCTTCACAGTACATAAGCATACCTTGGAGATATTGCGGGTTCAGTTCCAGAGCACCGCAATAAAGTCAAATGAATTTTTTTGTTTCCCCGGTGCATGTGAAAATTATGTTTACACTAGACTGAAGTCTATAAATGAGCAATTGCATGACGTCTAAAAAATATACATACTTTAGTTTAAAAATGCTTTATTGTTAAGAAATACTAACCACCACCTGAGCTTTTAGAGAGTCATCATCTTTTTGCTGGTGGGAGGTCTTGGTCTTGATGATGACGGCTTCTGACTGGTCAGGGTGGTGGTTGCTGAAGGCTGAGGTGGCTGTGGCAATTTCTCAGCATAAGAAAACGAAGTTTGCTGCATTAACTGACTCCTCCTTTTGTAAACAATTTCTCTGTAACATGTGACCATTTGGCGTTCACGTATAGCAGAACTTCTTTCAAAATTGGAGTCAAACCTCTCAACTCCTGCCGCTACTTTATCAATTAAGTGTATGTGATATTCTAAATTCATTGCTGCCATTTTAGCAGTCTTCACAATATCTTCATTGGAGTAGATTCCATCTCAAAAACAAAACAAAACAAAAACAAAAACATACACTTTGTTACCCATAAGAAGCAGCCTTACCCATAAGAAGCAACTCCTCATTTTGTTAAGTTTTTCCCATGAGATTGCAGCCATTCAGTTACATCTTTAGGCCCCACTTCTATTTCTGGTGCTTTTGCTGTTTCCATCACATCTGCAGTTATTTTCCTTGACTGAAGTCATAAGCCCCTCAAAGTCATCCTTGAGGTTGGAATCCACTTCTTCCAAACTATTCATGTTGATGTTTTGACCTCTTCCCATGAATTGTAAATGTTCTTAATGGCATCTAGAATGGTGAATTCTTTCCACAAGGTTTTCAATTTACTTTGCCCAGTTCCACCAGAGGAATCACTGTCTATGGTGGCTATGCCTTATAAAATATATTTCTTGAATAATGGGACTTGAAAGTAGAAATTACCCCTTGGCCCACATGCTTCAGAATGAAAGTTGTGCTACCAGTCATGAAAACAACATTAATCTTGTTGCACGTCTCCATTAGAGCTCATGGGTGACTATGCCCCATGAGTAGTGATGTTTTGAAAGGAATCTTTTTTTTTTTTTTCTGAGCAGTAGGTCTCAACAGTGGGCATAAAATATTCAGTAAACCATATTATAAACAGATGTGTGTTGTGCCCAAGATTGCGAATCTGAGAAACCACCAAGGAGCTGACACTGATGAAAGTGCACAAGGGTTTATTTGCAAACTCGAGCTTGGGTCCAAATATACCCGACACAGCGGAGCAGGGACTTGGACCCCGAAGTGGGTTACAGCTGGTTTTTTTATGGGCTGGTCTAGGGGATTTTCAGAAGGGGTGGAGGAATTTCTCAAGTTCTGTTTACATTCTGATATGGGGCTTTCAAGGGCATTGAGCTCTGTTCTCATTCTAATATGGAACTTTCTACCATGGGCATGGGCTCTGTTGTCTTTCTGATATGAGATTCTCTGCCATTCTCTGCTGAGGGCAATTCTGAGCTCTGTTGTCTTTCTGATATGAGATTCCCTGCTGAGGACATTCTGCAGCTTTTCCTGTAAAGTTCAGCTCTTATTCACGGGGCCTAAGATGGCTGTACTTGTGCTAATGCTAAACTTGAGGTGGAATGACCTTGATTTTTCTCGGCCTCCACATTTGCTTTCATACTGTTTTATTCCTCCCTTTATAGAGCACAGGCAAGAGTTAGCATAAGCCTTAAGGACCCTGGGGTTTTCAGAATGGTCAGTGAGCACTGGCTTCAACTTAAACTCATAAGTTGCATTAGCCCCTAACAAGAGTCAGTCTGTCCTTTGAAGCCAGGTATGGACTTCTCTCTAGCTGCAGAGGTCCTAGATGGCATCTTCACCCAACAGAAGGTTTTTCATCTCCCCTGAAAACCTGTTGTTTATTGTGGTCACCTTCATGGATTATCTGAGCCAGATCTTCTGGATCATTTGCTGTAGCTTTTATATCAACAATTGTGGCTCCACCTTGCACCTTCATGTTATGGAGATGGCTGCTTCCTTAAACCTCATGAACCAACCTCTCTGCTAGCTTCAAAATTTCTTCTGTAGCTTCCTCACCTCTCTCAGCTTTCATAGAACTGAAGAGAGCTGGGATCTTGCTCTGGCTTAGACTTTGGCTTAAGGGAATGTGGTGATTGGTTTGATCTTCTACCCAGACCACTCAAATTTTCTCCATATCAGCAATAAGGCTATTTCCCTTTCTTATCATTAGTGTGTTCACTGGGGTAACACTTTTAATTTCCTCCAAGAACTTTTCCTTTGCAGTCACAACTTGGCTAACTGGAGTAAAAGGTCTAGCTTTCAGCCTATCTTGGCTTTCAACATGCCTCTCTCATCTGTAGCTTTTGATTTAAAGTGAGAGACACGTGCAAGATGGCAAAGGAGTAGGAGACCTTAGTTTGGTTTGGTCCCTGGAATTCAGCTAGATAGCTATTACATCATTCTGAACACCTGCAAACTCAACCAGAGATCTAACAAAATAGCTGCAACTCTACAAAGTGAAAAGCGACCACTTTCTGCAAGGTAGAAGGTGCAGGGAAATGAATCCAAGGTGCTACATGGGAAGATAGACCTGGGGGAGGGAGCCTCCAGCAGAAGGTTCCTGGAAAGTGATATAGCAGTGGAGCATAATATCAAAACTTCTGGAAGTCTGCTCCGGTGAGGGACATCCTTGCCTGAAAGGAGCTCAGGTGGCAAAGCAGGGATGGAATCCTAGGTGGCAGAGTGTGGTCTCAGGATCCCAGGAGTCACAGGAAGACCGGGGGTGCCTGAGAGCCACAGAGTTCCAGGCATCAGAGTGAGGAAGCTGGCTACAATCAGCGAGTCCAGGAGGGACTCTCAGCTCGGGGTTGCCATTAAGCGTGAACTGGGGCACAGTCAGTGGGATCACTCTCTGAGTAGGGGCCCAGCAAGCAGCAGAACCAACAAGGCTCTCCTTCCTCCCCCAGGAGGAGCAGGACACACATGTGTGCTGCAGGAGTCTGCAGGTTTAGGGACTCGAAGCAGAGTCTTGTGCTTCCCAGGCTGCTGAGCACAAAGTGCAGCCAGGGACCAGGGAGACAGGACTGCTTCTCTCTGAGGGCACATTGAGGGGTGGTCAACTCTGGGGCCGGAGATTGGGAGGCCACCATTTTCACTCTCATCCTCTAAAGCAAGAGGGAAAGCCTTCAGGGAACAAAAGCCACATAGTATAATCTGGAGCAGATTAGTTAGCCTGGCCCCTGGCAAGGGCAGCTCAATCCTGCCTGGGGCAAGACACCTGAGGATAGGCACAATTAGCTCCTCCTCTAGAAGATCAGCAAAAACAACCAGCTAAGACCAAGTTTACCAATCATACAGAACTGTAAAACTCCAATGCCAGGGGAAAATAATCTATAGAATTCATGGATTTTTCCCCTCATGATTCTTTAGTCTTTCAGTTTCAATTTTTTTCTTTCCTTTTTAAACCATTTTCTTATTTTATTAATGCTTTTTAAACAAATCTTCAATTTCCATTTTTACAGTTACATTCTATCCTTCCATTATATGTAATTTTATTTACATATTATATATCTATTTTTTTCTTTTTTTACAATTTTGGGATGCAGTTTCTTCCAAGAGACCAAAATACACACAGAACCTAATGTGTGGCTCTGTTCTTTTCACCGATCTGATCATAGTCGCTTTTTTCCCCCTTATTCTCCCTTATTTATTTACTTTTTTTTGTTTCTTCTGTTTTGTTAAAATCTTTCTTAAATTTCATCTTTACAGTTACATTCTATTTTGTCAAAGTATGTTTATGTTTTTCTTTCTTTACTTTTGAGTAAAGAGTAAAGTAAAAATTTTGAGATGTAGTTTCTTCTACCAAACTAACCAAAATACACTCAGGATATAGTGTATTGCTCTGCTCTGTTTACCTGTCCATTTATATTCCTTCCTTTTCTTTGTCCTTTAACTTTCATTTTTACAGTTATATTCTATCCTTTCATTTTATTTAATTTTTTTGAATATATGTATATACAAAATATATGTATACATATACATATATATGTATTTCTTTCATTACAATTTTGAGATATAGTTTTCTAAAAAATGGATCAAAATACAGACAGGATCCAGTGTATTGCTGTATTCTGTTCACCTATCTGATTATATTCATTTTTTTTACCTTTTTTTTCAGTTTCAGGTCGCTTCTGATTTGTTTAGTGTATAGTTCTGTGGGTTTGTTTTGTCATTTTAGAATTTTGTTCTCTCATTTGTCTTTTTTCTCTGGACAGAATGATAAGATGGGAAAACTTGCCTCAAAAAAGAACAAGAGTCAGTACTGACTGCCAGGAACTTAATCAATATGGACATAAGTAAGATGTCAGAACTAGAGTTCAAAATAATGATTACAAAGATACTAGCTGGGCTTAAAAACATTGAAAACACTAGAGAATCCCTTTCTGGAGAAATAAAAGCACTAAAGTCTAATCAAGTTGAAATAAGGGGGAATCCCTGGGTGGCTCAGTGGTTTGGCACCTGCCTTTGGCCCAGGGCATGATCCTGGAGTTCCAGGATCAAGTCCCACGTCGGGCTCCCGGCATGGAGCCTGCTTCTCCCTCCTCCTGTGTCTCTGTCTCTCTCTCTCTATGTCTATCATAAATAAATCTTTTAAAAAAATCAAGTTGAAATAAAAAAGGCTTTAATGAGATACAATAAAAAATGGAGGTTCTAAAAGCTAGGAAAAATGAGGCAGAAGAGAGAATTAGTGATATAGAAGGCAAAATAATGGAGAATAAAGAATCTGAGAAAAAGAGAAATAAAGAACTGCTAGATCATGAGAGGGATATTTTGAGAGATAAGTGAAATGAAACAATATTAAAATAATTGGGGGGGATCCCTGGGTGGCGCAGCGGTTTGGTGCCTGCCTTTGGCCCAGGGCGCGATCCTGGCGACCTGGGATCGAGTCCCACGTCGGGCTCCCAATGCATGGAGCCTGCTTCTCCCTCTGCCTGTGTCTCTGCCTCTCTCTCTCTCTCTCGCTGTGACTATCATAAATAAATAAATTAATTAATTAAAAAAAATGATTTAAAAAAATAAAATAATTGGGGGATCCCTGGGTGGCGCAGCGGTTTAGCGCCTGCCTTTGGCCCAGGGTGTGATCTGGAGACTCCGGATCGAATCCCACGTCGGGCTCCCGGTGCATGGAGCCTGCTTCTCCCTCTGCCTGTGTCTCTGCCTCTCTCTCTCTCTTTCTGTGTGTGTGACTATCATAAAATAAATAAAAATTAAAAAAAAAAATAATTGGGATCCCAGAAGAGGAAGAGAGAGATGGGCAGAAAGTATATTGGAGGAAATTGTAGCAGAAAACTTCTCTAATCTGGGGAACAAACAGACATCCAAGTCCAGGAGGCACAGAGAGCCTCCCTCAAAAGCGATCAAAATAGATTAACACCCCAACATATAATAGTGAAACTTGTGAATCTCAGAGACAAAGAGAAAATCCTGGAAGTAGCTCAGGACAAGAGATCTATAACCTATAAGGGTAGAAACATTAGACTGGCTGCTCACCTATCCACACAGACCAGGCCAGCCAGGCATAATATATCCAGGGTGCTAAATAAGAAAAATATGCAACTAAAATACTTTATCCATCTAGGATATTATTCAGAATAGAAGGAGAAATAAAAAGCTTCCAGAACAAACAGAAACTAAAAAAAAAAAAAAAAAAAAAAATGTGATCACCAAACTAGCCCTGCAAAAAATACTAAAAGAGGTCCTTTAAGCAAAGAGAGAGCCCAAAAATAACATGAATCAGAAAGGAACAGAGACAATAAATATACAGAAACAGTGGTTTTACAGGTAATACAATGGCACAAAATTTGTATCTTTCAAAAATTACTCTGAATATAAGTGGGCTAAACCCCCCAGTCTAAAGACTCATGGTACCAGATTGGATAAAAAAGCAAAACCCATCAATGTGCTGTCTGTAAAAGATTCATTTGTGACCTTGGCCCTGTTTTGAGTAAAATGGGAGTAGAAAACCATTTATCATGCTAATGGACATTTAAAGAAAGCTGGAGTGATAATCCTTATATCAGACAAAGTAGCTTTTAAACCAAAGACTGTAAAAAGAGATGAGGAAGGACACTGTATCATAACAAAAGGGTCTATACAACAAGAAGACCTAGTAATTGTAAATATTCATGCTCCTAACTTAGGAGCAGTCAAAATATGTAAGACAATTAATAACAAAATTAAAAAGAAAAACATGTTGATAATAGTACAATAATAGTAGGGAACTTTGACACCCCACTCATTACAATAGAGAGATCATCTAAGCAGAAGATTGACAAAGAAACAAGGGCTTTGAATGATACACTGGAGCGGATGGACTTCACAGATATATTCAGAACATTCCATCCTAAAGCAGCAGAATATACATTCTTCTCGAGTGCACATGGAGCATTCTCCAGAATAGATCACACACTGGGTCACAAATCAGGTCTCAACCAGTACCAAAAAATTGGGATCATTCCCTGCATATTTTTGGATCACAATGCTTTGAAACTGGAGCTCAATCACAAGAAGAAATTGGGAAAGAACTCAAATATGTGAAGGTTAAAGAGCATCCTCCTAAAGAATGAATGGGTCAGTCAGGAAATTAAAGAATTTTTAAAAATTCAATGAAACAAATGAAAATGAAAGCACAACTGTTCAAAACCTTTGGGATGCAGCAAAGGTGATCCTAAGAGGGAAGTAGACAACAGTATAAGCCTTTCTCGGAAACAAGAAAGGTCTAAAATACACAGGCTAAACTTACACTAAAGGAACTGGAGAAAGAACAGCAAATAAAGCCTGAACCCAACAGGAGAAGAGAATTAAAAAAGATTAGAGCAGAAATCAATGAAACAGAAACTGAAAGAACAGTAGAACAGATCCATGAAACTAGGAATTGGTTCTCTGAAAAGAATTAAAAAGATTGATAAACCCCTGGCCAGATTTATCAAAAAGAAAAGAGAAGGGATCCAAATAAATAAAATCATGAATGAAAGAGGAGAGATTACAACCAATACTGAAGAAGTACAAGCAGTTATAAGAACATATTATGAACAACTATATGCCAAAAAAATAGGCAATCTGGAAGAAATGGATGCATCTCTAGAAACGTATAAACTACCAATACTGAAACAGGAAAAAAATATAAAACCTGAACAGACCCATAACCAGCAAGGAAATTGAAGCAGTAATAAAAAAAAATCTCACAGCAAACAAAAGCCCAGGGCTGGATGGCTTCCCAGGGGAATTCTACCAAACATTTAAAGAAGAAATAATACTTATTCTTCTGAAGCTATTTCAAAAAATAGAAATAGTAGAAAAAACTTCCAAACTCTACGGGGTCAGCATTATCTTGATCCCAAAACCTGATAAAGACCCCACCAAAAAGGAGAATTATAGACCAGTACACCTGATGAACCTAGATGTAAAATTCTCATGGAAATACTAGCCAATAGGATCCAACAGTTCATTAAAAACATTATTCACCATGACCAAGTGGGATTTATTCCTGGACTGCTAGGGTGGTTCAACGTCCTCAAATCAATCAATGTGATACACTACATTAGCAAAAGAAAGGACAAGAACCATATAACCCTCTTAATAAATGCAGAAAAAGTATTTTCAAAGTACAACATCCTTTCTGGTTTAAAACTTTTCACAATGCAGGGATAGAGGGAACATACCTCAATATCATAAAAGCGATCTATGAAAAACCCACAGCAAATATCATCCTCAATGGGGAAAAACTGATAGCTTTTTCTCTAAGGTCAGGGATGTCCACTCTCATCACTGCTGTTCAACATAGTACTAGAAGTCCTAGCCTCAGCAATCAGAAAACAAAAAGGAATAAAAGACATCCAAATCAGCAAAGAAGAAGTCAAACTCATTCTTCACAGGTGACATGATACTCTAAAAAAGACTGCACCCCCAAATTGCTAGAACTCATACAGGAATTCAGCAGTGTGGCAGGATATGAAATCAATGCACAGAAATCAGTTGCATTTCTGTACACTAACAATGAGACAGAATAAAGACATATTAAGGAGTTGATCCCATTTACAATTGCACAAAAAAGCATAAGATATCTAGGAATAAACCTAACCAGTAAGGAAAAGGAAACTGTACTCAAAAAACTATAGAATACTCATGAAAGAAATTGAGGAAGAACTTATCAAACTCAACACCCAAAGAACAAATAATCCAATCACGAAATGGGTAGAAGACATGAACAGGCATTTCTCCAAAGAAGACATATAAATGGCCAACAGACACATGAAAAAATGCTAAACATCACTTGGCATCATGAAAATACAAATCAAAGCCACAAGGAGATACCGTCTCACACTGGTTAGAATGACTAAAATGAACGAATTAGAGACTGACAGATATTGGTAAGGATTCAGAGAAAGGGGGACCCCCTTGCACTGTTGGTGGGAACACAAGCTGGTGCAGCCACTCTGGAAAACAGTGTGGAGCTTCGTCGAAGATTTGAAAATAGAGCTACCCTAGGACCCAGCGATTGCACTTATGAGAATTTACTCCAAAGATAAAAATGTAGTGATCCAAAGGGGCACCTTCACCTTAATGTTTCTAGCAGCAATGTCCACCATAGCCAAATTATGGAAAGAGCCCAGATGAACGTCAACAGGTGAGTGGATAGAGATGATGTGGTACGTAGATATACAAAATGGAATATTACTCAGTCATCAAAAAATGAAATCTTGCCATTTGCAGAGACATAGATGAAACTAGAGGATATTAATGCTAAATGAAATAGTCAATCAGAGAAGGACAATTATCATATAAACTCACTCATATGCGAAATTTAAGAAACAAACCAGAGGATCATAGGGGAAGGGAGGAAAAAATAAAAAAGACAAAAATCAGAGACAGAACCAAACTGTAAGAGACTTTTAATCATAGGAAACAAATTGGGGGTTGCAGGAGGGGAGAGGTATTAGGGGATGGACATTACGGAGAACACATGATGTCATGAGCACTGGGTGTTATACAAGACTGATGAGTCACTGCCCTCTACCTCTGAAACCAATAATAATGTATCATATGTTAATTAATTGAATTTAAGTAATAAAAATAAAAATCCATTGATCATTTAAAAAAAAATAAAAAGAGAGACATGTGACTCTTCTTTTCACTTGAACAGTGGAAGGGGCCATTGTGGACCATTATTAATTGGCCTCATTTCAATACTGTTGTGTCTCAGGGTATAGGGAGGCCCAAGGAGAGGGAGAGAGATGGCACCGCCCTTCAGTGGAGCACTCAGAATACACACATTTATCAATTAAGTTCACTGTCTTTTATGGGCAAGGTTCCAGGGGGGCCCCAAGCAATTACAATGGTACATCGAAAATCATTTGTCACAGATCACCATTCCAAACACAAGAATAACGAAAAATTCTGAAATATTGTGAGAATTACCAAAATGTGACACAAAGACACAAAGTCAGCAAATGCTGTTGGAAAAATGACACCGATAGACTTGCTTGACCCAGGGTTACCACAATGTGTAAAAAAAAGCAGTCTCTGCAGGGTGGAATAAAGGAAAGCTCGATAAAACCAGGTATGCCCGCCTACCTCAAAGTTGTCTAACGTGTCAGATGATCACACTAGGTTAAGCCATGTCTCCATCTAGGAGGCGTTCAGTAGCAGAGCCAATGAATTTCCTCTTTTAAGTCAGATGGGATTAAGTATCCTGTCATTTGTGACTGAAGGAGTAGTCAGAATTATTATTTTTTTTTTGTAAAGATTTTATTTATTTATTCAGGAGAGGGAGAGAGAGGCAGAGACACAGGCAGAGGGAGAAGCAGGCTCCACCCAAGGAGCCTGACGTGGGACTCAATCCCGGGTCTCCAAGATCATGACCTGGGCTAAAGGCGGCTCTAAACCACTAGGCCACTGGGGCTGCTCAGGATTCATATTTTTTAAGGAAAATGAGTTTCCAAACTACATGATATCATTTCAAAAACCAATGCATGTTTACATATATACATAGTGACTAAAGTCAATGGTTGCTGTTCATCACTGTTAATAGTCAAATTTGGACAGTAGGATTTGGACAGCGGACAGTGTCACATTTTGGTAATTCTCATAATTAAAATCTTGTATTTCTAGAGTGTCCTTCAACAAACATGTTTGTATTGTGCAATGAAGGAAAAATAAATCTGCGTTCTTGAAACAATAGGAAGATAACTACCCTTAGATACTAGTTCTCTCAAACAAGTTTTTGATACGACTTGTATTTCAGGCAATTTGAGGACGTTTTCTCTCATGAAAGAACAAACATTTTACTGAATGAATGCACATAAGCATTTATGAATAAAGGAATGAGATCTGAAGGCATCTGGTTGGATGATGACCTATTTCCTTACAGAGATGCGTAGAAGGAGAACCTACAATTAAGACCAGGCTTTCTCTTAAGATGCAAGTCATACCAGTTTTAGCACATGAATGAAAGCTAATCTCTTCACATTGTCTAATAGAGAGTCACAGCTTATTTTGTCAGGAAAAATTATTTAGACCCATCCTCGCCAATCAGCCACAACTGCCTTAGGAAAAAATGTATGGATGCTTCCATTTCATGTCTAGATGAACCAACCAAAGGTCACTTGGCCAACTACGTTCACAAGAACGCGAGAGGGACTTTTGCTTTTCTTTGTTCTTAGAAAATATTTACTGTTTCTATATTTCACGGTACTTTCCAATATCAAAAATCAAACATGTTAGAAATAGCGATCATTGTACATATGTGCCAAGTGCTTTATATACATTATTTCAACCCTTAAAATTAGATTTCAGAAGGGGAAACTCAAAGAAAGTCTGATGGGGGGGGGGGGGGCTAGAGGATTCAGAGGTTGAGCATCTGCCTTCGGCCCAGGTCATGACCTCGGGGTCCAGGGATCGAGTCCTCCATCGGGCTCCCCACAGGGAGCCTGCTTCTCCCTCTGCCTGTGTCTCTGCCTCTCTCTCTGGGCCTCTCATGAACAAATACATAAAATCTTTTAAAAAACAACAAACAAACAAAAACCGAGAAAGTCCGATGGGGAGGCTCCAAGAAGAGAAACGCCTTGTGCAGTTATTTAGTTAGTGTGTCATGAACTTGGTACTTGAACTCAGGCCTGCTTGGTTGCCACGCCGTCCCAGGCCTGCACTATCCTGCCTCTTCTCGGGCCATGTGAGTTTTGCTCCGCATTTAAAAAATGCAGAGAGAATGAGAAGTGAACAAGGAAGCTCCCGGACTGATTTTTGCAGTTACTCCCTCGGAAGCAGGTAGAGCTCGGACTCCCCTGCCCCCCGCAGGGCCCACGGGGCCAACTGCAGCTCAGGATTCTCGGCCCTGGGGAGGCAAAGGTCTGCTGTTCTGGGGCTGAGATCAGGCTGATTGCCTGAGTCTCGCATCGTCCTCTCCAGGCCACTGCAAAAAGTCAGAGGAACCAGTGGAGATGCTGACACAGAACTATGCTGAAGTAGCAGGAATGGTCATAATTTTTGTTCTATAAATAGTAAAATGAGAGAATGCTGATTTATAATTAGATCTTAGATTTCCAATTATATGCTAGAAAATAGGGTATTTCCTCTCTCATATCAAGGTAATCTTATTTCCTCTCGTCTTAAATTATGTTTAAATGCTACAAGGGTATAGTTAAACTTACCCTAAGTTAATTTTCTGTAATTGTAGATTGCTTCTGGCATATACAAAATAAATACTAAAATCTCTAAGTAAACCAATAAATGTTGGAGTCACACTACACTCTCCATCGGGGCAAAGTAGTTATTTTAGAATGATGAGGGAGGCATGGTCATGGACATTTTTTATTTACAAAAGGTGGACCAAGAAGAAATGGGTTCGAGCACCCATTCCCAACTGTGGGATTTTAGGACAATGCCATACCGTAATTGAAGTCGGGAAGGAGAGCCTGGAATCTAGAATAATTGCCTCTATTTATTTAACAAGCAAACCCAAAGCAGTAAGACTACACCAGAGGCTAAAGGGTTAGATAATATTGTGTTTTTTTTGGTTTTGTTTTTGTTTTTAAAAAAAGCTCTTGCCTCCCCTGTAAAGGGATAATGTCGTTCGGATGCTGGACTGAGTATGTTTCCTTTCTGAAGAGTCAAGTTTCTCTTTCCAGATGGTTTCTCCTCCCTTAACTCAAAAACCAAAAAGGAAAAAAAAAAAAAAAAAAAAAAAAAACCTTTATGGCTATTGGTTTTGATTAATGGAGACTGTCCTGGGAAACCCTTTTCCGTTTCCTGAGAAGAGCACAGACCACTGGGATAGTGAAAAAGTTTAGCTGTAAAACCTTCATCTATCATTAACCGAGTGGATGTAAAAGGACCGGTCTCTGAGTTTTCCCCTTGGTTTGAGAGGATTGAACCTCAAGGGTAGCATCTTAGTTTTAAGGACTAAGATTTAATTTTGCCCCCATTCTGAGTCTAGAATACAATGGCTGGTGAAGAGGGAGCTTAGGACTCAAGGCGGTGTTTGGATTCAAGAATATAATTCATGATCCCAGAGTCAGGCTGGGTCCTGGGGGATGGCCTGGGGGATGCTCCAGGGGCTGAGCAGAGGCCACTGCAGGGGAGCGCATCTCTGCAAGCTGCTGGGCCTCCCCGTGCCCCGCTGGCAGCTGCCAGCAAGCGGGACCAGGGGAAACTGAGGGAGACGGGCCAACGGAAGGGCCCTCGGGGGCCCCCTCTGCCACCACTGGCTGGAAAGAAGCTGGTCACATTGCCGGGAGGGCTATGCATTTCCTTCCCTCCCTCCTTCCAGGTTCTGAAGGGCTGTGTCTTTCCCCAGGATGTTTCCCTGGAACATTCATTTACAGAATCAAAGAAGCTCCCCCGGGGCATTCTGCTATCTTGCCAGGCCTGACCCACAATAGGGCTGGAAAATGCAGGCAGCTTCGTAGATGACAAATCTGTCCTTCGTCACTAGCCCTTCTTGGCGTTCTTCTTGGGCAAAACGACTCTAAGAACCAGGAGATTGGGTTCTCTCACTGATGCTTCTTCCCTGGTAGGTGTATTACATCCCCTCTGGTTGTGTGAAAATGGTAGTAATGGTTTCTATACTCTCCTTGGTGGATCTACTTTGTTTTTCTATTTTTTATTTTTTTGGTGGATCTAGTTTGTAATTCATGGTATTTGTCTTGAACAATCGATCCATTTGTTCGTTTAACCCATATTCGCCTATTCAGGCAATTCACTCATTCATGCAATTCATTCATTCATGCATTCATTATTTGACTTATTATCTACTTATCAACTTCATGCCAGGCTTTGTGTTAGATGATGGAGCTTTTGGATGGAACAAAACAGACTTGGCCTCTGTCCTCATGATGTTAACAGAGTAGTGGAGCAGACACTAAGTGAAAAAATTGGCCATGTCATGTCAGAAAAACCACAGAGGGTTTTACAACATGATAGCAATCGAGGTAGGAGGGGAATCTGCAGAAGAGACACTGCAGGTGACACGGCTAGGGTTTGCAGCAAGAGCTGCAAAGAGATCAAGAGATCAAGAGATCTGCACATGTCTTCTCTGGGAAGACCAACTGGAGAAAACAATGGGCACTGCACTGCAGGCGGGAGACGAAATCATAGGTTGTTGCTCAATGCAGGGGAGAAATGATAGTTCACCCAATGGCACAAGAAGGACTTTTGGAAGTAACTGATGACGTTCGCCTCGTCTCATTTCATCAGCATGAAATAACATCAAATATGATATTTTTTATTTGAAGGGATGGCACATTCTTTTATTTCAAAAGAATGGAAATTTCTGCTTAATCTTTAAAAACAAAATAATACAGAGGAGGCAGGAGAGTAAAAAATAAATGAAAAAGAGATAATATCCCTTTCACCCACAAAGGCTTTCCTTACCAGTCTCCTGTTAGCATCGAGGGTTAGTTATCCTTCCTCACCTATTTCTGTGTGTGTGTGTGTGTGTGTGTGTGTGTGCATGAACATGTGTATGTGTTGATATAATCACATATATTACACTAAAGGAAATAATACTATTCATATTATCAGAAAATAATTTTAATAATTAAAAAATTAATTAAAAATTAATATAGATGTCTTTCCTTATTAGCACACATAGATAAACCTTATTTTTAATGCCTGAATAATATTGTGTAAAATAGAAATGAAAGAACAATCGTATTTTAATAATTTCACATTATTTCTATTGGTTTTCTTCATAATTTTGGTGTTTTTACTCTTAGTTTTTTTTAATTCACCCCCAAATTATCTTTGTATATTATTTGAAGTGAAATTTATATACTTACTTATAATTTATTTTCCCTCCAAAGCATTCTGTTTTCCCAACCTTATTTATTGAATACTTCATCTTTTCCTTACCGTCATTGTATACAAATCCTCTCAGAAACATTAATGTCTTTTTGGAATCTGCTTTCTATTCCACTGATGTATTTATCTATTATTATGGCTGTACCACTCTCTTATTAAAGTTGTATAGTACTTTGACATTTTATAAAAGCAAGGGAACTCAAAAGTGGTGGTTAAGATTGTAATCACTGGAGCCAGGCCAAATATGACTCCAAACTCTGGAGCGTAGTGATGTATTTCCTATTAGTGCTGTTTGTGACGGATCTGTCTTACCCCAGGATGGTACAATCAGCAATATACTGCAGTTCAGATTATGCTTAAAAATTAATTTGGTGTTACTCTCAGTGAGAGATGTAGGGTCAACTATTTTTCAGAAAAAAAATATTGGAATTCTTTAAAACACCATTCTTTTAAAAATTACCTATTTTCTTACAAATAATTGACTTGGACACAATCATGACTTTAATAAACAAAGATGTCTCAGATAACTTGGTGACTGTCCATGTTCACTGTGGAATAGCTCTACTTGCTCAAGTCCTTGGGTATGAAATGCAAATATCTTGAGTCATGTTTTATAGCTAGCAAGTAGCACAGCTATGGGCAGCTCTAGAAGATAGGAAGGAGGCGTAAGAAGAAAGCATAATTTTTGAGTCCTATAAGAATAATAATATCTACTATAGCCCAAAGTTGCCAGACAGGGAATGGATTAGAGAAAGTAGAGTCCACCTAAAAAAATTATTGCTGGCCTTGTGGATACTCTGCATCAGTCACTTGGACAAACACCATGAGCAAAACCTCTTGAATAAATTGAAAAAAAGAAACCATTTACAAATATTAATATTGTGTTGCTGGAAATATGTTAGAAGGCGAAATATGGCAAACCTTGAAGCACTGGCCCTGATTCCGCAAAGGAGGTCTGATTGAGGGGCTGTGCGTGCAGGATGGGAGGTGGTGGCAGAGGGGGTTGGATACCTGGAGTTGTAATTTGAACTGGTAAGAGAAGATTGTTGACATCAAATAAGCAAAGAGCTAAATCTAGTTACTGTTTTGGAACAACATGAACCGAGAAGCCCAAGACAAGGACTTTTGAGAGTAAAGCACTGAAATCATGAAATGGTCCTAGTAGTTCAGCAATATACTATTTAACAAGCAAAATCTCCAATTATACTTAAAATAGTAGGCACCCACTAACATGATGTATTGAACACTGGATCTTTTTAAATAATACCTAGAGCCAAGTTAATTTACATAGCTGGATGCAAAAGAAACTTTTATAGGCTCATCCACAGACATCCACTCCCCTCCTCTCTCTCCCTCCCTCTCTCTCTTTCTCCTCTTTTTTTTAAAATACATATACACCATTGAGAAATTGCTGTCAATTGTGACAGTGTTAACTAAGGAAATAAGGAGGCAAGGACCTGGTTAGTCTCCCTTCCTCCTTTGCTTTGGTAACATAGCCAGACCTATTAAAATCTTCCTCTGCCAAGTTTTCCCCAGCTGTTCCCCCCCCCCCCTTTGCTGGTGTCACCATCTTTGCCTAGGCCTTGATGATGGCAGTACTGGACTAATTACTTTCTTTCTATCAACCTTTCTTCTTCCAATCCATCAACTTTTCCATGAACAGATTTATCTTCTTACATTGTACTCATCATCCTGTCTTCAAAACCTTTAATAGTATCCGATTTTCTGTAGAACAAAGGCCAAACTCTTCATCTTGGCCTTCTGCAATTGGTTTCCAAACCACCACTCCAAGCTGATATCACTAGTTACTATTCTACAAACCACCTAGTGAAGCGAGCTGCTCTACTCATTGTTCCCCACCACCCTTATCCACTCTTGCCTTTGTGTTTGCATGTATGTGCTTCCACAAAAGTCCGCCTGCCCTGTACTCTTCAAAGTCTAAAACCTTTTCTCAAGGTCCCATTCAAATTCCCAATCTTTCTTGCTGCCTTCCATAACTTCCTCAGTGTCAACAACCACTTCATCTTCTGAGTTGTTTCTACAACTATTAGTCAAGTTGGTGGATCATACTAATTCTTGAGTTGGTTTTTTTTTTTTTTTTTAATGTTGATAAGTGGAAAGGGACAGGGAATGTGGCCTTTCAAACTGCAAGCAGTTTTCTGTGTCTATAGGTAAAGACTCCAACTCACTTTTGTGGAAGATAGTTTTTGGATGTGGTAATCATTAGTTTTAGTCAAATATTTCCAGATATTTGCCTTCTGGGCAGATGGTGGGACTGTACATCTCTGCTTTTCTGAAGTTGGGTATAGGCACATGCTTTGCTTTGGTGAATTTAAGTGACACATGACACGTGCCTTTAAGTATTGAATCAATGTATGATTTTCCAAATTCTTTCTCTCTACCGTAGCAACAAGCATTATAGTCGATAGTGGCTGCAATTTCAACCTGATTCTAGAGGATGATATAGAGAAGAGCCCCTCAAATCACCAAATCACCTCTCCTTAGTGAATCAGAACCCCTTAACTCATGATTAACATAGGGTTAACCTATGATTAAGAGATAGCATGAACACAAAATTAATCTTTGATTTTTAGGCTACTAAGATTTGGAGATTGTGTGTTACTCTTGCATAACCGCTACCATATCCTGAGTGATATACTTTAAGAAAATCTTCAAACTGCACCTTTAATTCCACAAATAAAGTGGTTGCCCACCCATTATTTGGGGGTAAGCTATGAAAGCATCACTTACTTAAATGCAGGTGCTAAGTTACTGAGAGTCAAGCTGACCAGTTTCACTGAGAGTAGAGTTTATATCAGAAGATCAAGAGTGGAGAATCTGATTGTCAACTTTCAAGAGCCATTTCAGGACTCTGGAATTGTATGGTGTTGCTCTGAAGATCAACTCTATAGATATGGCATGTTCTTGGGAAAGGGGGGCGTCTTTCCTCATTTCCATGGCATTCAAACTGCTGTGGCTCCTGAAGGAGGGACTTTTACTGTATGAATCAAACCGGCTAGCTCCCAAAGAGAATTGACAGTAGGCTAATAAAGAGGGCCTCCTGGACACTTTGGAGAAATATAACATTAGCAGGGGGAACTGTAGCCACAGAAGCAAATCATCGCAGTTAGTTACTGGCTGAAGGAAAAGACTAATTCTAGCAGAGAAACTCTGTTGTGAGCAAAGAGAAGTAACCCCTGGGGAGTCCCAGAAATAATTGGAAGATATTATGGAATAAGGAGTTTGAGTCAATGTCATTTGGACCCTACAGTATAGTTGACCTCATTTATTAACAGATGAACCATGTTAGTAATGTAACATGATTACTATTTGTAAAGTTTATTTATCATTTTTGTTAATTGGTTTATAATCACAGTTTTTCGCTTAATAAAAAAAATTCTCAACTTCACGAATGTATCAGTAGCTTCCTGAAAGCAAGGACAATGTTCATCATACAAAATGGGCACATTATAGGTGATTATTCATATTGATATTGAAATTGGGGAAGCAGTTTATTTTAAGGGAACATATTATTTTATTGTCATTTGGGGTAGAAGTTAATGTATCTCTAGTAAATCAAGAATCTGCATTTTAGTAATAGAGGAAAAAAAAACTTAGAAATAATTTTGTCCAGTGGCTTCAAAATGTGCTTGGAAATGCCCTGCTGTAATTTCAACACGATGTCAGATGCTTTATATATTCCCACGCAAGCAATTTCACTTTTGTCTGCTGTTAGTGGGTTCTACAGCTGAATTCATTTGAAGAATGAGCCTGCTGCTAACATAAGATGGACATGCACCTATGACTAGATTTATATAGCTTTACTCCCTTATTTTATGCAAGCTGAAATAGGTCAAGAGATGTTAAATGTTTTATCCAGGGACACATATCTGGTGAGAACAAAAGCCAAGGAATCAGGTCTCCTGCTACCACATTACCTCCCACTGTTGTTCTTGCTGATTTTTAGTCTTCATTTTTAACATGCGTTACTTATTTACTTTGCAGGCCCATTTTACATACTCCTGCTTTAAGCAGACACTTTTTAAAAAAGTCTTGCAGAGATGGATGAGGTACAGGAATGAGGAAGAAAGGACCCTGGTGTGGTTGGAAACATCCCCAGTCTTAGAATCTACCTTAGACTTAGAAGCAGCTGATTTGTCCTTTGTACAATGTGTCCTTTCCCTTCACAGGACCTCTACCAAGGGAAAAGCTCGCCTTTGATGGATGACTGGGAAAACCATTGTTCCATCTTGGACAAGTGAGACTGTTCTCTACTTTCACTTCTCACTGCGCTCAATTTAATATCAGCGTAACACTCTAACCATTTCCAGGAGAACAGAAATACATATGCCAGGGACCATTCTTATGTTTAGCTTGACCTTGATGGAGTGTAAGCATTTTTTTTAAAGTAGTTTTTATTATTCACAAATCAAACGTGATGCTGAGTAGAAGCTGCCCTCTTTAGACAGGAAATGTCTTCAGCTTTCCACGGTCCCATCCATCCCCACCCAAACTTATACATCATGTAATGATAACCTTTCTGGACGCAAGGCATTGAAGATGGGGTCTACGTGCTATGCCGTAACCATACCACACTTTTGTGTTTGCCGTTGAAACTGCATGGATGTAAGCACGTGTTCACACTTTCAAGGTGTTAAATGAGCACAGTTAAATACCTGAAGAATGGCACCTGCCACGTTCAAATTCCAGTCTTGTGGTTTATTAGGAATGAGAGGGAGAAAACGGGTCTTGTGAAATGTGAAAAGACGAAAAAGGGTGTGAAGAGGGAGGTGCAGGAGCAGTAGGAATAAGAGAGAGCCCTAGAAATGCAGTTGTAGAGGAGGCCACCCACATGGGAAGCGTGCTTGCAGCAGGGAGGCAGTTATCTGCTGCGTTCCCCGGGGGGTGGAGCAGATAGCAACTGCCACTGTAAAGGGGAGGACAGTGGCTGTGTGGGCTGCAAGGAGCACGTCCAGCTCTTGAGCCCCATCCAGATAGGGAGCTGGGCTCTGTGGGCGGCAGCAGAGCCTCCAAGGGCAGATGGACCCGCCTCTGTCAGGCGGGCTCTCTCACCTTATGGCAGCTCTCTGGGATGCAGTCTGGAAACACCATATGGGATATAGCCTTTCCCACATAATCCCATGAAAACTGTTTTACAGTAACACATTATGAATATTTCATTTTTCTTCACAGATCCACTTCCAAGGTGTGGAATATTCCTTTTCTTTTTATATTTTTCTCTACTGTCTTGAACCTTGGTTTAAATGAAAATCACTTAGCTAAATGAATGCCTCCTTATCAAGTTTAAGATGTTTGCAAAGGGTTTAAAATCACTTACCATTGTAGTAATTAATAGGAATATGCTGACCTTTCCTACTCTGCGTCTATAACAGCAAAACAACTAAGCAGACACTTACATGTAAAACAATTGGTTTGCTATACTTTCCTTCCTTCCTTTTTTTTTTTTTCCAGAATTGGTAAATTTTAAAAATTAATATTGGTTAGATTAATTTGGTGTTCTGGTTTCCTGGAAATACGGCCTCTCTCTGACCCAGCTTAAAGGGATAATCTTCAAAGCTTCTTTCCCATTCTGTGACTTAATTTGTAAAATATTAAGCATCAGTCATTTAAGTTTATATATTGTTTTAAAATCCAGCTTTGTGGCTATTGCTTTGTCTCTCAATATTACAGGAATCATTCCATCCTCCTCGAGTGAGTGATAGCAGCTGGTTGACAGGACAGGGCTTGCTGCAGACTGCTCCCTAAAAGGGAGGGGAAACACCATATCTAATTAAAGCAGCAGGGAACGTTTTTAGCAAGGCAAATTGTAATCCTTTATTTGGAGACTGGCCAGGGCATTAGGGTTAACAACCCTGTTTGTGAAAAATAATAATAAAAAATATATATACCCACCATGGTTTTATGGATCACAGTGTTTGGGATGTCCAGGTTTACATCTCATGTAAAAAGCTTTCTTATACTCAGTATCTCTAACACCTGCCCAACAATATGACAACAATTTGGCAGCTATGGAAAGACAGTGTTTGTTTCAAAACTAGCCATGTACCTTATTTGTCCTAGATTTTTTAGTAAGAATCCTAACTATAATCTCAGAGAAAAAAAATCAGTTGGATTATTAAAGCAACATGGCATAAAACAATCAAAAACACATTTTCTTTTAAATGGACCTTTTGTTACCGGGTCAGAAGTCGCAGGGATCAGTTCCAGCATCATCACTTCTGTGGGGCAGCCAGTGAGCCACTGGGCCCATCTCAGGCTCAGTTTCTCAGTCTGTAAAATGAGGTTAATAATATTCATCTACCAACTTCTTTGAATAATAGTGGGGATCAGATCTAGCGCCATCAAGCTTGTGAACACACATGACAAACTGAAAGTAACTGACTAATGCAAACTCTTGCTCTTATTAGGTAATTAATTTACCCAGTTGCCATTTGTCTGGTAACGTTGGCAAGCATTAGTTAGGAGGGCTTACCCATGAGGGGGCAGGAAAATTTCTCAAGAAGAGGCTTAATCAATCAACCCAAACCTTTGATTTTGTGCAGTCCACCTGAAAGTACTCTGGACATAGCCTCTAGGTGATTTATTAGCTACATATTAAATTGAATATGTTTCAAAAGGGGAGTCATATGGGGCAGTTGGGAACTCAACGGGTTGAGGCAACTGCTTATGGGACAGACCACACAGAATCATAGGCAAAAACCTGGGGAGAGGGAGTCAAAAGTCATATACTTAGGAAGAGTGTTCTGAGCTTCAACCAAGGGGTAGAGAAGGCAAGTTCAAACTGGAGCCTCTGAAATCAGGCAAAATTACAAAAATGAAATGTGGACTATTATTTCCGTGTTTAAAAGTGCCTAATGTGCTGTCATTTCAAGCTGTGTCATAGTTGGCATAGGCGCCATCCCAGAATTACTGTCTCATTTCTAGGGAGCTAAATTCTAGATACAAGACACCTCCCTAAATAAGAAAAATTCTGAGGTTGATGGTAAGAACACTGCTGATATCTATACATTTACTATTTCTGACTATATTAAAATAATAAATAAAAGAATACCTACCAAATGTAAAAAAAAAAAAATACTTGCTATTCTGAGTCTTTGTATTCTAGAACTCTTCAGATATTGATTTTGAGGGTTAGACAAAGAACTTTAATTCAAATTTCATTTATAAGTTCAAAGATTCTGATCCAAACACCTACTTGTTATTTGGAAACAACCATCTACACAATAGTTCAGATAAAAATAGTGCTGGGTCTATTCTGGTGTTGTTGTTACTGTTGTTAAATTAATGTGTTGGAGAGACATAAAAAACAAAACAAAACAAGGAACTCAAGAGGAGGATGTTGGCCAGTTGAATTTCGGTGGTTAATCAAGAGGAGATGCTTGTCTTTAGTGATTAGGCAGTGACTTGTGGGCCCAGGAATCATTTTCACTCAACAAAAGTCACAGCCCAGATGTGAGAGCATGGCAAGGACGTGGGCCAGGGAGACCTGCCAAATACAGTACAGAGTTTGCACGTCTTTCCCTTCACTCCCATTCCCTAGTCTCCAGCTAAAGTCTACAACATTGCTTTTTTGATTCCGAATTGTCCTCTGCGAGTACACCTGGAGATCTCTGATCTTCTTTAAGGTCGGTGTCATTGTTTGACTGTTTCCAGCAAACTCTAGGGCAGAAGGCTCATCTGGTATCAGTGTCATTCATGTGCAAAGTAGAAACTGAACTGAACACATTATCTTTGAGCTGAAATTGGTCTCTCCAACAGTACCAGCCTCTTTACGGGGTGGCATGCACTTGAAGGTTGGTTATTAGTTCCAAATGCTGCAGAAGCATCTGCTCTCGACTAGCTAGAAATCATGTTTAATAACAAGAAAATCTACTCCAGCCAAATCCCTGTTGGGAGGGCTCTCGCATGAACAAAAGGCCCCCACTTCCCCTGATTTCCATAACAGATGTAGTATCTGATGCATGACAGCTCAGCGCAGCCCCGCGCCATTATTCTCCTACGTATCCATCTGCAAGAAACTGTGCTTTCATTTTATTAATTGCTCTGGTGGGCTACACGTTATTTTTGTTGCCCAGAGAGTATTCTCTGTTTGTGCTTCATGCTACACTGGTCACAATAATAGTTATTTTTCTTAATGTTAAAGGTTATTAGCTTTCTTCCTTTACTTTGCTATGCATCTTCCATACCCAATAAACTATTAATGCCTCCCTGGGGGGTTGACAGTTTCACTTAAGTTGGTGTGGTCTGGTCCTCCCATCCCTGGTGCTGCTTCTTTGTCTTCTTATTGAACATTTTTGGGACAGGCCAGTTATGGGGGGGAAGTCATGAGCAGGATCCTAAAAGCAGAATGCAATTCCTAATGACTTTAAAAAAACAGGGCATTAATTTTGACGTTTGTAAATCAGCAGCCACTTCAAAATCACCTTACGCACACACAACCGCAGATAGAAGTAGTTGCTACTTTGGAAAGACAAATATTCTTAATTTATAATGAGGCCTCAGCCAATCTTCTTCTTTTGATATAGGGTTAGGTGAATAGTGAGGCTGGCTGCCTGACGCCACCAGCCAACCAGTTTTTACACACGCTGGTCATCATCCCATGTCACTTCGTCACAGACTGCATCACAGAAGCTGCTGCGCTGGGAAGGAGGGAGAAATTGACCAAGAGCTTGGAGATGAAAAGATAAAGAAAAGATGGAATAGAAGAGAAGTCCTAAGCATAAAATTGAAATAATATATAATCTCCATATTTTCCTTTTTGGTAGAAAGTTGGTTGATTATCGCTTCTCGGCCTTTTGGCTGAGATCGAGTGAAAGTTGGTTGATTTATTTTTTTAAATGGAGTCTTAATTTTTTAAATGAAGCTTAGGATTAAAAACATCATAACTTGAAAGAAATATTGAACTTGGTACCGAGTCCAAAATAGCATAAATGAAGCTTCTGCTCACAGTGTTGAAAAAAAGTATTCGTACAACGACTGCTGACCAAGGGCAAATTCATCACAACGAATATATATGAAAATGCCAGGGTCAAGCACATTTACAAGTAATTTGCATGTTTGTGGGAGCAGGTCTATAGAACTTAGAGGAGGAACAGCAGGATAAATGAACTCTCTCTATTACCAGAATCTCCTAAATAGGCTATGAAAACATCAGAGCAAAACGGAAATGTCACAAATAGTCCTTTATAGCACAAGTGAAAGACATATAGAGAAAAAAATGCATGTTTATATTAATCAATTTCTTTTATGGCGCTAGGTGTTCTTGCCCATTGACTCTAAAAAATAAAAAGGAAAAAAAAATCAATCAAAACAAAGATAGCAGCAAAAGCCGTAACACGTTTACTTGTAAGTACCACGTCACTGGAAGTTTTTCAAGATCTTTATTTCTTCTTCTTTATTTCTTCTTTATTTCTTTATTTCTTCTTCCTGGTACATGCTGTAGACCCACTTATAAATACACTAATGGACCTTTTTTAAAAGAATGTAAAATAATAATCCTCTGTTACAAGTAAATGCTTTTATATTAGACACTTTTGGTAGGGTTATGTTTTGAAGAACCTGGCTTGAAACGAGTCTGCACAACTGAAGTCAGTGAAATGTGAAAGCGTGCTATAAACTACATACTCTACATCACTTTTTTGTTGGGTCCCTTTCGGAAGGTGGTCCCCCAAGCGCTCATACCAAGAAAGAACATATTTATTATACTTTGCCAAATATTATTTCATAAAAACAAACACAATAAATTAATTTTTTTAAGATAGGCTTTCTTATGTATTGCATTGGATAACCTCAAGGGGGTAGGGGGAAGAAATGATTTATAGCTGGTAAGGAGAAGACTGTCAGTGCTCCGCGTCCTGTCCCTGACTTCCCTCCAGTACATTTCTCAGCTCAGCTTCTTAATGAGGAGGGCAATTTATCCTGCAGCCCCGGTCACTATAGCTGGAGTCGCAGCTGGCAGCCACGACTACTAATCAAAATAGCCCTTTGTGGGATTTTGTGTCGCGGGGTCTGAGACGGTTGCGTGGGCCTCTATTCCTTTCCTTCTGCTTCCCAGCCCCACATTACCTGCCCCACACAGTAGGGCTAATCCTCCGTGAGCATTCTAGTTTGGAAAGAGAGACATTAGAGAGACTCTCACTCATTCCCTAGATTTCACAGATAAGGAAAAAGAGTGTCAGAGCATTCATTACGTAAACTGCTTAAGGACAATGTAAGTCTGGGTTTGGGGAAAAAAAAAACTTATGATAATCTAATTGGCAGGATAATAAATATGCTGCCGTGTATGTGTAAGCCTTTTAAAAGCATTCAAACACACTCACATGTAGTCTGCTTAATATTCTTATCACTGCAAACTCTCAAAGAGGCTTGGTAGGCATCATTATCTCAATTGGCCGCAATAAAGATAGAGGAGACGTTCTGGGACAATTAGCAGAAATTCAGGCAAAATAGATAGGTGAGAAAGAGGTGGAGAGAAGTCTATTCAAATGTGCTCTGGAAAGCGCGTACTTGCTCCTCACTAACGTGCCAGACACCAGGGCTCTAAGGATGAAAGACATAGTTCACATTCCTTAGGAGCTGGTGGTCCAACTGGGCAGTGGGGTGGGAAAGGCAAGACTCACAGCACAGCGACACAGGCTGCTTTGGGCACAGAGGGACGGGAATATGTGTCGGCGGAAAACACACCAAGTTAGAGCAAGATGATCTCCTGCTGGGCCCTGAAGGGTGAGTTGGAGCTTGGAGCTCGGGTCCAGCAGCTGGCCGGGCTAAGTGCATTCGTCACTAGGAGCATCGCACACAGAAGCAGTCGTCGCGCTCAGGGGGTGCCTCACGAAGGGTTTCGCGGGGTGTTTCCCACAACGCCTTCCACTTGTCTCGGCCTCGCTCTTTAGTGTGAGTTTCCATCCTGAGCGGTGGCTAATTGCTCAGAAATGCTTGGTAATGTGTGCATTAGAGGAAGCGTGGTGGGAACACAGCAGGAAGGAGAGCCAGTAAGTTAGAGGAGGTGATATGAGGAGTGGAGTCCCTTGTGCAAAGCCTTGCCAGCAGCGAGGGTGCAGCTGGGCCCTCTGAGGAGGGCTGGCCCCCGATACCAACAGTATTTCCTTGGGCTTAGGTCGGTTCGTGCTATACCCCCAGATAGATCTTTTTTCCTTTTCCCCTTCCACTCTAACACGGGGACTGTGTAGACTCGTGGCTAATGATGATCTATACCTTGTTCTGAACGGATTTGAATGGCAAGTGGCCAGGCTCAGGGCCAGGGGTCTGCTCCGGGAGGGGAGGAGGAGTGAAGAGCAAGCAGGCAGCCTGCTGAAAAAGCCGAAGGAAGAGAAGGTGTTCACAGTGTTCTGATGCACAGGGCATGCGTCTCCCCCTCACTTCCCAGAGGACTCCCAGCTCCTACTCACCCACCGCGCTCTAGCTGCACCCCTGCAAGACCCGGGTTGGTAATGCTCTGACCCCTTCAAAGCTCAGGCCAGCTACCCTCTGTTGGGTTACCCGGTGCGCAAAGGCCTTCAGACCGAACCTGAGGAGAGCGTGGCACTCGGTGGGTATAAGGCGACTCACATGGAGTCAGAGCAGGGAAAGTGGACAAGCACCACATAAACTAATACCATGAGAGGAGGAAGTTTCCCTGTCATGCTGTGAAGCTGCATTCTGGATTTGCATAGGAAATCCAGTGTTGGAGGCTTTTTGAGTTTCCGCAGCAGTTTCTTCTCTGCCCCATTGTCGTTTTACTAGAAAAAGTTGACGAGAAAACCCCGAGGAGGCCATTTTGGGGGTTGCCTAGGGGAGGGGTGCTTGAAAAGGAAACGGAAAAGGGCTTAAGCCCATTCATCGCACCCTTTCATTTTGCTCTAAATGGGAGCACAGCGTCAATACGGGCGCCCAGGCCGGGGGTGGCCCAGGGGCTCTGCACGGCCAGGCCGCTGAGGCCTGTCACGGTGACAGCCTCTCCCAGTGGGCCCAGTGGGAGCTGGCATGGAGAGACGACAAAGGATGGGGAGGGGAGGGACGGGACCAACAGGCCAAACCGCCGCTGCCCTCCTCCCCATAAGAGCACCGTGGCTGGTGGACAAAGGGAGCAAATGTACCGGGGCAAGGAGGTCGCCTGCCCAGGGTCATGGCTGGTGATCACAGGGCCTCGGGGTGAGGCCTGGGCACGCTCCCGCTCTGGGCCAGCGGCCTGGGGGGTGTGGGGAAAGGCAAAGCTCCCGCCCCTGGTGCTTGTGGCAGGAAGACAGTCCTCCTAGGGACTTGTTAAGACACTGAGAGGATGAGATTCGTTTCTTAGATCTGAGCAGAGGCCTTTCCTCCACCCGCACAGCGCCTGGCACCCAGTGGGCGCTCCAACGAGCCACGCTGAGGCCAAGTGAGAGAAGAACGTCAGGCGCTGGAATGTGGGGCACGATCCAGTGCCCGAGACCCACCGACCTCATAGCCCCACCTGTAGGGAGCCCTTGAGTGAGTGACTTGGAACTCCTGCTTTCCTGGGACGAGCTGGGGGGCATGGGAGTGTTTTGCAAGCAAGAGGGGTGGAAACTCGGGTTTTGTTCGTGTGGTTTCTGTGACATGTCTGGAAACATCCGATGATATCCTGCGTGTCAGGCCACTCGGCACCCACCACCAACCTCACCATCGATTTTGGCATCATTTTTGATAGAAGCACATCTTTGGGGGGCGCGCACGGGGGCTGGACTCGGTGAGCAGAGCCCGGGGAAGTGGTCAGGAAGCGACTCCGCCGGAGCCAACGGATGCTCTGCTTTGCTTTGCCTCCTGTCAGCCACGTTTATAGGTTATGACAGAGAAAGGAGTGGAGCAGTTCTGCAGTGAATGTCATTACAGCAACGCCACCAAATCAAAACATCACCGTACGGCGACCGCACAGGTCTCCAGAGCAACGCGAGGGCGCTCAGAGACGGACCCTAACTAACAAGTTGCTTTGTCCGCGGGGGAAAGGACGCCGTGAAACTGAGTGCTTGAGGTAGGGCTCCCCAGATGGAGGCCTCACGCACGCCAGTGTCCCAAGCAACTCGATAAGTATTCCAGACTGTTCTTTTGTGAAATCCCTCCATGGGAGGAATAAATGATGTATGAAATAAAGATGCCCCGGCTCCGCAGGGAGCACGGAGAGGACGCCTCAAGCTCTAATGTGTGCTTTCTGATGGGTTTTGGCTGTGACCCCTGGGCACGATTTCTATTCAGCTGTGTGGAGCCAAGCAGCCTCCCGCGACGCTGAGCACCAGAATCCGCACACCCTCCTCTTCTCCTGCCAGAGAAACACTCTCTCACCCAAGTTTGCTTGCAAATTTCTTTCATCACAGACACTTCACCACCTCAGCACCCCAGCAGCCGGCTCTCGTGGTGACGCCTCGTAATTAGAGTTCTCCAGCAAGAAGTATTGCAAAATCTGGTGATAAATCACTTGAATTCTGTGAAATTACTGTCACCAGTATAGCCAAAGCTCCTGTGTGGGAGAGAACTGCAGGTGTGCAGGCCCGGTAGGGCATTCGAACACTGTTTTTTTTTTTTTTTTTTTTTATTGCGACTTCTGTAATCCAGGTGGGATTGCAATTCTATGATAGGAAATTTGTGTCCATTCAAGCAGCATGGAAGTCAGGATAGGAAGGTTAGCGTGGTGAGCAACAAAACGTGACCATCTCAGTGGTGGATTATTGTGAAAAATTTTGAGTTCTAAGAAGCTCTACACCATTAGTTACCAAGCATGCTTCTGGAACGTCTCTCCCTAAAGGCACTTGATATGTGTTAAGACATTAAGAATAATAATAGTTCAAGTAATGAAATAATAATTTAAACGGTAACGCTTTAAGACGAAACACACAAACACCTAGAAATACGTGGGCAACACAGTTCAAATCCATGTTACTTTGGAGAGTTCGCTTTTGGTGATCTTAAACTGTCATTGTTGCTTCTACCCACCGGTGAAAATAATTAAGCAATTAGTGCCGTGGATCTGCTGAGATAATCTAAGGACGGACACCTTCTGTGTGCTCGTATCTCCCCTGCTACGGTCTGAATGTTTGTATTCCCCCCCAATTCACCTCAAAACCTCATCCCCAATGCAATGGTACCAAGAAGTGGGGCATTTGGGAAGCGGTCGGGTCATGAGGGTGGAGCCTCCAGACTGGAATTCGTGCCCTTATGAAAAAGGCCCAAGAAGGTCCCTTCCCCTCTGCCTGGTGAGGTTATGGTGGGAAGATCCCCATCTGTGAGGAAGCAGGCTCCCACCGGACGTGGAACCCGTCGACACCATGAACTTGGACTTACGGCCGCCAGAACCGTGAGACATCTGTGTTTGTTGTTTGCAAGCCACCCGTTCTGTAGCATTTTTGTCATAGCAATCTGAACAGGTTAAGAGCCGCCCCACCATTATGTCTTCCCTCGGCCACCACCGTTTCTTCCTTGGGGCGCTCCCCTAGCTAACGTTCCCCACGGTACTCGGTTGAGCCAGGCTGATCCTGTCGTGGTCTCCAGTCCTCTCGACCGCTGCGTCCCTCCCTAGCTCCTACTGGGTTGCTTAGAGTCTTGCCCTGGATTCTTTAACTTGGAACTATCGACCATATGAATCTGATTCCACTGATGGCAAACTTTGCGGGATTAAGCTCTGAAGCTCTGAAATTTCCTGCCATGTGGAGGAAGCAGACTGCGAGGAGGGAAAATAGCAGTGACTTGCAGCGAAAGGCAGAGGTACAAGACAGACTACCCTCTCTTTCTTGCCCTGCTCTAGATCAGGGTTGCCAAACTGAGCAAATGAAAATACAGGATACAGCTCGGTGACATTCGAGTATCAGAGAAACAGCTAGTCCTTTTTTAGTATAAGCACATTTCTTGTTCTATTTATTATTTTCTTTCACCACAAACACTGTCTACCTCACTACCTTGACAGCGGGCTGTGATGGTGACAGTTCTAATTATACCTCAAGGTTCAAACCCAGCTGGCATCCTGTGTTTCATCTGGCCGCCCAACCTCAGATGTACTGCTTCCCCGCTGTCCGTCGACATTATTCCACTCTTCTACTTTAGAGACTGTGC
The DNA here is from genome assembly GCF_905146905.1 of Nyctereutes procyonoides. Classification (NCBI taxonomy): domain Eukaryota; kingdom Metazoa; phylum Chordata; class Mammalia; order Carnivora; family Canidae; genus Nyctereutes; species Nyctereutes procyonoides. Next base: position 13,138,391 of record NW_026575136.1, on the reverse strand, counting down.
CCGAGATCTTCCCTCTGCCCAGGTTAGTCTTCTCCTTAGATACTGCCTGGCCAACTCTTTAGTCCTCTTCAAGCACTTGCTCAAGTTTCGATGTTTTCTTCGTGGTGAGGGGCATACTGTCCTAAATTTCACAGTGAACAAGGCCCCTTCGCCCTTACCCTGTTCTAAGTTTTCTTTTCCCAGGATCCCTGAAACATGCTCTCTCCTCAATTATTATTTATCTCCCTCTGCTAGAATGAAAGCTCCATGGTGGCGGGGGTGTGGTATATCCCAAATTCCAAAAGTGCCTGACACTGAATACGTATTACCTAGATAACTGTTAAATGAATGGCAGAAAATTCACTCTCTTTCCAAGACCTAATTATATTATTTAAATTATTTGAGCCCATGACCTCCATTTTGCCTCAGCTTCCAGATTTTTGTCCCACCAAAAGACCACTGGCTTCTGTAGTGTTGAGGAGAGGCAGCGCCTCCCCCCTCAGTCTCCTCACTCATCTTCTCACTCATTCGTCAATTCAGCTAAGCAGGCATCAAGGGTCCCTGCATTCTCAGCACTGTGCTAGGCATTGGGGACAGATAGAAGAATTAGACCCAGACTTGCTCGAAAGCATTGACAATATACAAGAGGACCTTGGGCAAATGGCATATGATCTATGGGCTTCGGTTTTCCCATCCATAAACCAGAGGTAGGAATGGCGCTCATTTCCATGGCTTTGTTATACAGAAATAATGAGATGACAGAGGAGTAGTGACTGACCTATATTCCATAAAAAGCAGCTACTATTATTAATACTGGTGGTACAGGCAGAGCTGTCACACTGACGACTCTTGTATCTATGACTTGAGTGGTGTTTTCTGGAGTTGGAGGGGAAAACACTTGCAGGGCCATATGTGGCAAGCTGAGGTAGAAAAGGGACTTGTCAATCAATAACCTAAGATATACTGTGTTAGATACAATAACAAAAATATGCACAAAATGCAAAGGGAGCGCGAACAAGGAAGTGATTGACTCCCGGGAACACAAAAGGACAAATGGCTTTCCAATTAGAAGAACAACAGATGTCAAAGGCAGTAGAATGACAAGTAAGCTGTTCGATCCTGCCAGAGCAACAACTGACGGTAGAGAGAGATAACAGCCAAGGCATAGGCAGGGAGGCAGCTCATAGGGGATATTTCATGTTACACAAAGCGTCTGGGACTTTGGAAACAGAGAGAGATGCCATCAGATTTGTGCTTTCAGAGAGTGCAGAGGCAGAGGCTTGGGAAGCGAGCGGTGAGGAGGCTATCAGGAAGGCACCTCATGAGGGCTTCATCCCGTTTCATGAGCTGAGAGCTCCCTGACGCTATCTGTTTGTTCTCTTCCGATTTGCTTCAGTTTCTCAACAAGACTCTCAAAGCATTTGTGTTGGGCCTCATCCATTTTCTCCTCTGATAAAGATGGATCAAGCTGGCCGCCCTGGGACACCTCCCTAGATGCACAGCGACAGCACTTGGTAGTTCACCCCCTGCTGAATAGGGCTGTGAGTGCATCTAGGGCCACCTCTTGGCACAGACCAATTGAAAGCAGGGAATCTTCTACGGAGAGCAAACCCCCCACCCCTGCTCACTCCCACTCATATGGTTGACCAGCTCACTTTCGGGTTATGATTCCGGGGATTCAATAAAGCCCCGTGCATATAATTCTCTACTTCTCTTCTCTGCTTTTTGGGACCATTTTTGGGCATTATGAATGGAAGTTTTCTTCAGGGCAAGAGCTGTCCCTACCAGAGATCAGCTACAGTATAACCTTGTCAAAGATAAGACTTAAGGGTAAAGTCAAAGAATGTTTAACTTGGCTTGACTTTTCCCAGAACAAAGGCAGGTACAAGACCATGAGTTTGTTTTGCTTTTGAACAAGAATTTTAAACTAATTCCACCCCCCACCCACACACACAATACGAGTCCCTCAAAATGGCTAGAAAACAATAGTTTACAAATGTTAACATGGAAAGAGAGGGGGATTACAAGGAATAAAGAAGAGCAAGAAAATATCTACACTGTACTCAAGAGCTAGACAACTATAATTATTTTGTTAATCTTTGCTTTTGTAGATAACTGGGGAATTACTTTTCTAGCTCTCTTACGATTAACAATAAATAAAACAAAAAAATTAACAGAAGGACAAAACCAAAAAACTCCTTGTCAGATTTGCACTCCTCAGATTTAGGCTAATAACTGCTGTCTTTCTAAGCAACCAGGTCTTGCATCAGGTTTATAGCGGTCTTCAGTAACTTGAGACTGAACCTTTTATGTACACACGTAACAGAAGGAAACATATGAGGCCTTTGCTTACTCATCAAGACCATCTTCTATAGAAGAATTTAGAGCTAGAGCACGAATGCAATTGCTTGCAGTTCCGTCAAGAGACTTGGAGAATGATTTTGGTGAGCTGGGAAATCATCTTTAATGATGTACCAGGAAAGGTTGCCTTTCCTAATTTTCAGAATATTGGAAGAAAGAAACATTTGAAAGTGGATATAAAAGTTTTCAGATAAGGAAATGAGCAGTCATTCATTTAAGAAATATTTAATGTGCCGGATACTTTTCCAGGCTCTTCAGAAATAGAGATAAATTATAAAGGTGCCTGACCCCAAAATGCTTAAACTTTAGTGAGCATTTAGCATGAATGCAAATTAGAATTTAAGAGGAAAGAAGAAAGAAAGCTAATACATCTCAGTGACTACATGATTTAAGCAATATATTGCTTCCTTTTAGTTATGTCCTCTCTTCAGTTCTCACAGCTGTCCACAGTATAGAGGTGTAAGGTGGCATATTTTTAAAGATGAAGATGTTTATTCAGGTGACATAGGGCTTATTCACAAAGAAATATTATCAACTTGCATTTAGAAAGTGAAATGGGGGGGGGGTAATATCATTTTTTAAGAAAACAGACCAAAGGTTGCACTAGATTCTAGGGAAATGCTTTCCCAACTCTTTCAAATATGACACACATGGAAAATGATAGTATTTGTGTAGCATTTAGAATGAAATGAAGAGTCTTCTCTCATCCTGAAGGAATAAACCTCAACAACTTCTCTTTGCCTAACAGGCTGAGGGGATCGAAATCTTAGGAAGCCTATATTCTATGTGGAGGAGGTATATACTAGTTCACTTTGCCTAACGAGCACTCGAACAGTTGGCAGAGTTTAACTATGACTAAATAGATAAAGTAAATTCAAGAAGGGGGATTTGCAATGACCAGGAAGATGATCAGGACTGTGGAAAATAGGAGAATAAAACTATTGTTTCCAAATTCTAACCTATAAAAATGAATGAGAAGAAAGTACTGTGCCTTCCATTCCTTGTCTATGTTCTTTTCTTACATATATTTTAAAACAAAAATAAAAATATATAAAATAGACAAATTTTAATATGCATTTTTTAAGAGCAAAATCTGCATCTAGAGTAGAACAAAGAAATGTTTTGCACTGTGCTGAGTTCTCACCAGCATGGTGTCAGGGTTGTTCTTTATTGTGACTTTTCATGTTCTTCCTCCAGCATCCTCCTTCCTATTGACTGCACAGCATGAATTTAATATGATAAATTTTGCCTCCCGGAGCCATCATATTGCTTCTTCCATTTCAAAATAGGATTTCACCTTACATTTATACAACGTTATATGTCAATTATATCTCAATAAACCTGGAGGGGAAAAAAGGAAGTAAGAAACATAGTTTGTGAGTGTTTTAGTAAAATATTAAAAAATGAGACGCTTAAAATGACATTAAGGAAAATCTCAATATGAGGAATATTACATTTTCTGATGATTTTAATACAAAAATGGTGGTTAAAAAAAATGACCATCAATTTTCATTAAAATCCCTCCCCAAAAAGATTTCCATCAAGATGAGCAAAGTTATGTGGACTCATTTATATGCTTGCCAATGTTGCCACGTGGTATGATAGAAAGACCTGGATTCAGGCTGACTCCTGACCCTGCCTATTGAGTTATTAACTACCTTTGGCCTCCGATGTCTTGACTGTAAAGTGGAAAGCTATTTTAGAGAGTATATAATGTAGTAGTTAGTACACGGTAGATATTCAATAGACGGATGTTACTGCTCTCCAATCGGCGGTTTCAATTTCCTGGGCTCCTGAGCAGAGGAAACTAGCGCACGCCCGCAGGTGCTGACAGAGATGCCCAGGTGCCTCAGGCAAATCCCTGTATCACCTCTTCTATCAGCAATTTGACACATGCTCCATCAACTCATTATTTCAGGCAACCAATTCTATATCACTCTGAGTCCCTAATTTGTCTTGTTAACATTTTGTAGTTTGGGTCCTAGTTGAGGGTTTTCCAACACATGCTTACAGTGCATTTTGTAATTTGGCAGGATCTGTGAAATATATTCTTCCCAATTCATGATAATTTCCTCTATCAAAGATGTGGCTTGAGGAGGTTAGACCTCCTGACCACCAGATAACTAACAAATGAGACATCTGGGAAAGGACCTTATACAGATTGGAATTTTTACTCAACTCAGTAGTAGAATAGCTCAATAAAAATGGATAAACGAAAACCATTCTGTAGACTTGGTTGACCAACAAATAACCCAGAGTCACTAAATTCAGAAACATATTGGCAGTCGGATAATACAGAGCTAGTTTTGAGGCTAGAGAAAACATTTTGGTAAAAATCTTACCTAATTAGAGTGAATTCCTGCTTAGAGAGCTATGGACAATCTGCAACTTTGAAATTTGTCTTTGTTTCATTTCTAATTTGAGAGTATGGGTCTCTCTAGGATATTTAACTGTTACTCCTTAGTTTAGTCAGTATTAGCAAAACCATTCTGTGGTAATAAACAGCCCCATCATAGAAGCTCAAAAAAAAGTTCACTACTCATGCTACATGGTTGACACTGGTCCACTGGAGCGCTGCTTCACAGTCACTCAGGGAGCCTGGTGGATAGAGGCCACACTATTTTGTTGCAGGGGCCTCCTCAGTTGTGACAGGGGAAGAAAGATAAACTAAAGAAATGACCACTGGCTCTTTACTGCCTTAGAATGGAAGTGGTAATACATTGCTTCTGTTTACATTCTATTGGGCAAAACTGGTCAAATGGCTCAGCCTAATTATAAGAAGACTGAGAAAAGTAGAGAATTTGAATATTAAATATTACTACATTATTTTTCTTGTATTGGCAATTTTTAAATTAGTTCACTAAGATTCAGCATTTGTTTCCAGGGAAGCAACCTGTTTTTTCCCTCAGTCCATCAGCATTTATAATTAAACAATTAAATTTACTCTTTCCTAAAAGATACGAGGCTTTCTCATTGGCTCTGTTCTATAATACAATCCAACATTTTCTGAACTTTCCATTTGATAAGAGCTTCTTTGAATTGTATATGTTTTAAAGATTCATTCATTTATTTGACTGAGAGAGAGAGAGAGAGAGAGAAAGAAACACAAGCACGGGGAGCAGCAGATGGAGAGGGAGAAGCAGGCTCCCCACTGAGCAGGGAGCCCAGGACCTCAGGATCACGACCTGAGCGGAAGGCAGATGCTGAACCGGCTGAGCCACCCAGGCGGCCCTGAATCATGTATATTGAACACCAACTTACCCACTTGGTAGGATTTGCTTCTCTGAAAAAATCCAGTTTTCATTTACATAGTGACAAGTTCACTGACAGCCTGATTATATGGTTCACTAGGTCTGTGAAAGGGCTGTCACAAATCCCCAGATCCCAAAGCAAGGGTCTAATAATTTTGTTTCCATCCACTACCCTCAGCAGCAGAGGGAAACGAAGAGAAACACTTTTCCCTCTGCATCCCAAAGGAATTCACAGATAATATATATTTTATATGTGTTTCCAGTTAATGGTTCACCTGAAGGAGTGATTCAGTACTAAGAAAGTTGCCCTTATGTAAATCATCTATGAAATAAGAGTGACCAAGTTCCGGATATATACCTATAGCGTCAACATAACAGATTTTAGTCGTGGGCTTGCAAGGATATGAATGTTAAATGTGTGTGTGTGTGTGTGTGTGTGTGTGTGTGTGTGTGTGTGTGTGTTAGAGAGCAACGATAATTGATCTCCAGGGACCTCTATGCATCCATGTCAGGTTACTTGTAGTACTGAAATTCCCAAATCTAGTCAATTGTCAAATTTAACTACTATTCCCTTCTTTGCCTTATTCTTTCTAGCCTTCTTTCTTTTTTTTAAGATTTTATTTATTTATTCATGAGAGACCCAGAGAGAGAGGCAGAGACATGGACAGAGAGAGAAGCAGGCTCCCCACAGGACTTGACCCCAGGACCCCGAGATCATGATCTGAGCCGAAGGCAGACCCTCAACCACGGAGCCACCCAGACACCCTCTAGCCCTCTTTCTTTTGTCCTTTTCTCTCTCCTCTCTTTTCCTCGGACATTTTATTTGCTACCTGCTAAAGTAAATTCCACTGGCGGGATGGCAGTGAATTTGTGTGACCCGGGGACCGGTATCTCCAGGTTGCATATTAGACATCTAGATAAAACAGGAAAGAGCCAGTGGCCTCTTCTGCCACCCACTTCTAGCTTTGGCTAGAAGCAGCTTTGGCATTATTCTTGGTCAAGCCTGTATGACAGATACTGTAAACTGGCTCCTAGTGTACAAACTCCCTTTCTTCTATGATGATAAAACAGACAAATTTTGACTGGAACATGCCCAACAATCTCCCTCACAGATAGATTAAGGCGTGACTTTTGGCCTACGGAATATAAGAAGTGTCATGTGCGACCTTTGAGAAGTGCACTGAAGGAAATATGGATTATCTATGTTTGTTTCTTCCTCCTTTTGCTGGTTGGAATGCAGAGATGAGGGCTGGAGCTTGAGTTTTGGTCTCGGACTGGTAGGTAGATGTCACAGGTGGAAGATGGAATGGTGGGACAGCATGAAAGCAGTTACCTGGCTGGTTTCCTTATGACTCCCTGATGCCATCGTGTCACCTGTGCCCTCCCACCTTCAGGCCGGGTGTGTACACATCATAGAAATGTGTTTCTACCTTACTTCAGCCGTTTATATTTTACTTTTCTGTCACAGTGAACTCGGTCCTATACAGCGCGTAGCAACATTGATGGCCTTAACAAACACGAATCTTCTTTTGTCTTCACCTGTGTGCATGCTTAAATCCTGAGGTTCTTAAGCACATGGGGAAGCAGGTTGACTCTGGTGTTTGATGGCTCCTGCTCTTCTACTCATCGTGTTTCGAGTGACCGACGGCTGTTTCCGGGACTCCGTGTGCTGGGTCTTAAAACTCTACTCAGCTCGCCTACCAGCTGCTCATCTTGGGGAAAAGAGCCAACCTCCTCCCCGCTCAGGCAGCTCTGTGCCGACTCACTCCAAATGCAGGTGGGAGACGTCCCAGGAGAGGGGCTGCTGCCTAGAAAAGGTGGGGCAGGGCCAGGTGGCTCCATAGCTCTGACCTCTCACAGGTCTCCTCTGTGCCACTCTCAGCCGGGGCCCTACCACATTACTTCTCCATAAAGCCAGCCTCCAATCCTCTGGCCCGGACTCCTGGTGGCTTGTAGATTAATCCAAGGTGAACGCAGAGTAAGCATGCGATTAGTTTCTTATTGACCGATTGGTTGGGGTTTATCTGACAGCTGCCACCCCACTGTACTGCTCAAGCCTTTGGTCTGTAAACCGGCCCTTCCTCTGTTCCTAGATGGGGCTGTGCCTCAACTGCTCTTTCTGTCCTACACTTCTGGACTGTTGAGGGTTTAGAAAGCATGTTCACATACCTCTCCTCACGTATCCACACAGCAAAGGGAATGAATTAGTTGGAGACACAAAACCAAAACCCAGCTTTTTCAAGTCCAACAGTGCTACACAGGCTGACGTTTGACAGGAAGTACCCTAATCCTCACAACCCCCACACAGTGTTGTTGAACATGGGCTTCGAGTGCTCGTTCTTTGGCCTGACAACGTTGCTGAGGGAAATCCTCTGGAATCCTGGAAGAGGTTAGGCCTTGGAGCAGATAGATGCTGATTGGATTCCATCAGGATTATCTCCGTGACTTTGGCTCTGTTTTTTAACCTCTCTGAATCTCGGTTTTTGTTTTTTTGTGAAACAGGACTATCGAGACATCTATTCTGAGGCACGTCATGACGATTAGGACTGACGTAGGGCGCGTGGAGTGATGAGCACATGTTAGGAATTCAATGTATATTAGATGTTTACTGTGATTCCGTTGACATCTATTGATTCCCTGCTACATTCAAGGGCCTGTGCTGGGTGCTGCCCAGCCGCTGAGTTGGCAAACCCCAGGCATGGTGTCCTACCTACCGTCACCAGCCTCTTTGCTCCCCATTGTCCTCCATCACTCCACTTGACTCAACGCATCAGTGGGTGCCTGGCACAGGAGTCTTCAGAGTGGAGCGGGGTCAGGTCAGGGCACTCAAATCTTTTTCACGTGTTTCTGCAGTGGGCATAGTTTCCAGAGTGAATATCTGGACACATTCTATAAAGTGGTCTCCAGGAAAAAAAAAAAAACACCACAAATACTTGCAGCTTTGCTCTGGGTTTTTCATTGAAACAGATGAATCCATGATGCATGAAAAGGCTGTCAGGCAGGCTGAGGGAGGCTGAATGCTGGTGTAAAGCTGGGCATCTGTTGCTCCGTGCCCCAATGTGAGGTCTGCGCTCCTGGGGGAAGCAAGGCTTGGCCAGACAAGCAGTACCATTGTGAAGTCCTGACAATAGACAAGCAAGAGGACTTGGCTGTGATGAAGAAATCCCGCCCCCTTTGAGTTTTAAAGGCAGGGAAGCTGGGGTCCAAAGCCTGCCTTATTAGAGAGAGACAAATCACCCAAACCAATCTTTGTTATGAATGCCGAGCTATTGAATTTCCTGGGCTCTGTAAAGCCTATTGATTTTGTGACAGTCAAAGATAAGTTATGCGCATGAAAGCTTTTTTTTCTCCTCCCTTTCCTTCACAACATATTTTTTCAGACATATTGGCATTGGGGATTGTAAGTAAAACTGTTATTGGTTTCTTTCGATTCAAGCGTAGGTCAGTGCTAAAGCGAGGCTGAGGACCATTTTTACAGGGGTTTCCAGTGCAAAATAAATGAAGCAGGAGTCTCCAGAGCTGGGGTCACTCTGTCATGTTATTTCGGTCTCCAGCAGGAATGCTCCAGGCATCCCAGGCATTTCTGGAATTCTGACATTAGCAATGATCCACTTTTGTCCTCTCTACCACACCACTCTCCTCTTATTGACCCCTATTCCCTTCTCACCAAGCCATACCATAAGGTCAGTGGACCAAGACTTTAAAAGGCAGCACTTGATGGCAGCGCTCCCTGCACGTTAAACACTGTGGTATGTGCATGCATGAGTGTGTTCTGCATACATGAAAGGTCTCTTCAACTGTAGGTGTTTCTTTTGAAATGTGCAAATATCATTCCCACATTTTACAAAGAGAGTAGTTCCTCTCTTGGCAATTTAGTTAGAGTTCTATCATATTACCAAAATATTTTGGTGATGTGCATACAAATGTGTAGAGGAGAGGCGTGATGACTCCTACGTCTGGTGGCGTTTAAAGAAAATTGTCACAAACATACTGGATGACAGCAGCATCCATGAGAGTTCGGAGACCATTTTAAACCACAAAATCAAGCTTGTAAGATATAAATATCCAATATTTCTGAATGTTCAAATGCTGAATATGCACAAATGAAGAGTCCCTTAACATATTTAGTGAACTCTAAGGCCTGACTCACACTCATCAACACATTCACTCACTCCCTCACTCCCTCACTCATGCATTCATTCAACAAGCAGATGTTGAGCACCAACTATGTGCCAAGCACACAATAAGAATATTGTGGATCACTTTGTCTCTATCCTTAATTACAGTGAATCTTTCTTTTGCAATTTGCTGGCTCAAAAACTTATATTCAGGTTAAGCAAAGAAAGATGAAGGCTGACAAGGTCATCACACTCTCTTTTCTCCGTTTCTCTTGAAACCCTCTATTTCAGTGGAGTAGAGGGTTAGTGAAGATATTTTAGAAGGACTTACAAATGTAATCCTCTCTGTTTTTGTTCCTCATAGTCAATGTGCACAGATCAGGAAACTTTTTTTTCCAAATAAGAAGTATTTCATAGGAAAAAGGTCAAGAGGCATCCCAGCTAGCAACTACATATCTATTTCCAAGCAGACATCAGGTCCACTTGACAATAGACAGTGAATGAGAAGGAAGGGGGGCTTTTGCCCCCTTCATACAAATGGAATCTCTCTCCATGCATATAGATTAATTGAAGTGTCTGTGCCTGACTGAGGAGTTATCAGAAAGTTCCACGACTGGAATATACTTCCCTTAGCAGTAGGTCCCGAGGTCAGAGGGCCAAATTAGAACTATGAAACCTATCATCTAAGGGCCAGGCATTACTTTCTCAGGGATCATCTTTCATAATATATACCTTCTGATTGGAACACCGATGGCCTGGAGGTTTGAGGTGGCACAGGAAAGAGGAACATTCTCCAACTTGAACATTTGTTGGGAAGCCTGGCACAAGGGAGAGGCTGCAACAAGTTGATAGCAGTAGCCAGCTTCTGGATCAGAGAGTAGGAGCCTCTAATAAAATGAGAAATGAATGAGAGGGACAGAGGTGCATGGAGAAGAAGCTTTCTCTGTAGTTTTGTTTAAGGCTGACTCTCATCACTACCTCATTCTACCCATCCTTCCAAATCGTGGCATTATAAGACTTTATAAACCCATTATAAAGAAGGTTTCTAAGACTTTCCAATATTTACACTCATTATACTAAATTAGGTTTGTATTTTAATTCTATATAGAAATTATTCCCACAGTTTCTGCTTCATGCACACATTTCCTTTTGGTAGTCTTAGGTTCTTTTAAATCTTAGACTTGTAGTCTTACTAGACAAAAGTACAATAAAAAGAACATGGATTTGAGATTCAGATAGATTGAGTTTAAACTCTTGATCCAATACTTGCCAGTCTTGGGCAAATTACTTAACCCCTCAAAGTCTCAGATTCCTTATTTATAAAGTCAGATATACTTTCTGTCTCTTAACCTTATTTTAGCAAGAGAAATTAAAAAAAAAAAAAAACTTGATACAACACTGAGGGCTTGGGCAAGACTGTACTATTGCCTCCAACAATATTCTACCCCTGATAAGAATAGTACTTCCCAACTCAACACCGCCTGATTGTTCATGCGAAGTATAGCACCCTCACTCCATTGACGTATGGCTTGGCTGGGGCACAGACATGCTCTGGATGGTAGAGTGTATATGGCGGTTTCCAGTAGAAACTTTTTATGATATCATATGATTCTGTTCACTCCTCTTGAGAGTTTCCCCCCAATACCATAAAAATCATATTCCAGTGAGGCTCCCCAAATAACAAGGCATATGGAGTCTACCCAAGCCTCACTGAGCCCAGCAGAGCCTAACAGTCAGGGTGAACCTGTAGACGTGAGAGCAAGAAATAGATGGTTCATTGTTAAAAACAGCTGGGATCTCAGGATCATTTATTACTACAGCAAAAGCTGACTACCACCGTGTTCAAGAAGTGTTTGTACCCTACCTCCTTTCTCTTTATAGAGTTTTTGTCCAAGTTAGATGAGAAAATGTAATAAATCTGCATCCCAGTAGCTGGCACACAGTTGGTTGCCTTTCTTTACTCCTTATCCTTTGCTTAGTCTTCTTGGTTTCATAATTTCTCTGGTATTTATTTGGGATCCAGATATTAACTAGACAGAGCTGTTACTTAGATTTCCAGCCATTGTTATGGTTCCTCTAATTATCTGAGCTCATAATTGGATCACTTTCCCTCCCTCAGCTTCATCCTGCTAAATGCCCTGGTGCTGGGTTAGAAGTTCCAACACTAGATTAGTGGTTAAATGCTACCCAAATTCTGGTCCAGATGCAACAGATAGGAGCCTGGGCTTGCCAGCCCCCAAATATTTAGTTGTGCTCCATAGAAACTAGTAAGAAAGAGACAAAAATAAAGGCCTGGGCCCCAAAGGAGGGGCATTATTCGCTGAGTACATTGGCTGAATGCACTTCATCCTCAGCTGGTCTGTTGCCGCTGTTTTTACCTCCATCAAGCCCAATGGCTGACTACAAAGAAAACCTGTCATTATATAGATCGCAATATCAGGCGTCTTGTTGAATCTATGATCAGGAAGTAAGCTTTGTGAGAATATCCCAGAGGAATGAGTGAAAGGGATCGACAATATGATTCTGAGACATATATAGGGGGTTAAAGATCTAAAGCTTAGAATTGGGGGAATGCCAAGTTGGGAACTGGAAAGATCTAACTGGGTGGAAATCAGAGTAAAGGCTCAGACTTGGGAGGCTCAGATAAATTCTCCAGGGTGACCGGCCTTTGAGCTGTTCTTATTGTTTTTAAGGAACTCCCTGTCTGTCAGGAGACTCTAACTCAAGATACCCTGAAAGGGATATTAAGCCTCCAACATGGGCACCAGGAGTGGTGATCCCATAGGATCAGAGGGTCAGTTTGTCCTTCTAGAATTCAATAGAAAAATGGGATGTGAGAAAGGCAAAATACAAAGGTCTCACTACAAGCCTACCCTTTCATAGGTAAGGATTTCGTGTGCACTTGATGTTAATTAATCAGTACTGCCCATTTAATACAAAATCAAACTAGTTTCAAGAATTACTAGAAATGTGAAAGAATTCAGGAAGTGCATCGTTTTTACTTTTCTCTAACTTTTTTGGGGGAGAAAAAATGCTTAGGTTGAGTTGAGAGAAGAATACAGATCAGCCTTTCTCAAATAAAGGTGTCCATAACATGAAAAAACTCCTTTGGGGAATGAAAGTTTAATTAGAGACTGGTAAAGTCTCTTGTGGGATAGAAGAAGATTCAGGAGGTGAGAACTTTAAGAGACAGCATGCTTTATGAATAATGCAATAGCCAGACTTCACCATCTCTTTCTGCAGATTTACATTTCTGAAAACAAAAGGTCAAAGTACATGGGAAAAGCATCTGAAGCCCTAGAAACCTCTAAGCAGCAGAACCAGCCTCCACAATTTTTGCAGCCTGCTTTCGCAGCTTAATTCCTCTTACCCAAGCTCTGGGCTACAAACTGGGCACCTGAGGTGTCCTGCAAACACCCATGGAGCATTCTCCACCCCGCCCACTGCACCTCCTCTTGATAGTGTCCCTAGGCCGAGGACCACGCAGATGCCTCCTCCAGTGAGCCTCCTCTAGCTACAAGTGGTATCTTCCCCGCTAACATTTTGTTCATCTCTTATGACCCTTGAGATTTTCTTTTTATGCTACTATGTGCTACAGTAAAGCATTTCCACTAGGCCACAAAACCCTGAAGGCAAGGATTGTACCCAATATCTCTGAGTACCCAAAACATAAAGAAGGTGCTCAAGACAATTACTTACTAAATAGAAGTTATGGAGGGCACCTGGGTGGCTCAGTCAGTTAGGCAACGGCTCTTGATTTCAGCTCAGGTCACCATCTCGGTGTTCTAAGACCAAGCCTGGAGCTGGGTTCTGTGCTGGGCATACAGCCTACTTAGGATTCTCTTTCTCCCTTTCCCTCTGCCCATGCCCTCCCTGCATGCACGCAAATGTGCACACACTATCTCTCTCTAAAAAAGAAAGAAAGAAAGAAAGAAGAAAGAAAGAAAGAAAGAAAGAAAGAAAGAAAGAAAGAAAGAGAAAAAAATTAAAAGCCAACATGGCATCAGCTTTTTTCTTTTCATATTCACCACCCTCTTTTGTTCAATTTTTATGAATAGTCCCATAAAAAGTGTTGATGCACGTGGCTTAAAGGTTAAACATTTCTAGGGAACTAGTTACAAAACAATGGTATCCTGCCCAAATATCCAGAGAAATTCACTTTCAATAATTTTTGTCCTATCTCAAGACCTGGAAGTCCTGAAAAATGTGTTTGTTCTACCCTCAGTCCTGACTGGTTGTTTGGCTTTGTATAGAATGCTGATTGTAAATGATTTTCACCCAGAATTTTGAAAGTGTTTTTCCATTATCTTCAAGCTCCTAGTAGTTGTTGTGGGGCAGTTCAAAGCCATTTTAATTTCTGATCTTTTGTGTATGAATATTTCTTTTCTCTCTGGAAATGTGTGTGATCTTTACTTTGTCCCCAGTGGTTAGACATTTCACAGTGATATATCGCGTTGCAGGTCTATTATTATGCATCATGCTGGGTGCTCAGTACAAAGTCTAATAATCAATATTTTAAATAATAGATTTTTCAGAAGTATTGTACATATATATCTCAGATTACTTTTTAAGCCACTTAGAATTTATTATTATTACAGGCTTTGAAATCGAAACAGGTAAAATTAGTATTCACGTAATTTTGTTTTTTCAACAGGAAATACCATTGATCCCTCTGTGTTTTTAGAAACTGAAAGTAAATGGTAGAGATGTGTGATCGTGAAGTAATTACCTATATGAACATTTGAACCCTGTTGAAATGCCAGGTGTTTAACGTCAGAGCTGGATGCTATGACAGGAGCAGCTGAAGGGCTGTCGCGGGAAGGAGCTAAACCAGTCAAACAAAACCATCAAAGCTCTAAAGATCTGAGGTTGTGTCCATTCTTGTAAGTTCATGGCTGGGCCTTGACAAGGAAGTGGTAGACTGCCCAGAACAAGCAAACATGTAGGATACAATTTGTCTGCAAAAGGAATGCTCTTAAGGTCATCCACTGGGTTGAGGGAAGGTGCTGGAGGGGGATCTATAAATTTAACATTTATATCAAAACTTAATAAATGATTCCTCCAAAAAACTCAACATCATATGAAGGGTGGGGGAAAATGTTGCACTGCTTTGTAAGGACAAAAATACATTCTACAAATCAGAGAATATGGAATTATAATTACAGAATGTTCTGATTAACTCACCCATAAAATAAGATATATGGTAAAAGTCACCAAACTTTAACCAGTGGCATAATTCAGATGTCAAAACACCTCCAATTATTCCTCAGGGAAATAAGTTGGCTAGTTACAGAGCCAGTCTCACTAATTTTAGTGGGCCAGAGCAGGACTTGGGAATGGCCATTTGGGGTGTAAGAAGCCCTTATGGTGTGGGTGACCACTGTTGCACCCTTTCATCAGAAAGTCCTCCCCAACTGCTGCTACCAATCACTGATTTCCTTCTTTCTGCAGGTCCTCCCTTCCTGTCCTGGACAAAGTGAAATTCTTGGCTCTGACCTTGAGATATTTCCATCACTTCTGTTTTCCCATCTAGGTTTCCTTCTTCATGGCTGGTTTAAACTAACTTTCCTGGAGGCAAAAAGCTTTTCTCCTGCACCCTTGAAAAAAAAATTCCAAAACCAAGGTTAACATGCTTTGAAATGATGCATAATAAAGTGATATAAGAGAAAGATGGGTGAGGTTGAGATAGTGGACGAAGTGACATTGTAGGTCATTGTACATGTTAATTTTTAACTGAAATTATTTTAGTGCCCTGAGGAAAAGATGTCTCCCAGCTCATTCCTTGTACAACTTCCCTGATCAGAGTGTGCTGTCTTCCCATTCCACATGCATGCCTGATTAAACACATGCGTTCTGTGTCAGGCATGGATAGTATAAAGGACAACAAATATTACTCATTGTTGCTCACCACGTTTATTTATATCTTTTTCTAAAAAGATTTTATTTATTTATTCATGAGAGACACAGAGAGAGAGAGATACAGAGAGAGAGAGAGGCAGAGACACAGGCAGAGGGAGAAGCAGGCTCCATGCAGGGAGCCCGATGTGGGACTCGATCCTGGGACCTTGGGATTATGCCCTGAGCCAAAGGCAGATGCCACCCAAGTGCCCTATTTATATATTCAGAAAATGACATGTTTCATGATTTTAAAAAGCTGGGAAATGGAAAAATATATTAAAAAAGAAGATTAAAAAATCATGCCAAATTTTATCACTAAAGACGTCTTTGAACATTGCAGTAGATTTACTTCTAATCATAAAAGAGACCAGATATATGTGCGTGTGTGTATGAGCTTAATGAAACACCGGTGGAACCAGACTGCACATATATGTCTGGATCCTAAATATCAAGTCAGATGTGTTTTTCTAACATTGAATATATAAAAACTGATCTTTACTGAATTTCACTGAAGTATGTCTCATCCTTTGGATACTTTCCAGATTCTTTAAACAACATACTGTTTTTTGGACATTAATGTATTTCTGAGATTCTATTTATAAGTTGCAGTATTTTTGGCCTTCATTACATTACTCTTTATATTTTTCTCTGATTGTTTCCTTTGGATAAATTCCAAGGAATGGAAATGCTGAGGTCACGTTATGATTGCTTCCGGTATTCCTGTTATGTATATTACCAAATGGCACTTTAGGAAGATTGTACCGTTTCCCACTGTGGTAGAGGAGTGTGAGAATGCTTTTTCACCAAAGATCCTATTCAAAAATAATTTATATAATTTGTAATACTACTATTTGGAAATAAGTTGTTAATTTAGAGGAAAATTAAACATACACGTATGATTCATTCTTGCTTTATTTTAAATTAAATTTATATTTAATTTAAATTTATTTGATTATGAATGAGTTTGAATTTCTAAAAATGTGTCTCCTAACAATGTGTATATTTCTCTTTTTTGTTTGTGAATTTCCAGTTTATTTCATTTGCTGGTTTTTCTACTTGGTGTGTGTCTATATATGTATATATATAATTACATATAATAAAGGTATAATATTATATAACAATATTCCTGGATATTAAATTTAATATTATATATTAAGTTTAAATGTAAATAATATATAACACTATTATATAATAATATATAATAAATAAATAATATATACATAATTTTGAGTGTGGTTTTTAAGAGTTCTTCATAGATAAGGATATTAACCCTTTTTTTATTTCTTACAGTTATATTGAGAAATGATTGATATACAGTAAACTGCACATATTGAAAGTATGCTTTTGACCTGTAAAAGTATCACCCTAATCAAGATAGTAAACATATCTATCAACCCCAGAAGTTTCCTTGTGCCCCTTGGTCATGGTCCCCTCCCTCACACCCCTCTCTGCCTCTGCTGTGTCCCAAGGCAGCTACTGATTTCATTTCTGTCTCTACAGATTACTTTTCACTAAAAAAAAGAGAAAGTATTACATAACATGCATTTTTTTTCTGTCTGGCTACTTTCACTCATAACTATTTGGAGACTCACCTGTAATCTCTCATATATCAATAGTTCATTTCTTTTTAATGCTGTATTTGCATTGCACTGTATTGACATAAAAGCTTGGTAGAACCAAAAATGTGGGTTGTTTCCAGTTTCTGAGCTATTACAAAGACAGTTTTTACAAATCTTGCTGTAAACATTTTTATACAAACATATGCCTTCATTTCCCTTGGGTAAATGTCGGGATCACATGATATATCCATGTTCAACTTTTCTAGACTCTTTCAACCTGTCTTCCAAAGAGGTTGTACTACTAGATGGTCTCAACATCACATTTTAAGAGTTCCAGTTGCTTTACATTCTCACTAATTCTTGGAATAGTCGGCCTCTTTAATTTAGTCTTAACCGTTTCAGTAAGTGTGGGTGGCATTTTATCACACATTTAATTTGCATTTGCCTAATGACTAACAGTGTTGAACACACTTTCCTGCTTATTTACCGTGTATATATTGTATTTGGTGAAATGTTTACTCAAATCTTTTGCCCATTTTGAAATTGAATTCAGTACTCAATGTAAAGAACAAAAAATCACAACAAGTAAAGTTCATCCAGGAGCACAGGGTTAGGTTGATATCTGATAGTCAATCAATGTAATTCACCATATAAACAGACTAAAAATCATATGATCATATCTATAGATGTAGGGAGAGTGGTTGACAGAATTTAACATCCTTTCATAACAAAGATATTGTGATAATACTAGGAATAGAAGAGAACATTCTCAAACTGTCAGAGTACCTACAAAAACCTTACAACTTCCATGATACCTGATAGTACAAGCTTGATTTCTTTCTCCCTAAAGTTAGAAACAAGACAAAGATATGTGGTCTCACTACTTTTATTCAAAACTTTGCTGGACATTCAAGCCATTGTAGTAAGTCAAGAAAAGTATATAAAAGCCATCCAGGTTGGAAAGAAAAGAACTAAAACCTCTAATTCACATTTGATATGATTGACGATATACAGCATCAGTTGGAATCTTAAAAGTTACTATAATTAATAAAAGAGTTTAACCAGGATATAAGGTAAATTACATAAGTCAATTATAATTCAAATGCTAGCAATAAGCATTAGGAAATCGAAATTAAAATAGAATACAATTTAAAAGAGCATAAACATTGTGAAGTGCTTTGGGATAAATCTGAAAAAAAACAAGATAGGCATCTAAAATCTATGAATAACTGCTAGGAGAAATAAAATACATAAAGAAATTCAATGATATATCATGTTCAACGGCCAAATACTCTATTTTTAATATATCTATTCTTCTGTATGTGATTTACAGATTCATCGTAATCGTAATCAAAATCCCAGCAGGCATGTTGTAGAGATTGACAAGCTAATTCTAAAACTCGTAGGGGAATGCAAAGGCTCTAGAACAGCCAAAATAATTTTAAAAAGGAAATATAAAGTAGGAGAACTAACACTACCTGACTTATTGCAGCACTAATCTAGACACTGTAGCACTGGTGCAACAGGATAGACAGGAGGTCAATGGACTGAAATAGAAAGTTCAAAAATATTTCCACATATTTACGGACAAATCATTTTTGACAAAGCAAGGTAATTTAGTGAAGGAATAACTTTTCAATAAATGACTCTGGAACAATTAGATATGTTTATACTCAAAAAATAGCTTCAACATACGTATCACACTATATGTAAACTCTAACTCAAAATGGATCATAAACCCACATGTAAAATTAAAAACTATAAAACTTCTGGAAGGAAACGCAGTAGGAAATCTTTATAGATTTTAATTAAGCAAAGATTTCTTAGATAATGCTAGAAACATTATCCATAAAAGAACAAATTTATAAATCAGACTTCGTAAAATTAAAAACTTATGCTCTTTAAACACATTACTGAGAATGAAAAGAGAAGACAAAGATGGGGAGCAAACATTTACAAATCATATGTCTGATAAAAGATTTATATTTAGGATATATAAAAAACCTCTAACACAAAAACACTAATTTAAAAGGACACATGCACCTCTATGTTTATTGTAGAATTATTTACAAAAGCCAAATTATGGAAGCAGCCCAGGTGTCCAACGACAGATGAATGCATAGAGGAAATGTGATATATATATATATTCCTCAGCCATAAAAAGAATGAAATCTCGCCATTTGCGACAACATGGATGGAGCTAGAGGGTATATTGCTAAACGAAATAAGTCAGTCGGAGAAAGACAGATACCATATGATCTTGCTCATATGTGGCATTTAAGAAACAAAACAAATGAGCAAGAAAAAAGAAAAAAAAAGAGTGAGAGAGAGAGACAAACCAAAAAACAGACTCAACTATAGAGAAAAGCTGACGGTGACCATGGGGGGCGGGATGGGTGAAATAGTTGATGGGGATTAAGAGTAAACTTAACTTCGTTAAAAAAATGAAACGATAAAAAACTAAAATAAAAATAAAAACCTCTCAAGACTCAGTGATAATGAATTAACATCTCTCCCCCCCCCGTGTTTGTGAGGGATTCTTCCAAGATTATCATGTATCTCCTATTTTCTTTTTTTTTTCCTCCTATTTTCTTAATGTCTTTCTTGAACACAGACTATTTTGAGGTCTTTGCATCATTGTATTTATCGGTTAAAATTCATTTTCATAATACGTGATAGTGATTTTTGGAACATGCAGGTGTTAATTTTGTTCAATAGTGGAAGAGGGCTAAGTCCCACTGGATACTGACTTTGTGTGTGGAAAGGTAAATTTAGACTGTCAGTCACATGCGGTTTCCTCGTGTACAAGATGTTCAGCATTATAAATTGACTGCCAGGAAAAGCTGCCAACACCTTCGACCTTGGCTTTGTAACCCCGGCAAAGCCATGTGGTGACGTAACTGCGTTAGTGACAAGCAAAGAGGGCCAGAGAAATGCCCCAGGGACATTTGCAAGCACAAGTGGGAAATCAAAAGACCTTGCAGCCAGCAGGGCCTTCGAGATGAGTTGTAAGCCATCCTGGGGAGATGGAACACGAAGGTAGTGGAGCGAACCCATACATTGCAAGGAAAAACTAGCTACTACAGGGAAGTAGAAATATGGAAAGAATATGCATCTAAGATGCCAAATTCCCCAGATGGCGAGTAATTCTTTTAAGGCCCAGTGATGCTGAACACAGCCATGGGCAGCGATGGCACCCCAACTTGCCTATAAAGAGTAGGACAACTGCCCAAATCACCCCTAAGTACTGGGGACAATCTACTGTCTCACTCCTTTCGTGGAATTGTTGGAAGTTTGGTAACTTTTGGAATGTGGTGCATTTGTCTCTTTCTCCCCTGCTCTCCTTCCCCCCTCTCCCACAGGATAACTTTGAGATGTTGGAGTTGGGGCAGGAAGCCTCACGGCACAGTTCTGCAGGTTCTGAGGAGGCCTTTAGCCCTATCAAAATTTTGAAAGTAATTTGAGCAAGGTACAGGAAATTAATAAAATCAATAGCGGATGATCGATTCAGAGAAGAGAAACTAATTTCTGACTGCAAATGTCATCCAAACCAGCTGTCTTCAGATTTTTGTTGAAGTATCTCTTAATAAGAGTTAGGGGGAAAAAAAAAAAAGACATAAAAACCATCACATATTCTAGGTAGACATGCAACTTTTAAACTAAATTTGAGTAGCAGCAAAAAAATGTAATTTCCCTCATATTGTAAACAAGGACATTTTAAAAGAAAAAGTGTTAATTCCTCTGGATATGCATCCACGGATCAAAAGACCTCAGTGAATTGATACCCGTTCTCATCCGGTTTAAAACTAAATGAATGCTCCTGGGGCACCTGGGTGACTCAGTCAGCTAGGTGACTGACTCTTGGTTTCCTCTCTGGTCCTGATCTCAGGGCTCGTGAGAGTAAGCCGCTGCCCCCACCTCGGGCTCAAGCTCAGCAGGGAGTCTGCGTGAAGAGTCTCTCCCTTTGCCCCTCGCCCACCTATGCAGGTGCCCATGTGAGCACCCGCTCGCGCACTCAAACGAATAAATAAATAAATACAACTTCAAGCCCCCACCCCCCACTGCCAAAAGCCCTATGCGGATGCTCCTGCTTTAACACTGTGAAATTATATGTGGTTTCATTTTCCCTTGACTTGATATGTTTACTTGTTCTCAATATCCTATTCTAATACATTCATGTTTGAAGGTTTTTATTCATGATTTTATGATATTTATATGTTGCAATAACATTTCCATACATGAAATTTTCGGGAACCACAGGTCATAGCTTTTTTCTAGATTGACTTATTAACTTATTACTGAGCTATTATTATTATTAGTTCTCACACACTATTGATCAAACAAAATGAATATATTAAAATATTGAACAGATGATTAACAATCACAAAGAGAAAGTTTTTTTTGAAAGATAGCCCTTAATAAAAAGCATGGATCTTATTTTTCACTGGGTTACTGGATCCATGAATGAAAATTACATATGCTGGAGTATGATAGTTTTCTGCCTTAATATTCCTCCTTTTTTGTTAAAATAAACATAAACACTAAGAAACTGTATTCATGGAAATAAGTAGATAAAGATGGAAAGAAATTTTTATTTTATTTTTATTTTATAGAAAGAGTGTGCATGTGCAAGAGCAGGGGTGGAGGGGGCAGGGGCAGAAGGAGAGGGAGACAGAGAATCCTAACTAGGCTCGATGGGCAGAGTGCAGCCCCACGTCTCATGACCCCGAAAGCATGACCTGAGCCCAAATCAAGAGTCAGACGCTTAACCGACTGAACCACCCCAGATGCCCCGGAAGGAATTTTTTAATAGTAATTTCGCTCAATTCCCTGAAACTTTTTCCTTTTGGAAAGAGTTACGCATTTTTTGTTTGTTTGTTTGTCAGTTTGCAAGGTGGGAGGAGAGCAATTGCAAAGGGAGAAGTGGGAAAGTAGAACCACTGGTGAATTCTCAAACGGATCACTTTATTAATTAGGAAAAAATAAGACAGAAATTAAGCATCTAGAAATTTGATCCCATTAAACTACCCAGTCCCCTGGACCACCGGTAAAGTTTCTGTGCATCTTTAAATGTACACGCATATCTGTCTGAATATTGTTTGTCTCCACCAGGGGACCTCAAATGTGGTCCGGCACCAGTATCAGAGGCATCACTTGAGAACTCGTTAGAAATACGAATTCTTAGGCCCCACCTTAAAGTCAGGCAATGATGTCTACTCAGCCAATACAGGGAAGCTACTATAATCAGATAAGCACTAGGTTCCCCTGCTCTGCACAGAGAAAAGGACACGAGGAATTTAACCTTTTCAAGAATGGCCATTCTCCTTGCTCTTTCAAATGAGGAGAGCCTCTTCCCTCGCTGTAGACATGCATTCCCACCGAATGCCTTGGACTGTAGGATTATTTGGGATCACGCCGACAAAGAGACAGAGGACCCAAAGTTAAGGGTAGCCCCAGAGGTCATTTTCTGATAAAATGCTTGTCTTCTGCACACAAGTTGTAGGTCTCCGAAGGCAGGGACAAAGTCTTTATGTATACAGCCAGGGTACAGAGATGCTTGCTCAACTAAATTTAAATGGTGGTATTTAGATGTAATAGCAGAAGTGATATGTTGGGCACCTAACAGCTGTCCATGAATTTCTGCTCTTAGGCCAATTTTGCCAAGACCACGAGAGGGGACTCAATACAATAACAAACCCACTACGATGAGGAGATAGAAACCGAGGCGAGGTAGAGTCTGAGCAAAAAACAACTGTTACCAATCACTCAGGACCACAGAGGCCACCAGTTTGGGACAAGATCTCAGCATTTTATGTCTGTGTGTTTCTTAATCCATGTACTATATACCCGGCCCATTTGGTCGAATTTGCTCTGTGTGGTTTTTATTCTGTAAGGAAATGTGATTTTTGTTTTTTTTAAATATAAAATTATGGAAGTGGTTTTGATTACACCCTGTTGGAGTACACACTGCCCCTGCTGCCACTTCAGCATATCTGATCTCAAGCTGACGACCTCAGTCTCCACATGATGCGCAAGGGGTTTATGCCTCTTGCCCAAGATCACACGAGACATCAACTGAGCTGGACATGGATCGAGTCTTCACATTAAGTGCTTTGCTGACTATAGCACACTGCCGTCAGACTTTCTAGAAGAAATCCCTACGCTCGTCGTGGAAAACTCAACACGCTGCAATATCGGGATTCTAGTAACGACATTACCACACGATATCTGACGTACTGGGTAGGTCATTTTATGTCACTAAATATTGCCTCAAACCCTATTTGACTCTCAGATTTTATGAAGTCTGTCAACTTCAGGACATTCTTTCCAATGAAATTGAAGCTTAGAAATTCATGATATTTATGATTTGTTTATTACTTCTATTATTTTCAGTGCCCTTCCCGACTCTGCTCCATCTGACTTAGCTAATAAAACTCTTATTGTTCTGTCCCTGGGGTTCATAGAGCCTTTTGAGGATGTTTTAAAGTTTAGGCCTTAAATAAACAAAGGAAAATAAATTCTAATAAGATAGCCTTTCCCTATTTTATATAAAGAGAAAAATGGAATTTACATTTTATTATTGTACAAAAGTATTATGAAGAGTTGGAAACTGTTTAGCTATAAAAAGACTTTTCTTGGAGGTTATCTTTTCTTATGGAGAATGTACTCCATTACCGAGGTTCCCTGCCAAGCTTGAATGATCTGATCGTAGGCAGGGCAGTTCCTGAACCAAGCTTCTCTCTTCTCTTGTCTTCTTTAAAGTCTTCCCAACCACACACAGAAAGGATATTTGATCCCCGAGGAATCCACTTCCCACTCTGCCATTCATGCATTATTTTTCTGCAAGATATGCTATGGAATGATGAGGGGAGAAAACCCTCTTTCCATTGGTAGGGGGTAGGGGTAAGGTTCTGGAGCTCTTTAGAAACGGTTGTATTGGAGGTCTAATAACTCCTTTGAAGGACCAAGTCTCTGCATTCTTTGTCATTGTGTTCCCATCTATGCTATTTTCAGCAGTAATTTACTTGTCAGAGAGATCACAGGAAACTAGTAATTTACTTTGTGCACAAAGCATTGTGTGGCTGTGGCTGCATTTTCTCATCGGGCTGTAATCTTTCATTTGTCTAAATGGAATGATGGATGAGCAGATTTCACCACTTGGCATGCCCAGGCTGCTATTTGTCCACGCCTCCTGTGCCTTCATGGCATGGCTCCTCTGGCTGAGACGCCCCTAAGCACCACGGCCGTGGGACCTAAGAGACAGGCTCTTGAGCAAGGATCTGCAAGATAGGTTAATAATCACCAGAAACCAATTCCTCACTTTGGAAATATTTGCCTTGCTCAGTGTTTCGTACTGTCACTCCGCAAGAGCTTGATAAAATGCCTTGTTTTGTTTATGCAAGAAAGTCAACAAACGCACTAAACATCTGAGAGTTGTCCACCATGAGGCAAGACAGAAAGCGCATGGCCTGCGGCCTACCCCACTCCCTTCCCCGGCTGGAGGAAAACCAGCGACCGCGTCTGTGAAGTACTACTGGGTTCAGTTCCTAGAGGTGTTTCGCACAGTACCCCTTTTAAGCCCAAGCTGTGTGCCGAGCGAACATAAACAGGATTAACATCTTCATAATTTTCCCAGGCTTCGTTCCCATCCACCCCTTTCCCATAAAGGACAATAACCAAAATGAAAAGTTTAAAATTTAATAAGAAGGTTTCACTTGAGATAATTATAGAGATTCTCGTAGGATTTCAGAACCCTCTTTATTATCAGAACTGGTTTGAAGATTTGATTTCCATTTTGTCTGGGCAATTTACAGCCTGAGTACGCGGTCCAGGATCCCTGTTGTCGGGGATGGGAGGAAGCGTTGGGGTCATGGCGGCCTCCCGTAGGCATAGGTCGAGCCCTCAGGGTCAGCCCTGTCGAGGAACAGGGAGCAAAAGGTGAAGTCTTTAATCTAGCAAAGAGTGTCTACAAAAACCTATAGCAAAGATCATATTTAATGTTGAAGTAGGGAAAGCTTTCCCGCGGGAGCTGCGGGAAGTGGAATTCTTGGTCAAGCAGGATCATCCACTGCCTGTGCGGGGACTGTGGTGACTGTGTGCTTCCTCTCCAGGAGGCAAATTCAGCGAGGATATGTGAAGCAGCTACTCCATGCTTAGACCTTTAAAAGGTAGAAAGATAAATAGGACATGGGTATTGCCCTGGGAGAGCTGATGTGTCATTGGGTGGGGCAGGGAGACCCAAGCTGAATGTAATACATCGTGGTCAGTGTGCATCAGCAACGTGAAAGTACTCAACGCACCATGGGACCAGATCTCTCAAAATACATGTTACACACACTTATATATACACAAATATATGCACGTATGCACGTATACATATTTCTCCCTTAGAAAGTTTGGGAAATAATTATTGTATGTAGTACATAGGGTTACTGAGTAATATTCATTCATTTGTTCACTCATTCATTCATGTATTCACTCGTTTCAAACATTTATTGTGTTTTCCTGTATGCCAGGCATCATGCTAGGTCCTGGGGCTACGAAGATCATTTTGAATTGGCTCCTTTTGTCAAGGAGCTCAGTGCTGCATATTAGAAAGTAGGTTGAAGGGCTTGAACACTACGTAGAAATCCAAACATAATTCTGTCAATGAAAAGGAGCCGTGAAGATTTGGTTGCTTTTATTTTATAACAGGGGAATGAATGCTATGGTAAGATCTTTGGAAAGAGGTTGGGTTGGACTGGGAGAAAAGACTCATGTAAAGGAGAAGCAACCGTCCATATGGATGTTCTGGGCTTGAACTAGGGTAGGCAAATTAGATCTGGAGGAAAGAAATTTTGGAAATAAAATAAAGAGAAAATAGGGCATAGCTGAAGACTTCTTAATAGCAGCTAAAAAACAAAAAAACAAAAACAAAAAACAAAAACAAGCCTGACAGTGGCTACATGAGAAGACAAGGTGTTATTGGGGGGATTTTATCAGACTAGTCTGAATAATCATCGTGAAGCTTGAGAATCAGATTTGGAAGGTGTGCAGCAAAGGTACTTCCATCCAGCCAGGGTAGAGAGGGCCTCCTCCATCTTTAGAAGGAAAAACGTGTCCCAAATGTAGGGGCACTACTGTTGCTGCTTGGCATGACTCCCCCTGAACCTGCTACCCCGAGTCTGTGTTCTGTGCCATCGGCATTAAACTTACTAGGGCTCAGAATTCTGGGTGTCAAGCCTGAGGGTACAGGGAGAGGGGAGGGGAGTATGTGCCAGTAGTTCTGATAGACTTTTCCCAGCTCCAAAGGGAGATTTGCACATTGAATCACCTCCTGATGACAGTTGTTCATTCCAAGGATAGTAAGTCTTTATAGACAGGACTTGAAGATCAAGGGATCTAGATTTATTGACAGAGTGAAAGATGATGCAATCATTGTCGGTGGGACATTGAACCCAAAGGAATGCAATAGTGAGTCGGTGTCAGATTGAGTTTGTGATACCTTCCAGAGAGCTGAATAAAAGCCTAGAGGCTGGATTTTGTGATCTGAATATCAGGGCCAGAGGTCTGGAACTAAGGCTACAGATTGTGGGTTTCCTTATCTGGCCGTACTACCCTCCCTCTGCCGTTAAGGTCTGTCCGGAGCCAGAACCCTTTCGAAGAATTCTTCTCATCCCTACTTTGTGCTTCCATTATCTCACCCTCCTTGGTATTCCTGTATTTCATTCCTTTCTCTGGTCTTTCAAAATGGTATTTTGTCCCAGTGGGGAGGGAGTTAATCTTCAATTGCCCAATCTCAACCCTGATAATTCAGAGGAAAGAATATGTCAGGAATGTCCCCGTATACACCCTACACTCAACACCTTTTCTCCTTGCCAAATTAATCCCTTTTGGGTGTGCTAACCAGTGATTCCACACATACTTAAGAGATCAGTGGCCACAAGACAAGTCTGTTAAAGTTCAAGATCTTCCAGCTCTTGAGTGGATGCCAGTTGGAAGACCAGGGAGCCAGGGGAGAGGCTCCCACATCTATAATCTGACCTACGGCTCTCCCATTACTCGGCCCGGCAGTGCCCTCAGCCTCATCCTCCCCTCCCACAACTCCTGGGATGCTGCACTTCCTGCCACCCCATCCATCCATCCACGGAAGCTTGTGTGCAGAGATTTCCAGACTGAGATATAGAACAACTAACGAGGGAGTGGAAGGGGAAAGGCGATAGAGGAGGGGCAAAACTGGGGTGGCTTTGGGACCTTTTCCCCTTTTTAACCAGAACAATTCTGATTTTATCTCTTTTGTAGCTTAGACTTTCATATAAAATTTCCTTTGAGGATGAAGTCTGACATTAAAAAAAGTTTACAAACCATTGCTTACAACTGGCAATTCTTAAAACTTTAGTGGTGTCAGGACACCTTCGCACTTCTAAAAATTATTGGGGACCTTGAAGGGCATTTATTCATAAAGATTTTACCTACTAATATTTACCATATTTGAAACCAACACAGAATATTTTATTTATTTGCTAATTTTTAAAAAATAACAATTAAAACCCATTACATGATAACATAAATATCATATTTTTGTTAAAAATAACTATGTTCTCCAAAACCAAAATAATGAGTGAGAAGAGAGACAGTATTTTACAGTTTTGCAAATCTCTTTAATGTCTGGCTTAGTAGAAGACAGATGGGTTCTCATATCTGCTTCTGCACTAAATCTGTTATGTTGTTTGGTTGAAGTATATACTTTAAAAAAAGCAGATCTCATGGAGATATATAGTTGGAAGAAGGAGGATTGGTTTAATCGTCTTTCTAGATAATTGTGGCTACTCCTTATTGACACCACGCTGATACTCGAGAATAGTTTCTCAAATGTTTATTGTAACACGGAATCAAAACTCATTAATAAACATTTTTAACTCTATGACCTTAAAATATATTGATCTATCTTGCACTTGGCATGGATCTCTAACCCATGCATAACTTTGTAACACCGTGCATAAGTCACCTGAGAAATATTGGTTTGGGGAACTATGTTGTTTTTCAAATTGATAAACAGTTCATTTTACAATCTCAGAAAACTGTATTTGATAATATTACCACCAATCTCATCAGAAAAAAATCTCTAAATATTGGGAAGCTGTCAAACTGGCAGTGGTGGATACAAGTTTTCAAAATTCCAATTTTTGCTCAAAAGCATTAATTTTATTAACAAATCGGCTATTTTCTCTGAAGTGATAGGCTCACTTTCTGTTCCAAAAAATGTTTGCAAAATAGCCTATTTCTGAATAACCATAGTTCGCCTATCAGTTGTTGTCTCAAGGTAAAAGGTATTTCTTGGACAAAGTATCTAGTTCACTTTGTAGCTCGGGCAATCACACAAGTGCTTTTCCTGAGGGCAACCGTCACACTTCCTCAGGCAGCTTAGAAGTGCTTTCTGTGTATTTAACATTTCATCACATAGAATACGAAAAAAGGCATGTACTGAGGGTAGAGATTTAATACCATGAACACACATTTTATTCCTCAAGATATTCATGAGTGAAACGGGCTTATTATTACTACTACGAGTGGCGGGCATCGAAGCATATAATGACGACGGGTTTGGTGACATGACCTTGATCCAACTGAGGCATCACTAGTTCTACTTTTAGCATCAGTAAAAATGTCCCTAGAGTGAAAAAGGCAAATACCGTGTTAGCGTTATTATGAAAATACACACATATACATATTTACACGTGTATTACACACTCATATGTACACAGCACACACACATGCACACACACACTGCCTTACAGTATTGGTGCCACTGGTTGTTGTTTAATTAGTGTTATTCAGATACTTGTGAAAAGTGAAGAAATGATAATTCCATTTATACTTGGTCAAAAGAAGACTTTTTCTTGGCTTCTGAGGCTACAGGGGTGAAGTCAGTTTCTCCACTGAGTTCCTGGCTGCGTATACTGTATATACAAGCGACTTGCCATTCTCGAGGCGGCCTTGGTTAGCTTCTGAGGTGCCCATGTAGAAGAGGATGCTGGTTCTGCAGCGGCTCCTTGGCCAGGAAGTGGCCTCGGATAATCACTGGTGAGAGCTCCCACGCATCTGCATGCCCTTCAGGGCTCCCTGATGTTCCACATAGACGTGGCTCCTTTCTCTTTGGAACACGGCTAATTCCATTCACTTCTGACCACCCCCCCCCCCCCATGAGAAGATTTTGAAATCTCCTCCTGACAGGTGCTAAGTAAAGGAATTATTTCACTTAACTGGTTTATGGATTGGATTGAGTAATTGATTTTATGGCTTGGAGTAAATTCACTTCTTACTTTGTAAAGTAAAAGACTCTAAGCAGTTCATATAAAACCGAATGTGGGAAAATACCCTCGTAGAACTTAGTAGACATGAAATACCTTTGTGAAAAATTTGAGGATTTCAGCAAGCCGCACTCCTTTGCTGCCTCAAACTTTACTTATCTCTGGTTCCTAGTGGGCTTGTCCAGGCATCACCACTAATCTTTTGTCAGAAAAGCTCCCTGGTTATGTGAAATCATTTCTTATTGATGTACTGCACTGACAACACCATCCATCACGGTTAGGTGGGAGGTGGAGAACTGAGATCTTGAACTGTGAAGAAATGAACAATTAAAACCAATGGGTGTTTTTCCTTAGCCCGCAATGAAAACCTGAAAATTGTTACTTATGATCAAATAAGACCCACTCTCATTTATTGTAGACAGGAACATCGCAAAATTGCATCCATTATGCTATGTAGGTAGTTGTTTTTTTTTTTTTTTTTAATTTTTAAGACTTTGTTTCAATTCCAGTTAGTTAACATACATTATAATACTAGCTCCAGGTGTACAATATAGTGATTCAACACTTCGTGCAACACGGGGGCTCATCACGTCCAGAGCATTCCTTGATTCCCATCACATATTCACCCTCCCCCCGACCCCCCTCCCCTCTGGGAACCACCAGTTTGTTCTCCATAGTTTCTTGGTTTGCCTCCCTGTCCCTTTTTCCCCCCCATGCTCCTTTGTTCTGTTTCTTAAATTCTAGAAATGAACTCACAACTTTATGGTCAATTAATCTTTGACAAAGCAGGAAAGAACATCCAATGAAAAAAAGTCATTTCAACAAATGGTCCTGGGAAAACAGGACAGCGACATGCAGAAGAATGAAACTGGACGACTTCCTTACAGCATACACAAAGATAAATTCAAAATGGATTAAAGACCTCAATGTGAGACAGGAAACCATTAAAATCCTAGAGGAGGAGGCAGGCGGCAAGCTCTGTGACATGGGCTGTAGCAATTTCCTCCTAGATATGATAGTTTAACTTGGATTGATTCTCTGCACCAGCTTTGAGCTTTGGCTTGGAGGAGTGGGTGCACAGTACAGAGAGAGCGGGTGTACTGAGACAGCCAATGCTCATTTCTTAATACTAATCATAAAACAATATTTAGTTTAAATTTCTGCCTTGAATGTAGTGTGTGGAGAGAAATGGCAGTAATCAGACCCCTTTCCCACGGTACTTCCTGAAGATGACCTTGTCAGAGATTTGGTCATTACCATGGCAGCTGAGGTCAAAGAGTAAATTCCACTTGTGCAACATGAGACCCAGCTTGCTCTGGGATTTAAGCTACTTTGAGGCCCCAGGGGCCAGGTTTCCATAGGCTTTGAGGAAAGCTGCCTGTTTGCATAATGTTCAGGTGCCCCCTGCTTATTGAATATGCACAACTTCCATTTGTTCATGCAGATTTGGTAATTGTCTATTTAATCACCTATTTGCATGCACAATTACTCAGTTTGGGCACATCCACACACATTTGCATATGTATGTCTTGACTTGGGCTCCTGCAAAATGACTGCACCTGCAAACTGCAGCCGGATGGACGCATTTAAAACCCCTTAGGGTTCAGCCTTGTCCCGCGAGGGGAAGAGGGGCCAAATGGGCTCCAAGTCCAATTATTGAGCTCTAATTGTATGTGTAATGAAATCGATTTGTTCTTTGACGCCTCAAAAAGAAAAAAGATAGAGAGTATATTGATTGTAGGAGGGAAAGCAGTAAGTTAAAAACTTTTATAAGAAAATAAAGGAAGAAGAACTGAACAAGAGTATTGTAAGACAGAAAGAGCAATATCGAGTTAAATCTTCCTCCCAAACACCCTGTCAATACAACATGTTACCTTTGATATTTAAAAGAACAGAATTTCTGAAACTCCAGGCCTGAAGGCACAACAGAAGTAGTGGACATCTTTGATGGAAAATGAAGCAAGGGACACAGGTGCATGGCTTTATGAAGTTCTCCTTCTTCATCCACCAATAACAAAGAAATCACCTTGAGGTCTTGTGCATGAGATTGCTTTCTCTGCTCATAGGAAAGTTCAACTCAGCTCTCTCGTGCTTTTTAAATGACTTTTAACTGTCAACAGAGAACATTCCCAGGTAAATATGGGGGAAACCAATGTGGGCAGAGAATGGAGGGGAACATAACTTTCGTGCTATGATATATAGGAACTTCTTGGCCACTATGAAAATGCAGTTTCTCCAGCTTTCGTTTGAACATCCCATCTGGATGATTGTTTACAATTCAGATTATTAAGCCATCCTAAAGACTGATTCAATAGGTGTGGGTCTGGACCCAAGAATCTGCATTTTATCCAATATTCCGGGGGATTCTAATGCATGTGGGTTTGGAACACACTCTTGGAAACCCTGACTACTGTGGCTTTCAAGGAAACTGGTGTGTGTGTGTGTATTTTTTGTCCAAAACCACAAAAAGCTCTGCTGATTATAAGAAGCCAGCACTTGGACTGCTAGGTAACAAATGGACACTGCAGAGCTGGTTTACAGGGAGGTCTGTAGGAGTGACCAGATTTGGCTCAGTACTGCGATTAATGCAAGTCTGTCTAAGCCCTACCTCCACAGGTATTAGACCTGCCTTTCTTAGGGCCCAGGAAATAGAGAAGCTCTAGTTCAGTCCCAGCAAAGGTCAACTCTCCCAGGGACAAGTCCCAGCCACAGGGTCAGGCTAAATGCACGTAGAGACACTCCTAGGTCTTGAGGGTTTATTTCTGTTATTGTTGTAAACATATTCATTAATTTTTCCAGTGTTTCTCTAAATTTTTTTCTTAACAAGTCAAGAGTATTTTAATTCTATCATTTGCCACCTGATATTTTTCTTCAGTATTTTCCAACATCATTCAAATCCATAGCTTCATTTGCATAATATTCTATCTTATGAAAGTGTTGTAATTTACTTTATTATTTGCTATTTTTGATTTTAAACATACTGCTCATTTCCACTTTTCGAAAAATACAAATAGCACTACAATGCACATTGCTGTACATTTAAAAACTTTATTCTAAAATATTTCTTTAAGACAGGTTGTTCGAAGAAGGACATTGATACAGAGGATAAATTATTATTAATTGGTTTTTATCTTAGGAGCAGCTATGCAATAAAATGAATTTTGTTCCCAAAAAAGAGTCTATTTTATTTTGATTCATTTTTTGAAGGTGATACATTTGAAAAGGTCCTGGGTCTGATTTGTTACAGTGGCTGTGATAACCAGGAAGCATCATTTTCCAGAATTTCTTTAATGCTAAGAATTGCAAAAGAGAAGGATGGCGAAGTGTTGATTCTGTTTGAGGAGTCTTCCAGATAAATTCATTGATTCAGTTTCTAGAAAGGGATGGAAGCAACTTGATCGATTATCTCATTTAATGCTCACAAAACACCTGCAAGATGGGCAACTAACTTCCACGGGTATTTCCATGTTGTAGATATGGAAAATAAGGCTTAAGAGGTTAAGGCAGATGCCCAGCGTCACAGAACTAAGCTGAAAGACGCAGAATTTGAACTCTGGTCTTTCTCATCTGATTCTCAACATTGTCCTCGCTGCTTCCAAGCAGGCTGGGAAATTGACATCTTCATCCATCCTCTCTCCTGGGGATGTTCTCCCAGAGGAAGGGCTGCCATTAGTTCCTCCTTCTACCACTGACCTTGAAAACCATCTATCTCTTCCAGTAATTACTTGGATGAAAATGGTGAACCCAGCTGCTTCCCTGGTGATTCTTTAGCTCAGCCTCATAAAAGCTGCCTTTGTAGACGCTGCTGCTTGTCTCTTTCTTTTACTTGATAATTCCCAAGGGCAAGATTACCTACGACCAGCTGCTCCTCTCTACATGCAAAGGGACTGCGGAAAATCAAATGCTGATTAAATCTACACATTGTCTTTCCCATTCCCCTCCAGTGAACACCAAGAAAAATCACTGGTGTCATAAGACATTGGCTTCAAACATTTTGGGAAACCCCAACAGGATTATTAAACTGATGAAAACAAGGAACAACAGAATCGTTCCTTTTAATCTACACGGAGACTGTGTCCAATATTTCTCTACATTCTTCCTCCACCCGGGAGCTTTCTGTTTAAAATTTAGCAGTCATAGACGCGCTCACGAGAGACGAGGTATCCTTCGGAGTCAGGCTGCCCATTAGAAACACTTGCTCAGAAATTCTCCCCCTCCCAGGATATTAGGAGAGTTTTTAGGATCCCTTGTTTATTATATATAAATTGAGAATTCCCTGCCTAGATACCCCTTTTACTAATTAATTGTTGGCAATAGCTGCATATCACAAATGCCATACAAATAGACCTTGCTTTCCAGTTGTTTTTGAGACATATGTCTTCTTGCTCATTGTAAAGAATCACAGGAGAGCATTTTATTTTATTTTTTCCACAGGAGAGCATTTTAAAGAGAATGCTTAACTTTCCCTAAGAGGTGCTTGTGCTGAGAATCAATCTCTATGTTATAATAAGCTGTTAAAATGGGGCTCCTCCAGACTTAATATGTACAGACATGATCATGTGAGAACTATTAGATACCAAATACGCAGGACCCCAAATGCAGAATTTTTGAAGGATATTGTGGAGGACCAATTCTCTAGTTTTTCGGTCCTTGTAGGACCAAGGATACATAAATAAGAATTGAAGGGGGTGGGGTGGGGAAAGGAATCAGAAAGGGGAGAGAAATGGTGCAACCACTTTGGAAAACAATTTGGCAGTTTCCTCGTGAGTTAAATATAAATTTGCCATATGTCCCAGCAATTCCACCCTTAGAAATCTACCAAGAAAAATGAAAGCATATGTCCACACAGAGCCCTGTGCACAAATGTCGATAGCAGCTCACAGCCAAGCCTGGAGACAAGCAAAATGACCCAAGGAATGAATAAATAGATGGTGGCACATCTGTACAATAGAATACTATCTGACAATAAAAGAAAGAATACTGAAACATGCTGTAACTTGGATAAACCTCAAAAATATTACACTAAGTGAAAGAAGCAAAAGACCACATGTTGTATTATTCCATTGGTATGAAATGTCCAGAAAAAAATGAGACAGAAGGTAGATTAGTGGTTGCCGAGGCCTCGGTGTGGGAACAGGGAGTGATTGGAAAAGGATCTTTTGGGGTGATGAAAACGACCCATTTTAACATCTTCTTAGAATATAGAGATTGATTCTCAGTACAAACACCTCTTGGAAAAAGTTAAGCACTCCTTAAAAATCTGATGGCATGTAAATGAAACTTTAATAAAGCTGCTTTTAAGAATGGAGGAAGTAGAAGAGAATTTCCATAGGCCCGCACTGTCTAGGATGATAATCACCGGCCACAGGTGGCTGGGCCAAATCGAGATGTGCTTATATTGTAAAATACATGCTAGATTTCAAAGAGTTAGCATGGGGGTAAAGATTATAAATCACCTCAGTAATAAATTGTTTACATTGGTTACATATTGAAATGATAATGTATGAGATATATGGAGTTAAATAAAATATATTATTACCATTATTTCAATCCTTTTTTTTGTTGTTGTTTATTTTATTTTACGTGTGGCTGCTAGAAAATTAAAATGATCTGTGCAGTTCCCTTTGCATTGCTGTCAAACAGTGCTGCCGTAGAAAGCTGTCGCCCCCGCCCCCCGCCCCTGTCCCCTGGCAGGAGAATAGAGTCTGCTATAGTCTCATCCCAAACCTAGCGAGGATGTTCTGCAAGTTCCACTTGAAAGGGGGTCACTGCAGTCAAAAGAATGTGGCCCCTGGCTCAGCCTGGATGCTAAAGCAGCCTGGATAGAGGCAGCAGACTAAGGGGCTCTGCATGTCAACTAGCGAGGGCTTGTGGGGAGCAACAAGTGTTCCAGCGTGTCTGAGCCAGATGTGGGTCACACGAGAGGAGGAACCATCCTGGAGCTGGCAAGAGCACCCCAGAGCCGACTGTGAGCAAGGAGGACCAAGGAGGGCAGGTTGAGAGACGCTAGCTGAAGGGAAATGCTCATTGCCCACATCTTGAAAACTGAAAGCCAAGTAAGAATGAGCTGGGTTCTAATTCTAATTCTCAAATTCTGTTTATTCAATTACATGACAGTAACCGTCTCTTCAAAACAAGGCTGCTTCCGTGCAGACATCCAGGAGGTGCCATTCACATCCGGGCCTAGTGAGGCGGCCAGCCAGCCAGAAGGCCACAGAAGCTCACAGGTGCTCAGCAGGGTCTTCTTTTTTTTTTAATATTTTATTTATTTATTCATGACAGATAGAGAGAGAGAGAGAGAGAGAGAGAGAGAGAGACAGAGACCCAGGCAGAGGGAGAAGCAGGCTCCATGCAGGGAGCCCGACATGGGACTCGATCCCGGGTCTCCAGGATCACACACTGGGCTGAAGGTGGCACTAAATCGCTGGGCCACCAGGGCTGCCCATCAGCAGGGTCTTCTTTAAGGGCGAGCCATCACCCCAGGAGTTGGAGGCCAGCTCACAAAGGCACCAGATGGCACAAGAATTCTCCGATCCTGGTGGAGCCCACTATCTCTCCCATGGAGCGTTCAGAGGATAGCTAGCACGAGCGGGGATGGAAGGAAAGAGAAGCTGGGAGAGAAATAGATGCAGGGCTACTGCTGTCTCCTTTTCTCACGTCAGACTTGTAGCCTACAGCTGGCCGGGGCTGGAGGTGCGGAAAGGACCGGACCCTGAGTGGGCTGCTGGCCCTGGATGGATACACTGGGCTAGAGCCTACTTTCGGATTTAAGAACTCATTTATGACCAAGAGACCATATGATTGTGATTTAGTTAAAAGGCAGGAAAAAAGTCATGGGCTTCTCTGAGTTTTCATCAATAAAATGTAAATAAATTTAAAGTGACAATGACAGAAGAGCCGAGTTCTGATTATACGTCAAGTTGGCTTGTTCAACGTAACGATTACACTGTAATAACCCGTCTCTTCAAAGGCAGGGCTGTCACAGAGCAGAATTTCCGTGAATGACATCTCTTGGAATTCATAGGGAAGAACCTGTGTGCCCCGTGTGGCAGCCCAGTTCAGAACTGAGTCCCACGAGGATGGGTATGGCTGGGAGTTGGGCCAACCTGGCCTGAAATTTCTTTAAATGAGAAAATTTGAAAAGGTACCGAGTCTAAGTTTCCGTCTCAGGCTAATCCTACTTCCCAGGCATGTGCTCCTCATTCTACAAGGGGGTAGAGGGGCAAACTCAGCATGTCTTGAAAATTATTCTCTTTTGTAAAATAGGATCCCTTGTTCCAAGGCCTGCAGGGCTTACAGTGACTTCTAAAATCAACAATGCTATCAGTGTGATCAATAATGCTATCAGTGCCTCATTGATTGTTGCTAAGTGAGTGTCAGAGACCAGGAAAATGAAACGTACCCTACACACATTAAATCCCATGCCCTTTGGTACTCCAGCGCTGGGTTCCCAGTGGACACTGCTTAAATGAAATCGGATACAAAGTGTTAGGCCTACAGCACCAAGCAAATTAGCTGTGAGCACTGTCTAATATTTATCATGAGTCCAGGTATCTAGAAAACATTTTTTCGGATTTTTAATACCGTGTAGTAAGTTATTACACAACAAAGTCGTGCTTGCTATTTCTGAATATTCTCTTAGGCATGACGTTAATACAAAAATATGATAAGCAGGTAATACACTGTATTATAAATGTCCCCTAGGCATACATATTTTTAGCTCCTCCCGTAACTTTAGATTTTCATGCCTGTGTTCTCTTAATTGATTGCTCAGCTCTGTTTTTTTTTACCTTGCAAATTGTATTTGATTTTCCTTTTGAGTGCTGGCCGAGCTCTACCTTGTTCACATGTAATGCCTGAGTGATCTTATCAAGATGATAAGAATCTCTAGATGACAACATAGTGGTCATGGCTCAGATGGCAAGTCTATGTTTTAATATTCCAATCACTCAAAGAAGAAGCAAAAGAGACGTAACACAGAGAATGCAAACCGAAGCACTCCAGCTAGCCTCCCAGAGAGGCATGCTCGGCCAGCTACCTTCTGGATCCACTTTCCCGTGCGGCCAGCCACTTTCTGTGGATGACTCTATCCCACATCAGGGGCTTTGCATGTGTCCTTTTATCTTTCTAGAATGATTTTCCTTTCCTTGTCTACACATGGCCACAGCCTTTTCATCCTTAACTCCCAGCCCACATGCCATCTTAAGAGATGCCATCCTTACCTACCCAGGTAGGTTCTTCTATCACATTCTATCACATTCTATCTCAGCCCTTTTGTTTTCTCCTTCATCGCATTAATCACATTTTGAAACTATTGTATTCGCTATTTTTTTCCCTTCTGTTTCTAACATATGCTCTATCAAGGCAGAGACTCATCTCTCTTGTAGACAGTCACATCACTGGAGCTGAACTCAGTTCCTGACTTATAATAGTTGTAGCGCGATAAACACTTGCTGAATGAATGGACAAATAAAAACCATCTTGGCATCCTGATGATGAGAAAGTAGGCTTATCTGACTGATACTTAAGAGACAATATCATACAGTGGTTGAGAACATGAGTCCTGTAGCTGTGGTTTTGCTGGTCACTCGCTGCATGGTCTTGAGTACTTTTGAGCCTTAGTTTCCTCACCTAGAACACAGAAAGCAACTCACTGAATTTCTGGGATAAGAGAGGAGCAATGTAGTCAGCAGGTGCTATCTACTTTTACTTAGGAGCTCTAGAGAAGGATATTCCAAAGTCATTCCAATTAAAATAATGATATAAAAATCCTCTTCGTTTGGACCACTCCACCACCACCACCACCACCACCAATACATACCTCTTCTTAGCTCAAGGATCCATTCCTTCAGGAAACCTTCCCTGAACCTCCCACCTTGCATTAGCGCTCCTGATGAGCGCTCCATGGTACCTACAGTCTCCCGGAGCTGTGATAACACAGAATCTGATCCAGTGTCTCCAAAATGGTCTGCTCTGGGGGTGTGCCCCACACTACACACCTGGAGTGGGAAGGAAATATTAGAAAGTCTAATTTGGAGAAAAAAAAAAACAAGAGAAAAGAAATTAAGTGTGATTCATATTCAGTACGTTGTTTGATCTTGGTATCCTCCCCTTGTTGCTTTGTCAGTGAGGGTCAGTGGTGCTGCCCAAGGTGCTCCAGAAGGGAACCAGATGCCATGGTGTTGCAGGAATGTTAGTGTACCCTTGCCTGTTTGGTCTCCTGGTGGTTCATGTGGCTTGAGTGGGCTTTGCATTATATTTTCTGGGTTAAAGTCACCCTCATGAATGGACAAATGACTTAAGAAGCCTCTTAAATAGGGACTCCTGGGTGGTTTAGTGGTTGAGCATCTGCCTTCGGCTCAGGTTGTAACCCCGGGGTCCTGGGATGGAGTCCCACATGGGGCTCCCCACAGGGAACCTGCTTCTCTCTCTGCCTGTGTCTCTGCCTGTCTTTCAGTGTCTCTCATGAATAAATAAAATCTTAAAAAAAAAGAAGGCTCTTAAATAGAAAACACAGATTAAAATAAATACTAGTAAAGGAAGCATAAATGAATAATAAGAAGGTGGCAAACTGACACTTTTACTATAGCTAAGGCATGAAATCAAATCTGTCAAAATTTGGGGGGAAGCAAGAAGTGAAATTTTCAAGAAGACTATTTGAAATATAAATTTGCAAGTGTTATAATTTTTTTTTAAGATTTTATTTACTTATTCATGAGAGACAGAGAGAGAGAGAGGCAGAGACACAGGCAGAAGGAGGAGCAGGCTCCATGCAGGGAGCCTGATGCGGGACTTGATCCCAGGACCCTAGGATCATGCCTTGGGCCAAAGGCAGGCACTAAACAGCTGAGCCACCCAGGGATCCCTACAAGTGTTATAATTAACAAAGAACCTCAACCACAAGTGAACTTGGTACCTTGAGTGATATTAATATACTATTATATAGCATATAATATACACTGTAACTTTAAAAATATATATATATATACCTGATAACAGTATATATAGTTCTGATAAAAATATTTAACTGAAAAAAAATTTAACTGGCAGAGATATGTGATCAAATAAATATGTGTGAAGACCACTGATCCAATTAGTGGTGCCCATGACTAGTTTTATTCACCATCGTGCTATGCTGTGTGTTCCCACAGCGCAACTTGTGTTCTAATGACCCTACAAGTCTGCGGAGGCCAGATTTTCTTCAGCTACTTCAACCAAACATTACTCAACCGATTGAATGTGCAGAAGCAGGTATAAGAATGCAGCTAATCTTCTATTAACTAGATACTAAGAAGTTTGCAAGAGAATAAAATAATGGCATTGTTTTTTACTATTTTTTGTTTATAAAATATAGTGATTTTCATAAAAATGTGTTATTTATTTTAATACATAACAGCTTATAAGTGTTATTACTAGATTACTTAACAAATATTTTTAAAAAATATTCAAAGGCTCTTTTGGTGTCCTCAGTAGTTTTTAAGTGTGTAAAGGGCTCTCAGAATCAAGAAATTTGAGAATCGCTGTCCTGATGCAGAGATCATACTCTATTTGTCTGACTCCAGCACTTCCCACAAAGCCTGGCACATCATAAGCTTCTATTAAAATTTTTGAGTGAAAAAAATTTTTTGGAGTAAATAATTGAATGGCTGAAATTTTAGAAAATTTAACCTGTTATTTGGTGAGTTCCTTGTCTTTCCTAGTAAAGCTGGCACCTCTCTTCTTACATCCCACTTGCTTGCTGTAATCACATTTCTTGTGGGCCTGGACAGGGTCTCCACACTCTCAGTGTCTACTACAGATCAGGAGGTAAAGTAAATAGGTGCTTCCAAATGTTCATTGTCGAGATGCTAGAGGAAATTAATTACAACTTCAGTATCTGGACTCTAATTCCAAACTCTGGGTTGATCGTACACTGAAAATCCCCATTTATAAAGAGATCTATTTAACTTTTCAACTTTCCTTATGTTTTATTTTAATACTTTTAAGATGCCAGAGACCTTGGACACTGGACACCAGTAGAAAAACAAGGTGATAAAATGAAAAATACTCCTAAAAGTGTGACTCATCACCTGCAACAAAGTCACCTGATGTGCTTGTTATAAGTACAGAGAGCTGGATGCACTCCTGATCTCCTGGAGTTGACTGGGGCCCAGGGATATGCATTGGCATACACTTCTAGGGCACATTTACCGGGTAAAATACATGATACCCCATTTAAGTTTGAATTTCAGATAATCTAGTTGGAACACTCTTATGTTAAAAATCATACTTGGTATAACTGAGGTTCAGTTCAATAGAATTTGTATTTTCATTTATTTATCTGGCCGCTTTATCCTAGGGAGAATCCTTTTGCACAGTAGTCTAAGAATAACTGGATTTTGAACCTTCTGGGAATTTGGTGAGTGGATTAAAAGCAGCTCATTTATCAATACATTTAGAGCAGTGTTTCTGAGCCATTGGAATCACTTGGGGTGCTTTAGAAACTATTGGATCCCACCTCCAGAGATTCTGATTTA
The DNA here is from genome assembly GCF_905146905.1 of Nyctereutes procyonoides. Taxonomy (NCBI): domain Eukaryota; kingdom Metazoa; phylum Chordata; class Mammalia; order Carnivora; family Canidae; genus Nyctereutes; species Nyctereutes procyonoides. The sequence continues at coordinate 13,097,419 of NW_026575136.1, read as the reverse complement.
ATTGATCTATGGTGCACCTTTGGCACTGGCATTTTTCAAAGCTCTTTAGGTGATTCAATATGCAAGCAAAGTTTAGACCCAGAATTGGAAACGAGAAGTGGCGAGATTACTGGAATTAATTATGAATGGATGGCATTAAGACTGGAATATAACAGTAAGTGGTCAGAGTGCCCATACACAAATCACTAAGGTGTCTAATAAATAAAACCGTGGGTTTGTGGTCAGTGATTCCAATTTTTTGTATGTGAGGTTGGCAGATGGGGGATTGCATGTCTTGGGGAGGATGGACAAGGGGATGTGATTGAGGCTGGATATCAGAATCTTCTAGGAATACTGTCCAAGTACTCATAACAGGCTAATCTAGTCCATCCCTTATCCAAGGGATTCTAAGGCCTCTCTCTCTAACCCTCATCCCTAACTAAAAAGTTGGAGAACTATTATTCTAGCTAACAGATGATAGAAGCTGAAGTAGAAAGGAATAGAAGCCATGAGAATGGCTTGGGACAACCAAGAAGAGGGAAAAGGAAAATAAGCACATTATAGAATAAGCAGATTTTGCACATAGTAGTATAAATGACCACATAACTTATGAATACGTTGAAAGTTAGTTTGGTCAATATTTACTCAAATTTGGTGGAAAGAAATAAATCATACAATAAGTAATTAGTAGAAAGAAATAAGTAAAATAAATAAGCGTAAAGTACTCTTTTCTAATAAAACTTTTTTTTGGAAAAAAAACACACTCAAGTCAATGGTGGGATATATAGGATATAATTAATACCATCAATCAATTAATTAATTAATTAATTAAGTTCATTAATTAAAGATAACTTGAATAAGCCTAAGTGCTGTCTCTGCCGTTTACTTGGGGACCCCTTCCTGAGGAGAAGATATAAGACCTCAAACAAATTAAAAATCTTCTTTAGAGTTCTCTGAGCATCTCTCAAACCTTTTTAATGCATTTTTTTTTTTATGGTAGTCACAGAGAGAGAGAGAGAGAGGCAGAGACACAGGCAGAGGGAGAAGCAGGCTCCATGCACCGGGAGACTGATGTGGGACTCGATCCTGGGTCTCCAGGATCGCGCCCTGGGCCAAAGGCAGGCGCCAAACCGCTGCGCCACCCAGGGATCCCTAATGCATGGTTTTTAAGGAAATTTCTTTGAGTAAAAAATCTGTTCTTTCACATGAAAGATAATTTTCTAATTAATTTTTACTTCTTTATATTTACTTTATATCATGCCAAGGGCTGTGTGGTAAAGGCTTGACTGGTATGCAGGGATTGGACCTAGAAGTATCTTAGAATCTAGAAGCAGACTTACTATGGGCTTTAGGGTTGCCAGGGGCCAGCCAAGTGCAAAGGTTCACTTAGGTAAGTGCCTATGAGGCCCCTGGATAACACCACCCCCATCAAACCAGAGCAGCCTCCCCTGAGCTCCAGCTAATGGTTGTTACCATGACAGTGAGGCATTTTCAAATACTTCCGCAGAAGCGGATTGTCAGCTCTGGTCTTTAAAATCACCCGAGAACCCTTAAAAATATATTGATGTTCAGGCCCCTGAGCCATTAAATCATAAACTCCAGGGGTAGTGTTTGGGCATTGGAATTTTTTTAAAGCTCTCTAGGTGATTCTACTGTCCAGTGAGGGTAAAGAGCTGCTGGCCTAGACAATGGGACATGTTGTGTGTGGTAAGGTTAAACTGCAAACCAGGTGCAGCAGGCATTACGATCAGAAGGTAAGTCACAGTGCAGGGATAATCGGCTAACGGGGTGTCAAAAAGGCCACATTCCAGAAGCCACCAGTACAAGTGCTTCTATCAAATCAACATCAGAAAGTTAGTCAATAAACATATGGGGTGTCAGATAGTTTTTTTTCATCTGTGAATTAGTGCTTAGCAGAAAGGACTTTAGAAATGGGCTCTCCCGACAGAAGGAAAGTGTATTGTAGACCACTCCCCCAACTTGGACAAACATCGAGTAGGAATCTAGCGACACTTGTTAGGATGGGGCCCAAAGTGTGATTCCTGTATCCAGCCACTAGATCAGAGCACCGAGGGCTACCCTCTTCTGGCACCGATGTACTAGAACCCTGCTTCTAGAATCACGTTGCATCTTCCTGGAGTGAGTCTTTTGTGTAAGCTTTGGTCCGATCACCTAAAAGGATCGAGAGCTTGGTAGAGCTTCGTCAACTGCACAGAACAGACAGCGTGCTAGCAAATGTTGATTTAACAAATGCTAGAACTGTTGGCAGAAATTGGTTTGAGACTTACTGAGAACTCGGGAAGGATAGTTCATTCTCACCTTCCTAAAAACTCTTAGTGTTCCCTGTCTACCTATCTGAAGGACCTGAGGGTTATATGCGACTGACTCAGGTCAGTTTTGTAACTCACTGAAGGACAATATGACCCAGTATTGTCAAATTCTCCTAGTTATTTTTTAAGACAGAAAAATATTTTAATTGCAAATTTTAAATGTTGTGAATATATTTCAGTTTATAAGGGGACAAAAACAAACAAACAAACAAGCAAAAACCCCTTGAATAGAATCAACAACTTCTTTCTGAGCCAGCTTGGACCTGAAGGCCATGTACATATTAGTGTGTGCTCTCTGGCCTTAGCCACTTGAGAAGCCCATAGTCAACCTTGGCCCTTAGGAACCTCAGGATCTGAGAACTCAGAGATCCGTCCACGCAGGAGGGTAAAAACCAGTCTTGATGGGCAAGGGAAGGTGGTGGCAGGAATTCGGAAGGGAGAGAACAAGAGTGTCGCAGGGAGAAACCTTGGCAGGAGACTCTTGCTAGGTACATCTTCCACCTTCTGCAGGCTGGGGCCAGCTCCCAAAGGCAGGGCCAGAAAGAAGCTTGTAAATGTGTCGCGACACTCCATGGAGAAAGCAGGAGGAGCAAGAGTTATAAACAGGGAGAAGTTTATTGACTTATTTACTTTATCAATATTAGAGTGAGCATCTGCTCTGTACTCAGTCTTGGACTAAGGCACTGGAATAAGGGAGCTGGTGGGGGTCCAGGAAAAACATTCCTGTGTTTTCCTTTACTCCCCCACATGACACTTCTGGCACCAGATGCTGGGTTTTTTCCCTCACCAGGCAGTTCTCTGAGACACCAGCTGGGTATCCTATAATTCAATTGAGTTCGACACCACCTGAGTCAACGTCAGATCTCACGAGGTAAGGGTCCACAGAGCTGCACCCACTCCAGATGCCAGTCGCAAAGTCCCGGTTTGTCACACGTGTGCTTCCGACCTACTGGCTGCAAGTCAGATGTTTTGTAATCCCTTCCTTGGGTTCAAAAATTTGCTAGAATGGCTCATAGAACTCAGGGAAACACTTAGTTTGACCACTTTATTATAAAGGATGTAATTCAAGATATAGATGAACAGCCAGATGAAGAGATGTGTAGGGCGATGTGGGAAGGGGGATGGAGCTGACCTGCCCTTTCAGCATGCCATTGTCCCTGCCTTTCCCAAAAACTTCTGGGAATTTTTATGGAGGCTTCCTCACTTAGGCATGATCAATCATTAACTCAGTCTCCAGACTCCCTCCCCTTCAGGCAAGTGGGGTGGAAAGTTCCAAGGTTCTAATCCTGGCTTTTGAGTGACCAGTCCCCATCCTGAAGCCATCCAGGAGCTCACCATGAGTTAGTTTATTAGAACAAAAGATACACTTATTACTCAGGAATTTCACAGGAGTTAAGAGCTTTATGCCAGGAACTAGAGTTAAAGACCAAATACTAGAACAAAAGATGAGCCTAGTGTTGTTATCACTTAAGAAACTACGAGGAGCTCTGTGCTCGGAACCAGGGCAGGCCCTAAGCCGACCTCTAAGGAAAAGTCAAGAGATGCTCTCAGAGTTTGAGATCTGCCAGCAGAACAAGCTTGGAAAGGCTCCTGGGAGCACCAGGGATCTGTGCCCTTTGGTGCCTCTTGGCCTCCATATGCAGATGCTCCTTTCTGTTCAACTGCTCATGATTTCAGGGTCTTGAAATAGAGACCATGACCTAAGCTGAAAACAAGAGTCAGATGCTTAACTGACCGAGCCACCCAGTACCCTCCTTTTTTTTTTTTTTAATTGAAAAAGTAATGCATTAAGAAGGCCAACTACCCAACCAATACTAAAGGAAATGCAATATAACTTTAGTTTTCCTTCTATCCTAGACTCTCTATCTTGGGAAGGAGAACATTAAATATCATCCCAACTTCATGGTCTGAGACAGAGAGCACTGGGTAGCTTGGAGCTTCAAAGTTTATACATGAGGTAGCTCCAAAGTTTATACCAGGTAAAGCACCACCTGGTTTTACTGGGCTACACAAAAGGCACAAACCCTTTGTCTTCCTATTCCTAGACCACATCACCACTATTGTAGGTGATGCAACAGGCTTCACAGATTGTGGAAGCTAGAAGGAAGCCTAGAAGTTACCGTTATTCAGCTTCATTTTACAAATGGGAAAATCAAAGCCCAGGGAGTTAATCAGCTCATATAAGATCCCATAGCAGAGCACTGGCTAGGGCCTGTCTAGACTCCTCCTGATGCTTATTCCCAACTATCCCAAAGCAATGCTGGGCATTGGCCTTTGGTACCCCTAAAAGAAAGTAGTGGGGATCATGGAATGTGATATGAATTTTGCTATCATACTAGGAAAGGCTAATTAATCCCTAATAAAAAAATTGAACCTATTAAAAAGCAAAATTAAACATTTTTTTAAAACAAACACATCAATGACTAAGGATATAGGGAGCATCCAATATAAGAACCACAGTCCAGAACAGATTGAAAAAAATAATTCAGAATTAGGACACTACACAAAGTTAGTAGTTTATCTATTTCCAAGTGTTTAAAACTCAATTCAATTCAAAGGTATTTTTTAATACCTTCCATTCTTCAGTGTTGTACTAGATGCTGTGGAGAACAAAGAAAAGCCTAACCCACGTCCATGTCGTACAATACATTGAACACCACTGTGTTCACAACCACCTCGTGAAGCTATCACGTGTACAGAGGTAAGAATGAAGACCCAGAGTTTACAGGCACTTCTCGAAGTTTGTGTCTAGTAAGCAGCAAAAACTGGGGCTCTAACACAGATTTTTTAATTTAATTCCACATCAGAAATATTTTTCATTATAGCATTTTAAACAACAACTTAAAGAGTCATACAGGGGCGCCTTGGATGGCTCAGTCGGTTAAGCATCTGACTCTTGATTTTGGCCCAGGTCATGATTCAGGGTCGTGAGATGGAGTCTCTCAGTGGGCTCCGTGCTGGGTGTGGAGCCTGCCTAAGATTCTCTCTCTCCCTCTGCCTGCGTCCCTTCCCCACACCCCCTCTAAATAATAATGATAATGGAAACGATAATAATAATAATAAAGAAGTGAAAAGTCAAACCAAACAGAACATAACACTAGAAGAAGTGATATGGTGCCTTTTTCAGTAAATTCTGTGAAATGTAATTGAGTGGCTTAAAAGCATTGACTTTGAAGTCTGGGTTTGAATCTCAGCTGCCTAACTTAACCACGTATATGACTTTACCCTGATTGCTTAAAGCTCTCCAAGACCCTAGTCAGGGAATACGTATGCCTATCTCATACATAAATCTCATTTTGAAGATTAAACTAAAGGACATAAAGCATGTAAGAATTTCACACTTGCTGACTACATGAATGCTTGAGAGGGTGTAGCTAAAAATAATAAAGCGAACATGGGAAGTCATCAAAGGCCTCTTAGAGGAGGTGGCATCATGCTTTGTTTCTGGTGCAGGTTCCTATTCACTGTGAGTTTCTAGAAGCATCCAAGGTACACAGACCTCCTACCCTGAGCAATAAAAAGGCATGGGAAGCATTTCCATTTCTCTCACAGTCATCAGCCCCCACGCAGCTCTTGCTACCCGTACTGTCAAGATGAAAATGGGGTGAGAAGTAGCCCAGGGCAGGGTCATAGAGAAGCTGACAAGTTTGTGCTTCCAGTTCTCTCGGAGAGCTTGGCTCTGCCTTCCCTGGCTGTGTAGTCGGGCCATGGAGCAAGTATCAGACATGCTCCTCTGGGTGGTGGCCAGACAACACCTGGGCTTTAGGGTGACAGATGCAGCAACATTTTTGCTGCCCTAATAGGAAAACTGCTTTCTCTCTCTCCTCTCTCTGTTTCTCCTCTTCTGTCTCTCTCTCTCTTTTTTTTCTTTCTCTCCTCTTCTTCAAAATTAGTCTCCAAAGAAAAATCAGTCTTCAAAGTCTAGGAAAAAAAAATAGCTTTCCATCTTACAAGTTCTTCTCCTCTATATATTTAGTCTCCTGGAGAGAGTTCTTCCCGGAATGGAAGGAAGCAAAGAAAGAAAAATATATTGATGGACTGGTAGCGTGGAATAAAAGCAAATTTCCCGTGCTCAGATGCATGCGAGCTGACTTCATTATCGGGGTCACTGCGATAGTGTGGTAAGGCCCATTATAGTGTCAGTCCTGGTGTCCCAGAAGACACTCTTGTCTTCGAAGTCCACTGATAAGAATCCCAAGTGTCTGACATCTTTTTTCAATTTGTTGCTTTCCATATGAAACACCTGGGACATGTTTGTACCTTAAAGCCTGGACACTAGCCATTAGCTGTCGGGCCCTCATAACCTGCTGGGGTCGCATCCGATGCACAGCTTCCAAAGGGCCATGATGTCAGGAATCAGGTTGCATGAGGGCTTGGGACACCAGGCGCTGACTGAGCTTAAGTGCTCTACTCACTGACTCTCCTCCTTTGTGACTTCGAAAGAAATATGCCCAAGGGCAAAGGAAGCCATGGGTATATGTGTTACGCAATGAGAAATGAAGCAATAAAATCACTGCACCATCCATTTTGGAGATTGTCACACCTCAGGATACTCCTGCTGTGTTAAGCAATGTCATAAAATTCTCAACACAACATCTGTATTGAAAATAAATACACATCATCTAACACTTGAGGGGGGTTGGCCAGAGAATAAAAATGTCAGAAAAGGACAAAAAACACTCAACGCTAAGGTGGCTAAGAATCACTCGTCTGTATGTGTGACCGGACCAATGTCAAGGCAACTGCTGAGTGTTTCTCCAAACTCACTTCCTGCTCTCCGGCCGTCCCGAGAGCCCAGCACCCAGCCGCAGCACTGTTTCTAACCACTTCTCTGCTCTGCCTGTCTTCACTGTTCAGCTGTTGAGGCATGGAATCTCCGTTCTGACCCCAGATTCCCTACTTGTTTTTGGTCCTTTCCATACACCTTCACAGAGCCTATGCTTCAGCCATTCTCCCTGTGTAGACTCAAAATGCTCCAGAGGGACAGTGCGCTGTTGGCTGGGGAGACTCTTCAGGACAGGCCGCTTGTGCCTTCACTGTGTCTGAAATCTTGGGAGAGTGACCTGGGCTTTCGGGATGCAGGGTTTCATCTCCTGTACAAATAAGTGCATCCATCATACAAGATTGTATGAGAATCAGAGTCAATATATGGAAATGCTTAGAACACCTGGACCAGAGGAAGTCCTCAGACCTTACAGTCTAGTATTACTGCAGACTTTTATATCTTTGCTGTTTCCTCTGCCTAGAATGCCTTCGGTTTTGTTCCCCGTCCTCTGTCTCCTTGTTCCAGTCCAAATGTAACCTCGTTTCTGGCAAAACTCCCTGCTTGCGCAAGTATGCCCATGCACTCCCATACCAGTGCCCCAGAATTATCGTTAAAACATTGCTACTGATTGTAATTGTCTAGTTGTGAGCTTATTAAGGATAAGGTCTGTAGGGGATCCCTGGGTGGCTCATAGGTTGAGCATCTGCCTTCCGCTCAGGTCATGATCCTGGAGTCCTGGGATCGAGTCCTGCATCAGGCTCCCCGCAGGGAGTCTGCTTCTCCCTCTGCCTGTGTCTCTCATGAATAAATAAATTAAAAAAAAATAAGACATTTTCCATATTTATTAGGAGTACACAGAAATGAGTAAAATATGCCTTAAAGTTGCAGAGGAGTCTTCAGAATAGATGTCGTGTTGTCTGCCTAGAATACTGGGCTGCTTGGAAATCATGACCTGTAAGTCTAAAAAATCACTTTGTTGGTTTGTCAGAAGGAAGTTCGAACCCTGGTATCGCTTTAATTCATGCAATTAATATCCAGGGAATGTAAACCAAGTGCGTACTTTTAAACAATTAAAAATAAATAAAATCTTTTAAAAAAGAAAAGGATAAGGTCTTTGTGGCTCCTTCAAGTTTGTTTCCACCCCAGTTTTTCCCATGGATGATTCTCAATCGATATTTGTTGAATGAATAAACGAATTAAGCAATCCACCAAGTAATCAAATATTGTCTATCGTGTGTAAATGAATAGAATTCTTAGTAGTACACGGAAAAGTTAGAATAAAAGCTTATATATATGAATGGAATGATGAATTCAGTCCCTTCTATAAACTGCCACATGGCAAGATTTGTTTTGTGTTCCAAGTCAATTCACTCGCCATGTCTACACCAGCCTAAAGCTGTCTCTACAGTGTCAGCTGATGTGGATGTTTGGAATTTATTAGTCATATAGTTACGGCTGGCAAGTCCAAATAGTGTAGACTCTAATGTATATTTTTAGAGAATACGTATTATCCCTTTAGCCTTTCTTTGACCACCTAATTTACTAGGCCCAATTCCAAATCTGTGCGTCCTTTTTCCACATCAACATGTGGCTCGCCCTATTATGAAAAGGCCCATTCACTGGAGCCTCCACAGATGAACTTACTAGGGGTTCACATACTGTTACAGCTGAATATACACTGAGTTGGCCACAGTCTGCAGGATATTGACCCAAAACTGTCCTGGAGGGCAACATAACCAGAAGCCAACCCCTATACCCATCAGTGGAGTTAGAGATCAGGTTTTCTGGAAAGGGATGGCATTTTGCATGATTTTTTTTTTTTTTTTAATAATGAATCTGCCGTAGACACCAAATGTTTTCTCCTCTCCTTGGGGATTTCTCTTTTCCCCGTTTTTCCCAAAAGGGATTTTCTAGCATTTTAGTGATGGATCATGGGGCAGAGATTCAGGACATCTGGGTTCCAGTCAGTCCTGTTGCTGACTGAGGTGTATCTCTTCATGTATCTGGGCCTCAGTTTTACTTGGTATAAAATAGTCTCCCTCTTTGGGCCATTAATAGAGAACAGTTTGTTCTTAGAGTCGCATAAGAAAGTAGATGCTCTGTTAATCCAAAACAGTTTGTCTTTGGAATATGATGACTGAAATCCCTATGGTTTATATGCAGCTGGTTTTCAGTAATTTTAAGAGGATATGTTTCCTCTTTGCAGAAAAATAAAAGAATTGAGCCAAATGATGTCTCCAAGAGCTAGCAGTTATCTTGGACTATAGTTAGTCTCTTTGCTTACCTTGCTGTTTACTTCTAGGAGGCAAAAATTACTGTGAAAGTCACTCTTTCTACAAAACTATCATTAGTAGGATTTGTTTATAAGAACATGCTATGGAGTTTAGGGTAATCATAATCATTGGAGAATATGAAAGAAGCCCAGGTGAAATAAAACTGCTGTGTCTCTCTGCCCCAAATACAACTGTTATTAAAGAAGCAGATTTGATAGTAGAAATATAATTTTAATTTTATTGGCTCATTTTGGTGACTTGGAAAACTTACAATCGAAGAGTAAAAATAGGGTGCTTCCGTTGGAGTTGTTATATTAGACCTGCACTGGAATTTCAATTATTATAATAATGTCATTTACATATACAACCTATAAGAGCATTATATGTGATTTATTAATTAATCCTAATCTGTAAAATTTACCTAAAATTGTTCTAATTTTATTAAATGTGCTCTCATCATTCATACTAAATAATTATATAATCCCATCATTGAGATTCATTTTGTGCAAACAAATGGGTTCTTTTCAAGTTAATGAATCATGAACTCATTAAATAATATACCGGTAGAATTAACATTTCTTTCATTAATTACAATTTTAATATGGCCTCTACTAGAATTCATAATAGAAAGAGAGGATATGTAAAATAAAATGCAGCCCCTTATTCTTGATTAATAATGAGTTAGTTGTTGAATTTGTTAAATTCTCCCTTCCCTGGGCAAGAAAGTGAGGAGGAAGGATTGGTGAGAGCTTAGGGTTACAGTCCTGGCCAAAGATACAAAGTGGGGGTGGAAAAGGAGAGAGTTTCCCATCGCTGTGGACATGAGGACAAGACATGTGGGTCTCAGAAGGGAGTGTTGGAAGCTGAACTTCCTGGAGATCCTCTAAGCAATTTTTCAGTGAGATGATGTTGATGTTTGGGGAGGGATGTGCTTGATCCTGTGGAATCTTGGGAGCTGCAGAACAGTTTACGTCCCTGACCTTCACTAATGAAATGACAGCTGCCCTTCCCCCACCCATCACTGTCCCACTGATTCAACAAGATAAACTACCCCCGCTTGTTTCCAAACATACCCTGGATGACTTTTGCCTTCACTCTCTTTAAATAATAATAATAATAATAATAATAATAATAATAAATCAGGTAATGGCTAGAGTACTTAGTGAAATGATGGTTTTTCCACCAAATTGCCAGTCCTCCCAACATTGTGCTATATTCCAGAGTAGGGATTTTATGAAAAATCGGTCTGCCAAGGGAGCTATACTTGTGTTCTGAGTACGGTTGGAATCCTGTTGATGCCTAGAGTATGATCAAATAACCTAGTGAAGCTACCATTTTAGAAATACGTCTTTCTCATGTCAAGTGTGGCTCTTTTTCCCTTTTCCAGATGTTTGCCTGCAGCATCAAAACACTAGGCATCTTTGGGAAGGTATTAGTTTCTAGGGATGTCATAATAAACCACCATAAACTTGGTGGCTTAAAACAGCAGATATTTATTGTCTCACAGTTCTGGAGGCCAGAAGTCTGAAACCAAGGTATGGGCAGGGTCATGCCGCTCTGAAGGCTTTGAGAGAGAACCTCAATGCCCCTCTCCTAGCTTCTCGTGGCTGCCGGCAGTCCTCGCTCTTCCTTGGGTTTCGAATGCCCTCCTAGCTCTGCCTCCATCCTTACACATGTCCTTTTCCTCTTTGAGTCTGACTGGGTCAAATCTCCCTCTCTTTTCTCTTTTAAGGACATTAGTCATTGGATTTAGGGCTGACCCCAAACTCAGGATGAGCTCATCTCAAGATTCTGAACTTGATTACAACTGCAAGGACTATTTTCAAATAAGGTCACATTCTCAGGTACAAAGGGTTAGGACTTGGACATGACTTTTAGGGCCACTTTAAAGCACTGTAAGAAGTGACTTTGAAAGTAGAGAAGAGAATTCAGAAGGACAGGTGGCAAGTGCTGAGGACATACTGTCCAAATTTCCTCAGGTGACCTAAGCCATCAGGTATGCATTTACCCTTAATTTGGGTTCCCGAGTGGGTGTCCTAGATCTCCTTTGTCTTTGTATAGAAAATGTGGAAGGAAAATGTCAGGAAGGAATGATTTTGGACACAAGCGACAGAAGATATAAATATAGTGGCTTAAACAAAAAGGCGGTTATTTTATTTCATGTAACAGAACATTTGGAAATAAGTAGCTGTGGTTGACAGTTCAGTGACCTAAACTTGTCAGGGAATCTCTGTAATTTTCTTGGATATTTCTTCATTTATGTTCTTTCATAAGATGGCCGGCTCAGTTCCGTGTTGCAGAAATGTACTCAAGGCAGAAAAAGAGAGAAAGACCATGGGAGTGCTGGGAGTGCTATACGTCTTTTATACAAAAAGGCAAGATCTTCTCTTGAACCCACATCAGACATTCAATGTGCATTTTATTGGACAGAACTGTGTCAATGAGCACCTCTAACCACAAGGTACAGGGAAGGGAGGACAGGGCCAAGGTTTTCAAAGTTCACGTTATACATCACTTCATTTTTACCAAAGATTTACATTAGTGCCTGTTTGCACTAACCAACTGAAAGGACTCTGAAGAGGATTTTCACTTTTATGAGAAAAGGAGAAAAATGAAAATAACCATTCAGCATTTTCCAGTGAGCCCTTACGGAGGTGGCGTGCATGCAAGCAGCGGGAACGGCCCATAAGCTCCTTCCCCAGGGACTCTGCTTAGCAGCTCTACACCAAGCCACTGGATCTTTGAATTGTGTCTGTGAGCATCTGTACTGTATCTTGATTTGCTTTATGCATCCATTTGTAAGGTGTGTCTTAACCTATCAGAAAAGCCTTAGAGAGGCTATTTTTTGGGTCTGGGAATGCTCAAAAATGTTTTCCATATAAATTAATTGTAACTGCTGTTTTTCTTTATGACATTTCAGTTTACAAAATATTTCATGGGGACACTCTTTTGGGTAGTGAAGCTTCACTGGCTTCTACAGTGGGGGAGGCAAGGAAGAAGGAAGTTAGATTGTCTATTGGGTTTGCTAGTCAATAAAACTGCTGAGGGAGAGAAGTTTCTTCTATTATTTTAGCAACATATCTCTTTCATATATCTAGACTAGAGAAACAAAGGATAAGAAAAACCGTGAAATAGGAGAGAAGGATTCCAGTGCTAGTTGCACCATTATTCATCTTTGAATAGGTGATCTGAACTGACTGGACCTCATTTTACTTCATCTGGAAGCAGGCAGTGGACCAGCTTGCTTCGTATGTTATCTCCACCTTTGAAAGTTTATGATTCTATTGATCCATTATCAACAGGGTATTTCTTTTGGCTACTCTTGTAATTCTAGTGACGGTTTTCCACCGAATTGCCACATCGAGGAGCATAATTACCACTGAGAGTATCAGAAGGAACTATGGAGATACAACTCCCTTATTCCGTGCAGTATGGTTATACTGGTGCTAGGGAGAGAAAATGAATCTTTTTATTTTATTCTTCATATCTATTTATATATTTGTTTTTTGTGTGTTTGTTTTTTAAGAGGGTTAGAAGAAGAGGGAGAAGCAGACTCTCTGCTGAGCAGGGAGCCTGATGTGGGGCTGGATCCCAGGACCCCTGGATCACGACCTGGGCTAAAGGCAGAGGCTTAACTGAGCCACCCAGAGGCACCTATATATTTATATTTGAATTAGGGTGTGCCAACTCGTTCCGCATATAGCCAAGCTTAGGAATGACTGCAATCTTTAAAAAGTTTATTTCAAAGCAATTGCAAAATTAGATGAAAGCCTAACAATTTCTGAAATGTACTTTTTTTGGTGACTGCCAAATGAGCCTCTGGCCTCTTTTGAAGGATGTGCCCATCCTCAGAGCACACCTGAGTCAATCACATGCACGTTGCATTGTCTCCTTGCTGGCCCTGGTGAGGAAGACATACTTTTGCTAGGAAAGAGAGGCCCCACTCCCATTTTCCTCAAAGGACTGACTCATGAGGCTATTCTGATGATGCTCAATAACTATCCATAGAAGTACATGAGCTCAATCAGACAGGAAGTGAGGCCCTTGAATTAAATCAAAGGTTGTGGCAGCATTTCTATGCTTTTGCAAAACTCATGAAAGACAGGGTTTCATTTCATGTGGTATGAAAAATCAATAAGCAAGGAGTGATTTCAGTCATTTAAGTGCAGTATGACTAAAATTGGCTGTGGAGAACCCACAAATGGAATTCTGATAGTCAATAAATTTTGACAATTTAAAAAGCACACAGATAAGTGAAATATATATATTCTGCTCAAACTGTGCTTAAAGTATTTTTTTTACCTGACATGAAAACATCAAATATTTGATGTCTATATAGAAAGTGGGGGAAACATCACTTTCATTAGAAAAGTCTAGTAGGCGAGGTCTATTGCAGTGTGTAAGAGTAATGAGATGAGCTGTGTATAATTCTATCTATGCTGTTTTTGGCTCAGGCCCATCCCTCCACCTCCGCTCCAGTCCTGACTCAAGTATATTGTCTCAGCTTTCAGTATAGTGCCCTCAACCACGGGCATTAAAGGATTATGTGGTTGAGACACTCCTCCGGTTTCTGTGTCCTAATTAGTCCAGAGGGTGGGTGAGTGGCACCAATCTTCTTAGTGAAAGACATAGGGAAGTGATATTCAAGCTCTTATGGTCCTATAAAAACCACCTAAAATACGTTCAATTTTCATTAACAAAGAAAAATGGACCTTCATATAGTTAAAGTTTGACATCTATAAATTTTCATCATGAGCAGTTTTAAAGAATATAATTTTAAGTTTTTCCTAAGAATATAAATTCTGGCATGTTGATAACACTGACATCTAAAAATGAAATGGTTACTGCAATCGTTTAAATGTATCCAATAGGGACCCCTGGGTGGCTCAGTGGTTTAGTGCCTGCCTTTGGCCCAGGGCGTGATCCTGGGGTCCTGGAATAGAGTCCCACATGGGGCTCCCTGCATGGAGTCTGCTTCTCCCTCTGCCTGTGTCTCTCTGTCTCTCTCTGTGTGTCTCTCATTAATAAATAAATAAATAAAATCTTTAAAAATAGAAGTATCCAATAAAATTTATATAATTTAATGATTTCATATTTACGATCATCCATTATTAAACTACAGGAACATTTCCCTCTTAATTGCATAAAATTTTATATTGTTCCTTTTTTAATATAAACTTATATTTCCATTTCACTTTTCCATATCTTTATGTTGGAAAGTCTTTTATTGGTCATTCTATGACTTAAAAAAAAGTGTATATATTTAAATATATAATTAAAAAATCTCATAATCATGGGCTCTTTTTATTTAAAATGTCATGAATTAAGATAATTATTATTAGCATACTACTGACCAAACAGCATAAATTATTACACAGTTGGATAAGTGTGTAATACTTAATGAGTATTAAAAGCAAAATCACAGCAAAGATGTATTTCTTAGTAAGATTAATTGAACTTCAGGGGCTCCTGGGTGACTCGGCTGGTTAAGCATCAGACTCTTGATTTCGTTTCAGATCATATCTCAGGGTTGTGAGATGGAGCCCATGGTTGGCTCCGGGTCAAGCCTCCTTAGAAGTCTGTCTCTCCCTCTCCTTCTGCCCCTCCTTCCCACTCCTGCTCTCTCTCAATAAAGAAGAAAGGATGAATTGAACTTACCTGTGAACAAATATTATTTATTGTTAAACAGAGTTCATCCTTATGGTGATTCTATTTTTTTGTTTTTGTGGTTGTAAGCACTAAAAAACTTGTTTGCATAGGTAAATAGATGAGAAGGGAAGGACTTTTATTATAAAAACTCCTTTAACATTTTCTGAGTTACATAATTGCATAGGGATCTACCATTCAAAAAGCCATTTCTAGTGATTTGTCTTTAATAACTTGATTAGGTCTTCCTTCAATTTTGTTGATGGCAATGACTTGGAAATCACATAAGTCACAAAAGAAGGTGTTAGCGACTAGAAGGGTTATTTACTTTCTCAAAATAAACTCAATATTTCATTTTGGTCCTTGATTTATTGCTCTGGTGCTTTTTACACCCCAGAGGAAGGGCCAGCGTAAGATTCAGGAGGCCAGCATAAGTCTCAGTGGGCTTAGAGCTGCCAGTAGCTTTTCTTTCTTGTGCTGTGTTTGTAGAACTCTACAGGTAAGAAATTGTATGGAGCAAGAAGGTGGTGGTGCTGCTTGCACAAGGTGGACAAATCTCAAGGTTTTTGAACTGTACATTGACAACCTGGAACATACCTGGATCATAAAGAATATAAAAGAATATAAAAAGTAGGCTTTTGGAGAATGATTAAAGAAATACTTTTGTCAGAATTAGAAAAGACATAGGAAAACATAGGTTGTCTATAACACAGTTCAGAGAAAGATTAAGACTATTCAATATTTTGGCAGGAAGCAAAACTAGGATCAATGGTCCCATCAACAGGAGGAACTTTGGACAACTCTCACTCCCACTGATGCAATAAGAGTCCTTACTCCCTTTACTACCGGAAATAATCAAGCAGTGACTATACTATGTTTTCAAAGGATGCTGTACAGAAACGTTCTGTATCATGCAGTGGGGTGGAGCAAGAGACCTACAGGATCCCTTCTACTTTTGAGATTCTATATATCTTAGCCTAGAGAAAACGGAAGTGTTCTAAGAGCCACAACTCCCAGCAGGAGTAAAGCAGCATCTGTGTTGAAATAGTAATATGCTTTCTATTCATGAAATGTGTTGCCCATTACCTAATGTAGTGGAACATTATTTGAACTCTTTGTCTGGTAGTGTGGATGGATATGCATGGATTAACCACACTCCTCTGTCTAATCCCCTTTGTGGCCAAGGGCATGAAGTTCTGAGACTACTAGGTTTGGAAGTAGTCTGTGGCTAAGGCATAGAACCAAGCCAGGCTGCCCACTTGGGGATCAAAGCAAGATATTTGTGCTCAACCAGGTCTCTGACCAATTTAGCTAACCATATGTGCTTTTCTTACAATTAACCTCAACTCAGGGGGGTTGAGATTCATTTAAATGCTATACTTGATACTAAGGCCCACAGTAGTCAAACATTTTTTATCTATTTATTTTAGAGAGGGTGGGAGGGGTGGAAGAAGAGGAAATCCCAAGCAGACTCCAAGCTGAGTGCAAAGCCCCAGCTCATGACCCTGAGATCACAACCTGAGCTGAAACTAAGAGTTGGAGGTTTAACAGACTGCCACGCTGGCACACTTGGGTCAATTTTTAAAAGACTTTATTTATTTATTTATTTGAGAGAGAGTGATTGAGTGAGGGAGAGCATGATGGGGTCAGAGGGAGAAGCAGACTCCCCACTGAGCAGGGAGCCTGATGTAGAACTTGATCCAAGGACTCTGGTATCATGACCTAAGCTGAAAGCAGACACTTAACTGACTGAGTCACCCAGGGGCCCCTGAGTCACCTTTTTTTAAGAATGTGTCTCTGGGCTGCCATTTGCCCACCCAATAGTGTGGTTTACTATTTATCTACATATTCTTCAGGTGTTCTAATTAATACATTCATTTGTTCTGCACTTTAAAATGCTTTTATGTGCAATGATTTCACTTAACCTCATCAAATATGCACTTTGATCAGACTTTGTTCCTGTGCATCATGCAGCTATATCTTCTCCAAATTAAAGTTTCCAAATAACAAATGGGTAACTTAGCCAATTTGTTTGAGTTTCAAAATTCATATATCGTGCTTGAATTGTGTACAAACAAGCCCTATATAAGTGAAATTATTGTTTAATTTTTAGGGTTTTATTTTAATTTTTAACATACACAAATTTTAATTTAGGTAGAGATGTAACTTCTACAAAGTAATATATGCTTATTCAAAAAATCAAAACTACTGAAGTGTATAAAAGTCCTCCTCCTCCTCTCTCCCTTGTTATAATTCCACTCCTCAGAAATAGGAATTAACTGTAATTAATCCTTAAAGACCTCTTATATACATATATAAATACACTTTTTGTATTACATGCTGTGCTATAACTTGCATTTTTAGATTTTAAGTAGTTATTTTAACAAAATTAGATTTTAAACTCTGAGCTTTTTGAGGAAACAGCAGTCCCCAAACACTGCCCTCTCATCATTTCCTGCTCTCCAGAGTTAATCACTAACATTTTTAGCTTCTTATCTTAGTATTTACAGTTACATTTCTTGGTAGTATGCTTATAGACTATTGCTATTTTCTTTTCAGATTAAGTGGTATTTATTGACCCCCATGCACATACACGCACACACCTACAAACCTTCATCTTCTTTCTATCCTATGGGTACAGTCATCGAGTATTTTGAGTATCAATATATATTATTTACATTACTATGAGTATGTACATATTATTCACATTTGAACAATGTGGGGATTCTATGATTAGTTTTCCTTTCCTGCAACCCTTCCTGTTTTCCCTAAACTTACTAGTGTTTTTTCTTTTTTTTTTTTTGGTTTATTTGTTTGCCTGCTTGTTTTACTATAAAGACTTATCACCTAATGCATCTTTAAACTCTCCAAAACCAGTGTAAATTTAATTTCATTAGGCACAAGGATAGGCATTTCACCAACTTCATCTTCTTACAGGAATAGCTTTCATAAATATGTTAAGGAAATATATATTAAAAAAAAAACAATTTGAGTCAATCTATTCTGACTTCTGTCATTTATACACACAACATATCATTCATATAGTATATAAGCCTTATATGATTCATTTATTCTGGTTGAATATGTTAAGCCAAATTATGATTGCATTTTATCCATCCCTACTGCATACTTTTTACTATTTTGCATACAACCAATGCTTGATAAAATTTCCATGTAAATACTGAATGAACATGTCTAAAGGGTCAACAATAATTAGCAAAATTATCCTACTATAATTTTCATTGACTATGTGCTCTTCATATATCTTAAGAACAGCAAAACACCTTAAGGGCATAGAATCTTCCAAAACTTGAGAAACTATTTTTATTCTGAGAAGCCCTTTGGGAAAACTCTTGTTGAGTCAGGAAGGTTAGAAATACAAACTGTAGTGACCCTAATGGAAAGAATTCTCACTCACCTCTCTCAAACAGGTACTTAGGAGAAGTTGAAATCTGCTTATCTTTCCTTGTCATCACCCCCACCCATGCCTGCTCTGATCTATATCTAGCAAACCCAGTGTGCAAATAATATATATTTTCTAGCCCATTTTTTAAAAAATCTTTCCAACCCCTTTCATTTCTCCTCCTGTAAATAAGTAGTTCCTATTGTTGCTTTGACTTACCTCTTAAGTTGACAGCATTACTGGCCTGTAGAGCTATAGTGCCTGGGGAAAGAACGGAAATCACTTGCTCTGGCAAGAAGCTCAAGCCCAGCCACCCAATTCCCCTGAAGTGGAGTATTTTTCTGGCATACAAGTTAAAACAAGATGGGGCAACTCTATGTACTTCATGAAATGATTTTTACCATGAACCACGAGGGAATTCTAACAATTGCTGGAGCAAAGATAAATGAACATGGTGTGTTACTGGCTATGCATTGGATTTTCAAATCTGGATTTCAAAACTGTCTGGGAACATAATAGGTGGAATAAAAATGGGAAAAACCTAGAAGTTTTCACATGCATCTTGATGTGATTTCATTTCATTTCAAAGCACGTTTTAGATATTCCTCTGTTGCTATTATCTACACATGTAGGGATGTGTCCTTTGATTCAAGCCCTCTTCTCCATTATTTCAGTTATTCACACAATATAGATGGAATAGCACAAGCTCAGTCACATCTGGTTGAGTGGGTGTAGTTGACTTTTGAGCTAATTTCATAGTTTTCTCCCCAAGACACACCCGAAAGTTCTACCCGATGGCTTTTCAGCATCTGTAATGTGGTTAAAAGATTTGGATTTCCATGATGTGCAAAAAAAGTATGAATAAGCATTTGTGTAATGTAGCCTGTATAATGGCCCTTGTTTTAAAAACTTCAGACAGAATTTTAACCAGGCATTTCAAAAACCCAAAGCTACAAATGTTCACATTTCCACTAATAGCCGGTGGGAAATGTCTATCAATGGTGATATTCTAAGCTCTTGGGCTGTTTTGATTATCATTGTACATATAGCACCCTGTACCTGCTTGGTCCTTAATAATAATTTGTTGAATGAATGAATCATCATAATTCAGTATTAAGCAATGTCTTCTCAATTGTAGCACTAAAACTATATAAATTCCTGAATATGAAATTCAATGGACACATCTTATTGGACTCCTCTGCCACATTTCAAATGTTGATTACTCCTTTGTCCTCAGTGATTTCACTTTCTTTGGCCTCTTCCATAACAGCAAGTAATTTCTGTTATCTTGTCAGTCTTCTTCTTAGGTTGCTCTTCTTTTACTCCTTAAACATTAGTGTTCTTCAGAATTCCTGCCAGCATCTGCTCTTCCCACTCTAAATTCTTTCCTGGGGCCATCTTATCCAAGATAATTATCAGCTATAGATTGCATGTGCCACATGGAAGAATGAGAAAAGCGAAGTGAGCCCGGGACAGGAGTTTATTTTTCTTTCATATGACAGATGGGCCATCCTGCACAAGTGTAGCAGCTCAAGGATGTTGGGGCTGATGTCTGCTAGCCTTTCTCTCATGGTCATGGTCAGTCACAACATGGCTGCTGCAGCTCCAACAGTAAAATCTGCAGATATTCAGGCACCAGGAGGATAGGAAAAGGACAAGAGCTAGTTGAGTCTGTCACCCTCCTTCAGAGTATTTAAAGAATCTCTCCTCAATAACATGAACTTACTTTTCACTAGCCAAAATCCTGTCACATAGCTACATCCATCTGCAGAGAGCACTGGAAAACAGTTTACTTTATTTTTAAAATAGGGTTCTGCTAGTAAGGAAGAGGAGCTCTAACAGTACTCACATCCTGATGACCTCCAAATTATTGCTTTAACCCTGACTTCTCCTCTAGATTTAAGCTTATTCATCCAAGTGTTTACTAGATATCTACACCAGTAGAAAAAGTCACAATGATCTCTCAATCCCAATATGTCTAGATCCCTAAACTTTGTCTCCATCTTATACTTGATTTCCTTCCCTCACCATCCCATCTGCATTCATTGAGTCAACCACATTTATTTTATATCAACTATATGCCAGACACCATACTAGAAGGTGGCTTTACAAATATGAATGGGCCTATCAAAGGAATCTACCTAAAGGAATCCACAAAGGCCTACCTAAAAGAATCCACAAATGGGTGATGTCAAGTGCTATTGGGACTGCCTTCTTTCTTCCAGCTGTGGGGATTGTTAGAATCCCAGAATTGCTCTAAACTGAAGAAGGCTTCCTTGCCTATATGATCAAGCACACTTCCCAGAAGTAGCTGGTTGAAGTAAGAGCGCAAAGCTTCTTTGCCTTAAGATGGGGCAAATGTGTGAAGAACTGTCCCAGCCTCAGAGCTTGCTACGTGGTCATATGCGGCTTATGAAGTGATTGCATCACAATTTGACTCCTGTTTCTATTCAGTCTTACTTCATTCATTCATGCACAGACATTGTTTCTGAGTGGGATCCTCTATGTACTTCCCAAAAGTAAATTGGGATGGCATAATGGTGTATAGGAATGAACAGGTGGGGCAGGGTCCCTGGTAGTGGAGCATTTTGAGAAGGGGGTCATTAAAGAATCATTGAATTAGAGGACTATCACTGGAGGCAACGGAAGCACTGGAGAAAAACAGGGATAATAACAATTCAAAGTGAAGTGTGAAAACCAGAGAGTCTCCTTGTCAGCCAATAAACAAAATTTCATCTGCAAGCAGAGGGCAGAGAAGAGCGAAGATCAGACTCATCACTGAATTATAAGAGTTGCAGAATTCTTGAGGTTGAATTCTCAATCTCAGCGATTCAGCTAAACAAAGTCCAGGGCGTTACATGGGAAAGAGTGGGACCCTGAAACTGGGATGGGGGCATCTGGATCAGTGCGTAAAAAGTCTTGAATCCCCAGATCCCTCTGTATTTTCTGG
This sequence comes from Nyctereutes procyonoides, assembly GCF_905146905.1. Classification (NCBI taxonomy): domain Eukaryota; kingdom Metazoa; phylum Chordata; class Mammalia; order Carnivora; family Canidae; genus Nyctereutes; species Nyctereutes procyonoides. Next base: position 13,076,073 of record NW_026575136.1, on the reverse strand, counting down.
TTCCACAGAAATGGCCAACTCTTCTCTATGAAAGTCTCTTGTAGATAATGGTGAAGGTTCTAACTGGCAAGACTATATAAACACCTTTCAGGATGTACCCCCACTTCTCTTCCTGGATACAGAAGAATAACTATAACTAAGTTAAACATAATATAGATCAAGAAGACCTGAGTCTGCTAAAAGAGGAAAGGGACTGCATCACAAAGAAGCTATAGAATCTAGCTGGGGATATGTGTATGGGACCAAAGATGCTGATCAAGGAGGACAGAGCATAAAGTTAGAAAAGGAAAACTTTGTCAAGATGGGAGCACTCTACCGATATATAGGATTTAAGACCCTGGCAGGGACCCAAAGAATCTGGGTAGATGTGCAGATGAGCTAGCTCTGGGAAGCTAAAAAACAATGATGGCACATGTTTAGTGAAATAGAAAGGACGGAACTGCCATGATTGAAAGTGGAAGAAGGTATTGAAAGGCTCAGAAAACTGAGATGCAGTAGATAAGGTGGGAAATCCCAAAAGCCAACACTCTTCTATGGGATGGCCTAGAGGATTCCCCATTTAGTACAGTGATAAAAAATACATTGGTGAAAAGACCACCTACTGAATGGAAGAAGATATTTGCAAAAGACATATCTGATAAAGGGTTAGTATCCAAAATATATAAAGAACTTAGGCAGCTCAACACCAAAAAAATAAATAATTCAATTAAAAATGGGCAGAAGATATGAGTAGACATTTCTCCAAAGAAAACATACAGATGACCAACAGACACATGGAAAGATGCTCAACATCACTCATCATCAGGGAAATGCAAATTGAAACAACGAGATATCGCCTCATACCTGTCAGAATGGCTAAAACAAAAAACTCAAGAAACAACAAGTGTTGATGAGGATTTGGAGAAAAAGGAACTTTATGCACTGTTGGTGGGAATGCAAAGTGATGCAGCTGCTGTGGAAAACAGCAGGGAGGTTCCTCAAAAAATTAAAAATAGAACTATCCTTTTACTCAATAATTGCACTACTCAATAAAAAATTATGAAAACATTAATTCAGAGGGATATATGCACCCCTCTATTTTATAGCACCATTATTTACAACAGCCAAATTATGGAAGCAGCCCAAGGGTCCATCAATAGATGAATAAATAAAGAAGATTTGGGGCAGCCCGGGTGACTCAGCAGTTTAGCGCTGCCTTCAGCCCAGGGCCTGATTCAGGAGACCCAGTATCAAGTCCCACATTGGGCTCCCCACTGGGAGCCTCCTTCTCCCTCTGCCTGTGTCTCTGCCTCTCTCTGTCTCTGTGTCTCTCATGAATAAATAAATAAAATCTTAAAAAAAAGGAAGATGTGGAGTATGTATACAATGGAATATTACTCAGACATAAAAAGTAATGAAATCTTGCCATTTGTACTGACATGGAGAATATAATGCTAAATGAAATAAGCCAGTCAGAGAAAGACAAATACCACATGGTTTCATCCATATGTGGAATTTAAGAAACACAACAAATGAACAAAGAAAGCAACAAACCAAAAAATAGACTCTTAACTATAGAGAACAAACAGAGGGTTCCAGGGGTGGGGTGTGTGAAATAAGTGAAGAAGATTAAGAATCACACTTCATGAGCACTGAGTATTATATATGGACTTGTTGAAACACAACCAAAACTAACATAACACTGCATGTTGACTACACTGGACTTAAAATTAAAAATATATATACATATTTTTTAAAAAATGCATTGGTGAGAGTGGCACAACCATCATGATGATGATCATTCTCTATTGGCCTGGACTGACATAGGAGGCACTCTTACAGAACTTAGCTTTCTGATAGCAATGGGGTGATAGGGTCCCAGGCATAATAGGGGCCAGGTGGGCATAATTTCATTATGAGTGTTGAGTTTGGAGGAGCAGCCAGGAAAGCTTAGCCTGTAGAGAGTTATGGAGATGGTTAATAGAACACAGCATCCCCAGGGGGCGAGATAGAAGGGCAGCTGACAAGGGTATTGCTCAATCTAGTTATTAAACCGAAATTGAGGATGGATAATCAGAAGGCCGAGAGCACCTGCTCGCCAAAATACTCATGATTCTTTTCCCAGTTTATAGCTCCCTAGCAGGAAGGATGCTGTTTTTGATCCAAATGTCTTATAACAGAGTTTGTCTATGAGTTGTTGCGCAAAAGACAAAATATCTCCTACTAGCACATATACCTCAAGCGCAAACACACGCATATCGCAAATTATGACCCAAAAGCAGTTCTCAGCATGAGATTTTACCTCATGCACTCATATTTGAAATTAAAAAAAAGCATAAAGGAAAGAAAGAAAATATTAGACTAGGTCTATAATTTCAGAGTGAGATAAACTGTCGGCCTCGCTCTCTCTCTTTTTTTTTTTTTCCATTATAACTTAGATTGGACTGGGGATTTTCAAAATTGATCTTCTAAGAAAGCATAAGTTTGATTGGCTGAAGGGTATGAGGGAGGGCAATAAATGGGCTGGGGGAGTGAAGGGTGCTCGGACCAAAGCTTACACAAAAGACTCACTCCAGGAAGATGCAACGCAATTCTAGAAGCAGGGTTCTAGTACATCCATGTCAGGAGAGGGTAGCCCTTGGTGCTCTGATCTAGTGGCTGGATACAGGAATCACACTTTGGGCACCATCCTAACAAGTGTCACTAGATTCCTACTCAATGTTTGTCCAAGGTTGGGGGAGTGGTCTACAATATACTTTCCTTCTATCGAGACAGCCCATTTCTAAAGTCCTTTCTGCTACGTACTAATTCACTGATGAAAAAAATATATATCTGACACCCCATATGTTTATTAACTAACTTTCTGATGTTGACTTGATAGAAGCACTTGTACTGGTGGTTTCGGGAATGTGGCCTTTTTGACACCCCGTTAGCCGATTATCCCTGCACTGTGACTTACCTTCTGATTGTAATGCCTGCTGCACCTGGTTTGCAGTTTAACCTTACCACACACAACATAGATGATATAAAATTTGTGAGTTTTGTTTAACAGTTTAAAAACACAAGACAAAACAGAAGCAGCCTCTGCTGACATTGCCAGGCAACCGCTAAGGTGGACTCTGTGTGCCGGGAAGCCGAAGAGGCCGCCGTGGGTGAGCCGGGCGGGGGCTGCAGGCACATGTGTGTGCCTACTGTGTGCATGTGTGGCCTTCTGAGACACTCATGGGACATCGGACACGCTCAAAGTCAAAATTCAAGGTCCTTCAGTTATGAGTTCTGAGTCCTGCTTCCTGAAAATAGGTAATACGCCCTTGGGTTTTCATTTGATGCCCTTCCCCTCCCACCCACTTAGAAGGCCAGGGCCCAGGGTTCAGACTCACCCTTAAAGCAGCCAGCAGTCCTGGTCTCGCTTTCCTGGAGTGTTTTGGGGGGGGTGGAAGCAGAAGGTGGGGGACAACTGGGGAGGAAGGCCGGGGAGATGTCACATCCCCTTGGGGACAGCCCTGGATGAAGTGCCCAGTGTCTGACCACCAGATCCATGCCATTAATTTAAGAGTCAATCATTCTCTGAATGATTTCTTTAAGAGAGAAGCCTTACTTGTCTGCTGTGGCTGACGCCGCTAACTACGTTAACCACATAACCACAGCTCTGCCTTTCTGCTTGTGTGTGTGTGTTGGGTGGATAATCATTTTAGAAATAAGGGAGAGCTCCAGCGTGAATTAGGGCGGGGCCTGGAAGCTTCAAAAAGGGAGCAGCTCCAGAAACGAGCCCGTAGGGGACGGGAGTAGAGAGGCTTTCACGCAATTCCACTGTCGAACTGTGCCCAGTTCTTCCAGAAAGAGTGTTGCCTTAGCTTGATTGAAATAGAGATTAGATAGTGAGCAGATGGAGCCCGTTCGAGGCATTGGGCCGGCCGGCTGGTTAGACTGAGTACATGGAGCCTGGGTGGGGAGCACCCGGGCGGGAGGAGGGCAGGGTATTCCAAACAGAGCAGCTGTTTCCAAAAATCCTTCACTCTTATGAAATGGTGGAACCTGGAAGTAGATCAAAACCTGGAATTCAAAACACCAAAATCATAAAATATGTTTGGTCTGGCTCTATCACTTAAACAGAAAGAAGTAGCTCGAAGAAGGTCAAGGCCACGCAGAGTCCTAAAGTTTCAGGTGCAGAAAAACCCCTAGAAAAATCTAGCTACTTTTGACTTCTGTGGGGGAATTCAGTTGATCACGGGCCCAAGTTTCCATCCTCACCTTCCTCGAGGTTCTAGGTAGCAAAAAGGAAAATTAATATTCAAGTATACGTAGTTAGATTGATCCCGCCCCAAAAGAAGTTTCTGTTCTGCTTAATGCTGTACTGACCAGTAAAGCAGCCGTCAGCCATGTGTGACAACTGAGCACTTGAAATGAGTTTCTTTCTTTGTTGTAGTCAAATAAAAGTTTAAACTAGGGGCAAAGAGGTTTGGGGTAGATACAAACAAGTAGTAAATCTACTTTCCAGTGTACTCAGTACAAGGGGAAGGAAACCTTAGAAACTGGTGTTTCTCAATAAGGAGTTTCTATTATGACCCCACAATAAAGAAATAGTAAAAGGCAGAAACTGGGAGAGTAATGAATACTGACTACTGCAGAATTCAGTCTAGGGTCCATCTAATAGTAGTAAAGTAAAAAAAATAAAAATAAAAATAAAATCAGGGCTATAAAGATCCATGGTTTCCCAGACCTGTTCAAACATTTATACTGGTCAGAAATAAAGTCTGAAAAACATAACTACTCAGACAGATTTTCATAAAGCTGCGTTTAATAATTTTTCTGGTGCTAGTCTTTCCTGTTCTTTATGAAATCACTGCGAGAGCAGATGGATGGCACTTTTTAATATCCCTGTTTTTGCAAGACTGAAAGTTGGCAACACTCATCCTATCTCATATGTATTTAAACTATTGTTGGACAATAGATTGTAAAAAAAATCCACGAACCACTAATTCGGTTTATTTTTTATTTTACAAACTAGAAGACTGAGTCCTGGGAATGTTGAATGACTTGCCCACACCCCACCCTCCTTCCCATGCAGCAGTGCAGTTCCAGTGGCCTCCTTCTCATCTCTTGCACTGCATCCATCCACAGTCATCCCAAGTGCCTCACAACCAAGACTAGAGCTTATAGACGGGCTCACGAGGTGAGTGCTCCATGAACACTTCCAATGTCCATTTCCACTTTTCCAACCACCTTCCATGGTTACTTGGGAAAGTCTTAGGGTTAAAGATGAGTGATGCTCAGCGCACCTGGGTGGCACAGTCAGGTGAGCGAGACTCTTGGTTCCGGCTCAGATCCTGATCTCCCTGTCTGCTGTGAGATTGCGCCCCATGTCTGGCTCCCCACTCAGCGTGGGGGTGCTTCAGATTCTCTCTCCTTCTGCCCCTCCTCCACTCTCTCTCTCAAACAAATAACTCTATCTTAAAAAAAAATGAACGATGCTCTTCTTTTACAAATTGCAACTTCGTGGAGCCTGCCCACACCAAAACCATCACGCCTTCAGTCTTATATTTCATAAAGCATCTCATTGAGATTTCAATGATACATGCCCAGTGTGGGTAAATCAACTTTCAGAATTCTATCAGAAATGCCTTTGCACTTAGATTAGATTCAGCTGGGGGGATGGACCAGTTCCATTGTATTGACATCTCAGTCCATTGTGTCACTTGGTGAGTCTCAGACATGCGTTGAATTATGGCAAATTACACTCACCAAATTTCTCTACAACATTATTATTATTATTATTATTATTATTATTATTACTTTCTAAATTAACAAGGTTTCCACAGCTCCTAAATTTGCTTTTTTTTATGCATAAGCTGATTTGATTATGTTTATCAAAATAACAATCAGAACATAAATTATCCAGCTTTGACTAAATTTTTAAAATTACTGACCAAAACCAACTGATATGTAAAACTATTCCGTGAACTCTGTAAAAACTCAGTTTGTTACTCATCTATTTTTCTGCTGGTTAGGATTACTTATTCATCAGGTACTAGTAGAAATCTCTTCTTGAAAAATATCAGTTTCTAGAATTTCTTTCCCCTTGGGATTGGGGTCACCAGAAGGGCAATTTCATATTTTTTTCTTCTATCCAGAAATATGTTCCTCTTTTTTTTTTTTTTTTTAAACTAGCATCTTGTTTCACGAGGGGAAAAAAAAGTTCATATGCAGGGTTCATTAGCCACATAGAGCTCATGACTATTTAGCTGGGCAGTGCAGATATGGAACATTTTTATCATCACAGTTAAGTTCTCCTGGATAGAACTGGCCAAAATATTCCATGAGTAAGAATTTGTTTTTCTACCTTGAGTCACTGATTGCTTGAGAAAAAGGGGAGCTTCAATCTTAGAAGAGCTACAGACTGAGTTCCTAACAGAAGTAAAAATTAGCTTGATTTTGTTCACCTTTGAGAAAGAGAAATTAAAAATATTGAATTCAACTGCATTTCTATGATAGAAATTAGCTCTTCAGTAGACACTACAGCTAATTAGTGCTGAGGAGCAAAACTGAGGGAGGAATATATACCTAGGCAGCAAAGGAAGGACCCTGGGAGGGTTAAGAAGGTAAGTACTTAAAACCGAAGTGTTTAGTACTACACTAAGCCCTTTGAGGCATCCAACTGAGGTCCAGTCCTTCTGAGGACTGAAGGTGGCAGGAAGGAAAGAGGAGAGAAAGAAACTGTTAAGAAAGAAGCAGAACTAGGGCTCTTTGGGGTAGATACTGATTGCTAGCTTTTGAGTAAATCATTAGCTGTCTTCCCTGGCCTTTGAAATTCAAAATGCATAGGCCAAACTCTCGGTGGATGCTGGTGTATCCTCCCAGGAGAATGTTAATCTCAGGGCTTCAGTGACTCAAGCCTGAGAAATGTAATCTCCCAGAGCACTTGCTGCCAGCAAAATGAAATCAGGGGGAGACCTTGATCTATTTTGCAACTAATGTCTTCAGAGGGATTTGGAGAGACCAATGTAAATTTTGATATAGGAATATCTCATAGATTTCACACACTCCTTAGAGAATGCAGGACCATAATACAATGAATAGATTACACCACACCATTAATAGAATCTTACCCTCTGTAAAATGTGTTATTTTGCCCAGTATTGTTTCCATTTTCATAATCTATTCAGAATTCCAGCATGGATAGTCATCCAAATGGTTTATAGAATACACTGAGGCAAACATGTTTAATATCTGGGACACCGAGTGATTGTAGACAATTCACTCCAGACAAACACAGCCATGGAAATGTCAGTCCCCTCCCACCCCCCCCAGTTATGGTTGTGAGTGGTCTACGCAGCAAGCTAGATAACCTCCTTAGCCCCTGGGATCCCCGGTGGCACTACATGGTGTCCAGTGGAGTTTTGGGGATTGATAAGTAATTTACAGACAAATGAACAAAAGCACTTGAAAGGAAAACATGGAGTAGAAAAAGGAAGCAAAAGAGAAAATAGAGAAAAAAGGAAGAAGGAAAAGAAAGGACAGCAGATAAGAAGGAAGCAGAAAATGGAAGCCTCTAAAGAGAAGGGGAGCGGGGAAAAGGGAGGGAAGGAGGAGAGGAGAAGGGTGGGTGGAAGACAGGGACAGAGAACAGGAAAGGTAGAGAAGGTGAGAAGAAGTAGATGTCCTAATAACTACCTTGAGTGCCGCTCAGTGAAGCCATGTCTGCCTTACACATCTGTACCTGGGTGCTCATCCGAGAAGCGTTTATTGAGCATCTAATATGCAAAGTCTCTCTGGGCGATACAGACTTGTGGTGAGCCACAAGGTGCCCTAGAAACATCTTTATGGTTTCGGGACTGAATTATATTCATCAAAAGAAAATTGCTAACAGAGTTAAGTTAAAATAAAAATCTCAGCAGAAGAAAATAATAGTAATGTAGCCCTTTGAAAATGTTTCTTTTTTTGTTTTGTTTTGTTTTGTTTTGTTTTTTTGAAAATGTTTCAAGCCTGGTATTTCTTTTCACTCATTTCTAGGTCGGGATTCTGGTTTCTCTCACAATTCCCAACATTCTTTCCACATTTTATATCAATTACTACTTTGACAGACTATAATAGGGAAGTCAATTTAGCCTTCCTTTAGCTGCTTGCTGTTTTATTATTAATCTTTTTTCTCTTATTCCATATAATATATTTCAATTTCAAGAGGACCCTCAAGATACAAAAATGCACCATTACCCAATTTGACTCGAGCCTGAAGTTGAAAATCATCATTTGTTTTCATTTTTTGCCTTTAGTTAGGAATGATAGGGTGGCCACCCATTTCTGATTGTGAATGGAGACAAAATGTTCTTCTCAATTTAAGAAAGAAACAAGAACAGACTCAAAAAGTGTATGTGTAAGAGGAGCAAAAGTGAACTACAACATAACACGAAACAAAACCAGATGTGAAACAACATAAATAAACAACAACAACAAAACTATGATTCCCACACAGAAGTCTACACACAGATGTTTATGGCGGCTTTATTCATAACTGCCCAAAGCTTGGAAGCAAGGACGATGTCCTTCAGGAGGTGAACGGGTGAACGGGTCCATAAACTGTGGTCCATCCACTCAACGGAATGTTACTCATGCTAAGAGGAAATGAACTATCAAGCCATGAAAAGCCGTGGAGGACACGTAAGTGCATGTTACAAGTGCAATAAGGCCACCTGAAAATGCACCTACTGTGTGACTCCGACCGAGGGACATTCTGGAAAAGGCAAAACTGTGGAAAAAGTGAAAAGATCCGTGGAGGTCAGGGGCTGGGGACTGGGGAGGGATGACTCAGTGGAGCACAGAAGTCTCTACGATGGCCACAACGGTGGTCTATACAATGGTCTACACGATGCCACAACGATAGCTGCACACCAGCACGCATCTGTCCAAATCCACAGAATGCATAACCCCAAGGGTGAGCCCTGATGTTAACGGACTTTGGGTGATAGTGATGTGTCAGTGTTGGTTCATCAGCCGTGACAAACGTCCTGCTCTAGTGGGGCTGTCGGTAATGGGGGAGTCCCTGCCTGTGTTGGGGCAGGGGTGTATGGGACATCTTGTGCTTCCCCTGAGTAGTTCTGCCAATGTCAAATTGCTCTAAAAAATAGTCTTAAAAGCAAACCAAACCTCGGGATGCCTGGGTGGTTCAGTGGCCCAGGGTGTGACTCCTGGGTCCTGGGATCGAGTCCTGCATCTGCCTGTGTCTCTGCCTCTCTGTGTGTCTCTCATGAATAGATAAGTAAAATTAAAAAAAAAAAAAAACTCAAAACAAAAACCTTTCACTAACTATTAAATTAGCCCTGGTTAAATCAATGCTTTGTACATTTAACCGAGTCTACCTAAGCCGGGGACCCCTAGAACCCCACGCCATAGGAATGGCCATTCTCCTCCAGCAATCCTCGCCCAAGGGCTGTCTGGGCCCTTCCCCTCCCGCCGGTACCCCTTCGTGCACGTAAGAGTGGCCCCACGACCATGCTTTCCTTGCAGCTTCTTGTGATGACTTGTTCTGTCTTGCCAGGACTTGACAGCCTCCAGCCTCACCTTATCAGAGGGCAAACTTTAGGCAGCGTATTCTCAGCCATGGGGGGGGTGGTGGCTTCCTTACCATAAAATCACATCAGAACCCTGCTCCATAATCTCAATGGGCTTCGGGGACTTTGTCTCCCTTGTGTCCTCCATCACATCTCTAGATGAAGTGACTCTTCCAGGAAGAGCATGTGGGGGAGGCGGCAACCTGGCCTCCAGGCTCCACTGTACTTACAGACTCCTGCATCAAGCTGCCCTGGATCGGCCTTGCTGAGGTGCTTGCGGCCAATCCAGTGGCCGACCCTGGGCTGACTCACTGGTGCGAAGCAATGCGCCAAAGAGAACTAGAAGGGGCGTTATGACCACGGCCACGGCTCACTCTCCCAATGACAGGTGCCGTCTGCTCTTCAATCACAGGCACCGAAACCCATCGCTAGATGCAGCGAGCGCACCAGGGCAGCTGACTCAACTGCGTGCATATAGTCTTTTCTTAGCATTTATCCTTATCACACAGACCTCGAACTTGCAGGCCGCCCCTGGATTGCAAAATCACATGAGCCTTTACAAACAGGAATCCGAACAATAAAGCCAAATCCTAAAATGACTTCGGGAGGAGGCTCTTTGAATTAATAAACACAGGATGGATGAAGACAAGGAATTGAATTGCTCATTGTGCCATAAAAAAAGGAAAATCAGGAAGAAATGAATCGCTAAATATTGTTAAGTAATGAAACAAGGAAGCGTTAGACTGTGGTGGCTCTAAGGCTCTGGCAGGGGCATAAGCAAACTGAACCTTGGCCAGTCGTCCTGTAAATGCCTCAAGATTAAGAAATCAAAACTTAAGAGCAACCGATAACAAACAGTGAGCTAGGCTTTCCCAAATAAGGCAACCGCTTAAGCCACATCCAATCCAGTAATTTCCCACTTTTGTACCACATCTTCTCTTTAAAAAGCCTTTCTCTTAAACTCGCTCCCGCAGGGTGCTCCCGGTCACTTTCCAATTTGGTGCTGCCCAGTTGGACTCGATGTTTGTTCACATAAATTCTTGCGAATCTTAACATGCCTCAGTTTATCTTTTACTAACATTAAGACAGAAAAACCAGTGCTGAAAGGATAATACTCTTAAAATTTATATAAAAGTTAAGTTGATTGAATTGAACCTTGAGAAATCATCCCCTCCCCCAATGGACTCTTCATTTCCAGGACCTTCCTGAATCGTTTTGAAATAATTAAAAGAACGTCAATTATTCTTGCTGATAATGACAATTATCAACACAGCTCTTTCCCTGAATTCCTTGTAGGAATAGGTCATCTCTGGTCATTGACTCTGTATCTTTACTACTTTTTTTTTTTTCATTGTATCTCCTTTGAGGCTAAGACAACTATCACTCGAAGGTATGGATGATCTCAAAATTATTTCGTTCCCCCTTTTTACTCATCCTCGTGAATTTCTGCACATGGATTTAACACCGTTGAGCATGGTCCTTAGGGTCACACAGACCTCAACTGCACACTTCTGCCTCTTAAGGGGTGTGTGATTGCGGCAAATTATCAAAATTGCCTTAGCCTTGTTTTCCTCAAGAGGACCTCATAGGATAGTTGAGAAAACTAAATAAGTTAGTGCACATGAGAGTATGGGAATGCATAGTCACCAGGCCCAGGTGGGCAGGATCCTTCCTCACACCTTCCCTCAGCCTTGTGCCCCTGTGTCCCCATCGAGCTACGGTAGCTAAGTTTCCCTCCTTTTTTGAACACAGCTTCCAAGACTTTCTCAAATGCGGTTCCTCTTCCAAAGCAGCGTCCTCGGTGCCACCTCACCCTTGCTGACGGCTTAGGTGCTGCTGCAGGTGACGGGGTACCAAGCACACAGCTTTGGCTTGAGCACCGCTCCCAAGCCCTCAATCATATTTCTACTTGTCTGCTCGACATCTTTCTGTGGATGCCCAAGTCTCACCTCAAACTCCATTTCACCCTTCCAAAACTCTACACTCTCCTTCCGTGGCAGCGCTCCCCTTTGGATCGCCGGGAACCATGAATTTGCTTACATCAGCTTCATCACTTAGAGAAACACTTCCACTGGCTTATGTTGCATTTAATAGTCATATCTTCACTCATGAGATGGTCCTATGGAGAAAACGTCTAATCGCCTGTCGACCCAGTAGTGAAGATACTCATCATGTTGTTCCAAGATCTTTATCAAGGATGGTGGAAAGAAAAAAAAAAACCCACTGAATTTGGGGATAAGACAGGGGGTTGAGTTTTAACTCTGACATTTAATGGGTTTTGCGGGGGTTTCAAATGATTATTTTGCCTCTGAACTTCAATTTCCTCAGCTGTAAAATGGGGGATGATAATCGCAGCCATGATTCATAGTTATAGTTAAAAATGATGTCATATATGTATGTTAGGATGTGCTATAAAAATGAATATGGTTTTGGGATTCTTTCAAAAGCTGAAACCCAGTAGGTACTCCAAGGGTCTTTTTATAAAGGTAATTAAGATACAAAGTGCTAGCTATTGATATTCCCATGCTTGGGAATTCCTTTGAACATTTTTCTTCTTTACAGGTAATGACATTGAGGCTACAAAGTGTTACGTGACTATGGGTAGAGACAATGGATCTTAAATAGATTGTTTTTAAGTCCAGTCTTTGCCCCAGTGTTTCATGCTTTCTCTTATTATGTCATCCATATATGTTGAGCATATATATCTTAGGATAAATCATAGAGAGCAAATAGAACAGAGTTCAAGGAGTTATTCCACTCTTCTCTCTTCCCATATGCTCAAACCGTGTCACCTTGATGCCCCGCTCATGAGCAACTCAAACACTAAATCTGACAAATATTTTAATGTTTGACTAACTTTATAGTGAATTGACTGAGTGTTTGGTGTTATATAGACATAGGCTCCTTTTAAAACCAACCAAATAATTTTGAGATTTTTCACAAAGAAAGCTTTCAAGAGAACATTGACATCCACAGACTAAAAGTAAATTATTTGCAATTGTCCTGTTAGAAAAATAATTCCGTGTAATGGAAAATCAAAGATAAAAACATTGCTTAGGCTTCCGTGTATTTCTGACTCCCATCATAAAAAATACATGCAATTATTTCATTTCATTATATATATTCCTATCCAGATGACATTATCTACAAAAGACAAAAGCTTTCATTAAAGTAAGAATTTGAAATTGTCTAATATATTGAGATGCACTCAAGGAATCCAATGAGATTTTAAATGGATGCAAACACAAAGATTATATTGAATAATGGCCTTTTTAGTCTTCAAGAGACTGGTAACACACAGCCATTAAAAATAATGATGCCTGGGGCACCCGGGTGGCTCAGTCGGTTAAGCATCTGCCTTCGGCTCAGGTCATGATCCCTGGGTCCTGGGGCTGAGCCCCACATCAGGCTCCCTGCTCAGCAGGAAGTCACTTCCCCCTGTTCCTCTGACTCTCTCCCCTCTTCTCTCTCAATCTCTCTCTCTCACCCTCACTCTCAAGTAAAATATTTATTTTTTTAATTATTTTTTTCTTTTTTTTTTTTGATGTAAAATCTTTAAAACATTGATGATGCCATCATATTTACTGGTTTAAACGTTTATCTCTACATATCATCACGTGAGGAACTCTGTATGATTTTTCACAGACGTTTCTTACAATTATCCGCATTAAGTAAATTTCTCTTTTTACAATGAACGTTTATAATTTTTAAGACGAGGGGAAAAGATAAAGGAGCCAAACCTAATCATTCACACGTCCACAGTAAGCTCAAGTGAGAGCACACCATGGATGGAAGGGTAGTGTGTGGGGCCTATTCAAAAGCAGCTTGACCCGAATGTTGTGAGGTCGCTAAAGAAGCTAAAGAGAAAAATACATGCATTACGGTTGCAAGACGTCAAAGAGAGCCGGGCCCAGCGGGTGTAATAAATGAGCACATATGTGGCATCAGCAGGGTTTCTGTGGGATGACATTTGCCAGCATCTTGTGTAAATACTGAACCCAGAGATGGGGCTGTTCTGCATCCCATGGATGAGTGAGGACTGTCCCCTCCTGGTAATCAGCTCACCGCCTCCTGGGAGGTGCCATCCTGGACGCAGACTAAGGCTTCTGGGGCCCGCACACTTGGGGCCACCAGTTTCCGTGGCCACACTTGGGCCACCAGTCTCCACGGCCACACATGGACCCACCAGTTTCCGCAGCCACACTTGGGCCCACCAGTCTCTGCAGCCACACTTGGGGCCACCAGTCTTCACAGCCACAAGTGGACCCGCCAGTTACCACGGCCACACGTGGACCTGCCAGTTTCCACGGTCTGTAGCTCACCGGGCGCTGGCCAGAGGGAAGGCACCACTCAGAAGCCTGTGCATGTGCCAGCATTTACAGGGATTGAAAAAAGACGTTTGTAGAGAGCAAAATACCATTTTTTTAAACCCCATTTTGTTGGGCCTTGATTAAAGAGGCCTCGTCCCTCTTCTGCCACTCGGGCTGTGGGATCGCCGCCTCTCCTGGCTTAGGGGGCATTTCGTGGTCCCCAGGCTAATTAGGAAGGACTCACACTGTTCCCCAGCCTCCTGAAAGAGCGGAACAAAGGCTGCTGCTGGGAGATGGCAGCTCCGCCTCGAATGCAGAGGCTCAGGAGCAAAAGAAAAAGAGAAGCTTTTGAATAGAAAAGTCTTTTGATGCCGTGAAAGAAATTAAGAACTAAAACAGAGGCCCAGGCGCGGCTGCACACAGGCCTGCGCACAGACCGGTCGTGTGAACGAGCTGGGTCAACAAAGGCCTCCCCCTGAAGAGGCAGCTCTCAGCCTCCCCATCAGAGCGGCCGGGGCCGTCATAGCCACGGATAACTGCGAGCAGCCTCCCGCGCTCTCCTCTGAACAATTAATGCGTGATTTCTTGGTTGATTGTTTGCAAATACAGCGCGAATAATTGTGTTTTCTTTTTTTGAACCAAAAGAAAATAAAGAAAGCTGTTGAGGAGAAACATACACACGCCACGCACCTGTCGTTATGTTGTCATCTCATGAAAGGAAAGGGCACCAAAATTTAGTGAAATCCCTCTCCGTATTTTAAAATAATCGCAGTTGTCTAACCAAACACGGTGAAAAGAATACACTTATTTTTCTCTCATAGAAGAATGGAAGTCTTGGGTGTCAGGGAATCTTCTAATAGCCTGGATCTCTGCGTCCTGAGTTACGGAAGCTCAACCTGCCCACTTGTTCTCAACCTTGCAGTCTTCGGTCTTCCTAATAGTACGGACTTCAAAACTGCGCATATTTTTTTCGGAGATCTACTTCCAAATGACAAGAATCACCCTTTCTTGAGCACTTTTACGCCAATTACCACGCTAAGCACCCTACGTACATTATCTCATTTAACTCTGAGAAATCTATGACTTAGGCACCGCTCTGAACTGCAGTTTACGGACGAGGAGGCCAAGAGGCTACACGTAGGAAGGAGGGTCCAGATATTGAGGCAGAGTGGGGGTTTGAAATCATGGGTTCCTGACTTCAGGGCCTAGTGTTTGAACACTGAGATACTGTAGTGCAATCGACATTTTAATGCATGAGTAATAATGTAGACTTACAGAATCAGGAATCATGGAACCCCCACTCCTCAACTTGCGGATAAGAAATTAGCTTCAGAGAAGGTAGAGGACCTGTCTCTGCTCCCCAGTTGATTAGGTAAACTGCGGTCTCCTAAGACAGCTTCTGAATAGGAAGGTTTTTAAAGTAAAGTGTGGATTTGAATGACATGGGGGGGCCTGTGCCCGCACAGGTTTCTGGGTCCTATGGCCCTAGCTTGATTGGGCGGGTCTGGGATAGAGTGCCAGCACCTGCTTCCTACCACATTCCCACGAGATGCTAACGCTGCTGGCCCGGGAGCCCTCATTTTGAGAGACACCGTCCTAGTAGGTCCTGCCACTTCTCATGTCACCGTGAGCGCAAGGCCGATAAAGCCTCAAGCAGCAAGATGAGCATGCTTTTATTCAGTTGAATGAGCATCAGAGATGCCTCCCTGAATTTTGCGTCCTTCTCGTCCATCTGATGGTCACAATCAGGAATTTTGGGGAGTCTAAAGGCCATCATCTACAGCAATGTTACTTCCAGCGCAAGGACTTCCTGGAGACTCTTCTTAGGATCGCGAAGCGTTTTCCTGCACGCATTGAGTTCCTCTCACAGTTCCTCTCAAGCTATTTCCCACATGGAGATTTGGATAATACAGCCGTACAGTTTCTCTTTCAAAGGGGCCCGTGCCACCGCTTGTTGTGCCGGTGGCCCAGCCTCGAAATGTAATTTACCAAGATGATTATGATCTGGTAAATGCATTTCTTTTCTCAGGAAAATTGAAACATCCATCAGCCAAGTGCACTTTTCTTATCCTCTTTCCCCAAATAATTTTCACCTCAGTCAAGCCACCATCTGCAATTGCTCAACCTGTACAATAATCCTTATTCAAACCCGTGTGTTATCTAGAAAGGAAATGAATGACCTTGCAGGAAAATTTGGATAAACTCTGCTCTGCCCTATGAAGCTTTCCATCTGGATCATGTCCCGGGCCCGTTATCACCATCTCTTTGCTGATCACCTGCCTGGATGGGCAAGAGAGCTAAGACTGTCACCAGGATGGACTGGTGGCCTCCACTGCCATTAAATGCCAGTTGTAATTTTTATCACCTGTTATTTTGCTATCTACTTGCTTCAAAGGTGACAGATTACACAGGAGGAAGCAGAACTTCCCTAAAGTGGGTAGAACTCAGTAAGCGGCCTTCCGAGGAAGTCTGGAGAAGGCTCAAATGGAAAAAAATAACAGCGAAGCAGTGGCAACATGAACCTGGTGCCTCCTCAAAATTAACAATCCTCAGCCTTCCAAGCAGCCTTCTTTCCCCATGGGCAGAAGACGTTTCCGAGCAAGGACACCATTACAGCGCATGCTTGGAAACATTCCAGCAGCTTCGAGGGGAATTGCACAGCAGGTCAGCTCCCATGGTTACTGTGATACTTGCATTAATGCGGGAACCAGGCAAGAACAGGAAGTACTAAAGCTATAACAGCTACAAGACAGCGAAGGGACTTGGAGTGGCAGAGGTAACCTGTAATTTAAGGTTTTGCCCTTCCACGTGGAGAGTTTCTGCACTTGATGTTGACTGGCTTCTAAGGCCTCAATGGCAAGAAGCAATCCCTGGAACAGACATGGGACAGAAACAGAAAGCTGGAGAGCAGAGAGGGATAGTGGAGGAGCCTGGACACGACCAAAGAGATATACCCTAGCGGGGAACGATCGACAGCTGACTCTGACTGCACATCAGCGATTTCCTTCTTGGGTTGGTAGCTTTTTAAAATACGCTTCTGAAACATGATTCTAAAAGTGCAGCCAGGGTTGGCCTAAAGCAATACAGCTAACAAAGCTGCAAGGAAATTTGTACTTTTATGGATTTTAGTCAACTCTTAGTAAACCTACATAGTTTATTTCAAGGTTCCATGCTTAATTTGCCCCAATTAATCCTTTAATGGCCTTTATATAATCGAAAAACGAATAGCTTATTCAAGTGTTATTCAGGAAAGATGTAGAAGTCAGAGAAACTCAACCAATAGGTCTAGTTGCTGCGATGTTTATGGAGCATAGTTGAATATCAGACGGGTCATGCCGTTCGTTAAGATTTGTCCAGTATTTAAATACCCACCACAGGTACTAGCAAAGTTGTGAGAAAGGTAAACTAGTTCCTGTGTGTGAGTGTCCCTTCATCCTTGTTTCTCTTTTTTGCCTTCCCTATGCTGTTACTTGGCTGCTAATTTTTTATAGAGCGCTCTGTTCTGCACACACTGATTCTTGTGAGTGTTAATTGGTGCTCAAGGAACAAAGAGCCTCATGGTCAGGAAAACTTGGGAAATGCTGAATACCAGATTCTCTCCTAGGAAAATCATAATACCCATTAGCATATTAAAGGCTCTGAAAGGTCCTGCAGAAAGAAAGAAACCTCTCTAATTTTGCTTAACTATTAAACAAACCTATTTGAGCCAGGAAAGACTTTTTTTTTCTTTTTTCTTGGCACATCTATTAACACACTCCAGAATAAAATGTCCTTAACCCCAAACTGGGAAATATGAGTGTTAGCAAAACTTCAAGTGACAACCGTGTCTAGACTACTTATGTTTTAGCAGTATACTTTGTAAAGCCTTCTCAATGCAAAGGATGTTTCCTGGGACGATTGGCAAAGTCATCAAATGTCTGTTCGTGAAGAAGAGCCTGAAAAAAATACAGAGGATTTTATGATACCAGGAGGCGGAAGCCACGATTTCATATTGATTTCAAGACAATGTGACCCATGTATTACGTTCCCTAAACCAGGCAACAAATAAACTAGAACACTCATGCAATGAATAGCACAAGTGGCGCATAATTTACTGTTTGCCCTAATTTCCGTCCATCACGATGTTTCCACAGAATGCCATGGGTTTTCCAGACAAACAGAGCTCAATTTCAAATCCTGGTTGTGCTACTTAGGGCTGACTGACCTTGGGCAAAACACTGAACCTGTGGATGAACCTCTGTTTCCTCATCTGTGAAATGAAATATTTACCGAGAAATCGTTGCAGGGATTCAATGAGGTCACATGAATGAAGCATCTAGCATATAATAGCCGCTCAATAAATTATAATTTCCCCGCAGCCTTCTGATTCTCCCTCCACAGTTTCAGAATTAGTTGACGTCTTGAGAATGACAGACAGCATTCTTCTCACGTGCTAATGATAAACTGCTGTTGCACTGAATAAATTGTAATAAAATTGGTGTTCCTGTCTATCACCCCATTGTGAGCTCTGAGGAGCAGCGCCTGTGTTAAAGCCACCAGGCTGGGGTCTTCGACATATTGGGAGCTTGGTATGCTTGCTCAATAAATTAATAATCTCCAAAAAACAACTGTCCTTTATCTTCCACAGTCTTGTTTTTCTAGCTACTAACCATGGCTAGTCAAAGCTACTTTGACTTGATGTTCACTCTCTCTCTGCAATAATGCATCTACTCTGAAATAACACACATCAAAATATCAGTTTAATACATATAAATTAGTTGTTCATTGCACTGTGATATTAGTTAATTTTGAAATTGCATTATAGATTTCTAAATTAGAGAGCCTGCCTGCCTGTCACTCATGTCACATAAAATGAATGCCAACATCAGGCATCACCTTTCTCTGGCTTTGCCAGACTGAAGGTCATTATCAATTGCTGTTTAATCAGCCAAGTCATGCATATAGACAAAGGTTAACTGAGCATGGACCAATCTGACTTCCTTTGTCATGGCAAGACAATTTGCGGCTTAATAAAGCTGCTCTGATTGCACTTAACAACACCTGCTTAAAAATCCAGCCTCATTAATAGCACACTAATGAGTTAGGGATCTTCTGGCAAGGGCATGATCAAAGACAGATGATTTGCTTTCTGATTAAATGACCTAAATAACATAAAATGAAATCTCCCCATTTCCTTTAGGGAAAGTCTTTGGAAAAAGTTACAAAAGCTGTTGGCATCTTCAGATGGTTAGAAAAGAAAAGACAGGAAAGGATCATCCTTTAGCTCTTTTATATGTAGAACCACACTGAACAATAAAGGCAATTGAGCCAAATCTAGCCCTTGACCTTTGAACTCACACCTTAACACACAATATAAAAAGACGTAAAAGTCATAAAACAAAAAGCAAGTTTTTGGAATCTTTACGGAGGCAGTATTAATAGAAAGACTTTTTTTTTATTTTTTTATTTTTTTAAGAAACTGCTTTGTTAATGGAATGATAAAAGTGATTTGACCATTTGCACACAACAGAGTTTTGGAGTTTAGTGTTGACTTACTATGTGAAGTCAGGCATGTTGTTTGTTGCTCTGAATGGAGCCATGTGTTCTGATTCAATACAAGCACCGGTTGGACTTTGAAAACTGGAAATCTTGCACCTTTCTTTCTGCACGTCTGTCATCTGTCATATTCATTCTGTCCTAGGAATGTCAATCATTCTCGCTCACCTGCCCACGGTTCCTGGTAAGGGAACGGCCCTGTCATAACCTCTGCTCAAAGGAGAGTGAAGGAAGAGAACCGGTGTCAGAACCCTACCCTGGGCAGCCCACCCGGAGACTTGCCAGGGACCACCGGTCACGGTTATTGAGCGGCCAACCTAAAGTCTTCTCAGAAATGGGACGGAATTGGAAGTCCAGGGAAACTTGGAGGCCCGCAGAGAGAAGCCGAAGTAGGTAAACTCGTGAACAGACACAAGGAGGTTAGCGGAGTCACATTCACTAAGGAGGAGGAAACAAAATTGTGCTAGGTTTATTTTGATCATTTGCCTTTAATCTCCTATTTTGATCTTCTTTTAAGCTCACAGAAAATTTGTAAGAATAGTGGAAAGATAACCATTTTTACCAAGATTCCCCTAAAGATAACATCTTACTGCATTTACTTTGCACCTCTGTAGAGAAATATATATGTGTGTCAATATATACCTATGTGTATTTGTCTTTATATTTATATATCTATAATTATTTTTTCTGAATATTTAAAAGTTGCTTTCTGATGCTCCTTTACCCCTGAATACTTTAATGTCTACTTCCTATAAAAAGGGGCATTCTTTTACATAACCACAATTCTAAAAATCAGGAAATGAACATTGATGAGATAATATTATTTAATCTACAGACCATCTGCAGATTTCACCAATCGTCCTAATAATGTCGTTCATTGCAAGAGAGAACCCACAATGAAGTATTACGTTCCACGGGCACTGTGGAATCTCTTCTACATTTTTCCTTATATTCTATGAATTAACAGTTTTGAAGGGAATAGGGCAATTGTCTAGTAGAATATCCCTCAGATGGGACATGTCGGATGACCCCTCATGATTAGATTCAGGAGACACTGTGACTGGGTGTGGAATGCACTTCCCCATCTGTGTGTTCACAGCTCAGCCCAGTTGACACACTGCTGTCGGATTCTTCATGAGTCTTTTTTTATGGCTTAGTGTGCATCCTTTGAATTTTCTTGAGTAATAAGCAAGAGTATGAGTATTTTTTTCCTTGAAATCTGAGAAAAGTTTAAACAACAAGCATTCCTATCTCAGAGGAAAGGCAATGAGCATATAGTTGGCAAAATGGGGTCTGAATCCTGCCTGTGGGGGTCCAAATCCTGGCTATATTACTTACTAAGAGATAATGGACAACAGAATCTCCCCATGACTTGATTTCTTTATCCACACAATGGGAATAATAATAATTAAAAAAAAATAACACCCTTCTGGAGTGTTGTGAGGATTAAATAACATTACATTAGAGTACTCAAAGGAGATTTCATTTTTTTTTTCTTTTTCATTTTTTTTTTTTCACCCCCAATGTGTCAGTTGTGGATCTGACCTTCTGCCTGGAGATCGAAGGAGATTTCAATCTTGGTCGGTATGGCATATTGGACACTCAGAAAAAAATCTCAGTAGTATATCACTCATCAAAATGCTGAGAGAATAAATAAATAAAATAAGACAATAGATACAAATTCCCCATAGCCAGTGGTATGATAGAGTTGGCTTATGTTGGTTCACAAAAATCTATCTTACAAATTTTTAGAAACTGCACAGGTCAGTTATTAAAAGGCCTGCCATTATTAAAAATAAAGCTATATAAACTTACAATTTCATAACTTGCATTAAAAACATATTAAAGACTAAAACTCAGGGCACCTGGGTGGCTCAGTTGGTTAAGCATCTGCCTTTATTTAGTTCATGATCTCAGGGCCCCTGGAATCAAGCCTGGAGTGGAGTCAGGCTATATGCTCAGCAGGGAGTCTGCTCCCTCTGTGGGCACTCTCTCTGTCTCAAACAAAAATAAATAAATAAATAAATAAATAAATAAATAAATAAATAAATAAATAAATAAATAAAATATTTTTTAAAAATTTAAATATTAAAACTCATAATTTCCTAATGATTTTGTTAATTGTACTACTGCCTATGCTCTTTACATTACTCATACCTGTTGTCCCCTCTCAGTGGAAACACTATAAGTTGGTGTGCTGTTCACCTCTTCAACATCGTCACATTGCCATGGTGGCAAGATTTGAAAACACTACAAAGCAGGGTTTTTTTTTCCTGGAGAGCTGGTTGTTAAACATTTACCAGCACACTACTGCTCACAGATGAGATGTGATAAGAAAGCAGAATTCATGGAATTTAATGAGACCTGGAACTGAAATTTTTCCTGGAGATTACCTCCAAATTTCTGGTGGCTAAAATCTGTTGTAATGGCCACACCTTTGGACAGAAAGGAAACAAGATCAATGGCTCAATCAGGGTGAAGCACTGGATTGGACACTGGCATGTAAAACTGGATTTTGTGAGGGATGACACACTCAATGGGTTTAATTTAGGAAAATAAAATTTCTTTTAAAGGAAGACTGTGGAGGTTTTGTCTGGACTGGCTTTAACTTTGAAAGGAAAGAAAGAAAAAAAAGGAAAGAAAAGAAGAGAAAAGAAAAGTCTAAATTGAGAAATTCTAATTACAGACTCCTACTCCTCTCTGTCTGGGGATAAACCCTAAATGCTCTACTTGGTCTAAAAGTCTCTAAACTTATGTCTCTTAACGATTAGTTTACGGTGATCCAGGGTAGGTAGGGGGCCCATAGTCAACGCAAATGCAATTCCTTTCTAGCAGGAGGCAGAGAATTCCTGTAGATAGTATTCTAAGGAGTATGAGATCACAATCAAAATCACTAAATCCGAAACAATAAAAAACAGAAGGTAAAGAAATATGACATATATTTCTAATAACTTTGCAAAAGCCTATAAAAAATGTTGGGGTGCCATTAACAGAGAATGCACCGCCAAACCTTAGTGACACACCATCACTACATAACCACAAAAGTGCCCAAAATTAATAAGGCCAATGATACCAAGTGTTTGTGAGAATGTGGACTCACCATATGCTCGTACAGTGTTACTGAGGGTGCGATTGGAAAAATAAAATTGGCATTAGTTCTGTAGTTGAAGATATTCATTATAGCTTGGTTTTTCTGGAAAGCAGACACTGAGAAGGTTACTGGAGAGGGACACCTGTGAGAACAGGAAGGAAACACGATAGATAAATAAGTAGTGGGACTCCCACCCTGTCAGCTCGCGCATTAGAAAACTTGGACCATTTGCCCTCTTCCCATATTATATCCTACCGCTTTCATGAACATCTTTTCCCATATAATTGAAACTTCTCAATATATTATTATTAATAATATTGCCTTATACATGCAATATTCATTTGGATATCCACGTCGTGACCCTTCCCAGTGCTTTTCAGCTCCTCTTGCATATTAAAGTTGCCATCCAAGACCATTTTTCTTCCGCCTGAAGAATCTTTATTGTTTGCCTTCAAGATGTGTGTCTGCTGATGATGAATTCTTCTACCGGTTTTTATTTATCTGAAAATATCTTCATTTTGCCTTTGCTTTTTGAAAGACATTTTCACTGATAATAGAATTCTAAGTTGAAATTACTTGCTCTCATTACTTTGAAAATATCATTCCATTGTCTTCTGGCTTTCATTGTTTATATTGAAAAATTGGCTCCTTCTCCAGACAGTATTTCTGTGTTGTTTCAGAGTTCCCTTCTACTCTCTCATTTCTCCAATGCCTGTTTAAATAAATGTTTATGTTAAAATCTTTATGATAAAATCTCTAGTGTGGTTTCTGTGTTCTTGATTAAACAGTGACTGATACAGTACAGTTATTTTGAAGCATCTATCTCATATTTCCAATTTCTGGATTTACTATTGGTTGAATTTTTCTCATTTTATTGACAGATTGTGTTGCTTCTTTTATACCTGGTTATTCTGAGTGTTGAATATTATCTATAAAAATAGTTATTGATACATATAGTTATAGATAGAATATGTGTGTGTGTATATATATATAGTATATTTATATATAGTATACTATACTATTGTTCTTGTCACTGTGATAAGCATTTTACATGAATTATCTAACAATTCTACCATGAGGCAGAAACTACTATTATTATCCTGATTTTAAATATAAGGAAACTGAGGTTTAAAGAAGTTAAGTAGCTAACCCAAGATTCCATGGTTAGTACATGGTAGACTTGGGCTTCAAGCTCAAGTCTAAGTGACTCCAATTGTAGAGCTCTTAACTGCTAAGTTAACTGCCTAAACATAAAAATAAAAAAAGTCAGTTTTATTCAGAATATGAAAATCTAGCTACCATAGCAGGCTGCCTCCCCAGGAAACACATAACGTTGCAACATGTATCCATTATTTGCAAGGGTCCATGTCCATGCAGACAAGTGTAGGTGTACTGGTACGGAGTTCAGCATTTTTTTTTTTTTAGTCAAATTGATATTTATTTATTTATTTATTTATTTATTTATTTATTTATTATTTATTTATGATAGTCACAGAGAGAGAGAGAGAGGGGCAGAGACACAGGCAGAGGGAGAAGCAGGCTCCACGCACCGGGAGCCCGATGTGGGATTCGATCCAGGGTCTCCAGGATCACGCCCTGGGCCAAAGGCAGGCGCCAAACCGCTGCGCCACCCAGGGATCCCTCAAATTGATATTTAAATAAACTAAATTAATGTTTCTCTGGGGAATGACTCAAAGGAATAAAATAAAAAGTCCTTAAGCCAAATATGAAGATTCAGGAGTTGGAGTTTAAGTGAGTTATAAAAAGGAGTTGAAAAGGAGAGAAAGTGTAAAAAGCATTCGAGTATTACTCTGGTGTGATAGTTCCTTCTTTAATCTCATTAAAGCAACAGGAACATAGGATATTCATTTAGTCCACTCGTGATATCTTTTTAAAATTGAATTATTAAGTCCAACATGCTTTCATGATAAAAACCTCTCAGCAAAGTAAGAATGGAGAACTTTCTCAAATTCATAAAGAAAATCTGCAAAAAACCTACAGCTAACGTCTTAATAATGCAAAACTACAAGATTTTCTATTAAGATTAGGAACAAAGCAAGGATGTTCCCTCTCACCATTCCTTTTCAACATCATACTGGAAGTCTTAGGCAGTGTGTACGATCCAGCAATCGTGTTTCTTGATACTTACCTAATGAATTGAAAACTTATGTCCATATGAAAATTTGCACATGGGTATTTATAATGGCTTCATTCATAATTGCCAAACTTGGAAGCAATCAAGTTGTCCTTCAGGAGGTGAAAGGATCAATAAATTGTGGTAGGTTCAGATGATAGAATATTATTCATTGCTAAAAAATAATAATCCATCAAGCCATGAAAAGACATGGAGGAACTTTAAATGCATATTACTAAGTGAAAGAAGCCAATCTGAAAAGGCTACATAGTATATGATTCCAACTATATGACATTTTGGAAAATGGAAAACTGAAGACAGTAAAATAGTTCGTGATTGGCAGGGGTTAGAAGGGAAGGAGGGATGAATCGGCAGGGTTTTCAGGGCAGTGAACCTCTTCTGTAAGACACTGTAATGATGGAAACATGCCATAATATAATAAATCCTAATGTAAACTATAGACTGCAGGTGCTAATAGTGAGTTGGTGTAGGTTCATCAATTGTAACGACTGTACTACTCTGGGGGGGGTGTTGGATAAGGAAGGAAGCTGTGTGTGTGGGGGAGGCAAGGAGTTATAGCAACTTTGTATCTTCTCCTCAATGTTGCTGTGAACCTAAAAGAGCACTTAAATAAATTCTGTTAAAATTGCATTCATTCTCTACTTTAAAACATGCTTTGAGAATTTGGTTCTTTAACTATTTTTCTGGCTACATCATAGCTGGCTCTATAGGAATCAAATGCACCCAATAGTCATACTGTTCTGCTTGATTTCAAACCCTTTCCCATCTTTACCTCCATATTATATCTATGCCTGAAACCAGAGAGAGGGTGAAAACCACAGGTGATAGAACATAGGGACTTGATTCACTCTTCACATTTAAGAGATCTTCATTGGAAAATTCTCTCTGTAAGGCAGAAAGAAATAGTTCCCAGCGTTAACAATGGGTGACATAGCAAAGGTGACAGCAAGTAATTCTCATAGTTGCTCATACCCACGCAACTCTTAAAGGACTTTGTCTACACTACCACTTTGTCGTTGTTCCGAAATATCTGTACAGTCACAAACACTGATGACTGGAAAGGTGTAGTGGGGTTATGTTCAGATGTAATCCCCCTACAGGCAGGTGTGAGAAGCAAGGAAATTAAAAAGTCATGTGCTGTCTGTGAGACTTTCTCTCTTTTCTGGGAAGCTAACTACCCATTTCCGAAGGTCCCATTTCAAGTGGAGACATGGTAAGTGCTTAGTGAATGTTTATGAGTTGATGGTACCCGAGATACTGCGTGAAGTGTTACCCTACACTTCATCATCATGAACAGGAAGTCAACTTACTTAATTAACTGAATCCTTACTGATGTAAGGATTAGCTTAGGTAAATGTTAAATATAAATGCATCAATAATTAAATCTCCTTGTGAAAAAAGTCAACAGATTAATTTTCCTTGTTTCTAGGATGAAAGGCATGTTGATAAGACCCTGAATGGGAGTGAGACGCCAGTGCTCTGGTTCAATTTGGTGGCTCATCAGGAGGGGACAAATTGAGATTTCTGTGAATCTTGATGTCCTTATTCCTTAAAAGGGAGAAATATGCACCCTAACGACTCCACTAAAAGATTTCCAGGAGAAGAGAAGAAATTCAACTTCCACTGAGCTTATTTTTTTTCCTGTATTCTATTGTAGTCGGCATATTGTTTCATGTTGGAGGTAGTGACGTCCTACCTGGACTGTATAGGCTTACAAGAACAGATTTTTACACTTTGAAGGATTTTTGTGAGCTAGTTGTTAAACACACCATTATTAAAAATTAAAGTACCTAAACTTACAATAAAATAAATTACATTAAAATATGGGCAATAAATAATCAAAACTCATTACTTCCTAATTAGTTTTCTGTATTTCATTGTTACCTATGATCTTGAAGTTTTTATGTCTATTTTATCTGTGTGGTAGGAATACTGTATAATGGAGTGCTATTTCACACCTCTTTCCAACTCTGCATTCAATAAGTCACATTGTTAGCTTGAAATTGGACATGATGAAAGTATTTTCACCATGAAAATCAGGAAATGTTACAAATTAAGGTTTTTTTTTGTTTGTTTTTTTTTTTTTGTTCAGATAGCCAGTTTTAAACATTTACAATATACAATGGGTATTTCCCCCACTTGATTATTGGCAATTTCAGAAAAGAGCTGGTGCCAAACCTATCTTTGTATATTCCACAGTGTGGAGTACAAGATTAAATCCAGTGCACATTAGAATCCACAGGGGAGTTTTTAAAAAGAGTAAATAATCTGATGCCTGGACAGCCCACTTCCAAGCTTTTGATTTAGCTGGTTTGACTAGGTACTAGAGTATTTTTTAAAAAGCTTCTTGTTGGGATCCCTGGGTGGTGCAGCGGTTTAGCACCTGCCTTTGGCCCAGGGCGCGATCCTGGAGACCCGGGATCGAGTCCCACGCTGGGCTCCCGGTGCATGGAGCCTGCTTCTCCCTCTGCCTGTGTCTCTGCCTCTTTCTCTCTATCTGTGTGACTGTCATAAATAAATAAAAAAATAAAAAAAAAAGCTTCTTGTTGAGTCTAATGTACCTCAAATTGAAAACAACTAGCCTAAATATCACCGTGAAACTATTAAGCATTAGCAAGTGATTACTCAATAAAAGAAAAAAAATGTGTTAAACTTTAAAAACTACAATGTTCTCTATGTAAGATTTTGTAAGATTCTTTCAGGAAAAATACTTCCTTAAAATTAGTTTGTGATAGTTCTCAAATGCTTGCCTAATTTCCAGTAATGAACCCAGTAAAGAAAGAAACTCAGTATCTGAAGAAAGAAATAGAAGGTCAACTTACACTTCAGTAGTTACCTTTTCAACTTTGGACCATTAATAAATATAAACCATTTAAAACACATAATTCTTTATGTTTTATGTCATAAAAATGTGTAATGAACAAATTGAGTTTAAAAAATGCAGTTTTATACTTTCTCAATCTTATTATTGGAAATTGACTAATTAAGCCTGTTGGGGTAGAGGAAAGTAATGGAAGTTTTCTTCTTTTACAGTTAGCTGAAGCTCTAGCATAGGACCACAGGAAATGGTCAACTACTGATGACAAACCAAAGTAGATTGTTTTTAAAGTCTCTGAAGAAAGCAAGTCTGATTAAGAGTATGTAAGCCCTACCCTGACATAGACTGGCTAAATCTTTCCTTAAAAGCAATAAGAGAATGCTAGTTGTTTTAAATTTGGGTATTTTAAGTTTCGGTACATCCAAGCATTTGAGGACAATGATGATCTAAAACATCACTAAACAAATTATTTTGTGATGTTATTTTTAACACATATTATGAGATTTTACAAAATTATGTATAGGTGAAGCTATTTTATAGTAGCTATATAAGTTAAATATATAAGTTAAATGGAATTCATTATGTGAAAACTCCAATTCTAATCATCAGTCATAATATGTCATAAGCATTATATTCTTATTTGTAATAGATGTAGAAAGCTATTTCTTCATCTGGAGAGTGGGTGTATTTGTACCAAGCTCATATAGTTATTATGTAGATGACTCCAGTTAACAAACATAAAATATATAGAAAATGCCTTGTGGGTAGTAAGTGTTTGAAAAATATTTGCTAACATTTATTTTAGAGAAGATAAAGTTGAGTCCCTAAAAGGCTAAATGAACAGACCATGGTCTCACAGGTTGTTACGAAGAGAACTAGATGTACCGAACACACAACTATCTCATAATCACATAATTAAAAACTCTTCAACAAATCCAATTAGCTCCATCCTAGGAAAAGACCAAAGCTTAATTTTTCTTAGGAATTTTTGCTTAAATCATTTTTGCCCACTTAAAAATCTAGTATCCTCGACTGACCTGCATTTTTTATCTTAGCACTAAATTATGATTAATAAATTATATCAGGATCCAATTATACTAAAGGTTTTTCAAAATCAATTTAGAAACCTAACAGTTCTTGATTTTCCCATGGAAATGGAATTATTTAATTTTAAGTTTGATAGGGACTTTAGGATTAGCTGATTAATGCACATGGGAAAGTTCTGTAATAAGCGCAATTAAATGTTTAGTACAACTGGAGTCGATTGAAAATTTATTGAAAATTCTATTATCAGTTTTTACCACTGCCAATTAGATCTAATGAAAGATACAATTAAATAGCATTGGTGACATTAACATATCCTTCTGTGTTTGTAACTATATTTCTTTGGAAAAATGTCCATTAACAGTACCATATACTGGGAGTTCTACTTATATAGTAATAGAGACTAGTAAATGGAAAAATAACCTGAAATAGAAGCTGGGAAAACTACACATGGGGGAGGGGAGAATAGTGTGGCCAAGACTCAGAAAAAGAAGGAAATCTAGAAAGTGGGGCCAACATTTGGGGATGTTAAACACAAGAGTTGTCATTCTGTTCATCAAGAGATAGCTGAAAGCTGAAAATCTGAGCAAAGCTTTCAAGGTCCGTGGTACTAGTGGCACCAGGAGAACAAAAATTGATGGGTCAGGTGTGACCAGCAGAGGTGCCCAGATAGCCCTGGAGGGCTGTAATCTAGACCAGTGGTTCTAAAGTGTGGACAATTTTGGCAATCTGCAAATATTTTTAGTTATCACAACTGGGATGGGGGCATGCTAATGGCACCTGGGGTTAGAGGTCAGGAATGCTGCCAAACATTCTACAGTGCGTAAGATAGCTCTCCTACAACAAAGAATTATCTAGCCCAAAATAGTGTCAAGTTTGAGAAACCCTGTTCTAGGCTCTAAGTATTTGGATGAACTAGATACAGACCAGCCTTTGCAAGAACAGAAGCCCAGTTTTGAATATTTCAGTTCCTGGTTGGAATGAAGTACCATCATACTGCTAGAAGTGGTAGCTTATCCACTTATCAGGAGTAAAAGTAAATCCTCTCTAGAACAGGGGTCAGTGAACTATAGCCCTTAAGTCAAATCCACTCCACAGTCTACTCTTAAATACAGATTTATTGGAACACAGCCAGGCTCATTCATTTATTTACATACTGTCTATGGCTGCTTTTAAACTGCAAAAGCAAAGTTGAGTGTAACAGAGACCTTACAGCCTGCAAAGCCAATAATATTTACTGTCTGGCCTTTAGAGAAAAAGCTTGTCAGCCTCATAGCTGGATGCAGGATGCAGACTCTCAAACTGTCTCTACAATTTTTCATTTACAGTATTCAACACTCAACTAAAAACAACCAGTTTTTTTTCCCCAGGTATACAGGAAACAACACAATATATCACTAAAACAAGAGAACCAACCAACAGATGTTAGAATAATCAGATACATGCTTTAAAATAACTGCACTATATCAGACAGACACAGTTCAGTCAGGAAAACAGATCCAACACTAAGAATTTTATCAAAGAGGCTGTAATACCAAGATTTATTTAAGTGGGTGTTGGAGAAAGAGGATGTAATGGTACCTGGAGAAAGATCAACTTTTTCATATATACAATGGAAGCTAGAAGACAATGGAATGACATCTTCAAAGTAATGAAAGCAAGTAACTGCCAACTTAGAATCACATTACTAGTAGAAATATCAGTGGAAAAACAAAGGCAGAAAGAAGACATTTTGGGGCAAATACAAACTGAAAGAATTTAGTGACAGCAGACACAATGGAGACCAACTGTAAAGGCTACTCTTCAGGCAGACATGAAATGGTCTTGATGTCAGCTTGGATATGCATGAAGGAAGAGTGATGGGAGTGGTCACAGGGTGAGATACTAAAGGAATACTGAATGTATAAAGCAATAATAACAATACTAATGCATTGAAGAGTTTAAGGGACAAAGAAAATAAAAGATTCATGACAAGAAGAACACACAATACAGGGAGATGCCATATGGCAGAAGGGCTTTAAGATGCTTGTAGGGTAGGATAATATCACTAAGTGATATTAGAATTTGAGGAGTTATGGGCACCTGCTATGATTTTTAGGGTACCTGTTAAAAGAGTACTATGTAGTATGATTACTAATTATTACTAAGCTAATGGAGGGGGAAAATGAAATAATGATTAAAATTTGAATTTAAGAAATAAATCCAGAAAGGTCAGAAGTAAGAGAAAAAAAGAACATAGAGTAAGTTAGAGAAATGGAAAAGAATGTAATGTAAATTTAAACTCAAGTGCATTACTAATTGAATGTCGATGAACTAAAAACCTTGAAAGGTATTCAGTTTTCAGACTGTATAAAAACAAAACCTAACTGTACCCAGGTTACAAGAGACATACATTAGCTATGGGGATACAGAATGGATGAAAGGAAAATGCACAAACTAGATTATTATGAGACAGAGTAGAAAAGTAGTTTTTGTTTTGTTTTGTTTTTTAGAGAAGGAGTTGGGGGGGTGTTGCAGGGTAGAGGGAGAGAGAGAGAGAACCTTAAGCAGGACCCACACCCAGCACTGAGTCTGACTCATGCAGGATCTCAGCCCCAAGATCATGACTTGAGCCAAAATCCAGAGTCAGATGCTTAACAGATGGAGCCACCCAGCTGCCCTGAGACAAAGGAGAATTTAAGACAAAAAAGTGTTACTGGATATAAAGAAGGTTATTTAATTTTGATAAAAAGTTTAATTCACTGGGAAGTTAAAACAATTCTAAATTATTTTAGAATTATTTAGAAATTATTTAAGAGTACCTACTGTAATAGTTTTTAAATATATGAAGAAAAAAATTATCTGAACAAAAATAGATAGATAATCCACAATCATAGTAAAGGATTTTTAATACATTTCTCTTTGAATGTCATAGAATAATAAGAGAACCAGGTTAGTTAGGATATACTTGATTTGAATGATATGATTAACAAACTTGACTTAATTGACATATTAACATATGACTTAATTGCATTTAATAAGCATATAATATGAATTCCTTTTAAGAGCACATAAAACATGTGGTAAGCAGACCACATGTTGGGCCATAAAGCATGTCTCAACAAGTTTCAAATTGTTGAAATTATACAGAGAATCTTCTGCATACACTGTGTAATCAAGCCAGAAATAGAAAAATGTCAGTAAAATTAAGCTGGAAATCAATTTAAAAAGATAATTTGGTAATTTCGTATGCTAAAAAATTAAACCATATACTTCTAAATAACAAGTGGATCAAAAAGGAAATCATAATGGATTTTTTATTTTATTATTTATTTATTTATTTATTTATTTATTTATTTATTATGTAGGCTGTATGCACAACATGGTGCTTGAACTCACAACCCTCAAGTCAAGACTAGCATGTTTCATTGACTGAGTCAGACAAGTACCCCAAGGATAACATAATGGAAATCAGAAATAGTTGCATTGAATGAAAATAGTATATTTTGGAAATTCTGAGATGCACCTATAACCATACTTTAGCGGGGAATGTATAGCCTTCATGTCTAAGGAAAAAAGAAAGTCTGGAAATCAATGAACTAACCTTCCATCTCAAGAACAGAAAACTAAGCTTCAAAAAATACAAAGAAGAAACTGCTAAATTTATAGATATTAACTTAAAAAAAAAACCTGCACAGAAAAAGATATGGTAACTGAAAAGCTGGGTTTTGGAAAGGCTAATAAAATTCATAAAACCCTGCAATACTGATCACAAAAAAGTCATTAATAACCAATGCCAGGAATGAAAAGTTATTTGGAATAGATATTAAAATGACAAGAAAATTCTATAAACCACCAAATTCTTTAAAACTTGACACAAGAAAAAATAGAAAAACTGGTTTTAAAATTGTAAAAGTAATTGAATCTGTAATAAAAAAAAATGTTTCCATAAAAAAAACCTCCAGACCCTGCTCCAGATGGCTATGCTGATGAATTATGTCAAATATTAAGTAAGAAATAACACCATCTTACATAAGCTCTTCCAGAGACTAGAAAATGTGAAATATTAGTACTCCATTATATGAATAGGCTCACATCTTATAACAAAACTTGATAAGGAAATTAAATTAAAGGAATAGTATGGGGCAATCCCACTCACAAACATAGAATCAAATGGTAAAATAATGATGATGATGATAATAGCAAATCAAAGTCAGTGATACATAAAAAATGATGATACATCACAGGACAAGTTGGCTTTATTTCAGATATTTAGAGAGTAAAGAATTAAAAACCATGTGATCAGCTCTGATATATTAAATTCACGTGATCATAAATTCAATATCCATTCATGACTTAATTTCTTATCCAACTAGGAACAGATTGTAATTTCTTTAATCTCATTAAAATTTTTCCATAAATATTCAGCAAATATCATATTTAATGATGAGATATTGAAAGATATGCCCCCTGAGATTGGAAGGACAAAAAAATGTCTACAATTTTTTCTTCACTTTAATGTTATTCTGAGGTTGTAGCCAGCACAACAATTCAAAAGGAAAACAACATGTTAAAAAGAAAGTTCATTTTTTTTTGCAAATGACAAGATTATACATATGTAATATAGATATTTTTCTATGTGTGTCTTAGTCTATTCAGGCTGCTATAACAAAATATCATAGACTGGATGGCTTATAAACAGGACAAATTTATTTTTCATAATTTTGGAGGCTAGAAGTCCAAGATGAGGGTGTCTGCATAGTCAAGTTCTGGTGAGTGGTCTCTTTCAGGTTGCATACTGCCTTCTTCAAGGTGTATCCTTATAAGGTGGAAGGAGCAAAGGAGCTTTCTTAGGCCTCATTTATAAGGGAGCTAACCCCATTTATGAGGGCTTGGCCTTCATGCTGTAATTCCTTCCCAAAGGCCCCACTTCCAAATACCAACACCTTGGAGTTAGGTTTCAACCTATGAATTTTAGAGGAGCACAAACATTCAGACCATAGCCATACATGTAGCAAAGTTAATGGACATATGGTCAAGGTGTTAAAAAATGTATATTTCATACACCAGTATCAAGCAGCAAATTATGTTTCTCAAAATATACAGAAGTACCATAAAAATCAATTTTGTGGGAACAAAACTAATAAGAGATGCACAAAATAGCCACACAGAAAGCTAAAGATAATTAAGAGATATTCATGAATGCCTAAATAAAGGAAGAGATGTGCTATGTTTATACTGTAAATATATTTTTAGATTAAGGCAACCCAACTGTGAACAAAATTGGAAATTGGACAAGCTATTTCTAAAATGTACAAAGAAATGTAAGGAGATTAAAAAGAAAATAAAATGAAGAGAACTTATTCTACAAGATGTTTTAGAAGATACCCTAGAGGATATTAGATGTGTAAGTTATGTTAAGAATAGGAAAATGTTCAGAGTGTTGAAAAGACACAAAAAGAGATCGCTTCCACAGATACAGAATCCAGAAACAGGCTTATGCATATATGGATATTTTATTTATGACAGAGGTGGCACTGCCCGGAACTAAGGAGATCATGGTCTTATCAATTAATGGTGCTCAGGCCACTAGCTATCCAATTGGAAAAAAGAAAATTGACCTTGATCTCACACCTTCTAAATGTATAAGGTAAAATAATAAAGCATCTAGAAGATATAAATAGAAAAATCTTGATGTCCTAGAAGTAGATGAAGGTCTCTTAAACTGTATATACAAGTAGAAACCATAAAGAAAATATTGATAAAATGAAATACAGCAAGGTCAAGACCTTCTATTCATCTATTCATACTCTACATTGCTCACCTTCAAAAGTTTAATAAACAAATAGACATAACAAAATAAACCAAAGGAGCAGATGGGGAGAACTGATAGACTGCATAGAAATCAATGAATTTGAATACAAAATACTCCTCCAAGCCAAAGTGAATTAATTAAGAACCAGAGTGAATTAATAAATAAATCTGAACAAGATTTTTTAAATACCAACATTTTTAGAAACATCCTCCATCTTGAAAATGAGTCTGAAAAGATGGGTTATTTGTAGACTGGTTACTAATGAACTTATGCAATTTCTATTTTGGAATAATTACTATGTTAGGTTGGCCACATGGTGATATGATTGATTCCTGGAGATCAGCCATTCAAACAACAAAAAAATAAAAAAAAACAAATGAGCACCATCCTGGTTGTTTCAAAGAAGTCATTTAAGCTATGTTATAGCTGTTGCCAATTTAACCAGGGGATTTGTGAAAGACAGAGAAGACTCATTGGCTACAGTATTAGAGTGTATAAATCAGCCAAGATAAAATATAATAAAATAAAAATAAGAGGCTACGTACAATTGTTTTTCTAAGACCAGAGCTTGAATCGTTTCCTCTTCTGCTGGCATGTGAGTTTGTGTGTTTGGTGATGTTGTATCTGTGTATATTAAACAATGATTCCACTTAGGGGAGTGAGATGATGGTTCCTTTTATCTCTGGGAAAGCACTGGCCGTCCTTCCACTTGAGACCAAAATTCTGTTTTGGATGGAAAACCAACCACGTGTATCTTTTTAGTCTGTGTCTTTTATGTATATGAGAGTGTCATGCTGTCAATCTTGCTGCTTTGCCAAATCCCTAATGCTTTCAGCCATGTATTTCAATCAAATGGCCATTTAACTTGGGCATTTCACCAAAGGACTAAAACTTTTGGGCACTGGGTCAACCAACTGAAAACTTGATTGTGAATCCAGTTATGTTGCCTAAATAGATTTCTGTGAAAAATGGGACCAAAAAAAAGAAACAAACTACTCATGAATATTTTCAACCTCATTAAATTATAAAAACATTAAAGGGATTGAGAACTCTACGTTAATATGATTAAGATAATACATCAAAATGAAGGAACTGATTATAAAAGTCTGAGATATTCTTCTTGTAACCAAGCAGAAGACATGGCTTAGAACTTAGCTTCACTTGTTATAACTGAAAATATGGCATCAATGTTTTCTTAACTATATAATTACAATTTTAGAGTTACCCATGTCATCAAAAGTAAAATATTTTCAGTAATCTGTACTGGTAAATACCAATATATTAGCAATTAACTTCAAGTTGAGCATAAATTGTCATTCAAATTATTGATAGAGAAAATGCTTATAAAGCAATAGGACTTTTAGAAGTTTTGGAGTTCTTTAAAAAGCAGGTAAGTCCAGAGTCTGTTTCTTCCACATGCTGTCATTTCATCCTCCATCCTTACGGAATACACTTAAATTGAGCTCACATTTTATAATAAGATCAAGAGTCAGTGTCTGCATACAGAGATACCCAAAATGGAAAAGACCACTCAAATGTTATAATCTCATAATCTATTGTACTAGCAATATTTTAACTTGTAAATAAACTTGATCACACCTTTATAATTGTGGTAGATCAGACATAGCTGGGAAAATTGATCGGGGTCTTTCTCTGCTTCTTATGAAATAGCCCCATTAAGAAGGGCATTTCCAAGTTCCTACTGGTTGAGGGAGGGTTCCTGTTTGAGGCAGAAGCTCAGTGGAGCCTACTGAATGAGGACGGCATATTGAATTCTGTTGCCATCACTAGTTATACCCGGTTAGAATCAGAGTTTGCAGTACATAAAGTTTCTGACTCATGTACCAGGGTGAGGGAAAAGGCATTGCTACGGAAGCAATCATTGCAACGACTGCTATGCGAATTAAGTCTTTTTCTAAGTAAATGGGATTTAGTTTTGGGGAAATAAAATTTCTTCCTTGTTAAATATCCTATTAGCTGAACTCCATTCTCCTCTTCGGTTCAGTATGTTATCTCTGAGAATGTAGAGGGGAGAGGATGCTCTCTCTAGGTCTCCCTTACATTTATTTTCTGTAACACCTCATACCGTATTTTAGGAGAGCCAGGGGCAAAGTCAATGGAGCCAATACTGTTTCCCTCCTAGATCTGAAGGTCACAAGGGAACCCAGCAAGCTTCTGTAGTTTCTGCTTCCACAGTGAAATGGAAGCCTGGTTCAGAGGTGATAAAGCAATACTAGGTGTCTTAAGTCTTTTTTGATGTCACACTCCGTTGCACAGGACAGCCATGTAACAACCTTCTATCCAGGAGGTTAGCACACAGTGATGGAGGCTTTGTTTCTCTGTTACTAATGATACCACCTGTGTCTTTAGAAACACTTGTTCTCATTCCTGCAAGGTCCCTAGATGTTGCCAAGATATTTTAGGTAAGCCTTCATGCCTGCTCTCACGAGCAAGAGAACATTATATGTAGCTGGGAAGATCTCCTATCTAAAATGATAATAATAAAAACAACAATACTAATGATGGTGATGATGACAGTAATAATGATGATGCGGTGATTATAAAGCAGTGCTAAATGAGCCTCAACTGAATTGGTGTTTGCAGAAATGGTAAACTATTGACATCCTTTTATGTCTATAACCATTGGTTGCTATCCACAAGGGATTTACTTTTTGTGGCTCAAGGAAGAGTTTGATGTATGGCAATGCAAGGGACTCTAGGAAACAGAAGAGGGGGAGCAATGATGGGAGGCTGGTTAGGATAACGTCTATGCCTGGGCTGCCCTAGGAACTGGGTATGGACTTATATGGAAAGAGGGTTTAGGCTACAGACTGAAGAAATTGTATCCTTCAAAGACTTTGTATTGGCACAAATAGTATTCTGGCAAAGGCATTGCAAGGAACTTTCTTTCCTCCCTTTATAATTTGTGAAATCTGGGTACCCTTCGCTCTAAGTCCCAGATGCAGGAGAAGGCACATGACCCAAACTTGGGTCTCTTCTTGGTCATGTCGATTAATTCACAAGCAAGCCAAAGAGACATAGTATAAGCCTTTGGTTGGAATAAGAAGTAAAGAGAAGCTCCTTTTTTTTTTTTTTTTTTTTTAGACATAGGGCTTAGATGCTTTAATCCTGAAATTACGGGCCCACCATATGGAAAAGCCCACCTGAGAATGAAGTCTCCAGAGAGAAAAGTAGGGCAAGGATGTGAAGAGTCAGAGTCCTGTTGCCACTCCTTGAGTCTTTGTGCACAGCTGTTTCTGAAGCCAAACACTGATCACTCCTGTTATATGAACTAATACATTCTTTTTTATATGAGCGATTTTGTGTGGGCTTCCTTTACTTGTGATGGGGTTCAGGATTATTCTATCCTGGGATCCCTGGGTGGTGCAGCAGTTTGGCACCTGCCTTTGGCCCAGGGCGTGATCCTGGAGACCCGGGATTGAATCCCACATCGGGCTCCCGGTGCATGGAGCCTGCTTCTTCCTCTGCCTATGTCTCTGCCTCTCTCTCTCTCTCTCTGTATGACTATCATAAATAAATAATAAAAAAAAATTTAAAAAAATCTTAAAAAAAGGATTATTCTATCCTAAAATACAGTATTTTGGCATATAAAATATCTGAGGCTGAAGGGATTTTTTTTTTAATGGCAGAAACAGAGAGGTCACTCTGAGCCCCCCACTCTTGGCCTTCTTTCCTGAAACAGATCATAAAACTCCCATGTGAGACCTGCCCTCCCTGTATCAGGAGAAGGAAACATATTCTTATCACCAGAGACAAGGAGTTTGGGGCCAAGATTCTTTACAAACAAACCTTTATTAAGCTAACCCTTATCTTCCTTGCTACTTCTTTACCGTTCACTACCCCTGGCCCCAAACCCTCTGTCTTGTCAATTCTTCCTAAATTTATTGTTTCTTTGTTTGGAAGGCATAAAAACTTCTTGCCCTGGTTACGTCTTCAGATCTTCATTATCCTGTGATGGCTTCCATGTACATGTAGGAATTCAATGAAATTTGTATGCTTTTCTCCTATTAATCAGTTTTTCTCATTTTAACTTTCAGACCAAGACAGGGAATCTGAGAGGGTCAGGGATAACCTTTTCCTCCCCTAAAGTTCCAACTCAAAAAGTCCCAACTACTACCCTATTCCCTTTCTCTATCACTGCAGCCCACATTATACTTTGGGCTCAAAATGGGTATCGGTGGAGGCTGGACTTAATGGAGTAATGTGGTGTTCCCATGGGGTCACTGGCAGCAGAAGCAGTGGTGAAGGATGTTGATGAAATACAAGAACACCTGTGGACATGTTTCTCAGCTCACTTGCAATGCCATCATCCTGGGGCTTTCCAGCAGTAACTGGTATTGAAGGAGGACACGGAGAATGTGTCCAGCAAGTGGAACTCAGGCATGAATTAATATAAATGGGACCTCAGTTATTTCATAGGTTCTCTGTTGGAACTGAGAATAAATAGATGGGGATTATTCATTCCTCCTACGTGTCCATTCATTTCTCTCCTACAGAAGAGGAACTAACTCACCTTAGGGTTTAAAGCTATCTCAGCTGCACAGAAGCCAGGAGCCTATCTTTCTGATGTTTGAGGACTCCTCTACCACTCTCTGTGACAGTGAAAGCTAAATTCACTGCAGATGCTATTATGGAGTAAAAGGAAGTATTAATGGGCTCTAGTGTTATTTATTCAGGTAACCCTCTCTCTACATGAAGTTACATGCATTTACATGTTCTAAATAAAATAACTTACGGAGGTCAAGATCTTGAATGGAATGAACATGCAGAGCTTCTTTCAAGGACATTTTACCTCTAGGTCAGGACTTCTGAAGATTATTTAAAAACATCTGAAATTTTTAAAAAATGCAATTTCAATTATGCTTAAAAGAATTTTTGATGAATAATTTGAACAAAAATCCTGCTCTGATAGAGGAACATCAAAATTGACGTTACTGATATTGCTACTCAAGCACTAACAAATAGAATTAAGCCCATGATCAAAGAAATAAAGGGCAGGGCCAGGGGCCCTCCTGTCCTTGCACTGGTCCCTTCCAAGGCTCACTGAGGATCTTTAGCCACATATTTATGTAGTCATTGGTTTTGTTATATTTGTAAATTGAGATGCTCTGTTTTTTAAAGAGGGCCCACAAACTACAGAAACTTTGGGTCCACAGAAACTGCCTCTGCCCCTCTGAGAAAGGCTGCTCCTTGGAGCACCGCTCTGATGCAGGAGGTCTGCTTGCTCAGGACAGGCACAGCCCTTGGCAGATGGCTTGGTCTTACACAACCAGTTCAGCATCCTCTTGGCTTCAGTTTTTTTCCATCTCCAAAATGGGAATGCTAGGGCAGATAATGTGTATGTTCCCTTTCAGTCCTAATATTCTATGATTTGAGGTGAGCTATTTCATATCCTCTGTGAGCTAAGAATAGTGTGAGTAAAGAGAGGGAGAAAGGAAAGTCGGTTTTTAAAAGCCTTTCTGTCTCCACTGCTCTCCTACCTCAATCTTCACTGTTCACATCATAGAAGCAGTGGTTTGAAAAATGCCTAGAGTGAGGGGAGGGTGATTTGCTCACTAATCTCAGAGCCTGTGCTAGAGGGGCAGGTATCCTTGGGAGACTTCTCCAGGAACAAAGGAGCTGGTAAGTGCCTTTCCCTCCCCATCCCACCAGTTTAGACACTGGGACATCTTCTGGAACCAGTGCAGCACCAACACTCACAAACTTACTAACAGTGCACTCCACCTCCATTTTCTATTGCAGATGTTCTCCCTCCAGCCAGGCCTCAGTACCTGCTTCCCTCCTCCAGCAGACAAACCTTGCTAACACCATGTACCCTGTCCCCCTGTTCTTCCAAGACCTGCCCCTCCAATGTGCTCTGTCCAGAGCCCATCCAAAGTGGTGCTGCAAGCCTGGCTGGGTACAAGTAGCACTGACAGGGGCCAGCACCACTCCACAGTTGACTCCTGCTCTGGGGAGAGGGGGAGCATAACCACACATACCAGTCTGACCACAGCCCTAGCAGTGGGCTGGGGGCAGACATCTGGTCTGACTGTAGGCCCTGTACACCAATGAAAGCCACTCAGGGGACCACACAGGAAAAGCACTCTGCAGTTCGGTGCTACCCAGTCTGACAACTCAATCCCAAGGTGGCCCCCACACTGGCCCACTAACACATGGACCAAACTCTGCTCATAACAGGCAAAGAAAGCCATTGAAGATGACCAGACTGAAGGCACAAATGGCTCAGCCACAACAGTAGGGCACATACAACACAGACAGGAGACACCCCTGAAGTGCCAGTTCTGGTGTACAGGGGACACTGTAGGGCACTACAGGGCCTCTTCTTCATAAGGCCACTATTTTCAAGAGCAAGAGACATAGCTGACTTTCCTAACACGTGGAAATAGACACAAAGAGAAAAAGTGAAGAGACAGAGGAATATGTCCCAAATGAAAGAACAGGACAACTCACAGTAGGAGATGAAGAGATTCACACCAGGAATTCAAGAATAATGCAATATTAGTAAATGTACTAAAATATTTCCCTGCATTGCCATATCAAAAGAGGAAGTAGATCATATACTTGGATTATAAAAAGACATTTAATAAGATTTAACTTTTATTATTGAATTTTAAAATAAGGAATAAAATATGAATGTAAGGATTACTTTGGTCACTTCTTTAAAAGTTTGCAAACTAGTGGTGCCTGGATGGCTCAGTCAGTTAAGCATCAGACTATTGATTTTGGTTGAGGTCACCATCACAGAGTCCTGAGCCCAAGGCCCTCCTCGGGCTCCAAGCTGGGCATGGAGCCTGCTTAGAAATCTCTCTCTCTCTCTCTCTCTCTCTCTGCTTGTCTCCTGCTCTCACTTTCTCTCTGTCTCTCAAACAAAAAAGAAAGTTTGCAAACTAAAATCCAACATCAGGTTGAATGGTAAAATACTAGGAAAAGTTCAACTGAGGTAAGGAACAAGTCAGAAGTGTTCACTAATCTCATTTTTATCAAAATTTGTTCTAGAAATGCTAACCAACACAATTTATAAAGAGAAAAAATAAATAGTAGAGACAGGTTAAAAAGATAAAAGAATCATTTTCTGTAGCTAATGTGATAGTATACTTGCAAAGATAAGGAAAACAATTAGAAAACTATGGTGCACAATAAACCCTTAAGTGCATGGACTTATACATTTAATAAAGCCTTAGTAATAATATTTGTGCATAATAAAAACAATTAGTTTGAAAATTTAATGGTGAGAAATTATTTTATTTTTAAGGAGACAGAAATAATGAATACACAGGAATAAACTTAATGAATAGGCATCATCTAAAAAAACAATAATAGCAACTATGGGACTTAAGAAAATTTGAATAAGAGAACAACATTGTCTCGGGTGCTTATCTTTTTAAAATGTTATTATAAACTTGTTAGTTTCCTTAAAATTATATAGAAGTTTAATAGAATCCTATTTTATTTATTTATTTGTTTATTTGTTTGTTTATTTATTTATTTATTTATTTATTTATTT
This sequence comes from Nyctereutes procyonoides, assembly GCF_905146905.1. NCBI lineage: Eukaryota > Metazoa > Chordata > Mammalia > Carnivora > Canidae > Nyctereutes > Nyctereutes procyonoides. The sequence goes on along the minus strand of NW_026575136.1, from coordinate 13,034,274 downwards.
ATATTTTATTTATTTATTCATGAGACAGAGAGAGAGGCAGAGACCCAGGCAGAGGGAGAAGCAGGCTCCATGCGGGGAGCCCGATTTGGGACTCGATCCCGGGACCCCAGGATCATGACCTGAGCAAAGGCAGATGCTCAACCACTGAGCCTTGTGGGCGTCCCTAGAATCCTATTTTAAACTTTACCAGATTATTTTTTGCTTACTAGGAAATACAAATCTGAAGGTTGTTAATCGTAAAATAAACCTTCACCAGTAACTAGAAAAATCTGAGGAAAAAATAAGAATAGTGAAAGGAAATAAGCCCACCCAAATTAAAACATATTATAATATTAAAGCAGTTAAAACGGTTTGCAATAATAATGAATAGACTTAGAGATCAGTGGAAATAAAACAGAAACCACAAAATACATAAAAGTTGATATAATCAAGGAAACATTTCTAATTTGTGATGGGAAAAAAGGAATATTCAATAAACAGGTCACCAATGGGGGAAAATTGTATTCTCTCCCAATTGCTTGATCCAAAATCAAGCTATAGGAATCAAAGAATTGAGCATAAGTAAATGATTTATAAAAACAATAGAATAAAATATAGGGAAAATTTTTAAATATGCAATTTGAGAGTAGGAAAAAACTTCCTCAATGTTATGTCACAAACCAGAAGCAATAATAATACAGATTAACAAAATCAAACATTTTGGATGGGAAAATATTTAATAAAGTCAAAAGACAAACCAGGAAAATTATTTGAAACACATACAATAAAAGGTTAGTTTTCTTACTGTTTATTAAATTTCAGTAAATAGTGGGACGCCCAGGGGGCTCAGTGGTTGAACATCTGCCTTTGGCCCAGGGTATGACCCCTGGGGTCCTGGGATCGAGTCCCACATCGGGCTCCCTGCAGGGAGCCTGCTTCTCCCTCTGCCTGTGTCTCTGCCTCTCTCTGTATGCCTCTCATGAATGAATCAATAAAATATTTTTTAAAAAAGGTAAAAGTAAATTTCACTAAATAGTAATATTAAAAGGGAAACAAAAAAAAAGTGTTAGCTAGGAACATAAATAGATATTTCACTGCCCAAATGACTTTTAAATAGATTTTTAAAAAAGGTTAACCACACTCATAATTAAGACAATGTGGAATAAAATAACAAATGAGATTTGGGAACCTATCAGATTGACAGAGGTGAAAGCATTAGACACTGTGTAATTGATAAGACAGTTGGGAAGTGGAAACACATTGTTGCTGTAAGTAGAATTTTCATGATCTCTTTGAAAGACAATTTGTTAATATTTATTAAATTAACTATTCATATATCCTTTATCCCAGGCATTTACACACATTTTTATGAAATAATGCTTATTGTGGCATTTTATCTAAGAGCAAACAAACAAACAAAAAAACATGAAAGAGCCAACAAACAAACGAAAGTAGAAAGCAATACGTCAACTTAAACATATGAAGCAAATGACTTACAGCCCGTCCACATAATGGAATATCGTGTGTGGTTAAATAAGTTTGATGGATCTATCACATACCGATATGCAATAATTGCCAAAGGGGGAAAAAGGAGCAGAACAATGTGTATAGATTAAATATGCAAAAAAGAAAAGAAACTGTATGTACGTATGTATGTATACACGCACCAACACTACACATGCACACGTATGTGCTTGTAAATGTGGAAGGAACTTACACCCGTGATCGTTTCAAGAGAAGTTACTGAAGAAGCTGAAACAGAGGTTCAGGGTTGGGCAATATGATTTTTGCTGAATTTCATTCCACAGAAAGTTTGGAAATGTTCATGAATTACTTGTTCATTTGAAAGGTCAAGTGACAAATTCCCTTAGTTACTTAAAACCACTGTTCCTGTACAGCCTCCCGTAAGTCGATGTCCCAAGTCCCCTTACATGGAGGGAGTTTTGCATTTGTAGCTGCAGAACCCAGGCTCTAGTGTGACTTAGTCAAATTAGGGCCACAGAAGACTACGTAAGCGAGCAAGTTATTATTCTCCGAGACAAATGCTAAATATAAGGACGTGAATTCTTATTGTCTGAGAAGGATGACTGCTCGATTTTCAAAACCTCGAGTTTTGCCCTTCTTGACCACTGTGCTGGATTAAACTGTGCCCCGAACAAAGGTTGGTTGAATTCCTAACTCGTGGTACCTTCTGCATGTGAAGACCTATTTGGAAATAGGGTCTTTGCAGCTGTATTAGGTAGGATGAGGTCACTGGGGTCTTCTCCAATCCAATGACTGGTATCCTTATAGGAAGAGGGAACTCGACACAGTTACACACAAAAGGAAGGAGGAGGAGGATGTGAGGATGGAGGCGGAGAGTGGGGTGCGCTGCCACAAACCCAGGAATGTCCAGGATCGCTGGCCACTGCCAGCAGCTGGAAGGGGCCAGGGAGCACACTTCCCTGCAGGTAGGGAGGGAGCACGGCCTGCTGCCACCCTGATCGCGGGCTTCTCGCCTCCAGAACCGTGAGTGAATATATTCCAGTTGCTTTAAGCCACCCACTTTGCAGAAACTCCTGATGGCAGCCTTTGGAATTGAATCCCGTCATCTTCAATAAACTGAAACACTTACACATAATTCTTTTCAGTAATTGCTGCTCTGTGTTCGCTCTGATGTGTCTTGAATGCAATGTTATAGAGTGAATCACTCTTGAGCCCATCTTATGTCTCCGTGTTCTAATTGGGATTATGTTCCTCATCAAGTATCTAATGAAAAATAAAAAAAAATAATGAAAAATAAAAAATAAGTATTGTCTATATGTGCTAAAATCTATATACAATAATTGTAAATCTTTTTTTTCCTGTTAAAAAAAATAAAAATTATTTAAAATATAAAAGGGACAGGAATGTAATAAAAATATCAACAGACAAAGAATTTTTAACAAACCACCCAGTTTATATCTGGCTTATAAAAATATAACCTAACTTTGACCTAAATTACTGTGATAAATTCGTTTCAAAATAACTAATACCTTTTCTTTTTCTCACAATTGAGAAACACTTTGAAAGGATAATTTGGATGTTTTAAATCTCAAGATAAAACTTCCCCATTTGGGGAACCAGAAACTAGTGTTTTTTTCATAGAAGAAAATCTTCCAGTCATTGTAAATAAATAAATTTAAAAAATCATTTCATTTGCCTTAGTTATACGGAGGTAAAATAATTTTCCAATGAGGCTCTTTCATTAGGGGAAAAAAATGACAGGTAGCTTAAACCTCAGGGCTGCTATTGACTAGCTGTGTGACTTTGGGCAAGTTAGTCTATACACGTTTTCTTTTACATTTAAATTATTTTCATTAAATCTCGCTGTTGTTTCATAATATAAACAGATATGCTTTATAAACTCCTCCTATTGACAGTTGAATTCCTTTTTGAGAATAAGCACAAAATAATCAAGTTTTAAATATATTGTTTCAAGTTACCCCAGAATAGAACACAACATATAAATGTACAAATGGGAACAGAGGGGAAGTGGCTGCAGTGTGTAGACCATTAAGACCGTTCTCCATCAAAAAACACTTTCAACGAAATGGTCATGCTCCTGCTCTCTCTGCCTGGGGCAGCAAGCAGAATAGTATCTTGGCTGGACGGGGCAATGGAGCTAACAAAATCTTGGAAGAACCGATCCACAAAAATGAAGATGGTCTGGGATCTTGCACGAATTAGACCTGTACAATAATTATGAATGCACGTAATTATTAGTTTTCTCAACTCTGTTTCACAATCAGCCTTAAAAAGGGCATGCTTTATTTTTCTCTCTATTTCAAATATTAGCTAAGAGACTGATTGGCTCATGGTGGAATGGGGAGTTATCAGCTTCAAATGAACCAAGTACTGTTCATTGTGGATTTGCATTAGTGATTAGACCATCATATACCTATGCAGGAGCAGATGCTAAACAGTATTCCAGTGCTTCCAGTGCATTCCTGAAATGTAGGGAACTTGAAAGGGGTCTGGAGCACTTAGTTCTCTAGCTGTACTTCTTAAAAAAAGAAAGAAAGTGAGAGAGGGAAGGAAGGAAGGAAGGAAGGAAGGAAGGAAGGAAGGAAGGAAGGAAGGAAGGAAGGAAGGAAAGGGAGGGAGGGAGGGAGGAAAAATAGTGACCAAATCCCCAACATTTTTTGAATTTTGGCAAAATTGTAGGTCAAATGGAGATTAGACTATTGAGGGCATTTCACTATATCCAGAAGAATAGGATTATGTAGACTTTAGGCTCATCGCTCTACCTGAGGTCTAGAAATTTCCCTTTACATGTCCCCCATTTGAGAACCTCCTGCATCAACTCAAGAGACAGATTTTGCTTCACCCCTCCTGTTTCATCCACTCAACACACAACCCCCCCCCCCGGCATGTGTGGGGAGGAACTAAAGGGAAAGACAGGGTGATGTATTTTACGAGACTCCTGTGGACATGCTCTGATGCGAACACACTCCAGACCATCAGCAACACATGCTGGACAGCTGCTCTGATTGCACACACCCAGGGTAGGTGTTAACATGCATCGCATGATGTAGGCATGGACTCACAGCAGTTGTAAACATGTGGGAATGGTACAGGAGCCGGGAAGGGGGCAGGCTTTCACTCTAGCGTGCACAAAGCAAAGTTTGGTGTATGACAAATGCCAAAAAAACTCCCCAAAGGTGTTCTGCTTTTCCTTGATAATCTCAGTTCCTCTCTCCTCCTTGGACAAGCCTAATTTGCTCTAGTTGTAGGTTACAGCTTTCATTTCCCTCTGCGAGGCAACTCAGTGCATCTTAAATTCCATTTTCATACATCCTTGGCTGGTTTGAGATCCCAGATGTAGAGAAGTTGAGAGGGAAGAAGGGCAGGGAGGAAGGAGGAAGTTCTCTTTCCATGCAGAATGACAGGAACACAGTTTGGGTTGAGGACTGATGGGAGAGAAGGAGCACTGTTGCAGGACTTATTCTTGCTCATTTGCTTTGTACTTGCCCTTGCTCTGCTCCAGGCATTGATTCTCAACTGGGAAGTTGTCTGAGAATGGGAGCCCATGAAATCTTGTGCAAAAGCCAATATTGCTGAAAGGAGGGGAGGAGACGAGAGAAGAGCATTAAGCTCCTCAAGCATTTTAATTTTTCCACTGTGATATATTTATTAGACTATTTTGAGAAGGGATTGATTCTTCTTTTTAGGTGAACTTGTCTCTACAGATGTAAAAAGGGGATTGGTAAGACATTAGGGGCTCAGTATTAACAGCCTGGCCATTTAATCTGATTCTCATAATATGTAGCCATTTCTGTGCCTCTCACCACCATTCTGTCTTTCTTTTTCCCCAATTCTGTGCACCAGGTTTTAGAACTGTGCTGTTTCCCTGGGCCCTGTTCTGTATATCTAGTCTGATTATCTTCTTCTGAGGCTTCACGTCCTGCTCTGCCCTGGCCTGGCCCTTCCAGGTCTCGAATCCTTAACCATAGACCAGTGGTCCAAACTCTACTTTTGCACTGAAAGAAGGTAAGGCAGGCAGGAGGGCCAACCACCTTACAGACTTCGAGTATTTGCTATCTGTGCCCCGACAGCAGCAACTGCAACTGAGATAACCCATTTTGGCCTGAATATTTGTCCCTCTTCTGGGCAGACTTACAGCTGGATCAGCTCCTCTTATCCTTTCTCCCATTCCACTTTCTGTTCTGTCTCCAAACCCAGCCTTTCTGATTCCAGACCTGCTTCTGCTGTTAACATTGAAGACACAGTTCCTCATCTGAGTAACTACTGTATTAAGGGACCCATTTTTTTTTCTTTCTAAAAGTCCTTCCTGCATGTAAGAAACAAGAACAAAACTCCAAAAAGTGTTAATAGGACAAGCATTTGGGATGAAAATATTGTCTCATAAAGATTTCACAAAGATTTGCAGACCTCAAAGATTACATCCATGAAAACACAGATATTATAAATTGTATTTAGGAAATCGATTTTTGGAATGGCCACATCTGTTTCTGGAACAGAGTGAGAAACAGATGTAAGAGCATCCAGTGAAACTGAGACAGGAAGCTTGTCAAATGTGAAAACTGAGCAAGCTCTCCGAATCCAGAAATCAGAGCAACAAAAGGGTGATAAACCCAAAGGAGCTCTTGATAAAGCTGTGCAGTCATTTTAGGGGCGCATTTGGTACCAAGATATAAGAATGTTATCAGTGGACATGATTTTAGCAGATGCTAAACGGGTCTCATTAAACTCTTTTAGGTTCATTATGAATGAGTAATAAAAGAGGACATTTGATTTAGGGCTCTGAAGACACATGTTTTACATAAGGAAATGTGTTCTATTCGTGCAGCTCCCAAGTTCTCCTCTTCTTGGTTGTCAGTGACCCAAGAAAATGTGGAGATAGTCTCTGTACTTAGGTGTGAAGAGTATGGTGCCATCTGTCTCCCAGGGGCACTTTTGCCTGATTTCAGAGCCTTTGTCAAAGGTGTGTGGAAGGTCATGAAAGGAGCTCTCTGTAGTCGACATGTAAGAAAGCACACAGGAAAGAAGCAATTCTGTGGATAAATGAGCCACATGTGTCTCCACTGAGTCACACGAAGTCTCAGGCGTCTGTCCAAGTTCAGTATCCCCAAGGACCTACTCTGAAGCTTTTCCCTGTGTTTTTCTCAGAGGTTCATGGAAAACTGTCAGAATTAGTGATTATGTAAAAGTTTCTCTAGAGCCTGAAACCATGGAAGAGGCCTCGCTTCCTTTCATGCTCCGGGAGAAGAAAGGAAAAGGAGCAGAAACTGTGCACGTCACTGTATTTCTATTTTGATTCTATTCCCACAAATGGACATGGCATAGTCAGAGCTATTTTCTGGGGATGTGGTTCTAGCAAATGCTCATCTTTGCATACTGAGAAAAAGTGTGTGGATTCACTTGGACATAGACATTTACATAGGGATTTCTGGGTCCTACGGGAGTTCTATTTTTAATTTCTTGAGGAACTTCCATACTGGTGTCCATAATGGTTGCACCAGTTTACATGCCCATCAGTAGTACACGAGGATTCTGTTTTTCTCTACGCCCACCCTGTGAGTGTCATCTTTCTTTTTGATGGCTATTTTTAATAATAGCCATCCTAAAAGGTACAAGATGATATTTCATTGCAGTTCTGATTTGCATTTCCCTGATGCTTAGTGATGGTGTATTCCTTTTCATATACATGTTAACTGTCTGTATGCCTCCTTTGAAAAATAATCTATCGAGGCACTCTGCCCATTTTTTGACTGATTGATTGATTTGAGGTTGAGTTGTATGAATTCCTTATATATTTTGGATATCAATCCTTCATTAGGTATAGGATTTGCAAATATTTTCTCTCATTCCATAGGTTATCTTTTTTAGTTTATTCATTTTTTCCTTTGCTGTGCACAAGCTTTTTAGATTCATTTGTTTATTTTTGCTTTGGTTGCTTGTACTTTTGGTGTCATATCCAAAAATAATGGACAATGCCAATGTCAGTGAATTTTTCCCCCATGTTTTTTTTACAGGGGTTTTATGATATGAGGTCTTACATTTAAGTATTTTTAATCCACTTAAAATTAATGTTTTTATTAATGGGGTACTTTCAACATGCATTCCAACCTTGATTTTTCAACACCAAGTCTAGGTAAAAGAAGAGTCTGCTTGTTGTGAAGTTGCTTAGGGCTTACAACATCCTACGTCAATATTTTAAAGACTATCATGCAGACATAAAAGAAATACACAAAGTTGATCACACTCAGTTACACCAAGGAAAGAGATTTGGAAAGAAAGTTTGGAGTATCTCAATAAAACAAGAAAATCTTTATTTGGACACATATGAAGGGTACCTTATTTCTTTACCTTTCAATTTATCTTTTAAAGAAATTAGAGAAAATACAGAAAAAGAAGCAATACATAGGAGCAATAAAATCAATAGAAGTTATCCTGATTTCAAAAAGTAAGCTGTGACAAAACATTTTTTTTTCCAAATCGTACCAAAAGAAGTAGCTTATTAAGAGGAAATAATGACATTTGAGAAGAAGAATTAAAGAAGTTCTTGGATTATTTGATAATTCCATTGGAGAAGAGGAGGGAACCATATGAACACATTTTTAAAAGCTTCACATTTTTGATTTGACAAAAAAGACATCAGCAAAGATGACATAATACTTATAACACCATAGAAATAAGGACACTCGTGACAAAGCTGATTAATGAATATTATCAGTTGAAATAGTATTCATGATTAGTTACTGCACAGGAAAAGTTTTGAACTTCCTACTTGTTTCTACTTGTCCAAGATAATAATGGTGTAGAGGTTTTCCCAAAATTTGACAGCAATCTGAAAAACAGCATTAGCAATGTGGAGTCATGAAGCTGAAACTTATCTAAGCTATCAGTGAAAACAAAATTGACCATGTTGAAAGATGAATTGAGTTATCCATTTTATTTTTTATTTTTTTTAGAAAATTAGATTGTTTTCTGGTCCTCTCTCTTACCAAGTCTGGAAGTCCTATCCCATCTCAGGCCTCAGAAAGAGACAGTACTAGACATAGTCATACTCATCTCAATAGAGGCCATGACAGCAGTTTGCATCAGGACATCTCAGTCTGGATTTGTTTTCCCAAGTACATCCACTTTGCATCTACCTGGCTAAGAAGACTGGCTAACATGGTGCCTCCTGGAAAGAAGGAAAGATCTACTTCATGCCAAATTTTATTTCAGCCACAGGATGCAAAATGTTATTTTTCCTACATTTATAATTTGTAATTCTCTAACTCTACTCCATCTATGCAATAGAAAAACAATACTGGCAGCTTTAAAAGAGTAGTTTGTCCCTGGTTCACAGTCCAACTATTTTTATGAATATCAATACAAGTAAACATTGCATTCTGGGCTCAGTAGTGGGTTGGATAATGCTCTTCAGATTTCAGTTTCATTGCACTCTTGGCTAACTTCTGGCCGGGTCTGCATGACTCCACCGAAGGTTTATTTCTGTCGTGGTCAGATGTTTTGTACTCACCCAATAACTGGCAAATATCTGAGTCAACAAGAGCAAAACAGAACTTGTAGAGGAGAGCTGTCTAAAAACAAAACCCCATTGAGTCACCTCAGCTAGGTCTGGGGCTCATTTTACAGAGCATTTGCCCTTGGGAGAAATTCACCATGTACAGACACTGTGCAGTCCTTTGGCTTTACCTCACTTTCTTTACTGAAGGAAGTGCAAAATGGCTAAGGTCTCTTGGAATGTTAGGCTTATTTCAGATATTTGCCTAAACCATTTGAACTGTTTTCATGCTTTCAAAAATAGTCACATCAGAATTTGGTTTTTCAGGGGCAAGGGAGATGTCCATTTAAGAAAATATTTATTTGGAAAAATTTCTTAATAATGTAAATAGTAATAGGTAACACACAGAGCATTCATACTGTGCCACACACTGTTACAAGCATAAGAGATGTATTAAATCACTTGACTGTTATAATAACCATGAGTAGTAACTGTTTTCTCTTTTATAGATAAGACATAGAGAACTTAAGGAACTCACTCAATATCATATAGCAAGTGGCATCAAAGCATAATTTTTTAAAGGTAAAAAAACAACTCCCAAATATATGTTGAGAACATAAAAATGATCTATTTAGTTCATTAATAAGGAATCTGGTTAAAATAGTTCAGTGGATTCAAAAAAGAATCTAATAAACAGTTTTATAGTCACTCAGGGAAAGCACGAAAAAGCTGACATAAGTTTGCTAAATTAGAGACAAACTGGTTTATGCTTTATAAAACAATAAATCCATTACTTTGGGGTTGTGTTCTCTACCCCACAGAAATCATTTGCTGCTCTACTAGATCTGCACTCTGACATTTAAGTCAGAAAATCTCAAACTGTGGTCCACGGACTTTTGGGGAGACTGAGCATTTTTCAGGGGCCCACAAATTCAAAACTACTTTTATAATAATAATGACATAATATTTGCCATTTTTTGGTATACTGACATTTTCATTGATGCAAAAACAATGGTAGGTAAAATTGATAGTACTAAATTGATGAGTAGCTATTAAGCTCTTGACCACCAGATATTCACAGATTTAAAAAAAATAACAGTTATGTGTAAGATGTCCTTGACATAACAGTAGCAACCATTAAATTTATTAAATGTCAACCTTTGAGTACATATCTTTTTAATATCCTTTGTGACAAAATAGGAAGTACACATAAAGCAATTCTGCTGCCTGGTAAAATGCCACGGTAGTCTTAAGGAAGCATATTTTTTTGCAATATATTGTGCTATTAACCAAACTAGCTAATTTTTTTCATGGAGTGTCCTTTATTTATTTCCTTTATTTGGGAAAAAAAAAGTAATAAATTATTGCTATTCTGACCTGAATATTTCATAGGGATTTTCTCAAATATAAATAGAGCAACGATAACTGCTCAACTAATAATATTTATTGACTTGCTAAAATTGAAGCTTTCAAAAGAAAAGCAAAGCCAGGCCCATCACAATTCCAGACTTCATGTTGTATTACAAAGCTGTAGTAATCAAAATAGTATGGTACTGGCACAAAAATAGACACATGCATCAATATAACAGAAGAGAAAACTCAGAAATGAACCTACAACTATATGGTCAATTAATCTTCAACAAAGCAGGAAAGAATCTCCAATGGGAAAAAGGCAGTCTCTTCAACAAAAGGTATTGAGAAAACTGGACAGGAGCATGCAAAAGAATAAAACTGAACCACTTTCTTACACCAAGCACAAAAATAAATTCAAAATAGATTAAAGGCTTAAGTGTGAGACCTGAAACCATAAAAATCCTAGAAGAGAACACAGACAATAACTTCTTTGACATCAGCCATAGCAACTTCTTTCTAGATAGGTCTCCTGAGATAGGGAACCAAATGCAAAAATAAACTGCTGTATTTCAACAAAATAAAAAGCTTCTGCACAACAAAGGAAATCATTGACAAAACTAAAAGTTAGCCTATAAAATGGGAGAAATTACTTGCAAATGACATATCAGATAAAGGGTTAGTATTCAAAATATATAAAGAACTTATAAAACTCAACACCCCAGAATGAATAATCCAATTAAAAAATGGAGAAAAGACACTAATGGATATTTTTCCAAAGAAGACATATAGATGGCCAACAGACACATGAAAAGATACTTGACATTACTGATCATCAGGGAAATGCAAATCAAAACTATAATGAGGTATCCTGTCACACCTGTCAGAATGTCTAAAATTAATAACACAAGAAACAAGAGGTGCTGACAAGTATGTCGAGAAAAAGGAACCCTCTTGCACTGTTGGTAGGAATGCAAACTGAGGCAGCTACTATGGAAAAAAGTATGGAAGGTCCTCAAAAATTAAAAATAGAACTAACTTGTGATCCAGTAATCACATGAATCGGTATTTACCCAAAGAACACAAAAATATAAATTCAAAGTGATATGTGCATCCTGATATTTACAGTAACACTTGAAAACAGCCCATGTGTCCATTGATTGATGAATGGATAAAGAAGATGTAACACACACACACACACACACACACACACACACACACACTGGAATATTACTCAACCACAAAAAAAGAATGAAATCTTGCCATTTGCAATGACATGGATGGAGCTAGGGAGTATTATGCTAAGAGAAATAAGTTGGAAAAAGACAAATATATGATTTTTACTTGTGTAATTTAAGAAACAAAATAAGCAAAGGGAAAAAAGAGAGACAGAGGCATAACAAGAAAAAGATTAACTATAGTGAACAAACTGATGGTTTCCAAAAGGGAGGTGAGTGGGGATGGGTTAAATAGGTGATGGAGATTAAGGAGTGCACTTGTCATGATAAGAACTGGGTATTGTATGGAAGTGTTGAATAACTATATTGTACACCTGAAACTAATATTGCATTATATGTTAAATAAATGTAATTTACATAAAAACTTGAAAAAAAATCAGAACTTTCAAGCTAAAACTAGAATTTTTGAAAAAGTGCATCTGCACCTGTGAGTTTGATGGTTCCCTGATATTTAAAAGCTTTTCTTATAAGATCGATATTGATATTAATTGATGTAATTTTTTATATCATATAAAAATGTATTAACATTTGGAATATGTACAGAATTCAGTGAACCATTATTTTTCAATGAGAATGCATCACGTTACAAACTATGCATGGAGAAATAATCCACTTACCAGTGCCCTTTAACTTAATGGAGTACAAAAAGTTTACCGATGTGCTTTCAGATCCCACAATGCACCTAACCTTTAAAAACAACCTCTACAGAGTTTTGGTGTTCCAACAGAGGAGGATATCCATAATTGTCAGAAAATTATTTTCAAGACTTCCTTTTCCAGTTATATAGGTGTATGATGCCAAATTTTCTTTACATACTTCAACCAAAACAATAGATAGGAACAGTTTAAAGACAGAAGAAGGTATGGATTTCATTCTTCTATTTGACCAAAAATTCAAGTACAAAAATGTAAACAATGCCATTCTTCTCACTTAACTTTTTTGTTTGGGAAAATACAGATTTTTAAAAATGTTTTTTCTGCTGGCATGTTACCAGCTTCTTGTTCTTTTTCTCATTTTTCTTCTTACTATTATCATCATCACTTTACATGAACTAATAAATACTTTAACATTTTCTACTTCAAATTTATAATAAGATAAATATACATAAATATACCTACACAAACGAAAGTTATTTGCCTCTGCCATTAATTTATTAAAATTTGAGTCCTGGGACCCAAAGTTTGAGAGCAGCCCCTCTAAGTTGTAAATCAAAGTACATGCCCTGGTTAATTAAATAATCCTTGGTTGGGCCTCTTAGACAACGCTCCATATGACACTGAGAAATCATTGTGATCCTTTTGCCTTATTTCCTATAATTATTATTTATAATAATTACATGATTATTCATAATAGTAGTGGAGCCAAAATTAGAATTCACGCAGTCTGGCTTTGGAGTCCGTGCTCTTTGCCACTAAGTCATACTATACGTAGAGGAAACATGTAAATACCAATGAGTAGAATCATCAAACTCAAATTGAAAATGTTGCTTCCCTGGAAAACATAGAGCAAACAGAAAGGTAAGTGTAAAAAATAGGACAGATCTCACCCAGAGGTTGAAACTTACCATGGAACCAATGAGTCACTTTGGACTGATTAAGTTTTGAAAGCTCTGGAATTTTAAAAATCTTATTAAGTAAATCCACTAATAGAACACTAACTGGTGATTCAACCCCAAATAAAGAAATTCTATTAACATTCAAGTTTTCTCTTTGATGGTAGCAAAAGAGTTCTCAGAAATGTTCAAAGGTAGCAGAGGGCCCTGATAAGAAGCATTTTCCCACCCAAAGATCTTTGCTTTAATAGCAGAGAAGAATAGATGCTTAAAGGGAGTGGTATTCACTTGAAGAAGTGTGAAAGCTTTTTTCCAAAAAAAAAAAAAAAAAAAGAAAGCTTTTTTCCAGTTTTGTGGGGTTGTCCTGTGCTACGGCAATGGGATGGGGACAGATTGGTGGGAGACTAATCCTTCTTGACCTTTTCAGTGTTAAGCCTACAACCTAAAAATGAAAATGAACCGCACTGAACATGTGTTAACATCTGAACATACAGATCACCAAATTTCTTGGCTTTTTAAGTGGAATTAACATATAGACAACTGTTGATCATGAAATGGTCTCCTTTTACACAAAGGCAAAGCCAGAGTATTTGACACTGAAGCCTCTACTCAGATTAGTGAATTCTACGCCCCCCTTCCTCCCAGGGGGTGTTCAAAGAAGAAAAGACTTCCTGCAGGCTGTACATTCTCAAGATTATTGAGCTTTGCTAAGAAACAAAAAGATCCAGGATGTTATCAATTTAGTCATCAAAATAAAAACAACAGATTGAAAGTGTTCAATGTGCTGTAATAGACATTGGAATTAAAGGAATACATTAGAAGACCAAGAAACAGGAACGAATACAAATACAAATAACAAATTAATAAAGCATTTATAAAAGCATTTAAAGTATGATAATAGTGGAACTTTAAATCAGTAGGAAAAGGATCTACTGTTGAATAAGGAGTATCAGGGTCATTGGTTAACACTTTCTTGGAAAAAAATTAGTTATATCCCGTAAACTATATCACAGCAAATAATATAAATTGGTTAAGGGTTTGAATGTAAAAATAATATTTTGTATCATTATAGTATTTATATTCTTGGTATTGGGAAAGTTTTGTAAGCATGGATTCTAAAATACAGCTATAAAGCAAGTGCTTATATAATTGACTGTAATACACAAAGGAAAGAAGGAGGGAAGGAAGGAAGGAAGGAAGGAAGGAAGGAAGGAAGGAAGGAAGGAAGGAAGGAAGGAAGGAAAGAAGGAAGGAAGGAAGGAAGGAAGGAAAGGGAGCAAAACAGAAAACAAAGTAACAAAATAAAGCGAAAAAGACACAAGTTTTAGACCAAACTGAAAAAGCATTGGCAAGTTTTGTGTTATAACACAATTATAACAAAGTGTTACTCTTATTAATACAAAGACAATTCTTTCAAGTCGAATGAAGTCATAAACAATAATAGAAATAGACTAAACAGTATAAAGAGATTATTCAAAAATGATCAGTGAGCAAAGAAATGCAAATTAAAACAATGAGATATCTATTTTTTTCTTTTACAATGGTATAGTTTTTTTATTTTGATAACGTAATCCTAAATTTTGAAGAGAGTATAAAGAAAAATCCAAGCTCTTATAATGCTGGGAAGCATATAAAATTGCACAGCCATTCTGCAGGGAAATTTATCAATACATACTAAAGCATTTAGAAACATCATACTGTTTACCTGAGCAAATCTACTTTCAGGATTTTAAACTATGAAAATTCATTGATATGCTTACCAAGAGTTTGGAGGAAAATCTATAGTTTGTCCTTTAGTAGGCGAATCGGTTACATGAATTATATTACAAAAGTACAGTGGAAGACTTTATCATATTTAAATATTATAATAAAGATGTCTATTTTTATAATGGATTGATATTCAAAAAATATTTTTATATAAAAATGCAGATTCAAAATGGTACATGTGGTATGGTACTGATTTGGGAAAATATGTATATAGATCTAAAAAACCTTACCCAAAAATATTAAGTAGATATTTTGAGCATTGAAATTTTACTAGTTATTTTCTTTTTGCCTATAATCATTTTAAAATTTTTTGTTCAATGACTAGGTGCTACTTATGTTATTTTAAAACATTAAAGGCTGACAAATTTTAGCTTCAATAGTACTTTTTGAAAATAAACTTTAAGGAAGTTTTAGATTTACAAAACAATTATTAAGGTTATCTGTACAGAGTTCCCATGTACCTCACACTTAGTTTTATTTACTGTTAAACATCTTACCTTACTACGGTACCTTTATTACAATTAATGAACCAACATTGACATGATACTACAGAAGTTCCTACTTTATTCAGATTTCCTTAGTTTTAACCTTTTTCTGTTCCAGGATCCTACCACATTACATTTAGTCTTCATGTCTCCTGAGGCTCCTCTTGGCTGGGAGTCTCTCAGACTTGCCTTGTTTTTAATGACCTTGACAGTTTCAAGGAGTCCTGAAAAGAAAACTTGTAGAACATCCCTTATTTGGATTTTGTCTGCTGTTTTTCTCATGATTCGACCAGAGGTATGGATTCTGGGGATCCGCACACAGGGGTTAAACATCCCATTCATACTATCAACATGACTCACGATCAACATCCACCTTGACCTCCTCCTGTCTGAGGTAGTGTTTGCTAGATTTCATCACTCTAAAGTTACCCTCTTCCTCCTTTCTGTAGTCCTTGGAAGGAAGTGGGGCATTGTGTTCCACCTCTATGTGAGGATAATATCTACATAAATTATTTGAAATTCTTCTTAATGGGAGATTTGTCTCTCCTTTTTTCTAAGTTTATCTATTTAGTCATTTATTCATATCAGTAGTAAGTCACAGGCATTTATTCTATCCTTTTGGTTATAATCCTTTAACTATCTTATTTTTTTACTCAAATTATGCCAGTTTTGGCCTTTGCGAGGTCCTTCAGTTGGCTGTTTTGCCTCCTTGACTTACTGAGTGTGTGTGTGTGTGTGTGTGTGTGTGTGTGTGTGTCTGAACACTTTCTTACTTTCTGGCACAGTAGCATGCTCCAGACTCATTTTGTATATTTTCTGCCACAGTTCTATAATCAGACATCTTTTAAAGGAGCCCTGACTCTTTTTATTGGAAAATGGTATTAGAAACCAAGATATAAGTGCTGGGTATGCTTGTTGCTACTGGGGTGTTACTGCCTATAAGCCATCTCAGCTGACAGTACAAGGGAATATTGTGTATACTCAGATCTATAAATATCTCTTTCTGTAACTATATATCTATCTCAATCTAAACATGAGCTCATCCTGCTATCTCCAAATCTAACCAATACCACCACAGGGATCATTCTAACTTCCTCCCCTTGCTAATCTGTAATATTGTAATTTCTCCACCACTGAGAAACCTGGCTCCTGCCATCCACTATCCAACTACTGAATTGTTCAATTTCATTTTATAAGTATAGCGGTTTTAGAATTGTTAACTTGTACTTCTAGAGGAAACAACTTTATTAGTTATAACACTTACATCCTTTTGCCTTTATTCTAGTAGAGCCTACTCCATTTCCAAACCTACTTAGGTTAACATATTTTTCTTCTACCCCTGCCAGTGAAAAAAATTCAGAACTGTTGGTAATGTAGATTCATTTTTCACCTTTCATCTAAATTTTTTTTATTGACAAACATTAAGACTCGATGTGCTGTAAAAATCTATGACTTTTGATAAATGCAACAGATAATCTGTTAACAATCTCTATATTTTGCCTTTTCCGGGTTTATTCAGGTTGTCTATTTCCTCTTGTATGAGTTTTGACCAAGGAATTGGTCCACTTCATCTAGGTTATTTGATGTGTTTAAAACTGTAAAGTATCCCCTAAGCATTGTCTGTCCTGTACTCTACAAATTTTAATAACTTGTATCTTTATTTTCATTTAAGTAAAAGTATTTTAGAATCTATCTTGAGATTTCTCCTTTGAGCCATCTGCTATTTAAAAGTATATTGTTTAATTTCCAAATATTTTAGAATTCTCCATCTGTCTTATTGACTTCTTTTTAATACCATTTTTTAATGCTTTCTATTCTTTTAAATATATCAAGGTGTGTTCAATGGCTCAGAACACAGGATTGGCAGACATTCCAAGTGGACTTGAGGGAAATATGTATTCTGCTTCTACTGGATGCAGTATTCCATAAGTGCCAATTATGTTGAGTTGGCTGTTTAGTGCTGTTCTAGTCAACTATAAAGTTATGGATTTTTTGCCTGCTTGATGTATCAGTTACTGACAAAGGGTGGCTTAAAGTTCTATTTAAAATAGTGAATTTGTCTATTTCTCCATTTAGTTCTATAAATTTCTGCCTCATGTATTTTGACACTCTTTTGTTAGGTGCCTACATGTTTCTATGTCTTCTTGGATATTATCATTATGTAATGTCCCTTCTTATCCCTGAAAATGCTCTTGTTCTGAAGTTAGCTTTGTGTGAAAATAGTAGAATACTATTTCAGATTTCTTTTAATTACTTCATATTTCTTTTAATTATTGTTAGTATGGTAGATCTTTATTCAATCCTGAGTCATAGCCACTCTTTTCTTTGTATTTAAATTTTTACAGTCTATATAAGATATGCTTACATATGGCTTTATCATGCTTGTTTCTAAGATTCCTGGATGTGTGAATCTGTGGTTTAGTATCTGCTGTTAATTATGGAAAATCCTTCTCCATTAATAATTCAAATACTTCTTTTGCTCCATTCTTTCTTTTCCTTCTGGTATTCCGATTATGCATATTTTACCCCTTTTGTGATTTTCTACTCAAAATGAATGCTTGAATGTTTTGATTTTTTCGTATTCCTTTTTTTTTTTTATTCTAGTTTGAAAAGTCCCTATTGACCTATCTTCAAGCTTACTGATTCTTTCATCAGCCATGTTAAGTCTAGTGATAAGCCCATTAGAAGCATTTTCCATTTTTGTTACAGGGTTTTTTATTTCCAGTATGTTCTTTTGGTACTTTCTTTTTTTTTTTTTTTTTAAGATTTTTACTTATTTATTCATGAGAGACCGACAGAGAGAGAGAGAGAGGCAGAGACACAGGTGGAGGGAGAAGCGGGCTCCATGTAGGGAGCCTGATGTGGGACTCGATCCAAGGACCCTGGGATCATGCCCTGGGCCAAAGACTGATGCTCAACTGCTGAGCCACCCAGGCATCCCTCTTTTGGTACTTTCTTTGAGCTTCCATTCCTCTGTTTATATTACCTAACTCTTTACATGTTGTCTACTTTTTTCCAGAGCCTTTGACATATCAATCATAGTTATTTTAAATTCCTTGTCTAACAATTAAAATCCTTGTTTTATATATCAGTCTGGTTCTAATGGCTACTTTGCCTCTTCAGAATGTTTTATCTTGCTTTTTGGCATACTTTGTCATCATTTGTTGAAAATTAAACATGTTATTCCAGGTAGGAGGAAATTATTAAATAGGCCTTTATTCTTTTTTTAAAAGATTTTAATTATTTATTTGAGAGACAGAGTGTGTGGATGAGTGGCAGGGAGAGGGGCAGAGAGACAAGGAGGCTCCCCACTGAGCAGGGAGCCAGTCATGTGGCTCAATCCCAGGACCCTGAGATTATGACCTGAGCCAAAGTCAGATGCTTAATTGAGCTACTTGGGTTCAGTGAGATTTTGTGTTAATCTGGCTAGGAGCTGGAATGGATCTGATGTTGGCTGTAGCTGTAGGTGGCAGAGGCTTCAAATTCCTCTAGGATTCTTTTTTTTTAAGATTTTATTTATTTATTCATGAGAGACACACACATAGAGAGAGAGGCAGAGACACAGGCAGAGGGAGAAGCAGGCTCCATGCAGGGAACCTGATGTGGGACTCGATCTTGGGACTCCAGGATCACATCCTGGGCCAAAGGCAGTGCTAAACCACTGAGCCACCTGGTCTGCCCTCCTCAAGGATCCTTGTATCAGTTTCCATTAAGTGTGGCCTTCCCCAAGTATTTCCCTTCAAAGAAAGCCTGTTTTATGTCTCTTTAACTATAGCCCAGAGTAATTACACTGGAGTCTTGTTGATGGTGCTGGTAAGGTATGGGAAGGAAGAATGTTCTATTAGTTTTCAATTAAATGTCAGTCTTTTTAGTGGACCTGTGTCTCTGGACTCTGACCTTCACAGTTGTTGTATAACCCTATTACCTGTATTTAGTTTCTTACTTCCTTAGCTACAGCATTCACAATCTATTTCCTTGAAAGAAAGGGTTCATGACTATATCCCACTGACTATTTCTTGACTATATTCCATTCCTCCTTTGGTGAGACAGGACAGCTGGTATGGAATGGAGTTGGAAGAGTATGCTTCCCATGTGGGTTGGGGCTCTGAAAAAGTCTTTTCCCTGAAGAGTAAGCTTTTGTTGTGGAGAAAGCTCTGGTTAAATTTCACAATAATTACTCTTCCTCTCTGCTTGTCAGAGCCATGGGATCTTAGCTCTTTACCATGAGAACCTACTATGGTTCTAGAAGTTAAAGTCCTTAAAAGTATAGGGCCCCCTCAAAGGACAGCCCTGAAAAGCTTCTTACTCTCACAGTAGTCCATACTCAGCCTTCAGTAATTCATCAAAATTACCATTTGAGTGTCTTAAGAGTTCATGAAGTCTAGCTTTTTTTGTTCCTGGTCAGCTCATCTCAGCTATTAGTCTCTCCATGTGCCTATTTCTCCCGATTTCAGGGTGTTGATTCAACCTGAATCCTCAGTTTTCTGATAGGTCCAAGAAAAATTATTGATTCTTAATTTGTCCAATTTTTTCTTGTTGTAAAGGTAGGAGTGACCATTTCCATGCCCTTTACATTTCAGAACTGAAACCACGAGGCTCTAGGAATAATTTTTAAAAATCATATTCATAGCTAGCTCTTTAGAAAGTAAATCAAACTTGAATTACAGTTTCTCATTTCCAAATAATATTTGCTATCTTTTTTTTAAATAATTAGATGTCATTTCAGTATGCTTAGTAATTGGTTGATGTAAACCTAAATACCTCAATATTGGAGTTATATATGATGAGGTGAAGAAGTTTCATGCTGTATTTCTGAGTTTTTATTTCCCACTTCCCACCTCTGTGTAAATTACAATGAGGGATGAGGATGACAATGAGGATAAAACCTAAGCCAAATAACTTGTCAATAGTGTTCTGAATAACAACTCCACCAAGCCAGTTCTATTAGGAATGCCCAGAACTAGCAGTTAGCTCCTCAAGGATCTACTGAGGACTCCACAGACACTAGAAATATACAAAAGGCAGACTGTCTCCAAAAGATTTCCTTCTTCCTGAAGAATAGATATGGGATTAAGACCCTTGCTCAGCTTGCTTGGGAATCCAATGTCTCTCTTTTGCTGAAAACTATCAAATCAATAAATGCTTTCTCACTTCAGAGTTGGAGTAAAGATTGAATGGGGGGAGTGAAGTAGAGCTCATTCTGGCATTTACCCACTCCACAAAGGGCTGTGTGGCTGGAGCTCCACATTCAGACACTAATGAGTCTTTGCAATTGAATAGCTTTGGCTGCCTTTACCCTTTCCTTTGTGTCTGTCCAGAAAGACAGTTGGAAAGCTCCCTCACAACCACCACCACCACTCCAAAAATGACATTTCCTCTGTGAGAAAGAATAAGCAGTGTTGGCTACTAGAACTATCACCTGTGGGGATCCCTGGGTGGCGCAGCGGTTGCGCCTGCCTTTGGCCCAGGGCGCGATCCTGGAGACCCGGGATCGAATCCCACGTCGGGCTCCCGGTGTATGGAGCCTGCTTCTCCCTCTCCCTGTGTCTCTGCCTCTCTCTCTCACTGTGTGCCTATCATAAATAAAAAAAAAAAAAAAAAAAAAAAAAAAAAAAAAAGAACTATCACCTGTGGTATCCCATTCCACAGTCTCTGGATAAAACACAAAAATAAATATTAATTTTAGACACATAAGAATTGATTTTTTAAAAAGTATGCCATTAATTAGTTCTTCGGGTTTTATTTTAGAGTTTTTTTCTTCTTGTTTCTTTCTTTTTTCCTGCTTTTCCTCATTCTTCAACTGATACCAGAATAATCCAGAAAAATCAGGAAGTTGGTTCTCTTTTAGAGATTGAATTTATACAGTTATTTTACTTTTTTCCTATGAAACTATTGAAACAGTAAGCTGTTTCGATATCAGTATTAATATAGATGGTATTAATAGATATATTCCTATTTTGCCTAAAATGCAAATGAATTTAAGTGAAATTTAAAAGTATCTATTTCTTTCCTTGCTCTGTTGTTATGTTGTAACATTCTTTTAGGAATGTGAAATTCCTGACATTTTCAAGGGATCACATAGCTTTCAGATGTTGCTTTGGAGTCTCCACTCTGCCCACACCATTACCAATATCTTGTGCAATGAACATTGTGTATTTTCCACATTTTGGTTAGTACTCTTAACAAAAGTATCTTTAATGAGGAAGTGTGGATTTTTCTCTCCCAATTTATGTGTGCGTGTGTGTATGACAGGGAAAGAAATTAGAGGTTAGACATCCCTGCCTCGAATACTTATTATAATGAAGTTACGACTGTCTATGTTTGGCACACATGAGTAGTATTCATGCTGAATAAGAGGCTATACAAATTATAGTTTTGCATAAATGAATAATTTCATATATGTTGATAATTCATGCACTGTCAAGTGATCCAAAGAACACTGATGCTTTCCAAGTTTTTTTTCTTTTTTTTCCCCTTTGCTAAAAGGGACACGATGAGATACTTTCTTTGATAGGAGAGGCAAATAGAACAAACACCCCTCCTCACCAGCTTCCTACAACTTGACAGACTGTAGAGTTGACCTTCAATATGTGCCTGCTTCATGCGTCTCAGCAGACCAGAATGCCAACTGTTATTTCTTCTTCTCCCGAAGGAACGACTGGTAAATGTTACCCAGATGAAGGTAGACAATATTCTATTAAATGTGGTCTTTAGCTAATTGTGCCAGGCATTATGATGCTTTAGCAAGAGGCAACATTATTCATGGTTTCCTGTAGTAATTTCTCCTCCAGGGCTCATCATCTAGACCTCTCTGCAAGATGCAAACTCAGAAAATTATCAGCTTAATCGCCATTGACTCCGAAGGAGAAGCAAATGTTTTATAACATATTAATGTCTTCCTCTTTAAAACTCAGTGAATATTTGGTAACAAGCTTTTTATACACAATGACCGTTCCATGGTTAATTTGTCAGAAGCTCCTATTTGAGTTGAGGCTGGTTTGGGCCAGGTCTTTCCGTGTCTGCTTAACTGCCAGCGTGGACCAAACAGAAGCTGTGAGCTGAGGAGCTGTAGGATTTTTCCAGAGAATATCAGGATATTGAGGGAAGACGGAGTTAGGCACTGAGGCACTGAGTGAGCTAAAAAGTCATTTTGGGGATTCTGAGCACAGTGTGATGGCTCCTCTGCAAGTCTGCATATAGTCTAGTACAATGGTTGCATGTGTGAGTCCCAGGAATAAACATGGGAAAACCAAACAACTCAAAGCTGAGGGAGCTGTTTCACCAAATACTATAATATACTGGAATGCAGGTAGCACTGATTTGAGTATTCAATAGAATATGACACAGAATAGGGGGCAAAAGCCATAATACATCATCACAAAACACTGATATTCAGTTTTAGATTTTTTTTTTTTGAGGGTATTAAGAAATAGAGTATGGACTGCACTTTGGCAAGTATTCCTATTTGTGAGCATTCACAAGATTCCCTAAAGATATATATATATATATATGGAACTTTACAGAGGTCTAGAGTTTTCATGGCAGCAAAATAGTGCTAATTCATTTATTATTATGACTGTGATTTCATTAATTCCTACAGGATGGTGAGCACTGACAACAGGCAGGCTATATTTTTATACTTGAGCTATTCCTAATCATACCCTCCAATCTCAATGCCACCTTCAGAATTCCCCATAGGAAAACTGTGTGCCTATGTTTGAAACAAGATTATTTCTTAGTCCTGATTATATATAAGCCGGAAACACAATAACGCAGATGGTAAAAAATGAACTGAAGACAGGAAGCACAAAAGATTAGGGCAAATATAAATGTATTTTTCTTAAGTTGATCTGTTTGGTTTGGAGTATCCTATGATATTTCAGAATTATGTTCACTATTTTTTTTAAAGATTTCATTTATTTATTCATGAGAGACACACAGAGAGGCAGAGACACAGGCAGAGGGAGAAGCAGGATCCCCACAGGGAGCCCGATGTGGGACTCGATCCCAGGACTCCGGGGTCACGCCTTGAGCCAAAGGCAGATGCTCAACCGCTGAACCACCCAGGTGTCCCTATGTTCACTATTTTTAATATAAATTGTGTCCAGACAAGTAAAATAGAGTTTCTAAAGGAGGATTTAAGCATCATTTTCAAATTCCCTGACTCTCTAAGAATTTAATCAGCTAATGAATCAATTCGCTAATAGTTATGATGTACCTTTAGAGTGTCCAGTCCTGCCTTTCCATGTTCCGTTAAGTGATAATACTGGCTTCTCCATCAGTTTTGCTTTTTCTCCTTCAGCTCTGCAGTAACTTGTATAAGGTGTCTGTGCACAATGTATCCAGCTGTGATTGAATTCCTGGCCTCAGTGTTCTGTCTTTGTTGTGTTGTCCCCCCCCCCAACTCAAAAATTAAAGGCAGATTCCTTTGGATGGAAATATTTAGAAAATTGCTATGAGTGTAGGTAGTTCCCAGAAGGCAAAACTTTAATATCCTACTTTTACTTAGAGTGCTAAATGTTCATAGACTCTAGGAGCACACTGGTAAATGTTATTTTTGCAACCTAATGAAATACTCGACTCCCATGAATGGATTTAATTCTTCCTGAGATTTCCAGGGAGAGGTTCTTGAAGGGCTTTCTTATAGATTAAAATGAATTATACTTGTTTTACTTACTATATTGGGCTATATTGCTACAGTGAGAGAGAAGATTGGGAAAATATAAAGTTTGTATCATGGTCTTGGAATTTAGGGCCACCTAGAAGTACCCTGCTCCCAGTATGGAAACTGGTTTAAAAATGAGTCAAATGTTCTCTCCATTCCTCCTCCACATCTAGGTGATCTTAGAGTAATGAACAAGATGAAGAGAGACAAATATGCATCCCCCCGGCCTAACCCATAGACAAGTACACTGTCCTCACATTTAACCTGCTGTGTAATTTCCAGGGCACAGTCTAGGAAGAATCTTCATCCTCCCATGGAATGGGTTACTGTATTTAAATCCATTTTCCCATAAAGAATATTTTATTTTACCAGGTTTGCTGCTTGTAACTTGTTTGCTCTGAGTTGAAGGATTGAGTTTAAACACATTCAAGGTTGATCTTGGTACATTTCTTGTTCACAAAGCCAAAGAGCACACAAGAGGTAAAACAGCATTTTGGCCACGTCTCCACCACAAAAAAATACATAAAGGTTTATTATAGCAACTGACTCACTTGGGCCAAAGAACCAGACTTTAGTGCTAATTGTAAA
Organism: Nyctereutes procyonoides; assembly: GCF_905146905.1. Lineage (NCBI taxonomy): Eukaryota > Metazoa > Chordata > Mammalia > Carnivora > Canidae > Nyctereutes > Nyctereutes procyonoides. Next base: position 13,009,652 of record NW_026575136.1, on the reverse strand, counting down.
TGCTGTAGACATATTTTTTTCCCCCTCACTAACAATTAACACTTATTCCAATATATGCTTTCCTGGATTAAACATGTGAATGGGCATGACTGTTTCTTTTCAACTGGCAGCTGTAATGCCATTTAAAAACCTAACAAGTTTTTCTAATACCACTTCCAGTCTTACAATTACCAGCTGGATCTTTAACTGGAGCTTGAGCCCAATGTTTAATTTAAATTAGGATATCTATCAAACTTGAACTTTGGAACGTGCATGTTCCTTTATTATGAAAAGTCCTGAGGCCTTTGGCCCCATCTGTGCTTGTAGAACTGCTGTCTGAAATGTCAATGGGATGAGATATTTGAATGGCATCTTGTCCATCATTCTTTATGGAATAATACTCTGAGTAATATACTCGTATCCCTTATATCCATCAGCTTTGCCTTTTGAACCCAACAATATTTATTTAAGTGTTGGACTGGCTGAGCAGTTGAGGCTCGGAGACTAGTTCTATTGGGATTCAACAAGCAGTGAAAGATTTCAGAGAAAACCAAAGGGAATATAAAGAGTGAAAACTGTTTTATGAGAGAGAGAGAGAGAGAGAGAGAGAATTGCATTAATTAGAGATCAGCTTGCTTTTAAGATGACACCCTTTTTAAAATCCATCTGTAACCTATCCTTTCTGGTATAGTTCTCACATTGTATTGTCTATCAGGTTCGTATTTGTTGAACCTGTAGGTTTCAACCATCTATAAGTTGCTGGAAGTAACTTTTCGGTGGAATAGTATGTGGTTTGTACTTTAATCTACAACAACTCAAGATCTGAGAAAGATGGGATATATTCTTTGATTTTTATTTTTATTTTTATTTTTTTTTAAATTTTTTTATTTTTATTTTATGATAGTCACAGAGAGAGAGAGAGAGGCAGAGACACAGGCAGAGGGAGAAGCAGGCTCCATGCACCGGGAGCCCGATATGGGATTCGATCCCGGGTCTCCAGGATCGCGCCCTGGGCCAAAGGCAGGCGCCAAACCGCTGCGCCACCCAGGGATCCCCTATTCTTTGATTTTTAAAATACAGATGCAGTGGGGCACCCGGGTGGCTCAGCAGTTGGGCAGTTGCCTTTGGCATCTCAGTCATGGGGCCTGCTTCTCCCTCTGCCTGTGTCTCTGCCTCTCTCTCTCTCTCTGTGTGTCTCTCATGAGGCCACACGTACTGGCTGTGGAAGCCTGAACAAGTCCTTTCATGTCTTTTTGCTTCAGTTCTGTTATGGGGAAAATAACTGCACCTACCCCAGAGTATGTATGTGAACACCATAAGACTTAATAAATTAAAACCCCTAGTATAACATCTGGTGTAATATTAAATGCTTACCAAATCTCCAATACCAAACTGGTATTGCCATTTCCAGTTATGAAATGTGATAATTCTTTCACCTTTAGGGTAACCCCTGCTGAACTGGTTAGACGTGTAGGACCCAAACATCAGCAGATGAAGGAAGGTAAGATATAAAAATGGGCAGCCAAAACACGAAGCAATAGAAAGGAAAGTTGAGGGGCACCTAGGGTAGCTCAGTCGATTAAGTGCTTGCCTTCAGCTCAGGTCGTGATCTCAGGGTCCTGGAATGAGCCCCAGTTTGGGCTTCCTGCTCAGCCTCCTGCTCAGAGTCTGCTTCTTCCTCTTCCTCTGCTCCTGCTCTTTCTTCTTTCTATCTCAAATAAATGAATAAAATCTTAAAAACCAAAAAAAAAAAAAAAAAAAAAAAAGAAAAAGAGAAAAAGAAAGTAGAGTTGAGAGTACATCTTGGGTGCCAAAGTAAAACAACTCATTTAGGCAAATCTCCTGATAATTAAGCTCTGTGGATCCTTTCGTTTAAACCCAAATTCATTGAACTTTAGGCAAAAGTGTAGGCATCCCCGCTTTCAATACACTCCCAGGAACACACATATAGAATGTACAAGAGGGAGGCGTACTGGGAGTTTCCCTGCGCATCAATGCTGTGTTGCATTTCATATTTAGAGGCATAGCAGCAGATCGCCAGAAGGACCTTATAGAAGCAATAAAATATGTTCATGTGGAATAATTCAATGATGAAGCCATTGGCTCCATCCGGTACTGAATTGACTTTGGGCAAGAGTTTTAAAAGGATTATAGAAGCATTGATAAGCTAAAGAGTGTATTAACACACAGTTAATTGAGTTGGAGGGTTGTGGAGACAGTCCTGTTGTCTTTATTCCTTCCTGCTGACCACGCCTTTGTGTTTCCTTCACTGCTTCCTTTCCACTGTTTGTTTATGTGCAGGCCTTCCAGGAAGTTCCTGACCCATTTCGGCCTGTATGTTCTACTTCAGGAATCCAATCCACACTCACAGCTTCATTATCCATAATGGCTCTCCCAAAGTCTGCGTGTGAATGGGCACTGACCGGATGGATCTAGACCTTCCTTATGAAGCAATGGCACTTTATCCTCACAAAAGCTAATACCCGTATACACTAGCTTTCCTGCAAACCAGAGCCTTTGTCTCAAGAATCTATTTCTCACTGTTTAAGTGGCAACCAGGCTGGTTGCCTTAGGAACTAAATGTAACCTTTGATTGTTTATTTCTCTTCCCTTTCCTCATTTGGCCCATTATCAAACCTATATAGTTTTCCTTCATAATATCTTCTCCTCACCCCTCTTTACCATCCAAATGTTATTATTCTAATATGGTCTTTATGGATACATTTGTAATAGCTGTGCCTCCTAGACAAGCTTCAGGGAGAGGGCTGATATGATATTTGATTCAATTTTGGTAGCTTCCTAATATACTACCTTGTTCCCAAATTTATCACTATCCCATTCATATTCTTGTGGCAGCTACAAGAATAGCCAGATTCACAGTGATTAGAATAATGACCTTTCTTTATTTGAGACCTTTAATAACTCCCTGTGGTTTAGCCTAGAAGTCCTAAATATGTTATCAAATATCACACATTGATATTGCATGTTCACTCCAGTGATATGTATGTGTGATTACAGGGAGGGAACTATAGATCCCTCCCCTTTCTTCCCCACTCAAGGAAACATGGCCAAATGCAATCAAGGGTGGGACTCCCTGTGAACCCTCTCCCAGCAAAATAACAATTTAACTGATGAAAGTTAAAAAAAAGAAATCATTTAAAGTCTCAAGAAATTTTCCTAAGGGCATATAGCATATGGAGAAATATTCATTCAAGAAAATCTACTAAAGCTTAGTCAGAACAACAAGAATCCATGGTATTTGAGCTGTAATTCACTCCATTACCCTCCAACAACCCCCCTGCCCTGAGTTTTGTGATAGGGAAGAAATAGGACGGTGGTCCTACTGTAGATAGTGTGGTCAAGAGGCAGAGGCTCCTTCTCCCTCTATTTCCTAGTCTAGGGCTATAGTGTCACCACGGGGGGCGCAGACTGCTGATATTTCTCATCCTTTATCCCCCACCCTTCAGCCCCATTGCAGGAGCTCTATTCCTGACAGGCACAGCCAACTGAACCAGGTTTCTCTTGCCCTACCCAGCCCTGACTTTTAGATCTATCCCATGTATGGCAGACTGAGAATACTGGGCTCTGGATTGCCCCTGTCCCAACTCCCTCATTGGATGGAAGTTCCATGCCTACGGCAAACCAGTATAATCAAGGACTGCCACCCTTTCCATGCCCAACAGCAAAGCAGGATGTCACTCTTGAAAAACCAGTCACCATTCCCAGGTCCAGGAGAATGATGCAGGAGTTCTGTGTAAGAAGAAGTCAGCCAAAAAAAAAAAAAAAAAAAAAAAAAAAAAAAAAAAGAAGAAGTCAAGCCATAAGGGCAAAGAGTTTCACAGCTCTGCCTTTAGGGAATGACTTTATTTGGGATAAACCAGAACTCCATTCTTCAGGTCATTGTCTAAAACAATGGAGATTTTGGTGGAGAAAAATTTAATGGTTAGTCGATCTGATAAATGCAAAATATCAGAGCATCCAGAGGTTTAACAGAGGGAACCAGGTGAAGAGACAGTCAAGAACAGCCATCCTAGGATCACGGATAACTCTGTACACTGTGTCATGGCACAAGGCTGTACCCATTCAGGATATGAGGATATGAGGCCAACTTGAAAGCATCCCCCAAGCCACACATAGTCCCACCAACACAGGGGAGAAGCTTCAATGGCACAAATAGCCTCAAAACCGTGACTGAGCAATGACCTAGTCTCACCAGGAGTGACTCCTAGAATGTGGGCTTAAAAATACTATCACGACCTGATAAAGGTCATCTATGAAAAACCCAAAGCTGACATTATACTAAATTGTGAAACACTTAATGCTTTCTTCTTCAGATCAGGAACAAGACAAGGATATCCAGTTCTAGCACTTCCATTTAATATCATTCTAAAAGTTCTAGTCAGGGCAATTAGGTGAAAATAAGTAATACATCCATACATCCGTATGTACGCACATACATAGTGTCTGGATTGGAAAAAAAAGCAAATTTATTCCTATTTGCAGATGACATGAAATCCTAAAGAATCTACACCCCCTCCAGAAAACAAAAACAAAAACTGTTAAGAGTTAATAAATGAGTTCAGCAAAATTGCAGAACACAAGATCGACATACAAAACTCAATTCTATTTCTGATCACTAGCAATGACATTCTGAAGACAAAATTAAGAAGATTCTTCCTGCAAGGGAAGGGCTACTAGTTGTTTCACTTTACAGAGGAGATGACCGAGGTTGAGAGAGGCTTGCTGGCTGCCACCTACACCACTGAGGGAATTGATTTGACTGTTTAGCTGCTGTCTCTTCATGGCTCAACCCAACTTTCCCTGGAGTTATTCTTTGATTTGGTTTCCCTTTGGTCTGTGGCTTTGGCACATTTTCTCAACATGCCCCTGTTTATTTCATCCATATGGCAGTTGTCATTGGATGTCACACAGTCTGTAATCTTAGAGGATGGCTTGTGTTTGCTTTTTCGCTCTACTCTAGTAGGTCAGGGTTCTGATATCCACCACTCGGCTCTCCCGGCCGGGGAATAATCAAGGAGCCTTGGGAGAAACAGGCGTTCCTACCATTGGCCTCCGGGGCCTTGGCTGCTTCCTGCGTGATGAGGAGTGAAGGCTGGATGTGATAATAAAGAGTCTTCTTTGTGTTCTCTCATTATTTATGCCACATCTGCCTCTCAGCATTTGTGTCAATGAGTCACTATAATTACAGCCATTGGATAATTTCCTTCGTTTTGCACACATTCCCCACTGTGTCAGTGCCACATCAGAGAAAACCAACCTTCGCACCCCTGCGGCACCAGCAGCAGCAAGGTCCCCTCTTCCCGCCTACGTGGTGGTTAGCCAAGTCCGGGGACATGTTCTACACTTCTCATCCTGACAGGAAGTGAGGTCACTGGGGACAGAAACTCCTTTCTCTATATAAAAGCCAAAACTTTCACCCAGAATGTTGCTTTAAGATGATTTACAGAAAAATCAACTAAGCTGTCCCTGGAAGTGAACTGGGTGTGAACACACTTTTGTCTCTCTTGCCCAGATAGAGACGTAATTCCCTGACCAACTAGCAGAATGTTATAAGGCAAATATTTGATTTAATTAAATATGAAAGGAATTCCTGAAAGAGAAAAAAGTACCCTGAAAATGAGCAAAGTTCTCTGTAGGTTTTTAGCTCATTCATCGCAATACTGCCTAGTTACTAGGATGGGACAGAAAAGGTGGGCCTGGAGCAAGAGCTCCACTTTGCCAGGGGACAGCATCCGTCTTGTGTTCCTACATGATAATAAGAAAGAAAAAAAGAGCCCTGACCATTATGGGTTTCTTTTTTGATTAATGCTGTGGCTGTTCACTGACTGAAGCACCGCGTATAGTTTCTATCGGGACCCACTAGGTGAACATTTATTTACTTATTTAACCACATTTCATGTGCTTTTTGTTTTGTTTTAAGGAAAATACAAATTCCCATTTGTACCCAGAACACTGTATTAAAGGAAAGACTGCAAAAAACAAACAGAGATACAAAGAAATGGGAAAGGAGGAAAATGTTAGATATTTTCTAAGATAACAGAACGCTTTCCTTGTTGCTACTGTGTCAGCAACGCTTGCCCTCCTACCTCTGAGCTGGGCAGGCTGGCTGCCCATGTGATTTAAGATCACATAAAAACTAACTGACCATAAATGTCCATCCTTCACTTCCACTCTGTCTTAGATCCACAAGGTGAAGGCATTGCCTCTAGAATGTCATTGTGGAAATCCTACATTTCCATTAGCATGGATAGCTTTTGTGATTTTCCAGCTTTTCTTTTTTCCAAAGCAGGATATTTTCTCAAAAGAAAGCTTATGGTTGAACTCTAATATTATAAAACCAAGAGAAACGGAGATGCTTGGTTTGAAAAGGAAAAATCGGACTGGACTAGAGGGCTCCCAGTAACACTGAAGAAGTAAATACTTGCCACCAATGACCCTGAGACCTGGCCACGAAATTTACAGCTCTATGGAACTTTCTTCGGAGAGCACTCAACTAATGATCGATTAAGAAAGGACACCTGAGCCCTGTGGGAATGCAAACTGACCGGTTATCTTGTGGTAGAGTGAGAACCAGTTATGGAGAAAAGAAAGATGAGGAGTGGAAGCTGATGTCAAAGGGGCAGTTCTCAGTGGGAGCTCCAGTGGGGCAATTGCAGTTGGCATTCAACCATCAGTGCCAATGTGAGCAGGAGCCTTTCACTTAATGTCATGGGAGCCCTTCAAGTGTTTCCAACTTTGGATGCCATGTCCAAGTTTTGGATGTCAAAGATCTCCGGCGAACGTGCGATCATCTTCTCAGGGTTCCGTGTAGCCTTTTAGGATGTGCTATGCTTGGAGAAGTTGATAAAGCGACACAAGGGCTCACGTACCGGGGAGTGCATCATAGAGCATCATATCCCCGTGTCAGGATATGCCTCACTCACCGAAAGGCGGAAAAGCAAGGGAGGTAGGAGGCTTTGGACCACACCTCGACGACTTTATGATTGAGGTAAAGATAAAACCTCAGGACGAGCTCTCAACCCCAGAGCAACTCATAGTGTAGGACTGAAGTCTATAGACCAAAGTCTTTATTTGTAAAGTGAAGAGTTTCAGTAAATACTTAAAAATTACCAGTGAATGAAAACAGTGAACAAATAATTTTTTCTCTCTTTCAACATTGGTTTGGCTTTTCTTGTTGGAATCTGATAAATGCTTTCTTGTGATCATCCTGTTTTAGGAAGAATTATTTTTCATGGTTAAAAAACAAAAACTGTTTTAACTGGGGCAGTGTTGACAAGAATTGCTTCAAGCAATTTTGTATAATAGAATTTCACAGTAAAAAATTAACTACAAACCACTGACCTAGCCCATTGTCTTTTCTCAATACCACAATTTTGCTGCTGAAAAAGAGGGTTTGCTATTCAAGAATGCAAAAAGTGTGATTCAAGAATCAAGCCTTTTCATCTCTCATGGGATATTGTCCTTTATCAGAGCATGCTTGGTGGATAAATATGTAAATTATTATGCAAAGCAGGATGGAGTAATTCAAATTGACAGTTGCCCTATTTTTTAAAAAAAATTAAAATGTGAAAGCCTTGAAAATGTGTCTGCTGACAACAAAGGAAGTTCTTGTTAAGATCAACATTATTTGGTATCATTTTCATGTATTTTTTAAACACATGAATTCTTGCTTTGCTTTGTATTTTGAATTTTTCCTCATCAATGTATTCGATAAAGGTGGTTTAAGTGAGAAAATTTAAATTATATATGTATATTTTATATCTTTACATATTATATAATTATATACATATATATGAGAGAAAATAGAGATTATTCTCTTTACTATTTTTCTATTCTCCCCTAAAGCTGCTTTATTGGACCTTTAATAAAGAACATCTACAGCTAGCAATTATTTACAAAAGAATTAATTGCTGTATTAGAGAGAGAGCACACCATTACAATTTGCTATTGAACTGCCACCAAGTCAGCCAATTTTCATCCTAGTACTCTTAAGCTCTGTCTTTCCTACCGTGAAAGCAGATGAGGTGACTCTCTTTTTACCTACAATAAACCTCCATTGAGGCTCTGGATTCCTTTGCCTCATGACTTCTCTTGGTCTTTACCTTGCCAGGATTCCTTTTTTTTTTTTTTTTCTTTAGTATCATTTCTTTCTCCTTACTTTCTGGATCATTCCCACCACCATGAGTCTAATATCACCTAAACATACAAAAAACTACCTTTGCTCCAAACCATTACCACATTTCTCTGCTTCCCTCCGTAGCAAGACTCCTAGCAAGGTTCTCTATATACTTGCTGTTTCTACTTCTTTACCTCCTGTTCTCTTACTCAATCCAAATCAAGCATTCAGCAATGTGGCTCGATTTGTTGAGGTCTCATGACCCACATCCTGTTAAAACCATTGCTTAGTTTTTGTCTTCCTCTTACCTGGTTTATTGGCAACTCCTGGCACTCTCTTTAACATTTTCTTCTCTGGCCTTAGAGCAAGCAGTGATTCCTTCAACTGCAAGGTCTTTCCCAACTGTCTAACTGTTGATGTCCTCATAACCTCTCTCCTTCTATTACTACACTTACCCTCTAAGCAATTTAGTCTCAGGGCTTTGCAGATAATCAAACGAGTATTTCTAATTCTGACTTCTTTGATGAACACCAGACTCATAGGCAACTGAATACTTGACATCATCAGTTGGAAGTCCAGTAGTCTCCAAAAATTTAACATAGCCAACAAAGAGCCTTTGGTTTCCCATCCCCTCACCCCAACACAAACACCAGAATCCTCAGCTTACCAAGTCTTCAACATTTAAGTAAATGGTAATGCTATGGATCTAGCTCTAGGGTCAAGATCTTAACTTTAATTTGTCACTTATCTTTCCACATCTAACTCACCAATATAACCTGTTGCTCTACCAACAGTGTCTATTTTTAATCTGAACTCTACTGCTACTACTAGAGTCAAAAATATTATCTTTAATCTGGCCTTGGGTAACAGTTTTCCTAACCATAGTCTTTCCACCTCATTTTAATCAGAGTGATTTAATTTTTTTTTTTTTTTTTTTTTTTTAACCAGGACCTACCAGACACTACATGATCTGGCACTTGCCTACCTCTCAGGTCCATCCCTCTGTACTGTCTCCCATGTCTGTTACTCCTCAGCCACAGCAGCTTAGAGTATTTATTCTCCAGCATATGACTGCTACTTCTCCATATTCAAGGACCAACTTGAATGTCGCCTCCTTAGAGAATCTTCTCAGATCGCCATGGCTAAATAAGAACCACTGAGCCCTCCCCACCAACCCCCCACCGCCACCCACAATCGCTAACTACTTTCTCTCTTTTACATTATTTTGTTTTATTTGTAGCACTTAAACATTACTATAAAGTACGTTTTTAAAAATATTTCATTTTATATTATTTTCCCATTTTCTACCTCCTCATCTATGAATACAAACTTTCTGGAAGCAGAGACTTTGCTTTGTTTCCTGAAATCTGAGCCAGTACCTAACATATAGTATGTACTCAGTGAATATTTGATTTTGGATATTGACAGACTTAGTCATTCCCACTGGAGTTTCACCTCTGTAGTTGTGTCTTTTGTACCTGAGTATGGCTCACTAAACCAGAAATGGTAATTAGATTCTCTCTGTGTGTTGTGTGTATGATTTCAGATAAAAAGAAGGGGTTTAATGGGATAGCAGTCTTTAGGAGCTGACATTAAAATGTCCTAATATACATAAGTGATATATTTAGACAATGTTTGTCTGTATAACGAATGAAGATGTTGAGTAAAAATCTAAAAGTAGATGAATGAGTAAAATGAAGCAGCTCTTAGTAAATTTAAGAGATGCTGGATGTAGTGTCTAACTCAGTTCACCAATGTACAGTCTTCCTGTTTATATCATAACGACATGAGTCGCATGGCAGAAATTGAATAAATACATAACTGACTAGTAGGTGATATCGTGCATTGCCCTGATCTTTTCTACTCCGACTCTTCTCAAAGGACATATGATGCTCAAAGCATTTCTGATTTGCATTGTCACCTACAGTTACAGAAGCCAGTGGGTAAAGGTGGTGTCAGGCAACATATCCTTTTCTATGAGATATACTGTTATTGCTCAAGATACATTACAAGAAATGAAACACAGTATTCTGAGAGGATTCAGAGAAAAATAGCTACCACCTACTAAGAATGACCATAGAAAAATAGTGGCAGTAAATACAGTCATGAAATTAACTGTCTTTATTACAGTAAAATATATAATACATATATATAATTTTATATAATTTTTTTTAAAACTAAGACAGTTTCTCCTATGGGAGTTTTAAATTGAAGACAAATTTTACAAAACGTTTACTGTTTCTAGAGGGAGCAAAGAATTTTGGAAGGTGAAGGATGGAGTTCCAATGTTCCTTGAACAAGTTTTTAGGGATAAAATTGGACCCATTTATCCACATGATGTTGAGACACCTCTTTCTTGTCTATTGTTTTTTTTCTTCTTCTGTCAATACTGCTGACTAATCCTGCAATTTTCTGAAAATAAGTTTTTAATTGTAGCCAAAGGCAGAGAACAGAAATGCTCACAGGAAATGTGAGAGAGGGGAAATCTTACAAGGAGAGTATTTAAACCCATGTGGGTTTCTTATGTGAGTGTGACAGCAAAGGGCACACTCGGACCACAGAGCCCAGCCAAGACCCATTATGCCCGGTGATACGAATGAATCCTAACAATCATAAAATAATGGTCATTTTGGTTTTCTCCTCTTCTTTCATATGGATAAACTGAGGCAGATCAAGCGTGGGAACAGACTACTAAGCATGCAGGATTACTTCCTGGGTGAACCATCTTACCTACTTTTCAAATTACAATGCCAGCCTGCTAGTCACCTTCCTGTTAAGCCCTTTGCTGTAAGTGAAAAATACACCAAATATGATATATATGCCAAATACCACGTATTGTGTGGGCTAGAACTCTTCCGAATGTTATGTGGGACAGAAAGGAGGCAGAAGACAGAGTAGGCTCTCACATGGACTTCAGGTTGGAGGACAAGGGGAGGACGGAGAAAAAGTACATATTTAAACAAGAAGATTAAATATTTGTGAAGCATTTTAGAGATTTGAAAACATTTCTACACGTTATCTCCTAAAAACATTAAGAACACAAGACATCACCCAATGAAGAACTCAACTCAGGAGTACATTTTTAAATCACCAGAGAGTTAGAAAATGGACTGAGGTTGAGAATAAGTGGGAAATGAAGTAGTTCGGGGATGAAGGTTAAGCCTTGTAGGCTGGAACCTGAGACTATGCATTTAGAGCTGAGAGAAGGATACGGGTGGTCCAAGACAGGCTCACTATGAAATAGATGTCACATGATACTCAGTGGGACTGCCAGGGGTGAAAAGTGACTTAGAAGGATCTCTCAACTCTGAAGGTGTAGAAAGCTTGAGATCAATGTTAACTGTGAGAGTGAAAATTAAGGTGTCATGCAATTGTATGGACGAGTCTATGCAAGTTTTGTTACTCAAAATACTCTGTGTTTGTATTCTTTTTGAAGTGTGTGGGTTTTTGGTTTTGGGTTTTTTTTTTTTTTTGTTGTTGTTGTTTTGTTTTGTTTGTGTGTGTTTAGTTTGGTTTGGTTGTTTTCCAGAAAGGCTGCTATCAAATATTTGGTATGTCTTAAAATGGAAGACATCTTAGAATTGAGGAAATATGGACTATTTTTTTTCAATTCCCAATAACTATTTTAATCTAATCTCTTATTTCTTCAGTCCTGCACACAGACACTGAATGATACGTTTGACGTTTTGGATGCACTGTTTATTGCTCTTGAAAAGCAGTGCCTATATAATATATTTTAGAGGTGAATTGGTAGTAGCATGGCCCTTTTTGGTAGAGAAGCCACACTTTCTCTAGTTATCTGATGGCTATTTAGGGATACCCTGAAGGGGCCCAGAGAGTCAGGTTCACACTCAGCTTCAGCTTTACTTCCCACCTTCCTTTGCTTGTCCTTCAACAGGAACCATAGTTTACTTGGTTTATCACAAGCAAAGTTGGGTGTGTTTATCACATTAATTCCCACAACCATCTCATTGCTTAAGCCATCATTTGAAAAGAGGTGACATTATATTTGCCATTTTCAAAGCTTCTCTTCAAAAGCTGATGCAAACATCTGGAAATAGACCACTATATGACTTCATTATAAATGTAGTTATAGAAAAATAGTCCGTTTGTTTCCTATGATTCAAACTGCGGGTCGCCGGAGGGCAGGGGTGTGAGGGGAAGGAGCAACTGGGTGATGGACACTGAGGAAGGCACGTGATGTAATGAGCAATGGGTGTTATAGAAGACTGATGAATCCCTAACCCCTGCCTCTGAAACCAGTAATACCTTATATGTCAATTAATTGAATTTAAATAAAACTTTTAAAAGAAAAATATGAAAGTGAATGTAACAGCAAAAAAAGAAAAAGTCTCAGTTGAATGGTTAATAAAAAACATATAGTGAATCTTCTGTTAAAAACAGGATATTGAGTCATTCCTTGAAGTGTTTGGGAAATGTTTTCGAGTTGACTATCTTGGTAAGTTTAGAGTGGAATGTGTTTAATTTGAATTAGCATGGAAGGAATTCCTAAGCAGACACTGGGCATTCCTAAGGAAAGAGGAGAATAAATGAATGTTAGGTGTATTTTTCCAGTGGTATGCAGTACTTAGCTATTTCCCCTTTGTCATAAATAAGTTATCATTGCATCTGCCTTTATACACCCAGCTGTTTTTTTTTTTTTTACCCCAGCTGTTTTTGTGCTGTAGTGAGTAGTAATCCTAATGATAATGACGTACAGCTGAAATCAGGCACACAAGCCACCTTGCTCAGTAGGACGTCCATCAATTAATTGCACATCTTTCCCATTTAATTTCCACAACAAAATTGGCAACTAACGTCCCCGTCTTACAGCGAGGACACTAAGGCTCAGAAGCAGAAGACCTCTTGCTCATGAAGACATGGTGAGGGAGCAGTGGGACCGAGATGCGAGTGTGAGAGGCTCCCCCCTCTGCCAAGATTCACAGACCTCCAAGATAGGCCTGGAAGACTGTGGGGTCCGCCCTGAGGAACGCATGTTATTATTATACACGCCTCATTTGTATCACAATTAAGTGTTTATTTTTCTATCTCTCCCTCTAACTCCCTAGGTCCTTGAGACATAGGCGTCCTGGCTTCTTTGTATCCGAGTTCAGAGTTCAGTTCGGCATTTGGCGAATTAATAGATCAAAGTGATCTAGAAGGTCTGAGAGGGCTCCTCTAGATTTCCCTAGGAAATATTTATTGCCTCCTTCCTGGCAGATGCAAAACAATTAAGACATAATAAATAAACAGAGCAAAGATAATCAAGGGTCGGTGACCTGAAGTCTATTAGAGGAGAGAGTGTTCTAGGGTGCGGAGACACAGTCTTCCCAGAGACACTAACACCAAAGGCTCCTTGACTGCTTAAGCCTCGAGTGGATGTTGTGCCTGGGAGGAGGTAACAGGGGACACCTGTGCCTCCCCCCGCCACTGTCCCACTCCCTCAAGTGCACTCCCTAAGCCCTGAGGAGCCCTCGGGCACGCTTCTTAAGTACATAAATAAATGTAAGAGTGAAGCAGCTGATACTCCAACCGAGAAGTTGTGACCCACCGGCCCCTGGCACCCAGCACTACGAGCAGCCCCCGGTCGCGCCGGGATGGACCACGACAGTCCACGGTGCCCTGTCCAGCCAGCCCTGGGCCCTTTGGAACCTCGGGAGCCAACAGCCAGGGTGGGGGGGTCCAGCCTTGATCGGGGCCCGGGCGGGCCTGCGGGGTGAGCACAGGGGCCCGATGTGTGCACACAGGAGGCACGGGCATTAGATGCCGAATCAGTGGCAGCTGCCGGAGCAGGAGGCCCGGATGCCCGGGGACTCACAGCCTCTTGTGGTTTGGGGGGCAGAGTCTTGAGAGACGAGCAGCTCTAGCCTCCTGCTTTACACCTGCTTCCATCGGCGTTAGAACCTCTGAAGGAGAATTCCACAATCACAAAAAAATCATTTCTACCATTTGAAATATTCTCGTTTGCCTCCAGTGACATTACAGGAATGAGATCTGCGTGGGGTTCCGCAGGCCCCACGACAGTGACAGGTATTGTCACTTAAACACAACCTGCCGCTCAGCCGCAGGCCTGGCCCCTGTGTCTCTTGCCTCCTCGGGGCGTCGTCTAGACAGTCCTCCAGAGGGCAAAGCCAGCAGGCCTCGGGGACAGAAGAGGAGCGGGTTCACCCAGGTGGCCCGCAAGCCCCTCGCTGCCCTTCCCTGGAGCCCCAGCCCCGCTCCTGCAGCGCAGTCGGACCCCCGAGTCCAGCCGGCTGCCCCACCTCTGGGTGGGGGACATATGCACCCCCCACCCCTCTTGCACCCTGAAATCTCGGAGTTGCATTCAGGAGAACTGAGAGCTCTTGCTCTTCAATAACCTGTCCTCTGGGGGCGCAGGGGGGCGGGGCGGGGGGCTCAGCGGGTGAGCACCTGCCTGCGGCGGAGGTCGTGACCCCCGGGTCCCGGGATTCAGTCCCGCATTGGCCTCTCCACCTGCTTCTCCCTCGGCCTGGATCTCAGCCTCTGGGTCTGGGTCTCTCATGGCTAAATAAATAAAATCTTAAAAAAAAAATAAATAAGCAAATAGACTGTCCCCTTCCTTATGCCTTCACAAAGCCCCTGAGCGGATAGCAGCGAGAGCTCTGGAACGCACTGTGTGAATGCCATCCTTTGATCTCTGTGGGGCACCTCGCACTGGGCTTGCTTCACCCTTTGCCTGAATGCAAACCGAGGTCACTTTCCCAAAGGTTGCCCATCCTTTGTGGGGGGCCTGCGGACAGCTGACCCAGGATGCTCAGCTGACCAGGGCTCTGGCCGGAGCCTGGGGGAGGGACCCTTGGAAGCAGAACAGGGGTCCTTGCTCAAGCCTGGGGTTTCATGTTTCTGGGACTGAAAATACTCCCGCGGTAAACTTAGGGAAAGGTTCTTAAGGCATTCCCGAAGACTTTCTCACCAAAAATGTTCAGAGCCTCGTTACAGCCATTTCTGGGAATATAATGACATGTCTATGTCTTTTTTTTTTTTTTTTTTTTACTGGAGAATTTGGGCAGCTTGAGTCATCTCCGATAATCCAAACAAGGCTAAATACGTTGGGAGTCCCTCACCTTCAAGTCGCCCTGGTCTGGGTTGGGGGATGACAGCCCCCCTGGGCCCTGCTTCCCCGCCGGGTGGGCTCAGCCTTTGCACCGCTGGCTCTCAGCAGGTGCCGCGCATCCCTCCCCACCCGGGACCCTCACTAGAGACTAGAGCTGTCTCTCACACTTTTATCTGGGAAAGCTTGAAATCCGAGCCCAGGGTGTAATGCAAATAAAGACCTGAGCTCGTATTAGGGGAAGCAATTTGACACTTTAAGAATTTCATCTCCTTCAAGCAGCTCACAGACAGATTACGCACAGAGAGGAACAGGTAATGCCTCCATAACTGATGGGAAACGGGTGCTAATTGGCTTGAGGTTTAAGCGAGCCAGCTCCGTCCCACAGCCGGGCTAGTGGAGGGCTGGGTATGGGAAAGTACTACATAGAAATAGAACTGATCTCTATGTAATGATGTTTATTCCCTAAAAATTAGGTTAAAATTGAAGAAATCATTCCCCTCATCTTCAATTAAAACAAATAGCTCACTTTTAGCTCGACTTTGGTCTCTGTGGCCTTGGAGATAAATCTCCCCCATTTTGCAAGTAAGCCAGTGCCTACATTTTGCTGGGCCGAATGGCCTGGAGGATCAGAGTATTTTTTAAAAGGTTAAAAGAAATTGTACCACATCCAGGAAGGCTAATTTTCATGCATCAAGGTTCTTTGAGCTGAATTTGTGTAATGAGTGCACTGGAAATTGAAAGACGAGATTAAAGTGCTGTTTGTCGTGTAGCGAGATTTCAGAAATGCTTATCAGCCCTTCGCAGCTGAACACAGCCCAGATTAAAAACCCATCTGACAGAAAGGGAGGCTGACTGCAAATGTGGGGCTTTACATCCACGCTAATTACAAAGTGCATATTAAACATGAGGCCTACGATGAGAGCAGCTGCAAAAGGTCTTTATCTATATTAAGAGACTGTCCACCTACATAATAAGAATAATTACCAA
The DNA here is from genome assembly GCF_905146905.1 of Nyctereutes procyonoides. Taxonomy (NCBI): domain Eukaryota; kingdom Metazoa; phylum Chordata; class Mammalia; order Carnivora; family Canidae; genus Nyctereutes; species Nyctereutes procyonoides. The sequence continues at coordinate 12,993,474 of NW_026575136.1, read as the reverse complement.
TGAGAGAATTCTTAAAAAGAAATTGCGTTTAATGACACATCATACGATTTCTTGTAATTTCAGAAGTCTATTTCACCATGCCCCAGTAAGGTGTGACTTTGTCTTCTCTCTGGAGCCAGGTGACAGATCAGATGTTGAAGACAAGATCCATTCACTTATATTTCTATTAATGCAGGCCTGTCTGCTTTGAATAGTGCGAGAGTGGAAACTCTGTGCCGTCCCCAATCCCCATCCCTAATGGACTGACCGGGAAGCAACGACACTTTTTTCCAATTCACTAGAATTACTTGAGAGAAGGGACACCTAAGCCTATTTTACTTGGAAAGTTGTCAATAACACCAGAACTGCACTCCATCATTTTCTTTTTCCTCTTTCCTAATAACTTGCAACATTAGAGCTGTAATCTGGGAGCAATCAAACTGAAGGACTATAAGAAATTCTCTTGGAGTCTCTTTCCCCCTTTGTAAAAAGAAAATGGCCCCCATGGTCCTTGCAAAATAAAAGTAAAGCGTCTAGCATGCGTCGAGCACTCCATATGTAGTTTTATTCCTTTCATCTATTCTCTCCTTTTGTCTTCCAACTCTTAATTTCTTCCTTTCTTTCTTTCATTCTTTTGGGTTGATATAAACCCTAGTTATTTAACTGCTATTCAGCTTGAATGCTGCTTGTCAATATTCATTTTCAAAATAAAATAGTTACACAGTTTTTCTTTACTTCTTATGGTTGTTCCTGCAAATGTAGGCCCATAATAAATGACTAAAACCTAATAAATGATCGTGGTGATATACTAAAAAAAGCAGCCACGAAATTCAGCCTATTAGAAAGACAACGTGAGAGAGAGCAAAGGTCATAAAAATTGCAGAAATGTGCTGATAAAAGACACGCTATTTTGTCTTTATTATTATTAATATAATCCAATAAAATTCTTTAGGATTTCAGACAGAAATTCCAAATATCTAACAGCCATTTAATCTCTTACAAGGCTCTAAAAAATATCAAGAAATAAAACATACAAGCAAAAATGTTTTTTTTTTTTTTTTTTTTTTTTTTTATCATTGGCCAGTAGCTGTAAGACAAATGCTCATGCAACACCGTCCAGGGTAAGCAGTGGAAGGTGGTGGCACCTTAGAGGCCCATCTCTCCTGGCCATCACTTCCCTGAGTCCCTTTCTCTTCTCAAGAGTTACCTTCTCATGAATGTTATGGTACCTACTTTCTGGCTTCTCTCAGGCTCTTCTGTATGGTGAACTGTACACTTTCATCCTGTAATCTAAGTCACTTTAGCTCCTGTACGTCACCTGCCATTGATGGAAAGAAAAAGTTGATTCTTAGACTTGTTTTCTTGAGGTTTCTCAACTTCAGGTCCTGTCTTAGTCAGCTTGGGCTGTTATAATGCTGACCGAAGACTGAGTGGCTTAAACAACCAATATTTATCTCTTACCAATTCGGGCAGCTGAGAAATTCAAGATCATGAATTTCTGGGAGATTCAGTGGTGGGTGGCAACCCTCTTCCTTATTTGCCGAGGGCCTTCTAACTGTTGCATCCTCGAATGGTAAAGAGAAAAGATGGAGATCTCATGTCTCCTCTTCTTTTCATCAGGGCATTAGTCCCATCACAAGGGCCTCACCCTCATGAGGCCCTTATCTAATTATTTCCTAAAGACTTCAGCTCCAAATACCATCACTTTGAGAGTTAGGGTTTCAACAAGTGAATTTTGGAGGCACATAAATATTCAGTCCATTAATAGTCCCTTTATCTTTTTACCTTGATGGCAGTAGGGGTCAACATTTCCAGCTGGTACCCTGCTCCATTCTTGGATGGTTTTAATAATAGATTAAATAGTTAAAATAAGACCCCAGAAAAAGGAGGAAGTAGAAACTTTGGGGGCTTTCCTATCAACCAATGTCTCAATTCCTTTCTGTGCCATAACAACCATAATTGCCAGTGATACAAGAAGAGTGAAAAAAATAACTTCATTGCAAAGGGAGTGTGCTGTAAGAACAGAAAATCTGGCATAGGAGCATTGCTGGGAATCCCTGAAAAGCTCTAGCTCTTAGAGAAAATGTTATTTCAAAGGCAGCTTCACATTGAAGTGTTTGAAGAGAAAGTCACAGCACAGCTCAGCATTGTTCATAGAAGAGACCCCACACTTTCCTCCTCTAAAATAGATAAAATTATCCTAATGATAAATGAAATGATGATAAAGAAGAGTATTACTCTTTTTCTTGAGGCTGAGAAAGGTTGTGGATTTGAGCCAGTTAAGATGCCCCTGCTGTCTTCACCTGCTGATCTCACCACTGGGGCCTGAACACCATTTTCTACAGTTTGAAGGGAAGACCAGATCATGGTTTGGTGGCAAAAGGCCAAAAAGGAACATAGAAAAGGTGTGAGGATGATGGTAGTCCAAAGGAGGAGCCTTAACCCAAGCACCTACCCCAAGAGGCTGACCCACTCTCCTTGCCCTAATGAGAGTGAATGTTGCCCGTCCACCCACATCCTTGAATGCTCTAAGGTTTGTTTTCCAGACCTACCACAGATGAGTCCTCTCACTTGTCATCCAACACCTCCAGGGGTTAGAACCACTAACTTGCTTTTGCCCGTGCCTGCCCCATCGGAGGGCCCTATGGAAGACAAATACAGTCACTTTAGACTTTGGCATATTGAAGTCAGGCCACCTCCCCTTCCTGCCAACTTATAATTTGGTAATAATACTATCAAATAATACTGATTTTAAAATATATACTTGAAATCTTTTTTTCTGGAGGTGATGGCACAGCACTAGGCTGGCTTGACCTGGATGACTTGGGATTTAGTCCCTAAATAATTTATGACTTTGGAAAAGTTTTTCCATCTGTAAGATGAACAGTTGACCAGATGTATTCTAAGATACCATCAAGTCAAAAATTCTATTCTCTTTGTAATTAGCAGTTTTTTGGATCTTATATTAGAGATTTTGTTTCCTGCATGAGTTTTGCATCACATTTTTATGGCAAAGGATTAAAAATGTAATAGAGTAATCAAGATTTTTTTTAGAAGAATGGAAAAACTTTGGGAATAATCATCATAATGATCAAATAAAAAATCAAACAAACATAAAACCTTCACATATATCTCTGCCTGTATATACAGGTTATGTGGGTGGTCCTAAATATTTCAGGGTTGTAAACTGATGCAGGGTAAACTTCTTTTGAGCATACACTCTGTGCTAGGAATTATGCTAAGTGTATTTGTCTTCACAGTAAAGACTGTAAAGATAAGGATATTCCCCTTTAGAGACAAGGAAATTGAAACTCAGCTATTTGAAACAAGTTACCTGGTGATCAGAGGCAGAAGTTCTCAAAGTGCCCCTGTGCCCTTCTCCCCCAACATGTCAACACCATTGATATTACCTAGAAATTTGGTATGATTGTAAATTCTCAGGCCCCACTAGGACCTACTAAATTAGAGACTCTGGAGGAGAAACCCAGAGATTAGTTTTAGCTAGCACTCTAGATATAAAGTTTGAGAAGCTCTGTTCATGTGAGTTAAGAGACAAGGAATCAATCCTATATCTAATATCCAAACTCCAACTCTTTTCACCACCCACAACTATTATGGATTTCCAATTTGCCGTAATAATCTCTGAGAGCTTTTCTTCAGCTTATCTTCAAATGTTTTCCAGGTGGGGCATATTGCAATCACCTCTTTACCAGGTCAACTAGAGGCAGACAAGAGAGTGAAAACAGAATCATTTCAAGTTTGGGAGACAAAAGGAAAGCAAGAATTTTCAAGAAGACTCATGACAATAATGTACATACTTGCATTATGTCTAGAGGCAAGGGATGGACTTGAAGACTTCTGAGGTCCATTTCACCCTATGCATTTTCTGACTCAATTTTAGAGGTGGCTAACCACTCCTTTATATGTGTGTGTATTTATTTATTTTTAGAGAGAGAGCATGCACAAGCTGGAGGGAATGCAGGGGGAGAGGGAGAGGGAGAATCTTAAGCAGGTTCCACACTGGGCGCACAGCTGATGTGGGACTTGATCTCATGACCCTGAGATCATGACCTGAGTAGAATTCAAGAGTGGATGCCTACCCAACCTAGCCACCCAGGCATCACCACTCCTTTATATTTATAAATTTATAATGGCATATTTCATTCAAGAAATGGATTTGAGGGTATGCTATAATTTTTAAATCTCATATGAAAAAACAAGAGAAGATTTTACTTATTTTATTTACCTCCCCACCTCCAATTCCATGGCGATTCTTAGCTGTGGGTGATATTTACTGAGCAAACAAAGTTGAGATCCTGGGATTATTTTTTATCTTTATCCCCTTTACCTTAAATTTTATACCTGTTGATGTAAAATTAGTCTGTATGAGATTGAAAACATAAGTCAATTTGTAATAGCTTTGTCATATAATTACACGTGTAAACAAGGAAACTTGTGACCTCAAAGCTGTAGTTCTTGCCAGAGTCAAAATAAAAAATAAAAACTTGAGCAGCCCGGGAGGCTCAGCAGTTTAGCGCCACCTTTGGCCCAGGGCGTGATCCTGGAGGGATAGAGGGATAGAGTCCACGTCGGGCTCCCGGCATGGAGCCTGCTTCTCCCTCTGTCTGTGTCTCTGCCTCTCTGTGTCTCTCATGAATAAATAAATAAAATCTTTAAAAACTAAAATAAAGTAAAATAAAACACTTTTCTATTCTATCCTGTTTTCAGAATACAAGTACATGTTTCATATATCTTTCTTTGTTTTTGTTTTTTTTTTCCTATAAAACAAACTGTTTAGAGAGAATAGTTAATACTGATCACATTCATCATTCCCATAGATGACAGTCCTAAAATTTATAAGAAGGAGGTAGTGATGAGGTTGTAAGTCTTACACATTTATATTATAATTACATACTCAGTAGCAGTGAAGATCCCCTCATTGCCATGAAATTACCACTGCCTTCGCAAGAACTAAAGTCCAGGTGGGCATAGGCTCAAACGTACATCAAGTTCACATTTTCAAGAATCATGAAATTTGCTACTTTTCTTACAGGAATTTCTTCATTAAGCAAAATGGCATTTATCTTGAATTGTATGCTTTTATTGTAACATCTTTAATTTATTAAAATATGTTACTTCACTTGCAAGTGTCTTTTAGACTAACGCATACTCTAAATCAGTCTTGTACTGTGTTCACCAACCGCTGTTTTCCTTTCCATTCCCAGTTGTCAAGAATATTAGGGAAATATTTGGGTGTTATGAGGAGGTCTTATTACATAAGAAATAACTTTATACAGAATGTATAAATTACTGATTTTTGCTTCAGAGAGAGTTTGCAAGCTTACGATGCTGCAAAATACTTATCCAATCATGTTTTTGCTCTGTCATTATTTCATTATTAAGGTTTCATTATTTAAGCTTTCTTGTTTTTTGGTACAGTGTGTATGTGAAATTGTTTTGGGAGCTCAGCAAGATATTCAATACATAAAATCACAAAAGAATTGTGATTTAATCAGCCAGTGTTTTTAAAGATTATAATGAAAATTTTCTCAAAACATTTAGTATTGGCTAATTGGCATACTGTCTAGACAGACATTGGCTCAAAGATCGGTTCAGCCACTTACCAGCTGTTGAGTTTGAGTTATTCAACTTCCAAACCCCACTTTTCACTTCTATAAAACAGAGATATAAATAGAACATATGCATGCATAGCATTTGTGAGAGAACTAAATTAGACAATACATGCAATTCACTATCCCAGGGCTCACACATGGTTAGACTTCATCATTATCAGTTTATATAGTATTATAAGGAAGCACTAGAACAATAATTCTAATCGAAGTATATGACTAAAAAACAGTCCAATAAATTCTGAGCCCAAAAGTAAAATAACTCCAGAATAGTAATTAGAAAGGTGCTTGAGCTGGGAAGGAGATCCCTCCGGCTGGTTCTGTGGTGCTACGGTTCCTCCCTGCTAAGAGCTGAACCTCCCATAAGAGAACCCTGGTGAAGGAGACTGTTGTTGTTTCTTTATACTTTAAGTAAAGTAAGACTAGGAAAGAACCTAGAAACTGCAGGTTTCTAGCTGGGAGGAATTCCCTTTCCAGTTAAGAGGTCACTGACTGTTTGCAAAAGGAGTTGTTAGATACTGTTTGCACAGCGCAAACCAAAAGGAGTTAGGAGAAAGTCCATAGGTTAATGAGAACATTAGACACTCTTATGATAGGATGTGCAAAATGCACTTTCCTTCTCTATCCTCAATTTTCCATCAACTTTTATGTAAAGAAGTGGTCTCAAAAGCAAGCAACTGGGCAGAGAAAATCTTATCTTGGGTTTTCTAAGGAGCTTCCGTTGCACTATTAAAATTAATACTATTTCTTGGTGAGGCCAATTTAATGCATCGTTGCTTCTAATTGTGTGCTTAACATACACTCCTTTGAACATTTAGCCTGGGATGTAAATAAATGTTAGCATTCACACATTCACACATCTAATTAATTTCCACCAGAAAATTCATTACAATATTACACCATATGGACTTATCTTCATTAACTGTAATGGAGCCCTTTAAAATGAAATGTTTCCTAGAATATCATATGTTGGGCAGTAGTAATACAACAGGCTAAAAAAAGGCAAGGCTGCCTTAAAAAGAAAATTCTAAACTTCGTATGGATTTGTGACAAGTCTCACATGCTTGGGTTATAGAAAAAATATGTAATGATATAAAAATGTATATTATAATATACATTATAGTTCAGAGGCAATCTTCCAGAGAATCGTTAGTTTTTGATTCATCTAAGTCTATAACCATGTTTTAATTTCTGGCCTTGCTGAGTGTTTACTATGTTCCAAATTTTTTTAAAGAACTACGGTGAAATTTTAATTTTAATTTTTTTTCTTTTGTTTCTTTAAGCATATCTTAGTTGTTATTCATTTGAAGACCTTAAATAGAACATAGGAATGGCTTGGAATCCTAAGAATATGTATATAATCCAGGATTTCTTTAAGTCTAAGCCATAATGTTGAGCTTCTTTACCTCCTCTGGGTAGAAAACACTCTCTGACAAAGGTTCCATCACATTGCGGCTGTGATATACTTACGGTGCAATGAAGATGGTGTGATTGATGCCACGGCCTAGCTTGGAGGAAGGAAGAGGTCTTAAGTGCAGGCTTCTCCTGAATGTTGTAGAAGTTATTCTTTCAAAAAAAAATGTAATTTTAAATTAAATTGGGAGGCATTTTCACGGAATGTAATTTAGATCATGAATTTTAAATTGTTCATTTTTCTTTTTTTTTTTTTTAAGTGTAGATTTTTCTTACGAAGTCAAGGTCATCTTTTTCTTTCAAAATTCACATTTTCTATTACATGCAGTTTAGGAAAATCTCAAGAGGTTCTTTAAGCATCATCTTTAAGTCCTTCATCGAGCATTTATTCACAAAAATTGCACTTCACGTTTATTCTGTGCTTTTTATATTAAAGCATTTTCATACATATTGTATTTTATTAAGTTCAGTTCAGAGGCAAGTGTCGCGAAGGAAAGAAAGACAAGAACTAACGTCTTTTCCTATCAGCATTTATGTTGAGGAAATAAAACATACCTTCTCCTAGGTAATTCTAAACCATATGTAATCAAGGTAGACAGTGTGTGATGATCCTGTTTGCTTCGTAGAAATGGAGAACTTTCTTCCTCGTGGGCCAGAGTATGGGGGGGCCCACACTCAGCCCTGGCCTAGGCCGGAACGGACCAAGCTGCAGTCCTTACTTGTGGGAGAGCAGCTACTCCTAACCAGCTGATGGGTTAGCAGAGGGATTAAATTTCATATTGCTCATGCCTGTCCTGCGATTGTCTCCTAAACATTCAATTCACAAATCCTAATGGCCTGGCCGGTCTGTCTTGAGACAGGGAGATGTGAGCAGAGATGTGCAGGGCGAGGAGGATTATCAAACAAGAGGCCTGGGAGGCAGGGTTCCCCACAGAGGGACGTGCAGGAGCAGGGAGCCAGTAGTAGGAGGGCCTTGGCTCTGCCCGGACCCTAAAGGAGGGTCAGCATGTCCAGATGCAGATTGTTCTGGCTGGAGGATCCCAGGGGAGGCTCTACCAAGACGGCAGAAAGGGGCCTGCGGTGCCATAGGGAACTCGGTCTCCGTTCAGTGAGAAATCAGAAACTACAGAGGGGCTCTAAACTGAGCAAAGGCATCTGAAGATGTCTTTGCTTTGAGTCATGACCTTTCCTTGGTCACCAGAGAGAAGGTCCAATTTATAGAGGCAGCCGAGGAGAGCTCTTTTTTTCTGGTTGATTTGTTCTTTTTTTAATTTTTAAATTTGTTAAGTGAAATTTCAAAAATTCAGTCCCCAGAACAATACCTGGCCCATCGCAGGTACATTTTCTCTGACAACTCATATTGATCTGGGCTCCTTAGAATGACCTCTTTAAGTGGTTCAGCCAACTACCAAGTCAAATTGTTTTGGGAAATGTAGTAACTTTTCGGTGACAGGGATCACCAATATTTCTGCTTAAATTCAACAAAGTTCTATTTTTAAAAATTGGGCATTAAATAAAAATAAATAAATAAAAATTGGGCATTGAAGGGGTGGTTTTGCTGTCAAAAAGCGGTCTGTGTTCAACATGTGGAGAGTCAATATATCATGTTCTTTTTATTCTCAAGCAATTTAGTTTTTCAGTACTTTCAGTAATGCATTTCCTCTTGTCAGTATAGGAGAGCTCATTTTACGGAATATTAGATAGTTTCAGAATTGCAGAAATATAAATTGGAATTTACAGCTTTACTGTAAAACAAATTTACATTTTTACATGTGCATAATTGGCTTTTTTTTTCATAATTGGCTTTTAATGATCACTTTGGAGAGAGGCACCTGGGGGGCTCAGTCAGTTAAGTGTCTAACTCTTGATCTCAGCTCAGATCAAGATCTCAGGGTCCTGGGATGGAGACCCTGTCCAGCTCCAACTGAGCAGGGGATCTGCTTGAGATTTTTTCTCTCTCCCTCTGTCGCTCCCCTTGCTCTTTCTCTTTCTCTCAAACAAATAAATAAATCTTAAAAAAAAAATAATTTGGGAGATTATTAGTAACAGCAGCAGTAGCTTTGGAAAGATTTTTGAGGCTCTTTATGTAACAAAGACATGTCCAAGGAGGGGAGGATGCCTTCAAAGCTAACCAGGCATTCGAACAATATAGGCAATGAACACTTGTCACGGAGAGAGAACGTTTTCAAAATCTGTAGTAAATTTTGTTCATCTCCCACAGTGATCTTAGCACATCGAAGGCTACTGATTTGCTGTTCGACGCATCATGTCCACAAAGTCCTATCAGCCTCTCAGCATCACCCACATGTTTAGAAATGCAAATGCTCAGACCACACCTCAGGCCGCTTGAATCTGAAACTCTGGCATGGGCCCAGCAAACTGTGTGTGAACAAGCACTCTGGGTTCTCAAATTTGAGAATCACTGATCTAGGAGAGACGGTATCTTTCAGAAGTCCTATCATCAGCCAGTCAAGTCCTCTATTATTACTAAAATAGCTTTTAGTGTTACAAAGATAATGAGGAAAAAGAGCCCAGAATCCTTTTCTCTTGTCTAGTAGAACCTTCCCCGAGGAGCCAATATGCCTCGAGGAAATCTGATTGGTTCCTGCCACAGAGGTGGCCCCTGATCTGGCCGAGCCAATTACGGCAACCCAGTGCCTTACTGTTCAGGGGTATCGTTTAGGGATATTGTAGGTCTGACCCAATTTGGAACAATGAGACACGTACAAGATTATTCAGCCTTTTGGGCAAGGAGTTTCATTATTCTTAAGAGACAAAGGCGACTATTTCTTTCTTCCACTGCTTGTAAACCCAGATGTCTACCAGCAGGCATCTATGGGCATTAGGAGAACCAGCTGGAGGATGAAGTGGGTTTATTGGGTTGTGCAGAAAGGAGAATCAGAAAGAACTTGAATTCTGGAAGACACTGCTGGGCCACTGGATCAGCCAGCCCTTCCTGACTCTTTAGTAAGTTAAAAATGTTACCTGTAATCAAAAGCTTCCTAACTTATATAGGATGCCTAGTAAACCAGGAGTTCCCTTGAGGCAGGGGTCATGACATTAATCATCTTTATATCCTGCGGGCCCTGTTCATGCCTGGAAGATAGTGACTGCTGAACAGATTTTTATTGAATGAATGAAAGACTGAATGCATTTATATTTTACAAGTATATTCCACTAACCATAGCATCCAAAGAGGTAGAAATGCAATGTGAGTACCTCAAAAATTGTTCTATTCAGAAGGCAGGCATCTTGTGCTATTTTTCAAACTGATTGATGTTGGAAAATGTAGTGAGGAATCCTTTTATCTGGAGAGAAAGGAAGTATCTCCACCTATGCTTTATTTTTAGTATTTTAAAACTTTATTTGAACATTAAAAAAAATAACTGCTGCTTTTAATGATCAAGAGCATGTTTCTAAATCTACAGCTTAAAAAACACAAACAAGTCCCTCTCTGTCACTGGTTCCATTACTCACTTACATGTTTTTCTTTCTTGTGATGGCACATGCTCTTAATTGCACACAAGCATGAGTGGGAAGTGATTATAAACCTCAGATTGAATAAGAACATCAAAAAAGAGGAGAGACAGATCAAACCGCTCCGTCAATTATAGGGGTGTTCTGGTTTCATTTCGTATTTCCTTTTCCCACGTTTGTAAAAGTGCCAAATAAAAGGGATCTTGACCTATGTTGTCTTGCGTGCCAGAGGCTTCTTCCAGAAGCAGAAGGAAAACACAAGATCTAAACCCTCCCCACAGAGACCACGGAAAGGTCAAGCCTGGGTAGGACTAAAGCCGAGCCCCACCTCTTCGTCTCCTGAGAACCAGCCCAGGCCCTTTGCATCCTGAGGCAGGATCGGTAACTCCAGCAGGCATCCAGCGCTCGACATATCCCAGTTGTGATCGCAGACACACAATTTTGTCCACCTACCAAATGTGCCCAAGGTGGTGAGTATTCCCCACTTGCTCCAAGGTAATTCTGATTCTTCCTGAGTTGAAATTTCAATGCTAATTCCAGATATAAATGCCAAATGTTAATATTCTACTACTTTCACTTCTGAATCACACACGATTTTAATACCACAAAGCAGTAAAATTATTCTTTGAATGCATGAGACATATAAGAAGTTGTTTTTTGTTTGTCTTTCATTAGATTAATCAGTAAATGAAGCAAACCATCATTACTTGAGAACAACAGAGCTTGATGATTTTTTTTGGGGGGGGGGCGGCGATCACTCTTCCCCATCTTGATCTTTCTTCCTGTTCAGATCTGTCTAAATTTTCTTCATATTCCTTCTTACCATTTTCAATTCAAGCATATTAGAATGAAGCTGTCTGGAAGTTTACACGGGTTCCATGTGCATGTGTGCATGTGTGTTCGCGCACACACATGTGTGGTATGGAGACGTTGGGTCTTTGCATTTTAACAGAGAATGACTTCTTTTCTTTTCTTTTTTCTTCTTTTCTTTCTTTCTTTCTTTTTTTTTTTTTTTTTTTTTGACCCCTTTTCTCTGGAACTTCTGGCGTTTGTGAGCTGGAGAGGAGCTCATGGAGGTGGCGGTGCCCACGCCCTCCTGGCTCTGATGACGGACACTAAAGTAGGTGTTCACCCGGCCACCAGGCTGTCCTTTGAGATGACACCCAAAACAAAACCAAAAGATTCAGTGGCAACGAAGAAAGGCTCAAGATTTATGTGTTTGGGAGTGAAAAACTTAGGAAGGTAGTTTTATTTTTGCAGGTGTTATTACATTTGGTATTAGCCACCCAAAAGCAAAACTGGGTTTTGCCAGTTGAAAACGCAGCTGTCGTGAAAGAGAATGCGATCCCTTGCTTGTTCTGGGATCAGTCTGGGAGGCCATCGAGACACACTGATACTCTCCATGGGCCCTCCAAAGGGAATGATGGACGCTTGCTGGTTGTGGGAAGGGTCAGCACCCAGGCTGGTGAGAGGAGGCTTCTTACCCAGTCCGTACCTGACGATTCCACAACACAACAAGGGGGTGTGCGTGGACTTCAACTGCCCTGCTCTGGGTGTTACACCTGGGCCACAAACTATACAAGAATCGAAGTTCCCCTATTACTGCTTTGCCTACCCAACAATGGTACAGTGGGCTTGATAGCCATGAGCCAATTAAGGCAATTAGTGCTATTTAATGTGAGATCTTCTCCAATACACACACTGGCAGAAATATTGAAAAATACAAGCATCGAGAATTCTGATTTATTTTCCCATTGCCAGAGCCAGCTGCTGGGTGCCAAGCAGTACTGTATGTGCTCCTGGCATAACTTTATTAATAATCTTGGCAAACAAAGAATCCTTCAACAAATAGCAGTAGCCTTTTGATTATATTGTGCCACAGATAATAATTGCTTCAAATTGAGTGTAGTGAAGTCTATTTGCTCATGCATAATGAAAAAAAATCATATAACAGCTTGATTATGAAAACTAACGGCATGTTGGAAAGCTACCAAGAATTCCCCCAAATTGGACATTTTAATTGTTTTACCTCAGTTCCTGATCCAGGACAAATTCATTTAAAACAAATTCAACATACCAAAATCTCTATAAAGCAAGTTGATTTCCAAGCCTACCGGCAATAATTTACTTAGAGTTAATGAATGTGAAAAATGTTTTTTAAAGCTACATAAAAATATAATAATAATGTTATTATTGGAACAGTATTTCAATCAACAAAATTCCAGCACACAGGTAAATTTAAATTGACTCTGGCAGGTCTCAGGAAGAGGATTTGACCTGTACTTTACTTTTAGAAATTGGAATTGTTTGGGTTTGTCTCTGCTTACCGTTATTCTATGGTTACATCACCTTAAAATTGGATGTGTTTTTTAACAAAGATGTGGGCGTGTACCTTTATTATTACTGTTCACATATTTCTGCTACCTTTCTTTGAGCCGTTGCTATGCTTCAGACACCGGGCTGAACAGTTTACAGACATTATCCAATTTAGTTTGGGCAACAGCCTTATCAGATAGTTTCCTTCCATGCTTTGCACACAGTAGGTACAGGATCAAGTTTTGTCGCATGAATAGATGTGAAGTAATCTGCTTCCCATCACAAGTAGCCGACCAGCATTTAAAGCCCAGGGTGATGTTCAGTAGCTGTTCTCTTAGATTCCCCGTTATTTACACTTTTTTTCCTTTTCCAGGAGCAATGCTTTAAAGATCCCAAGGTCTCCTAGTCCCCAGGCGAGGCTGAGTGCAACTACATGAGGAATTCCTCTAAGTATAGATTCTTCAGGAGCCCGGGCAACGTGAGGCCTATAGGTAAGGATACTGGTCAATCGTCTTCGGGCTCTGCTAAGGGAACTGCTCTGGTGATGTTTCAAACACAGCTGAGTGTGAGGCAGCCCACACCGCAGACACCTGCTGGCCAAGGACGTTGAGTTGGCTGGACACAGCTCATGTTCAACCGAAGATGGAGCACTCTTGACCAATCAATTTCCTTATTGAATGAATATCCCACTTAGAATAGTCTATGGTTTTCATTTTTCAGTATTTGCAACAGATCGTGGTCCAATTATTAAAGCCAATCATGGCTGGTCCTAGGCAACATTTTGAAGAGAATTATGCTTCCTGTGGCATCCTCTCTACACCCCTCCAGCACCCTGTTCCCTCTCTACCGGCATCAGGTATCACCTCCTTCCCAGACCATTACCTTACCTGCTCACCTTTATAAAAAATAAAATAAAAATTATTATTTGTATTATTTTAGCCACGGAATCCCTGTCCAAATGCAATCTTAGTTGGAAGCACAAATGTAAGAAACAAGCCTAATCTTTTCTCCAGGGTATGGGATTAAAAGTCTAGAATCAAATTAACTCAATGTAAATTTAATGACACTTAAACCTGGGAGAAGCTTCTCTCTAGGTCTCATCCTAAGGTCCATGTCATTTCAAAGGTGTCTCAGGAAACTACGATGACCCCATTGATTCCTCCCTGATTTCCTCTGTACTAACAGCCACTAACACAGTCAAAGCCCAATACATCTTTGTTTCTTATATGCAGGTTGACTTTTCTGTAGAAATGTTAAGTTCTAAACCCTCTCATGGCAGCAACCTCCCCTCTTTTGTGTTTTTCATTTAAGTAGAAGATCCCATCTATAGTAAATAATTCACCAAAAGTGCACCTCAGAGGCAATTCTCCTCAAGTTAAAGCAAAACAGAAGATAAGGCAAAAGGTGCTCATTCCTATGAGACCCACTACTGGCTTCTGTTTACACCCCTGGCTCTGGGTCATCGAGCTCTGGTTCGTAGGCAGAGAACCGGGTCTGGAACTCGGCAGCTTCAGCTTACTGTGTAACCGGGCTATTTTATTTACTTCTCTGTGCCTCAATTTCCTAACCTGTTATGTAAGGATAAGAACCTTGTCAAAGGAATTGCGAGGACGTGGCAGTATTGTGTATAGAACACACATAATAGACAGTAGCTTTTGACCCCATCCCGCTTCGCCTTTTTGTAGTCTTTGGGACATTTGGCCTAATTAGCCTACTACTTACTGTAGGGTAATTGGGTTAAGAAAAACTTGCTTTGTAGGCTCCTGTTCTGAGATTTAATGTCCTTTATCATGTTACCCTACATACAAGCGTCATGGACTTCGTTGTTGCACGCAGCTGTGCATTCCTACTGTGAACTGACTGTGTGCGTGGGTGATCGGGGGTTGAGATAAGGTGGTAGAATAGGCAAGAAGCAAAACACTGTTTCTACCTCCTACCCAGGCATCCTTCCTGCCTCCTGCCGTCCCTCCCTCCTCCACACAGAGATGACCTCCTTTGACTTTTCCTCTATTTGATTATTTCTAAAAATGTAAAAAGATTATTAATCATCAGTGAAGGAGTTCATCATGATTTTGTAGACCATTGTTCCTCAAACTTTGATATGCATAAGAACCATGAGGGATCTTGTAAGAGTGCAGATTCCAGATCAGCAGGAGTTGGGGGGAGGCAGCTGAGAGCCTGCATTTCTCCAAAGGCCCAGGAGGTGTAGACGCTGCTGGTCCACAAACCACAGTCTGAGAAGCCAACATCTCCATGATTGCATCAAGACAACCGAGGCTAGTTGTATCCAATAAAAGGAGGAAAATAGCTAAAAACTCAGTTGTCAACTTCAAGGGTGTATTACGAGAATAGAGAGAATACGTGTGCTTATTTATGCATTTGAGTTTTCTGTAGCTTTTGCTGTTATTTTTACCATCTTTTTGCTTAATATGAGTTCAGATTCTCATTCTTGATCTCATCCTATCTATCATTGGTAAAAGCTCTATTCTCCTTTACATCAACCCCCACATGCACACGCACCTACTTTTACTTCTTATAGATTTTAAGAAATGCTTATACATATCCTGGAAAACAAAAGGGAATGAGAATGTATTTTAGAAGGTGTTCAACATGGATCTCATATCTCTGCACACATATTTTAAGGGTGCCGTGCAGGTCAGCGCGGACTTGTAATTTCCAGCTCTGATCTTGAGCCAGACGAGCTGTGTCTGAACCCTGGTTCCAGCTCACACTAGCCTTCAGTTGCCGTCTAACATTTCTGTACATCGGTTTCCTCATCTGCAAAGTGAAGCTTATGATATTTTTTGTCTCGAAATGGTTGGGAGGCTAAGTCGAATTAATGTAAGTTAAGTTCTTAGAATAGTACTTGACACACGGGAAACACCGTATGAGCAGACGGTATTACATAACATTTATGTAATTCTTAAAGATACTGAATAGTTTGACTTTACAAAGTGAGCATACGTCTTGTGAGTTATGTTTATGAAAATCAGCATTTTGGGGGTCACTCAACCATGTCAGTATGTGTTGTCTATGTCATGAATTCTAGGGTTTTTTGTGCTTGAATGTGAGTTTTTGATTTTACTCAATATTTCAATATTGTAATTTTGTCAACCAAATTTTAATTTTTTTCTTTTAGTAATAAGTAAAATTTACTTAGTAAAATTGAATCTCACAAGCTCTTGGTGAAGAAAATCAGCATATGTTTAGAAGGTTCTTAACACCAAATAACTTGAGAGGCATATAATATGGTGGTAAAGGGTATGGGCTTTGCACTAACATCTATATACAAGTCTTGGTTCTGCTATTTACAAGCTGGGTGACCTTGGCAGAGCCACTTTATTTTAATTTCCAAAATAATTATAATAATAATGCTCACTTATGAGACTGTTTTGAGGTGTAAGGGAGACAGTATAAGTTAAATCCTCAGAACAGTGACAGTCCTATAGTCATTTCCTAATCCATGAAATTACATTAGCAACAATAATAAATAAATTTGGGAGTCATGAGTCTAGGGAAGGAACAAATCTGAAAGCCAATGCAAGCACATTTAATATCAATGGAAATTCCCTAGCATCATGAGAAAAAGTCATATATTTTCCCCTACTTCAACCTACTTCAATGATCTTTCTGCCTCTTTTCAATCCCTAAAAGTAGGGAAATCAGATGTCCCAGCTTGCCCAACGCTGTTCCCTTTATGCCTGTTGCCTTGGCATATTTGCTAATAACACAGTCTTACTCCCAAAAGTATACCAGTTAGGAAGAAAAATGTCATTGTCACTCACCTGATGACACCATCTGAGTTGGCCTTGTGCCTCATTAAGATTCACTTTCAGATGATAAAAAACATGACAATTTCCTTCAAGTATCATAAGTCCCAAACATGCCTGAAAATAGAACTGATATTCCACAAATATATTTTCCATGCAACAAGCCTCAATGTATCTTTTCTACCTCAAGACAGTTATATGAGGTCATTTGATTTCACCGAGGTGAAGATTGCTGGGTATGAAGGATTACGCCTATGAAGAAGCCAGATGGGATGGTGAGAGTCTGCGGTAGACGATGTGGGTGGGCCTGGAATCACCCCCCTCCCCACCCCAATAACCCTAAAGATATGGTTAGGCAAATACTTCCACTGTGGATCCATTTTCCAGCATCGCTTCTCATTTTTACCTTTATTTACCCTTCTCTTATGATTATCACCCATTGCAGCAGTCACGGGGATTAAAATTAAACAGCCTTCATTCACCTTCAGGCTGCAACACATACTGGCCATGTACCTTGGGGCAGGTCCTTGCCTCCCTTCTTCCCGTGGTAAAGTGGGACTCTAGCCTGCCTCGTGGGCCTGATACCGAGATTCGAGGAGGAGATACATGCAGAACTCCTAGGACGGTACCTAGAGCTCGGTCAGGGCTTTCGTGCTCACTTCCATCTGACTGCAGGTCTGTTAGAATGAGTAGGTCTAGGTTCATCCTGATTCTAGTTTTAGGTCAAATGAATGGATCCATCTTCTAAGCAATAGTATTGTCATTACTATCATTTTCTTTTGTTTCATTCCATCAATTTTTTATGCTAATGTGTTGTCACATTGAATTTTCATCCTTTAGCGTTTACTTTCACACATGCGACTAACAATACCTCAAAAAGCATATGCACCGTAAAAGTGAAAGATGAGTTTGGGTTTAATTGTAAGAAGAATGAAAGTAACCAGTGACAGAATAAAAATTCTTTAACGATTACTATTGTTTAAAGGCGGTGGTATTTCTATCGCTGGGACATGCTGCCTTCAATCACTGTTCTCGACTGTGTTAGACTGATACTATATATACTTATTTTGGTGGCAGAAGAAGAAATGAGATGAGCCATTCAGAATTGGTAGTTTAGAAATAATCATATGCCTTCAATGGAATAACGTCCCTGTTTCCTAAGGAGAATGGTATGAGGAAATAATTGTTTTTGAAATGTAAGATTCAAATAAGATGGCTGATTTAAATTGTATGAAGTGTAATTAGCACCACTGACATAAATTATAGGTAAGAGACCTGCTGGGTCATGCACGTGTCCTTTTAACCAGGTACCATGGAGACAGGTACCATAGAAACAGGTAAATCTTATATTTTACTTTTTGAAGCCATTAACTTACTATGCAATTGCTTTAGCTTTGTTTTTACCTCTAGATCTATAGGAAAACTATGAGGTAATTATCTAGATGGTTCAAAAATTTAAAGTCACACTTCTTTTTCTCTTTAAAGAGAATATGAGTCTCATTCTGCTGAAGGGCAATTGTCTCAGTTTCTCAAGAAAAATATAAAAGTATGTTGGCAGATGTTAAAATCAAGTACTTTGTGTTGATAAGTCTTTAGGGTGTGGAATGATAAAAGAGGCTTAAAATAAACAAATCACAGTAGTTAATGTGTCCTGTTCCCTCTTTCAAGCCTTATTTAATGTAGAAAGTGCTCCCCAAACACTCAAAAAGTCTTAATTTTCTCCTATAGAAAGATAAGATGGCAAATATTGAACAGCAAAAAAATTCAAATCAAAAATGCCTCATGAATAATCAAAAAGGAGTAAAAGAAAATTTAATATCTTTTTATAATGTTAAGTATTAAATTTAGTTCCTTGAAAATAATAATCCACCCACCACGCGCCTGATTTGTGGTGGAGCCACACGATAGTTTGTGGAACCACCAGAATAGTTTAATTAGCCAATATACCTGATTTCCTAAACATTTGCCACAAAGAGAAGTTGTTGTGTATTTTCTTAGAGTTCCCATTTGGCAAGTTTATGTATTTTACTGCAGGACCACCACCATAATTTCAGAACAGTTCTGAGATTCCTTCTGATTCTACTTTTTGATCAAATTAATTAATGGGTTCATCTACACTATAGCGGTCAAGTGCCCTGTGTTTCTGGGCCCTTGCTTTACTGGGCCATCATGGAGGGGTTTCATCTGCGGGGTCTACATGTTATCACCCAAAGAGATCTTAGCATGGTTCTCCTCCACCATAGCCATTACCTCAATCTCAAGAATGGTTCTGTACACCATAGACTTACATTTGTCTTGGCAGAAGACTGTTGAGAACTAGCACAGATCAACCTATTTTGAGGGCTTGTGGCTCTTTAATAAAGTAAGGCTGTGGCCTTACTTTTGCAGATAGATGACAGATGATGATAGATAGATAGATAGAGATAAAGATTGGATATATATATATATATATATATATCATTCAAAGCATACAAATTATGATGGGGTCTGCTTCCCATTCCTAGCCCTTCTTTATATATGGCTCTAGTCCTGTACTGATTTATTCTATTACAAGAAAGCAGTACCCTGAAACTGTGGCCATTGCTCTGAAGCACATTGGCCAAGGGTCATTGCCTTCTTTCCTTCAAAATACCTGCTTTGTTTACATTGAGAAAACAAAACAAAACAAAAAATAACCCTGTTTGGAGCTCCTTTGTTTGGAAAGCTTGCTTGCTTGCTTGGTATATGCCCTCTAACCTATTTAGGGAGGGATTTGTTCCTTTGTTTAAGGTCCAATGGGATTTCCCCTGGGTGAAGTTTAATGGGATTGAGCCTTGAAGATTTCATCATCAACCTTCAATTTCTGCCCCAGAGAAGGTTTTGCAAAGAATGAAGGTATGTCCTTCTGTTAAAACATTCACCCGAATATCCTTACAGAAGACCAACTATGGGTTCTGGACCAAATCCAATTTTGTCCCATCACCAAAACAGCTCTTTGAGGCTAGAGTCCCATGACTGCTTACCCTAGGATTTCTACTTTCTGGAAAAGATTGAGCAAAAGCAGTGTAGGGAATACTTAAAATTTTCTGAGTGTTGCATTTGATAGGAAAGAAAAGGTACATGAAGTCATTTGACTCATGTCTATTTCTTCTTAGTGCAGTGAAATGTTTGTCTCTTTTAGACCTAAAGAAGGGAGAGGGTCAATCATCCAAGCTTTCCTAATTGTCCAAGAAAAAGTAGTTCATGTCTTTGCCTCTAGTGCATTGCTAATGTTACTCTCTACTGCTTTTCCGGATAATTATCTCTAGGACAATATCCATTCCATTGATCTCTAGCTTGACAGACAGCAGAACGAAGTTGTGTCTTTTACTATCGTCTCAAAACCCACCAAAATGAAGAAAGGGGACGAAAAAGGAAAAGAGATTCCATCTTCAGTGAAGCGAAGAAATAGGAAAACCATTTATCACAGATTATAAGCATAGCTGCCAAATCCTATAGGACAATACCAAGAGCAGACACATACTCCACAGAGTTTTGGCAACGTCTCAGTCACGACCCACATCGTTAGTTGTTTATTGGATAGCCATTCCTTCTACCCACTTCTGCCCTGTGCGTGCCCCTGGCCCTGGCTTTATTCTTTGCCAACAGACCTTGGGTTTTGTGTAAATATGGGGTGGCCATGAACTTCAGAGGTTAATTACAATTAGTCTTGGCCCATCATCATAATTTGTCAGTGTCTATTTTGAGATGGAGAAGTGACACAATTCTAGAAAATGGACATGACAGTGTGCTTCTAGGAAACTTTTGTTCACTTTAAAAAAAGGAACACAAATAAGTAGATAGGTGAGGCCTTTTACTGACTGAATATTATTACCTTAGAAATATAGCAACTGTCTTGGGCCCATGAAGACGGCCAGCCTGAGCATGCAGGATTTGGCAGGCAGAAAGGATGCAAAGGATCGGAGCCCTTAGTAATTTCTCTGTTCCACTGAATAACCACTCTGCCAGTGCCCACCTGCTGATTCTTCTTATATAAGATAATGTATGTCCTGGGGGTTTAAATTCTCTTATTTGCAGCTAACATAATCCTAACTGATGTAGCTTGGTCCTCAAAAGTAGGACGTACTTCTAATGGACCCATTACTCCCATAAGTATAATGACAAACTCTAAGGGTGAGGATGTAATAAGGAAGCACCCCTCAGCTCTGCTCCTTCAGAGGGAGACATTGTGGGAAAAAGCTGGATATAAATAACCAATCTATTCAGAGCTAGCATTAACAATAAGCTTGGGTTTTGGGGAGGATTATGGTTTTAGATCAGGATATAAACATTAGAAGTTAGAAATAGCAATGTAATAAACTCTTGAAGGTGGAGAATAGTGGAAAGAAATACAATTAGGCTAAATTTCTAATCTTTCATATTAAAGCAGTCAAGAAATAGATGTGTAAATGAATTAGTTCATGATATAAAAGGATTCATAAAACATTTATTTTAAAAACATTTTTAAATTAAGATTTATTAATTTTAGAGCATGTGTGAGGGCAGGAGCAGGGTGAGGGGCAGAAGGAGAGGCAAACTCCACTGAGCACGGAGCCCAACACAGGGCTCAGTCCCAGAACCGGAGGATCATGACCTGAGCTGAAGGCAGATGCTTAATGGACTGAGCCACCCAGGTGCTCCAGAAAAAAATTTTTTTTGCCCCAGAAAAATTTAAATTACTAATATAACAATCAAAATCAGGAGATAGAGTGGTAAAGAAAAGTGGGAGAAAATATGAATGTTCCAGTTTATTCAGTGTTTAAATGGAACAGGTGATATGCACTCTGTAAAACTGAAAACACGAGATACATTAAGATTATTGTTAAAATTATAAACAGAAACTCTACAAGATCTATAACTGGAGTATGTACCCTCCAAGCCACCACTTGGGAAACATACCCAAAATAAAACACACATACCATATATAAAAAATGATGATTTAGAAGGCGGTAATAACAAATCCAAACAACAAGGACTAAGAACAAATATATCTGTCATGTCAGTAAATATAAATAAGATGAACTCGACCTTTAAAAAAAGAGACTCTCTGATTGGAGGAAAGCCTCTTGGACTCAGGGTGCTAACGAGATGCTGTCGAGGTGCAAGTGGGGAGAATCGGCTTCCGTGTGTTTTCAGTTCTACCTTTTTATTTATTCTCCAAAGCAGCATTGCTTGTGCTTAGAATCTCACAAACATCTTTCATGAAATTGTTGTGTTCAGCTTAAGTCTCTAGCCCCTTCTGTTGACAATCAAGACTCCATTTCCAGCTGGTTTGGAGAGATGCTATGACATCCTTCGCTATTGCTTTGGTGTTCCCTCTCTTCTCCTGGTGCCAATAGGGAACCTCCTTTCTCTTCCTTCACACCTTCAAAGAAAAGTCTCCAGTCACATCAAGTGGTAACTTATCGACTGACCATCTTATACAAAAATATAAAGACTTTGTTTTTGAAACTGGGCAGTTGGGATACCCTGTCACACTAGGATAAGAATTCTTGTGAATTAATTCAACAGCAATGTGCTAGGCAATGAACCGGTTGCTGACACTACAAAGAAAGCTACCTAAGTCATAATGAGTCTGCATGTCATATAGATTTACAAATGACAATTTACATGAGATTTACAATTAGGTTCAAAGAGTGACACACGTATACGATGAGTATAAAAATGGATGCCGCTGCATTGAAATGGACACATCAAGCTTTAATGTCTCAACGCACTGGAGTGGGAAAATTCACTAAAATAAAACACACTTCTAAAGAATGAAGCAGTTTGATTGTGAGAAATATTTAAAAGTTCAGTGTGTATATTTTCAAACTGGTAAATCATGATGGGCAGGTCAAACTCCATGTCAGTTTAAAAGAATGGTTCTCCACCTCCGTGTAGGCATCTGGATGATGCAATCAGAGGCGGAGTGTGTTGCAATCTGTTAGCAGGGATAGTTAAAGTGTAGATGTTTGAGAATGATTTACTGAATAAAAACCAGCACAGGTTCAAGGCTACACAACATTCTTCTTACTTGTATTTGATATGCCTTACTGAGCTTCAATAAAAGAGATTTAAATATAATTACCCGTTAGAGAATCCCAAATAAATCAGTGTATAGCCATGGGAATATGTATAAACCGTTGGTTTAAACACTGATGGTTGGAAAACAACTTAAAGAAAGCATTTGCAAGGGCACTGAAACCAAATGATATAGGCGTATTAGAGGGATAAACCCAAACACTGCCCTGAGAATACTTGACTTTTCCTAGGAAATCTAAAGTAACTGTGAATTTTCTTTTAAGGAAAATAAACACCTGAGAAAACTACCAAGAACAAGGTGCAAATCCTTTTCCTTCTTTGGTCCCAATAACTGAGCTGACCCACCTCAAGAGGCAAAAAAATCTGTGAAATTTTTGTTCCCTAGGAGATAGAATACAAAACCCTAAATAAGCGAAGACTGCCGTCTTTCATAACCAAGTATAATTTTATTGATTTTCATCTGTTACTCAAGTCTTGTTAAGAGAGATGAGAGGTCTGCCAAAGCAAATAGAAAGGCGCATAGACTGCCATCTGAGTTTTATGTTATGTAGGCTACGCCTATTGATGGAATTTAAAATTGGAGGTTGCCAGGAAACCAGAAGGAAAGTTCAGAGTGATGATGTATGTTCTCAGAGAACAAATAATACTTCGTTCTCTAATTTCTACCTTTTATCCCCCTATGGAACTTTATCCTTCTTTTGGTGATAAAATACAATACATGATTTATTTATCAATGCAAATTAGTATTAAGGGTTACCGCTAACTATGATCAGTCCTGACCTATGCATTTTTTTGGTCCCCTATAAATTCCAGTGAAATAGTTTAGGTTTTATTACACTAAAGTTTTCCTTTTAGGATTTATGGAGGAGATTGTCAAGGCTTTTTTTAAGTTAAAATAATTTAACATTTCATTTAAAAAAAAAACCAAGTTTCTACAGATGATAAAGCTGAATATTTTTTTATTATTCTTTAATATTTCATAGGAGATTAAGAGTCCACATTTATAGGAATTCTCTATAAACCAATCTTAACTTGTGATCATCCAGCTTCAATTCTGTTATTTCCATAACATTTATTCATGCATTTACTATACAATATGAATCATATTTTCATATTAAGAATCTCAGATATTTTAAAACTTTGATCATGATTCCCCCCTTGACATTTTCTTTCCTAGTTGAAAAGTCTACAGCACTTAAAATTTCCTCAATTTTAAAAGATCTGGATGCTGTTCTATTTCTCAGTTTTAGGCATATCTTATCCCTGGATCCTGATAATATTTTTTTTTTCCTAGAAGAAATGAAAACCAATTTCAAAATTGAAACTTTAAATCAGTTTCAAATATATGGTAGAAATATGTGGAAGACAGCCTGACACTGAATTTGTAAAAATACTTGTAATAACAATAATTTAAA
This sequence comes from Nyctereutes procyonoides, assembly GCF_905146905.1. Taxonomy (NCBI): domain Eukaryota; kingdom Metazoa; phylum Chordata; class Mammalia; order Carnivora; family Canidae; genus Nyctereutes; species Nyctereutes procyonoides. The sequence continues at coordinate 12,969,432 of NW_026575136.1, read as the reverse complement.
ACCGTAATGTGTCTGAGACTTTGCCAAATACTAAACAGGGATTATTTCCTGTATTTTCACACTGATACCATGGGCAGGTGATAGTGTTAGCTTTGTTATACAGAGGAGGAACAGTCAGCCTCAAAGAATATCTGACTAAAAGGATGTATGTGAAAATGTTCTCAAAACTTCAGTCTCTACATAAGTGAGATTTTTTTTTAAACTTCAATCACCCTATAATAGGCCCATGCTTACCATGTAGGAAGAAATAGAGAAAATAAGGTTATTTTAGTGATAGAACTACATAATCCATACATTTGTTGAGACATTATTTTGTTCTAGACACTTGCTGGGAATGCGAGGATGGAAGGACTCCATCTCTGCCATCGAAGTGCTTAGAGAGGAATGGGAAAGGATTCCAACCACAGATCATTGCAATGGCCTAGGAACTGTGATCAAGGTACTCACCGTCTCATGATCTCATGAGGTAACAGAGACCCCTAAACCAAACAAGGAATCTGAGAGACTTCTACAAAGGCGTGATGCTTCACTCCAAGTTTTGAAGACTTCCTAAGGAAGGAGATGGAAGAGCTGGAGGTGGACAGGGTGCCCCAGGAAAAAAAGGGCACCATGAACAGGACCCTGAGCTCAGAATCAGGGTGTCCTGCGGGGAACTCCCAGCGGTGCTGAGCTGCTTAACAAAATCAATGGCGGGGGCAGGGGGTGCGGGGAGGTGAGGAGAGTGAACATGTAGGGAGAGTTCATGCTTTACTTTATTCTGCACAAGGTAAGGAACTGGGAAAATGTGTTCATCCAGGAGGGGTCATTGGCAGGTTTGCATTTTCAGGCCTTATTAGACGAGTTATTAACTCTGAATCCTCAGTTTTCTCATTTGTAAAATTGGACAGGAGAAGGGTGGAGTAGATAACTTCTGAGATCCTTTCTGGTTCAAAGATTTAGAAAATCAATTAAAGCAAAAATGTCTTCGCCCTTCTGTAGTTGGCCATAAAGCTTAAAACCAGACAGAGCTCGGGTGCCTGGGGAACGCAGGTGGTTAAGTGTCTGACTCTAGATTTCAGCTCAGGTCATGATCTCAGGGTTGTGAGATCGAGTCCGGAGTCGGGCTCGCACTGAGTGTGGAGCCTGTTTGTACTTCTCTCTCTTTCTGGCCCTCTGCCCCTCCCCCTCCCCCTCTTACGCTTGCTTCTCCCTCAAAAACAAACAGACAAAAAACCAGACAGAGCTTAAGATCTTTAAATGAGACTGTAATTCCATTGTCCCTGTGCTCCTCCACTGGAGATCCTGTATACACCAAGGGTGACCTCGAGCGTGCTCTGTGTATGTGTGTGGATATGTTGGAAAGGGGACATGGCTGGTGGGTAAGAGGGCTGGAGTTTACTTACTGTTGGAAGAGATGCCGTATATATCAGTAATGCTAGTGGACTTTCAGAGAAAATTACTCCTACTGATGAAAATTTAATAATCCACGAGTATTGAGATCATTATTGGCTTAAGGAAAATTGGCTAGACGTTCTTGAACTATATTTTTATGCAATCCTTTTGATTCCAGAATATTTTTTCCTTGCTCAAACAGCATCAGAAAATAATCGATCATCTGCTTCCTGCTGTAGAATTTATATACAGACCAACATTCTTGGATTGTTTTTCTTTTCTTCTGCTGCAGCTTGACAAGCTGGAGAAGAGCCATGAGTATTCATCTTCAAATACACCTTTGTCCTTCAGGGCAAATTTTCAACAAAGTCCTGAAAGTTATTAATGCTTCAACCAAGCCTCCTTTACCCTAACCAGTGTGTGTTCAAAAACACCAGAGAATGTGTTTCCCCCTTTCTCTTCCCTCCCCCCATTACACACACTTGCATGTGCACACCGCTCCCCGAGTACGCTCGGAGCCTCCTTTCCCCATTCCTACTACCCAACCTTCTTTGAAAGTATAATATAGTGGTTTATAATATTGATAAAAAAAATGCCTCACAGCATGAACCGAAGTTCTTTATAAACCAATCAAAATCACTTTAAATCAAGTGTGAGTTGTCTGGACCGCAGTCCCAAACCTGCTCATTTTGCCCCTTTTGTTTAGTATCCATTATTGTGAGATTTTCCAGTGAGTTTATTGTGTCTTAATAGCATATCATCTGTTGGCTTATAGGAATGTCAAGGAAATGACTTAGGTACTTTGAAGGAAAGTGCCATTTTTTCTGAAACTGGCAATGAAAACACTCATTCTCTATTTTGCCCCTCTCTATTCGAATATATTCCAGCTTATAAATGTATGTGATGGGTTTAATAGAGATACAAGCCACGTATGTGCCATATCATTGAAACCGTATGCATCTGCCTATTATCTATAGATCCTAATTTTATCTGCAGAACCAGATGTGAAATCCGGAGTGCTCATGATTGAAGTGCATGCTTACATGTACCTTTGTTAGGGAGGCGCTGTGATGTTCAGAAATCACAAAGGAAGAAAGAATAGAACACGGTATAATCCTGGCGCAGATTGTCTTCGGTGAGGTCTCAGTATACACGCAGCCTCTCTGGTTGCATCAGAACAATGCCTGTCCGGCTATGAACTCGGTGTACAAATTATCCGCCGTCCCGGGTCTGTGTTTGATCCACAGCCTTCCACTCCAGGCACTGAGCACAGGAGGTGCCAAGTAATATCAATCATTCTATTTTTGCCCTGTCCCTGGTAAGAGATGGCATTTGTTTTCCTGATTCAGAAGATAAGCCAGACATAGTGGGAAAAAATGCGACCGTGAAAAAAACACCCGAGCCTTGTTGAAAAATTTCTGAACTAAAAATGCATCATGTTAAATATCTTTTATAAAGTGGAATTATAGGGAAACTTTAATTATCCGAAGTAATTGGGGAAAGGATAACCAAAAATAATAGAGCATCAAAAAGAAATTTAAATTTTACTCTAAAGCCAAGTGTGTCATTTTTTTTTTTTTTATAGGTAGCTGATTTAATTGCCAGATTGTTTCCTCAGGCAGAGCAACCCCTTTGCACTTGCTCACATGAAGACCTTCTTTGTTCCAGTGCAATCAGGGCTATTCCGCGGAACTCTTCAGGCTGGAAACAGGTTTCCATTAAGAGATTAAATACTGCATTTTCCATTTCCATACATAAATTGAAATCTGCAAATAGCTTCCATGGTTTATTTTTTTCCTTTTAAAGAAACCAATTTTTTTTCAACAGACATTGAGCCCAACAACTTCTTCTATGGCTTTTCTAGGCTGGAAATTATTCGTAAGCAATCCGAGTGAGACCACACCGATTTCCCAAACAGAAAGCTTGGATGGCATGTCTGTGATGAGGGCCTTTGAACTCGTGACACCAGAAGTCAACCCCCGACATTCAGAAGCTGCATCTGAAAACAGTCTTTAGAGAAAAGTCTCTTTAAGGCTTTTGTGGCCACTGAATGGCCCCTGAACGTGAGCCATCTGCACTTTACAACCAGAGCGCACAGGAAACGACCTACCTACGGAGAAGGAGGCTAAAGTAGCTCCAGGGGAGAGATGTAAAACGAGTCTCCCCAACTCAAGCAAAAGCCACACATTTCAAGGGAGCGAAACCTTCCAACTGAGTGAAATGTGAGTAAGAAGTTGCTTTTTCAAAATTGGACCAGAATTGGACATGAGTGGAGACAGAATTTCTGGCCAAGCCAGTCCCAAGGCCAGCCTGCTGCAAGCAAGGGGAAGCAGACTCTGCCTCTTACTGGGTGGTGTGGCCTGCTCCTGTGGAGGAAAGAAACTGAGGATAGAGGCCATGTTTGGAAACTCTTCACCACCAGGGTAAACAGGGCGATCTCAGCAGAAACCCACTTCGCTCCTACTTTGTAAGGGAGCCATGAGCAAGAGCTGGAAGCACATGGGTGAGCAAACAGTGTCACCAGTTTTTTTTTTTTTTTTTTTTTTTAAGACTTTACCTGGGCCACTTGCCTCAGACTAGTTGGAGGTCGTAAGTTGGGGAAAGTTTTTCTAGCTCAGTTAGGAGTCACCTAAGAACAAACAAATGGACAAACCAACCAACCAGTCTTCCTTTCAGGGTTTTGAACCTGGTATGTGCCAAGGAAGGTTCAGTCGTTTGATGTTTACCCGGTGTTGACTGGGGACTCTCCAAGACTGCCTGACCCTCTAGCTACAGTCAGCCTTCTCACTGCCTTCTTTTCCTCTTCCTCATTCACTTTTCAACGTATGACACATAGTTTCAGCCCTACTACTTGACTCTCTACAGAAAACTTTATTAGCATGTCCACTCACAGCAGGAAATTGGATCACTGAAATAGTCCAATAAATTAAGAAAAAATGTTTCTCACATTTATCTTCCCTACGACATGTTTTCTCAGTTTGCTATTTCTGTAAACCACCAACCTTTCAAAAACAAAACAAACAAAAAACAAGCAAAACAAAACAAAAAATAGAACACCAGGAATCTGTCCTGATGTGTCCACTCTGTCCACTATTTACCCTTCAGTTAACTATGACCAAAAGTCCACCCTTAATCCTTGACCAAATCTGCCATCTCTGAGATCATCCATGATCTTGTTACAAAATCCTGCCATTACTCTTCAATGCTTAATCTCACATGATCTTTCTTTTGCATTAGATGTTGTTGAGATTCTTTCTTCCAACTCTGCAATCCTTGACTTTTAATATAGATAGCATTCTCTTTGGATCTCTTTCTGTGTCTCTACTTGCCCTTGCTCAGTTTCATTCACTTTTTTTCTGTATATTCTAATCACTCCTTCTATACTGGTGGCCCTCACTACTGTATCTTTCTTCCTCTTCTCACTCTCTTCAATTAACTAAATTATTATTAAATTTTATTAAATGTCTACTGGATGTGTCCACCAGGAAATAAGCATGGCGTGAGCTCTCAACATACACAGTTCTTTCCTCCTCTATTAATTCTCCATAGTATTTAATAACCCTGCTTTCTAGCTGGCTCCTAAAGCCATTATCTTGAAATGACCCTTTCTCTATCTATCTCTACCTTTCTTCTCTATCAAGTTCCATTTCAAGTTTTAAGCACTATCAATTGTAATCCTTCTCTTCATCTTTACTAACATTGCTGGGCTTAGGTACCTCTATTTCCTCATCTGAACCATAGAAGAAGCTACTAATTGTTTTTATTTTTTTTTATTTTTTAAAAAGATTTATTTATTTATTTATTTATTTATGATAGACACAGAGAGAGAGAGAGAGAGAAGCAGAGATACAGGAGGAGGGAGAAGCAGGCTCCATGCTAGGAGCCCGACGTGGGACTCGATCCCAGGACTCCAGGATCACACCTTGGACCAAAGGCAGGCGCTAAACTGAGCCACCCAGGGATCCCTACTAATTGTTTTTAAATTGTAATTGCAACACAAATCACATCATATCCTCTTTAAACACTTTTAAACAGCTTGTCATTGCGAAAGTCTCAAAACCCCCTTGACTTTTTGTGGTCAACAAGCTTGTCCTTGACTCAGTCCTTAACTGTCTGACTCTCCCAAGGTTTTCCTCTTCTCACTCACATTCTAAGTTGCAATCGTACAAAACGGACTGTTGGCTAAAGACACTGTGTGCTCTTGATTTGTTCCACTCACTTTTGGTACGTTGGTTCCAATTGATTCATGGGTTCCACATCTCAATTCGAATTCAGATGTCACGTAGGCAACTAGATTTTAGTCCAAGCTTACCACATGTTAGCTAGGTGCTCTTGGGAGAGAGATTTAACTTTTCTAATTTTTACTATCCTCATCCTTGTAAAACAGTCATAATGTCAAACCTACTTTAATAATTGTAAATTATTAAATTATTATTTACAATTATTAATAATTGTAAATATTAAATGAGGGATTATCTCTAAAGTGGTTTCATAGTGCCTGACAGATAATAAGCAGTAATAAATATAATATTGTGTGCAATATTAAGTGCAGACATATGCAAAGGGATTTTAGTCAACTACCAGCAGAAGAAAATGTTTTTGGTGGGAACCGCCTATACTAGGTTGTAGGCAAAGACCTGTAGACATGTGGCATTTGCTTATGTCGTGGGCCACGACAGGAAACAGTTCATCAGTTATCCTTCTGAGCTGTAGAGAAATTAGGTTGTCTATTGCTTTTTTCCTCCAATTTGTTATTCTCTCTAATGGATGAAATGGAACATGATGGTAGCTTTAGGGGCTAAAGAGCACAAGTCGAGTATATATTTTACCACTTGCACACTGAGATCAATCAGAAAAACTGGTAGATTGACTTTAGGCCTTAGAGGAATTCCGGAGTGGAGTAGAATCCAGTGTGCTGTTCAAGACAGGCCTCATTGTCAGTTGGATGATACATTTTTCTCCAAGTTTTCTTCTCTCGCTCCCAGTTAGTGTCAAGTATTTCTGATTAAAATTTAACAGCTGCCATAGTTCATGCCCATTTATTTACTGCTGAAACTGATACGCTGCTTACAATGGGTATTATGTGCAATTTTAACCAGTTTGTTCCAGATACACTTTATTGTTTTAAGTGTGTTTATTGGCCAATTGCTTTATGGCCATTTTAGTATTCTTTACAATAACCATCTGTAGCTAAAATGAATCTAAAGCTTTCCATTCCAAGTACACCCCAGTGACTATCAACTAAGGAATACAGGATTTTGTGCTAAGCTGACTAGCCAGGCAGTTAAACCTAAAGTAAAAGTCTGAAATATAATGTTCATGGCTTTAACATTTAAACAAAAACATCCTATTAATCTATTGGCTTTTTTTTTTCTTATATAAACAGTTGTTGGCAGTATTCAAAACTTTTCAGAAAATTACTTCCAGTTCCTGGCTTTATCTTTATATATATGAATTTTTATACAGCTTAATGGATTCTAAATGTATACAAGTAATAGATAAGGTGTCATAAAATTGATACTTATGCTAAGTTTATAGAAACTTGGATATTGCCAAGGTATGTGGTGTCTAGCCAATATTTATTTTCAAAACAGAAGAGTATTAAGAAAAGAGTAAAATAAATATTATAATATGAATTAGTGTTTGGAGAATTTGAGAGTATGAGCAGTTAAGATCACAGGGGCAAAGTAAAATTGCATAGTTAAAAGTTTATATCTATACTATTATAGATCTATAAAATATTGGCATGTGAAATTATAACTATTTCAAATTGAGGTCATGTTATTTTCCTTGCTTTTCCTTAATAAACCAGACCAGTTTTCATAATTACCAAGGCATGCACTCAGAAGAATCAGTAATACTGTGAAATCATTCTTGATCAATAGGTGCGTAGACATTATTAAGCTCATGACAAAAACTATCTGTAGTTGCAATTCCAAATAGTGAATCGTTGTGTAGGATTTCTAATCAAAGCCTGGCTTGTGAGCCTACCTCTGTCATTTTCTAGGTAAGAAACAACGAACACATTATTTAACTTTTAAGCCACAGTTTTCTCATTTCTAAAGTTAGGGATAATGATTAGTATGCTGTAATGATATAAAATACACATGTATAGGTAAAAAACATATGCATATGGTACAGAGTAACTTTTATGTGTATGTTAATGATTCACTTTATTAATAATTCAAGCTTAGATTTCTTAATATATAAAGCATAGCTAACATATTTCAGATGATTAAGCTTTACACGTTGAATTTATGTGTCTATATTTTACATGGATTTATTGTAGGCAGCACATATTTGGGTTTTGTTTTTTATTCGATCTGACCATCTTTGTCTTTTAGCTGATGTATTTAGACCATTCACAGTTAAAGTCATTATTAATAAGATAGGATTAATTTCTAACTTCTTGTTAGCTATGTCTCTTTGTTCCGTTTGTACTGTACTTCTTTTTTCTTTTCTTTTTGTCTTTTCTTGGGCTAAGTATTTATTACATTTTGTCTTTACTGACTCGTTAATTATATGTTTCTAAAAAATGTTTTTTAGTGATTACCCTGGGACTTAGAGCATGCATTGCAAATTAATCTGAGTTTACCTTCAAATAATAGTACATTGTTTTACATGTAGTGCAAAGCCATTTCAACAGTATATTCCCAATTCTTCCCACCCACCCTTTTTGCTATTACTGTCATAGGTTTTACCCTTACGTACGCCATATGTATTCCTTAGTTACCTCTTAGCACATTTACAAATAGAAAATACATTTTACCTATTTTCATTCTTTCCAGTTCCTATTCAATGCACTTCATTTTGTTTAGGTCAGAGTTTCTGACTATAACATGTTGCTTCTACCTGAAGAATTTTCTTTAGAGTATGTCTGGCAATGAATTCTCTTAGTTTTTGTTTGAAAATTAAAAAATGACTTTTATTTCACTTCTTTTAACTAGATCTAGGATTCTGGGTTGACAGATTCCACCCCGTGTAATACTTTATATATGTCATTACATTTTCTTTCTGCTTGAACAATTTCTGATGAGAAGTCTGATCTAATTTTTGTGCTTTTTCCTTGGAAGATAAGATAGTTTTTTTTCCCTCTTTCTTCTTCTGACTAATGTCAAAATTTTCTGTCTTTCATTTTCAGAAGTTTGAATATCATATGCCTAGGGCTATGTGTATGTATGTTTGGTATTTTTCCTGCTTGGAGTTCTGTGAATTTCGTGGATCTACAGTTTCATGATTCTCACTAATTTTGTAAAATTCTGTGCCATTATTTCTTTTCTTTTCCTTCTTTTCTTTTTTTAAGTAGACTCCATGCCCAGCATAGAGCCCAACATGGAATTTGAACTCACAACCCTGAGATCAAGACCTGAGCTGAGATCAAGAATCTGATGCTTAACCAACTGATCCACTCAGGTGCTCCATTTGCCATTATTTCTTCAACTCTATCTGTTGTCCCCATTTTCTCTCTTTTCTCCCTCTTGTGTATATGCTACTGTATTCAAAATTGTCCCACATTGTTGGGTGCTCTGTTTTTTGTTGTTGTTGTTTTTCTTGGTTTTGTTCTTGTTCATTTTTTTGTTCTTTAATTTGTGTTTCAGTTTGGGTAGTTTCTATTCACCAATCTCACAGAATCTTTCCTTGCTGTGTTAAGTCTATTGATTAGTGTATGTAGAACCCTTCATATCTGTTGCTGATTTTTTTTTCCTTTCAGTATTTACATTTGATCCTTTCTTATGGTTTCATTTCTTTGATGAATTACTCATTTGATCTTGCATGTTGTCTACTTTGTTCTGTTAGAGCCAATAACATTAATTGTAATCAGTGAAAATTTTCTGTTTGATAGGTCCAACATCTGTGTCATAACCAGTCTAATCCCGATAATTGCTTTGCCTCTACTGTGAGTGTGTGTATGTGTTTTCCTTTTCATATGCCTTAGAGTTTTTTTGTTGAAAGCCAGACATCTTGCATAGGGGTAATTTCTTTCTTTTTTTTTTAATATTTTATTTATTTATTTATTCATGAGAGACACACACAGAGACAGAGAGAGAGAGAGAGAGAGAGAGGCAGAGACACAGGCAGAGGGAGAAGCAGGCTCCATGTAGGGAACCTGATGCAAGACTCCCGGGACTCCAGGGTCAGGCCCTGGGCCAAAGGAGGCGCTAAACCACAGAGCCACCCAGGCTGCCCTGCATAGAGGTATAGAGACTGAGACAAAATTTTTTTTTTGACAAATATTATTTAAAGTTGGAGATCAGCATCCCTTTTCTTTAGCTTGATCTTTTTAATTTTTTTTAAAGATTTTATTTATTTATTCATGAAAGACACAGAGGGAGAGAGAGAGAGAAAGAGAGGCAAAGACACAGGCAGAAGGAGAAAAAGGATCCCTGCAGGGAACCCGACTCAGGAGGCGATCCCGGGTCTTCAGGATCACACCCTGGGCTGAAGGCAGCGCTAAGCCACTGAGCCACCCGGGCTGTCCTTAAATTTGTTTTTAATTTTAATTTTAGTTAGTTAACGTATAGTGCAATATTGGCTTCTGGAGGAGAATTCAGTGATTCACCACTTACCTATAACACCCAATGCTCATCACAGCAAGTATCCTCTTTACTACTCATCACCCATCTAGGCCATCCCCTACCCACCTCCCTCCATCAACCCTCAGTTTGTTCTCTAAAGAGTCTCTTATGGCTTATTTCCCTCTCTTCTTTTTTTTCTTTTCCCCCTTCCCATCTGTTCATCTGTTTTCTTTCTTAATTTCCACATATGAGTGAAATGATATTTGTCTTTCTCTGACTTATTTTACTTAGTATAATACCATCTAGCTCCACCACATCACTGCAAATGGCAAGATTTCATTCTTTTTGATGGCTGAGTAATATTTCATTATATATATTATATGTGATATATATCATTATATATACCATATAATACATATACACACGCATACCACATCTTTATCTATTCAGCAGTCGATGGACATTTGGGGCCTCTCCATAGTTTGGCTATGCTGCTATAAACATCGGGGTGCATGTGCCCCTTCAAATCTGTATCTTTATATCCTTTGGATAAATACCTAGTAGTGCAATTGCTGGACCGTAGGATAATTCTATTTTTAATATTTTGAGGAACCTCTATAATGCTTTCCAGAGTGCTTGTACCAGTTTGCATTCCCACCAACAGTGCAAAAGAGTTCCCCTTTCTCTGCATCCTCACCAACACCTGTTATTTCTTGTGTTGTTAATTTTAGCCAGTCTGACAGGTGTGAAGTCATATCTCATTGTGGTTTTGGTTTGTATTTCCCTGATGATGAGTATCTGTTAGCTGTCTAGATGTCTTCTTTGGAAAAGTGTCTATTAAAGTCTTCTACCTATTTCTTAACTGGATTATTTGTTTTTTGAGCATTGAGTTCATTAGTTCTTTATAGATTTTAGATACTAACCCTTTATCAGATATGTCACTTGCAAATATCTTCTCCCATTCTGTAGACTGCCTTTTAATTTTGTTGTTTCCTTCATTTCCTTCACAGAAGCTTTTTATCTTGATGAAGTCCCAATAATTCATTTTTGCTCTTTTTTTACTCTTGCCTCTGGTGATGTGTCTAGTAAAAAGTTGCTACAGCCCAGGTCAAAGAGGTTTCTGCCTGTGTTCTTCTCTAGGATTTTGATGGTTTCCTGTCATATTTGGTGTTTCACCCATTTTGAATTTATTTTTGTGTTTGGTGTAAGAAAGCGATCCAATTTCATTCTTTTACATGTTACTATACAGTTTTCTCCGAATTTGTTTGTTTGCTGAAGAGGCTGTCATTTTTCCTTTGGATCTTCTTTTCTGCTTTGTCAAAGATTATTTGATCGTAGAGTTGTGGGTCCATTTCTGAGTTCTCTTTTCTGTTCTATTGATCTACGTGTCTGTTCTTGTGCCAGCACCAAACTATCTTGACTACAGCTTTGTAATATAGCTTGAAATCTGAAATCATGATACTTCTGGGTTTGTTTTTCTTTTGTAGGATTGTTTTGGCTATTTGAGGTCTTTTGTGGCTCTATACAAAACTTAGGATTGTTTATTCTAGTTTTGTGAAAAATCCTGGTGGTATTTTGATAGGGATTGCATTAAATGTGTAGATTACTTTGGGTAGTATAGACCTTTTAACAATGTTTGTTCTTTCAATCCATGTGCATGGAATGCTTTTCCATTTCTATGTGTCTTCTTCAATTTTTTTCATAAATGTTCTGTAGTTTTCAGAGTACAGATCTTTTACCTCTTTAGTTAGGCTTTTTCTTAGGTATCTTATTGTTTATGGTGCGATTGCAAATGGAATCAATTCCTTGATTTCTTTTTCTGCTGCTCCATTATTGATGTATAGAAATGCAACAGATTTCTGCATGTTGACTTTATATCCTACAACTTTGCTGAATTCAAGTATTGGTTCTAGCAATTCTTTTGTAGATTCTTTCAGGTTTTCTACACAGAGTACCATGTCATCTGCAAATAGTGAAGAAAAGTCTGACTTCTTCCTTGCTAATTTATTTTTTTTTCCTTGCTAATTTAGATGCATTTTATTTCCTTTTGTTGTCTGATTGCTGAGGCTAGGACTTCTAGTACTATGTTAAATAGTAATAGTGAAAGTGGACAGCCCTATCTTGTCCCTGACCAGGTTTCACATGAATTGATAATAAATTTTGTCGAATGTTTTTTCTGCATCTATTGAGGTGACTAAGTGATTCTTATCTTTCATTCTATTAATGTGGTAATTGATTGACATTAATTGATTTGTGTCAATTTTAACAATTATATACAAAATTCACAAAGACAATAAATTCCAATTATTTCTTTCATGCAACTGAAAAAAATTCTTAAAATAATTACTGACCAGGTAAAGTCTCTCAGTTCTTCCTCATCGAGGATGATATTAACTGCGGGGTCTTTCATATATGGCCTTTATGATGTTGAGGTAGTACGCTCCATCTATCCCTACTTTGTTGAGGGCTTTTACCAAGAATCGATGTTGTATTTTGTCAAACGATTTTTCTGCATCTATTGACAGGATCATATGGTTCTTATCCGTTCTTTTACTAATGTGGTATATCGCGTTCATTGATTCGCAAATATTGAACCACCGCCCTGCTTTTCAGCCTGATGTTAAGCACAGGATTTGTGCTAATCCATTCAGAAGTTGGGTAAAGTTTGGGGTTTATTGTTCTTGCGGTTACTCTGAGTGTACGTCAGGCCTAAAATTCCTGTTTAGAGTGTGGGCTGGCGTGTTAGAGGTTCTCTCGTTGTTCTTCCTTTGCTTTTCACCTTCGCTTTTCTCGATTGCCCAAGGATTGGTGTCTTGAAGCTCTCCCAGCTGTATTCTACTGCTACTTTTTTTTTTTCCTAAGCCTGTTATCCTGGTGGGAGTGGGGAGCATCCCCCCGATGCTTGATTATGGCTCAGTCTGAGTCAGGGGTTACTCTGAGGTCTGGCCAACAGCCTTCCCGAGTGCTCTGGCCAGCTGCAGAACTGGACCTTTCCTGGGTTTCTCCCATCGCAGAAATACGGGTACCCAAATGGTAGCCTTCCCACAAGAAGAGGCTGCTGCTTCCCACAAGAAGAGGCTGCTGCTTCTTTCTTCTTCTTCTCTGCTCCCTTCCCCCAGATACAGTGGATTTCTACCAGTGCCCGAAGGTGATGGTTTCCAGTGCTCTTCTCCCAGGAGATTAGGCCTTTCATCCTGGAGGGAAGACAGGGGAGATGGGCTCGGGCATTTTGGGCAGGGGCTACTGTCCTTTCTCAAGGTGGCACCAGGAATAGGAGCTTTCTCAGACATTCTCCCAAATCTTTCTCCAAATGCTGCCAGCAAGAATGTGCAACACCCCTCTATCTTCAGCATCCAGGGGGTTTACATTCCCACACCGGCCCACACTCGGGCTCTAACAATTTCTGAAAACATCAGAGCTGTATCTTCTTCCATTTTGTGTCATGTCTAGCAGAGTACATCAAAGGGAAGTAAATGTTGAAGTGCTGTATATCCTTGCAGGCATCTGTCTCCATATTTGAGATTTCTTATTTGCCCCGAGACCTCAATTCCTTAATGGGTCCAGCTTTTTTTTCTTGTTGCAAGGGCCAGGATGATAGTCCTTCCAGCTCTCTACATTTCCAAGCTGAAACCGAAAGTCTTTTAATCATTAATTTGGTAACAATGTGGAAGCAAATAAGTGAAAGTTTATTCTATGAAGCAATATTATTATTATTATTATTATTATACTACAATGGGAACTCATTTGAATATATTAAATGAGTCAGTAATTATTTTAAGAAATTTTTTCAGTTGCATGAAAGAAATAATTGGAATTTATTGTCTTTGTGAATTTTGTATATAATTGTGAAAATTGACACAAATCAATTAATGTCAATCAATTACCACATTAATAGAATGAAAGATAAGAATCACTTAGTCACCTCAATAGATGCAGAAAAAACATTCGACAAAATTTATTATCAATTCATGTTAAACACACTTAATAACTTAGGCATAAAAGGAATATATTTTAACATAATAAAGAGGATATATTGACAAGCCCACAGCTAACAATATACTCAATGGTGCTGAAAATTTTCCTCTAAGATCATAAACAAGACTAGGGTGGCCATTCTCACCATTCCTATTCAATATAGTACTTGAAGTCCTAGCTAGAGCAATCTAGCAAGAAAAAGAAATAATTTGCAGGTGAGATGATTACATATATAAAAGATCCTAAAGACTCAACCAAAAAAAAAAAAAAACCCACTAAAACTAATCAATGAATTCAGTAAAGTCACAGGATACAAAATTAACATGCAAAAGTCAGTAGGGTTTTTATACACTAACAATTTTTTGGAAAAGAGATAAAGAAATCAATCCTATTTACAATAGCATCATAAAATACTTCAGAATAAATTTAATGAAGGAAGTAAAAGATCTCTACTCCAAAAACTACAAGACAATGATGAAAGAAATTGAAGAAAACATAGATAAATGGAAAAGTATCCTGTGTTTCTAGATTGGAAAAATTAATATTGTTGAAAGGTTAACACTATCAAAAACCATCAATAGATTCAATGCAATCCCTAATAAGATATCAATGGCATTTTTTTTTGACAGAAGTAGACAAAATGCTCCTAAAATTTATATGCAAATACAAAAGACCCCAAAGAACCAAAGAAAACCTTGTGAAGGAGAACAAATCAGGAGACACAACACTTCTTGATTTCAGGCTATATTATAAAACTAAAGGCATTAAAACAGTATGGTTCTGGCAAAAAACAGAAAGACCAATAATAGATCAGAATAGTGAGCCCAGAAATAAACCCAGGCATATATTGTCAACTAATATTTAACAAAAGATCCAAGATTACTCAATGGAGAAAAGATAATGTCCTCAATAAGTGATGCTAGGAAAACCAGACATTTCCATTCAAAAGAATGAAATGACCCTTATCTTACACCACAAGTTAATTCAAAATGGATTAAAGTCTTAAATGTAAGACCTGAACTGATGAAACTCCTAGGAAAAAAACCTTGGGAAAATCTTCTTGACATGGATTTTGGTAATTCTTTTTTTGGAAATCACATGTAAAGCACAAGCAACAAAATACATAGATAAACAAAAAACAAGTGGAACTAGATCAAACTACAAAGCTTCTGTAAAGCAAAATAAGCCACCAATAAAACAAAAAAGAAGACCCATTTGCAAACTATATATCGGATAAAGGGTTAATGTCTCAAATATTTATAGAACTCATACAATCAAATAATGCCAAGCCAAATACTCCAATTAAAAAATGAGCAAAAGACCTAAATAGACATTTTTCTGAAAAAAGATATATAAATGATCAACAGATACATGAAAAGATGTTCAACATCACTAGTCATTAGGGAAATGCAAATTAAAACCACAATGAGCTCTCACCTCATGCCTGTTAGATTGGCCATCATAAAAAGATAAGTGATAACAAATGCTGGCACGGACGTGGAGAAAAGAGAACACTTGTGCGCTGTTGGTAGGAATCTAAATTGGTACAGCCACTGTGGAAAACAGTATGGCGGCTCCTCAAAAACTTAAAAATAGAACTACCATATGACACAACCATTTAACTTCTGGGAATATATCCAAAGGAAATGAAACCACCAACTCGAAAAGTTATCTACACTCCCATATTCATAGCAGCATTATTTACAATGGCCAAGACATGGAAACAACCTAAGTGTCCATTGATGAATGAAATTATAGGAAGGAAATTATAGAATTACTTATATAATTGTAATTAATTATACAATTAATTGTAATTGTATACATATTTATATTATATAGGTTATATTAATGCTAAATGCTATATTAATATATTCTATTAATTAGAGTATATATATTATGGCTGGATATTATTCAGTCATAAAAAAGGATGAAATATTTTGTGACAACATAGATGGACCTTGAGGACATTATGCTAAGTGAACTAAATCAGACAAAGAAAGACAAATCTCACTTATATGAAGAATCCGATTAAAAAAAACTATCAAACTCATACAAAAAGATATCAGATTTGTGGTTATTAGAGGCAAGGGGAGGGAGAGAGAGAATTGTAAGAAGATGGTCAGAAGGTATCCAGTTATAAGATAAATAAGTACTACGGATGTAATGTATAACATAGTGACCACAGCTAACACTGCTGTATGATATCTAGGGAGTTGTTAAAATAGTAGACCCTAAGAATTCCCACCAGAAGGAGAATTTGTTTTTTCTTTCCTTTTTATTATATCTCTATGAGATGATGGATGTTAACCAAACCTCTTCTGGTAACCATTTTCTAATATATATAAATCAAACCATCATGCTGTGTACCTTAAACTTATACAGTGATGTATGTAAATTATTTCTCAATAAAGCTAGAATAAATGAATAAATAAATAGACTCCTGTTGTAATATTTCAACTACCAAAATCACAATGTGATTTAATGAATTCTTACTCTGATTAAGGAGGGTCTTATTTACGTAGCATATCAGATGACAGGGTAATTTGGGCTGCATGTAGCAGAGAATTATGACTTAAATCATTAAACAATAGAAAACATGGTATCTTGAAAGAAGTCTGGAGGTGGTGGGTCTAAGGTCGTGAATTCAGAGTCTCAATCAAGATTTGTCTCTAGCCTGAAATAATGTGTGCAAAATCATTTCCAATGACTCCTAAAAGCCAAGTAAGAGCAGACATGGAGCCCAGGCACTGGAATATGTGAATATGCCACTCAGAAATATCAGCCCAGGAACTATATACATCTCAGTACAGCAAAAGTAGAGACAGTGTTTTCCCACTTTCACATACATAATTCAGATTGTCTGTGGCCATTTGGCAGCTTCCTTTCTACATCAATTCTGACTTTGATAACACCATCTTATTGTGAGCCAATATTATTATAAGGACTTTAGAAGCAACAGCTCATGTGATGATCACAATAATGCTATGAGACAGTTACTGTTATTATTCCCATTTTGGAAATGGGAAAAGCAAAGTACAGTGGTGCCGGGTTACTTACTTAGGTCACAAAGCTTGGAAGAAGGGAATGTAAGATTTGAATTTGACTTCTTAATTCATACTCTTATGTAATGTGTTGTCCTGCCTTGAATATTTTCTGTCCTTGATATATTTTTTTTGACTGATCTTTCTCTATTCCATTCATTGGTTTCTCTTCTTGCTCTAAAAATAAAAGCTGGCCCCAAAGCACTATTTTTCTCTTCCTCTGTGAGTTCTCTTGCTCCCGAGACTTAAACTGCCATACTAGTACTGTGACAATGATGAAGAGGTGTATTGTCCAGCCAATTCACCCGTTCTTCTCTATCTTTAAACTTCCAGCACGTCTTCTCCCAACTCCCTTTCAGCTGATGCATTGTTTCTTATCTCACCAGAAAAGAGAAAATACCAAGAAGAGAACTTCCGCATGTTCCCCATAAATCCTCCACATTTATTATTTTTTTAATTGCACTGGTTACTTCTTCTCAGTGTCTTTTATTGTTTCCTCCACTCTTCAAATCTCTAAGCAATAACTTCTCATGCTCAGATCTTGAAACTTATTCTCTCTATTCCTTTGTGATTCTCGCATCAATTTCCAGTCCAGACCTTCCCTCAAAACTCCTGTATTTGGCCCATCTCTTTGGTGTCTTTTTTTTTTTTATATATAGGAATAAGAGGCATTTCAAACAGCAACCCCTTAACTGAATCCCAGTTGAGCCCACCATAAAAACCTACTCCCCTGCTTTCTTCTCCAATTCTATAAAAGATAACTGTCATTTCAATGCTCAGACCCCCAAACCATGGAGTCATCCCTGGTTCTTCTAACAGTCTACATTTAATTAGTCAACAAATTCATTGGACTTTATCTTCAAAATATATTCAGAATACATCCAAAAATATATCCAAGTTACCACCACCTCTTACCTTGAACGTTGTAATGACTTTCTGTGGCAAAGAGTACCACCTGACACACAAGATATCTTTCTTTATCATTAATAGAACCTGGCTTTTAGCTGGCACATGGTCTCTCTGAATAAAAACTATACTAGCCAGACTTCCTTACCTCTAAGTAAAGCACATATCCAAGCTCTGACCAATGGGATGCTAGCACAAGTGTTATGAGAGCTTTGAAGAAACACACCTAAAGTGAGGAAGCATGCCTTTGTGCTGCTCCTTCCTCCAGCTTGCATGCCTCGAGTCCTGCCCCTTGCTCTCTGGAATGTGGATGGGATGGCTGGAGGAAAACAATCCCCAGATCCAACCTGGGAGGATTGGAATTTTGTAAAGGGAGCTTATGGTTTTCCTTACTAAAAGATGTTCTTTCATCCCATTCACTCACTAGGGAGGTATATAAGAAAACCCTCAGAACCTAAGTCTGTGATTTGCATCCTTATGACTCATTTTATTCATTCTATTTTATCTATATTATTTAGCACAATTAAAACTGATTTTTAAAAAGTATTTTATTTATTTATTCATGAGACACAGAGAGAGGCAGAGACACAGGCAGAGGGAGAAGCAGGTTCCCTGTGGGGAGCCCGATGTGGGACTCGATCCCGGAGCCCAGGATCACGACCTGAGCTGAAGGCAGATGCTCAACCACTGAGCTGCTCAGGCGCCCCATTAAAACTGATTTAAGGCCAAATTTGAGCACATAAAAAAGGTGAATATTCTTCACTGTGTCAAGAAGGGGGAAGAGAACGAGAGAAAGTGGCATTTAAAAATACTAGTAACTATGCTCTGGTCTTTTTTCGTGTTATCAGGCTGAGTCCTCACAACAACCCCGCTTGGCAGGATTATTACTTCCTTTTATTGATGAGATATTCAAGGCTCAGAGAGGCTCTTTCAACATGGTGCTGAAATGACACCGCTAGCTTTGACCTCCATGACTAAATATGAACTTGTTAATTTAAATAGGACATTGGTATAGAATAGAATCTATTGGGCTAGTGCTAACATTTTACCTGATTTTTGTCCCATAGAAATAAAGAAGCAGTCCTCACCCATCAATACGTTATCACTTTTCAGTGATGGCATCATGCCATGTGGAGAGTTAGCACAGGGCCCCGAACATAAATCATGCATAAGAAACACCAATTCCCTGTCTCATCCCTTCCTTTTCCCCTCTAGATAAGATAATATAAAGGCTTTGTGGAGTATTTGAAATAAATATTTGAATGCTTGAAATATGTGGGATAAATAATTGTATGTAAGGCATGTTCTAGAATGGTTCCTACAGTACTCACTGTTTCGCGTTTGATCTAAGGGCTATTGGCTTTCTAGTTTGCGTTATGAGCTTGAGGAACAAATTATCAAGGGTAATGAAACGACCCCAAGAATCATTGTAACTATGGTTTTCAGATAAAAATGCTCAATATGGTTCATCTACTGTTGGGAAACCCAGAGCAGAGCCATCGTCTGTTTCTGCATAGAGAGCACACCTCCCAAAATGCCCACACCTTTTATCTGCCTTAGCCTCAAATTATTAGCAAAGAGAGTTGGCATTTATGGGCTGTCCATTTATAGGCTGCTGTAGTGAGGCAGCAGTCTTCTCCTGTCTACAGCTTTCGTTTGTGCACTATTATGTGTGGCCTTCCAAGTTCTGAGGAATTAGTTCAACTATTGTCTCGTTTATAACAAAATTTGTTTTCGATTCAAATTTCAACAACCTGCCCAGACTTGCAAAGAAAGACAACAAAACCAAATCCTCTGTCTCCAGTTTCAATTTTCTATGTGGAATTTTTAAAAAGAACTCTATACTTTAGTGATAAACAGTAAAATTCCATTTGGCAGCACTTAGGACCATACTTGGAAAATATTCATTAACATTCAGTAATTTAAGAATCCTTAGTGTCTAATTATCAAAGTGAGTTTAATTACCACAGGCACCCATTCATTTAATTGACTGGAAACACAGAAGAAATTAAATGATACCAATGCCAATTTGGCCCCAAAGTCTTCATTCCATATTTATTTATCATATTTATAAGAAAGGTGTTCATGGCGATTGCCGCTAGCTCTGTGTGCTGAAAACAAGGCCACAAAACCACAAGAGCAGCTCAGCATCCTCTGTCCTAATCAAGAGCTCAATTAAAATTAAAAGGGCCTTGCATCTTCATATATCACGTGTTAGAAATTGTAAATACTCTCTTGCCATTTGAGGACAACAGGATAACCGGTTTCATAACAAATCACCATCAACCTACAGGATATTTACCTCAGGCAAATGTCACAGGTAGTGGAGAGCAGACAGAATAAGTGAGCGCCTTGCAGTGTTACCATCATTTAACTGTGCCAAGAGGTGCTGCTGGGTCATTGCTTTGCTCCTTCCCGAAGCCAGGGAGTTCTCCGAACGTCAGTTGTCACTAATGCTGATTTCATTGGCCAGAGATGCTGACTACGTTGGCTCTTTCCCTCTGGAGGTCAGCCAGAGATCACAAAGGGAAGCATGTCCTGTTTACCCAAAGAGGACCTCCTGTTCTGTCCCCTGGCGTGGTCACCTTCATGGTTACCTTCCTGGAAAGCCCAGTGCCCTGCCGGCAGGGAGAACACAGGTCAGCTCTAGGAATATCAGTAAGGCTGGCTTTCAGCAACTTTCGGAGGGATGGAGAGCCCAACCTCTGGGAAACATGAGAGGAGAGGACTCTAGAAAGTATGATAAAAGTAATCTCCGCATCTGAAAAGAATATAGGCCAAGCTCGCAACAAGGGTTGAAAATATACAGTCACAGTGGATTCTGGGCTTGAAAATGTCTGCGTCCTTCCTACCACTGTGCATTTCTCTTTCCAAACCCAGTTTTTTTCTTTTTCTTTTTCATGTAAGTTGGTCTCATTTTCAGATTTCAGATTTGGATAAATCTGTTACCCAATTTTTTAAATATCTGTCACAACTCCTACGAGGCGTTCGAGTTATCAATTAGCTATAACTTACAACCTAGAGAGCTGATGAATGAAATATCAACTTTTTTTTCTGAACAAAGTGCTTTTCTGAGCTTTAACAAGGAGCCACAAAGTAGCAGTCACTTAATCAATAGAAGACCTGAGGATGATCCTCTTCCACCTGCTTACTCTAAAAACAGAGTCGCAATTTCAATTTCCAAGACTCAACATTTTACCAGAGTAATTGGCTGCATCATTGTGGACTCATGTTCATGATATCTGCTAGCTGGCAACCTTTTTGATTTATATAGCATTGAAAAGTCAATGGTGAGACTTACATTCTTTCTAGACCACTTTTAAAATCTTGGCAGATCTTATTTTCAAAGTGGTCTGATGGAATGAAAGTAGGGGGTGCTGAAACCTCCTGATTTCTCAACATGAATCTTGCTTAAATCTTAACCACAAGTTATTTAACATGTATGTCACCGAAGGCGCAGCCAAATCTTTCCCATATCATTTGGGAAAGTAAGACTCTTATAATGCCACCCCCAGCCACCTCTTGTTTTTACACTGTGGCTCGCTGCAGTGATTTATTTTGGGGTACAGTTTCCTTGAGTTCACACATACACCTCCTTTTGTTGTAAGAACAAAATTTAGTGCTTTAGCAGAAATTTTAAAAGGTAAAACTTTATATAACAATCTTGGATAAAGTGTTGCATAATCTAGCACTAAATTGCTTGATAATAGACAATTTTTAAAAAGACAAAAAGAAGAAGTAAGGATGATCAAGAGGGCCATGGCCAAATTAGATCCACCAAGGCTATCACTGGAAAAATGCCTTTGTGTAATAGAGCCAATTTCTGTCCTCATGCAAGCCTGCTGCATCCGGATATCAGATTTATTCCTATTGATCTTCATCTTCAATTTTAAAAGCATATCTTGGGATCCCTGGGTGGCGCAGCGGTTTGGCGCCTGCCTTTGGCTCAGGGCGCGATCCTGGAGACCCGGGATCGAATCCCATGTCGGGCTCCCGGTGCATGGAGCCTGCTTCTCCCTCTGCCTACATCTCTGCCTCTCTCTCTCTCTCTCTCTGTGACTATCATAAATAAATAAATTTAAAAAAAAATAAAATAAAAGCATATCTTAAAAGGCTGCTTGTACCGCCAAGAAAATAACATCTAAGAAAAATACCCTTGAACATCAGTATTGGGTCAGGGTGACTGATGCCTTGGACTTACCACTTCTGAGTACCACAGGCAACTGTATTTTCTGGAATCCAGAGTAGCAGAGCAGGCAGGTATTTGTGAATAGAGACGGAGGTAGATGTAGAGAAAGACAGAGGGAAGGAGAGAGAATGAGGGAGGCAGAACAAAGACCCAAAGGGCTGGCTATGTCTATCAGTAAGCCGGTAAGCGAGTTCATTGATTATGCCTTCCTACTTCAAATTAACAAGCTAATTATTTGTTTATCTGAGAGTCAATAACGCCTTCGGGCCACAAGCAATAGTAAACACCAACAAAGGCAGCCATGTTTGCCATAGTGTGAGTGTATTTATTTATAAAGATTTTATTTGTGTATTTTTGTGAGAAATAGAGAGAGAGAGAGAGAGAGCACAAGGGGGTGGGGAGGGAGAGGGAGAAGCAGACTCCCAGGACCTCGGGATCATGACCGAAGCTGAAGGCAGGCACTTAACCTACTGAGCCACCCAGGAGTCCCAACAGCACGAGTGTATCTAAATTTCAGTGTTTAAGTTTATCCCACCACAGAGGAAAGTTCAGGCAACACATTTATGTGAAATATCAAAACATAAAGCATAGGTCCTATTTATAATAAATTAGCATGTATGTATGTATATATAATAAAAATAGTGAATCTTTATTGAATACACACTATGTAGCGGGTACTTACAACTGGTGTGTTACACATGAATAGTCATGGGGTAATCAGAAGACTTGTTTTGTTCTTTTTGGTGCTCCACTGTCATTTTTAAGTGTTTAGTATCTTCCCCTGCTCCTAAATGAGTACTCAGGTAGGACCTTGAGTTTCTCCCCTCGTGTCCTAAGACCGCTTGAGGAAAGACAGAGATTTTCATGTCAAAAATGACAATATCCAGTACATAATGATAATCCACTCACCATGATTCAACATGAAATTTTCTTGGCTCCTTCCCCATATGCCTGTGAACTGGGGAAGGGGTATGGCCAGTTTCTCACTCATATCTTTGCTTCTGTCCTCTCCCCTGCACCTCACTTATGATGGTTAATTTTATGTGACCACTTCGCTAGGCCATGATACTGAGATATTTGGTCAAATGTTATTCTAGATGTTTCTGTGAAGCTATCTGTTGGATGAGATCAACATTTAAATCAGCACAGTTGGAGCCTAGCAACTTTTATAGTGTGAGTGGGCCTCACTCAGGTGAAAGCATTAATAGAATGAAGACTGACCTCCCCCAGGAAGAAGGACTTCTACCAGCAGGCTGCCTTCTGACTCCTGGAGCTGCGCTTCTGCCCTGGATCTTCAGCCTGCCACCGACCCCGCAGATTGTGGACTTGCCAAGCCCACAATTGCTTAAGCCAATTCCTTAAAATATATACATAGATGATTAGATCGGTCGATATCCCTATCTATGGTCAAACCCTGTGACCACGGGCTGCAAAACATGGCGACACATTCGGATATCCTTCCCTATCTCTATCTCAATCCCCCCCCCCCCACACACACACACAGTCTACTGGTTCCATTTCTCTGAAGAACCCTGACTAATAAAACCAACCTCTTGCTAGCCAACATCTGATCCTTTGAGGCCAGAACCGTGGTGAGGAGATGGGAAAGTGGTGGCCAGGAAATGTCTTCTTTGGACAGCCCTCTGGGCCTCACAAATGGTGGAAAAGCTGGTGTTTCTGTCTGTAACACTCCCTTGATTCTCTGCGGACCTCAGTGTGGAGGCTGGATGCACCTGCCATCCTGCAGGAACCTTGACCAACTCTGTGTTTCTATATCAGGTGGCCCCGCGTGATTCCTCTTACATTCTCTGACACTTGGTCACTCCTTTCCAGCTTTGGCTGCTGGGGGCCTCCCCTCCCCCCAGGCAACTCTGTCAGTACTGGTACTCGATAACTTTCTCCTGGGTAGTCAGCATCGATCTGTGGGGAATGCTACTGCATGCTTTGCCTTCACAAATACTGGCTCTGCAGCAGTGCACGGGCTCCTTCCTCAGCTACCCAGGCACTGAGAGCATCTCTGGGTATTCAGCCCCCATGAGCACTGGAGCAGAAGTCAGGTCCTCTTCCACAATATCCTCCAGGCCAGGACAAGTGATATCAAGATCTCAAAGGGGTCCCACTGAGGACCTTGCTCAATTCAAAGTCAAAAAGACAGTAGATTCACTCATAATAAGACCACACACACCCTATTACCCAAAAAGAGTTGAAGGGACTCAAAACAGCCATGGTTACCTCCAAAGAAATCCATTCACAAGTGCTCACTCTTTTTCTCCTCTCATATTTGATAGTTTCGAACCGGCTGGGAGTACTGCAGCTGGGTAGCTAATTCACTGCACTTCTATTTGCAGTTTCTAAAATCAGCTTCACAGTCATTTGGATGTCTATATCTACCACTCAGACACCTCGGTGAAAACAGACGTGAGGAGCCACATGTGAATTTCTTGCTTAGAACACCCTTTTAAGCACTGCACCATAATTGTGTCTTTCATTGTTGCAACAAACCCACAGGGAGGGCACTTTATTACTCCCATTTCACATATGATGAAACTGAGCCAAACATATTAAATAACCTGCCCTGGGTCACCTGGATCACATCAGAGTTGAGTTGCAGACCCAGGGGATCCGATTCTGATTCAAAATCCTAATCACTGCAACATAATGCCAGTCACCGAATATTTACTTAGCACTACCCCAAAATGCAAGTGTGCATCCTGATTGGTGAGTTTATAGTTTAACTAATTTCTTTTCAGGCTGGGAGAGATGCATATCTCTGACTTTCAGATGTCAATCAATGCCCTATAGGACCTGGGCACTGGAACTTCTCGTAAGAATCTATTTCTATTCCTGTTAGGAAGTCAGGGTTGTGCTGTGATCCATTTGGAGGACAATTAAAGAAGCATAGAGCAGATATTAAGCCAGTAGTCTGCATTGGAAGAGGAAGAAATGGTTTTGCTTGGATCTCATCCATTTTAATTCCTCTATTAAAGTAGGCTAGTCTAGGATGTGGGGAGGAATAGGACGACAATGGCATAGAGGTCATGTTATGCTGCATGACGTCACATGGTGCCAAAGGGTGAGAAAGGCTCCTGTCCTCCAAAGACAGATTCTTCACCAAAAAAACAACAACAAAAAACAAAAAACAAAAAAACAAAACAAACAAAAACAAAACAAAAACAAACAAACAAATAAAAAAGACAGATTCTGCACTACTTGTAGATGATTCATAGCCCACAGCCCGAGATCCTCTTGCTTTAAACTCACTGGGCCTAAGACCCTACTGCACACCAAAATGTCATGCCTCTGGGAGAGTTAACACTTTATTGCTCGCTTTCTTTTCCTCTTTCCTCTGTAAGTTTTCATTGGCTTCATTACACAAAGCCAGTGAGGCAGAGGAAAAGGAGGAAAATTCATGATGACGTGGAGAGCAACGAATGCTTTCACCGAAACGGAGCTGCGCCAAAGGCCAGTTTTGCCCACCGGAGAGTTTTATGAACGCACAGATCAGCTGTTTCCAAGCCACGGAGGTTGTGGGCACTGCCTGGGGCATGCCCTGGAGGGTGCCAAGGCCCGTCCCAAGCTTTGCCGTAGGCCAAACATGTAATCCTCGGCCCTAGTGTAGCAGGGAGGGGACAAATGGGCTGTTGCAAAGTTGACTGCAGTTTGGGCAGACCGTTCTGGGAAAGCAAGAAGAAATGGGGCTTTTTAGATTAATCGTTAACACCAAGAGGAGTGGGAAGAAGGGGTTAAAGTGTCTCTGAATTGAAATAGAGATTTTCATTTTACCCCTGATGCCGAACACAGAGGACATGGAAACCCGGACTGCTTTGGGGGGGAACTTGCTTGGGGAGGGAGGGAGGTGTGTTGAAGGAGAGATGGTAGGGAGGGGAGAAATTCTTGCTTAAAAGAGAACAGATTTGAGCAAACTGGACCCAGGCTAGTTCCCGAGAAGAGAGCGAGAGTGGAGAAATAATATCTGGGACGGAAGGCCGGACAAACGGCTGAACAGAGATGTTCGCTATTCAGCCTTAGTTTGCTCCCTGGCGGTGGTGTCTGGACCCCCTTGCATTACCCCCAGATCTTGAGCGAAGGCCGCACGCACGGCAGGAGTGTGTTGGTGATATTGCGGCAAGTGCAGGGGAGGAGGGTGTGTCCGTGGCAGAGTGCTGGATTCGGATGGACAGACGGCAGCTGGGAAGGCAACGTGAGAAGTGGAAAAAGGAGGATGGAGTCGGAAGGAAAAGCATCCTTCTTGGGAATCTTCAGAAACATGGTCGGAGGCACCGGACACACGGCAGACCCCGAAGATGAGGATCTGGGGAATTGTTCTGGCCATCGCGGGCTACAAAATACGGAGACACATTCAGGTGGCCTGCGAGTATCATGTTTTTTCAAATGTACGCAAATACAATTGTACTCAATCACATACACACGCACATAGAAACATGCATATAAAATGTTATAATATAACAATATAAAGAGCGTGATAAACGTGGGACACTGCTGAATTCATAGGATTTTGATCATTATGTATTTTTCTGAGTCATGGACACTACAATTATCTAGGAGATGGCAACGGTCACAAAGATTTAAAAAGGAAAATACTTGAAAGGGATGAAAGGGAAGAGCTGCAAAAAATCTCCTTCACAGTTTCCAATACGCCTACAAAAAGTCGATCCAGAAGAACTGGATTTAAAATCCACAAGAAGGTATAGTTTTCCTGTGCATCGGGTGGCTTCTCCCACACTAACTTGCTATAATCATGATTTTTCTCAGTTCATGTGTTTTGAGAACCACTGCATTTCACTTCCCACCCCCATGGTGTTCCAGGCCTTGACATTAACAGCAGATTAAGCCAAAGACAAGAAAAATGTATTAATCCATTCCTCTTGCTTCTGATTGTTTCCTCTTTTAATTTTAATACATGCATTTTCTTTTGTAAGTAGGGTATTTAACTATGATTGTCATTTATTAGCTTTTCCCCCCAATTACAACTATCCCATCAAGGTCAGGGTCCCTAAGGATGTAGTTGAGGGAACACATACTGCACACGTGTGCCAAATTATTCCGCAGGCTGAGAAATTAACTAAAAATGAGTAATATGCTCTCAATTTAAACCTGGCAGGGGGTATTGTACTTTCATCCTCAAATTGGAATCATATTTCCTCCAATGGGGCTCCTCCAGCTTTTGGCACATTAACGGGGCGAGCTTGGCCCCTCGCGGTGCCATGATGACACTGGGGTGGAGGTGGCTCTCCATGTGTGGCAGCCAGGAAGCGGAGGTGATGATCAAGCTAATGGAAGAGGCTGGATTTCACTTTTGTCACCCAACAAACAGGCATCAACAGAGCCCTAAGTACCGCTCACGCGTGCCGTTCTCACGATGAACACCCTCCCTAACATCTATAATCGGAGGGTACATGTCATTTCTCAAGGAGAAATTCCTTTTCAGCATGACGAGAGATATCTGGGACATGTGTTATTTAAGATATGCACTAGGATGTATCAAGATGCGCAAGCATATAATTATGCTTATATGCCATATGCTTTTATGCTTATGATTAAGTGGCTCTCGATTCCTATTTTATTTTATTTTATTTTATTTTTATTTTACTTTATTTGAAGGAGTGATTTCTCTGTTTCTCTGACCACTAATCACTCTATTACTACAGAGAGGGACACGAGAGAGGTTGGGAAGAGGAAAGGAATGTGGGGTCCATCAGCGATGGGCCCGGTAAACAGCTTCTTGAGTATGGCACTGAGTTCCAAAAGTGTATTTTTCTTGAGTAGAATCTGAAGCTCCTTGAGGGGAGGGCAAATGCTGTGTGTTTCCTGCTCATCTATCACGGTGACATCTCGGTAATTCTCAACCTTGGCTGCAGACTAGAAACCTGGGGAACCTTTGATCCCGCCCGTGTCCAGGCCTCACCGCACACCAGTTCTGTTGGCCCCTCTCCGGGGGGAGGCCCGGCCGCGGTTCTCAAAGTGCAGGTTGTTCTAACACGCAGGGGGAGAGTTGGCCAGCCCCAGCTTCTTGCTTTATGCAGAAGAGGTGTCATTTGCTGTTGTAATGAGCTACTAAATAAATTGAATCATCACACACTTTCCATTAAAACAGCAAAATCTCATGGCTGTAATGCAGCTTTTCACTCATAAATTATTATTAACCTATTCTATGGTTAATTGGATAAAGCTTTTGTTGAAAAACAAACTCCCCCCAAAAAAGCCACTAAAGTCTTTGCATCTCTATTTCATGCTGCTTGGAAAAGGTCCCTGAGATAATATGGATTAGAATCCCATGAGATGCCTGTGGCTTTAGGACCTGTTCCTGCGCTTCTACTTGTATTTTTTATTTTTTTTAAAGAAAAGGGCACATAAGGAAAATGAAGGAACTTTCTTTGAATAGGGCACTTCTTAGAGTGGTCAGAAAATGATCAAGGAACATTTTGTCTGATCAAAGTCATAAAAATATAGTTCAAAGAGATATTAGTTAAAAGTAGCTGAAACCAATTTTTCTGTGGGTCCGACACTATCTTCGGCATCACAGAAGTACCAGGGGGTGCAAAGCAGTGTTCCTGCCTTTTGTTTGAACTCCCAGAGGCTGACTTTTCCTCATCTGAAATATGAAAATATAGAACCACAAGTCGACTGGGAGCAGCAAATAACATAATGGAAGAAAAACTGGTTTGTAGGTAGCAAGGCAATCCTCCAGCCCGTTGGGTCTGCCTGCTGTTGGCTCCATTAAGCTGAAGTGTCGGGAGCAAGGGAGTCTCTCTAGGAAAGAGTGTAAATGTGATCCTGACCGAGAACTTTGAGTCCGCAATCACCAGGTACTTGGCTTGGAGCTTAGTGCTTTATAGGATCTCATGAAACCGCGGCCCTGGGACGAGAGGGCAGTTTACTATCTTCAGTTTACAGGTTTGGAAACCGAGGCTCATCAGTTCCACGCCCGCCTGCAATTTCAAGTGAAGATTTCCTTCGAATCTGAACAGACTTAAATTCTCTCTGCAGAGGCTGGTCCTAGAACCCGTACCGATGGGATCCCTGGGTGGCTGGGCGGTTTGGCGCCACCTTTGGCCCAGGGCGTGATCCTGGGGTCCTGGGATCGAACCCTGCATCCGGCTCCCCGCATGGAGCCTGCTTCTCCTTCTGCCTGTGTCTCTGCCTCTCTCTGTGTCTCTCATGAATAAATAAATAAAATCTTAAAAAAAAAAAAAAGAATCCATACTGATCTGGTCCTTTTTATGTTCTTAGGTATTTTCATATCAGGTGCATCTCCATTTGCATGCGGAGCCGCGGCCCAAATCCTGGTTAGGAGTATAAGGCTGCCCCTGTGCCCCGAGCGACAAAGGCCTCCCCTCAGGCCTGCTGAAGGCTCGCTCAAGGCGACGGCCTTTCTCTCCGTGGCCTTGCCTGAAACTCCACTAGGCTCTTGGAAACGAACCGAGTGCCTGCTTTTTCTATACCGATTATGTGATCCAAGTGTCATTTCTATTTAAGAGATAAGCTCTAGGGCTGCGGGGGTGACTCAGTGGGTTAGGCATCCACCTTCAGCCCAGGTCATGACGCCGGGATTCTGGGATCGAGCTCCGCTTCAGACTCCCTGCTCAGCTCCCTCTCCCTCTGCCTGCCTTCCCCTCTGCTGTGCTCGCTCTCCCTGTCAGATAAAAAAAATAAAATCTTAAAAAAAAAAAAAAAAAAAGAAAAGAAAAAGAAAACCCGATAAACTCGAGATGTAGGGCTTCCTGATTCTCCAAAAGGTTTCGACTCCTTTTCTTCTTGTATTTCATTTTAGGTGGAAGGATGCTGATGGGGGAAAGACCATATCTTGTGCCATGGAGGTAACTCTCAGGAGGGTAGAGGGGAAGGAGGGGACCTGAGTGTTGCTCTGACGTGTCTGCTGGGTGACCCGACCCACGTCAGGGCGGGGAGGGGCTGTCCAGATCCAGCAGGGCGTGCAGCTCTGTAGATCAGCACCCACCATTCAAACCCTGTGCTCCTTCCTTTATAAGGACGTCTTTGACTCGTCTCCATCCCCCAGATTCAATGATCCCACTGACACGTCGCCGTCGCCGTCCTACCAAATGGGCAATCCATCGCCCTGGGTCTCAGGTGCAACGCGTGAGAGAATCAACTGTGAGAAGCAAAAGAAATGAATTATCCTGATGCCGACCAGGATCTCAGTTCTGCTTTCACTTTGGCTTCGGCTCTATTTTAGTTATGTTACCAGAGCTTTGCAGGGAAGCGGGCTTTCACCCCTCGACCCACAGACTCCAGGTATCGGTACCAGGAGTGGCTTCGGGAGACTTGCATTTGTGGGGAGTTAGTCCAGGGTAGCCCGAAAACTAGTTTGCTTAAGTTTGCAAAAGCTCTGCGGACAGGAATGAGACTAACACGATGCTATTTGTTCAGTCTTTTCATATGTCCTCTGTTGAAACCACACGAGAGCCTGGGGGATTTCCTGGCAAGACACGCTATTGCGAATGGTCGATCTCTTGGCATCAGGGCCAGCGATACAAGACAGTCAGGGTCGCACACTTTCTCCAGCACGGGGTCCAAACAGGGATCTGACTGTGTCTGTTCGTCTGGCATGTTTTCCTAAGTGAGTCACTGCTTTGAGTGTGTCAAGAACTGGAGTTTGGCTTGGAGGGTGTACGTACTTGGGGGGATGGAATAGCAATCGCGTGGAAGGAAAACAGAGAATTCCGCTAGGCGCTCCAAACCATCACAGGCAACATGGATTTTGTCTTGTGACTGTGCATGGATGTGCCGAGCCTCACAGGATGCAAGCGTCCTCAGATGGGCTGTGCTCAGCTCAAACCACGCGTGTCGTCGGTGCGGCCCCTGGGCGTCTGCTGCCTCCCAGCCCGGGGCCTGCCACCCGGAGCCTGAGCCTTTTGCATCCCCGACCAAGTCTTCTGCTGCCCTGTGCTGGTGTTGGACCTTCACCACTGAATTCCATCACAAGTCACTGTGTTGGGCGGGGAAAACCTGGCCTCCAGCTCTGGCCCTGTCATCCCCCTACCTTGGGACTTTGGACAAGTCCCTTAACTTCTCTGTAGCTTAACTGTCCTCTTAGTAAAGCACAAGCACAAGGTCGTCCCGGGCCGACGAGGCTCCCCTGGGACCACACACCCCTGGGAAGCGCGCAGTCCAGCCTGCTAGCTGCCCCCCCTTCCACCTCCACTCTTCTTGGGCCTCCTAGCAGCCCTGGGGTAGCTCGTCTGTGGCAAGGCTAAGCATCACATTTTCTGCGTGGTTGGACCTCCAGGCAACAATTAAGATTTGTTGAGTTTTTTCATCATATTCCTCTTCTTTTCCGGAATCTTGGATTTCAGCAGAAAAACACCTCGACTGAGACTCTAGCTGACAAGCTGGAAATCTAAGCGGGAAAGAGCATGTGAAGGAACCATATGAAAACACACGAGTGAAAGCTTCTATGTGTTCTTTTCTTTCCTTTTTTTATCCTATATCTTTTTTCCAAAAAAAAAAAGTCTTTGAAAATATTTAAAGCATTTTATATATAAGAAATGCTAATAAATAAAGGTATAGAAAAGAAGAATGTAAACTTCCATGAAACCACCATGCACGGGATCCCTGGGTGGCGCAGCGGTTTGGCGCCTGCCTTTGGCCCAGGGCGCGATCCTGGAGACCCGGGATCGAATCCCACGTCGGGCTCCCGGTGCATGGAGCCTGCTTCTCCCTCTGCCTATGTCTCTGCGCCTCTCTCTCTCTCTCTCTGTGTGTGTGACTATCATAAATAAATAAAAATTAAAAAAAAAAAAAAAAAAGAAACCACCATGCAGCCTGGCAAAGAGCATGTCACCGTGTGTTAGGCCTATGCCCTCACCCTCAAACCCAGAATGTTCCAGCCCACTCGGAGCCGCTTGCTGCCCCTCCTGGAGTCCACCACTGTCCGAAGCATTAGAAGGATTGCTCGCTGCTCTGCCTCCCCACCTACGCATCTCCAAGTAAAAGACTTTAGTCCTGACGATTATTTTCAGGATTTTCTATAGAGGGACTCATAGTATATACATATTCCCCTTGTCTTGTTTTTTTTTTTTTTTTTTTTTATTCAGTCTTATTCTTCAAGAAGTCATTCCATTAGTGGCACGTAGCTGTTGGAACTCAGTGTGTCACATGCAGGCGGGGAGAAAGGCATCCAACAAGTTTCCGACCCCACTACTTGGATTATGGGATTACCAGGTCACATCTAACTGTTTTTGTTGGCAGAGCTCTAAGGTGTTGGCCTCAGACCTCATGGCCTCCGTGGGGAAGGAGGAACGTGCAGAGGAGTCAAGGAAGGCTTGAATCAAAGGACGAGACTTGATCCGATGACATCTTCCACTGGGGACCCCAGGATCTTTGAAGGCGGCTGGGTGAGAGCTGGTGAGCATCCATCTCTACAGCTAGAACCCAGGGTGGCGCTCTCGCCCCGTCCTTCCTCCTGGTGGACAACTAGCTCCAAACCTTGGTTCCCACCCCTTATTCCAACTCCAGTGTTATTTTTCTCTCAATCTCAGGTGGCTTCTCTCCCAACCAACAGTTACAAGACTGAAAAACAACAACAAATTTGTTGTGCTTTGTGCACAA
The DNA here is from genome assembly GCF_905146905.1 of Nyctereutes procyonoides. Taxonomy (NCBI): domain Eukaryota; kingdom Metazoa; phylum Chordata; class Mammalia; order Carnivora; family Canidae; genus Nyctereutes; species Nyctereutes procyonoides. Next base: position 12,936,844 of record NW_026575136.1, on the reverse strand, counting down.
TGAACTGCAAACATGTAATAAATACAATTATCTGAGTCTGGTATCCATATATACCCAAGAAACACCACCACAGTTGAGATAGAGAACACTTTTGTCACCTTCTCTGCCCCTAAATTTTGTCTCATCCTTTTAAAAGCCCATCCTAACCCCTACCTTTGGCACCAGAAAACCACTGGTCCACTTTCCACCACCATAAATTAGTTTGCATTTTCTAAATTTGATAGAAATGAAAAGTGATGCGCTCTTTTGTTTCTTTCAGTCGACATAATAATTCAAGGCTTCATCTATTTTGTTGCATGAACCAGTAGTTTGATCTTTTTTTCATTGCTGAGCCGTGTTTCTTAGTAGGGATTTATCCATCCATCTCACGCAGTGTTTTGCTATCATCTCGAATGCTGCTATGAACATTTGTGTACAAGTTTTGTGTGATTATACGGTTTCGTTTTTCTTGAGCAAACGCCTAGGAGTAGAGTGGCTGGATTTTATAGTAAGCATATGTCTAATTTTATAAGAAGTTGCTAAACATTTTTCCAAATTGATTTTATCATCTTATATATATTTTTTAATAATAAATTTATTTTTTATTGGTGTTCAATTTGCCAACATACAGAATAACACCCAGTGCTCATCCCGTCAAGTGCCCCCCTCAGTGCCCGTCACCCATTCACCCCCACCCCCTGCCCTCCTCCCCTTCCACCATCCCTACATTTTATATTCCCAACGAAACAGTATGAAAATTTCGTATTCTTACTTGCATTTGATTTTATTAGTCCTTTTAATTTGGGTTACTTCAACAGATATGTATCTCATTATGGTTTGAGTTTTCATTTCCCTGATGACTTACGGCGTTGAACACTTGCTCATGTACTTAACCAGCTGTCATACGTTCTTTTCTGAAGTGTTTCTTCAAATCATTTGGTCAAATATTAAGTAGACTTTTTGCCTTATTATCAAGTTGTCATATGTCTTTATGTGTTTTGAATCTAGTTCTGTGTTTTTTTAAAATTTTTTATTTATTTATGATAGTCACACAGAGAGAGAGAGAGGCAGAGACATAGGCAGAGGGAGAAGCAGGCTCCATGCACCGGGAGCCTGACGTGGGATTCGATCCTGAGTCTCCAGGATCGCGCCCTGGGCCAAAGGCAGGCGCTAAACCGCTGAGCCACCCAGGGATCCCTAGTTCTGTGTTAAACTACATATTGGAAATGTGTTGTTCCGTTCTGTGGCTTGCTCTGCGTTTTCATAGTGATCTTTTTCAAAGAGCAAACTTTTTTTAATCTGATAACATTTATGAATTTTTCAGATTTATGTTTCGTGCTATGTTCTAAAAGTATTTGCTTATCTCAGGGGTATGAAGATTTTTATTCCAATGTGTGTGTGTGTGTGTGTGTGTGTGTGTTTAAGTTTCATAGTAAAGGGGCACCTGGGTGGCTCAGTTAAGTGTCTCAGGTCATGAGATCAAGCCCCGTGTCAGGCTCCGCACTGAGCCGGGTGTCTGCGTGTCCCTCTCCCTCTGCTGCTCCCCCACTTGCACGTGTTCTCTGTCTCTCCCTAAAATAAATAAATTCAAAATAAATCTTTAAAAATAAATAAATAAAATTTGTAGTTAAAATTTACCTTTAGGTCTGTGATTTATTTCAAGTTAGCTCTGTTTATATGCTGTGACGTAAGAGATGATGATCCTTTTTCTCATACGGATGATGATCATTTTTCACTGCCACAGTGCATCATCTATAAATATTTCTATAGCCGTCTATATCTGTATTAAGTTAACCAGAAGACACCGACGTTCCACTGCTCATCTACCATCATATGGGTTATTCCAGCTATTTTCAGTTTTTGGATTTTAGCACTTGTAATACATGTCCCGTGGTTGTTGGTGAATCTCAACTAATCATTTGATTTGTTTAATATATATATATATATATATAGGCTATTCAGAATTCCTTTTTCTTTTTGTACTATTTCAGATACTTTCATCCTTAAAACAATGCTCCCTTTGGGGGAAGAGGGATCTTCCTCTATTTGGAGATATGCCGTGATTTTGTTTTAATCCTGAGGGCTCTGCAAAACTGTTGTGAGCATCATAATGGCTCAATATCAATATTCGACTAGGTAAGCTTGGGTATAGGTCAAATTTGTTTGTATAAAATAAATTACTTAGTCAATAAGGCCAACAGGCTCCTTTGATTGTGATTCTGCTAAATACATATTTTATGCATAGATATACTTTTATTTTCTTAAGCGTTTAATGAAAGACATATCAACCATCCCCAGACGTGAACTGACGAAACAGAAGAATCCCATAAAAAATATTGACTAGAAAAATCCATTGCTATTTTATGGCATAGGTATTTATCAAGATGAGTATCAGTTGTCCAATCCTTATATACCCCCTTCCTCAAAAAATGTTTCTCTCAAGGGCGCCTGGGTGGCTGAGTCAGTCAAGGCTCTGACTTGGTTTCGGCCCAGGTCATGATCTCAGGGTGGTGATGAAGGAGACTGATGTGGGGCCCTATCCTCCGTGGGGAGTCAGCTTGAGATTCTCTGTCGTCTCTGTTCTGTCCCTCCCCCTGCTGGCGTGTCCTCTCTCTCTCTCTCACTCAAAATAAATAAACAAAAATGTTTCTCTTAGTTTCTTTTTGAATCTGGCAGGTTTTATTTACATGAGTGGTAGAGAAATTTAACTTGGATTCTCAATAAAGCCAGAGAGAGAGAGAGAGAGAGAGAGAGAGAGAGAGAAGAAGAAGAAGAAGAAGAAGAAGAAGAAGAAGAAGAAGAAGAAGAAATACAGATTTTATTTTACTTATTTATTTTTTTACAGATTTTAATATACAGCTAATAGAATTTTTTTTTTAATGCAGGGAAGTACAAAGAAGAAAATAAGAGCTGGAGTACAATTCCCCTGCTCAGATAACTCTATTGGGATTTTTATAAAATAAAATTAATAATGTGTCAGGCCAGAAGATGTGAAAAGGGACAAAAGGAAAAATACAATTATCTTTGCCCGCATGCCAGCTCCCAGCCTTTGTTCAAATGCAACTGATCGAAAGCTTCTTATGTATCTTACGGTGAGGAAGGCATGGCATACACTTGCATCCTCCTCTTCCCCATATATTTTCATCTTTACAAGGATCATGTTTTCATCTTTATAGCAAAAGGATCACACTATATGTACTATGCCACTTTGCTTTCTTTACTTACACTATGAGATATTTCCATATAATTTCATACAAATTAAACTCACTCTTTTTAATAACTTTATAGTATTTTATTAATCATATCCTATAATTTTCTTAACCCCTGTTGATGAACTCTGATTGTATCCAGTTGTAGTCTTTTATAAACCAAGCTATAATAAATACCCACCTGTGTGTTGGTACAGTCACATCACATACATCCCTGTACAAAATTACACATATATGCATTTATTTATTTAATTTTTAAGTCATTTCTACACCCAACATGGGGCTCACACTCACTACCGAGAGATCAAGAAGCACATGCTCTTCCAATTGAGCTAGCCAAGTGCCCCACTCGTATCTATCTTATGTTTTGACAGATATTGGAAAACTTTCTTATTATAAGGTTGTACCAAATTATTGTCTCACCTACACTATATGGGAGCCCACATTTCCCTGATTTTCCAAGTACAAGACACCCTTGAATTTAACTTTCGATATTTCTGCAGAGTGAAGCACGGTATCACTTACATGTTTAATTTACATTTTCATTAACCAATGAGACAAGCATCCTCCCTCTGTATGCTAACTGGCTATGTGAATTGCTTTCTTCAAACTGACTCTTCGCATCCTTTTTTTTTTTTTTTTTTTTTTTTTTTACTGAGTTGTAAATCCTATTTCTATTGGGTTGATTTGAATAAGCTGTTTATACATAGAAAAATAGAGCCTTTTGTTGCTCTTAAATATGACAGGTATGTTTTTCCTTGCTCTTTTGAGGTTGTTTGTGTTTTTGTATTGAGGTTTTTAATTTTTCCATTACATATCATTTCAAAAAGAAAAGCACTGAATCATAACCAAATGCCTTCCAAGGAATATCTTCATTTTTTCCTCAACGATATATCTCACTAGGTAAGGATCCTACTACGGTTCAAAGTCGGCTGATTCTTTTTGTCCGGGAAGAGGGAAGAAGAGGGAGTGGCCTCAGCCGGGTGCAGGCTGCCCACGGGGAGAGCTGGGCACCTCCTCAGGGTCAGATAAAACATTGTTTATTTCCTTCCCCTTCTCAATTAACTAGGGGCAAGAAAAACCTGAAATACCTACTAAGAGAGAGAAAGGTTATTTTTGTTTTGTCTTCAAATTTAACACTTATTCTATGTATGACATGAAATACACTTTAAGATTCTTAATTCCAAGCTTTTAACATTTGGGGGGTTTTATTTTGGGTGCATTTATTTTGGGTTCAAAACCACAGGTCACACTCTGTATGATTTTTCTCCATTTAAACAAATTTCAGTATGGGGCATTTTTATTTAAATGACACTTTTTACCTTTGCTTCTTAAAGAGGTTTGAAGAAATTGCAGAGAGGTCTTTCCTTGTTGTTGTTTTTTTTTTTTTTTTTAAGATTTTATTTATTTATTTATTTATTATTTATTTATTTATTTGAGAGAGATCATAAAGAGGAAGAGGGGCAGAGGGAGGAGGGGGGGAGCCTGACACAGGGTTTGATCCCAAGACTCTGGGATCAGGACCTGAGCTGAAGGCAGATGCTTAACTAACTGAGTCACCCAGGTGCCCCATAGGAACTCTTTAGTAAAGAAATAATAGGAATTTATATCAAGGTTCCCAGATTTTCTTTGCTCTCTCCTAGTCCTAGTTGTGATGAAAGATTGCCAGAAATTTTTGAGAATGTAATACAGCTTTCGAAAGTAAGATTTTTAACCAAGTGATTTAATGCAGGAAAGATCATTGTTTCTCACCAGACAACAGAGAAATCCACTGAGTCCCAGAGTGACCTCCCAGCTGGCCAACTTTTGGCCATGTGCTTGCATGGCAGGCACGTTGGAAACTCTTTAGGGTCCTGGCAGGGCTTCTAGTCTTTTCTTCACAAGCTGCCTTGCTGGCTTGGGCTTCTGTGTCATGAAGTACCAACAGTTGTTTGGCCAGGCTCTCTCCCCAGCTTGAAGCCTCAGGAAGGGCTTTACACAAATGTCCTCCTTAGCTAGAGGAGGCAGTCTGCAGTTACAACTTCTAGAGGTCTGCAAAATCCACAATTCTCCTAAGGTGTGCACTCAAACCCTTTTGGAAAGAAATTAGTTTCAGTAATTTCACTCTTCCTATTTTTTTTAAAGATTTTATTTATTCATGAGAGACACAGAGAGAGAGGCAGAGACACAGGCAGAGGGAGAAGCAGGCTCCATGCAGGGAGCTCGAAGTGGGACTCGATCCTGGGATTCCAGGGTCACACCCTGGGCTGAAGGTGGCACTAAACTGCTGAGCCACCTGGGCTGCCCTACTCTTCTTCTTTAAAAAAATAAAATAATAAAATAAAATAAAATAAAATAAAATAAAATAAATATTTTATTTATTTAGAGCGAGCATGAGCGGGAGGGGGCAAAGGGAGAAGGAGAGAGAGAACCTCAAGCAGACTCTGTGATGAGCACAGAGCCCCACCTGGGTGTTGATCTCACCACCCTCAGATCATAACTTGAGCTGAAATCAGGAGTCAGAAGCATAACCACCTGAGCCCCTCAGGAGCCCCTCATTCTTCCTCTTACAAAGCCTCGAAACTCAGGAGAATAAAAACTGTAGGCAAAAATTTCGCATGAACTTTGAGGTGACTTGGAAATGATTGTGATTTTTGTAGCCCTTAGTGTCCCCATCAGGGCTGAATCTGAGCACAACTTCCCAGTAAGCAAATATTCCCTTGGATTCTTCCCGTCTCCTCTTCTAAATTGGTCCCTGTGGCTTTGGGTGTCCCCAGGCTTGCCTGCACGAAGTCCCTACCCAGGTGTATTGTCTTCCGTGCTACTTCCTATGCTCCAAATCACCTCCTTTCTTCTTCGCATCAGAATTTATTACCAAAGTCTCTCTTTTCTTTTCTTCCTTTTTTTTTTTTTTTAATTGAATGGCTGCTGATTTGTTATCAAATGTTTCCTCTTTCTCCTCTGGCTGTTTTGCATTCTATTAGCTGTACCCTTTTAATTAGTCATGGAAGAATAAAGAATGTGCTCATGACCTTGAGCATGTTCCATAATTGGCTCTTTTTCAATGTCCGTGATGACTCAGCACAGCAGGCAGGAGCAGTGTGCCGTGCACAGTGGAATCCACAGTGGTCACCCGGTGAAACTAGAAGAAACATGGCCTAGAGCACTGGAAGGTCAGATCCACGAGGGGTTTCCTACTTCGTTCACTGCTCTATCCCCTCACCTGGAACAAGGCTTAACACATGTAGATGGCTTATAGATAGTGAATGAATAAATGATGAACGGATGAATGAATGAAGAACAAATTTGTTTTTGTCTGTTCTTTCTTTCCTACCAAATAGCCAGGCCTCTCTACACCCCAACTTCAATCAACCCCTAGCCCTGTTCTTCTCATCACAGACCCTGGGTGAGAGAGCTGCTGGGTCCTCTGGGTGTTCTGTAAGTCTTCCATGGAACTGTCAACCTCCTAGCAGTTAATAGAGCCCACCCCATGGATTTATTTGGAAGATGCATATGTTAATATATGTACAGTACTTAGAATGACGCCTGGTCCATCAGTAAGTCCCCAGTAAATGTTAACTTTAAAAATTAGCAGTAGTAATTCAGTGTTAATCTTTTATTAAGACTTTAAAAAAAAAAGGCAGAATAAGGCTCACAGCAAAATTTGAGGGGAAATGCAAAGGCCACCCACATACTTCTAACGCATGCACAACCTGCCCCGTTACCGACATCCCCCACCAGAGTGGTGCATTTGTTACAACTGATGAACACACTGACACAGCATCACCATCCAAAGTCCATACTTCACATCATGGCTCACTCTTGACCTTCCTAACTAGGCTATTGATAACAAATCTTTTCATTCAGAATTATTGCTTTAGTATTTGTGATACCAAGATGGAAAACATGTATTTTTGAATTGATTGATCTCCGAGCCAGGGAAGATGAGAACTGGGTCAGTTGTAGTTACTGTTGCATTATATCAAATCTCCCCAAAATGTAGTGGCTCGAAATAACAATCAGTTATTATCTCTCACTGTTTCTGGGGATTAGGGTATGGTTTGGTTTTTTGGCTCTGGCTGATGGTCTAAGAGGGGCTACAGTTAGGTATCAGCTAGTGTGAGGCTGGGGCTATTGGCCAGAACATCCATCCACTTGTGGCCTCTCCGTGTAGCCTGGGCTTCCTGATGACATGGTGGCTGAGTTCCAAGGGCATCCTTCAGAGAGAGAGAGAGAGGCAGACTATGTATTGCCTTTTATAACTTGACCCTGGAGGTCATGCAACACCATTTCAAAGAATTCATAATGGTCAAAGAATATTATTGGTCAAAGAATTTATAATGATTCTCCTTAATTTCAAGAGAAGGAAACAAAGAACCCGTATCTTGATGCAGGAATGCTAACATCCCATCCTAAGAAAAGCATGTGGAGTGGGACATAAACATATATCGATGGAACTACTTTTGGACCATACGATCTGCCGTGAGCCATGTATGGCTCCTGCTGCACCTGCAGGCATGCACTCAAGAACACGCACACACGCTCATGTAGCCACAAGTCCTGATATAGTGAGGTTGGGCCTAACTCGGGCTCATTTGTGTAGGTTTCAATTAGCAAAGGATTATGGGGGTCCTTCTGAAATGTTTGCCTATGGGGAAGAGAACTGGGGTGTACAACCACTCACAAAGCATTCATTGAATTGCAGTCTGACACCCATTTGAAGGGTGTTTAAAAAGAAAGAAGTCTAGGAGTCAAAATTGAAAGTGCAAATTGCAAACGCTTCCCTTCTAGAGTGATAGGCCTATAAATACCGAGGCTGTTTCTGTTAAACAACAAATGGAAATGCTCCAGAATCAATGAGAGGTGTTAGCACCAGGGAAAAACAGCATCTTAAATCCTTACGCTAACAATTAAATCAGACACATTTGACACTTTATCTGAGACACTCCTGGCAGTGCTTTATTCTTCATGGCATGATTTGGAAACTCACAGCAGGTGACAAGCAGATTTGGGAGCATCATCAGTTCGGCTTTCTCAGCACTCTCCCTAAACATAATTCAATATATTTTATTCAAGCCAGTTTCATGTTTTTTGAGAAAAGGCAATTGGTGAAAATGAATGCGTTTCCAAAAATGTACACCGTGGCCTCAAGATGCCAAAGAACTGACCTGCTCAATAACGGTTGAAAATTAGCACAATCAGAAAAAAAAAAAAGTGATTTATCTCTAAGACCTCAAGGATATTCAGTTACAGTCCCCGTGAATCATGAGAAACCTGTCCGGGTGAGCATGAGGCCTTAGTGATTACTCACCTCACCATATGTCATGCTTATTTGATTAGAGAGAGAGAAAAAAAAAAGATTTTTTTCTGTGATCACGGTAACCGGGCTATTTTTATGAGATAGCTAAGCTGCTAAATAAAAAAATAAAATGGAAACAGTATAACTTGGGAATTTTAAGAATCCCAGTTCTTGAAAGTGTTCTAAATGCTTCAAGCCTGCTAGAATGGAAGCCCCAGATTGAGACTCTAGGCCGTTGTTCCCCGTAACTGGGTGCGAGGTGTCCTGGCTGCTGGAGATACTGGCCCAGGAGTGGCCCCTGGTCCTGGCTGACCAGAGGCGCCCGCCAGGTCCTGAGGTGCCGTGGGGTGGCTGCACAGGGCAGGCCGTGGCGTCAGATGGGGCGGCTCTGACCCCCGACTTGCTCTCACCGATCAGCTCTGCAACTTTGGTGCCTTCCCAGGCCTCTCTGAGCCCCAGGTCCCACACGGATAAAGTGGCGACTCTGCGCCTCGCCGCTGCGTGTGTTCAGGGCCCAGCAGTGAGCCCAAAGCACGTGGGCCGCAGGACTAGTGGGGGCCTCGGCTCCTTCCCCTGCCCCACCTGTATTAACCAGGGCCCAAAGAGCCCAGTGAGGGGCAGAGCCTGCAACAGAGGCCCTACAGTCAGCCTGGAGGCTGCCCTGTCCCAGTCTGTGAAGGGCTGGCACCCAGGCTTGGCTCTGGGATTTTAGGAGCTTGGGCACAAATCCCAGGACAGACTTTGAGCTCTTGACCTCCACCATCCATCGTGCTCGTCGTTAGACGGGGTCAAGTGTGCAGCCCATCAGGGCATTTGCCAGAAAGCTCCATCTACCCCTAAGAGGATAGGAAAGGGGCAGCTCTTGGTGGTTCCTAATACCGTCTAGATGGGGTAGGGGAAAGGTAAAGTCTAGACCCATAGCCCCTGTTGTCCATACTTCACTTTTCCTGCTTACTTTTATTTTTTTTAAAAAAAGATTTTATTTACTCATGAGAGACCCAGACACAGAGAGAGGCCGAGACCCAGGCGGAGGGGGAAGCAGGCTCCCTGCGGGGAGCCCGACGTGGGACTCGATCCCGGGACCCCGGGGTCACGCCTTGAGCTGAAGGCAGATGTTCAACCCCTGAGCACCCCAGGGGTCCCCCTTTTTGCTGTTTATCCGTAGCTCTGACTTGTTGGGGGAAGGGAGCAGAAACCGCAGCAAACCAGGAAGTCTGGCAGTGTCCGTAGCAGTAGCCTGGGAGACAGGAAGAAAATTCTCAGCCTCAGGTCTTATCTCACAATCTGTGTGCACTGTGCAGCCGTCAGAATGGAAGCTCCAGACCTCCCGGTTTCAACCCTGAGGGTAAAAGCCATGTTTGGTGCTCGTCTAAACCGCAGGACTCCCCGACTTCTTGCTTGGGATGCCCATAGCTTCCGGTCTTCGTGATGGCTTAGAAAGGCTTTTGTTTTGTTTTGTTTTCAAATTATGCAGAATTTTTGTTCATTTTATCAGCAAACCTATGAAACACACCCAAATAAGCAAAACAGAAGTGCTCTGAACTAAGTAAGTACAATCCATCATGAGGCAAGTATTCAGACACCTTGAAGAATGCCGTCCGCGAGCAGGAATCCAGCTGACTGACTCATGACGCACCTGCTGCTTGTTGCACAGCTGTCCTGTGCCCTTTGGGCTGTGGACCTCCGGGTTTGGCATTCTTCTCCAAGGCTTGAAAAGAATGAGGTTATTTTCATGCTTCTCTCCCTAGACAGAGAGCAGGGCATCACCTACGTATACGTGACGGGCGGTTCCTGGAGGAGATGTCGAACAGTTCTCTAGTCGGTGACCCCCGAAGGGCTCAAGGCAGGCCATGAAATATAGCGAGAGGATGGTGGCCACCGTGGTGAGGCCGAGCTTAGGACTGCTGGACCCCTCTCGTCCTCCGAGCAATGCTTTCCCTGGGGCCGCCCAGCGTTCCCAGGTGGGAAGCATGACACTCCAACACATCGGTAAGGTTGCTTCGTGTCACATTTAGGTCCCCGTGCCAAGGCTTATCCTATAGCCACCCGGCCAGACTTTCCAACAGGCAACTTCTGAACACTTACCTGTTTTTTCGATATCTCATCAGCTCCCTTAATCTAGATGGCCTCCTTTCCGTCCTAGAAATTTATGGTGCAGCAACAATCTCTTGTATCAACCAGAATTCATCAAGCATAGTGTTTCAGAACACGGATCGGGCCCCAGATTTATGCTGAAATCCACATGCTGTTGTTCAAGAGCTGGCCGGCTGTGGGCAAAGGGGAAAACACACTTTCCTTATGCATCAAATGGGAATAACGACAGTGTAACCCCTCAGATTTTGAGGGTGCTAAATAAGGGTCACCTATGTGAAATGCTTAGCGCTTGACATACTACGTAACAGGTATTTGCTAAATGGAGACGTTCATGTTATGAATCCCATTTCTTTTTCTACTACGGTTGTCAGAGTTCGTAAAATGCTTGCCAATGATTTTACCTTGGTTCTCCTTTATCAGCCTTGGGCTCAGAGGTAGAAGTGTGTTTCCTGTGGAAGTTAGAGCGGTGTTTTGGCAACTGGGGGACACCAGCTACGGAGGGATGGAGCTTTCATCCGTTTCATCTCCCCTGCAGTTCTGATCCTGCCGCGGTGCGTGGCATAGGGCAAACACTCAATAAATACATCTGTCAAATTCACGAGTAAATGAGCGAATGATTGAGGGTCAAAAAAATGTGAATGGACCGCCACATCATACATGCAATAATACAAGATCAGGGATGACGGTTTTATTACAGGTGACCAAACTCCATTCACCTTTTTTGAGAATTTTATACAACAGAGCGTTCGTGCGGCCTACTGCTTTCTATAATTTGAAGTACTAAATGTACGCAATGGCTTACATGTACAGAGAAACAGAAAATGTTCTTTGCTGGTCGTCAGTATTCACTCCCTTCTCTTAGGAATGAGGCTTTGTAATGTTCTTTCTCGAGAAAATTCTACGTGTGTGGTTTTGGTTTTGATCTAGCGGCAAACATCTCCGATACCCTAAAATGGAGACATGGTTGTGAACAGAAGCTTTGTGCTGTTCTGAGACTGTGGGATGTCAGTTCCAGATTGAGACCCCAAAGATACATTCTGCAACTCGATTTCTACGCATATTTCGGACTTTTGTTTCCTGCCTTATAGGAGAGCGTTTTTCCAGGACTAAAAGTTATCATTTTCTATTATGAACTAGGTTCATTATCCAAATTAGGAAAATCTGTTAATCACAAACTCTATCTGACGCTGTTCGGGATTTAAAAGCCAGTGGAAAAAAATAAAAATAAAAATAAAAACTAGTGGAGGGAGCATCCTGACACGAGTCAGTGGTAGTTAGATAGGAAATTGTTCTATGGTGGACATGTCGTCTTATAAAAGCAAAAAATAGTCCTCAAATGATATAATAGGTCATAGATGCATCTCATTTCCTCTCCATGTGGGGAACCACCAAAGGAAGTCTTTAATACAATGGAAAATAGCATTTTTTCAATGCATGAAAACAGGAGGTAATGGGGCTTGAACATTAGAGCGAATACTGGAAAATCCTAGTTTACCTTTTCTATATTCCAACCACGGAGTGCTGAAGACTTCAGGGTGTGTCTCAGAGAGCTTTTAAATGTCGTGGAGGCAAGACTCGCTCGCACTGTGGACCCCCATACGTAACCTAGCACAGGCGCTTGTGTACTAAGTATTCATGTATTTCTAGAATCTTAGTTCCACATCGAGACCGCAAAGACGTGGCCACAGATTTCCCTCAAGTTCAAGGAGCAGAGAGAAGGAATAGGACTGGCCCACACGATCCATTCACCCCTGCTTTGCAGCAGAAATTGTGGTCAAGTGACCCCTTTTACACTTTTAAACCTTTATACCTTGCTTCTCCTTGTGTTTTTGCGAAACACGAAACAAGCCCATGAGGAACACTTGCTGGGGAGCTCTGTGTTTTGATCATCCCCAAGTAACAATAGCCAGCATTCAGGAAGCGCCTACTTATTTAACAAACATTGCTCTTCGTGCTTGACAAGAATGCACTCCCAGGAAGTCCGGAGAGCTTCATCTTCATTAGAAACTGGCCTTGTTCACCTTGTTGCACAGACCTGGAAGCTACGGCACTGACGGCCGCCGAGTTAGCCCCCAGCCCCACAGGAGAGGCTGAGCCCCGAGGGGACCCCTGCACCCTGGTCCCTCCATGGAGTGCCTCCTGCCCCGGCCAGGTTTGGGCAGCCACCCAGGTCGGCCTGGCGGTCGTTCACCCCCTGGGGTGACCCTGGCCACCAAGGTTGGGCTGATGGTCGTGTCCCCCCCTGGGCTGACCTTTGCCACCCAGGTCAGCCTGGCGGTCATTCACCCCCTGGGCTGACCCTGGCCACCATGATTGGGCTGATGGTCATGTCCCTCCCTGGGCTGACCCTGGCCACCCAGGTGGCCTGGCGGTGGTGTCCCCCCACCACCGACCCTGCTCTCGGGGGGCCTCGGTGGAGTGGGCTGGCGGACGTGCAGATAGATGGCCAGGGGCTGATGACTGGCTTGCACTAAATTAACAAAGTCAGCGTAGCCTCTTAACCATATCCTCTAGGTCTTAAAGTGCTTGCCGTGGACATTTCTCTCTGATGATTTCCCCACAAGTGTGGAAGGCGTAGAAGGCGTGGTCCTTAGCCTGTGTGCTAGCGGACCGCTTGGAAATCGTGCAAGACAGCAGGAGTTTCGTGGGTTTGCAGAAGGTTTTGAGCCATCGTCAAGTCTGGGCCAACCGCGGCTTTTACAGAATGAGCCTTATGTCTATTTTCCTGCTGCCAGAGCTTCCGAAAGGTGACGCGGAGGGCAGGCCCTGGGCTTCTGGTTACCATCAGCCCTTTGGAATTCCAGTCGAAACCGGGAACAGGCTCTGTAAAAGCTTCTTAATGTTTTATGGGCCCGTTCAACTTCCTACAATTTGTTTTTTCAGAAGGTGTGTTTATTATTTTCTATGTGACTTCCTGCAGAACGGCGCAGCAGAATCCTGGAACTGAGGAGGGTCCGTGCCATTCACGCCAGGTCTCTCTCCTGCGCTCCGGATGCACAGACACAGCTGCCCATGTGACATGTCCCCTCGGGTCACCGGGGCATCACCACGCTCCCAGGCCCGGAGGCCCCGATTCCCTTCCCAGGCGCCAGAGCAGCGTCTCCTCTCCAGCCCGAGCCGAGGCCAGGGTCTGCGGCCCCCGGCGGCCCAGCCCGAAGGCCCACGTGAGCACTTGCCTGGGCAGGCGGTCCACGGAGCACAGGGGCAGCGGGCGCCTGTCTTGGAAGGTGCGTTCCGAGAAATCTCTACCTAGGACGACTCGTGCGATCGTGGTCCAGGTGCCAGAGGGCTCCCAGGTGACCCTCTGGAGTCGCCGATACCTCCCTCGTCACAGGCAGACCTTCAGCGAGTCCAGACGATGCTGTCACCGTGGTCACCAGCCTCCGACAACTTCCAGTTTGGCCGATTCCTTGTCTTTACAGAATGATCCTCAGACACCCGTGACCCGGCCATCGCATCGCCCTTCTTGGCCCCCCTCTCCCCACACTGAGGATACAACGTAGACCTGCTAGTGAGGCTCGCAGTGAGCACCGGGCGAGACGTGGCCCCTGAGCCCCCTGACCCTGGCACCCTCTCACCCCTCCTCCCCCCGCACTCCCGGGAGGTGCCCGCGGGCTCTGTGCACCTGAGAACTTGGTGGGAACTTGGTCCCGTCTTCTTCGCCGCGCACCCACCGGCTCGCACCGATACCCGCACACACTCCTGCCCCTTCTCTTCGCTCGGCCAGTTCCTCCTCACGCTCCCGCTCAGATCATGGTGCACCTGCCACGGGCCCTTTCCTGCCCCCACCTGAAGGACGGCCCCGTTCACCGCCGGCTGCCCTGCACTGTCCTTTCCAGCAGCTTGCGATGGTTGTGTTCAGAGTGACGACCGGTTGTGTGCGTGTTACCTAACGGCCCCCCCAGGCTCCATCAGGGAGGGACCAAGAACGTCATTGGCCTCCTCTTCCCAACCGCCAGCACTGCACCTGGCACAGGACAAGACTTAATGAACACTTGCCGAGTGAGTGAGCGAGTTGGTGAACGTGAACTCGTCTCTGAGGACGATGCAGAGGGGGGAGCTGCAAGGGGGCAGAGCCACGTGTGGCAGGTCCCACTGAGAAATCAAAGTCAAGAGAGGACTGTTATTTCCTCAGTTGAATGAATGTCAGAAACGGTTCCTGGACGATTCCTCTTCTCCTGAGCGGAGTATCGCTCTGAGGAAACGATGGCTTCCGACAGCATCCCTGGGGAAGGATCCAGTTGGCCAAAGTGTTCCTCCCCCGAATGACTCCTCTGTCCTTGGGTCACCATGGCCCGTCGCGTTCCGTTGGGCCTGGCCCCAGCTGGGGGCAGATGTTTGCAGACATCTCACTGGTTCGTCCCTGTGACTTCTGTGGACTCGGTACATGGTCTGCGTCCCGGAACACAGTGGCCGGCTGAGGCCAGGGTGCGATGGGGCAGGGAGGTGCAGAAGACAGACGCATCCGTAGCAGATCTTTCCGGACAAGAGTACGAGGTTGGGTTCTATGGGTTGTGATTCTGATTGTGTTTTCTTTTGCATCACACCACAGCTCAGAAGAATAATCAACCATATTGTGGGCTGAAAGCTTCTTGTTTTTAAAAAAAGTAAAAAAAATAAAATAAAATCTGGCTGACTCCACTGGACGATCAGTCAAATACACTTTGGACTGAATGAACTCTGTTTTCTTTCCTCAAAATGCTTAATGTGATCTGTCATTTTAAGAAATTTAAGAAATGAGGAATTTACTGGACACGCAGAGGGACAGTGCAAGGATTTTGGCCCTGGTCCTCTGCCAGGGTATGTGAGGGTGACAGGGTTGGGGCCTTGAGGAGTCAGAGAGTCACAGAAAGAAAGTCCGGGGTATAAAGTGAAAGCAGATTGAGAACGAGAGCTGCTGACCTTGTGATTGAGTTCTCCCTACAGTCAGTCATCTCTAAGTGAGTCAGTGAGGCAATTGGGTGCAGTTGTTAAAATAAGCCAAATAAAACCAGCCCCACCACATTTGAATAGTTTGGAAGGTTGGGAGAGAAAGAGAGAAGATAAATAGTATGTGGCCTGCGCCCCGGCCCACTGGTCCAGCCTGCTCCACAGGTGCGACTGGAGATCTCCCGGAGCAGGATGGGGTCATTTTGCTGGCTCTGCTGGAGATAATCGACCCAAATTGTCTGTTTATTTTGTGGACTATTATGCCTTGATCAACGAGGAAATCCTTAAAACATCTCTTCCCAATCAGAGACACCCATGTGCTTTGTTTGGGGTTAGAATACAAGCGCAAGGAAAACAGGCCCTCCCTCTGTAGTCGTCGTCTCTAGGACGGCGGCCAGACTTCACCAGGGCTCACGATATGCCAGGCCCTGTGCGTATTTCATGTCATCTTCGCCACAATCCCCTATTCCACAGATGAAGAGATGCTCCGAGAATTTGGAAACCTCCCTAATCTACCCAAGTCCTCATTCCTAGTGAGGGGTTGGACCAGAAGTTGAGTGAGTCTATCTGAGTCCATAGCCCATGACCCACCCACTAGGCACTATTGCTGCTGCCAATCAGCAGTGCCCATCACTACCACTATTTGCCACACGCACATGGTAAAATAATGGAGAGAATAAGAGGGCCTTAGTGGCGGAAATGGTAATCAAGTGGATTGCCGTTCACACCCAGTCACACAGTCAATCCCAATTTTAATATCCGATTGTATCAAGATGCGGGCAGTGACACAAGCCTGGAGTCGGCACCCTTGATGCTGGCCCTGGCTCCTGCTGGGAGTCCTCAGACAAATTGCTTAGGATCCCGGGGCCTACGTCTCCACCTCATCTGTGATATAAGGGAATTAGGTGATTTTCATAAATAAGAGAGCTTTTCCAGTCCTAACATTCCAAGAGTCTACACGTCTTAGGAGACCAGGAAGCTCTCCACCCTCTTAGCACATGGAATTAATTTGCAGCATGTAGCGTGGCAAGCTCTGATGTCGTCTCATCCATGATGTCGCCCGCGGTTGATGTAGGTCTCATAAATGGACTTGGGCCAAAGAAAAAGAAAAAAGTACCAGCTGGCCCCTTGGCAGCAGGAAAGAACTTGCAAAGACGTGGGCAAGAAAACCTTTTGACTACCTTTACTCCCGCGCATTTTCTTCCAAAGTCCTTTCTCTCACAGATTGTCTTGAGGTACAAGCCCCCAGGGTCTCTAGATGGAACCCGCCTCCCGGCTAGACCCAATTCTCCCAGCGACCCCCCCAGTCTTCTGTTAGCAATTCCCACGGCTACGCAAGTTTGCCAAGAAGCGTGAGGTGCATTTTGTCTGTGTATGTGTTTATTTTTGATGAATACCTTTATAAATTCCAAGAGACGAGGCCTGATTCTCTCCTGGCTGGGTTGCCAGACAGTATACAAGATGTCAACTCAAGTTTGAATTTCAGATAAACCAGTCATAATTTGAATGTTCCCCACATTACATGGAACATGCTTACACTAAGAGATTGTTCTGTGTTTATCTGAAATTCAAATTTAATTGGTGTCCTCGACTTTTGTTTTCTAAATACGGCAACCACACTCATAGAAGGAAGAATGCTTTATTTAGCTTTTTTTGGGTGGGATTTAGGTCAAAGGTAGTACAAGTTGGAACACCAACTATTTGGACTTGTATTTATTACTTTACCCGTTTCGGGAACTCTGGTGTGAAACATCTGCCGTGCTAGCAATGTGTTTCCAGTGGGTGGACTTGTGTTTAAATTTCTCAGGTTATAAGTCTCTCTTCTCTAACCCAACACCCCCACACACACACACACACAACATTAAACTCATTCATGAAATCAAAGAGATCCTAACCATCGATAGGAGAACTTCTAAAGGATGTAGCATATTTTGGCCGACATCTGTGACTGTGCTCTTTGAACTAATTGGGAAATGTTGTGTGCTGGCAGGCTTTAATTGAGAAATATGTTTCCCCTTAAGGGTGATTTGTCTAATGGGCTGTAGAAATGCTTTTTCTCTGCTCCAGAAAGCCCTTTCCCATTTGCTAATGGTCCAGCTTCTTCACCTTTTCCCCACCCCAAAGCTGCTGTTATGCCGAGTTCACTGAACTCAGGAATCTCGTGATTAAGCCAGAGAAGGTCTCAGGCCTGACTTCAGCTCAAACCAAAATTTCAGCTTTCTGGGCGGCAGTCACCTTCGCTAGAGATGGCGTTCGAAGAAATCACCTGTGAAGGGTGCAGAGGCAGCATTTACTGATCCAGAGCAGGGCTGGGTCTGGAGAGGAGGGAGACGGTAAATCAAGAAAGTAAAAAATGGGGTTTTAGTTATGATTTCATCGCAAGGCCCCCTCCACCCCCGTCCCAAGTCCTCGCTCTCTGGTGGGACTAGGTCGCCCAAAAGATTTTTATGTATGTTTCCTCATTCAAAGATAAATATGCTCCAGATTCCAAAGAATTTCACATTTTGCCATGAAAACATTAAATTTAGCAATGACAGTAGAGTCCAAGGAGATAATTCGTCTTTGTGGTCCCAAATATATAGGGTTTGAATGCATCTTGAGGTTTCAGGAAAGTGTTTAGGCTGACGCTTGGCAAAAGGAAGGTGAAGTCCATGACATCATGCAAATGAACAGAGAACTGCTGTTCAGGTAACTGCTGTCAAATATGGAGAGCCAGACAATCGGTTCGGTCAGGAAGCCAAGTGAGTCATACTGAGTCATATTTTCATGTCATTGCAAAGACAATGAGTATGGAAGGGCTGTGTGGGATCTGTTTTCAGCCTTGGTTCATTTCTAGTCTCATAACCCTCATTACCCTTCACACGGTAGATAAAACAGTGATGTCATAACAGGATGCAGGAGGAAAACAGATGAAAATAAACATCGATGTCCTTCCTCCACAGAATAGTCGAAGCTCAAAGCAGAGAGGTGTGAGCCTCATTACTTCCTTTCAAAGGGTGAAATCAAGGTTGTTTCATTGTATTTTCCGTACGTCTTTGCCGGTGAGAAAAGGGTTTTTGATTCCAAACTCAAAGGCATATGCTTAATGTCATTGCAAAATAGTGAGAAGGCACATAACGCATCCTAGAAATAAAGACTAGATTGCTACATGCAGAGCAATGATTTGTAGCTCATTTTCATTTAAAAGCTGAGATTTATGTATTTATTTGTTTAAAAGTGCATCACTAGATATATCACTGTTTTGCGGAAATTCCATGATATTTAAAATGTAAACTGTCAAGCACAATAACAGTTGTTCCATCTGGTGAAGTCTCAAATAGTCCTTTTTATTTTTTTAAAGTGCATGGAATGGATTCGAGTCGACCCTGTGCCGAGGAAGAGGAGAAAGGAAATCCATGGGGAGGGTGCTTCTTGGAGGGGGCCCCTCAGTGGACAGGGCTGAGGTCTGGGAGGTGGGGAGCTCTGAGAGGCCCAAGTCATTCCTGCCTGGCCCTGCTGGATCTTTGAAGTGAAGTCCCTTCAGTTGAGATTCACCTACCCTTTCACTTCCTCTTCTTTTCCCTTTACTGAAAATAATGGTGGTGGTGGTGGGGGGGGGGGGGACAAGTGATTTAAATCAGGGAAGAGCCCTTCTGGACTATTCCAGTTATAATTTATCAACAACTAAGTGAGTGGTTTGTCGTTGTAATGGTTTCATTTTTTACTTATTAGTATCTCTTATTTCAGGAAGACAAGTTTATTTTTTTTAAAGACTTTATTTATTTTGAGAGAGAGAAAGAGAGAGGGAAAGACAGCATGAGGGTGGGGTGAAGGGCAGAGGGAGAAGAAGGCTCCCCACTGATCCCGGACCTGGATGTGGGCTCCATCCTGGGACCCCAGGATCCTGCCCTGAGCTGAAGGCAGCGCTTAACTGACTGAGCCACCCAGGCGGCCCTAGAAAGACAAGTTTAAAAGAGGGTTGGGGGATACATGATTTCCAAAGAAGTGTGTTCCAATGGGCTTTCTGTGTCATTAGTGCTCTAAAGGTCTAATGTGGTCTTTAAAATTTCAGCTAAAAAAAAATAACTCTCAAAAAAAAAAAAAGTAACTCTCTGCCATCTGATTTTTGAGTTTATACTGAATTTTTGTCTTTCTTTTAAAGATGATCCTTCTTCATATCCCCTACATTTAGCTTAATCAACTTAGAGAAAAATAAAAGAAAAACAATAGCATTGCACTTTACATTTTGGATCATTTTTTGAGTTTGGATTGCAAAATTCAGTACTTCATGAAGAAGCAATATGTCTGTACTGTCACCAATTAGTTGTGTTTAACAGAGGAAACTGGAAATACTCAGCATGAACGCAGTTCTTCTAAAGGTAAGATAGTACATAAATTCTTAGAGAAACAATGACCATTTCAAAAGAGTTTTATTTGAATATTTATGATTTGGATGAAATTGAACTTTTAAAGTATAAATCTGTATATCCGCTATTGGCTAAGCCAGCCATGAATAAATACTTATAAAATCCCCAAACAGTCAACATGAACCTAATAGAAGAAAAATTACAGCATTAAACTTTGTCTTTATTTTATCTTTATTGAGTATTACTGAGTATCAATATTTGAGGATGGAATTTTGAGGTTATACTTAAAGAGAACACTGTAATGTTTGACAAATGAGAGCTATTAAAATAAGTAGAAACTATGTACTTTAAGTAGTAATACTAATATTTCAAAACAAAAAAGATAAACCAACAAGAGATTTATAGGTATAGATTTATTTCTGTCTCACTCACAGCTTTATTCTTCTGATAGGGATAATCACTAGAAAAAGCTAACAAGGAAGTAATTATATTTGTTCTAGCAGCAAGATGAAATAGAAAACTAATGTAGTTACCAATTTGAATCAATCCATCCTGTCCTCTACCTCTAAAAATAAAAACAAAGGCAAAAATAAACTCGCAAACACGAAAATTGAGTCCTCAATCATGAGACATTCCAGATGACAGACATTTTAGAGGGCTTAGTTCTTTTTTTTTTTTTTTTTTTTGCTTTCATAGGAAAATAGCCTTGGAAATGAAAGTAAATGCTTTATTTCTTATAAAAAGAATTCTTGTGAAGACGAGAAAAAAGCTAGTGGCTACAACGCAACCAACATACAAATATTTCATGTCACTTCTAGATCATGTTAATATGTATGTTCATTTGCTTTCCTGCATTAAATTCAGGTGAAAAAGTGTGAAGCTGACAGGAAAGGCTGATGAAATACTAGGCTTCCATCTTCAGATTACTTTATATGCTTTTTCTCTTGGTAACTGAAAATTCACTTCTGCAATTTACATCGACAACCTATTGACAGCGTATGGATTGCCATTGGCCTCCTGTATTGGGGCATTTGTTCTTTGCACCTCCAACCCTGGCTTCCCTAACTGTCCCATACTTCTCTAAACAAAAAGACCAAACATGAGGGCATCATTTTGTCTCTTACAACATTGGCCTAGAATGAATCTTCTGAAAAATAATCAGTGAAATT
The DNA here is from genome assembly GCF_905146905.1 of Nyctereutes procyonoides. Lineage (NCBI taxonomy): Eukaryota > Metazoa > Chordata > Mammalia > Carnivora > Canidae > Nyctereutes > Nyctereutes procyonoides. The sequence continues at coordinate 12,915,840 of NW_026575136.1, read as the reverse complement.
TCCAGTTCCATCCAGGTTGGATGGCCATGATTTCGACCTTACAGATGTCTTCTAAAACACTCGCTGCTTGTATTTCATGGCCCAATGTTCTCTGTCCTTCATCCCAATAATCTCAGTAACTCACATAATGAAGACACAGGCCCTTCTCTTATCTTGTTGATTTCCAGGCCTTACACGTCAGCTCTGCAGACATTACTAAGTGCCGGCTTTGAACGTGGTTTGATCTTGCCCTGGCTTCGAGCTGTGAGCAGCACGTTAAACATCCTGGAGACACCAGCTCTCACCTCTCTGGAAGCCTGGGGTGCAACATGATTCAGGCCTCGATTCTCTTCTCAGGTACCTCGCTTTTTCACTTTTCCCATCCTTCACCAAAATAATCTGAGAAGTTTGAAACAAGCGTATTTCTCCTCTGGAATGAAAATTGGCTTGTTCCCCATTTTCGTATCTCCAGACATTAGCATCCTCTGTGTTTATTATGCTCCAGTGCTGTGTCCCTCCCAATTTATTTACAATCCATGAAAAAAAGGCGAACATTTTGAAGGAAATCTAATGTTAAAGTGAAAGAATTATTGGTTCTGAGATATATTGAATTAGTCTTCACAAACTCAAGTCATGCATTTTGGCTTTTTATTTTTCTTATTTTCTGTGCAGTTTCTAAGCTGCACACACTCACTCAATCAAGAAAATGGAGGCAGCCTGGGTGGCTCAGCAGTTTAGCACCACCTTCGGCCCAGGGCTTGATCCTGGAGTCCCGGGATCGAGTCCCGCATCGGGTCCCTGCATGGAGCCTGCTTCTCCCTCTGCCTGTGTCTCTGCCTCTCTCTCTCTCTCTCTCTCTCTCTCTCTCTCAATGTGTGTGTGTGTGTGTGTGTCATGAATAAATGAATAAAAATATTTAAAAAAAAAGAAAATGGGTCTCTGTTCAAGCAGTAACGGTCAGAGTAAAAACAAAATGGGGTCTTGAGGAGAGGCTGTAAGAGCATATTATGCTCTAACTTCACTGATTCTAAAATGGCTTTAAGATTTTAGTACTGAATAAAAATTTCCCTTTTTCAAGTCACAAAGTAATAAATGCTCATAAAGAGAATTTGGAAAACACAGGGGGAAAGTTAAGAAAAAAAATTATGTACAATCTCACCATTAGAGACACTCACTGTTGAAATATAGCTATATTTCCCACAAATAATACAGTAACTTAAAAAGTATAATTACTCTAGATATACGATTTTTTTATCATTTGTTTTTTTCCTTCTAGTGGTCAATCATGAGCACTAGCATTGCCTACACTGCAAACCCATGGAAGCCATGGCACAGGTATTACTGGCATTCACTGACCTATACTGGGAAATTAGAAATCAAATCTCTCTAGGATAATCATTTCTTACATAAGTGTAGTTCTCTAAAGGCTTTTCAGATGCTTTACCCAATTTAGGCCCTCAAGAGAGCAGGGAAAATATTATTATCATTTCCATTGAACAGATGAGGAGCCAAGCCCTGGAAGATATGATGCCAAACCCAAGACCAGAAATATCTGGACCAGTGCCCATGAGTATCTACTTCTCTGCTGTGCACGGTGTTAGTTAGAGGCAATCAAAGAGGAGCAGATGTTAACCAAACCTAAAGGCAAACACTAAAATCCCAACAATCTCAAGACCACTGCTTCTATTAATGGTGTCTCCTAGGACCCAGACTTGGGTGCCATCTTTAAGGCAACCCTCTCCCTTATTCCATATCAAATATTAAACTGTCAGACAAGTAGCTCTTTAATGACCACAAAATAACTCTAAATTCTGCAGCCTGAATGAATCCAAGGCCTCCTGTACCCCAGACCCTGCCATCTTTCCTTTATCTGTCCCCTATGCATACAATACAATATAATTTTCTCGAAGTATGGACTGTGGTTCCTCTACAACAGAATCACCTGTAATGATGGTTAAAAGACAGATTTATGGGGCACCTGAGTGGCTCAGTTGGTTAAGCATCCAACTTTTGAGCTTGGCTCAAGTCTTGATCTCAGGATTGTGAGTTCGAGTGCCATATTGGGCTCCATACTGGGTGTGGAGACTACTTAAAAAAAAAAAAAACAGGTAGGTTTATGGAGGTAGACAAGGAATCTTTAAATAGTCAAGGATTTTCAAATATGAGAATCCTAGTTATACTCCAGGCAAACTGAGCTGTTTTCTTAGTGGATTTCCCACATTTCTCTGCCTCCGTGCTTTTTTTTTTTTTTTCCAATTGTTATTTTTTTAGGATTTTATTTATTTGAGAGAGAAAAAGGAGAGGGAGGGGCAAAGGAAGAGGGGGATGCTGACTCCCTACTGAGCAAGGAGCCTCCTGTGGTGCTCGATCCCAGGACCTGAGATCATGACCTGAGCCGAAGGCAGTCGCCTTCCTAGATTGCTACTTCTATACAGAAGACACCTCCCTTCACTGTCCACCCGTTCAGATCCTGCTCACCCCTGAAGGCCCGGCCGAAACGGCACCTCTGTGAGGTGTACCTCCCCAGCCGCTCTCGCCTCTCTGGGCTCTCACGCACTCACTGCTTATGAAAGAAATCAGCCTTGCTCTCCATGTTTTCTTCTCCTCTCTATCTCAGGAATTGCATTTGTCAGCGTCACATATCCTTCACATTAGTTATGAAACTCAGGACATTTTTTTATCTCTTATGGAGCTATTATAGAGCCTCTGTTTTTGTGCAAGAGTCTTAGTTTCCATGCAGCTGGTCATGCTCTTTGGGTAAGTAGACATCCATTTGGAGCTGTTGCCAAATCTGCTAGATATGTGAATCGAGATTCTGCATAATGAAGTAAGGGCTTGTATACCATGTCTCAAAAGTTTCTCACGGATGCTTTAGAAAGGTGGAGGTACAAGCCTACCAAAGCGATCTCACGATTGTGCCCTTTCTGGCAGGTGGACTAGAAAGTGTTCTATGAAGCAGGTGCACTTTTAGCTGTATTAATTTTTTTAAAGATTTTATTTATTTATTCATGTGACAGAGAGAGAGAGAGAGAATGAGGCAGAGACACAGGCACAGGGAGAAGCAGGCTCCATGCAGGGAGCCTGACATGGGACTCGATCCTGGGTCTCCAGGATCACGCCCTGGACTGAAGTCGGCGCTAAACTGCTGAGCCACCCGGGCTGCCCTGTATTAAATTTTTATTTAAAATTTAAAATTTTATTTAAAATTTAAATTAACTTAAATTTTAATTTAGCAGCAATTTTAGCTGTACTAAAATTTTCAGCAGCAGGGGAAGCGGTAAGTGACATATAGAAGAGACCACGTGGCTTAGAGGAGGGGTCACAGGTTCAAACTGATAATGTACAAGCAGATAATGTACATGAAGGAAGGAGGCTTCAGGATAAGATGCTACATAGATCCAGTCACCAAGCATTGCGTCAAACTTTCATTGGGCGACATGGTGACCTGAGAATGCATGTCCTGTAGAAAGTGTCAAAATTATTCTTTGTTTAAAAAACAAAATTTTATTTATTTATCAGAGAGAGCGCGAGAGCACGGGTGGGGAAGGGGACAGAGCAGAAGGAGAAGCAGACTCCCCGCTGAGCAGGGAACCTGACATGGGGCTCAATCCTAGCACCCTGGGATCATGTCCTGAGGCGAAGGCAGACGTTTGACTGCCTGAGCCACCCAGGTGCCCCCACGGTCAAACTGATTCTAGCTGACGGACACCTGAGGCCATACAGGCCCAGTGATGCCAAATACTTAACATTTTCAAGAGAAACCACAAATTGATTTGTATGGGACACCTTCTCTGTCTTTTATTTTTTTTAACTTTACCATGTAATTAACATTCAAAATGTTGGGGTGTCCGCGGGGGCCAAGCACATGCCCAGGTGATTTGTCTCACTCGGTAAGCCCAACGTCAGCTGTGACAGAAACCGGCTTCCAAGGTTCTCTCCTTCCCTGAATCAAGAATCAATGTTTGGGAATCAGCACCCTCCATCTAGAGGGTCTGAAGGGAAGTAGAAACTATTTCAATAGAGTTCTCATTCCAGTGAGAAGGAAAAAGAAAAAATCTGGAAGGCCCTAGAGTTGGATATTCTGGAAACACTGAATTGAGGTTAGTGGGATCTGAGTCCTCTCTCAGTGTCTCTGAGGAGGGGAGACGGCTGTGGTGGATGTGGTGGGGTTCGTTTGTGTCCGCAGACCGGGGAGGGTACGTTGGCTTTGTCATAGCGTGGCCCTCCACAGGTGGGACTAGTTGAGGGACTGCGTGCTGCTTCCCGTATCTGGAGAGGCGCCTGGGAACCAGCTTACACCAGGCCAGGGGTAGGCGTCTAAGGTGGCCCTGACACCTTCCAGCTTTAAGCTGTGGCCTTAGGATGGTGACTGTATGTTTTGTAGCTTTGATGATAAAAATGCCAGCTAATGACTAGAGCGTTGCTAGTATTTTATTCTATAATTTGATTGACACATTCATAAACATTGTTTGTTAGTCCACGTGACGTGCATGACTGGTGTGTTGGTTAAATTTGTGGGAAAAAAATGCATTGTGGGCCTTTTAAGCCCCGGGAATCCCAATAAATGAGAGAGTGGGAATTCGTTTCGGCTTGTTTGATGTCTGTAATTAGAGGTCGTTATAGGAGTTCCTGTTCTCCTAAGGGTTTGTCACCGCCATGTTTCTGTGGCCCCATATGGAGGCGGCTGTGATCTGCACAAAGCCAGTCACATCGGTGCCTATGCGACAGTGGCACCAGCGATCTGTATGCTGAGGTAGTGGCATCTGCGTGTGGTGTTCGTTCCTAAGCGGGTCCCTCCATGACATCTGACCCGCACAGGCACCACTCACCGAAGTTCAGAGGGTCCCCCTGAAGGCAATTTTTTGAGGGTTCATGAGCATTTTACACTCTGTGTTGTTTCAACGCACACTGAGTTTTTCAGCACCTTATTTATTTATTACCAACATGAATTCAAAGCAAGTAGGCGGTTTCTCTTATACGAGAGCAAAGCAGAAAATCAAGACCGCGCCGCCATCATCGAATCTTAACTTCCATAACAGCATGACCATGAGGTTGGCCTGAAAGACACTCAGCTTTCTGCCGGTTTTTACAACGGTCCGTGTTTAAGTAGCGTAGGCATGTGGTTGCTTTCAAGTTCCTTCTGAAGTCATTATTTGGATTTTTTTTAAATAAGGGTTTTCTCCTGCTTGCCAGAAGGCGAGCACACATCCTCCACTGACGTGCTTCAGCCTCTGTCCAGGCCTGGTTCTCCGGGTGCACGTAGTCAAAGCTTTTCCCTCTGGCGTCCCTAGAGCCAACCCAGAGGCCGGGTGACCATGATCTTGCCATCGTGCTGCTCCGCAGCCTGGTTCAACTCCTGTAAGCCAGACCTGCACCCTTCCTCATCTTTCGGGTCCAGAGTGTAGGACAGCGCTCTCCTGGCAGGTTGGAGGGCATGTCGGGAGGCAGCACAAGGCTTTGGTGCAGAGCTAAGCAAGCCTTGGCTCCCTTATTCCAGTTTTAAACCATGTGTGCCCTCCACAGCGCCCCGGGGACACAGACCCTTAGTGAAGTGAAGCTGAGTAGCTACCAAATCCCATAGGGAGGAGGGAGGCCCTTTCTTGGGGTACCTCATAAACCAGGGAGTAGTTGCATGAACCAAGAAGCAGGAAAAAAGGGGACACTCTACAAGGCCTAGTAGTTACCACAACCTGGCTTGCAAGTGGAGAACTCGAAGCATCCCGGTGTTAGCGGAACAAGTGCTAAGCACCTCTTTTCCTTGCTATTGCCTAGATGATTAACAGAAGATATTATTTTTTTTAAGATATTAGTTTTGAGAAAATAAGCTCAAAACTTTCTTTAATGAATACCGTTCACAAAGATTTAGGATTGTAATAAAATAATAAACCAATAAGATAAAATATTTTTAATAAACTACATTTTTTTTTTGAGATTTCATTTTTAACCCAATCGGAAAATTTTCAGGAAAAAAAATAGCATTTCTCAATTGTGGTCTCTGCAGAACGTCCAGTTAAGTGACAACAGGGACTAGTTTATTAGGAAAAGAGTGAGGAAGTTCAGTCCATCTGAAATAATCTCAGTCTGCTCCTCTCACCTTTGGGAAGAGAGCCATGCTGTTCGCTTCGTAGCGTCGAAGCCTCTGGCAGCAAATTGGCCAATTTTGTTTGTTTCCTTTGTCTCGTCTCTGGACCCTCTACGTTTTTCACATGGGCAGGAAAAGAGGAAGCTCAATTCCTCTGGACACCAGGGGCACCAGGGCTCAGCCCCCCCCACCGAGCCCCCCCCGCCCAGCGGGGAGGCCCAGCTCAAAGCCTCTACCTTTGCAGGTGATAACAAATGTCTGGGTCCCAGGAGGGGGACTGCAGCTTGAGCGAGGAGTGTGGGGAGTCGCTGTGGGCAGGCCGGGCACGTCAGAATCATGGCCGTAGAAGTTTCGATGCCAGGCTGCTCTTCCAAGACATTGTCCGAACGCCTGGCTGCTGAAGTGAATGGTGGCCCCACAGATTCCAGAAAGCTCATGGGAACGGCATCTGGGCCGCGGCTGCTGCTTCTGTTTCCTCTTTCAAAGCCCTGATACGGGAGAGGAGGCAAGCAGATGACCTTTGACCCCCAGACAGGTGTCTGTCTTGGGCCCCACATGGTTTTGTTCTGGTTTTCCGCCTGCCGTCCAGGCCTGGAACGCGCTCAGGCCTTCCCTAGCATTCTCTCAAATTCTTGCAGCAAATATTTTCAAGCATCTGACATCCCGGGGCTGCGGGCCTGAGGCCGAGTGAGGCTGGTGCTAACGTGGCTCCTGCACCGGAGGGACTGGGGGGCCCGGACCCCAGACCACGGGGCTCCCGAGTTCCCACTGCTCAGAGCAGCAAGGGCAACACCGCAGCCTGGTGTCCAGCGGGAGCCTAGTCGTCCACGAAACCAGAGGAGTGACAGGAACCTCCGTGAGGGGCTGGGGAGGGCGACCATTCCAGAATCCCCAGGATAGTCATGATTACTCGGGGTACTTCCTCTCCTCCTCCCCCTCGCGTTCTGTGAGGCGCTCGTCTCCCGTGGACTCTGACCCCTGGCCCCCCAGGTGGTGCTTTGACACCTTGGTCCCACCTGCATTAGGATACTTCTCTCCAGAACAGTCCTCAGCACAGGGAGACGTGCGGAGGCCAGGATGGCATTCAACCCCCTGCAAGAGTGACATCCACCAACCTTAGGGGCCCCGAAAGAGAGGGCAGGTGGGTCAGGTCCCTGCTGGGGCTTGTGAGGCCGGGAGGCCCCACCTCCCCCCTGTTCCTCAGTGATAACCCTCCAACGACCAAGGGGAAGTTTGATGGGAAATCGGTGTTTCAGGGTATCCCCCGCAGGACAGGCGCCAGAGAGCTCGCTGTTCGGGCACCGGGCCTCTGCTTGTCCACTGTAACCCTCTGGCGCCATCCTCCACTGCGCCATCCTTGGAACTGCGCTCGGGCCACATTTCCTCAGTGAAAACATCCCCTCTAAGGTTGCCACTCTCTGACCTTTCCCACCCCGCAGCTGCCTCGCCAAAGAGGCTCGCTGTTCACCCCGCATCCACCTCTCCTACCTTCAGTATTTAACCCCCAGGGCTCAGTGTAGACATTGTAGGAACGGCCTTACTGGCTCTCAAGATATGAGATCAGCCAACAGGGCTTGTCCCTCAACCCTTTTTTTTTTTTTTGTACTGTGGTAGATACACGGTAGACGCCAAGATACGGGCTGCTCGACTCATTTGTACCCTCCTCATTAATTTAGGAGGAATGATGCAGAGGGAATCTGGTCCTTGCCAGTTTTAACTAAACTCACGCTTCCATTCAACAATACAGGCAAGCTCTTCTGCAAGAGAGGAACTAGTCATCAGAGAGCATCTACTTAAAGACTCCGTGTGATCATGCGTGGTTGATTATAGTTGGCTTAGAAATATCCACTAGTCTTCAGGTGTGTGTGTGTGTGTGTGTGTGTGTGTGTGTCTTATCATTACTACTGTCAAATAATTTATCGGGGCAAAGTATTACAATTCTTATTTTCCTTTGAAGGGTAGATCAATACATCCATTCTTCTCCTTTCATTCATATTTAAATCTTGTTTGTAGCATTTGAATATGAAAATCCTGTCACCCTTAAACTAATAGAAAGAGCTTTCCACGGCTTTGACTTCCTTCCACGGATGGCTAGGACATCACAACACAGGAACACTGTCGTGACCTTTAATGTTTCTCTTTAATAAGGTGGGAGGAATTTCAGAGAATGATATACCAAATAACTCCCACCGAGAACTCTGAACTCATGAGTATTACAGTCTTTCAAGTTAGGAGACTCTATTTTGTTGAATACAAAATAATCTTATATTTATTTGTTACGGGAAAAAAAAAAAAAGGGAAGAAGGCCCGGGAAAGAAATGTGACTGGGGGATTTAATCTGCAGTTTACAGCTGAGAGAAGCAAACTTTAATGCGGGTTTCGTGTTCCAATTGTCTCCCCCACTACTTCAAACTGTTTGCAGTCACACAGGGTTAAGATAATGGCCATCAGGCCATTCCATTCTTCACAACTCTGGTCACAGATAAATGAGAATACGCTTCCCTGCTGTGCAAACATCCTTTTTATTAATACTGGGTGAACAAGAATGTAAGCACACTTGGCTGCAGAGAAAACGAACAGAATTGGAAATGCAGACTATTAAAGCTCAGAGTCGAAGATCAGCCTTTCAAAGTACAAGTGAGTAAAAAGAAAAAATATTACAGAACAAACAGCAGAGCTGCAATGAACAAGTATGGCCTGAAGTGCGACACCAGTGTGTCCCCTGGCGTGCCCAAGGGGCCAGGGCGCTTTTTGCCACGTGGGCAAGAGTTAGGTGGCTTCTACAGCGAGACCCGCTCTCGCTCTCACCGTCTCCAAGTCTTGAATTTGAGCTCACGCTGTTCACCTGAACTCAGAGCCCTCGCTGTTTATGCAAACACTTGGAAATGACCCCCCCACAGTGCCTCGTGATGCATATTACACTTTCATTTATTGTCCCTTAGCTCTTAAATTATTGTTTTACCTCATGTGTACATATGGCACGTCTTCTCATTTAGAGTCTAAATGATTTGAGGCCAAGGACCGTGCTGCGTTCATGTCCGCACCTGCTATCCCGACGCACCGCATGCAGCAGGCCGCAGCACCGTCCCACGCGAGCCCCCAGGGCACCCTCCACTCATGCTGGTGGCCCGGCCTGGAGCTGCGCGGGCGGCCGTGGTGGGCGCACAGGGAGCCGCTGGCAATTTGATGCAATCCAGGGAAGCCCTGGTGCACTGCAACCATTCTTGCCTTTGCTTCAGTGGCCTGAGGAAGGGAAAATCCCTCAACCTTAGTTAGACGCAGTGCTATTGCTTTGAACAAATGCTCTTTGGATTTGACCTGATTTGATTAAAGGATTTTATTTATTTATTCATGAGAGATACAGAGACACGGGCAAAGGGAGAAGCAGGCTCCATGCAAGACTCGATCCTAGGACCCCGGTGATGCTCAACTGCTGAGCCACCCCGGCACCCCTGCTCTTTGGATTTTCAACTATGAAGAAGAGTCATACATGTTTCCACTTCTGGGGGTGAAATGCATGCATTCTTGAACCTACTAAAGACATGAATGTGCAGTGGCCAACCGGTCAAAGACATAGAAATCTAAGAGGATGGCTCGAATTTAGAAAAGTCGTTTTTCCCCGAAGGGAGGTGTAGGTGACTAGTTTCCACATCACTGGGCCGGCCTCCCCGACCTCAAGATCGGCCTGGAGAAATTAGATTTAATAGAGACTCCGTGGACCAAGTATGGTCTCTGGGCGGAGAGGGGAACACAGAGGTTTCCAAGTAGGAGTGTTCTGTCCATTTTTCATCCATACCAGACGTTCTTTGAGGCTTCAGGCGTTTTAATTCATGAGCAGGAAATGGGATGCATCCTTTTATGGATCCATCACAATGTACAGCTTCTAATACTATTAAGCACGTTCGCTTTGAACAGACCGCTGGTGTTCACGCTGGAAATACCCACCTGTAGCCACGGAGTCCAGCGATACCATTAACGCCCATTGGTGTTCTAGGAATAAAGCCGTGTGTTCAAAGGAGGCCTTATGATTAGGAGAGTGTGCTAATCAAGGCTGCACATCCAGGAAGCTGAGAGAGGCGGGGCCCATCCGGGGAGATGGGTCTTGACTCCTTTGATTTTTGAAAGCTAATAACGTTGGCTCGGTTTGACATCCCGGGGCTGGAAAGAGACTGGCCCATTAGCGATGCTGATTGGCTCTGGGAGAGGTTTCTGAAAAGAAAGAACTATGTAAAAATAAATCAAATCCTTCAACAAAACCTGATTCTCATAGGTCAGCTCTGGGGCTTGGAACAGGGAATCCACCCGATCGTTCTCCAGGCCCGTTTATTCTGGTTTTCTTTGTCCCTTTCCCACTTTCTCTCTCATCTTTTTTTTTTCTTTTTGTAATATGCTTCTGTTAGAATAAGATTTTCATCTTCAAATGCTGCATTTGCAAGAAAACATGGAATTTTCACCACACAAGGAGCTGATTTGCAGCCCGTGAACACACACCAGTGCAGGACACGCAGTGAGCTGTGCTCACATTCCACTCACGGGAATGGAGACTTGCCCGAGCCCAGGTCTTTGCAGACCTTCGGGCGGTACAGGGCCAGGTGATGAAGCAGAGAACGTGTCTCCAGGAGCCCTGGGATCTGCGAGGAGGGGACAGAGATGCTGGGACCTGAGCGACTCTGAAACATCCCTAATGAACCTTCTCGCTCTGCTGGCTCTGAGCCCCCTCCCGGGGCACAAGCACCATGACTACAAAGCCATCACGCTTGAAAGTGCGGCCACTCAGAGGAAGAAAGACAAAAGTCTGAGGCTGAAGGGAGATTCTGAATTAGTGATAAGCTGCTGCACGCCACATGCAGAGGCTTCTTTCAATTCTGGTGGAAAGTGTTTTATTAAACACACCATACTCCTTTGCAGTGTCCTTCATTAACTTTGTTTTTTTTTTGTTGGTGGTGGTGTTTTTTTTTTTTTTTTTTCTGTTTGTTTTTTTTTGTTTTTTTTTTGTTTGTTTGTTTGGTTTTTTTTTGCTAATAGGGTTCCTGGAAATAGGCAGATGAGTTTTCTATTTACCCATCTGTTATGTAAACAGCTACTACAGCCTGGGAGGCAAACAGCAGGGTCATATTTGAAGAGTCTTGTGATTTTTATATTGAATCCAGCAAACACTCATTGGGCCCATGCAGAGGCTGCAGAAGCTGCTTACAAAGGGCGTGAGCTGGAGATAAGCTGGGGCCCGAGCGTATTAGGCCTGAGTGCAGTTGTATCTATTTTATCCTTGTTCTCTCTCTCTGTCTCTCTCTCTCTCTTTCTCACGCTTCCAATTTTATTTTGTTTCCTCTCTAGAGGTTCTTAGACAAAGAGAACATAATTAATTAATTGGATCAGTTCAGGATGAAAATGCATAAATTGATAATTTAGATTCATGTAACAAACAACCACCACCACCACCACCACCACCACCACCCCCCTCGACTCAATCACCATCACAACAATCTGACATTTCACTGGTTTTCCCTCTTTTGATAGTTGTGTCCAGGGTACTTGGGAACAGCCTTTTTCAAATGTAAATTTTCAACATCAGGAATGATTGATTTGGACCAACCTTGGTGGAGCGACCCATTCATGTAGTCGGGCGGGCGCTAGCACACAATGAGCCCCTCTGTGCAGGGGACATCCCTAGGACTGGGAGCCGGGGGAGAGTTACCCACTGGAGATAATACACAGTAGCCAGTGTTCCTGCCCTTAGAGTTCAAGTGCCTGATGGTGGAGAATCACAGGCACGATACTTCATTATTCTTACAGCAAGTACACACATGTGTACACACACACACACACACACACACAGTTTCTATCTAGAAAAATAGATTGTTCTTGACAATTGAGTACCCTGTCTAATAAAAGTTGGCCAATTCTAAGTGAATTAAATATTCTGGAGCCTCAGTATCTAATATTACAGTACTAATAGACCATTTCATCTCTCTCTCTCTCTCTCTCTCTGGTGATTCTGAGGTCTCTGGAAAGCTTTGTGGCATTTATTGGCTGTGGGACCTGGGGTAAGGTCTCATCTGTAAAATAGGGATAATCATAGTATCTGCTTCATATGTATATTGTAGGCATTAAGCAGGATTATATAAAGACCGAGTGCAGTATTTGGTGCCATGTACGCAGTCAAGACAGGTTGATGAATATAATCTTGTAAAATCGGTCTTTAATAAAGAATTGGATTGTCAGAAGTAAAATGACATTAGCTTTTTGTTTGCTTTTAAAGACCTTTTGGCTTTGGAATCATTCGAGAATTACCAAAATGTTGCAAGGTGTTTACGGTGCTTCCATACATCCTTTCCCCAGGCTCCCCTACAGTTGGCATCTGGCATCACTGCAGCAGGGCAGTCAAGACTAAGAAAGTGAAGTGGATCATTGTTATTGACTAAGCTCCAGGCTTTATTTAGCTTTTACCACAGTCGCCCTTCTTCTGTACCCAGACTCTGTCCAGGGTCCCACCTCACGTTCGGTTGTCCCTTCTCTTAAGTCTCTTCTGGTCTGCGACTTTCTCAGTGTTTCCTTCTTTTTCATGACTGACAGGTTGAATAATACTGGTCTTTTGAAGACTGTTCATTTTGTAGATGGTCCCTAACTTTGGCTTTATCTCAAGCTTTTTCTCTTGATTAGACCAGGGTCACAGGTTTTGGGAAGAAGAGCACAGTGGTGAAGCACCCTTGTCATCATGTCCTATCAGGAGGTGCGTGGTATCGGTATGATTCGGAGCTGGTGATGTTAACACCGATCACCTCCTTAATGTAGTGTCCTTCGGTTTCTCCACCATCAAGTTACTATTTTGTCCTTTCAGTACTAGGAAGCTAGTCCTGAAATCCAGCCCAAATTTAAGAGGAGGATTAAACTCCACCTTCTGGGGCTTGTGTTTTATTTTGTCTTTTTTTTTTAAATTTTATTTATTTGAGAGAGAAAGAGAGAGAGCACGAGCAGAGGGGAGAGGCAGAGGGAGAAGCTCCTTGCTTAGCAGGGAGCCTGATATGGGGCTCGATCCCAGGACCCCGAAATCATGACCTGAGCCAAAGGCAGATGCTTAACCGACTGAGCCAACTGGTTACCCCATTATTTTGCCTTTTGAAATTACCTTTGGAATTCTTTTCTAAGAAAGATTTGTCCCTTTTCCCCCTTTAGGTATTTCTTTATTCAATGATTTATTCGTAGCAGTACGGGCTGCATTATTGTGTGGAAGTTGCTTCAGTTTGGCCATTGAGAATTCACACAGCACTTATCACAAACTCTAAGGGTGTCTCTTGTGGACTGGCTTCAATAATTCTAGTAATTGAAACTGAACAGAAAGAAATTTTGAGCAAAATTCTATAAAAGAAAGTCCTAGCGAGGGCAGAGCCAGAAGGCTGCACAAACAGGTAGACATCATTAGGGGAGGGCATTTCATGGTGATGGTTAGGTACCATGATGGTTTATTACCTTCGTTAGAAGGTAATAAAAAGTGGGATATTTCATGTGGTGGAGAGTGGATTCTGCTTGGCTGCATCTAATCACTTTGGGAAGTGGCTTTGTGTCAGCTGATTACAAGTTTGTGTTTTAGACTATATTGCTTTGGAGATGACATGTCTAAATGGATCAGAAATATGAACACAGTATATAATGTAAATTTTGATTTTACTATCACTCATTGTAATGTAGTGAGAATCAATAAAGTTTTGATCTTGGGGACAACAAAGACACTAAACTATAACTTAGAGTTCTACATGTGAACCACTAAGAATAGGGAGCTAACCAAATGTGGAGGATAGGTCTTGTAAATAATATCGATGTTTTAGTTTTTATGAGCAAGAAAAGGGGAAGACATGTAGACAGTTGGATGTTCATTGGCTGTGAAAATTACATTAAATACTGCCAGGGGGTGGGGATCCCTGGTGGCTCAGCAGTTTAGTGCAACCTTCGGCCCAGGGCATAGTCCTGGAGTCCCGGGATTGAGTCCCACATCGGGCTCCCGGCGTGGAGTCTGCTTCTCCTTCTGCCTACGTCTCTGCCTCTCTCTCTTTCTCTCTCTCTCTCTCTGTGTCTCTCATGAATAAATAAATAAAATCTTTAAAAACATAAAAATAATAAATCAATACTACCGGGGGAGATGAAAGCTAGTTATCAGAATCGGCATAATTTCCATATTGTAAACCATGACGTAATGGTGAATTTCCTATACCAGATCACAAAATTTGAGAATTAATCCATATAGAATACATACTTCCCGCCTTCATCTCACATGTCCCTTGCTGTTTTTGAAAGTCTTAATGTAGCCATGATTTTATTTATTTATTATTGAAGTATAATTGACCTGCAATGTTATACCAGTTCCAGTTCCACATAGTGGTTGGATAATCCCATACACTCATCAGTGCTCACCACAGTCAGTGCTGGTACCGAACTACAGTGTCACAATATCATTGACTATGTTCCCTGTAGTGCAGCCATGTTTTCAATACCACTGGGAAGGTTCTTAAAATGTTAATGCTTATAAAAGTGACTCAACAAGGGAGGCATTTTTTTTTAAGGGAGGCATTTAAGAACATGTGTACACTATTTCTGTGCTGTGTTAAGGTACTAAGGACATTCTTGCCTCAATTTTACCCATGCTATGGCTCTACTTGGGTAGTGCTCTCTCATTCTCTCTCTCTCTCTCTTTTCCTCTCTCTCTCATTACCTGGTCCTTTCATCATTCAGGACACAACTCAATCTTCACTTTTCTCTCCTTTCTCATAAAATGTTGCCTGGGCTCACTTTTAAATAGATTACCCGGGATCCCTGGGTGGCGCAGCGGTTTGGTGCCTGCCTTTGGCCCAGGGCGCGATCCTGGAGACCCGGGATTGAATCCCACGTCAGGCTCCCGGTGCATGGAGCCTGCTTCTCCCTCTGCCTATGTCTCTGCCTCTCTCTCTGTGTGTGTGACTATCATAAAAAAAAAAAAAAAGAAAAGAAATTAATAAATAGATTACCCTTCTGATTCCTTCTTAAAACACTTTTATTCTTGACCTTGGTGGCATTTCTCACAATTTTGTGAGATTATTAGACCGTAATCAATTCGGGTCAAGAATCTTGTCTTAACTTCTAACTCTGGGAAATGAACTAGGGGTGGTGGAGGGGGAGGAGGGCGGGGGGTGGGGGTGAATGGGTGACGGGCACTGAGGGGTACACTTGACGGGATGAGCACTGGGTGTTATTCTGTATGTTGGTAAATTGAACACCAATAAAAATTAATTTATTAAAAAAAAAAAAAAAAAGAATCTTGTCTTAAAAAAAAAAAGAATCTTGTCTAGAATTCATCACTGTATACAAAACACCTAACATGGAAACTGGCACCATATATTTATTGATAAATACATGTGTGAATGAGACAGCACTAAAGCAAAGAATGCTTTTTGGTGCAGTAAGATTATCTTTTCCTGATTTGAGGCTTTAAAGTAGAACGGACATTCTTTGTTGGAGGAAATGCCAATAAACTTTAAATTGTTTTTATACTGATAAAGCTACTTATATAATTTCTATAAAGTGATTTATGAGTAATTGTCTATTTTTTTAAGATTTTATTTATTTACTTGAGAGGGAGAGAGACCAAGAGAGGGAAAGAGAATTTAAGGCAGACTCTCCACACTGAGCACAGAGCCTGACATGGGGCTCAATTCCATGACCCTGCAATCATGACCTGAGCTGAAACCAAGATCCAGACGCTTAACTGACTGAGCCACTCAGGCAAAACAGAATTCTCTCTCTATATATAGATTCAATCTGGCCCCAAATTTCTATGAAAAGATCCCTCATTTCTCAAGAGAGGAAACCAAATGAGATCTCAAGAGGTTAAATAAATTAGCAGAACAACAAAATACTTGGGAGAGTCGTGAGGAAGTGGGCTCTGCCTTCTGGTTAAAATTTTAGCTGGCCTACAAAGGTCAACTGGCATCTGGCTGACATGACTTGATAATGATGAGACATCATGGTATCACCTCATGATATGTAGGCCTGTAGTTTATTTTTTCTCATCTGTGGTTTTAGTTTTGTCCCTAAATTCAGAGACATACTGCACAATTTCGTGCTAATGTCCATTAGAAACAAACATTTGCCTTGGGGTGCCTGGGTGGCTCAGTCAATTGAGTGTCTGACTCTTGGTTTCAGCTCAGGTTCTGATCTCAGGGTCATGGGATTGAGCCCTGCATCAGGCTCTGTCGTCAGCGGGGAGTCTGCTTGAGGATTCTCTCTCTCCCTCTCCCCTTGCCCCCCTCCCCTGTGTACAAGCTCTCTCGCTCTCTCTCTCAAATAAATGGATAAATCTTAAAACACAAAACAACACAAAAGGCAGAAAAAAACTTCCCCAAATTACTTTCTATTATCCCGCCTTCTATGGTCCCAGAGCATGTCATAATTACTGCCATTAGAGATTAGTTTACGTATTATAGCTCATGTTTGCATACATAATGGGTCTCACAAACTTATTTTTATAAGAAACAGGATTTTTTTTTTCCTTTCCTTTAAATTTACCTGAGCTCCTCTCACCGAGACCATGTAAAGTTCTATCTCACTCTTTGGTGGGAAATCCTCCTTGTTCATTACTGTGCAGAAGTCCCACTGTCTGACATCTCTCAGAGGATGTAAAATAGGTGCTCTGGGCACCAGTTAGTCTCATCCTGTCTATGTCTCAGGCCACCTGACTGCTGCGGGGAGTAAAGCTCTGTAATTCCCATGCTGTGGGGAAGCTGGGAGCTTCACATGACTGCAGCATCCAACCATTCACTCTGGGAGCACCATCTCCCTGGCATGCTGCCAAAGAGGAGACAGATCCCTAACCCCTCCTTGGAGCCTCTGCTCCCATGCACACACACTTCCCAGCTGCAGGAGACTTGCTTCCTCTTTTCTCTTGTTTTCTCAGAACACCCCCTCTCAGTTCCCCCTCTGGATGCATACAGCATCCCTTCGATGAGTTTAGGCATTTACAAAAGGCAACAAGAAACACTGACTTCTGCCTCCTCTGTGTTCTGGCCTGGAAAAATCCCCAAAGCAATGAAGTAATAAGGAATTAGTAAACTGTATCAAAGAGGGGACATAAGAATCTCAGGAGAACAAACACACGCTATGGTATTTTTAACACGCCATCTTACTCTGGATATTTTTTCCCCATTAGAATGTGAGCATCTTGATGGTACAAAATATGTCTTCTCTATTTTGATATTATGGTGTCTAGCATAGTCTCTGACATAGTAGATCTTTATATGTTGTGCAAGGAAGGAAAGAAGGAAAGGATAGAGGGAGGGATGAAGGAAGAGAGGGAAGGGGAGAAAAAGGAAGGAGAGAAAAGGAGAGGGCTATAATTTTACATTTCAATGTGGCAAGCATGCATTGGACAAAGTATACCGAGTAAGTTGCTGCATATTCTTGGTCACATTAAAATGCATCAGCTCCTCAGGACATCAAAAATTAGAAGATGAGACAAGCGTGTAAATATATACAAGTAACTCTGAGACCCAGCAGATGTTGAGACGTACTCTCCAAGATACCAGATATCTGCCCTATGCACGGCCTCATTGAGCGACTGTGCTGAGGCACAGGTTCTTTGAGCAATGTGACTGCCAACCTCCAGTCCCAGATAACTGCGTTGATGGGGGCACCTGACCCCAAGGGGTCCAGCCAGCAAACTAAGATGTAGCCTTTGTGAAAAGATGAGCTGAGCCAATCAGATTCTCTCGTAGGAGCGAAGCTGCAGCAGCAGGAGCCAAGGATGATAGGTCATTACAGCAAGAGTCTGGGCAGTTCTCCAGGCTCGGGTAGAAATTGAGGTCAGGAGGAGCAGAAATTAAGAAGAGGTAGAGGCTCTGTTATAGACAAGAAATTGAGTACGTAAAGAATGAGGAAGCATTTCTATAGAGAATGGAAAGAAAAGCAGACATGCGGCTAGATGCCGGGAGTTTGTGAGAGCAACCTGGGGAGAAAGAGATGGAAAATGTGGCTCGGGATAATTGGTTGGTTCCTCTTGTCGTTTTTCAGTTCCAAAATATGTGTGCCCTCATTATCATCTCTCTTTTTTATGAAGGTAATGTGTGTGAGGTGTTCTCTTCCTCAGAATGCAGATCCGAACTAAAATGCAAGTGATAAAGAGCAAATGGAACCAGTCAAGAAGCTTCCAGTCCCTCACCAGAAACAATGGCTGCAATCATCCTTACCAGAGGTCCTCAGCTCTGGCAACCTTAAAATGGACTTTACAGCACACTGAGGTCTGGAAATTCTGCTGCGTTTAAAATGGGCAGACCTAAGGTGAGGTCCATTTAATTTAAATTCAATTAATTAACATATAGTGTATTATTAGTTTCAGAAGTAGAGTTTAGTGATTCATCAATCTTATATATCACCCAGTGGTCATCACATCATGTGCCCTCCTTAATGTCCATCACTCAGTTACCCTGACCCCCACACCCCTCCCTTTCAGCAACCCTCAATTTGTTTCCTATGATTAAAGAGTCTCTTTTGGTTTATTTCCCTCTGATTTTGTCTTGTTTTATTTTTCTCTCCCTTCCCCTATGGTCCTGTTTTGTTTCTTAAATTCCACATATGACTGAGATCTGATTGTCTTTCTCTGATTGACTAATTCTGCTTAGCATAATACCCTCTAATTCCATCCATGTCATTTCAAATGGCAAGATTTCGTTTTTTCTTGTGGTACTCCATCGTGTGTATATATAAATACACCACGTCTTCTTTTTCCTTTTTTTTTTTTTTTTAAGATTTTATCTATTCATTCATGAGAGACACACAGAGAGAGGCAGAGACACAGGCAGAGTGAGAAGCAGACTCCCCACAGAGAGCCCAGTGGCAGGACTTGATCAGGGAACTCTGGGATCATGCCCCGAGCCAAAGGCAGATGCCCAACCACTGAGCCACCCAGGCATCCATCCCCACGTCTTCTTTACCCATTCATCTATTGATGGACACCTTGGCTCTTTCCATAGTTTGGCTACTGTGGACATGGCTGCAATAAACATTGGGGTGCTGATGTCCCTTTGGATCACTACATTTGTGTCTTTGGGGTAAATACCCGGTATTGCTTTTGCTAGGTCATAGGGTAGTTCTATTTTCAACTTTTTGAGGAACCCCCATGCGTGGCTGCACCAGCTTCCGTTCCCACCAAGAGTTTAAGTGGGTTCCCCTTTCTCTGCATCATTACCAACATCTGTTGTTTCCTGACTTGTTAATCTTAGCCATTCTGACCCATATGAGGAGGTAAGTCATTGTGGTTTTCATTTGTATATCCCTGATGCCGAATGATGTGGAACATCTTGTCATGTGTCTGTTGGCCATTTGCAGGTCTTCTTTGGAGAAATGTCTTTTCATGTCTTCTGCCTGTTTCTTGACTGGATTATTTGGTTATTTGTTGAGTTTCATAAGTTCTTTATAGATTTTGAATACTAGCCCTTTCCAGATACCTACTTTTTTACAACATCATGGGGGATGCCTCCGCCTTGCTGGAGGGGAGAAGACCACAGTAACTGCACCTTTGTGTTTGAAGGCAGCCTTGAGCATCATTAACCTTTACAAAAGCTCAATTTTTAAAAATTTTGTGTGTTTGAAAAACTTACAGTCCCTGACTCTTTCTTCCAAGTTAAAAGATGTATCATGATGTGAATTGTTCTGGTGTTCATCACATGATTAGGTATCAATGGAACACCAACTTGTGAACCACTGCTATTTCTAATCCATCTGCTGTATTCAGTATCCCCTTCTGTTTTCCTCCTTTCTTTTTAATTCATTGAGTGCCTACTATACTCCAGGAATCAAACTTGCAGCCTAGCTTGGGAGAGGATAACACATCTGCATGTATAAGTACTAGTCAAAGTAATAGATAATACACATTGCAAGGATGTTGGCACCTAATGTTCATTGTGCTGAAGTTGCAAAGTGGTATCTGGTGACATAGCTGATTTCAAGATGCCTTGGTTTGCTCACATGGTCTTTGATTTCTAGTTTTCTCTAAATCTCATTCCCTAAACTGCTGCTCTCTGACTTCAGCAATGCTGCGGTGATATATACAAAATGTTTTCCACTCTGAGATACTTCCCATATGCTTCTGTCACCAAAATATTTACCTAGAGTCATTGTAATTGAATAACAAAGGACAATAACATGCATTATCTGTTGTACCCAGTCCAAAAGGAAGGCATAGGTTAAAAATACCATACTTAGATGATAGGATATCCCTGGAAACAAGTAATAGTCATATCGAATCCTGATTCAATTTGGTAAATATTATCTGACTACTGGGAAATCATAAGACATATTGTAGCAACAGAGCAGCATGTCTCCTACAATAACCTTTTTATTTATTTAATGCAGCTCATTAATAAAGATCTTCTTTTCATTTTCCCGATGTACGAATACTCCAAAAACCACAGGCTCACATTTTGACAGCTAATTTTGCAGGATATAATTTTCCTGCTTAACCCAAGAGGAAAAAGAGACGGATGATTGAGATTAATCATTTGTAAAATTATAATTCTGTCACAGATAATAATTTGCAAGATCTTTCCCTTTTCTGAAATCCCCAGAATGCACCATAAATTGTCACACTTTGTAAGATAACGTGTAACACATTAGGGGACTCCTAATAAAGCAAATCTGCTAGAAAAACAAACCAATTGCCTTATAATTGGCATGTTCCCCACGTGACTATCCCCCTGTGAAGGAACATTGTGCCTTGGGTGAAGAAGGGTTTACAAATTATTATTCAAGAGGTGGTTATACCTATCTCCTATTACCCTTAGAGCTGTAATATAGGGTGTTTCTTTACCTCCTGTGAGCCTGTGAGAACATACAACTGTGTGCCCAGGAGGTGAATTGATCTCGTGTGGAAAAGTGAGCAAACTCAGAAACCTTTTAATTATTTTCAATAAAAATACTATCAAAATGAACCCATAAAAATATTGACTTTCTGAAAATGGTTACATGTGTGCAGGATGGACTGAGTTTCCTGTTTTACTGGCAGACCTCTGTGTAAACTTTGCTTTATTTTTTAAATCCATTTTATAGACATTTACTACTATTCCAACAACAAAGGCAAAAAAAAACTTCAAGGACTTTATGTGAGGTTGTCAGACAATGCCTAGACTGTGTAAGACTGAATGGAAGGTGGGGCATGGATTTCTGTGGTTTCTTGGCCCACATTTAGCTAGATTGATTGGGGCAGAAGCTAATGAGATCGGGGTCATGGGTTCAATGCCTGTGTGGGCCAACTAGCTTTCCTCCGTTCACATCTGCAGACTACACTCAAATCTCATCAGCCCCAGGAATACATGCTGAGGGGTAGATACAGGCTAGAGAGGGTTTAAATGGGTCAAGACACTCCCATCCTTGATTCTCATTAAAAAATAGCACCCAAAAGTCTGCTCTCCCCAAGAGTTGTCCACTCTTGTCAATCTCACAGCCTCCACTTTGGTTTGAGCTATTACCTCCTGCCAAGACTACTGAGTAGTTCCTGACCCCTCTCCCTGCTATACATCCTTTGTCTCCTTCAGATTATTCTCAATAAAGCAGCGGAGCGATCCTGTCAAAATGAAAGTCACAATATGTCACTTTTATGCTCAAAACTCTTATAGCTTCCCATCCAACTCCAAGTTAGAGCCAAGAAGACCCTAGAAAATTTGTACTTGTCTCCTCCCTCATCTTTCCTCAACCCAGTGGGAGCCCTCTCCTCCCACTCTTGAAACTCCTGGCATTCACTCCACAATAAGCTGTCTTTCACAACGTATAGGACAAAGTTTGTTTTCTGAGGCAGCACCTGGAAAAAGGAGGGGCAAAGGGCTGGCTTCCTTCTTAAAAGTTGGAAGAAGGAGAAACAGAGAAGAAAACATAAATAGATCCCATTTGCTTTGTTTCTTTGACGGCAGTAAAAGCAAAACACAAACGAACATCTCAGATACCTCGGTAAATACAAATTGTCCCACTACACATAAAAAGTAACCTCCTGATTGTCACAAAGAAAGGAAGCAATTTCTTAACTTTTTTTATAAGGACCTAGTCCCAGGGAGACACTGGTGTAGGGTGTAGCACCATTTAACAAAGGAGGTTTGCTTGGATCCTCTATGTTCAGTTTTCTCAGAATGTACAGAATTTGGATTCCCCAGAATTTCTGCAAGAGAATCATACAAATCATTCCTGAGTATATATTGACAAAATTAATGAAGGAATTTCATAACTAGTTTCATTTTACTTTTTAAAGATTTCATTTATTTATTAGAGAGAGAGAGAGAGAACACAAGTAGTAGGAAGAGGCTGAGGGAGAGGGAGAAGCAGACTCCCCTCTGAGCAAGAAGCCCAACTGGGGACTCCGCCCCAGAACCCTGAGATCATGACCTGAGCTGTAGGCAGGTGCTTAACTTACTGAGCCACCCGGGTGCACCCACATAATAGTTTTAGTAGTTGATTCTTGAATTAAAAAAATAATAATTATTTACATGTACAACTCATACAATATCTCATTCGAGCATATGGTACACATAAGGCATTTCATGCACTTAAAAACAACATAAGGGGCTTCTCTTATAAGGAAGGCAGTATTCCGGGTGCTGGCGGCAGATTAATGAACAAGTAGAGAATAGCGTTGTCTTCATGAGGCTTATACTCTAGTAGTGGAGACTATAAAAGACATAATAAATCAGTACTTTATGTACTGCATCACAAATTGGCAAGTACTATGGATGAAAGGAAACATGGACTTCCAGAGGGAAAATCAAGAATGTGGGGGCCAGGGTGACACGGGGGGCAGGGTATGTGGCCAAATGTCATACATGTTACAGTAGAGTAAGAACATTACGATCCCATTCGGTAGAGCCAAGAGGTAAGCGGCGGCATCCTGAGGGAGAGCTGACCCTAAGCCAGGGGGGTAGGTCGGAAGTCTAGCTTAAAAAATCCTATTTATGTTTCCAATCTACAGCTTGCTGCCTCCTTAGAGAATGAAATAGCATAATTTTGATCAGATGCCACGTATAACACCTTCAGTCATACATAACACCTGCTTTAAAAGCCTGGTTCCTGGACGCCTGGAGGGCTCAGCGGTTGAGCATCTGTCTTCAACTCCGGGCCTGACCCTGGGGTCCTGGGATCGGGTCCCACCTCAGGCTCCCTGCGTGGAGCCTGCTTTTCCCTCTGCCTGTGTCTCTGCCTCTCTCTCTCTCTCTCCCTCTCTCTCTCTCTCTCTCTCTCATGAATAAATAAATAAAAATTTAAAAATCTTTAAAAAAATAAAAATAAAAGCCTGATTCCATCTCAAGCACTCAGGGTCAGACCTAAAATCCACATGCTACAATTTTATCTTTGCCTACCCGAGATTTTTCTGCATGCCTCTCCCCAGCTATGCCTTCAGAAGAAGCAAGCCGTGATGCAGAGGCAGGTACTTAGATTCCACTGACACTTGCAGAATATCAGCTCATTCTCTCTGGTTATATATATATATATATATACATATATATATATATATATTTTAAAAGACAACCCAATAACGAGCAAATACAATGAATAAATATACGACAATATTTTATTAAAGTATGACATTTCAAGAAAGGTCTCTCTAGAATTTATTTACTTTGAACTTTTACATTTCCAGAAAGCATACACTGCCAAGAGTATAGAATCCAATGGCATTTTGGTTGATTGGGATGAGCACAAATTCTAATTCTTTTGTAATAATATGATAAAAGATCCACCCAATAATGTCTATAATTCTGCTTAGAAATAGCTTCTAAAACAAGAATTCTCAGGAAGACTCTCTGGATTAATGATGCATTTCCTTTCAGACTTACATTTAATAGACGACAGAGCTTCAGATATTTCTGTCTCTGAATTGTCTCTAATCAATAGGCATTTAATATCCTGAGTGTTAGTGATATGTTAATAAAGACCAAGACATCTGTTTAAATTCCACCACAATGAAATAATATGTGCAAGAACTAGCCCAGAACCAGGAAGCGTTGGCCTCTTCCTTTTCTCCTAGCAGGCACACAGGGATGATATAGACAATGTTATGACTGCCCCTAGAAATTGTATATTCAAAACCTATTTCAAGTTAAAATAAGGCAGTGAAAGTGAAAAATAGACAAAATAACAGAGACCAGTACCTACTAGGATGCCTATATGTTCACTTTCTTCCTCAAAAATAAAGACAGTCAAAGCAAGTAAATTAGCCATGATTTAGTGTTGGTAAGTAAATGTGTGTTAAAATCCCAAGTAACATTTATTTTCCGATTAAGCCTAATCCCTTAGAAATGTATGATTTTTATTTTCATTTAAGTAAGAGGAAACGTCTTACATGCTTGGTGTATGGCTAAGTTTCTAGGTCTTCTATGATAAGCAAAAATAATCTGAACTTATGCTTCAGATGACTATTTTTTCTTTTTTTTAAAGGTTTATTTATTTTTAAAGAGAGCAAGTGTGTGCAAGCTAGGGGAGGGGCAGGGGGCGAGAAGCAGGTGCCCAGCTGAGCAAGGAACCGATGCAGGGTTTGATCTCATGATCCTGAGATCATGACCTAAGCTGAAATCAAGAGTTGATCACTTAATCAACTGAGCCATACAGGTACCCCCAGATGGCTATTTTTCTGCAGAAATTTGCTTTTGGCCTTTGCTTTGTTGCATCTCCCCTATTAGAATGATATGAAATATTGCTGTATTTTTACAATCAGTGATCTTCGTTAACATCTGGATTTCTTGGACATCTGCTTAAGACCACTCTCCACTCTCTAGACCACCAGGCCACCTCCACCACAAACACTCACGTAGCCCTGCTGGGAATTAACTGCTACACTGAGCTACAAACTCCCCCTGGGCTGGAGGTTCATGAGACAAGGGAATCGGATGATGGGTCGAATGGACAAATTAATAACCTCTGCTCTTGCTATCTACTTCTTTTTTGTGGGAGTCTGACTCTCCAGAAGTCTATTTTTAGACTGGCGAATGAGGCTAAGCCTACATAATCCAAACAACTGGTGGAAAACTGGGAAATTCAGTCCACGAGGTGTTTTACTTACACAATCTCTTATGACCAGTTTGGCTAATTGTTTTTATTATGTCTATTCTTTTTCTTTTGTAATAAGTGTATTTTTCCTGTTATGTAGAGTAATGCACATTCATTGAGAGAAGTATACACAGTAAAGTACAGATATGAATTTTTTAAAAGCCCAGAATTTCTACACTATTATTTTGTATAATTCTTACACATCTTTGAAAAAGTCCCTTATCTATCTCTATGTATGGGCCTGTGTGTGTTTAACATATACTCTCTACCTACTATTTTGCAACCTCTTTTTCTTACCCCAAAACTAATCATGATTATTTTCCTAGGTCACTAAATATTTTTTCCAGTATAGTTTTTATTTTATTTTTACAATTTATTTATTTATTGTAGACAGAGAGAGGGAGAAAGCAGTGGGTAGAGACAGAAAGAGGGAGAGAAAAAGACCCTTAAGCAGACTTCCTGTTGAGCAAGGAGCCCTATGCAGAGCATGATCCCAGGACCCTGAGATTATGACCTGAGCCAAAATCAAGAGTCAGATGCTCAAGTGACTGAGCCATCCAAGCACCCCTCCGGCACGGTCTTAAGTTATGAAATATCACCAGATATTTTTTAACCAGATACCTTTTTGTACGAGAGTGTTCCTCATTTTAAAAGTTATAAATACATAAAATACTAATGAAAAATCCTGTATATAAGTTTTAGACATAGATTACATTATTAGCATGGATTATAATCTTGATGAATTTTTACTTAAATAATATTGATGAAATGACTAGTAATTGCATGAAAGAGCCCAAGTAAATTCCCTAAACAATTACTTATATTCTTTCAGTTAGGTATGACTCCTCAAAAAGCTGAATAATATTATCTCAAAATTCTGCAGTGAGCTGTTTTTACATATATAAGCTCATTTTGACAGCCATACTTACATGCTTGCTAAGGGAAAAGAAAGATGCTAACCCTTCCCAGTTCTGGGCTAGTCTTTGCATATGTTATCTCATTGTGGTGGGATTTAAACAGGTGTCTTGGACTTGATTAGCATATCACTATTACTCAGAGTACTAAATGCATATTGATTAAAGGCAATTCAGAGACAGGAGTGTCTGAAGCTCTGTCTTCTGTTGCATGTAAGTCTGAAAGGGCATGTGTCATTAATTCAGGGAGTCTTCCTGAGAATTCCTGTTTTAGTAGTTAACTACTTCCAAAGGAGAAACGGATATTATTGGGTCGACCTTTTATCAGATTATTACAAAAGATTCAGAATTTGTATTCATCTCAATCAGCTAAATATCTCTAGATTCTATACTAGTCACTGTGTATGCTTCACACTCACCCAAATCAACAGATCCTTCCCAAGACCCTGCCCTTAACAAGGAGGCATGGCATGAGGCTTTGAGAAAGGTCTTTAGTCACCCAGCTGGGCTGGATTTATAGAATAGCATTCATTTGGGCATAGTTATCATATATCTCTTGGGACTCAGTTAAACTAGAACTCAGACAAATACCAAATCCTAAAGCCTTTAGTCCATCCTAATGGTCCATAATCTCATTACCTCTTATGAAGGCTATTAATTCCCAACGCTGAAGTTGCAAAATAACTTCCCTAGAATCATCCTGGCCTTCTGCCTTTCTGTCTATTTAGAACCTGAAATGCAAAACATTTCTCTGTGATGGAAGCAAGTCAACTTATAGCATATCTTAACCTCTGTAGCAGAAGTCTGGAGGGGATTGAAACTATATTGCAGGCCTTTGTGGAGAGGGCTGTACATGGAAACCAACCATGGACTTCCAATATATGTTTTTATAGAACAAATCATATACTTGGGCATTATCTGTAGTCGAGACTAGATTGTATGGGAATGCAGTTCATTTGGGAGGAGAGCAACTGTTTTATTAACTACAGAAGTAATCAGTGGATTGGAACAAATGCTAATTATAACTTGTCTTTATACATCCTATATCAGCACTACTAAATAGTATGCGAAGAGGGTAAAAGAGTAAGTTCAGCAATACCTAGTTTTATACCAAATGTTTTTACTAACAGGGTATTCAGTACTATTCACTAGAATTTTGAGTGGTGAAGAACTCAAAGAATTCCTTTTTTTATACTTCAGATCTGGGTCATTTAGACTGTCAAGTGGAGAAAGAAAGGCTCAATATGTTGGGCCCTTCAGGGACCAAGAACTATGAAGCATGTGAAGTAAAAAGATAGTTTAAGTTTCTTCTCCAGTTTCTGTATAAATCTAAATGGCTCTTTAGTAATTAAAGCATACCCTAATTGTCCTGAAGCCGTCCAGCTGGAATAAACCTTGGCAACCTTGTGGAGATAATCAGTCCCACCCCAGTGTGAGAGAATTGAAGGAACTCATGAGGAGGCCTTCAGCCTAACACCACACTGCACTCCTTCCGGCATCCACTGAGTAGGCAACTGGGCGATCCAACAAGCACTCCTTCCTCAGGGAAGTGAAGATGAGCCCTGGATCCAGGTAAACATAGCAACGATGAATCTTAGAAATAAACAGTGGAAAAGTTGTTCAACTTGAGTCATGGCTTTCAATTTGCAGGTTCGTGCAGGAAGAGAATTAGTAGTGGCCAGAGAATGAATATGCAAACCTAAAAACGTGCCTTCAGATCAGGATGATCTTTTCTACAAGGTCCCAATTCTGCCAACAAGCAAGTTCTAGAAAAGCCGCACTGCAGTGCTGCTACCTTTAGAAGTACCAGTTCACTTACTTTCTTTTTTTATCAATTCTGTTATATTTGTACTCCTTAACTTGTCGGCGCATCTCTGTGTGTATACCAATGGCTCCAGTTGGTTTGCTTTACTGGTTTAATCTGGGAGACCTAGAATTCTATTTATTGCATTTGTTGTTAAAGACAAACCCAGAGGGGATCCCTGGGTGGCGCAGCGGTTTGGCGCCTGCCTTTGGCCCAGGGCACGATCCTGGAGACCCGGGATCGAATCCCACATCGGGCTCCCGGTGCATGGAGCCTGCTTCTCCCTCCACCTATGTCTCTGCCTCTCTCTCTCTCTCTCTCTCTCTCTCTCTCTCTGTGACTATCATAAAATAAATAAATAAAAATTAAAAAAAAAAAAAGACAAACCTAGAGCCAAAAATCAAACAAAGAAACAAAAAGCTGGCATTGCTTTAAGGGATACTGGCCGTCATATCAAACCTTTTTTTTTTTTTTAACATAACATAAGACTGTGCAGTTTTAGCATCAGGCTTGGTAATTACATGAGTGCCATCTTAATTAAACCAACTAATGTTCTCTCAGTGCCTATTAGAGCCTATAAAGCTAGGAAGCCTAAATTTATTGTGCTCTCCTAGGAAGGAAGATCACATAACTCAGAAGTGTACGTTGCATTTTGGTTTGATGTTTATGGTGGCCGGGAGTATCAACCTTGGCTCCAAATACCTAAGGTGAATTAGAACAGACTTCAGTTTGTGGTGATAATTTGGGACAAATTAAATAGAACAATCTTATGTGACAATGTCTAAGAAGCTAATGCAAACAGCAATCATAGATTTGGGAAGTAAGTAAACTCAACAACAAGAATATCTGTTAGTAATAAGAATGATACTCATAAATGGTGGTCTCTGAGTTGATGACCTAAGTAACTTTATGCCAAGGCAATTAAAGCTTAGCTGTAATGTTGCTGAGCCAAATTGCCCCAAATAAATATGGATCACACACCTTTAAGAGCACTGCACCCATCGGTTCCTCAATAGAAAGGTTTTATATAAGTTACATGAAGAAGGAATAAAATCATGAGATAGTCACTGAAATATTTATATCTTGCTCTGTCCCAAGAGCTGTTACACGCTTATATTTTGTCAGACTGCTGTTAAGAAAAGAGAGGACATTCCCATCTCAGGGCCCCATTTAAGAAATGAGATGGGATTGGATGTCATCACTCTCCATCAGTCAAGTATAAAAAAGAGAGGTTGGTTTTCCCATTCCTAGAGAAATGAGATTAGAAGGTACCTGTCTCGTCTCCGTCAACCCCCTATGGGTTTAACTTTTTTGATAGAAATCAAAGAAAGAAGCCTCCTCCTAAAAGAAATATGGCTAAAAATTCAATGGGCGAAATATGTGAATAATACCTAATATTATCTAGAGAAGAAACTAAAAAGAACTTATAGAAAATCCTTTTTGGCTCATCTTGGAGCTCTTAAGTGTTCCCTTAATGCTTATAAAACACGCAGATTAATTAAGGCAGAGCCTAGAAAGGAGAAGGGACTCTCCCCTGATCTTTAGCCAAGAACGCTCTTTAAATACTTCCCAACCATCTGGCAAGGTAGCATGATATCATCATCATTTCACAAACAAGGAAACTGAGACTGAGAAATATCAGCCACCTTTCACTATCACCCTGCAGGGAGGTAGTAAATGGGAAGCCTTGTGTGCTGGCTGCATCCTGTGCTTTTTCAAATAGAAGAGTGAGAATGGCTAGATAATCGCAAAAGATGTGAGAGTAAAAATCACGTATTGGTTAAATAAAATAGATGATTTGAAAACTGGAGAGAAAGTGACTTCTATGTCGCTGCTATAAACCCCAGCCACCCCTACCCTTCCCCCACTGGCAGAGGAGAGGCATTTGGCTCTTCAGAGAAATGAGATCTCTTTGGACTAGAGATGAAGCTCCCTGGGGTTATTTCCTTACCCTATTGTAAATTAAGGTGGTGGTACCTCCTGAGAATAGGGTATGCAATGATAAATGCCTGGTGGAATTGCTGAAATAAATATGAAGCTACTTCATTTTCTGGATTTGGACTTGTGTGGGTTCCAAGAGCCAAGTTCTTTTTGACTGCAAACCTGTTAGGCTTTGGTGAGTTGAACCTTTTAATCTCTGATACTAACAAAGATCTGCACATTTTAGAAAACTTTTTTTGGAATCAACCCTACAAATACTTTTGGAGCCAGACAGCATAATTACTCTCATTTTTTTAGTCAACAGTGCCTGATTATTGAGCAACAACAAAAATGTCATATCGCAAATCTTCTGTCCAGCCTGCAGTGGTTTCGAATTATTTATACATTATAAAAACTTAGGGCACTTTCATAGGGCAAAGATCACCCCTTATGCATTTTCAAAATAATATCCCAAAGTTTAGGAAGACAGTTTTTAGAAAGGGGCTCGAACAACAAGAGATAATGTCAAGGCAGTTTATTGGAGGCAACAGTAGCCTCCAAGGTGGAGGACAGTCCTTGGAGGACAGTCACTCCAAGGTGACTACTTTAATTGACTATATGCATTTGGGTGTTTGGGTTTTCTGAAATTTTTTTTTCTGAAATTTTTATATAAATAGTTTAAGAATTCTTCTCCCAGTGAAACTTTCTTCAAAGAAAACAATGGCTTAAAGTATTATTAGTTTCAATAGTAATTTTCCATTTTGCCTTCTTTAAAAAAGAATTTATTTATTTATTTCTTTGAGACAGAGAGAGCAAACACAGACGCAGAGGCAGAGGGAAAAGCAGACCCCGCTGAGCCGAGAGCCCCACATGGGGCTCGATCCCAGCACCTGGAGACCATGACCTGAGCCAAAAACAGATGCTTCACAGACTGAGCCACCCAAGGACCCCTCCCATTTTGATTGTGTATTATTAGAGTTCACCACCTTGAGTTTTTCCTTCCATTTGAGATGTCCATTATAGTAAAGGACACAAATCTCAGGTGGCTGGCCAGAGGGATTTTAGCATTTGTATGTATACTTCTGTGCAACCAAGACCAAGATCAAGATACGGAATGTTTCAAGCTTCCCACAGGCTTCCCCATGTTTCCTACCAGTCTATACCCCCACCCCGGGATGACCACCGAACTGACTTCTAATTACAATAGATTGGTTCAGAAATTTTGAATTTCATATAAATGTAATCATACAGCTTTGCTCTGATGTATCTTTTTTTCCTACTTAACATCATGTCAATGGCATTCATTCATGTTATTGTATGTAACAGTATTTCTTTTCTTTTTATTACTTTTAATATTCTGTTTTATAGCCAGAACTAGGTTTGCTAAATTATTCTATTGTTGGTGGATACTTGGGTTGTTTACAGTTTGGGACTGCTATGGATAAAGCTGGTCTAGGCACTCTTGCTAGACCTAGGTTTGCTGAATTATTCTACTGTTGGATGTTTGAGTTATTAACAGTTTTGGGGCTGTTGTGGATAAAGCTGGTCTAGGCATTCTTGCATGTGCCTCTGGCAGGAACTAAGCACTCATTTCTATTAGATATGTTGCCAGGAGAAAAATTGCTGGGTCTTACTTATGTTTAACTTTCATAAATGCTGCCAAAAAGTTTTCCAAAGTATTTGTACCAATTTAGACTCTTGTGTCTCTTAAATGACATAAAATGAAAGACCATTTGAGCTACTTACCTTCCTATATTCATCACTATTCCTTTACATAAGCTGTTTAGGTTTGTTTTTGAGGGAAGTTCAGAGATCTTAAAACAAGATTACTGCCGTGTTATTTTCTTCTTGGCTTTCTTATACTATTTCTAATCCATCAGATTTATAAAGTCTGTATCTTGTTATTTTGTCCAGAGATACAAGGTGGTTCCTTTAATGGAGCTTCACCCCTGATATTCTGTGTCCTGTGTTCCCACCTGGGGCGAATCACTGGCAAGAAAGTGGGCCACGCTCTTCTCTCTCATCTACTGCATGTGTGGATAAGACCCTGACCAGCAGCAGAGGTGGGAGGGGGGTGTGACTTACCATGTGTGTGAGCAGACATGGGATTCGGGAGGTTTGGTAAAGGCAGTACGATATCATTAACAGCATTTCACAAAACTCAGAGAAGTAAAGTGACAAACTCAATTCCAAATCCCGTGCTCACCGGTACCTTAGCCTTCATCTTCTCACTGCTTAGGATTTCGTCATTAACTTGCCCAGATGATTACCCTTTGATCAGGCCAAGGTTCTTGTTCTTAGTCAAGAAAACAAAATATCACTGGTGGCTCTTCCCAGCTGTATGTTTTAGTGATTCCAGATGTGAAAATCAAAGAAATGCTGGCAACAATGCATTGTCCAAATAAAAAGGAAATGAAATGTGCAGACTGTTTTCTAAACATTTCAAAGACCCTGGAAATCCAGCCAACACCAAAATCAATATTTGCATTTTAATCTTTGTTAATTTAAACTATTAGAGCCTGTATCAAAGATAAAAGCCATTTGAAGTTGAATTTCCTTATTTTCTCCCATTATTGTTTTTGTTCTTACTACTTTTTTTTTTTTTGTAAAACACTGGAGGAAGCAGATATTTGATTTAAATCTTTCATTTTCAAAATAAATATCCTTCTTTTCTGGGAACATAAATCAGGAATCCTGAAATGGGAGTTCTGTTTATGTTATCTTATTATGTATGGCTTAACGGTTCTTTAATTTTTGTTTTTAACATAATGAACCTAAACTAAAATCAATTAGCGCTACTTTCATATATGTGTCCCGGCTGTAACTATTCACTAACAAAATAACACTATAATAATTAGAAGAATGTTATAATACAATTTAAAATTTTTTACCTCATTACAAAATAATAGTAATGGTAATAACGTTGTATGGTGTAATCATAGCAATAGCCCATGTTAGTTTATAATTTGGCTCTGTGACCATTTCACCCAACCAGAATATGAGACTGGAAAATTAAGAGGAGATAAAGAGGCACTATGTAGGCTAACTAGATATTTCAAAAGTCCTAACAATATGTGCTTATTAAAATTAATAAACAATTTTTTCAGTTTTATGGAGATGCAATTGATATACATCACTGTATGCATTTAAGGTGGACAGAATAATGGTTTGACTTCCATATATTGTGAAACGATGACCACAGTAAGTTTAGTTACCATCCTCATATGCCTGTTAAAGATCACCTCAGTCTTCCTGCGGGGCCTAGTTACTCTCACTTTATGCATAGTCCTAACCAACTACTCAATTGGCTTTCAAACTCAGAGCAGAAGAAAAATCAAAGATTAGTGAGAGATTAAAATAGTGCCATAGAAAAGCATAGGAATGGCAGTACAAAAAAAATGATAGCTATCAGCCAAAAAAATAATAATTCTAAAAAGTAAAAGGGCGATAGTGATCACTTTATTATTCTTACTAAAGCATGACTAGCTGCAGCCCTTTTGTTTAAGGGGAACCACTTACCTGCCTTAGCTACTTTTTTTTTTTTTTTTTTTTTTTTACTCACTAGTGGTTGCAGTGATGGGCTGTAGGTGACCTGAAAATCTCTTGCTTGGGTTGCATCCTATGGACCCTTTCAGCCCTCGGATTTCTCTGGTGTTGCCACAGGAACACCACAAAGAGCCATTCTAGTGCGTAAGCAACTCTCCAGGAGGACACTTTTGACCTACAGGGCAGAGTCAATGGATAAATAGCCCCCTCTTCTGTCCCTTGGGTGGATAATGCTGAACCTTCACCCTCAGAAGGTCTCAAAAGCCAAGGGGAGTCCCAGTTGCCCACTGTGTGAGCAACATGAGAATGACCCAATGGACTGACTCTCTTTACATCCCAATTCCATTCTTCCCAGTCCCTGGCCTCTGTGTCTTGCAAAATTTTCCCCCAAATGAATGATGTGTATGTAAGTGCTTGTCTCAGGCTCTGTTTTTCCTACAGAACCTACAGTAAGACAGTTGATATCTAGAAACAACTCTAAAAAGCAGACTCTCAGCAAGGTATTCAAGAACTCCATCATTTGATTTCTACCTGACAATTGGCTTTGTCACACAGCCCACAAGATACAGCAGACCTGCTGATGCCAGAGGTGTCCATGGTGATTGGATGCCATTCCCAACAGAAGAGTCGTGGCAGAGACAGCTAGGAGTTTAGGGCAAGTCTGGGTCTTATGCGGCAGAAAATTACTCACTTTTAGCAAAGCAGCTTCTAGCCTACTGAAGACCGGGCTTCTACCATGGGACAGTAAGTGACTAACCTGAGTCTACATGATTCCATTAGATCTTCCAAGTCATAAAACCAGACAGATGCCCCAATAACCCATTACTTGATGGAAGTGGTACCTGTGCTAGTTGGGCCCCAGCAGATCTGCAAGGTACAACAAACTGATAAACTGGTCATGCTTCCCCTATGTCATCTCTCTTGGTTGTACTACTGTCTATCCCTCACCTTACACTTTGGCCTCATGGAGGTATAGAGCACCCAACCAACAGAAGAGAGAAAGCCTCGGGCCTGCAACGGAGATGGGTCAGACTTGTGCGTTGGTACTAGATAATAATACTCTGCGGTCCCAAAGAAGGCCCTGAAATGGTGGTGAGGGTAAGTCCTCTCACTTGGCCAATCTGTGAGCAGAGAAATTCAGTCTCTGAATGAGGAGTATGAGTTTAGGTGGACAGCAGTCTTACCAACTCCTTCTCCCTATGCCCTCCATGTAAATTATGGGTTACTTGCTACGTGGCAGGCATTATTTTACTCAATTTTTATACTAAACTCTGTAAATCAGGTATTATTTTGATATATGCATTTTGCTCTTAAGTAACTAGGATAGGTTAAGTTATTTGCTTAAGTATAGCTGTTCAGTGCATTGTGTACTGTGAACTCCGTAGTCCATGTTCTTTCTACTGTATTGCATTAACTATAAGGTATAAGAGCATATATTATGGTTTCCAAAATGATGATTCTAAGCTAAGAAAGGTTAAAATTCACTTAGTATACTGCTCAGGAACATTAGGAGATACACACCACACTTGAGAACACCAAATCCAAGCTGGTTTTCATCTAGACCAGTAGTTTGCAGATGAAATTCCAGGGAGCTCCAGGATTGCATGATTGTACCAAGTATATTATGGGTGTGAAGCAGTCTTAACAGGGGCAATTTGGGCCTCCTTATCTCCTTTAATAGTATTATCATTTTTCCATTCTAAATGTGGAGGTTCTACATAAAATTACGTTTGAAAAAAAGAATTCACTACTATAGCAATAAAATTGGAAAGCTTCATATATAACATACTGGAGTCCTCCATGCTTTGGAGGTAACTCACATGTTAGTTCTTTGAAATACCAACAATTTCTAGTCCAACAATGTGCAAATTTTAGTCCAACGAGTCAGAGATACCTGGCTAACGGTATCTCTGCCATTACGTGTTAACTTCAAGTCAGCTGGGCTATCATATTATAATAATGTTCTTATCTAGTCATATAAATACACATTCTTTGAAATAACTCTACACCTGTGTCCAGGCTTGGGCCTGGTTTTCCATGGTTGTGGGAGTGAAAAGGTTCAGACAAAAAATGTTTTTAATTGGCATAAGCCTAGAGCCCCACCTGCCCTTCCCCGTCTGCAGTGAGATGTGCTTGGCAGAGGTACCCTGTGGCACTGAACTATGCTGGAGAGATGGGATTTGATTGGTCTCTAGGCCTACAGTGTACAGAAAACACTTGGGCAAGTGGAGACAGGAAGATCTTCGAGGTTTGGGGGTGGTTAGTTGGAGGCAATGCACTGCATGCAGAATGTGTCTAAGTGTCAAAGTTAGCGCTGAGCAGTGGCAAAGGATGCCTACAAAATAGAAACTCCGTTTCCTAAGCCTCAGACCAGCCTAATGAATTCATTTGGGGGCCAAGTAGTTGGAACGTCCTTAGTGTTGTAGGAAGGCAGACTCCAAGGTCAGAATGAGTTGCATCAGGCTTCAGGCTTACTGATTCTTTGGAAACATTATAAGAGCCCATAGCTTAACAATAAGAACAAGCAAAGTTTTCAGGTTTTATCCAGGCTAGATTTTTTTCTAAGGTCATCTTTTTATATTTCTTTCCCCTTTTCCTGTTTAGGTCACTGCTTTTCTCCAAACCAAGTGAGCTCCTCTTGGATAATTTGCCTTCTGATAAAATCAGTTCACCTTCCACGGGCTTCTTGCAGCCAATTATGCTATTTTTTTTTAACACTCCAAATTAAAATTTTTCAAGATGTGCTGTGAGTATGAAGGAATAAATCCTGTCGTTGAACAAAAGCTTCAAATTAAGGGGAAAAAATCTGCCTAAAACACAATATGAGCAGAAACAACAAAAATTCCATCCTCCCTCCTTGAGAGCCTAGCCTCTTCCCCCACAACTGAGACAAAGGCCACAAAGCCACGTAGGCAGTGGCCACTCTCCACATCCAGTCCCCGTCCCCAAGCTCCAGAATGTCCTGTACATTGGGGTCTTCGAGGACTGGGGGTAGGAAATACCAAGAATTGAGGAGGAATTAATTTGGACAACTAGGGTTTACTCTCAAAAGGGAAGCAATAAAGTTAGCTCCAAGTGCACAGGCCCTCAATAGGCAGCATACAGGAAGGAGTTTGGGTAGCAAGACAGAGGGGCTGCAAGTAGCTTGTACGTCATGCAGGTTAGGGTGTAAAGAACTGAGGTCTGCGCAGAAAGGAACGTTGAGCACCCAGGAGCCTAGGTGAAGAAGTCAGTGCCTTCCGAATCCCCATGTGCGATCCCCATATCCCTTGCCAGCGCTCCTCAATCTCTGCATCCTCTTGAAATGCAGATTCTGATTCCCGGAGTCTGGCATGAGGCCTGAGAGTCTGCATTTCTGACTTGCTCCCGACTAGATGCTGCAGTCACAAGTTCATACAACCCCTGTTCCTATTCCCCTCAATGTTCTCCAGAACAATGATCAGAGAAACAATTATAAAAGGTACAAGTTGTTTAAAAAGATGTAATACCCCAGGGTATCAGCCAGTGTTGTCTAGACAAACAGAACCAATGGAACCGATCTCTAGATATACTGAGAATCGAGAAAGAGAGAGAGAGAGAGAGAGAGAGAGATTTCAGGTAGTGCTCGCACCGCTGTGGGGACCGTCAAGGCTGCAGTCTACAGGGGCAGGCTGGAAATGCAGTCAATGTGCAGTCTGAACGCAGAGTTCCTCCTCCAGGAAACCTGTGTTACTCCTAAGGAGCTCCCCTGATTCTATGAGGCCTACCCACATTATCAAGGGTAATGTGCTTTATTTAAAGTCAACTAATTATAAATATTAATCACATCTACAAATACCTTGACACCAACAGCCAGATTAGTGTTCAAACAAACACGTGGGTGCCATGGTCTAACAGAGCTGACACCTACAGCTAACCGTCACTCATACTATATAATTTTCAGCAAATTTACTTTGTTCCGTCTTACCATGTCTGATCAATAGCTGCCCTGCAGTCCGTTATATGTATGCACCACCATCACATAAGTAGTCTTTTATTGCTGGATATTTTACTCTTCACTATTACAAAAGTACTGCAATGAACATTCTTGAGAAAAAAGCCTTTAAGTCCAAGTATGAATGTATCTGCCGAATATATATTTAGACTTGGAAATATTGGTCAAGGGGTATGTAAAGTTTTACTTTACTTTTTCTTTTTTCTAAGATTTTATTTATTTATTCATGAGAGACACACAGAAAGAGAGGCAGAGACCCAGGCAGAGGGAGAAGCAGGCTCCATGCAGGGAGCCTGACGTGGGACTTGATCCCGGGACTCTGGGGTCACACCCTGGGCTGAAGGCGGCACTAAACCGATGAGCCACCCGGGCCGCCCTAAATTTTCCTTTTCATAGAAATTGGCAAATTGTTCTAAAAGGTAGACT
This sequence comes from Nyctereutes procyonoides, assembly GCF_905146905.1. NCBI lineage: Eukaryota > Metazoa > Chordata > Mammalia > Carnivora > Canidae > Nyctereutes > Nyctereutes procyonoides. Next base: position 12,878,152 of record NW_026575136.1, on the reverse strand, counting down.
TTGCTGATTTATACACTCAGTAGAAATGGGCAGACATTTCTGTTTCCACACATTCTCAATGACACATCATATTACATGATATTTTCAATTCTGCATTAATATGTGAAAAACAAGGTCTCATTCAAGTTTTATTTTGTGGAATATCACTTTTTTCTTGTGGTTAGAGGCTATTTGCATTTTTTCCTATATCTAGAGTCTATTTGCTGTGGTTTTAAGCATTTTTATTTTTGATTTAAATTCAATATGCCTTCTGAATATCTGTCATTTTCTTATATATACAATACAAACGTATCTTGTTCTATTGTGCTATTTGTCTTTTAACTTCACTTATGGCGTTTTAAAACACGCAGATATTTTAACTTTATGCAAAACTATTAGTCTTTAATTTTTTTAGCTTTTGGGTGTTGTGTCTTGTTCTACAGACTTTTTCCTCCAAGCTAATATAAATTCCCTTATATTTTCTTCTACACTTGTGTGGCATCTCATTTTGTGTTAGAGTCTTTGAACCATTCTGTTTACTTTGGTGTGAAAAGTGTAATAGAGATGAACTGCCTGTCCTCTCTCTTCTGGATCCTGGGTTATTCAAAATCCATTTGTTTGATAATCTATTTTTTAATCACATACTGAATTCCACTATGTATATGCTCTACTTATGAAATATCTATCCTGGAAATTCAATTACATAATATTTATTACTATTTTTCTATAACATATCTAATACCCCTGATAGAAGGGCTAGCCCCCCTCACTCTATTTACATTTTGAAGCTTTTCTAGCTAGTCCTGTAAGTTAGAATTTAGTGTCAAAAAGTTAATGTTGGTATTTTGATTGGCAATGAATTTAAAGTTTTGAATTAATTAAGGGAGAATGTCCATTTTATGCATTTTCAACAGGACGATATCACCCTAAAGAGAAAAAAAAAATGGTTCTTGGAGGTGAAAAACTTACTCTTTAAAAAAAGAAAAAAACGGGATCCCTGGGTGGCACAGCGGTTTAGCGCCTGCCTTTGGCCCAGGGCGCGATCATGGAGACCCGGGATCGAATCCCACGTCGGGCTCCCGGTGTATGGAGCCTGCTTCTCCCTCTGCTTATGTCTCTGCCTCTCTTTCTCTCACTGTGTGCCTATCATAAATAAATTAAAAAAAAAAAAAGAAAAAAACTTGCGTTCCAAAGCACAGATATATATGCACAATACATAACAAGATATTAGTTTATTGGTGATATTAAAATTTAATGGGAGAGGACAATTAAGAAAAAAGAAATATCTGAAAAGGAGGGCTATAATGAAAGAATTGAGAAACACCATTTATCTACATAAAGTTGATCATTCTTCTCTAAGAACAAGTCAGTTCTTGATATGCATTTAAATGTTTTAGGCTTCACAGTAGAATTTAAAAATTTTCTTCAAATAGATCTGAATATTTATTTCTAGGTGCTTTCTCTTTTTTTTTCATAAATCTACACTGAAGACAATAAGTAAATTTTGCATATTAATCCTTATACACCCAATCTACTGAATTCCTAATTGTAGTAGTGTTAGAGTCATTTCCTCTCATTTTCTAGTATTAATATAATCTGCAAATAATGAAAAGTTGGCATCATCCTTTCTAACTTCAATGCTTCTGATCATTCTATTTAGGTTAAGGACATTGCTAGTACTTCCAGAAAAATGTAACTAATACCAGTCATGATAAACATCCTTAGGGTGAATATGAATTTAATAGGACTTTTTCTAGTATTTCACCATTAAGCCCATGATAATTCTATGTCACAATTAGGGATTTATTAATCCATTTATATTTTTAAAGAATTTCATCAAATGCTTCTTTGACATTTACAGAGATGATCAAATGATTACTCTCCTCAAATCTGTTAATATATACATGTTAAGTTCCATATCTTGAACCATCCCTGCATTCCTGGTATGAACTGGTAGTGGTTATAATTTTCTTGTAATATGTTATTGTGTAATATTGACTTGTAATACATGACTTTAATTTATTTAACAATACTTTTGATTTTTGCAACAATAATATAGATGAGATTTTGAAATTTAATTTTACCAACCCATTCAATTTTGTCAGGTTTTAGTAATAATGACTTCATAAACTTTCCCTTTTTTCTCCTCTATGCTCACATTCTTAAATAGAATGAGAGTTTCTTAGTTCTTATAGACTTCATAGATTGAACATTGAGGTTGTATGGATCACGCATTTTTCATTGTGGATTATGATTTTTTGACAACTTTTTTGCTTTATTTAACTTTCTTTTCCCAGATATGTTTTGGTTATTTACCCCTTACTTCCCAGGTTTGTAATTATTTCTACAGAGGTGAGTATTCTTCTAAAATTATTTTCAGGTTCTCTGTATCTATGCTTATTTCCTCTATTGTGACATATGATTTTGTGGATTTGCATTTTCTACCCCTCTCCACTTATGCACCATTTTTGTTCTCTCCCCCTCACCCCTGCAGCCACAGGCTCTTACTTTACTTCTCACTCTCACTCTCCAGTTACTAGTTTTATTTTTTGTTTGTTTCCTGTTTTATGATTCATTTGTCTGCTTTCATATTTATATTCTTTCTCTCTTTCCTATGTTTATTTTGTTGTGTTTTACCCCAACTTTTAAAATTTGATACTCCATTCATTTTGTGTGTGTGTGTGTGTGTGTGTGTGTGTGTGTGTGTGTGGAAAGAACATTTACTTTTGTGGGTGAAAGAGAATTTTTAAAAGGCAGCATGAAATGGATTTCCTGCAGTGTTCTTTGGAATTATATAATTCTTCTTATAAGTAAGAATTGTAAATAATTCCTTTATTCTTCATGTGATGGACGGCTTTCATTTCAAGATTACACAATACCAAAATCAGTCCACATGCACCCCAGATTTACTAGGGTTTTAAGCATTATTCAAATTGACTTTAAGAAGATTATACTTTTTTCCAACATTTAATGACACATGGTTCAATGATCTCATGAGTTTCCTTTTTTTTTCTTTAAAGATTTTATTTATTTATTCATGAGAGATACAGAGAGGCAGAGATACAGGCAGAGGGAGGCTCCACAGGGAGCCTGATGTGGAACTTTATCCTGGGACCCTGGAATCATGACCTGAGCCAAAGGCAGATGGTCAACCACTAAGCCACTCAGGTGCTCCAACCTCATGAGTTTCCTAACCCTATAGTCCTTTTCTATAGTGCAAGTCACTTGACCTTTACCTCCAGCTGAAGAACTATTTTTGTACTTGGTTATGGATGGTTAAGGAGCTCTAATTTAACACTCAGGGCACACAAAAGGAAGTCTTCCTTGTTCTGCTCTGACCTTGTGACTTCATTCTTCTGTAGCTTTTTTTTTTTTTTTTTTTGCTAGGAAAGTCCTTACCTTGTACCCCTGATCTGCAAATAGCTCACTGTCTTATTACCTGGACTTAAGTACTTCTCTTGATAATGTGTCTACTATCAATCTCTGTTAAAGTGGTGTTTGGTCTTAATCTCCATGACCTTCTCCCATCCGCCATTCAGTTACAAGACCACTGCTTCTGACACCATCCTGAAAGGGTGGGCCTTGTTGTTAATTGACAGACTTCCATACATTCATTTATTTACTCACTCATTCATCAAGCATATATTGAGTGCCTACTTTATTCAAGCAGTGAGTTAAAGCAGAGAAAAGAAAAAGTAAGATGTGATCCCTTCCTTCCAGTAGCATCCAATCTAGTGGAAGATGACCCACTGACAGGAGTCTGCAATACTGATTAAATCTAGGGTTTTGAGTGCTGAGTTTTGACATGATATTCTAAAACCTCTTGCTGGTTTTGCTGTTTGCTTATCCCAAGATACTTGGAAATTTTCCAAATTTACAAACACTGCTATCGAAGTTAATTTTTTTCTAAGAAAAATGTACGCAACAATTAGAGAATGAAACTGTGGCACCAAGCGGGAGACGCACAACATTCAAATATGTATCTCAACAAACAAAAATGACAAATGATTGCATGTTATGACCTAATGGTCTTTAGTAAGTAGTAGAAACTGTGATTGTCAAGTCCAAGGATGCCAAGGGTCTTCTACATATTAGAATCTCATTGTAATGTGACAAAAAAATGGGCATGGGACTATTTCTAAAATGACCCATTGGTTTAGATTTATAAGAGACTTTATTGTTGAGAATGAGCATCAGAAGAAATTTATCCTGCTCTTTCCCTTATAACATGGCTCCTAGCACGCATCCCAGGGGTGACATTTGAGTAAGACTCTAGTGCACTATTATTATAAAGCAGAAAAGAAGTAACACTAACTAGATTCACTTTTTTAAACTTCTCAGAGTAAAACTTCTGACACAATGCCAAACATCCAGATGAAAACTGAAGAAAAACAAAAACAACTCTCCAGATGTTTTCCCTAAGCAAATGTATAGGAATTACTGTTTTATCCTTTCTTTTTGGAAATAACTCATGTAGCATAAGGGAACAAGGACCAGATGAAGTATTATTGTCAACAAAGACCATGGTGACCTCTTAACAGGAAGAAAGCACTGGTGATTTTAGATGACCAGGACAGAATAAGATAATCGTTAAAACCTCACCTTGCTAGATCTTGTAGGTTAACTTTTTAGCCCACATTTCTCACTCCTCTGTGGATCCTTGCTTTCTGCCATTTAATTCATAAAATCTTGTATTTTATCCTATGGTAAACCGAGCACACTTCCTGGCCTCTTGACTTTGGGTCAATGGAACATTAGCAAACATGATTTATGCAGAGGCTTGAAATGTGCTTATGTGGTTGGGCTTACCCACTTACATTTTTGCCATGAGAGAAATGACCCCAGGTAGCCCACTGGCCCAGCATAGATGAGAGCCTTGTGGAATAAATCTGCCTCCAACATAAGCTGCAGAGATTAGAGCCAAGTCCAGCCTAGTTCCTGGACAACTTGCAGATGTGAGAGAGAATAAATATTTGTGTGTTGAGCCACTAAGTTTTGAGGTGTTTTGTTACTCAGAATTATTGTGGAAATCGTTGACCTCTACCATAGAGCCAAAGCAAACTGAAGGGGGAGGGATTGTCTATAACAGAGCATTTCCCATTGGTCTCAGCCTGCTGATAGTGATATTATCAGCGAGAAATATCTGAAGCACTCACCTGGACCCATGTTCATCGTGGCAAGCCCCCACAAACATTTCTCCAGCCAGAGCCAATGCCGTGGCTGACCAACCCTTGTGGTTCTTATTATGATTGCAAGATGCATCTTAGCAATACCTATCAGCAAACTTAGAAAAAACAAGGTTTATTACTCAGAGGCTCTGAGAGTACACAGCATGCCCAAGAGCCACAGTGAGGTCACAAGTAAGGAGGAAGAGCAAAGACCTTTTGTGTTTTCATTGGGATGGAGGGTGGTGGGCTAGTGTGGTGTGGGCTCATACTTTATTGGAGAGTTTGAAACCTAAGAACTGGTATAAAGGCATGGTCACTCGAGTGCTCGGTTGTCTAGGTTGCCCAGGACTTGCTCACAGGGGAGCTTCATGGAGGGGGCAGCCTGATTTCTTATCTAGCTGTTTAGCTAATAGCTGTGTCAAACAGTTGGCAATATGTTTATCTGTAATAGATGTCTTTGAAATGGATGTCTTGATAGCCAAAAACGTAATGTCAGGTACTTACATTATAATGAACAAAGTTCACTGGCAAACAGTTATACTACACAGAGTCAATATGAGGAATCAAGTCGCCACAAAGATGCAGATACGAGTGTACATAACCCTCTAGCCTCACTACCTAATACGAGCTAGCACTTTCATACCTCAAGGTCTCACACATGCTGTTTCCTAACTCCCTACCCTCCTGCATGTTGTAACATAGCCATGACCTATTCAGGTAATGGGGTACACTTGTCCTCAAAGTAGGCTCCACTGGCCTCCAGGAAGAAATTGAAACTATATTGGCCTACAAATCAGTGAAAGTGACTCCCTTGATCAAAACATAATTTGTATGATTTCTCTTTAGTTTGAACATGATTTAAATAAACACATAGGCAAGAGTACAGTTTTGTCATGAAAACATTCGGAACTACAATAAAGCATTTTTAAAATCTAACTGGCCAGGACTTTGAATTGACCAAATTTCTTTTGGCTTCCATTGCGAGAGATAAGAAACAATGCTAAGAAAATAAATAGCTAGAATTTGATCAAATAAAATATTCACCTTTGAATAAAGCCTTTGAAGTCTCACATTGGAACTTCCTAGAACTATGCATATGTAGGAGACTACAACTCACCAAAATGATCCTAAAACAACACCTAATGTTCAAGGAAGAAATGTTTTCATCAGTTAGAATTGGCATCCTTAAGCAGAGAAGTGGGCTATTATAACTTAGAGCAATTTAATATAATTAGGGTTTTTTAAAAGTGAATTTGAGATTGATCCTCAGTTGACTAGATAATTCCTGTAACTTTATTAACTTTAGTTTGTGTTGTGATGTGTGTGTGTGTGCCCACCCATGTGCATGTGCATGCATGCATGCCCACACGTTGGGACAAGTAGGAATTAGTACTTATTGCGGCCTTATTCTTGCCAGGAACTGTGCTGAGAAATTTACAGACATTATCTCATTTGATCCTTATAATAACCTTGCAAGATATATATAAAATCTGCTCCTCAATCGGTAGAGTAAAAATGCTAATTTGGGCCTGAACAGTTTATAAACAATATTCTAGGACCTTGGCTGTACATTAGAATCAGTGGGGAGCTTTTAAAAATCCCCATACCCAAGCCCCACTCCAGGACACAGGAAGCGGAACACGCGACCGGAGAAGGCCAGCGTCGGTGTCGCTGAACTCCCAGGTGACTGCAGTGGGAAGCTAAATGAGTTTGTGAGTCACTGGATTTATAGCCCTCGTGATGACTTGGGAACCTCAACGCTCAGTGACATACGTGCTTGGTGTCAACCAGGGCTGTGCCTCTGCTGCTGTAGAGAGAAGCCAGCAACTCCGCAGTCACCAGGGCCTGTGTCCTAGTGGAAGAAGCACCAGCTGCGCCCGCTTCCAGGCCATCAGAGCCACATTCAGACCGTTGCCCTCAGGAGACCATGGAATAGAGACTTGGACACAAGCTTTCATTATTTCCCAAGGACAGGATCAATCTTATGCTGCTGTAAACCCCTTTGGCCAGTGAGCACTTGCCCTAGCCAAGCAAGAGGAGTGGAGCTGTGCGTGTTGGGCAAGAACACAAGGTCAAGGCCAGATTGAAGACAAGGAGCAGTTTTGGAGCCAGGGCGTGTGTACTCAGAACAGGTGGACGCTCTTGCCGGTGCTGTTCACCTGCCGAGTCATCAGAAGCCGCCCCTTCGTGGACCATTCTGGGTCTCCGAACAGCTCTGGCTTCTGGGATGCCCCTGAAGCTTGGCGTTAGGGGCGCGGGTGAAAGCAAGGCCCCTGCCCTTTCTTCAGCCTGGGCCCGCCGCCTGTGCAGCAGAGGAAAGGGGAAACCGGGGCACCTGCTCCTTTGGCATTCTCTGGGCCTCCAGCAGTTGAGCGTGTCCCTGCAAAGGGCTACCGAAGCCCCGGGGCCTGAGGGCTGAGCGGGGCGGACGCTTCCTAAATGCTCTCAGTTCTACGGCAGCTGAAATAAGCTTTCCACCCAGGTTTGGGGAGAGGCTGCTCAATGCAGTGCTTGCGAGTGTGAACTGCTGGTCCACACGCTTATGCCTGTTTTCTCATCTGTCCAATGAAAGTAATTAATTTTGCTTATTTTTGATGTATGGCTTATACAATAAACAGATGAAATAGATGTAAATAATAGATGAATGCATTACATAGATGAAAGATGTTTAGAAAATACCTTCCCATAGTAAGGATTATATAACTGTAAGCTCTTGTTATTTATGTCTTCTTTTATCCAAGCGATTCTTTATTTCTGGCTGCAGTGTTCAGAAAGCCTTCCTATATATGGCAGGCACTATGCTAAGCTCCTGTAATACAAAGGGTACAAAATAATTTGGTCCATGCACTCAGGGGAAGAGAGGAAGACAGACATACAAAAGTTATCTAGTATCATGTTAGGAGCTAAGTAATGACTCCAGATGTGTCACTCCTTGGTGTTCTAGAGAAGGAACACCTGCAAACAGTCTTCTTTGCTGTGAGTACCAGTGCTCCCTACTTTAGGATTCCTTTACATATCTGATAATGGGCAAGAGTTTACTCTTTAAAATAACTGTGATCCTAAAACTTTTTCCAGAGCAATAAGACAGAGTTGGTTTGTTCCCTTTATGCTATATGCCGCCCCCCCCCCGCCCCCACTCCTTCATCTGCTTGTCCTTAGGCAAATCGCTGACCTCTTTGTCAGTATTTCCCACTGTAAAATGGAAATAATGTTACCTACTTTGCAAAGTCGTTGTAAGACTGACAGATTATATATATATATATATATATATATATATATATATATATATATAACACCTGGAGCTCCCCTTATATTTGCAGCTTCCACTGGTTGAAGTAAAACATCTGGGTCATTCAACCCAAAGTCCAAAGAAGTCTCCTTTCTCAGGCAGTTGCTATATGTGTGATTATAGTACAAATGTCCTCTCTTGAGAAGTTCTAAGATTTCATCTGGTGCTTTGGAAGGGTCTCTTTTCCTCCCCTTTTCTTCCTCTTCCATTGTCGCTGATATTTTCTCATCCTATTCACATTAGGCTGAAAAAGGCACAGGTTCATCTGCGCTATACAGCATGGAGGCTGACTGAACCCCTCATTTCTTAGGTCTCATAGGATGACTAGAACAATCTTCTCTCTATATATTTACATCAGTCCACTGTCATGGACTAATAAAAAATTAATTTTAAAGATAGTTCGAAATTGTTTCGTACCATGGACTGATATTGTAGACAGAGATCACCATGAATCTCGAGATCTATTAACCATACTGACATACAAACACTTCTGTCCTTTCTTACATTTCTAAGTCTTGGTTTCCTTTCCCAGAATTCTTATTTATATCCAAGGAAAGGGAAACTCCACAGCAGCCTAGCTCAACATCTACCAACGTGTTTAAAGAAAATATTCTCATTGCTGTCATATAGTATTGGAAAATTTGGGATTAGAAAAAAATGAACACTTAAAAAAAATCACTGTAGGATCACACTGTTAAGGAAGTGAGAGCATGGCCCACAGAAAGGGAGAAAATATTTGCAAGTCCTATCTCTAATAAGGGTCTGGTGGCTATAATATATAAAGAATTTCTATAACTCAAAAAAAAAAGACAACCTAATTTAAAAATAAAGGATTTGAATAGACGTATCCCTAAAGAAGGTGTATAAATGGCCAACAAGAACCTGAAAAAAAATATTCAACATCATCACTAGCCTTCGGGAAAATGCAAATCAAAACCATGAGATCCCACTTGACACCCACTGGAATGTCTGGAAAATACCAAGTTGCTGAGAATATGGAGCAATTAGAACCCTCATGGACTGCAGATGGGGATGTGAAATGGCACAACCGCTGCACAAAACAGGTTGGCAGTTCCTCAAAAAGGGAAATATAGTTACTATAACACCCAACAATTCCATTCTTGCATATGTACCCAAGAGAATTAAAACATATTCATACAAAAAAGTACACAAACATACATTCCAGTGTTATTCATAATAGCCAAACAGTGGAAGCAATCGAAAGCCCCTGAAATGATGAATGGGTAAACAAAATGTGGCATACCTCACACAATGGACTATTACTCAGCCACAAAAAAGAACGAAGTAGGGCTACTGCCACAACATAGATGAACCCTGACAACATAATGCCAAATGAAAGGAGCCAGACAAAAAAGACTTCATATTTTGTGTTTCTATTTATGGGAAATTTTCAGACTAGATTAATCTATAGAGGTAGAAACCCGATTTGTGGTTGTCAGAAGCCAGAGGGGAAGGGTTAAGTGGTCAGGGGGACTGCTAAAGGGTACAGAGTTTCTTTGGGGGATGAGGAATACATTCTGGTTTTAAATAGTAGTGGTAACTGCACAACCTTGTGAATATTCTAAAAAATCACTGAATGGTATGTTTTTTAAAAAAATTGCAGAAAAAAAATTAAAATTAAAAAAAATTGCAGGACCTCTGTAAGGAGTTCTTTGGCTAATTTTAATACTAAAATTTGTGTGGAATTACAAAAGACCCTGAATGACCAAAGGAATCTACAGAAAGAAGAACAAAGCTGGAGACACCACATGCACTCATTTAAAATTACATTACAAGGCTAGAGTAATCAAAACAGTATGATACAGGCATAAAAACAGACACAGATCGATGGAACACAATGGGGAGCCTGGAAATAAACCCATGCACATGTGGTCAATTAATTTTTGACAAAAGAGTTAAGAATATGCATATATATAGCAGGGAAATATATAAGAAGTGGTGCTGGGAAGACTGGACATCCTCATGCAAAAGAATGAAACTGGACCACTACGCTACACCATACACAAAACTTAACTCAAGACAGATTAAAGACTTAAGTAAGTCCTAAAACATAAAACTCCTAGAAGAAAACATAGAAGATAAGCAATTTGACATTGGTCTTGGCCATGATTTTTTGGGCTTGACACCAAAAGAAAAAATAAACAAGTGGGACTTTATCAAATTAGAAAGCCTCTAAGCAGCAAAGGAAACCATCAACAAAATGAAAAGGTCACCTATGGAATGGGAGGAAGTATTTGTAAACCACATATTCAGTGAGGGTTTAATATCCAAAATATATAAGGAACCCATACAACTCAATAGCAAAAAGAAAGACCACAAAAAAATCAAACCCCAATTTTAAAAAGGGAAAAAGCCCTAAATAGATACATGAAAAGGTATGCCTAACATCACTTATCCTCAGGAAAATGGAAATCAAAATCACAATGAGACCCTACCTCACACCAGTTAGAATGGCTGTCATCAAGAGTCAAGTGTTGGTGAGGATGTGGAGAAAGGGGCCCCCTCTGCACTGTTAGTGGGAATGAGACTGATACACTCACTATGGAAAGCTATAAGGTGACTCCTTAAAAATTTTTTTAAACATAGAACCACCATATGATCTAACACTTCCACTTCTGGGTATATATCCAAAGAGAATAAAAACAGAATGTCAAAGAGTTATCTATGCCTCCTATGTTCACTACAGCATTATTCACAATAGCAAAGACATGGGAACAAGGGAAGTGTTCCTCAACAGATGGAAGGGCAAAATGTGGCTCACATGTACAATGGAATATTAATCAGCCATGAGAAAGGACATTCTGGTGTTAAAATAACATGGATGGGCCTTAGAGTAATATAGGAAGTGAAATAAGTCAAAGGAAGGCAAATACTGTTTGGTATCACTTATATGCACAATCTAAAAAGGCCAAACTTGGGATGCTTGGGTGGCTCAGTGGTTGGGCATCTGCCTTCGGCCCAGGTCATAATCCCAGAGTCCTGGGATCGAGTCTCACATTGGAGTCCCCTCATGGAGCCTGCTTCTCCCTCTGTCTGTGTCTCTGCCTCTCTCTGTGTGTCTCTCATGAATAAATAAATAAAACCCTTAAAAAATAGAAATAAAAATAAAATAGAAGGGCCAAAGTCATAGGAACAGAGACTAGAATGACAGCTGGCATGACAATGGGGGCATCTGGGCATGGAAGTACAAAGTTCCATTTAAGATTAATAATTTGGGAGACCAAATGTACAGCACAGTGACTACAGTTAATAATACAGTGTTCTACAGTTGAAAGTCACTAAGAAAGTAAATCTTAAATGTTTCACCACAAAAAAGAAATCAATTATGTAACATGATGCATCATGTTGTGGCTAATACTATGGTGCTTATCGTTTTGCAAGACACAAGTGCATCAAATCAACAGACTATACACGTTTAAGCTACATGATGGTATATGTCAATTGTACCTCAGAAAAACTGGGAAAATAACAACTGTTGGTGAGAAGATAGAGAAACTGAACCCTTCATGAGTTGCTAGCGGGAATATGAAATGGTTCAGATGCTGCAGCAAGTAGTTCGGCAGCTCCTGAAAACGTTAGATTTAGAACCACCATGTGATCCAGCACTTCCTCCCCTAGGTGTGTATCTAGGAGGACTGAAAACACGCATTTCCTCAAAAACTTGTACGTGAAAGTTCACGGCAGCATTACTCATAATAGCCCCCAAGTAGAAACAGCCCAACGTCCATAAGCGATGAATGGGTAAACCAAATGTGGTCTATCCCACAATGAAATATTATTCAGTCCTAAAGAGGAACTGAGTGCTTCTTTAAGCCACAACATGGGTTCACCTTGAAAACATTATGCTAAGTGAAAGAGGCCAGCCACCAAAGGCTACATATAGTGTGATTCCATTTATAAAGAACATGAAGAATAGGCAAATGGGCAGAGACAGAATGGAGGAGATGCCAGGGGATGGAGAGAGGGAGGGAATTTGGACTAACTGTTAATAGGTACGGGATTTCTCTTTGGGGTGATGGGAATGTCCTGAAATCCGATAGTGGCGATAGTTACACAGTAAATGCACTAAAAACCACTGAAGAGGAACCAATTTCAAACGATTAATTTTATTTTATATAAATCATGTCTCAAAAATGCTTTAAAAACAAAAATAGACCATAAACTTTAAGAACGATTCTTTAGGGGCACCCGGGTGGCTCATTCGGTTGAGCATCTGCCTTCAACTCAGGTCATGATCTTGGAGTACTGGGATGGAGCCTGCATCGGGCTCCCTGCTCCTTAAGGAGTCTGCCTCTCCCCTTCCCTCTGCCTCTGCCCCTCCCCTTGCTTGTGCTCTCTCTCAAAGAAATAAATAAAAACTTTTAAAAAAAGGATAGTTTTTAAGCATTGAAGTGACTATATAAAGTCTTGAACTCACTGTTTATTTTCTCTCTAATGCAGCTGAATACTCTTATTTCTATGTTATATCCTAGAACTTTTATGTGTCTATGAATATGTGGGTTTCAGAATGTGCCTCCTGGGAGATAAAATTGTTCAAAAGAAAAAAAACGAATAAAATATTATTAAGAATATCCACCCAAACTATTTTTTTTTTTTTTGAGGGAGAGGGAGAGCACGTGCATGCGCACAAACACACACATGTGGGTTTGGGGTGGGATCAGAGAGGTAGATGGAGAAGGAGAGAGAATCTCGAGCAGGCTCCATGCCCAGTGTGGAGCCAGACAGGGGCTGGATCTCACAACCCTGAGATCATGACCTGAGCCCAAACCATGAGTCGGATGCTCAACCGACTGAGCCCACCAGGCCCCTCTTATGTGTAAACTTTTAATTGATAAAATTATTTGTTCTTCTGGATCCTCGACTATGTCTAAAAAACTAAAAAAAAAAAAAAAAAAAGTGACTTTATATTATGCGAATTATCTCTCTCTCTCTTTTATTTTTTAACTGCAGGAACTCTCTAAGGGGTTCTTTGGCTAATGTACATCATGCATTTCCAAGGTACAGATACAGAATTTTGTGTTTTCCATCTAATTTAACAGTGGAAAACTGTTTTCCATGGGGCAGCTCTATGGGAACTGCCATGGGAAATATTGCTGTAGCGACTCCACTCCAAATAAATATTAATGTAAGAGCATCCAACACTTGGAGTAGATCGTTTGGTTTAAATGATTCATCACTGTTGATTTTAGGTCGCTGCCGTTTCTCCACTTCATTTTGGCTCTGTCGACAGTATTCTCTCTCCTTGTATGTTAAGCTTTGTTGCCCTGCATTTCATTGCTCCTCGTGGGAGAAATGTGACTTTAGAAACCTCTCTTAAAAATAAGGTGATGCCCTGGGAAGTGAGCACAAGGTAACTAAGATGAATGTAATTTAGTAGGACACGTGGAGCTTAAAATACGCGCGGCGTTTTTAATCCAGCTAAGGCTATAATGCACCAAGCATGACATCTTAAGTCTATTAAGTCATTCCAACAAGATTAGTCTTCAGGTTAGGCGTACCACCCTGGAGACTATTGTCACAATGTCCTGGGGACATTTATGCCAATGGACTTTATTGGTTCTGATACCCACTGGTGTCTGCCACACCAGGTAAAACAGCTTAAGAGAGACCTTAAATGTTTCAAGCCATGCTTGTAAAATAGGTAATATCGACCCATGCTTCCTTCTCTCAAGATACGTAAATCTGCCGTGGGGAAGGAGTAGCTTGGAACCACCACACTGGAAACTCAGACCGCATTTTCGACAGCTGCCGAATACAAAAACCATCGAATCACAAAAATGAGCGGAGAAAAGGGAAGGCGAAGAAGCCCAAGGAGGGAGATCAAGAGAGGAAAAATCAGGAGGGGACAGGGGACAGCAACAGAAGCCCAACAACTGAAACAAAGTACTCGGTGCCTCTGTCATGAGCTCTCATTTGACCACTGATACGAAGGATTCAGATATTTGTGGACAAGTATCATTTCTAATTATCTTGCGCGATACCATTTATTTTGTTTTCTATGTGTGAGTAGCCATCCCTGGTTTTCTTTTTTGTATGTTTAGCTTCTAAACATGGTACACCAAAAAAATAAGTTGGTGGCTTTCTTTGGTTTTTTTTTTTTTTTTGGTGCCGGTGGAGAAAGCAAAGCCTGATATCATGTGAACCAGATGGACTTGTTTGGATGGAGAACAAGAAAAACCTGTGAAGATTAACAGAAAACCTTTTTCTGTGCTCACAAACTGTTGAAAACTTGGCATAAAATGTGGTACTGCTAAATAAGGTATGCGCTGTATCCCACTGGCTACTATGAGTGAATGACCAAGGTGATATTTGCTTTTGAGTCAAAAGAGGCTTAAATAGGGGCACCTGGGTGGCTCAGTGGTTGAGCGTCTGCCTTCAGGTCAGGTCGTGACCCCGGGGTCCTGGGATCGGGTCCCGCATAGGGGTCTCCGCAGGGACCCTGCTTCTGCCTCTCTCTCTATGTCTCTCATGAGTAAATAAATAGACTCTTAAAAAAAAAAAAGAGGCTTGAATAAGTCAACGGTATATTTCACATCGCAGACCATGCCTTCCACTTGCCCCATTATGTAAACTACTCTCTGCTAGAATTTAGCTGCTTCTGGCGGAACTTTCACCCTTATAGGACGTTCCCTTATAGAAGCCTTATGATCTGGAAACAAGGGCATTTCCCCTTTTCTGATCTCCTGACACAATTACTGTCTAAGTGCACATTCAGAAACCAGTCTCAAAGAGTAAATACATGCTTTAGCATATTCTGAATTACATTATCTTTGTTATTACTGTTTGGCCTCTTACATCCGTATGTCGTATGTCCTGCTTTCTCAGCTAGACTATAATTTCTCTGAGATCAGGGTACATATTTTATGCGCCTTTCTACATGTCCCCAGCGTCAAAGGGTAATATAGAAATAACTGTGCACCAAAGTCCTTCAATTTAGAGGAGACTTTTCCTCCCAGAGAATGTACAGTAAAATACTGAGCAAGTGTTGGATAACCATGTTGTTTACTTATCAAATGCTCATATAATTCCTATCATGTGCCAGCCAGCAACATGTTTATATATTCGAAAAATATATTAACTCGCAGAACCTCAGTAGCAACCTGGTTTAGGTAAGTTCTAGGACCATCACTCCCATTTTGCAGGTGAAGACACCGAGACATTACTGCCAACAGATAATAGAGAGCCGACGCAGAAATCAGACTCAGGCAGCCTGGTCCTAGAACCTGTGCTCATTTCTACCACTTGAGCTCTGCTGCCCGTAAAGCCATGCCGCGTTGACTCTAGTGTCTCTCTACCTGTCTTGGTTACTGCCAGTTGCATACCATATATACTCTTATCTACCATGTTGGTTGTCAGGTGTCTCGGACCAGCGTGTTTCATACTCAGTAGGGGAGGCAGTTGCAAAAGCCTTCCAAATACCGTCTTGCCACTGGTCTCATCAACTCCTTGCTAACAATCGCCCTTGTTGCTTTGATGCCACTGCTCCACTATCACAGCGTAACTGACAGCAATGCTACCCTGTTCCTTCTTAATTACTGTTTAGTCGTTGAGAATAAACATTCCTGTTCTCGTTTCTTTTCTCTAATCTATTCTGGCTACAAGTACCGTGTTGATGCCTTTTGATGGAAAATAGAACACCAAGAACTTCTATCTTGGCATCAGTTTCAGGCACCACAAAAACAGACCTGCATCAGACGCTCTCTGGCACTACACGGCGGCTGAGACGGGAAATCATCGTCACATCCTCAATCTGCTCCCAGAAGCTACTCAACAGCTCCAGCCAAGCTGTCCTGAAACAGGAGTTCACCCTGAGAATCTGCATCTATTAAAAGCAATCTTTTAAGGTCTCATTTATGCTAATAAAATAAAGGTCCATTGTAGAGACGTCTGCCCTTGAAGCTGAGAGCCGGTATCCTACGTGAATGCCGCCATCGCATTCTTCTTGGCCTGTCCACTAGCCACAGGATGCCTTTCTCTACCTCCGAGTGTCAGAGCATCTGTATAATGCAAGCAGATTTGATGTGCGCCAGCAAAGAAAGGAGCCAGGGGATGGGCAAGCCTTTGTGGAGGAAACCTTTCAGCATGTGCCCCCTGTTGAGGGTGGAAGAGAGACATGATCAAAGGGCTCACAAGAGGCCAAGTCTTCTCTAAGAGGACACATGAAGGACAGAGATTGTTATGTTGAAATATCTACGGAACCCTCGATGCAGCATGGAGAAACAGAACACTTGCACAATGCCTCATTTATGCAGGCCAGCCTACTTGGTTTAACAGCATTACATATGCATTTAGGGCTACCCAGTCATTCAGGCCATCATCCCACAGGTTTTCGTGGAAAAAGCTCAGACAGTCCATGGGGCTCTTGCCCAGGAAGCTCACTATTTGGTAGTCCTTCAAATGGACTTACTTGAAATAACAGCTGGTGGGTATGCTGCTCTTATGCTGCTTAAAATCACTAATGGCAACTTACACCCTTAATTTCATATTTCTGTCCTCTACCTCATGTGCCCTGGGCACGAGATCGACGAGATATGGCAACACACAATCCACTCAGCAAGTACTAAGTACACCCTTGGGTGGGCAAGGTGATGCCTCATAGACCGTGCTTTCAAGAAACTTCCTTGCCATCTAGGCAAGACAAAAAGCATAAGCAGATAATCATAATACAAAGTCAAAGCCAGTGAGTTATAGAGAATCTGCCCCCAGGGTGCAATGGACAAACAGAAGAGTAGACATCTTAATCGGGGTGGGCTTCATGGAAGAGTCAACCTATGAGTTTACTGTTAGCAGGAGTATCTGTATCACCGAGTCCTTGCCTGGTGAAATGATGTTACAGATAGTTTGACATGTTTGACGTCTAGCCCCTAACATCTTGCCTGCTTTTCTGATCCTGCCAGAGACACAGCTCTCCTGTCCCCAGATCTACTTGGAACTATTGCTTTTAAAGTCTCTGTTATAAAAGAGTTAAAAATGAGCTAATCTCACGAAATTATTTTCCAATCAGTAATCTTCAGGCCAGCCTTGCCTCTGGGTCCCTGTACTCAGTAATTTTACTGCCAGGTTATCTTTCCTGACATCTTTCATTGTTTGTTTTTGTTTTCTTAGCAATTCATTTATTTGAGAGAGAGTGCATACATGAGTGTGGGGAGTGGGAAAGGGAGAGGGAGAGAATCTGAAGCAGACTCCCCACTGAGTGTGGAGCTGACTGCGGGCAGGGGTGGGAGGGCTCATGGAAAGATAAGGAAATATGCTCGAGGTCAAGCAGCTAGGGATTGGCGGAATGAGGGCTTGAAGCCAGGTGGGTTGGCTCTAGAGTCCAAGCATTGGAGTGCCCACCATGTGCTCCACCCACAAACTGTCAAGGGTCACTAACAGGGCTTCACGTGAAGCTTATCTTAAGGGGCCTGGGGCCCTGGTCCAGGCAGGGAGCCTCATCAAAAGGCAGGGCAAGACCTTGCATCCTATTCTGGGGCATCTCAGAGAGACTCCTACCAAGGATTTCTTTGTGCTTGAGGCTGTTTTATTACTTTAATTTACTTGATTTCACTCTACCATTTAAAAGATTACTGCTAAAAAAAAATAAAATTAAGTTAAATTAAAAAATAAAATATTATTGTATTGCTGGGCTTCAACACACACCACAACGACACAATCAAGGGCGGGCGTGGGGAGAGAAGACACACATCAAGAAGTACGGAGTCTCTAAGCAAGAAGAGATTTGCTCTAATTGAGGACTTAACACTAGAGATCTTCCATCACCTACATTTTTACCTAAACACCCTGACTCGTTTCCTTAAAAATCTGCTTGGAGCTCAGTGAGCCAAAGTAATTCTTCTGTATTATCACCCCACCTTATGGTTTTCATAAAATTTGAAGAAATTTTTGCTATTGTCTTCCTCAAAGTTAGATAGAATTATTTGTCAAGAGAATTTATCCTCTTTTGGAATATCTGAAGTAATTTGAAAGTTTGTCCTGATAGTGAACAAACTCTAAGGTAGCATTTTGAATACCAGCCAGTACGTATAAAGACTCTGCAGTTGGTAGCTTCATTATTAATAACTGTGCATAGTTTTGATTAGATGCATCATGTAGTCATTCCTAGATAATAAAAAAATTTTTAAATCATGCGCTGCTTGGTCTCTTGGTTGCTGACACACCCTTTTACCAGCCAACTTTCGTACCATAAGGAAAATTATCTGAACAACACAGAAAAAATGCTTCTAGGTGACAGATGCTGCAGTAAAGCACCTTCTAATTACCCAATATCCAAACCTACTCATTCATAAACTGTCGCCATCACCAGCAGGACAGAATATGGTCCTTGAGCATAATGTTGACGATATGCCAGTCAGTGATGTTCACATAACGTGGCCGTAGCTTGACCAAAGCATCCCCTCCTCAATCTGGAGCAGATGGAGTAGAAATTGCATCCATAACGGCCCCTGGGATCCTGGACCAGGAACCAGAGCTGCAGAGGAGGTAAGGTCTCCCAGGTCAGCTGAGAAGAGGTTGTGCAAAGGAATTTGATATCTTTCACAAAAGAGAAGCCACATAGAGCTGGAGAGAAATGGTCTCACTGACTGAGGACCGACACGGTGTCCCTGTTTGGTGTTCCAGCGGAAATAACCCAGGAGCCTGAATTATTTATCACCAGTCCCTTTCTGCCCCTGCATGCCCCCGCTGGCTTTGTTATGCAATGATAGTTATTATTAGGTCGGTTGCTGGAGCATCAGGCAAACAAGCTGCGGTTCTCAAAACTAGTCTGGAAAATATTAATTTCAGTTTGGGGAAAGACTTTAAGTGGCTGTCAGGAATGCGTTTGAAGTGGAACGAAAGGATGAATTGAATAGAGCTTCAATTTTCACAGTTTCCTATAGGATAAGGAAAACAAAAGAAAACATTGTTTTCTAGAAAGCATTATTTCATTGTAATTATAATGAGCAATCCTGACCATTGATTTTTTTTTTTTTCCCTGCCTGGGGTCACCTTTTGTCACGGTATATTTTGCATAATAAGTAGGCAGCATAAAATGGTATAAAAGGATACTTTTTTTGATAAGGAGAGGGGCATTCATGTTTAGAGTGTATCCTGGGCATTTAAAAACAGATGTTTAACTTTTAAATCTAGTCCTTTTCCTCATGAAAAATCCCCAAATATTATTATATTTTTCCCCTCACCATCCACATCTAATTGCAAAGGTATCCATGTAATATAGACATGAGGAGGTATTGATCCCTTATAACTAGTGGCATTTGGGGAAGCCTACACCGCTGAGATCAAGTTGAAATGTTCCTCTACCGAAAATATCTCCATTCAGTTTTCACTATTTGCAGTCTTTTATTAAGTAATTAATTTCAGCATTTACTGTTACTGATAATAACAATAGCAACAAATGTCATTGGGCACTTATTCTGGGTCAGACACCCCTGTTAAACTCTCTTTGTATCTTTAACATGTACAACTGCCTGCAAAATGAGAGTTGCTATCCCCATTTAAAAGTTGAGGAGGGGCGCCCGGGTGGCTCAGTCAGTTGAGCGTCTGCTCTTGGGTCAGGTCATGATCCTGGGGTCCTGGGATGGACCCCGCCTCGGGCTCCCTGCTTAGCCAGGAGTCTGCTTCTCTCTCCCTCTACCTGCTTGTCCTCTCTCTCTCTCTCTCTCTCTAATAAATAAAATGTTAAAAAAAAAAAAAGAGTTGAGGAAAATGAAGTTCGGAGAGGTTAAGTAACCAGTATACAGCACACAGTGAGTTACCTTTGGGGCTACGATCGCCACACCAATCTCATGTTTCTGCAGCCTGCACTCCCTGCCTCAGATCCTATGGTCCCTGGAGCTCTCTAAGGCAGCCTGACCCCGATATTCCTGTGCTGATAGAAAGGTTCTAAACCTCAACCTTTCAGTCATTCGTTAGTCACCTGTGGCTACTGAGCACTTGAAATGTGGATAGTGTGACTCTAGAAATGAATTTTTAATTGTATTTGATTTAAATTAATTTAAATTTAGCCTTAGACTAAATTTAGGCTAGTCTCTACTACAGGAGACAGTGTTACCCTACAACAAACAAGAACCGGAAGGCAGAGTTTAGGTAGCTTGGGTGACACGTGGACTGAAGGATTTTTGATGAGAAAATCCTCATCTGTGGATGAGATGAGAATGAGAATCCTCATTCTTTTCACGGAAATTCACATGCTACCCCTGGAAGGAGGGAGCCTGCATGAGGTGCCCACCACTCCCCTGCTGTCCCTCCCAAGGCTGCAGATAGACCTGGTTCCCCTGCATTCATGTTCAGGCCCACAGTCTGAATCTATCATCCATTCTTTCCTCCTGCCCTACAAAATATCCCACACCCACAAACTTAAATATCCTGCTCACCCACACCTTTCATTTTCCAAATAGTAAGGGGAAGACACTTCAGAACTTTCCATCTCAAAAATTAGTTTCTTCTCCGAAGCGTCATGAAACATCATGTGCTAACACTGGCTTAAACTGAGCTCTTGGCCTTTAGAATTTCACAATGAGTGTAGATTTTTTTTTTTTTTTTTTTTTTTATGATAGTCACAGAGAGAGAGGGAGAGGCAGAGACACAGGCAGAGGAAGAAGCAGGCTCCATGCAGGGAGCCAGATGTGGGACTCGATCCTGGGTCTCCAGGATCACGCCCTGGGCTGAACGCAGGTGCTAAACCGCTGAGCCACCCAGGGATCCCCTCCATGTCTACTCTTGAGTCAAGTATCCACCTCATTCCATCAGCACAGCCTGTGAGGTCAATATTAATCTATCCCCCAGTTTATCGATGAGCAGCTTATCTGCTTCACCTCAAGGTCCTAAATTCTTCACCCCTCTGCACCCTGCCCTTAGCTTTCAGACCTGTCATTGCCTCCTACCTCTGGTACATATTCATTTTGGTTTGGGGACAAATACCTCGCACCTAAAGAGAAGCAATTAGACAAATGTCGATATAAGAGGGGCCTGGAAAAGGCCCTTGTAGATTCCTAATCTTCTCTAGATCAATGTTGGCAGAACAAGGAAAATGTGAAGTTAAAACCAATTGAACTTATTTGGATTAAAAATGAAATCTGATTACTGCTAAAGATAAACTGCTGAGACCGCATCTATGACAATAAAATTAGATTAATGGAAAGATGAGATTTGATTAACCACTTAGGATCATCCATCAAGGTTTCATTGTGTGAAACTCGATTCTATTAGGTAAGGGAAAAAATAGCAGCCAGTGTAAAGTTATGCTTCCAATAAGCATCCTTGCAGCACAACATTTGGTGGACACTCTGGGTTGAAATTAAATGTCTCAGTAATGTCTTCTCAAAAGACCTGCAACTGCAGAGAAGAAAACAAAAACAACATTGCAGCAATCCAGCTCCGTTCTCAAATCCATCTATCTAAAGCTGTTAACCAGGAGCAACTTGCATTTGGATGGACTCTAGGATTTCTCTTTTACAGAGAAAGATATTACCAAGAGCACGCATCTCAATCCGCAGTGTTTCTATTTCTTTATAAGAGAGCGGAGGATGGAAGCAGTTAGCCTCTGAGTTTTGTTAAGTGCTAGTAGATCTAAAGATGGTTTCTCCCGCTTAATGGTTTATCTACAGAACAGTAGTTAATGTGCACTGTGTGTATATGTGTGTGTGTGAACATACACTTTGTATTGGCTTAGCCTAACCCTCACTATCCTACCCCCTAACCAGTTGACATGTCTGCAATCACAGACAGGATCTATATTTTTAAAAATTAGAAGACAGTAGGAGATAACCTGCTCTGATCATACTTGCTCAGTTTTTCCATATAACAGTCTTAGCATGGGCATGAAATTATATGAACTGTTTTCTATATCTCTTTGGTTACAACTCCAAAATGTAGGACTGCTTCCCTTGATCCTAATTTCCTGAACAAACAAGAACCGGTGATAGGAGGGCATTTTCAAGCCATATTTTTTCTTCGGCCTGTGACAGTGATTTCCCTACATACCAACTAATCTCATTTCCCCCAAAAGTCTGTATTAAACTACATGGCTGCAGCTAGTCATCGCCCTGCACACCCTTCTTCAAAAGTAAAAGCTCCATCTCTGGAGCACTCAGACTCCATCGAGGGACCCATTGCAAATGAAGATAAATTGACACTGTGCCTGGGGAGCCCTGGTCAGAAATGCAATTTTCAAGAAGATGGTGACTAGCCTCCAAAAGTATTCATTGTCAATGAAACATGACAGGTGTCACCAGGAACAGAGATCCCAGACACAGGGAAATTAGAGCCTCTCATGTCCCCACTCATCTGTGGTTTCCTAATTGCAGTTGTTGGCATTAATTGATGCTGGTGCCATTTTTGATCACGCGGGGCTGTCTTGAGTGCCTTACATTTCCAAAGGGCTTGACATTCTGAGAGCCACCGCATGTTTGGATCAAATTTGCTTTCAACATGCCATGTTCAAGAATCTTCTTCTCAAAGGCCATTAGTGAAAATGACCTGGCAAATTCATCGCCCCTTGAAATTGCTCATGCTGCTGAGGAAGCCATTCGTGGTCTATCTCTCCTACAGCTGTGAGACGTGCAGGGAGTGTAATAATTCATCTGTGTGGCTGTGGAGCTGTATAATCAGACATCTATTTCTGATAGCTATCTTCTCTCCCAAATGATCTTGTATGTTTTCCTTTAGGTGTGCTCTGGAGGGTAATTGTGTTTCCTAAATGTTTTTATTGGTTTGAATGAGACATAAGTAATTCTGAGAAGCAAGCAAGATTTCTTCTTCAAGGGCAGAGTAACTTGATGATTTTAGATGCGGCATAAACGTTTGTGTAAGAAAAAGAAAGGAAGCCCCTATAGCTCTCTCCATTGATGCCAGATGTAATAAAGCAAGGGAATTTATCTTCAAGAGACATTTTGTTTTTCAGGAAACATGTGAATGCAAATCTCATGAAAGAAGCTGCTCCATTACCCAGGGGTGACCCTCTTATTGGGTCTGTTGAAGACACGCAAAATTCACAGGTGGGGCAGTGATTTGCCTCCTTAGTCTGTGTCAAGGGCTTAAGGATTAATATTGTTTCAGTATCGAAAGCTTCAAAAAACTGGGTCTAGGGTTACAGTGATATGCTGCCCCAGGTTATTGGCTCTACATTTCCAATCTATTATGTTTGCCATTTAAAATAATAAAGAATAATAGATACAACCATCAGCAGCAATGAAATCAATTACCGATGTCTTTTTTATGATTAGCATCATTATTATATTATTACCAGCATCATTATGTAACATAATACATATCCTTTATATATTTCAGTTAGTTTAATCAGAAGTACTTATTTTCCCATGTCATATATGTCATACAAATATATGGCACTTAGATTTAACCTTGTTGGAGATTTAGTTGTATAAATAACCAAGTTAAGACAATTGCTCTTAATATGTCTTCATGTCAGAATAACTAGGTATTTTAATAATAATCGGTTCTTGGAGGACAAAGTGTCTATTTTTAAGAATCTTTTTTAATAAATAAAGTCTTTGAACGCCTTTCGAATGCCTACTAGGCGATTTAAGGAAAACTGTCCCACCCTTGGTTGTCCAGATGAATTTATGTTCAAGGCTAGTGACTGTCTCTGCAGAAGTTCTTTCCAGCTCTCTCCTTCTCCGGAAGGTGGCTGCGCGGAGCTACCTCTACATTTCCTTCCTCTGGGAGCTGATGGATGGAGAATCTCACCGTTAGTAGATAGCAGAGAGGCTGATGGCACAAGTAAAAAAAAAAAAAAAAAAAATACTTAAAAAGAATTTTGTAGTCACTCTTTACTGTGGAAATAAGGCTCCCCCCAAATCTTCTTGGAGTTTAGAATAAAGATAATGGGAAAACTTAGGATTTTGTGGGTCTACAAATTGGTTCCATTGTTTCCTCTGCCCTTGGCTAAGGGCTACAGCTACCAGGCAAAACTGCAGTGTAACAAAAAATGTAAGGTCTATATTCCCTTCAGAATGGTCCAGGAAGAGAAAAATCCGTTAGGGAGTAAATGGCATCCAAGGAACAACCTCATTACTCAACCCTGCGGAGACAAATGAGCTTTCTGATAAGGCCGCAAGTGCACATCTGGGTCCGCCAGCTGCACACTCCAAGCTCTTTTTGAATATAATTCAAAGGATATTCTCCAAATATCCTTATTTACTTATCCTTATGTATGTGACATTTTTCTGTAACATTATATTTTGACATTTTTAAAATACACATACAAAAATGAGTTGTAAGAAGGTGAAGTAAAATATAAGTATATAAAGAAGCTCTAATATTTTATGGTACAACTAAGTCTATCACCTTATGCACCTTAGGCACACTCTGGGGTATGTACACCCCACACATTTTGGAACACTGATTCCTAAATTTTTTTAAAATTTATTTATTCATGAGAGACACACAGAGAGAGAGAGAGAGAGAGAGAGACAGAGACAGAGACACAGGCAGAGGGCTCCATGCAGGGAGCCTGACGTGGGACTCGATCCTGGATCCAGGATCACGCCCTGCGCCAAAGGCAGACGCTCAACCACTGAGCCACCCAGGTGCCCCGATTCCTAAATCTTTTCATGCAGAATGAAGCCAACTTTAACCTTGAATATCTCATATTGTACTTTCACATTTTCAGTCTGGCGGCAATGTTTGATGAACAATGATCGTTGGCAGTGGTGCACTGATTTTTTATTTCTTCCAAATAGTTTGGAAGCACAAACCTAACCATAGATCTTTCAAGACTGTGTGATGTAACTTACATAAGAAATACTGCAGTTTTCTCTCAGGCAAAATGACATAAAATCAAATGCTCCTGGGAAGAATGCAAGGATTCTGACCATTGCAGTCTGGAAGAGATCTTAGATTAACCATGATGAAGGCTCACAGTATTTTATTTTTCATCCCATAATAAGGCAAACCTTTGATATCTCTATGACAACATGGGGATAGCAGAGCCCAAAGCAACCAGTGTAACGTATGAGGGAGTTCAGATGAGTAAATGGACTTCTTAAAAATTGTTGCTTAAATTAAAACTTAAAATTGTGGCTGATGGAAAAAACTGTTATCGGTGGAGCACTGACTTAGAAGAGGTACAGAGGAGCTTTCTTGGGTGTTGGAAATGTTCTGTTTCTTGATTGGGCTGGTGATTACATGGATCCATACATTTGCCAAAGTTTACTGAACTGTACACTTGAAATATGTGCATTTTATCGTATGTAAATTGTGCCTCAATGAAAAACTTAGTCAAAGCAAGCAAACAAACAAAACAGACAGGTAATGATTGAAAAATATTAGATAAAGGAACTAAGAAGTGAAAGTGGGTAGATCCAGTTGATATTTGTAAGATGAACGTTCCCAGAGGGAAAGTGGGTGTGGGCGATGGTGAAAAAGGTGATTGAGATTAAGGAGAGCACTTGTGATGAGCATGGAGTGTTGTATGGAATTGTGGAATGACTATATTGTATACCTGAAACTAATCTTACACTGTAAGTTAACTAACTGGAATTTAAATAAAAATTAAAAAAATAAAGAGATCATGTTAGGACAACAGAAAACCTGTTGCTGGGATAGCTTCATCCTTTTCATTATTTTGTGAAATGTGTGTTTAAAAGACAAAATAAACCTTAGTGATAATGGACTCAAGTGAAGAACCTATATATTTTGTAAGTTTACTTGAAAACTCATCCCCTAAAAAAAAAAAAAAAAAAAAAAAAAAAGAAAGAAAGAAAGAAAGAAAGAAAAAGAAAGAAAGAAAGAAAAGAAAATTCATCCCTAAATTCTCACAGCTTGGATGCTACTTGGATAATTCTTTAATGATAAAAATAGATGAAATTGAATGACTATTTTGAATAAACATGCCCATGTGTCAATATGCCAAACCCTGTGCTCAGTGCTTTAAGTGCATCATCTTATTTAACCTTCATATTCATTCTATTGGGTAAAGACTACTGTTATTTCTATTTCACTCATGAGGAAACTAAAACTTTGGGTGGTGATTTGACTAAGGTCCCAATGAAATGAAAGACCATGATCTTGAGACACAAAAATTCATGCTCTTCAACACTGTACTTTGAGCTTTTGATAAATGAGGGTAAAGAGAACTCCATGCCTGCTTTCATGGAGTTAATACACGTGGTTGGAACCAAACAAAATCCATTTCTCCTGGAGATAATTCCATAGCCCCTGACCCATTTCCATGTTTTGGGGAACCAATCTTCACTTAGTGGACAGGCCAGGTAAACCAGCCTTTGTTACCTTTAAAATGCCATCTATATGTCAGCTGATATCCCTAAACACGCTCACCTACTAAACACTCTGCCTATCTACACCATCCTATTCCCAACAAAAGAACTGAATATTTACCCAAAGTCCCTTGGGTTTATTAGAATTGCTTTTGTTACTATAATCATAAGAGTTATTAAACATGAAGAAAACGAATACAGTGTGAGTGCAAAAAAACAGGTAGTTTTTGGTCAGTTGAAAACTCCATCAATTCTTTTGTAGAGTCTCAATCCAAGAAGGAATCACTAAGATACTGGATTGATATACAACCTATGCATCAGTAAAAAAATACAGGAAACTAATAAAAATTGGTGCCTTAACCAGGCGTTTAACACATGAGGATGAGGATAGTAATATGAAAAGGCACTCAACCTCCTTAATTACCAGGGAAATATGAATTCAAACCACAATACCATGCAATTACATGTACACCTGAATGGCTAAAATAAAAACGATCGACAGTGCCTTTTGTTAAAGGTGGTGGATGAAGAGTAGCTGAAACTCTCACACACTGTGAGAGTATAAATTAACACAACTACTTGGGAAAACTGACAGCATCTCTAATGATGAAAATTATATACCCTGTGATCCAGCAATTTAACTTCTGGGTGCCTACTCACGACAGCACAGTATGTTCACCAAAGACATGTACTGAAATGTATATGGTGGCACTATGATAACAGCAAAAAATGGAAAGTGATCCAAACTTCTGTTACTAGTAAATAAAATTGTGGTTTAATTATATAATAGAATGCTTCAGAGAAATAAAAATGAGGAAACTACGTTTAAATCTAACAACCTGGATAAATCTCACAAATATAAAATTGAGCAAAAGAAGCAAGATACAAAAATCAATCAATCAATCGAACAAAAACCTGTTCTATATGATTCCATTTGAATAAATGTCAAAGAGAGGAAAAACAATTATCTATATTGCTATAAGAATAATGATTATTTTGGGAGATAATGGTAGGAGAGTGACTTGAAGGGAGTAAACTGGGGATTCGGGGATATTGATAATGCTGTATTTATTGATCTAGGTAGCATTACAAAGATGTTTTGGCTTGGGGAAAATTCATCAAAAAATGTATAGTTGTATTTACATTTTCTTCACCTATTCAAAGGTAAAAACTTGAAAAGAATCACTTTCAAATAAGGTATGAGGAAAAGAAAAACCAATCACTAAAATACTGGGAAGATAATATAACCATTTATATGCAACACTGGGATTGTTGAGTATTTTTATTTTATCATTCCACTCTAAGCCACTGACAGTGGGAAGAGTAGATTAGGACTAAGATTTGTATTAAAGTATTTTTAAAAAGTATTAAATAGACAAGAAATAACTGTGGGCAAGGATGTGGAGGAAAGGGAAATTTGGTGCACTGTTGGTGGGTGCAGCCAAAGTGGGAAACAGTATGAAGGCTCCTCAAATAATTAAAAATCGTAATATAATATGATCCCAGAATTCCACTATGGGTATTTAGCCAAAGAAAATGAAACACTAATTCAAAAAGATACATGCACCCTTATGTTTATTGTGGCATTATTTACATAGTGAAAATATGGAAGTAACCCAAATGTGCACAGAGAGGTGAATGAATAGAGGAGAGGTGGTGTGTGTGTGTGTGTGTGTGTGTGTGTGTGTGTGTGTGTAATAGAATATTACTCAGTTACAATAAAGAATGTGATCTTGACATTTGTGACAATACGGATGGGCCTAGAGGGTATTATGCTGAGTGAAATAAGTCTGAGAAAGCCAAATGCCATAAGATTTCACTCATACGTGGAATCTAAAAAGAAGACAAAGACAAAGACAAAGACGAAGACGACGAAGAAGAAAAGGCCAAAAGATACAAAGAGACTCCTAAATATTGAGAACAAACTGGTAGTTGCCAGAGGGCCAGGGAATGGGAGCTGGGTGAACTAGGCAGCCTCTTTCCCCTCCCTGAGGCCTCTTCCCCTTCCCCAGGGCCTCCTCCCCCTCCCTGTGGCCTCCCCCACCTCCCTCTGCCCTCCTCCCCCTCCGTGCAGCCTCCTCCCCTTCCCTGCAGCCTCCCCCCTCCCCCGCGGCCTCCTCCTCCCTCCCTGTGGCCTCCTTCCCCCTTCCTGCGGCCTCCCTCCCCTCCCTGTGGCCTCTTCCCCCCTCCCTGCGGCCTCCCCCATCTCCTGAGGCCTCCATCCCCTATCTCCCTGCGGCCTCTTCCCCCCTCCCTGCGGCCTCCCTCCCCTCCCTGCAGCCTCTTCCTCCCTCCCTGCAGCCTCCCTCCCCTCCCTGCAGCCTCTTCCCCCCTCCCTGCGGTCTCCCCCCCTTCCTGCGGCCTCCCCCACCTCCCTGAAGCTTCCTACCCCTCCCTGCGGCCTCCCCCTCCCTGCGGCCTCCCCCATCCCTGCACCCCTCCCCGAGCCTCTCCCACCCCATCAGGGAGAAGCCTGACATTTTGTTCATCAGCCTGTTTAGTCTTGGATTGAAAAAAGAAAAAAGCAAAACAAAATCAAACCCAAGAAGCTGGTGGTGCAACGGTGCAGGGAGGACTTGCACATGTGCCCGAGGAAGGCTGAGGTGCCCGCCTGGGGGGCTGCCGGCCTTGCTCCAGGGTGACCACGCTCCTAGCACCGGCCTGAGCGCAGCGGGGGCGCCCCGGGGTCGCGGCCCAGCTGGGCGGGGGCGGGAGCCTTGCGGTCACTCCCGGGGCGCCCGGAACAGCGGGCCTGGCCGCCCCCCCGACGACCCTCCCTGACACCCCCCCCCCCGACCCCCGGCCACAGGGACACTGGCAAAGAGGCCTCGGGGGTGCACACAAAGCTGTCACTTAGAACATAACGAGGCACCGTCTCCACCCCAAACCACGGCTCTCCCTGCACACCCAATATTGATATTTCAGATTATATATAATTGAACTGAGGTTGCAGTTTATTTTCCAAATGCAAACATGTGTTTAATTAGAGCAAAATGTGCATCTCTATAACACTGAATTTTAAGTACCAGGTTCTAAAGTTTATTGATTGATGATTATTGTGGGGAAACATGAGCCCTTATGCATAAATCTTTTGACAGGAGCTGTCTGTCAAAAATAATGATCCTTTTAAAACTCATGAATAAATAATGATGCAGGTCCACTTTACATAAAAATACATACTCATTTACACTCTGTCCACCGAAATGAAATATGGTTATTTAAAATAATGACTCCGTGATGGGTGAGTAATGAAACATTATTAATTTAATACACATGGTATTTTATCCTCACTCTCAAATTACATGCATCTATTTTCAATATTAACACATTAGGCTTTTATTTTTTTTTTTTTAAGACCTCTAACAAAACGTCTGGTATGGAAAATCCTTTCGTGGAGGAGACGGTGAATTTTATCTCTGCCACAGTGGGATCTCATTTTGGTCACAGGCCAGAAAGTGAGAGCCGGGCTGTCACCGAGCTGGTGTTTGGCTGAGCGCCTGGCCCGGAGCAGCCAGCGGGAGCCCCCGCCTGGTGGGCCCAGAGGGAGAATCGTGCATAGTGGAGAAGCTGAGCCGAGATGCCATTTGCCTTTCTTCATCCTTTCCCATCTGGAATCCAATTCTGTTAACATGTCTTTTCTCCGGTCTTCCCCCCCCCCTTTCCCCACCCTGATGTCCCACCTGCCGCAGAGTCGGAGCCAGGCGTGGGCCCTCCTCCCTGGCATCTCCCAGCGCTCCGGCCCGGAGCCCAGGAGCAGGAAGGCAGGGCGGGTCAGGTCCACTTCTCCTTTCAGGACCTTTAGGGTCGCGTTTCCTTGTTGGCCCCCGACTGGCCCGTAGCTCCCTCCTGCTGCACCATCTCCTCGGGTCACGATGCGAGGTGAGGTGCGGTGCTTGTGGGCCAGGCCCGGGCCAGGATGGGAATGGCTGTGACCAGCTCTGGAAAGGGACAGGGGGCTCAGTCGGTGTCACTTCCTCCTCCTGGGTGCCCTGTCACCCTGGGGCCCCAGCCAGAGGTCGGAGCCAGGGCACTGGAACTCGTGGGAGCCTCCCGACACCCTGTCCCATCCCACGGATAAGGCCGTGGAGCTGCAGCAGAAGAATGTGCAGCACGCACATGCACGAGGCCTTCCTGGGAGGCAAGGGTGTCCCGGGGGCCACAGGTGGCGTCACCCCCAGAACCCGCACGGAGGGCTTCCTGGGCACCGTCCTTGAGGCCAGTCGGGCCAGCACTGGGTGGGCTGCCTCGGCCCACGCCATGCTCCAAGGTGGGAGATGTCCACGAGTGAAAAAGGAAAAGCTTTGCTGGGCTCGTTAAGCCCACTGTTGGAGTCACCCAGCCAGGGGCACTCAGCCTACAAACAGTTCCTGGGCGTTGATTTTTTTTTTTTTAATTGAGATCAATCTTGATTGAAGCATTTGGTGAGACCCTGGAGATAATGTCACAGCCCCTGTCATGTTGCGGTAGAAAGTTTGGGAAATCTGAGGTCACAGCAGTGTCTTAGAAGACCAACAGCCAAGTGAAATTCATTTTAAATCTCTGGCAAAAGGGGAACTATACCTCAAAACAGATTTGAAAAGTGTCACTTTAGATGCCTTTCAAATAAATGTTTCCTGCAGAAGAGTGACTCAAAGTGATTCATGAAAATACACATCTACTAATTTCATGTGTATGGAGGCCCTTCCGTGATCATAAAGCAGCAACCAAGACACAATGTCAAGAAAGGGTTAACTCCAACTAGCAAATAATTCTCTTTTTAATTGTCTTCACATGAGGCCTCAGAGCTGCACATGGAGATGGTATTTTTTCTACATCTGTCCTTCTCACTTGCTTATTTATACAACTAGATTGGCTATTTTCCTTGAGGTTATCCAATTGCCAATTGTGTACTAAAGTTACTCTTCTTGCACTTCGTACATGTTGTAAATTTTTGCTCTTTCTCATGTTCTAACTTTTTCTGGGGGAAAAAGACTTACAGAGTTTTTATAGGCCTTACCCAAACTTATTATTTGAAACTTGTGTTATTAGACTTAGAACACAATTTCTCACCACATTTTATTGTGCAATATAATGCTCGTCAAATTAATGAAAGTCAATAAGTAACACATTTTGTAGTTTGCGTTCAGTACGGTCCTCAATTGGGCCAGATAGAAAAAAAGAGTATTAAAAAGATAATCACTGAACCTAAAAAAAGAACATTGCAGGATATCACACTCACCATATTCCCCAAACAGGTCAGAGAAATTCCAGGCAAAATCACCATTATTAATTCAAGCATTTCTCCCTAGGAATTTTAGCAATTTCTAAGTATGCATGCCATTTAGGGATTCTTCGTTTTTTTTGTAAATAAGTGTGTTCCCATTTATACCTTAGAGAGATAACATCTGTCACTGATTTCAGGTCGTCCAAAGTAATGCATTACAAATGTCTGGCTTTTTGAAGCAACGGGCGCCCTGAAGTGAAACAGCTTTCAGGCCAGTACGAAGGGGGCCTTCCAGGAGGCAAGTGACAAGGGTAGGATGGTGACGCTACCCTCACTTCCGGGGAGTGCACTTCATCTTTGGGGCAAAGACCACGGCCTTTGCATTCTGGAGTCGGTTTACCAATTCGCTGGGTTTGCTTTCTCATCCAATTTGCCACCATGTTGGTCATAACACTCGTCTGTGCAAAGATGAGAATTAATTACAAAGGTCAAATGGTTTTTCAAGGTAACTTTTGAAAATTGACCAATTAGATCAAATCAATTTTGCGGAGGCACAAAGGAAGTCAAAACAAAATCATCATTATTCAAAACCGTCATTTATCTACATCTGGACTGTCTGTGAGAGTAAACAGACAAAATTTGACATTCGGACTACTTGTTTCATATATAAAATAATACATTACTTATGGAGGTGTTTTATTTTGTTGTTTTTTCATCTTTCTGTTTTCAATTTTTCATATAGTTGAAACACTATTTAACAAGAAAACATACCTTTAACACTTTCTAAGGGAGGAAAAGCTTCCTAGGAATCATTATTTAAAAAACATAATGCTACAAAATAAATAAGTAAATAAAAATAAAAAACATAACGTTTAGGGGTATCCGGGTGGCTCAGTGGGTTAAGAGTCTGACTCGGCGCAGGCCATGATCTGAGGGTCCTGGGATGGAGCCCCTAGGCGGGGCTCTCGCTCAGTGGGGGGCCCCTCCCCCCACTTGTGGGCAGGCTCTCTCTCAAATAAATAAAATCTCTAAAAAAAAAAAAAAAGCCACCATAACGTTTAACAAAAGAATTCAGACACAAAATTTTCCAAGAGCACATACCCTGAGTTTATGTATATGAAGCACAAAGACCATGCTGTTAGAAGGACCGCTGCCTTCTGGGCCAGGATGGCGCAGGGCGGGGGTGGGGGGGATTATAGTCATTGGACAGAAGGAGGAGTGGGGCCTCTGGCTGCTAGAAATGATCTTCATTCTGTTTGGAGTTTTTTGTTTGCTACTTTGTTTGATTTTTCCTTTTTTCAACCCTAAGGCTGGTGACATGGATGAGATTTTTCGAATGTCATGAGCTACATACATTGGATGTTACCCTTTTCTGTATGAATATTCCATTTCATTAAAAAGAAAAAAAGGAAAGGTTGGAGTGCAATCTCCTACTGATCCTTTTTCCAAAATTCTGCTATCCTGTGAAAACCATCTTCTTATATGGGGACACCCACTGCAAGTCAGACACTGGTAGGCGACTCAGAAATGTCATGTTGGACACTTTGGAATGTGCGGTGCAGTAATAGATTTTCATTTGCCTCGGACACTTTTCTGCTCTTTCCCCCTCCATGCCTGCTCTTGCTGCTGTTACTATGCATAGCCCCCAACAGCCTCCTCATCCTTACTTCACATTTACTCCTAATCTGCTAGAAGCTGGAAAGGGAACAAGAATTTGATAAGCCTGATTGTCTGTTACTGACGAATTCCGTGGTCAAGATTTGAGCACCTACATTCCGAAAGCCTATGGTGGCTACAGACCCGGCCTTCAGAGGAGTGAGCTGGTTCTGCACTTCGCCTCAGAAGTCCTCAACGTCGCAAAGCACCTCGGGTTTCCACAGTGGACTTCGGGGTTCTCAGAAGGTGCTGTTGTCGAGTCTGTTTAGGCTTTCTTTGAGTATCCCCGAGGATTTTCTTTCTATTTTTTTTTATAGATTTTACTTATTTATTCATGAGAGAAACACAGAGAGAGGCAGAGACACAGGCAGGGGGAGAAGCAGGCTCCATGCAGGAGCCCGATGCGGGACTCGATCCTGGGACCTCAGGATCACACCCTGGGCTGAAGGCAGGCACTCAATGGCTGAGTCACCCAGGCATCCCACCCCCAAGGATATTCAGAAACAATCTGTTTTCAACCCAGATATTCTATTGCAGAATATATGTTGTTATCAAGATTGTTTATTCTTTTTTTTTTTTAAGCTCATACAGAACTCCCTATAATTTCTGTGTTGATCGTAAGACTTTCAACAAGACAAGCAGAATAGGTCTACACTGCTGGTTCCCAGCATCAGCTCGGCGTCAGGCAGACCTAAGGAGTTTTGTGTGCGACCGATGCCGGGGCCGACCCAAGACACCTGGATTCACACGGGGGCAGGCTGAGGCATGAGTGTATCAGCTCCGACAGGTGATGTGCACACACCTGCTACCTGACACCCTCCCCTTCTGTGGGCATAGGGTGGCTTTGCGGCCTCTCATCTCCAAGGCATGGGGCGGGGGCTTCCTCTGGGGCTCACACATTCTCATCGCCAGTGTCACCCCCCTATGCCCAGCGTCCTTTGCAGGTTCTTCAAAGGTGGCCACTGACCTCTGAGCTCAGAGCTGAACGGGGACATGTGAGCGTGGACTTGGCTTTTCCTGCCCCTTGTGGGGACCCCAATCCCCTATTGCTGGAGTGACAACATGTGTCATTCTGTTGTGTGGTGCTGCTGTCTTCCACGGGGCGTGCGGCCAGCTTCCCATCACAGGACTTCTCCCGGCTTCCCTTTTCTCTGTGCCTGCCACCTGCGCACCACCCTTCCCCTCCATCCTGGAAATTGAGGCCCTGGGCCCAGAGACAGAAGGAAGTTATGACGACGTGGTCCTCAGGGATCTGGGTGCAGAAACAGGGGGAGGTGATGATGACATGCTCCTCGGGTCCCTGGGCGCAGGGACAGGGGAGGTGATGACGATGTGGTCCTCAGGGATCTGGGCACAGGGACAGAGGAGGTGATAATGACATGGTCCTCGGGGCCCTGGGCGCAGGGACAGGGGAGGTGATGATGACGTGGTCCTCAGGCCCTGGGCGCAGCCTCCTCTGACACTTGCACGACGGCCGTGTGACACGCTTCGTGGCAGCGGTGCCCGGGGCCTCCCTGCCGCCCGACAGCCAGGGTCTGGAGTCTGCTCACTGTCCCTGACATGCTGGCTCCCAGAGTCACGAGTCCGTCAAGACCGCTTCAAAGCTCCAGTCCGCCGTCTCTCTGGGTGTTAGGCCTCTGACGATGTCCTAACCGTGGCCCCTTCATGGCACAGGAACCTTGGACCCAGGCACTGAGCGTCTCCGCTTAGGAGCAGAGAGCTGAGAACACCACCAGACACCCGTAAGTGGGTCTCAGTCCACTGGTTTCACTCTATTTTGTGATCGTCATTCAGCCAGTGCGCCTGCTTCTGTTGTTTTGAAGATCTTATGTTGTGAAAAATAAAATGCCCGCTGCAAAGGCCCCTTCCCAAAGCACACAGTCCAACCAATTACCACCAGTAAACACCCGTGTCCTTTCTCCCCACGTCAAGAGCAGCAACCCCTCTCCCCGAACCACCTAATCATACCCGCTTCCTCTCCCAACCCCAGATGGCAGCTGCTCTGTAGTTTGTGGGAGTCCCTGCTTTGCTTTATTGCTTTATCGCATAAGCTACATATCCCCGAGCACAAGAGTTTGGGGTTGCTTTTTTTTTTTTTTTTTGGAAGCGCGTATGGATGCAGTCTTACCCCGTGTCTTCTTTCTTCTTTTATGTCTCGCTTGCGTTGTGAGACTCTTTTTGGTGTCTTTTAATGAACAGAAATTCTTAACAAAGTTTGTCAGTCCTTCTCGAAGTATTCTTTCCCTACACAGATCATGAAACTAATCTATTTCACCTTATAGAAACCTTATCTCGTTTACCGCTTATATGTAGATCTCAAATG
Organism: Nyctereutes procyonoides; assembly: GCF_905146905.1. Classification (NCBI taxonomy): domain Eukaryota; kingdom Metazoa; phylum Chordata; class Mammalia; order Carnivora; family Canidae; genus Nyctereutes; species Nyctereutes procyonoides. Next base: position 12,842,280 of record NW_026575136.1, on the reverse strand, counting down.
AATCTAGAATTAAATTCTTTTTATAGTCTGAAGTTGGGGGGTGGAGGACAAGAGCCATCTCCCTCTATGGATAGCCAGTGTCCCCAGGAGTGTTTATTAAGAAACCACACTTTCTTACTGCCCTGTAGTCACTTTCTCATAAATCAAGATTCCACGTATGAGAGAGACGGCTTCTAATCTCTTTAATCTTCTACTCGTCTACTCATCTTTGTGGGGCGATCCCAGTGTCTCAGCTACTATAGCTTTATAAGACTTGATACTTAAGAGAATAAAACCTCACACCTTTTTTTTCTTTGCATTGCTGTACAAATTTCAGAATCAGCTTTTCAAAACACCAGTGTTTCAAAAACAATAAAAACCAAGAAAATAATGTTGGATTTTTTTTTTTTTTAGTATTTTATTGAATTAACATGGGAAGAAGCAGTCAGCTGTTAGTCGGATTTTTGCTCGTTAAAAAAAATCTGGTTTTTGTTTGCTTTTGATACTTTTAAGACTTTATCATTGTTTCTGATTCTCAGTGACTTTGCTTTGATCCATCTAGATGTGGGTTTCTTGTTATTTATTTGCTTTGAAGTTTCACAGATTTCTTAATGTCTCCCATCAGTTTGAGAACATCCGCAGCCATTATTTCTTCACTTGCTGATTCTACCCTATTATTTCTCCTCTCTCCTTAAAGGACTTTGATAAACATTTATTATATCTTTTCAATCTGTCTGTGTGCCTCATACCCATTATTCTGTTTTCCGTTCTTTTACCATTCTATGCTTCATTCTGGATTTCTTTTTCTTATTTCCAGTACCCTGTTCTCCAGCTGAGTGTAATCTATTAACTCTATTCATTGAGACCTTATTTTTAGTTATTATATTTTTCAGTGTTACTATTATAATCTGGTTCTCTTTTAGCTTCTGGATCTTTATTGAAATTTTAATGCCTTTGTATCCCTTAATATACTATGAAAAATTGCTTTAAAGTCTGTATCTGATGCCTCCATTATCTGGAGCCCCTATGGTTGTGTAGTTGTATTTATTTGTTGTTTCCATTACTGTTTACACATGTTGTCTTGTTTCCTTCTATGCCTGATTACTTTGGTTTGATGCTACTCATTTTATTAGCAAAAAATGTTTGTAGAAATCATTTGAGGCCTGAGTGACATTATACTACACCCTTAGGTCTCTGATTTTATCAATTTCAAGGAAAGAGGTGATACAAAATTGTGCTGTGGCCCCCAGTACGATCTGTCCACGTATAATTTACCGTTATTCCTAGGGTTTCAATGTCTATGATTCCACTTGTAATTGAAAGGCTTTCATGAGGACTCCCTAATGTGGGAATACTAATTCCTGTCTAACTAGTTGAGTGAGATACTCAAAAACACCATGAAGTCTTTCCCCCAAGCTTTATTGAGATACATAACATCCTGTAAGCTTAAGGTATACAACGTGTGATTGGAAATGTTTCTATATTACAAAATGATTAGCACCATCGCACTAGTGAATATGGCCGTTTAGTTACATAGTTACCATTTCTTTGGTGAGAAAAATTAAGATCTACTTACTTCCTGCTATATGATATGTTAGTAGTAACTACAATCACCATGCTCTGCATTAGATCCCCAGAACTGACTCATCTTATAACTGGAAGTTAGCACCCTGTGACCAACTTCTTCTCTTTCCCCTACCCCCTACCCGTGATGACCAACATTCTAGTCTTTCTATGAGTTCAGCTTTTTTAGGTAACACATATAAATGATATCATACAGTATTTGTCTTTCTCTGCCTGGCTTATTTCACTTAGTGTAATGCCTTCATGGGCCACTCATGTTGTCAAAAATGGATCATCAAGTCTTTTAGGATCTTGGCAACTCCCACTGAAATTGGCAGGTGCACCTAGGAGAAAAACAACTTCTAAATACTGACCTCACTTCCTCTGGGCATCAGTTTTCTGGCAGATTTTATGCCAAGAATTCTTTACTATTTTATTACATCCCCAGTGTCATCTAAGAGATTCAAAAAAAAAAAATATTTAGCCCAGCTCTGCAAGTAATCTTTAGCAGGAGTGTTAGTTGAATTAACCACTCTTCTTGCCAGAAGTTGTCTTCCAATTTACAGTTGATCCTGGACAATACAAGTTCAAAATGCATGAGTCCACTTAATGCGCAGATTTTTTTCAAAGAATAAGGTAAAGTACTGTACGTGTATTTTCTCTTTCTCATTATGATGTTCTTAGTAACACTTTCTTTCCTCTACTTTGCTTTATTCTAAGAATACAATATGTAATACATATAAATGCACAAAATATATGTTCATCAACTATTGTGTTATCAATTAGGTTTCCTGTCAACAGTAGGCAATAGTTAAGTTTTGGGGCACTCAAAAGTTATATGTGGATTTTTGACTATGCAGAGGGTTGGTGCTCCTTACTTGCTCAAGGGTCACTTGTACATGTTTTTCCCTTATCCGTAGGTATATAACCAGAGATGTTGTCGACTGCTTCCTGAAATCAAGATACTTTGTTAGTGATTTTCTATAATATCAGTATGTAGTTAACTTTACCAAAAGAAGAAGAAGAAGAAGTGAAGTGACTTGGTCTTAAGTAGTAATTTTATCCAACTTCTAGTGATCACAATGTTTTGTGTGTGTAACGGTGTGTGTGTGTGCTGTGTGTAGTCTTGGCATTCCGTCAAGACTTTCAAGTCTTAATTCATCATATTTTTCTCACTGAATTGTTTGAAGCTAATTCTCCCTTCAAAGAGTGGTTTTTCATAACAGAAATAGGCAATGCCCACAATGACCATCAACCAGGGTTCTTCATGATTTATTAGCTTTGTTTTTTTCTGCTTCGTTTGAAAATTTTAGTGGTTATATAAATTATATTATAAACTTTTCCTATAACATTAAACTATAGAATATTTCATAAAGGCACATCTTTGGGAAAGCATATTACTGAGAAGACAGAAAATGGAGATGTGCATTTCCTCTGACTTGCAGCATCTCACTGTCATGGAAGATTTTTTTTTTAAGATTTTATTTATTTATTCATGAGACACAGAGAGAGAGAGAGAGGCAGAGACACAGGTAGAGCGAGAAGCAGGCTCCTTGCAAGGAGCCCGATGTGGGACTCGATCCCAGGATCACGACCTGAGCCAAAGGCAGGTGCTCAACCGCTGGGTCACCCAGGCGTCCTGTCATGAAGGATTGAAGGAAAAATAGTACTTGCCACTTTAACCCACACAACATAGACTATCTTGGGGTGGCCTCTGATAAAGAAGTTCAAGTGCCATACATGATGCATTGGATAGGACAGTGGGAAACGGGTGGTGGGAAGGACTGAGGCCGTGGGATTAGTCCACCTTGAACAGGGGAGTAGGTTATCACGGACATTATTTAGAGTTGCTGGAGTATCCTAGTAATAAACAGAAGACTGGCTTATAGTTTGATTTCTTATTGTAATCTTACTTTTAAGCCCATCACAGATAATACACTCCCTTAATCGCCTGTACTCAGAAAGGACCCCTCCTCTTGCCCTGGGAAAAATGCCCCAAACCCAGGCTAAATTCTAATGTGTGAGTAAACAAAAAATGTGAAGACTAAGTTTTAATATTATGGCATAACTTTGGTATTATAAAAATAGAGAGTAGAACGCATAAAGGCCTAACTAATCAATGTTAATGATACAGTTATATATTTCGTTTCAATCTTTACATGGAGATGTGTCCTGTTCCAACAAAGATAATCAGGGCAAACGAGTTAAGTCAGAGGCAATAGGAGTCTTTACAGAATGTCAAAATACCACATGCTCTGAATTAAGATTCAGATGGTCTTCTGAAACATTTAATCTTTGAGCCTCAACTTCTCCATCTAAAAATTGATACTTAGACTTTATGACTACTTCAAAAGGATATTAAAAATAAGACACTTTCCCTTCCCAAAGTGCGAGGGAAAGCACTTTGAACATCGTAAACCTGTTACAAAATAAGAGGATATTTTACAAGAGCAAACAAATATTTTAATAGGATATTTTCATTATAGTAAAGTATTGCCAGCAGTTTCTGTGAAATGGTTTAGTTTTATATTATGTCTTCAATTCTTAGAGTAGATCTGTTTCTAAGGCTTCTCCGTTCTTATTCTAAAACAAAGTAAAACAAGCAAACAACAATCCTGATTGTCCACATTCATCCCTTTATTTATTTATTTATTTATTTATTTATTTATTTATTTATTTTACATTCATCCCTTTAGGAAACAGGCAATTGTCATATACTGTCTCTTTAGTGTTTTATTATTTACTGAACCAAGGAAAAACTACACAACAAACAACTCTCTCAGTTCTGCTCCGTTTCCAGTTTTGTCTAATGAACTTCGAGTTGAATGATACAGATTGAGTTGTGATTCTCTCTCCAAAATGAGTCTAATTTCTCTGGTATTTTTATATCATTGAATATTACATTCTTGTCAATTTTTATTTAGAAAATGGTTTAACTTCCTTTGTAATATTTGCTTATGGGTTTATTCATGTGAATATCATTTTTTCACTGTACACTGCTTTTTTAATGAGAAAGTAACATTTACAGGAAGATTTGATTTAAAAAACAGGTATGTGTGATTTAAATTACATAACCAAGGTAAAAATGGGGAGAAGACAAGTAAAACCTGTCAACGTTTTGTCAATCTCTAAATTTTGAAGCAAGTATGAGGTTGCCAGCAAAATATAAAAAGTCACTGTTGATTTTACTGAGCATATCACTCATGGCACCAATCAACGGTACGTGGAAAATCTGGAGCCATTTCTTTTGAAGGAGAAATACAGGGAACATTCCCCCACCACACACACTTTTTAAAACAGGGGCCCACAGTTGTCAGAATATCACTGTTTCTTGCAACTAAATGTGTATGTGTATGTGTGTGTGTGTGCGTGTGTCTATGCGTGTTTGTATTTCTATTTACATTTCCCCCAAATCTACTCATTGCAACAGTCAAGACTGTCATCTTAGTTCTAGTGTTATCTTTCAACTTGTTCTTTGCCAGTTTTCCTCCTGACAGTATTTCTGGGTTTTTTTGTTTTGTTTTGTTTTGTCTTTTTTGAACAGCAACAGAATGATTTTTAGCAATCGTATTTTCTACTTAATGTCTAGAGTGTCTTCTTGTTGTGGAACAGAGTTATCCCAACATCTACAGTCTGGCTAAGTTTTTACCCAACACATTTAGGGAAACTTGCCCAATACTTGCAATCATAAAACTCTTTCAGATCTGTATTTAAATTCTTGGTTAACTTATTAGATATGAGTGTTAGCATAACCTTAGTTTATAGGGAAACAAAGTCTGTCGAAACTAGTTTGTATTTGATCCCATATAGAGGCCTTTAATATAATCAGATGTTAAAAAATAATAAGTAACCTTACCTTCCTGATTGGAAAGGGGCTCCCTTGGCATTAAGAGGTGTGTATTCAACAGGAAAATGTGGGATATGCCAAATAGGCTTTTGAGATCGGGGTTTTGCCGCCAATTTTTTCACTTACATATTCTATGGTTTTGGACATAACAGTAATAATTCTCTAAGCATTTATTTCTTCATCTGTGAACCATGAAGTTTAACAGACCTTAAGGCAGCTCATCTATCTCTTAGTGGGGAGAGAGACAAGCTACTAGGAAATGTATCAAGGCATATCAAAATCTTTCTTCTCATTAGTGTTGAGCAGCTGCAGTACTTTCTTCTTGTTGGCTGTGTGCACCAGCAATCTAAAAGGCTTTTCATGCCAAAATGGCTGAAAGCCACATATTTGTGGAGCCAAATATGCCCTTAGAAGAAACATTTGACTTTTTCATTTAAGACAAATGGATTAAGTTGAAAAGAAATATGCTAAACAAGAATTCTGAATATTAAGCTTTGGCATAAATTCAAAGTATTTAAGGGTTAGAGAGAAAGGCATTTCCATTTGCAAATATCTTCTCCCATTCAGTGGACTGTCTCTTTGTTTTGTTGATGGTTCCCCTTGCTCTGCAAGAGGGTTTATTTTGGTGTAGTCCAATACTCTAATTTTGCTTTTGCTTTGTTTCCTTTGCTTTAGGAGACATATCTAGAAAAATGTTTCTATAGCTGGTGTCTGTGTTTTCTTCTAGGAATTTTATGGTTTCAAGTCTCACATCCAGGTTTTTAATCCATTTTGAACATGTTCCTGTATATGGTGTCAGAGCGTAGTCTAGTTTCACTCTTTTGCATGTAGCTGTCCAATTTTCCCAACACCATTTATTGAACAGACTGTTCTTTTCCCATTGGCCATTGTTTCCCGGTTTGTCGAAGATTAACTGACCATATAATTGCGAGTTTATCTCTTGATTTTTTGTCGTGTTCTGTGGATCTATGTATCTGTTTTTCTACTAGTACCATACTGTTTTGATTACTACAGTTCTGTAGTATATTTTGAAATCTGGGATTGTGATATGTATAGTTTTGTTCTTTTTCAAAATTGCTCTGGCTATTCAGGGTTTTTTTGCTGTTACATACAAATTTTAGGATTATTTGTCCTAGTTCTGTGAAAAATGCTGTTGGTATTTTGATAGGGATTGCATTATATCTATAGATTGTTCTGGGTAGATGGACATTTTTACACTATTTGTTCTTCCAATCCAAGAGCATGGGATATCTTTCAACTTGTTTGTGTCATCTTCAATTGCTTTCATCACTGTATTATACTTTTCAGTGTAAGGTCCTTCACTTCCTTGGTTAAGTTTATCCAAGTTTGGTAATAAAATAGGCATTTTATTATTTTTGGTGCAATTGTAAAAGGGATTGTTTTCTTAGGTCTTAAATCATTTTCTGAAATTTTTTTCTTTCTGTTGCATATCTGTACACAAATAATGAAGTAGCAAAAAAAGAAATTAAAAAACAATTCTGCTTGCTGTATATTTCTAAAACCCACTTACCCCTTCCTGTCATCATTGAGTCCATCATCTTTCACCTAAATTGCTGTTTCCTCACTAAGTGACGTGCCACTGTTCTGTTCTCTCTACAGCAGCCACTGTGAAATTTTAAAAGTACAAACATAATATTGCTTTTTCCCCCCCCTGAAACTTTTCAGTGCCTTTCGATTGCTCCTCAGATAAGGTCCAAATTCACTAATAAGTTGAATAAGTCCCTGAATTATCTGCTTTGGACCCTGCTCTCCTTCCTAGCCTCATTGCTCACCACATTCCCTCTTCCTTTTGCTCATCACACTGACTGTCTTTCATTTCTTGGAATACTCTTTTGCTCTTTTTAGGCTCAGTACTTTTCACAGAATGGTTTATCTTCCTAGAACTACTATTTCATTCTCAGCCTCCTGTGTTTGACTAACCATTATAGACTCTTCATGTCTCAAATAGGCAAGACTTTTCTGCCGACGCCTTCCTTGATGCCCCACCTACCAAGCCTGGGTAGTGTCCAGCTATGTATTTGCACAGATCTTTACACCTTCCCTATAGGAATCCTGATTATCTTTCCTTTTTTCCCCAATGGTGCATATTCTCCATGAAGCGGGGACAGTGCTGATCTGGTTTATCCTTGTATTTCATACCCAGTGGAATGCCTGAGGCATAGTAGGTACTCAATAACTATTTAAGTTTTGTATTCATCTCATTTCATTTGTTCCATTTGTTTCATTTCAAAAAAAAAAAAAAACATACTCTTGCATAAATCATGATGGAAGCTACACTGCTCACCAGGGGTCATTGGCCTTAAATTGTAAGATCAGTTTGTTGGAGTCATGAAAACAATTCTTTGAAGGTGGGAGCATACAGACATAGATGTAACTGTTAATAGACAGGGGTCATTCCAGCCTGGGCAAGGCCTAAATTGGGGTCATATCTAATACGGCAAACTGTGATTTTATATAATGATGTTGATGGTGATGATGATGATAATGATGACCACAGTAAAATAAATGCTATCATAGCACCAAACCCCAGACACAAGATGTTATTTTAAATCTGGCAATCAGCAACACTCAGTATATATGATTTTCAGAATGTAGTATTTATAACATGAGACTCATTATCCTAATCAAATCATGAACATTCACAGGCATTTTTTAAATCAAGTTAGTGAATCCTTTTAAGCACATTCAACTCCTTGTTCCCCCTCTTCTTCTTGTTTCTGCTGCTAAGAAGAGCAGAAATCAAAGGAAATAAAATTTATAGCTTCCAGTCTTGCTTAAGGCAATGCTATCACCTTAAAAAATAATCAGGTTGGGTGTGGGCAAGGATAACATAATAAATGAGTTTGGGGGACTCTCTGTGGATCTCAATTATGCTCATTTCCCCCCCATAAAGATGACTACTCATAATTAAAAGTTAAATTTGCGGCTGTGTACAGGAAGCCCTGACTCACAGAAAAAAATCTATATATCATATGCTATATATGCAAATATATATATATACATATATATGTATATGTATATGTATATATATATATATGCTATCCATCGCATCCTTTTCACAATGGAGATTTGTAAACATTTTATAGCCTGTTTTACCTGAGAATTACACTATCATGAACACCAAATGAAACACTGTCCTGATATGTGAAAGAAAATACATAGGCAAGTCCTATATATTTGCAAATAAGGCAAGTCCACTTTACAACGGAGTATCATCTGGTTCCTTAAGGATGCCTGCACAGGAAGTAGTCAAAATATTATACAATATTAGCCAATCTGCTCATTAAAAACAAAGCTCTTCCAATTTAATGTGTGCACAGAAATCTTACTGAGATTCATCTGTGCCACGTCAGCTTGAAATCAGTACCAAGTCCTTGCTTTGTATCTTTTTGCCTAAGTGGTAGTACATAGGTTTTTCAAGCGAAGTCATGGAATAAACAAATCATAGCAATATGAGCATAAGTCCTTCCACGTATATTTTCCCTGGGAAATTAGTGTTACAATATTTACACACTACTCTTAGGGAAGCCACTTGCTATTTATGTTACCCCTCCTCCATAGCACCTTTATCATGAATCAGAAATTAAGAGCAAATACAGCCCTAAAAATTCCAAGCTTTAGAACGTGGTTTCTGATCTTTCATTTCTGCATCTCAGAACTAAGTAAAGGTGAGGCTTTGGGTTCTAAACTTCTAAAAGAAATTTGACTAATTACTATTTATTTTAAAGCACCAATGAAACGTATAGTTAAGGATGTGCATCCTTACTGAAAAGCAACTTTTGATCTTGACTCTTATTTGGGGCATGTCTAAGGCTCTTTCCATCCCCGCTCACGTGCTGGTCACTATAAGTCACAGAAGTTGCAGTGGTCTTGGGCTTTTGTTTCTGTGTTATTGTTTCTGAGCGCACTAGATGACCTTCTAGCGCTTACAGATTTCTGGGTTTATAGCTAGGGAAGGGGAGGTCCTATCCATGGGTGTAGTGGAACCACTTATCCTAAATCATCTCCATGCAGAGTTCTAAGGATATTTGTCATCTTTTACAAGACCCCTGATTACATCCATAATTGATTCAAGGAACGAGATTGAAAATTAATTTCTAAGAGGTAACATTAAATAATGCAGTTAAATTCTCTTCCACTATAATGCTCCTATCTTCTAACCTCAGTTCATCATGACAACAAAAATATGCATCATAATATGTGTTCTGGGTAGAAAAGTCATCTCTCTTAGTCCAAATGCTGTATCATGCCTTTGTATTCTTTGGTTAGAATTCTTACTCTATCAGCTACTCTCAGAATTAATAGGATGCTAAGGAGATTCTAGAAAATCTGATATTTTGAAGCAATATTTTAGTTCAAATGTGGCATTAAATATTCATCTGAGCTATTTGTAGCCATTAATCTGTCTGATTAAGGCATTTCAGACCACTTAAATATTTATTTTAAAAATGTTCCCTGTAACCAGGAGTAATGTGTGCTCTCTAGAGATGGGCTAGGTAGCTTGGGACAGTTAGGAGGAAGATTTTCTACAGAATTTTTGTACTTCTGATATTTGAACAATGTGAATATTACTTAGTTAAAACTAGTTAACTAGCTTTTAAAAATGCAATACTTTTTTTTTAAATATAAATCACACACTTCTGAGCGGAGGGGGTCAAAAATTGTTAAGAACTCAGATCCGTTTCCCTCTCTTACAGGCCTATAAATAATGACCATACGAGTATTTCATGTGGCATCAAAAGTAAAGATGTTTGTCTCAGATTAAAGTGTGTGGCTTGATTAGGGCGCGAAAATCACTCTATGACCATGAACTCAGAATCTCAGGAAGTTGTGAGGATTACTGCGCATAACCCATGAGAAAGAGATAAAAGGATTGAGGAATTCCCCCAAGACAACATTCCAGAGAATTTCTGGTGTGCTCCTCTAGCCTGCTGGCCTCCCACACGTGGTCTGCATTATCACTGCAGGGCCTGGAAGTCATAAAGAACAGTAACATGTACAAGAAATGGTTTTAAAGAGATAAGAGAAAGTGGCTTAACAAAAGAAAAGCAAGGCCCCTGTGCACCATTATCATTTAAGGAAGGAAAGAGGAGAACAAAAACTAGATTCTATAAAATGGAGGCTTAGCAAATGCTGGCTGAGAATTCATTCACATGTTTCGTGAACACCACTAGCGAAAATGTTTGTGAACTCCTGCACTCCTCATTAGGCAATTACCATATGCAGCTTTGTATGGAGAACATACATGAACTTTCGTATCTGGACTTTAATCGTTTAAAGAGGAGGTACAATGACTTTTGTTTGATAGGCCCTTGGTTACAGGGCTAAGAGCGTGTACCCGGATCAAACCCTGGCTCTGCTGCTTATCAGGTATGTGACCTCAGACAAGGTAGCTAACCTCTTGGATCATCAGCTTCCTCCTCTGTAAAATGGGATTATAATAGTATATACCCAGAGAGTAGTTTTGAGGATTAAATGAGTCAATATTTGTAAAGCTCAAGGAACAGTGACTGGCACATAGTAAGTGTTGCAGCCGTGTTTGCTAAAGAAAAATACATGTGAATAAAACACCAGAGGTCTGCGGAAGTAAACTCTCCTCGATTAGTTAATGCCCGATTGCCTCTGAGGCCTTAAGACTCTGAATGTCCATGATTATTAGCTACTCTCTTGTCTACTGCTTCTACCTGCAGAGTGGTTTGCTAATCAAGATTTGGTTGTACTTACTTCCGGTCACATTCATGACAGAAATTTTTGCTTCTTTAATTAAATAACTGAGTCTTATGAGTACACCTATGAAATATACACTCAAAAAGAAAAGGTTTTCATGTGAGAATAGGTTAAAGACTTTGGAGAAGTCTGATTAATAGAGGCCATTAAAAAAAAGGCTCTTGGATTCAGTGTTTATGAAGCAACTGAACAGCATTAGAAAAAAAAATCATAAAAATCTGGAAAGAATTTACACTGAAAATTGTTTTTCAAATGTCCGTAAATTCTGGCTCTACTTAATAGAAACTGAAACTGGACATCGTAGACAACGCATTGTGGATGTGATGTGTGCAAGCAAGAAAGACAGCATAGGATTCCAAGGGAATGATCCAGACTCAATAGCAAAGCTTGACCCTATAGTAAAAGTTTGGTGAATTCTTGTGGACTTATGTTTTAAGCTAAGAGAAAACATATTTATTTATTATGGATCATTTTCTGGTGATTTCCCAAATAAATGAAAATTTCAATGTCAGGTAAGAGAATGTCTACCACAATTAAACCTGTTGGGCTTTAGGGGCATCAGGGTGGCTCAGTTGGTTAAGTGTTTGACTCTGGGTTTCAGTTCAAGTCATAATTTCAGGGTCATGATCTCGGGGTCATGGCATCAAGCCCTATGGTGGGGTCGGTGCTCAGTGCAGTCTACTAAGATTCTCTCTCCTTCCACGCCCCCTTCTCTCTTTCTCTCTCATAAATAAAATTCATCCTTAAAAATCAAAACAAGAGTTGGGGTTTAAGATCAAGAGGAGGAATTGTTAAAGAGAAAAATAAAAGCACCACAGGGATTACTGGGGCCAGGCCAAGTCACCCAACCAGGGTTTCATACCTAACCTCACTGCAGTTTCAGCCTCCCTCAGACCTGTAAGTCTGATCTTATCAAACAAGAATTTTCCAATCAGGACCAATGAGGCAATCTGTCATGTGGGGTCCTTCTCCATTCCTCAAAGGAAGATGCAGTAATCTGCAAAATAAGACCCCCTGTCCTTCTGCCTGAGGGAAAGTTCCTTTGCCTGAAGCAATCCTTTCTTCCCTTTTGCTTTTAACTTTCTTGTCCCACCCTCCTTTCTATAAAAACCTTCCATTTTGCACAACCCCTGAGAGCACCTCTGTAGATGGGGTGCTGCCAGATGCATAAATCGCTCAATAGAGACAACCAGATTTAAGAAAAGAAGAACTATGGGTATTAGAATACCTGGCCTAGGTTTGAATCCAGGCTCTACCACTAACTACCAGTGGAACTGGGGAAAATCATTTGCTTGACTTCCTTAGGAGTCACTTTCACCCTCTTCAACACCGAAGCATTATAGTGCCTATGAGGTTTTGGGGAGGATTCAGTGCAATATTGCATGGAAAGAAAGTACTCCACACCATGGTGAACGTTGTCCACCAGGACTGCTTACCTTCTCCTGCATTCCATTCTTACCTAACTTAGAGCCTTACGCAGAAGTGTTACAGAATAAAATTTATTATTTTCAGGTAATGGTGAGGACTAAACCATTCAACAAATGATTATTGAGCATAATATATGTCAAACACTAAAAAATGTGATTCTGAGAACACAGGCACAACTTAAGATGTAGTTCTCTGCCCCCTTTAGAAACTTCTCATCAGCCAGAAGTCCAATTACACGTCACAATAAACTTAACCGTTATTGATCTGATATTACAGCCAAACACAAAATAAAAACATTTTTGATATTGATGATGATGAGTAAGAATCTAGCTATTATTCGGGGGAAATATTCATTCAACCATCATTTATTCATCAGGCTATATCCTAGAGCAGAGAAATACAGTCATGTTGAGTGATGACATATAAAGTAACAACTATAGAGAAATGAAATATGTTACAGGGGAGCACAAAGAAGGGAGAGGAGCTCAGCAAATCCATGTAAAGATGCATCCTGTTTCCAAGTGCTTCTACCTACTTTACTTATGCACGGATCTAAAGTGTCTGCTCAGGAAAATCAGACATGATGTCAAGTAGGATAAGCTCTTACAAGTTGAAGGACGCATACGTTGTGGCCATGAGCATGAACTTCGAGTAAGACCGAGACTGGAATCCTAACCTTGCTACTTACTAGTTGCTCGACACTGGGAGCGTTATTAAACCCACGGGAGCCTTAATCTCTTCGTATGTAACACAGAGGTAAGGCTACCCCCAAAGGTAGTTGTGAGGACCTGATGAGAAAATGTCCCTGAGTTGTCCAGAGCAGTTCCTGGCACAGTGACACTGCAGAAGGCCGCTGGTATTATGACACGTAAGAAGGAACACTATCCTCAGGCGACCGTCGGTGCAGGCCGGCGAGTGTCCCCCGGACCACAGGCAGCTCTGGAGAACCCTTGACATAGGCTTACGTGGACTTTGTGGCTTGGCTTGGTGCCATGCTCCTATGTTGACCCACTGAGTCAACCTCTTACAGGGAAGCTGTTCTTACATCTCTGTTCTACTTTGTATGCAAAGCACATCTGTACAGGCAAATACATGAGCCCTGTGTTTCTAAAGAAAGCCTGTCTATACTTTTGTTTGTTTGTTGGAGTTGTTCTAGTTGGGGAATGCAGTGGGATTCCAGATACTCGACTGCAAGTTTCTTTAGACTTCGTGTCTATCACTCCACAAAAGATGCACAATTTTACACAGACCCTCTTATAACAGAGTCACCTCCTCTGAACACTTCCTAAATAATTATCCTCAATATTTGATAAATATTAGAACAGTTTCAGCTTAAATTCTATCTCCATGGATTAGTAATATATTCCAGCACCGACTCTAGATATCTTGTTCTACCAATGGAGTTGACGTCCAGTAAATGTTTGTTGATTGATTTATTTTGCTGAGTGATTGAACTCTAAGGTCTTATCCAGTGTCCTTATGCACAGCTGTGTAAACTCTATGGAATGAAACTTAAGCTTGTCACATTCCAAGGGTAATAAGGAATGAGTTAGCCAAGTACCTCTTCTCAGACATATCGTCCATCAAATAGCCTTAACATCTTGTTGACGTAAAAGCAACTTCAGGAGAACAAGAATACCGTGACAAAAAACAAAATCGCTTCCTCAGAGGATTAAAAGAATAATAGTAAAAGTACCAAAACGTACGTGTCTGTTAATAAGGGGAGGTGAGAGAGAGGAGACACTTGCAAGTTGCAAGTGAAAGTTAAACACGATTTCATAAAGTTCCCATGGTTTCAGCTTCACCAGTGTAAAATTCCAAATCAACATGCTAGGAAGCTGATGCACTTAAATTAGATCCCTAGATATGTTCCTGAGTTTAACAAGCAACCTTATACCTTCAGACAGACACACGGGGAGAAGGATTTGCTCCCCAGCAGCTAGTGTGCGGCTTTAACGGCCTATGCCTCGGTCCACCACAACAGACGCAGAACCAGAGAAAAAGCGAACATTGTGTCTCCTCACATCAATCTCTGTTTGTACTTGCTCCAAAAAAATAATTTTGAAAAGACGAGCTTGCACGTTAGGGTTCTCAGAAAACCAGATGGTTTTCATTTCTGACCTGGAGACGATTAGTTAGATACGTTGACTAAACGATTTTCCCCTCCCCTTCCCATCCTGAGCACTTTCCAACTTAGGTCCAAACTCATTCCTTGCACTTATACGTGACAGAAAGAAGCAGAAATGGCATTCTATATGCTCTCTTGCCTAAGTCCAGAAAAACAAGATGAAGTAACAGAGGAAGGAACACACCTAACTCATTGCAGGGCTTCCTATTTCCTGCAAAGGTATTTCCTTTGGAGTTCCCAAAGCATTCTTCTCTTCCTCATCCAGTTTTTAAGCTTTCTACTGCTTCCTTTAATTACTGCCCAGCTAAATCCTTCAAACTGCTTTGTCTCTTATCTAGAGGGAAAAATTAACTTGTGGGGCACCCGGGTGGCTCAGTCAGTTAAGAATCTGCCCTGGGCTCAGGTCATGATCTCAGGGTCCTGGGGTCAGGCCCTATGTTGGGTTCTCTGCTCAGTGGGGAGTCTGCATTTCCCTCTGTGCTCTCTCTCTCTTTCTCTCCCTCTCTCTCTCTCTCAAATAAATAAATAAAGTCTTTAAAAAATAAGAAAAAAATTAACTTGCAAAGGAAAGAAAGGGATATAAGACTGAGAAACAGAAAGCTATGTCCCAAATGCCACATTCTAACAGAAGCTGTCTGGAGCCAAGAAAAAGGCCTGCTAACATCAATGAAGAGAGAAACCCCATTCCTTATGCTCGTCAAGGAGTTGGCCTTGCTTTATGGAAATCACAACCTGGATGATTTTGTTTGGCTTGAAATGTAACATCAAGGAGGAATATACTTCTGAGTTTAGGAAGCACCCCTCATCGGGGTGCCTGGGTGGCTCAGCTGGTTAAGCATTCAACACTTGATTTCCGCTCAAGTGATGGTCTCAGGGTCCTGAGATAGATCCCTGCCTTGGGCTTGTTATGTGGAGAGTCTGGTTGAGATTCATTCCCTCTTCCTCTGCCCCTCTCTCTGCCTCTCTCTCTCTCTCTCTCTCTCATAAATATATATATATATATATATATATATATATATTTATTTTTTTTTTTTTTTTTTTTTCTTTAAAGAAAGCACTCCACATCCTATGCTCTGGAGCTCAAATCAGCACAAAGGAAGAAGATGACATTCTGGACTGCAGTTCACACTCTGGAGCCTACATTCTCTCCCTCAACTATTTGATTCTCTGTGAACTCCACACCCAAGGCCTCTAGGGAGGCACAGAGGATTCTTTCCCAGCTCATCCACTCCTACATCCTTGTCCTGTGGTTCTTAAGGAAACGAGCAGTCCAACTCTACCACGCCTGGGTGTCTGCCTTTTATAATTGTCTGTTCTCACCACCTTCTTGCAAGGATCTGCAAGGAATAAATTTATATAGGTCTCACTAAGTATAACTGGGAAAGAGTTCCGTAAAACGCAGCTGATTGTTTCCTGCTAATACCACCAAAGTAACAAAACCTACATTTAGAGTTCTTCCCATTTCTGATGCTGATACTCCTATGAATCTGTAAAATGGCAAGTGAACCTTCAAATTGAAAGTCACACTGAACTTACTCTCTTGCTAAATCATTTTGTCAAAATGAAAACCATCAAGGCACGTACCAGGATGCCTTTGGCACCTATGCCTATTTGAATGCAGGCTTTGGGCAATAAGGAACAACTCTTCTCAAGTGGTGAGTGGTTGTTGCTCATCCACGTCTAACACAAATACATCATCCATGCTTCATTTCTGGTCTTAGAAGAAAGAGTTTTCCTTTTCATTCTAAGTAAAACAATCTATGGAGCCATGTTCAAACTTCAATAGAGAGGCAACCGGTGGTTCTTATTATCCTAGAAGGATGTATCGAAAAGTAGAAGATCTTGATGCTCCATGGTCAGCCCCAAGAGCTTAGTATTCTCAGAGAACAGCGAGAGACGTTCACTCTGCATTTCTAATGACTCAACTCAGGCTCTCTTTGTCCTATGAGGGGAAGAGCGTCAAGGAGCCAAGACACAGCAAGAGCAATGAGGCATGTGTGAAAAAATCATTACATCCCTGAGCCTGGGTCCATTTCTCTAAGAACCAGGTTCTGTGAGGAAAACAAATGAATGTACAGATACACAAGCATTTAAAATGTGTTACCCTTTCGCATGTCTATAAGAGCTCTTTAGTGAAGAGTTAGCCTGCTGGCACGTTGCGGGCCAAGGGGAAGGTGGCGGCCTATAAAATGTGTCACCTGAAACGCTGAGAACTAGGAGATCGGGTTGGTAACTTCCTGGAATGAGCTTTTTCAAGACCTTGCCAATGAATAAAACTTTGCTAAGGGGGTCCTCTTCCTCCCTTGTTGGTGAGAGGATACTCAGTTAGGAAAAGTCATCTCAACTCAGCGTGAGCAAGGTCCCAGGCTTGGCTTTATCATCTGAGACCTACCAGCAGGTGAAGCCTTGCTCCCTAGTCTCAGCTGCCCGCCGCGGCACTATTCTGTGATGACCTGAGAGAGGATCTTCCTTTTCCTTTCCCTCCGTGCTGTTTCTTTTAACGGAAAGAGGAAGCTCCCTTAAGAAAAGGTTTGCTGTTTTCTCGATGCAGTATTGTGACCATAAACATATAAACCATGCAATTAAAAGATATTCACGGCTGAAAACTATTAGAATAACCAGCACATCCACCACCTGAATTATGTACATCGAAGAGCCTCCGCTGAATCCTCAACCAATCTAATCAAAGCCCAACAATCTTTTCAAAGTAAGACTATAAAGTGATTAAACTGCTTCTCATTTAATAAAGGCAATGTAAGTAGGAAGGGGACTTGCAGCTATTCATATGTCATCTCAGCTTGTTAGGGTTTGTATCAAACATCAATAGCTTTTCCCACATCGAAAGAAGAGAATGTGATTTGGAAGTGGGTATGTACTGTGATTTTGGCCAAATAAATACACCCAAGTATATCTAAATGTACCCAAATATGAACACCCCCAAATATATCCATATCATGGGGATAACGATATTTACCCCGGAGTTACTGTGAGTCGAAAACAGCAAGCGTTGCCTAAAAGTCAGTGGTCGTCTCTTAATTTTTCCTTTGAGCGGATGCTTAGTTGAAAGATCTTTCGCCTCATCTCAAAGAAAGACAGCTAATGTCAGTGAATGTATCAGTCATGGGCCAGGCAGGAAAACAGAAATGCTCTAAAACTTTTGATCAGAGGTGAATTTAATACAAGAAATTGGTTATGGGGCCCCTGGGCATCTCAGTGGGTTAAGTGTCTGCCTTCAGCTCAGGTCATGATCCCGGGATCCAGGGATCGAGCCCCACATCGGGCTCCCTGCTCCGCGGGGAGCCTGCTTCTCCCTCTGCCTCTGCCGGGCGCTCCCCCTGCTTGTGCTCTTTCCCTCAAATAAATGAATAAAAAATCTTAAAAAGGAAATTGGTCACAAAATTTTGGTTGGGTGAAAGGATAAAGGGCGGGGAAAGGGCACTATTTAGAGTACAGAGATGTGCACTGCTGCTGAGGCTGCCACCAAGGCCAGGGGAGCCTGGGGTTATTTGCCATCTCCACGGCTGCCTCCTGCTGCCCCCAGATCACGGACACTGTTGGAGGTCAGAGTCACCCACAGTCGCCTGCACTTGGGGGCCTCAGCTCCTGCTGGACCCATAAGCAGGAGGATGCCCCCCCTTCATTGTTGTTCTTGCAACACCCTGCAGTGCTTCCCAGGAGCTTCGTAGGCAAAACTTAATAGGAACCAGTCAGCAGGATAGTTGGTGGATTGTGGTGTCGAGGCATCCAGACCCCTCCACACAGAGGAGGGCACAAAGCAGGGAGACAGTGGGCTGAGCATCCGCAGACATCACCCAGAAGAATAAGTAATCATACTAGTTACCATGCTAGCACCAGGAAGCAAGCAATAACCCCTGATACATAATGGAACATGGGGCGCCTGGGTGGCACAGTCCACTGACTAAAATATCGTTGCTTCTTGTGAGTAAGGCTATAGATGCTGGAGTAGGAGAGAGTTTTAAATTTTTCACTTTAAGACATTTTCTTTTTTTTTTTTTAAGATTTTATTTATTCATGAGAGACACAGAGAGAGGCAGAGACCCAGGCAGAAGGAGAAGCAGGCTCCATGTGGGGAGCCCGACGTGGGGCTCGATCCCAGGACCCCGGGGTCACGCCCTGAGCTGAAGGCAGCGCTAAACTGCTGAGCCACCCAGGCGCCCCAAGACTTTTTTCTAATATATATATATATATATATATATATATATATATTTTACTTTGAATATGTGTTGTAATTTTATAATAAACAAATATAGGAGAGATTTTCCTGTCAATGGTGGAGGTAGGGGGAGGGCCATGCATAGACATAGCCCCCTTTTGCCTGAGCTCAGTGTTTAGTTTTATGATTTTATGAATGCAAAGCAGCTGGAGATGTAAAGTGGAAAGAGGCAAATGCTACTGTTTGAGAAAACGAAACCAACAGCAAGGGTGTTGCAAGGGGCACCATACCTAGGAGATCTCTTGGGAGTCAAATCTTTCCTAGAGGCAGCTGCAAAGCAGTGAAGAGTTTGGGGGCTGGTTTAATCCTTTTTTCCTTTTCTTCCCGATGTTTAATGATGACATTTAAACTCAAAGAATTACCGGCAAGACAAACATAGAAATTTCTCAACAGGAAGCACGCCTTAGTTCCTTATAGAAAAGAAATCATCGGTATCAGAAAAATAAGTAAAATATGTGATACCTGACAAGTTTATATGGTCAACAAGTCTTTCTTCTCTTCTTTCTTTCTTTCTTTCTTTCTTTCTTTCTTTCTTTCTTTCTTTCTTTCTTCTTTCTCTTTCTTTCTTTCTTTCTTTCTTTCTTTCTTTCTTTCTTTCTTTCTCTTTCTTTTCTCCCCCCCCCCCTTTCTTTTTCACATTAAGGAACAAATCAAGTTGGAAGCACTTTTCTCACTTTTGGTGGAACACAGCACAACGTGGGGGAAGTTCCCTCACAGTCTGCATAAGCCTCCACAAAGAAGGTCTTTGAAGGCCAAGTCCCAGCTTCTCCTGCTCTAGGAGAGACCGGTTTTCGGTGCATGATGAAGTTTCTGGCATTTGGGCCCTGCGTCTGTCACTCCCTAGAACCACACAATAGTAGCTCACATTCCATTTGTGTTCACTTCTTAACTAATCCAGAAGAGGAGTGTGAATAATCTCCCTGGGCTCAAAACTGCTATGAGGCCCAAATGTCGGGATCAAAATGTTTGGGCGGAAATGACAGGTTAATATGTCTTGTTTGATCATTTTCTCATTTCCACTGTCTTTATTTCCTTTAGTCAAATCTTAGCTCAGTAAATTTTTTGACGGTTTATAGCTTACCCAGATTGTTCAAAGCCCTCATTTGCAGAAATATCGCCAGTCTTTTCTGTAAGACTCAAAAGCCCGTCACCTCCAAACGGTCTCAGCCAGTTACCAGTCGCTGGGTGTGTAATGACCTAAGTGGTCAGCTTCCCAGCCCAGGCGCAGAGCCCAGAGCTCCCATTCCAGGGGGGGGCCTCTGTACCCAAGGTTCTCCCACGAGTTTCCAACCCGAGGGAACGACGTGGTCGGAGAATCCTGGGGAACTCAGGTATCCTTTGGAAACCTGAAGTTTCTCTGTGTAAGAAACAAAGCAGGCCAAAGGGTGGCCTCGGCGAACGCAGAAGCGAGGCAACGGACGCGCCTGTGTGTGGAGAATCTCCAAGCCCTGCACGACGTGGCGTCTCACGTGGTCGAGATTACTGTCATTCCGCCCCGACTGGCCCTTCCTGTCCCTACGGTGGAAGTGGGCTCGGAGCCAGCTGCATGGAGAAGCTTCCCAGCCTGTCACAGTTACCAAGCCAGCTGCGCAAAGTCGTTTTTACACAGATACAGTTGGAATCGTACCGATTTCTCACAGGCTTCATTATTATACCCAATTTTGTGAGCTCTGGGATCTGGGTCAGATTACAGAAAATATGAGAAGTTTGCTGGACAGTGGATAAGGATGCTCCTGTGTGTTGTAAAGAACTTGGGGCTGGGACCTAACGGTTCCAGTTCCATGTCAGCACAAACACAGACCTTTGGCCTTTGCTGTTTGTTAGAAGATAGCAATAGCAACTAACCACAATGTTTAGAGAATTAGGGGTTTGGGTTTCCATTTAATTTAATTTTCTGGTTGGCTTGGGATTAAACAAACAAAAACATTTTTGTTTTTTTTTTTATTCAAGCCTTTGGAAAGGGAGAAGGAAAGGAATTAGCACGTATTGACTACTGTGGCAAACGTTATGTTAGATTTTAAAAATATGTTATTTCTCTTCATTATAAAGTGTGTGAAGTACGTCTTATTTTTAAAGATCTTACAGATGAGGAAGCAGATTCAGATAGGTTAATTAAGTACCTCAAATCACAAAGCTAGTGTCCAGACACGTACAGTTAAAACCTACGTCAGTCTGTTTCCAAAAGACACGTCGGCCTTATATTTTAACGACATAAAATTCTATCTCCTCATATGTTCAGGCTTGAAATAATCAGCACATTTCAATTATTTATTAAGTCGGTATTTTGGGGCATCTCTTAAATGCCAGTCTCTGGGCTCACTGTTAATAATAAAAAGGTGAAATCTATGTAATAATGTCTTCAGGAAATTTGCAGCAAAATAGGTGTTGCTTAGGCATTTAGGGTGGATTGATGAGAAAGATGCCTGGGGGTGGGTGGGGGGTGGTGGGGAGCCCACGCAGTGGGAACAAACCATGACAGGACTCGGTCCTGGAGGCTCTGCAGATGCTTGAGCCCAGCGAGACAACGGAGGCCTGTGGACACCCCTGGGGACCCGGCCTGTCCAGGTGGGGACAGGGCAGCAGCACACGCAGGACGACAGTGGAGAGACATCAGATTTACATCTAAAATGATCTCTCTGGGGGCGCCTGGGCTCGGGGCATGATCCTGGGGCTCCCTGCATGGAGCCTGCTTCCCCCCCTCCCTCCACCTGCTGCTCTCTCTGCTCTTGTCGCTCTCTTTCTGTGTAAATATAATCTTAAAAATAAAATAGAACAAAATGAGCTCTTTAAAATGGAGGGTTCCACTTAAGATTACTTAAGAGACCTCCCCAAAACTTGGTGAAGGATTGCCAGCGGAAGAGAGAGAGTTTGAAGGAGGACCGTGCCCATCCCCAGAGGCACCTGCAGGAGCCTCTGCTACCTGTGGGAAATGTCGCAGGTGGAGGAGACAGATGATGCTGCGTTGGATCCCGCTGTCTCCCAGGCACACACCAAAAGTTGAACTTTAAGCATCTTTTATTGGTTTGGGTACCTGATATTTGCTTTTCTAGTAAATGGGGAATATGGAAAACCGAGTGTTTTCAGTGATAGGAGTCTTACTGTGTGCTTCAAAAGATCAGTTACTGTTACCTCTGATGCTATCATCCAAACGTCCTCGAAGAGTGGGCCTGCCTCTCAATCTGCAAAGTGTCCCTAAGGGAGGAAGGTGAGCTGCTACCCCAGGATAGAGTTCTGGGGAGAAGTCTAAAAAGGCTTGTCACAAGCTTGGTATTTCTTTGAAGCCATTTTTATTTAAGCCCTGTAAATCACACATTCTGCTCCATGATGCATTTATTCATTTTATAAAACATAAAATACTATTGTAGAGTCCTTTACTTTTCTCCAAAATCCTTGAAAAAAAAAATTGAAATGCCAGGAAAATGTACCATGCTTACCAGGTGAACCCTTGTTCCTCCTCTGGTGTAATCCCACTTTACTTGGCGAGTCCAGCACTACACTATTTTTTTTTTTTTTTTTTAGCCAAAGGCAGGTAATATGGTAATTTAGGAAATTAACAAATGGATTCTTGCTTCTTATGTCAGTAGGATGTACATCCCCTTAGTGTTATTAACAAGAATCATATTAGTTGTTAAAAAGAAAAATCAGATTCCTGGGATTCATTCCCTGAACAATACTCTAATTTACTATGTCCATGGAAATTACATAAAAAAAAAATGAATATATGGGATTCGGTTGGTGTTCTGCAATCCCTACACTGAGAAACTCAGTTTCAGTGAAGCTCTAGCCTAGGGACAATAGCCCGTGGGCCACGGTCCCCACTACCTCCCACCACGTTGTCTAGCACACTAACCCCCGGGGCCTAGGCCCCACATCTCAGGCACGTTAGACCCAGCACCAACGGACCCCCAGGTAAAGCCCCCAGAGCGCCTGCTTCTCTGCCCTGTGGGTCTTCCTGCACCGCGATGAGAGCCGGTGGACAGTGGAACTGCGCTGCATCCTGAAGGCAAATGGTGCTACATGAACGGACACGTTCACAGCATATTACATTGTAAAATAATGCTGGAGTTAAAAAGGGCCAAGACAACAAAAAGAGCAAAGGCCATCTAAAAATACATTGTTACAGGGAACCTTCCAAAATCTGTTCAGCAGAGCCTCCCGTGATCATTTCCACTCTGTAGAGTGTGAAGGGAACTAACAATTATTAAACACCTTCGGCCTATCAGACAGAACCAGTGATGAGGCATGAATATTTTCTCATATTTTTCAGAGAGGAGACAAAGGCCTATTGAGGTAAGTTCCATAGTGAAGTTAAACAAAAGAGTATTGGAACTCTTCCAGAATTCCTGGTGGGCTTTCTCTAGAAGCAGCGATCCCTGCTTGTAACGCGGAACTTGGCAATCCTCGCTTCCGCTAAGGCTGCCCATTCACATCTCTCTGCCACAGCCTGGAATCTAAACAACGTTTCCTCACCCATGAAGGTCACCGATAAGATGACAGATAGCCCAAGGGAAACCCTCGCCCCTGGAGATGCCAACACAGCCCCAGAAGAGAGGAACATCAGGCCACTCTCCTCATTCACTTGATGACCTGTGCGAGCCTGGGCAGCCACCCTGTACCACCTACGTCCTCTCGTCCCCAGGCCCGGCATCGTCTCTCTGCTCCGGGAGCCAGAGGTGCAGACACGTCACCCCAGCCCGGGTGTGCCAGCTGAGGGCCTCCGGTTCCAGGAGATCCCCCAGCAGTTATCAGGGCTCCAGCCCACTTCCCAACGGACGGACGAGCCGGCCGGGCCTGCATTGCCGGGCCAGCTATTCCTGTCTCAGTACTAGCACGGCTGATACAAAACCAGAGGAAAGGCCCAGACGTCTTCCGTACTTCAGCAGACAAACGTGGCCGTGGAAGGTCTTCAAGGCAGCACGTTGCCCAGGGCTTCTGGGCTTTGCGCTAAGTTCTAGAGAGCGAAACACCCCACCATCCAGTAGGCAGAGGCCGCATCCTCTATCAAATTTCTGATTTAAGTGGCTTTATCCTGAGCAAAGTTCTCAGCCTCAAAGGGCTTTGCGAAAATGGCAAGTCGGGAGATGCCAAAGCGATGCCTAATTGGTCACACCCAGATGCTGCTGCTTTCTGCCTTGGGAGTTAAATCTTGCTGTTACATGACTACAAAGTCTCGCAGCTCAGAGACACACCTGGGCCCGGCCCCGTAAGCCATGCACCCTCTTCAAAAAGCTGACAAGCAGAGCTGTGTTGCTCAGCAGGTTTCTTTCCCAGGCCCTGTTGCTGCTAGCGAGGGAATCTTTGATGTTAAAGACTCATCCTTTTTCTGGAGGTAACCCAGAGAAAAGATGTGGTGGCTCCTCTCTGTCCCCTCATGGTATAGCACAAACTGTCCGTCACTTGAGCAGGAAAAGTCTTCAGGGAAACAGGGAACTGGCTCTTTCACACTAGCATTTTATGGTTACTTCAAAATCAATTACAGATTGAACCCCAAAGTATGGTTTTCTTAGTTTCTGACATGCTTTTCTGGGTTCTGCTGAGCTAAGTGGAAACGGTTCAGCCCCGGAATGTCAGAGGAATGAAGAAAAATGAAACCTACCAGATGCTTACTCCAACAGGAGGAGGAACTTGTAGTGACTACAGTGGGGCTTCCTGCAGATCAAACCCCAGAGACCTTCAGAGCCTCAGACATACCCACTAGCATTTTGACACCTATGGAGAACAGGAGACCCGGGTTCTGGTTCGAGCAGCGTGACCATGGGCAAGCCAGTGCCCACCTTTGTGAAATAAAGGTGAGGGATAAGTGACCTGAAAATTATTTTTCTGATTAAATTTCCAAGATTCTGGTGAAGGATTGTGTGTTGAAAAGAGAACAAGAGCAAGAACAAGGAGCAAGAAATAAGAATACTTTTTCAGGCAAACACACTGTTGCGCTGAACCCTCACGACAGCTGTAGGAGGCAGGTTCGGTGTCCTCACTTGACAGATGAAGGAACAGAGACCTAGAAATGATGAAGAGGCAACCCAAGGTCATATTTAATAGGTAGCAGAGATTCAAATCCATGTCTGTTTTATTCCAAAGTCTACTGCACTTCATGGCTTCCGGGCTGGCACACAAACAAACAAAAAAGTTGTGAGGATGTGTGTGTATTACTTTCCTTCCTTGGACCTTAAACTTCCTTTACATTCTACCCTAAAGGGACTTAAAAGGTGTACCTCAAGCATATCAGGTGCAGGGAGAGGCCCATGAGGACCAAGGGACACAAGTTCAGGCCTCACCCCCCTGCTGCCCTCCTCCAAGGCCACAGCAGGTCAGCTGTTAGATATTTACATATTGCTTCTCTTAATGAGTTGTTTTTTAATGGTAAAGCGCTTGAAAAAAGGAAGGGAAGGTAAGAGGGAGGGAGTGAGGGAGTAACAAAGAAGGAAGAGGAAAGAATAAAGTAAATCTAAAACTGCCGAATGACTTTATTGCTTCATCTCTTACTCCTTTAAGTGGCAAATTGAGAAGAGATATCACCTTTATAAACTATTTTATAAGCTACTTCATAAACCAGGTGGCGCCATCGACTTTTACACTGCGATAGGAAAAATTCCCAAATCTCAATGGTTTGCGGCAACTAATGTTTATTTCCTACTCATACTACTTGTCCTACACCGATTGACAATGGCTATATTCCTGATACCTTCATTTCGGGACCCAAACTGAAGAAGCAGCTCCTATCCAGGATTTCCAGAGAAAAAAAGAGCAGCGGTGGACCTACGAGATGCCATCTAAAGCTCCTCTGCAGCAGTGGATTATGTTGATCCCACTCTCATGCGATTGACACACAGCCAACCCTAGGAGCCAAACATGGGGAGACATGATCTTCTGATATGGAATGGCAGCAAATAATTAGAAACAATAGTGCTTCCTAGATGACTTGCTCATTCCATCTAGTCACAAATTTTTGTTTCTGTCCATTCCTTAAATAAAACACACTCCCCCTTCTTCAAGAAAGATACTCCTAAATCCTCTCCAATCCAGTCATAACAAAGGTTCAATGTCCAAAACCTTAGAGCATCATCTATATCAGGGCCAGATGGAGGGTCCTTCAATCCAGAGATTACAAAGTTCAACAAGCTATTTGCCTCCCTTGTCACACACACACACACAATGGTTGAATAAAGGACAAAATAACTACAATAAAGAGTCTCACCTAGAAAATGGGAAAATAAGAAGAACACAGCAGTCACTGTCCTATAAGCAATTCTGACATTCTGCTAGTCACACTTCCCAAGCACCATGTTCCTGGGCATAGAGAATGCTCCTCAATTAAGCCCTGGATCTGCTCTCTGGGATCTTGGCTCCCTTTTATTTCTCATGATGACTCTTGGACACATGTGAAGACCGTATTGGAAATGCGCCTTTTGGGGGAGCTATGCAGTTTTTTCAGACTGCTTCCAATAGAAGATTGGGACCACAAAGTTGTTTTCGATCTCAGTCATAATCTCTTACAATCCAGATTGGTGCCTCTTTTTTCAAACAAGTACAAATAGCCACGTTGAGTCTTTTGGAGACATACCTCTCCTATAAGCAAATAACTTAGGACAAGGATACAATGTACTGTGCAGAGTAAGATAGAAAGGCCCAGTAAGTCATATGGAAGGCGGAGGTTGTAGTCTATTTGCAGGACAATATGAAGTTTAGGAAAATTCTGAAAGCCTGTAGATATGCATGGTCAAAATTTAGATTACTCACCACAGGACTGGCTCTTCCTAGGCTATATGCCAGCCCATGTCCCCTTTCTCTGATAGCTAACGTTGATCCACTGCCCTGCCTCTGTCCCCTTCTCAGGGTATGTTGCAAATGGCCTTACTGAGAGGACAGCTGGCTAAATAAGACTATATCTCCTGTTCGAAATTTATTGGGCCAGGGCTAGACACCAAAGCTGAGGGGCTAATCAAATTTCTTTATGCGAATTTGTTTTGGAACTCAGAAACTCTGGCTGGAAGTTTGAACAAGGATGCTATCACTCAGATTATATTATCCTGGGTTTAGAGAAATTGATAGTCTGGAAAGAGAAAAAGAAAGAAAATAATGAAACATACAACATTGGAAACAGAGAAATATGTCTACCCATGGGGTCTATGATATATTCCTATTCAGAAAGTTCTTCTCTATGTGAGCCATTTTAAGTGGGTATCTATTATTTGCAACCAAATAATCATTCACACAAACATTTAAACCTAAATTCAATTTCCTTCAACAAATCCTTCTTGAATTTCTGTGAACATGATACTAAGAAAGAATTCTCAAAGAATAGGATGAATATGGCACAATAATAAGACTTAGGGTCTTATTATTTATAAGCTTCTAAGAGATAAGTAGACAAATTCCCATAATGAAGATAATAATAGAAGTATGAAAAATACTGTAGCAATTCAAAGGAAATCACAATCACATCTGATCTGAAAGATCAGGAAATTTTTATAGAAAAAAAGGCAATTGAGATATAGTTCTAGGACAGACAAAATTTAAGAGGCAGAGATAACCGAAAGCTTCAGCTGGAGTTGGAGTAAGCGGCACAGATAAAGTCCTGGAATAAGAAAATGCTGCTCTGGAACAGTATGGAGTATTATTTGGCTAGAGCATAGAGAGAAGAGTAAGCAACAAAGGACAGAGCATACAAATATTCTTCAACTTAACCGGGTAGGTAATAGAAGTCCACAAAAGGCAACCCCGTAATCAGTTGGAGACATGGTCCAGTGGCAATGCACACAGCCATTTTCAATAGGAAAGAAATGACAGACAGGAAAATGCATAGTCCATTGAGAGAAATCATGATGTCTCAAGTCAGACCATCTTATTCTTAATGGGAAGGAAGTGGGTATAAGTGGCGAGGCAGGGCAGCTGGAAGCAAGGGGCCACACTTCTGATTGGATATGAACATACAGAAGAAGGAGGGTTCAAGAAGAAAAAAGCTTTCAATTCCATCAAAGGAAATTAGAACAAGAAGATGTTGGAGGGAGAATGTTTTGGACTTGTTGAATTAAATATGCCAGAGGGACATCCAGGTTAAGGGAGCCAACTGGTCTGCCCTTGGAGATCGTGAAATTGTAATCTAGGGAATGCTAAGAAATGATCCCGTTCACATCTCTTGTTTTATAGGCAAGAAAACTGAGATCTAGAGCAATGCTTGGTGATTTGCCCAAATGACAGAGCTTGTGAACGTAATCTAGGGAAACTACTGATAGAGATGTACGGAGTGGAACTTCAGGGTTGGTTGGGTCACACAAATATCTAGACTGAGGAGGAAGGCCAAGCAGAAAGAGACAGTGTGACAACTCTCCATTTTGACCGTCAGCGTGGAAGTGTGCAAATGCTGGTCATTGGCAACATGGAGCACCTGCTGTGTGCTAAGTACCACTCTAAACGCTGTGCGATGCTTCAGAAGACAGGAACAATACAGACACCATGTGCCTGGGGAAGCACAGCGCTCTAATTGGGAAGGCAGGCCAACTCTTTGAGAGCAGGCCTCACCAAGGGGTTCCACCCCAGTGTGCCAACAGATATACTGGAAGCTCTTGGGATTAAACAAGGAAGAATCATGCTAAATGTTTCTAAAACACAGACAAAAAAGAGACAATTTATTATGTCTTAATAACAAAACTAGGATTTATAATTTTGTAAAGTAAATTCTACCGAGGGTCTTATTGTAAAGAGTTGGAAGCGACTCGCTTTTCTCATCTAGGGTGGTTAGATTGTGCTTACTGAACTTACATTCAGGAAAATTGTTAGGATTGCTCATGTTCTGGGAACACCCATGCATTTTCAAATTAACAAATTGGAATTAGCATAATAAACATCCTATATGACTTGTTCATCTTTAGGTTTTAGGGGCAGCTAAACTATTCTAGTAAGAACTTGGTATTTTTTTTTTAAGATTTTATTTATTTATTACTGAGAGACACAGAGAGACAGAGAGGCAGAGACACAGGCAGAGGGAGAAACAGGCTCCATGCAGGGAGCCTGACGCAGGACTTGATCCCGGGACTTCAGGATCACGCCTTGGGCTGAAGACAGGAGCTAAACCACTGAGCCACCCAGGGATCCCAGAACTTGGTATTTTTAAGGCAGAAGTAAAAAAGGAGGATCAATTATACTTAAATTTTATTCATTTCTAACCTATGTCATTCTACCGCTGAGCCACCCAGGGATCCCCCTAACCTATGTCATTCTAAAATAAAATTTAAGTATATCCTTTTGGGAGATTTGGCTACTACATGATTGGTTTAAATATATATTTATTATTAAAAAGTCTTAAATTCCAAATGAAAACTATTTTGAGTCATGCTGTTTCGTAGAAGCATCCTTGAAAGATTTCAGGCAGTTCCTGGAATGACATGTCCCTCTGGCATATTTAACAAGTCCAAAACGTTCTCCCTCCAACATCTTCTTCTTGTTCTAATTTCCTTTGATGGAATTGAAAGCTTTTTTCTTCTTGAACCCTCCTTCTCCCATATGTTCATATCCAATCAGAAGCGTGGCCCCTTGCTTCCAGCTGCCCTGCCTCGCCACTTATACCCACTTCCTTCCCATTAACAATAAGATGGTCCCCTCTGACCTTCATCTTATTTGAAAGGAATAAGGAAGACAAGATAGATACACACGAAAAGAAATTCTCATCAGTGGCCACGTAGGTACTCTTTCTGCCTCTTGGCCATCATTTTGACCCATTTATATGCAAACAAAGAAGGGGCCTGTCCACTTTAATTTGGAGATCTTGCTTTGACAGCTGGGATTTTGCTTTCTTTACACTCAGTACATCCTTATATATTTCCAGATTTCCAGCAATTTGATGAAACTTGCCTCTTCTGTAAGCCCATCTCTCAAAGGTCCCCATCGGCGGGCACAAGGGAAAACATCGCTGCTGTTAGGCAGCGTGTGGGAAGCCATGTTTTCTCTCAGGGACAAAGCTTTTCAGGCGCCCACGGTTTAAGAGACACACAGATGGCCCCACTTAAGACCTGAATAAGGCATTCTTCACGGTTCCACGGTGCTTTTCTTTGAGAAGCAGCCTTTCCAATCCTGCAGGTTATCAGAATGTCAAATACGTTTGGGCCAGAAACACCTCCACAAACTCTCACACAAAAAGAAAAACACACACAGCAGAGTTCCTTGGATCAAACATATTCTGATGCTAATGATTTACTTTCTGCATTGGGAAAAAACTCATCCTCACAAAAGTTAGTGTCTAAATATCAAGGTAGCTCTGCCAAACAGAGAATTCCCACCATGAAACATCTTTATCTTCTTGTAGAAGGATTTGCAGCTACAGAATAGCACTCAACATACTCCAAGGTCATCTGGAAGAAAAGCGAGGAGAACTATTATTTTCTTTAAGTGTAAAAGAAATCACAATGACATATGTCCACGAGGCAGTCAGTTCAGTGTACTTGGAGGTAACAAAGAGGTAACTGGTGATTGGATTTTGGCTGTAGAACACTGATAATGCTTGTCTTCCACTCAGCATATTGATGTGTAGCTCACAGATTATACAATATTAATAAAATAAAAACTTTAAAGAAAAATACGTTATTTATTTATTTATTCATGAGAAAGGCAGAGACACAGGCAGAGGGAGAAGCAGGCTCCATGTAGGGAGCCCGATGTGGGACTCGATCTCAGGACCCGGGGTCACGCCCTGGGCCAAAGGCAGACGCTCGACCGCTGAGCCACCCAGGTGTCCCTAAAAACACATTTTTAAAATGACTCTGTGGTATGAAATAAAATAACGGTTTGAAGCCAATGAAATGGAATTCAAATTCTGGCTTAGACAGTTACCTGATGTAGAATGTTGGGTATTGATCCCTCTGAACATCAGATCCCTCATTGGTATCTATGGGGCTTGTCAAACAAATACTGTGCACGGAACTCAGGAACTGAGGCCAAAATCTGATTTACTGGGAAAGAAAGTAGCTCACAGAATCAGCTGACAGTCTAGAGATCCATGTTTGGAAATAAGAAGAAAACAAGGGAGACTGGGTGTGTGAGGACGTACATCTGGCCCAGGGACTATGTGGTAAGAGCCCTGTCAGGGTTACCACCACCCCTGGGTTCTGGATGGTAAGTGCTGCTTCCATAACAGATTGTCACCCCCCCCCCATGCTTTTTGGAGGATGCCTGGTATAAAAGCCAAATTCCTGCCAGAAGTACCCCAACCTTTCTTTTCCTTTTATGACACTACCATTTTTGAGAACAACAGGTCTTCTCAGTTAGGGCTTAGCAAATGCTTATCACTTAATTAGATTTAATTCGTGCGTTTTGGGCAGGAACGTGATTAATGATGATGTCTGTCCTCAACAGGTCACTTCAGAAGGCACACAAGTTGGGTTTGTCGTATTATTGGAGATGTGAGTTTTTGATCACTTGGTTAAACTAGTATCTGCCAGTTTTTTTCCAAAATAAAATGATTTTTCTTCTCCCATCAATATGTATTCTGTAGGGAGCTACTTTGAGATTACATTAATGCTATTTCCATCAAACTCTGACTCACCGGTTTCAGTATCCATCGATGAACTCTGGCTCAAATCAGTTAGTACTACAGCATGTGTGAAATACTGATTTTTCTACCTCCATTATTCCTTTTACATTTATTAATTGGCATTGTATTATAAGGAAGAAATTTCTCTTCTTATTAATATATGTACTTATGTGTGTATGTGTGGGAGATATATTTTATATGAATATAAAATCTCTGTGGGTTCATAGATTCTTACTTTATTCAAAAGGTTATAATCTCTCAACTATAATTATGGCAAAAGATTTTTTATTCATATTCAGCTAAGTGGAACTATAACTGTGTCTTGAGGTATAATAACTAGATTGATTGCGGACACACTGCCTTATTTTAAATTAACTGACTAAAACAAGACAGATCTGGGATGTGATCCGGGACAATAATTGATGGATAAGACTGATGCAGGGGCTACTAGAAAGACCCGTCTGCCTGGGTCCCTTACCCAGGAAGAAGGAGGCTTTGCGTGTTGGGCTACCCTATGCTGGCCATGAATACAAATCTAAGCAAGATTGCAATGTGGGGGGAAAAAAAAAGATTGCAATGTGGATCACACCAAACCTAATGGCTACAGGCGTGGTAAAGAGAAGCCCAAGCACAGGAATGCAGAGGCAGCCCTTCGCGTACTAACGAGGAGGTAACACGCGCCCTCCGCCAAGAGTCTTCAGCTGCTGGATGGACCACGTCCAGCACCTGGTGGTGCCATTCACAAGGTACTGCTGTGGGACTCTTCTGATCACCAGAGAAATGGCTGAGAATGGAAAGATGATAATCTAAAGAAAGGAAAAGCCCAAGTAAAACAAAGGAGAAAAGGCAATTTGACAAGAAAGATAAAAAGAAAAAAAAATGGAATTGAAGAAGAGATACTATTTTTTTTTTAATAGGCAAATGGAGAAGAGGACAAAAAGAATAGAAGCACAAAGTAGGCAATCCTGAAACAGACACTAATAGAAGCCATGGAGTGCGTCCAAAGCAATCCACTGGGGCAGTCAGGGGGAGACTGTTGGCCCTTTCCTCCAGGGAGGAGACAAGGAAATGTAGGCGAGGGAGGTGCTTCTGTGACTGTGATGCCGACTTGGGTAGGACAGCAGGAGAGGGAGGGCTATGCGGCCTGCCAGGGAGTGCTGAACGTTTTCCAAATAAATGGTAATCCAGACATACTTGAAGATTTCAAAAGTTTTATTCAAATATAATACACATACGGGAAAATGCCCATAAGCAGAAGTTCCGTGCTCGGTGGGTTTGCACAACTGGGTAGAGCACGCCTGTGTTACCAGCACCAAACCAAGAAGCAGAACAGTGCCTGCACCCCAGAGCTCCAAGGTCTTCTTGTGCTCCTGCCAGCCGCTACCTGCTTTCCCACTGCGGTGACCTCTTACGTGTGGCCGAAATCACCTTTATTTGTGTTTCGTATGAATGGAGTGACAGGGCGCGTGCTCCTTGGCGCCTGCCCCACTCAATCAACATTATGATTGTGGGATTCATCCAGGCTGCCTGTCTGGTCGTTTCTTCATCCTCAGCACTTCGTAATACTCTATTGTGTAAATAGACCACAATTTATTTATCTCTTCTACTCCCGATGGGCTTTTGAGTAATTTCCAGTTGAGAGTATGATAAATAAAACTGCCACGAACATTCTAGTACATGGCTTTTGGAGAACATGTATGTTTCTGCTGAATGTACACTGAAAAATACAACTATTAGGCCCTGGTTGCTTCTGCTGATACTGACAAACAGGGAATGCACATTTCTATTCCCACCAGGCCTACGTATTTTTAAAAACACAGAACATAAAGATCCCTAACTCTGGGAAACGAACTAGGGGTGATGGAAGGGGAGGAGGGGGGGTGGGGGTGAATGGGTGACAGGCACTGAGGGGGGCACTTGACGGGATGAGCACTGGGTGTTATTCTGTATGTTGGTGAATTGAACACCAATAAAAAATAAATTTATTATTAAAAAAAAAGACCTGAGCTGAAAAAAAATAAAACACACAGGTTAATAATAATAGTTATCAGTGAATTATGCTTCTTTCCAGGAAGTTAAAAAAGAATGGCATTATGGGGTAGCATTCATTCACGTGGATTACAATAAAACGCTGACAAGTGCACATCAGTATATGGAATAAGAAGGCAAAGATGAAAAATTCTCACCAGCTAAGAGGAATTTCCTTGAATTCGCAGATTTTAAAATGTTCGTCTCTCTGTATTTCCATAAAGGCTGGTAGAGAGCATGGATTCAAGAAATGTTTACCACTTGTAAGATGGTTATTTAAAAACCTGTGCTTTATATTATTTACATTTCTTAATGAATGCATGCACATGCACATGCACACACACACACACAGATTTCAAGAGAGGAAAGAAAGAAGGAGCTGAGGTTTTACAAAGTGGAGCAGCTGGTCCATGATTCAGAGAAGTGAGAATGGGAAAGTCAGATCTGTGAGGGCCTGTCATCAAAACTCTGTCATTCAGGAATGACACAGACTTGCCACACTGTATCCTGAAAGAATTAATGGATTATGGATTATGACCAAATGACTTTGTTCCATTTGCCTCACGTGGTATTAAAGTAGCAGTTAATTCTAGAAATTAAACTTTGACAGAAGGAACACCCAGAGTCCCTCTCCTCCAGCCGGTGGTGGGAAGCGCAGTGGCCGCCGTTCATGTTGCGCTTACTGCCCATCCTCTCTGAGCGCCCTGTCAGGAGGACGAGATCTCAAGGCGCTTCCCAAACCCAGAAGAGCAGCACGTAAACCAACTTTCTTTTACAACCTAGCTGTGAAAACAAACCATGATCACTAGAAAGGCCACATGAAGTGCAAGCATGGAAAATAAACAAGAAATCAACAAAATGAGCACTTAAGAGACCCTCACGTGCCACAGACAGCGAGCGCACCAAGGGGCCAGGAAGGTGAGACCCGTGGGGGTGGCATGGGTGGGAAAGGACTTCCAAAGGAAGTAGAAGAGGAATCAGCACTTGGAGGGAGGACGGAGGGTGGGTAGGGATGCGCAAGTTTGGGAGACATTTCAGCTAGGGACAATACGACCAAGAGCAGGGAGGCAGAGAAGCCTGGGTCTGTTCAAAGGTCGCTGAGTAAGACTCCGTTGACTGGAGTGGATGGTTGAGGCCAGTCTTGGCTGGCAATTGCATGACTCTAAGCCAAGGGAAGATGACAGGCCTTGGAATGTGTGGCATTTGCATTACTGTTGGGGTTTATGGCCCAGGCAAGTCCAGGTTTCTATGAGCATGAGAACTGTGGCAGCGTTGCTGGCGCACCCATGCCTCCACCTTTGAAAACTGATCTCAAATGCGAAGGGCTGGAAGCCTAGCATAGAGCTGGATTTCCTGGGCGTGTCACATGACAGACATGGTCAGCCTTCCGATCACACGCAGCTCCAGGAGCTTGGTATGTCGTTGGGGGCAGATATGGACACTAATAAGCATGAACTGTAGATATAAACATGGAAAGACAGATTTAGTTGGGAAGAGTCTTCATCTGGGAGAAAAATGCTAAGAAAGGCCATTATAACCTTTAAGTGGATCAGGGGGTGTCATGAAGATTTGGAGGATGAGCCATTCCAAGTACGTGGGGGACTGAGCTAGCGGGGGAAAGAAGAGGTATGCAAAATGTCTAGTGGGGTAGAGATCCACCCCCGGGGCAAAGTATGATTATTCACTTTGAAAAGAAATTATCTTGAACACCCAACAGAAGATCCATTTCAAGATTTAACCTTACAGAAAGACTCTGCCATTTGAGCTAAAATGGAAATATCCAATATCATTTATTTGTGTACAGTAAGTACTCTGAGTGTTTGTTCTGAAGCGCTGGAGTTGAGGAGCTTAACATCCTTGCACTGGTTGAGTGAGACTATATTTCTCTACATTTTACTATATTTGCAGGGCTCTAAGCTTCATATACAGACAGTGTTGCTCATAGAACAATATCTTTTTTGGGGGAGGAAAAAAGGACTTAAAATGTAAGTAAAGACAGGGATATTAACCACAGGATATTTGCTATCCTGAACAAACATATAAGACCAGACAAAACATACCTCCCTGAGACGGAGCTCATGAAGATATGCAAGTTTTAGTTTAGTGAGTTTTTTGGTGGTTGCTTAACAACAGCATAAGAATCGTGACTTGCAGAAAGTTAAAGTTTCTGTTTTACTTGGGAAAAGTGTTTTAAAATTTCTATGGGGAATTTAAATCTTAATAACTGCCAAGTTTAACCAAAACTTTCCCAGATTTCCATAGCCTATGGTAAAAAATGGGGACCCACTGATAGTAATGTCCCAGTATTATCGGCTCATTACCGCTATGTGCAAAGCTGGGGGCTTATGTTAGAGCCCTCCCTGCCAAGCTCCTCATGCTCGGTCCCCACTGTATCTCTCACAAGGTCACCAGGACAAATCCACACACTGTGGATACTTGCTGCCTTAAACTTACTTGACTGGACACTTTAAACATGCCAACATCTCTGAATAACAGCTTTCCTGCCCGCATGCCATCTCGGGCTACCGACGCCCAAACATCTATCAGTGTGCCAAGCTGCACTGGCTTCCCTTGAACTTTTCATAATGCCGAAGGTCAAATGGAAGAAAGCCATTTTCCCCAAATCTGAACCTTGAGTTAACACTGTCTGGCGTCCAAGTTTGATAAAGTCTTTTGTGAAAAATTTCCTCTTGGCCTCTGCCTGCAGAAAACCCAAACATTAATCTCTGTGATCCAAGTAGGAGACAAATACAAACGTCTCCATTTCCATGTCCCTGGTGTGTATCTCAACTCACGCTGGAGGTTATAGATCCTTAGTTTTTCAGGCACAGCCAGGCTTTCTCTCCCAGTTTAGGGTTAGCCTAAAGGCCCCTGGACTTGAGAATGCATGTATCCTAGTACCTAAGCCTTAACTATTTTTAAAGTATGTGCATAATTTACAATAGAGTAGAAACAAATGTGGCCTGCTGTCCATGATATTCCCCTCCTGGGATGTGAGCTCACCATCCATGATGAGAGCAAAAGCCCACCAAGGTACCAGATGACAGCAGTTTCACAAGGTCTAGGACCACGGCCCTGAGAACTCCATCTCCTGAGCCTTCAGCATAACTCAGGAATCTGGACTCTCCTACCTAGCCACTGATCATTTGGTATTTGGGGCAAGATGCCCAGTTGATGTTTCTACTGCAGTCCGATTAGGCATCCTTAGGTCGCTCCCTGTACTACAGTTCCATCATGCTGTTAGTCTAGAGGCTGTTCGTAAGGCCCACCCCCACTGCCCTACCCTGGCACTCCTTTACCAGTTTTCCTTTGAGCCTGCAGGAGAATCCAAATGCTTGCACCAGGAAGGGTTAAGAACAGAGCCACACAAAGATAAAGCATCAATAAACAAAAACGTTGCCAGCATAAAGCTAGTGAACTAGCCTTGGTATCTAAGGGACAATCACTTCTTTAAACATGAACAACAAGGTCCTGCCAGAAATTCAGCATCCGCATTTTTGTGGTCTCCTTTCTCATAGATTATTATCTTTGGATGCTCCTTTGGGTGGGTGGTCCCTCGTGCATAATGGAGGCTGTTGATTCTGCAGTAGGGCTTGACTTAAAATAACCACAGGTTTGGTACTTTCTAGCACTTACGGCAGATTTCCTTTCCTAAACACCTCCCTGTTTCACTTAACCTCCAAAAGGAAGTTTGGAGTCCTGCTGGTAAATCTCCTCCCTTTTCACTAGGAAATTGCTAGTTAGCCAATTGAGGAGAATTAAAACAAAATATCAAGGCAGCAGGGCCTTATCCTGCTTATCCTCATTCTCTTAGTTGCAAAGAGCAGACAAGTTCTGGACGCCTTTTGAGGATACCAGTTCATCTTAGTCGTGATAACCATGCAAAGAAGTTTAGACTCTGACCTGAGTGCCCTGAACTCCATTCTCCCAAAAGTTCATGTAGACCGGACTTGGCTGAGAACAAAATCACCACAAGTCTTTTTTATTTTATAGGTACTTTCAGGGTATCAGATAACTGAATTGTGAATGAGAGGTGGTTGCCTCACTTGCAAACAGGGGTTTGCAAACAGTTTGCAGCCCCCTGGTCCAGACTGAGGCTGCTGGCTGTTTTTATAAAGTTTCATTGGAATGCAGCCATACCCATTTGTTTAGGTTGTCTGTGGCTAATTTCATACTCCCCCAGAGCTGAGCAGTTTTGATGGACATCAAATGCCACACAAAGTCTAAAATATTTATTGTCTGTCCCTTTCCAGAAAAGGTTTGCAGACTCCTGCTTAATACAATTCCATTTGGGAATTACCAAAAAAAAAACAAAAACAAAAAACAAAAACAAAAACAAAAACAAAAAACAACAAAGCCTGTGGTTTTGAGAACTCTAACTTCTGAATAACATTCCGATATGTTTATTATATTTAGGACAAGAGTTACCCAAGCTAAATTTCCTGGAATACTTGCTAGTTCTACAGAATGTTACCAAATTTAACAAAAGAAAAAGAGAGCTGTGGTCAAATAACTTGGCAAATGCCAGAATAAGTCAAGTGACACAAGTTGATTTTTGGTGGCCCTTTTCTGGTCATTCAACGCGCTAACGTACATGACAAGTCTACAAAAGGGGACTAGATTATACAGAATTTCTAAAGCCGCTAGGCCTTAGCAAACCTTTTTCATGGGGTACCTCACAGAGTTAACGTTCAAGAGCCCACTGTCGGAAAAATGACTTGTTTAGGACTGGCAAGTCTGATGATACTCCAACAGATCACAGCGTGTTTTCAAGAATACTTAACTGTAAGAAGAGTGAGTTGGCTGACAAGAGATAGGCAGTTATCACAGGTTACACAATTACTCAGGGTTTACATACAATTTTAACTCTTTTAGTAGCAGTTAGCTCTAGAACACATTAGGGACAATGTTATGTGGACACCATGGCTACGATGACAGAGCAGGAAAGAACTCCATGCACAAAACTCCCACTCAATGCAGCAAAATTCTCAGGCCCTTTCTTCACCAACCCCCTCCCCCAAATTAATAGAAAAGCAAAACGTCTATGGAACAAGTGTTCAAATCACAGTCCCTAGTGAATGCAGCTTACTTTTGACCAGCCAGTACTTACCATGGGAAGGTTGTATGGGCGTCAAAGGTCTAGGAAAGCCCATGTGTCCTCTGGGGGACATTGCAAGGAACAATGGGAAAGTTCCTGAATATCAGGAAATGTTTTCTCAAGATCAAGAGATGTATTGGTATGTGGGAGAGATTCCAGAGCTGCCCTACTGCCCGAAACATTTCAGATGTGACTGCTAGCTGCCAGGGCCAATTTTGTCGAAGGGCAATGTCAGTGCGGTGGCACCCAGTGTCCTAGGCTGCCTTAAAAAGGCAGAACCAGTGAAATTGTCGTTATGCTTCCAAAGGCAAGGTTTTTAACCTCCAAACACATTTCTTTAAGTTCCTATTGACATTGTCACCTATTTGCCTAAGAATGTTATTGATGATAAGCCAGGTATTTGCTCACTACAGTTGAGCAGGACTTAGAAACCAAAACAACTGTTCCACAGTCCAAAAAAAAGCTTTGGCAGTTCTAGAAAATGACTTCCACCTCAGAGAGGACTAGGAACTTGCCTGATTGCTTGCAAGAAGACTGAGCTTTCAAATGGCTCATGTTTCGGCAGCCATCTAGGTCTGAGAAGGAAAGCCATCCTTGCTTAGTGTGGGGTAAGGAGCAGAGAGGTTGCAAGGCAGGCAGATCACAGTTGATCTGAAATTGTAAGCTTCCCCGTCATCACACCTTGTAAACGTTAGAAAACACAGGCGACAGGCCCTGCTCAGAGATCCTTTGTGTGAAGTCTTTATCACGGTGCTCATTACATAACTGTCCTTGGCTGGATGCTACGAGGAGCATTCCTAATGATTGGCACCACTTAGCCTTTCCAGAATCAATAAACTCTGAAACTGAGAACTTCAAAAACCAACAAGAGGGATTGTTTGGGAAGAACCAAAATAGTAACATCAACAAATGATTCTTAGCCAGATCCATTATGAATATTAATTATACCAATGACCTCCAATTTTTGAAACTAAAGCGGACCACTACTGACAGTGCATTTGTTATCTCATTAATCCTAATAGTAACCTATGAAGAAAGGATGATTAAACCTATTTTACTAAGAGGAAGCAAGCTCAGAGATTGGTTGTTTTGCCTTAGGCCGTGTATGATTCAAATCCAAGTGTGTCTTGTTTCAGAACCTAAAATCTGTTGCCTGTGTTTTATGTGCTGAATCTTAATTAGGCCCAATTTCATTCCCACTATGAATACCCTACTGTCCAGAAGCTCACAATCAGCTACTTGCTGATTACAACATTCATTTAGCAAATATTTACGGAGGGCCTGCTATATGTCAGGCAACGTGCTTGGTGCTGAGGATACAACACTGAACACAGCATCCAAACATCCCTGGAGCCTTCAGTCATGCGACAGAGGACATATGCTGAAAAATAAATTCATTTCAAATTATATTATTTTACATTATATTAGAAGGTACTAAGTGCAATGGAGGAAATAAGCTAGGGACGTGTGACAGGGGATGCCAGAAGGACCCAAGGTCAAATAAGGCAGTCAGGGAAGGTCTCTGGGGAAGATATCATTTGAGCAAAGATCTGCAGGAGGTGAGGAAATGAGCACTGAGACTATCTAGAAGAGTGATCCAGGCAACGGGAACAGTCAGGGCAAAGGCCCTGGGGTATAATTAACATGCTTGATTTCGAACAAGGAAGGTAGAGTGAGCGGCTGGAGATGGTAACAGAGGAAAGGGATGAGGCTAAAGAGATGAGCAAGACAGTGAGCTTCCTTTTATGCTGCAGTGTATCTGTCCTCCACTCCATTCTCTTCATACTTCTCTCTTCATCCAGTCCAGCAATTCCACTCTTCTAAGCTACCTTTTTCTATCTTTTGGCAGTACAGTCAATATTTCACCTTTCTGCATGTATTTTTTCTTTAATCTTTTTCTGCTTTGGTTCCACTAGCCAGTGGGCATCCTAACCAGTGTGTCTGGCATTATGACAGCCTACATACAAAAAATTCCAAGAATGTTATTGATTTGTCTCCCCCACCCCCACAAACTCTTAGGACCAAACTATCTGACTTGTGTTTGTGAAGGGATTGGGTATATACATTCTGTAGGAAGTCCATGGCTTTGTGGAGAAGAGAGTTATTTTCCATGATTTTTGTTTGATAAAGCCTGTCCCCCTCGTAACACAGCTTTCTTTTTTTACCACCACCACCCCATCCTCCAGAAAGCAGCGATAAGAACGGGGAGCAGCTACACCAAACAAAAACCATAGAGAATTAGTCTTGTCTTGAAAAAGCCATGGGATTTCCTCCAGAATTTAAGTACCTAACACCTCTCCCTATCTTCATCCACTTCAGAAACTCAACATCTTTTTTATTTAACCTAAATTTCAGCTGATGACTATTTTCACAGTTATGATCTCATAGTCAAACATAGGTCTCTGAAATTAGCACATGGAAAAAAAAAAAAAAAAGGAATTTCCTTTGGTAGCAGAAGTCATCCTTGCCCTGCCCATGACCTTCAGAACTCCCAGCTAACTTCCAAGTGCCAATATTTGCATCTCTGTACCTAAGGGCACTGTTTTCCAGAAATGCAAAAGGGGCTCAGCTCAGCTGCCACACCTGCACGGGGCAGGCCAGGTGACCAGGGAATTCATCCCCCCAGGAGCAGCCCTTACCTGTGACTCTCAGGAGTTGCTATATCAATAGGCCAGCTCCACCTCTCCTCAGTACATATAGACTGAAGTGTGGGTTTTGCATCATTTCCCGGTGGAATTAAGCTCCGTTTGCTCACCATAAAGACAGCTTCATACCTCACCCTTTACTGACCTCTTCCTTTCCTGGTATCAGTTCCTCACTCTCCTATCGATATTTCCTATACCTCCCAAATTAATTCCTTGCACCTGAATCCTTATCTCAGCTTTTGGACTGGAGGAATCCAAACTAAGCCATCTCAACGTTAATGTTGAGATTATACGTCATATGTCACTCAAATGAAGATACTCTTCATTTGTTGGGGGAGTTAACCACTACTGATTTTCCTCACCTAAGCTATTTGTGCCCCCAAAGAAATATGGAAACCCAACCATAAATATGAAAGTGAATGAGAAAGAATTAACTACTGATGCTTGAATCTAAGTATGTACATCTATGGAGGACATACTGGTCAGAACATATTTAATTCAGAGTGTGTGCTCTTAAAAATCCTGGAAAGTATTTTTTTTTTTTTTTTGAAAAACCGAACAATCACAGTAGAAAGACAAAGCCGTGTAGAGCAAAGTATTGAAGAGGGAACAGTTATAAACCTGGGTGCCTTGCCTGTAT
This sequence comes from Nyctereutes procyonoides, assembly GCF_905146905.1. NCBI lineage: Eukaryota > Metazoa > Chordata > Mammalia > Carnivora > Canidae > Nyctereutes > Nyctereutes procyonoides. The sequence continues at coordinate 12,800,419 of NW_026575136.1, read as the reverse complement.
CCACAGCTCTCCAGGTGGATCATTCTGTGCAACCTAGAGAAACAACACTGCTTCACCCAATGATTAAATTAGATAATTTGTGAAAAGGGCTATCAGAGGACTTAGTGTGTAGTCAGCGCTTAGTAAATTTAGATTTCCTGAAAAGTCAGGCAGGTACTGCGCAGGCAGGCAAACATTCCTGAATCATTTCCCCACCCCTACCACAACCACGACTTGCCCAGTATCACACAAATCGCTAATGATGCTTCCTGGTTCTAATGTGTGGTTGCTCTGGCATTGGATGTGTGTCCAAAGGCAGCCAATCCACATCACTTATGGTATCCTGAAGTGCCTCAGCTAAGGTAAAAGACTTTGTTCCAGAAGTTTACAGTCATATTTCTCTGGTTCTAACACTCCGTCTCTACTCTGAATTCAGTCTTTGATTTCTGTTTCTCTTTTCTTTTTTCTTTTCTTTTCTTTTCTTTCTTTCTTTTCTTTTTTCTTTTCTTTTCTTCCTTTTCTTTTCTTTTCTTTTTTCTTTTCTTTTCTTTTCTTTTCTTTTCTTTTCTATTCTATTCTTATTTATTTTATTTATTTTATTTATTTTATTTATTTATTTATTTATTTATTTATTTATTTATTTATTTATTTGACAGAGAGCACAAGCAGGGGGAGCGGGAGAAGAAAACTCCCCTCTGAGGCAGGGAGCCCAATGTGGAGCTGCATCTCAGGACCCTGGGATCATGACCTGAGCCGAAGGCAGATGCTTAACTGACTGAGCCACCCAGCACCCCAATCTTTGATCTTTGAAACTGGTCAACATGTGTAGGCATTTGTGCTGGGGCTGGAGGACATGTCTTCAATCTGGACTTAAGAGGTAAATTGGCAACTGGTACTTTCAGGCCTACAACCTTCAGCAGTTAACTCTAATCCTGCCTGCTAGGTCATCCTGCTTCCTAGGTTAACGCATGTATGGCCTCTACTTCAGACTTTCTCCCTGCTGCCTCATTTCTAAGTAATTTGTTCCCCTTAGTTTAATTCTATAAACAATTAAGCTTCTAGCATTTGGAAGAAAAAAAAAAACTGGAACAATTGAAAAGGGACTGATGTATTTAAAATCTACCAGGATCATGTGATGATTGAGGTCATTTAATACAATGAAAGTCTTCCATCTGGTTTTAGCTTTGAACTTGAGAATGTCAGATACCAAAACTCTAAGCTGCTTGGGAATAGGCTGGATGAGAAAACCATTCTACTTATTTCTGAGATGCTTTCTGTAAGTACTAAACCTCAGACATGGAAATTATGTAGAACCTTCATGTTGGAAATTATAATTAGAAAATATCATGATAAGGGCCTTTGCAGAGTTACTCATACATTTGTGATTTTTGGAACTCACCATTATTGGCTCCGGCATTCTCCATGGAGGTGGCTGAGCTTAGCGATCTCTGCACGGCTGTCAGGGGCATGAGGGTGTGTGTTCAGTACACAAGGTGTGCAAGTGGAGGTTTCCCTTTCTCATCCCTCATCCCTTATCCCATATAATAAATTGCTTCCTTCCTCTTTCAAAAGGGCCCAGGGTAACAAGTCAGTCTTGCTTGCTTATCACCTACACAGCCTGGAAAATTGTATTCTAAAATACATTTTGTTCTTAAGCATTTGCAAGTAAATACATCCTTCCCTGTGGCAAGTAGAATTCTCTGAGTACCCTAAACTCTGTGAGTGTATGACTTTGCTAGGACAGCCATAAGAGAATAGCACAGACTGGATGGCTTAAAAGAGAAAAATTTATTTTTCACAGTCCTGGAGGCTTCGAAGACCAAAATCAAGCTGCCAGCAGCACTGGTTTCATTCTGGGGCCTCTCCTCTTTCCTTGCAAATGGTCACCTTCTCACTGTGTCCTCGCACAGCCCGTGTGTGTGTGTGTGTGTGTGTGTGTGTGTGTGTGTGCTGTGTGCACACATGTTCAAGTGCCCCGATATCTGTTTGTACGGCCTAATCCGCTCTTCCTATAAGGACACTAGTCAGATGGAATTAGGGCCCACCCAAGGACCTCATCTTAACTTAATTACCTTCTTTATAGCCCTGTAGGGGTCTCATTTGGAGGTACTGGGGTGAGGGCTTCAACATATGAATTTTCAGAGGACACAACTCATTCTACAACAGTGACATTTTCTTGTTGCTGAGGTATAAGCGACACACAGCATTTGTTTCAGGTATAAAATGTGATGGTTCGATATATGTACATACTGCAAAATGATCACCAAACTAAGTCTAGTTAATATTCATCACTATACATAGCTACAGAATTTTTTTCTTGAGAGAACTTTTAAGATTTATTTTCTTAGTAACTTTCAAATATGCAATACACTATTAACTATACTCACCATGCTGTATATTATAACCTCAAAACTTCTTTTATAACTGGAAGTTTGTGCCTTTTGACTCCCTTCATCCTTCGTTCACCCCTCAACTCCCGTCTTGCAACCACCAGTCTGTTCTCTGTCTCTGTAAGCTTGGGCTTTTCTTTGCTCATTCGTTTATTTACAGTTTGGGGAGGTTTTTTTGTTTTTGTTTTTATTTTTATTTTTTAGAGTCTACATATAAGTGAGATCATACAGTATTTGTCTGATTTATTTCACTTAGCGTAATACCCTCAAGGTCCATCCATGTTGTCAGAAATGGCAAGATCATCCTTTTCTATGACTGAACAATGTTTTATTGCATATAATATACCACATTTTCTTTACCCATTCATCTGTCGGTGGTTGTTTCCAAATCTTGGCTATTGTAAATAATGCTGCAGTGAACATGGGGGTGCACACAGCTTTTCAAGTTAGTGTTTTCATTTTCTTTGGGTAGTTAATGAGAAGTGGAATTGTCGGATCATATGTTGGCTCTATTTTTAATTTTTTGAGGAACCTCCATACTGTTTCCATCTTGGCTACACTAATTTACATCCCTATCAAGAGTATACAAGGGTTACGACAAATACCCACCATTTGCTTCGACGTGGATGGAACTGGAGGATTATGCTGAGTGAAGTAAGTCAATCGGAGAAGCACAAACATTATATGGTCTCATTCATTCAGGGAATATAAAAAATAGTGAAAAGGGAAAGGAGAGAAAATGAGTCGGAAATATCAGAGAGGGAGGCAGAACATGAGCGACTCCTAACTCTAGGAAACAAGGGGTGGTGGGCGGGGGGATGGGGTGACTGGGTGATGGCCACTGAGGGGGGCACTTGATGGGATGAGTAATGGGTGATATGCTATATGTTGGCAAATTGAACTCCAGTAAAAAATATACCAAAAAAAAAAAAAAGAGTATACAAGGGTTCCCTTTTTTCCACATCCTCACCAACACTTATTATTTCTTGTCTTCTTGATAATAGTCATTCTAACAGGTGTGAGGTGATATTTCATTGTGGTTTTAATTTTCATTTCCCTGGTGATTAGTGGTATTAAGTATCTTTTCATGTATCTCTTGGTTATCTGTCTGATTTTTTTTTTTTTTGGAAAAATATCCATTCAGATCCTCTGTCCACTTTCTAAATTGGATTTTTAAACTTTTTGATACTGAGCTGTAATAACCCTTTATGTATTTTGGATATTAACCCCTTATCAGTTATATGATTTGCAAATATTTTCTCTGGTTTGGTTATGTTGCTTTTTCATTTTGGTGATGGTTTCCTTTGCCATGCAGACGATTTATAGTTTGATGTAGTCTTACTTGTTTATTTCTTTTGTTGCCTTTGCTTTTGGTGTCAAATCCAAAAAATGATGTCAATCAACAATGTCAAGGAGTTTATGGTCAATATTTTCTTCTAGAAGTTTTATGCATCAGATTTTACATTCAAGTCTTTAATCTATTTTGAGTTATTTTTTTTATGAGATAATACAGTGGTCCAGTGTCATTTTTTCGCACATAGCTGTCCAGTTTTCTGAACACCATTTATTGAAGAGACTGTCCTTGCACTATTATGCATTCTTGGATCCTTTGTCACTAGGTAATTAACTGGATATGCATGGGTTACTTCTGGGCTTTCTATTCTATTCCATTGATTTATGTGTCTGTTTTTATGCCAATACCAAACTGTTTTGATTACTATGAAATTACTATGAAATGTTTTGATTACTTTGAAATCAGGGAGTGTGATGCCTACAGCTTTCTTTTTCAAGATAGCTTGGCCTTTTTAGGACCTTTGGTGGTCCCATACAATTTTAGGATTGTTTGTTCTATTTCTGTGAAGAATACCATTAGAATTTTGATAGGGATTGCACTGAATTTATAGTTTGCTTTAATATTAATTCTTCCAATCCATGAGCACAGAATAGTTTTCCATTTTTTGTGTCTTCATCAGTTTCTTTCATCAATGTCTTATAGTTCTTAGTGTACAGGTATTTTACCTCCTTGGTTAAATTTATTCCTTAGGCATTTTCTTTTATTTTAGGTTTTGATGCAATTGTAAATGTGATTGTTTACTTAATTTTTCTTTCTGATAGCTCACTAACAGTGACATTTTCATATCATCAACCTTATTGGTTGCTGCTGCAACTAGAAGAAGTCCTATTTCTCTGAACACTAATAGCAAAGAGTAGAAAGAAAAATTAGTACTGTTGCTAACTTATATGACTATATTTACTTATTATTTTTAAGATTTTGGCACTGCTTTCATTTACAAAGTCCCACTTTTTATGGGGACTGAACCATATAAAGTGTTGTATCATACTCAGTATGTAGGTTCTAGAAGGAATAATTTGAATTCCCCTATCAGTGTCAACTACTTCCAGAACTCAGCAAGGGCTACTGGTTGCAAATGGAAGTCTTTTCAGATATTTACTTTATGTTAGTATTTACTAATAACTGAAATTTTTAAAAAAGAAACTCATTAATTCCCTCTGAACTTAAACTCTCATCTTTGACTGATTTCTCTTATAATTGGCCTGGTTGGAAGAGTCACACAGAAAACCAGAGCTCATCTGAAAAGTGGAAATCAGTGAATCCTTGTACATTTAACTTTCATTAAAAATACATGAACACTTCAGTTTGCCAAATAGATGACTGATTAATATGATCTGAAGTTTGTTTAATAGATTGCATTTTTTAATGTTTGTGTAAAGAGATGGCCCAAATCTATTTTACTGAAAAGTACTTTATACTGAATTCTTTGTGCAGAACTGGGTCAGGCTTATCTTTCATCTCTTTATTAAGCTATTCATCCAACAATCTTCAAATACTTTCCAAACTCTAAAAATGTTGAGGCTGATTTGGGGATTTCACAGATATTGCAAGGAGCTTCTGGGGAAAAAAAAAATGGGAGAGTCTCAGAAGCTAGAACAATGTTCTAAGTTTTTGTTTTGTTTTGTTTTTTAATGTAGGGTTTGCCTTTACTTATTTATGAGAGAGATAGAGAGAAAGCTCATGAGCAAGGGGAGGGGGAGAGGGAGAAGCAGACTCCCCACTGATTAGAGAGTTGATGTGAGGCTTAATTCCAGGACCCGATATTATGACCTGAGTCAAAGGCAGACACTTAACTGACTGAGCCACACAGACACCCATAAAGTTTATTTTAAAATGCTCATGATTGACCATCTGCCTTTGGCCCAGGGCATGATCCTGGAGTCCCTGGACGGAGTCCCACATCAGGCTTCCTACATGAGCCTGCTTCTCCCTCTATGTCTCTGCTTCTCTCTCTGTATCTCTCATAAATAAATAAATAATATCTTTTAAAAAAATAAAAATAAATAAAATAACATGAATTTATACTCTATCAATATTTAGGAAAGTTTCTATTTCCCAAGATCTGCAAAATAAACTATCACTATTTTTAGTTTTTGCCTCTCTGATAGGTTAAAAAAAATGTTACTTCATTAACTTACCTTCAAAGCCTTTTTTTCCTTTCCTTTCCTTTCCTTTCCTTTCCTTTCCTTTCCTTTCCTTTCTTTCTTTCTTTCTTTCTTTCTTTCTTTCTTTCTTTCTTTCTTTCTTTCTTTCTTCCTTCCTTCCTTCCTTCCTTCCTTCCTTCCTTCCTTCCTTCCAGAATTCTAGTATAAAAACTATACAGTTTTATCTTAGTTTCAGTTGTATAATACAATGATTTAACAATTCTATACATTACTCAGTGCTCATTATGATGTGTACTCTTAATCTCCTTTACCTATTTCACCCATCCCCCCATCCGCCTCTGCTCTGGTAACCTCAGTTTATTCTCCATAGTTAAGAGTCTGTTTTTTTTTTTTTTGTTTGTCTCTTTTTTGTTGTTCATTTGCTTTGTTCCTTAAATTCCACATATGAATGAGATCATATGGTATTTGTCTTTCTCTGACTGACTTATTTCACTTAGCATTATACCCTCTAGCTCCATTCATGTTATTGCAAATGGCAAGATTTCATTCTTTTTTTATGTTTAAGGCTTTAGATATGAATAAAATAAAGCATCATGTCCTTTCATGGCCATTTTTACGTTTACTTTAAAAAAAATGGGTAAACTGCCTGTTTATTCCCTTTGTCCATTTCTTTAGCTAGTTGGTATTTTTTTCTTTCTTATTGGTTTATGGATACCCTATGTATATCAAGATTATACTATGCATTTTATATAAATTGTTACTATTTTCCTAGTGTGATATTTATCTTTTGACATACTATTATGATTTATGAAGACCTGACTTAATCATCTTTCCTTTTCTTTCCCACACAATCAGCCCTCTCACCTGAATTTTATCACTAATTTTAGTTTAAAATTGGTTAATCTTTTAACTTAAAATAATACACTGCTTCCTTTATTTTTTTGTCATACAATATAGAGAGTAGCTTGACTTTATTTTGTAAGATAAATATTTTATCATCTATTCTATTCCTTTCAGTTTACTTACTATTTAAATTCCAAAATTATATCATATATGTTTGTACATTTACAATCTTTTCTAAAATCATGACTAAAATTTCAATTCATAAATGTGATTAATTTTTATAACTACGTAAATATTGTTCTCTGAAGAGCTGTGAATCACTATGACATCATTGCCTTTCTTGTATCTTTCTTGAGTTTCTAATTGTCTTGATTTTACATTTTTCTTTTTTTTTTGGTGTTTATGTTTTCTCTTGCACAATTTATTAAAATATATCTTTAAATTCAACTAAATTTCTGACAGGTAGGAGTCACACAGCCATCCTATAGTCACTTCCTTTCCAGTAAAACATTCTTAGTCTAAAGGAAAGAAAGCCAATGATCTGGCCTGAAGCTTGTCAACTAGACCTAAATGTAAAATGGCTAATGAGTTTTGTTAGGAGGAGAAGTCTTAATTTGTAGAATGCCCTTTGTAAGACATCCCATCCAAAGGATTACCTGTAAATAAACCCAGGACCTACAGATTCTGAAGCATGACTCCCTGGAGAATGCTGTAAAGACAAATCAACTCTATGGGATATAGAATGGAGATGCTTCATAACCTAAACACTTTCTGCTTTGTGAACAAGCCCACAGACATCATCCAGAGGCTTCATCTATTTTTCTAGGCCAGCTGTGCATCACCAATGTCAAAAGGGAGGACCCACGGACTCATGTAAGTTGTTTTATCCTTTTCTCTACTTCATCATGAGCTTATATGTTCCCCTGTATCCTCAAAATTACTAATAAAGCTTTATATTGGCTAAAATATCTGATTCGTGTGAGTCTGATTGATAATCCGATCCTGTGGTTTAGCTCAATATCCATGCATTTAAACCTCTTAAATATTCTTGGTCTATAACTCCCCTCTCTGATACTCATTTCCTTTCCAGATCTTTTGGTCCTGTTATAAAATGTAATTAATTCATTCCAGTCCTGCCATAAAGAAGCAGACTAATTTACCAAAATATTAATCTCCAAAGTATCAATTTAGTAAAAAACCAATTTGTCAAATTTATCAAGTTGACCTAATTCACTTTATTTTTGGAAATATTTATAAATACTATGTTTATTAACTGTATGGAATAAATATTATGTCCACCAATGGAATATTCAAGGCTAGTTTATATAATTTCAAATACATTTATTTAATTTTAAATTTTTGTCATTTACGTATATTCGAAATATAATATTATATTCATTATAGCTGCTCAGCATAGTCATTTGGCAATTTTATACAATACCCAATGCTCACTGCAGTAAGTGTAGTTATGATCAGTCACTATACAATGTTATTATTTGCTATATTCTAATACCATAATTTTCATCACTATCATTTATTTTATAATTGAAAGTTTGTACCTCTTGATTCCTGTCACTAATTTCACCCATCCTATCCTCATCCCTCTGTGAACCACCAGTTTGTATTCTGTATTTATGTGTCTGTTTTTGCTTCTTTGCTCGTGTGTTTTGTTATTTAGATTCCACATATAATTGAAATCATATGGTATTTGTCCTTCTCTGACTGATTTATTTCACATGACATAATACCCTCAAGTCTATCCATGTTGTCACAAATGGCAAGATCTCATTTTTTTTACTGTTGAGTAATATTCCATTATATACATAATAGTTATAATATTATATAAAATATATTAACACATATACCATAATATATATATTACACATATACACACACATATTTATCCATTCACCAATCAATGGACACATATCTTAGCTATTGTAAATAATGCTGCCATGAACATAGGCCTACATATATCTTTTCAAATTAGTGTTTTAATTTTCTTTGGGTAAACACTCAGTAATGGAATTACTGGATCATATGGTATTTCTACTTTTAATTTTTTTGAGGAACCTCCATACTCTTTTCCAACTGATTGTACCAGTTTACATTCCCACCAATAGTGCACAGGGGTTCCCATTTCTGTACATCCTTGCCAGCACTTGTTATTGTCTTTTTGATGATAGCTATTCTGACTGGTGTGAGGTGTTATTTCACTGTGGTTTAAAATTAATTTATTATGAAAAAGAATATGCAGAATTTGAGAACATTAAATCACTTAGTATTAATTTTCAATGACTTAAACATTCCTTATAATAATGCTTTAATGAGAGTTTTGGTTCAAGATGATAATATAGGAAGACCTCAAACTCACTTCCTCCATGGAACACACCAAATTATACCTATTTATAGAACGATTCCTCCTGAAGAAGAACTGAGGGCTGACTGAACAACTACTGAAAAACTAAAGATAAAGAAAACTGCAAGGAAAAGCAAGAGACAGAGACACAGTAATAAAGAGAAACCTAATCTCCTACACTGTGAATGGCAGTGAGGAGGAACAGTGCTGAGGGAATTATGCAGATCCCTCTGTCCTTGGGTACAAAATGAAACCCACAGTTTAAAAGAGCAAACAGCATACCAAAAAGACAACACTAGAACTCTGCCAAGTGGTGGATGAGCTATAGGGAAGCTCTCCAGGTCACAGAGATTAAAGAACACATGGTCTACATTCCCATCCCATCTTCAAAGCCTCAGCTGGACAAGGGTCCAGACACCAGAACAGGTGGGTCTGGTTATCTCAGTGAGTTTGCCACTTTAGTGATCCCAGAGTCCATAAACCACAGCAACCCTGGTCATGTTGGGACACATGGGGGAAAAGCCATAGTTCTAAAAGGGAACATTCTTATCCCTACCTCCCCATACCCCACGTCTGCCACCTTAAAAGCACAGACCAGAGCAGAGTCTGACTCACAGTGAACTTGTGACCTCAGCAAATCCAGGACCCACAACCCCACACTAGCTGCCCCATGGTACTGGGGCACAGAAAACAAGCTGAGGTTTTGTGGGTTTTGCTTTATTGTTTATTTGTTTTACTTTAATTCATATAGCTTGTCGCATTTTGTTTTTATTTACTTTTCATTTTGTTCCTTTCTTTCTTGTTCTTTTTTTTCTTTTATTCTTTTTCTGTTTTATTTTTCTTTTATTTTATTATGTTCTTTTATTTCTTATTATTCTTAGTTATTTTCTCTATTTCTTCTGTTAAAAGCCATGATTGAAAGAGTAACTACATTTTATAGCTCCAACCAGCAAGCAAAAGTCACCAAGCACACACAATCTGCATAGAGATCACCATACACAAGACCAATCCTTCAACATTAGGAGAAGGAGCTGTTTTGCCTAATTCATAAAAACAAACACAGAAAGTCAAGCAAAATGGGGAGACAGAGGAATATGTTCCAAAAGAAGGAACAAGAAAAAAAAAAAAAAACTCAGAAAAAGAACTAAGTGAAACAGAGATAAGCAATATGCCTGATAAAGAATTTAAGGTGATTATCATAGAGGTACGCACTGGGTTGGAGAAAAGAATGGAAAAATTCAGTGAGACATTCAATAAAGATAGAAAGTATTAAAAAGAACCAATCAGAGTGGAAGAATATAATAACTGAGGTAAAAAATGCACTAGAGGGAATCAACAGATTAGAGGATGCAGAAGAATGTATCAATGATCTGGGAGTTAAGTTATGGAAAGCACCCAAGCTTAACAGCACAAAGAAATATTTTTAAAAATGAGGATAGATTTAAGAGATCTCTTGAACAACATCAAGGGAGGAAACATTCACATTATAGAGATCCCAGAAGAAGAAGAGAGATGAGTGTAAAAAAAAAAAAAAAACTTATTTGAAGAAATAATAACTAAAAACTCCCCTCACCTAGAGAGAAAATAAACATTCAAGTTCAAGAAGTGGAGTTCCAAATAAGATGAGCCCAAGGAGTTGCACAGCACATAATAATTAAAATGTCAAAGACTAAAGATAAAGAATCCTAAAGGCAGCAAGAGAAACAAAAAGTCACCTATAAGGGAAAACCTATAAGACTATTAGCTGATGTTTCGGCAGACAGTGTGAAGGCCAGAATTGAGTGTCATGATATATTCAAAGTCCTGAAAGGAAAAAACAGAACAAAACAAAACAAAAAACTCTACAACTAAGAATACTCTACCTGGCAAGGTTATCATTCAGATTTGAAGGAGAGAAAGAGTTACGGAGACAAACAAATATAAAGGAGTTTATCATCACTAAACCAGTATTACAAGAAATGTTAAAGGAATTTCTTTAAGTGGAAAAGAAATAGCCATAATTAGACATAAGAAAAATTATGAGTAAAAAGGTGTAGAATATGGCGATATATACATAAAATGTGGAGAAAGGAATATAAAGGGAAGAGAAGGGGGGAAAGATTTGTTTCTTCTTTTTTTTCCTTTTTCCCTGTCTTTCTGTCTTTCTTTCTGTCTTCTTGTCTTTCTTTCTTTCCTTTTGAGTGTGTTTGAACTCAAATGACCATCCAATTAGTATGGACAACTATTTGCTTATGATATTACATATAAACTGCATGGTTACCATAAACCCAAAACCTATGATAGATACACAAAAAATAAAGAAAAAAAAAAGTCAAACAAAACACTATAGATACTCATTTTTCACAAAGAAAGAGAGCAAGAGAAAATGAAAGGAACAATGAAGAACTATACAAACAGGAAAATAAATTTTTTAAATACCAATAAGTACTTACTTACCAATAATTACATGCAAATAGCCTAAATGATCCAATCGAGGACATAATGGCAGAATAGATAAAAACAACAAGACGCATCTATGTGCTGTTTACAAGAGACTAACTTCAGACCTAAAGATGCATACAGGATGAAGGTGAAGGGATGGAAAAATATTGACCATGCAAATGGAGGTGAAGAAAAAAAAAACAACAACAAGGTAGTAATACTTACATCAGACAAAATAGACTTTAAGACAAAGATTGTAACAAGAGACAACGAAGGGCATTACACAATGATTAAGGGATCAATCCAACAAGAAGATATAAATAGTAAATATCTATGCACCCAATATGAGCACCTAAATATGTAACACAAATATTAATGAACACAAAGAGAGAAAATGATGGCAATACAATAATGGTAGGGACTTTAACACTCCACTTACATCAATGGATAGATCATTGAGACAGAAAATCAATAAGGAAACAATGTCTCTGAATAACACATTGGACTAGATGCACATAACAGATACATACAGAAAATTCCATCCAAAACAACAGAACACACATTTTTCAAGGGCACATGGAACATTCTCAAGAATAAGTCACATATTAGTCTATAAAACAAGCCTCAAGGAGGCGGCGAGAGGATGGAGACTTCGAACAATCCGTGGAAATTCAGCGAGGTGATTGCGCTGCACAACCAGAAGCAGGCAGAGGAGAAAGCAGCCTTCAAGGAGGTCAGGAAGGACCTGAGCCTGCCGCGGGCCACGCGGCTCCAGCTCCAGAAGTCTCAGTACCTGCAGCTGGGCCCAAGCCGTGGCCAGTAGTACGGCGGGTCCCTGCCCAACGTGAACCAGATTGGGAGTGGCACCGTGGATCTGGCCTTCCAGTCCTCAGGCCTGGACACAGCCGAACCAGCCGGCACCCCGGGCTGGTGGACAGAATATACCGAGAGCGTAGCCGGCTTGGCTCCCCACATGGCCGGCCCATGTCAGTGGACAGCTGCCCATAGGGCACCGTGTACCTCTCGCCGCCCGCGGACACCAGCTGCAGAAGGACCAATTCTGACTCTGCCCTGCACCAGAGCACAATGACACCCACCCAGCCAGAGCCCTTTACAGGCGGGTCCCAGGACGCACACCAGAAAAGAGTCTTACTAGTAACAGTTCCAGGAATGGAGGAAACCACATCAGAGACAGATAAGAATCTTTCTAAGCAAGCATGGGGCACCGAGAAGACGGGGTCCGGGCCCAAGTCCTGTGAGGTCCCTGGGATCAACATCTTTCCATCCGCTGACCAGGAAAACACTACAGCCCTGATCCCCGCCACCCACAACACAGGGGGCCCCCTGCCCGACCTGACCACCATATACTTCCCCTCCCCCCTCCCGACCCCACTGGACCCTGAGGAGCCCACCTTCCCTGCGCTCAGCAGCTCCAGCAGCACCGGCAACCTTGCAGCCAACCTGACTCATCTGGGCATCGGCGGCGCCAGCCAGGGGATGAGCACAGCAGGCTCCTCACCACTGCACCGTCCCGCTGGTGTCAGCCCATTGTCCCCGAGCACGGAGGTGAGGAGGCAGCAGGCCCAGCAGGTGTCACCCACCCTGTCCCAGCTGTCACCCATCACTCAGGCTGTGGCCACGGATGCCCTGCTTCTGGAGCAGCAGCTGCCCTATGCCTTCTTCACCCAGGCGGCCCCCTGATGCCAAGTGCCAGCTTGATGTGGGGCCCCCAGCTGCCCCCAGTCGCGGTCACGGTACCATCCTCTGTCCCCCAGGCCCCCCCAGAGAGCCCAGGCCAGCCGCCAACGGGGATCGACATTACCTCGCGGCCGGCTCTGCAGCAGCACCGCGCTACTGCCCGCTCTCCAGCTAACCTGTCTCCCACCTCACCTGTCTCCAGTCAAGGCTTCTCCCCTGGGAGCTCCCCGCAACTGGAGCAGTTCAACATGATGGACAATGCCGTCAGCTCCAGCAGCCTGTGCAGCCCGGGCTCCACACTCAGCTGCTCGCAGGCGGCCTTGGGAGCCTGCCAGACACGCAGCAGCTTGGCTACCCCAGCCATAGCAGCATCCCCAACATCATCCTCACAGTGACGGGAGAGTCCCCTCCCAGCCTCTCTAAAGGACTGACCAGCACACTGGCCAGGGTCGGGGACGGCAGCTTCGACTCCGACCACCAGCTCCCCCTGGATGAACTCAAGATTGAGCCCCCCCTGACCCTGGATGGACTGCACATGCTCAACGACCCTGACACGGTCCTGGCTGGCCCGGCCACCGAGGACACCTTCCGGATGGGCCGTCTGTGAGCTGCACACCTGGCACATCGCCGAGGACACCTTCCTGATGGTGCACACCCGGCACATCGCCGCCCAGCCCCCGGCCCCGTCACCCCGCCGGTCAGAGGTCCCGACGGCGTCCCCCTGAGCCCAGGACGGCCGCGCTCCACCCTTCGCAAACGGCCGAGCTTGTGATTCTGAGCCCGCAAGGCCGCCAGGCGCCCCCTGCCCGCCCGCCCTCAGCTGTCCACCTCCCTCGGGAGGCCGCGTGTCACCCCGCGGATCCTCCCTGCACCTGCTCTCGCCCCCCACCTGGGCCGTGAGCCGCCGCCCCCCGCGAAATGCGGACCGCGTGTTGGGCAGGGCCGCCGGCCTGGAGGGGGCGCTGTGGTCCACGGCGGAGGTGGGCCGAGGCGCATTTTCCCACTGTTGTCCAGCTCTCGCCGCCTTCCTTGTTCCTGGCCCCGCTACCCGCCCGCCACCCCCAGCCCAAGGTTACGCGGCGAGCCAGCCCCACCCTGCCAAAGGGAGAGGTGCCAGAGACAGGGGCAGACACAAAGTGAAGTAAACACTATTTTGACTGCAAAATAAATAAAATAATAAAATAAAATAAAATAAAATAAAATAAAATAAAATAAAATAAAATAAAATAAAATAAAATAATAAAATATAAAATAATAAAATAAAATAATAAAATAAAAAATAAAATAAAATATAATAAAATAAAATAATAAAATAAAAAATAAAGTAAAATATAAAATAAAATAATAAAATAAAATAAAATATAAAATAAAATAAAATAAAAATAAACAAGCCTCAATGAATTTAAGAAGATTGAAATCATCCCATATATCTTTGATGACCACAACAGTATGAAACCTGAAATAAATCACAAAACTGAAAAAAGCTGAAGAAAAACATAAACACATGAAGATTAAACAACGTGATACGAAATAACCAATGGGTCAGTAAAACACTCAAAGAAGAAAAATATATGTGTAGACAAATGAAAATAAAAACACAATGGTCCAAAATCTCTAGGACATAGCAAAAGCACGTCTAAGAGGGAAGTAAATGCCAATATAAGGCCTACTTCAAAAAACAAGGAAAAATTCCAATAAACAATCTAACCCTTTGCCTAAAAGAACTACAAAATGAAGAACAAACAAAACCCAAGACGAATAAAAGAAGAAAGGCAATAATAAGGATCACAGCAGAAATAAATGACATAGAGACAAAAAAATTAAGGAAACTAAGAACTGGTTCTTTGAAAAGATAAACAATATTATAAACCCTTATCCAGACTAATCAAGAGAATAAGAGAAGACACAAATAAATAAAATCAGAAATGACACAAGAGAAGTTACTGATATCACAAAAATAGAAAGGATTATAAGCGAATACTATGAAAAATTACATACCAACAAACTGGACAACCTAAAAGAAATGAGTACATTCCTAGAAACATACAATCTTCCAAAACTGAACCAGGAAGAAATAAAAAATCTGAACTCACTGATTATGAACAATGAAATATACTTGATAATCAAAAACCTTTCAAAATAAAAGTCCAGGACCAAATGGATTCAAGTGAATCCTACCATGTATTTATTATTTTTTTTCCTACCATGTATTTAAAGAGGAGTTAATACCTAATCTCCTCAACTTCAAAAAGAAAAAAGGAAGGAAAGTTTCCAAATATATTCTACAAGGCCATCATTACCTTGATACCCAAACCAGAGAAAGACACCACAAAAATATAAAACTATAAAGCCAATATCCCTGCTGAATATAGATGCAAAAAAACTCAACAAAATATTAGTAAATTGCATACACCACCACACTAAAAAGATTATTCAGCATCATCAGGTGGGATTTATTCCTAGAATGCAGAATGTTTTGATATTTGCAAATCAATCAACATCATATACAGCATCAACAAAATGAAGGATACAAACCACATGATCATTTCAATAGATGCAGAAAAAGCATTTGATAAAATTCAACATCCATTTATGATAAAAAACTCTCAACAAAAGGGTAAGAGGAAATATACCTCAACATAGTAAAGGGCATATATGAAAAACCTAAAGCTAACATCCTCCTCCATAGTGAAAAACAGAGCTTTCCCTCTATGTCAGGAATAAGACAAAGATGTTGACACTTACCACTTTTACTGAACATAGTACCAGAGGTCCTAGCCACAGTAATTAGACAAGAAGAAGAAATAAAATGTATCCATACTGGTAAAGAAGAATGAAAACTTCCACTATTTGCAGGCAACATGATACTATACATTGAAAATCCTAAAGACTCCATCAAAAAGACTACTAGAATTAATAAATTCAGTAACATGGCAGGATACAAAATTAACACCCATAAATCAGTATCATTTCTATATACTAACAACAAAGTCATAGAAAGAGAAATTTGGAAAACAAACCAACCCATCATTTACAATTGTACCTAAAAAAATAAAATACTTACAAATAAACAGTCAAAGAGTTGAAAGGCCTGTACTCTGAAAACTATAAAACACTGATGAAAGAAACTGAAGATAACACAAATAAATGGAAATATGTTTCATGCTCATGGATTGGAAGGATTAATATTGACAAAAGGTCCATATTACCCAAAGTAATCTACAGATTCAATGAAATTCATGTTAAAATACCCAAAATGCTACAAATAGCATTTTTCACAAAACCAGATAAATAATACTAAAGTTTTTCTGAAATTACAGAAGACCCCAAATAGCCAAAGCAATCCTAAAAATCAAGAACAAAACTGAAGGTAGCACAGTTCCAGATTTCAATATATACCACAAAGCTGTAGAAATCAAAACAGTATGGTAGTGGCACAAAAATAGACACATTGATCAATGAAATAGGATAGAGACCCTAGAAATAATCCCACATTTATATGGTCAGTGAATCTATGACAAAGGAGACAGGAATATACAATGGAGAAGACAGTCTTTTCAATAAATAGCACGGGAAAACCGGACAATTACACACGTAAAAGATTGACACTGGAGTACTTCCTAACACCATACACAAAAGTAAATAAAAATGGATTAAAGACCTAAATTTGACACCTGTAACCATAAAAATCCTAGAAAAAAGCATGGGCAGTAATTTCACTGACATCAGCCATAGCAACAATTTTCTACATTTGTCTCCTAAGGCAAGGGGGACAAAGCAAAAATAAACTATTGGGACTTCACCAAGATAAAAAGCTTTTGCACAGCAAAGGAAACCATCAACAAAACAAAAAGACAACCTACTTGAATGGGAGAAGATATGTGCAAATGATATATCCAAAAAATGGTTAGTATCCAAAATATATAAAGAACTCATATAACTTAACACCAAAAAAGCAAAGAATTTGATTTAAAAATCAGCAGAGGGCCTAAATAGACATTTCTTCAAAGAAGACATCCAGATGGCCAACAGATTCATGAAAAGAAGCTTAACATCACTAATCATCAAGAAGTGCAGATCAAAAACCAGAATGAGATATCACCCCATACCTGTTAGAATGGCTAAAGTCAAGAAAACAAGAAACAACAAGTGTTGACAAAGATGTAGAGAAAAAGGAACCCTCATGCACTATTGGTGGGGATATAAATTGGTACATCCACTGTGAAAAACAGTATGGAGGTTCCTCAAAAAATTAAGAATAGAAATACCATACAATTCAATAACTATTATTAGGTATTTACTTAGAGAAAAGGAAAATACAAAGCGAAGAGATATGTGCAATCCTATGTTTGCTGTAGTGTTATTTACAATAGCTGACACAGCTATTTACACAGCTATTTACAATAGCTGACTTAGTGCCCATTGATAGACAAATGGATTAAGGAAAATGTGGCATATACACAATTGAATAGTACATAATCATAAATAAGGATGAGATCATGCCATTCGAGACAACATGAAAGGATCTAGAGGGTGTTATACTAAGTGAAATAAGTCAGACTGAGAAAGATAAATACCATATAATTACACTTGTAAATTCAATCTAAAAAATAAACAAAAAGGAGAATCAAAACAATAACTACACAGAATAAGCTAATGGTTGCCAGAGGGGAGTGGGGAGGGGAGTTAGGCAAAATGGATGAAGAGGAGAAGGAGATATTGGCTTCCAGTTATAAAATGAGTAAGTCATGGGAACAAAAAGCAGAGCGTAAGGAACATAGTCAATGATATTCTAATAGCGAAGTAATGAGGCCAGTGGTAGCTGCAATGGTAGCTATACTTAAGGCGAACATGGCATAATGTATAACCTTGTCGAATCACTAAGTGGTACACTTTAATGCAGCATTCTGTGTTAGCCATACTCAAAAAAATAATGCGTATTTATTTATAACCATATAAGGAAAATGTTAATATCTATCAAAAGAAGTCATTAGCAAATTGGAATATTTGATTAATTTGGTGATTGGTATTTTGAAAATTGATCTTTTCTGAAGTAGTTCATAAGAAAGTGATTACCAGCAAAATAACCATTGGGTATATTGATTAGCTATAATTCTGGGATGTTTGCTTTGCCAAAAGTTTCATAATTAATAATATGGAAGTCTTATGGTATAAAGCCATTTCTTATTAATCAGTAATGACTCACTTGCATTTGACACTTGGGCATTTTAGAAATAAAGGCAACTGATGAAAGTTCATGGCATATTGTGACTTGTATTTGAAGCTTTATCCAAAAGTATTCAAGCAAACATTGTATTCAATCTTATAGAATTTATATAATTCACAGTTTATTCTTAAAACTTATATATTTAATTTTCAACTCTAAATTTGAACTATATGTTGGCTCTCATTACCTTCAATAGGTCATTTGAAACTGACAAAAATTCTATCATAAAGCAACAGCTGTGAATTATTCTTAGGTTAAAAACAAGAAAATTGACAAGAATGAATTTAAATTTACCCAAAGTTTTTTTATAGTCAGTGGTAGTAGTGGAATTTCGACCTGAGTTGTCCACATCAAAGTCTGGCTTTCTGAGAAAATTCTCATGATTCATATGTCTTTATATTGTTTATTATCTTGAATAACATTATACTTAACCATTCATTGTGATTTACTTCAATTTAGACTTTTAAAAGTGTTGCTTATTGTAGAAGTATTATACATAGATTCATGCCTAGATAGTTTTCTTTGAGATAGTGTAATTTGTATTTATCTCTTTTTATTGTAAATGTATATTGCAGTTGTTCCCAGGCTGGAATTTCTAAAAATTTCTTTTTTTTGTTTGCTTGCTTATTTTTCTGTCATGAACCACAAAGCTTCTTATCATCTACATGACAGAGTGCACGTGTCTAAGAGTTTCTCTGTGATTTCTAGAGTCACAGTTGAAGAATACACTCAGAATTCCACCAAACACCATAGAAAATAACAATGGCATTTACAAATGTTATTAAATGAATCCTTATATTAGGTATATATGAACAGGTGCTAGACAAGTGGATTGTAACAAAGAAGATGCATTACAGTGTGAACAAGTATTTTGCTTGACTCGTCTGCACTTGTCAGCGATACTTGGTGCACAACTAAGAACAAATGTGACGCTGATGGAGAGACAGTGTGTATATATTAGTGCACGTGTCTCTGTCCTTCTTTACTACCACTTAGCTTCTTTATTTCTTCTTAAAAAAAGACTCTATTGTGCTTTCTTGTTTTTCAGAGTCATGAATCATTCAGAATGAAAACTATATTCCAAATTTTACTTTCAGTTACAAGAATATGAACAAAAACCTTCTCTCCAACTAGCAAATTATATTATTGGTTAATTTTTTAAAAATAGAACAATAGGTAAATATTCTGTCAAGACTGTTAAAAATCAAAGCTTCTGGCTATTTTTGTCATGCAAGACTAATGACCAACATAAAGTCATCCCACTTGAGAAATTAATATTTTTTTTTATTTTATTTTCAATGGAATTTCTGATCCATCAATAGATACCTATATATTTCTTAGTACATATAATTTCTATGGTTGAAACAAAAGATCCAAATATATAGCTTACTTGCAGAGTTATCTTTTACCACCATGGGGGTTGGTACTGTAATATTCTAGCACCAATAATGCTTTTCAACAGATTGGTCTGTGAAATAAATCATAAACATACATAAAATGGCTCCAAACAAAACAACACAGTAAACTCATGACAGTTGGCCCTCTGAGTGTTATCAAAACACCAGACTAATGCTATGAGATGTCCAGGGGCAATATAAATCCCATGAAATAGAAAAATTATGAATTACTGCAAATATATATTATCTGTAATGCTTCTTTATTTTGAAAATATATCTATGGATTCTAATTTTTTTAGGACTACAAACATGACAAGAATAATTGTCTTTGATTCTGAACATTTTAAAGGAGACTCTAGTGGAACAACATTTTATCTGCCTTTCTGTTCAGAGAAAGATAATTTATAACATATAAATAATTCATGCCATCTTATGGGCATTTTTTAGTGATCTTATATATAAAGAATTGTGTACGAGATCTAATTCTTAACTTCAAGGAATTTACAGTGAGGTGGGAAAATGAATCATGTACACATAAAACACATTAAAATGTGACAAATAATGAAACTAACAGATCAAATATATCCCCCTGAAGTGTTTTCTTTAAAAACCTGAAATATAGAAAATAAACTCATTTTGAGTTGAAATATTCAAAATTCTCATCATTGTAGATTTCTCACGCTTATGTTTGTTTCAAATCCACCAGATGGGAAGATATAAAGATTAACCAAATAAACTCCCCAAACAGCAAATTACTTGTTTTCATAGATAGTTCTTCCTTCCCTCTGTCAGGATTATTTTTGGTCAAAGGACAGAATTTGGAAAACTAGAAAAAGATACCTTTTGGGAGGTAGAAGACCTCAGGCTTCACACACAGATACAGGAAGACCACCAAAATCTGCAGGAAACCAATGTTTGTCTAAACTGTGCTAATGGCTTTTTGAAGTAGGTAAATAATAAGCTCACTCTCCTTTGAACATCTCCAATCTAAAGGAATCAGGGCAGTGCAATAGAATAAGAATTGGACTGAGGCAAAAGACAAACTTTTTATTCCTTGAATTTGTACTCATGACTGGCACTATGTCTTAGTGTTTTGTTGATTAAACTAGAATTAAATCATCTACCCAGGATGGTGGTCATGAATGTTAAGGAAAGATCTGTGACTACAAATGTCTCATATAATGCCTAAAATAAAATGTAAATTCAATAACTATTAAATAGTATATACTGATCATGTATGGAAAATCATTAATAAATATATATTCCCTTTGACCCAGAAAGTCTACCTCTGGAGATATTTTCTAGGAATATAATTCTAAAAGCAGAAATGAGTTTGTTTGTAAAGATGTTTAATGAAGCCCTATTTCTATTAACCAAAAAACTGGAAACAACTACAAGCCCCCAAAAGAGAAATGATATTATAAACTCTGGTGCAATCACTTAATATGTTATATAATTTTTAAAAATGATGTTTGCAAAGTACTTATTACAGCATTATAATATTAACTTATTATTATGATATAGCACATTATAAAAGAGTAGTATTGAAAGCTGGATATATACAATGGGACCATAAGTACATAAACCAAATAAAGAGTATACATTGAAAAAGAAAAAATAAAACACTCTGTATTAATACTAAAAAGTTTTAGCAAAAATTGCTTCTGTGTGATTAAAACAGGCTGCAATGATTTTTACTTTTCTTCCATATGTCTATATTTTCCAAATGCTCTATTCCAATTATTAATAACTTTGATAATGAACAAAGAAATTGTTGTCATTTTATTTATTTTTTTTGTTGTTGTTGTCATTTTAGAGAAGTGTTTTATCTCCCCAAAAAACTGATAAGTTTCTTGAGGGCAAGGATTGTATATTTTACTCCTTTGAATTATAATACCATTATGCCTAAACTAAGTGCCCACTAAAACTTTTTCAAGTGGCCAATGACTGGTAGCTTTTATTCTCTCAATTTAAGTACTTTCTAGGACATCAAGAGGGGAAAAAAAAAATGTGACTCAATTTGTTTTGTTTCTAAATCACATCCAAAAAGATTCCATACAAGCACCAAACGATGAGGCTAAAAACGAGGCTGCTGTAAACTGTTTTGAAAGGGAAATATTAAAAAAGAGTCAGTTGGCTAAAGCCATATGAATAATGCAGCATGTTTAAGATTTGGCACCAACTCATCCTAGGATAGCACCAGACGCCCAGGAGAAAACCATTTCTTGTCTTTTACTCACTTAAAGGAATAAATCGCATCTCCTTCTATTGAGGAACTCAAAGAGGAGGTGAAGAAAAAGTTGGTTGAGTATTTCTACTGAAAATCCTGTCCAGCACCATGGTTGATAGTAATACATGGTCTCTGAGCCTCCTATGCTTGGTCCCATCTGTTAAAATGGCACCATGCCTAACTGCCAGATGGTATACTGGCTTCCCAGGGACAGAGGCGCCAAAAAGATGGCTTTAGAAGACATTGTTAATACCACCCTCTTGGGCCTCCCGCCACAGTAACAACTTACCCATGTTGGCGACCTGTCACATCTCACACTGCTTTCATAATCTCTAGAAATAAGTGGTTCCAAACACTTTTTAAGTCATTTCCTTGAGGTGTCTACTGGTTTCTGATCTTACAAAAGTTGAAAAAGAATGCCAAAGTGGGGGAAAGACCGAGAGTATCCAAGCACTAGAAGTTAACAACATCTACCGCTTGTGCCTGAGGGCCATTAAGATGATATGATGTGTCAAACTCTATAATGTAAGGTGGAATGTGTAGGCACTGCTTGCGAAGTTTAACCAGTCTCAGTGAACAGAGAGCAGCTCTGTTACATAGAAGAACAAGTTTATAAAGTCCACTCATCCTAAAGAAAAAAAGTGGCTCGAGTGATTCAAAAAAACAAAAATTAAGTCCTTTTTCTCAAGGACTCAGTGGAAGAAAAGAGAATTCCAAAATAGGTATATTGACAGCTTAAATATTTCTCAAAACTGTTGTGCCAAGTGAATAGGAAAGAGCATAGGTTCTGTCAAAGGATAATTTTCAAAAAGTTAAAGACACTCCTTTTATATGCAAGATGTACATTTGATTGTTAACTCATTAATTATATGATTAGTAGGTTCAAAGAATTTTTGAAGTTAAATAGATATTTTAAAACATGAACATTAGTTGTTTTAGGTAAGATTCAAAGCTTGTTCAGGTCCAAAAGGACAACACCATGACCTTTGGGGTGATTTTTCTTTGTGGGGAAAAAAAATCTCCAAGTAATATGAAGCTTCAGAGCTACACTCTTCAAAAGAATCAAATAATCTGTTGATGAAATGTGTGAGTATATCATTGAAAAGTTATGCCACACTCTCTTTTGTCTTATTTCCAAGTTCAGGGTAAACTTTCTTAACTCCTATGCTTCCTCAGGATAGAACCTTTTACAGGAGAAAGGCAAGTGTGGAGAATCACAGGAATTTTGGCTACGGTAGAAATGGGGTAAGTTCCCACTTCTCTGGGTTGTAATTAGCTTGTCTTTATAGGCAGTTAATCTGTTTTTCCATGGAACTCTAGCCCATAGATGTGCAGTCACCTAGGAAGTCACTTCTATGTCATTCTGAATGCTTTTACCCTCAGAACTTTAGTGACTTATTCTTATTTATTTATTTTTTATTTATTTATGATAGTCACAGAGGGAGAGAGAGAGAGGCAGAGACACAGGCAGAGGGAGAAGCAGGCTCCATGCACCAGGAGCCCGACGTGGGATTCGATCCCGGGTCTCCAGGATCGCGCCCTGGGCCAAAGGCAGGCGCCAAACCGCTGCACCACCCAGGGATCCCTAGTGACTTATTCTTACCTGAAATGTTTAGCTATCTTCATCACACATATTATACCAACATAGTATACACATTTTCTTATGTAATTTGTACAGATAAAAAATATTTCAACAAAATAAAATAATCGCCATCCAGAACATACATTCCTCTTTTTCTGTTATCTATTCCACTAATGACTCAACTCTAAAATTAAATGGGTTTGGAAGGGATATTTAGCCCTGTGGCTCTCACATAGGAGTCAGTCCTATATAAATTTGCCCTCTACATTCTCAAATGTGTGTGTGTGTGTGTATGCACACACATATCTGTATATACACATATGTATATATGTACACACATACATACACAAATATACATATAAACACATATGCATATGTAAATATACCTCTGTGTGTATGTAGCCATGTACTTCTTTAGAGAGCAAGTCTAAGATTTTGGCTTTTTTGTGTTTATATGAGTTCAATCACTCTGTCATTTCATCAGACACTGTTTTCTCAGTCAAGTAATATTCTTTCTGTACTAGACGTTGGGCTCGGTGCTGGGGTATATAATTGAAAATAAAAGTAGACAGCAAGCCTCGTAGGAAAGACAGTGAAAAACAAATTATCTATCTATCTATCTATCTATCTATCTATCTATCTATCTATCATCTATCTATCTATCTATCTCTATCCATCTAAATATGAAAAAGAAATACAAGGTGCTATGAGGATGCAAATCAGGGAAACCATAAAAATTTTCCCTGAGGTAATGAGAAAGTTAAGAAAGGAAGAATAAGATTCATTCAGGATCTCATGGACCATGTTTAAAATAACATTGGAAAAATAAGGTTTATATCAGGAAGCCAAAGACTCTCTGTTTTCCATTGTAGTTAAGGTGACAGGGATGCCCACGTATCTTTGCTCTGTTGTAACTGATGGAAAACCCAACTCAAACTTGTTTTATAAAAGAAGTTTATTGCCTCCTGTAATGGAATAGGAGTTTCAGATATGGCTTATTCCAGTGTTCAAATAATTTCTCTCTCTTAATTTTTAGGCATTACCTGTTTGGAACTGGCTCCATTATCTAACCCCCACATGGTTGCGAGACAATAGGCAAGGGCAATATTATTCCAGCTTTGAATCCATCAGAAATGACCTATCACCATCATAAGATCTGTGATTCAAATTAGACCAATGCCCTGAAATCAACCCCTGAAATAGTATCACAAAACACCAGAAAAAAGATATTTATGCCCAACCATACCTCTATAATCTTACTATTAATCTCACTTTTTATGGCTCCATATTCTTGGATTGCATCTCCATATGATGACTCTATAAAATTGTCTACAGACAAAATAGAAAACGAATTCAACATTTTATTCTAATTCATTTTATTCTATTCAAAAATGTTGATACCTTTTTATTATTGATAGATTAAAAATGTATCATATTGTTATATAATTTATTCAGAATATTGTTTTTTGGTTTTTTTAAGAATTGTCATCCAGTATGTGAAAAACTACTAAGAGGTCTAGCCTATGTCACTCACAGCCAGCAACTGGTCCTTACTTCCAGTTCCAAAATCCCATCCCGATAGCTTTCTGGGGCTGCTCCTTGTATCTCTGTTTTAATCTGGGCTACTTCAATACAGAGCCTGAGCCAAAGTCTTGAATGTAGTGACTTTAGTTAGAAAGTAATCATGAAGGGCAAGAGTAAGGAAAGGAGTGGTGAAAAGGGAAGGACAGTGGTCAGTTGTACTGGACACCACTGTAAGGGACCAAGTAGACTTTTTAGGGAGCTTTACACAATGAGTCTCTGAACTTCCCTTTGAGACAAGAAAGGCAACACATTTACCCCTTTAATTCTCTCTTCCACTGATCAAGGGTGATTGTACATGTACATTGTACATGTCTGAGTGCCAGGTGAATTCCTACAGGTATCCCCTATCACCGTGTTGGAGAAGCCCTGGAGCAGGTGCTAGGTCGGTATACTCTATAGGTCCAAGAGAGATGTTGCCAGGTTACACCTGTGCAAAGCTGGTCAAAGTAGGTGCAGAACTGGTTGGTGCAGCAGTAGCTGGAGCCAAAGTAGGGTTGAGAGGGTTTGAAGGGAATCACACAAATCCTAGTTCCTTTTGTGGAAAAAAAAAAAAAAAACACAAAAACTTAGCCTAGAGTTCATAAAATTACCAGTTCTTGGAATTTAAAAAGGCAGACAATTTTTATATATAAAGATAGATCATATTCCAAGAGTATTTTTCATCCATAAAAAGCAATTTTATAAAAATAAAATGTTCTTTCCCATATCTCTTTAACGCATTTCTCCTATTCTTACTTCTTGTCACATGTGTGGAAAGTAAAGGCCCTATCTGATGCCACATAATATCAACTTAAATATATCGTTAAATAATAAATACACAAATAAAGCCTTTCAAAAGGGAAAAACCCCACAAATCCTAAAGAGAATTGATCTGGCTATTTCCATGTCTATATCGTTATAGGTCTTCCTACAGTATTATTCCACTGAAAACCTCAGTTGTTTAAACTGGAAACATTCGTACAATACTCTCAACACTTCTTTTGTACGTGTTTCATTTAAGTCTTCTAAATGTAAAATAAAAGAAAATGTAATCATCCCCACTGGACTAGGATTTTTCTTAGACCTAAAAGGACAATAAGTTCCTAGTTGGAGAAGGTGATTTCCTGTCCTTGACTTATTTCTCAGCTGTTACAATCATTTGTAAAACAGATTAAGAAACACCTTTGACATTCTTCCACGGCTTTGATATTGCTATGTAGCTATTCATCCTTCACAGAGAAATCTAATGAATGAATTGCTAGCATTTTGACAAAAAAAAAAAAAAAAAAAAAAAAGAAATCCTCCCATGAAAAAAAGCTGGAAAATAGTTGAAGAGAGCAGCAGACCGTAATCTAGTTAGTAAATAATAATGCAAACCCCAGTGCAATAGAAATGAAAAGGAGAACAAAGAGGTTGGTCTGATGAGATTTCATAAAAAATTTTGGGGTCTGAACAGAAGGGAAACCTCCCTTTCCTATTCATATCAGCTAAAATATTTCCTATTAAGAAAAGCACAAAGAAAATGGAAACTTTCTGTGGAGAGTTCTAACAGGTTTATTTGTTATGCAATTTTTTGCTTCACCTTGTGTAAAAGCATTAATTATTTAAAACACCAAGGAACCAGGTAAATTTACCTAATTTACATTTACAAGTTTTTATGTACAAAGTACATAGGAAACTGAGTACTTCTTAAAAACCATAGATATTTTTCTCAGCCTCTCCTGAAAAGAAATTGATACCTTTTTTTCAAAAAGTATTTTAATTACACAAGTAATTCATGTTAATTTGAAAAATTGGGAAAAACACACGAGGAAAAAATACTCTTTGTGTATAACCTTAACCCCCAGCGAGAGCCACTCAACATTTTGATTGCCTGCCAAATCGCTTTAATGCCTCTATATACACATAAACACGCACACACATGAAAATCCCCAAATAGATTATAGTATAGCTGCTGTTCTTTATTTTGCTTATGTTCTCCAAAAAAAATCAGTAAACAACTTCTATATTTCCTATATGCCTGTATCTATAACTATGTATGTCTATATCTATAGGTATATCTATCCCTGCATATGTGTGTACACTCTTCAAACTTAAAATTAAAAAATACAATAAAAACACTAACATTTCTGCAAAAATGATGAAAATGATACACTCTCATTTTAAAAATTCATTTCAAGACAACTAAAAACAACTAAAAAGAAAAAAAAATTAAATTCCGTGACTGAAAACAACCATTGTTAACTTTGAAGATCAAACCAAACATTTTCCTTTGGAGTATATTCAAATAGAAGGAGAAATGGGTAAGTGTATATATAGAAATAACTTTTTATGAGATATTTTAAATAAATGCATTATCCTTAATTTTCCTAGAATTTAAAAGCAAAAAAGAAGTAAGTGTCACTGAAGGAAATGTTCACATTCTGACAAATGTTTTTCACTGTTACAAGTATTGGTTCCTAAAATATCTCTAAAAATATCTAAAAATTATATATATGACAAAATTAAACAGCTATAGTTCTTTAAAATTTTATATGTTCCAACTTTAAACATTTTTTTATCCTGATAAAGACAATAACACATTTCCACATCCTCCCAATTCCATTTCCCTATCTCTCCATTGTTATTTCTACAAGATTTGTATTCTGTTCTCTTGCCATAATTCCTAGTTATTGATTCTTAGATGTATTTTTAAATAAACTGTGTGTTCACCAACTGTGGAAGAGACTATAAGGGTATCAAATAATTCATTTCTGTGCTTCCATTTCCCAGTCTCCTTGCAGGGTCTCTTGACTATTTCTGTCCAAGAACTATGAGCAAAGTGACACATGTCATTCCTGGGCTGACATAATGACAAGACTATGTTCAATTCCCATCTCTTATCGCATGCCTCAACAACTGAGGAGGCTGCATGTACCAGATGGTGTGGCTATGAGCTGATGTAGCTTCTATCACTGCTCCTTATCTACTGATGCTGCTCATGCTGACCTTCAAAGACATATTACATGGGGGAAAACAGTAAACTTTGTTTGGTAAAGCCCCTGACATTTAGATATTGTTTATTACTACAGCAAACCTAATTAATACATTAATTATTCAACATTAATACGATA
The DNA here is from genome assembly GCF_905146905.1 of Nyctereutes procyonoides. Lineage (NCBI taxonomy): Eukaryota > Metazoa > Chordata > Mammalia > Carnivora > Canidae > Nyctereutes > Nyctereutes procyonoides. Next base: position 12,772,158 of record NW_026575136.1, on the reverse strand, counting down.
CCAGTCTTTAAACCACATCTTTTTGAGCTCTGAGTTTTAATGTATCTATTGATAAGTTGGATTTTATCATCTTCTTATTTTGTTCAGAGATCTTCACACATACCTTATTCCCTGACTTCAGCCATGCTTGAGAATGCCTTCCTGTTGCCTTTATAAAATTAGTCAAGGTATGAATTTACTAGGTTATGCTTTCTCCCATAATTTTTAGACATTGATGTCTGTATTCTGGTTGAGAGTGTGGCTGTGTAAGAAGTTTGAGGATGACTTCCACTTCTTCCTTGTGCATTATTTTCTTTTTTTGGCTTGGATTCCTACACAACTTTAAAAAAAAATCATTAGGTTCAGTAGTTTACAATGATTTCTTTTTGGATGGCAGATTTAGCCTTTAATATTTAAAGATTCCTCTCTGTCCTTATGTCAGTGGAATTTTCTTATACTATAACTTGGATTACTTTTTTCTCTCCCATTACTTTTGCTGTAATCTTCAGAACCTCATCTATTACCACGTCCATGGTGTTTTCAGTCATGTTTATTCCATTTTTGTTACTTTCAGTGTGACTTTAATATCTGGACTGGTTTTATCTTGTATGTATCCACTGTGTTCCATTCCATGCCATTGTATTCTTTCATTTCTTTGCTAAGTCCTACCAGTTAGTTTTCCTGTTGTTTAACTTCCCAGAACCTTTTAACCTATTCCTAAAGTTGTCTTTTAAAAAGCAATCAGAAACAGTGATATATCTGTACCTATATAGATCTATGTAGTTACACATACAGTGGAGTATCATTAGGTTATAAAAAAGAAGGAAATCCTATGTTTGCAGCAAAATGAATAGGCTTGAGGGTATTATACTCAGAGAAAGACAAATACTGTATGATGTCTCTTATGTGTACAATATTAAGAAAATAACTCATAGAAAAAAAAGATCAAACTTGTGGTTACCAGAGGTGAGGAGTCAAGAGAGGTAAGTTTAGTTCTTACCATTCTGGCACTAAACAGATCTGTGGGACTCCTGCAGGAAGGAAGGATGCATGGGCACAGAGAGGGAGAAAGAGACCCTCACATTATGCAGCCCAGTACAGGGAACCCACATAAGGAATATGAATCCCTGTAACATTTGGCCAAAGTTCACAATCAGCAGAGCTTATAACCTGGAATTTTGAAAACCAGCCTATCGGGTTCTGGGATAGCCAGATGGTGAAAGGAAACTGAGTCCCCATCCATAGACAGCACAGCAAACAGGCCCCTGGAGATACAGCACAGAATAAGCATTTTGAAAAATGTCCGGGGTATATTAGAGGGATATTTGTTTACTCATCTCAGAGCACGTGCCAGAGGGGCAGAGATCTTGGCAGACTTCTTCAGAAACAAAGGAGCTGGTGGATGCCTTCTGCCACACTCTAGCTTTGGCACACAGACAGCTGGGAGAACAAATGCAGCACCCAAACGCACCATCTAGTGCTAAGAGGGCATCCTACCCCTACCCACCATCTTCCCGTGGTCCTGCCCCCTCCTCCTTGTGTAGAGCCCATCCGAGGTGATGCCAGAAGTGTGGCAGTGTGCAAGCAGCCCAGATAGGAGCCAGCACCACCCCAAAGTGACTCCTGTGGTCACAGCCGTAGGCTGGGGGCAGTTATCGGGTTTGGTTGCAGGTCCTACCTGTAAATGAAAGCTTCTCAGGGGAAAAAACAGACAGGGAAAGTTCCCTGCACTTTGGTGCTACCACATCTTTGGCAAATGTCCGCTCAGATCCAACCCAAGCCTAAGGCAGCCCTGGAGTAGCCCGCTAACAAAGGGACCAAACCCTGTTCAGAAAAGGCAAAAAGAGCCATTGCAGATGACTGAAAGGAAACATGGTTCAGCCACAACAGTAGGGTGCATAGAACACATAGAGGGGATACCTGTGAAGCACCAGTTTTAGGTAAACAGGGGCCATTGCACTGCTGGGCACTACAGGATGTCTTTTCCACAGGGCCACTACTTTCAAGAGCAAGAAACATAGTTGACTCTCTTATCACATAGAAATAGGCACAGAGAGGTAGACAAAATGAGGAGACAGAGGAATGTGTCCCAAATGAAAGAACAGGACAAAATCAAAGCAAGAGAACTAAAATGAAACACCTAAATGAAAGTAATATACCTAATAGAGGATTTAAAGTAATAGTCATAAAGATACTCATGACTTGACAGAAGAGTGGGGGACCTCAGTAAGTGAATCCCTCAATAAGGAGACAGAAAGTAAAAAAGAACCACCAGAGATGCAGAACTCAGTAATTGAAATTAACAATATACTAGATGAAATAAAAAGTAGACTAGAGAAAACAGAAGAATGGATCAGCATTCTCAAGGGCAGGATAATGGAAAGCAATAAAGAACAGGGGTGAAAGAAATAACTAATAAATGAAAATAAACTTAGAGAACTCAGTGACCCCATTAAGAGTAATAATATTTGCATTATAGTGATCCCAGAAGGAAAAGAGAGAGAAAGAGGCAGAAAATATACTTGAAGAAATAATAGCTAAAAAGTTCCTGATTCTGGGGAAGGAAATCAAGAAATCCACAACCAGGAGGCACAGAGACCCAACAAAATCAACCAAAGGACATCCATAGCAAAATATACAGTAATTTAAACGGCAGAAAGTAGTGATAAAGAGAAAATTTTAAAAGCAACAACAGAAAAGAAAAGTTACATACAAAGGAGACCCCTCTAATGTTATCAGCTGATTTTTCAGCACAAACATTACAGCTAGAGGGAGTGACATGATATATTCAAAGTGCTAAAAGAAAAACATCTTGCAACCAAGAATACTTTAACCAGAAAAGCTATCACTCAGATAATAAGGATAAATAAATAATTTCTCAAACAAAAGTTAAAAGAATTCATGACCACTAAACTAGCCTACAAGAAATGTTAAAGGACATTCTTTGAGTAGAAGGAAGACATCATAAGTAGGAGTAAGAAAAGTAAGAAGCACAAAAAGCAATAAAATGAAGTATACCTAAAGCAAGTAAAGGGATTCACAAAATAAAAGTATATAAAGTATGAGACCACAAACCTAAATTGTGAGTATGGAAGGGGGAGTAAAGAATGGGTTCAAACTTAAGCAACCATCAACTACTATAGGCATAAGATGTCATAAATAAACCTAATGGTAACCAGAAATCAAAAATCAATAATAGACACACAAAAAACAAAGAGAAAAGAATCTAAGTTTATCACTAAAGTAAGACAGTAAACTATGAGAGAAAAGAGCAAGAGAAGAAATGAACAGAGATGAACTACAAAAAACAACCAGAAAACAAGTAATGAAATGGCAATAAGTACATGCCTATCAATTATTTTTAATGTAAGTGGACTAATGATCCAATCAAAAAAACATAGGGTGATAGAATGGATGAAAAAGTAAGACTCATCTTTATGCTGCCTATAAGAGACTCATTTCAAACCTAAAGACACATGAAGTTTGAAAGTGAAGGAATGGAAAAGTATTTGTCATGCAAATGGAAGTGAAAAGAAAGATAGGGTAGCAATACTTATAATGGACAAAACAGACTTTCAAACAAAGACTGTAATAAGAGACAAAAAAGGATGCTATATAATCATGAAAGGGACAATTCAACAATATGATATAACAATTTTAAATATTTATGCATCCAACATGGGAGCACTCAAATACATAGAGCAGCTAAGAACAAACATAAAGGAAGTAATCAATAGTAATACAATAATAGTAGGGTATTTTAACACCCCACTCACATCAGTGGATAGATCATCCAAACAGAAAATCAACAAAGACACAGTGATTTGAATGACCCTTTGCACCAGATGGATCTAAGAGATATATTCAGAACTTTCCAACCCCAAACAACAAAATATGCATTCTTTTCAAGTGCACATGGAACATTCTCCAGAATGGATCACATATTGAGCCACAAAATAAGCCTTTACAAATTCAAGATTGAAATTATCCCATGCATCTTTTCCAATCACAGTGCTATGAAACTAGAAATCAACCACAGGAAAATATCTAAAAGAACACAAATACATGAAGGTTAAATAATATGCTACTCAACAATGAATGGGTCAACCAAGAAATCAATCAAGAAATCAACCAAGAAATAAACAAATACATAGGGAAAAATGAAAATGAAAACCCAGTGGTCCAAATTTGTTGGAATGCTGCAAAAGATAGTCTACAAAAGAAAGTTTATAGCAATAAAAAGAAGCAAGAAAAATCTTAAATAAACAACCTAAACTTATACCAAAAAAAAAAAAAAAACAGCAGAAGGAAGGAATAAATATTAGAGCAGAAATAAATGAAATAGAAACTCAAAAAATAATAGAACAGATTAATGAAACCAGGAGCAAGTTCTTTGAAAAGATCAACAAAAGCGATAAACCTTTAGCTGTACTCATTAGAAAAACAAAAAGAGAGAGAAAGAGAATTCAAATAGACAAAATCAGAAATGAAAATAAGAAATAAAAAGTAACACTACAGAAATACAAGGGATAAAAGAATATGGTGAAAAATTATATGCCAAGAAACTAGACAACCTAGAAGAAATTGATCAATTTCTTGAAACATAACTTGCCAAAACTGAATTCAAAAGAAATAGAAAATTTGAACAGACTGATTACAAGCAATAAAATTGAATCATTAATCAAGAATCCCAACAAATAAAAGTCCAGTACCAGATGGCTTCCCAGGTGAATTCTACCAAACATTTAAAAAAGAGTTCATACCTATTCTCCTCAAACTATCCCTAAAAAATAGAAGAGAAAGAGAAGTTTTCAAATTCATTTTATAATGCCAGCATTATCCTAATACTAACACCAGAAAAAGATGCTACACAAACACACACAAAAAGAAAGAATAAAAAGAAAACTATAGGCCGGTATCTGATGAACATAGATGTAAAAATCCTCAACAAATACTACCAAACCAATCCAGCAATTCATTAGAAAAGATAATTCAGCACAATTTAGTAGGATTTATTACTGGGATGCAAAGATGCTTCAATATTCATAAAGCAATCAACATGGTATATTACATCAACAAGAGAAATAATAAAAACCATGATCATTTCAATATGAAGAAGAAAAAGCAGTTGACAAAGCAAAACAACCATTCATGATAAAAACTCTCAGCAAAGTAGGTTTAGAGGGAACATAATGCAATATACATAGTAAAGGCCATATTTGAAAAACCCACACTGAGTATCATATTCAATGATAAAAAACTGAGGGGCTTTCCCCTAAGACTAGGAACAAGACAAGGATGCCCGCTCTCACCACCTGTATTCAACATAGCACTGGAAGTCCTACCTACAGCAATCAGTCTCTTCAACAAATGGTTTTGGGAAAACTGGACAGCTACATGCAAAAGAATGAAACGGAACCATTTTCTCACACGATACACAAAAATAAGTTCAAAATGGATTAAGGGCAAACATGAGACTGAAACCATAAAAATCCTAGAAGACAGCACAGGCAATAATTTCTCAGACAATGGCCATAGCAATATTTTTCTAGATATGCCCAAAATAAACTATTGTGACTATATCAAAATAAATAGTTTCTGCATAGTAAACAACAAAACAAAATGACAACCTGCTGACTGGGAGGAGATAGCATAAATGACATATCCAATAAAGGGTTAGTGTCCAAAATATATAATGAACTTATACAACTCCAAACCAATAAATAAATAAATAATTCAATTTTAAAATGAGCAGAAGACATGAACAGGCATTTCTCCAAAGACAGCCACTAGACACATGAAAAGATGCTCTGCTCTGTGTCACTCATTATTAGGGAAATGTAAATCAAAACCACAGTGAGATGTCACCTTATACCTGTTAGAATGTCTGAAATTAAGAGGATAAGAAACAACAACTGTTGGCAAGGATGTGGTGAAAAAGGAACCCTGCTTTACTCTTGGTGGGAATGCAAACAGGTATGGTCACTGGAAAAACAGCCTGGAGGTTCATAAAAAAATTAAGAATGGAATTACCATATGTCCCAGTAATTCTACTACTGAATATTCACCCAAAATAAACAAAGACACTAATTTGAAAAGATAGATGCACCCCTATGTTTACTGCAGCATTATTTCCAATAGCTAAACTATGGAAGCAACCCGTGTCCATCGATAGATGGCTGCACAAAGAAGATGTGGTGGGTATATGTATGTATCTATAATAGAATATTACTCAGCCATAAAAAAGCATGAAATCTTGCCATTTGCAACAACATGGATGGGGCTGGAGGGTATACTGCTAAGCAAAATAAGTCAGTCAGAGAAAGATGAATGCCATGATTTCACTCATATGGGGAATCTAAGAAACAAAACAAATGAACAAAGGAAAGATCCCAACCAAAAAACAGACATTTAACTACAGAGAACAAACTGATGGCTAACAGAGGGGAGGTGTGTGGAGGGATGGGTAAAATGGCTGAAGGGGGTTAAGAGTACAGTTATCATGATGAACATTGACTCATGTATAGAATTGTTGAATCACTATATTATACACTTGAAACTAATGTACCACTGTATGTTAATCATACAGGAATTAAAATTTTTATTTTTAAAGATTTTATTTATTTATTCATGAGAGACACAAACAGAGAGACAGAGAGGCAGAGACACAGGCAGAGGGAGAAGCAGGCTCCATGCAGGGAGCTTGATGGGGGACTCAATCCCAGGACTCTGGGATCACACCCTGAGCCAAAGGCAGACATTCAACCACTGAACCACACAGGCATCCCCAGAATTAAAATAAAAAAAAACATTTATTATTATTATTATTTTAAGTTTTTAAAGTAATTTTAAAGTATTTTTAAGAACCAGAGAAGGTGCTTTTTTTTGTTTTTGTTTTGTGCGTGTGTGAGAGAGAGAGAGAGAGAGAGAGAGAACAAGGAGAGGGACAAAGGGAGAGGGAGAGAGCAAGAATCTCAAGCCGGCTCCACACCCAACACTAGGCCCAATGGTGGGGCTCCATCTCATGACATTGAGATCATGACCTGAACTGAAACCAAGAGTTGGATGCTTAACCCACTAAGCCAGTCAGGTGCCCAGAAAAGGTGTTTTAAAACAATCTATCTCACACACACAAAAACCTATCTCATCTATGAGGAAGAAGACACAAGCCAAAGACTGCAAACTCAAAGGCACAGAGTCACATGGGCAGATATTGTAACAGAATAAGAAAACGCAAAATATGTGAAAATATCGATTATACCACATAATAAAGATTGCTATATTTCAGTTAAACTATCCTATATAAGCATGCAAGATAATTCAACCGTACATTTTTTTAATATATTTTAAATTAAAAAAAATAGACTTCTAATTATTATCTAATTATTTTTCTTTCTTCATTGCTATTACATTGATTATTAACTGGTAACTTTACACATTTCCTTCTGTACTGAGATATTCATTTAGATCTAATATTCAAGTTATGATATGCAATAAATAATTCATCCTCAGAAATGTTAACTGAAAATGAGATTTATTTTTATTCTGTTTCATAATGTAAAACATCTGTTTTCAAAGATATATACTTTAAACATGGAAAGAATCCATGAATGGTCCCTTTTATGTTCAGGATAATTACTCCCAAGATATTTCAGAAACCTGGCATTCCAACAGTTACTGATTGAGTTTTCAGTACTATTTTGCCCTTCAGTTCAGCAGTTTCCAGTTGTAGTTCTTCATTCATACTATCAGTACTGATTAAGAAGAAAATCTAATCAATTTTACTTCATTTTCATAAGATCTGCAACTATATAACCATTTTAGAAATTCCATTCTCTTATTCATAATGTCTGAAACTGTAATTTGGCAAGTTATTTTTATTTCTTGAAATTGATGTCAGCATAGGAAAATGGGCTAGAGTTTTGCCAAATGAATTTCCCAAAGACAAGTGTAGTGGGCTAAATTGTAGCTCTAAAGGTAACATGTCCTGACCTCTGGAAGCTGTCAAGATCAGTATTTTGAAAAAGTGTCTCTGCAGTTGAGGTCAGGGATCTTGAGATGAGGAGATTATTTTGGATGTACCCTTATGAGAGAGAGAGAAAGAGGAAGATTAAAGACAGAAGAGGAGACCTGTGACTGCAGAGGCAGAGAGGAGAGTGGTGCAGCCACAAACTGAAGCTTGCTGGAGGCCACCAGGGGCTGGAAGAGACAAAGAACAGTCTCTCCTGAGCCTTCTGAGGGAACGTGGCCTTGCTGATATCTTGGTTTCAGCCTACTAATACTGATTTTGGAATTCTGACCTCCAGTACTATGAGAGAATACATTTTCTATAAGTCACCAAGTCTGGGGTAATTTGTTACAGCAGCCACCAGAAATTACTACAACATGCTTTCAGTAGAAATGAATGAGAAAATCAAATCATAAACATTTGTGATTAATATGAATTCCCTTGTAGAGAAATATTCAAAGAACTCTTCTCAGATTATTATTTAAACCTGAAAGGAGGGGCACTTGGGAGGCTCAGTGGGTTAAGGGTCTGCCTTGTGCTCCGGGGCATGATCCCCACACTAGGCTCCCTGTTTGGCAGGGAGTCTGCTTCTCCCTCTCTCCTGCTTGTGTTCTCTCTTTTGCTGTTGTTCTTTCTCTCAAATAAATAAATAAAATCTTAAAAAAAAAACCCTGAAAATAAAATTTTGATCTATTCTTCCATTGAGGAACCTCCACAGGAAGACATGAACAAATTAATTTTTTCCAATAGTTTAAAAAATACTTTCATCTCCTCATTATGACCTAGCTTCAGCCTACTACAGCCATCTCCGTACTATGTATCCAGTTCAAAGAGATCAAAATATGGGAATGAATTCAGTTTACAATGCTAATTACTATGTCCCCATTGTATAGTCAGTTTTCAAATATTTTAGCCCAAAAATATCCCAATAGATAGTTCAGTTTTTAAATTGAAGTTTCTTATTCCTCCCAAGTGTGCAAATGTGAGTGAGAATTTTCAAACAATCCAAAATCCACTTCAGCTATCTTAGGAATATTCTTTGTAGATAAATTTATTGATTTTGCTAAGATGACATTAAAGTTTTTCAATACACAGAAATAAGTCATTTTCTGAAATATTGCCTATCATAGCTTAATCTCCAAAATTTTCTGATAGTATCAAAATTTTAAGACTATTGAGGTAGCTAAGTGGTACTTTTTATCTGTATTGTCACCAACTGCAATAGAAAAAAATGCTGAAAATGATTCATATTTTCTTCTTTAATATTTCCTATAATCTCTAAACCATAGCTTAAATATTTTAAGAAATAGTGTTTTAATATTGAAAAATATGAAAAATTTACCACATACATAATACTGTAATCTGACTTCTACTTTGTAACACTGATTTATGAAAAATTTCCAATTTTATTTTTTAGGTATTCCTTAAACACAACTTTTCAATGGCTATAGAATATAGAATTTCTTAATGTATCATATATTTACTAATTCCTTTATTAAAAGACATTTTGATTGCCTCTGGAAAAAAAAAGAAATAGTGTTTTAGTTATATTTACAAATGTAAATGCTTGTTCCTATTTAGAAAACGTGATTTTTACTGTATTCGGTGGACTTTAAAAAAAAATGAACATATTATTGTGACAAGTTTTTAATTTGGGGGCAATTTTATCACCCAAAGTGTTCCAGAAATCAACTCTGTGACATGCTGAAATGTTAATACCATTTTTTAGCTAAAATATTTTTTTACTTTGTTAAGGTTTTAGCTTGCTTTTTAAATTTTTTACCTAGTTCTCCTTATGATCTGTTTTATAAATATAATTTAGGTTACACTCTTTCAGCACATATAGTCTTTATTTGCATATGATGCATGAAGGAATGTTCTTCACATTCACAGGAAAAACATACACTATAATATTTCATTTAAACAAGCAACTCTGTCTTTCATCCTCCTCCCCTTTAAATAAAAATATGTGTCTAGAATAGGCATAAATATATTTTATTATCTATTTAACACTAGCTTGAGAAAAAATTAGAAGTATTGTGACAAACTACAGTTGAAACAGTCTCACTGGTAGGAAGTGGTGGAGTTTATAACAAACTGGAGAGAAAATGTTCCATCTAAAGGGGAAAGTGACAGCCTGTTTTTTTGTCAGCAGGATCTAAGATGTACTGTTGCAAGACCTCTTAATTCAAAAGAAGCTGAAATTCAGGATTTCTATCAAATGTCCTAATTTTTACCTGCTGGCAAGTGAATTAAAACTTAAGACCTGTAACTTGGGGGAAAAAAAAGGAAATTGATGAGCGAAGTGAGGAAAAAGATACAGAATGAGTTAGCCAAGAAAGAACTGCAAAGATATAAAAAATGCAATTCAAAAAATTGAATAAATATTTGGATGCACTAAAGAACAGTGTTGTCATGCAGAAAATCTAAGCTGTGACCAGAAACAATTTTGGAAGTTTTTCGTAGCATGCAAAACAAGAAGAAAAGTAAGGGATATGACTATAAAAAAGGACGATTGATAATGAAGAATGCAGATTAAGGAATTAAACTAACAGTTGTGTTCTCTGACTTTGGAACAATAACAGCAAAAGGTAATTGAAAAATTATAATCAAAGACAAAATTGAAAAAAATTTCCAACTAAGGTATCATGATAGATTAGTTGTAAAATGTCGCCAGTTCTCCATTCTCCTCAAATTTATGCCCTTTGCAACCCCTCTCATCAATAGATGGATTCTAATTCCCCCCTCCTGAATCTGAGATGTTCCTGTGACTTACTTTGGCCAATATACTGTGGTATAAGTGACAATGCACCAGGCATCAAGAGGCCTTGTGACCTTGTATCCTGTTTCCTGATATTCCATCATGTGAACAACCTTAAGCTAGCCTACTGAAGGATGTGCATCAGAAAAAATCATCCTATGTTAGGTCAACTGTTAGTGAACATGCTAGCTGATCTCCATCACACGAGCAATTCTAAGAGTAGCCAAGCTTAGCTCTCATCATCAGAACCACAAAGCTGACCCTTAGATGCCTGAGCAATCATTAAATGCTTATTATTTTAAGTCAGTAAATTTTGGGGTAGTTTGTTAATGCAGCAATAGCCTATGAATACAGGTAGTAATAGAATGAACCAATCGTATTGCAGACACAATGAATAGAAATATATTTATACCTAGATGAAAGCCTAGACTATGCAGAGAAAAAAATTCTATAAGCAACCAGATGGTGGAAAAGGATGAAAATGAAGAAGAAGGAGGAAGAGGAGGAGAGGAAGGAGGTAGAGAGGAGAAAATCTACTATAATGGTCATAAAATTAGACACCTTTATATTTTTCTTCTGAAAAACTAAATGCAGAAACAAATTCAAGACTAAAATGTGAAAAGTAAAAAAATACATATATATATGTATATATACATATGGCACAAAACTGTATAAAACCAAGTTGTACACTGAGATAATAGAAAAAATATTTTACATATGCAAAAGATGGGAATTATCTCTCCATTTTGGGGTGAAAACTTACTAAAGATGTATTTTTGATGTGATAAATTACACATAATGCCATAAATAGTTCTTAAGTGGCTACTATTTTACCAGTTTAAAATGTTCCATCATGTCCCCCAAATAATAAGAAAATAAATAAAATTATTTTTTAATTAAATGATTACTCCTGCACCAAGCAGTTTATACTTTACATATAAAATCTACTATTTACAATATCCCTAAAAATTAAAATTTAATTTCATTCTAATAAGAACATCAAGAATAGAAAAATTGTGGCATAAAACAATGGTGATCAGCATTGACAATGGCTAAAAACTGATTTACGATCAAGTAATTATAATTTTGGATCCAAATGCAATACCAGTACCAAAAATTGCTGTTAAAGCAGAATATGTGGCATATAGCATGTAATAACGGTCTAAAAGTCTATATCATATTAAAAATACTGGGAAACTATGATGTGGGAGGAATAATGATATGCTAAGTTCCTCATCTTGTGGATTTCTTTTTAATTTGATACAGAGATATTTATCTAAAAATTTATGATTAATTGAAAGCATAATAAATATTTTAAAATTACTGGATAACCAGCAAAGAAAAAGTTCAAATGGCAAAAGACAGAAAACAAAATGACAATAAAATAGAAACCCAAAACCAAGAAAATATATAGCAAAACTAAGCATATCACATGTTAGTAAACACAGATGATATTTACTCCTCCATAATAGTGGAAGATCATGTAATTGATTTAAAAATATGTAAGTCATGGGGCATGTGGTGGCTCAGTTTAAGTGTCCAACTCTTGGTTTCAGCTTGGGTCGTGATCTTGGGTCCTGGGATCAAGCCCTGAGTCAGGGTCCACACTCAGCACTGAGTCTGCTCGCCCCGCTCACTCTGCTTCTCTCTCTCTCATTCTCTCTCTCTCCAATAAATATATACAAATTTAAAAAAAATATTTAAATCATACCTGGAATATATCTCAAAAAATAAATAGAAACTTTGAACATAAAAGCAAATGGGAGAAGATTTATTAGACAAATATTACTACAACTATAGTCATGGCATTAAGTTCAAGGTGAATACTTTTATATGTATAATATAAAAAGGTAATATAAATAAATGCATAAAATCATAAACAATGCAAAACACATCAAGACATCTAAATATATGAAGGAAAAACTAGAACTATAAGAAGAATTGATGGCAGCATAATTTTATAAGAAATTTCATGCCTCTTATGCCTGGAAAAACTATCATAGGGATTTACATTCTGCTGGAAATAAAGCAATCTGGGAGAAGGTATTTAGAAATAATCCAGAGAAAGAAAGGAGTTTTCTGAGCATTAAAAACTAATTATTAGAGGAATTGATGGGTAAAGTCCTCTTATACAACCATTTATAGAAGACCTCATTTAAAAGACAAGGGTAGATTCTAAAATAATACTAGGAGTGGTTTATTAAAGAAGGAAATGAAAAACAGGGATGGCTGTCATTTCAAGTCATCTAACTACAGTGAGCTTCGAGAGCCAAACAAGAGTTTGGTGGGTTTCAAAACCCCACTTGGTAAGTAAGTCATCAAGAAAATAAAGAAAACAAGAGGAATACTGAAAAGACTGAAAGAGTGGGTTCCTAGTGGCAGGGGCAGTGGCAGGTGGTAGGGAACTATGGCCTGGTCCCCACTGGAGTTGGGCAAAAGAAGACCATTGTAGTTGCATCCATGTCTCTACCCAGGCTAACCCTATACCAGTGCCTCAGGATCCAAAGCCCCACATTATTCCCATCTATTCAATTCTGGACAAGAAAGCAATAGCAGCAGCTGAAAGTGACAGGGAACATCAAAATAGTGGCATTACTTAAGTTGGGAGCCATCCATGGATGAGGGATCCTCATTGCCTGCTGGCCTCTGAGCAACTCCACTCCTTGGCTATCCTATGCACCCGCCCTGCAAAAGTAGGGCTGAAGTACAGGGGACAGTCTGGTGGAAAGCCTGGGCAGTGGGAGAGGACCGGGAATGGCGGCACTCTCTGCAGTATTACAGATCTTGAAGTGCTCCACACCCACACACATCCAGGCCCTCTGCAGAAGTGCAAAGGGAGATCTAGACCTTTCCTCTTGTTTGTCTCCTTCCCCAAAGCAATGTGATCACCTGACACGCTTGTGAAGCCTGACAACAGTGGGGGGAAAGCCACACTACAAATGGAATGACACAGAAGGAAGTTAACCAACGGAATGCACAGAACAGATACTCAAAATGGGGTATTGCATACATGACAAGCAGTTCTGGAGACGATCCTCTTGGAGATATCAGGATGACACCTATTGTTACTGAAATAGAGAACTCAGTCGATGGGCTGAATAGAAGAACACTGAAAAATGAATTATTAGTTGGACAGTCAAGTTGAAGCACTCTCCCAGAATGCATCAACAAGGGATAAAATGATAGGGAGAATGAGGAAAATGACATAAACTTAAATATGGAGAGAGAGTGAAAGAAATGATAAATTCAGACAGTTGAAAAAATAATGAACCAGAATTTCCTAGAATTAAAGAAAGATAGATCAGACCTCTGGCTGAACAAAAGTATAGTGTGCCAAAAGGATGAATAAGGAGAAAGGAATATAAATCTTAAAAATTTAAAACCTCAATTAAGCACATTATAGTGAAATTTGAAACATATAAAACAGAGAACATTCTGAGAGTTTCTGGAAAGGAAAGGTGAATCCCTAAAAATGAACAATAATCTGATTGTTAGACTTTTCAGTAGCAACACTGGATATATAAAGGCAATGGAATATTATCTTCCTGATAAATCTAACAGGACTTACTTAAAGTATTTTTTTCATTTTACTTTAGTTTTTCAGTACTCTAGGCATCTCCACCACTCCCTCCATTTGGGGACTACTGCAATAGCTTACCTATCACATCCACCATGTCATGACCCATCAATATATTCCCTACAAGTATCTGAAATGCTGCATGGGCCCTGCCTCAGTGGTTATGCTTGAAGGGTGGGGGGCTGCCCCCTGTTCCCCAAGTGACTCCCAGCCGAGGGTACAGAAGTCCCGATGTTGCCCTGTGGCCTCTCTAGCCTCACCCCACCCTGGCACCCCTTCATTCCAGTGCTCCCGCTACACAGACCTCCTTCTGTATCGTGATCTTGACCATGTCGTGCTGCTTTCTGCCCAGGCTTTGCCCGGGCTGTGCCCCACTCCTGGAACACCCTGGTACCCTTCCAGCAGGGTTACTCCTGCTATGCCTTCACATCGAGCTCACTGCTCACTTCCTCAGGATATTCCTTTCCCATCTTCCTAAGTCTGTCTCATATGTCATAGAGACCTAGAGAAAGAGCAAAGTCTCCTTAATCACACTTATAACATTCATTATAGTTCAACAATTTGTAGGAATCTCATAAAACTCACCTCTTCTATGGTGTGAACTCCGTGGGGTTAAGGAATATGTCGTTTTCATTATTTACTATTGTATAATTTTCAATTAATGCAGTGTTGCCTGACATTTGTTGAATAAATGAATGAATAAATGATAACCACAAACCTAAAACTAGCAAATATCTTAAACTCACATATGCCTTGGTTGCAAGTCATAATACATTTATTATATTATTTCACGTAGATATGATTGTGAAGATGTGGCAAATCTAGCGGGTAGATAAACTAATGAATGATATGAGGCTATATTTTGAGTAGCACAAATATCATTTCAATTTTATTGAAAAATTATGCAATTACTTTCCCCGTGTTTGTTAAAAAGAACAACTAAACTTTTTCCTTTCCAGAGAAAAGTCATGATTGCAAACCTAGTGATCTGTGAACTCAAAGCTAGAAACATATCCATTACAGAAAGCATTTCCATTTTATTGAGTGAGACCCTTTCTTAGTTTTTTTCCTACTATGATTCTCCTAAAATTGCTTTGATATAAAATGTCATTTCAAGATCATTTCTAAAAGAGAGTAAAAAAAATGCTAATTCTTTTGTAAAAGAAGAATTAAGTGAATAATCTATTCATGAAGTGTTTTCAAGGGTGATAAGAAATAAAGGAATACAGGTTATCAAAATGAATCATTAGCTTCTCTAAATCGGAGGAATTAAAATTAAGCAAAACTCCCACAATTTAATCACCATCATACTTTGAGAAACAAAAGCAACCGACAGTCTATTTGAATGGCATCTGTCTTAGATTGCAAGTGTCATTAATGACAGGGAAAGCAGGAAGGTAATAAGTAGAGGACCGTTTGGAGCAACTAAGAGAAAAATGATATTTGATAGAGCACATCCTATCAAAGAAAATTGAGAATAGTGAATCCATAACGTGTATGACAAACCCTGAAATACCGCTGACTCCAGGTATGTAGCAAGGGCTTCCCAGAAAATCCTCATTATACATGAAACTAAAGTTCTTTTTACAAAGACAGAACACCTGTGCGATAAATCCTGTAGCCAAAGGGCTCGTAGTAATCCATACATACATTACCCATATAAAAAAATTGCTGTGCTTGCTTTTTAATTTGATTTTTTAAATGAAAATGAATCATTGTATATATTCATTACTATGACAACCTGCTTTTCACTTAATGTATTATTTTTTCCCAATCATTAATACCTACTCATGTAATTTTAACACAAATGGAACAATTTAAAAATATATATATTTATGTCTGAGCAATTTTTTTGTTTTTTTGTGTGTGTGTGTTTTGCCTTTGTCCCTTTCTCTCTCCTCTGCTTCCTCTCCAACCAGGGCTACCATGCATGGTTGTATAAATTGCTAACTGCAAACATCAAATCAGATTGAGATTTATACATTAATTATCTCTTGCTACAAAACAAAAGAAATTACAGAATTACCATAAACTTTGCATCCTAAAGTAATGCAAATTTTTTATCTCAGTTTTTTTTTAATATTTTATTTATTTATTCATGAGAGACACAGAAAGAGAGAGAGAGAGAGGCAGAGACACAGGCAGAGGGAGAAGCAGGCTCTATGCAGGGAGCCCGATGTGGGACTCGATCCTGGGACTCCAGGATCATGCCCTGGGCCAAAGGCAGCCGCTGAACCACTCAGGGGTCCCCCTACGTCACAGTTTCTATAGGTCAGGGATATGTACTTGGCTCAGTTGGATCCTCTGCTTAGGCTCTAATAAGCCTGAGTCAAGGTATCATTTGGGCTGCAGTTTCATCTGGAAGCTTGCCTGGAGAATTAACTGCTCTCCTAACTGCATAGCTGTTGGCAGCATTCAATACCTTACGGCTGTAGGACTCAGAGCTTCCATTTCCTATTGACTGCTGGTCAGAGGCCACCCTCAGCAATTCACCTGTCATGTGGGGTTCCCCAACATGGTTACTTGTTTCCTCGTAGCCAACAAGGGTAGAAGAGATTCCAAGAGGATGGGCACTACAGTCTTAAGTGACATAATCACATACAAGTAATTACTTTTGCAGTATTATATTAGTTAGAAGCAAAACATAGATTTTTCTCACAAATAAGAAGAACTCAAAAAGGTCATTCATGAACACTAGGGAAGTATTAATCATTAAGGACCACTTAAAAATCTGTCCACCGGGGATCCCTGGGTGGCGCAGCGGTTTAGCACCTGCCTTTGGCCCAGGGCGCGATCCTGGAGACCTGGGATCGAATCCCACGTCGGGCTCCCGGTGCCTGGAGCCTGCTTCTCCCTCTGCCTATGTCTCTGCCTCTCTCTCTCTGTCTCTCTGTGTGTGTGACTATCATAAAAAAAAAAAATCTGTCCACCACAATCTACATGAATAATACCCCTGGAATCTTATCTGTACATAACCTGTGCAGCCATATGCGGCTGTCCTATCCATTAGTATCAATATCCCCACAAGGCCACCAAGTAAATCACGTTAAGAACCTGGTATGTATCTTTTACCGCCTTTTCCATACTTATATAATCATCTATATGTGTGTAATAAAAATTCTGTTATTATTTTGCAAATAGAGATTGTTTCATTCCATCTTTTCTCGATCGCTTTTGCCACTTAGCAATAATTCATGAAAAACACTCTAAGTCAACTAATACAGCTCTACTATATTTTTCTAATGCTTATAAAATATTCCAAAATGTGGATATGTAATAGTTTATTTAATCATTCCACTGTTGAAGAATACTCCTATTGCTTAATTTTTTTTTCTCCCACATATCCTTTAAGCTATGGCTTCCTTTGTTTTATATGATTAGTTTACTACATCTGCATCAGCTTTCAGTCTTCCAAGTATATACTGAAATCTCCATGCCATTGGTATCTTCTCTCCTGTTCTCTTTGCATTTGTAGGCTTCTGATATTTTTATTTCTCAATCATTTATCATTTTTGTGCATTTAATCCCCCATTTTTAATTGGAAATCCTAGGTGTTTGAAAATAACTTGTTTTTAGACCTCAGGTTTTCATAGGGAGATAAGACTATTTTCCCTGAGCTTGTAAGGCAGTGTTGAGCCAATCCTTGACTTAAATTTGTTTCAGTAAATACAAATAAAATCAATGAAGAAAGCTGCATTAAGTAATTTTTGTAAATTGAAAGAATATGCATAATAATTAAATGAGAAAAATTAACTCTTCAATCTGGAAATAGTGAGCATGAAATTGTGTTCAAGTAAGGGTTAAATACATTCGTAATATTAATGAATTGTTAGTGGAAGGGATATTACCATAAAAAACATTTTAGAAGCTTTTTGGGAAGAAAATTATTATCCATATTCTGTGATGAAAATAAAAGTTCTTTCCTCTAATATTTTAAAGAGCTCTAGGTAGAGTAGGAGGTTGTCAGCCTATTTGAACCTAGGAATGTTTAAAAATCTAGAAGACATAAATTATACTTCAGTGATGGAAATGGGGATGAGGGCAATATTTCTTTATATAGAGAGGTTATATTCCAAGTCATGGAAGTGAGTTAGGGGAAACAGGTGCCAGAATTGTAAAGGAAAAAGAAAGAAAACGTGTGTGCGTTATGGGGTTTGGGGGAAGACAGGAGTACATTTTAAGGATCTTGAAAATAAATTCTTTGAGATGTTTAAAATGATAGTGGGTATAAGAAGAACATACAGAATTATGAGAATGAGATGAAGAGATTTAAGCAATCGACAAATGAGAAAGAAAGCATCACTATCAAGATCAGAAGAGAATGAAGTAGAGCCAGTCTAAGATTCTTATTCCAGATATAGGAAGCCAGGCCTCAGCAGACACTGAAATCATTCTGCACCTTGATCTCAGACTTCTCAACATCCAAAAATGTGATAAATAAATGTTGATTGTTAAAGCATCCAGTTTAAGGTAGTTTGTTCTAGTAGACCAAACGGACTGTGAGAGTGAGTAAGTTAGCTAATAAATAACAATAATCATTTCCCCCAGCATCTTCTACAGGCAATGATGTAGGATCTGCTCATATAGAGAGGAGTCCTGGAGGAGAGCATCCCTTGAGTCTTGACACTTCCTAGATGCTCCCTTTTGCAACATTACTATATTTTTTCTTTATCAATAGTATATTCAAATAAGATAATTAGTTATATCTTAACTAATTCATTAATTTCCTTTTTTTTTTAGAAACAGAAGCAATTGTAATTTCCTGTTTTGAACCATGGGAAACAATAAGGTAAATAGGACATTTTAAAGAAGGCTATGAAAAGCTGCTGAATGCATGACTTGTCTTTGCACATTATGGTAACACTTAAAGCAGTTTTCTATGCTCCTATATGAAATTGTCAAGTTAAACACTGGAGAACAATGAAATATTCCAAATAATTAAATAAGGCTAATGTCTCACAGGAGGCTTGGAAAGTGAATGCTGTGTGAAATACAGTATGTTCTGGAAAGAAACATCCAAACTACCCTGAGGACATAAAGACCTAAAGAACATTTAGAAAGCAAGTAAACATTCATGAATGAAAACTAATCATCTGTTCATCTGTTATACTCAGAAAGGTCAAAACTCGACATTAAAAAAGATAACATAAAATAACCATGTGCTATGTATTGGACCTCATTCCTCCTGGTGAAGATTGGTGCTGTCTCAAACTTGATTTCAGGTTTAGGGTTTTGTTCTTAATCCCCAAGAGGTATTGGATGGAGGATAAAAAGAGGCAATAATATTTCTATACCATGGCATTTTCTTTTGTGTGTGCAAGAAGTAGAAATCCCTTGAATGTTTCTAATTGAGTGAAGACAAAAAAAAATCACAAAACAATAATATAAATATATTTATAGTACTTTTTCCTTTTTGTAAGTTTGACAGGGGTGACTGACCTGCTCAAGCAAGAGTGGGAGGAAATTTCACAATTTTAGGAGTTCTTAAACATCTGTGTAAATACCTCTTGGACCTATTCCCCTATGACATTTAAGAAAAATACCATAGTGTTGTGATAGATCCTGAAAAAAAATTTAACCTTTATGAAAAGTATCTTAATTTTCAAGTAATTTAATATGATTCTGTGGGCTAGCAGTGTATTAATTCATTGAACCGATCAAGTGACTGTTTTGTATCATACATGTTCAAGATATTGAGGATCAAAATGAGGTCAATGCAGATAAAACTATTATTCATTCACCAAATTCCAAAAATTAAAGTCTGAAGTCACCAAGTGCTGTGAGAATGTGGAACACAGGAATTTACATGCATCCTTGGAAGAAGTGTTCATCAGTAGCTGGGTTAGTACAGTCAGTCCTCATGACTCACAGATTCTGTATTTGTAGATTTTGCCTATTTGCAACCTCCAAATCAATACTTGCAGCGCTTCTGCCATCATTTGTGGACATGCACAGAACAGTGAGAAATGTGAGCTACCCAACGCACACATGCCCAGCTGGGAGGGAACAATGCAACGTCCTGCCTTGTTCCAGCTCTCTCACTGCAAATAAGTGCTCTTTGTACTATCTAGTTAGTGCCGTGTTTTTCATATTTTTTGCCCCCTTTTGGGTGATTTTGCTTTTTTAACATGACTCTCAAAGATCAGTGCTGAATTGTAAGCTCAAAAAGGCTGCAATGGGCCTTCAGGAAAAAGTATGTGTTAGACAAGCTTGCTTCAGACTATTGCTGCCCACCACGGGCTCAATAGTAATGAATCAACAGTATATGTTAAATAAGGTGTCTTTAAACGGAAACACATGTAAAACAGGATTATATTTTGATAGGTTGATGAAAATGTGACCAGAAGTTAACAGGAACCTAACCTCAGATTTCCCCTGGGAGCATCAGTTCAGAATTTGCTAATTCGGTGTTTGCGCAAAGAAAAGCATTACATTATCTCCTCATTGGCAAGGTTTAATTCTGCATCAGAAGTAAAGCTTGTCGTTTTATGTCATGTTCCTTTATAACAAAACATCATTCTCCAAAAAGAGTGTGTGCTTCTCACCATTACTTTCCTCAAAACCTTATATTTTTAAAATTCACAGACATTCTGACACACGGCCTTTGTTTCTTAAAGAAAGGGAGGCACTCTTGACTTCAGGTTAGAGAAGGAAGAGGAAGGAATCAAAGGAAGACAAGGGGCTACCCAGACAACAGGACAATCCCCACTCCCAGGACAGCCTTGGCTTAATTCTGACCTGTAGAGAAATGCTCCTATTTCTAACTCTTGGCTCTCTTTGCTTCTGCATCTTATGGAGTTAGCACCATTCTCCCTGAGACCACTCCAACACTCTGACTTTCCCTATTCAAAAGCAAGGAAAGTGGCCAGGAGGGAGGGGCAGGGAGATTTTGAATCACCAGTTGGAACCTGTGCATAAAAACAACCCCCCCCCAAAAAAAAACCCAAAAAACCAAAAACCTATTGTCAAATTGAAAACAGTTACAATAGCAGCTAATGCATACTGACTTTTCTCCTATCAACCCCGTACTATGTTAAACATTTTATGTGGACTATTTTATTTGATTCCCATATTAACTCTACAAGGCAGGTACTCAGAGTATTCACAGTTTAGAGGTGAGGAAATTGAGATCAAGTGAGTGTTCAAGGTCAGAGAACTAGGAAGTAGTAGGGATTGGATTTGAATCTGGTTAAATCTAACTTCAGAGTGTTCTCTTAAACCACTCCAGTTTGCTTCCTCCCATGAGATGATAAATTTCCTCTTCAAACCTAAGATTTGAGACTCCCTCAGCAGAAATACTCTGAGACCCAGTGCCTCAGAGCTGAGCGAAGCACAAAACAGAACTCAGCTACTTTTCTGCTTCTTCACGTTAGATGGGTGTAGACATTCTTTCATTTAGGGGGCTGGAGGGGCGATTATCTAATTGAATGAACTTTTAAAACTGTATAAACGGAGACTGGAGTTATTTTTCTCATTTTCAGAAGTCCATTAAGTAGGGGAAACATAACCGCATGTCTCCCATGGAAGAAAGTAACTTGGAGATGACTTGATGAGGTAGGCGATGTGGGCTGGGCAGCAAAAGCTCGAGCCTCTCTGAGGTGTTTGTTGATTATGAGCACGGGACCAGAGAAGGTGTCAAGCCTCCCGCTGTCACTTGTGGAGATCAAAGGTTAAACTTCTATCTTCCCTGGTCCTGACTCCTTGGAGTATCTAAGTATCCAAGCTAGGTGCACTTCAGCCACGATTTACCCTTTCTCTTCTTTGGAGCTTTGGGACAGTCTCATACATATGCAGGGCAGGAACTTCCTAACTCACCTGAACAGGATGATCACAGACATGGCCACCTAGGATGCCTGGCATCACAAGAGCGGGGTCCTGTCATGCAGGAGAGGAAGGAGGTGTGTAGTTGGCTTATGCTACGGCATGGCCTATGAAGACTGAAGTAACTTGAAGTACATTATCAAGTCTAATAAAACTGCCATATTGTTCTCAATTGTTGAGGACGTTGCTCTCTAACACGTAATCCTGTGTCCGTGCTCAGGTTCTCTCATGAGGTGTAGTGCCACATGTTGTGCCCAAGATTGCAAATCCGAGAAACCACCAAGGAGCCGACACCGATGCGAGCACACGAGAGTTTATTTGCAAGCTCGAGCTTGGGTCCAAGTATACTCCATACAGCAGAGCAGGGACTTGGACCCTGAAGTGGGTTACAGCTGGGTTTTTTATGGGCTGGTCTAGGTGATCTTCAGAAGGGGGGGAGGAAGTTTTTCTAGTCCAATTTGGGGGAAAGGGTGAGGGAGTTTCTTAAGATCTGATATGGGATTCTCTGCTGAGGACATTCCGCAGTTTTTCCTGTAAAGTTCAGCTCTTATTCCCAGGGGTCTAAGATGGCTGTACTTGTGCTAATGCTAAACTTGAGGTGGAATGGCCTTAATTTTTCTCAGCCTCCACACCACACATCCATACATGTAAACTTAGAAAGGTCTATAGCAATACACATGCTAAAACCTCTGTATCTGTAGGGGCACATACTTTATTACTGACGTCTTTAGATATTGGAAACAGGTGGAATTGCCTTTTCTGGGTAAGATATTATCAAGATATTTATGAATCATTTTTTTAAAGGTACTCTCATAGATGAGAGTAGTTGTAGCATGTTTGATGTTGTGAGAGTAAGGTAAGTGGGAAAAATTAATGAAACACAAATACAACCTGTAGTTTATTCAGAAGGAAACAGTCTGCAAAAGTACTTTTTATCTGATTTGCTTTTTTGTGGGGGAGGGTACCAGGACTTTGACCCTACTAATCAGGAAGACTGCCCCCCCCCCGGCCAAACTGGAAGGGATCTTTAACAGCATCTCTAGGGGGATCTTCAACATAATGACGTTCATAAAGATGACCACGTATTTGTTGAGAGTGGCTCAAGGCGTGTGTTAAACTGAGAGCTGTTTGCATTTTACGTGGGCTGCACAGAGACATGTACGCACCTCAGACAAATACTTTGGCTTACCTTCAAATAGGTTATTTTTGAAGCATTTGTTGGATATTTAGAGTCATGAAGGCCGAGTGGAGAAGGAAAAGCACGCATGGTATCTTCTCTGTTTCCTCCGCAATTTATCTCTGCTCTAAATGTCTATATCACATTTTGCAGAACTAGAGAGAAGAACATGTTCAGAGCACGTATAGTATAATTATTCAGCCACGCTCAGAGGGGTGTCTCGCCTACACAAAAAAGCTCCAAGAGGCTTACTCAAGAATTCCTGCCACGAGTTATAGCACTTTCTCTAGAATATATTTTTAGAAATCTCCCTCGCATACAAGTACCTGGTCTCCCTCCTTTGTCAGATCTCTGACCAGCTCTCCGTCTTCCTACTTACCTATTGACGTCATCACGATTACCACGATGGAAAACGCCACTCAATATATTGTACTAACCTCCACTTGCTTGAGAACATCCACCCCCCGTATCACTGTTTCCCTTGGTGCAGATTCTCTTTTGTGAAACCTACAGCTCTGCAGTTTTTCATTTTGTGATGGGCTGTTTTCAGGTCTCTGGTGATAATATTTACACAGGCCTTAATGTTTGCATCTGTAAGCGCTCGAAACTCACCCTTAGTGTTCTCTTTGGGAAGGCTTCATTTCTTTCCATCCTGCTTATACGAAATAGGGACTTCCTGGGTTTTTCTTATTGATGTTTGGGAAAGTTTTGGTCATTTCACTTGGCCCAGCAGACATTTTTCTTACCTAAATTTTCCATCTCTTTACTAGCTACATTCTCTGTCTTTCCATGCAGCTGATGGAAGGAGTATTTGGAATACCTTCCTCTTCTTTCTTGAGGCTAAGCTTGTCCTGTGCTCCTATGTATCATCAATAACCATCATTATGGCTTAGTGCTAATTAATGTCCCCGTGTAATCATGTTATATCCAACATTGTTTTGCTACACATGACCACATACCTGTACAAGGCTTTCCTCAGCCAAGTTGCTGGAAACACAGTGACAAAAGGTTCAGTTGAAAGGCCAAACTTTTTTTTTTCCCCTTTGGATTTTGAGTCTGTAATTGCAACAGACACTCTTGAAAAAGAGAAACCATGGGTTTTAAAGTTTCTTTATATCAAGTTTTCCTTGCCATGTCCCACGCTTTCAATCAACTCCCTTGGCTGTTAGAGAACTGCATAGGTGTCTAATGTTAATGAAAAGCATCTAAAGGCAACTGACTGGTTCCCTAAGTAATGAACGTCTAACTCTGAATTTGAAATGATCTTGGCAGATCATGTTTTGCAAAGTTTAGGGAAGTTGGATTTACCATACTTTAGCTCACAGCCCCCACTGCAGAATTCTGATGGTTCCAGATCCCAGCTGAATCCTGGGAAGGGCCTTTTGGTGACCTAAGCTCATTCCTGAGCCTCTTCTTCCTTTTACGGAAGTGCTCAGCAAAGCAGCAGGTCATGTAAATTCATGTGTTCTGTAGACTCCAATGCCGCCAGGCTGAGAGCTGTTAAAGGAATGAGAAAGAAGAGAAAAGAAGGAATCACAGTGACTCACATTTACTGTGTTCCTATTCCATGTGTTAGATCTGAATGAAGTCTTTAATAATTACAGAAAACTCCTCATTTGGTTTGAATTTCATTAAGAAGGAACTGGCTTAAGCCAAATTGATTCATGTACTTTTAACCAATAAAGAATCCTTCCCCAACAAAACTATTATCCCAAACTTTGTGAACAACCATGGGTTTGCTATACTAAATTAATAGTTTTCTTTGTAATTTATGTGCTAATTTCAATTTCAATTTCACTGTCAATCCCACGTGTTATTGCTTCAATCCCGAATTAATGAGGCAGGTTAGAGATGGGAAATGTCAAATCATCTGAGGGCATCATTCTTTTCTAAGGTCATATAAAATGAAAGAGTACTTTTGTCATAATTCAACAATCCATCCCATTTTATAGAGTCATAGCATGTTAGAGCTGGAAGGTTTGTAAAATATCATCAGATCCAGATTTATAGGTAAGAAAACTGAGGTCTGAAGAGGCAAAGTGATTCATTCAAGTTTTCGTAGCCATTGTTCTTTGCCCATTGTTTCTAGCTTTACAAAAAGGTCTGGATGTAACCTTTAAGTCTTCAGAACCTTACATCCTCCTACTCTCCTCAGGCAGATTTAGGGACTCTCTGCCTTTCAAATACTTCTGGAAGAGTAAAGAAGGACTTGATTGCTTCACATTCTCTTCCTCTTTTTAAAGTTTTTATTTAAAATCTGGCTACTTAACATACAGTGAAATATTAGTTTCAGGTATAGAACGTAGTGATTCCTCACTTTCATACAACACCCCGTTCCCATCACAAACCATGCCCTTCCTAATACCTGTGCCCTCCTGAATGCCCATCACCCATTTAATCCATCCTCCCCCAGCTCCCCTCCAGCAAGTATCAGTTTGTTCTCTATAGTTAAGAGTCTATTTCTTGGTTTGCCACTCAAATTTGTTTTGTTTCTTAAATTCCGCATATGGGTGAGTTCATATGGTATTTGTCTTTCTCTGACTGACTTATTTCACTTAGCATTACACTCTCCAGCTCCATCCATGTTGCAAATGGCAAGATTTCATTCTTTTTTAAGGCTGAGTGATATTCCGTTATATCTATATATCTGTATGTATATCTCCCCCATATCTTCATCTATTCATCAGTTGATGGACATTTGGGCTCTTTCCATAATTTGGCTATTGTTGACCTACTGCCTCTCCTTAACACTTACAGATTAACCTTTGCTCAGGGCTTGCTATGTGTCAGTCACCGTGTTACTACCTTGATATGCATTAGCCCATTTAAACTATATACAGATAAGAAAAATGAGACTTCAAGGGTTCAAGTAGCTGTGCTACTTGCCCAAAATAGCATAGTTATTAAGGTGGAAAGGCGGAGTTCAGAGGCTTGGGATTGTGCTCACTGCCACTATGCTATGCTGCCTTCTGTGGGTTTGAACATCTCTGCTGTGAGAACCTAGACTAAAAGCTTCAGCATTCCCCGCTGAGCTTATAGTTCCACCCTCCTCCAATACCTTTCTTTTATTAAAGACGTTCCTGCCAAAAAGCCTCTGAGTCAGAATTCCTCTAGAGGTCTAAGGTAAAATTTATTGTCTCTTTGATTGACTATGAATTCCCATCTACAAATTTGTCTTGCTCTCTGGCAAAAATTCTGACTTGGCTTTTTTTTTTTTTGCTTGTCTGCCTTCCTAAACTCTACAACCTGAAGGCTGGCATACTGCTACTCTGACCAGGGCCTGGCAGGGAACATTCACTTATTGATAATTCAACAGGCAAAGGAAGCCTTTAAAGGAAGTGGGAATCATGATAGGCAGGAGCCAGGTCGTGAGACTGTGTATGTCACATTGAGGAGTCTGGACTGGAGTCTCCAGGTGATGGGGAACAGCTGAGGATCTGAAAACAGGTGACTGATAGGCCTCGGTTTCTGGGATTGTCAGAGGCAGAAATATTTCTCCAGAAGTATGAAGAGTATCTGGAAGGATATGAGGAGGAATGACCTCTCTCCTACTTTGCCTCTCTGAGTCACTCACATTCCTCAGAATAGAATTCAAGTTCATTTTCTCGGCTAAAATCCCCTCTACTAGAGGGTCGATAGTGATCCTTCCCTGCCCTGAACTCATCAAGCACTAAGAGCAGGTGCCTAATGCACAAATTAACAATATGTTGCAGTGTGACAACCCATGCACACTTTACAACCTGTCTTGTAGAGGAGATATTTACACATAAAAAATATTTGTATAATACAAATTTGTGTCATATAAAGTAGTTTGATGAGTGTATACAGATATTTACATTTACATTCGACCTATATATTCATGCAACCACCACCGTAATCAAGATATAGAATATTTCCATCACCTCAAAAGTCCTGTGATGCCACCTTGCAATTAACCTCTCATCACCCCGGCCACAAGCAACAACTAATCTTATTTCTGAATTTTGTCTCTTTCACAAAGTCATATAGATGGAATCATGTAGTATGAAGTCTTTTGTGTCTGGATTCTTTGATCCATCCTCTTTTGAGATTTATTCATGTTATTTTGTCTCTCTATAATTCTTTTGATTACTGAGTAATATTTCATTGTGTAAATGAATCGTATTTTAAAAATCCATTCACCAATCGATGATAGACACCTGAGTTCTTCTACTTTGTTTTTTTTAAATTTTTATTATTATTTTTATTACAAATAAAGCTGCCATAAATTCTCACTTGCAGGGCTTTGTGTGGATATATGTTTTCATTTCTTTTGAAAAAATACTTAAGAGTGGGATTCCTAGACTGTGCGGTATGCCTGTGTTTAACTATTGAAACTATTAGGTGTTTTCCCAGCAGTTGTATCATCTTACAATCTCACCAGCACTTTACAAGGGTTCTAGTTACTCTACATCCTTGTCAGCATTTGGTGATTTTGTGTCAATAAAAATGTCAGCATTTGCTTAATTTTAACCAAGCTGGTAACATGTGAAGCAACTAATTCACTCTAGTTTTAATTTATATTTCCTTAATTACTGATGGATATTAAGAACTTTTCATATGGTTACTGATATTATATCTTCTGTGGAGCCAAATCTTTTGCACATTTTTAATTGCATCATCTTCTTATTGAGTTATAAATTTTTAAAATTTGTCCTCTACTATATACACATATTATTAAATATGTATTTGCAAATATTTTCTTCCAGTCTAGGCACTTGCCTTTTCAACTTCCCTTACAATAACTTTCAAAGAACATAAGTTTTTAATTTTGAAGAAGTCCAATTTCTCTTTTTCTTTAGTAGTTCATGCTATTGGTTCTAAAAAAATGTTTGTCCAACCCATGGTCATGGAGATTTTCTCCTGTGTTTTCTTCAGGAAATTTTATAGTTTTAGTTCTCAGTCATTTTGAATTTACTTTATGTATGATGTCAGGCAAGAAGAAAGATTCCTAATTATAACATATAAATGTCCTATTAATACAGTACCATATACTAGAAAGACCATCCTTTTCCCAATTGAATTACCCTGAAATCTCTGCCCAGAATCAGTTGACCACATATTTCTTCTCTATTTCTAAACTTGTTATTCTGTCACATTAATCTCTATGTCTCTTCTCTGCCAATATTCCCTTATGTGATTATTTTCTATTTAGTGCTTGGACTGTTTGTTGGTTTTTGTTTGTTTTTTACTATGTTTCTGTGCAGAGAAGAGGTAATATACTGGACTTGACACTGTTCTCCTTAGAAGAATGTCTTGCAAGGCTGCCCCTTGGTTGGCACCTGGGAACCTGGAATTCAAGAGTGTTTACACCATTCCTTACACATAAGCATGATTCTCCACAACGAAACTGTGTAAACAGTTATGCTGAATACCTGATTTCCTTCTGGAAGTCTGGAATTTTGGTAGGTGCTAAGCAGATGGTCTCTACTCCACCAATTCCCAGTGAAAATCTTGGGCACTGAATTTCTTTCTTTTTTTTTTTTTTTTTAAGATTTTATTTATTTATTCATGAGAGACACAGAGAGAGAGAAAGAGAGAGAGACAGAGACAGAGACCCAGGCAGAGGGAGAAGCAGGCTCCATGCAGGCAGCCCAACATGGGACTCGATCTCAGGTCTCCAGGATCAGGCCCTGGGCCGAAGGCAGGTGCTAAACCACTGAGCCACCCGGGTGGCCCGGGCACTGAATTTCTAATGAAGTTCCAAATGTGTAGAGATTTCACACATGTTGTCCCAGTTCATTCCTGGAGTTTAGCATGTCTTGGGGGATTTCGCAAGAGGGAACTCTTGGAACCTTAACCTGGTTTCCTCTTGACTTTGTCCCCTGTGCCTTTTCCTTTTGCTAATTTTCCCTAGTGTCCTCTTGCTGTAATAAACCATTGCTATTATGACTTTATACTGTGTCCTATGAATCTTCCTAACGAATCAATAAATCTGGGAATGGTTTAGGGACCCTTGTCACAGTGTCTCTTATCTCCCTGTCTAGATTATGATTTCTTTCTAGGATGGAGACCATAGTTTAATTGTCTTTAAATCTGCCTATGGTGTCTCATATATAGTAGATATCTAATAGATGTTTATTGTATGAAATAAGGGACCTAGAGAGATTAAAAAAAAAAAAAGCAGAGGGTTTCATCAGATCCTTACTTAGAAAGAAAATCTAAGTCTAAAGAAGTATATATGTGAACTTATAGAGGGAACCATTACATCATTACAGCTTTATAATTATTCAGGAAAAAAACTTTGCATTTACTTTGTATGCAGAGTACATTTCCCCAAGAGTTGAGGATGAAAGCAGCAGTAAGTAAGCTCCTACCTCACTCATCATGGCCCCACCAAAGAAGTTACCAGTCATGGAGATGCTGTCCAATAATTTCCTCCTGGTATTTGGAGATGTGCCCATCTCCCAGGCTGCAAATACATTTTGAAAATAAATGGTGCTGCTCTCCCGCAGGGGCTCACTCCAAGTTTTTCCCATTTTGTCCAATCAATTAGCAAAGGGACTCACCCAGAGTAATTACATTCCAAGAGATGGGGTTTCTAAAAGTTAGTGCAAAGACCAGGATAGACATTTTGCCCAATTTGCAAAACCATAACCCTGATGTATACAATTCAAAAATGCAAGTGTCCTGTTGAGACAAAGTCAGTTGATTTAGAGAAGACACTCCATTGTTAACCTCATCTCAAAACTATCTTAACAAAATTTCTGACAGTAATACACAAATAAGGAAAAGGCAAAAGAAAAACATCCTGTGGATTGCTTGGCTAATGGGAATGTGAACTGAATCAAGGAATAAACAAGTCATGCTATGTTTGGAACTTATCAGATATTCTTAATCATTTGTTAAGAATTATATGTGTCAGGAAAGTCCAAAATATTCCCTCCCGCATAGTCTTTCCTTCCTTTTTCTTTCTCTATTGGTCTTTACAAAAATTTAGCTTATCTATATCCACTGAGATATTCCTGTGGCATGATCTAGGAACCTACATGTATTCCTCACAAATCATTATGAACTTTTATCTTCTAAGCAAGGAAGCTTTATTTGCCTCAAAAAAACAAACAAATCTGAGAAAATTAGAGGTCAGTGTAGAAAAAAAAAAAAAAGCTGTGCAGGGTTGCCATACATTTTAAACAGGAGGAAAAGTTCTTGAAAATTTATGTATTTCACAGAACTAGTAAAATTTAAAAAAAAAATTTTTTTTGACTTAAAGTTTTGTAGCCAAATTTATTCCATGATGTAGGGGGGAAAAATAAAGTCTTAGTAATGTATAGAATTTACAAAAGAAATTTCCATCTACTGACCTATATCATCTACTGACCTATCTCAATTCAACAAATATGGAAAAAAATTCTTAAGAGTAAACATTGATTTTAAGATGAAAATAATAAATTTGGCTCACACAATTTTTAAGTTAAATGCAAGCAAACTTTGTGCAAATCTGTTGCACCAACTGGCATAGGGTTTAGTTACAAATAGTTAAAAAATAGTACTTCTCAAGGGTTTCTTGGGAGCACTGTTTAACATCCCCCTTATATTCCAAATAACTCTGGATGTTGTTATTCACATTTAAACTGGCAAATGTTTTCTATCCTATGGGATTTCATGGAAATGCTTGGATTTCTTTCTTTTTTTCTCTTCTTCTTCTTCTTCAAAAAAATCATACATTAGGGGAGCATGGCTACATTAAAAATAATTGGAATTCAGCTAATTCTTCAACTATTTGTAACTAAAAATCAATGTAATGAATATATACAATTGACATTAAGCTACAGAATATTTTTACATAAATGCTGGCAAAGATGTGTTGTACACACAATTCATGTTTTCATGAAGAGAAAATTCCTTTTAGTATATAGCTAATAATTAATAACCTAGAAATATGAATAAAATTGAAACTACATTTTTTTAAATCCATGCTATTATAAGGCTTCTCTTTATTAAATTCTCTCATGGCACAGATAAGGCATCACCTTGAAAAATTAAATCATCAATAATCCTGTCTGCACTAAATAGTTCTCCTGAAAATTCCTGAATTTATTCCTTTAGTGTCAGCTTTTCCTTCTCTACAAACTACTCTGCTATAAATCTAGTGTATTGAGGACTTCTGAGTTGTAAAATGCTGAGTCTTTCTTACTTCTCAAATAAATAAAAGATAATCACCTTATCTAGGCATTTAAAATTTTTCAGTATACAGTTTCTGAATCTATGTTTAGAGCACCCTGTTTTCCCATTTGCATTCCCATTTTATATTCTATAAATAAAACTCACAAAGCCTGGGCAGTATTTCTCAGTATCCTGGGTCCCTGAGCTCAGGACTCCCACAAAATTAGGCCAAAGGCCGCCAGACTAGTCCTGTACTAATGGCCCTGCTGAGAGGATTAAAATTCCAGCAAGAAGAAAGCTGTATTCATTTTTGTTTTAAAGATTCTCTTTCCCCCACCCTGTTTCATTTGAATGAGCTGAGTCTCACAGGACCTTATCAGGGACATGAAATTGTTGTGTTTTTTTTTTTTTTTTTTTTTTTTTTTGATTATTCTCCACCTTAGGAAGTACAGAGAAAAAATATGGCCAAAGAGAAGGACAATAATCTGTTAATGACGACACAACCAAGAGTGTTTCAGTATATTTAAGAAGCAGTTTCTCCATTGCAGAGTTCAGAGTGACCTCAAAGGAAAGGTGGCTGTCTTCCTTCTAGACTGGAGCATCCTGATCAGTGAGGCATTCTAAGGAGAGATGTTGTGGATTTTAAGTCAGTTACCAACATGAAGTTTTATTAATGAGTGCTGGGTCATTAGTTGCTTTTTTCTTTGCTTTATTTATCAAAATAAAAATAATTTTACCCCTTCTGACTATTAATCTTATAAAAATTGAATTTAAACA
The DNA here is from genome assembly GCF_905146905.1 of Nyctereutes procyonoides. Taxonomy (NCBI): domain Eukaryota; kingdom Metazoa; phylum Chordata; class Mammalia; order Carnivora; family Canidae; genus Nyctereutes; species Nyctereutes procyonoides. The sequence goes on along the minus strand of NW_026575136.1, from coordinate 12,739,934 downwards.
ACAAATTTTTAAAATACCTGTAATATTATTACTAAAAAAGTTTAGCATTATATGATATGCCACGGTTTTCAAATTTGCCTGAACATACCATAATTTATTTACTCAATCTCCCAATGATATGCGTTTATTATTTACAATTTTAAATTAAACAATGCTGCAATGAACGTTCTGGTGTGACTTTCTTTGCATATTAGTCCTTTATTTGGAAGTAATTTTTAGGAATGGGATCCCTGAGTCAAATGGTATGCACGTTTTCAAGACTTTGATAAATATTGCCAAATATCTCAGAAAAGTTGCAACAATTTTTATTCCCACCCACAGTTTGACTGGACATGACATTAGTTTTTCTCACTTTTAAAAAATTCAGTGCCAATTTAATAGGTAAAATTCAAATTTAATTTTTGTTTTAATTTACACTACTTTGGTTATTATTGAGATTGGCTATCATCTTAAGTTATTTTTTCTTTTATTGATTGTTCATGTCCTTTGCCTATTTTCTCCTTTTGGCCGTTCATTCTCTAATTAATTTGTTGGAGGGCTATTTGTCAATATTAGCTCTTTGTGTGTCATGTATGTCACAACTATCTTTCACAGTCTGCCCTTTGTCTTTGACTTTGACTTCTTCTTTTAAATACTATATTGTAAGTTGCTTGTAAATCACTTCTGAATGAGGTGATAGATTGCTGGATATGCGCAAAGACAATGAATTAGTAAACAGCCGAATGATGATTTGAATCTATGTCTGTCTTTTTTGCAGTGTCCATGCCTTTATATTCTATGCTCCCTCAAGTTTTGATTTTCTTGAATTTGGCCTACTAGTGCATTTTTTCCACTAATATAAAAACATTATTTGAGAGTGTGGCCCTCTTACTAAGGATGATATTATTCTCCTTCATACTTCTCTGGAGTTCTAGATCCTGATGAATAATGTAATTTCTCTGCACATTCCACAAGATCAAAACTAAACTGGCTGGAGCCGAGCTACTTTCATCATTGTGCAGTGCAATCCGTGCACAGCAGCGCAGGTCCTGTAAGAACAGGTAGGGGAAGATTCAATTCCCAACTGCAGGGATCTCTTGATCCAATTAACATGTCTGTGGATCTACCTATATGCACAGCCTTAGTTTTCATAGACACAGAAATTAATTCTCGGAATTTGGCAATTGCTCCTGTTCTTACTCATTCAACAATTATTTCCAAAAAACTTCTATTTTGTAATGATCGTAAGCTGATATTTACTGTATGTTAGACATTATTCTAAAAGTTTTCTGTTACTCATCTAATCTTCACAACGACTCTAAGCTGCAGGGTTATTATGATCCTGCTTTTGTAGATGGGGAGACTGAAGCATAGAGAGGTTAGGTAACTTGCCTGTAAGTGGACTCAGGCTACAGGGGACTCAGGATGTTTGTTTACCGCTAGTTTGGGCTGCTTCCCAGCACGCTGTGCCTGCGCAGCACCAAGTGCTGATTGTAAAACTGGATTCATAGACACATAGGACCTCACCATATGAGGGAGAGACACACAAATGCCAAGCAAACCCCTATCCCCAAGCTCACGGCAGAGAAATAATCCTTTCAACCTGGATTTTAGAAGCCATAGAAGTCAGAAAAATCTCTTCTATGGGGAGATGTGAGCTTTATAATCAAAATGTAAGTATTTAATGCTGACAACTCAATACATGAAAATAAAACTTACTACTACAATTTCTTTCCAAGTCTTCCAGCTTCCTGGGACTACAATTTCCTTTAATTTCCCCAAAGAAAATGGTTCAAGTCCTAATGCCACCTGCTATTAGAAGGCCAGTGCTTCAACATTTTAAAAGAATTTCTGAGGAGATTCTATTCTCCTGATTACCCTTTGTCTAAATTTCTCCTGACTCATCTCCTACAACTGCTGTTCTTTCATGAGCCTTTCCCAAAGAACCCCTACCCAAGTCTACTGTACATAATCACCTTTTATTGAGGGCTGACTATAACCGAGGGTAAAGATAGGAAACTTAAAATTAATTTTTTTTAAAAAATTATTTATTTATTTATTTATTTATTTATTTATTTATTATGAAAGACAGAGAGAGAGTGAGAGAGGCAGAGGGAGAAGCAGGCTCCTGCATGCAGGGAACCGGACCAGATGTGGGACTCGATCCTGGGTCTCCAGGATCACGCCCTGGGCTGAAAGTGGCGCTAAACTGCTGAGCCACCTGAGCTGCCCTTAAAATTAAATTTTAGACATCATGGTCCTACCATTCTGTAGCCACCACCACCTGGAATTTCTCATGAGCTATCTGTCTTCTTAGGTTCCAAATTCTGTCAAAGTGCAGGTCTTTCCCTTCCTTTACTCAAGATGCCCTTCTCTCAATGCAATCAGCCACCATGACTACCCACATCAGGTAATTCACAGTAAGAAACAACTGCTAATGTTGTCATCCTTCCAATGAGTTTTTCCTTTTTAGAATAATATTGAAATATTTTAAGCGCATTTCAGTGTGGTGGAATTTCAAGTTGGAATGCAAATTAAACAAAAAAAAATCAAGAATGTAGAAGGAGATATTTTCCAGACAAAAGGAGGAAGAGGACAGTAGAATAGAGAAAGTGAATGAGTCCTGAATGTCTGGGATAAAGTTAATACATATGAAAAACATCCGGTATTTTGTTTGTGTGTTTGACTTTGTCTTAGGGGAGATAGCAATTCTTTGGACAGAAGAGAGGGTTGTTTCAGGATGTGATTCTTTGTTTAGATGTTTTAGAAACATGTCCATTGCTTAAGTTAGAAGCGTGTCCACTGCCTGGCAATGGCAAAGACTAAAGTATCTTTACATATTTGTCTCAGCATAACATTGAATGATTGTCACGCCCCCCCAACTTCCCTGTATTTATGGTTTACAACATACCTGCATATAACAGAAGCAGGTGAGGTAAAAATAAGGAGCCCTGGATTATAAATTGAAAATCCTGCATTTGCTCTGGATTTGTCCAGAATTAAGAAGGTACGGGGCACCTGGATGGCTCAGTGGTTGAGTGTTGGCCTTCGGCTCAGGTCGTGACCCCGGGGTCTCAGGGATCCAGTCCCACATTGAGCTCCCCGCAGGGGGCCTGCTTCTCCCTCTGCCTGTGTCTCTGCCTCTCTGTGTGTGTCTCTCATGTATAAATAAATAAAATCTTAAAAAAAAAATGAAGGTACAAAGTAAAAGAGATAATGCTAGATGGTTTCTAAGGTTTCCCTTGGCTTGAAAGTCACTTACTACTTGATCAATCTATTTAACAGTCCCAACCGTGACCAAGGTACACTGGAAGATCCCCAGCTTTAAACTGGCTTACTCTCTCCTCCAGCTGCAGGAATGCTGTCAGGTGAACCCCAGAATGGCCTGCTGCCAAAGGCAAGTGCCTGGGGTGTTCTGATTCTAAAGACTGGCCAATGCAAAGGTATAAACTCTGACCTCAATTCAAGATGATCCTAAAGGCCTAGCTTAGCTCCAAAGCTTGCAGTGGGAAGAGCTAAAGCCTTTCTTGCAACTGGGTCTTAGTTTAACTTCTGCCAAATGCTGTTGCTCCTCACTTCCTCACAACTCTTTCCCGTCCGTCCGCACAGGTGTCGCTGCTGAGAACACCACCGTGAACCCCCTGAATGCAAGTCTTCCTCTCAGAGTGTGTCCCCGGAAACCCTGTCTAAGAAGACTGGTGCCAGGTGTGGTCCAAGAAGCAAAGCCTAAAACGGGATTTTGGAGGTGGATTCTGTGCTGACTGGCAGGCGAGGGGTCCCCCACCACTGTGACACAGGAAATACTGATAGCTATTTCATGGCCTCAGTAGCAGTACAAGTGTTACACTCTTCTGCTGGCGAACTGGGATGGGACACCCTTGGAAGGGGAGTGCTGGCAGGTGCAATGTTACAGACGTAAAAGAGTTTGAGGGAGGCAGCCATTATCAGGATGATGGAACACACTTGCTGACTGCCACCTGTGCACTAGAAAGAGACCAAAAAAATCTGAACAAAACTAGTCAAGAATCTAAGGCAAATTCTGAAAATGAAAGGGCCTACCGGCAACATATCATGATGCTGATCTCTAGAAGGGCAGAAAAGGCTAAGGCTTTGGTCCCGGGCTAAGAATAAGGGTAAAGGAGCATCAGGGAGGCTGAATTCTCATTTTTAGCCAGTGCTGGGCTGGGATCATGGCAATGGCTAAGAAAAGATGAGGCCTTTGAGGCTGCAATAGGAATATCTGGATCCATGAACTTAAGGAACTTGAAACCCCAGACGCAGCTTACTTCTTCCTTTGCAAAACTAATGCTTCCCCTTTGGCTGAAGACCAAACAGAGGCCTCTGCCTAGTAACACATCCCTAACCCACACTCCCAGACTGACAACCTGGGTCATGCCAAAATATAACCAAGTTAGGGACGTGCCAGGCCCGCTAAGGGGGACAAGGAACAGCATATTGAGAGGCTGCAGAATCTAGCCAATATATGCTGGTAAAAGCTAGAGGAATTACGTATGGCACTGGATCCAGAAGGTGTTAGAGCAATGTAGGGGAGCGGTATGGAACATAAAGTGGGCTAACGGAAAGTTTATCCTAAGAGAACAATCTCCTGCACTATGGGTTGTCATAGCCTAGCAAGAATCCCAGAAAATCAGGGTAATATGCTGCTAGAACAGCTCTTAGAAGTTTGGAGAAAGTGATAACCCACACTAACTAAAGTGGGGATTTCAGAATGGGTGGTAAATGAAATGGAGCAAACAGCTCAGAGAAATAAATATAGTAAGTGTAGATATTCTGTGTAAGGCCTGAAAACCAATCAGCGGGTTCTACTCCTCCAGAAGTCCTGGAAGGCACCACGTGATAATTACAGGAGGAAGACACTCAGACTCCCATGTAATCTCCCTCTGACTCCTCTGCTTCAGGTCACACCTCTGACTGCATAGGGGACTCCCTTACGACTAACTGATGGAAGCAGAAAAAAAAAAAAAAAGCTAAGCTTGATTAATAAATGGGTTGCCTCAGCATCTAGGTACAAGGTGAGAAAGGACTGCTCAGGGGTGGTTCTGAATGGCAGCAAGAGAGAAAGCCATTTCGCTGACATAGCCTTGGGTAAGGGGAGCACTTCTTGACCATCCACTTAGTTTGGAAAAAGAACTGGCCCGAGAAATATATGGGCATTTCTTGCTTCTTCTCCATCCTCTTTTGAAAGTAAGTAAACAAATGTAGCAGCTGTAGCCTAAGAAGGCCATGGTGATGGGTCAGACCCCTCAGAGAGGACAACCTGGTACATTCCACCAGATAGACACCTGGGCAGCAGAGGTGTTGCCTAAGAAGTAACTTAAAAAATCTAAAATTAGGTAATACTGTTGAGCGTCAGTTATGGCCCGAGACCAGGGACTGCGACAGGCACTGTGTTTTGTCTCACTAAATTTCCTCTCCTGGTATGAAATCTTGGAGGAACTGTTCTCAGATAGAAATGATCATGCAACGCAAGTGATCCCAGTAGCACAGGGATGGACTAAGCGACCACGGAGTTGCCTCACCCTAATCCCCTCTCTAAGGCCCGAGGAACATTTTCCTGGCTGCTAGGGGTGCTGCCGGCGGAGGGCTCCCCGCTGAACCTCTTCCCCAAGTTCCTGCCCCTCACCAGGAGCCTCCTGCATCATTTGGGAACAACTTGGAAGGACCTGCTCAGCCCTGCACTCGCTGAGGGATTAGCCTGAAGCCTCGGTACAGGTACAACCACATCCCAGTTCAGCTCCCTCGTCCACTCCTGTGCCCTTAACTCCCCACAGGTGCTACTGCTGTGAGCTCTCTCCAGGAAACTTCCAGCATGCCTATCTCCACCTCGAAGTTGTTTTCTGAAGAATCTAAGAAAGGTATGCATTTACTTTTGGGGAAAACAGCATCAAACTGAAAAACAAACAAAAGATCTATGGAACAAATTTCCATAGAGTTTAACAGGGAAGGGGAGGAAGCCTCCAAACCTTGTGTCAATCATGACTCTTATCTGAAGTACTATCCAGATTATGAAGCTTCTTCCCTACTGCCACAGTTTTCTAGAAGGCTTTTCTTCATGTCCTAGGGCTAGAATTACCCCAGGAGTCAACCTTAGACTCAGGTTTCTGTGGGCATATTGTGCTTCCTTCTTTCTTTTAAGAAACACCCATGATTTCTTAAAAAATTACACCTAGGATAATAAGCCCACCAGTTGTACCTAGTAACAAACCACTGCTCAGTTTCTCGGCGTTGTAAATTAGCTGGATTCTATACGTAAAGATTGTTACATGGAGAGATTCAAAGACAGGCTTAAACCACACAGGTTAAAATATCTCCAATGTGGAAAATAAAATAAAATAATAAAATAAAATCTCCAGTATGTATTTCAATGGATTTCTCTACTGGATCCCATTGAACCTTTCTCATTAATATCCCACAATAGGTATGCCGTGGAGAATCTAAACTTGTATTTGCTCAAGAGTGATTCTGAAAGGTTGAGTGTGGAGTAAATATTCCCTTTTGAGGTAGTGAGAGTCACAGTTCAAAGGGGAAGGCGATTGAAAGGAGGATTACTAGAGTTTGAGGATAGTAAGGTGAGGGGATAAAAGGGAGTCGTTGAAAAGGCTCTGCTAGTGAGCATGGTTTCATGAAACCAAGAGAAAAAGGAGGTTAAATGGATTAAGGTGCAGTTCACAGGTTTGATCACACCCCACTGTGAAGCCAGGTATTTCTAACATATAATTACTCTTGAATTCTCTTTTCTGAGAGCCACAGCTTCAGAATGCATGCAAGTGGAAAAGCCATCAATGGGCTGCAACCAGATCAGTGGGAACTTAAGTCACTACTGGCTGTTTAAATAACTGCTACTCAGCCCCAGGAATCCAACGGTTTCCAGGAGACTCTGTGCTCTCTGGCCCTGTGAAATGGGCTTTTTCCAGCCTAAAGAGCAAAGGTCAACCAGCCCTCTGAGTTTGACCACCCACCCCAGGATTTCACCTCTCTTTCCCCTCTGCCTTCAATCCCAAGTACAGGAGGCAGGAAACCCCCCGGATCCTTTCCACGTGGAGGCCTCCGTGCCTTCTGTTGGTGCTGAATGGGAAACGGAGCAGTGCTTGTGAGCCATTTGCCAATCTTGGCCAATGGAAGATTGCATAAACCAAGTGTCTCCTGGATTAAGGCAGCCTCAACAAATATAGAATAGGACTGAAAACCTATAACCCAGCAGCTTTTCACAGACAGCTTCCACAGAGATTCCGTTTCATCAATCATAAGATGTTTCAGCCACTGAGTGAGGTGCAAGGTGTATAAAGAAAAATAAAGCACAGAACCTGCATTCAAAGGGCTCAGTGTGGTTGAGGAACAGAAGAGGAGAACCAGCAGCATATGATGGGGCTGGGGTCCTGGATGAGGGGTTTGCAGGTTCAATTTCCTGCTCCACCATTTGTTTGCTATAGAACCTTCGTCAAGTTCCTTAATCGTTTGGATCCTCAATTTCCTAACCTGTTAAATGGAGATAACAACCCCCCGCCCCAATATTTTAAGAACTAAATAGAACAAAATAAAGGGCTTGGCACAGTGCCTGGTACATCAAAAGCATTTGACAAATGTCAGCTACTACTTTAACGATGATTCAAGATGGGGGTTGATAGGTACTGACTGAGACTCACAAAGACATGTTAGTCAAATGTGCTATGATGCCCGACACCAAAGTCATCTATGTTAAAGCCATGGGTTATTGTCATCACTCAGACTCATCCCCCACACTCTGATGTTACTTATGTGTATGTTCCCACCCCTGCCAATGGTTGACATTCCATAAGGCCAATGAAGCAGAGAGTAAGTAGAGCATCCACCTGTCCTGCCCCTCTCCTGGATGGAAGCAGCTCCTGGGTGCCTCATGGTGAGCGGTGTGAGTTCGGGAGACATGGTAGTCACGGGGGGAGGTCCAGCATGTGAGCAGAACAAGCATCCTCACCTTGCCTTAATTTCAATCTTATTCTAATCTGTAAACTGGATTTCTATTAAAAGGAAAACAAATAAATATGCTACTATCTAAGAAATAAGTATTTTCATTTTAACAGTTACCTTCTTTGTATACATTCTGTTTTAAGTTAAAGTAATAACAACTTGTTTTGGGTTTATATTGGTCAGAAAACTTCTCCCCACACTCTTAAAATAACACTAAGTAGCCATTGCTTCTTTTACCTACAACCTGCCCACGTTGACAAGCCCCAAATACATCTAAATTTATCAAGTGTATTTATTTTTGAAAACTTTGAAGACTTCCATAGATAATAGAACAATGCAGGAAATATAGTACTAAGACATCAGTGGTCAATTAGGGCATATTTTATTAGTTGTTCACAGGGGGCCTGATGCTTATATTAGATACAAATTTGGCAAAGATGCATTGCAAAAGAAGCTGCTTAGTTCAATCCAGATAACAGATTCCACCAGGAATCAATTACTATAAAGGATAATTTTCCTCTGAAAACTTCAGATGTGTAGGGGAGGGTTTCTTTTTTTTTTCTCTTTTTAAATTCAGGTCTAGATATATAATTAAAATTATAACTGTCTTAACAATAATGGGAATGCTTTTCTTTAAGGCTTCAAAGCATTTGCTGGAAATCGATTATATGATTTAACAATTGCTTCAGACATTCAACTAAAATGTATTCCTTGAAAAGGAGCCCCATGTCCGGACCATAACCTTTAAGAGATGAGAGAAATAATCTGAACCTGTAACAGCACCGACCGCTGTGCTCAAAAGTATAAATATTCCTGTCTTTGACTGGCATTTAGCATTATAAAAGAAGAATGATGTCCTCTATTACAGCGAGGAAAGAATCATCAATTCAGTTTGCATGAAGATTTTCTAGGTCCTTGCGTCAATCATTTCATAAAATTATTGATTAAAGGAAATAGAAAAGTAGTGAAATGGCATAAATAATAGAAAAACACTGAAAACCTGCACACACTCAGTGTTTTGAACTTACGATGCAGATCTCAATTCAAATTTAACCTTCAAACACAAATGTCAGGGAATGTGCCATCATTTCACTGAGGATCCAAGGTCAATCAACTCCTTCTGTCTACTTAGCACACAATTAGACATCCATTATAGAAAATACGAGAACCTAGGATTCAGATACTGGTTTCTCTTTATTTGAATGTAAAATTCTCTTTATTTGAATGTTAAATGTTATTTGAATATTAAAAAGAGAACATATTATAAGTGTGCAACCTGAAGAAGCATCATATTAAAAAGTGAACAAAGTGGGTATATCTGATATAGGACATTATCAGCACCTCTGTCTGACGCCTCTGAGTCAGTAATTTCCCCTCCTTCTTCAGAGGTAATAGGGACGGGTTTCTAACCCCTTAAATTGATTTGGCCTCTCTGTGAACTTTATATAAACTGAATCATAAAAAATAAATAAATAAATAAATAAATAAATAAATAAATAAATACACTGAATCATGCAGTATAGATGACTGTGTGCCTGGCTTCTACTGCTTAGCAGTATAGCCTACAAAAAACATACATATATATGTGTATACTTTATTTTCATTGCTGAAAACTAATCAACTTTATAAATGAAAAAATTTTAATCATCTTACTATTGATGGGCATTTGGCAGCAAAATTACTTGTGTAAATATCCTCAAGCTATAGCTATAGCTTGAGGATATTTACACAAGTAACTTTGCTGTGGATATTCTCGTACATATTTTTGACACAAATGTGAAAGCATTTCTGTAGAAGACATTCCAAAAGTGTTGGTTCACAGACTATGAACATATTTAACATTCATAAATGATGATACTTGATGTGAAATGATGAAAAAAGTCTTCCCAAGCAGGTGTGTCAGATTACATTCCCATGGGCAATAACCAGAATTCTTACTGCTCCACCTGTCTCCAACACTTGGTAAGATAAACCTTGTTTAATGTCTAGACATTCTGGTGGGAACGTAGACATAAAATCACAGAGGGTTCAGAGGGGCTGGAAGAGGTTCACTGGCCATGTTAGGGCCCACTGATGGAACTGAGGTCTGTATGCCTGTTATATGATGCATGGGTGTGCATGACTCTTCCCAGGTTCCCAGACATATAGTGCTGCTGACAGGACCAAGCAGGATGGTAGCTGAATCCCCAGGACAGAGAGCTGTTTCCAGGTCCGCAGCTGGGATCACTGTTGGTGAGTCAGCTGCAGAGGTGCAAGCCTGCCTTCTTAAAACAGCTCTCTTCGGTGTTAAACTGCACCATGGTTTCACAGTCTCCTACCTGGATCCCACTGCTCCCACGAAAGCACTTTTTTTTTCTGTGGACGGATGTCAAATTACTTTTGTTGAGGAGGATAAGCATGGGAGACATCTTGACCAGCTTGCTTACATCACCCTGGATCTAGTCCCAGCTGTTAATGCAATCATCATGGTAGTTCTAAATTTTTACTTTATTTTTAGTATATAGAAATTAAATACGTTTTTGCATATTGACTTGCACCTGACAGTATGTTAAACTTATGTATTAATTCTAATAATTTATCTATAGATTCTTTGGGATTTTTTGCACATGCAATCATGTATCTGTAAAATAATAATACCTCCCATCTCACTTAATGGAAACTATAGTTGCTTAAGCCCAGAACTTTGGAGTCTTTCCTGACTCTTCTTTTCTATATATTCCATTTTCAATTTGTTTTAAAAATTCTGCTGCTTCTTCCCTTGAAAATAGCTCCAAAACATATCCCTTTTTCATCACTCTACAAGTCACCATTATCTCTCACTGGGATTATTGTAATAACCCCCAACTCGTCTTTCTGCTTCCACGTGTGACTCCTTTTCAACCAGTGTGCAACACAGCTACCAGGGAGATCCTGTAAAAATATGTGAAGTCATGTCACTCACAGTTCAACACTTGCCACATCTCCATCCCACTCAGGGGAAAAGCCAAAGCTGTTAGAATGGCCCATATGGTCCGCCTTGCTCTGGGTCCTCATTACTTCTCTCCATCTCTTACTATTTTCTGCTGTGCTTACTGCCCAGGCTTCCTGAATTCTCTATTTCTTGAGCAAGCAAGAAATCCTCCTGCCACAGGTCATTTGTATTACTGTTTCCTCTGCTGGGAACATTCCCTCATTTCCTCTTAATATTTTCTCAGCAGGAATTACCCTGACCTATTTATGATGTAAACTGTTCTTGCAGGCCAGCACTCCCTATCCTCCTGACTTTAATTTTTTTCATAATGTTTACCACTTGTTAACATACTTAATGTCTTATTTATTTTGTTCATTACTGTCTCCACTAAAAAACAAATCTCTTAAAGATCATGATTTTTGTCTCTTTTTTTTTCTCTACTGTATCTTCAGTGTCTAGTACAGTTCTGGAAACATATCTGGCACTCTCTATTTGTTTAAACAATTAATTACATCCATTTATAAAAATGTTGTAAAATTTCAACTATTCCAAAGAGATTCCCAACAGTGTTGGGAAGTTGTATGGCTTTTCTCATCTACCATTGGGAGCTTCATAACATAAACATTGACTTTCTTTTATATTTTTCCTGTATCTTTCTTCACTCTTCAAAATATATTGCCAAAGAACACGTGTCTTTTCTTTAACTTAACTGCTGGGTTTTTAAAAGAAAAACACTATGTATTGAGTCAAATGTGAATAAGGAAATTATAAAACAATAGTAAGCATCAGACCTTAATTGATTTGTGTAGAACTAGTCTTCTAAATACGAAGAGGAAGGTAAATAAATAGCACTACCTAACATTTGATGTGCTGTACACAAACTCAACATATTGGGCAAACAGGTTAGAGGCCATACAGCAATATAATTTTTCTTGGTTCTCTTCTTTATTTCAATAGATTTGTAGAATAATAAAATTTGTGATTCAAAACTGTAATGATGTTCAGTGGTAGCTCAAACAGTGTGGATATCAAGTGTTGATTAGTTTAGAGTCATCCATGATCTTGGAAGGTTTTACAGATGTTAGGAAAGCTTTATCTCTCTTATGTTATCAACCAAACTTCCTTAGATTAGTATTTTGACCTTTTCAAGTCTGATAAACTCTTGGGGTGGGGAGGGGAAGGCTAGCATTTCTGCTTCTTTTGAGGTGATAATTTGTTGTACTTTATAATTTCCAAAGAATCTTTTTGTGCATTAGCTCCTTTAATCCACAAATCACTCTGAGATTGGCATGTATGTCCCAATTCTACTGATAGGAAAAACGAGGTTGAAGAAGTTAATTGTGCTTTTGGAGGACAGGAAAAGATACAAAAGTCGTCAGTTCAAAATAGACCTTCTGACAACAAACATGGCCACAGATCTTTTCACTCTGTCCCATATTATAGTCATAATGCTAGGAGGGTTGTAAACTAAAATAATGTGATGTAAGAAATTCTCTCAAGTTCTTAGGACTAAAAATTCCCCATTGGTAACAGTGACATTTTGATGCTTAAAAAAATAGCTATTGAATGAAAGAATAAATGGAGCATTACTATTTCCCCATCATACCTTGATATCTCCCTTCTGCTCTTGTAATCTTGGTAACTTTGAAAATTGCTATATTTTTTAAAAGGCAATGTCAGTTTTGAATTTTAAAAAGTTAATTATTTTATTACCACATTAATTTTAGGATCCAAAAACTAATAAAGAAGGCTATTTATTTATGTCTTGCTTTTCTAATTGAATAAATTGCTGTCTACCATGACAATGGACAAATAATATCAACCAGGGAGTCCCTCCTGATGAAGGTGAGCCTCTTATCCTCTGTGTAAGTGACTGAGAAGAGCTCACTTCGTTCCTCACTGTTTCCCTGGGCACTTTACAGCAACCATCTGTGCAGGTGGTGGAAGACATCATTATTTCAAAGGACACATTAGAAATATCTGTGAGTAAAAGTAAAATGTCCAGGGAACTAAGTTGGCTGAAATCTCTGTACTTTCATAAAAGCCTACAGAGAACTTAAAAAACTGCTAAAAGGCAGTTTGAATCCCACATTAATGAACTGGGGAGCTTGAGTAACATATTTGCTGACTGGATAAGCAAATTAAGCCATCTAAAAGAGAAATCATAACCAACATAAACCTACATTTGATTCAATTTTCTACATATTTTACATAAAAGTTGTCTTTTTTTTTTTCAGTCAAATTTATCTGGGAAATTTCTGGATTTGCCAAATCTTAGAAGTCATTGCATTGACAACACTTGCTTCAAGGACTCTTTAACTAGTATTTCATAGAACTAAATATATGTATCTTATTGATTGAAATCACTGAATTTCTTCTTTACACCTCTAGATTACTGCCCAAAACAATAATTACTAAATTAAATAAGAAACATATAAGACTTGCAGTAATTGGTAAAACAAGTTGACACTCTACAAAATGTGATTTGTTGTAGAAGAGACTATAGTATGTTTTCTTCTCCATTTAAGAAATCAGAACTATAAACAGAAAATCAATAGTATAATAGCATGTGTAAAGGAGTAAGGGTTCCTAGGTGGGAGCCAGTTTGGAGAGTTAGTTCAAAGAACTAAACAATGGGGGATCCCTGGGTGGCTCAGCGGTTGAGCATCTGCCTTCAGCCCAGGGCATGATCCTGGAGTCCTGGGATCGAGTCCCACGTCGGGTTCCCTGCACGGAGCCTGCTTCTCCCTCTGACTGTGTCTCTGCCTCTCTCTCTCTCTCTGTGTCTCTCATGAATAAATAAATAAAATCTTAAAAAAAGAAAGAACTAAACAATGCAAGTGTGACTGAAACACGAGGGCATGGAAGAGAGTGAAGTTAGATGAGGTTGCAAAGGTGAGCTGGGGCCAGAGCAGGCATAGTCTTGAGAGGAAGTCATGATAATGATTTTTGCTTTCTCCTAAGAGCACTATGAAACCAAAAAAGGATTTTAAATCATGCAGTGGCATGATGAGAACTGCATTTAAAAAAAAAAGATTTTATTTATTTATTCATGAAAGACAGAGAGAGAGAGAAAGGCAGAGGGAGAAGCAGGATCCATCCTGGGACCCCAGGGTCATGCCCTGGGCTGAAGGCAGACACTCAACCACTGAGTTACCTGGGTGCCCTAAGAACTGCATTTGTAAAAGGAGTATTACCTTCCTTCTAGACTCTGTCCCAGGCACACATAGCGTGGTGCATCTGAATACAGCCACTGGCTGGTATAGGATACTCACGGAAGTCCAAGACCATTCCTCATGATTATTAGGTATAAGAAGAACTTCCTGATTTAGATTCACACCCATGGTCCATGCTGTGCTCAGTTGCTTTGTAAAAGGCAAGAGAAGAGTATCTTGTGATATGTCACAACATGTGCACTTTGCCACCTGGAGCTGGCACATGGCAGGTAGTGGGAGGAATGTTGACTGCCAGCAGGCCACAGGTGCAAAGGGAACGGCTCAGCCTCTCCCCCTGGGCCCTTGGTTAAAAAGCTTAAACACCTGCCAAATCTGTAGCTTTAACTATCCTTGCTGAGCAGCCCTTTCGCCCACCTGACAGAACAATAAATAAACAGATTCAATCAGTCAAAACTTGCCTATAAACAGTCCCATGAAATGCACCATGTCCTTAGAAAGAATACATTAACCTTTTAAAATGCAGTACCAACAGCTCAACACAAAGCCCGGTGCAATTATCCTTTGAAAAAAATGGTAATAAGGAGAGATGGCAGGGATTGTTTCATATTAGGATACTAGAGTCTTCACAGGCAAGAGGAGAGAGTATAACAGATGTTTTGTACATTATGCTTAGAACTTGATATAATTTACTTATTAGGCTAAATTGGATGGGCAAATCACAACCTGCAAGCTAAGTCTAGTCAACCGCTTATTTTTTGAGTCAACTTTCATTGGAACACAGCCTCGACCATTTGTTTATGTGTGGTTTATGGCTGTTGTCATGCTGTAACATCAGACTTAAGTAAATGCAACAGACTGTACAGCCAACAAAGTCTAAAATACTTACTACCTGGCCCTATATAGAGAAATGTGTCAACTCTGGTCTGTCTCTAAACAGTACTGAAAAGAGTAGCAGACTTCTTTTAGGCAACTTTTACACCAAGTTCTCGATGTCCATGCATATAGTTACTACTCATGTGGATATCTTTCAATCCAAATTCTATTTGGTGCTAGTAAGAGATAGGAATGGGCTTATTAATTCTTCTGCAAGTCCAAAAATTAGGCTAAATGTTGCTCTCATGGTAGGTATTTTTGTGTGTCTGAATAGCTCAGTTTTACATAAAAAAAAACAAATTATTAAATCAAGTCCTCTTGGAAATAATAATTGTCTGAAGAGAAAATTGATTTTTAAAAATTCACAAGCTTCTTTAAACTAACACTTGATAAAGTGAAGCTCATAATTCTTCAAGCTCCATCCAACCACCCTTGGGTTGATCAAATTCATATCCCTCTAATAGAAAATACACTAAATAGTAAGATGCTGTAGTGGACTGTGCTATATCAAATGACTTTTAACATCTGTTTATCATGAAAAACTCAGTTGTAATCATCCTACTGCTCTAAGCAATGTGCAATTCCATTCCTGTTCAATTGACTTGTATAAAAACAGCTATACAGGTTGTTACTTACTCAGAAACTGACACTCAACTGCTTGATTTACCTTCTGGCTCATCAACTCTGAACATTCTCCCCCCACCCTGTTTTAAGTTTTTATTTAAATTCTAGTTAATTAACATGTAGCATGATTATTGGTTTCAAGAGTAGAATTTAGTGATTCATCACTTACATGTAACATGCGGTGCTCATCACAAGTGCCCTCCTTAATACCCAACACCCATTTAGCCCATCCCCCACCCACCTCCCTCCAGCAACTTTCAGGTTGTTCTCTATAGTTAAGGATCTTTTATGGTTTGCCTCCCCTTTCTATTTCTCTTCCCTTCTCCTTAGTTCATCTGTTTTGTTTCTTAAATTCCACATGATTGAGATCATATGGTATTTGTCTTTCTCTGATTGACTTATTTTGCTTAGCATAATACACTTTGTGTGTGTGCCCTTTGAACCACTATTTTTGTATCCTTTAGGTATACAACTAGTAGTGCAATTATTGGGTCATAGGGTAGTTCTATTTTTCATTTTGTAAAGGACCTCCATACTGTTTTCCAGAGTGGCTGCACCAGTTTGCATTCCCACCAACAGTGTTAAGAGGGTTACCCTTTCTTTACATCCTTGCCAGCACCTATTGTTTCCTCTGTTGTTCATTTTAGCCATTCTAATGGTGTGAGGTTGTATCTTATCATAGTTTTGATTTGTATTTCCCCAATGATGAGTGATGTTGAGCATCTTTTCATGTGTTTGTTAGCCATCTGTATATCTTCTTTAGAAAAAATGTCTATTCAGGGGCATCTGAGTGGCTCAGTTGGTTAAGCATCTGCCTTTGGCTCAGGTCATGATCCTAGAGTACTGGACCAAGTAAGTCCCACATTGGGCTCCCTGCCCAGCAGGGAGTCTGCTTCTCCCTCTGTCCCTCACCCCACTCATGCACGCTCTCTCTCTCAAATAAATAAATAAATAAATAAATAAATAAATAAATCTTTTAAAAAAGAAAAATGTCTACTCATGTCTTCTGCCCATTTATTAACAGATTAATTGTTCTGGGTGTTGAGTTTCATCAAGATAGTATGGTCCTGGCACAAAAACAGACAAATAGATCAATGGAACAGAATAGAACACCCAGAAATGTACCCACAACTATATGGCCAACTGATTTTCAACAAAGCAGGGAAGAATATCCAGGGAAAAGACAGTCTTTTCAACAAATGGTGTTGGGAAAAACTGAATAGCAACATGCAGAAGAGTGAAACTAGATCACTTTCTTCTACTATACATAAACGTACAATCAAAATGGATGAGAAGCCTAAATGTGAGACAGGAAACTATCAAAATCCTAGAGGAGAACATAGGCAGTGACCTCTTTGACATCAGTCATAGCAACTTCTTATTAGACATTTCTCCAGAGGCTACAGAAACAAAAGTAATGAACTATCGGGATTTCACGAAGATAAACAGCTTCTGCATAGTAAAGGAAACAATCAACAAAACTAAAACAACCTACTGAATGGGAGAAGATATTTGCAAATGACATATCTGATAAAGGCTTAGTAGCCAAAATATATAAAGAACTTAATAACTCAAAACCCAGTGAACTTCCTGAACCAAGTTAAATTAAATGTCTTCAGTATGGTGCATGTTAAGTTGGTAAAAATTTGATTTGTTTTCTAACGTTATCTATCTCATTAGTCTGAGAGCAGTAGAATTTAAGACTGGCAGGTGCCTTATAGTTTTGTGACAATTGTCCTATACCTAGTATTTAACAGAACTCATGAGAGAATGCAGGATTCCTATTTTTGACTAAAACACAAGCAAACATTAAAAAGCCTGGCAAGACCAAGATGGAGCATAACAGGCATAACTCTCACTTACTCTTGGTGGAAGTATAAATTGGCACACCATTTTGAACAATTTGGCATTATCATGTAAATTGAATGTGTACATATTCTATGACTCACCAAGTTTACCTTTAGGTAAATAAGAAGAAAACCTTGCGCTTCAACACTAAGAGTCATAATCTAAAATGTTCACAGCAACATTATTTATAATAGAGAAAAAAGGAAATAACTCAAATGTTTTTCAACAGGATCAAATGGATAATAAATACATTGTAATACTTTCATGCGATGGAGTACTCTCCAGCATAGAAACTGGATAAACTAGAACTATAGTCTGGAAAAGCCTCAAAAACAAAATGTTGATTGAAAAACGCAAATCCCAGAGGAATATACAAAGTTTGATAGTTGATCTTATGTATTAACTTTTTGCAAAGAATTCAGGCATTCCAAATTCTGGTCCAGTTCTCCTTGCACTATGCCACATGTAGCAGTATATCCTGCCTATAATTTTGTTTGACACCAATATCCTCAAGTCTTGCTTATTAAGAAGTTAGATTTCTCAAACTTTGTAATTTTACAAAAGAATTTAACTCCAATTCTGGCAGGTGGCCACCCCAGGAAAATATATGTCTACATTGGATTAGCCCCTTAAAAACAAGGAGACCCACTTTCACCCTTGTTTCTCAACAGGTTAGAATGGGAGGCAAGAATCACTGAATGACTTTAAGGGCATTTACTTTGTTTCTTCAGTGATCAGTTGGGCTAACTATATGCCAGGCATATTAATTGTTAGGAGTTAACTAACAAAGAGTCCATCCAATGTCAAGCTGCAGTTATTGAGAAGAATGCCCCATAGCAGCTCCACACTTTTATAGGTGATTCTTAACCTGGGATCCCTGGGATCTGTGGATGGTGAACAGAATGGCTTCTGGTAGAAATAGCTTCAATCATTTGTAAAAAAAATTAAGTTTTGCAAATGTTTATTTTGGGGAGGATGAGGGTATGGTTTATCTGATGCTCAGATGTAATACTGATCACATTAGGATTCTGATATGATTTGTGATTAGAGAAAAAAAAAGCTTGACTTTTGGATTAAAATAGAAAGAGACTGAACTTTCATCTCAGCCATTTATTACCTGTATGAATTTTTTTTGAAATTGATGACTCTGTGGGGCTTTGATTTCTTCTCCATAAAATAGAGATTTTATTTTAGTAAAATAAAAACAATTACTATATTGCTAGATATAGATATAGATATAGTAATATATATAGCTATATAGTATATATATATGTATTATGTATCATGATATATATGTAATTTCTATTAGATGCACTGTGATCTTATTTAGTAAGGTGAAAATTAACAAAATGATAGCCTAAGAAACCTAAAGGCCTATTGTAACTTAAAGCCAATATTTCCATTGCTCACTATATCCTTCAAGAATGAGATATTGCTCTTTTTCATGGCACCTCTGAGGCGGTAGGCTGCTTCAGGATGAAGCTGAACATCTCTTTCCCAGCCACTGGCTGCCAGAAACCCATTGAAATGGATGATGAGCTCAAACTTCATAACTTTTATGAGAAACGTTTGGCCACAGAAGCTGCTGCTGATGCTCTGGGCGAGGAACAGAAGGGTTACGTGGTCCGAACCAGTGGTGGCAATTACAAACAAGGCTTCCCCATGAAGCAGGTTGTCTTGACCCATGGCTGTGCCCACCTGCTGCTAAGTAAGGGGCATTCCTGCTATCAAGGAGGAGGACTGGAGAGAGGAAGCACAAATCTGTTGGGGGTTGCATTGTGGATACCAATCACAGTGTTCTCAATTTGGTTATTGTGAAAAAAAAGGGGGAGAAAGATATTCCTGGACCCATTGATATCTCTGTGCCTCATCGCCTGGGGCCCAAAGGAATCAGCAGAATCTGCAAATTTTTTAGTCTGTCAAAAGAAGATGATGTCCACCAGTTATGTGGTTAGAAAGCCCCTAAACAGAGGTAAGTATCCTACAACCAAAGCACCCAGGATTCAGTGTCTTGTTACAACATGTGTCCTCCAGCACAAATGTCGGGTGTATTGCTTTGAAGAAACATTGCATTGAGAAAAATAAGGAAGAGGCTGCAAAATATGCTGAACTTTTGGCCAAGAGAATGAAGGAGGCAAAAGAAAAACACCAGGAACATATTGTCAAGAGACGGAGGCTGTCCTTTCTGAGAGCTTCTATCTCTAAGTCTAGTCCAGTCAAAATGAGATTTTCTAAGAGAGACAAATAAGATCAGACCCACACATACACACACACAAAAGAATGAGATATTATTTTTCACTCATTAAATTGACAAAAACATTGGAAACAGCCAGTACGAACAATGGTGAAGGGGAGTATGGATTGCTACAAATTTCTCAGAATGCAGGAATGCTGCATCCACATCCAAAACCAAAATCACTGTGTTTAAGGGGATGTAGAAAAGGGTATGTATGAAGTTATTCTGTGGTGGCAAAAAATGAAAGTAACTTGAATGTACATTAGTAGTAGATGGTACGTATCCATATTATGTAATATTCCACAACTATTCATGAGTATAGTGACACTATACTACTTACTGGACCATGATATTGTTTAACGATAAAAGTAAACTGCAGACTTCTGTAATCTGTTTAGCTAGATCTCATGACTGCTTTCAAACACACAAACACAGAAAAAAAACCTGTTTGCATATGATTGAACAAACAAGAACTGTCTGTAAATTGACACAATTAATGTTAGGTAGTAGCTCAAATAACAAGGAGAGTTGAGAGTATTAAATTCTCATTTATATGTTTTTATTGTTTAGCTTAAAAAATAATAATATACGATTACTATGGAATCAAACAAATCTGGTTGACAAAATGAACTCAGAGATTCCCAAGGTCCTTTAACTGTAGTTATTAACTGTATAGTCACTAATTATATATACAAACTTTGATTATAATCCTTCTCTTTATAATTGACCCCAAATCTTTAGGCGGTATTAAGACTCTTTCAAGTGGGTCTTTGCTTCCCCTTCTGAGCCTGGAGGTAAATCTTTCATTTTTAAATCTCTCCAAAGCCTCCTTTTCTCCCACATCTCTATTTCTTAACTTGCACAAGAAAAAACTAAGAAGAATGTGTTTGTATATTTGCCTACCATTCTTCTGATTACTTTATCTTTGTTTTTCTTGATACTCTCAAGAAAATGTGCATATACTTATAAAAATAAAACAAAATATAGACATAATAACAAAGTTTCAATGCCAAAATACTACTTAAAATTTTTTGTTTGCTCTTATTTATTTTCAACGGGTTATAATAAGCTTTCATCTCTTTTATTGCTGTTTAATAGTTTGAGCTGGGTGTCACTTTATTTTGACAAAGTAACTATAATTATCCTAGAAGGAACTAGGTCTTTTGCAATAAACAAGATTAGCTTAAATGTTATTAAAAGCCATATTACACGATTACACATGCAAAAATAATACCACTGGTCAATTCTATGACAACTTGTTTGAATTACTTTCAAAGAGTAAAAATGGATTCATATTGATTCATTCACACTTTCTCACTAATTTTAACTTCAGATTTGAAGCCAGCATTTGGCAAAATAAGATCCATTTCTAATAACCACTTATTTTTATGGCTCTTTGTCTGTGAATCCTATGACTTAGACAAATAATTCAGGTATGAGGATGTTTGCTCTAATTTTATGCATCGTACCTGAAGAAGAATACCCCATTGTCATGGTATCTGTAATTACTGGCCAAAGTCCCTCTTAGTCTCCTTGCCCATACACGGTACAGATCTCACACGTGATTCCATCTCTATGACCTACTCCTAGAACCAGTTGTGGTTACTTATTTAAAGCTACAGTGATTTCATGCTTAATCTATGTGCCCCTTGAGATCTGGAATTTAGCCACAGTGAGCTTGTTACAGAGGCCAACTATATACTGCTGTGGTTTGAGTCCAGAACAGAGGTTTTTCTCGCAAGGACACCAACTGTATAGGCAATTCTCCAAGCACTGACCAGCACTCCTACAGTGAATTCCAGGTCAATCTGACCTTTCGCTCTTTGCAATTAATATTTCAAATCTCCCTACATTTCTCAAGTTGCGAATCTGCTCATCTTTCTCCTCAAGAAGCTACCTCATTTCTAATTCTTCTAGAGAAAATAGAAGCCATCAGATGGAAAATCCTTCTACTGCCCACCTACAACCCTACATTTGCACGTGTTCTCTCTCTCCTCTTCCCTTTATTAATCTAAGGCTAATCCTTTTAGTGAATCTAATTCCCCTCTCCTCAGAAATTTCACACTATTGCTTATCCCTTCAAACCAATTGTCTTCCATTTTTCCCTATGAATCAGTTTTATTAGAAAGTTATATTTCCCAAGTATCTTCCATCTCATGGTAAAAAAGAAAACACACACATACACAAAGTAAAACAAAACCACATGTTTAATCATATTCCCACTTCCCACTTGTCTAACAGCCAGACATTTATCATAATCATCAGAAAAGTGCCAAAAACATCAATAAACAGTTCAGTAACTCATCACAAAGTGAACACTCATGAACTCACTACCCAGGTGAAGAACTAAACAAACACTGCCAACTCTCACGAGACCCTCTCCTAATCATTACTCCCCTACTAAGGATGACCACTATTCTGACTTTAAGACACTGTGGTTTAGATTTACCTCTGTTTATAAGGTGATCATATTAGTTATTTTATTATTGTTATTTCTCAACATTATATTTAAAATTCAGCCATGGTGATGCCATGATTCATTCATTTTCATTACTTATAAAAGTTTGATGAGTTCTAATAAAAATAAAGTCATGTATCAGCCATTGATACCAGACAGAAAATTTCTAACATTCCCCAAAATTTCCTTATGTCTCTTTGCAGTCAACCCTACGCCTCCTCGACTTCCCCCACACACAGTCCCTGGCAACCACTGATCTACTGTCACTACAATTTTGCCTTTCTAGGATTTTACATAAATAGAACCAGAGTATGCAATCTTTTTTGTCTGTCATATTTCACCTAGAATAATGCTTTTGAAATTCATCCATGAACGATGAATCCATGTGTTGTTAGTTTATTCCTTTTTATTGCTAAGTTGTAGATCATTGTAGGAATGTACTCTAATTTGTTCATCCACTGACCAATTGTTGGACATTATTCACTGTAATTTTTATTTGTATTTTCCTTATTACTGATGGATTTGTTTATCAGCCATATATCTATCTCCTAAGTGCATTATCTAAGATTCTTGCCCATGGTTCTGTTCTTTTGAGGAGATCAGTACTTTGTTACTATTTGGATTACAAGTACTTCCTCTCACTGTGTACCTTGCCACTGTATTTATTAATTATAACTTTTGATGAACATAAATGGTCATTTTTATTTAGCCAAATATATTATTTCCCGTTTAGTTGGTATGTTTTGTGTCCTCTTCAAAATTCCTTCCCTATCCCAAGAACATTAAATGATTTCCTTTATTATCCTATATAAACTGTATTAGTGTTTCATATTGAGATCTATAATGAACCTGGAATTAACTTTTGAGTATAGTGTGAGATAGCGTTTGACTTTCTTTTTTCCTTGTTGTTTGTTTAGAATTTTGGTAAAAATACTACTTAAACTAATATCATTTTTCTAAAAGTCCCTTCTTCCCCATTAGCCTATGTGTCACTTTTATCATAAGTGTCTATATATGCATTGTTCCCTTTCTAGACTCTCCATTGAATCTTTTAATCCATAAACATAATGCATCTTCCCATCGTTTGATTCTTAAATTTATCTTTACACACACCCAAATGTGTATAGGTCATCTTTCACATTTTTAGTTAGACTTATTACTAGATAGTTAATATTTTTTGTTATTATAAAGGTATTTTTAAAGTTTGTTTGTTTATTTATTTAAGTCATCTCGACACTCAACATGGGGCTTAAACTCCAACCCTGAGATCAAGAGTTGCATGCTCTTCAATTTTTCTTTTCTTGAAATTCTTGCTGGTACATGGAAACAATTCATTTTTGCATATTGACTTTTACATATCAATATTGCCAGAGTCACTTACTAAAGATTCATGTATATATTTTTATTTTCTAATTATGCAGTTAGATCAGATGCAAATAATGGCATATTTAATCTCTTTTAAAATACTATACATTTATTTCTTTTTATTACTTAACTGAACTGGCCAGGAGTGCCAATATTTTGTCAAATAGAAGTCATATGCCTAATCTGAAAGAAAGCTCTCAACATTCACCAATAAACATAATATTTGCTTTAAGTATTTTGGAAAAATTATTTGTCAGATTAGTGAACTTCCTTTTTGCTCTCAATGTTCTTGCTATGGTAAGAATTATTAATTTTTAATAATAAATGGAATTTGAATTTTATCAAATGCATTTTGGGGTATCTATTGAATATATTATTTCTATCCTTTATTCTCTTTTAATTTGGTGGATTACATTGATTGATTCTTAATGTTAAACCACTCTTGCATTATTAGAATAAATCTAAATTTGTTGTGATATACTGGAATTTTTGTATGCTGCAGGATTTGGTTGATGAGTTTGATTGCCTTGTTTTCTCTAACGTCCTTGTTAGGTTTTTTTTTTTTTTTTTTAAAGATTTTATTTATTATTCATGAGAGGCACAGAGAGAGAGAGAGAGGCAGAGACACAGGCAGAGGGAGAAGCAGGCTCCATGCAGGGAGCCCGATGTAGGCCTCGATCCTGGGTCTCCAGGATCATGCCCTGGGCCAAAGGCAGATCCTCAACTACTGAGCCACCCAGGCGTCCCTCTTTATTAGGTTTTAAAATCAAGGTTTTGCTAGCTTCATAACATAAGATGTGGAGTATTCATTCCTTTTTTCTGGAAAAGTTTCTGTAAGATTGGTATTACTGCATTCTTAAATGTTTAGTAGAACTCACTAGTGAAGCTATATGATCCTTAGAATTTCTTTGGGGGTATAGTTTTAATTACATAATCAACATATTTAGTAGTTAATAACATTTCAATAGCCTATTTCTTATAGGATAATTTTGGTTTAGTATTTTTGTTTCCCTAGAAATTTCTACATTTCATCTAAGTTTGTTTCATAATATGCTCTTATAGTGGTTTTAATGTCTGTAGGATTTGTAGTGCTGTTCCCCATTTTCATGTCTGATATTATTCATTTTTGCCTTCTCTCATATTGTCTTTATCAATTTCACTGGGAGTTTACCAATTTTTTATAAGCTTCTCAAAGAACAAATTTGTTGATTCTTTAATTATAGCTCTAATTTCTGCTTTTATCTACTTTCTCCTTTATTTTGCTTTCTTTGGATTTAAATTTGCTGTTCTCTTTCCACAGTCTTGCTCCAAACATTTGGGACTGCCATACATATATTTTAAAACTTATAAAGCTCAAATTGCTATTGATTAAAATATAACATACTACCTAGACAAAATATGTATCCTTAAGATGCCAATATTTTTAAATATTTGTGAAGGCGTGGTTATTATATAATGGAAATTTAGCAAAATATGAAGGTGCCTAAATTTAATTATCATTGTACGTGTATGGGCATTCTGTTTTGGAAGGACAGTGTTTGGATAGATATAAAATAAAATGATGCTTAAATCATAATTGTATTTTTTTCCAGAAAAAAAAATATTTTTACTTCCTTTCAGGAAAATTATTAATTATATTAGTATAACTTAAAATTTTAGATAACTTATTTTCTATTGACAGATTTAATCTTTTTTCTTAACATGTTATACTATTTAGATGGTTTTAAATTAACCTCATTTTGGAGAAATTTTATTCCACTGAGACTACAGCAACTGAAATTGTCAATTGTCAAATGTAACCAAGAATTATAAATATCATGTTCAAGTATTAAGTGGATCTGTATTTAGATGAATACTGCAAAACATTACAAAATATTTAATTTTATAAAGTAAATTATTTTCACATATGTTGCAATTTGCCCTATCTCTTTAAATACTCTCTAGATCCAAACAGTAATATAAAGAATCAGTATTCTCTTCCTTATATCATATGCAAACATAAACTTAAAATGAATCATAGAGCTAAAAATATAAAACACTTAAAAGTACATAGCAGCAAATCTTTGTAACTTGAGTTGGGCAAAGACTTCTTAATTATGGTCTCAAAAGTGCAAGTAATAATTAAAAATAGATACAGTAAGCTTCAATTTAAAAACATTTGTGCTTCAAAGGACACCATCGATAAAGTGAAACAACAACCACATCAAGGGAGAAAATATTTTCAAATCATCTATGTGCACGGACTAATATATGACTCAAAAAGAACCCGATTTTAAAAATGGATGAGGGATCTGAGTAGACATTTCTTCAAAGAAGATATACAGTGGGCATAAGCACATGACAAGATTCTCAACAGCATTAGCCATTAAAGAATGCAAATAAAAACTACAGTGAGATACCACATTATACCTACCAGGATAGCTATAATAAAAAAAGCAACAGTAACAATTGTTGGCAAGGATAAGGAGAAATTGGAACCTTCATATACTATTGGTAGGAATGCAAAACAGTATAGCCACTTTGGAAGAAGTTTAGCAATTCTTTTTTTTTTTTAATTTTTATTTATTTATGATAGTCACAGAGAGAGAGAGAGAGAGAGGCAGAGACACAACACAGGAAGAGGCAGAAGCAGGCTCCATGCACCGGGAGCCCGATGTGGGATTCGATCCCGGGTCTCCAGGATCGCGCCCTGGGCCAAAGGCAGGCGCCAAACCGCTGCGCCACCCAGGGATCCCCAAGTTTAGCAATTCTTCAAAAGGTCAAACATAGACTTACCACATCACCGAAGCAATTCTATTCCTAGGCATATACCCAGAGAAATGAAAACATCCGTCCATGCAAAACTTATCCATGAATGTTCAAAGCAGCATGAGATTCATAATAGCCAAAAAGTGGAAACAGCCAAAATGCCCATCAACTTATGAATTGATAAATAAAATGTGGTATATCCATGCAATGGAATATTATTTAGCAGTGAAAATAAAGCACTAAGACATGCTACAACATGGATGAACCTTGAAAACACTTTGCTAAGTACAAGAATCAGTATCCAGCTTTATGTATGTTTCATCTACGATATGGGGGAGAAGTGTCTTCCTCAGGCTTGATGCTTCAAGGATTCTTGTCATTTTCCTTGTCTCATGAATCTGATGAAGGTTTGACTCAATGTCTCAACCACTCAGCTACTTCACCCCCACCCAGAATCAGCAGAGATCTCTACAGGGTTTTCTTCTTTTCCAAAACATCATCTCCTTAATTTATCATGTTGCTATAATCCCAATAGTTGTGATCAGACTTTTTCCTACTTTTATCCAGATTTTCAGAACAGTTGTTAGACTGTTGAACAGTTATTAAAATCCTCTATTCTGATTTTACCTTAAAAAAAAGATTGATTTCCGGGATCCCTGGGTGGTGCAGCGGTTTAGCGCCTGCCTTTGGCCCAGGGCGCGATCCTGGAGACCCAGGATCGAATCCCACATCGGGCTCCCAGTGCATGGAGCCTGCTTCTCCCTCTGCCTGTGTCTCTGCCTCTCTCTCTCCCTCTGTGACTATCATAAGTAAATAAAATTTAAAAAAAATTGATTTCATTATCTTTAATGACTTTTTGCTGTCTCTAGGATTACTTTATGATTTTTCAAGTGGTTTACAGTCCCAAGACTGTTCTGTCCCCTGCTCCTGACAAAGACCATAATGGATGCTCTCCCAGGAAGGACAGTAATCCTCTTTGCACAGTGTTTCCCAGAGGTTGGGAGTTGGGCTGATGGTAAATCACTGGAGGTACCCATTCAGGATGATAAATACATGTAGCGATTATTTTTTCATTTACTGGTTTTCGATTATGTAATATTAACTTTCTTTCTTTCTTGTGGTACCAGAGCTCCAATTTCCTTTGGAAGAATAACCCTTCTCCTTCTATTAGTCAGGGCTCTACAGAGAAACAGAACCATTTATATATATGTAAAGAGGTTTATAATAAAATATTGGTTTGCATAATTATGGAGGCTGAAAAGTCCCACAATCTGCCCTCTGCAAGCTGGAGACCCAGGAAAGCCAGTGATTAGTTCAAAGGCCTGAGAGCTAGAGAGCCAGAGGTGTAGACTCTAGTCTTAATCTGAAGATCTAAGAACCAGCAGCACTGAGAGCAGAAGATGAATATCCTAGACCAAACAATCAGGCAAAAGCAAATTCAACCTTCCTCAGTCTTTTGTTCTATTCAGACCCTCACTGGATTGGATAATGCCCACCCACATTGAAGAAGGCCATCTGCTTTACGCAATCCACCAATTCAAATGCTAATCTCTTTCAGAAACACCCTCACAGACACCACAGAAATAATCTTTAACTAGATATCTGAACATCCCATGGCACAGTCAAGTTGACACATAAAATTAACTGTCACATTCCCATTGCATATATTCTTGTGGAATTGTTGCTCAAGTTTATTGCCCTCACTATTGAAGGAATGGAAACATTCTCTAAGCCAATTAAGCTCCCTGCTCTGAATCTTTCAGTCTTGACCAGAGAGATGCAAATTGTGTATGTGGAGTGGTGGACACTGGAACTGATTCAGAAACGACTTTACAATGATCGGTTTACATGATCTACTTAATGTTCTCCTAATTGTTGTTGTTGCTTGCAATAAAAACAAAACAAAAACAAAGAGTAACAATAGTATTTATTCACAAAATAAAAATATGATTCGATTCATAATTTTCCTTTAAAATGACTGCATTGAAAAGAAATAATCAGTTTGGATGCCTGGGTGGCTCGGTCGGTTGAATGTCCAACTCTTGGTTTCAGCTCAAGCAGTGCTAATCAGGCCAACTGTAGGAATCTGGGCAGTGGCCAGTTTGGTGGTTAGTCTGATCCACTCTCCGTCATACACCCATGATTCAATCTTCCTTCTCTCTAAATTTCCCCTTGGAAAAAGTATCCACTTCTTTTATTAAAGCTTGTTCCCTGCTTTCTTAAATTTCTTTCCTGATTATCTTTTTTGGAGTTCTCAGATTGGCCTTGTGTAAGTTGTAAATAATCAAGGCTGATTTTGTATATGACAGAGCAGATTTTGCTACGGCTGGGTAAAACAACACACTCTCTGAAAGCCATCATAAAAGGAAATCCTAAGGCAGTTTATTTTTAATGTATAAATTAGAGGAAAAAAAGATTTCAAATGATTTTGTGAGCACAAGGCCACCCTCCCAAGCCAAATGAATACCATCATCCACAAATAGCTTAGCTCCATCCCAGCCACTGTGCAATTCTCAAGCTCATCTCAAGACAGGCTTTCAAGATGTAAGTGACCGGAGACTCCATCTTTCCTAGTTACAAGAAGCTCTTCTGAAGGTGGCTGTTCTTTATATCCCTGTATACAATTTCTCTACATTCCTTTTACTCCCTAATTTTTTATTATGTTTTCCATTGGCTCTTCTTTATAGTCCTTCTGTTTTTCATTGTGGTGATGGAATCAATAATTACACTACTATGTGAATCCAAATAAAGTTGTCTCTTTTTTTTATTGAGGATAAAACCAATGCTTTGTTTTCATTTATCTTCTTCAGCAGTCTTTAACAGCATTTCATCAGTGAAATTGTATCAGAATATTCAATACTTACAGGACTGTCAATCTCATTTCCAAAGTTGGGGCTTTTCACGTGGGCTCTGCTTGGCACTGCACTCTGCCTGACTTGGATTTTATTTGATCACTTTGGCTTCAACCAACATTGGGAGGCAAGAAAACCAGCAATCAGCCTGCCATGAACTTGCCAGGGGACCACATGCTGTTGCAGAAACAATCATATAAATTTGCTGAAGAAAGACAAATCCACAGCAGGCAGATTACAGCAGCCTGGTCCCCATGCAGTAGCTAGCTCCGGGGAAAGAGGAGCCTGAAGTAGAACATAGAATGAAGAACATACACTCTTCCTGAGATATTGGTTTCACAAGAGCAGGATTTACAGCACTTTGATCAATAACAGAAGGAAGGTAGTGTGACAAGGTACAATCAGTCCTGGGTAGAAGCTATGGACACTGGGTTTCAGACTACACTCTGCCATTGAATAGTTGTGTGGTTTGGGTAAATCATGCAAACTATAAGTCTCAGTTTCCTTTTCTGAAAATGGGAATAATAACCATTGCCATGAATAATTTAGTGCAGTTGTGAAGGTCAAATATAAAACTGCTTATGATAATTGCCTAGGGTAATAGAAAACTTTAGATGAACATAAAAGAGTCTAACTAATCATTATTTCAAAACTAATAATATGGGCAGCACTGGTGGCTCAGTGGTTTAGCACTGCCTTCAGCCCAGGGTCTGATCCTGGAAACCTGGGATCGAGTCACACGTCAGGCTCCCTGGATGGAGCCTCTTCTTCCTCTGCCTGTGTCTCTGCCTCTCTCTGTGTGTCTCTCATGAATAAATAAATAAAATCTTTAAAAAAAACTAATAATATTACTAATAATAATAACAAATACTTTGTCCCAAAGTTGGGCAAATAGCTATTAGTATTTAAGCAGGATTAGCATAAAAATGAATTTGAATAGCATCTAAATCTTAGAGGAACACATTGTGCTTTCATTTTCAAATAGGGTTTCTTCATGATGGATCATTATTAAAAAGTTTCTGAGAGTAAAAAAAGAGATAATCCATGGGAGAAATTGAAATGGAATAAGCGGATTTATGACTATTTTTAAGTATGGTTACAAAGATGCTTTTCACTTCCTTTTCTAGATGCTCAGTGTACATTCCTCTTCCCAGAAAGATCCATTTACTTTCTGTATTTTAATAACCCTATTTTCTTTTTTTTAATAAATTAATTTTTATTGGTGTTCAATTTACCAACATACAGAATAACACCCAGTGCTCATCCCGTCAAGTGGCCCCCTCAGAACCCTGCCATTTTCTTTTCTTTTTTTTTTTAAATATTTTTTTTTAATTTTTATTTTATTTATGATAGTCACACACACAGAGAGAGAGAGAGAGGCAGAGACACAGGGAGAGGGAGAAGCAGGCTCCATGCACCGGCAGCCCGACGTGGGATTCGATCCCGGGTCTCCAGGATCGCGCCCTGGGCCAAAGGCAGGCGCCAAATCGCTGCGCCACCCAGGGATCCCGAACTCTGCTATTTTCTAAACTGTTTTATGAACTGGGAAGCTGAAGTACAAAATCAATAGATATTTATAAAATCCAGACATGGCTACTAATTAAATGGGAGAATAAATAAACAAACTTAACAGGCTAGGATATATACTATTCCTAAAAGGACCTGAATAGTCAGCCCCCTTGGCAGGCAGAAACAGAACGAGATAAAACAAAAACAAAAACAAAACAAACACACGCAAAACACAAAACCCACAAAAAAACAAAACCACATGTATAGAAAAACTTGTTTAAAATGCTTTGAAATAGTCATCAGATGAATCACAATAATGTATAACCAATTTTTTAAGCTATTTAAAAATTAAGCTGATGTTAAAGTAAGTTATTACAACATTTTGAGTGTGTGTGTGTGTGTGTGTGTGTGTGTGTGTGTGATGGTCCTGTCTCATCATTAGTGAGGTATAAATTTTTGTTTTGCTTTTATCTCAGTCAATATGACATTATGGTCTGGCTAATTTATAACACCAGACAATCAAAAGAACAGATCTTCAAAAACACACAATTATTCATTAGTAATATTTGCTTCAACCTACCTTGATAAAAATATGGTTATACCATCTTTCTTTGCTTAGTGACTGATTAAAAGCCATACTGTCAAACTTTCTGTATCTTCATGCTTTAAAAATATCCCTCCTAAACAGCATTTGGCTTTAAAAAAAAAAAAATTCTAGTCTGGTAATCTTTGTCTTATACTTGCAACATTTATTCCATTTATATTTAATGTAATTATTGATAAATTTGCAGTTTAACTTTACATTTTGAAATAATTATAGATTCACAGGAAGTTGTGAGAATAGTACAGAAAAGACCCCTGTATCCTCTATTCAGTTTAAATCTTATATAATTATAATATCCAAACCAAGAATTTGACATGATTACAATGTGTGTGCATGGTGTGTAATTTTATTACATGTGTGGTTTGTGCAACCACAACTGCAATCAAAACAGAGCTATTCCATCATCACAAAGATTTCCCTCATGCTACCCCTTTATAGTCACAGCCACCCCTCACCCCACTAGAGCAGTCCTAACCCACGGTACCCTCTAATCTGTTTTCTATCTTCATAAATTTATCATCTTCAGACTGTTATAGGTTTACAAATGTTTTCTCCCAGTCCATAGCTTGACTTTTTGTCCCTTTTCACATGGTCTTCTGCATAGTAAAAAATTTTAATTGTGATGAAATGCTATTTAATTTTTTTCTTTATGGATCTTGCTTTTGATGTCATGTCTAAGAACTCTTCACCAAGCTAGAGCTTGGTCCCCAAGATCTTATTCTATCTTATCTTCTAACAGCTTTATAGTTTTATGTTTAAATCTATGATCTGTTTTTAGTTAATTTTTGCATGAGGTTTAGGTTCCTTTTTTACGGAGCGGGACATGGATATCCAGTTGGCCCGCACTGTTTGTTAAAAACATTATCTTTCACCTATTGAAATGTTTTTAATCTTTGTCAAAAATCAGCTGGCAGTACTTGTGTGGAGCTATTTCTGGGTTTACTATTCTATTCCATTGATCTAAATGTGCATTCTTCTGTCAATAACACAGTCTTTATTATAGCTATATAATGTCTTTAAATCAGATAGAATGATTCCCTCACTTTATTCTTTTTCAAAATTGTTTTAGCTATTCAACTTACTTCTCACATAAAATTTAATTCTACTATATCACTTTTTAAAAAATATTTATTTATTTATTTATTTATTTATTTATTTATTTATTTATTCATGAGAAGACACAGAGTGAGGGGCAGAGACACAGGCAGAGGGAGAAGCAGGCTATTTGGGGATCCCTGGGTGGCGCAGCGGTTTAGCGCCTGCCTTCAGTCCAGGGCGTAATCCTGGAGATGCGGGATCGAATCCCATGTCAGGCTCCCGGTGCATGGAGCCTGCTTCTCCCTCTGCCTGTGTCTCTGCCTCTCTCTCTGTGTGTGACTATCATAAATAAATAAAAATTAAAAAAAAAAAAGGAAGAAGAAGAAGCAGGCTATTTGTAGGAGTCCGATGCAGGACTCGATCTCAGATCCCAGGATCACAACCTGAGCCAAAGGCAGCCGCCCAACCACTGAGCCACCCAGGTGTCCCTATTACTATTTTTTAAAACTCTTTATCCCATCTGTTCTATGTCTTTGTTTTGCTTATTTAGTTATTTACTTGCTTCGTTACTTTCTTCTTTGGGGATTACTTTCTATAAATTTAAGACCTGCCTCCTTACTTGAAAGTTATATGATTTTTCACTCATTTTTCAGTGCTCCCCTAGAGACTTACATAAAATTATACTGATCATTATTTTATTCTCTTCATAGACAATGTAATAATCTTAAAATACTAAATTTCATTCTCCCAACTTCTGTACCTTTGTTATAATTTAATTATCTCTATAGGACATAAAATTTTATTATTTTATACAGACAATACAGATTTATTAATTACATAGTAATTAGTTATTTAGTCTTCTTGTTTCTCTTGGAAGCATCTCTGGGCTTCCACATGGAATCATTTTTCTTCTGCATAAAACCTGCTAAGTACTATTGATTTCATTGTGGATCTGCTGGTGAAGAAACATGTTTTGTTTTGTTTGACTGAAGATGCTTTTACTTCATCTTCATTTTCTAAGCATTTTTTCACAAGGTATTGATTTATTGGTTGGTAGTTTTGTTTTGTTTTGTTTTTCAATCAGATATCATGATTTGGAATATATCATTCCTCCTGGATACCACTGTTTCTGTTAAGAAGTCAGCTCTGGGCCTTATTGTTGATTCTTTACATTTACATTGCCTTTTGACCACCACCAACAGTCCTATCCACAGATGATTTTAAACATTTTTCTTTGCCTTTTTGTCTAAGAATTTTACTTTTATACATGTAGATATGCCTTTAAAAAAAATTATGCTGCATAAGATTTTCAGGCTGTTTTATGTACCTTTCATCAGTTTTCAGAAGTTCTTGACTATTCTCTTTTCAAATATTGCTTTTACCCTATATTCTCTTTTTTGGGATTTCAGTATGTTCCACTTTCTCATTGTGTTTTCTCTTATGCTTTTTTCTGTGTATTTCATTCCTTTAGTCTCTCCACACTTCATTCTATATGTCATCTTCTGATCTACATTTCATTTTGCCAATTCTTTCTTTAGTTCTATCTTATATGCAATTAAACCCATCCAGTACATTCTTAATTTGGGTTACTGTAGTATTAAATGTACAAGTTCAAAATGGTTAAATTTTAAAATTTCTATTGGGGGGGGCAGAATTTTCATTTTTGTCTCTTTTCTTTTTGAACAATAGAAAGAATAGTTATTTTAAAGGTCTATGTCTGAAAACACCAGCATCTGAACCCTGATGATCTATTTCTATTGTCTGGTGTTTCCATTCATTCCTACTTATGTTATCTTGTCTTTTTGTGCATATGGATCTTTAAAAATTATGTGCCAGACATTTTATTTGTAAGTTGTTTGTAGAAATAAATTGAGGACTAGGATAGGATACTCTATCAGGAAATATTTTTATTTCTATTGGGTCCCTATGAATACTTGCAATCTGGGATAACCTCAATTCAATTATAGGGATTAAGAGGATCCTAAAATGAGCTGCAGTTTCTATGAGGACCTATTTACTTTCAGTTTACCTTTCTCCTAGGGTGCAGCCCTTTGTGGTTCCAAATCTCAGGAAAGCAAGGTCCACCAAGATCTCTTCCTTGACTGAACCTGGGAATCTTTGTTCTCTTAGCCTTTTAAATATGTCAAATGTACTGTTCAATCTCTCATCTGTCCATCTGAACCAGCAAAAATGGCCATAAACACCGATCTCTATTATCCATTTTGTCTCGTTCTCCCCAATTTTTAACACCCTTAGCCCAATAGGCTTATTGTTTATCTACCTCATTCCTAGAACTTCTATGGTGCTGACCTTTCTCTCTCTTCAGCAATTATAACTCACACTCTCCTCTCTCTTTATGCTGCTTCTGGATATTAAGGGAGAACTCAAGTTATCTTACCTTATATTTCTATGAGGGACTTCCTGCTCTTTCCCTTGGCCTTTCTCCTCATTCCTTTCCCATACTTCCCTAGAATAAGATAAGTCAATGTGATATGAGTTTGAGGGAAGCCTCTTGAGGGCTGTGCTCCCTCAAGCTATGGGAGATGGCTGCCTATACATAGAGGACACCATGTTCTGCTCTCAACCATGTGGGCTATCCCCAATCTCATTAGTGGGATGCCTACAAATCCATTTTGAAGAGTAAAGAAAGATATTAGATGTCCATCTGTCCATATATTAAATTATATTACCAATGCAGCTTTTAGTCATAATAAAACTATTATTTCAGTCTCTCTTTGTTCGGCCTTTGTCTTATTTTTCAATAGGTTTCAAGCTCAGGAAAGAAAAGAAGGTGTGTTATTTATTGATTCTCTAAAAGTCTCCCAATGGCCAAGAACTTCTTATTATAACTCATTCTATGCTAGAAGCTCTTCATCCCAATCTTCACCAGTGCCATCACCCCAGGATTATGCCTGTAGCTTAAAAAAATAATACTGATATATCCAGCCACATATTTTTTTCCTCTGCATTGTCATATTCCATTTATAGCCTGGGATTAATGACATGCTTTGAATCACAATAAACTGAAAACAATGAATGTGAAGGAATTATCCCAATGACACAAAGAAATAGCATGGTACAAAAGTAACTATACAACCTGTACATTCTGCCCACAGGTATAATATCAAAGTTTACCTTCTCTAAGCAAAGTAACCAAATTATTAACTATATTTTACTTTTTCATAGTATGTAGGTTTTTAAAATAAAATATTACAAAGCAACCGACACATGATTTATTCCAAGCCAAGGGAAATATTTCCCTAACTGCTTGGACAAAAGAGCCTGAATAATACGAACAACAGTTCAGACCTCATCCCTAAATTCACAAACTACATTTACATACACATAACCATAAATAAAGCTCCTTTTTATCTTAAAATGTTTCCATGAGCCATGAGCTTTCATTTTCCTTTTTTTTTTTTTTTTCCTTCTTTCTGAGAACTTCTGCTTATTTGCAACTATTTCTGGGCCTCAACAGCACTCCAATAGAGTGTTTTGGCAACAACCACTGATGTGGTCAGCAACTCCTTCTGCAGCTGGGATTTCTTGAAAGAAGTGAGTAGCATTTGCCTTATAGTGCTCCAGCAACAAAACAAGCAAAACATTCGTGGGAATCAGTAGTCACAAAACTTAACCCCTCCTCTCTGTCTTTCCTTCCCCTCCTTCATGTGCTCGAGGAGGTCAAAGCCACTGGTGCACATTTTAGTAAGTATGACATTCACAGTGGGGCTAATACATGGATTCGATCCCAACCACTAAGCCCTGAAACAGATCGTGGGAAACTTCTGACTAATGTGATTGTGGGACTAATAACCTGGGTGTCACAAGTTGGAGGACGTGTCATAGCTTAAGACTATTTCCCCCAGAAGTAGACATACCTCAGGGTGGGTCTGCTCATGTGTATGTGTTTAGTCGGGAGTGGTTCAGCTATATAATGTGTCTAAAGGCAACGAGGCCACGGATTAACGGATTAAATAAACATAAATATCTAGCTCTGCCTTAACTGCAGCCAACATACCGAGCAAAACCAAACAAGAACAACAACAACAAAAACCCAAGCAATTTTCCCTGGCTAAGCAGTAATTCAGAATAAGCCAGTAGAGATAAGACTTACCAGGTAAAAGTCACAGCAAGCATTTAAAATGTGTGAGTCTTGTCTGGCTAATCCAACGTGAACAAAGCCACTCTAAGAAATCAAGGTACAGGGACGCCCGGGTGGCTCGGTGGCTTAAATGTCTGCCTTTGGCTCAGGTCATGATCTCAGTCTCAACACCCCCCCCCCTGCGTTGGGGTCCCTGCTCAGTGGGGAGCCTGCTTCTCCCTCTGCCTATGTCTCTGCCTCTCTGTGTGTCTCTCATGAGTAAATAAATAAAAACTTAAGAAAAAAAGAAAGAAATCAATCTAAATATTTGGAAAATGCTGTGATATTTGCAAAAACTGCGACTGTGGAAACACAGGCCACTGACTAAAATCTACCCTAATACCGCAAGATGTTACTATCTTCTACTAATGCTCGAATAACAACATAACCAAAGAAACTTCTCTGAGTCACTGTAACTTTAAATAAATATCTTGTTGGAATCAGAGAGATGGAAACCGCCTGTGAAAAGTGGAGTCCTACAGGCAACTCTCACTGAAGTCTGGAAAGACAAGCCATCCGGTTTTGTTCCTTTTTAAAAATTACTATTCTTTTATTGATGGTATTTTTATGTGAGCCTTAAAAACTTTCTCTCGGTATCAATCCCCTCCTGCAAACATCTGCCTTCACTTTGAGGAAGCAGTGACATTACCACCCGAGGGCTCCCCAGTGAGGGTCAAACACTTCCACTTTTGATGACCAATAGTTTTCAAAACCCACATTAGGCAAAAGGGCATTTCTCAGAAGGAAAACATGCTGTTAGCTCTGACAAAGGCCTGTCTATGAGGTCGCCTCCTGTTTGAATTGCCCCAAAGCAAGACAGATGCTAGAAAGGGAAGTTTGAGAATCGTTCTAATCCAGATCCACTTTGGGTTACTTCCTCTGCTTGCTTCCAACACAGCTGCACAGAATAAAACAAAAGAGGAAACGGGGACACCCAGACTGAATATTATTGCCTTCAGCAAAAACTTTTTAGAAAACCCTCTCAGGAACCCCTGACATCATAGAGATGTGTCATCTTCCTCACAGAACTTTGCTTTACAAGCAAGATTTATGCGATTTCTCAATGCAGACAATTAATGCCAGAACAAAGTTAGTGTGCAGGGCAGTAACAGGAAAGAGGCGATACTCAGGCAAAGTCTTTTTAGAAATCAAAATGTTCATTAACTCAACCAACTTTTATTTTAACCAACCAAATAAATAATGGCATGACATAGTGACTTTGGTTCAGAGGAAGAGACACAGCGAAACTTGGCCAAATCCCAGGGGCTTGGTGTTTCAATTCCACCTCTGTAAGACTCCAGGTGATTTTCCTGAATCCACTTCCTTGCTCTGAATCTCAGCATCCCCATAAAGAAAAGGGAGTTGGGCTTGATGATACTATTGTTTCTGGACATCTGAGTCCGGTGTTCCATGAAAACATAAAAGTAATATATATAGAGATGTAACTCATTATCCTACTGACACCTGATACTCCCTCCTTCTCCAGTAATAACTTCAGTTTAGGATGCCACCAACCACCTTGTTTCTATGGCTAGATATCTACTAGTCATCCTCTCCTCTTCCATTTTTCATAATATAGTCCTCCCTTATGTGGTTTACTATCTTTTCACTACATATTTTTAGTTTTTGAAAGCCTAGTCCTATCAGTTTAATACTTGAATCTTTGGCTGAACCATCCATTTTTATCAATCTTCTCAGGCAGTTCCCGAGCTCAGGTTTGCCCTCTCTTAGGGGAGCCCGTGCCAGCGTCTCCTAGCTGTTCCCCAGGCATGATGCTGCATTGGGTCACGTTGCCCTACAATCTAGCTTTTTCAAAGCCACCCGAGTTTCTTCTTAAAAGATGCATATTCTACATCTCTCTCCTACCTAAATCCTTCCATCATTCCCCACTGGACACAGAATAATGTCGAGCACCTTACCACATTATGCAGGATTCTTTAGTGACATTTCCCACAAATACTCCACCCACCCTGCAAAAACTCCTAATTTTCAATATTCTCCTGGATGCTTTGGTCTATATATACAGCATCCTAAAGCCCAGGTCAATATAAACGTATCCCTCAAGGCAGCTCAAGCCATGCCCCTCATGCTTCTGCTCTGCAAAGTTCATTCCTGGTATTTGCTTCCAAAAGGAAAAAGTGTAGCAGTGCAAAGAGACTTAAATGTTAGACATCCCTTTCTCTCTCCACATGAACAAAATTAAATTCCATTCAAGAAGAGGAGGATGTGGAAAAAGAACACATTGTCCGGAAACAATGATGAGCTGACAATCACAGTCCTTTAATTTCAGCTCTTTCAAAGACTTCATCGCCATGGGTATACCCAAAGGTATATTTAGTTTGTTGCCTATTATCAAGAAATAAATATTATAACTTCATAATTGAACGTCACTCTGAATATGACAGCACTCAGATAATCATGCATCAAGGCCTAGAAAAATTAGTATAACTTAGAAGTTTCCAGTGCTGAGGAAAAGAAACCACACCACTGAAACTGTGTCCTTGGGGGGTTTTATGGTTCTGGTTGTTAATTAGTCTCAGGGACACGATAAGGAACATCCCTGATGATCTAGGAACTACAGGAAGGAAGGTTACCTCTAGGTAACCTTCTAGGTTGCTACAAGACCATGAAACAGTTATTTCACTTTCTTGGGCCTCAGCTTTCCCACCTGACAATATGGGGACACGATGAGTGATGTCACGGTGGCCTCTCGTCCAGTCTGTAGGAAGATCTGCAGCAGTGGTTCCAGGACCAACCGTATACTTTTATACGATGGAGTTACAGGAAGGTTGGCCGATACTACTAGTTGTCTAGTTGGCCTAGGACATGCCTGGGTTATGCATGTTGTCTTAATACAATTATTTTTTAAAATGCGTCCTTGGAACGGAGCCTGGGTGGCTCAGTTGGTTAAGCATCCAGCTCTTGTTTTCAGCCCAGATCATGATCTCAGGGTCGTGAGATCGAGTCCCAGATCAAACTCTGGCCCAGTAGGGAGTGTGCTTGAGGTTCTCTCTCTCCCCCTCCCTTGGTCCCTCCCCCATCCTGTGCGCGCGCACACACACGCACACTCTCTCTCTCTCTCTCTCTCTCTCTCTCTCTCTCTGAAAAAAAATAAAATCTTTTTAAAAAAATGCCTCATTAGAGTTTTGAAAATGTCCCATTCTGGATGATAAATTTTAACAAAACAATAGTATGATGTTTAATTTTTTTCCCTGAAAATCTTTAGGGATTATGTATTTGTCCAGCTTTTGCCAAATCACTGATGATGGAGACGAGAACTTCAGAGCCAGGCTAAAAGCTTTTCCACCTTTTAAAACTCCTTAAACACATGTTTCTTTTTTTATGATTCTCAATCTTTTAGTGTAAAGTCAAAGATTCATATACTTTCATAAAATAGTTTTCATGTGTTATTTACTTTGGTTTAAGTTTACAGATTCCGGTGGGACCTTCTCTTTTTTCAAAGAATATCATTCTTATTGCACTCCCCCACTGACAGCTTCCTTGCTGAGGGAATTCAGCAAAATATATACATCATTTTACCATCTGCAGGGTTGATAGCACTTAATTAGGAAAGCCAGGAGTATCAGAAGACATTTTCAAAGCAGCACTTCAAGTAAGAGACCCCCTTCCCTCCTCTGCTGTGACTAATAGCTCTGCAACGCGTTTTATGTTCAATTGCATCACAGAATTTCCCCTAGAGAATATGGAATTCAAATCAGATGAACAGATGCTCACAAATTAAGGTACTCTATATACCTACAGCAATCATGAAGTGGAAGGTGGGGACAGGATACAGGAAAAATCAAATTTTGAAACCACTTTTATTTCTTGTCTCCCTTTTCCCTTCTCTCTTCTCCTCTCCATGGACCTCCTACCCTCCCCTCTGTTACTCTTCACCGTATTATTTTTCTTACAACCTCTTAGTTGCCATAGATGGATAGTCAGTGAGGGTTATTTGTTTTCAGGGCCCAAGCCAATCTCTTTTTCTCTTCTTCCCTTTATAGTCCTGGAACTTGCTCCCTGTAGTTTAAGAAACAGAGTTTGTAAATACTAAACTTTACTTTTTTAGGCTATGGTTCAGCAAGCAGAGAAATTTGCTTTACCCTGAACAGAAGTGTTTTTGCAACAATGCCAGTCCCCAGTTCCTTCCCCCTTGGATGGTTTCCCTCCAGATCACAGGCTTGTTAGATGAGGATCATCCGGGCTCATCTTCACTCAAATTCTACGTCCCAAACATTATTTCCCAATCTCTACCCCAAAGTGCCCCTTCTGCTCCCACTTCCCACCACACAGCTAATTTTCCCCTAGGGAATAGGAAATAAGAAAGGTATCCATACTAATGTACCTGATAAGGACATTCTTTATATCTTGTTTTTGAACCTTTAAATATAAAAAAATAAAGACATCCTTCCCTTCATGGGAGTTAGCCCTTCTTAACTGGGAAATATCGCAAAGATCGCAAAGAACTTTACCTTCGAGGATTGTCTTTGTCTTTCTATATAGTAGAGGAGATATCAGTGGCTCGTGAAAAACAGCCAGTTCACCAATAAACACTCTAATGAAAGCTTATTTTGGCACATTTTACGTCCTTCCATCTTCCTTTCCCAGCTGAATTTCAATATGTATATTTGCTTTTACAAAACGGTAATAATTTGTAATCTTTGTTGTGAAGCCTATAGAGCACAAACCCACATGTCTGCCTGTCCTCCATCATTCTTCACATCACATTATTTTATTTGTCAAACAATGCTTTAAAATGCCCTAGATTTATTTTTTTCTACTTCAGTTACAGCAGCTCCGCGTTTGTCTCGTGAGGGCCATTCCTCATCAGCCTTATCTGCTTTTGAAAACCCCGATAGTAGACTTGGCTGCGTGGCCACATGAGCTAAGGTCATTCACACTCATCTTGTCAAACTTGTCATAACCCCGAGATTTCACGTAACAGAATGTCCCCTTGTGCATTCTTGGCAATGCCACACAACAGGGGATTTAAGAATTCAATATGCAATATCATATTATCTAATTTGAGTGGTCGTTTCAACAAAATTTCCAGCATTGTAAAATTGTGGAATATAAAATAAACAGAGGAAGAAAACAATGTCCCACATCACTTATTCTATCCCAAGGTGGAGAGTTTATAGCACAAGGGGAAAAAAAATATCTTTTCTACCCATGATAGGGAGTTGGGGTCAGGAGGGTGTGAGACAGTATAAAAGACACATTTCCTTTAGAGATCCAGAAAATATCTTTGTTTACCATTGTAGTGTTGCCAAGGAAACACCAGCTACGTATGACATCATGTTAGATGGCTATCACAAGCACCATAACACTGCTGTTTGAATGTTACAGCGGATCTTGTCCCTCCTCTGTCTTTTCTGTTCTCTTAGGCAGAAGCCAAATGATCACTGGTAGCCAAAGATTGTAATAAAAGAGGGAAACGAGGGGATCCCTGGGTGGCTCAGTGGTTTGGTGCCTGCCTTGGGCCCAGGGCGTGATCCTGGAGTCCCGGGATGGGGTCCCACGTCGGGCTCCCTGCATGGAGCCTGCTTTTCCCTCTGCTTGTGTCTCTGCCTCTCTCTGTGTGTGTGTCTCATGAATAAATAAATAAAATCTTAAATAATAATAATAAATAAAAAAATAAAAGAGGGAAACTAGATTGTAGCCTATATTCAGCTTCAGTTGGAGCATTCCCATTTTATTTTTAAGCCAACTGTGGCACGTCAATTGTGCTTTGGGCTTAAGGGTCGCAGTATTCACACATCTAACTCCGGCCTCCTCAGCTGCCATCACTTGCCCAAAAATTTCAAAACGGAATAGACGTTCTCATCAGTGGGAGAAGAAAAGAAAAAAATCCCAAACCTTTTCCTGGATTACTTCAGGTTTTTCTGGAACACCCCTGTGCCTTTGTTAACATGGACTTGTTGACTCCTTTACATCTCCATCTGGTCTTGATCTCTTGTGACCACGAAGCCACAAGTGTAATAGAATGTCACCCTCCCTGTCTAACTACACTCTTCCAGCTTCCATACGATGCTCCTGAGAAAACCTTTCTACCCATGACCCTGAAAATGTAGGAAGGACTTAAGTCAGCTGTCCATGGATGTATAATGTATAATGTCCCTGTGTGTGCACAGGGACAAGGGCAGGAGGACAGTGGTGAGAAAATGCTCCTGAGCGGAGGTGCCAGGCTCTGCAAAAGGAAGGCATTTTCTGCATATACCTGTTAACACTTTTAATATTGTTTTGAAATTTCTGGCAGATTTTCGAGAAGGAAAATGCTTATGTCCTTTCCTGGATCTCTGAGAAATAATTACTCTCTGTGCCAGAGGGACTAGAGCAAGATTTGGGAAGAAGCTGGCACACGGCTACACCACAGACCACTCACGGCCCACGGAGGGCAGAGCAGCACTGTGGGCCCCCAGGAGTGTGATAAACCTTGCACCATGGCACGGAGGCCTTGGAGACTCACATGGAGCCTCAGCACGGGTCCAGGGAAGGGGACTCTGCAAAAAGCAAAGTAGAATGGTTTGGGAGGGGAAGCTCTGGGAGAGCCACACAGTTACCGTGACAGATATTTGAAAGATAAAGGATCACTTCTGTGAGACACAGGGTGTTTTAGTAAAGAATCAGGCAAAATGGGCAATAAATCGACAACGATGAGGTGCCAACACCTCAGCGGTAGCATCTCCCATATGATCCCCTATAGCACAAAAGGAGCAGACCCGGGGCTTTTCTTTGTTCAAAAAGCCCTTCCAGAAGTTGTATGGACAGCACTCTTTCTTCCTTGCCCTCCTTGGCAGTCTGGACACACTGGAGGCACCTTCCCCTTCGTGGGAGTTAGTCCTTCCTAACTGAGAATAAGTAGGTATCCGTGGCTCATGAAAAACAGCCACAACTAGGTGGCTCAGTTGGTTAAGCATCCGGCTCTTGTTTTCAGCTCAGATCATGATCTCAGGGTCATGAGATCGAGTCCCAGATCAGACTCTGGCCCAGTAGGGGGTCTGCTTGAGGTTCTTTCTCTCCCCCTCCCTCAGTCCCTCCCCCATCCTGCACACATATACACACACACACACACTCTCTCTCTCTCTCTCTGAATAAAATAAAATCTTTTAAAAAAATGCCTCATTAGAGTTTTGAAAATGTCCCATTCTGGATGATAAATTTTACCAAAACAATAGTATGATGTTTAATTTTTTTTCCCTGAAAATCTTTCGGGATTATGTATTTGTCTGGCTTTTGCCAAATCACTGATGATGGAGACGAGAACTTCAGAGCTGGGCTAAAAGCTTTTCCACCTTTTAAAACTCCTTAAAAACATGTTTCTTTTTTTTCTTATGATTCTCAATCTTTTAGTGTAAAGTCAAAGATTCATATACTTTCATAAAATAGTTTTCATGTGTTATTCACTTTGGTTTAAGTTTGCAGATTCTAGATTCTTCTCTTTAAGAGAGGGTGTCTTGGGGCAGCCCAGGTGGCTCAGCGGTTTATGCTGCCTTCGGCCCAAGGTGTGATCCTGGAGACCCGGGATTGAGTCCCACATCGGGCTCCCTACAGGGAGCCTGCTTCTCCCTCTGCCTGTGTCTCTGCCTCTCTCTGTGTGTGTCTCTCACGAATAAATATATATATTTTTTTAAAAAAGCAACATATTAAAAGAAAAAGAGAGAGGGTGTCTTTATTTTTTTATATGTAAGGTTAAAAAACAAGATATAAAGAATGTCCTTATCAGGTACATTAGTATGGATAACTTTCTTATTTCCTATTTCCTAGGGGAAATTTAAAAATTAGATGTATGGTGGGAAGTGGGAGCAGAAGGGGCACTT
Organism: Nyctereutes procyonoides; assembly: GCF_905146905.1. NCBI lineage: Eukaryota > Metazoa > Chordata > Mammalia > Carnivora > Canidae > Nyctereutes > Nyctereutes procyonoides. Next base: position 12,695,748 of record NW_026575136.1, on the reverse strand, counting down.
TGGGGTAGAGATTGGGAAATAATGGTTGGGATGTAGAAATTGAGTGAAGATGAGCCCAAATGATCCTCATCTAACAAGCCTGGGTCAAAGCCTGTGATCCGGAGGGAAACCATCCAAGGGGGAAGGCACCTACTGCCCTCCCACTGTCCACACAATTCACACGTTGTCAGATCCACTGCTGGATAGATTCCTGTTTCTAATCTCCACTGCCCTCCTCCAAGGTCTCTGCCATGCGATACAGTTCTCTGTAAGGTGATAGGGAGAGCAGGGTAATTACAGGCCCATTTCTGGAGTAACCAGTGATGATTTTTATCACTCGATTCACAAAGTAGCTCACTACTTACCAAACCTGCTGAAATTGCTAACCGTGCATGGAGCACATAGTATTCAAGGACTTACGAGAATATCTGGGAAAACGCTACTTGGAAATTTTTGACTGAAAGCAACAATCTAGAAACATAGCTCCTACCTTCTTCTAGGTGGGAATAAGACCTTTCAAGTAGTCTATCATATAAGTGGTATCTGTAACTCATATAAATATTTTTTTATATATACTGCAGAATTTTAGGATGTGACACATTTCTCTTAAATGGAAAATAAGAATGGATATATTCTTGTTACTTCAAGTTCATGGATTTTGAGAAGGCAGAGGAAATAAACTCTATATGATAAAAAAGGAATTTATGATTTTTAAAAAGATGAATGTCAGTTCCAATTTTTGTAAATTATTGCTTTCTGCAGAAAAAGAAAAAATGTTAGTATCTTTGAAAAATGTGTCATTTAGAATTATGTTTTCAATGAGGAATAGATTATAAGTTAATATAATGTTAATATATTATAATATAAGTTAATATATTATAATAATATAATATAAAGCCACATGAAGTTAAAGCTAAACAATTGTCATAAGGAAAAATTGGTTGCTTACTGACAACTTTAAGAGTGAATCTAAAAATTTTATTTTTTTAGTTGTATTTTAAGTTCATATTGTACTTATTATTATTCATGTAAGCAATTATTAAATTTTGTTCCAAATAATTTTTAAAATTCAAATGTGAGACTTTGTATTTTCCCTATTAAATTGCACTTTATGAAAATGCCATATTATTGATGTTAACCTGATGTTAGGAATGCTGAGAATTTTGTTTTTGCCTTGTTCACCTGATGACTCTCAGATTTTTATTTCTTCTCTGAGAGTTAGAGGACTAATCAACTCTTCAGGAAAGAATAAATACAATAGAGGAAGATTGCTAATCCCAGATGAATAGTAATAGGTTGGTTGGTGAAGGGTAATTAGGGTCTACCTTGTAACTCCAAGAATTCTTTTGCATAAAAGGTTTTTAGTTTGATGTACAAGGAACTCCCACTGTACCCGTTACCAAGATTCTACAATTGTTTCTGTTTTGCCCCATTTGATTTATTCTGTAGGTCTCTCTATTTGTGTATGTATGTATACATTTTTTTTCTGAAACCATTTGACATAATTTGGAGACAACGTGTTCCTTTACCCTTAAAACTTTTAGGGTATACTACCCAAGGGCAAGAACATTTTCTCACATAACCCCTGCATAGTTCCCATGGTCAGGTAATTTAACATTGATATCAGAATGATATGGACTGAATGCTTGTGTCTCCCCACATTTATTTGTTGAAGCCCTAAGTCCCCAATGTAATGATATTTGGAGATAGGACCCTTAGATGGTAATTAGGGTTAACAAAGGTCATGAGAGTGGGGCCCAAGCCTGATGGAATCAGTGCCCTTTAAGAAAGACACCAGAGAGACTTTTCTTTACCTTCCTCCCTCACCTTGTACACAAATAACAGATTATGTGAGTGCACAGTGAGAACGTAGCTGTCTATAACACCAACGGAGACTTCTTGCCAGAAACTGACCACGATTGCGTCCTCATCTTGGACTTCCAGGCTCTAGAACCATGGGAAAATAAATTTCTGTTGTTTAAGCTATGGTCTATTGTACTTTGTTATGAGAGCCCAAGCAGACTAAAACACTAATCCTTAGTCTATATTCAAAATTTGTCAATTGTTCCAATAATGTCTTACATGGCTGCTTCATTTTCCTCAGTTCAGGATCCAAGTTAGGATCATACATCATATTTAGTTGTCATGTTGCTTTAATCTTTATTTGAATAAAGACTCTCTGACTTTCATGACCTTGACAGTTCTGAAGAGTACAGATCAATTACTTCATAGGATGTCTGATGTCCTCTCATGGTTAAATTCAAGTTATTTGCTCCGGGATGGAAGTGATAGCTTGTCTTTCTCTGCACCATATATGGAAGTATTTGATACTGGTGGTTCCAATAATGATGATGTTTACTTCAGTATCCACCAGGTTTCTCCAGTAAAAAGTTGCTATCTGTCTCTCTGTAATTAGTACAGAATTTATTCAGAGACACTAGTTTATGTGAATATCCTGATTCTTCAAAATTTTACTCACCAGGTTTAATATACGTTGATGATTTTCTAAGTCTATCATTCCTTATACATTTTTTGGTTATCATTCTGCTGTAAAGAAGAGTGGCTTTCACTTCTCTCTTCATTTTTTGTGTTTTTTAAAATTTAAATAAGAATAGACTCATGAATTCTTATATAATGGCTTGCAAGTATTACTATTGTTACTGTTTTTTATCATATTTTGATGTTCAAATTGTTCTTACTAAATCTGCCCAGCAGAAGCCCATTTAGGCATTGTTTGGACACTTTCTTATGTTCTGTTACAATGAGATGCTCCAGGTCTATCTTGTTCTTTCCTGTTCCAGTTCTGAATTAGTCATTTCCCCCAAGAAGCCCTGGTCCTGGCTCCTGGTGTGCTCTTTGCTCAGGTGCAGCTTTGCTTCAAGGCTTCTCAGCACACAGAGGTATGAACACACACGTGCACAGTTTCTTTCTTCTCCATCATTCAAAATTCAAAACTTAAGTGTTAATGAGTTCTTTCTTCATTTTCTTTCCTATATCCATTTCTTTTTTTCTTTTCTCTTCTGGTTACCTTTCTATGTCTTTCTCCCTTCCTTTTTCTTCTTTCTTTATATTTTCCCATTTCTTCTTGATTATAATCAAGAGAAAAGATGCTCTCAACAACAACTTTACAGTTTGAAGAAATCACACCAGCCACTTTAATTTGTTTTAAGATCCTTAAGTAAAAGTTTAATCGATGAATAGTACTGCCAAAGAAGCAAAATATTTAGATTCATAATTTGACACAAAGTATTTTTCTACTTTTACTTCCTAGTTAAAGATCTAATTTAATAGGGCAATTCATTTTATTTTTCATACAATAATAGGTCCTGACTAACTGGGTGTGAATATAACATATCCATATCTAGTACAAATGAAGGCCTCACAAATCAACCTTTCTGGTACAAATTCAGAGCTCACAAAACTAAACTCTCCAAATCTGGTACATTTTTCTAGAATATTACAAAGGGCTCATCTATATTGATCAGGCTGCCTCATTCTTGCCCTTATGGCTTTTACCAAGGAATACATTCACAGAATTTTAGTCTGAAGGATACTTCAAAATTATGCAGTCCTACCTCGCCATCCTATACTCACTTCTAAAGAAAGTATTTATTTTGACAATTTTAAAAATCAGAAACTATTTAGAATTTTGTATCACTTTGAGTTAAAGCCTTTCGGTGCCTATCATAAAGTCATAAGCCAAGTAGCTTCAAAATATTTTAGTCAAACATTCATTTACTTTATTTGTTAAAATACTGACTATGTGCCAGGAACCGTGTAGATACTGTGGATACAGCACCATAGATAGTGCATGGAGAACATAGATAGTGCATGGAGTAGGGAGGGGATTATGGGCAGAAGCGCAGATTAGTTAGGAGGCTATTGCAACCATAGCCTAAGCAAAAGGTAACTGTGACATTGACTAAGATAATAGGTAAGGTTAGTTGGCTTTAGATATATTTTGTTAGAGCTCACAGGATATGCTAATGGATAGGATGTGGAATGTGAGAAAAGGAAAGGAGTCAAAGATGACTTAGGGATTGTATTTGGTTTTTAGGCTGAAAAACTGGAAGAATAAAGTTCTTTCAATTTGGGGAAAATAAATTTGGGGCGGGCAAGAAGTCAAGTGTGTTTTGTGGGCATGATAATTTTGAGATGAATATTCTATTTCAAAGCAGAGATGCATATGTATTTCAAGTGAAAAACTTTGTGGAGTTCAACACAGGGATGGAGACTAGAGCAGTCATCAGCTTACAGCATCAGCCTAGGACCCAAAGGTATATTTTTGGTTGGCATTTACTGAAGCTTTACTTCTAGCAATTGTTCTGAGAGCCTTACATGCCTTGATTCATTTAGCTTGCACAACCATCCAGCCCAACCAGGTAAATACTATTATTATTATATCATTATTATTTACAAATGAACAAACCAAGAGCAAAGAGAGACTATGTAATGTATCCCCAAGTTTCAAAGTGAGTAAATGTCAAGGCGGAATTTGAATCTCAGCTGTCTGAATCCACAGTCTTATTCTTAACCAACTAAAGGTTAGGTACTAACATAACTTGGCACTGAGACTTTGAGACAAAGGAGTTTGGAATATGTGTGAACTTCCAAGATAATAGGTCACAGCAATAATTAGATGCTTCATTATGATTAAATTACACACTGGAGATCTGGAAGTGTAGCAGGGTCCGTAGATACCCAATTTATAGCCATAGATTAGCTTAGTTACGGGTATTACCAAGCTCATAATGCCTAATCATTTAGATCTTGTGCACACATCTTGTCCTGCCGCCTAGCACTTGTGTAAAATCTCACTCATTTAAATCTTTCATCATTACCTTTCATCAAGTAGCAGTAAAGAGTGGCTACTAAAAGGTTCATTTCATTAACCCCTTGGCGTCTAAACAATTATAGTCTATGTTCATTTCATTCTATATAATAAGAAAGAATTTAGGAACTTAGTGTGGAACTTGGGAACTTAACAGAGATTTAGTGAGCACCAAATTAAGAGTGGTGATGTACTTAGGCCTGTGAGACTGCTTTTGCCCTAAGATTTTGTAAGTTATATACCAAATGCTGCTAATTAATTTCCCTTCCTTGATGAGGAAGTACTTCTGCTTTTCCTCTGCAGAGAGGACCACCCAACTCCTAGAACTCTGCTGTTACATATTGCTTTTGCTGACAGTGCTAAAAGTTTGCATTGTGAGAATAGATTCTCTAGAAATGCTTTTCCAACTTCAAGAATCATTTGTATAGAGTAGGTCTACAGCAGAAGTGAATGTTTGTTCTGTGTTTTAAGTCAGTTTTCAATCAACATGGCCCATGGACCAAATCACCTTTGTATGGCCTATGAGCTAAGAATGATTTTTCCATTTTTGAGTGACTGGAAAAAATCAAAGGAATAATATTTCATAACATGAGAAAATTCTATGAAACTCATATTTCAATGTCATAAATAAAGCTTTATTGGAGCATGTTCATCCACTCAAATACTGTTTAGGGTTATTTTTGTACTCTACAACAGTAAAGTTGCATATTTGTGACAGAAACCATATGTCCTACAAATGCTGGTCCTTAACAGATAAAGTTTTCCAACCCCTGCTGTATATACTTGAAAAAAGAATCCGTCATAACATATTTTAGAATATAAAATAGTTATTTGTTTTTGTACTGCTGTCTTTGAAAATCATGGTTCCATGTGGCAAAGCTGTCAAAAGTAAGAGGACCATCTTATCAATGAGCTAGAAAATAAACAGAATAGCACTGAAGCAAATCAACAAGTTATTGTAAATTGTTTTTTAATTTGATAACTCTCGGTAGAGAGGGTCAAATCTGAATTACTATTTGGCTGCTTTTAAATGATTTTTCCATTATTCCTTTAAGAGAGCTCATTCCTAAATGTTTTCAATGGACAATCCCAGGGGTCTATACACATGTATCAGTGTTGGACATTTTTTGTAGAAGAATGTGAAGAAGAAGGCTTTTTGGTTTAAGGAAGAGCCCTTGGACTTGACATAAGGAAGATAATTTTCCAACTGCATAAGGTTTTGCCTAATCACAATATTTAAAATTTGACTACCTCTTGCCATCCTCACAACTTAGTTTAACAAACTAAGTATATTTATCCTTAGTTTGAAATGAGGAAACTGAGGTCCAGAGCATCATTGTTATACAATGAAAAAAAAAAAGCATTGGTCCTAGGGTCAAAATCTCTGACCTCTTTCTCACTCAACTCTCCAAGTAATAGTGCCTTGCATAGAAATGCAAGTGAGAACCCTTGACCAGCTAACCCCAATGAGCTGTTATAAGATTAAATAAGAGATATATATACATGCTCTGAAAACTCTATAAAACACTTTATTTCAAAAAAGAAGAAAAGAGAAAAAAGGCGAGTGATTTACTTACATCAAATAACTCTTGGATAACTAGTGGGGTTCACCTTCCTTCTAGCCCTGTGTTCATCCCATTAGCCAAAGCTACTGGAGGTGAAAATGAAAATCATTTGCTATGGGAGTCTGTGCCTTCGGCCATCAAATATTTTCAGCTTAGTTAGGACAAATTTCACACCAGAGGGCTTGTGATCCACAACTGCATTGCTCTCATCTGTTTCCTCCAGCAAGTAGAGAGACAAAAGCTTTACACTGACTATATCAAATGCCATCAATTCAAAATTTTGTTTTATAGCATGGCTGCAAAAATCCTGAATGTCAACACAACAGTGCTCCAGATGCCACTCAATCTATGTACTTTTTAATAAATTGCAAATTTACTCTACTGAATAATATAATTGATAAAATCACCATATCTTTGGACTTCAGTGAATTGTTTGTGTGATGGTGTTGTTCTTCATTACATGCCTGAATGCACTCATTAAGCTCAGAGTGAACAATAAGCATAAAAAAGCACAAAGACAATGTGCCTGAACCAGCAGGAAGCCCACATATCAACCAGCACAGGATCTGGCAGGTCTGCTCTTCTAGAAGGAGAATGTTCCAAGCATTGTATCTAAATTTCACATTCAAGAGGTGATTTAGCTTTTTGCTTTCCAGTGAGGAATGAGAGCTGCATTTCCCTGATGATAAACATAAACCTGAGATGAGAAGATTTTTAAATTAAAATTTACCAACTTTTCAAGTTACTGACACTTTTTGCCTGCATTGTTTAAAAGCCTAAGCTCATTTTCAAACTCATTTTCCCTCAGGTTGTGTATACCTTTGTCTTCAAATAACACCATGTTCCAGGGAACTTCGGACGCTTTTTCAGTTCTTTCCTTGCTAATAGCAAAGGATATGCCCAACTAACCTGACAAGGGTTCTGCACAAGGCAACGCAGCTTCATTCCTATGGAAAAGATAGTTTCTGAGCCAGATTCGGCTGATATAATGGGTTCAGACAAGGGTTCATTTTTCTGGGCTCAAAGGTTAAAACAAAATACATTTGTTAATTAATTTACCAGATATGTATTGAACACTGGATATTTTGGGTTCTGGGGATAAAAAAAATGACTAGAATAGAGAAAGTTCCTGTTCCTGTGATCCTCACATTGGTGCAGGTAGGAGAGACAAGAGTACTTACCATAATAGGTTTCTCTATAATATCTTGTGTATGCTATATATAATACTATAAAGTGCTAGAAAGAAGATAATGGTGTAGTAAGAGAGCAAAGTGGTAAATGGGGTTGGAAATACTATCTTATATAGAATGCTCTGGTCACCATTAATGACGTTCCCCAGTTCTCCTAATGTTCACTTTCTAGGAACACTGGAGGGTTACATTTCCTCACATTTTAAAATTTGGGTATGACCATGTGACTTACTTTGGCCAATGAAATATGACTAAATGACATGTCACTGTCAGGCTGGAGAATTCAGGAGCTGCTGTGCAATTCTCTCAAGTGATGCCTCCTGCTGTAGCAAAGCTTTAAGTCTCATTGACATAATGCCAACTTCTAGTTTCCAGTCTGGCATGTAAAATCTTGGAAGTCATCACTTCTCTCCAACAAGAAAAAAGCTGAACAAACTAAAAATCGACACTGTTCATAAATTCAGCAGAGCATTGAGGTCACAGGGCAAAGAACTGCCACCAAAATTGAAGAGATAGAGAGGTGGATATTGAGAATTGCAACTTACTGGAGCAGAAACCCACAAGTAGAAACTTCCATCAGAAGTTAAAAAAAAAAAAAAAAAACACAAGGAGCTCAGTCTTAGAATTCCTGCACTTTAGTGAGCTTCTTACATTGAAAATCAGAGGAAAATTCCCTGGTGCTCTCCAAAAGGGGAGGAAAAGGAACCATAATGAAATGAAATGTGCCCAGAGCAACCTGTTTCTATTAACAAGGCATGCCCTCAAGAGGAACTATTTTACCAGAGCCTAATTGACTTCTGTTTTGCCAGAACCTAACTGATCTAGAAAAAGGAAAATACCCAATTCCATCTCCCTCTAGCTTTCCCACGTCAACTAACTAACCAGTTGAGAGACTGAGAAGCATTTGTGTAGATCACAGCTCAGGGGCAGCAGCACAGGCTCATTCAATGACTGAAACCTAAGTACAGAACTATATAGAATACTTTCCTTCCTCCCACATCTTACCACAACATCAATATACCACAACTATAATAATAAGAAGATACTACAGTAAGAACTGTATGCCTCAGACCTCATTTAGGAAGTTTTCAGGAAAACCCAAATACAAAAGGGGAGACAAAAACAAGGACACCAAGGAAGAAATTTCAGCTTCTGATACCAATAGCTACAGCAAACGATAATTACCAACAAACTCCTAACCAGATAAACATAAAATCTTACACTAAATAAAGGTCTCTTACAGGCATACTAAAAAACAAAAACACGGTTTGAAGAGATCTAGCAAGCATTGGAGCAGATATAGACAGCAGAGATGTGGGAATGTTAGACTAGAATTTAAAGCAACTAAGATTTAATACATTAAGAGTTATACTGGGAAAAATATGCAACATGCAAGAAAGGATGGGTTATGTAAGCAGAGGTAAAAACTCCAAGAAAGAACCAAAAGGAAATGCCAGAAATCCAAACTAACAGAAATGAAAAATGCCTTTGATATTTATCAAGGGACTGGATATAGCCAAGGAAAGAATCAGTAAACATGAATAAATGTCAATAGAAATTTCCAAAACTGAAAAGCAAAGAGTAAAAGTTATAAAAATGGTAGAAGAGAATATTTAAAAACTGTGGAAAAATTACAAAAGGTTTGACATATTCATAATAGGAATACCAGAAGAGAAGGAAAAAACAGAAGAAATATTTTAAGCAATAAAGACTGAGGATTTTCCAAAATTACTACTAGACACCAAACCAAAGATCAAGAAATCTCAGAGAATACCAAGTAGAATAAATATGTGGATAAAAAATAAATACCTAAGTATATCATATTCAAACTGTAGAAAATCAAAGACAAAGAAAAAAGTCTTGCAAGAAACCAAAGAATAAAACACTACCTATAGAGGAGCAAGAATAAGAATTATATCAGATTTCTTCAGAAACCATGCACATAAGAACACAGTGAAATGAAATATTTAAGATGTTGAAAAAAACAAACATCAACATAGATTCAACCTGTATCTGGCAAAAATTTCCTTCAAAAGTTTGAAGGAGAAATGACTTTCTTAGACAAAAATTGAGAACATTTGTTACCAGTAAACCTGCTTTCCAACAAATGTAAAATAGAAATTCTTTAGAAAGAAGAAAAATGATAGGTCAGAAACTCAGATCTACGTGAGGAAAGAAATCATGTTGGATAAGGAATAAATGAAGGTAAAACAATATCTTTTATTTTTTTTATTCTTACTTTAACAGATACCAGATTCTTACCTTATCTATTACTTTTCAAAATAATAGCAACAATGCATTTGATAATACAGCTTATGGATAAGTGAAGTGAATGACAGCAATTTCATAAGAACAGGAGGGAGGAACTAAAAATACTCTATTATAGGGCACTTGTACTTGAAGTGATATACCCTTATTTAAAAGTGGATTTGTATTAGCTGTAAATGTATATTACAAACTTGAGCACTAAAAGAAGTTAAATAATGCAATTAATATTGCTAAGAGAGGATCACACATTAAAAACCAGAGAAGGCAGAAAAAATGGAAGATCAAAAAAAAGAATAAAATAAAGAACAAGCTCAGTGAATAGAAAATAGTAAGAATTATAGGAGATATTGATCCAACTACATCAATAATCAACCATCAATGCTCTAAATATACTAATTAAAAAACAGAGACTGACATATCAGATAAAAAAAAAATCCACAAGATGCAACTATATATTCCCTACAAGAAACCCACTTTAAATACAATGACACAAATATATTAAAAGTAAAGGGATGGGGGGAGAGTAAAGGGATAGACAGGGTTATATATACACACTATGCTAATGCTAATCAAAAGAAAGATGAAATAGTGGCATTATGAAATGTTGGAATTTCCATCTGCCTGGGTCCCTCATGCCCACGATGAGCAGAACTCTTTTCTGATCCAAACTAGACATACAGGGAAATGAAAACCAAACTTTTATTTTTAGTCAGTGAGATTTGGGAATTGTTTGTTGCCACTGCAAAACCTAGCCTATCCTGACTAATCAAGGTAACCAGGGAGGAGCTCTCTGATAAGAACCTGAATGATGTGTGACAGGAGGTGTGTGGATTGCTGGGGCAGGAAGCTCCACGAAGGCGGAAAAATAAGAACAGAGCCAGAGACCCTATGGCAGGAGCATGCACGAGTGTTCTGAGAACTCTAAAGAGAACAATGTGGTGGCAGTGAAGGAAGGATAGAAGATGATAAGGCAGAGAGAGTCAGGACCAAATGCCAGAATAAAACCCAAAATACCTACTCAAGTCATTTTATATTTTCTTCAGTGAGAGATGGATAGTTTATTAGTTTCCTACATAATAAACTACTACAAACTTAAAAATCTAAAACAACACAAATTCAGTATCTTATGGTTTTTGTGGGTCGAGAGTCTGGGCATACCATAGTGGGTTCTCTACTCAGTCTTCCCATGCTGAAAGTAAGATATTGGCAGGGGCTACGATCTCATCTAAGGCTTGGGATCCTCTTCCCATCTCTTCAGGATGTTGGCAAAATCCATCTCCCTGTCATTGTAGTATTGAGGTCTCTATTTTCTCGCTGCATGTGAGCTAGACATTACTCACAGCAACTAGAAGCTACCCATAGACCTTGGCCATCTGCACACCCCTCCCACCCCACCCTACCCCACCTCACAACATTGCTGCTTTCTTTCAGCTCAGCGGGAAGGCATCTTGCTGACATCAAACCTGTGTGACCTCTAGGGAGACCAAGACCTCTCTAAAGGGCTCACACAATTAGGTCAAGCCTAGGTAGGGTTAATTAATTCAGGTCAACCAATTTGGTAACTTAATTGCATCTGAAGAATCTATTTTGCCATGTAACACTTCAAGAGTGCAATCCTGTCTTTCACAATCAAGAAGTATTCTTCCAAATAATCACACAGGGTATGTACAAGAAAAGGTGGGAATCTCGGGGGCCATTTTAGATTTTTGCCTACCAGATGGTGCCAACTTATGATTTAGAGCATCAGAGGGATACAACTTGGCTTAAATTTTTAAATGGGTCACAGTGGCCACTGGTAAGGAATAATCTGTAGTGGGACATTAATAGAAGCAGGGAGACCAGCATAAGTTGATTACAATCATCCAGGAAAGAGATGATGGTAGCTTGAGTTAAGACTTGGCAAATGGAAAAAAAATTAAAAATTAAAAGAAAAAAGACTTAGCAAATGGGATGATAACATGAGTTAAAACCAAATATTATATAGGTTATCATTTCTAGTATACACCCACCAAATAACCATAGTTCAATAACATATGCTCTAATATTAGTATAGTATCAAATAAGCTACTATATTTTTAAGTATAATTTTCTTTAATGTTAAAATTTTATCAATCATTCTTGGCCTATTGGGCTGTGACACCTCTATCTAAACAGTAAAGGGTGAGAGGCCAAAACTTAGACATTGTGCATTCCAATGTACCTGGTTCATCTTGACAAGTAACCCAACACGTATTGACAGTCACACAAAACGAGTTCTCCTTTTTCCTTTACAAAGGGAACCACAGAAACATTTTTAAACTTTGTAATAGCAACATAAAGGAAGGATATTGTCAAATGCTGGTTTCAAAGAAAACCAAACAAAAGTGTGATATTACTAACTACTCAAATGAAAAATCTCTCTCCCCCAGGCTTCCTCCTCCCATGAAAATACAATGGAAGGAGAAAGATCTGGAAGTCTGATGCCGATGAGCTTATGCCTATCAGTAAACAGTCTGATAATTCCTAAAGAAATCTGTTCATTTAGCCCATAATTGCCCAAATATTTGATGTCTGTTTTTTTAAACTTTGCATCTATTAAAATTCCACATATTACGGGAAATACTTCCAAATTATTTGGTTCCATTATGTTTCCGCTGGGCATGTTTATTATGTGTCATGTTTTAGGTACTTACTTAGGTAAAGTAGACAGTTTGGCTAGAGCTAAAAACAGCTAGAAAGTTTTCTGGAATTGAGGAATTTGTTTAATTCTGAACAGTTACAAGAGAATTTAGCTCTCCGAGAAGGAGATAATTGAGCCCAATAAAGCTAGAAACCGATACAAATATGTCTACCCAGAATGAAAGGAAGATTTCTATTGGGAAAATGCTTTCGTAACTAAGAATTAGGCTTGTCCTTCTGACAGCTAACTACTGTACTTTAAAGTATCTTCTTTAGGGGAACTGGAATAATTGCATCCCTCTGATGGAGAAATGGCTCATGGAGAGAGAAAGATGGAAAGTAAGCAGGGTGAATGGTCCTATCTAATTAAAAGCTGTTATCTAATTAAATACATCCCTGGCAATAGATGGGTCTCAGGTTAGTTTTCTGATAGGGAAATGGTGGTCCAAAGAATTAGTCACACGATGAAATGTTCTTGATCTATTCAGTCGCAATTTTTTTTAATGGAAACAGGACCCCAATTTTTCTATATGCAAATTAAATAGAATACTTATACTAATATACAAGATATCACCCAAAAATACATTACTCCCTTTTCTTGTTGAATATCTTGATGGTCTTTATAATACGTAAGCACCAAGTTATAAATCTAGGCATCAATCATCCATTTTTCCATGCTTTCACCTTTTTGCCACTACAGGAATGGGTATGTCCTCATTTCTCCATCCTAAGACAATACCATGCAGTTTGGGTTTTTAAACTTCTAAGTCCTGAAAATAACTGTGCTTCAGTTTCAGCTTGTCTCACTGTGGCAGCCAAACCAAGTTAAAAATGCATAGATATATAAGTAGTTTTGACACTGAGATATCATTTGTCTATAAAACATTCATAGCACTGTGCTTTTCCAACATTGCTTGTTTATCCATATACAAGACACCAAGATTCAAGCTCTGTTGAAAATAAACATTTTGAAATAATTATCTGCCCCTGGCTTCATCCCCATTATGACCTTCACTGCCTCCCAGGCTAATACGGGATGGTACCAAGTGCAGGGCCGGGTGATGTTCTGCACGCCCTTGTAGAACCATCCTGCAACTTCGCTTAATTATAAGGTGCCCTACACCCAGCCTGGCTTGCCCAAGTGCTTGCTGAGTCTTCTTTGCTCCAAGTGGCACTAGCTACAAAGTTCTATCAGAAAGTATGTAGAGGAACTAAAGCTTTTTTTCCGAATTTCCCAAGCAACTACTCCTTCTTTGTGACTAAAAGAGAGGCTACGATGTTAGTTCCACAGAATTTTCTATTTAAGAAAGTAAAACTGAGGCTTTAACCTCCACTTTCTTGAGGGCCTCGCTTTGCAATCAGCCTGCTCCCATTGGTGCTGTGTTGCCCAAAGTGGAATTTGATATATATATATATATAAAATTTGTGTGTATACAAGAGGGAGAAGGTCCTTAGTGCTGTGGAATGCTATGTTCTTGACTTTCCAGAAAAATAGGCCTGTTCTCTGGCTCCATCATAGTCACATTCATGTAAAATTCTAAATGTCTCTGCTTAACAGAGAAAGAGCCTATTATACGCCTTTCTCAGTTTTTCTCTTCTCTAGCAATTAGAAAAGTTCAGAAGAAACGTTTCAGTTACATCAAAATACCAATTTGCCTCATTTATTCCCATAGGTGTGATTTAAAGTCTCCATCGGTAAAAGGTGATAAAATTGAACTCTACTAGGTATATTGCACACACCCACATCTTAGTATTAACCTCTGTCTGTGCTGTCTTTTCTTTTCTTTATCCTATAAGTTACCATCCTTCCTTCCTAGAAAGGAAACCCAAGCAAAACTTAGCATAACACCTTCAATAGAAGTCTATCCACACAGGGTGCTGCTACATAGCCTTCTCCTATATGAACAAAGATATTTATCCCACTGACTCAGAGTTTACTTCAGATTTTTTATCTATTATTTGGCTACATAGGCAAGGACCCTTGCTATTCATTTACCCAAACTGTCTGCTTTTATAGATAAGAATATTGATTAATTAGGTGATCTATCTAAAATCCCATGATAGAGTAAGGACAAAGCAGGAATGAAAGCAATTTCCCTTACTACAGTTTATATAATATTTGTATTTTGATCAATCCTACTTCCAAGAGTGACTTGGGGGCAAGGAAAGAATTAAAAATGGAAAATTCGGGGATCCCTGGGTGGCTCAGTGGTTTAGCTCCTGCCTTCAGCCAGGGCGTGATCTTGGATCCCCAGGATCGAGTCCCACATCGGGCTCTCTGCATGGAGCCTGCTTCTCCCTCTGCCTGTGTCTCTGTCTCTCTCTGTCTCTCATGAATAATTAAAGTATTTTTTAAAAACCTAGAAAATTAGCATATTAATTAGAAAAATTGTCATAGTAATTTATTTTGCTGATGAAAAAAACATATTATATAAATAACTTATGTGATTGCTTTGCAATGTTTTAGTTTTCTGGCCCTTTAGGAGATGACGTCCCTTACATAAAGAGATGGTGTGGCCTTTCTGAAAGCTGAGGCACTTAGCACAGACTCTCTTTCAAACCCAAGATGATTCTCTGGCAATAGTAAATTGAACTTCCATGATAGACTGCACGGTTTGTTTTGCAACAGTTCACTAAGCAGCACCGCAGGTAATAAAGATGAAACCAGCAGTCAAATCACAAGTGACAAAAAGATGCTGAATCATTTTAAAACAAATTTGTGGTGTTTTTTAACACTTTTCCAGTCACAGTGCTTGGTTTAATTTCTTGAATTCAAATACATCATGCTGACAATTTCTCAAACCTTGTTCAAGTCATAAATAATCTTATTGAACAACAGATATTTTGTTTTCTGTATTTGATGTTCTCATTTAATGAAGTGTGACATATTACCCAGGTAGTGTCAAGTCTGTGAAATACTAGGTGGTATTTCCCTATTTAATGGCAAATGATGGGGCATTAGTGTGATTGTTTATTTGCAACTTTTTTTCCCCTCTGAATAAGATTACTTGCTTGCTTATTCATGGGTGGTAAGATTGTTTTTAAAAACATCTTGATTGTGATTGTATACAACAAAAATCAACCTTCAGTAAGGCCTCAGAGTAGGGTCTGCTCAGAAGAGACATTAACTGGAGCCCCACTGCGGTAGTTTGGGGAAAATGCCATTGGTTCTTCCCACTTCACTCTGTCTACAGTTTTTGCAATGTAATTGTGCTGTACCCTCCCCTCATAAACAGACTTTTACCACGTGACTTGCTTTGGCCATTACATTGCAAATAGGGGCTTTAAATGGGCTTAGATATCTGGGCTTATCCTCTTGTTCTCTTTTCATGATAAATTTGCATTTACTAGCCTAATGGCCTCAGAAGGAGCATCAACGGTATGTGGAACAGAGCCAATTCACAGATGCACAAGTAAGCTATTGAACTGCAGACTATAAAGTGGGCCCAGTCAGCAGCCAGCTGAGCTCGCAAATACCCAAACATGTGAGTAAGCCCAGTAAGTTCAGCTGAGAACCTAGCCTATTCCTGCTGATTCCAGAAATATAAACATGAAACGTTCATTGTATGTCACTGAAGTTTTGTGGATACTCATCGCACAGCATAGCTGTGGCAATAGGTGAATGATCCATGCAAATCCCTTAACGATGCATATCCTAGGGCCCACACTCAGCCATCCTGCAGCCAAACAAGATAGAGGAGTGTTACTCAGTAGTGGTCATGTTTCCAGCACTGGGAGATGCACAAGAAAGAAAGCATGGTCCGTGTCCTTAAGAAATTTATAGTTTCCTTGAGAAAGAAAATGTACATACTCAAGATTATTTTTATCAGAGTATCTTAACTAGGGGCTTATATCAGTTTTACTGGAGAGCTTTAATCAAAATGTGCACGTTTTTGGTGCTAGCCAGGACTTACTGAATCTAAAATTCTGAGGGTTAGGCCCGGGGATATATATTTTAGAAAAGCTCTCCAGGGAATTCCAATGCTCTGTCCTGCATAACAACCAATGCTAAGGGCTAAATAAAAACACACTGTATTTGTGCATAAGTGTAATGCAGTGAGAACGGTGAAGTCAGCAAAGGCAGCAGTTGTCACAAAAGTCTTAAGAGGGAGAATCTGAACAAGTTCCTAATCACAGGATTTAGATAAACAGAAAGAGGGGTGGGAATTCAAGCACAGAGAGAAAGTCATAGCTCTGGAATGAAGATGGGAATTAAAATGCATGGATAGAATATAGACTCATTTATGGATTTATTTATTCACCATGAGCTTCTTCAGCATTTACCATGTGTCAAGCACTAACTAGTCTGAGCTCTTCACAAATATTAACTATCATAGCAACACTATGATGTAGGCACTGATCATTCCTTTTCTTTTTTAAAGATTTTATTTATTTATTCATGAGAGACAGAGAGGCAGAGACACAGGCAGAGGGAGAAGCAGGCTCCCTGCAGGGAGCCCAATATGGGATTCCATCCCAGGTCTCCAGGATCAGGCCCTGGGCCAAAGGCAGGTGCTACACTGCTGAGCCACCCAGGAGTCCCCGGCACTGGTCATTCTTCCTTCATAGTGGAAGAAGTCCTATACTCTACAGCGAATGCCTATGGAATTACCATTTGATAGAAAAATGCTAATTTGTAGAATACTTTTTCTCTGCAAAGAAACCTATAGAGAAATACCAAAGTCACTGTCTACTACCTTGAAACTAGACATAATAATAAAATTATATATTATTATATGTGAATATAATAATTATGGTGATTACATTTAATCACTATTATTATTATTAGTTTTCTAGAGTATATATAGGCTTCAAAAAGATGGAAGAGAGGTAAGGAGAATAAAACCATTTTGTTAACTGTGGTTGTAATTTTGTTTTAATATAATATTAGTAAAATAGCTCGATTCTAATAAAATAAGATCATTCTTCCTGGAAAATGTATTCAAGTTTTATACCATTTTTGAAAGCATGAGGGAAAAGTCTTTTCCAGTAAATGAAAAAGATCTAGGGATTTTGTCTGAATGGAACCAAATTCCTAAGCAAGGTAATTAAAGAGAGAACAGTTATACAGGTCTCCAAAGCATCACGTGGAATTTGACAGTATTCAACCAAAGTTCAATATTAACCATTTAAATTTTACCAAAACTCTGTATATCACAAATGTTTGTAAGATATGTATTTTCTTGTTAAAATAATAAGAAGCATTTTTTCCCCTTATAAATAAGCTGAGAGGATCATTCTGACCTGCTTTACATCCTGAAAATCTCTAGACATGAACACCTACTGATTGCTCTGTTATATCATCTTAAGAAGGTTGCAAATCCAGGCAGATTTTTTATATACTTCTCTATTTTCCAGAGTACCTTCTAAGTCCTTGAAGTCCAACTAATTGATCTCTATCTGAAAATAAATGTCTAATAATGAGAGAATTATAAACTTGATTGATATAACCTATAAATTGATAGTGCTATCATGGTCATCTACTATAAAGAACTACCAGATTCTAAGAACTGTATTTAGACAACTTAACCAGGTATCTCTCTAACTTTTCTCTAAACATTTTCAGTAGGAAAAAAAGTTAACCCAAGTTCTCCAAGTAATCCATTCTCTGTGTTTTACATTCAGCTAACAAAATGCTACGGTAAAGAGTAGGTGAATAATGCTTGCAGTTTCCCTCTTGATAACTGGATACATCAAGATTTTTGAAAGCCAACTAAAGTATACAATGCTAATTTTAAAATGAGCACTAATCACTTTATTCTCTCTGAAAGAAAATGCAAATATAAGTAGAAGATGATTGGTATTGATTGATTGAGCCAAATCTTCTTTGGCTTGTTGGCTTACAAATCCATTCTTCACCCTTCTTCTATCCTGTGCCACAGGGATGCTGACCCTGCAGAGTGTTTCCCAGGCTTGTGCGTGCGGGCTTCTGGTCTGGTCAAAAGGAGATACTGGTAGGAGATTGGGGCTGAGGTGAGGGCATGGTGGAGAGAGGGGAGGAAAGATATTTTATGCTTCCACAGTAGTCATTCTGGTGGCATGCCCTGCTGCAGCTTCTACCAGACGGGGGCACTGACTGGTCTGGCATCTAAGGTCTGAGAGACAACCTCTTCTCCATTCACCCTATCCTTTTACACTTAGGTGTGCTAGCTGTTTCCTGCTGCTGCTAATGTTGGGGTTTTCTCCTTTCTCTGTTTTTTTTTTTTTTTTTTTAGCTCTCCTGTCACCTATGTTACTAATTATCTTAGTAAATGCCCTCTATTTGAAGTCCTTAGAGTGGTTTCTGTTTTCCTGACTAGACTCTGACTCTTACAAACAAGTAATCTATTTTCAAAAATTATTTGAGACAGCTTATAATAAAGACACAGGACCACCAGACCAAAAAAAAAAAAAAAAGAAAGAAAGAGAGAGAGAGAGAGAGAGAAAAGGGAAAAAAAGTGAAATCTATCTAAATCAAATCAAGAAGTAAATATTGTGGTTAAATAGAGAGGAAGGTTGAAATGTATTCATCAAAATGTTTTCGGTTCACAATGGGATTTTTCTCTCAGCCATTTTCATCACCATGAACAAACAGAATCATCAACAAAACAAAAAGACAACCTACTGAAAGGGAAAAATATTTGCAGGTGATATATCTGATAAGGAGATAAGGAGTTAACATGCAAAATACAAGAAGAACTTAATATAACTCAACACCAATAAGCCAAACAATCCAATTAAAAAATGGGCAGAGGACCTGAATAGACATTTTTCCAAAGAAGACATACAGAGAGCCAACAGACACATTTAAAGATGCTCAATATCACTAATCATTGGGGGAAATACAACTCAAAACCACAGTGAAAGATCACCTTATGCCTATCAGAATGGCTAGAATCATAAAGAGAAGAAATAACAAGTGTTGGTAAGGATATAGAGAAAGAAAGGAATCTTAGTATACTGTTGGTAGGAATGTAAATTGATCCAGTCACTGTAGAAAGCAGCATGGAGGTTCCTCAAAAAAATAAAAATAGAATTACCATATGATCCAGTAATTCCACTACTGGATATTTGCCCAAAATAAACAAAAAACGCTTATTTGAAAAGACATATGCAGCACCCCTATATTTACTGCAGCATTATTTACAATAGCCAACGTGAGGAAGAAACCCAAGTGCCTGCCCTTCCATAGATGAATGGATACATCATATACATACATACACACTACACATGTACATTTATACAATGGAATATTGGTCATAAAAAAAGAGTGAGATCTTGCCATTTGCAACAACATGAATGGATCTAGAAAGTACAAAGCTAAGTGAAATAAGTCAGTCAGAGAAAGTCAAACACCATTTGATTTCACTCATATGTGCAATTTAAGAAGCAAAACAAATGAATAAAGGAAAAGCGCAAAAAAACAGACTCTTCAGGGGACAAACCGATGGTTACCACAGGGGAGGTAGGTGGGGGGGGGCATGGAGAAAATAGAAGGGGATTCAAGTGTACTTATCACGAGCACTGAATAACATATAGCGTTGTTGAATCATTATATTGTACACCTGAAGCAAACGTAACATTGTATGCTCATTATACTTCAATTTTTAAGAAGAAGGAAAAGCAAAAAACGTTTTCTCTTTGCAATGGGAATTTTTCTCTCAGCCATTTTACCTGCTGAATCTGAATGGGCAATACCTTGAAAACTATTCAAGTAAAATTTTCAGAATAATGTGAAATGAGAGCATATAGGTGGAGGTGAGGGGTTAAAGGGGAATCAGGACAGGAGGCTTTCTGGTTCTGTCTGGGCCAAAGTCTATCACACATGCTTCCATCGTAAACACAGGACAAATACAAGTCACATATCCAAACCCCTCCCATGTACCCATATCCGGGTTTACAAGCAATTCTATTTCTTTCTCTTCCTGTCAAGAAAGTATATCATAATGTAAAATTCATAATAATAATAGAATTGCTATAAGGCTAACCTTATAATCCTTCCTAACTTATCTTAAAAATTAAATCATTCACAACTTTTGATATTTTATTTTTATAAAATAATCAGTTGTAGCAGAGCTAACAAGTAATCAATGGCTCATTCCTCCACAGAGAATTTCTGGTTTGCACTAATTGCAGAAATCATATAATCGTCAGAGTTGTTTCTTCACTTTGAATGCAAAAGCATAATCTGTATGTTTTCTAAACATTATGTATGGCTAATAAGCTTTAGATTTATTAGTAAGATTATCCACAATTAATAGGTTCAGAATCGCTAATTATATGTCCTTAAGAGAGACAAAGTAAATTTTTAAAAAGCAGGCTGATATGCCTTTGTATAATCATGAGTATCTAGTATGTGTTAAATTCTGCAAGGCAAGAAAGAACTTCAATTAATGTTGCAATTGGATTAGCTTAGGCATTAGAACAAATAAAATCACTGCTAATAAATTAACTCTTTCATAAGTAACATTATTTCAGGACCCAACATTAAAAAAAGTCTGTCACTTACAGCTGATACTCGTCTAAAAAATGCTAATGGGACATTAAAAGTATTAAAAAAATACATTAAGTATTAAAAAATACATTAAGTATTAAAAAAATACTTGTGACAACAAGTAAATCAGAAACACACAATGTGCACGGATCTAAATGAGCACAAACCAACCAACAAAAAATATCTTGATTGCATGGTCTGCTGAGAATTATCCACAAGTTTTCTTTTTGTAATATAAAGTATAGAACTAAAGTAAAAATTTCCCATTATTTTGCATTACTTCACCAAGGTGAAAAGTTCCATGAAAATGGAGGTATGTTCATGCTGCTCACTTTGTCTCACAAATACCTTGTGTCTGGCCTAATAAATATTCGTCGACTGGATGAATACCATCCTGATTCTGATTTGAATGTCTGAGGTGTTTGATGCTTACGACAAATTGCTGATTTCCGAAGAATATCATTTTAAGTTACAATATATAAATTAAAACCAAGTCCAGTCCCATCAGAGACAATTTAAAAAGTTGAATACATGATACTTCTCTCACTACCGGAATGATTTTTCCTACTATCCAGCATATGTAAGAGGGACAATGAGACTTTCCAAAGAGAGTGTTTCCACTTGCTAGATCTCAGGATAGAGATCTTTTTAGCCTCCTTCTCAATATTTTATTCCTTGTACCATGAAGAGCTTACAGATGCCAATATTATAAAAACAAGTGTAACAATTTCCGTGGGGAGACATCCCTTTTGGCAAATTACAAATAGAGACCAAGAATCCATGTGGCTTGGCTAACCAAACTTTCCTGGAAATGGTCACCAGACATAATAGAAAATTATTGAAAATTAATGAAACTAGCAGTTTCATTCCTTTCTAGGAATAAACTCAAAAGTGACCCTTAACCAAAGGTCCCCCAGTGACATCCTCTCACAATTAATCTAATTCTCTTCCCATAAAATAAGTGAAGAAATATCAGTCCCCTAACATTTTAAGAGACTGAACATATTACCAGGATTGTTAAAACTTAACAGTTGTTGAAACATGGCCAAATCCTAAACTTTTGTACTTTTCCCCTTCATTTTAAGGGTCACCTGTCTCCTGTTCAAATATTTGGTAGGAAACTAGAACCAAACAAATCACTTTACCTTTTCTTAAAAATTGTTCTAAATAAGCACCAGTGTAACAGCCGTAAAGTATGTCTACAAACAACACTGTTAGGTAACAGACACCAATGGTCAGGGTTTCGAAGCATTACAGTGTATTTAATTCAAGCATTTGCATGCTATCCACCTTCCATCTGCTGCAAAAATGAACTCTCTGGTTGCAAGTGAGTAGAATAGAATAAATATCATTTGAGGCTCTGCCAGTAGTACAATTGCCAATTCTATAACTGCTCTTCATCCTCCTTTCTCTTCCAGGATGAAAGAAACTAAGGCAGCAAGCTGGATATTTCCAGCTGGGTTCCCTGTAAGCATGCCTCGCTTTCTATAATCAAACTCAACAGAAACAGGCTCTTGCTACTGGGACATCAAACATGAAGAGGCTGATGCTCTGCAGAAAATAAATAAGCAGACATCAAAGATTTGTAAGAAATTTGATTAAGAAACCTCCTCAGTCTTTTTACAAAACAGCAGACACCACACTATTGGCATGTGCTGTAGCTAGAATTGGGTATATAGACTTTTATTTTTGCTTTTGGATCCTATGTTGTATTAATACACATCCCTCAAGTTGGACACTGTAATGAAAAATTAACAAAATAATGACACTTGCATGAATTTAGCCTTTGAATCAGAAACGCCATTCACACGTGTCAAAATATTTTTTGTCATTTACCACTTATGTCATGAGGTTTAAATTCTTTGTAGAATTGAGAAAATAGTAATATCTAATTAAAAATTACTTTACTCCAGTGAAATAGCAAGGCAAAATGTTTCCTTGCCTAAAGAATACTACACATTACCACAGGGAAAATGGTATGGGGGGGAAGAAGGTAGTATCTAGGGGGGAAATCAACAACTTTGTCTTATTCCTTCAACCATTCATTTAGGTCTCAAGATTCTCTCAATAGGTAATCAAACTTCAAAACTGCAGGAGAATACAAATATCCAACATTAGACTTGTCTGTACAGATAAGGTTCCACTGAAAGCCACTTGGATAAAAATGTTTTAAAAAGTCAGAACTGTAAAATCATACACTGGAAAAGCCCATATAAAAAATGAGGAACTTGCGTAATTTATGTAATTTGTTCAACCATCACATTATTGCTCCGATTTCTACTTTGTTTTGCTGGGACTAACTTTGCCTGCCAGGTTCTCTTCACTCTCTTTACAGGACTGTCATCTTCACTCTCGAGGCTCTTGACCTCACCCAACATAGCAAAGCATACCTCTGAAAATAAATCATATCATGTTTCTGAAAGCTGTAAGGAGCTCGAGGAACGGCACATTTCAGGGGACAGGCTTGAAAAAGGAAAGTCTCCATCCTAAAAACCCTAACTTAATTACCCAATTGTTACTAAAAGTATGCTCATGATTTCTCCCCCCAAATTCTTCATTTACCTGTCACAATTCACCATCCATCTGGTCTACAGGTCTAATATTAACTAGAAGATAAAGCAATTAAGAAAAGCAATCAGCTCCAGTCCTAATTAGCCTACCAATACCACACTAAGGTCCAGATGTTACCTCTAGAATTCTCAACATCCCCTGACTCACACAGGAACACCACCTGTGATCTTACTTCAGGTGAATGGGGGTATGATTTGTAACAACGTCTGCAAAATTTCAAAATACTCAGTTCAAAAACAATGCATTTTTTTTTCAGATGAGAAATCACTTTAAAAGTAAACTAGCTGTTATGAATTATCTTTTCTAGGGTAGTTGTGCAACAAAACAATTATTTTAAAAATTAAACATTTTGGAGTGAGAATAAAAACTGTCACTGACAAAATGCTCAGCTTTCAATTTTAGTGTGACAATTTGACACTTAGTTATAGGACTTGAAGACCTCATCTGTAAGCTCTATTATTAAAAGGACCTGGTGCTCATAGCATTTAGAAACCTCACTATCCTGGGTATTAAACAAAAGCCACTATCTGGGTGTCTTACCTTGAGTCACACTATAAGAACTACTCAACGCTATGAAAACTCAGTCAAGAATGTCCACATAATCATGTTATAGGTGACACTTTTTTGATTACATAGTCCTTGAAATGGTTTGTGTCAAATGCCATTATAAAACGTTCTTTTGCTAAATTGATCTGAAGCTAACCAACACTGTAGATTCGATAACATCCCCCGCAAACGTAAGAACGTTCCATTCAACTCTTAGCAGGCATGATGGATATCCCTAAGATCTAAAGCATAATGACATTTCTCAGGCACTGAATCGGATGTTGTCAAATGAAGCATCCTGAGCCAGATGAATCCATTAGGTCTATGTAAAGATCTTCCTATATAGCATGTGAATACTGATTTTCCCCTTGGAAAACTCCTTAGAAATTTCAAAAGACTGAGAGGCTCCAGACTTCTCCCTCTAGCCAATGCCTGGTTTTATCTGGTCAGCCAACCTTTTAATGACACAAGAGTGGTCACCAATAAATCTCAGATTGTAATTATTCACCAGCACTTCATAGGCCCCGGCTGCTCCTTTCATATCATCAAACTCTTTGAAGTTTTGTGAGGGTCCATCTTTAATTTAGATGAAAGATTTCACTCTGTAGGTTTCTGAAATACACTTAGGAGAAGGATGAGTTCATTTATTCCTACAGCCATTCCTCACTCACTGCTTTGTTTCGCGGGTGGCATTTAAACCACAGTATTTTGAGCTCTAAAGTCAAGGGCAGGAAAGCAATCTCATTTGCCTTCGAGGTCTATAATTCAGAATCTGACTCATCTGAGTGCCTGAGAAGTAGGTCCTGGTGTCAGTCACAGCCAACAACAACAATAAAATAATAATAAAATCACTCAATCAAACTAAAAGTTCCCAAAGTATGAACCCAAAGCAAAACAGCTAGGCTGTGAGCAAGAGGACTTCCCAGAAAGCAGAAAAGCCACCTCCAGACAATATTAATAGCACATCAATAAACAGGGGAGATGATAAGGGACATTTGTAAGATTGGCTGAGTGCTAAGTTAGAATCTTTTGCTTCAGTTATGTACATTTTCCTAATCCAAGACACTTTGCTGAACCTCAACCCTGAATCTAGAGTAGTTGCATAGAGTCTAACTTAACCTTTGGGTCTCAGCTTAAATATCACTTCTGTAAAGAAATCTTCGCTGTCCCTCCAAACTAGATTAGATCATGTGTCATTTATTACCATAATATTCTTTACTTCTTCATAATGTTCTTTACAGTTAAAATTAATTATTTCAGCAATTATCTGCTTAATTACTAGCCCTTCTGCTGGATTTAACATTGCAGTAGGTAGGACGGTGTCTTTTTTGTTTCCTGACATATTTGATATGCTAATATTTATTTATTGAATAATCAGTATTGGGGGACTGAATATCAAACTGAAATATCTAAGAACGTAGAATTTTAGACCTAGATCATACTTTACATCGCAATTGGCACAGTTTCTATTCCAATGTGGGGATCCTCTCTCAAAGTGTTTAACTGATGATCATCGGGCTGTTCCCTAAATGATTCCAACAAAGGGTCAATAAATAATTTATGAGAATTTGTTTTTGGTCCACCATTCACCATTTATTAGAAATTGCTCCATCAAGTGCTTCCTATAACTTCTGTGTGTCTCTCTCTCCAGTCTTAGCAGCAATCCAGAATAAAATCTGTTCCTTCTATATAAGAATACTTAAAAAGTAGCCATAATGTGCTCCAGTAGGTCTTCCTTTCTACGGGATTAAATCCTTGGTTCCTCCAAATGTTCCTTATGTGAATATAACATGTAAATGACAACTTTTCACTGTTTGGTTTTGATCCTCCTCACAGTCATTGTTCCTTTGTTCAGCCTATGTCCCAACATAAATCAAATCCCACAAGGCTCCAAATGTGGTATGACCCAGACGTAGTACAGTAAAACCGTTATCTTCCTTAATGTGGACTCCATAATTTTATTAGTGTAACTTAGGTTTGCATTGCTAGTAGTATCCTACTAACCCTATAAAAAATTGAATCCTACTGAGCTCAGCACCTGCTTAATAAAGCTCTGGTATCTCCTAGAAATCTAAGAGTGACTTTTCTTTGCCATATGTGTGTCAGTACTATATTTAATTCCTATTGCTTTGGGGACTATTATATGATATGGGGTACATAAGAAGTGCCTTAAGTTCTATAAAATATAGAAATATATAGTTCTATTTTCTCTTCCTTTCCTTCTGATTATTTTCATTTATCTCAAGACATGTCTGGAAAAAATTTTATTTCTGCCTCCATACTTAATTGGTAGTTTAGCTGAGTAGAGTATTCTTAGTTGGAAATTATTTTCCCTCAGGATTCTTATACAGTACTCTTATTATTTTAAATGTCTCTTTTAAAAAGCTGAAAAGAGTGAAGCTTGCAAATTCCAAAGATAAAGAGAAGATCCTTGAAGCAGCAAGAGACAAGAAATCCCTGACTTTTATGGGGAGGAATATTAGGGTAACAGCAGACCTCTCCACAGAGACCTGGCAGGCCAGAAAGGGCTAGCAGGATATATTCAGGGTCCTAAATGAGAAGAACATGCAACCAAGAATACTTTATCCAGCAAGGCTCTCATTCAAAATGGAAGGAGAGATAAAGAGCTTCCAAGACAGGCAGGAACTGAAAGAATATGTGACCTCCAAACCAGCTCTGCAAGAAATTTTAAGGGGGACGCTTAAAATTCCCCTTTAAGAAGAAGTTCAGTGGAACAATCCAGAAAAACAAGGACTGAATAGATATCATGATGACACTAAACTCATATCTGTCAATAGTAACTCTGAACGTGAATGGGCTTAATGACCCCATCAAAAGGCGCAGGGTTTCAGACTGGATAAAAAAGCAGGACCCATCTATTTGCTGTCTACAAGAGACTCATTTTAGACAGATGGACACCTACAGCCTGAAAATAAAAGGTTGGAGAACCATTTACCATTCAAATGGTCCTCAAAAGAAAGCAGGGGTAGCCATCCTTATATCAGATAAACTAAAATTTACCCCGAAGACTGTAGTGAGAGATGAAGAGGGACACTATATCATACTTAAAGGATCTATCCAACAAGAGGACTTAACAATCCTCAATATATATGCCCCGAATGTGGGAGTTGCCAAATATTTAAACCAATTAATAACCAAAGTGAAGAAATACTTAGATAATAATACACTTATACTTGGTGACTTCAATCTAGCTCTTTCTACCCTCGATAGGTCTTCTAAGCACAACATCTCCAAAGAAACGAGAGCTTTAAATGATACACTGGACCAGATGGATTTCACAGATATCTACAGAACTTTACATCCAAACTCAACTGAATACACATTCTTCTCAAGTGCACATGGAACTTTCTCCAGAATAGACCACATACTGGGTCACAAATCGGGTCTGAACTGGTACCAAAAGATTGGGATCATCCCCTGCATATTCTCAGACCATAATGCCTTGAAATTAGAACTAAATCACAACAAGAAGTTTGGAAGGACCTCAAACACGTGGAGGTTAAGGACCATCCTGCTAAAAGATGAAAGGGTCAACCAGGAAATTAAGGAAGAATTAAAAAGATTCATGGAAACTAATGAGAATGAAGATACAACTGTTCAAAATCTTTGGGATGCAGCAAAAGCAGTCCTGAGGGGGAAATACATCGCAACACAAGCATCCATTCAAAAACTGGAAAGAACCCAAATACAAAAGCTAACCTTACACATAAAGGAGCTAGAGAAAAAACAGCAGATAGATCCTACACCCAGCAGAATAAGAGAGTTAATTAAAATTCGAGCAGAACTCAACGAAATTGAGACCAGAAGAACTGTGGAACAGATCAACAGAACCAGGAGTTGGTTCTTTGAAAGAATTAATAAGATAGATAAACCATTAGCCAACCTTATTAAAAAGAAGAGAGAGAAGACTCAAATTAATAAAATCATGAATGAGAAAGGAGAAATCACTACCAACACCAAGGAAATACAAACGATTTTAAAAACATATTATGAACAGCTCTACGCCAATAAATTAGGCAATCTAGAAGAAATGGACGCATTCCTAGAAAGCCACAAACTACCAAAACTGGAACAGGAAGAAATAGAAAACCTGAACAGTCCAATAACCAGGGAGGAAATTGAAGCAGTCATCAAAAACCTCCCAAGACACAAGAGTCCAGGGCCAGATGGCTTCCCAGGGGAATTCTATCAAACGTTTAAAGAAGAAACCATACCTATTCTACTAAAGCTGTTTGGAAAGATAGAAAGAGATGGAGTACTTCCAAATTCATTCTATGAGGCCAGCATCACCTTAATTCCAAAACCAGACAAAGACCCCACCAAAAAGGAGAATTACAGACCAATATCCCTGATGAACATGGATGCAAAAATTCTCAACAAGATACTAGCCAATAGGATCCAACAACACATTAAGAAAATTATTCACCATGACCAAGTAGGATTTATCCCCGGGACACAAGGCTGGTTCAACACTCGTAAAACAATCAATGTGATTCATCATATCAGCAAGAGAAAAACCAAGAACCATATGATCCTCTCATTAGATGCAGAGAAAGCATTTGACAAAATACAGCATCCATTCCTGATCAAAACTCTTCAGAGTGTAGGGATAGAGGGAACTTTCCTCGACATCTTAAAAGCCATCTACGAAAAGCCCACAGCAAATATCATTCTCAATGGGGAAGCACTGGGAGCCTTTCCCCTAAGATCAGGAACAAGACAGGGATGTCCACTCTCACCACTGCTATTCAACATAGTACTGGAAGTCCTAGCCTCAGCAATCAGACAACAAAAAGACATTAAAGGCATTCAAATTGGCAAAGAGAAGTCAAACTCTCCCTCTTCGCCGATGACATGATACTCTACATAGAAAACCCAAAAGCCTCCACCCCAAGATTGCTAGAACTCATACAGCAATTTGGTAGCGTGGCAGGATACAAAATCAATGCCCAGAAATCAATGGCATTTCTATACACTAACAATGAACTGAAGAAAGAGAAATTAAGGAGTCAATCCCATTTACAATTGCACCCAAAAGCATAAGATACCTAGGAATAAACCTAACCAAAGAGGTAAAGGATCTATACCCTAAAGACTACAGAACACTTCTGAAAGAAATTGAGGAAGACACAAAGAGATGGAAAAATATTCCATGCTCATGGATTGGCAGAATTAATATTGTGAAAATGTCAATGTTACCCAGGGCAATTTACACATTTAATGCAATCCCTATCAAAATACCATGGACTTTCTTCAGAGAGAACAAATTATTTTAAGATTTGTGTGGAATCAGAAAAGACCCCGAACAGCCAGGGGAATTTTAAAAGAGAAAACCATATCTGGGGGCACGCACAATTCCAGATTTCAGGTTGTACTACAAAGCTGTGGTCATCAAGACAGTGTGGTACTAACACAAAAACAGACACATAGATCAATGGAACAGAATAGAGAACCCAGAAGTGGACCCTGAACTTTATGGTCAACTAATATTCGATAAAGGAGGAAAGACTATCCACTGGAAGAAAGACAGTCTCTTCAATAAATGGTGCTGGGAAAATTGGACATCCACATGCAGAAGAATGAAACTAGACCATCTCTTGCACCATACACAAAGATAAACTCAAAATGGATGAAAGATCTAAATGTGAGACAAGATTCCATCAAAATCCTAGAGGAGAACACAGGCAACACCCTTTTTGAACTTGGCCACAGTAACTTCTTGCAAGATACATCCATGAAGGCAAAAGAAACAAAAGCAAAAATGAACTATTGGGACTTCATCAAGATAAGAAGCTTTTGCACAGCAAAGGATACAGTCAACAAAACTCAAAGACAACCTACAGAATGGGAGAAGATATTTGCAAATGACGTATCAGATAAAGGGCTAGTTTCCAAAATCTATAAAGAACTTATTAAACTCAACACCAAAGAAACAAACAATCCAATCATGAAATGGGCAAAAGACATGAAGAGAAATCTCACAGAGGAAGACATAGACATGGCCAACATGCACATGAGAAAATGCTCTGCATCACTTGCCATCAGGGAAATACAAATCAAAACCACCATGAGATCCCACCTCACCCCAGTGAGAATGGGGAAAATTAACAAGGCAGGAAACAACAAATGTTGGAGAGGATGCGGAGAAAAGGGAACACTCTTACACTGTTGGTGGGAATGTGAACTGGTGCAGCCACTCTGGAAAACTGTGTGGAGGTTCCTCAAAGAGTTAAAAATAGACCTGCCCTATGACCCAGCAATTGCACTGTTGGGGATTTACCCCAAAGATTCAGATGCAATGAAACGCCGGGACACCTGCACCCCGATGTTTCTAGCAGCAATGTCCACAATAGCCAAACTGTGGAAGGAGCCTCAGTGTCCATCGAAAGACGAATGGATAAAGAAGATGTGGTTTATGTATACAATGGAATATTCCTCAGCCATTAGAAACGACAAATACCCACCATTTGCTTCAACGTGGATGGAACTGGAGGGTATTATGCTGAGTGAAGTAAGTCAATTGGAGAAGGACAAACATTATATGTTCTCATTCATTTGGGGAATATAAATAATAGTGAAAGGGAATATAAGGGAAGGGAGAAAAATTGTGTGGGAAATATCAGAAAGGGAGACAGAACATGAAGACTCCTAACTCTGGGAAACAAACTAGGGGTGGTGGAAGGGGAGGAGGGTGAGGGGTGGGGGTGAATGGGTGACGGGCACTGAGGGGGCACTTGACGGGATGAGCACTGGGTGTTATTCTGTATGTTGGTAAATTGAATACCAATAAAAAATTAATTTATTAAAAAAATAAAATGAAAATAAAAATAAAAAGCTGAAAAGAGCTTAATACTTGAACTATTTGGTGTGATTTTCTCCTCCCTCCTTTTCTTCTATTCTCATTTGCTCTCCATCACTCTTTCTGAGACCTTTATTTTCTTCATCACTGATGTTCTGAAATCTGTGACCCATATCTCCAGTGTTAGTGGGATTTTTGTGGATTTTTTTTTCTGGATTACTCATGAACTCTTTCAATCTGAAAGCTTATGCTCATCAGTTTTAGGAAATGCATTACTTCATAATTTTTTACATTTTGTTCTGTTCTCTTTTTTGGGATTCATATAATTCATTAGTTGTATCTCTTGGAAAAATATTATTTTCCTAACTTTTCTTCCAATTTCTCACCTTTTGTCTTTTGATATTACTTCTGGGAAGACTGCCTCAAATATATATGCCAAACATCTTACTGATTTTAAGGTTTATTCTTATCCAGTTTGTAGTTTGAAAAAGTTATTTCTTATTCAAAGGAAGCTCCCTCACAAAGATATTCCATTTCTTTGTAAGATTCTATTTATTTATTCATAGGAGACAGAGGGAGAGAGAGAGAGAGAGAGAGAGAGAGAGAGAGAGAGAGAGGCAGAGACACAGGCAGAGGGAGAAGCAGGCTCCATGCAGGGAGCCTGATGTGGGACTGAATCCCAGGTCTCTAGGATCAGGCCCTGGGCTGAAGTCAGCACTAAACCGCTGAGCCACCCGTGCTGCCCAAGATATTCTATTCTTGTTTAAAATGCAAAGTCTTGTCTTCTTGAGAACTTTACTTGCAGTTTCTTTCTTTCATTCTTCTTTTTTAGGAACTGTTTATTTTCTGTTAACTTTATTTTCATTTTGTTTGCCTTTGTGCAAGAGTAGCTTAAGACCACTCAGTGGGGACAGCCCGGATGGTTCAGTGGTTTAGCACCGTCTTCGGCCCAGGGTGTGATCCTGGAGACCCAGGATCGAGTTCCACGTCGGGCTCCCTGCATGGGGCCTGCTTCTCCCTCTGCCTGTGTCTCTGCCTCTCTCTGTGTGTCTTTCATGAATAAATAAGATCTTTAAAAAAAAAATTAAAAAAAGACCACCCAGTGGTTGTTCCTACCCATTCAGTGGCCTGAGCAATGGGAGGTGTGGACCAATCTTCAGCGGCAGGCTGAGCACTGCAGTCTTCTGTGGGGAACTGCTGAATGAGCACAGAGGGCATCAACCTGCCTTCAGACCAGTCTGCAACCTCATGAGCAGTAGTGAACTCAGGCGCTGGAGCAGTCTATTCAGCCTGAAACTCCTCTGTGGTCACAGCCTTTCACAGCAGAGGCCTGCTTTTCCTTTCCAATCTCTTCAGGATCTCTACAGTAGAGATCAGATCAGATCTTCCATGGTTATTCACAGGAAATGTTGCCTCACATGTGCAGAGCTTCCTGGGCCGGCATCCACTACATCAGACCCCCCGAGTGAGCTCCCTTGTTGCAGGAGATAGCAATGTCCACGGAATGCAGAGGAGAGTCTGTGTGACACAGTGGTGGGAGGCAGGTTAACATAAGACACCTCTGTGAGAGGCTGGTGATTGGCCTTGGGATCAATAACCACCTGAAGTCTCAGCTCCTGGAAGGTGCTTGGATCTGGTTAGTGAAGGTTCCAGGAGTGCAGTGGCCAACAATAGGAGTGGCTCCCGTAGCAGCAGCAAATTTCATCATAGCTCACTGACCAGGATTCCTAGATGGTAGGACAGTGGCATGAGCTGGGTTTTCAGTGCCACAATGACATGAGCTGCAAGCAGGAGCTTCTCCTAGGTTCTCTTCAGATTTATGATGTAGACGTCATCACTCTTCCTTCTGTAGATGTACTGTTCTATTTGGAAGTCCAGGATGGTGCCACCAAAGTGGGTTCCTGGTGCAAGCAATTTGAGGACA
Source organism: Nyctereutes procyonoides (assembly GCF_905146905.1). NCBI lineage: Eukaryota > Metazoa > Chordata > Mammalia > Carnivora > Canidae > Nyctereutes > Nyctereutes procyonoides. The sequence continues at coordinate 12,662,923 of NW_026575136.1, read as the reverse complement.
TCCTCCTCCTTCATTTTCAGGACATCAAGGGCTCTGGACATCGTGAAAGTTTCCCTTTAAGTAATGACGGGAATGCAAATCAAGGCTGTATGAACCCCTACCCAGGTAGCGTGTAAAGGCTCTTTGTTTTTTAAGTTTTATTCTCTTTCCTTTCTCAACTTTGTTTCCACCGAGTCTCCTTTTTCTACTTGCTCATTTTGGTCTTTGTCTTCTGCATTAGGAAATTCCAACGTTTGGTTTTCCATTTTCCATGGTCAGCAATTTATATTTAAACATGAGGTCCTAAACCCCTGCTTGCAGGAGGAAAAAAAATCTTTGGACTGATAGCTCTTACCATGAGCAATAAGACGGGGACCATGTGGGTTGCCTGGGTGGCTCAGTGGCTGAGCATCTGCCTTTGGCTCAGGGCATGACCCCGGAGTCCCGGGATCGAGTCTCACATCAGGCTCCCTGCATGGAGCCTGCTTCTCCCTCTGCCTATATCTCTGCCTCTCTGTGTGTGTCTCTCATGATTAATAAATAAAGTCTTAAAAAAAAAAAAAAGAAGAGGACCATGCTATTTCACTTGAGATGTCCTAATGATAGTTTTATACACTTTTTATTTTGATCCAGTCTTTTGAGCACAGGATGGGAACTCTCCAGGCTACTCCTCAATGGTGCTGCCATCAGCATTCTGAGAGCCAAAAAGGAAAAGAAGTCTGGAAGACTCCCAGTGTAGAACATTGATTTTCACTCAAGCTTCATGCTCCCAATCCAGGGCTACACCCTATGCTTAGCTTTGCTTGCTGTTCCTGAGTTAAGTCTCTTTATATCAACTTTGCCAGAAATGGAAACTTCATTTCCTCTGCTGGGAAATTCTTCTGATTTGGGATTTTGCCTGGCTATGATGCCTTGGGGAGGTGATCTGGGAGTCTAGTTACTCCTTAGATAAAATGTTCCTTTCACCAATCTTTGTCTCCTGTGCCCAATTAAGAAGTATCTGGTATCCCAAACTCTTACAGCTATTGGGGTTATGCAGGTAAATTGGTTATCTTATTTTTTGTATCCTCCCCAATATACTCTTCTTTCTCAAGTCTGATTAACCAAATATCACTTCATCCACTGAATAATGAGCATATGCAAATTTGGGACATACTTATACTAAAAAATTAGTTGTTTATCTAAAATTCAAATTTCATCCACTATTTTTTTCTAACAACCCAAGTATGGTAGAAAATAGAGTAATGAAGTGTTAGGAATGCTGTTTTTACCTTACAATATCATGAACCAAGAGAGTGCTTGGATTTGATACAAAAAGAAATAGATACTTTTAATATAATACTGAGATTAGCAAAGGTACCTAATAAAGTTACTAACCCAGAACTTTTTAGAAAGGAAGGAAATAAAATAAGGGAAGTAGTGTGAATAAAATATTTGGCTATCATAGCAGAAAAACACTAACTTTCTGTTAGTGTTTAAATTGAGAAATAAGCGAGGATGGCTGGATGGCACAGCGGTTTAGCGCCGCCTTCAGCCCAGGGTGTGACCCTGGAATCCCAGGATCGAGTCCCATGTCAGGCTCCCTGCATGGAGCCTGCTTCTCCCTCTGCCTGTGTCTCTGCCTCTCTAGCTCTCTGTGTATCTCATGAATAAATAAATAAAATATTTTTAAAAATGAGAAATAAGAAAAGCAATACAACATTAAGGCATTCACCTAGAAGACCTAAAAGCAGGAGTGATTAAATATGGTTGTCACTGGGCATCAGGAAACTGCTGACATAACATACAGAGGAAAGGATTATGGATTTTTATTATTAGCCATATAGTACCTTTTGCTTTTGAATACATGTTTAACTTAAATTTTTTTTCATTTTGTTTTAAGGAATACTTTAAGTAAATATTTATAATTCTAGTGTGGTGTTTATTATTATAAAGAAACAAAAATATTGTGCCCATAAGTATCTATAGCCCTGACTTAAGAACATTTCCATGAACATCTTAAATTTTAAAAAGTCAGTCAGAATAGCTTAAATTTCAAAGATACAAGTCTATTGGAGAAATTAAATTTTCTCTTTTTCTAGTAAGGAGAGACTTTTTTTCCTAGGGAAAATAGCAAATATGAAAGCAAAACTCCCAGCAGGTGATAATAATCTTGCTTTCATGAAAGAGCAGTCAAGAAAAACACATTCATTTGTCTGCTTTCAAAGCTTGCTGCAGTTACTGTCAAATATCTGAGCAATGTTCTCATTTTTAATAATGATTAAATAAGTAATTGTTTCATTAGTCTTAATCTTGGGGTTTACTATAATCTAGGTTTCATGAATAGGCATACTAATTTGTCTGATTAATTTCCTTCTAGCAGTAATTTTAGTTAATAAGAGTGATAAAGGCAATATACAGAAAATGTAACATTCCTATAATTACTGACTAAAGTTATGAATATAAAAATATGCAATTTCCAAAATGAATAAGAGCAAAAAATAATAGAAGGGCATAGAAACAATAAATTTGCATAGTAATATCAAAAAACTTAATATATCATGGTAGTCAGTGAATCCCCTTCAAGTCAAACTGGTTGACCTCATGCATAAACAAAAGAAGGGAAGAGAAGAGAAAAAAGAAAAGGAAAAGAAAGAAAAGAAAAGAAAAACTGTTGTAGCCTTTATGTTCAGTACTATAGGGCCTCTGATGGAATTTTGCTGATGATAAGATACAATTACTCCATACTCTTTACACACCATGATCTTAGATATAATTGATCTTATAAATGAGAGATAAAAGTACTGTTTTATAACCCAAATCTTTTTTTTTAAGATTACTTATTTATTTATTCATGAGAGACACAGAGAGAGAGGAGAGACACAGGCAGAGGGAGAAGCAGGCTCCATGCAGAGAGCCTGACGCAGGACTCGATCCCAGGACCCTGGGATCACTCCCTGAGCCAAAGGCAGACGCTCAACCACTGGGTCAGTCAGGTGCCCTAGAATCCAAATCTATGGTGAAAGTCAGGTCTACAAAATATTGAAACCAATTTCCACAAAGAAGACCTAAAGTCCAATCTAGTTACATGTTGAAAACTTACTCTTCTCAGTTGTATTTACAAAAGTATGCCTCAATTAAAAAAGGAAATGAAAACAATACAGTAGCTTTAACAAAAGTCAGGATTTGCATGAATTACTTATGTTTAAAGGTTTTTCTTACTTATGATTCATAATATACTGCACCTTATTTTACAACAGAAAGAGAAATTATGGTCCAATTTACTAAAATAATTATAATCATAATCACATCTGCTCTTAAAGACTGTCAAATATCTCCAGAGTGCACTGCATACATTTCCTTTACTAGATTCCCTCTTTTATGAGTTAATTAAACAATTTCACAGCATTATTGTACAAGTATTCTGCGTGGCATATTGTTTGTGCAGAACATTCCTTTTAATAGCTCTATTCTTCAAACAGATGTTCATTTAAATTTTTTCTCAGATTTTATTTGAGGAACAATTAGTGCATTTATCCTACTACGTTGTCACCTTTCTGTGGATTTTGAAGCTCTATCCTTATCTTACATAGTCAATTCTAAAGGGAAGAAAAAAACACTCTTCAGCAAAGAGGTCAGTACACAAAGATATCAGAGCAAATTACCCTCAAATGATAGCTACTCAAAGTTACCTTGGAACGAGAATACAAAATCAACATGAATTTTTTTCCTCAAAGGCATGGAAAAATAAAAATATATGATGGCATATTTGCCCACTCTATTACTTTTGTTTTTATGAATTTTTACTTATATATCCAAGCAGAGTGGATTCAAAACACCAGGGTTAGAGTGACAGATTGAAGGGAAAGAAATGGATGCAAGACCCCTTAAAGGTTATTTATCAAAAGAAAACTGAATCAGTCATTTCCTAAGACATATTATCCTGGGAAGTGACACTGTATATTGTTATGAACTGGCTTATCTCACCTAAACATTTTAAAGGAAGGAGATGCCATCTACCATGTGTTTTGAAGAGGAAGTTTCCCTCCTCGCTTGACTCAAATCAAGTTTTACAGGACTTGAGTCTCCGGTCAGGTCTGCTTTGTTGCAAACTCTCTAAATGGATTTATCTCCACTTATCCTCTCTGTCTTAGAGAACTATTGCAGAGTTAGCCGTGTTCGCCGGTAGAGATGTTGCATCTCAGGCGAAGAAGGGCCATTTTGTTTTCTTTTTGTGAATAATTTCACTGCAAGGAAGTCAGAATCACATTCTTCTACTCGCCTTTAAATAAATAGTGGCACAGAAATGCATTCATCCTCGCTTTTGAACTACGGATTAATGAATTATGAACATCTATTTACCACCTTGGAACTATAATGTGCATTCACTTAGATGGAAATACAGTGTCAACAAAAATGAGGAACATTATGTTTTCAGAGCTATTCTTCTATTTCTTTTTCTTTCATTTTCTTTTAGCTGGAATTTGGTTCTATCCGACTAAGAAAGTCTGAAGAGAAATTAAAAATATGCTCACAAAATGAGCTCTTCATTTTTAGTTTCAAAAATGTGCAAAGTATTAGTTATTGGGAAGTTTCAGAACAATTGCACAACATCCCAGCTTCCTCAACAAATGCAGCAGAGTTTAAGGTAATAAAGTTTGAATTGTTTCTTTATCCAGACCTTCGAGGGTCTCTAATCAGGAGCCGTCTCAAGGAACATTATTTTACAATAGGCTTATGAGATGCCATTTTGGGAAAGAAAAGTTCAGGAATGATTAAGAATATTGGGACGGCCTTTTCTCTCTGCCATGTGAATTGTGTGCACCTGGAAGAGAACAATGAGAAATGGAATGTATATGACAGGTTGCCAGAAGCAGAGCAATGACTGCAGTCATTGTAAAGGGAGACCATGTAGGCACTGTTCAGAAGGGCAGTAATTTGAAAACCATCTAAAATGTTCAGACAAAGGTAAGTTTTAAATGGATTTTAATATACGTATGAAATAAAATGCTCTTTAGACATTAAAAAAATGATGACCTTTTTAAATTTTGTAGCACTATAGAACGATTACAGTGTAAACCCTAAAGAGAAAACAATAAGAAAAAAAGCAATATACAAATTAAAGACTCATCTATTTATATATTTGTAGGAGTACCTGATGTCCAGACCAAGCAACTTAGTTCTTATTGCATTTACTTAGTCTTTCCCCTTACATCATGCTAAATATGATTTGGTGGACACTACAGCTGTCACAATGGGAATTTGCTGCAACATACCATGGACACAAATGCTAAGCTCTGCAGGCCAAGTAGTAGGCTACATTATTACATTGTGTGCAGGCATGTGTGTATGTGCATCATCTGAATTTCCTTTTGTAGTAGTATAAGCATTCATCTAGGTGCACGAATCGTAATTGAGCATGCTAATGAATCTTCACTATTGAACACTTCCAAGTAACAAGTTACCCATATCAGGAAAAAACCGTTTCCAACCTCATTTCCTGTCTCCTCTCAGTCACTACTACCTCCATCCAAGCTTAACCCATATCTAACTAACAATACTTTAGCTTCTTTTGTTCAATACTATCTTTGTGATAGTCACTAATGTTTTCTGCATTTAGTTAGAGCTCATTATTCTCATAGTTGTATAGTACTTCATTTTAAAAACATTATCACAATTAAAATACTTATTCTGTTAAAGGACATTCGGATTGTTTCCAGAATATCATTTTTAAAAATAATGCAGCTATAAACATAATTGCGACATTGACTGATCTCATTGTTAACTCACTCCATTAAAAATGAGGTTTTTATACATATAAATCATGGGGATTTATATATGGTTATGTAACATTTGCTAATTTTTAAAGATTATTCACATCTATGTTTGGTTACTAATTTTTCCTTTTCTGTAGTGTCTTGGTCAAATTGTAGTATCAAGGTTATGCTGACTTCATAAAATTAAGAAGTACTCCTGTTCTTCTATACTCTAGTTTTTTACAAGTTCACTCATTATAAATATTAAGAAGCATTCATGAGGAAGCCACTTAGACTTGGAGTTTTCTTGTGGGGAGTTTTTGTAATAATATTTTCAATTTCCTCAAAAATAGGTGATTAAATGGTATCATTTTTGGTAAATTATTTTTTGTGAAATTTTTTAAAAAGATTTATTTATTTATCTGAGAGAGAGAGAGACAGAGAGAGAGAGAGGGGGTGGGCAGAGGAAGAAGAAGAGAGAATCCAAGCAGACTCGATACTCTGCATGGATCCGGATGCTGAGCTCAATCTCACAACTCTGAAATCATGACCTGGGTTGAAACCAGGAATCAGAAGCTCAACTGACTGCACCACCAGGTGTCCTGGAATAACCACTTTTTAATCTATCACATTGGTAATGTTTCATGTTCTCTCTTTTCTCTTGGTCAATTGTGTTAAAGATTTAGGAATTTTCTTACTAATTTGATTAGTAAAATCACATTTGATTTTCTCTATTTTATATTTGTTTCATGTTTCACTGATTTCTGATCTTATTTTCAGGATTTCCTTCTTTCTACTTTCTTTAGCTTTGATTTGCTTTCTTCCTGTGCTCTTGAGATGGAAGCTTATATAATTCATTTTTAGAATTACTTCAAATACAAATATAAATACTGCTTTTGTTTTTATAGTTGGTGTTCATGCTGGATTTTAGCTAGTAAATTTTAACTACAAAAAGTAACAATCATATCAATATTAGGTGCCATAATGGCTGACATTTCACTGAGCTATACAACGAACATTTATTGATGTCTACCACATGCCAGGAGCTGGGGACAGTGTTGAAATGAGACATATACATCTTCTGTGTGGAGCTTATATTAACAGAGGACAGCAGACAGCCGTCACATAAGCAAACACTATTATTTGCTAATCATTGTTAAATGATTGTGACTTTTGTTTTAGAATTAAGAAGGACCAGGATGGGGATCCCTGGGTGGCGCAGCGGTTTGGCGCCTGCCTTTGGCCCAGGGCGCGATCCTGGAGACCGGGGATCGAATCCCACATCGGGCTCCCGGTGCATGGAGCCTGCTTCTCCCTCTGCCTGTGTCTCTGCCTCTCTCTCTCTCTCTGTGACTATTATAAGTAAATAAAAATTAAAAAAAAAAAGAAGGACCAGGATGAATACTAGGATGACAAAAGAAAAAGACATTTAATATTTAATATTGGCAACTGTGCTAGAAGAGGCATTAATATCTGCATTTTACAAAGAAGACATGTAAGACTTATGAAGACCAACTAAATAAGTTCATAACCAACAGAGAGACGAAGCCTCCAAATATATTCTTTCTACTAGAACAATACTTCTGCCAAAGAGCTTGGCATTCTGTTAAGGGGTTCCTCCCTCCCTCCATCCTCTTTTAGACACATAGACTCTAGGACTCATTCTATAGTTATAAACCCACAACGGCAGATACTTCCAATGAAGGCTTTAAAAAGGTCTTTTGGCAATGAGATTAACATTTGAGGTTCGATTTGCAGATTCAAAGTGCTAGACTGTAATAACTGGAGGATGTTCAGAGATGATTTTATTTGCTCCTGTTATTTATGGGTTGGTCACACCAGCAGGATGGGAGACAAATGTGTAAAGGGTTAGTGTAAGAGCTACAAGAGAAAACAAAGGAAATGCAAAGCACATGCCTTAGAGATCAACTGTATCTTCACAGAAAACTCACATGATATAAATCATTTCTCACAAAATTGAAAATGATGTGGTCAAAGATCCCTTCTGGTCCTTTCCTAAATGGTTACTTGTTTGAAGTCCCTTCTTATGCATTCCCTAAGAAAAGCCTCACAAATAAACAGAAGACACTGAATGGGCTCCATTTACAGACAGGCTCCTAGAAGGAACCCCAACTGCTCTGTTGTTTGTTTCCCTTTGCTTCACTGCTCCGGGGCGACAGCTCCATTTTTGCCTCCAGCAGAAGAGACTGAACAAAGAAATCTCTGGGCCCAACCTGCTCAGAAGACCTTCAAATACTTTGGGGCTAGTGGATTTTCAAAACCCGTGACTTTTGCCTTAAAATTCAGAAGGGCCCGCGCTGAACACAAAGCTGGACTGTGACTGAAGAAGAGAGTTTCCTTTTTTTTTTTTTTTTTTAGTGTTTTATTAAATTCACTTTGCCAACATATAGTATAACCCCGAGTGCTCATCCCATCACGTGCCCTCCTCGGTGCCCGTCCTGAAATGGGGGGACCGAGGCTTAGCATCTGAGCAACACCTGTGGAAGGCGAGAGCAGCCTGGGCGCATCCCTGGCGCCCGCGTCCTCCCCCAGGCCGGACTTCTGTTCCAGAGGTACCTGACCCACGCCGGCTAATCACACTGGCGGCCAACACTCAGCGTCGCCCTGCCCATTGTAGTCCATGTGGTGAACACTGTTTAGAACCATCAACCTGACAGAAGAAATGTGCCTAATTAACACTCTCCTAATACCCCAGCAACTGCTGTGGGGGGGAATGCATTCACACTTCCTTATCAAATTAAGGCCAAAAAAAAAATGCTCCTAATTAGCTAAAATCAATTAATGTGACAGCAAAATGAATGTATTTATACTGTCAGCTAAAGGTACAGTCAGAGGAGTGTCTAATATATAATGAAGCTGCTGGAGTTTCTTAAAGCCGTTAATAAGGGGTTGAGGCCGAGCAGATTTTATCAGTGATATGCAGAATCTGATGGATTGACCTCAGAAGCAGCAGATGTCCTAACGTGTTAGAGGACGTGGGTGATTTCTAATTGTGATTAGTCATTAAAACTTAGGGGGGAAATATGTGGTTAACCAATAATAGGCGTGCAGATCTTGTTGCTTGCTTGCAATCATGCATATAAATTCATACACTCAAAAATAAAAGAGGAGTGGGGAGCCTGGGTGGCTCAGTCGGTTCAACATGTGACCAGGCTCTTGTTTTTAGGCTCTGGGCATGATCTCATGGGTTGTGAGATGGAGCCCCAAGTAGGTGGGCTCTGCACTCAGCTGGGAGTCTGCTTGCAGGTTCTCTCCTTCTGCCCCTCCCTCCACTCACCCTCTCTCTCAAATAAGTAAACCTTTAAAAAGAATAAAAGAGGAGCTTTAGACTGCTCATTAGTAAGCTCGTTATTAGTTGTATCTTCTGTAAGGCTTTTGTGGATAGTAACTATTTCATAAACTTTTTCTTTAAAGCTATGCTTAGTTCAAAACTTGAGACAAAAATGTAGTACTTGCCAAATAATTCATGTTGGGTCCACTAATTATCTTGTTCCCATCCTCTTCAACTACAGTGTTTGGATTCCAAGAATACTAGGCGAGTTGGGTGGCTTGAGAAAATGGTCTTACTACCATGATAAATTGTTAACAGAGAAATGCCCACATTGTGATGATTAGTTAAGTGTCATCTAAAATAACAATAATTATATGTATCATGACTTTCTGTTCTAGACCAAAGAATTTTTATTGGGCATTTGAGCAGGTTATACAGCAAAATTTAGCACCTCTTCTAATCATAGTTGACTCTTACTGAATTCACCTTCATCAAAGATTCCATTTGATTCCTCTCCACGCCAGTGGACACAATAGGCATCATCCTTTCCCCTGTGTCCGGATGACGTGTTGTTTACTTAATGAAGTGTCTGGAGGCCTCTACTGGTGTTTAGGAAAATATCAACTGAGATAGAACAATAATCTTAAAGGGATTCTAAGGAGATGGACCACCTTTATATGTGATATATACAACACTTCACTTCTGCATTTTTAGCACTCTTTCATTATTAGAAACACTGGTAAACTGATTATTGTCATTCTCCGATATCACCTTTTCTAAGTGAACGGTGTGACTGCAGGATGCCCTGTATTCTCTTCTCCAGGATGCCAGTCCTGTTCCTGCCCATCCTAGCTGCACTAACTTATCCGCCTGAAGATTATTTTTTCACCCTCTGTCAGCATATATCACATCTGAACTCCTCATTCTCCAGGGATTGGGGGAGATTTTCCATCAAACCAGCTGCTTGCATTTTTTTTTCTTTCTCAGTAATGGCAAAACAGCTTTGTTATAAATTAATGGTGTCCGCATTGGATGGGGGTAAAAAAATCAGCTTCTGTTTCATATCTGTTAAAATTTCTAATCAGGCAAAACTGACAAATACATAAAACACAGTGAGAAGCTGCCAGCAGGAGAAATGGGTGGGATGTAATAAAATCTGGAACAGAAGAGTAATTATAAAATTATTTCTAAAAGCATACAGGAAGAAAGGAGGTGATTTCCATTGATTGTGACTTTCAGTAATCTTAGCAATTTCCTCAAAAATATAAATGAGCATTTTCTTTCCACATTCAACAGCTTATGAAATTCTTTGTAACGTTATAATATACAATATCAATATTCTTCCATCAATGGAAGAAGGGCATAGAGAAAAGGCGAAATAGAATCAAGTACCACAACCAGCAATCTTAATGGCTATGTAGGCATCCATATAGATCAAAAGTGAACCCAGGCACACTCGAAATATAGGCAAGGAAGATGAGTTCTGATAATTAAATTGCCACAAGTCTTAAGTCTAGTTCCTCAATAGCAGACCTGAGACTAGGATTCTTCGGCAAGTTATTTTTTAAGGGAGTGATCTCAGGAAAGACCAGCACAGAAGGAAGCAAGATGAAAAGTCAAGAGAAGCTAAGCAAGGAATTGATTTCTGGTGCACCTAACCTTATTGTGACTCTAGGATTGTACCAGGCTGCTATCTCCCTTCCGGAAGCAAGGCAGTGAATACTCAGTACATCTATCAGTCTTGAAGTGACCCTGGGACCCTCGGACCTCTCTGGATGAGGTAGCTCCAGTAGCCCAATGGTTCATTAGCAGCACCTACTACTCCCCCTCAAAGGGCTCTCCCGGGTTCTAAGAGAGATGTCCATTGTCTGCCACACTCTGTGATGCTTTTATGGCATTTGTTGAGAATTAGTGTTCAATCATACATCAAACAGTCTTGTGACTTCTTGGTAAATTTAAACGCTAATGAGATCCTTTAGGCAATGAACACATGCATGGAGATAATAAATAAATTGTAATTTTCTTGACTATCCCCCTTTCCTATCTATGATCCCATTTTTCTACAAGACAATGGGTAATAAAATCAATCCTTGAAATGATTAAACAATAAAGGTTTTCTTTTAATAAAGAATATAAAATAAGATCTTCTTTAAGTATAAGAAATACAAAATTTTATCCATCAATGTTAGCCATGCAGCCATATTTTGGCCAAGAATAGGATTTTTAAGTTATAAATGATATTTGAAATATCTTTTAACCTTTCTCAAAGATTTCAGGATATTCTAATTACATTCTAATTTACTGTCTTTTATGTAAAAAAATCAAAATACTGGTTTTTATAAATTTTAGGGTTTATAGAATTTATGAAATTTTAATTGGGTGGAAAAAGATGAGATTTCACTTACTTTATTGAAGTGTTGATAAGCAGATCTGCTAACTCGTTCGAAGTAGTAAGATGATGCTCATTCATTTTATAGTCACTTGTGTATCTGCCATAGTTGAACATTTAAGATTTTATAGATAATATTCAAAGGCTTTCTGAATAAGTCTTCATGGTGCCTTAAATGTTGTATGAATCTCCACCTCTACTGGACGTTCTTCTAAATTGGTACTAGGTCACCTTGACTGTAGTTCAAGAGAAGATCATGGTTGTAGGTTCAAGCATGCCTTGGATGTAGTATGTGCTCTGCTATGGATTAGTTGTGTGATCTTGAATATGTCACTTAGTCTCTCCAAGCTGGGGCTTCATTCTCCATTTACTATTTAAAAAAAAAAAAAAGTACATGTAACATTACTTACCATCCAAACTTATAATGAATATTAAATAAAATGTATATCAGATAAAGATAGCACATATAACACCTCATCTGCTCAAATACCATATAAAGGCAGAAAATACATATTCTAAAGATTCAAAAATAATTTAAAAACAGAGTTTAATTGGTAAGCCCAAAATTTTGACCAACTCTTGAAAATCCAAAGCTTTCAGGGATCAACAATCTTGAAAATCAAGACTGAGGGAACACCAAGAGTTCCCACACTCAAAGTTAGTGGAGAGAAGGAAGAAAGAAGGTCCTAAAGAAAAGTTGCTCTCCTCTGCTGTACTGTTCAAATACTTGAGAAGTTTGATAAAGTGCCAGGTTTCAGTAGCAGCTTATTTTGTGATAATGCTCTCATTCAAGTTATCCTGTACTATCATATAAACTTGCACAAGAACATTTTGGATCCCATTAAATCTGACACATATCAAGCACAGAATGGAGATGGAAAACACAGTTACTGAGAGAAACTTTTCAAAAAGATTATATCAAAAAAGAGTAGTCCTGAAAACATTAAGCTATTAAAACTACCCAAAAATTTAAAGATTTGCATTAAGGTTTTTATAAGCAAGGGAAAACAATATAGAAATTTAAAACATGGATGATTCATGTTCTATTTATCAAAATAATCTTATACCTAGCTTAATTTTTTTAATAAAAATTGAGTTTCTAATGATCACCTGATTTAAATATCAAATTTAAGGCATTACTATAATTAAAGATGGAGGAAGCTGCACCATGTAGAACTAGTGCAAGGAAAAGAAACAGCAGACTCTCCTAGTGGTTTCAGAGTGAGGGTCAAAGAGTCCCTATTTGTGTTCTTTTATTCTGCAAACCTCTTATTTCTTCTAGTAATAAGGATTTATTTACTTTTTTTTCTTCAACCTCCTTAGAGATACTCAACATTTAATAACCATCCTTTGTAAAAACCTTTCACTTCTCTAAAGATGCAAATTAATTATCATCACTTTGCATAATTGGTTCATAATAGTTTAGTAGAGTTAAACTAATGGGAAAAAATAGGAACAAGCTTAAGTATGTTCCATGTTTGTATTCTTTATGGTCACTAAAGTGTTTCACTAGGAAAAATAGCTAAAAAAATTGATGTAGAAATGGTAGTTAGAAGAATTCCTACAAATTTTTTTTTTTTTTAATTTCAGGCTCCTTATTTAAACGAACTACTTGAATATTCATCCTTAAAGATTTGATCATAGTTTAATGCTGTAACATTTAATTACCTTCATTTTTGGGCCACTATAAATCAAAAGATTGTAATTCAAATGTATACTAATTTATTCGTGACCTTGAAGTTAATTACTAACCATCAGAGGCTTTAATTATTGTTGGCAAGGTGGGAATATTATCAAAAGAAGACCTGCTGAAACAAGAAATAGAAATGAGGTTTATGGGCACTGAGAAGGTCTAGGAAAGTTATAATCAAGTAATATTTAAGGAAAACCCTGATGCCAAAAAATGGCAAAGGAATAATAATAATAAATAAACTACAAACCAATATCCTTACTGAAAATGCATGAAAAATTTGTATATAAAATTTTAGCAAATTAAATCCAAGAAATGTAAAAAGTATAACATATCATGACTAAGTGGGGTTCGTGCCAGAAATACAAAGTTAGTTTAGCATTCAAAAATTAATTGAAATATTTCAGCAGAATAACAAACTAAGAAAAAACATATAATCATCTCAATAAATGTAAAAAAAAAAACACACATGACAAAATTCAACATGCATAACTAATAAAAAACTACCCAACATATTAGGAGTAGAAAGGAACTTCCTAAACTTGATATAGGGCATTTATGAAAAGTCAACAGTTAACATCTTATTTAATGGTGGTATCTGATCCATGAAAAAAAAAATTAAAACTTAGGCTCTTCAAAAGATACTTTTGGTGAAAAAAGAAAAAGGTAAAACATATTGTTGGTGACTTCCAGTTCTGATGAAAATAAACTAGCCCTTTCCTTCCAGATTCTCCCTCTCACCATGAATATAACATGAAAACAATCACAAATGGGCCTGAAAGGTGGAGGGGCAGACTGTCTAGTGACCCTGGGACTCGAGGTGAATTTCCTTGTGTTTCTTTATTGCCTCCTGTATATCTCAGACAGGGCTCTGAAGAAGCCTCCAACCTAGAACTTCTAATAGGTGTAGACTCCAAAAAAAAAAAGTCTCCAGGAAAAGCCTATTCCTCCTAGCCAAAATACCAGGAAAAGGGTAGCCTAACAGAAAACATTTTTGGCAATATCTACCCTACTCAGACCAACACCAGTGGAAAATCCATCCCCATAAACAACTCTCACAGTTTCAACTGGACCAAGAAGTAAGCTGATCCTTAATCCCCATCTCCCCACCACTTTACCTCCTACATCCCCTGCACAGGTACATCAAATGGTGGTGTTCCAATGTCCCCACACAGTAGTGCCATCAGAGCCAAGCATGGGGGGGATTCTTTTACCCCCCCCCCACCTCCCCCAACTCCATCTGGCTAAAGCAAACAGGATTCTGAGTCCCCTGCCATGTTAGGGTCAGCATGGCTCAGCAGAATATTGATCTTCCATCTCCTGCCCAGTAAAAGCAGAGAATGCTTTGACTGTCCAGGTGGTATTAGCAGGTCCAGAAATATGCTAAGCCTCCACTCCCACCTGGAAGCAGAGACTTAATGAGCCAATGAGAAATGGAGCTCATCACCACTCTGCTTCATACACCCATTCCAGTGTCAGTGGGACCCAAAAGAGAAAAGAGGGGGATGAAAAGAAAGTGGCACTAGTTGGCATTTGACTTCCCTCCTCCTTACTCTGGCAAGTTGGGGCCCTTTCAGAGCAAAAAGTCAGGCTCAGCCAATGCCCCACTTGCACTGACACGGTGTCAGCGGGGCTAAGAGAGAAACTGAACCTCCACTCCACCCGCCTGCCACAGAGCAGTATGAATCAGTGCCGCGCATTTGCATAGTGGGGAGTGGAATAGATATACCCACCCAGCCCTTGTGCTACACTTCAACAGGGGGGAAATATGCTTAAAAATATTACACAGAATCCAGAGGTTCGTTACATGATATCTAAAATGTCCAGAACATCTGAATATCACTCATCATACCAAGAAGCAGAAAAACCACAACTAGAATGAGAAAAGACAACCAACAGATCCCAAGATGCATTGAATCGGAAATTGGAATCATCTGACAAGAATTTTAAAGCCACCATCATAAAAATACTTCAAAAAGCATTTAGAAATTCTTCTGAAATGACGAACTAGAAAATCTCAACAACTACAAAATGTCATAAAAAAAGAACCAAATGAAAATTATAGAATTATACAATAAATGAAAAAAACTATTTTTTCACTTGTTAGATGGCCTCAATAGTAGTGTGCGGATGACAAAGGATAAAAGCAGTGAACTTGAGGACAGATCAATGGAATTTAGCCAACTTGAACAACAGTGAGAAAATAGATTGGAAAAACTACAAAGTCTCAGTGACTATAACAAAAAAGTTAACATTATATTATCAGAGTCCCAGAAAGAAAAAAGAGAAAAAATGGTACTCAAAAAAAAAAAAAAAAGCATTCAACTAAAATAATGACTTAAAATTCCAATTGGGAAAAGATAGAAAAGCACATATCCGAGAATCTGAGAAAACCTCAAGTAGGATATGATGGGCCGGCTGGAAAACGGGGGCTCCAAGATGGCGGAGCCGGCTGGGAAACGGGGGCTCCAAGATGGCGGAGCCGGCTGGGAAACGGGGGCTCCAAGAGGGCGGATCACCCCGCCAACCCTCTGTAAGACGGCGCCCTTCACTGCGGCCTCCAGGTCACCACCAGGAATCTGAAGTTTTCCACCCAGGAACTTCCCAATTGGGAACTGTCCATCAGGGGCTTCTCCCACCCCATGACCTCCATACCTTACCTAATATGGACACAAGCCTATGTCCTGCCTCAACCCTATAAAAGGACCCTGCCAACTCCCTCCCAGCGCGACTTCCCCGACTCACTCTCTCCCCCCACCCACCCCGTGAGTCGTGGAACCCGGCCCGAGGGTGCTTGCAATAAAGTTCATCTCTCGGATCCACTTGCCTTGTAGCCTCTTTTCTTACCTCCGTCGGTGGGAGCAACTTTACAGGATAAACCCAAAGAAATTAATGAATAATCAATCAACAAACTTCAGAAAACTAAAGACAAAGAAAAAAAAAGAACTTTAAAAACTGACACACTACTTGTAAAGGAACACCAGTTTGAGTGATTTATCATCTGAAAACAACAAGCCAGAAGAAAGTGGCACAATATTTTTTTCAAGAGCTGTCATTCATAAATTTTATTTCTGGCAAATATTTTCTTTAGGCCAAAGAGAACTAAAGATATTCTCATGTGAAGGAAAACCAAGGAATTTTATCACTAGTAAACCTACCCTTCAAGAATGGCTCGTGGTGTTTCTCTAAACACAATCTAAATGATAAAAGAGTTGGACCTCCAGAACAGAAAGAAAATCTTTGAAATGGGTAAAAACAGGGGTATAAATACAATAGCAAATATAATAGACTATCTTCTTTATGAGTTTCTTAAATCGTGTTTTATGACCATACCAAAAATTTTAACCTTATTCGATGGGTGCTCAATATATGTAGAGAAAACTCTTTTAAAAAATAAAAAGTAAGGAGGCAAAGGGAATTAAATGAAAGACGTTTCCACTGATACCTGTTGACAAAGGTAAGTTCGACATGTATATTATAATATCCAGAGCAACTACTAAGAAAGGTATACAAAGTGATACACTTAAAAAAACTATAAATAATAGAGAACCCAATAAATGTTCATGGAATGCCCAGAAAGGCAATAAAAGAAAAACAGAGAAACAAAAGACAGAAGAAACAAACAGAAAACAAATAATAAAAATTATGCATTTAAACCCTAACGTATCTATAATTATATATACGTTAAGATAAATCAATTTCACTATATGTAAGTTTTAAATAAATTGATTAAAAATTGAATAGGCAAGCCAGACTTATGGAAGATATCTGCAACATACTGATTTGTGTGTGTGTATATCTAAGAAAGATTCATATTGATCATGTTCAGAATATACAAAAGAATCCTACAGTTCACTTTTTAAAACAATAAAAAGCAGTGAAAGGCAATGTGAAATGCATTAAAATGGGCAAGAGATTCGGACACTTCATAAATAATGATATACAATAGTTAAAAAGCATGTAAAAAGGCACTTAACCTTTGCTCATCAGTGAAAAGAAATTTAAAATTTATTTTTAAATTAAAAATTAAAAAGAAAAGAAAATTAAAATCCCAATAACATAAACCCAAAATAGCAGCTAAAATTAAAAAGACTGACAGCATCTCAGTAGCAACGAGCACATCTAGCACCCAGAACTTGTTTCCTAATACTATCCTTCATGAAAAGGAACAGGACTCCTTAGAGAAATCGCTGATTCTAGGACTTGAATAGGAAATACACAAAATGAGCCTGAAGCATCCTGTAGTGCCAAAAAATAAGGAACTGATCAAAACAAAAACAACCCCACACCCCCGGCCCAATCATGGGGCATGTCAAAAGGACATGGGTACCCACTGAATGAACTCCCAATGCCCAAAGCTAGAACAATTTAAGCAACAAAATAAAGTAGCATTAGATTATTGTATATAGATATACAAAATAAAGTAGCATTAGATTATACCCTCAGTATAAAATCAATATCTATGAGTCAATACTGATGTAAGAATTCCAAAATAATTTATAGATACTTCATTTTCTTTTCTTTCTTTTGTTTTTTAGATACTTCATTTTCAAAAAGGATGAAGCACAAGCCCTTACCCCTTAACTATGGGCTGCAAATAATCACTTCCTTCCAAAGAGTACAGTATGGAAAAGGGATAGGATGGCTAAAAAGAGTCACTTCACAGTAGAAAAACATGAAAACACTATCTCAGGAGATCAAGCTTAACATCTATAGTGATAAGTCATGCTGGTAACATATGCCCTATATACAATGTTATAAAAAAAGGCAGTTTACCTCTGTTATTTTCCTCCCCCAAATCCATAATCTCA
This sequence comes from Nyctereutes procyonoides, assembly GCF_905146905.1. Lineage (NCBI taxonomy): Eukaryota > Metazoa > Chordata > Mammalia > Carnivora > Canidae > Nyctereutes > Nyctereutes procyonoides. The sequence goes on along the minus strand of NW_026575136.1, from coordinate 12,645,027 downwards.
CTCTAATCGTGCTCTGCAGTCACGAGCAAGTAGGAAACAACCCTCTGGAGCCCAGACAGATATGCTGGTGGCCAGCATGTGAGCATGAGAAAGAACGGAGCACAAGTGGGCAGGCGGCTTACAGCATGGAGTATTCCCGCTGGAAAGGCTGTAAAAGACCCTCTGGAGGGTAGTGAGAGGGCAGAAAGGATCAGGGCAGCAGGGCAGGCAAGAAGAGGACTGAGGAGCAGGATGTCTGTATTGAGAAGACCACACAAAGGTGATCGTCAGCCACCCTGGCACTGTCAGACGTCCAAAGGATGGCACATTCTGAGCATATGGCTGTGCAAAAGCCACCAGAAGCCCCCACACCCACGCCACCAACCCACCATTCCACAGCTGGAAACATAGGAGAGCCCTTTCCTCTTGTAGTGTCCCTCTAGTGACTTCTGCTAAGAATACTTAACCTCGTGCCTCCTTTATAGCAGAATTGCTTAAAGGAGATGCATTCATTCTCACAGAGCAGGTATTGAAGAGTCAACTGGGAGTAGAGAGGCAATAAATTAATTGACTGATGCAATATTTATCATAAAAATAATAAAAATTAATGAAATCTAGAATAAAAAAGTAAATGGGATAATGCATGTAAAGCACTTGGCACAAGGCCAAGCATCTTATAACTACTGTATAAACTGTTGCTGTTATTGCTATCATAATGGTTATAATTATAACAATTTAATTTCGAATGCATGCCCTTTTGGGGGAATAGGATAGAAAAAGTAGATCAACAACAAAAAGCTTTTCTTTCATTCTCTTCATTTGGTTTCACTAATTGTTAAAGTAACAATACCCATTGTCAAAATTTGAAATTAGGTAGAAATGTATTGAATGAAACACATGAAACCTTTTATTTTTTTTTTGTTTTTATTTATTTATTTTTTAAACCTTTTATATCTCACCATCAATCCCACTCCCCTTCCAGGATGTAACCACAGTTAGCAGACCTTTGTCTCTGTATTTAAGTTATACCGATTATTAATGATATTTAATATTTTATAATACTAATATGTATCAGGCACTGCTCTAAGTTTCTTACAAATAGAATTATTTAATCCTCACAACAACCCTATGTTGTTGGTTTTATTATTATCCCCACGTAGATAGAGGAACTGAGTCACTGACATTTAAAGAAAGACCTATGGACAAGAGGCAAGAGAAGTGTAAGAACATCTCAAACAGTAAGAAGAGCAGGTACAAAGGCCATAAGAAGGTGACAACTGAGCAAAGAACTGAAAAGGAGATGGTTTTAACCATAGGTAATTAAGAAAGAATGCTGTAGGCAGAGGGAACAGGCAGAGAAAGGCCCTGAGCCAGATAGCACGCATGTGATGTCTGGGGAGAGCACCTAGAGCTAAGAGAAGGGAGAGTAGTCCTTGGTCAGGGGCCTTTCCATAAACTGATCAGCAAAAACCTTAGTGCAGATGCTACGAGTAGGTATCTAGAAACATCTACAACGGATTGAGAGAGGAATTTTAGATCTGCTAAATCAAACAATACGGAAAGAGGGCTTGCATTTTTATATCTATTTTTCATATCTTTAATTGTATGTTTGGTACTAAAACTACTTTCCTTTTATTGCGTTTTATAAAAGTTCTGGCCCATGATGGATTCAAAGGGTTTTTTTGTTTTTGTTTTTGTTTTGTTGGTTGGTTCGTTAGTTGATTTTTTTAGAAATTGTAGGCAATAATTTCTCTGACATCAGCCATAGCAACATTTTTCTAGATATGTCCCCTAGGGCAATTGGAAAACAAAAACAAAAATAAGCTATTAGGACTACATCAAAACAAAGAGCTTTTGCACAGCAAAGTAAATCATCAACAACAAATAGACAACCTACTGAATGAGAGAAGATATGAGGAAATGATATATCCAATAAGGGGTTAATATCCACAATTTATAAAGAACTTATACAATTAAACACCAGAAAAACAAATAATCCAATTAAAAATGGGCAGAAGGCCTGAAGAGACATTTTTCCAAAAGACATACAGATGGCCAACAAACACATGGCCCTCAACATCATTAGTCATCAGAAAAAGGCAAATCAAAACCAAATGAAATATCACCTTACATCTGTCATGATGGCTAGAATCATACAGACAAGAAATAACAAGTGTTGGTCAGGATATGGAGGAAAAGGAATCTTTGTGCAGTGTTGATGGAAATGTAAATTGGTCCAGCCATTGTGGAAAACAGGATGGAGGGTGCTCAAAAAGTTAAAAATAGAATTACCGTATGATTCAGTAATTCCACCACTGAGTGTTTCATTCAAAGAAAATGAAAACACTAATTCAAAAAAACATATATGTCCCTACGTTTATTGCAGGATTATTTACAATAACCAAAATATGAAAGCAACCCTAGAGTCCATCCATAGATAAATAGATGAAGATGTGGAATACATACATGCATACATATACATACACACACAATGGAATATTATTCATCCATAAAAAACAATGAGGTCTCACCATTTGTGATAACATGGATGGACCTAGAGGGTATTATGCTAAGTCCTAGAGAAACAGTCATAGGGAAAGAAAAATACCATATAATTTCCCTTATATGTGGAATCTGAAAAACAAAACAAATGAACAAACCAAACAAACAAAAAGCAGAAACAGACTCATGAATACGGAGAACAAAGTGATCTTTTACCACAGATAGTATCTGAGGATCCTGTTAAGATGCAGATTCTTATTCAGAAGGTCTAGAGTTGGGTCTAAGCTTCTGCATTTCTAATGAACTCCCGAGTTCTGCTGATGCTTCTAATTCAGGGGGTAGCAGGTTTAAGAATCACTCCAGAGCTAGATTAAGAACAGTCAGGAAGTTAAGGGAGAAGCAGGGAGAATAGTTAGACAGCTGGAGCAGAAATTCATCCAAGAGATGATGGTGCTTCAGAGTAAGTTGGTAACAACGGTAGTGGTAATAAGCGGTCAAATTGTAGGTTTACATATGAAAAGTAGAGACGAAGGGATATCTAGATACATAGGATGTAGAGTGAGAGATGAGACAAGTGAGAGAAGTCTAAGTTTTTGGGCATAAGCCAGAGACAGAACTGGGTCATGCAGCTGGAGAGCACAGGGGCTGAAGACTCTGAGAGCCTGAGATGGTAACTTTCATCACAGCCACTTTCTAGAAATGGTACATACTGTTGGAAAATACTCAAAAGACAGATTTACCTTTTGTATCTATCTCTCTATGCAAACAAATACAATAAGATATAAGATGTATAAATATATTTTCCAATTCCCTGAATCAACAAATATGGCAGCAGCACAGAAAGGCTTGAAAATCCCTGAAGCCAAAGATATGAGGACAAAATAAATGCCACAATTAAGATACTGTGACCCATTACCTCATCTGTTGGGTCAAAAAAGCAAATGGACCAAATAATCCCAGCCTGAACTATCCGACAATCTCTCAGGAGTTTTTGTCATCAGAATTCATCAGTTGTCTCTGTGAGAGAGATGGTTAATTAGATTCTATGGTAAAAGATATGAACATATCAACACCGTGCTAATGCCTTATAATGAATAATGAGGTCAGACTGAATGACATATGTTATAGAGGTGTGTGTGTTCGTGTGTGTGTGTTGTGTGTGGTTTATGAATTGTTGGGAAAAATAATGCCTGAAAAGGTCATACTCCACCCTGTTAACAATGGTGACCTCTGGGGAATCGACTGAAGCTGACAGAAGAGGAAGGGCTAGAACAGTAAGGTGACATCTTCTTTCTGAGATACATCTTTGATTTATTTTAATTATTTTATAACACGTTACTTTTGTAAGTTCCTGGGAAATACAATGAAGAAGAAAATACTTGTAGGTTTTTCTACCTTCCTATTTCAACTTAAGAAAAATATAACAAGGCCTTCTCAGTAAATCTGACAATTTCCTAAAACATTTTGCTTATATATATGCCACAGGAACTTTCTTGAGCTATACAATTCTATACAGATTAAACAACTAAAATCGTAAAAACATATACAATTTTCCCCTCTTACTTGATCACCAGCAAACATCAACTCCCAAAATAATAGATATAAAAACACAGGTGGAACTTTGGATGGTTAAAACAGCACCGAGATTTCGTGTAGCAAAAAATAGGATATGGTTGGGGTACCTGGGTGGCTCAGCGGTTGAGCATCCTTTGGCTTAGCTCATGATCCTGTAGTCCTGGGATCGAGTCCCACATCAGGCTCCCCGCAGGGAGCCTGCTTCTCCCTCTGCCTGTGCCTCTGCCTCTCTCTGTGTCTCTCATGAATAAATAAATAAAATATTTTTAAAAAAATAGTATATGGTCAATAAGGAAGCTGAACACATTCATGAACCATGAAGTCACCCTGTTGTAAAATTTTTACCTAAGTCAAACCATTCTTTTAATGTAAGAAAGCTTTGCACTACATCACCAAATATTCTCTTTATATGTCTAATTTTAAGTTTACTAATATCACCTCTTGTTCTTTATTTACCTTCAGGGAGCATGCCTCACAATCTGCTCCATGGATTCAGGAAAGATCTTTCGTTTGCTAAGATCAAAGCACTATGAACTAAGTAGTTTTATCTCTATATGTATCTGACTGCAAACTGTGTATATAATCCTGTGTTTTATAAATATAATGATTTTATAACAGACCTGCTGAGCATAAGTGAGCAGCTTAATGCACACAGCCAATGAAACTTGATATTTATTACTTTTGCTCACAAACTGTATGTAATGGAAAGAACTAGACAGAGGTCAGAGTCTTAGCTCTACAGCTTACTGGGAGGACTTCAAGAGCTACTTAACCTCTTTTGGTGTCAGTTTTCTTATCTATAAAGGGAAGATTAAAATATTTACTTCACACGTTGTCTTTGAGACTTGGTGAGATATAAAGACATTGTGCAACTTCTTACTCAGGGCCAAACACATAATAAGCCCACAATAAGTGCTAATTAATTTTAAAATATGATCTAGAAAAGAATGCAGGAGACAGATCGTACCCTGGAGGCTGCAAATAAGACTAAGACAGCCCTTCCATGTAGAAAGAGTGGACTTGGCAGCTATGTTGGTAAAATGAGATGTGAGAGAGATTTTATCTTGCCTCTTGGCCTCCTTAAGAAATGTTCCCTTTAGTTTGGTTCAGTCACTGTGTCCTCTGGTAGAGATGATCTATTAACTAGGTAATATACAAACAGGGACTAGGCTTTTCTCCGTAATGAATCCATGGCCATTTGCTACAACCAAACTGAACTAAAAACTGTGGTAAGTTGAATGGTAAGAAAAAGCACTGGGTACTGAAGGAGTGGAAATGATGCTAACACTGAGGGAAGAGAAACAAAGAATAAAATATCAGTTCACTTATCAGTCACATTCAAGGATCTATAATGTAATTACAATGTCTATATCGTAACACCCATAAGTTTGCATGCAAGGAATTCCATAAGCAATGAGATCTGTTTCAGGGTTGAAGGCATCCTAGTCCTGGCTCTCCACCCTGCAAAGTTGGAGAAAGTGCACTTGGCAAAGCAGGAACTCAGGTGAAGGTATAGGCAGGTGCACTGTACTTAGCTGCTGTCCTGGAAATTGGACGAGACTTGTGAAACATCAGTTTGCAAGTTGGAACTGCTTGGCCTTGCATAACCTTGATTCAAAAGGATGATTAATAGGCCTGCTTCTGCAGTGAAAAGGATAAGAATGTTGAGAATTGAATAAACTATGTCTTAGAAGAAAGATTAACTCTTTCCTGGAACTAGCTCTCCTGCAAGGCAGCATCATGGAATCATGTTAATTAGAATCCAAACAGTGCGGCATGAATGCCTGCTAAATTTTTACCCTATGATTTGTCATCGCAGATTCTTCTTGAAGTAATGATGATATCATTGCACTCACTCTTCTGATGTCAAAAATAAAAGTGTTGGAAGGGCTTACTCATAACCTGTTCATCAACACTAGTTAGATACCAAGAATTGAGGTAATAACTGCTGCATTTGGAACATTTATTATCTGTTTGGAAATTTGGCATGGGTATCAGCGAAAGTAAAATTAGGATAATGCTGCCATCAATAGGGGCGCCATGAAATTCCCATAGATAATGTATATAAGAGCTCCTGGTACAGTCCCTAGCAGACAGTCCTTATAGAAGGAAAGCTACTGTTTGGCTCATTAGTTTTGCTCTATGGCTAGAGTCTGAACTTCATTGGTTTTGCTCTATGGCTAGAGTCTGAACCCATGTAATAGTTTAGATGGATTATGCACTTCACTAAGAATCAAATGAGGCTCAACTTTTGTGTATTCACTCAACAGGTGAATATTTTGGAGAGGCTGCAAGGAGAATGAGAATATTGTTCTTAATATAAAAAATGTGTCACCTCAATTGTATGAAGACCTCTGTACCTACAGAGTACTATGACTTCACTTAGAATACTTCCCATTAATATAGGTGGATAGATGATTCCCCATTAGTGTAACACAACACATATTACATAGATTTCACTTGTAGAAAACGGGAAAAGGTGCAATCAAAATGAACACATTTGATACCTGCTTCCAGGCAAAATGGAATAACAGGGACTGGCCTTATATGCAAGCCTGAACTGAATTTTAAAAAGCAAACAACAAAAGAAACAAAACTATATAAAGAATGGTTTTCAGACACAAGACCTCAGGCTGCACAAAATGACTCCTTGAGAGAGTGGAGACACAAGAAGGAAGCCCTACAATTACCCTAAGCATACTGTCTGAGAAGACTTACCAGGCTACAGTGAAGACAGAGGAGACCCAAACAGCCTCCTTTAGTTGAGATGACAAAGTTGGGAATACACAGAAATTAAGAAACTGTACAGTACAGAGACAGGTCCTGGAAAAGAAAAAGCCCTACCCAGGGTGATAGCTCCAGAAATCCGGAGTCTTGAGCTAAATGTTGATCAATGCATGCATGTAAGGAAACTCTATCCACAGCCAGGGGAGGAGCCACACACAAGGAAAAGGGGGGAAATCGCTGGAGCTCCCCCAGTGATGGGACTTACTTGTATTCTAGTTTGTATTTCTACCAGAGTAGAGAATCCTCATACCCCTGGAAGAGTACCCGATAGGGTTCTGCTTCAGTAGTCGGGCAACATTACATTGAAGGCTACCTTGGTCCTGCCTAACAAAGCTGAAAACCAAGCCTTGAAAGGACCAAATGACTCCCAACAACTTATTCATGTCCCAGGACAAAGTTCAGGATTATTTATAGGAATATAAAAATATCTAATTCCCCCAAAAGGAAACATTTACAATGTTTGACATCCAGTAAAAGTTACCAGGCATGCAAAGAGGCAGAAAAACAGCACCCTTATTGAGGAGAAAGACCAACCAATTGGAACTGGTGAAGCACCAATACAGATGATGGAACCAGTAGTTAAAGATGTTAAAACATTTGTTATAACTGTATCCCATATGTTTGAAAAGGCAGAGTGAAGCTTGAGACTATAGACGTGTTAGATATTTTTAAAAACAGATCCAAATTGAACTTCTAGAGATAAAAAATACACATATTTTTAAAATATTGTACATTTAGGCAACAGGGCATAAATAGTGAACTGAGTGAAAAGGATTAATATTCTCTCTGGCTCATGTAAGTGTATATTTGCCTTTTCAATTTCCCATAATCTGTTCAGATCCTACCTTTGGGAAAATCACTGCACTTTTTCTGAGCCTCACTTTCTTCACTTACGAGATGGTGATGATAACACTGACCTTGAAAGTATGTTGTGAGAATTAGAAATAGTCTGTGTAAGTTGCGGATCAGGAGTCCGAATAAAGATGTATGTGGTCACCTTTGCTTTATACTAAAATTACAAGCAGGAAACGAAAAATAAGAACACAGCCACGAAAACCATAAGGGGACAAAGATTGTTCTTTGTATATTTTGAAAGATACCTAAAATGTGTTTCAATTTTCCTTTTTTTATCGTGAATTATAATACAAGTACAGAAAAGAACACAAAAATAAATGTTACCATTCAATAAATTTTTATGAAGTACATATTAATGTCAGTACTACCCTGGCCAAAGAAGCAGGAAATTTTAAGCACTGCAGAAAGTTATCCTTGTGACCTCACATCCAGTCTTTACTCTTTCTTCTTCCTCAAAACTAATCACTATCCTAAATCCTAACATTATAATGTAGTTTTGCCTGTATTTCAGTGTCAGATAAATGGAACTATCCAGTATATAGTCCTTTACAGCTGGTATTTTTCTGTCAACATTGTATTTAGCAAATTTTTGCATGTTGCTGTATGTAGCTATATTTGACTTATTTTCATTGCTGCATAACATTCCTTTGTGTTAATATTGATAGTTTATTGATCTAGTCTACTATTGATTGATATTTGAGTTATCACCAGTTATTTGGAAGTTTTAAGAGTAATGGCACTATAAACACTCTTGTATTCTTATTATTGCCATGTGTTGTTCTAATAATCAAATTGATGGGTCACGGAGCATGTGTGTTATCTACTCAAAGCAGATAATATCAAACAGTAGTTTTCTAAGTGGCTGTACCAATTTAACTCCTACTCACAGAGTGCCAGTAGTTCCATATCTTTGCAAACATTTGTATTGTTGACAACCTCATTTTTATTCACTCTAACAGGTACGCGATAGTATATCATTTGGTGTTAATTCACAGTTTTAAGACTAACAAGGTTTATTTAAGCTTAAAGGATATCTCTTAGGTTTTTTTTTTTTTTAAAGGTTTTATTTATTTATTTGAAAGAGCAGTGGGAGAGGGAGAGTGAGAAGCAGACTCCCAGCTGAGCAGGGAGCCCAATGTGAGTCCCAATGTGGGACTCAAGTCCAGGACCCTGGGATCATGACCTGAGCCAAAGGCAGAGGCTTAACCCACTCAGCCACCCAGGTGCCCTGGATGTTTCTTAGGCTTATTGACCTTATTGTTCATCTTGTTCTATAAAATACCTGTTCAAGTCTTTCCAGTGTTTTCATTGTTATCCATATTTTGCTTACCAGTTTGTACTGTTTGTTTATATACTCAGGATACAAAAGCCCCTTATCGGTTATACGTGCAGCATGTCTTTTCACACTCTGTAGTTTGCCTTTACACTCCATATTTTGACAAACAGTTTTAATATAGTGAAATGTATGAATCTTTCCTTCATGGTTATCTTTTTCTGTCAAAGAGAATAAAGACTTTCTCTTCTACTCTCTTCTAGAAGTTTTTTTTTTTTTAATTTTGTTTTGTTCAGTTAAATTTACTAACCCTCTGGAATTGATGTTTGTATATGGTGCATGGTAGAGGTCAAATTTATCTTTTCTATATCATATTTATTTTACTCAGCATCACTGATAGAAAATGTTCCCTGCAGTGCTCTGCACTGGCGAATTTATCATGAATTAAGTATCCATGCATGTTGTAGTCAGTCCACTTCTGTGCTCTTTCATTCTATTAGTCAATTTGAATTAACACCAATTAACCAAATTTCTAAACCTGTATATTAATTTTTGATATCCTGTAGAGAGAATACTTCTATCCTGTTTTTCTTTATAGGTGTGTAGGCTAATCTTAGCTCTATGTGTTTCCAATTACATTTAGAATCAGCATGTCAAGGGACATACATACAAGTACATAAAAACATATACAATTTCTTGAGGTATTTAATGATAGCACATAGAAACTATAGATAATATTGAGAATTAATTGGCATTTTTACAATACCAGTCTTTACAATGGTATATCACTAGGTCAATGTAGGTCTTTCATTTCTATAAATGATGCTTTATGGTTTTCTTTGTAGTGACACAGCACATCTTTAACTCATCTTTAACTTTATTTCTAAGATAGTATTTTAAATTTTATCATAAGTGGTATCTTTCTTAAAATCTATTTTATTTATTTGTGTGTTTATTTATGTATTTATTTTGGAGAGAGAGAGCAAGTGTACAAGCAGGAGGAGGGCAGAGGGAGAGCATCTTCAAATTGACTCCCCACTGAGCACAGAGCCTGATGTGGGACTTGATGTCATGACCTGTGAGATCATGACCTGAGCCAAACCCAAGAGTTAGACACTCAACTAACTGAACCACCCAAGCACCACTTAAAATGTATTTTCTAATTGTCCATGAATGGTATCAAGAAATACAATTAAATATTTATATTCAACTTGCATTCAGCAAGTAACTAAACTCACTAATTCTAATATTTGTTTATAGAATTTTTAATATCTATGTATGCAATATTGTCATCTGAGAACAACGAATTTTATTTCTAATTTTCTAATCCTTATATATTTTACTCTCTTGTTCATTTATTCATTAAATAGTATTCCTACATGATTTAATATCAGGAGTGACGGTAGTCATCTTTATGTACCTCCTGATAACAGAGGAAAGCTTTAACTACAGCATTATTTGCAATAGGTTCTATGTAGACACCATTTACCAAATGAAAGATGAGTTCTTCTAATTCCAATTTGCTGAATTATTTTTTTACCATGAATGAATGCTTCGTTTTATCAGAAAGCTGTTTTGCATGATATATGTGCTCACATTATTTTTCATTTTTATTCTGTTAATATGGTGATTTATATTGGTTAATTTTGAAATATTAAAAAACTCAATTTGGTGAATTCTCTCTTTTCATAGTTGCTGCATATTTTCAGCTAATGATTTAGTTAGAATATTTTCATCTATGTTTAGAAGTGAGATTGGGCTGCAATTTTTCTTCCTTGTTGCACCACTGCCAGATTTTGCTGTAGTCAAAGTTAAGCTGGCTTTATAATATAGGTTGTGAGTGTTTCTTTTTCACTATTATTGAAGATGTTTGTATAAGCTTTTTAAATGTCTTTTTTTTAAAAGGTTTTATTTATTTATTCATGAGAGACACACAGAGAGAGAAAGGCAGAGACATAGGCAGATGGAGGAGCAGGCTCCATGCAGGGAGCCCAATGTGGGACTCGATCCTGGGACTCCAGCATCATGCCCTGAACCAAAGGCAAATGTTCAACCACTGAGCCACCCAGGCTTCCCTTAAATTTCTTTTTTAAAATATTGCTATGATGAAGTAGTGGGGACTTCTTGGTCTAGCATTTTACATGTGTAAATATTATTATTTAAAGAGCCAATGTATTTAATATTTACAGTATTTACATTTACACATATTTTCTTTCTTTTGTGTCAGTTTTAGTAAGTTATGACCTTCTAGGAATATGTTCATTGCATCTTTATTTTTAAATATGTTGGCATCTAATTGTTTGTAAGTTTCTTATTTCATTTTTAATGAATACAGAATGTGATAATGTCTATTTTTCATGACTGGTATTGGTTATTTGTGCTTATTTTTCATATTTTTGTGTGCCTTTTCTCTCTTTCTTTCCTAGACTTTTTTCTATACACATTATTTCAATCAGCATTATTAATTTTCTCAAAGAGCTAAATTTTCTCCTTATAAGTTCTCTCTAAAATATGTTTGTTTCTGTTAACTAATTTCTGTCCTTAATTATTTTCTTCCTTCACATTTCTTTATATTTAATTTGCTATTCATTTACTAACTTTTAGTAATGGATGCTTAGGTTGTTGATTTGTAGGTTTTTTTATATATATATCCATTTAAGGCTGTACATTTCTCTTTAAATATACTATAGCTGCATCTCACAATATTTAGATTCATTCTTTTATTATCACAATTCAAAAGATTCATAAGTTCTATTTGGAATCTTTTCTTGATCCATGAGTTAAACAACCTGGTAATTTTTATCTGCTTGCTTTGTTACTTATTGAGAACGGTATTCTAAAATATACCACTATGAATATATATTTGAATATATCGCTCTTTAATTCTGTCAGCATTTATTTTATATATTTGAGGCTAGATTTTTAGATGTATAGCTGACCCTTGAACAGCACAGGTTTGAACTGTGCAGGTCCACTTATATAAGGTTTTTTTACACTATTGATGAAATGTGTTAATGTACTAGCTATCACATCACACTGCCAAGAGATCTGATAGGCTGTTCAGTAGCTGAGTTTACTTTCTGGCATTGTAACTTCTTTTTTTTTTTTTTTTTTGACATTGTAACTTCTTTATAAGAATTATAAGAATGAACCACACCTAAGAGTATTCAATGGAAAAAAAAAAAAAAAACAAGTGGTAATTTATCTTCCCAGAGACTTCCCATTTCTATTCCACTCACAGTTTCATTCATGATCAGTAATTCTCTAGTACTAGTGATTCGTATCATCTGGCTCCTTAATGGGCATTCAGGAAAATGAGTAACGCTTAGGGTTATTTTGTATACAGCCTGAAACTAAGAATTGATATCTTTAATTAGTTTTGGAAAATTTTAAGTCATTACTTCAAATATTGCTTCTGTACCTTCTCTTTTTATTTTTCTTCTTTTTAAATATATTTTAGAGAAAGAGAGAGAAAGCACATGAGCAGAGGGAGGTGCAGAAGGAGAGGGAGAGGGAGAGAATCTCCAGCAGACTCTGTGGTGAGCACAGAGCCTGAACACAAGGCTCAATCCCAAGACTCTGAGATCATGAGTTAAAATCAGGAGTCAGATGTTTAACCAACGAAGACCACTCAGGCACTCCTCTCTCTCTCTTTTTCTAGGGCTCAATTCCATGATAAGACCTTCTTGCTGTATATTTTAGTTTGTACCCCTCTCTTCTATTTTCCACACTATTTTGCTTCTCTAGGTTTCATTCTAGATATTTTGTTCTGGTTTATCCTCCTATTACTGTTCTTTTTCATTAGCTATATCTAATCTACTTTTACACGCCACACGTTTTCTCAATATCAGATATTTAATTTTCCAATTTTATAACTTCTTTTGGAATTTTAAGAGTTACTAGCCTTTCCCTAAATCCCTAGTCTGGTCTTCTCACTCCTTGAATATATTAAAAATAGTTATTTTAAATGTTTTGTCTGGGCCATCCCTGGTGGCTCAGTGGTTTAGCACTACCTTCGGCCCAGGGCGTGATCCTGGAGACCTGGGATCCAGTCCCACGTCGGGCTCCCGGCATGGAGCCTGCTTCTCCCTCTGCCTGTGTCTCTGCCTCTCTCTCTCTCTCTCATGAATAAATAAATAAATAAAATATTTTTAAAAAAGTTTTGTCTGATTGCTCCATATTTTAAGGCCAAGTGGGTCTTCTCCCTTTCTGTTGTCTTTCTTTCTTACTGTCTTATCATTTCAAATGACTTATAGTTTTAATTGGAGGCTATGCATTGCATATGAGAAGAATTTTAAACATAGTAAACCTATAATGATATTACCTTTTTGCAAAAACAAAACACTTGCCTCTGACAGGTACCTAGAGGCATATTCAAACTGAAAGCAATAATTTTCAAAAAGGGGAAGGTTAGAAAATAGTCTTCTAAAATATAAACTGTCAAAGTAAACTTTTTTTTAGCATACCTACCTAGCTCTTTGCATATATATCTCTTTTAATTACACAATGTTCCTCTAAGTGAATTATTCTTATCCTCTCTTTCAAAATGAGAAAGCAGAAAATCAAAATGCTAACAATTGGATGAAAAACACATCTCTAGATGCAGCATAGAAGGACTTAAAATTCTATTCAGTGATGCCAAATACTCTACACATTCTGCTTCACATTAAGACTTCCTCTAACCCTCTCTCAACATACCTGGAAGGGATCTAGTTATAGTGGCAAAAGTCATCAGGATTGACTAACAGGTAAAAACCCTTCTAAACTGCCAATGTAGAACAAAAACAAAAACAAACAAACAAACAACTGATAAGTAAAGAAAGACCTGGAGAGCAAATTAGAAGAAAGAACTTACCAAACCAACACTCTCATAAGGAAAACAAAACCACATGCTAACTGAATGAACATTTACTCTGGGACTGATTTGTTGAATGTGTAAAGTCCCTCCATTCAACTCAATAGAACCCTTGAAAACTCACTTTCTTATATGCTTTGGACAGCGTTGTGCCAGCTTGCACTCTTTAACTAGATATTCTCCTCCAGATCTAGGTCCCATGGTTAAAATTACAGGGGAATTTATAGCACTACATTCCTCCTCTCATGTGGTGGGAGGAAAAGGGAGAGAGTTTCACCATCTTTTTTTAAAAGATGATTTAAACTCTTTCAAGACTTCAAGCTTTTTATTGGACATTTTATGGAAAATTTTGAAGAGGTTCAATGAATTCCATTAAGTGAAACTTAAATTCAAAGGAATTCCTTCACCCTAAAAGGAGTTCCATAATATTTATTTGATTCTCACATCAATTAGGCTATGAGTCACTATTTTTAAGAGGCAGTTTGGTTAGGTATCTTATTTGGCCTTAATTTAATATCCTAACAATAGGCTGTTGAGCTCAGTAATTACTACCTTGAGTGATACATTTGCCTTTGAATGCTCTGAATCTTTCACAAGCAGAGCTGAAGTCTAGATGCTGCTATATCTACTGATCTTTGATTCTCAGAATTTATATTATTGAAGGTTTGAGGGTTTGAAAAGCTTCCAAGAATGCTGCAGTATTTGAGGTTTTGATTCCTGAGTAGGAAGGTATTTCGGCATGTTATTCATGGTAGTGAGAACCAAATAAATGAATTTGAGTGATTGTAAAAGCATAAAACAACTAAATGGATGGAAAAACACCAAGTCTGAGAAGTTGTAATTTCCCTATAATCTGGAAAGCAAGTAAATCATTGGCCCTGATTCTTGGAATTAAGCCATTTCTTATGTGGACTATAGGCTCATCAAACGTTTCATGGGTTAAGGTAAAAGCAAGGAAAGTTTAAAATATATCACTCTACTGTTAAAACTGGTTCTTCTCAGCTCTTTTCCCAGTGGCTTCAGTGCTGAGGCTAATGGTAAAGGAAACACCAGGGGGTCAGTGAATAAGACCTTGTAAAAAGAACTAAAGCTGAATATAGAAAAGGAGAAGAAGAGAAAACCACCCAGTGAAAAATACTATAATTTGGTCTTCAGGGAAGTACTCAATACACTCCACACTCCTACCTCTTCTTAGGTATGACATTACCAACCATATCACAGAGGACTGAGAAGTATAAAACTAAAGCAGAAACAACCACCAAAAACACTTAGTCACTCCCATGTGTCCAGAGTAATGAACAACATAGTCACTACCAAACAAATTGCACCCTGCCACATTCCTGACACCTAAAGGCTAATATCATATCATCTTTAGAAATGGAGAAAAAATTTTAATAATGAAAGCAAGGCAGTTATAACCACAACCTGTATATCTCCTCTCATATTTCCATGAAGTATCTCATGCACATATAAAATATCAGTGGGTAAAAATACCTTAGCGAAATGACTTCTAAACAAATGTTCACAGCATCTTTATTCATAATATCCCCAAACTGAAAACAACCCATATGTCCATATGTCCTTCAACAGGTAAATGGATAAACACAGCATAGTACATTCAAATAATGGAATATTACAAAGCAAAAAAGAGAGTGAGGGCTCAAACTACTGTTAAATGATACATGAGATGACGTGAATGAATCTTAAAATCAATATAGTGAGTGAAAAGAGTCGAACACAAAAGAATACAAATGAAATATCACTTACATGAATTCTTTAAAGATTTTTAAAAAATGTATTTACTTGAGAGAGAGAGAGGATGAGCAGGGGTAGGGGCAGAGGGAGAAGCAGACTCCTGCTATCTATTTTTTTTTTTTTTGTCTTTGCAGAGTTCTGTGCTAACCCAACTCAAAGTGCATAATGCTCAGATGCATACTGCTAACATGTGAGTCTCCCAAGATAGAGGACTCCATATCAATAACAATCCCAGACACCACTCCAAAGGGGCCATTTTTCTTTTATCTGATATTTAAGAAGTTCCAGGAAAATAGATACATTCTAAATGAGATAGTTGTTTTTCTTTCTTTCCTTATAATCATAAATCAAAAGATAAAGTGTATACATCACATAGTGTCCTAAGTACAACACTTTCATACTCTAATTTGATTATTACATCCAATTAAATTATTATGAGAACATCTATTGTCCATTTTAGAAGAAGAAATGGGTTTTGAAATGCTAAATAAGTTGTTGACTTCAAGCATTTAGTATGGTAAAACTCAGAATTCAAGCAAGTTCTGTCTGTTTCCAAAGTCTATACTTCTAACCAATAATCTGTAAAGATTTAACAACATAAGGTAATTCACTTTACAGCCAACTATGATCCTATATGGGGATAACTCTAGGAGGATCTTAGGAGAGAGAAGGGTACTTGATGGCCGAATCCGGCTTCTATTGCCTTTTCTTCCTACTTCAAAGAGCAACAACCTCTGAGGTAATTATGAACTGTCTCTTGTTTGAACAAATCCTAGATGATGGTTATTTGGAAAATGTTAAGATGAAGTGCCTTATTCCAGAACTGTTCCTACCTGAAAATCAAGTAAAAACAAATACCTGATGTGCAATCCATACCTGACACTATTTTGCCAAAAGGATTTTCATGCAGATGATATGAGATGAATGCCATTGTCTTTCTACCCTCATATGCTCTTTGCTACCACCCACAGGATATTGGACTGCTTTATAAATATTAAATTAAAAATAATATATTTTATTCAGCTCTAAATACCAAATCCAAGAAGATTTTTGTTGCCAAGTTCCCTTATTTTCCTCACAATCTATGATATATATCAAGAAAATTGCTATTATACCTTATATAATATTATATGTTAATGATAAAAAGTTTTTTTTAATTTTTTATTATTATTATTATTTATTTATGATAGTCACACAGAGAGAGAGAGGGAGGCAGAGACACAGGCAGAGGGGGAAGCAGGCTCCATGCACCGGGAGCCCGACGTGGGATTCGATCCCGGGTCTCCAGGATCACGCCCTGGGCCAAAGACAGGCGCCAAACCGCTGTGCCACCCAGGGATCTCTGTTAATGATAAAAAGTTTTAAGCAAATATTTGACTTGAACACATCCCAATCATTCATGGATTTAAAAGAAAAATACTTTATCCATTATGATCATAAAGTGATCATATGATCATATGATCATAAAGAAATACCTTATTTTAGTAGAATTTTGGCTTTGGTAGCTAAGAGTCACAACTTTGAAGATATTTGCCCTAGCCTTCCATAATGACATTGGTATAAAGCTTTTTATTTTAAATTTCTAGCATAATCTATGTTACAAACATTTAAGATCCTAATTAATAGCTATTTGGGTGGGAAAATAATCAAATAAACAACCTAAAGGAGCATCACAAAACACCAATGGGTACAAACAGCAGAGTCTCAAGGAAAGCCCACTTTCTAGCCAAATGACCAGGAAAAGGACAGCCTAGCAATACAGACATTTCTATACAAGAATCACCTTCCTTAAAGCAAACAACTCAGGAAAACCTGATCCCAACCCCACTTCTATCAACACAGGCCAGCTGGGGAGACTGGATTTTCACTTTATGTACCTATAACTAATGTCATCAACTCCCATCATGGTGATGTCTGAGAAGATCAATTGGTAAACATGACTTACATTCCTACCAACTGGTAACAAGCCTCCGTCTAGTAGTGGTATCAGTGGAAATCACGGGGGAAGGGAAGATCCTGTAATTCCACCCCCACCAATCAGTAATGGGGTTTCCTCCCCACTGGGGAAGTGTCAAAAGAGACTCCCTGGAGAATCAGGAATTCTATCACCTTCCAGGTGTAACGAGGCCCGCCCTCCCTCTGCCCTTGAGTCCCCCAACCACAGTGTCAGTGTTGCTGGAAGCCAATGGTAAGCAGTACCAAAGCATATCCGCCCTTCCCAGCCAGCATGGCACTTCAAAAGCCTAGTGGATAGCCAGAACTTTCAGAATTTCTGCCTAGCAATAATAAGGAATCCCTCCCCTGCCAGCATGTTGAAAGAGGTTGAAAACAGAACTGTAAAAAATAAATTAAAAAAAATAATAATAAATAAATAAAAAAGAAAGAAAGAAAGAAGAAAGAAAGAAAGAAAGAAAGAAAGAAAGAAAGAAAGAAAGAAAGAAAGAAAACAGAACTGGACTTCTCCCCCTACCTATCAATAATGAGGTGGCACCTTCTTCTCCCTACCACCCCAGCTTTAAAGGAGGTCAGCTAAAACACAAGATTTGACTAAGATCCAGAGTCTCACATAGTACCCAAAACACACAGGTATACTTAAAAATCACTTGGTATAACAAGAATCAGAGAAATCTCAATTTGAATGAGAAATGGCAACCAACAGATACTAACACCAATATGGCACAGATGCTGCAATTATCTCAGCAGGATTTTAAAGCAAATATATCATAAAAATGCTTTGGTACATAATTATAAATATGCTTGAAACAAATGAAAAAATACAACATCTTGGCAAATAAATAGAAAGTCTCTGCAAAGAAGCAGGAGACATAAAGAATCAATAACCAAACAAAAAACTTATTGGATAGCTCAGCAGCAAATAGAAAGGACAGAGGAGAAAGAATTAGTGAACTTGAAAACAAAACAATAGAAATTACCCAATCTGAACAACAGAAAGAAATAGACTAAAATAACAACAAATGATCAGAGCCTGAGAAACCTATGGAAGTGAAATATCAAATATTACGTGTTGTAGCAATCCTAGGAGTAGAGGACAAAAAGGATATGACTAAAAAATATTTGAATAATGGATAGACATTGGCAAAATCATGAACCTCAGTCTAAATCACGACCTTACATAGAAAATAAGTAACTTAAAAAAAAAGTAACTTAAAATGGGTCACAGATCTAAATGGAAAATGTAAAACAATAGACCTTTATTTTTTTTTAGATTATTAATTTATTTACTCATGAGAGAGAGAGAGAGAGAGAGAGAGAGAGAGAGGCAGAGACACATGCAGAGGGAGAAGCAGACTCCAGACTCCATGCAGGGAGCCCAACGCGGGACTTGATCCTGGGACTCCAGGATCATGCCCTGGGCCAAAGGCAGGCGCTAAACCACTGAGCCACCCAGGGATCCCACAATAGACTTTTAGAACATAGTATAAGAGAAAATTTTTAGGACCTTTTGTGAGGATTTCTTGGACATGAAATCAAAAGTACAACTCATAAAGAAAATATTGATAAATTAGACTCCAGTAAAAGTAAAATTTTGTTCTGGAAATACCCTGTTAAGAGTTTGAAATAGCAAACTAAAGACTAGGAAAAAATATATGCAAACCACATATCTCACAAAGAACTATATCTAGAACATTTAAGGAGCTATAAAAAATTGATGGCAAACAACAACAAAAAGCATATAATCAAATTAGAAAATGGGCAAAAGACATGATGAAGCATTTCATCAAAGAATATGTACAGATGGCAAATAACCACATGAAAAGATGTTCAATATCACTAGTCACTAGGGAAATGTAAATAAGATCACAATGCACTATCACTACACATCCATGAGAACAGCTGAAGATTTTTTTAAGTGAAAATACTAATTTTTGTGGAGATACTGGATTCCTCACACATTGCTGGTAGGAATGTAAAATGTAAAGTACTCTGGAAAATAGTTTAATTGTTTCTTTAAAACATTCATTCAGGGATGCCTGGGTGGCTCAGTGGTTTAGCATCTGCCTTCAGCCCAGGGCATCATCCTGGGATCCGGGATCGAGTCCCACATCAGACTCCCCGCAGGGAGCCTGCTTCTACCTCTGCCTGTGTCTCTGCCTCTGTCTTGCTGTGTCTCTCATGAATAAATAAATAAACATCTTTAAAAAATAAAAAAAATTTAAAAATAAAACATTCATTCATTTACCATCTGACCTAGCAATTGCACTGTTGGACATTTATCCCAAAGAAATAAAAACTTATGTCCACACAAAAGCTTGTACACAAATATTTGTATCAGTTGTATTTGTGATAGCTGAAACCTGGAAACATCCAAAATGTCCTTTGATGGGTGAATGGCTAAACAAACTGTGGTGTATTCATAGTATGAATGAATAAAAATAAAATAGTACTCAAAATAAAAAATACAACATGGAGGAAACTTGAGGACATCATGCTTAGATAAGCTAGTCACAAAAGGCAAACATTGCATGACTCCATTTATATGAGGTACCAAATGAGTCGAATTCATGGAAATAGAAAGTAAAATGGGGCTGGGGAGGGGGAGGAAATTGTTAATTGATGGGTATAAAGTTTCAGATTTGCAAGATGAAAAGTTTAATAGATCTCTTTCACAACAATGAGAATATACTTAACATTACTGAACTCTACACTTAAAAATAGTTATGATGGTTGCATTTAGGTTTATGTTGCATGTTTTATATCACAGGAAGAAAAGGAAAAGAAAAGAAAAAAATGGATATGTGTAACAATTTAGATGGTTATTAAGGGCATAATGCTCCATTGGGGGAGGAGGCAGGGAACCATCTTCAGTCACATCCCTGTGATTCTGTTTATATAACATTTTTGAAAATTTAAAAATTATAGAGCAGAAGAAGAGATAAGTAGATGCCAAAGATTAGGAATGGATCAGGTAAAGGAAATGTGACTATAAAAGGGTAATGTGAGGGAGATCTTTGTAATGATATCTTTATCGCATCGGTGGTTCCATAAATTTACATATGCTAAAATGTCATAGAACTATACACATATGCTGTGCCAATATCAATTTCCTAGATTTGATATTGTACAATGGATGTTATATTCATTTTTTTATTGTTTTAGTAACAAATGCCATAAATTTCGTGTTCTTACACAATGCAAATTTATTATCTTATGGTTCTTCTATAGGTCAGAAGTCTGGGCACAATACGACTCAGATGATTCTCTGTTCCTGGTTTCATGGAGCCAAAATCAAGGTATTGGCGGGGTTGAACTCCTTTCTAGAGGTTCTGAGTTAAATCCACTTTCAAGCTCCTTCAGGTTATTGGCAGAATTCAGTTTTATGTCGTTATAGGATGGAGATCTCTGTTTCCATGCTAGCTATTGGTTGCAGTCAGTTAGCTTCCAGGGGTTGCCTGTACTTCCTGGCCTGATGGACTTCTTTCTTTATCTTCAAAAAAGCAGTGACAGATAAAGTCCTTCTCACTCTGAATCTTCTGACCTCTCCTTTTGCTTCATTCCTCCTTTGTTTCTCTTGACTCCAATTGGAGGAATTTCTCTCCTTTCAAGAAAAATGAATGATTAGATTTGACCCACCTAGACAAGCCAGGATAATGTCCCTATTTTAAGATACATAAATTTTATGACATCTACATAGTTCTTTCACAGCAGTATCTAGATTAGTGTTTGGGTAATTAAGGGATGGGAATCTTGGGAAGACAGCTTTAAAATTCTATCAAAACTGTGCAAAATGCAACCATTAGAAGAAACTGAATAAAGGTTACATGGGAACTCTCTATACCAGTTTTGTAACTTCTTTTGAATGTATAATTACGGCAAAATAAAAAGCTCTTAAAATGTACAGAAGAAAAAATAAAGGCAATATAAACATATTTTCTATCAAAAAATACTACCAGATTTATACTAAAAGAAATACTAATGGAAGGTTCTTCAAGTAGAAGAAAAATTATTTCAGTTGGAGATATGGGATTACAGGAAACAAAGAATACTGAAAAGTGTAAATATGTAAGGAAAATCTAAGTTACTATTGACTTTATATTACAATAA
The DNA here is from genome assembly GCF_905146905.1 of Nyctereutes procyonoides. Lineage (NCBI taxonomy): Eukaryota > Metazoa > Chordata > Mammalia > Carnivora > Canidae > Nyctereutes > Nyctereutes procyonoides. Next base: position 12,623,383 of record NW_026575136.1, on the reverse strand, counting down.
AAATGACATGTTAGATTTAAAATATAGACAGAATTGAAATTCACATCAAGTACAGCATAAAAAGATGGAAGAACAAGTCTTTTAACATCCATGCACTGTCAGGAAATTTAAAAGTACTAAATTACAGATGACACTAACAAAGTTAAGGATGCACATTATTATCTCTAGTGTAACCATTAAATGAATAATGAAAGAATATGTGTTTGCAAGCCAGAAGAGAGAAATGGGAAATGAAATACATTGACCCAAAAGATGACTAGAAAAGAGAAACTAGTAACGAATATCAGGTGGGACAAAGAAAAATCAAGTATATCAAAAAATACACTAAATGTAAGCAAGCCAAATATTCTACTTAAAACACAGAGACTGTAAGAAAAGATACTAAAAAAGCTATATGCTGTTTAGAAATCACAAATTTAATATAAGAAGACAAGTTGAAAATAAAAGAATAGAAATAGAAAAAAAATAGTAAAATGATCTTCCCACCAAATAAGAAACCCTGATATAGCTATGGTGAAATCATAAGAGGTTAAAATAAAGGTGATAGAGATGTTCTGTGATGAAAGTGCTTATCTTCCCAGAAGACATAATAATTCTTAACATGTATGCATCATCAAAATATAGTAAGTAAAAACTGACAAGTCCACAAGTACAGTTAAGAAATTTTAGTGAGCACTTATCAGTAATTGATAAAAGAGACTAAAGTAAATACAGGAAGGACATAAGAGATTTGAATAACACAACAAACTTGATCTAGTTAACATATGCATAATACTACACACATATAAGTATATGTATTTAAATGCCCACAGAACATCTACAAAAACTAAATTTTTGCAGATAGATCATGCAGCTAATCTCAACAAATTGCAAAGGACTGAAATCATAGAAAATGTCCTGTTACCACAGTGGAATAAAAGTTGAAATCAATAGTAAATTTTTTTAGAAACGTAACTAGAAAGTGGTCACATGCTTGAGAACTAAGCAATGCATTTGTAAAGAACACATGGTCAAATAAAGGAATTCCAATAGAAATTAGAAAATGTTTTGAAGTGAAAATAAAATATGGCATAAAAAATTCACAAGGTACAGCAAAAACTTGTGCTTGAAGGAAAATGTATAGCTTTATATGTATATATTAGGAAGAAATGTAGAGCTGAAGATCCAATTATATTTCTGAAGAAGATAACGTTATCCTGCCTTTTTTTCTTTGCAAATGTTTCAAATCCTTTACTTTTCAGAACTCCCTAAATCCATGTATTTTTTGACAAGACATTGCTGTTGTTGGGTTTAGAATGACAGGTGTGTCTTGGAGGAATTCACCATTAGTCAATTTAGTGGGTTTAATCAAAATCTCCATCTGTATTTGAAACTGTTCCTGCTGTATTGGGAATCTGTTAATAGCATCTATATCTAAAAAGAGCTTAATGTGGATATATTTGTGTAGTTTGCAATGCTATTTTAAGTACCAATACACGTTTTTAAAGCTGTTAGAGAAAAAAAAATAAAAAAAATAAAATAAAGCTGTTAGAAATCTGTCAATGAAAATAGCAATATAAATGTGAAAGTTTGGTTTTTCAAACCATTTAGATGTTCAGAATAAGAGATAAAGTAAAATATGAACCAAACCACAAAATTGGTGTGTTTACTCTCCTCTCACCATTTTTAAAACAAGCAAGACTCAGAGGAATCAAAGATAAGGGCGAGTGTTGAATTGGTTTCACAACTCATACACAGCGGTTCTAGAAATAGCTAACTGGCTGAGGACAGGCATAGGAAGCTCTTGAATAAAGCAACTAATAGTCTTCAAATAAACTTGATAATAATGAGAAAGTAGATATCAAATTTGACCCAAACTCTTGAGAGTCAATTTATTATTCAGTCACCCATCCAGTCACTCAACCACCCATTAACCTAGGGGGGTTTTGTTGACTCTTGGTCAGGCACTGTGCTACAGGCAGGAGAAACAACGGAGAGCAAACTGAGGTGTTTTCTTCCTCGTGGTGTTCACAGGCATTAAAACAGGGAAATCAACTGGTAAGCATGACTTGAGATGTGTCCTCTGAGACGGAGGCACAAGGTGTTTTGTGAGCATACAACATGGGATACAGTCTGAGGAGTTAGGGAAAGCATCCCCTGGGAAGTGTTGTGAGCTGCACTATGTAAGATAGAGATTGGTGAATAGGTCAAAGAGGTAAATGGAGAAGAGCCTCCTGGACGGAGGAAGTGGTATAGGCAGAGCTTCCAGTAGGGGGAGGGAGGGGCGGGGACGGCTCACCTGGGAACTGATTCAAGGCCAGTGTAGCTGAACAAAGAGTCTGAGGGAACAGTGTGAAAGGGGGACAGCCGGAGACTGTGAGGGAGGTGGGATGAAGCTGGGAGGTCGGCAGAAACGAGGGCTTTGCAAACCTTGTTGAAGGTCTTGTCTTTCTCCCAGTAGCAAAGGGAAGGAAGCTTGGAGGGGGTTACAGTAGGGAGGTGACAGAGTTAGTTCAGTATTTTTTTAGACTATGACTTCACTGGACGTAAGCAGTACAGGCTGGACTCCAGGAGGCCGGCTGGGATCCTGTGTCATCAACAGCAGGGAGAAGATGGGAGCTTGGAACAACGTTGGGAGGATAGCGCCTGCCCTGGTCAGGAAAGCCCCCCCAGTGAGAGTCCACTTCCTTTCCCCAAATATACTTTCAGTGATGCCTACCCCTGCCAGGCCAATGTGCCCCCTGTCACCCCCCCCAAAGTCTCCTATTCTTTCTCCCACCTTTGTCCATGCTGTTCCATGCTTCACAAATGTCACCTTAGGTTTTCACCTAAATCACAACCATCTTACACACCCAAGCTCATGTGGCATTTCCCTTTTCCTTAGAAGATTCCCACTCAGCCATTTCCTTCTTTCTCTACATTAAATGCATGCTAGTTCCTTCTTTTCCTCCCCCTAGTGAGACTATAGGCTTCTTAGGGAAGGAAATGTGGCTTGCATTTCTCTGGATTCCTCCATGAGATCCAGCAGAGGCTGGGACGAAGTGCTTAAAACACCCTTCACACCTGATCACATTGCACGGCAATGAAAAATATCCCCCAGTATATGAATGATAATTTGCAGAAAAACATGTTCCAAATTCTGCTCAAGACAAAAAAAAAGTGGTATTATATGAATATAAAGGGTATTATAGAAGGATGTTTTATAATAGTTTAAAATCCAAGCCATATGGAGTCGGCACCAAACTTGTGGATTATTCCACTAGCTGCCTTTTACTAGTTAAGCATGTCCTTTCTGACTTCTGTCTAGTGTTGCACATGCCAAGATGCAGCAGCAGCACCCATGAGCTTGGCCTTCAGAAGGACTCCCACTAGAACCTCTTGCAGGGCCATCGGAAAGAGGGCCTTATCACACACATGCCAGGACACACTCGCAGCAGGACCGTCCCTCTCTGCTCCCCACGTGGCAGTTACAAGACTCTGGCAGCTAAGTAAGAAAGGGTCAGAGAACCAGGTCTTCCGAGGACAACTTGTCAAGAATTCATCTCTTTTTCTGGGTATTAGTCCCACAAATCATCCACAAAGCAACACCATGCTTAGTGTTGAATTTTGGGAAGAGGCTACATGGACGTGAAAAAGGTCAGCCCACGTGCATAAGACTTGGTTCGCATGAATAATGGCTAACATACACTGAACATACCAAGTAAGAGGCAAAGTTCTTTAGACATGTTAGTTTTGATAATTCTCGCACCAACTTCATGAAATAACTTGTATTGTTACGAGTAATAAGCCTGAGATTCAAAGAATGGAGGTAACTCCCCTCACTCAAAATCTCAGAAACAGTAATGATGAGGCCAGGACTCTAAGGTTTGTCTGTCTATGGAATCATAACCTAAATTTCGATTTTTATTCCCCTAACAGTGGCCACACATGGACTACACATGCGCTGAGGGTAGGTCCTGGACGGCTGGAGTCCTCTGATGTTTCTAGACTACGGCTTTGCTCACAGTGTTAATACTCCTCTTTCTTGTTAGAGTCACCGACCAACCTAAGGCATCCCCTCTGTTGCTCCTCAATTATCTCAGGATCTTCTAGGGCCACTCAGTGCCCCCTCAGGTAGGTAGAAGCCCTGCAGATTGGAATTCAATAACTACACAACGTTAGGGAAGCGGAAGAGCAACGGGTTTCAGAAGAGTGTCTGCATCTCAAAGAACCGCCGCTGAATTCTGCTTTCCCTGCTGGACAGATGTGTGATCTTGAACAACGTAATCTCTCTGTACCGCTGAGCTACAAGAGTACCCATCTTACAGTTGTTTTCTGACTATTAAGCACAATAGAATGTGTAAAAGTGCTTTTCATAATTCCTGACACAGAGTAAAAAGCCATAAAATTTACTGCTCCCACTATCATTTCCCTTATACACTCTGTTCTTACTTTAAACAAGCTGGGCAGTTGGCTGCTTATTCTCCTTGCCTTGCGCTCATCTGCTGTCTTAGGGTGAGTTCCTCAGAAGCACAATATGTTACTAGGATTCGGGTGCAAGTGGTTAATTTGGAAAGTGATCCCAGGAAGCATCCATCAGAAGAGTGGAGAAGAGAGGCAGGCGGGGGAAGAAAGCCAGTGTAGGGTAAGTTCACGCGCATCAAGCATTCTGGGTTACTGAAGGCAGTCTTCCTGGGTCTCTCTAGGAGATGGCATGGCATCCACTCAGGAGTTGTCCCACCCAAGGGGCAAGAAAGCCCCTACTTGTGACTGAGCGGGGCTGTTCCCAGGGGCATCAACTCCCTGGTTCCTCCAGCCTGGTTCCCCCTGCATGCACCCTGAGCGTGTCCCACAGCCAAAGGAAGTTCTCGGAAGAGTTGCAGACCTGGCAGGGAGAAGCCACCAGGGTGCCCTGGAAGGTATGTGCCTACGGGATACCCTTTAATTCACAGGCCCCAACACACTTGGCCCACAGTCAAGAGCTACATAAACATTTTTTGGATTAAACTGTGTTTCATATTGAAAATGATTAAGCACAAAATGTACTTATCTTCTCTACTGTGCAGCTGTTATATTTCAGCCCCTCGGGAAATGTTTGCTGGAACATCTCTTGGCCTTCTTTAATGAATTTTGATCTTACATCACATTTAAATGCCTTGGAGTTCCAAAAGACAAATATATCCTCATGTAATTTAAATGACAATCAGCAGGCTATTTTTTCCTTATTAATATACAAAAAGCTGGTGGTCACAGCAGGTAACTGATGAGGCTAATCTGTCAATGTCCTGATAATTCTCTGCCTGATTGCTCTCAGTCCGGGAGGCTGCATAATCACAGAAACACCAAGCAATTTGATCAGGTCCAGAATAGACCATCGATTATCCTCAAGTGAGCTGGGTGTCAGTATTCGATGAGGTTAGCATGATATCGCAAGGGAGCCCCTCCGAAAGAAATCAATAAGGAGACTTCAAAATACTGTAGAAGAGATATAAGGGAAGCTTCTATGAAATGCAACCCTAGGGGTAATGTTGTGGCAGAAAGAGAATTGATGCAATTAGTCATCATGCTCTATTAATTGGGATTCAAAGTTATTCAAAAAGGTTTGAGGATGCTAAGGGGTGACTCAGCCATTTCACTGCTTTGCTTCCACACTTCTCTGTAGTTCTCTAAACAGTCTGGGGGTATTTGTGAACCAAATGTTAACAGGGATATTCTCCAAATGAAAGGAAAATCACTGTCTCCATTGTGGTATGGAGAAATTAGTAAGGGGCAAGGCCTTATCAGTGATTAAAGAACACTTGATATTTTTGACAATGACCTTTAATAAATAAAAATGCAACCTACATGTTAAAACTTTATCCTTAATTTTGATGGCACTTTTAGATAAATGATTTGCAAGTTTAGGTCATTTTACTTTGTGGCTTCACTAATCTCCAAGGTTAGGCATATATGTTTTTCTGGCTCCAAGCTGTTGCCTTTCTTGTTTGGTTACTGGAATGATTATTGCTTTTAATTTAAAAGTTTCCAGCAGTCAGCCTTCGACAGCCAGGTTTTTCTTCCTTATACATCTTGCTAACCAATTTATGACACCTAGGGAAGGAGCAGGGGAGTACAAGGAGAGCACACGGGGACAGGAAAGTTCATCTTGTGTGACTGGTACCACCGCTTTTTGAACCTGGTAAGAATCGAAAACGAATTCATTCTCTCATGAAGTTCATTTTTGAGTTCCTTGTAGACCCCAATCTCTGAGGATCTCCTACCCCCTCTTTCCTTTACCCTTCTTGCTCCCCCTCTGAGAACCTAGTACCACCATCAGCTTCTCTGCCAGAGTCCGTTTGTTCTTCCAGATGGTCCTGTTAGCTAAGATCTCTTTCACAAGAAAGCCAGGGGAAAACCCCACATTCTCTAGCTCAATTAGCTCTAAATGCAATTATTTTCTTTAAACAGTAGCCCCCCTTTTCTTGCTGCCACAGGCCACTTTAAGCCAGCCTCTCAATTTACGTATTTCTCACACAGAAAGCAGACCCCAGTCCACTGTGTCTCTGCAAAAATACACTAAGCTCTTCTGGTAATTCCCTTTGACCAAAGGCTTACACTGCTCATTACCCAGTAAACTGGTTTGACCAAACTTTAGTCGGGCTCCTCTCCTCCCTATAAATCCCTAAATTTGGGATGCCTCCAACGTTGAGCAAGCACTTACCTGTAAAACATGCCCCTCTCATGGTTCGGTCTAAGAATCAGCTGATCTCCTGATTCCCTGTTAAACTTCCCTGATTATACCATCTGCTCATATCCCCCACTTGCCCTGCTTCCCACAGAGTTCCTGTTTACTCCTCACTATGAAAGAAAATCTTTTTTCTACTTAATTTTCAGAGCCTTGCAGATCCTGAGGTCAGAACATTCTTTCTACTGCAAGCTTTTTTTTTTTTTTTTAAGATTTTATTTATTTATTCATGAGAGACAGAGAGAGAGAGAGAGGCAGAGACACAGGCAGAGGGAGAAGCAGGCTCCCTGCAGGGAGCCAGACGTGGGACTTGATCCTGAGACTCCAGAGCCACACCCTGGGCCGAAGGCAGATGCCAAACCACTGAGCAATCCAGGGATTCCCACTACTGCAAGTTTTTAAATGAAGTCTCTCCTTACTTAAGCATGAATTTACTTTTATTTGACACTTTTAATCTCTTTTGGATGAAGATAAGGAAATACTCATTTATATCATCTCCACTCCTCTTTTAGTGAAGGAGAAAGACCCAAAACTCACCAACACCTTTACCTCTCTGAAAACCCCACCAGTTATCCCCTCGATGTGGGTGAAAGGTTAAGTTATACCTTTTTAAGGGTTAACCTTTATTAAGGTTACTAACAAAGTGATACCCTTTTGTTAATTCTGCCTATAGCGTACTCCTTCATACTCCTTCAGAGTATGGTATTTAATGTCCCTTGGTTCCATTTAAAAATCCTATGACAAGTATAAATGTATTTGTTAGGGAGGAAAAACTCTTCTTCCACCCTTATAGGTTGAGGTTGGTGGCCTACAAATTAAATCAACAAAAGACGTTAACAGGAAAAAAAAAAAGTACACAATTTTTATTAACATTCATTTGCAGAGGAGGTCACAGAAGAAAGTGAAACTCAAAGAAGCAGCTAGATTCAGGGGTTTATGTACACCCTCTCAACAAAGGAATGAAGGCTTCCCGGGATGATACATTGTGGGGACGTTACTAGAAACATATAGGGGAACTAGGAAGAGAGGGGTCTATTTTATTGAGGTCTGTTTGTGCAAACTCATCTTGGTACAGACTCCCCATCTTGGAAGATAAGCGGTGCTCTTCTCTCTTGATACGGGGGTGGGGAAATGGAGGGGGGTTTCTTGCTCAAAGGGAAATGTACTTAGGCCTTGCTTAGGCAAATAAGAGGAGGGCGAGAACTCTTCCTGCATCGGTGGATTCTCAATTGGCTTCAGCTCAAGGCTCTTCTGCCAAAGTGGTATATTTTGGAGTAGCATATGCTGATCTCCTTCCCAATCAACATAGAATTTGTTCAGGGGCTACTCTAAAAGATATTTCAAAAAAAAATATATATATATATTTTATAATCTAAAATATATTTTATAACCTAAAATATATTTATATATAAATAAAATTCATATATATTCATATATAAAATTCATTTTATAATCTAAAATATATTTATATATAAACAAAATTCATATATATAAATAAATATATATATTTATTTTTGCCTCTCTTGCTTTAAGAAAGGGTTTGCTGTGTATTTTTGGCTTAGTACCCTGAAACCAAGATGTGATTTTACAACTATGAGCCCTACAGTTGTGGGGCAGTGCACAGGGGCAAACAGTAGAATTAAACAATTAGAAAAAAAACCTGAGTGATTTTTTCAGTTAAATCTCCAAAAACTACTGAGCATGTAAATGTAAATTTCTGCATTGGGGATCCCTGGGTGGTGCAGTGGTTTGGCGCCTGCCTTCAGCCCAGGGCCTGATCCTGGAGACCTGGGGTCGAGTCCCACGTTGGGCTCCCTGCATGGAGCCTGCTTCTCCCTCTGCCTGTGTCTCTGCCTCTCTCTCTCTCTCTCTCTCTCTCTCTGTGTCTCTCATGAATAAATAAATACAAATCCTAAAAAAAAAAAATTTGCCCAGCATGTGTGGTAGTCCAGAATATTATACTAAGGAAGACATTTTCAGCTAAGTGACGTACGCCCAGTGGGTAATATCCTTTTCAAGACTAAAGTGTTCCACCTAGTTAGGCAAAGGGCAGGTCACACAGGGCCCTGAGCAGCAGTGTGGGGAGTCTGCATTTTATTCCAAAGAAGATAAAAGGCTTTGGATGATTCCCAACAGGGGAGCCTCATAATCTGATTTATACTTTTAAATGCTCCCTCTCTTGGCTGCTGGGGGGGGAGGGGGGAGGATGCTAGAAGAACCCAATTGCTGCCACCAAGCAACTCAGGACTGCGTCCCTCGGGAATCAAGGCTGAAGACACCGTAAAGGCATGATGAGCTTTTCCACCTAAAATCCGCCTAAAATGCACCTCCAGTTAGGTGTCTGGTGACAGGTCTTCCCTCACCTTCCACATTTTCTGCCTTCATGGGGCATGTCCATACCCATCTTCTCCACATTTCACTCTTCATTCCTTCCCTAACTGGGGTCACTCTAGTCTCTCTTTGCAGCAATATTAATCTTCACAAACAAGAAGACATCGGCTTTGGGTATAAAGCCTGCGATTGGATATGAAATGCCAACGATTCTTTTAACCCAGGAGAAATTTAGGCTAAAAACACGATCACTTGTTTACCGCACTATTTGGTACCACTCTCTCTGGATTCAAGTTCTAGGTCCACTACTTATTAACTATGACCTCTGCCAAATTGCTAAAATTCCCTGTGCCTTAATTTCCTTCTATGTAAAGCAGGAGTCAGATAGTGCTTATCTGACATGACTTCACAGAGATTGAATGAGTTGACATTCACAAAGCGCTGATACCTCCACCTCCCAGTAATGGATGCTCACGGGTGTTGGCTATTATCATCATGGCACACCGACCTTTGAGAGCTGTATGAGGCACAGACAAATAACACCTGTGAAGCGCTCAGCACAGGGGCTCAACACAGGCATAGTGAGTGTCCAGTTCACGCTCGGCTATGATTACTTTGCTCAAGTATGATACAAATCTCAGCAATGATCCAGGGTTTATTTTTGCCTCTCTTGCTGTTTCTAATTTCTTTTTCGGCCCCTATGAGGTCACCTATGTCTGTGCCTGTGTCTGTGATGAGTATATTTAACCTCAGGGCCAAGAGAGAAGATATTGCAAGAGAGGCAGAAGCCATTGGCTCATTTCCCAGTTTTTCTGCTTCTATTAAAAAAAAAAAAAAAAAAAAAAAAGTGCTTCTCCGAAGAACTAGGTACCACATTTTGGAGACTCCAGCTGAGGTAAATTAGTTAAATAGTTCATTAATTTTGGCACTCTTACATGAAATGAAAGCAGTTTTGGAAAGTGTGCCTTTGTCTGGGTTAATTAGTAAGTGAGAACATTGGGATTTTGCTAGATTTTTTGCCTCAGCAACTCTTGTAATTATTATTTTTTTTTTTTGGTTCATGTTCTACGTAAACTTCTCAAAACATGTTTTAATATCCATTCTAAGGGATAGCCAAGTGAAGGAAGAACATAGGGGCTGTGTTGTGACAAGATGAGAAAGAAACAAAAGAGATGGGGGTGAGGCAAAAGGAGATGCAGCTTTCTGATTAGTAAGGGCTGTGTGCAAGAAGGAGCAGCAGCAAAAGCACCTTTAACAGCCCGTTCCCTTTTCACGTCTGACTACATGGATCCCAACTTCATTTTTATCATCTTAATGTTTATATGGTCACTGGCATCTCTGGCTTGTGTAACTTCCGCATGCCTCTTAAGAAATCTCTCCAATTATTTGAGTTTTTCCCAGATATTCGGAAGTCTTTGGCAACACGGTTATCTTACATGACAGCAAACAAATGCTCAGTCATGCAGTGAGGAGTATAAATGCTGGGGCTGCCTGAAGCACAAATCGGTTTCACGGAATTTTTTTCCTTCGTTTCCACCAACTTGTTAGAACAAAATTAGCATGTGATGCCCAGATTGAAACGTACACCAGACCCTTTCTTTGGTTCTTTAATTACAGAAACTCTTCTTTTGCTTACACTCCCATGTGTCTGATGCTCTAGCCTAAACTGTAGTGTGATGTGTTATCAACCAGATAAGGGTAAGACTCATTCTTCTAGGTAGTCTAGTGATGGCTGTGCAAAATCACGAGGTCACGAGGAAGTTGGAAAATACCTGGAGAACACAGACATCTATCAGACTCTATAAGGCCTTTAGTCCGAAGGAATTTCCTTACTCCAGGTAATTATCTGGACTATCTGGCCAACTGGGGAATTAGTGTTTATTAAATCATGAAATGCACGCCAGATACTTTACATAATTTTAAACATTCTTTGCTACAATATTGTAAAGTAAGTGTCCAGAGCCCTGTTTGATAGGAAAACTGAGGTTCAGAGAAGTAAAAGAACCAGCCCAAATACACCAATGCATGTTGCTGTTTTTTTTAAATTAAATACTCTTGGCAGATTTGAGTCTACGCTAAGGGTCTCCTGTATCCATCTTTCTATATAAGTGTGTTCAGCAAAGTGATTCCTGGTCACAAGCACAGGCTGTAGGGAGCTAGAGCATATGTTTTTAGGTAGTATTACTCAGGCCAGTGGAATGTCACCACAAAGAAAATGTCATCACAGATGTTCATATGTGTCACACACTCTAGTTATTTAAGGGTTTGTAAGAGAATCCCACTCCAACAGAATTTTAGGTGCATATGGCAAAATAAATCTAATGTTGGCTGGGGCTCAGAAATCCCTGTCAGTTGAGGATGAAGGATGTCTCCCATGGGACCCTGGCAATGGACACTCTGCCCTGTGTTAGGAATCCTTGAGGATCCTGAAGTAGGCGTTGCTCTTGATCCAGTAAGTCTCCACATCCTCCAAAGTCTGACTGCCCCTGGTGGTAAAAGAGTATTCTCTACCCATCATTTGCTCAAATCTCTCTTAAGTGTTCTTTCCTTCCTAATAGATTCCAAGAGACCTCGAAGAAGTTGGGACTGCTCCATATCCATAGACATATAGACACTTTTGTTTATTCCAATGACTGATGGACACTTCTGGCATTTACTACCGCTAACTTCCAGCATTCAGGATCAGACATGTGAAATATCTTCCATTGTGCAGGAAAGCCTGCACCAACACGAACCATCCAGAGGTCGATAGTCCCCATGGAGAAGCACTGTACCAGAGTCTTCTTACCTTCCTTTCTTTCCACTTCTTTCTCAATTTTCTCCCCCACCCCCACCCAATGGCTCACTCCAGCAAATGCCTTGTGGAAGAAGAGGGGAAATGGATTAACATATCACCCCAAAAGATAACCTACTGCTCTTGGTTCTGATCTCCCTGACCCAAGTTCCCCTAATTTCTTGGTTTGATGGGAAGTGTTTTTTGTCTGATTTGGTGAACACTCTTATTGACAGCTACTCAGAAGACCACTGCTTGGAACGTTTCAGCCCTTGGGGTTCACTTTTGCTGCCAAAAACAGCAGTTGTTGAAGTCTGCTACATATTGCTGGGTCATCCATGAGGGTTCTTCTTTTTTTCCAAGACATTTGTTTTGCCAAAGCCATGCCTACCCCCAGCATGGGAGTTGACAGGATACCACTTGCTTCTAGCAGGGGGAAAACTGACCCCTATAAATTACATTCTTTAATAATGATTTGGCCTAGGAAAATCTGGCATTACCCCAAATCTTTCTCTCTCCAGACTCACAGATGCCAGATGAGGGGAAGAGGGGAAGGAAAAAGAGCAATCAGGAACAACTTCTCAGGTTTTGATCTGAGCATCTGGATGAATGTCATGCTCTATATTAAGATATGAAAAAGTCTGAAGAAAGGAACATCAGGGGTTCAGCTTTGGTTTTTCAATTTGAGAGGCCTCTTAGACATCTAAATGTAGATGTGAAGATGGCAGTAGGGTATATGAGTTAGTATTCCAAGGAGAGGCCAGGGTTAGAGATACACCTTTGCGATAGATAGGCAGTTTGAAGGCTGATGACTGGTAAAGTTATCCTAAAGAGAGTATCAGTATGGTGAGGAGAGGGGAAGACGAAAGGCATCTCAAGTCTGGGGAAGCTCCAACATTAGAAACCTCTGAATATGAAATCGGTAACAGATTCTGTGTCTGGTAAATATTACTAATAGACAAACTGTCTAGGTATAATGCTGAAATTAGTGGCTGGAGTGTCAATTTTATGTATTCCATTGTTTTCCCCCCAACCATGAAATAAAGAGTGAGATGTATATAGTGGCGAGATAATAGACAATTTTAAATTTCTTCCTTGTCCTTTTTCATATTGTTCACATTCTTTACAATGAACATGTGATGGTTCTATAATGAGAAGAATGCAATAAATATTTTATTTTTTTTAATATTTTTTTAAATTTATTTATTTTTATGATAGTCACAGAGAGAGAGAGAGAGAGGCAGAGACACAGGCAGAGGGAGAAGCAGGCTCCATGCACCGGGAGCCCGATATGGGATTCGATCCCGGGTCTCCAGGACCGCGCCCCGAGCCAAAGGCAAGCGCCAAACCGCTGTGCCACCCAGGGATCCCCTGAAATAAATATTTTAAATAGGAATAGCCTATATATTGTGCATAGTCCACCACATTAAGATGCAAACACACAGTATACAGTTGGACACTTATCCTATAATATTCAAAGAATGATGCCTATAAATATTTAAGTTTTTAAAAAAATTAGAATAATGATGCCTTGGTAAAAGTGTTAAGACCAAGATGTCAGCATGATACTCTGGACATAACAGAAACATATTTATTAAATAAACAAAAGATCACAGCTAAAATCACCCTACAAAAGCTTATTAGTGAGCTTGAGAAGTAGTTTACAAGCATGTTCCTTATGTCTCTGTACATTTTCCAATTCTCCCAAATTCAGAGGGATAGCAAAAATGCAATCAGGGAAATAATTCTTGGCCACAACTCACATTCCAAAAGAAAAAAATAACAACAACAAAATACCCAAGCAAAACCATCAAACCACATCCTGGTAAAAACCTTTAATGTGCTGCTGGGTCATCATCTGGTCCCCATCATTACCAGCTGTTATTTACACACCCGGGAAAGTCCAGACTTCAGCAATAGGAACTAAAATACAAGGCCCATGACAAGACTTTGAAGTTGAATTTGTTTAGCAGCATTTGTGACCAAGGTGGTGACTAGAGAATTTAAAGAAGGGACAGACAAGGTCATATAAGACAGACTTGCTAGATCCTGTTTATAAAAATATGAGGAATCTTTTCAAATATAGATAGGAATGGCCACTTTTAGGTCTACCACAGTAACCTTCCAGTTTTCATTTGGGAGATGTGAATAAAAGCCCACTTTGAGCAGAGGACATGTGCATGCTTGGGGAGATGAGATAACAGAACTGAAGAACTTTATATCAAATAAGGAAAGAATGACTAAAAACTCTGAAAATTATAGCAGGAAACTTAATCCAAACATCACAGCTGTAGAAATTGGTTCCTAGAGCACATTCCACAGAATGGTTCCTAGGGATGGAAATGTGTGATCAAATAAGTTAATCAGGATAAGCTCCTTACAGCAACACTTTAAGACATGCTGTTGGTCTCTCAGAGTGACATAATAAATGCATAATTTCCCTCCATTCTTTATTTATGAAACCCTTTTTACCTAAAGTATCACAGAAGAGTTGTGCTCCAAAAAACATACTTGCTAAGTCCTTCCTGGTAGAGATGAGGGTCACAGAGGATGAATCAGGAAAAATGTTGTAAAAGTTGGGATGGGGTTTCTAAAGAGAGAGATAAATACCTTGATGGAGAAGGAAGAAGGAGGCCTACACAATGGCTCAGAGGCTGAACTCGTTTGCCAAGGGAGAGAACAATCTGCATTCATGGAAGAAACACAGATTCTAAACTACGTTTGGTTGAGTCAGCTTTCTCTAGGAACACTACAGAAGTCCTAGCAGATCAGGTAACTGGAAAAGTCAACAAACACTTTAAATTGTAACTATTATGAGGTCAATGAAAGGATAGCTGGTAAATCTTGAAGAATCTACTAATCTTATACATATCACAGATGAAAATTCCTAAATTGGTTTTTTAAATAATTTGAGAGTTGTCACAAAATTTTAATGACCTGATATTCAAAAGCTGGTACATATTTAATTAGTTTGTATTAATTTCTCTCCTCTGTAAGTTTTACTTGTCCCTTGTAAGGCTATATGCTTTATAAGACAAATTAACGGTAATATTTCATGCATTTGTTCCTTCTAGAATCCAGAATTATCAACCTTAAGGCAGAAATCCTGCCAATTATAATCCTATTCTTGCAAAACATCATCAAAACGTTGATTCATATTGACTAAATAAGCTGCATATTAATTACTCATTTCAGTGTCAGCGTGTTCATTATACATTGCTCTTTCCAAGAGAGGGAAAGATAAGGAGATGCCGATGCTTCCAGGGTATTTCATTAAAATGCACAATGAGGCAAAAATAAGTTACTTTTGCCCTTTAAATGAATTATGTAGGACAAACTTGTGAAAATTATAATGGAACTGAAGGCTTCATCATTTGGAGTCAAAAGAACATTTTCAGTCTTCTTTCTTAAATGCTTTTGGTAGCTCAGATCTATACAAATTGTGTTAAGGCTTCTCCACTCTGTACCTCTATGGTCTTCACCTCCAGTTCCTGACCGTGTACCCCCTCTCACTAGTATGGAAGGTCTTAGTAATGTCTGTGGTGACAAAAAGAACCTGACCTAGTAGAAGTTCATCTTGGATTTGGGCTATGTTCCCCTGCTACAGCTATCTTCAGTCATGCCTGAGCAAGTCTTATATAAGAAATTACATCATGTACTATTTAATGAAATGCATCCAGTTGATAAGAAACACTTAAATGGTAGCTGTTATGATGATGATGATAATAATTATGACAAGGATGAAGATCAGAATGAGAATGAGACTGATGCTGTTGCTTTCTAGAGGACTTGAGAGACAGTACTCGCTGGAATTTCTTAGCTTGATGCCAAGTTCCTTGGAATCGGAACTCCAGTCACACCTCCCTCTGGGGCTTTGGCATATCTGGGTATATAGCCAGGTAACTTGATGACCCAAAGGTCTTTTGAATGGAGACTGTAAGTCTGTTCATAAGAACTTATGCTAAGGGAAGAAATAAAAGTGATGAACTGAGTCTGTGACAAAGGTTTAGTCAGCAGAATGGAGTAGCGATTCTGGGTACATCTTTCCAGGGACAGTTCTAGAAAGCCCAAGAGAGGGGGATGGAACTGAAATTATTAATTAAAATAATTATTTCTATTATATCTGTATAGTATATACAGATACTGTGTCTGTACCCACCCTGCCAGAAGATTAGGCACAGGGAGGACAATCTACCTCCTCCCTCAGCTCCTACCCCTACTCACTCCCCTAACACAGACCCCAGGCAGATGTGGCAGGATGGAGCTCAGGTCTTCCTTGGTGAGTCAGTTCAGGTGCTAACTATGCTGAGTAGAGCCACAGGAGGGACTGAAATGTCCAGTGAAGGAGCAAGGGAAAGAAGGATCTCGAGGCCAAGAGAGGGCATGCAGAGCTGTGTCAGGGAAACACCATGCACAGAAGAGCAAAGGGAGGCCCAAACTGCCCAGTGTTGCTGGGTGTTCATGGGCTGACTGCTTGTGAGCACATTTAAGGCACCCCTTAAAGAGTTCCAGAAATACCAGTGGGTGGGCTAGCAGGGTGGCTCAAAGTCCTTTGCCAACAAATGGGGAGAGCCAGCAATACTAGTGGGCTTTGAGCTATTACTATTAATGTGACCTCATATGTTGTTCTGGTTAATGAGTCATAGAAGAAAAATGTGGGATATATGAATAAGGGGAGAGGTTCCCTTGCTCATTTTCTGTTAGAGAAGAGAGGTTTCCAAACAGCCATTCTAGAAGAATAAATCTGAGGTCTCAGAGAAAGTATCTCTTTCTCCTTCACTTTTCAAACACAGGAACAAAGCATGAAAGGTGGAGTGATCATGGTAGCCAGAAAGGAAGATGGGAGAAGAAAAGCAGAGAGGGAAAGAGGCAGCCTATGGGTCAATGAGGACTTGTCATGCATTATGCATTAGGCTTGGGTGGATTTCTTTCATGGCTATTGTAGCTGATTCTCAATTAAAAAGAGAGAGAGAGAAAGAAAACCTGAGTCAAGTATTATTATTACCATTTTACAGCAAATAGCCAGATGAGTTTCAGAGAAATGAAGTAACTTGTCCAAGATCACATAGCTTCTAAATGCTACAGCAAAAATTTAAATCAAAGTCTGTATTACATCAAACAACATGCCTGCACCCCCAAGTCTACCAGCCAGGGTACAAAAAGAAGACTTTAAAATTTCTACTTCTATTTCTTTTTGACTTATGCTTGTCAGTAGAACTGTTTTACTCTAGATCATGTAATGACATATCACACATGGTTCACAGAGTATCCTACAGGGAGGAGGGGTTAACAGAGGGGATGACAGTGGCTCCTCACTCATTTATTAGTAAGTTATGATGCTGTAGAGGGTGGAACCTAGATAACTCACTTATATTATCTGTTTTTTAACTATTAAATCTCAGAGATAGATTGATGGCTTCAAAATATTCCTCCAAAGAAGTGGGAGATTGATGAGAGTGCTAATAATATAAGCACATGTGAATGGCACAGGCATGAGCTCTTTGTCAGCCATCAACTAGACACAACGATGACACATGAGGTTCTGACTCAAAGTCAAGCCAAAAGAAAAAAATATATGAAGCCTATTTAAGGTCTGAGTTGATATCCAATATTGCAAATATTATCTTAGTATATATTACGTGTTTATACAAAGCTTTCAAGGGTGCTTTTTCCAGTTATGCATAAATGTATCTATTTAGAAGCCAATCCTGAATCACTGTGCTTCAAATATTAAATAAATAATTTCAAAAATAATAAAATATTTGTAATAGATTTAGTACTAGTAAAATCCAGTACTAATAAATTTAGTACTTCATGTGGAACAAAATGATTTTGTCATTAATGAATAATACATAGTTTTTAAATATCCTATGTTGCAACTTTATCTCAACTTTAAACCTTTCTCTTTTACAGTAAAATGGACATGATATATTGATTCCATGGTAGATGTATGTAATTTATGAATAAATAAATTTGTTTTTATTGAGGATTCATTTTCAAAAAGTCTAATTGGGCACAGTATCAAAAACATTTTGCCGGCTACTGCACCATATATCAGAAGGTAATGAGTATTGTGTGGTATATAAAATTTTTAATGAATAAATACCATAGAGGTATGAAGTATACTTCATAGAGTAAGGACTGTTTGGGGAACAAAAAGAACATTAAAGCCACTGTTTGGGAGGTAGCTTTAATAATATATTTTATTTATTTATTTATTTATTTATTTATTTATTTATTTATGATAGTCACAGAGAGAGAGAGAGAGAGAGAGAGAGGCAGAGACATAGGCAGAGGGAGAAGCAGGCTCCATGCACCGGGAGCCCGACATGGGACTCGATCCCGGGACTCCAGGATCACGCCCTGGGCCAAAGGCAGGCGCTAAACCGCTGCGCCACCCAGGGATCCCGGGAGGTAGCTTTAACCTTAGAAAGATGGAAGGCATCACCTTTAGCTATAGTTTGTTATCTCAGCATCTCTTCTAGAAGGAGTCCCTTTCAATCTCAAAGTGATCTGGTGTAGATGATAAATTTTATGATCACTTTAATTATATATAAGATTTTCAACTTCTCCATCTTACCCTTTTTCTCTCACTTTTTCTCCTCTCTACCCGACTTCAAAAAAATTGTTTACTTTCATAAATAGCCCTGTTTTCTGCATGTGATATCCTCTAGACTATGACACAGTTATATCACGGTCTTCCTTCTTTGCAAAATTAATCTCTGTCCCTCTCCTTATGTGCCTTCTTTCCCTGCCCATAAACATATTTAGGTCTTGCAAAACCTAAAATCAAAAACAATATTTGAGACTAACCTCTCTTTCACCTTGTTTCCCCTTTTATTTTATTTTGGACTGTATTTAAAAGAATATCCTTACTTGCTACTACTGTTTCCTTCTCCGCCCAGCACACTATTGAAACTGCTCTTAAAGATCGCTAGTGACAGTACAACTTTATATACATTCTTCCTTACATTCCCCTACAAAATGTTAGTGAGAGCTTAATTAGAGACTTGAACAGGGATCCCAGCCCTTTGACCAAAGAATGGTCCTCCTCTACCCAGGAAAATCAGAGAAAGTGAAGGGAGGAAGCTGCCACCTGCCAACTCAGCCAGGTGGAATGAAATGGCGAACTTCACATGGTCCTCCACCCAAAGGCATTTTCTTAACCCCCCTCTCTCTATATCTTTAACTGAATATTTGAAATTATTGACCAGATTTCAGTAACTTCAAAGTTTCTATTATTTTGGTATATTCCAGGATACTACAGGACGTAATATAAAACCTACAGTATTTGGGGATGCCTGGGTGGCTCATTGGGTGGCTCAGTGGTTGTGTCTGATTCAGCTCAGGGCCTGACCCCGGGGTCCCAGGATCGAGTCCACTGCAGGGAGCCTGCTTCTCCCTCTGCCTGTGTCTCTGCCTCTCTGTGTGTCTCTCATGAATAAATAAATAGAATCTTTAAAAAAAAAAAAACACTATAGAATTTGCAATCAGAAAGAGCTGAATGGGAATTCTGGTTTTCTCCCACTATATTGCTCAGTGACCTCACCCAAGTCATTAGCCTCTCTGAACCTGATTTCTTTGTCTGTCAAGTGGAACTGATGACACTTACGCACAGGTTGATTATTACTAAGATTTACAAAAGACTATGTTCATGTGAACACTGGTTAATGTCTTTTTTTATTATTATAAAGTCTTCAACTGCCTTAAATGGCACAACTCACTGAGCTTACTGTGCTTTAATCCGCATTAACTTGCAATAGAATCAAAAGTGCTGAAGAGTCACTCTTGATGCAAGGTTTACTCTCCAAATACTTGCGTCTAGAGTCTTCAGGACCAGGACACCATCTGTTTCTATGAAACACAAGAGAAATAAATGTATCAAGACACTCTCTGGACTATGCCCAAGATTTGACTTATTTTCCTATAGTTTATGTTCAGTATTTTTTTTTCTAATTCCATTTTATAATATGTAAGTGGAAGAAAGTTATAAAAGAATATATCGGAAAAGTGTGTAACAGAAAAAATTTAGAGCTACCACTAAATGCCTGAGAAGGATCAAGAGCCCAGCCTAAGGAGAGGTACATTTACTCTTACCTTCTTCAGAGAGTTGCCAGCAAGAGATGTTCAGTGGCTGGTGGAGGTGGCGGGGAAGGGGGCAGTCTAAAGTGCCTTCAGGGGACCCCTTACAAACCGAGTCCACTTTAAACACCCACCAAGTCCATCACACCGACAACCTTCAGGGAAGTATGCTCTGCTAAAAGCAATGCTCCCTCCTCCTCCTCACCTTCCCAATATTCCAGATTCCATAGGAATATGGAGGGGGTTAGATCAGGACCACTAGCTTAGAAAAGTGGCTGAATGCATCACCTCCCCCCCACCCCCGCCCCCATCAGGGACTTTCCACCTGCAATATGCAACAATCCCAAACTGGAGAAAGAAGAGATGACTCAACTTAAAGTCAAGTTGGGAATTTTGATAATTATGTGAGACTGGATATTTTACTTACTTATCTGAGTCTGTGTTTTATGTCTGGTTACTAATAGTGATCAGAAAAGTCAAGGGACTACATAAGTTTTCACCCAGGGACAAGGCTGTTTCAGGAAGAAAAAAATCAAGTCAACAGGAGGCAGAAATACAATTGTGTAACTAGTTCAGTAACCTCAGTTACACCCCAGCACAGCCCTTTGCTCTGCTGTCCCAAGTCCTTGTAGGCATCTCTCCTCTCACTGAGACAGGAGTCCTGGGCTCTCCCCCAAGCTGCAAGTGCACATTAAAATCCAAAGGTGATGGGATCCCTGGGTGGCTCAGCAGTTTGGTGCCTGCCTTCGGCTCAGGGCGTGATCCTGGAGTCCTGGGATTGAGTCCCACGTCGGGCTCCCTGCATGGAGCCTGCTTCTCCTTCTGCCTGTGTCTCTGCCTCTTTCTCTCTCTCTCTTTCTCTGTGTCTCTCATGAATAAATAAATAAATAAAATCTTTAAAAAATAAAAAAATAAATAAAATCCAAAGGTGACACACATAGCTTTAGATTTAAGAAACCCACTGTGAGAGACACATGAAATGGGAAAGATGCATTGTGTGGGGACTCCAAGAGCAGGATGCTGAATTTTCATTTGGATGGTCAACACTGTAAGCCAAGGAAGGCATGAAAGAGGAATTATGGTCCACTATGTTGACCACAATATAAGGTATAACAGAAAGGAGAATTATGGGAAGTGGGGTTAGGACAGGGATTCCAGGAAAAGATGCAAAGACAAGGGATGTTACAGTTGGCGTCAAAGACTTCCACTACCGAGGGTCCCCACTCTTACACTGCCTTCCAACACCCTTCAGTGTATAATCCCCCAGTCCCCATTGCCATGTACACATTTGGTGACAAGCAGCACTGAAATCAGCTAGAGAGAGAAAAGAACATTTTCTTTAGTTATGGGCTGAGAAGTTAAAATTTTATCTCAAGTTGGTTCTTCAGAGAGTAGGAGGAAATGTTACTGGAAAGTTTCCATCCTCTGATAAAAGGTCAGGCAACTATAGACATGAAGTTAGCCTCCATCTCAGAAAGCGACCGGACACAGTGATTTATGGGCAAAATTCCTCAGGTGGGGGAAGGCAATAGTCCCAGTGCCGTAGACCAAAGGGAACAATGCTTTATAATCTGCTGAACAAATGATAAGTCACATTACAGAAAACACAGGACTGCAGAGATAAAAGCGCATTCCCCACGGCCAGGAAATTGTAGAGCATTTATCCAGGAAGTTTCAAATAAGAGAATTTCCCTGAGCCCACTCCCTATACTTATCTTTCTTATTCTCATTTTTCAGTCTTCATTTCTCATTTCCTGTGGCCTACTGATATTTTTTAACAATCAATCTATATGGAGGTAAGTTGTAGATACATAAATATGTATGTACTTATATGTATATATATATATATAAGTTTAAATATTTAGAAGTTTTATTTGTCTCTAAATCATGATACAGATTCAATACTTTCCATCTGAAACAAAAAAAAATCCTTAATCCATAAAGCTGTAATTAACCAAAATACAGACAATCCATCATGACAAAAATTTTAATGTTGTACCTAAGAATAAATCATTCTGATTTTAACATTTCTTTCTGAGAAACTTCCACTTTCCACATAAAATGGGAAGCACTATTTTCCTCCTCATTAAATTTACTGTAGTTAATGATATGAATAATGGTCACATTCAGTTTTAAAATTCAATGTATATCAATCAATACCTGCTTCCTTAAGTCATCGTCCTACATTCATTTTGAAAGTTTTCAGACTGATAATACATGTAGTAAGTAATAGTTGTTCAGTGATTTCTAATTTTTAAAAGATTAGGATTTATTTGGGATATAAGACCACTTAGCCTACCCTAAAGAGTTATCCTTAAACACCATGGTTATCATTTTTCCTAAGAGTTGACTAAAAAAAAAGAAAAATCCTTTGATTTTTTAAAAAATTCAGTCTAGTTCCATTATTTTCATAGATGATTATATTTTAAAATTTACCTCAAATTGTTTTTGAGCCTATCTGCTGGATGGTGTACTAATGGCTTTACATGCAGTACCAGGGAGATTGGTCCACCTACCTGTAGAATGATGCTGCGAACCACCACCAGAAGACCCTTAGCACCCACCATGTCACACATGGAAAGGACTAAAATGTGAAGTGGTGGGTGGTCCTGGGGCAGAGTCCAGGAAGGCCTGGCTGCACCCACAGAGATGCCCAGCAGCTCCTCACACCTGGTTCTGGAGGGCAGGCTGTGTGGTCAGAGCAGGGGTGACAGCCCCCAGAAGGTCCCCTTGCTCAGGCAGTGAAGCCCTAAGACTAACTTACTTGCTACAAATGTCCTTCTTGTCCTCCCTGCTGTTAAGGCAAACACTGGTGTTTCTTTGCTGAGGACTTCTTTTCCTTCATATCTTAGTATTCCAGAGGTCAAGCTGACTTCTTCCCAGTTGGTCATTCCGCAACACTTAATTAGAGAGAGAAATTCCTCAGCTTAAATAGAGTGTGCTTACTGCAGTAAGCATGACCCCTTAGAAATATGTAAAGACTTAGCTTTGTTTTATTAACAAAACTGTTATGGGCTGAACTATGCAACCCCCCCCCCCAAAAAAAAAAAACACAACGCACAGTATTTTAAGTCCTAAACCCTAGTACCTCAGAATGTGACTTTATTTATAAAGAAAGTTTTTATGGAGGTAACCCAAGTTAAGACTAGGTCATTAGGTGGGTCTTGATCCTATATGGCTGAGTTCCTCTTAAAAAGAGGAAATTTGGACACAGACAAACAGAGAGGAAAGATGGTGTGAAAACACCCAGAGAGGGCCCTACAAAGCTGGGAGGATCGGAGTGGTATATCTACAAGCCAAGGAAGTCCGAAGATGGCTTGCAAACCACCAGAGGCTAAGAAGAAGCAAGGAAGGATTCTCTACAAGTTTCAGAAGGAGCAGGCCCTGGGACCCCGGACTTCAGACTTCTCCCCTCCAGAACCATGAGACAATTAAGTTCCTGTTGTTTTAAATCACCCAGCTCACGTTACGTTGTTACAGCAGCCTTAGGAAACTAATACATTAGCCAAACTCTTTCCAGTTTCCTTTTTTGCTCCCCATTATTATTTTGTGAGTTTAACTAGCAGGAGCTGAATGGCTGTTCCAATTTTCACTTTTAGTAAATTATCTTTTCTTGGCCTTAGAGATAGAATTTAATCTTAGTTCCACTGCTGCTGCAAATTAAGCTGTAAAAAGAGTTCCACTGCTAAAAGAGAGCCTCACTCCATGTTGTAGGACCTAAGGAAGTATAGAGATAAGATCCACAGACGGGCTCCTACAATGCCTCGGTATTACAGCCTTAGCACAAAAGCCAATCCCCCTCCCCCACCTCCCAAATGAACTAGAGTTTAAATGACAAAGGACTTATCATTATTTGCTTGACAGATCAGCCTCTGCCAGCACCATCTTGCATCTGCAAATCTGCTTGTCACTACATCCAGAGGAGAGCTAGGGATATCTCTAGGCTTCAGGGATGCTTCCAGCAGCAATAAGATTCATCTCCACATTATAAGCCGTGTGCCTGTAGGCATGTCAGTGTTCCCAGTTACACACAAATCTAACTGAATTAAAGACACAGAGCCCTGTTCCCATCCTTTCTAATAATACTAGTGAAAATGTAATAGAAAATGAAGCCAATCTTATAGCCTCTAATTATAGTGAGGTTCTTTTTTACATTTCTGATTATTTCAGTATCTTTTTCTAGGTCAAAATATTTATTGTAAGACCGCTCCTTCTTAAGTGCTATCAAACCATTAATTTATTTATTTATTCAATGAGCAGATGTTAACACATAAAATAAACAACCACCCTGTATTAGGAGCTCACTATGTACCAGGCACTGTGCTAGGTGCTCTATCTTATCACTTTGACTCTTCCTAGCAACCACATAAGGTATATACTATTATTGTCCCAGTTATGGAGAAGAAGACTAAGTGGCATTCACCTGCCCAAGGGTCCAGACCCAAGTTTACATAGGCAATACTTGAAACCAAATCTCTGACTTCAGAGCCTACACTCTTAATTATTCATCTATACTACCTCTGCTGACAACTCATTAGGTGTCAGCTACTGTGCTAAGAATAAGGGGGAACTTTTTTTTTCCCCCAACAGCTACATTCCTGGTCAAGGAACTGACAGTTTAGGGAAGGAAAATAATAAATAAGCATCACATTAATATTGAGTCTGATAATCCCAGAAATGAAATTGTTTAGGCTGCTATAGCTCATATCAAAATCTCTCTTTTTTAAAAGATTTTATTCATTTATTTGAGAGAGAGAGAGAATAGGGAGAGCATGCATGGGGGGAGGGACAGAAAGAGAGGAACAAGCAGACTCCCATTGAACAGAGAGACTGATGTAGGGCTCAACCTCAGGACCCTGAGGTCATGACTGAGCCCCTCAGGTGCTCCTCAAAAATCTCTTAATACATGAAGCCAAAGACTCGCCTCTCTATAGTACGTATTCAAAACAAGGATCTCCAGAAGAAATGTTCTAAATGAATGACAGGAAATAAGAAATTTAAAATATGCTGGAACTCAAATTGAAATAATTTGGAACTTGGAACTCAAATTGAAATAATCCAGAAGGCCAGCATACCTACCTGTCTTGGCAAACCTAGGAAGCAGTTACAAAGTCATAAAGATAGTGTGGTAAGAACAGCCATCCCCTTTCTCTCCCAGCCAAAGCCTCATGGAAGAGGACATGGAGTCTTCCCTCTCTTGCCTTCCTCTGTTTCAGGTGGATTCCAGATTCCCATCAGGAGTCCTCTTGCTGCCATCAGAGACAAAAGCATCTGTTGTAACCCAGAACAGCATGCATTCCCAATCTTCCAGCTTTACTCAGATCTTTGCTTGTCTTTGGCCTGATTGGTTCGAGCTCCCTAAGGTGGAGGGTTACTGCTAAATGCTGCCTTATCCAATTATCAGCCATATGCAACCTTGTGGCATTCTGCCGCTGAAACAGACCTTGGGGATCATTCCCCTGAACTTGCTCATTACTCTGTCACCCCTTGGCATTTAGGCAATTAGTTTGCTCTGTTTAATTTGTATTTATATAGTTGGTGCTTTGGTAGTATGCTTAAGAATTTTTCCTCGGTGCATTTTCTCTCTGAACTAGATTACAAGATCCTCAAGAATTCAGAGTGTATGAGTATGAAGTATCTTTGTATTTACAGCTCTCTGCAACGGTTTTCATACAGTGAATGCTCAGTAAAAGTTGTTGAGTAGACAGTCAACATATAAAAAGTAGAATAGGAAGAAAGTACATTTAAAAGTTCTTTTTCTTCATTTAGTTGAATACCCCACCTAGTCCCCAAAGCTTTTCTAAACTTATTAGAGCAGAATTCAAAACTGAATTTGAACTTGGGTGACTTTATCTTATAGTCTTATGAGATCGGTTCACATTAAACATTTATCCCTGTTACTCTGGACTTTGGGGTTGCCAGTAACAGAAATCCACTCATGATTAAATAAAAATACAATGAAAAAGGGCTACAAAAGGACAGGAAGTAAACTGAGCTTTAGGACAGGGCCTCTGTCACCATCAGAGGCCTTTCTCACCATCAGAAAGACCTCCCAATTTTCACCTCTGCTCTCCTTTACATATACCCTATATTCATCTCCATCTCCATATTTCTCTCTCTTTCAGGTAACTAACTATATGAGGGAAAGCAAGGTAGCCAACAGAAACTGAGTCTACGTGCTGCAGTTGCGCCCAATGCATTTTTCTGGCCCAATTCCAAATATCCTAATGAAGGGTCCCTGGTAAATCCAATTTGAGTCTTTTGTCAACCTCTAGACTATGACCAGAAACACAGGATCATGCAAAATCTTGACTATTTCCATTCTAATGAGGAGAGAAGTTGATAAGATTCCCAGAAAAAAATTAAAAAAAAAAATCAGGCTTAGACAGAAAAAAAAAATCAGTGGGAATCTACTGTAATTACTATGTTTCTATAACCAGTTACTCAGGCGCTCTAAATCCTAACTAAGAGAATAAAGTCCCAACAACTTATCTCTTGCGCATAGATGTACTCAAATGTTATATGATTATTTAGAAGAAGTAACTACTTAGTAAATGTGTGCAGGTGACAAGTGACAGCCATATGAATGATCATAAGTTGTTTTTGTCTTTGACTCATGTGTCAAGATTTTATTCATTTATGTCTCAGCATTTTATTTAATTAATTTATTTAAGTGTCTCTAAATCCCGCTTCTAATTCAATTTCCTTTTTTCTTTTTGAAATTAGTTGATTGCCTAAGAGATAATTTGATTCTCTTGTACAACCATAAAGATAAAGACTAATCCTGGGAGAGTTACTAAATTCTCTAGAGAATTAGAGAATTTCAGTAGTATAGATGCAGCCAGAGAGCAAGAGTCACAGATTGCTGTCATGGCATAACATAAAGAAGCAACACTGTGATATTTTTAAGGCCTCGTGAGCTATGAGTTACATAAGAGCCCCAGGAAAATACCCCAACAACTTAATGACCAAATCCAGGCAAATGCTAGGAATTTTTCTTCAACCACATATCTAACATAATAAATTCCACAAAGGAGCCTAGAGAGAAAATGACAAGCACACAGGACCCAATGTTCTTTGAGTGTAGAAAATTCTAGAATGAGAAACTTTTTTTGTGAGACAAGGACAGTATATGATGATATCCATATATCATATATATGTGATATACATATATATGATATATGGACATATGTATTTATACACACACACACACACACACACACATGAACCAGCTAAACGTAACTGAATGAGTGTCCTGAAGCAACACACTCAGTATGAATAGTGTGACCAAAACCTCAAGGTTCTAAATCTTCCTTCCCTACAGAGACTTGTATTTGCCCATTCATTATTTGGAGCAGAAATGACTGACTGTGGCACCCTCAAATCATGCATAATATAAAGAGACTTATTTCCCTCAGGCTTCCAGATTGTCAGGCGAGGCCATCCAGGGCATGATGGCATTAAAATCCAAATAGTCACTGAACAACAGAATGCATTACGATTTGATCCAGTCCAGGCTAGTCAAGGTCTCATTATACAGGCCCTCAGGGCTGAGAAGAGGCAGGAGAACAATGATGGAAATGTACGTTGCCATGGTGTCCCCACTGCATCCCCTGGTTTCACAGGGGTGTAACTGAGGCTCTTTGAACCAATTTGGTGACAAGCATCCCCTGCTTACCTTTTACAGAACTCGGATCAACAGTGAAAGATTCTGTATCCCACACTGATCACAAATTCTTCAGGTTTCCTAAGTGCTCTTTTCCCAATCCTGAAATGGAGTTACTTACTGTACCTGAAAGAGAAAAGCAATCTTACCATGAAGTATATGAAGTTTTTGACATGCGGGATTATTAAGAAAGAAAAGGGAGCATAGTCAGGAGCACAGTCACACACTGGGAGTAAGATCAGGGTTCTCATCCTAGCTCTGTTACTAAATCCCAGGGTCACCTTCAGAGAAAGCCTAAATTTGCTGAGCCATCACTTTCTTCATCTCATCTGAGATACTACTGATATAAAGAAGTATAACTATTGGGGCACCTGGGTGACACTGTTAGTTAAGCAGCTGACTCTTGATTTAGGCTCAGGTCTGATCTTGGAGTCGTGGGATCAAGCCCCATTGTCGAGCCCCACTTTAGACCCCATGCTCAGCATAGTCTGTTTGAGTTTCTCTCTTCCTCTTCCTCTGCCCCTCCCTCTATTCTCTCTCTGTCTCTCTCTCACCTCTCTCTCTCTCTCAATTCAGTAAGTCCAAAAAAAAAGAAAAAAGAAAAAAGAAAAAATAAAGGTGCCTGGGTGGCTCAGTCAGTTGAACGTCCAACTCTTGAGTTTGGCTCAGGTCCTGATCACAGGGTCCTGGGATCAAGCCATGAATTGGGCTCCACACTCAGTAGGGAGTCTTGTTTGAGGTTCTCCCTCTCCCTCTCCCTCTGCCCCTCCCCACTTCACATACATAAATAAAATCCTAAAAAAAAAAAAAAAGCACAACTATTTATGATCAAGAAAGAAAAAACACAAGCATTTATTATTGTAATATGCCAAGGATTAAAACCGCATCCTTATTGCAGAGATGTTTAAATATTTTAAAAAATATATTTTAGAATCAGTGATAAATGTATAATTGAAGGGTTGAGGTTTAGCAAAATAGTTACTTCTGAAAGTGGTCCTCTGTGGTTGCTTGCTCTTTTCAAGAAATGACTGTGAATTGTTGACTTCCCTCCTCTCTGCAGCTGCACTTAAGCAACTGAAAATAGCTGCAGGAAAGAGAGGAGCAGGGCTTTTAGGGAAAATGCACTTCTGTCTGGTAGTTGAGTTGTAGAGCGTCTCTGAATCAATTAGGCATTGGAAAGTTAAACTCCTTGCCTGTTTTAAACAAAAGCCAGGGCAGCCTGGGTGGCTCAGCGGTTTAGCACCACCTTCAGCCCAGGGTGTCACCCTGGAGACCCCAGATCGAGTCCCACGTCGGGCTCCCTGCATGGAGCCTGCTTCTCCCTCTGCCTGTGTCTCTGCCTCTCTCTCTCTCTGTGTCTCTCATGAATAAATAAATAAAATCTTTATAAATAAATAAATAAACAAAAGTCAGGGACCTACCACAGGTCAACCCTGGCTCCCTGCTGACCACCCAGCTTTCAAAGCACTGTCCTCGTCACAATGGAAACCCCTAACTTCCAACTTCAGCATTAGATGCCTCTTCCTTGCCCCTCATCCTTACTCCCTTCCTGTTTTCTTCCTTTTTCCTTCCTTTTCCCCAGCCGTCAATATATATTAAGCACATAGTCTGTGTTTAATAAACCGCATATAAATAAATAATAGGCACCATCTGAACTGTCTTCAAGCAACACACCCA
Organism: Nyctereutes procyonoides; assembly: GCF_905146905.1. Lineage (NCBI taxonomy): Eukaryota > Metazoa > Chordata > Mammalia > Carnivora > Canidae > Nyctereutes > Nyctereutes procyonoides. Next base: position 12,594,172 of record NW_026575136.1, on the reverse strand, counting down.
TCTTGAGTGAGAGGCAGCGCACCTGAAATGCAGTGTAACAGGAGTGTACATACGATCCGGCTTGGAAGACAAGGCAAGGCTTTTCCAGGAGGTGACATGAAAACAGACCTGAAGCATTAGGAGGAGGGTGCCAATTCATACAATAAACCCCGTCCCAGAAGAGAATTGAGAGCACTGGTTTAAACTAAAATAACTCAAGAACACTCGACCTGCACATTGGGGTTTCTTCCTCGCATAATCTAAGGTGACTTTAACTCCTGTCCAGACCATCTTTTGCACTAGCCCATCAGTAACCCCCTTTCCACCCCATCAATCCTGCTCCCTTCTGGTCCACACCTTTGCTCAGCCAATCCAGGCACCTAAAGTGCCTTCTCTCCACACTCTTCCACCCAATTCAGCTTATGATTTAAAGAGCACCTATTATGCATCTCAGCACAGTTTTTGCAAGAGAAAACTGAGATGCAGCGTGGTTTAGCAATGTGTTTGAGGCCACACGGCTTGTAAGGAGCCTTGCAGAACTCAGACTAGGGCAAACTGTTCCCAAAGTCCCTTCTCTTCCCACTACACCACACTGGCCATTGTAGCCAGAGACTTTCTTATTTCAAGGCCAACCTCAGCTCATATCATCCCCCTCCCCCGAGGCTTCCCTCTAATAGTTGTAGTCTGTACACATCTTACTTTTCCTGGTCTTTCTGTACATATTCCCTTAAGCTTCTTATAGACTGACATTGTTTTTAAATGTGCATACATATTTTTCAACAGAATTGTAGACAACTTGTGGGCAGGAATTATACTTTTATATCTCTTTGGGATTTGGGATCATCAACACATGACAGGTTACTGGCTTTTATTTTCTGTATGCAGGTTGGAAGTTCAGGATTTTAACTATTTGAAGGAATTCTTTACTGGGTTCCAGGAAATAGACACTTTTGGTGATGCTGGACTATAGAAGTTCTATAGAGGCACCAGCCAGATCAGTTTTGCTCTTAATTCCATTCTCCTTTCAGGCAATGCCATGACTTAGTAAGCATTCACTGGCAATGGGAAATGAACGAAAATTAAGGTTTCCTGAGTTTTGAACTCCCTTCGAGAGCAAACAGACCAGAAAAGTATCCCTCTTTGAATGCAAATCAAATGCCATTTTGGATGAGAAATTACATTTTTTCCATTGAAATTTCTCAGGATGTGAATTCTCAAGTGGATTAGTACTGACATGTATTACTGGTTTTTATTCTTCCCCATACCTAAGTCACTCCCAGGGTGTTCACGAGGCACTTAGCAAAGTGCATTCACCCCACCAGGCTGCCAATTGATCATTTAGTACACTATTACATAACTTATTACCAGTAAGTGGCAAAAGCACAGAGCGGAATTTGACTCCTTATCCTTATTTGCATGACATATATAGCACTTTTCTCCAGGCTCTGTGCAGAGAATATTTAAAAAGCCACATTAACTTCCAGGCATCTGGAATTATACAGCTGAAAACAAAGGAAGCAGAAGAAAGAACAGGAAAGGCAAAAGGCGAGATAAGGGGAAATCTGACAGAGTGAGAGAAGGGAAAAAAAGGCAAATAAAAGCAAAATCAAGTTCTTAAAGGGAATGAAAGTGTGTGTTCTTGCTACCTGGGACTGATGTTATCCAACAGACCACAAAACAAAACTATCTAAAGAGTTCCACTTGCTTCATATTTTTTGCGCAGAGGTCAATTTGTTGACCTGGATAAGGGACTATTTGGCCTAGGATATCAGAGCAAAAAGTATTTCCATTTTGTCATGAATGTGTTCAAAGCTGAAGACAGAGTGCGTAAGGAAAACTGTATGTGGACCCCAAGTACAGAGTCTCTTATGTAGTTATGTAGATACAAACAATCCAGAGTAGAGAGCATGGAGCCCTGAAACTCTCTCCTTTCTTATTCCAAGAGTAAGAATCACCCAAGTGACTATCTACAACCTCAATCATCTAGGATTTTTACTTTAAATGTATCAGCTCTTGTCACTTTTTACCAGGATAGGATTTTCTCTAGAACGTTTCCTTATTTTCAGTATTTTAATTGCCCTTTCACACACACACACACACACACACACACACACACACACACACACCACACACACACTACCCAGTGTTCTAGTGAATGAAAAGCAGAGGATTATGATATCATACAGGGTTATCATTTCCAGGTGACTGGCTACACACACATATACACACCACATGCCTTTGCATTGGATGTGTAGACCTACTTTAGAAGTTGGACATTTTTCACTGATCACATTTTAATTTATATTCTGGATGTGTCTTAAAGACTATGTCAACTTCCAGTATCCCCCAAGCCCCTAATTGAGGCCACGTAGGGCCTGCATCAGTTCATAAAGGTCTCTTTAATCACATGCGATTCTCATTACTAAGACAATCTTTCCAAGAAAATGCCAAGAGAAAAGAGACAACTTGAAGAGATTTGGCAAAACTTCTCCGGTCATTTGCAAGAGATAAATGTTTCCTTTACCTCATTAATTCACATTTTTTTGGCATATAGAATGTGCATTATCCTTGTAGTTATCACCAGCCTCAAAAAACCCTGGAAATTTTGTGAAAAAGCTTAATGGCTCATACTGTAAATAGCAAAATTCCCCCAGCTGGCATCTTTCACTTGCTAGAGCCATTCGTGGGATATTGCTTTCCAGTTGAAAATTAAGCTGGAAGATAAAACGGGAAAAGCATCTCAAAGTGCCTTGTAATCACCAGATATATTTGGGAGCAGCTTAATTTCCATTTGTCTAGGCTTTCCAACGTTTACCATAGAGTTTTCATTTGGGAATGGGAAACCAGGCTTGCATGATAAATAGTAGATATGCTGTTTCAAAGGATGGTATGTACAGTATCCATTCTTTAACCATCCACGTATCTTTTCAACAAATACTTGTGGATTATGTATTGTGTGTTCTTCATATTTTGGAGGATATAAGGAAGAGTAAGTCATATACTGTCCCCAAGGAGCTTGCAGTCTTCTTTGGGGGAGAAGAGATTTATAGGGAAAAAATCTGGTTATGATCAAAGACAAACAACTTACAGCATCAGAGATATACCTCCCCACTTTATCTTTTTTCTTAACTATGCTGAGAGGCAGTCTAGGGATAGATATCATCTCTTGAGTTCATGATTTCAAATCATAAGGGTGAATCCACTGGTATCCATTTTAAAAATAAACTATTATTCATCATTTTTGTATGTCAGTTTGTTGAAATGGAGACAGGAATGCACAAAGCATATTCATGGAAACTTGAGCTGTCAGTTTTATCTGCAACATAGGGAATTTGTAGAGTATTTTAGAAGAATAAACCTGAAAAGATAGGGTATATCCACATTGTAGAATGTCTTTAAAGCAAGGTTCTGGCTAGGTTTACTTCAATAGGCAATAACTGCTACTGGAAGTTTTTAAGCAGGGCCAAAGTTCAAAAAATAATCTCATTAAAAATGTATTCACATATGCATGAATTATGAGCAGGGGATCTGGGAGTTAGGCAACTAGTGAGGAAGGTATTATATTCTTGATAACCAGTGATAAAAGAATGAACTAAAGTTGTAATAGGGAGAAAAAAATGGGAGTTTAGTTTTCATCACATTGAGTTTGAATCAATGGGTCATGCTGCAGGTGAAAATATGTGGCAAACAACTGGAGAAAGGTCATTGCTGTGATAGAAAGTCTGGAGGCATTTTTTAAGAAGCACATTTTCATTCTTAGAGATAAAGACTATAGAAAGCTAGAGAGAGAAACAAGAAGGACCAAGAAGGAAAATAAATAAATAAATAAATCAAAATAAAAATAAAAATAAAAAAAGAAGGACCAAGAAGCAGCAGCATCACTTAAGAAAATGGAAGAGGACCAAAGGGCAAGTCATCTTTTTGTTTTCTTGTAAGATTTTATTTATTTATTTGAGAGAAAGAGCGAGCGAGCAAGCACAAGCAGGAGGAGGGGGCAGAGGGAGAGGGAGAAGCAGACTCCCCACTAAGCAGAGTGCTCAGTGTGAGGCTCAATCCCAGGATCCTGGGATCATGACCCGATCTGAAGGCAGACACTTAACCGAGGCACCCAGGTGCCCCCAAAGGGCAGGTTTTAATAGTAGGAATGGAAAGAAAAGAACATAGGAATAGGCAGCATTACAAAGTTCAACTGAAACTTTAAGATGTATATGTCACTCTGTCTGGGCAGCTATAACCAAACGCCATAACAACGAACAGTTATGTCTCAAAGATCTAGACTCTTAAAGTCTAAGATCAAAGTGCCATATGATTGGGTTCGTGGTGAGAACCCTTCCTGGATTGCAGATGGCCACCTTCTCGCTTTATTCTCACATGGGAGAAGGAGCAATCACCTCTCTCTGGTGTCTCTTCTCTTAAGGGTACTAATCCTGTTCGTGAGGGTTCCACCCTCATGTTCTAATTACCTCTCAAAGGTCCCTCTTCCAAATACCATCATACTGGGGGTTCAAATTCACATTTGAATTTGTGAGGGGATGCAAACATTTAGTTTATACCAATGTGGACGGCCAATGTGCCCGACACTGCAAAGAGGGTACAGAGGTTAAGAACTCAGAAGAAGTAATTTGAGTTACAAACTATGTCAGTGATCACAAAGAGACCAGTTTGATCAGAATATTGAGGTTGGAAGCTAGATACCAAGGGGTTTGTGAGTGTCAGAGAGGTGAAGATGATAGATGCAGACTAAGATGTTTGTTAGCAAAAGTAAAATGAAGAGATAGCATCAGAGTCAAGAGATCCAGGAGGATTTGCTTTTTGACTACTTGTTTCTTTAGTTTGTGTGTTTATTTTTATTTAATGGCAGCTTGAGTATGTTTGTCAAATGGAGGGAAATGTTCACTAACTCTGGAGAACATACTGACGTAAAATGTAAAGGGAATAACCAGCAGAGCAAGATCCCAGCAGAAGCAGGAGGTAATGAGATTGAGACCAGTAATGAAGCAGAAGGATGCCTCTTTCCCTGGGATTGGAAGACAGAGTGGAAAATGGTTGAAAATACTGAGAATGCCAGAAGAGAATGTTCTCTCACTCACAAAGGTAAAGTAGGCTCAAGATAACTCTAGAGTCAACGGATGATGGCCAGCCTCAGAGAGCCTGCAGAAAACAAGACAGTTTAGAACCAGGACTCAGCAGAATATGAGAGGGAACTAAAAAGGGAAAGCAAAAGCACTGCCAAGCAGCATGGAAGGCCCCATTGTGACAGCTAAATACATTTCATTTAAAGCTCCGGGATTAGTTTTGTGGTTGCTCTGTGGATTGCCAACAGCCCATGAACAAAAAGGAAAAATAAAAACAGGGTGACAGTAAACTATCCGCTGTGTGTGCTGCTGTTTCCCACTGTCCTAGCTGGTCAGAGTAGCAGGTCTGGGGGTCTAGGAGATCAATAGTGAAGGCAAGAGTTACTACGATTCTTAGCAATGAGGTCTACTTTGCATAGGAAGGTCACCAAAGCCCAGATAATGTTCTGGATGGTAATGGGAGAGGTAGGTGTACACAAGATCAAGTCTCTGCACTTCATCTTTCCTAGAAATATAGGTTAGGAGCATGAAAAGATTTCTCATTCCTTTTGAAGTGCATCAGCCCTTGGTATCCACATTAATCCAAGGAACAACGCTCCATCCTCACATACAGCTCAGGAGGATATACCTTGATGGCTGCTAAGTTGTCCTGCCAGAAACTTCCACACTAAACACTGATCTTTGCCTCACCAAGACAGCTCAGCATAAACAATGACTGTGTGGTTACTTAGAGCCAAAGCTCCATAGTCACTGGGAACAACAGAAAACAGTAGCCAGTAACTCTTTGTGAAGCATCTAGATACACAATGTGAACAGGATTTTTGACCCTTCAGGAAACTTCCCATGCTCTCTCCCTCTACATGTGTTTTATGGCATTTTCTACAATATTCCTTTAAGTATGAGGGCCACGGCACATACTCCAATTAGATGAAGCTTCTGCCAATAAAGAAATACCTTGCTTCATTAGATTTGAGTTCATTCAGCTGCCAATAACATGTTGATTTTCAGCTGAATAAACAATAAATCCAGGAAGCTATTTAGATGTATGGTACACTTGAAAGAAGCTTTTTAGGACAAAGAAGCCAAAGCTGTTTACTCTAACATTAAAAAAGATAATGTAGCTGAGCTGAATTAACCCATTTAGGGATGCATTTCTTCCCAAGGGAAACTACAAAGTTATTCTTCACAAGGAGACATCGCTGCCCCCACACAATTAGATACTGGGGATCAGATAAAGTGTTACTGTACTTATCACTCTGAACTACAAAGCCTTCAAATAAATCCAATTACCCACTTAGATAACCAAAGAAATGCGCTTTTTAGGACAAATAACCTATTTCATAGAAAAAGTTATTTCATGTAAAGAATGCTGTATGAAAGAATGAAATTAGAACAAGTCTCTCTCCCTGTCTCCCTCCCTCCCTCCTCTCTCTCTTTCCTCCAGTCCTACCATGTGGAATATGGAACTGACTGCTGGCAGGGCTCTCTCTCAGGGGACAAGAGGATGGCTGCCTTCCAAAGGCAGCCCTCAGGGCATGGCATGATCAGAGGCTATAGCAGGAACTGGGCAAACAACACAAGAGTCAGTGGGATCCATTCTTCTGCTCTGCAGGCATGAATGTTGACTGATCCTGGGGTCAGAGGAGGTAGTTATGACCCAGAATCTGCTGATGGCACTTTTCTAGTTACAAAGACTTTGGAGAAGGAAAACTCTTGAAAATACTTCAAAAAATAAACCAATGGTATCTCATTGTGTCTGAAGGGGAACTGCCTCTATCACAGAGTTCTGATGATAAAGACTTCCACAGTCTGACTGGTCGATCATTCCCCAATGAGCTCTATTCAGTTCACCTTCCCACCTTGATCCATGCTACTCTTTCCGGGGGGTCTTCCCCTCCTTTGTGCTCTCCACCCCCTCACTGCAATACTCAAGTCAGACCTCAACAGTTCCAAAGTGCCTCCCTCGACAACTCCATCTGTCTTCCCCTCTGAAACTTTCATATGTCATCTATTGTATGCCACTCACGTGTCCCATATTTATTCCACGAGGCTCTATAATGTCAGGTTTTATATGTATATCTTGACTGCTTCATTGCATTGTGGTTGTTCAGTATCATAGATTTTAGCTCTACCACCAGAGATGTTAGATTTAAAGTCACTGAGAACTGAACCCGTTTTGGGCTCAAGACACACTTATGTAAATGCCCACAGTCCACTACGTGCCCTTTTTGGTTCATGGATGAATCAATCTAACCTCTAATCTAGTGCAATGCAAAAAAAGGACAGCAAAAGCACTGTTCTTTTGTCAATGTTTGAATTAGTTTGCCCTAGATGAACAAATCTAGCTCAGCTCTGAACACAGTGGGGCTTAGAAGGACAGGTGTTTGCTGGAGGCCTCCATGAGGTGAGATGTAGAGACCTGAGGACACCTGGGGTTATCGTTGAATAAAATTCACACTTTTCAAAGGTCTATTTTATTTGTCTCAGCCTATCATGGTGCCGCCATGACAAAAAAAGGGGTATTGTGACCAAACTTGTTGCTGGACTGATGACTCTGTGAGACACAGAATATAGAAGTATGGCCCAGCAAGTTTCCTTTCTAGAAACTTGGTAGATTCTTGAGAGCTAATGTATAAACTGCAACTAACTTTGATTCTGGGCTTTTCTCCCATGCAAGATTCCTCTTCACTGACCACTGAATCCTGAGTAACATTTCATGAGCAACTAAAGGGATTGTCCACTCATGCCCTTATTCATACACATACTGCTCATGTGCTCATTCTACAGTAAACAGAAGCAAAAGTAACCTCGATTAAGATGATGACCAATCGTGGTCATCACCTTCTACAGTCTCTGAAAAGACTCATGGTCTTCATTCACCTAAAGGTGAGATGCCCACTCTTGAGACCAAAAATTCATTTGTTCTGACCCTCCATGACCTTCAGCCTTGATCCTGGAAATTTGGTCATCTTGTTTTCCATTGCTAAGTGCTGCCTAATAACCAGAAACTGAAGCCTACAGAAGATAAGACATCAGGCTGGATAGCACCAAACTATCTTAAGATTCAAAGTCTTCCATGTGACCCTCCTGTAAGCCATCTGACCATGTGTTTGGAGAGTACCTAAAAATTCCCAACATAATGAAGCCACCAGAATCCTAGTAAAATGGAATTCTTTTAAAAACTGGGTGAAACATTTCTTTAATCTCAGTTTGAAAAAAAAAAAAACTCAAACACAAGTAAGCACTATTCTCTTAGATATTCCTTCTCAGATTTTATTTTTAATAAAACATTTGGTATCAAAACATACTTAGAAGTGTTATACCATGTATTGGCAATTTTAAGAAGCAAAGCTTTTTGCCTCAAAAACCTAAAAGCTTCAGACTCTCGTGGCATTACCCAGCTCTTCAAAGTTTACTAAAATAAAACTCAAGAGCTTTCTATGTACTATTTAGAACTCTCTGTTGATTTCGAAACAGCAGAGCATTTTTTACCTTCTTGTATCTCCTGAGGACTACTTCTCAAGGGCAGAGAGCTCTCCCTCAGCAAAGACATAAAACAGGAAAACAGCATGCCATGCCTCGCAGGCTTTACAAGTGAACCTATCTCTTAACCCGGTAGGATTTCTTAGGTTGTCTTCCTCATTCAGCTCCTAAAATGAAGCCCTGCCTAGCTGTCAGATGATGCTTTGACCTATGCTCCAGGAGGCTCCATTCTGGTCCTCCTCCAGCCACATCTGTCCTCACAGAGCAAGAGAAGTTTGGGAACCTCCCCTCCATCAACTCCACCCATCTAGAAGATGTCCCAGACACTTAGGATTCCAGAAGTCCCTGCCTAAATAATCCAAACCTGTTTCTGTGGCCATATAACACAGTCCTATCTTGAGAATATCCCCATAAAACAAGCACAATTAGAAAATCAAAGTATATTATTAATTTTGACGATGTAAGATTTATTTAAAAATCATCTCTGCTCATTGTCCTAAAATCAGTGAGATTTTAAGGGTATATGGATCTTTGTAAATTGACTTCATTCTCTCATTTTATGATCTAGCACTATGGGTAAGAGCAGGGAGGGACCTGGCCTTGACTGGAATCTTACCTCCAACTATTAAAGGTCTACAACCTCTTTTCTGAAACCCTTGTGGCAAGATTCAGGGCGTGTTAGAGAGGTGACATAAAACCTCACACCCCCAGTGGAGTCTAGGGTAGCAGTTCACAATCAAACACAGTAATATCTCTGCAAGAAACATACTCTATTCTCACTGTAGTAGCCTGAACTGTGTTTCCACACCCCCACTCAAATGTTGAAGTCCTAACACCCAGTAACTCAGAATATAATTATAGTTAGAGACATAGTCTTTAAAGAGGTGATTAAGTTAAAATAAGGTCATTAGTGTGGGCCTAACCTAATATGATTTGTGTCCTTATAAGAAGAAGAAATTAAGACACAGGCACAAAGTGAAGATCATATAAAGACAGAGAAGACTATCTACAAGCCAAGAGGAGAGGCCTCTGAAGAAACTAAACTTTCTGACACCTTGATCTCAGACTTCCAGCTTCCAGAATTGTAACAAACCCAATTTCTGTCATTAAAGCCTGTGGTGCTCTGTTAGAGCCCTATCAAACTAACACACACACCAAGTAAAAACCATGAATAACTTTATGTCAATACACGTCAGGTCCTACTCCCAAATGAGTTATGAAAAATCCTCCGGCTTTCAGAATGTTCTTGGCTTTCAAGGAGAAGAGAGTGGGCCTGTTTTATCTATGGGCCCAGGGACAAGGTGCCTAATCCAGCAAAGAGTCTGGAGTCATAAGCCTTTCCAAGAGAACACAGAGCAATTGTTGCGTCCCCTTCATGCTCTGGAAGTACCCTTACGGTCTGGTTGTGCATGTTTCCAGGCCCTAAAAACAGGTTTCAGATGAATATGAACCCAGCCAATGAAACAACTCCTACTACACAAGGACCTTTTGCAAGGAAATCCTAAATTAGCCTCTCACCAGGTCCTCCTAAATTGACTAAATGCCTAAGATTCTTTGAATTCTGTAGCCTTATTACTCCTTATATTTTGGCATCATTTGGGTAACTGACATTATCTTTCTCTCTCTCTCTCTCTGCTCTACTTACATTTTAGATTGGTTTCTACACTGAATTAAAAGAATGGGGACCACCTCAGAGCTTCTACCAGGTAATAAACACATATATGCATATGTAAAAGAAAAATAAAGCATTAGCAAAGAGTTTTATTTAGCAACGAACCAGCTGTCCTTTCTCTACTTCTCCAAATCCTTGAGAAGGGCAAGCAGTTAGTTACAAAATTTAAGAATTTATTATTTAGCAGTGGAAAACAAGCTCAGTTACTAAACTCTTTAAAGAATGTTAAGTATCAATTTTATTCCGGGACTCCATCTATAGCACCTGCTGTCTTTGTTTCTTGAGCTTCTTAGTTTTTCCTAAACTTGATGATTATCCACTAAAATTCTACCTTGCAGATTCCTCACCAAGTCAAAGATAACCTTACTTTCAAAGACTAGCCGGTTACCTATTACATATTTATATAGCAATAAGAATACTAACAATAATGATAATGTTTCCCCTTGCCAGGCACTACTCTATCCACTTTTGCATAACTCACTGGAAGATCAGAAGTCTGTTATTATTAAGTTTATTTTATTGATAAAGAAACTGAGACATGGAGAGGCAAAATAACTTAGGTTATTTCCAAGGTCACATCCTAATAATAAGTGATAGAATGGAGACTTGAACCCAAGCATCCTGGCCATGAAGTTCAGGTTCTTAGCCAATAACCGTGTACCTATCCAGGTAAACATGGATAGCCACACAATCCCAATGAGAAATATTACTCTCAGTATATACATGCAGACCTTTCAAATGTCCCTTTTTTAAAGAGATTTTATTTTTTTAGAGCAGTTTAGGTTCACAACAAAATTGAGAGAAAGATACAGAGATTTCCCATAGGCCCTCAGCCTCCACACACGCATATATCAATCACTGCAATATCATACAAAGTATTTTCACTGCCCTAAAAATTATCTGTTCTCTGACTTTTCATTTCCCCTCCCCTCAATCCCTGGACTACTGATTTTTTATTGTCTCCATAGTTTTGCCTTTTCCAGACTGTCATATAGTTGGAATCATACAGAATATAGCCTTTTCAGATTGGCTTCTCACTTAGCAACATGCATTTAAGTTTCCTCCGTCTCTTTCTGTGGCTTGATAGCTCATTCCATTGTCTGAATGGACCACAGTTTATTTTATCCATTCACTTGCTGAAAGACATTCTGGTTGCTTCTGAGTTTGAGAAATTATGAATATAACTGTTAAAAACATCTCAGGGTGTGGCAAAGAATGAGTCATTTCCTCTTCTGTTATTTACTATTAATGGGCACACTTCTACTTGCACATTGATAAGAATGCTTTTTATGGCGATTTTTTTTAAAGATTTCATTTATTTATTCATGAGATACACACAGAGAGAGGCATAGACATAGATAGAGGGAGAAGCAGGCTCCCCACAGGGAGCCCAATGTGAGACTGGATCCCCAGACCCAGGATCATGCCCTGAGCCAAAGGAAGATGCTCAACCGCTAAATCACCCAGGCCATCCCTGGTGATTTAGACCTTCTTAAATATTCTCACTCTAATCAGGATTGACATCATGAAATGAACTTATGATCTTCTCCTCACACATATTCTTTATTCTTTAAAACATTTAAGTGTATTTCTTTTCTTAAGATGCTGACATTTGAACAACAAAAAAAGCAAGCATGTGAATATACAAAATATTTCAATGGACCTGCTCAAGAAAACTTTCCAGTGAAATTTCAAGAGAAGAGGGAAGAAAAAGTTCAGATAAAAGTGGTAAAACTAAACACTGTGTAAGAAAGGAAAGTTGGTCACAGAAAGAAAAAACTCATCATGGAGAAGGAAGCTAGTGATTCTCTGGAGGAAACAAGAGGGAAAAGAACCCAGAATAGTATACACAGCATCCAATATCCAGAAATCTATGTATATGGTGTGAGGCATAAAAAAGAGGAAATTATGTTAACACAAATACTGTGGTTTTTTTTAAAAGGGATGGCATATGATGTCAAGAATCAAATGGATATTATCTCCTCATAGATTCAGAGGAATGAAGTTTCTACATTAGTTGAAATTGAAAGTTACACCTTGTTTAAGGAAACACACTAATTAAGGAGGAGGACAAAGATCATTGTGTTGTTAAGAAAGCATTCATTATAAGAATTATATATAGACTAAATGTAAAATTAAATGGGCATTAGTATTTTGTCCTTACTTATGAGAAAGTCTTATTCTGACAAAGTCTCAAAGCCTTCTTGTGAGTCCTTGAATATACCAACACAGTCTTCCAAGAGTCTTCACACAGAAAATGCTTCCAGGAGGAATTCAAATGGCTGTTTCCTCATCTCATTCACATTTTTACTTAAAAGAAGTTTTCCCTGGGGCACCTGAGTAGTTCAGTTGGTTAAGTGTCTGCCTTTGGCTCAGATCATGATCTCAGGCTCCTAGAATCAAGCCCAGCATCAGGCTTCCTGCTTAGTGGGGAGTCTTCTTCCTTTCTCTCTGCCCCATCCCCTACTCATTCTCTCTCTCTCTCTCTCTCTCTCTCTCTCTCTCTCTCTCTCTTTCTCAATAAATAAAATCTTTAAAAAAATAAGTTTTCCCTGATTGCCCTATATAAAAAAGCATCACTCACCTCTCCCTCCCTCATTATTCCAATTATCTTGCTTAATTTTTCTCATTTAATAAAACACATTAATTTGTTCTTGCTCCTAGAACATAAACCATGAAAGCAGTGACTTGATTTTGTTCTTTGCTATAGCTATATGGCCTGGGATAATACCTGGCATATTAGCAGTAGATGCTTAATAAATGCTTATTGAATGAACAAATAAAAGAATGAATGAAATTCTTATAAATAAAATTATAAATATGAATGAGGAGATAGTACAGTTAGGTAGACCCAATATTCATCAATGAATCCACACTAATATAGCAAATAACTGGACTCTATCCATTCCTGATACTGTACTTATTGATAGTTCTATAACAACAGCTTGTATAAAGTCAAGGTATACTTTTTTTAATTTGCTTATGTCATATCTGGAGGAATAATGACAGAATTATTTTTTAAAAGCCTGAATGATTAAAAAACAAGTAGAGTATATATAAATTCCTTACATTTAGAGCCCATAAATTTATGGGAACCAACTTAACAGCAGTATGTGAAAAAGGTATGAAAATTTGCAAAGCTAAGTATTTTCATTGCTTATTATCTCATTTACCAAATAGATCAAATCTGGCTGCTAAATACCATGATAGACAGACAGAGTTAAATAAAATATGGTCCCTACTTTCAAGGAACTTGAAGTCTATTTACAAATAAATACATAAGTAGATAAATTTTATATAATGTACGAAATGTCTGGACTTTTAGTACAAAAAAGCTAATATCGGAGATGAAGAGAGAGCAGTTACTTCAATCTAAGGGTTAAAGGGAGAGTTTCTGATGGACAGGATACCTGAACTTGGTCTTAAAGGACATGCCCATGTTGGGCAGGTAAAGAAAGTTTAGGAGTGTGTTCCAGGCAGAGGGACTAGAATGGGCAAGGACAAAGGCATGACACAACTTAGTCATACTACCAGTATGCAGTATTTCCAGAGCATGGAATTTCTAAGGTAGAAATGATGGGGAGGCAGAAAATACAGTTAGTTTAATAAAAGAAAATACAGTTAGTCTCATAAAAGACTCTGAACTCAGTCTCATAAAAATACAGTTAGTCTCAGAAAATATAGTTATTCTCATAAAAGACTCTGAACTCTTCTTGATAAGCACTGGAAAGCTCCTGATATACTCTAAGCAAGGCAATGGCCCATGGAGGATACACTTAAAGGGGGCAAACTGGAGACAGAGAGCATTTAGGAGACTATGGCAATAGCCTAGAAAGGTTAAGATGGAGGCCTAAATTAACACCATGGGAATAGAGACTGAGAAGACAGCGCATAAAAGAATATCAAAATAACTTCTAAGCCTAGAGAATGTTGATCATGGGTAGGAAAGGACCAAGTTTAATTCTAGGCTTCTAATAAATAATGGGTTGCTAATATATCCAATACCACCCTTGATAGTGCACTATTTATTAAAAAAGTAGAATTTAGATGAGTGGCTGTTAACATTTGTCTAATCATTCATGCCATCAATAAAATATTTTTGATTATATCCCCAAATATGTAGACTTCTTCACTTATATATGCACATATGAACAACTAAACTGATATATTTATGGATCATAGTAAGAATACAAAAATTAGAAATGTGAGACAAAAAATAAAGAATAAAATAAATAGAAATTTTAATAATTCTTTTTTCCACCAGGTCTAGAATAAGGTAAGGAATAGTTTCATTTCATGTGAACTCATCAGTCAATTCTCACACCGTCCTGGGAACACTGACAAAGGAAATACATTGCAAAGAAGATGGCCAGGATGAGGAAAGATGTGGAGATCACATCAGGTAACCCTGGGCAGTTAAGCCAGGAATACAAAACATAAGGAAGACCATAATGGCCACCTTCAAAATGAAGGCAGAAGTTATTCCCAGTTCCTCTACCACATGTCTCTGTCCTCATACAAGGCAATACTAGACTGACTAATAAGATGATACAACCCTGACTGAGTCTAGGAAGCAGTAACACTGTGGTTTTAAAGGTTACTACTTATATGTGCCTCTTTGTTCTTCAAGCCTCCATGTCATTAATGCAGTCAATTCCCCAGGAGCAGATTCGAGAAAATCAGCCGAGACTACTTTCCTTGTATTCTATGATAGTCTTTCCGGCAGCATGAGTGGTAAAAATAACCAGCACCATCCTGATGCCCTAGAATGCCCCACTCCAATTCTTCCTTGTTGTGCTCCAGCACTCTTATCTCCTCTAACTCTTGTTAGAGGTAAGATGTGGATTTGGGGGATGGGAGAGAGTAAGGTTCTCCTTATGACTTTGAACCAAATTATTTGAGCTTTCCAATGGTGTTTTGGGAAGAAGCCAAGCTTAAAACAAAGTTGTTCTACGTTCCTCTTTCCTATACATCTCAGGAATTCCACAGGCAGGAGAGCTGACTGCTCCAGAGCTGGATCTGAATACTCCTGGGTCCAGCTGGTGATACATCTACAGGACATTACTTTCCACACAAATGCATGAGTGCCAGTTGTATAAAAAAGGAAGAAAACAGACTATAATGATTTAACAGATAGAAAAAGAATTTTGAGTTCTTACAGGCAGGTAAATTTTACTAGCAACAAGGCAAAACTTCCCAAAGATCACTGTTCCAAAAATGGCTCTCCCTTTAGAGATGCTAAAATGGATGTTGGAGAGCAAGAACCAACAGAACACTGGGTTGGTAGTAAGAATGAACAAATATTAGACTCAGTTTTGCCAAAAATTAGCTTTTATGTTGCATCTCTGGGTTTTTGGTACTTGTACCTGATGACCACTAAGAATCCTTCGGCTCTGTATTGTATTGTTTTGCAGTGCATCTAAAATACACCTGACACACAGCTCAGGACTTTTAACTGGGGCATGTTTTTATTTGTGTTTTTTTTAATTAGCCTCTTAAATAATTCTACCCTTAAATTCGCTAGTTCTTTTTAATTTTTTTTTTCAATTTTTGTTTACATGTCTGTTTCTGGGAGCTAAGGCTCTGGAGTTGCCCTTGGCCCTCTCATATCTGCATCCTAGCAAGTGTAAAAATAAACAGTTTTTAAAGAATATTTCCTATAGTTTCTTCTGAGTGGCAGACCTAGTTTCAATGGTTTTAATTTTGCTTTTAACATCCTGATACGTTTTAATCTAGGAATAAATATCAACTAGTAAACATTTTCTTTCCCCTATGTAGCTAGAGACTAAAATACATGTTTTTATATGTTGCTAATGTTATACATAGGATATATTTAAAATATTCTTTTCATTGAATGCTGGACTCTCATTTCTAGTATTGTTTTAATGCCATGTGTTTCTTCAGAAAAGAATAAACAATCTTGTAATACATCACGGTTCAATAGAGTTAAAAGAGCTGTAGGCTATTTATAGCAATTAGACCGTAAAGAGAGAAATAAACCATATGTACATTTATTATGTCCATAAAATATAACATGTGATAATAAATTCTGGCAGGGATGGTGGGACTACTTGTGTATCACATGTCAGCGTGCACTGCTGTAATCAATGAATAGGATTTGTCACAACGCTTTCTTTTTCAATCTGGAAGGGTCAAATTGTCTTAAAAAATATTAGCCATGGCTAATACTGGATGACATCTTAGGAACAGAGATGAACATGTCCTTACCTCATCTTCCTTAGTTTCCAATTCTTTCATAATAATTCCCAGGGATCTAAAGCGTCACTTCTCACTCAGGCCTTGTTCCACACTCAGATGCCAGAAGCTTCTGCTTCTAAGAGTCTCATAAGTTAGCAGAAATAAACACTATTCCTGGGAAACTAGGCCCCAGTTATTAAGTCAATGGCAGAAATACCACTTAGTGGCAGCTGCTCCTTCACCTGGCAGAGTGGTGCTGAGCTCCGTGGCCCTGCATGGTGAAGTAAGAAGCTTTGCTTCTCCTTCCACACAGCCTAGTATGCAGTGTCCCATGCCAGGTGCCAGGAAAGGAGACAATGGGGCAACCAAAGAATCAGAAAATGTAGTTCACCCCCTGAGGGAGTTAGAATGCAAACGAGAGATGGAACATGAACACATAAAATAATGATGACCCAAAATTCCGTTATCTATAATCTCTCATTGAATTCAAAAAAGGATAGATGCTAGTTATAGTTGAGTGCAGGAAACTCCTGACTCTCATAATGATGGCCTTTGCCAAATTGAGCATCGGGCAGTGGGTGGGAGCATTCAAAGGCGCTCAGTAGTTCATGAGAAGGGGCAACAAGGGGAAAGCAGCAAGGAAAAGCACTCAGCAGATACAAAGGTGGAAAGCGAGAGCCAGCAAGGCAAGGCTCTCATATCATCAAAGGGGAAATATTTCCTGAGAAGGAAACTCCTGCTTCCAGACTGAGGAGAGAAAAAGGGGAAATAGATAAATGGAGAGAGTGGAATGGAGGTGTTGAAAGACATTTTCTGAATGAGTGATGTAAAATCCACCTTCTTCTACCCTTGTGACTGTTGGTCATAATCTTCATGTCTTAGACATCCTCCATGGAGTGGATTTTCTTGGGACAATTGCAAAGACTTGCTGAGTCCTCATGGAAGACTTGAGTAAGAAAAAAAAGCTAATGCTACTTATGTGGATCTGGTATCTAGTCTACAATGGAAAGGCCATAAAGCAATAAGTTAGCCTATTAAGACTGCATTCAAATTACAACCTAATTCAAGAAATCTCAATTTAAAGTCAGTTCTCTATCCTCTAGGCTCCTGTGTTGTTTCATCTGTACCTCTTTTGTGGCATTTTTTATTACTGCCTGTGGTATTCATTACTAACTACTGCTAGACGTTTGTAATCTCTCCTAAATTGCCCATTTCTTGAGGACATGATGCACATTACCTAGCAGAGGGCTTGAATGTAGTAAATATTTGCTGAATGAATAAGTAGATTTATGAATGTTGAAATAATATAGTATACATAATATACATAAATCCTGAATGAGCTTTGTGTACCTAAGTAGTCAGGCTGAATTGGAATTGGTTAGGCAAGGCATTTAGGCAGAGGTAACTTTTGAGCTGGTTCATGAATAAAATAGTGCACTTGGATCAATGTGGATCATGAACTGTATTCCAAGAGAAAAGAATAGCATCACTGGAAAAAGCACTGACTATCATGACACATGAATATAGCTCTGTATTTATAAATACCTCTACTCTTTTCCAGTGGAGAGAAAAACTAGACTCTAGTCGCCTTGGGTTGAAGCAGCATACTGTGGAATGAAATAAGGAATAATAAGGTTACTAATCTTCCTTGGCCGGGGGGTAGGTGGGGGGCAGCCACCCACACACATTATAATCTTTTTAGACTTGGAGTGAAACATATTCTAAAAATATAAGGCACAGCCATTATTAAGCAATTCCAAGAATACTATATGACATCCTTTTAAAAGCACAGCAACCTATTTCCCATGATAATTTAGCCCATTAGTAGCTGGCATCATCGTAAGGCATTGACATTTGCAAAACCAGAAGCTGCTCAGGTGTGAACAAATGATTGGCTAGACTAAACCAGTTTGTTAGAAGCCCACGATTTTATTTTGTTCAGTGTTCAATTATTCAAATGCTCATTGAGTCCCAAATGTATATAAAGCCCTGTACTAAGCAATTTGGGAAACACAGACAAGTGTAAAACGAGATCCTTGTCCTCACAGAAATTACAGTCGGAAAGATAAGAATTGTGCGAGGTAGGAGTAAAAGATTTATATAATGTCTGTTATGAGATGAATGAAAGTAAGCCATTTAGGGAGAACTTTCAGAGAAGGGGCCAATCATTGAGCTGAAATGCTAATTGGAAAAGGTGCCCTCTGGGGATCCCTGGGTGGCGCAGCGATTTAGCGCCTGCCTTTGGCCCAGGGCGCGATCCTGGAGACCCGGGATCGAATCCCACGTCGGGCTCCCGGTGCATGGAGCCTGCTTCTCCCTCTGCCTGTGTCTCTGCCTCTCTGTGTGTGTGTGTGTGTGTGTGTGTGTGTGTGTGTGTGTGTGTGTGTGAGACTATCATAAATAAATAAAAATTTAAAAAAAAAAAAAAGGAAAAGGTGGCCTCTGGCCTGGGACTCGAAGGAAGGTTTGGTTACATGGAGTTTTAGAAAGAGCATTCCAAATCGACAGTATGAGTAAAAATAGACCACTAACTGACTATCTGAAATTCTAGACTCATTGGAATGGAAAAATATGGATAACAGAAAACAAAACAACAGCAAAAAAAGAAAAATGGATAGGGCACAGATTACATAAGGGATTCTTCTGCTCACCCCAAAGCCTGTTCCACACACAAGACTTTTCCAACAGCTCAAGCAGTCATAGAAATTTTCCTACGACTGGAATTTACCTGCATTATTGAAAACAGCTGTTTGGTTTCTCTTGGCTAACTTTCAGATTTATTACCTTGAAGTATGGATTGTTTTCATTTTCAAAACAAAAATTCAAAACCATACAATATCATATATCATGATATATTCCTTGAAGATTCTGATATCATCCTCTAGATATTCAGAAGCAAGGAAAGTCCATTCAACCACACCTAATTAATTTATTCTGTTAAATAGCTAACATAATCCTATAGCATTCAGCAGCAAAACCTGAACCTCTGAAGTCGATAAATGAAGGCTATTGTATCAGCCATGATTTACATTTCCAGATTATAGCCAGAGTAATGAAACCCTGTAGGATTATTAAAATGCATTTTGTACAGTGTATTTGTTACTGGCATTTTTTATTTATGACTCACAGAAAGACGAAGCTAAATGACATAAAATGCAAACTAAACTTTCAGTAGAATAATGAAATCTCATTCACTCTCTTAGCCAAATACACTTTTATTAGGTTTTAAACAGTTGTGTTAGTCTGATTCTTAGGAGCAATGCTTCACTTTACCTATCTTGGAGACCTTTCTTAAGCAAACTAATTTAGCATAAAGAAAACATTGTACACAGGTCTTGGAACTAAACTATATTATTTAAAACACCTGGTGGGTAAAGGTTTATTTGACATGAAATCACAAGAAGCAAATGATTTCAGGTTTTTCTGATAGAATTATTAATGGCCATGCTAGGGCTGGCTGACTGGATCTGACATTATCTTAATAATTAAGCAGTAGCCTCACTTAAGTCAGAATGAAGCCCTGAGAAAAGAACATGATCCTCCAACCATGTGACGGATTATTACCATTTTGTACTTACAAGGATAGCAGAAACTCTGTTATGGCTTTCCTCCTCTCAGAAAATTGTTCTCACTCAAATTAGAACAAATTACAGAACAGGCATTTCTCAAAGTGCTTCATTTACTGATGCCATGGCTTTCTCGGCTGTACAGAGAAACAAATGCGTGATTCTCCATTCAGGGACTCTGACTCCATCGTTTCTTCTCCAGTGAGTGTTTGCTCATGCCATACTATCTTGGGACAGAAGAGGAGCAATGAGATCACTTTACCTATATAGTTAGTTCTCTTATTGATAAAACCTCAGAGTGTGCAAAACTCCCCCACTTCCAGGTCACATTCCGGCTCTTTCAGAAAATTCCCTGGGGTGCTGCTTAGAAAGGCAGCATCCCTTGAGGTGTGGCTGCTTTAATGCCTCCTGCCCTGGTCTGTGTAGCTTCACTGGGCCAACATCACATCCGCAGAAGTGGAGTGAGCCCTGGGGTCTATGTGGCCAGATTTACGCCCTCACTTCATTACTACCAGCTTTGTGATGGTAACAAGCACATATTTTATCTGTGCTTCAGATTTCTCATCTGAAAAGTGAGTATTAAACATAATACCTGCTTAAAATAACTGTTATAAATAATTCATATGGAGTCATAGTAGATGAGAATTATTATTGTTTTCTATGGCTTCCACTTCCCAGTTAGGCATTAGGTCTGAAGCTACGTCAGAGATCAGTCTGGTTACCTGAACCATAACTGTACTCAAAATTGTCCTTCCCTGATGGTCATCAGCTTTGAAGCAAACACATGTTCATGAGTTCCCCATCATTCCTTCTTTCAACAGGACTTCAGGGCTCACTGTTTGCCCTTCTGTTTGCGGAGAGGACCCTGGCATGCCCTCTCCACCAGCTTTGCTTATTTGGCTTAGACTCTCACACTGGAACCTTCAGTACACTGGATTAAAGCCATAAATACTCAGGAAAGACTTCCGAAAAATAGTGTCAGGGGACAGAATGAGGAGAATTTTCAGAGAAGGGGCACATAGTAATTGATAGCACTATACAGAGGCTAAGAACCTGCAGACATGGGTTCACTATTATCACCAGGAGTCTCGAGCAAGTTACTTAACCTCTCTGGGTCTCAGTTTCGCTATCTTCAAAGGTGGATAATGGTAATAATGTCCTAGGGTTGACATGACTATAAAAGACATTAATATGGGACACCCGGGATTCCAAGAAGGCATCATCTAAACCCAGGAAAGAGAAAAAGTGTCTGGACGTTAAACCAGGAGAGCTGCCAAGCTGGATACTGATGCAGGATTTTGGCCCTAATGGCATTGCTGGACTCTTTCAAAGAGGTTACTACCTGTAGTTCAATAAGTATGTCAATGTGAAGAAAGGGGACATGGCTGGGATTTCTATGGTTCTGGCAGTTACTGTTGTAGTAGTTACAAGGAACTCAAACATGAGAGGTTACCCAAGTGGGCCCAGTTTGGAGGCACATTCTTCATTTCTGGCCATGACCTTTCCCCGGCACCCTGAATCTTCTCATATCCTAATTGATAATTAACACCCAATAAAGGATGACTTGTACGTGGGAAAAAAAGCAATTAATATGTATGAGTGCTTAGAACAGTACCCAAGTATTTTTAGAACTCAATATAAATGTGAGCCCTGATTACCGTTATCTTTGTTTTAAAACATAATCATTCATAAATTTGAAAGATAAATCTAGGTTTGAATCCCAGGTGTTCGGCTTTCAAACTCTATGATCTTGGATGATGAGAAGGATAACTAATATTTATTACATTACTTATCAGAAATTTATATACGTTATCTCATCTGTACTTCACAACCATCCTATAAGTATTATTATTGTACATATTTTGCAAATGAGGCAACTAAGGTGTAGAAGGGGTTTGTAATGACTAAAAGGTACAGAGTTGTCTAGTGGCCAAATCAGTTATCTCCCTATACCCTTGCCACTAGGCAATACTCCTCCTCCATGTTATATGCTGCCCACCTTGCGGGATTAAGAGGATCAAAAATAACCTAAGTGCTCAAAAAAAGGTAGTGAACATAATTAAAATGCAAACCATACACACTGCCCGAGGAGCACTGGGAACTTACTGTGAACAGTGTGCATGTGAAGCGTGGAAGTTGAAGTGCTAAAGCACACCACAGGAGCCACAGAGGGAGCATTCAGAGCTCTTGGTCAGCTCTTTATAGACCAGCACTAGGGCAGGCTCAACGTGGCATGGCCTCTCCGTGCTAATCAAAAGACTTTAACAATAGTTAAGCTCATACCTCTAAAACAGTAAGTGTATCCAAGGGCCTTGTAAACACGATCCAAAATGTCTTTTTCACACTTGGTATTGTTTGCTGACACCACTCTAAAGGAAATGAAATGCAGACTCAAGTATGCCCTGGGAAATACCTCCTCTCCCTGGGACTCACCCCTGCAGTAACAGGGGTAAACAGGCTTCAACACTGTGAAAAGGCTCTAGTTGCTCAAAGATGTGTGGAGGCAACATAAGTGAGCTCTGTGGTGGGCCGGGCAGCTACGAAGCAAAATTCTAGGGATCACATGCCCTGGGTTAGGAATGTCCCATCCTCAGAGTTTATAAATGGAATGGATCCAACTTCTCCCTTTACAACAAGAAAAGCTCTACAGTGCCGAGGGATGTATATGAGCAACAATTTTGTTGTGCTGCAAGGGTGTGGGCTATAAATAAATGGGATTTTTAAAAGCCTTATAAAAGTGAGAAAATTGAAAGAAAAGAAACAGTAAATGGAAAACGTGAGGGGGGATAGCATGAGACAGGAGAGAGAACAAAAGAAGTGTAAGGGGAAGTTTCTTAGGCTTTGTTGATTTGGTAATCTCCTCATTTCCCCACCAAAAAAAAAAAAAAACATCGTAATATTTACACTACCTGCTATTATTTTTGGTGTGGGTTCTGTATTTTGAAAAGGGTCGGGGCATGGGGAAGGAAAGTTCTATAACTAACTTCAGTGAAGCCCAGAGGCTGCCCAAAGGGGCCCCATAGTTATAAGCCACTAGAAATCCCCTGGCTGAACATCTGTATAAAAAGAGTGAAAAAAGGTGACCTACAAGGCATTCCTTGTATGAACTGGCCTGCACAACTAGCAGATTCTCACTAGTAAATATCGGAAAGATTGTGGGACTTCTCCACCATGATCTTATTCCAGGTTACTGTATGGCACAAAGAAAGCAAGCGTGTACTGTACAAAATAATTGCGTATGTGGTGAAATACACATTTCACCAATGAATTATAGTTCCCAGCAGCTCTTACGTTCACTGAAAACCCTCAAATGAAGATTGAGATAGCAATAGCTGAAGGTCTGTACTCACAGCCTTCAGAAAGTGAAGTCCTGATTAGAGTCTTTGAAATGCTAACTGAGAACCCTTCTGGTATGTAGTCTGGATTAGGATACTTCAAATGTTAACTAGGCATGGATTAAAACTAATTTATACTCACGCATTTATCGTCCTTGCTAAAGTATTTTAAAGACAAATTGCAGCCACTGTAACAGCTTATTGTCTTTGGTCCTGCAGCTAGTAAGTGGGACAGGAACTTGGGGTGGCCCAAAGCAGACATTACCACCATTAAAAGGAGTGTATAGTCTAGTAAGAGAAATGGACAAGTAAACAGATAAAACAGAGTGAGAAAAAACAAATCCTAAATTTGCAAAGAGTAAAATTGGTTGTTTGTGTTGCTTTAAAAGCCCATCCTATTTTTTCAGTAAGACCATTGGCTACTGATTTAGGGAAAAAAATTCTGATTCTTCTTTACATGATTAAATTCCAAATGACTGGCAATATACATGAAAACATAAAATGTACCAATTCTTTAGCATTTCCCTTTCCAACATTTACCTTAATGAGGTAATCATATACATGAAATATATCTATGCATGAAGATGCATAAGGATTGCCCTACCACATAAGTATGTTAGAAAAAAATCAGAAATAATTAACACTAATCAATAGGGAATTGATTAAGCTAATTAGTATAATTCACCAGAACAGACTACTAAGCAGCCATCAAGCATACCGATGTACCTTATTGTTGATATGGAAAAATGACTACAGTTATGTTGAGTGATTTTTAAGATCAATGGAGGAAAAAAACAATATAGCTTATCTGAATATAAAACTGGAAATGGGGATCCCTGGGTGGCGCAGCGGTTTGGTGCCTGCCTTTGGCCCAGGGCACGATCCTGGAGACCCAGGATCGAATCCCACATCGGGCTCCCAGTGCATGGAGCCTGCTTCCCCCTCTGCCTGTGTCTCTGCCTCTCTCTCTCTCTCTCTGTGACTATCATAAATAAATAAAAATAAATTTAAAAAAATAAAATAAAACTGGAAATGTGTGCATATGGTGTGAAAGAAAGTTTGCCTAAACGTTAAGAGCAATCTTCTCTGAATGATGAGATCCACAATGAATTTTGCCTTCCTTTGTGTATTTTTGTGAATTATTTAAATGTTTATGATGATACAGGCATGGCTAATGAGATGGCTTATTATTTTGGGTTTACACTCTTTAATCAAATCAATTAATACCACTCACCAACTCCAGCCAAATTTAAAATAAATCCCAAAACTTTATTGTGGTCTAGCCTATACCTGCCCCTGCCCTCCATCATTTACCACCCACCCCCACCCCCAGTTCATTACCCTATAGCCATATAGACCATCACTCAATATCTTCAGGACACGACTTCTTTCGACCTGACAGTAACAGAATATTCTATTCCCTCTACTAGAAGACCTACGAACCCAATCTTTACCTGCCAAGCTTTTCCTTATAATCTAATATCAAATGGGTTGTCAATTCTTCAAAGAGGCATTCCCTGGCCTACAATCCAAATTAAATCTCCACTGCATCCTCTCCTAAAAACAAGTACTCATCTACTCCAGCTTTTATGACCAGGCATGATTACATACTTGTTAGCATATTTCTTTAAAGTCAAATTTACCATTGGACTATTAGCTCCAAGTAGAAAGTCACCACCACACCCCAGTACCTGCCTGGGATCTGACACTTAGAGATTCAATGTATCTCTGCTGAGAAGAGCTGGGCAAGTGGAACATGTGATTTTAAATTCCAAAACAAAGTTAATACCTAGCATCTCTTGAGAACTTTGTAAGAAACTAGTTTTACCACCTTTATTTTCATTTATTTCTGATAAAAGTGGGTTATCATTATCCATGGTATATTAGAAGACTAAAAAGAAATTAAGTGACAAAAAAATCAAGATAATAAATGAAATTTCTAATAAATACAAATAATAAAAATGCTGATGCAATTCTTAAAACCAAGCTTCAGCAATAAATAAAGTTAAATTTTCCACTTCTACTAGTTTTTAGCCCATGGAAATTACCCACACATGCAATATACACACACATAGGCACACACTACATACATATACACATAAACCAAGAATCTATCAGACTGTTTTCTCTATGAATTATCTTTTACAGTGATACAAAAAAACACTCATCTAATAAGAATAGTTGTAGCAAACACCTTCCTAGAAGCCAAGTAACAAAATTTTGTAAATAAGCTTAAAATAATATAATGAGCGCTTCCAAAACAGAAATTTCAAATAGTCAAAGAAGACTCAATTTTGCTAAAGAAAAAGTTAATAACACAGAAAATAACAAGCCTTCTCACTGCCCTCTATTTTCTCTCTTTTGTTGCCCAATTGATGATGATGATGATCTATATAGCCCGAGTAAAACTCCCAGCTTTAGGAGCCCAGAAATATTGGGCAAACATATGTTTTAATATTTTATGTTTGAACAAGAACAGCAACTGTATTTATCCCAAATAACATTTAGACTGTTCACTCTCAGAAGGGTTTTATTCTGAATTTGACTTTAGATTTCAAAAAGAGCTGCTCTTCACAAATAGAAAATGGGGAATCCCTTGTGGCAACAGAAAAATTCCAATGAAAACTTTTATCATTTAATTTCTGACTGAAGTAGTTTCAAGTTGACAACCATTATATTATTATAATAATGAAACACTTTATCATGTGATTGATTTTCCCTAAAATACCTGAGAAATATCTAAGACATTTAAATTTTTCCCTGGAAACATCTTTCAAACACCCTAGGTACTGAGTTTTCCATTTCCACCACTTAAATAAATAGTGTGTGTGTGTGTGTGTGTGTGTGTGTGTATCCATAAGTGTAAAAAAAGTGAGCTGCAACTCTAGAAATGACAGAAATTATTTCTCTTGAGATGAGATGTATCTCAAAAATGTTTCAATTAATATCACACATAGTCTTACCATCTTTAATATTTCACAGTCTATCCCATTTCTTAGAGACTGGCATCTTTTCATAAATGATATTTCCCATGTCAGGGAAGGCAAAGCTCATGATGAAATGTTAACAGTTTGACTACAGTTTCAATCACTTCTGGCTTCTCTTCTGGAAAAAGGAGGGAATCAGCAACCATTCTGAGGTCATTCATAGGGAGGGCTTTTCTTCCCCTAAGGTTTGGTTATTTTGCTTGAACTCCACGTTAGCTATGAACATCAGCTAAATTTGGGGTTATTGAATTTTTAATATTCAGTATTAATATTCAGAATTAAGAATTAATATTCAGTATTAATTTGTTCTCTTAATTCTTAATATTCAAGAAATATTCAAGATTTTTAAATTTCAAGGTGGTTACAATTATATAATATATATAATAATATATATATTATATATATATGAGAGAGAGATATTAAAGCCCCTTGGGGGGTAGTGGAAGGGGAGATGGGTGGGGGGGATGGGGTGACTGGCTGACAGGCACTGAGGGGGGCACTTGACAGGATGAGCACTGGGTGTTATACTATATGCTGGCAAATCGAACTCCAATTAAAAAAATACCAAAAAATAAATAAATAAAGTCCCTTGAGTTTATTTTTCCTCTTAAAGAATTACTATAAGTTTAGATTCTCATTTAGTTCTGGGGAGAAGATCTTCTAGCAGTCTCCATAGATTTCAATTTTGCTCTCAAGGCTGCTGAGACCTCTAGGGAGATCAAGCAGCATCAAATGAGACCTAGAGCTCTTAGATTAATTTTGAACTCAAGATCACCGGTGTCTCCATCCTCATCCTCAATCTCTTCAGCTCCAGGGAGCCAGAGTTCATGAGAAATGGCAATCCTTTCCTTATGACATGATTCCATAGGATGCCTTCTTCTATCTGTGTGCCTACAAAAACAAAAGACACCAGATAACCTGAATCACTAGGATAGTCCTAATCTTGTGTATTTAACTGGTCTGATATACAGCCTTTCTTGTGCTGAAAATGAAATCATTTAGCACAGTCACAGACTGTGGGAGAAAAAAAAATGCCCTTGAATCCCTTCTCATGCTAGGACATTCCCTGAGATCTCACCTGAAGTGTTTGTGGCTGGTTGTATCCAGGGCAGGGCAGGCCATATAAGGTTTCTGGAAGCCTGTCTGGGTGAGAGGTCAACCTGTCCATTCCCAAACAGGCTTTGTTCTCACCACTTCTCTGCCAGGCCCTCTATTATGCTGCCCCAACGATTTGAGTTATTCACCACTGAGGAAGTTTTATGGGAGAAGAGATCCAAACTGCAAAATAGGAACTTTTTTTGTATCTTCCTGGTAGGAGTCTAAAAAGAATGGAATAAAAGGATTTTCGTTCAAAAACATATATCAAAGGGTAAAAAATGGTAGAATTTGCTGAAACCTAACTTGAATAAAAACACCTCATGCCCTTAGGGAATAACAATCGTCCACTAGTATATCATCATTAATTAGTATGTATCTTTACCACTAAACTGTTAACTTGATGAATGCAGGGACTATGGTTCTCTGGCTCACCACTGTACACTAGTGTCTAGCAAAATGGCACATAGTGGGCACTCCATAAATATTTATTGAATAAATAAATGAATGAGTCTATGGTACAAAGAGCCTTTCTTGTTCAAAACAATAAGCACAGTAGAAATCCAAATATTAAATGTTTTATATTGTTTTTAGCACTAAACCCATTTTATTGCTTCACATTTATTTGAAAATTGCACATTGTGGCACAGAGATCTCTTCTTTCCCTATGGAAAACCAGATCTATATATAGTTCAGAAACCATAAACATCAGTCTGAAGGCACATATAATAAATTATCTCCTACACACAATACCCTGAATAAATAAAAAAAGAGAAATAAAAATATCATCTTTTATTTTATTCTGAACCTATAGGTTGATTTAATTAAGTGCAGTCACCTAATTTCATTTTATTCTGATCATGTGGCCAAGTATATGTCATCACAGGAGTTATATGCCACTATTTAGAAGATATCCTCAAATATCTTTAACAAAATATTGATCAGTAATGGGCCCATTCTGTTCATGAAGTGACTATTATGGACTCAAGCTATACTCGGAAATATCTAAAAGATAAAATAAATTTAAAGCTGAAAATGAAATAGAGTTGACATAATTGTCAAAGTAACTGAATAGTCAACTTAAGAATGTAACTCACATTGAGAATATTCTTAGATATACTCCTATTTTGCTGATAATTCAGTAGAACCAAATTCCTACCATTTTTGGGCAAAACCAAATATTACCTGATAGGCTAGCAAAACAACCATAATGTTTCCTCCATAAATAAACCTTCCTATTTCAATCTTCGCACACAGTGTACTCTGCTTTGCACCAGTGACCTTAAAAGGAAGCAGTATCTCCCTAGTTTTCCATTGCTGTTTCGTTTCATGGATAAATCACTCCAAGAATGGCATGAATATGTAGAGAATTCCTGGCATGTAACTTGTTGTATGAACTCTTAAAACTTCTAGAAGGCTAGACCTAGAATGCATATAAATGCCCTGAGACCTGTGTTCTATGTGCTGTGGCCTAAAATTCATTCAAAGTTTGATCATTATTTAGACACCATAGAAATTATGGTTAATAGAAACAATACCCAGATACTACCATTTCCCCTGGGAGTACACCATGTCCCCCCCCCCCACCTCTAATCCCTGCACGCCCACACCTATCCTGAAAACATTCATGAGTATAATTGCCTCAGCAACTTGGATCAGGTTTTTGTTCCCCCCAAGTCAAGAATCCCTCCGCTAAAGAGACTGTTGCACCTTCTCCTTCTGGCACGTCGCATTCTCACAGTGGTGGGCTGGGTTTACTTGAAGTGATCAAAAGTCAAGGGAATTCCTAGAACATCAAAGCTACTGAAATCTTCGCATGTGTTTAGTTATTTGTTTGACTTTGTTTTTCCTTAAAAATATAATGGGGACCTACCAGTTTAGCCAGTGCTTATCTTGTGGTATCACACGTGAATAGGTTGTATAAAGGGTTTTTTTTTTTTTCCCTCATTAAGTCAAATTCTGTGCTGGTGCATAAAAGAACTGCATGAATAAAACTCTAAAGGTCTATTCTGAGTTCCTGCCTGTTATGCCAACAGTCACATTAGTCTGTTTCTTGTAACTGGAGCTATTACATGACTTCTACTATTTCCCAGACCCAATCCTGATCTAAAGAAAGGGGCCTTGAGTGGCTCCAGTCTTATAGTCCACATGCTGTCCACAGCATGAAAATACCCTTATTTAAAATACACTACCTAAAGAGATGTTCTTGACATGTTATGTGAGAATGATAGCTGTAAGATTGGGTAAGTGTATAAATCATTGTTTTGAAGGGAAAGGAGAGAAAAAATTGAAATAGAGAAGAGAAGGTATTCGTGAATGAAGAGAGAGGATGCTATAAAGACGGTTGCATGGAAACAGATCCATTGAAATGTTGGCTATGCTGGGGATAGAATATGAAATAGAGGATGGAAACTCCAAGATAAAAAAATTAAATGATCTGACCATAATATGCTTTCTTTAATGTGAAAAGATAAGTGTTAAAGTTAGAATAATGCCTCCAAAGATATCCATTCTCTAATCACTTAGAGCTCATGAATATGTGGCAAAGGGACATTGTGAGTGTCATGAAGGGGACAGACCTTAAAGCAGGGAGATTATCCTAGATTACCTGGGTGGGTGCAATCCAGTCCTATTAGTCCTCGAAAGTAGATAATTTGCGTAGCTGTGTGTTAGAGAGACAGACATTAAGAAGAATGATTAATTGGGGTCTTTTTATCTTTTAGTCAAAAATGATACAGTATCATTGTAGAAGAATGATTCCAAGCAAAAAAAGTAGTTGACCCACCACTGCTGGCTGTGAAGATGGAGGAAGTGAGCCAAGAGCCAAAGAATGTAGAGTAGCTTCTAGAAGCTGGGAATGGCCCTCAACTGGAAACCCACAGGAAAAGGAGATCCCACTCCTAAAACCAGAAGCAACTGAATTCTGCTAGTAACTCTAATAAACAGAGAGCAGATCTTCCTCTAGCTAGTTCCTCCAGAAAGGAGGAAAGGAACACAGCAGCCTGTCAACACTGATTTTATTCTGGCGAAACCTGTGTTGGACCTCTAATCTATAAAAACATAAGATAATAATAAATTTATATTATTTAAGGCTGCTACATTTATGGTAATTTTTATGGAAGCAATAGCAAAATAATAATAAAAATTATAGGATCTGTAATTATATTTAAATGGTGCCTTTTGAGTGTCCCCTCTGTTGAAAGCACTGTGCTCAGTACATATGTCCTATATCCCATTTAGCCCTTGCCATACGATCTCTATGTACTGCATAACCCAACTGTCTCTTTCTAAATATCTGCAAAAGCAGAACACGAGGGGAAGTACTGTAACTTGTTAAAATGGCCAGGAAAAATGTAGAATGCTGAGCGCCTGTGGGCCAGTCTCCTCTTATCACCCTACAGATCCTTCTCCAAAGTCCAGTAATCACAGCAATCTGATCACAGTGACACCAGACAGTCATGGCCTCCAGCTGTGGCTGTGAGTACCTTGGCTAAGCACATTCTGAAAAGGTAGATGCTGATGTTGCAGGTAAAGTCATCATTGAATCCAAGTACACATGTTCAGCATCTCTGCTTCTTGCTAAATTATAGTTTACATGAAAGGAGGAACACTATTGATTTGGTTCATGGTGCCATCTTCAGTGCTTGGCTCATAGTAAAGGCTCAACAACCATTTATTAAAGGAATCCATGACTGAAAGATCTCTAGACCAGTATCCAATGGGTTAAATAGCAAGCAAGACAACAGACCAGTGACTGCATATGTGGGTTTTCTGATTTGATTCTAAGATTGGAACAAATAATTTATCTACAATGGTACTGTATCATTTTTGAGTAAAAGATAAAAAGACCCCAAGTAAAAGTCAGTTGTTTAAAAATCTGGAAATTTGGGACGCCTGTGTGGCTCAGCGGTTGGGCATCTGCCTTCGGCTTGAGGTGTAGTTCTGGGGTCCTGGGATCGAGTCCTGCATCAGACTCCCTGCAGGGGGCCTGCTTTTCCCTCTGCCTCTGTCTCTGCCTCTCTGTGTGTGTCTCTCATGAATAAATAAATAAAATCTTAAAAAAAACCTGGAAATTTATAATCTGATGCCTCAAGAAGCTGGGAAAAAGAGTGGTTACGGGATTAGTTATTTTGGCTCTTGAGTGACATCCTCAAGGTATCAGCTTCTTTCTGTTTGTCTCGTCTGCTATCTTCAACATGCTGCTTAGTCCTTTAGCTAGCTTGTCTTGTAATTACAGGACAGATGCAGAAGATCTAGCCTCAACTCCTCACCAGATTTAACTAGAGACAAAAAAGCAACTGAACTTTCTCCTGCATCTTTTCTAAAGATCTTTCTCCCCAGTCCCTTCAACAGAAGTATACCGACTGGCCACACTTATATCACATATCCCTGTCTACTAACTAATCACTGTCAAGGTACACAGACTCATCATGACAGAAACAGACTTGATGAGATTCATTCCCTGGGATTTGGATGGGGCTCAGACTCTCCTGGTGGCCATGGCCATCAGACTGCTAAAACAAATGAACTTACTGTGATGAAGAAAAAGTAAGGAAAATGGCTGTTAAATAAATTGCTGCCAAGAGTTCCAGGTTAAGGCAAAGACAAGTCTATACAGCTACTTTTCTGCATAGACCTCTAATTGCCAGGCTGATATCACACACCCCCCCTCACCATTCTGAAGGTCAGCAATCATGTTTGTGATACACAATAGTATACCCAGTAAGATATCCAATAGTACTTTCACTTCTTCAGCTCTCACTGAGTTTGGATTTCTAGGTGTGTTTTCTGCCCTGATGAGTCACAGTAAGTTATAACACAAGAGAAAAAAATGACTTCCATGCCACTCTTCAGATCACTAATCCAGAGAAGCCTATGACATAAATAAAATAATGTTGAAAGTTTGAGAAATAAACTGAGAAAAAGCAAAAAGTGTGCATACCCTGGTTAACCTTATATAATTAAGCATATATTAAATTTGGTTGCCTGTTGCAGAGAAGTCTGTGGGACAGGCAAACATTCTTTCAGGCCCAAATACCTCACTGAGCCTTGTTTTTGTTACTTCAGGCCCTCTGCTGTCTGGTATTGGCACCCTACAATAGCCAAGAACCTAGTCAGCTGAAGAAGACTGAGAGACAAGCCTTGCACTTGAGCTTGGGAACTGTCACTCTGTGCCTCTTTAGACTTGTGATAGAACCTGCCTTTCCAATGGGCTGTCAGTTTGATTCCTGAATTGCCAAAGCAGCTGTATACACAAAAATCTTTAAAAAATCAAAGATAAAGATCTGTTCTAGTCCAGCAAGTGGTGACAGAAAACAGACATTGCTTTAGCAAAGAGAGAGAAAGAGAAGTATAGCAACAATTAATTGACAAAATCAATTAACTCACTTTGTGACCAATAACTGCAACGCAAAAAAAGGCCAAAAAAAAAAAAAGGCAGTCACCATACAAACTCGCAAATTAACACTGTAAATGATCCGTGCAGAAATGAACTTGAAGTTAAGTCTACTGGCTGACTGAATGTGTTGAAATAGCGTATTGAGTTGGTAGGTTCCTTGGCCTCCATTACACTGAATGCTATTGGGAAAAAAAGAAAAAAGCTGTAATTGATACCAACTCATCCTGTGATCAACAAAGCCAAAAATGTTTTGTTACCCATGACATGTTCGCCAGGATTAATGTTCTTACTTCAATTAGAGAGACATTTAAAAGATCAACCCCAGGACTAGAACCTGAGCATATTATTATTTACTGTCTTAATATCAACAATATAGAGCAAAGAGTTTACCTCACTGTGACTATAATGCTTCTTAAAACTGTGAGAGAAAAGGGAAGAAATCTCCTTTAGACAGGACAGCAATGAAGGTGTGGCCACAAACTCAACACCATTCAATGTCATCGTGCCTTTGCTTTTCTGATTCACACATCAAAGAAGCTGCTACTTCTCTCCTCTCCCAAAATGGATACCAGTACTCCCATCCCTCAGCCCAAAGCAATTCCCTACCCACAACATGGGGCAGTCTGAAAATGAGCACAGAAACATGTACTCCCGTAAGAAATAAACAAGAATCTGTGCAGTGTGCATGGATGTCAACTAAAAGTATCAGGAAAGGGGATCCCTGGGTGGCGCAGCGGTTTGGCGCCTGGCTTTGGCCCAGGGCGCGATCCCGGAGACCCGGGATCGAATCCCACGTCGGGCTCCTAGTGCATGGAGCCTGCTTCTCCCTCTGCCTATGTCTCTGCCTCTCTCTCTTTCTCTCTCTGTGACTATCATAAATAAATAAAAATTAAAAAAAAATTTAAAAGTATCAGGAAAGGAAGAGGAAGTCTGGAGACCGTTACAGCCAATCAGATTTCTTATCTGTTTTTGGCTTCTTGTAATGTTTACCATTATAACCATTTGGATCCTTGCAACGTGACTTTGGGCTAGTTATAACCCTTTGACCATAACTTTGACTTTGACTCAGCTTTCTCATGTGTAAAGTAAGTAATAATATCTACATCAAAGGATCATTGTGAAGATTAAATGAATTAATATTTGTAAACCATTTATAACAGAACCAGGTAAGCACTACATGCATATTAGCTTTTAATTTTAATCTAACAACATATAACTAGCTTAATCTTCTATTTCTCTAGTAAAGAGTTACTACCGTAAACAATGAAGCAATTCCTAGCATTCTAATTCTTGGTAACTATCCTTTTCTCTTTGATCTTGGTTATTATTACATTCTTTATTCCTTTAAGTATTACACTTTTATAGCATTATATATTTACATGTTACTTGATTTATCAGCTTTAAATAATATACCACTGACCTCTGACACAAAAGAAACTCAGACAATATCTGTGAGGTAATTTCAGACTCATTGGGCCCAGTGTTAAATGAGCTTGAGTCAGCCCTTCATTTATCACCCAATGTCCATATTACCCCACTTTGAATGGGGTACCACAATGGCATTCTGGGTACTGCAAGGAATAGTGTCACTTCAGAGCTGACATCCAATAATCTCTTAATTATTTGGGCTTCTCTGCTCACCTTACATATATTTATCCTGTTAAAGACAAGAGTTTTTATTGGAAGAAGGCTGAGAGGGAGGATTTTTCCTAGCTACTTGATCTAGGTATCTATGGCTGTATATTAAACAACTCTAAATTTAGGAGCTTAAAAGAACAAATAAATTATTATGGCTCAAATTTCTGTAGTTTGAATGGGCTCCAGTGGGTAGCTCTTAGAGTCTCCCATGCATTATAGTTAGATAGGACTGAGTTGGAGACACCTAAAAGCTTGACTTGGTTGGCCATCTACAATGGCTTTCTCATTCACAGATCTGGAAATTGGATGCTTGTTGGCCTTCTGCTCTCTCTGTGTTGTTCGGTTTTTACATCATATCAGTCTCAGGGTGGTTATATTCCTTACATGGTAGCTAACTTCTAAGAGGCAAAAACCAACCTGTAGGCCAGTTGAGAGGTATACCTGGAACTGGCACAGGGGCATTTCTACCATATTCTACTGGTCAAAGCAGTCACAGAGCCCACCCAGGTTCAAGAGACTCAAGAAATAAATTCCCTTTCCTCATGAAGGAGAAGTCCCTTGATGGGGGACGTCATATTGCAAAAGAGAATGTGGGTGGGAGATCTGTTGCACTGCTTGTGATGTTTACAGGATCCAGCTTCTCCTTCATTCCAGTGAACTTCCTAAAAATGTGAAGGAGCAAAGAAGTTATGACTCCTTTGGAGGTTAAAGTCAAGTCTTAGCCCACTATATCTAAGGAGATTTTTAATCATATAAATAGGTTCTTTGAGGGCTACCATATCCAAGAATAATAAAATAAATAATCCTTTGGCAAGATTAATTAAGAATAAAAGATAAAAGATACATCAGTGCTAGGAATAAAAGAGGGTGGATAATAACAAAGGTTTTTTTTTTTTTCAAATCACAAAGGAAAGGTAATGAAAAATTTTCTGCCAAAAAATCTGAAAATTCTGACAAACTAGCAAATTACCTGGAAAACTATAACTTACTACTCCTAACTCAATAATAAATAGAAAAACTTAACAGATTTATAACCATTTAACAAACTGAATCAGTAGTTAAAAATCTTCACTACTATCTCCCCAAAAACCTTGCCCTAATAGTTTTACAGACAAGCTCTACCACAACTCCAAGTAACACATAATTTTAATGTTATGCAAACTGTTGCAAAAATAGAGGGAAAAATGTAAACTTCCCAACTCATTTCTATAGCTATAAACCTTGATACCAACAATGTAAAAGATAATTCAGGAAAGGAAAAACATATGCAAATATCTTTACTATAAAGGTAAAAATTCTGGAATATTAGAAAATAATAACCAACAGTGTCATAAAAATACCATGACTAAATATTATTCCAGGAATATATGGATTACTACATTTTAGAAACTCTACTAATGTAATTTTCCACATTAACAGATTAAAAGAGAAAAACCAAACTCAAAAAGCTCAGAAAAGCTTTCAATAAAATCTAACAAACCAGGAATAGAGGAAGCTTCCCAAATCTGATAAGGTGTACTTATTCCAAACCAGCAACAAACCCACACTTTATAAGCACTGTCTTTATAATTGGGAAATAGACAAGTATTCTCTCTGTCATTATCCCTCCTCCACATTGAACTGAGCGTCCCTTCCAATACAGTAAAATAAGAAAAAGATATAACATATGTAAAACCGCAAGAGAAGAAAAAAGAAATTGTCACTATTCACATAAAATATAATTGTCAGCAAAGCAGAAAAGACAAATAATTAGAATTAAAAACAGGGACACCTGGGTGGCTCAGTGGCTGAGCATCTGCCTTCAGCCCAGGACGTGATCCTGGAGTCCCGGGATCGAGTCCCACGTCGGGCTCCTGCATGGAGCCTGCTTCTCCCTCTGCCTGTGTCTCTGCCTCTCTCTCTCTCAGTGTCTCTCATGAATAAATAAATAAAATATTTAAAAAATAAAAATAAAAAAATAAAATGTGTATCTACAAATTAAACATCTTTTTTTTTTTTTTGCCTTTAGACCTTAGAATTGTAATTCACAAATAATTTATGGACGTTTGCCACCATCTTTATTGTAATAATACGTCATTCCCTTTATGTTTAATGTTCCTGATACAACAGTGGAAAAGGTACAGAAGATCTCTGGATGTATTTCTTAGAAAACTCACATTAATAACAACACTACAGCTCTTTTCTAACCTCCCCTATTTGGTGTTTCATGTCTAAGAATCTGAAAACAAAAGTGATCCACAGAGACCTTGTAATTTATCTTTTTCTATGATTACAATTTCTAATCTAACCAGCAGCAGTTCAAATTGCACTCTGATCCAAATGATCAATAGCTGTGCGTGACCCATTAGATGTACGAATATTAAATCGTTTTTGGATAAGGCTGTCCAAATGAAAAGCATATAATTACCATTTATTAACATATATTGAAGCCAGTAACACAAAAATGCAAAATGTGTAACATACAACCTATCAGAATTCCAGTAACTATGACGTTAAGGTTGGATCTTATATTTTACATATGGATTAGTATCAAATTATGATTTATGTCTTCAAGTGTTTTTTTTTTTAATTTATTTATTCATGAAACACAGAGCAAGAGAGAGGCAGAGACACAGGCAGAGGGAGAAGCAGGCTCCATGCAGGGAGCCCGACGTGGGACTCGATCCAGGGACTCCAGGATCATGCCCTGGGCTGAAGGCAGGCGCTAAACTGCTGAGCCACCCAGGGATCCCCTCTTCGAGTGTTTATTATTATTAATGATGCTGACCTTAGGCTACCCAATGGATAAATTTGTAAACAAAATACATTTAATTTCAAATTCCATCCTTTTTTACATGTGTGTGCTTCCTTAACATAAAATAAAAGCTTCACTACCTATTATAGGAAGTAGCCATAGTTAAGTAAAAGGATAATTACATCAGTTTGATAAGAAAATAATTCCAAACATCTAGCTTACTTTTCATGTTTCCCTGCAAATAAAAAGCCTCTACTATTATAGAAGCATAAAATTATATAAAGAGTAGAACTTAAAGAAAAATGAGTTCAGTCTTCTACCCTCAGTGTCAGAAAGAATAGCAATGAAGTTCTCCAAGCATCCTGTGGTAATTCCTTCCAAAATTTAACAATGCAGTCTTTGGAGATTTTTCTTTATGAAAACCTTAAATACCTAGTGTTGTAAAGGTAAACCTCGACAAGTAACTTTTTATAGTATATTTCTCGTCTCCCTTGTGGCTAGTTCAGGGCCTAGTGACTACATCCAGGACCATAGGCAATAAGGTAATGCAATCTACTTCCAGATCTGTCCTTCAAACATCTAATGGATCCTCGAGGCATCCCATTGCTGTGGTGAGATCACATGGTCCAAACGCTATACCTGTAGGACGGAAAAGTATCACTCAGCCACATGGACTTTACATGAACCCAAAATAGATTTTTATTATAGTAAGCCCCTGAAGTTTCTGGGTGTGCTTGTGACTACAGCATAGCCTGGCCCATTTATGTTCATTTCAGGTGTGAGCATGAGAAAAATTTTCCAACAGTCACTTCCATTTCCATCCTCTCCTAACCCCTTGTCCCAGGCTCTTTTTTTCATTCAACAGTGCTGTAATTGAAGGTCAGCATCCTGTCCTCCTGTTCCTTAGATGTCTTTTCCTCCCTCCACACTTACAGATTTAGCCCCTAGTCCTTCCTCATTTGTATTTGTACCTTTCTGTTTTCTCAGGAGCCTAAATTTGAATTCTCATACCCCATTATCTCTCTTGCTCCAAAAGTAGGTGTGAGCAAGGTGCCCTTTACATGCCTGTGCCTCTTGGTATGGAGGGGATCAGTCTCTCTTCCTACCATGCTCTGGAGATACGGAAGCCACCTTGCAGGAGACGTGTGTGTCTGTTTTTAACCTGGGCAGGACCAGAGGAGCAGAGAAGTCAGGTTTTTTACTTCAGTAGATTTCTGTCTTGTTGGAAAGAGGAGTATGAACCTCTGTTTTCTGGTCTTTTGGGGGCAGGACTAAGGCTCTTATCTAAAGTCACTGCCTTTTGCTTCTCCTATGAAGGTTTTACTGGTGAAGGTGTTTCCAACAGAACCTATTAAACATATAGTTAGATCTAAATAACTTCCACATTCCAGGCCCAATTTTAATGCTTTAACCTTCTGAGTGAGTGTTTGAAGAGATTTCCCCATTTTCTTTGCATCAAGACTCCTTTCACTAACCTTTCTCTAAGTGATCATTTGATGAGCTTTCCCCCAGTTTCTCTGAAGTAAGACTCTACTCCCCCCACCCAATCCTTTTACAGAGGAACCATTTCAACAAACCTGCCATGTAGAACTGAAGTCTTTCAAGCAAGGTAAAGATTAGCCTGACCTTTCTTACATCAATTAATCAATATGGTTACACCACAGATTTACCTTTTAACCTTGGTGTTTCCACAGTGCAATATTAGAGCCTGATTTGTGAGGTTGCTCCATTCTATCTATGGTTAAGAACAACCCTCTGGCTGTGTGCTTTGATAAAGTGTCAGAGCATAACGCAACACGGGAGAGAGAGAAGGCTTTGACTGTCTCCATCACAAACGGGCCTGTAAACCTAAGATGGGAGCAGCAGCACCAGCAGGGCCAGCCGACAGAAATTAGCTGCTGGGCTCTGTCTGCAGATTCACGCTCCTGGAAAGGCCATTGTTTGGGAATGCTCTGAAGGCTTGAATCATTTGATCTGAATTTCAGATAGGGATATGTCATCTGTTGCCAGTGTCAATACCTTCTTCCTCACTATTGAACTTATCCCCAAGACAAACAAGAAGGGTTTGCTCTCCTCTTTCCTGAGCCCCCAATTGCCACTTTCCTTTCTGCCTTAATCTGTTTCACAGGTGAAGAATTTAGAGGAGGCAAAAATGCCGACGGTTCTCCAAATATTGGTTAAGTCCCTTCACTGAATTCATTTGATGGCAGAAAACACTACCATTATGTCCTCTGTAGGGTCTTTATAGACAGAAAGATTTCTCCCACTGAATCACAATGTGTTTAGCTGTTTGTCTCAGAAAAGAATTATAGAATCTCTTTTTGAACATGTCATCCCGCTCTTATGTTTTACAAACGAGGAAACCAAACCCCAGAAAATGACAGGTTCAGGCCAAGGAGCCACACTTAGTGGCGGACTTACCTTACAAACTGGTAGTTTCTCCCCAAAATGCCCAGCTGACACAGTTCTTGAGAATGCATTTAATTCTGTGATGACCTCTACAAACTATAAAACTTCATGTGGAGTTTGTACATTTTCCTGGGACTTGTTTGGCAGGGCTCCGTTGTCACCTGGCCATCTGGAAGTACCACCTTTAAATCAGAAGAAAATTCAAATTATAGCTCTGCCACTTACTACTTGTGTGACTCCTGTCTTGACACTATCTTTCTTTTTTTTAAGATTTTATTTATTTATTCATGAGAGACCCACAGAGAGAGAGAGAGGCAGAGACACAGGCAGAGGGAGAAGCAGACTGCATGTGGGAAGCCTGATGTGGGACTCTTTCCCAGGACCCCAGGACCACGCCCTAGGCCGAAGGCAGGCGCTAAACCGCTGAGCCACCCAGGGATCCCCTTACCACTATCTTAAAAAATATAAAATAGCCACCTCATGGGGCTGTTTGTAAAGTTGAAAAATTAATTCAAATAAACCACTTAAAGCAGTATCTGGCACAGAAGTACAGTACAAATGTTAGCTCTTATTATTCCTTCCATTCTGAGATTCTTTGGTGAATCTGAGACATCACTGCAGATTTATGATATTTTTTCCTCCATAAATCCTAAGCATTTTATAATTCTTGACTCTTTTACTGTAAACTCCTTTTACTTGTTCCTCAAGTTCATTTTGAACATTCACATAGGGGGCATTTGGAAGAGGTGCCTTTTTTATGAATTGAAAACAAAGAAAACAAACCACCAACATCTGTCATTGCACTCACATTCTGTCTCTTTTTTGGTGATTCACAAACACTTAAGCAATCTCATTCCCAGGACATGATGCCTGAGGTTGTTGAATGAACTTCACTTTATGGTCAACCTTTAAAGGATGCAAAGCACCACAGAATGCTAAGATCAAGTTCCTTGTGATCAATGCACGAAGTGAACTTTATTATGGATTCTGTGATGTTCCCAACGACAATTTAATCATTCAGCTTCCTTTTAATAACAGAGCAGTACTTTTCTCTGGGACCTGGCTTGACTGATCATTAAAATGTGTTTGGTTCAGTCAAGGAACACTCTTAGATAATGTGAGATCCCAGGCTCTAATCACAGATTTGAGTTGACTATCTGTTTTTCTTGCATTTAGCTAAATGAAACTTCTTACTTTAAGGAAGTCTTTCTAAACAGTATGTGCCACTACTTTAAAAAAAATGCTACTTTGGATTCAAATATAAATTTGCTTTTGATAGGAGATTTGAAATTATATGATGGTTTAAATAATGCAGAGAGTAAGGGTAAGATTACGTAGAAAATCATGTAGAGCCAAACATAGTTTAGACTTGCTCAGTTTCCAAATTGAGAATGATTGTTTAAGGAATTAGCAGACCCTAAAGACATTATCTTCTCCGTGATGCCTGGATGCCATTATTTTTCAGCAACCAGTGAGATGTGTATGAGTCTGTGTGTGTGTATGTAAATGATGTAACCCAGATTCTGTAGTAAATCGTTTTGCAAACTGGTCTAGAGTATACAAGAAGACAATACTAACCCAGTGCTTTTCTTTATGGAAAAAAAGATGATATAATTTTTGTTTGAAACAAAGCAATAACCGTAAATCATTTAGGGAGTTTGTTTTTGTGTTTTAAATAAGGATACACAGTCACTACCAATTCTGTTCAGTATTCACCAAAACAAACCAATCAAACACTGATCACAGAGGGAGAAAGACTGAATGAGACTGCAGTCCAAACTAGACACAAAAGTTAGGTGTGTCGAGGCTTAGCTGCCAAAACCTTTTCCTTTCCTCTGTTTGAAGAATCTACCTAGAGGGCTGTTTGTCATTCCCAGTTAGGACTAAGCTGCCTTACTTAGCAGATGAATTCTGAAAACAATGAGTGTGAAGTTTGAAAATAAAATTCAAGGATGTTCTTAATAAGGTTATATACTGTTAATCCATCGTTTTCTGCCAAGCACTGTCTCAAATGTCTCTTTGGGGACTTACTCTATTTTAGAAGAATGGAGAATATAAATATTTAAGTATGTGGAGACTTAGTTATTGACCTAAGGAAGTTTACATTCTGTTTAGATAGTAGTCTTAGAAATGTTATTATTTTACAGAATGGATAGACACAGGAATGCAAAGAAAAGCAATAAAGTCACTTTTTTTTTTTTTTTGGTCTAATGGAGTTCTCAAAGATTAAAAGGCATGATAACCCTTAGTGTAAGAGTGTGGA
The DNA here is from genome assembly GCF_905146905.1 of Nyctereutes procyonoides. Taxonomy (NCBI): domain Eukaryota; kingdom Metazoa; phylum Chordata; class Mammalia; order Carnivora; family Canidae; genus Nyctereutes; species Nyctereutes procyonoides. The sequence goes on along the minus strand of NW_026575136.1, from coordinate 12,552,340 downwards.
AATGGGCATTTTCATACACTGCTAAAGGGAGTGTAAATTGCTCCTTTCCTTAAGGGAGGGATTTTCACAATATATGTTAAGAACCAGAGAAGTATATAGACACCAATTCATATCTTTTACTCCTAAGGAATTATCCTAAGGATATAATTGGCCAAGGGCACAAAGGTGTATAGGTAATAGCCTGCAGTTCATAAAAGTAAAAAGTCAGAAACAACATAAATGTCCAATAAAAGTTATTTTAATCAGGTACCTACATAGCTGATAGAAATGATTATGTAAATGTACATCAACCAATTTGAAAAAACATTTTTAAATGATAATTAAAAACAGCACATTGTGAACCAAACTGTAAAACAATACTGCTAATCAGAGGGAAAAAATAGTATATGGATAGGGATGAATTGGAGATACGCACCAAAATGTTACTTGTGATTGTCTTTGAATATTGAGTATTCAGGAAATTTTTATTTATTTCTCTTTCTTAATGTTTTTATAATTAATACGTATTACTTGAGTATACTTTTTTAAAAAATTAAAAATGGGATATATTTTTGAAAGGAATATGGTATTTGGAGATATAATGATGTCATCGTATTTGCCAATTTACTGGAATGAAAATATTGCTTCATTCCATCTGATCTGTACGCCATTGTTATGAACTTTTTGAAACAAAGGCTCTACATTGAAGAGGGTGGAAGTGCAGGAAGGAGGAAAGGGGGATGCAGAGATGAGAAAGGGAGGGATTGATTTAATTTAATGCAACAGGGCTTTGCAGGCTTGAAATTGTCACATCTAAGTTGAACTCCTGGCTATTATTCTTGGGTTTGTTTAAATTTGTAAGTACCACTTTTACTCCCTTAAGTTTCAAGACTTTTATCTGTAAATTGAAGGTCATAGTATTATTCACAGGATTGTTATGAAGATTAAGTAACAGGCATAAATCAAAGTTGCCCTGCTCATAAAAGGTATGAAATAAATGCCTACAGTGGCCAGGTTAACATGTACTAGACACAGAACTACATGCTTTATGTACATTGTCACATTTCACTGTCACAACAACCCTATCATACGTGCATTTTTTTCTCCATTTTTCAGATGAGGAAATAGATTTGTAGGGAATTTAAGTAACCTGCTCAAAGCCAGAGGGCTGGAAAGAGGCAGGTGGATATTGGCATGGCACTGCCCAAAATGGATGCTCCATATTAGATAGTGACAAACCAACCTTCAGTCCTTCCATCTCTCCCTTTCTTTTCCCTCCAGAAAGATCAAAGCAGATCACTTAAACTCAAATTGCTTCCTGAAAAATGTCGAGTTGCTCAAATTCGCCATAAAACTCATTCCACTCTATAAACTAGTCTTGAAAACATTCAGGTCCAGAGGAAAGATGGCTGAAAGGCAACATCTGCTATTTTCTATATATTCTTACAGAAATTTCCTTTTCGGAAATAAATTTTTTGTATTATTTTTCATTGCAAATTTAATCTGATCCTTATACCCCACATGCCTACTATATTTCTCTGCAAATATTCTCCAATACCACCCAAAAGGATAATGTTCTGGTTTTTCTTATGTTTTCTTTTTTAATTCGCCTGTAGGATAGGATACTTTTTATCCCAGATATGTTTGGAAATAATGATGCTTTGGGAATATAGAAGTCTCAACTCCAAAATAACATGATTTAAAATAATAGACTTGATTCAGGCCCAAAATATTCTGTATGTAGTCTATTTTTTCTTTCATTATAAATGGCATATAAATATATACAGGCATAATCACAATTCAGTGCTTCAAAGGGGTTGTTATACATCAGACAAATGATGAAGAACAATCACAACTAGGATATACCATGAAATATGACTGTGATACTAATGTTGATAGTACATTCAAATAAAGCCACTGTATGGGCATTTTAAGAATTCATCAGGTCGGGATCCCTGGGTGGCGCAGCGGTTTGGCGCCTGCCTTTGACCCAGGGCGCGATCCTGGAGACCCGGGATCGAATCCCACATCGGGCTCCCGGTGCATGGAGCCTGCTTCTCCCTCTGCCTGTGTCTCTGCCTCTCTCTCTCTCTCTCTCTCTCTCTCTCTGTGTGTGTGTGTGTGTGTGTGTGACTATCATAAATAAATAGAATGTATTGTTAAAAAAAAAAAAAAAGAATTCATCAGGTCAACATGGTGCCATCAAACAGTTCTTCCCAGCCTGCAAAAACCAGCATTACATGAACCACAGAAGATCAATTAAAATCCTTGCAGGACACTGTGTGTGCATCAGGTGGTTCCGATATTTAAGCTTTGGAGAAACATGTTTTCTTCTCTTTCTGTCACTTTACCTGAAATCTTTATGCTATCTATAAACCCTGTGCTACAATCCCTTATAATTTCTGCATGTCAAAATTGCACTTATCCTCTTTACACTTATCCCCCTTTCTTTCATGGAGAACTACTGGTGTCCTTTTGCCTCATGAGCCAGATTTCTTCCTCCTCTGGACTGCAGCATAGCGGCCTTTATCTCTAATGTCACTTGTCATTTCTATTTGCCCTACAGGTCCACCATCCCTAGCAGGAATCTGGGGACTTCAGAAAAGCAGTACCATAGTATCAACTATGGATTACACAGCATGTTCAGCAGTGAGGTGCTTAGTAGTTGACAAATGACCACATTCATAAACATGATCTTCCTAACTGTACCCTTAGAAGGCTGTGTTTTCCCTTGGTGAAAGGAAGGAATCTATATACAAATAATCAAAGATAAAGGCACTCTACCCCAAAGCCAAAATCTTCTGTGTGAAGAGAAAAGGTTTCTTTAAGAGAAACTCCAACGTGCTTAGAGGCCTGGTATCTGGAGTCAGTGATTTCTTCCAAACTAATCACTTGAGAAGAGATTGTCTAAGTTTTGAATCAGGGAGCTATGAAATCCCTTAGATAATACAACTTCATACAACAAAATAAAGATGAGGGAAAGAGCTCTGTAAGGACCTAGACTAAGTCTTGCAACAATTGACAAATCACTAATAACAGATCTTTTGTTCCTTTTGCAAGCGGTCAAAAATAATGAATAGTAGAATGCTATGCCAAGTCGACTAACAGCAAGTTCACGTGAGATCATTTAAAAGGAGAAAATGATGCTTGAAAAGGTCCCTGATGAGATTTGGCTTTTTCCTAAGAGATTCTAGATAGCATTCTGCTGCAGCATTTTAAAAACCACTTTCCAAAATTGGGCGCCCTCATTACCATGCATTACATTTGCACTCTCCACTTACGCTGCTTTAAAAAAGAATGGCACCCCAGTTGTGTTTTTACGTTAAATGTGCTTTCTCTCACATTTGATCTCTCCTTTTGTGACAGTCATTTATTTCATAGCAACTATATTTCTTTGTCTCTATTTTATTGAATGTGTAGTTTTCAGATTATGCAGAGACAGCCACTTTTGGGTGCTATGGATAGAGAAAACTGAGAGCTGACTGCAGGGCCCAGCTTCACTCACCCCCTCAAGCAGTCCAAATAAGTTCAGGGCCTTTGAGTTGGGTCTTTTCCATCCAGAGCAAAATAGAGCCACTGGAGAGTAAAGCCTGCTGTTGTTTTCCTTTACATTCTGGTTGTTGTTCTACTTTTTTTTTTAATTGAGTGAAATTATGTTGTAGACAGATTAATTTTGCCAGGGCTAGCTAAAAGGAGTGAGATCATTACATGAGTCCTTGGATATAATGTCACCTCTAAGCAGGATATGGCAGTGCCGAAAAGTCAACCTCAGAGGTCTGCAACTAGACAGGAATTGCTACTTAAACACATAAATGTGACTAAAGCATCCAATTTGTAGTAATGTGGGGCTATCTTGGGGTTTCAAGCTCCTCTATAAAAAAATTTTATCTTTTTTTTTTTCTTTTCAAAAAATTTTATCTTGAACCACAAAACATCCTAGGCCTATTTCATTGGCTCATCTAGAGCAAGATTTCATAGAAGAAAAGGAAAAATACATATAGAAGTCTTGTGTATATTTCAATTTATTCAAATATGTTATATTAATATACTAAATATAAACATCAAATGTACTACTATAATGTACTATGGCACTCTATAACCATAATATATAGATAATGATGTCAATATATTTAGTAAACAAATAAGGATACAAAAAATTGAGATTGTGTTGGTACACAAATATCAGAAGTTAGTTATCATTTATACCACAACCCATTCTAGAATATGAACTGCATTGACCTTCCTCACCTACCTATGTCACCTAATAACAAAAATCCAACAACATAAAAAAAAACACAAAGAAAACAAACTGGAATTCATCTACTTGTGTTAGCAGTCTCTGAGGGAGTTGCTATGTTCTATAACAACATAGCAGTTGATTCATAAGTGATCAAGAAAAGTTCAAATTATCTACTTTATATAAACACAACTAAGAAATCAAAAGAAGTCTAATACAACTTATAACCATTTCTATGAAATTATTAAGGCAAAACACAGCAAGGGGTCAATTTCACCTGGAAAATCCATTAATGTAGAACACCTCATTCTTCAGTGATGTGTCATTATACTTACATTATTTCACATATTTAAGATAAGTCAGGGGAATTCTGAGAGGCTAAGGGAAATGATTAGTCTAAGAAATTCCTGAGAAGAAATGAGGTTTCAGGTTTTCAAATTAGGAAGTAAAATCCTAAGAGTCCCCTTGAGGTGGATGTGAAGAGGGCACTTGGGTGTCATTTACAGAACTGCTGGTCAACGGATCTGCCCTTGGGGAGACAGGCATCTGGGAGAGCTCTGATGCATGAGTCTTTCTCCCCTGGTCAGGAACTGGAGACAGGTGATTGCCCTCATAACCAAAACACAGCTGACTGTTCCTCATCAGTGCCACACAGAGCTCTAGTCATCCATCATCACTGCCATAGAGCCCCAGACCAGAGGAATGAGTGGAAAGAAAACCAGAGGCCCTGAGAGCATGTCCTACTTTCTCCACTAGTTACTGCAGGAAAAAGGCAATTCCACAGTGAATTCACTAATTCATCCAGGTATTAGAAAATGGATTTCATACTAATCCCAAATGGGAAGGAGAAAAAGAAAGGAATTAACAATTATCTATCAAGTGTACTCTATAATAACATTTATAATAATGATTTTGACTGTTCTCAGGTACTTTACATGGCTCTTTAAACTCATCATCTAACTTAATCTTTAAAATAATCCTACAAGGTAAGTATTATTATATCTACTGTACATGTAAGAAAACTGAAATTTAGAAGGTTAAGAATTCTTTCCCAAGATCACAATGTTAGTAAAACTGGAAAATTGGGATTCAAACTGATTCTGACTGCACTAACCAGTAATGGTGAGCATAAATAGCAAGGTAGAGATGTGAATCTCTGGTTTGGGGGTCTCTGGGTTGCTCTCTTTCTCTAACACTTCAGCTAGCACACTAGCTCCACTTTCTACATCACACACCCAGGAGTCCATGATTATTAGAAAGAGAAGGACTCCTTTGAGTTTTGACCCTTTAAGAGGATTACAGTCCCCATTGAGAATTGAATGAGTACTATGGTTCTTTACCCCCAGAAAACCAAAGTACTTGTTACTCACTGTAGTTGTATGCTATAAAGTCACCAGAGAAACTGAACTAGTGAATACTCAACCATTATGCCTAGGGGAAATATAAGGTTAGGTCACCCTGAGCCTCTAGACACAACATTTTCAACAACCAATCAATATATAACCTTGTTCTATGTATGTTTCTGTTTAAAGAAACCTCATTTCAATATATATTGTTGATTCATTAACATTGAACCTGCAGCCAGCAGCACCACAACTCATGCCAGAATGAAGCTCGTCTAACTAACACATATTTTCTCTGTAAGGCGCATAACAGCCTTCTGGTGCTTAGGACTAGACAACACTTTAGCACTCTGCTTGGGGGGCATTTCAAACAGTGCAAATCACCGATAAAAAGCATAAAAAAGTGAAAAATGTGGTACCATACTGACCGTGAAAAGGACAGTTGTTTGCATTATAAGAGCTCAAATAAGACAGCAGAGTATCACCTGGATGGGCCTCAACTGGGTGTGTGTGTTGGGCAACTTAGAATTTTTTGCTGCTCTCTGCATGTCTCTGAATCACTACAGAAGTGCTGTGAATACTGATTTGGGGCTTACAGAAACTTTTACTGAGTAGGCAAATTTGCACATAGAGAACCCATGGAGGGTGAGCACTAAGCACGTGAATGTAAGGTTTCTATTAAGTCCACAAGCTGTACAGACTGTCCCATTTATTGCTTGATCTAGATCAACTCACTTTGCACATAGGTTCCTGAATATCAGTAGAACACCGGAGCATAAAAATGAGCTATAGCTTTGAATAAAAAAGAAAATGCCAACAAGATTCCTAAAACAAGTGACCCATGAATACATATTAGTGAAACTGATTTTTTAAATTAAACAAATAAATTAAACTTTACTATTATTTGAAAGTTCAGGAAATATATGTTTGCTAGCTACTATATTAACTCTTTAAAATCACCAGCATTACCTTCAGTTAATTTCTGCTCTATGCTTTAAAAGATACTTTTGTGCTTAAGAAAATAATCTTAGAGAAACTGAACTAGATTCTGATTAAAAGTTCATTTTGATGATATGAGAAAGCAGACATAACTGAATGCCTTTAATTTTGGTCTCCCAAACAATGCATTATTATACCAGTTAGCTGCACTCTCAACCTAAACAAGTTTGCTGTTGTAAGTTCTAGAAACCTGTTCATGAGCACATACAGACAAAGGACAATATAGAATGGAAAGATGAAATCACTCACTCACCCAAGGGGTCTCTAATCTCAGTAGATGTAGTCATAAAATAATGGGGAGTGGAGACATAGGCAAAAAAAAAAAAAAAAAAACCCAAAACACGAAAAAGTAATTTCTCCAGGGCCACATTTTTTTTTTTTTTTTGGCTCATTCCTCGGGCCAAGTAGTCAAGTATCCAAATTCAAATGCACATGCATGCACGTGCACGCACACACAGACACACACACTAATCATACAGCACTGGGGAGCTCTCTGTCACCAATTTTAGCTTCTAAAATCTTACCTATTATTGAGTCTTAGCAGCCTCTACAAAGTATCTTTTATCTCTTAACAATGCATAATTTCTCCCTACTCTGTCCATTTTCATCTCTACTTTACTGACCTTACTATAAATATTTTTGGCTTGCCTCAAACTCAATACAAAATGCCAAGACCAAGGAGGATAGGGAAAGTGCCTGACATATCCTGATATATCTCAGAGGCCTGATACATCTCATACATCTGTACCTTAACTCTTAGCATAATGCCAATCATGGACAAAGTAGTGAATAAAGATCTTTAGGATGAATGGATGAACAAATGAACAAGAATGAATCAACTGCATAGTTCAATTATTCAGAGGACATCGACATAATCAATTATAAAGATCTAAAGTTCCAGCCTTGTGTAATTTGGCTATACAACATTTACAGCATCCTAGACTTATGTTTATAATCAAATTTCAATTGATATTAACCTGAATTCATTCATTCAACAAATATTTAATCAATATTTGCCAACCATCTGATCTGGGCAAGGCTCTGTGCAAAGAATCAGAATATAGCAGTAAACAGAACAGGTATGTCCTGTAAAATGTAAAGATGAACAAGAAAATGGGCATCATTCAATGAGTGATAACAAATTCAAAGCCATGTTCTTTGGGTTATTCAAGAAACATTTTGATAAAAAAGTTAGGAAATAAGTATCATGAAATAAAGTTATTTCACACTGACTTTCTTGCAAGCCTTATCTGTAAGACACTGTGTAATACAGCACATGCCAGAAAGGAAGTGAGAACACTCCACCTGAGAAATCTTCTGTGCCATTCTTTCAGTCTAAGCACTGTTTATCTTGAAAACGTACTGCTACTGGCCTTGCTCCAAGGCAAGCAATCCAATGATTCATTGAGATTTTACTCTTTGGGGATCAGTTTTAAGCAGCAATGGCAAACAGGCTATCCCAATAAAAACATGTCTTAAGGAAAGAAAATTCCATATATTTCTCCTAATAGACAGAAGTCTCATAAATTTTGGAGTTAAGAAATTCCTCTATTCACGTGGCACTGTCTAGATTTCTTATAAACATGATGTCTGAAATGGAAAATGCAGACCTCCTCTTTAAAACTAAGAAATCATCCTACATCTACATTTAGATTTATGGTTAAAATATAATTTTAGAGTGAAAAGAGGAAAAGAACATTAATGTTCCCATATTGAAGGAGACTGAGATAAATCAGAACAAACGATGATTCCAGTTTCACTAGTCTTCTTTGGTGAGAATTTTCACAACCCTTCTCTGCCCTTATGCCCATCCATGCAAATTGAATAGATTGCTTAAAGTATATGGTAAGACCCAAATGAGGGGGCTGCCATAACCCAATCTTCAAAATATTAACAAACAGAATAGATTTAAATCTTTCTATACAAGATAAAACATAAAATACCAGGCATATACTTTCTTATAGTAGAGAAAAAAATGCTCTGTATTACTTATCACTCTAAACCAAATACCAATCTAAACAATTGTTTTATAGCAAAATGCTATCCAAATTTCTCTTATAAAAAATAATAATAATAAAAATAATAATAATAATAAACAAAATTCTATTCAATGTGGGACAGTATATAACATTTTTTAAAAGTTTGATTCCCTTATGTGAATAAAAATATTCACTTAAATAAAACTTTTCCCCAACTGATGAATTATAATATTTTAAGATTAAATTTTTTGGCATACTTTATATCCTAAAACTGAGTAAAAATAAATATAAAATAGAAATCTGTTGATTACTTCTGCACTGTTGTAAAACATAATCTATGTATATTCTAACATTGATATTCTTTCACTTAATCACTTGAATCTGTGACTTTACAAACGTATTTAGTTCAGAGTTCTTTAGGGATAAATATGAATCTATTTTTACTCATTTTGATAATACATATTTCACTCACATTCATAAAATGAATTATGTCATAACTATATACATATTATGTACTTATAGAAAATATTAGGAAAGAATATGTTATTTGACTAAAAAGAGTAAGATACAAGTATCACTGACAACTTTCAAGAACTCGAAATATTACTACACACAAAATCATGATTTTCAAGCTCAAATATAAAACATCCTAGAAGGTCTCAAATTATCTCAAACACTGTCCTAATACTCTCAGATCCTATCAAGATTAATGCATTTAACTCAAAGAAAAATTAAAAACCAGATGACACTTAATGCTTTTGAAAGAAAGAAAAAAATAGAACAAAATCTGCTAAATGAATGTAGATGTCAAAATGGTCAAGAGAAAGCCAAGAATCTCAAACAAACGTGGGCCAGCTATCATCCATTTCTAAAGAGGACAGAGCCCAAAATGGGCTGAATGAAATGGAAGTTATTTATGAAGGTTTTCCTTACTGTGAAATTTGCTAACCTCCCTAGCAGTAGAGTGAGAAAAGAAGAGTTTTACTAGAGAAAATTCAAAATTGGGTAATATCTCACTGGTCTGAACTAACATATGTGACTCTGCTTGAAGGATAGGAAATTGGTAAGGCAGTTATTCAAGTTTCCTTTTAATTCTGAATGTGCACAGTAACATATTCTTTAAAATTACACAGAACAGCTGGTCATTTGGCTCTTTTAAGAATGGATATACATAGAAAGTGGGAAACATATGCATTGAATTCCAGTTCTAAGATCTTCTTGATACTGCTATGCAAATTGTTTACTTAGGTTTTTCAGATACTATCTTTTCTACCATTTCATTTATATGAAAAAAAGAAACCTGCTATCCAGATCTGAGGATTCACTTTCAACAGTACATGGCCCAATCATGGAACATTTAAGATAATTACTTCATATAGATAATATATGCTCAAAGATTCTAAATACTTTTAAAAAGTCGTGTTTAACACAGTGCGATTTTCTCTTGTATTTTTGCCACCATCTCTGCTGTTATGGCAGCTGGTCAGCTAATGATACTCACTTTAACTGGCTTTTATTGAATTGATGACACCTTAAAGATAGAGCATATGAAGGTTATTGCTCTACTACCTAATGTTTGTTCTTTTTGATTAAGTTTTTAAATTTTAATCCCAGTATAGTTAACATACATGTTATACTAGTTTCAGGTGTATAATATATAGTGATTCACCACCAATTCTATATGTTACTCAGCACTCATCATGATGTGTACTCTTCAATCCCCATTACCTATTTCACCCCCATCCACTTCCTCTCTAATGTTTGTTCTTAATAACATTCAACGTTTTATGCCTCCTCTATAAACCTTGCTCCATTTTTCATCAATTTATTTTGATAAAATATAGAAAACTGTCCCAATGATTCATGTTACTCATTACATTTATAAATTATTCAACAGAGAAATAACAAAAACTCTATGAAGTATAATCTAAATTGAACTAAACACATCAAAGTTAATGAACAGTTCATCCTTGATTTTTATTGTGTTTATTCAATTGCTGCTTAATTAGAAAAATGTCATTATTCAGACTACAGATCCCTATCACTGTAAAATCCATGAGACCCTACTATAAAACTATTATTAACTTTAGACCCAGTGATTGCTTTCCTCAAGCCAACAATGATGAAGACTAAATTAATACTTCAATAAGATTGAAAGTTGAGTTGCCCAAGATATAAAGTTCAATGGGTGTACCAATAAATATGCAAATGGTTTCCAAAATTTTCAATATTTATTTAAATCTTTTCAAAACCACTTATTTTACTTTGGTGGTTATTTGAGGGTAGATGATAGAAATTCAATTTAGTTAGACATAAATTCCAAAGAGAAGAAAATGTATGAGCTTGGTGTCCCATCTCTGCCTAGGACTATAGAGAGAAACAAATGATACAGGATCAAATCATTCCATCACCATTATTTTGTGCAGACCATCTAAAAATTGGTTGGGATATAGAACCCATGAGAACTTCAAGAGCCATAGAGAAGAATATCAAAATAAATTAAGTTCACTTTTATATCACTTGATTCACTAGCTCAGTAGTATCATGACTTCTGTCCATTAAAATTATTTTTTTTCAGTTTACCCCATAACTTTATAATGCTAGCAAAACGGTAAAGTGTCCTCACAATGAGATGTGATCTCTCTAAGAGCAGGTAACAACCATCACATTTATACACTTATTTATATGATTATAATCTAATACTAACAGAATGATTAAGCTTTTCTTTCTTGAAGTTCAGCAAATATTAACAGAAGGACTAGGAACGGAAACAGGTATGGAATATAACAAATGAAATATAAATCCCATATGGAAAAGTCAAGTATATTCAGCTCTATATTTGGGGGCATCTTTATAATGAATACAGCAGGACTAGTCCCTACAACTCTGAAGTGTATTGTTCATCTATAACATAGTCTGCAGCACACAAGATAGAACCTAAAATTTTTAGCCTCATAAAATTTAACCAAGGTCAACGAAAAGCAGTTGTGAGCTATTATTACCTCCAGGTCAGAAATAGAGGTAAAAATCAAACCAAGATTTATCCAACCATGGTCTAGGTAAAATACATGTTACCAACAGACCAAAAACCCTGTAATTCTATATGTAAGAATCTATCCAAGGAAAGATCTCCCCATTCTAGAAAGCTTGAGTGTAACTGATTGAAAAAAAAAAAAGCATAATTTCATTATTTCCCTTGTTTAGCTTTTGTTTGTTTTTCTTCTGTCATGGAGGCAGCAAAAACAAATTATTTGGGGGAGCCAGTTTGGCTTCCATAGCAGCTGCACCAGTCAGACACATCACAGCACAAGATGAGATTGCCAAATGTTCATTGTTTAAATATGGCCCAATTTACTAGGGTCCAAGTTATAATTAGGTTTCTTCTTTGAATTTTAAAAGGAAAAAAGTGAAGACACAAACTCCTAATACATATAATTAAGACTAGCAGCCTTAACCTAACAGGTTTTTAGAGACACTCTTACTGTCACTCTAAATACAGGTTTCCTGCTGAGAGCATAATTACAGTTTTTGTTGCACTTCATACTGTCTACCTCCTAGAGAGCTAACACTGTTTGTTATTAAAAGAAGACCTTGTCATATCGTGTTCACCTCTGCATATAATGTCTCTCATTGTTGCTGCTTACCTTTTATCTACTCTTCTGGTGTGAAGAGGGGTGGGGGGAATGGCTAATGAACTACAGAGACTACAGAGACTTGGTAAATTTTAACAAGTTGGAGTTAATGGGGTATTTCCCCCTCTCTTCTTCCACCAAAAGGCAGCCTGTCTTCTCAATTTGACACACTTGCATTCTGAATCCATAGCTGCCTTTTCTTTATTATGCCTATAAACCAGGCTAGAATGAAAAGCAAACCCACAGAATCCTAACTACCTAAAGTAGGAGGGTGGGAAATTCCATTTCAAATTAAATAGCACAGTTTTAATCCATTAAACTTTTCGACTACATTTATATTTAACACCAAGGTGGTAGCCAAATCTTTTCTACTGATCGAAAGCAAGGGCAATGAGCAAGTCTTAGGTAGCCAAGTACATTGAGTTTCCAAAGAGAATCTATAAAAACATGGTGCTTTTTTTTTTTTTTTTATTTAAGAACATGACCTACAGGGGACATTTATTGGTGCTTTGATAACTACATATTTCCAGACATTCAAATAGAATGGCAGCAAATGGATTTCTTCTTCCACATATTTACCATTCTTAGTATTAAAGTCACTATGCAGTTTTGGCAGTTTTTTAAATCTGCTTTGCATGTCTCACCAGGCTGTGACATCTCATTATGTGTTGTAACCTGCTCTGACAAGTCGGCATCAAAAAAGACTGCTTTGTAAGGTAGGATATTTTTTCACTATCATTTTCTAATCTGCTAAAGCTATAACCTATCAGAGAATGGAACACACAGTTGTTCACAAAACTGTAAGACTTAAAAAGAAAAAATATCACAAGTATTTTGGATCAGAAAGAATTTGTTAATATCATTTTCTCTAAGGCGCATTCAGCTACAATTATTTACTTGAAAAAAATAACTTCTAATGATGATCATCTATTGTTAAATTTGAGGGGTTTTTAATATGCTGAAGCTGGAACTTGACCATGCTTTACAGCTAGCTATGCTTCCTCTCTACTTGTCAGAAAACTATGTTTCAACATTTTAATGTATAAAATAATTTAGTGGAATGGTAATATAAAACAGGAAAGATCCACAGAATGGAAAGTTCAAAGAGTAGCTAAAAGTATACACTTAGGTATACTAAAAAAAGAAAAAATTCCAAGATACAGTGATAAGCCCCCAAAAAGCAAATTGCAGAATAGTATATGAAGTACAATTTTTAAAATACTCAAGCCATACTATTTAAACATGCACAGGTATGTATATTGATGCCTATGTAAAGGCAAGTCTGGAAGGATATAAAGCATGTTGATAATACTAGTTACGTCTGCTAGAGGGAGTGAGACTCAGGCTCTCTTAGTGTCCTATTGCCACTGTAATAAATTACGACAAAATAATGGCTACTTAAAAAAAAGATGAATTTATTACCTTACAATTCTAGAGGTCAGAAGTCCCAAACCAATCCCATTGAACTCAAAGTCAAGGTGTTAGCAGGGTTGGTTCCTTCCAGAGCCTCTGAAGGAAGAATCTATTTCCTTGCCTTGTCTAGCTTCTAGAGGCTACCTGCATTCCTTGGCTTGTAGCCTCTTCCTTGAATCAGTTCATCCTCTTATTTCCTCCATCACATCTACTACTGACTTTGATCCTCTTCCCTCCCTCTTATAAGGAAGGACCCTTGTCATTACCTTGGGCCTACGTGAATAATCCAAGATTCTTGCTCCATCTCAAGATCTTCAACCAAGTCACTTTTACTATGAAAGGTGACTATCCACAAGACCCAGGAATCAGGACATGGACATCTCTGGGAGGCCATTAATAAGCCCATTGCAGGAGGATCAAAGTTTCCTGGATGATAGAGGAAACTGTCACAGAAGTGAATCCTAGATTCCTAATCAAGAAGGAGGCAAAGACCTATTCTGTCCCTAGATTTCCTCCTAGTTATCAGATGGCTCTAATCGTGGAGAAAAAAAAATAAGAATTCTGACAATGTCTTTTTCTGTTATCTCCATCTCACTCTTTCTCCTTCCCCATCTTCTTTATTGAGCAACAAGTATTTTGGCCAAACTTTAATTGGGTTTAATCTTCTCCAGACTTTGAGAGAAACTGTATCATGTGTATTCCTGTCTTGGTTCTTAGTATGCTAAAATTTTAAAGAACTCCTAAGGCTGGCTTTAAGCCTCTTACTTTCTGAAACACCAAAGGACCAGCTCCCTTCCTGCCCTGTCTGTAATATTAAATTTCCTGTACCCTTCTGAGGCAGAAGGCTATGAGGCAACATGATTTGCTGGAAGAGGGATTGATTCATGCAACCCTCATTCCAACTGCCTTCTAACAACATTAGGTGTTGAAAGACTAAAGTCTGTACTCTCAGTCTTTCTTTGTAGCTGGGGTTCTGGGTGAGATCTAGGCTCTGTCCATCTAATGCACTGATACACAAGGTCAAGGAACACTAGGTCAAGGAACCATTGCGAGAGAGGTCAAGGAACAACGGCAAAGAAAGCATGTTCTGGAGATGGTAGTCACGGGAAAAGTAGTGCTCTTATTTGGTAACTCCTTGGTGGTAAATTATCAGAAGTGGTAACGTTCTATGGTATGCAGCTGGGCTGGTGACAGCTTCTGAATCAAGCAGGTACAACTCAACTCAGCTCCCTGAGCAGCCAGAAGCTTTCCTGGCTCCTGATTCCTGGGAGCTGATTCACCCTTCCCAAGAATTCGCTAAGCTATATACACACTTCAATCACTTGTGCTTAAACTAGGCAGACTAGATAGACTCCATTTTCTGCAACTAAGAATCCTGACCAGTACCTGTGTATGAATGAAGAAGGTGGGGTCAAATGCTTCAATTTCATATTGGAGAATATGGCCTCCCATCATGTCTCTTTGAGAGACTAAAGTGAGCCCAATGGATACTGGGTAAAGCTGCTCCACTTCTGGGTAAGGTTAAGAGTAAAGGACCATTCTTGAAGCACAGCATGAAGTATTTTCTCTCACTTTTTCTTGTCCCTGCCTCTATTCAAGTTTTATAGACTTTGTACTTACAGTCTCCATGCATAGCCTCCTTATCACCCTTAGCCTGTGGTTTTTGGTTTGTTTGTTTGTTTTTGCCTTTATTTTCATTTGTTTCTGGTCAGGGCGGGGAGAGAAGGGAAAAAGTAAGTCTAAGGGAATGGTTCTTGAGATCTTTATTAGGAAAGAGAGGTAGAAAGCCCTTCGGTGTGCTCCAATCTACCCATTATCACAGAGTTCTGAATAAAACTGGTATTTTATTTCCATTTGGCTCCTTGTGACTCTACTCAATGACTTAGAACTTTATGGGCTGGAGGGCTGAAGTGATTGGTATCCACAAACTTCTACCATGCAAAGTTGGAACTCATTTTAGAGATCATTTATTTCAACTCTCTATTTTGTTGAAGATACTGACGTCCAAGGTTATAGAACCAATAAGTGGAGAAGCTCACATGGAAGCTCAAATTTGCAGACTCTGAGCCCACTGTTATTCACCACATCAACTAAAGTTTGGGTGACTGAATTTAAGAGACTAGGTCTAGCCAGTGGATTGAACTCTAGTTTTCTATCCAACCCACTTTACTCTCTTATATATCCTGCCTAACCCCTAGAAGCACTCAGGTTTCTGAGTCTTAATTTAAAAGATTCCTATGTAAAATATTTCAGTGGAAAAAAAAAACCTACTTTGGTAAAGAAAATCATTCATTCTCTATATCTAAACTCTGTAGTTTGATATTCCTAAAAGCAGAACCCACCTAGGAAAAGGGCTTGGAACAATAGGAAGGGTCTAGAAATATTTTTTGATATATTTTGTATCTTTAGCTATCCCTCCTTATAGTTAAAAATGTACTCTTTGTTCTTAAGGATAGAACATACCAAGAACTCTCCGGAGCTGAGAAGTATTTCCTACGGAACTAGGCGGGTAACATCTCCACCTGGCAAAACTTGTCTTGTCTTCCATCTGGAATAGCAACACCAGTTCGGTCATCCCCAAAGGCACCATTCTGATACAACCCATTAATTTTTACAGGGTCTTGACCCATAAGAATAAATGGTCCATGCTTTAATGTCTAAGTATTCACATAAAGAGAACAGAGTTTAACTTAAGTGCTATATGTATAATCTTGAACCCAAGAAAAAATATTTATGTTGAAAAGATACAAATTGCTTCAGGTAGTTATTTATTAAGCTTCTAAACAAATATGTTGTAGCATAAGACAATCCAAATCTATTTGGAAGAAAAGTATAAATGACTACCAAGCATTATCACTAGTTTCTTATGAATAGTGTCATTATTCCAGCCCCTTTCATGCTAATGTATTCCCAGTTTAGTTTAACTATACTCATCTACGGATGGGATGCTCAAAAAAGAAAGTGGTTAAGTAATTCAAAATCCTCTCCCCACTGAGAACATTAAATCCTAAAAAATTCCAAAAGTCAGAATACAATAAAATTGGTTCTTTGGCCATAATTAAATAACTGTTCATGTGGGGAAAGTACAGCCAAACCACAATGTGACTCGTATTAGAAACAGACACCAAAATCAAGTAAGAAAATGCAGATATATTCATAAATCAGACCCTAGCTCCAAAGTATTAACCATGTTTTCCAAATAATCTCTTTTATTTATTTTTTTAAGATTTTATTTATTTATTCAAGAGAGACACAAGAGACAGAGAGAGGCAGAGACACAGACAGATACATACAGGGACCCTGACATGGGACTTGATCCCAGGTCTCTAGGATCAGGTCCTGGGCTGAAGACGGCGCTAAACTGCTGAGCCACCTAGGCTGCCCCCAAATAATCTCTTTTAAAGAACTGTAATAATTAAGCAAATCAATTACCAACCCAGTACCTTACACCCTTCCAGGATTTCACTTTTGGAAATGAGTCAAGAAAAAAATGAAATAATAAAAGCTAACATTTATTGAGTTTTTGCTAAATGCTAAGTGTTCTACCTGAGTTATCTAATTTTTTACTCATAAGAGCTATTATCATATACATTTTGCTGATGAGAACAAAAAGGTTTGGGATATTTAAGTCAGTTATCCATGTCCCTTTGAACATTAAGCTGTGGATCCCATCTATCTTCTCTGGAGCCCACACTCAGAATCACTATCCTTTACTATCACCTTTGTGATCAACTTCTTTCTATAGTATACTTCCAGAACAACAGCTATGTTAGGAAACATTCTGGTTTGGGGATTATAAGATTTATCAAAAGAGACCAAATGAAGTCTGAGTGTTTTATACTGATAAACCCCCATGGGGCATGCAAAATTTTTACTGTTTGTCTTCACTGAAAAAAAAAAAAAGGCATCTAATAGAAGACCTACAGGAGTGGAAAGTGTTGGAAAAAGAGCTTACAGGAATCCTGGTCCACTCCTCATACACCCAATATATGATTTACGACCCTTCAGAAAAAGAGAAGCAGAAAAACCCTTTTTCTTTCTCCTCAAATTTTACTTAAGTTATCAATTTTTTACATTTTGCTTGAAAATAATGAGCTAATACACATCAGGAAACATTAGCTAGATACTTCCTCATATGAAAAGGCTGCCCAGTGCAGGGAACTAATCTGACTGGAAAATAACTGAAAGATTGACTATAATTAGATCAGAATCCTTTAATACAGAGATTCCCACCATAAAACACATTAAACAATGTCAAAATAAAGTCTCCATTCAATTCTGTGTCAGACAATAACTGGCTCACGTAATTAGCCTGTCAGAGTATTCAGTGTCCACGGTAATGAGGAGCATAGTGATATGTCAGGAAGAAGAGAAGGTGGACTGTGGAGTTAAATCTGAGTTCAAATCCCAATACCTCTCCTGGGTAAATTTATGTCAGTAAATACATTTATTGGGTCTTGATTTGTGCATCTGCAAAATGGTAAGAACACAGGTTTGGGAAAGGTTAAGTGAGAAAATGTATATAAAAGACTAGATTCTAGTCCTAAAGATTTGTCTGTAAATAGAAGTTCCTATTATTCACTGCTATTGGGTGTGCAGCAGTATGCTAGCAGTATTGGGGGTTAATAAATAACACATGGTTCCTGCCCTAGAGCTTACGGTCTAGATCAGGAAACAAAGCTAGTAGATATGAAAACAGAATTATTGATACACACAGTAGTATTTGGAAGAAGAAATTGTTGTGGACTAGAACAGTTGAGGAAGTTCATAGTGGACACATATGTTGACTGGGCCTAGAAGGCTAAGGAAGATCAAGGATGCGATGACTCAATTATCCACTCCCAATTTCTTTCAGAGATTTTATTTATTTATTTGAGCCAGAGAGAGCCTGAGCAGGGGGGCGGGGGAGAGGGAGAGGGAGAAGCAGACTCCCCACTGAGCAGGGAGCCTGACGCAGGGCTTGATCCCAGCACCCTGTTATCATGACCTGAGCTGAAGGTAGATGTTTAACCAACTAAGCCACCCAGGCGCCTCCAACCACTCCCATTTTTTAAAGAGAGAATGGTGAGTTTAAGACGCAATGGTGATTCTGTTTTCAAAACAAAAGACTCAATAAACAAAGGACCAATGCTTGACACAATGGAATTCTACATATAATGTGCTTTGAACTTCTGCTACTGACCAACATGCAGATTGTTGGATCCCACCTACTAACCTGTAGGGGATTAGACCTACTAATCTGTACAGATTAGACCTACTAATCTGTATTTCAAGATTCTGGGGTGGTTTGTGTGTACATTAAGGTTTAAGCAACACAGTTGTAAACCACAAGAAAAGCTTCAAAACAATGAGGCTTATAGGTTTTGTATTTAAAAAAACACACGCAGGGTTCTAAGACACTTTAGAGATGATAAATCCTATCCTGGAATATTGTCATTTATAAGATGGGAAAATGATACCTGCCCTTCAAGACTTTAATGAGGGAGAGGCACCTGGGTGGCTCAGTCGGTTAAGCATCTGACTCTTGGTTTCAGCTCAGGTCATGATCCTAGGGTCTGAGGTCGAGCCCCATATCTGGCTCCACACTCGATATGGAAACTACTCATAATTCTCTCTCTCCCACCCCATACACACACAGTTCTCTCTTTCTTTAAAAAAAAAAAAAAGACTGTTAATGAGGGTTAAATATGATAAACGTACATAAAATCTACATTTTGGGGGGGGTTCCTAGAACAGTGCCTGGCACATAATAGGCGCTCAATAAATACTTGTCATTTGTTGAAAAAAAATCTACATTTTTTTTAAAGATTTTATTTATTTATTCATGAGAGACACACAGAGAGAGAGAGGCAGAGACACAGGCAGAGGGAGAAGCAGGCTCCATGCAGGGAGCCTGACATGGGACTCGATCCCGGGACTCTGGGATCATTCCCTGGCTAGAAGGCAGACACACAACCACTGAGCCACCCAGACACCCCCAAAATCTGTATTTTCTAATCCCACAAGGGAAAACCATGTTTTTAAAATCTTTATATCTTAGCATACTTCTCCATACATAGCCCATATTCAAAAAATATGTATTAAATAAATGAATTAATAAATGAGTCAAAGGCTTTAGGAAATGATCAAGGTCACTTCAAATTGGATGAACATAAGATCATGAGTTAGGCCTTTAGACAAAGGATGCTGAAATGGGGAAACACTTTTCAGATTAAAATGTGCACATTCATTTACTTACAAGATCTTTTTATTGTTAAAGAAATAAAAATGTCACATAATAGTGAAACTTAAGCTATAAAATGTATTTGTCATAGAAAATTAGATTTATCACTTATAATGCACTCACTAACCTTGTGTTAATTTAATTCAGTACTAAATGTACTGTGGAGGTTCTGTTATTAATGACAACACTAGTTTTCACCTGACAGACTCAAAGTATATAATGAGTTCATCTACAGAATGAAATCCAAACATGGTTCAAAGCCTCATTCTTTGATACCCTCAAGAAGCAGATAGTCTAGTGGGGTTAGTGACAAATGTCATTAGCAATTAGAATGAAGAAAATGTCTTAATGGAAGGATGTTCTAAAGAACGGTGGTGTCAGTAATAAAAAAAGCTGCCCCAGGCTGCCTCCAAAAGGTAGGGCAGGCTTCAGAGAGAAGCTGAGCTGAGACCTGAAAAATGAGTGATGCAGCAGGTGGACTAGTAGGGGGAGGTACCACATGAGCAAAACATGGAAGAGAAGAGAAACAGCTTGCACAGGAAGCTACCAGCTAGCTCAGTGTTTCTGAGGTGTAAAGCTCAGTATTTCTCAGTAGCAGGAATAAAACAGGAGATATAGACAGAGATGACATAAAGATGGCTTTGCATACTATAGAAAAATTTTACTTTTGAGGCTGGGTGGGGGGTCACCAAAATAATTTGAGTAGGGAATTAATATGATCACATTTTCATATGGGATAGTTCAAATTTGGCAGCAATGAATCGGATTGATTGGGGGGAGGGGAGAGTGGAAGGAATAAATGGAATGAGACCAGAGACTGGCGAAGAAGTAGAAGAATTAATGATTCGTTGACATGGTGCCTGTGTCAGTAATGGTCAGAATGGACAACAGAGAGTAAGATAGATATTAACTAATTCATTCATGCTTTTTAAATTTCTAAACTTGATGCCCTAGTGCAATGATTTTCAGAGCTGTCTACCACCTGGAGAGCTTTCTCCAAATAAAGATCCTGTCCCCATACCTAAAACTTCTAATTTAGAGTGGGGAAATGCCAGCCTAGTATGACATCACCTGGGCAGACTCTCAAACCTTGCTGCACATTAGAAACTTCTTTTAAAAAATATCATGCAGGGGCAGCCTGGGTGGCTCAGCAGTTTAGCACCGCCTTTGGCCCAGGGCTGATCCTGGAGATGGGGATGGAGGCCCACATCGGGGCTCCCTGCATGGGGCCTGCTTCTCCCTCTGCTTGTGTCTCTGCCTCTCCCATGAATAAATAAACAAAATCTTTAAAAAAAATACCATGCATAGCTCCAACTTCTCAGAGATTCTGATTAATTCATCTGAGGTAAGGTTTTGGAATCAGGTGTTTTTAAAAACTCTCAACTGATTCTAACATGAAGGTATGGTTCAAAACTACTACCAATCCTCCAAAGCAGAGAGATTCTATACTTTCTCCACTTTTTTCAAAACTACTTCCCCTAAACTCACTCTTAACAATAATCATATCTTTTAGCTGACTGAGACTGTAGGAGTCGGATATAAGCAACACCATCTTTTCTCTTTTTTCTCTCCTATCACTTTGATTTTTGATCAAGAATGTCTCTATCATCTTGATCTCACCACCATCCTCATCCGGATTACTGAAGATAAATATAATAAAACAAACTCCTTTCTTGAGTGGATTTTTTTCTTCTGATTATAATCATGTAATTACAATCATGTAATCAAGTCTCTCTCACATTAAAAATAAAAACAAACTCTTGAGGCATCTTTCCATTGCTTTCCTTCGCTTCAAGGCAAAATTTCTTTGATTATAAGTTCTCCTTATGACTGCAATTGGTGTAGTGATTCCTGATAATTTCTAATAACTTTGAAAAGTGGGAAAATCTGAAGAGGAATATTCTGTCCCAGAAACTCTAATCAGACCCTAGACAATAGGCCCTCTACTTTACCATGCGAAGTCAGAGAGGGAAATCCAACATTCTTGTACAAAAGGAGGGACTTTCATGTATTACATAAGGACAAAGAATTGATCTGAAAAGAAGATAATTTCTTATATGAAAGGTGAGAGAGCAAATTCCATGTATTTTTATATCATTAATATTGCATTACGTTGTCAAACTCGTTGCAATAATTCTGGTGCAAAATATATAGTCCAAGCTTGTAAATTTGGTTCAGTCTAGGTACAAGTGAGACAGAAAATAAGATAAGGGCTGAATTATTGGCCATTGTTTAATATGACTTTAGAATAAATGTACTAAAAAAAAGAATAAATGTACTGGTCATTAAAATAATTATGTGACACATTTCAGCAGTTTTTTTGGGGGGGAGCAAAAAAAAACCCAACACACTTAAAAATAGCCATATAGAAAAAATGCCCATCCTACTGGCTCAAAGTAAATAGAAACTATGCCAAGGACTGGAGAAAGGATCTCACAAAAAAGTCCACTCATCTCTCTTGAAAGAGGCAGCAATATCTCTGGTTCACTAGACTTCAAAGTTAAATCAACTGACTTAAGAAAAGAAAGATACAAGATAAAGAACATTTTAGTGATATACTGTGACCTATATCTCATTCTGGCATCCAGGAAGAATTTAAAGTATTACCCCCCTTCCACCATCACTGTCAACATCAAACTGAACACACACATTGACAATTTCATGTCTAACAAGTAGATCTCTGACACGGGTACAAGAATGTTGAAGACCAAGTAAATCTTTGGCTGGAAAATTAAGAAAGTAAAAGTAATTCTTCCTCAATTATCTTTTCTCTCATCCTTAGAAAGCTGAATTAGAAAACTGAAAGGAATCCATAAGAAGGATAAGGAATAAGTAACGAAGAATAAAACTTCTATCTGAGAGAAGGATTCCTTACGGGTCCCTGCAAGGGCAAATTTTGTTTACATAATTAAGAAATGGACAGACTTGGCTTAGCAGCAAGATTGAAACATTTGCCGGGAGCAGATCTGAATATATTACCCTGAAATCAAATTATTCCAATCGTTATTTTCAAGATTTAGATATGTGAGACCTTATATAACTAAGTTCTCAAGTAACTATTAACCATT
The DNA here is from genome assembly GCF_905146905.1 of Nyctereutes procyonoides. Lineage (NCBI taxonomy): Eukaryota > Metazoa > Chordata > Mammalia > Carnivora > Canidae > Nyctereutes > Nyctereutes procyonoides. The sequence goes on along the minus strand of NW_026575136.1, from coordinate 12,529,467 downwards.
ATCTCTTGAAGGCCAACATAATTCCTAATTTATTAATTTCTCAATAATCATTTGTTGAAATAAAATTTTTTGGTCTTAGTTTCGTTGGTATGCCATAATCAGTAAAATCTGTTTTAAAAATCTGTGGAAGAATAAATGAAAATGCCCTTTAAAAAAAACTGAATATTTGCATGAATACAATATATTCCTACCATTAGGTGAAACAGGATACTTTAACAGTACATCCCACCAGGCAATCTGCCTGTCGAATCACCAAGCTTTATTAAGAAACCAACAGATGGGCAATATAAAAAAATTGACATTTAGAAGATTTTGGTCTTTACCCTTTGGCTCCCTGCCCTCAGGCCCAGAGTGTGGCCCTTAAATCTGTCTCCCCAAGAGACTGTAGTAGGAAATGTCTGTGTGGTCAAACTGGTTCCACCATTGGTCCCATTCCAACCAAAGCTCATTAGTTTTACTTTTCCCTTTAGATTTGTGGGTTAGAGTTTTATTTGTTGCATAATAGAAGGCACTAGCAGCTTGTATTTTTCTTTACCCCTTGGCATTGAATCAGCAATGTATCCATTGCATTTTCTTTATTAAGTGGTGGTTCACTGTATGTCCTTAGACCCGGTTGTCATTCTAAATATTTATTACTTACTCTAATTATAATTACATACCAGTCATTTTATGTCTCTCAACTAGATAAAATAAAAATGAACTAGTGCATTAGCTTCAACTTTAAAAATCTAGATCTGTATTGTCTAACATGGTAGCCTCTAGATACATTCAAATATCGAGCACTTGAAATATGACTAGTCCAAATTTGAAATGTGCTGTAAGCAAAAACACACACCAGATTTCAAAGATTTACTACAAAAAAAAAAATTTGGAATACCTAAAATCATAAATTATTTCTTTGAAATGATAATACTTTGATTATACTGGGTAAAATAAAATATATTCTTAAAATTAATGCCAACTGCTTTTTAATTTTTGAATGTGGTGACTACAAATTTTAAATTATATATGTGGTTTACATTCTATTTCTAGTGGATAGCATTGATCTAGATGCTCAGAGTCATTCTAAAGATTTTCATTCTTAATAACTGAATAGTTTTACTAATTAATTTGAATTCACTCTTGCAGGCTTGTTTAAAATTTGTTTATCATCTTCTAGAGTTGACAAGAATATAAAAGATAAATAAAACTAATTAATGACCATTAATCATGTTTAAATGGCACTGACCTTGATCTTCCAAGAGCCTGGGAAGTCCTTTAAATACCTACATTAATGGCTTTGTGTCATGCCAAGTGATACTGAGTGCTGAACCAGAAATATTCTAATGCTGTTCTTGCCTTAGGTGACTGCCTCCGCCTGGTGCTCCACTAAGCATAATAAACAGTGAGTGACACATAACAGCCCAAGCCCCAATACATGTGTTGGAAAAATGTCATAGCACTTTTACCCAAAACAATGTCGTGAAATAGAATATAAGAAATTAGAAAAGTAAATCTGTTTCTAGTACTTGTGATGTATTCTCAAACTCAGCTTTCAATATATATGTAGAATAATATATGCATGAATGTATGATCATCTATTCATCAGAGGCATTTTTTTAAAAAATGAGTGACCACTGTATTTCTGACCTATAAAAGGAAAATAAATTTTTTCTTACAGAAACTAAAAGAAATGAGATGAAAAACCCTAATATTAAAAAAAAAAAACAACCCACCAACCATCCCTCCATGTCACTGCTTTTATCCATTGAATTGAAAAGCAAGAGTCATAAGAAAACAGCTCAACCATGAGAAAATAGTAATATCCTTCTAATCTGGAATATACAGCAAGGGCTTTATTAAATATCACTGAATCCAAAGGAAATACAGGCCTACGACGAGCCATTTGTGCAAAGGAAATAGAAGCCTGCAAAATCACATAGAGCATGCAAGCTGATAAAGACTCAAAAAAAGAATAGCTGCATTACGAAAATTGTTCTGTATAATTTTCCTACCCTTCACTAAGGAAGTGCACTCCATAGCTGTAACAGGATATTCAAACAGGGAGAAAATTATTGTTCTCCAACACAAGCTTCTATTAACAAGAAACTTAATAACAAGAAATCATTCAAAGGATTTAATAATGCAAAGATAGTATACTTCGAATAACATAATCTAAAAGATACTCCTATTTATAAAAACTCACAAAGGCAATGAAGAGATAACTAAAGACTGCCCAACATTTGTGTACAGAAGCTCTCAGTATGATCCTATTTTTGTTCATCTTCAAGCTTCCAATTTTTCAGATAGATAGACCAAAGCATTGAATTTAGTAAACTTGCTAAAAATAGAAACAGCCTGTAGAGGAACCAGAACCAGAAGTAAATTAATTTACAATTTTTTTAAATTAATTTTTCAAGCAGTTCTTTCTCTCCACATTCCCACTGTAAAACCACTATTCTTGGGGCAATATGAATGATTAGCTTTTACCAGACCTAATATGAAGGAAATAAACTTTTTTTCCCTTTCCTTTTAATTGAATAATGAACATATAGTGTTATATTAGTTTCAGGTGCAGATATAGTAATTTAACTATTCTATACATTACTCAGTGCTCACCGAGATGAGCAACACATCTCCCTCTGGCAATGACCAGTTTCTTCTCTGTATTTAAGTAGGTTTTTTGTTTGCCTCTTTTTATAATTTGTTCATTTGTTTTGCTTCTTAGATTCTATGTATAAGTAAAATCATATGATATTTGTCTTTGTGTGACTTAGCCACATTTAGCATTCAATCTTCTACGTACACCAATGTTGTTGCAAATGGCAAGATTTTATAACATGAAAGAAATAATCTTAACAGAGAATTCGCTATAGAAATGGTCCTTGAATCAAGTTCAGCTTTTAAGTTGTTCCACAAAATCACGCGAAACTCTTTCCTAAACTATGGTTTCTATGAGTTAATGATACACTCCTTAAAACATTGTATGAAATGTATGTGATCTTATACTTTTTAAAAAATCAAAATAGGAGGAGGCAATACATAAAGTTTTCTTTTTTTAGTATATAATTTCCTTTTTAGTACTTTATTTTTCTAAATCTACATAATTTGCCACTCTATAAATGTCCCCAGGTTTCTCTTTTTTTTTTTTTTTTTTTTTATTTATTTATTTATGATAGTCACAGAGAGAGAGAGGTAGAGACACAGGCAGAGGGAGAAGCAGGCTCCATGCACCGGAAGCCCGATGTGGGATTCGATCCCAGGTCTCCAGGATCGCGCCCTGGGCCAAAGGCAGGCGCCAAACCGCTGCGCCACCCAGGGATCCCTGTCCCCAGGTTTCTCAACTCCCACTGTATAATGTCTATTTAGTATTTAGGTTATATACAATTTTTTACTTTTACAAACAATATTACAGTACTATTCTTTGGTTTTTACACTGCAACCAATTTAAGAATTTCAGAAGAATAAATTGCTGGAGGTGGAACTTCTGAGTCAAAGATTATCATGTTTTTAGGCTTTTGGCAGATAGAAAGCAAAAATTACTTGCCAAATTACTCAGGCCAATCAATGTTCCCACCAGAAATAAACAGTAGGGCTTGTCTTCCCATACCCTCTCCAACACTGAATGTTAAGAATTATTTTAATCATACCTCATAGGAAAAGAAGAATGTATCTCAATTTTTACTCAGATTTTTTTTGACAAATCAAAATTGAGAAATTTTTCTTTCTTTTTAAATTTGCCTTTTATTCTCTACTCTCTCCTTCAGTTGGTCTTTCCTGATTCTATGAAAAAGAACAATAACAATAAGAGTTCTCTGTCTTGAGACAGAGTATACAGGGTATATGTGAAAATATTTACCTGCTTCCAGGGACTGGTAAATATAATTCAGTGCTGGATATACTATGCATTCCAGAATTTCTCTAACATCTTTGGTTTAGCTTTTCAACAAACAAAGCAGAAACCAGTCTTATTCTATACAATGCTCCCTTGGAATAGAGAACATTTCAGTTTGGCCTATATCCACAAAAACTCAAAACTTTTAATATTACCTAATTTTTAATTTCAACTCACTATTTATATGATTTTCTCTTCAAACAATTTCTGTCTTTCATGAACACAGATTCAAACCCTAGGAGAGATCCTTTCTGTAAATTTATACTTCAAAAGGAAACAAACAAAAAAACAAGAGAAGTGCTTCAAGATTGCCATGGAAATTGACATTCCTACTGTGCATCTTAGGACAACATGTGAGAGCTTTAGTGAAGCCTTTGAAGATTTAAAATGCATCAAATTAAAAACCATGTCCATTTAAATAAAGAGCTCTTCTGGCATCAATTCTGTCCACATTTCTGGTAGGGAAGCAAATGGCTTTTTTTTAAGATATGAACACAGTTGGGGATAAAGATATTTTCTTTATAGGGACTATCTAGATATCTCACTGTTGGATATTAATGTTAAGATAAAAGTAAAGCAGATTTGTGAAATGGACATGACAGGGAAATAAGCTACAAAGAGAAAACAATCTTCAGATTGCAAGAAATTGGAGTGCTACAGAATATCACCCAGTCTTAAGGATTTGAAGACAATTTTAAAAGAGATCTAGTTCAACCACTTATCTATCTAATGCTTAAATCTTCTCCATGGGAGATTGGTCAAATGTTCATTCACTTAATGTTTAAATACATGCAATGATAGAGAGCATGTTACCTATTGGGGCAGCCCATTTAAACTCTGGAGCAGTCCATTTAGCCGTGGCAATTAGTAAGTCCTTCTTGGTATGTCCTGCTGAAATGCGCTTTCTTATACTTCATATTTATGGATTCTCACCTCTACAGCAGAATTGCAAGAGAACTCTTGGTTGGCTAATTTTACATCCATTCCCAACTGCTTCCTCCTTTCACCTTCCATCAGAAGGTAAAAAGTAAATGCTTTTTCTCTAGTCTCCACTGAAGCTAAGGGATGCCAGTGGAACCCAGTTATGATTAATAAGATAGAAGAAAAGTTTAAATGGGGGTTCTGGAAAAGCTTTTTATCCTTCCACTCCCCCTCTTTCTGCCTTGGCATAAACTTGATAAGGGTATAATTGCTATTTGCAACTAAGAATCTCAGACACTGGCCCTTACATTCCTGAACCACTGAACACTGGCAACCACCTGCCTTTAGACTTCCTGTTACTTAAGTAAACCCCATCAGTCCGGAGGGATTTTAACTGAGTGTTTCTGATGCTTGCGCCTGAAGACATGCCTATTTAACACATATCCCATAACAATCGTGCTGGAAGGTCAAATATTTGTTCTATTTGATAACACTTCATATCTTAACAGAGAAAAACATATTTCAATAAACTGCTACATGTAGCCAGATTAAATATAGCCTCATCTTCAAATGTCAACAATCTAGAATATATTATCATATTGTAACAATTTCAAAGCACTAGGTAGACTACACCCAAAAGTAAGGGAACTTAGTAAATGGAAGTTAGAGACCTCTGAATTATGAGGGAAGGCCACTGAAGCAATTTATTCATTGTCCCTGGTCAATTCTTTCTCTTTTCTGTCCTCTCTTTCTATTCCTATCTTACCTCACCTCCAAATTCACATTAAATTAAGATTTCTAAACCTTGGGAAGCCTGATAGAATGATCCAATTCGTTTTCTCTTCCCTTTTTTTTTCAAGTCTATCAGGATGTCAGTTTTCTGCAAATTACTTGGCACCACAGCTTAATCTCAAAAAGGAGTACTGAATTTCAGCTTTCCCAGGATCAACAAATGTGAGCCTCAAGTTGCAATGTGATTTACAGATACTGATCTGTTATAATCTTTTTAAACTAATAGCAAAATGCCCCCCATAAATATGTCCAAAAGTTGGACCTATTTTTCTAGCTTTGTTTAATGCATATTACCAATAATGCTATAAAAGAATTAATATAAGTAGTCTCTAACAGGAATTAAAAAATAAAAATACATTAAGGTAAATCTAAATTTCTCCCCATAATTCATTCCCAACTCAATTCTTTTCAAGAAAAACTATAATTGTGTTGTTATAGAATTTGTGTTTATCAATTGCATTTCTTTTGTTTCTTTCTTTTTTTTTTTTTTTATTAGAGAGAGAGCAGGTGGAGAGGGGCAGACAGAGAGGGAAAGAGAGACTCTTAATCCGGCTCTTCACTCAGCACAGAGCCCCATGCGGGGTTCAATCTCACAACCCTAAGATCACTTGAGTCAAAATCATGAGTTGGACATTTAACCAACTGAGCTACCAGTGTGCCCCCACAAACTGCATTTCTGAATCAGTCAGCAGGGCTGGTCATTTATCTTCCATCTACTTTAAAGAAAACTTCTAAGGAAGATAGTAAAATAGTTAACAGAATGAACTTCAGCAAGAGTAAGTTCTGGAAAAAAAAAAAAAGAGTAAGACTCTGAGTTTGAATCTGGATTGCCCCGTATGAACTGATATCGGGCAAATTACTTAAGTCCATGTGTCTTCATTATCAGTAAAGAAAGAATAATTATATCTACCTCATAGGTTTATCTTTTAATTAATTAATTAATTAATTAATTTTTTTATTCATGAGAGACACAGAGAGAGGCAGAGACACAGGCAGAGGGAGAAGCAGGCTCCCTGTGGGGAGCCCGATGTGGGACTCGATCCTAGGCCCGGGGTCACGACCTGAGCTGAGGCAGACGCTCAACCACTGAGCCACCCAGGTGTCCCTTCTTCATAGGTTTATTATGAGGATAATTTAAGATGTGTGTGTGTGTGTGTGTGTATAAGCCACACACACACATACACGTATATGGCTTAGCATCATCACTAGCACATAAGTTTTCAGTAAATGGTTAGCTATCGTCATTCCTGGAAAAGTGCTGGTCCCTTTGGTACATCCGAGACCTCAATCATACTACTCTCTTTTATACTACCCTGGTTTTCTCAAATTGTTTCTTTTGATTTGGCTAAATGATTCAAAATCATGGACTATCTAGCATAAGTATAAATTATTTTCACATTTATATAACTTCATACATTTTAACCTGAACCATTGTCCATCCTTTTATAGGAACAGAATCTATGTGGTTTAGGAAGAGTTTTTGAAAAGACAGAAATAATAAGGAGGTAGAAATTGAGCCCCCTGATATGAGAGGTATGCCTAAACTTGTATTATCCCAGGAGGATACCGTGAGACAAGGACTCAAGTGCAAATTGCTTTTTTTGGGAAATGCTGGGAACATTGGTAGGGAAGTAAGAAAGAGCTACAAAGAAGAGTTCCTTACCAATCCTACTACCTACTCTAGGTAACTTGATTTAATCTCACTAAAGAAACTCTAGGAAACAGTGCAAAACATACACCATCAAATTGGAGCACCTAAAGGGCAAGAGAGCCCAATTCCTGAGATCATCAGTTAACTGGTACTTCGAGGGATTGTTAAATTCCCCGCTAGTTCTCACCTACTGTGCATGTATCATAGGCATATGTGTTTTCTGTGGTGCTGGTGAAAAAGAAATCAGCCACTGAGATACAAATATTGGGGCATGGAAGCCAGGAGGAACCCACTGAATGATCAGGGTAGGAGGAAGGAGGACCTGATGGGTGCGTGCATCAGGACACCGTGCACCAAATCAAACTAGATGAACAAGAGCTAAATCCAAGTAACGTCCTGTGACAGGATAAAACCCTGGAGTAAAAAATATCACAGGAAAGGAATCTGAGGGGAGGAAGTAAAAGCCTGAGATTTTTGTGGAATGGAAATGCTGGCAACTCAAAAGAAAGCTGGAATTTGGGTTTGGGGAGCGTGGTACACATCTCATGCCATTTCAGTTGTGTATCCTAGCAAGAAATTCATGATGCTACAAGGCCTTCCCGCAGCTATATGGGCGCACCTAGGACTTCGGGCACACATTTTTCATCTGGCTGACTCTTCTTTAGAGCATTTACTTCCCAAAACATGTCAAGTCATACATTTCAGAGCCCCTGAAAGAGGAGTCCATTTTGGAACTCCTCCTCAGACCTGGACTATCCACTCTGAGGAAAATTCAAACATCTTTTGACTCCAGATGTGCTTTGGTGACTGACACTTACTTGCTGGATGACGTTTTCTGCATTTTCCTGGCCTGCTGCACCGAACTTGTTAGATGCTGTCTTCTACAGTGGATGTCCAGAGAGAAGCCCAGAACTGTGAGCTGAGGCCCAGAATCTAGGTGGAAGTAGAACCTAAAATTGTGAGCAAACCCAAGACATCTGCAATTGATGACCTCTGGTTCCCTCACTTCTTCAGCTAATATTTATTAAGCATCTACTTCTCTCTCACTTATATATGTGGCAGAGTTATAGTGGGAAGCAAGCCTGGGGCTGAAATCCCCTCTTATAGGATCTGCCAGTTAGTCCCTTTGTGCTGAGGAGGTCAAAGTTATAGATTAGATTGCTATGATCAGACACTCACTTATTTTCCAGTGTCTGAATGCCATACTCCATCTCACCTCATCCCTGCCCCATCCCTGACAAGCTTATCACAGAGGGGACCTCAGTCAAATCCATCTCTAGGACAAGAGACAATATGCCCTACAGTGAGGTCCTTCTCACATGCAAGGGATGTCAACTATCATTAAAAAGGCTTGTGAAACATTTACAGCAAGCTATTCAATGATTTTTATTGGGCTTCTCTGAAGTATGATTACACTTAGGAAGTTTTAAGAACTTAGTAGGACATCTTCATGTAAGAACTACAGGATTTCCTTTATATAGAGAAACTTACCGTGGGAGTCATGATTGTTTACTATATTGATTTTTCATTTTTTATAAACTCCTGTGGACTTGATACATTGGGGTAAAGATATCTCTGAAATGGGTAATTCTCACTTCAAAAAAAAAAAAAGTCTGCTTATGTGGACTTGTCCTTTCAGATTAATGTAAAAAGTTAGGCATGTTTACAAAGCACCCGGGTGGCTAGGTCAGTTAAGCATCTGCCTTCAGCTCAGGTCATGATCCCATGATCCCAGAGTCCTGGGATGAGCCCTGCGTGGGGCTCCCACTCAGCGGGGAGTCTGCTTCTCCCTCTCCCTCGTGCACTCACTCTGTGTCTCTCTCTCATCTCTCATGCATCCACACTCTCAAGCAAATAAATAAACCTTAAAAAAAGAGAGAGATGTTTAAATGGCTATTTAAAATTAATTTGGGGGATGCCTGGGTGGCTCAGCGGGTGAGCGTGAGCCTTCAGCTGAGGGCGTGATCCCGGTCCAAGGATCGAATCCCGCATAGGGCTCCCTGTGAGGAGCCTGCTTCTCCCTCTGCCTCACTCTGTGTGTCTCATTAGTAAATAAACAAAATCCTTTTTAAAAATTTTTTAATAAATAAATAAATAAATTTAAAAAATTTAAAAATAAAATTAATTTGGGACAATTCTAAAAGTTAAATAAATTAATTAAATTAATAAATTATGTGTTTCTAGATCCTTCCCTAAAACATATGAATCTTCCATTTTGTATACTGGGATTTTTTTTTTCTTTTCAGAAAACTAGATATATAAATGAACACCTTTGGAAATATAATTGAATCTTTATCTCTTTGGGGGCAACATTACCCTTAAAGTATGATGATAAGGCTGAGAATGGCTTCATTTCAAAAACTCAACTGTTCAAACTAACAAAGGAAAATACTGACTGATTAATTTTTAAGCATACAAACAAAAAATAATTTACAGCTATCTCCAGGTGAGAACATGGAAACAAGGTAAGAAGGAAAAGGGAAACAAATTAGGATGCCCGACGTTGCCTTCATTAGTCAAGTCAACCGTGCTGTTTTAAAAAGGCAAATGATTCCCTCTTTGCCTGTCTAAATTCCATTTCTCCATAAAATCCACTCACGTGATAATTATTATTTATGAGCAGTAGTGTACCACTATGTGTTTAATAACTGGCTCTCTGTGGAAAAGAGGGAAATCACTGATCTGCAGTGTTTGCCAATTTCTGTGGTATAACGTGTCCTACCATGGCATTGCCGATTTCAAAACCTACAGTGAGAAAGGTGCATACAATCTGCTCTTGAGAGGTGATGAGAGCCAGCTCCAGCATACAACTGTTTTATCGGAATAAGTGTCTCAAGAGTTTGTAATGCCATATCAAAGTATCGTATTTTTAAGAGAGGTGAGATATTATAGTAGAAGCAAGCATTGTGGAGCAGAAGTAAAAAGAATTGGGTTCTAGCTCTGCCATTACCTAACTAGCTGACTCTAAAGCTACTTAAACACTCTGGGTTTCAGTTCTCTCACCTATAAAATAACAAAAACACACTAACTAACCTTCTAACATTAACAGGTCTATGAATGTATGTAACTCCGCCTATGACCGTGTCTCTTATCACCCATCTTAACTGAAATCTTTAGAGTAGGCTGTGCCATAACATGTTATGTCCTCAACACACCAAGCACAGTGCCTTGCACTTAGGAGGTGCTCCACAAATAGTTTTTGAGTAAATTATTTACCTGGGCGACACTGGAGGTAGAGAGAGTACACAAGGGATTAATGGAAGACAAAGGGGTGTGGGATTGTATCAGCAGAAGGAGACGAGATCAAGGGATTAATTTGAAGAAACACTTTTCTCTGTAAATATAGATATTTTCTGGGTTGGTTACAGATGGATAGGAAGTACCATTTTTAGTTGCACACCATATCTGTTCCTTCCCTCCTTTTTAGGAGCATCTCTGAACAGGAACCAAATTGTCCTCATTTGACAATGTCTCTTAGTAGAAATTTCCCTTCTCCACCATCATTTTTCTGTTCTTAAGATCACACTAAATTGTGTCATTAGCATTTTTTTATCATTTATATTTCTCTCATCATATATCTCTGCCAGATTTATCTCAAAGAATATCTTTTCTACCGATCTCTTTCCATTTTTCTCACAATGCTACTTGTGATTATAAAGAACTTGAATTGGGACACTATTGTTTATACTCATAGTCCAAAGTACAAGAGGACCATATGCAATGAAGTAAAATTGGACATTCGACAGAAAGATAAATGCGATTCTTTCTATCTCAGTTTTAGCCAAGGCCTCAAAGGTCTATGTATTATATAAGAGTGAGGTAGGAAGGGCCCCACGCAGAATTGCTAAGACTGCAAAACCACTTCTGCCAAGTGGTTTATTCCAAGCAGTAATGACTCTTGAGTTGGAAGAACTGGAGAAGAATCCTTTGGAGAAAGTTATTGCAGATATGGTTGCCCCAAGGGAGAAAGACTACTTCCTTACTTTAAGTCAGGTGAGAGCAAACTCAAAGGGAGACTTGGGAGAGTTTGACAAGTATCTCCCAGAGTGTAAATGCTGGGGGTAAGACACTATGGCCAGACTGGAGCAATGCACAAAGACAAGACGTGGGGCACACAGGAGGAAACAAACCTAGAGCCATCTTGAAAGAACTGTCTAAAAGACAAAGTGACTCAAGAGATGGACAGCTACCAGAAGTCTAGGAACTGAGGACAATGTCAAAAGTAACCAACTGCTTGAAGTATCACCTATCTCACAGGCATGGGAGTTATAGATGAGGGTCTCATAAGGGGAATCACCCCAAAAACAATGGATAAAAAGAATCTGCTTTGAACATCTGTGAAGTCAAAGCCAAATCACATCAGTAGGATCTCTACTGCCCCCTTTATGTATCTTCCTTCATCTCACTCCAGTGCTGGAGGGGCCAGAAACCACAGTCAGAGAATGGAAGAGATGCCACTTCCCATATGCATGCACACCACATGTGCATGCACACACATACCCACACACACCACTCCAGGCTTCCAATCCTTGCTCAGCCCTGGCTGAGGATGGAAGAAATTTCAAAGCGGACAATACGTTTGGATTATTAGACTGAACTGTATTCTTTGAAGCTGCAGAACTATTAATTATCAGAAAGTAACTTAAAAAGTTATGTTATTTAATTCTGTTATCCCTCTATTTTGCCTAGTTACCAACATTAAGATTGTGTTTTTTCTATTGCCTTTCATTGGAAATAAATAATGTATTTCTACTCCCTTTAGATTTTTCAGTGAACTAGTCCTAGGACCTCAGACACCTATTCTTTAAAAAGGAAAATGTGTGCATCATTCCAAAAGTCAACGGTTGGGACTCAATCCATTTAGAGACTGAGTCTTCCTGCAATGTGCTTACTCTTGTGGGGATTGTCCAGGTAAGGCTAAAACAAAACTCTCTATTCAAAATGATAATCTCTGTATATATAAGACTTGTATGTGATCTCAAATCTCTCAAAGGATTCTTGTAAATGTTTTCCCCAGCAGGTCTGGCATGGGAATAAAAGAAACTCATTATTCCATTTGTATTAATTTGTCATGATGTGTACAGTCATGTACCCAGGACAGAAATGACACAAGCAAAGACTTCCGGGTTGACTGTCTCCAGGGGGCTCAAGTCACCATATTGACAGAGTAAATAAAGATATATTCTAAGACTTATGAACCTGCCCATTATTCCTCTGGAATAACAGCCAAAACCAATAGGAAAAAAATGACCCAATGCTGCCAGGATGGCAGGCATTCTTTACTACATTTCATGCCAATTATTTCCTTTCACATGACAAGCAGGCATTAATTTTCAACTCCTGACCTATATTTCACATATCTGGGTTTCAGACCAAAAGAAACACTAGCCATCATAAAAATGCTGTAACAGCCTGCCACACGATGAGGAATCCCTTTAGGCTCCCAGCCAATAAGTTTGGTTTGAGTCTGCAAAACTTTTATAGGGTGGAAAGGTGGGGCAGGAGAAAATGAGGGTAATTGTCCTACCTTCCTTCAGAGGTCTTATTTATCGCAATATCTACCACATTCAGAGTGGTAGAAAGAAGTGATGGAAATAATAATCCAGCGTTTACTTGTCTCCATGGTGTCTCAGGGCCAGCTGACCATGTCCTTGGCTGTTTCCCCTCTCTCAAGCACATTCTAGTCATTCAAATAAAACTCCCCCCTCCCCCCAAAAAAGTATCTTGCCTGAAATATTCCAAAGACATGGGACTGGAATAGAGAATTCTCCAGACAAAAACCTTACGATAGAGGGTGGCTTTTGCAGGATGTCATTGCCAAAGGCATTTATAGTGGCTGAGAGGGAATTTAAGTGTGATGGTGCACATCCACTAAATGGTTCCCTAGGGGCCCTGAAAAAGAAAAAGTAATATCCAAAAGTGCCCACCATCTTCCCAGGGGTAACTTTTTCAGAGTAACAATCTAACTCTGTGAAGACTCACAATGTGTTCAGCTGAAAAAAATGTAGTGAAGATACATACATTCCTAGCCCCATAAAGCAGACCCCAAATGCAAACAAGAACCAGATCACAAAACATTCTCAGAGTATAGCCAAGTTCTAGATGGATATCGAGACCCAGAGAGATTTAATTTAATTTTCTAGTGTAACAGAGTAAGTCAAGAAATAGGGGTTTTAAATGAAATTCTTTTTGCCTTACAACCATACAAGTGCTTAAATAAGTCACTGTCAAACTCTATTGTTTCAAATTATATTCTTGTTTCTAGGCATAATAAGAGAAACATGGGGAAAAGGGGCAGGAGGCATATTGCATTGTTACACAAAGTAGCCTCTGGCATCTTTCTGGACTTCATTCATTCACTTCAATTATTCATTCATTCATAAGTATGTATTAACTACTACATTCCAGGTACTGGGCAAGTTGCTAAGGTTGAGATTGTGAACAAGATAGATAAGACTCCTATCTTCATGGAGAGGCAGAAGAGAGGCCAACTGTACTCTGGGCAACAGACAAGCTGTAGCTGAGCCGAAGCCCTGGAACTACCCTCTGACATACTTTAGTCAAGTCAGCCAGCCTTTGCTTTACCACTGTGAGATCTCAAACAATTCATGAATACCTTCTGGCCCCCAATTTGCCATCACTGCCATGAGACTGTGACACCTGTTTTACACCCACTGTATTTCGAGCTAAATTCTAAAAAAAATAAAGCTTTATAAAACACTGTATAAAAAAATAAATAAATAAAATAAAAAAATAAAAAAAACACTGTATAAATATCTAAATCACAAATATTAGAAAACACCTGCAGTAAAAATACTTGTTGAGAGATGGTATTCTACTTGTTACCTAACTCAAGTCTAACAAAAAATACACCATCAGAGATGAGAGCCAAAAGAGGGAACCAAGTGGTGGTTATAAATAAACATTTACACAATGCCTCCTGAAGAATGCAATACTGAGTTTTGTATAAGGTCACAAGCTAGGACATAGCAATGTTTTTCAGAGTTTTATTTAAATTACTCGCAAACTATGTAAGAAAAAGAATATGCATATTTTCCATGTAATACCTTCCAGAATTAAATAAAATAAAGGAAATAAGACATGACTTTATAGATGAATATGGTTTTCTTTAAAATACAAATAGATTAATATTTCAATTAATATTTAATGATTCTAGAGAAAAAAGGTAGAGGAATAGTCCATGAACTTTGTTTTTGGCTTTGGCACTCTCTCCCCTTCTCTTCCCACCTCTCTACGAAAGGAAAAAAGCCAAGAATTATGAGTTGGGGGTACTTTTTCATTCTTCCTTAATTCAAACATATGTTTTCCAACTGAAAAGGGGGTAAGTGCTTCTTTAGCTATGACCCAGAATGATCACTTTCAGTTTCAAAGAGGATGATTAAAAGCAAGTAAACCAACAGAGGATGTACAGTGGTAGTCACAAAGAGGGTTTTTTCCTACATCTAAAACATAACTGAATAAAAATATTTTGCATGGCTTTACCATGCAAAAAAATGTATTTTTTAAAAAGTAGTGTGCAAAAAAAAATCCTCATAGATGGGTGTACTGGATTCCTTATAGCAACGAGTGCCAAGGTGTTCTCATTTTTAGACAATGAGGACAATGAGTTCAAATCCAAAGCCACTGACGAATCCAAACCTGCCACTGTAGGAGCAAAGAGATTGTCATTGGATGCTTTAATTCAAGAGGTATGGGGAATACACCGCAGTTCATCGAGACTGGTTTCCTTGTCTCCTAGTCCTGGCACACATATATGGGAAAACTCTGACCCTTTTGTAAACAGACAGCTTGACTCCCCCACCTTTAGTGTGGTGGGGCCCACCTAGCCCAGTTGCATACTTCTCAACAAGCAGAATATTAACTTGGCATGAGATGATTTATCACCTAGTTATTGCAGGCATGGTGGGGTAGCTGCAAGGAGTAAATATTCTAATGCACTCTCACTCCAGGAAGGCATAGAAAAGGTAGAAAGGGTAAGTCCATTATAAGCTTAAATACTTAATAAGATTTAATACCATCCCTTTGCTGACAGAAGTAAGAGAAGGGCAGAAAGAACTCCAAAGAAGCAATGGGAAAACCACACACCAAAAAAAGAAAAAAAAAATCAGAGTTCTACACAGTTTGCAGAAAAGATGCAATGGAGTAAGTTTCTAGTAAAGGTCATCAAAAGTCCCACTACAAAGGTACTATAAAAACACAAGAAAGAGGAAGACACTAAGCAGCTGGGTAATTGCCAACTCACAGAAAATGTCTTCTAGAAACATCAGCATAAAGAGAAATTATGTCTTAACCAAAACCATCTGATGGCTAAACTCTAGATGCCTTGTAAACAGGATCTTTGCCTTTATTTTCCTCCCAGCAGCTGACTGTAATTTTGGTGGTTTATATAAAAGCTGGATTTTTTTTTCTACAGATGAAATATATATATTTTCTGTTTGCATTTCTGAAATCTTTCTTTAGCCCTATCAGGCTCTGGTAACCACGGATACAAGTACTACTACTGCTACTACTACTACTGCACACACACACACCAACAAAACACTGATATACACTCGTATATCCAGATCTCCGGAGGAGGAAACTACTCTCTGATAAAAGAAAATACAATCTTTTTATGGAGAATTTTTTGGGGGTGTTATAAATATGACACAGTGTTGTCAGATGTCTTATATTTTTCAAATGATATCTCAGTCAACAACAAGGGATTTTAAGCATGATTTACCTGCACTAGATTTTAAATCTGCTGAACTCATGGAAGTTTACCGTAGCCCAGCAGGGTGCATGAGACATAGGCATTGAGTACACTTTTGTTAAGTATATTAATTAATATAGTGAGACCAACCAGCAAACCTATTGTTTAATTGAAGTTTTACTTTAATCATTTCTATAAATTAATATTTCCATTTTAATATTGCTAGTTGTGAGCAAATAAAAAAATCTCTGCTTTGATTTCATAAATATGCTAGGATTTCACACTACTCTCTTCCCCAGTGGCAGCCAAGCCTGAATCAATAATTATATAGTGACATTTCAAATCCCCATGTCTCAAGCTAACAAAACCAGTAGGGTAAGAAGCAAATGTATTAAATATTATTTGAAGAATGCTTAAAAGAGTGACTGAAAGGATTTTTCCTTCACCAATTTACCACTGATTTGATCTGAAAATGCCACTACAAATCTACTTAGTAGACTCAAAACATACAAAGGCTCTGTTAATATGCAAATGTTATAGGTATAACCTGAATTTTCTTACACCTTAACACAGGTGTGCTAAAATATTATTAATTAAAATAATGATTTAAAAAAATAAAAATAAAATAGAATAAAATAAAATAATGATTTATTGGATGTTCCTGGCTTACACATCCACTTATGCTAGATCCTCAGGCCTTCAGCATCCCCAATCACTGCTCCATTCCTCACCCCCTGCAAACTCCTTTCCAGTGTTTCTTGGGTTTTCAGAGGGCATCTCAGACCTGCCCCTAAATGACCATATTCCAGCTAGCTCCTGAAGTGATCTTAGAGGGGTAATAGAGTCCTCAAGAAATCAAATCTATGTAAGGAACAATGTCATAGCAAAGAATACCTCACTTCCATTTTGGTCCCAGAACTTACAGAATGTTCTCTTTCTCTCTCTCTGCTTTCTCCCTCTTTAACTCGCCTTTAAATTTAACAAGAGTCCCTCTGCTCTCCACAGAGCTCAGCTGTTTCCAGTAGGGCTGAGAGACAGCTCTAGGTGACTGCAACCATGGTGCGCACTGACCCAGCCCAGCCCCTCGCAGGCAAAGCTCTCTTTTGAGAATTCATCCAGCCTGGCTCCTTCTTCTCCCAAGACATTCTTCAGTGTTTCTGCAAATGTGCTTCTGGCAAATACAGGAGAAAAATTTGCCAAATATGCCTGGATTTCGGTCTCACTTGAGACCATATTCACATATGAAAAGATGAAGAGATAAATATTAACACAGTATCATCCACAAACGCCTTCATGAGAATTAGATTTTTTCCAGCTTTACCGAAATACAATTAACAAATAAAAATTGTACGTGTTTAAGGTGTACAAGGTGATCTAAGATATGTGGACATTGTGAAATGAGTACCACAGTCAAGCTAATTAACACATTCATCACCTCACATACTTATTTGTGTGTCTGTGTGTGTGGTAAGAACAACTTAAGAGCTACTTTTAACAACTTTCAATTATACAATATGGGATTATTTACTGTAGTCCCCAGGCTGTACCTTAGATCCCCAGAACTTACCCATCTTAGAACTGAAAGTTTGTGCCCTTGCCCTTGGACCAACATCTCTCCATTTCCTTCATCTCCTAGCCCCTGGCAGCCACCAATTTATCCTCTGCTTTTATTCTAATAATTCTCTAATTTTCTTATCCTATTCTGTGTTCTGAATTTGACTTTTTTAGATTCCAAATATAAGTGCGACTATACAGTATTTGTCTTTCTGTGTCAGGCTCACTTCATTTAGCAGAATGTTCTGCAGATTCTTAGACCAGTTGACCTTTCAGCAGAGATCAGATCTCTGAATGCTAGAGCAGATGAGATTTGATGAGCCAAGTAAAAGGGGAGAGGGATATAAAGGCTAAAAAAATAAAGAAGCTGGAGGTCCTTCCCCGGAAGAAAAGTCCCAGGAGCCAGTGCCTTAGCTGGTGCCACTGCCACCTGAATGGCCGCAGGCAGCCTGAAAATATTGGGCGCACGGCAGGGGACACCTGGATGCAAGGAGCTAAAATGGGAATCGAGGGACACCAGAGGTAAACTAGATCAGGTCTCGATGTTTATGAGAGTCAGTTTTAGAAGCAAATATCAGGGCACCTGGCTATCTCAGTCGGTGGAGCATGTGACTCTTGATATCAGGGTCACAAGTTCAAGCTCCATGTTGGGGGTAGACATCACATAAAAAATAAATAAATAAAACTTTAAAAAGAAAGAAATAATTATCTTTTCCAATGAAATTCCACACGAAGTTTTATATTTGTTTTTGGTCTTCACTGTAACTGGCTCTGTTCCATCTTTCGCCAGTCATAACAACAGTCTACGTGACACCAAACATCCAGCCAATTCAGCCATAATCAAAACTCTTGTTAACCAGCCAGCTGTTTTCTGTATGTAACACCAAGCAATCCACTCACTGGACTAAGGATACGCCTGGAATGATGGAAAAGACCAGATGTTTTGGCATTATATAAAAGTTAAGTGCTAGCTGAAAACAGGAGTGTTAGCTGTCACTTTACATATGATCTTAAAAATGATCCACTCTTGCACTCTTCTCATGCCTAGGACATAAGCTCAACAAAGACCTAAGATACACATGCACAAACACATGCACAAATATGAGCTAAAAATCCTGGCTAGTGAGCATGTGTGTTATGGAACATGTCAGAGGGATAGGGGAAATAGGATACCTCAACGTGCCCCTTCCCTGCCAGTTTGTGCTCTGCTCTGGCCTGTCCTGCCCTGCCCTGCTCTTTATCTCAGGGACCCGCTCTTCCAGGCTCTTCTGCCCTCTAGCTTTGGCATATGGGAGACAACACCGGAAGATGGAGGAGGGCAGGAGGAAGGGAGTAACTAGGTAATTTTTTTTCTTCTGTCTCCACTGATGTCTCTACAAGCTACAGGTCTTGCCAGTAGACCTTCCTTCTAGTTCTAGTTCGCACCCTAGTTCTAGTTCGGTCCCTCAAGCTCCTGTGTCATCTGTGTAATCTGTTTCCTGGACGAAATTTCATCTACTCAGAGACCTAGAGTGACTTTCATTTCTTTGGCTAGAATCTGATACATAGAATAATCTGAAAAAGTATCTTCTGACCCTGGGATTTCAAGAACAATCTGAGGCCTATGATGTAGCAACCCAGGTACTAAGCTCTCCTCCTTTTCCTCTCCTCTCCTTGTCAAGCATTCCAATTAGGAGGAAAAAGTCAATAAAAGACACTTATAAACGCCCAGTCCCACTCAAAAGTTCCCTTGGTGGTTCTTATGAGACAGAGCCCTGAAATCAAATGTTTGCAATGCTTAACCAAAATCAGCAAACAATCCTTTCTGCGTGCCTCCACTCTCTTTGTATCTGCAAATGGACTTTTTAATTATTATTAATAATTGCAAGAACACTTTTAACATTTTAAGATTCATCTTCTTAAAGTTTTAACTGTACAAAATGTTAACTATAGGCACAATTTTTTATGGCAGCTTTCCAGAACTTACGCATCTTACATAACTGAAAATTTATACCTGCTGATTCATAATTTCCCCCTCCATGCAGGCCCTGGCAACCAATATTTCATTCTCTGACCCTATGATTTTGACTATCAGATGCCTCTCAGAAGCAAAATCATGTAGTATGTGTCCTTCCGTGACTAGCTTATTTCACTTAGCATGGTGTTCAAAGTTTATCCATATTGTCACATATTATAGAATTTCCTTTTTTTAAACTAATATTCTACTGTATGTATGTACCACATTTTCTTGATCCATTCATCCATCAGCGGATATTTAGGTAGCTCATCTCAGCTACTGTGAATAGTGCTTCAATGAACACAAGTGTGCTAACATCTCCTTGAGATCATAATTTCAATTCTTTTGGATATGCAGAAATAGAATTGCTGGATCATATAATATTTCTAATTTCAATTTTTTTTAAGGAACTTCTATATTGTTTTCCTTAGCAAATGCACCATTCTGCATTCCCATCAATAATGTAAAGGGTTCTAATTTCTCTATAGCCTCACTAATACTTGAGTTTTAACAGCCATCCTAACGTGTGTGAGGTGATGCCTCGTGATTTTGATCTGCATTTTCCTGATGATTAGTAGTATTGAGCATCTTTTCATATACTTGTTAGCCATTTGTATTTCTTCTTTGGAGAAATGTCGATTCAAGTCTTTAGGACATTTTTTAAATCAGGTTACTAGGGGATTTTTTGCTATTCAGTTGTAGGTGTGTCTTACATATTTTAGAAATTAACTCCTTATCTGATATATGGTTTGCAAATATTTTCTCCTATTCTTTAAGTTGCCTTTTCACTCTGTTGTTTCCTTTGCTGTGCAGAAGTTTTTTTAGTTTTTTGTGTTCAACTTGTCTATTCTGCCTTTGATGCCTGTGTTTTTGGTATCATATCCAAAAAATCATTGCCAAGACCAATGTCCTGAACCTTTCCCCTATATATTCTTCTAGGAGTTTTACAGTTTCAGGTCCTACTTTTAAGTCTCTAATTCATTTTGAGTTGACATTGTGTATGGTGTAAGAGTTCAATTTCATTCTTTCACACATGAATATTCTGTTTTTCTCAACATCATTTCTTAAAGATACCATCCTTTCATCACTGTGTATTCTTGACATTCTTGTTGAAAATTAGTTGATGATACATACATGGATTTACTTCTAGACTCTCTATTCTGCTTCACTGGTTTACATGTCTTTATGTTAGTACTATACTGTTGTTTTATTTTTAAGGTTTATTTATTTGTTAGAGAAAAAAAGGGCAAGTAGGAGGAGGGGCAGAGGGAGAGGGAAACAGAGAATCCAAGCAGACTCCACACCGAGCAAGGAGCCTGACTCAAGGCTCCATCTCATGACCCTGAGATCACAACCTGAGCTGAAACCAGGAGTCCAAGATGCAGATGCTTAACCAACTGAGCCACCCAGGTGCCCTTATACTGTCTTAATTAGTATAACTTTTTGTAATATTACAAAGGCAAGAAGTATAATGTCTGCAGCTTTGTCATTCTTTCTCAAGTTTGATTTGGTTATTCAGAGTGCTACATGATTCCATAAGAAGTTTTAATATTTTTTACATATCTGTAAAAAAAATACTATATAATTTTATAGGGATTGCAATAAATCTGCAGATCACTTTGTATAGTATGGATATTTTAACAATATTAAATTGTCTAATCCATGAATATAGAGTGCTTTCCATGTTTTTTACTATTTCAATTTCATTCATCATTTTTTTTAGTTCTCAGTGTATAAGTCTTCACACTCCCTGATTAAATTTATTCCTATGTATTTTCTTTTTTTTTTCTTATTGTAAAGGGATTGTTTTCCTAATTTCCTTTTCAAATATTTTGTTGTTAGTGAATGAAAATATAACTGATCTTGTATGTTGATCTTGTATCCCAAAATTTTATTGAATTCCTTTATAAGTTAACAATTTTTTCTAATGGAGTCTTTGGAGTTTTCTCTGTATAACTGTGCCACTTGCAAACAAGGTTTTTGTTTTTGTTTTTTAAACAAGGTTAACCTAACTTGGATGACTTTTATTTTTGTCTAATTTCTCTGGCTAGGACTTCCAGTACTACGTTGATTACAAGTGGTGAGAGTGGGCAACCTTGCCTTGTTCCTGGACTTAAAGGGAAAACTCGGTTTTTCACTATTATGATGTTAGCTGATAACTTTTTATATATGGCCTTTATTAGGTTTAGGTAATTTCCTTTTATTCCTAGTTTGTTGAGAGTTTTTATCATGAACGTGTGTTGAATTTGGTCAAACACATTTTCTGCATCTATTGAGATGATTATGTAATTTTTATTCTTTATTCTGTTAACATGTATATCACATTAATCAATTTTTGTATGTTGAAACATCCTTGCTACCTAGGAATAAATTCCACTTGATCATGGTGTGTAACCATTGTAATTTGTTGTTGATTCATTTTGGTAGTATTTTGTTGATGATTTTTGCATTTATATTGGCCTATAATTTTCCTGTGATATCTTTACCTGGTTTTGCTGTTAGAGTAATGCTGATCTCATAAAATGAATTTAGGAGCGTTGCTTCCTCTTTAATTTTTTATGACTTTGAGGATTGATGTTAATTCTTCTTGACTGTTTGGTAGAATTCACTAGTGATGCCTCCAAGTCCTGCACTTTTCTTTGCTGGAAGGTTTTTGACTACTGATTCAACTTTGGTAGGTTGTATGTTTCTAGGAAAATACTCACTTTTTTTCTAGGAATGTATCCATTTCTTCTTGGTTATCCAATCTGTTGGTGTATAATTGTTCATAACAATCTCTTTTGATTTATGTGGCAACAGTCGTAATGCCTGCTTTTTATGTCTGACTTTGAGTCTTTTTTTCATAGTCTAGCCAAAGCCTATCAATTTTGTATATCTTTTCAAAAAAATAATTTCCATTTTCATTAAATTTTTCTATTTCTACTTTCTATTCTCAATTTCATTTATTTCTGCTTGAATCTTTATCATTCCCTTCCTTCTTCTAAGTTTGGGATTAACTTCTTCTTTTTCTACTTCCTTGATATGCAAGAGTAAGTTGTTTGATATCTTTCTTTTTGTTTAATGTAGTCTTATCACTAACAGTTTCCCATAGTACTGCTTTTGGTACATCCTTTGGCTTTAGTATGTTCTATTGCCATTTATCTCTAGATTATTTTCTAATTTTCCTTTTGATTTATTATTTGACCTGTTGGTGGTTCAGGAATGTGTTGTTTAATTTTCACATATTTGTGAGTTTCCAAATTATATTATTATGTTTTAAGTGTTCAGAATAAGCAAATCCATAAAGATAAAAAGTAGATTAGTAGTTGCTATGGGTTGGAAGAGGAGGAATAATGGGGAATGATTGCTAATAGGTATGTAGTTGGTTTTGGAGTTGAGTAAAATGTTCTAAAATCAGATAGGGATATTGTACAACTTTGTGTATAACAATAAATACTGAATTACATAGTTTGTAAGGGTGAACTTCATAGTATATGGATTATAACTCAATAAAGCTGGTATAAAAAAAATCAAATACCCTAGGTATTCAATTGCAAAAAATATTGAGCAGGATCAACCAGTGAAATAGAAGCATGGTGTCACTGAGACTGAGAGAAGAAAATAAGTGTTTCAAGAATTAGGGAATGACCAACCATGTCAAATGCTGCTAAGCAACTGAGTAAGAAGATAATAAAATAATTGCTAGGGGTACCTGGGTGGCTCTGTCGGTTAAGCATCTGACTCTGGCTCAGGTCACAGTCTCCATGTCCTGGGATCTAGCCCTGCATTGTCAGGCTCCCAGCTCACCAGGGAGCTGGTGAGCAGTTGTCCCTCTCCTTCTTCAGCTGCCCCTCCCCCTGCTCATGCTCTATATCTATCCCAATAAATAAGATCTTTAAAATAAATAAATAAAGTGACCGCTGGATTTGATAACCAATGCCAATAAAAAATAATATACTTCTCTGTGATCTTTATTAATGCAGTCCATTACTTCAAACTAATAGCAAATATTATTGCAAACTATTGCAAAAAAAATATCTTTATAGTATTTGTCAGCTTTCAAAATTTTATTTTCTTAGTCTAAATAATTATTCATTGCCATACCTGTAGAAAAGCTTAACAAGGGTTGGAAGAAAAACTGAGGACATATTTCAAAAACAGGACAAAAAGTTAAATAATGGAAATACAAAAGAAAAATAATGAAATGAGAAGAACACAAGAAATCAAACATTTGAATGTTAGGTATTCATTGAGAACAAAGGGAGGTGGAGGGAAGTTATCAAAGAAAGAATTCAAGAAAATTTTCCAAAGTTAAGGGACATGAGTTTCCAGATTGAAAGAGCCCAGTGAATACAAAGGAAATTAAGCCACACAACAAATGTCATCACAGTGAAATTTTAGAGCACAGTTGGGGGAAGAAAAAAACAACAATCCAATAAGGGTCCAGAAAGGAAGGAGAAAAGAATTTCACATAAAGTTTCAAGAATCACAGGGTGGGGATCCCTGGGTGGCTCAGAAGTTAAACGCCTGCCTTTGGCCCAGGGCGAGATCTTAGAGTCCCGGGATTGAGTCCCACATGGGGCTCCCTGCATGGAGCCTGCTTCTCCCTCTGCCTGTGTCTCTGCCTCTCTCTCTCTCTCTCTCTCTCTCTCTCATGAATAAATACAATCTTTAAAAAAAAAGAAAAAAGAAAGAAAGAAAGAAAGAAAGAAAGAAAGAAAGAAAGAAAGAAAGAAAGAAAAAGAATCACAGGGTGCCTACGTGACTCAGTTGGTTAAGTGTCTGCCTTTACATTTTGTCACTTTTACTGCATATAGAATTCTAGATTGCAGATAATTTCCTCTCAAAATTTTGAAGACATTTACTTCCATTGTTCTCATTTCAGTGTTGGGATTGAAAATATCTCAATCATTGTGATTATTTTGCTTTTTAAGATTTTATTTATTTATTTGATAGAGAGAGACTGAGCAAGAGAGCACAAGCAGGGGAAGCAGCAGAGGGAGAGTGAGAAGCAGGCTCTCCACTGAGCAGGGAACTTGATACGGGCTCCATCCCAGGACCCGAGGATACTGGTGGTAGGTGGGACCAGAAGTAGACTGAGCATAGTCAAGGCAAGTGGTTGGAAAAGCATTATCAACATCCTCCAGAGTAGGCCTAAACATAGTGCTAAAAATATTTTCCATTTGAATGTCTCTTTTCATTGATCTTGTAAATGGGATCTAGCCCATTTATAGGGAGACATACATGCTAACAGTCTGTATTCCTATACTTACACCACAATGTTGAACATAAAAGAGATGCTAAAGAAAACAGTTTATAGTAAATCAGTTATTTAAGTGCTTATTTACAGAGGGATTATATATTGTCAGGCAATCTGAAAATGTTTGACCTTAATTTTATGTAAAACTTTCCTCATAGTTCTAGAGTGAAGGATCTTAAAAGTATATGTTAAGACTTTGAACTACTTTTTGCAACTCAGCTTATGACATTGTCCTCACAGAAAAATTATTCTCAATATAACATACAAGAAAACATAATCTTTAACACAATTAAAACTTTGTATCATCTATCCATGTTTTCTGGTGGTCAAGTAAAATAAAGACAAACAGGTCAGTATGAAAGCTACTGAAAATCTCACTATTTCTGTTCATGAGTATTTGCTTTTGTTAAACACACTAGCATCTTCATTCTTACCTATATCAAATCTAGAATCTAACATCTAATCATCAGGACCAGCTCATGGTACGACTGTAGGAGCATAGCCCACACACTGAAATTCTTAGTGCAATGGCTATCTGAGTCATTCCTGTTTCTTTATCACCAAATCCTTCAAAAATCTTTAGCTGTTATCTCTCACTGCCCCCAGAGCTTTCTAATTTTTCCCTAGCAAGTGAAAAGACTCCAGACATGTGAAGGAAAAAGGCGGCATAAACCTAATCAAAGGAAGACTGATTGCTTTCTTGACATTCTGTAAAAAGAGCAATAGCTTCTTAAGGGGCTAAAAAGCTTTCCTTATTCATTCATTTTTAAAATAAACCTGTAATTGGACTATTTGTTTTTAATGGTTCCTTAGAAAAGCAGATTCAGGGGATCCCTGGGTGGCGCAGCGGTTGGGCGCCTGCCTTTGGCCCAGGGCGCGATCCTGGAGACCCGGGATCGAATCCCACGTCAGGCTCCCGGTAGCATGGAGCCTGCTTCTCCCTCTGCCTATGTCTCTGCCTCTCTCTCTCTCTCTCTCTCTCTCTCTCTCTGTATGACTATCATAAATAAATAATAAAAAAAATTTAAAAAAAAGAAAAGCAGATTCATTAGAATTTATAAATTCATATCAAAGAGAAATTTATTAAGAATTATGGTTAAAATTTGCAATGGGCCAACATAAGAAAATTTTTCTGATAATTCTAAGGTGATTTTGCAGAACATTTAAAAAATTATTTAACACTAAGATATTATAACTGGGGATTTAAACTATTTTTTAAAGATAGTTAAAACTGCCACAAAACAGAAAAATCCTCCCAATGTATTATTCCACATAACATTAAAAAGCCATAGCAAAACTCTGAAGAAGCATTTACATATTATTACCTAGAAAAATATCTCTAAGTGCACAATAATAGAGAGTAATTTTATCTGAAAATTCAAGGCACTTTAAAAGACTAATAAAAAAGAAAATGTTAAAATTATAATCCTTTAAGGAGTCTGCAGCTATACACATATATTCATGTGTGTACATTTATATCATTTCTGAATGGTATTACTATGTTCATAAAAATGCTGTGCTCTTTTTAAGGGAGATTTAGATACTAAATTTTGCACTGAATCTTTAGGGATTTATGCCAAAGTTAAAGCGATATACCAAAGCAAAATTCAAAGAAAAGCGGTTTTTAAACAAAGTGAATTGAAAGGTAATAAGGTGTTTATCCAGTAGGAAGTTACACATATAATCTTCTAATTTGAAGTCAGAAGATTAAAGCTGCTTTTCACTTACCTATACCAATACACAAACTATTAAGGTAGTTGGCATATTAGTTCTACTTTGGCTTTTCCTGCCAATTGTCTGCCAGAGAGAAAGGTAATGACCTCTTTGGACTTCAATTACTCCAGACAAAATAAGGAAAGCAATATTCTCAAATTCTAAGACCTTGTGGAAATTGTAGGGGAAAAGGACTCTACATTTCATGATATTTTTCCACTACAGTCGATATACAGTTCAAAGAACTTTCTAATTCAGAGAGCTCTGTGATTCTTTTATTTATCATTGCTTAGATGAACTACTAGACTACATATACCTAAGTGGGTCTTATCATTAATATACTGGCTATTCTCCTCTATCATATACTCTGCGGTATTCATCTGGTCTTTAGCAGCAATACATCAAGAACTAAAAGTGACCTTCAAGCTCCATCAGTATATCCAGACATTTCTGCCAAAATGGAGTAAAAAGGACAGATTTAGTACTACCACTACCACCCTCTTGTTATAAACCACTGGAAAATTATTTAAAAATACAGGGAACAATGACTTAACAACATTAGAGTAGAAGCATTATAAGATTATGTTCTCTGTGAGAAGAAAAAAATGACAATGTGATCTCAACATTCACCAGCTTACTTCCTAGAGACAGTTTCAAGGCAAGAGACAAGCAGTCACCGAGCTGAAGGAGCAGAGATCAGAATTCAGATAAACTCAGCACCATACCCTCCAGTTCTACCCACGTTGAAGCAAATGGTGGGTATTCATCGTGTCTAATATTCCATAGTATATATAGACCACATCTTCTCTATCCATCATTTGTCGATGGACACCGAGGCTCCTTCCACAGTTTGGCTATTGTGGACATTGCTGCTGTGAACATTGGGGTGCAGGTGTCTTGGTCTTTCACTGCATCTGTGCCTTTGGGGTAAATACCTAGTAGTGCAATCGCTGGGTCATAGGGTAGCTCTATTTTAACTCTTTGAGGACCCTCCACACAATTTTCCAGAGTAGCTGCACCAGTCCACATTCCCACCAACAGTGCAGGAGGGTATTATGCTGAGTGAAGTAAGTCAATCAGAGAAGGACAAACATTATATGGTCTCATTCATTTGGGGAATATAAAAAATAGTGAAAGGGATTAAAGGGGAAAGGGGAGAAAATGAGTGGGAAATATCAGAGAGGGAGACAGAACATGAGAGACTCCTAACTCTGGGAAACAAACAAGGGGTAGTGGAAGGGGAGGTGGGTGGGGGGATTGGGTGACAGGCACTGAGGGGGGGCACTTGTCGGAATGAGCACTGGGTGTTATACTATATGCTGGCAAATCGAACTGCAATAAAAAAATATACAAAAAAAAAAATTCAGATAAGCCAAGAAAGGTAGAACTCATGGAATATAGTACCACAGAGGAAAAAGCTGCATAAAGAAAAAACTCCAGAGATCTACGGTAGGTCCGCTTGACACTTTGGATACTTATCTGTGCATGCGCACAAGTAATGTCCCAAGGCCGGGGGGGGGGGGGGCGGGGGCGGACCACAAAAAGCAGTCAGAAAAACCCTGTGGCTCTCATGAGGCTAGGAATAATTTGTTTTCCCATAATCCA
The DNA here is from genome assembly GCF_905146905.1 of Nyctereutes procyonoides. NCBI lineage: Eukaryota > Metazoa > Chordata > Mammalia > Carnivora > Canidae > Nyctereutes > Nyctereutes procyonoides. The sequence continues at coordinate 12,501,409 of NW_026575136.1, read as the reverse complement.
GGATGGGGAAAGAAATATAGGAAACATCAAGTAGAATTCTCAGAAGGATACTCCATGTCAAGGTACAACATAATCAAATTGCTAAAAACTAAGAATGAAAAGAAAAATCCTAAAATCATTCAGAAAAATAAGATACATTGTGACATATAATATAGAGAGCAATAAAGAGAAGAATGATCACAGACTCTTCATCAGAACCTATGCAAGCAAATGTACTGAAAGAAAAAAAAAATGAGAATGTCTACCTACTGTTCTTTACAAAGGGAAAATATCTTTCAAGAATGGTGAATAAATATGCATTTCCAGATGAATAAAATTAAGAGGATTCATTATCAATAGAACTACACTCCAACAATGTTAAAGTTTCTTAGGCAGAACAAAAATAACACCACAGTGAAAGCTAAACTTTCACAGAGGATGGAAGAAAGGCAGAAACAATACCTATGTGGAAGAATACAAAAGACAATTTTCTCATTTTTTAAACTCTCTTCAAAATATAATTGATTGTTTAAAGCAAAAATGGTAATAATGTGGTTTGCAGTTTATAGTGCATGCAGAAATAAAATATATGACAATAACACCGCAAAGAGTAAAGAGATGGAAGTACACTGTTGTAAAGTTCTAATACCATATACGAAAAGGTACAATATTGGGGCACCTTGGTGGCTCAGGTTTTGGCTCAGATCATAATCTCAGGGTCCTAAGATCAAGCTTCATGTCAGGCTCTGTGCCCAACAGAGAGACTGCTTGAGATTCTCTTCCTCTCCCTTTGTCCCTCCCTTCCACTTGTACACACACCTCTCTCTCCCAAATAAATAGACAAATATTTTTTTAAAAAGTGACAATATTATTTAAAGTTAGACTGTGATAAATTAAAGTTACATATTATCAACCCAAGAGAAAATAATAAAAAGCAAAACAAGAAGGTGAAATGCAACAACGGAAATAAAATGGAATTATAAAAAAAATATTCAATCAATCTCCATAAAAGAAAGAACAGGAAAAAAACACAAACACATGAGGCAAATAGAAAACAAAATGAGATGGGTAGATTTAAATCCAATCATCTGTATAATGACAGTAAATATACATAGTCTAAACATTTCAATTAAAAGTTAAAGGTTGCTGTATTGAACCCCCCCAAAAAAAGACAAAAAATACTCTTTAAATATAAAGGCACAGGTATTTTAAAAGGACAGAAAAATACATGCCCCTACTAACACTAATCAAAAGAAAATTTAAGTGACATATTAATTTTTTAAAAAGTATACTTCAGGGCAAGAAATATCATGAAATCATATTGTATGACTAAAGAAGAATGTTTCATAATGAGAAAAGTGTTAATTCATCAACAAGACAAAACAATCCTACATGTGTATGTAGCTACTAACAGAACTTTCAAATGCAAAACGTAAAACTAACAGAACTGAAAGGAGACACAGACAAATCTTAGTTATATTTGAAGATTGACACCTCTCTTTCAGTAATAGAATATGTAGTCAGAAAGTCTAAAGGACATAGAAAATTTGAACAAGGTTATCAATTACCCTCACCTAAAAAAACATTTAAAAATACTATACACAACAGCAGAATACACAAATTCTCCAAGCACGTATTGAATATTTACCAAATGAGATCATATTCAAGTCCATAAAATTTCTCAATAAATTTAGGAGAAATGAAATCTTATAAAGTATATTTCATGTCTGCAAAAGGGTTAAAGTAGAAATCAACAAGGGATATTTGGGAAACTCCCAAATACTTAAAAATTAAACAACACATTTCTAAATAACTCATCAATAAAAAAGAAATAACAAGGAAAAATATAAAATATTTTGAATTGAATAAAAATAAAAACACAAATTGTCAAAATTTATGGAACATAAGCTAAAGCAGAGATTAGAGGGAAAATTACAGCAAATGCTTCTATTAGAAAAAAAGAAAGGTCTCAACTCAATTACTAAGCTTCTACCTTAAGAAATTAGAAAAAGAATGGAAAATTAAACCAAAAGCAAGCAGGGAGAAGAAAATAATAAAGAGCAAAAATCAATGGCATGAAAAACACAAAACCTATTACTAAGAGAAAAATCAATGAAATCGATAAATCTCTAGTCAGATTGATCAGGAAAAAAAGACACAAATGACCAACATTTGGAATGAAGAAGAAACATTATAAATCCTAAAATATCAAAAGATGATTCCTGTCCCTGAAGAGTTTATAATCTAGTTGATAGGGCAGGCTCTACGCACAGAGAAAAATGAACAATCTTATACTCGAATCAACAACTTTAATGAGAATCCATCACCTATTATATGCCTGAAAAGGTTCTAAGTACTTTTTATATATTATTTTAATCATCACAACCATAATAGGTGGATACCATTATTTACTCCAGTCTACAGAAATGTACCTTAGGCATTCGCCCAATGTAGATACGGTAATGGTAGATATAATTTAGTAATTCAGACTCAGGAGGAGAAATCAGGACAAGGAGGAGAAAAAAGGATTGCACTGGCCTTGGGAATTTGTCATGGAAGACATAAGGCCTAAGCTATCTCTTGGAAGGTCTATCCTGATGTCTACCAAGTTTTACACTAGGTGTCACAATCTGATATTAGATCTACTAGAGATCTAGTACTTCAACAGAGTAGCTTACACCCATGTTTCAGCTGCTTCAACAAGCATTTATCGAATACTTACTATGTTTCCGGCTCTGGGATCATAGACCCAGGCAGAAGATGGTGATCTACTGAATGTGTATATACAACATGCACCCTACTGGTAGATGTCACGGAGCTACAGTCCTTGCTCTCAAAAAGCTCAGAGTCTAGTTAGTTGTGTGTGCATGTGTGTGTGTGTGTGCAAACAAATTAGAAAGCAACTGAGACTAGGTGGTAATTATGAGCGAACCTGAATAATATTATATACGAGTCCAGGAAAACGGAAGATAAGTGTGCTATCCAGAGCTTCATGAAGGAGAGGCATTGGATTTGAATACTGAAAAACTAATCATACATATAAAGAGAGAGAGAGAAGAGGGGCAATACCAGCTGTTGATGAGGAAAATTCAGGTGGGAATAAACAGTCTGCTTAGCTAAATGTAGGTAATGCCAGAAGATGGCTAAAGATAAAGCGGAACATGCAAAGCAGGCAGGAGCAATAAAAGTTGGGGCATAAAAATTAGGTTGAATCCCAGATTCTGGTTGAAAATGTAGGCTTGATAAATTTCTCCCCTAAATTCTAACTAAATTATTCTGTTTTATTCAGGCAAGAGAAAGGGCATAAACACGAGAGGGAGTGCAGACATCTCCCAAAGCAATAGAGAAAAATGTTTCAGTGATCATTTGCTATGCATGTCATTTCCTGGGAACTCAGAAATATCAATAAAAATTAAAATAGAGAAGAAATATACCTAATCCAAGATTTTAATGATTTTAAAAAGACAAAAGCTTCTTTAAGCAATTAATGCATCACTGATGCCACCAAACATCATCAAACCATGTAAGAGGAAGCTTAGAGTAATACAATCACTGATACTCCTGTGGGCTGGTAAAGTGGCTGCTGTGCTCAAATGACAGGGCACTGGGTCTTCAGTGTGTCCAAGGGATATTCCCACCGCAATCTGTCAGCAGACTGGCAAGTGTTCTTAGTGACAGGAACACACAGCCCAGGAATACAGCCCTACCCTCGCTTGTGGCTCACAGCACCTCAGCGCAGTGCTGCTCTCCTGGCTCCCTCTAATGGCCCCAAATACCAATTAAGCAGCTTCATCATCTCTGTATCTATATTAGAACATAGGTGTCAAGTTTGAATGCCTGATGAGACTAATTAAGTACTTTGCAGGAGTGTGAGGTAATCAGTCCTGGAAGGGAAGGGGGGAAAAGGCAATGCCCAGAAGTGGATCTGACATGGTTCCTGTCCCTGTTGAAGTTTCATAAGATCACAGCTGAAAGAACATTCTACCATAAATTGAAAGGCTCTGCATTAACAGCAGGAAACAAAAACCCATTTCACAACTCATCCCCTACTAATGCAGCACACCCACCGCAAATCCTCAAATCGTCGCGTTGTCCTATATCGCCACCTAACGTCCACAGGCAAGTGCATGCTAACACCAGCTGAGCCCGAAAGGTGACATTTTTTTCTGCAAAGCCCTTCCAAGGGCTTCCAGGTAGACCTAGCTGTTCACGTCAGGATTCCTAGTGTGATTCCTCATTCTACTCCAGGGCATACCGGTGAAAATGTAATAATGAATTTATTTTATGAGAGTTAAAATCCCATTCTGTGGATTGCCCTCGAGTACTTTGAGACTGCAAACTCTGCAAACTGCTCCCCAGGATGACTTTTTCCTTTTTTCTCTCTCTCTTTTTTAGAGGAGGGGGGCAGGCAGAGGGAGAGGAAAAATCCCAAGCAGTCTCCCTGTCCAGTGCGGAGCCCCACGCCGGGCTTGACCTGAGATCATGACCTGAGCCAAAAATCCAGAGTCAGGTGCTCAACCAACTGAGCCACCCAGGCACCCCAGGATGACTCTTGACCCTCAGCATACATCTGACTCCCCACTTTTCCTTCTCACTATCTTCTATTATTGGAGTATGGATCCCGTCTACAGAGTGCATACACTTTGAAAGCATTTTTTGCCACATGAGATATAACTGGGAAGAGAGGGCTGTATCAGAAATGCACCCAAATTTTTCATAACACCAGCATTTGATTGGCTTTACAATTGGTTCATTTTGTAGATTCACCCTTTCCCTCCTTCTGCTCCTGCAACCACACAGTGGGAAAGAGAAAGAGATGTTTGGTTGTTTTTTTTTAAGATTTTATTTATTTATTTATGAGAGACACAGAGAGACAGAGACACAGAGAGAGAGAGGCAGAGACACAGGCAGAGAGAGAAGCAGGCTCCACACAGGGAGCCCAATGTGGGATTTGATCCCGGGTCTCCAGGGTCACGCCCCGGGCCAAAGGCAGGTGCTAAACCGCTGACCCACCCAGGGATCCCCGAGAAAGAGATGTTAATGAATAATCAAAACTCAACAGAATAACAGAATATGACAAAAATAATTCCAAGGATTAATTACTTCAGAGACCCCATCTCCTTCCAAGCAATCTTTAGAGTATAAGCCCAAGCAAACCATTTCTAGACAGGAAGTGTGACAAACTTCCGAAGATACAAGCTATTAGATGGCAATAAATTCTCTCAAAGCATTACTGTCTGAGTCAGGCCTTTTCTGTACCAGGCAAAATAGAAGATATGAGCAATTAGACGAGTGTAGACATATGAAAATGGGAAAGCTTTCTCAGTTTGCTTTGGAGTTAGATGTGCCGGATTGCCATGTAAAATTTAGGGCATACTTACACTAAAAAAATTACTCATTGTTTATCTGAAACTCAAATTCACCTGAGTGTCCTGTATTTTATCAGGCAACTCTACTTGGAATGGAATAAAAGACCTCGTTGGAGAAAATGACTAGGCTCCGAGCAGAAACGGAGTCACTTTTATGAAAATGGTGTCTTGGTGGGGTCCAGAGACCAGTATCAAAACAAGGGCCCAACATTGTAAGCATTCAAATAATACTCTGCATTTATTTAATACTTCAAGAAATGTTTCATATTTGTTATCTGGATTCTCCTAATGACAACCGTTATGTGGATATTTTTATGCCTGTCTCAAGGCTCACAGGTGTTAAGGATTTGTCATGGTGATCCACATGAAACTGTAGGAAAAAGAACTTGAATCCAAATCTCCCAGTATGGTACAACGTCCACAAATAAAATGTTCGTGTGGACCCCACACAGGACTTTTAATTGACATAAGGCCAGGAAAATGACGATATTCTGAGTCACTGAGCTGTCTTACATACTTTCAGACAACAGAGTCCAGTTTGATTTTTTAAAGCACAGAACATTCCCTATATTTCCCCAAGTACAGTGAGACATCATTCTTCTAAGGTAAGTTTATTCACACGCACCCAACTACTACCCTTTGTAAGCCATTTCGAGGTCCTCGAGACTTTTGATAAAATCCAAATTTGTTTAACTCAGAGTTCACTCTCCCTGGATCTTTATATTTGAAATTTAGAAAATTCTTGTAATAATCCCTTTGGCTGTTGTGGCTCAGGTTTGTTTTTAAATTGTGGAGTAGTGACACCTGGTGTTCAAAGTATGTACTACATGTTTCCCTGACACAGTTTCTCTTTCATTTACTGATTTTTAAAGCTTCTTTTTTTTTTTCTTTTTTAGATTTTATTTGTTTATTATTGAGAGACAGAGAGAGAGAGAGAGAGAGAGAGAGAGGCAGAGACACAGGCAGAGGGAGAAGCAGGCTCCACGCAGGGAGTCTGACATGGGACTCGATCCGGGGATCCCAGGATCAGGCCCTGGGCTGAAGGCAGGCGCTAAACTGCTGAGCCACCCGGGCTGCCCTATCTTTTATTTATAAAAAAATAAATATTTATTTTTTTATGGTGGTGTGCTGCATTAGTAGGGGATGAGTTGTGAAATGGGTTTTTGTCTCCAGCTGCTAATGCAGAGCCTTTCAATTTACGGCAGATAAAGTTATTTTCAATTTAGGTTCCTCAAATTCTAGTTCTTATAAAAATTCCCTAAAGAATTTCTGAAAATGCAGCTTCCTAAACCCTTCATAGATTCTGATTATCTACAACTGGGGTAATGTACATGATGCAAGCCCCACTGCTACCATCCCTTTCTTCTTCCTGGTCAATCTCACGTAAGAGAACATTATTGTATGGCCCCAACAAGCACTGTGCAAATATATGGAAACCAAAGCTACAAGTATGAAGTTCAGAGCAGTTCAATGATGACAATAATGCTGGTAATGATAATAAAGATGATCTCAGATGACATTTATTGCACACTAAGTACTGTGTACCACGCTAAATCCTTTACATGGATTATCTCATATAATCTATAAAGTAGATAATATCTGGGGCACCTGGGAGGCTCCGTCAATTAAGTGTCTGACTCTTGATCTCAGCTCAGGATCCTGAGATCAAGCCCCACATCAGGTTCCACACTCAGCACAGTCTGCTTGTCCCTCTCCCTCTGCTCCTCCCCCAGCTTGTATGCGCTCCCTAGCTCGCTCTCTCCCTCTCTAAAAAATAAATAAAATCTTTGTTAAAAAAGTAGATAAAATCATGGTCTCCATTGTAATGAGGAGGCAGAGAGATGAGCAAATAGGTAATTGTTATTTCTAATATCACAAGTAGAGTCCACTGATTGTATGAATCACGTTCAAACTGAAAATAAGGGCAGCCCCGGTGGCGCCGCGGTTTAGCGCTGCCTGCAGCCCAGGGTGTGATCCTGGAGACCTGGGATCGAGTCCCACGTCGGGCTCCCTGCATGGAGCCTGCTTCTCCCTCTGTGTCTCTGCCTCTCTCTCTCTCTCATGAATAAACAAATAAAATCTTAAAAAAGAAAAACCTGAAAATCAAAATATTAAGTAGAAGGCTTCTCTACCATTACACCCTAGAGACACCCAACATTCACCCTCTGCAATATTCATGTGTTGCCACATGGCAATAGATGGCTAGAACACATAAGGTGTTTCCAGGAAAACTTTGAGTTTTCTAGAAATGGCTAATATATATATATTTATATATATATTATATATATGCCTATCTTAATGTATCAAATACTAAAAAAATATTGCATCACTGGCATAAGGAACTTAAAAGTCGTGATAATAGTCAAGTTCTGTGACTGAGTCAAATAATAAAAACCAAGTGTTCACAGATTTTTACTTTCATCCACACCCTTTTTACATTTCTATTACCATTTTGCATGTTGTTTTCTTGCAACCAGGTAATAGTTCCACGCAGAGTTTATTAAAATAACACAAAATATTGTCTTCAAACTTCTACTGTGCTTTAGATATGCTTGGTTGAGCAGAAAATAGTCCATTTTGTCTTTTGATTTTATAATCCTACTACCTTTACAGAAAGAATTAGCTACGATGCAAGTCTTTTCAAACTGAGCACTTAGCCATTACTATACGTTCCTTGGGTTGCCTAAGTATGCGTCTTTTTGTTACTCAGAATCAGCGTGTTCTAGAATCAAAAGGAAGGCATATATTTACCAAAAAACATCAATGCACGCAGCTGAATGCGTGAGATGAGAAAGAACACCCCCAAGGATGTGATATACTGGCTGGCCTCTGCATAGTCTCGTAATCTGGTGAACGGATCCATTTCTACAGTTTTGCCGAGGTCCTCGCTTATCTGAAGCAGCAGCACAATCTGAGAGAGAGAGAAAGGGAGAAGCAGGCAGGAGAGAACCGAAGTAAGCGGAGAGACAGCTACTCACCCCTTCATCTTCCGCGCTGTATTGCTGTCGAAGGCATAGGGTTTCGGAGCCAGACAAATCCCGGATTTGAACCCATAGTCACCACTGCAGGTGGTTTTATGGCAGCAGGCAGTTTGGGCCCGAGTGTCAGTGTCTGCCCTCACGCAGTACAGACCCTACTCCTCTCCCAGCCCAGGTGTTGGGTAGCTAGATGCCAGGAGCTACGGAGCCTGGAAAGCAGCAGCGGCTACCGGCAGCTGGTTACTAACGATCCACACTTCGTCATCTACTCAGCCAACACGTACTGGTCCCGCCACCCACCGCCCCCCACTCTGTGGCAGGAATATAGTAAAGTGCCGGGAATGCAGTGAACAAGCAGATGAAGCCTCTGTCCTCAGGAAGTTTGTTTCACCCTCTGAGTATCTACTTATCAAAATTCCACCCCCCATACCCTGCTCCACTGAATCTCCTCTGGCAAAGTCACTGTCGCTGGATTTATCAAATAAAATGAACCTCGCTAAGATCTTTCTGTAGCACGTAATAAATATGAGCAACGGCAATCATTCTTGACATCTAACACTCCTGATTTCCTTCTCCTTTCTGAAACTTGCCAGTCTTGTTGCTAGGTTTTCTTCTGTTACCCCTCTAATTAGTGTTTCCTGGTATCCTGACTTTGCCCTTTTACTTTTACACTCTACACTAGTATGTCCTGGACTAATGGAGCCACGAACTCCTTTAAGAATCTGAAGCTATGCACCCTCTCCCTACGGGGGAAAAATAATGAATCTACTTACAAATATACAAAAATCTGCATACATTTTCAAGAGTTTCACTGACCTTTCTCCCTTCCCATAAAGCCCATCATTGAACTTTAGGTTAAGAGGTCCCGATGGTGTTCATTACTACCCATATGCCAATGACTCTCAAATCTCGGTCTCGTGTACAAACCACTTTCTTGAGCAATAGGCCTACTTCCAAATGACTTATTGGCAAGTCCACCTGAACTCCACGTAGGCGTCTTCAAACTCAAGATAGCCCAAGCCAAAGATGGCCATCTTTCTCCAAACACCTGTTCTGCTTCTGGAGAACGTGAAGTGTGGAAAAGAGAACACTATTTTTGAAACTAACGGAGATTTGTATTTTTTTTAAGATTTATTTGTTTTTGTTTTTAATTTTTATTTATTTATGATAGTCACACACAGAGAGAGAGAGAGAGAGAGGCAGAGACACAGGCAGAGGGAGAAGCAGGCTCCATGCACCGGGAGCCCGACGTGGGATTCGATCCCAGGTCTCCAGGATCGCGGCCTGGGCCAAAGGCAGGCGCTCAACCGCTGGGCCACCCAGGGATCCCCCCCTGATTTTATTTATTTATTCATGACAGACAGAGACACACAGACACAGGCAGAGGGAGAAGCAGGCTCGCTGTGGGGGGCCTGCTGCGGGGCTCGATCCCGGATCCCGAGCCGCCCAGGTGCCCCAGACCTAGACTTAAGTCCAGACCTGGAAGCTTCGGAAGCATACTTACCCTCGTTCTCCTTCCGTTTCTTCGTATGTGACACGAGGATGAGGATACCTCTGCTTCCTATACTGCTACGAGCCTTAAAGCAAAGAATGCAAAAATCCCCACCCAAGTGCCACCACGTAGTGCACGCCCCACAAATACTGATACTACCGGGTTTCAAATAAAGCAAAAGCAACTCCCCCGAATACCCTGGTTCATGAACCCGGGAGTCCTCCTCACGGGCCCTTCCAGCCGCCCTCTAAACGGAGGCAGCAGCGGGGGCCCCGAGGCGCCAGCGCCGTCAGGCCGGGGCCCCCGCCGGGGCCCCCGCTCATCCCTTCGCAGCTGCTCCCCGCCGCCTCCAGGACGACCTGTGGGCCGAGGCGGCACGAGCTGCGGCCCCCACGGCCGCTCACCGCCCTCGCTCCGACGAGGCCTCGCCCCGACACATCTTTTCTCGGCTTTCGGACCAAGCCGGGTTCATCCTTCCAGTCACGGGCGGCGGGGCGTCTGCCTGCGGCCCAGGCCGTGACCCGGTCCCGGATCGAGTCCCACGTCGGGCTCCCCGCATGGAGCCTGCTTCTCCCTCTGCCTGCGTCTCTGTGTCTCTCAAGAATAAATTTAAAAAATCTTTAAAAAAAAAAAAAAAAAAAAAACAGTTCAAGGGTGCCGGGGGCTCAGCGGGGGAGCATCTGCCTGCGGCCCAGGGCGTGACCCGGGTCCCGGGATCGAGTCCCGCGTGGGGCTCCCTGAGGAGCCTGCTTCTCCCTCTGCCTGCGTCTCTGTGTCTCTCAAGAATAAATAAATAAAATCTTTAAAAAAAAAAAAAAGTTCAAGGGTGCGGGGGTCTCAGCGGTGAGCGCCGCCTGCGGCCCAGGGCGTGACCCGGGTGGCGGGATCCAGGCCCGCGTCGGGCTCCCCGCGGGGCGCCGGCGTCTCGGCCTCCCTCCGTGCCGCTCAGGAATAAATGAATAAAATCTTAAAGTAAAATAAAATAATAACATAAGTATGGGCTTCAGTCGGAACCGGAGGAGCGGGAACAAGCTGCCCGTACGGCCGTGAGCGCCGGCCACGGAGCCGCCCAGGGCCCGGGACGCGCAGGAAGCTCGTCCGGGCTCGAGCCCAGCGGCTCGCGGGCTGACAACCGCGCCCCGACCGGCGGGAGCCCGCTTCCGGCGGCAGCACGGAGGCCTCGCGGACACGAGCCTGTCACCCGGACCCGGGGGACGGACGGGGAGCACCGGGAGCCTCGCGCCGGCCGGGGGGGGGGGGGGCGTCCTCCCACGTCCGCCCACGGCGGCGGCCCCGGTGTGCGCGTGCGCGTGCGCATCATCCTTCCGACGCTCCTTCGCATCGATGCGTGCGGAAGCCGCTGCTCCAGCCTGCTCGCCGCCGGCGTAGGCGCTCGCCGCGCTGCCGTCGCGGCCGCCATTTTGACGGCGGAGCCAGTGCGGGGCCGGGACGGCTGGCGACGGCGGCGGCGGCTGCGGCGCCTGGTACGGACGGCTTCCACCGTGTCGGACCCTCCGAATGCGCCCGTCTGGGGGCCACCGCGCTCGGTATGGCCCCTGCCCCGACCGGCTCCCTGTGGCTAGGCTGTCCCCGTCAGCCCCGGCCCAGCGCTCGTCCGGAGCTGCTGTGGAGCCGCCGGCCCTCAGGACCGTGTCCCGGGCGGGCACGGACTCCTGCTTCCCCGCCGTCCCCGGGTCCTAGCTGCTCGCGGGAGCGGGGGGTGAGGGGGGGCTTGGGGGGCGGGGCCCAGCGGGGGTCCTTGGGGGTGGGGCGCACTTCCGGGGAGCTCTCGGGGGTGGAGTCCTGCTTGGGGGCCGGACGGACTTCCGGGAGCGCTCGGACGTCGGGGGCGGGCCCTGCGGGGCGCGGGGGGGCGCACTTCCGGGATCGCACTTCCGGGAGCCCTCGGGCGTCGGGGGCGGGGCCTGCGGGGAGGCGCACTTCCGGGGAGCGCGCGGGCGTCGGGGGCGGGGCCCTGCGGGGGGAGCACTTCCGGGGACGCGCGGGCGTGGGGGCGGGGCGGCGGTGCGCCTCGAAGCTGGCGCCCGGGGGGTCACCAGGCTGCTGTGTTTTGTCGGTCCCCCAGGGGTAGAGCTTCACGGAAGGGACGATCGCTGGCGTCCGCCCTCCCCGCCAGAAATGGCCACCGTGAGTACACGCAGCCGTTGTTGGCAAGTGGGTTTCGGGACGGCGGCCTCGGCGGCCTTTTCTCGCGCTCAGAGGTGCTGTGTGAGAAGTGTCGCGGGCAGCGGGGGGAGGGGCGGGTGTGGACAGCGCGGCGCGCCCCGAAGGTGGTTTGAATACGGACGTTTTCGTCGGTCCCAGTTGCCCGCGTCTGCGAGTCCGTGTTTGGACATGAAGCCAGTGCCCGGATCCTTGCAACGTTTTTAGAAGACAGTATTCGGTGGATACTCGGAATCTGCTTTTAGGGTTTGTTTGTTTTTTTTAATTACCCCGGTTAGCTACACGGGAAGGTTTTTGTAGCGGTCCCGGGATAGCGCGTAACCTCCCACGCCCTGCAGAACGGGCGCCAGGGAGGGGGGCCCGCAGCCCGGAAGTACTGGTGGGCGGCGGCTGTCCGGGTGGGATGCAGCTCACCGCGGAGCTCCGGGCCAAGGCGATCGCAGAAGCACTTCATCGGAGTTCCGAGAAGATGCTGGGATCCAGATAATTGGAGATTTTAATTTAATTTTATTTATTCATGAGAGACACAGGCAGAGGGAGAAGCGGGCTCCCTGCAGGGAGCCCCACGCGGGACTCGATCCGGGACCTTGGGGTCACGCCCCGGCCCGAAGGCAGATGCTCAACCGCTGAGCCGCCCGGGGCGCCCGATAATTGGCGATTTTAATGGAACAACAGGAGATTGGTCTTCAGAGACCCCTCTCCCCTCCGTTTCCAAAACTCAAGAAGACCCTTACACCTTGCGCAACGCGGAAGAGCGGGAAGTGAGGTTGGGTCGCGGAGGTGTGATCGGGGACCAGGGAACCTTGCATGTCACACTCAGGGTTTAGATTCAGTTCTTTGGTAAAGCTGTGGTCCTTTGATCAGAGCTGTGTGAGGAGGATACAGATGGCAGCCTTTAGCCAGGGTAATATTCCCCTAAGGGAACGTGGTAGGTTGAGAGTCTAGTGATGTGACTGCAGGGTCAGGTCATAAACGTGGACCACTGTCTTGGACCCACTCTAAGGTGACTTTTTACTTAAAACCACAGGAAAGGAATGTTGTGAAAGAAGCCTGAGGTGCTCTCAAAACACATTAATTAGAATAGAATGCGAATGTTTAACTTGTCTTTGTTTTCATTTAAATGGATTAGCTCAGCAAGGTGACTATTTCCTAAGATGCTTTCATAGATCCTTTTATTGTTAGAAATTCGTATAAAGTTTTAGTATTCAAATATACTTTTGAAAATTTGTGTTTGCGTTGTAAACACTGAATGCAAGTATGTGTGTCTTCGACATTGTAGTTAACATACGTAGCAAGAGTCATAAATGTCTCAGCTTTGAAAGCTGGACCAGTAAATCAAGATGCCTTGGTGGGAACTTTGACAAACTGCAATTTTCATTTATGATACGGCAACAGGAGCAGCCTTTCCTTAGCTACAATGATTTGTCATTTAAGCCATTTGGGAATATGAATCCAATGCTGTGAGCTCTTCTGAGTTTTCCAGAATAGCTGAAAATTTGGACTTTTTCGGTGAAATCTGTGATTTTTCAATATTTATAGCCAACACAAATTTCTTAGGATTTCTTATAACATCCCACTCAAATTTCTTTTGTGTGGACCACACAAAAATGCCTGAAGATAGGTATGGATGAATTTCCTAGAATGTGGATGAATTTCTTAATAACAAGCTTTCAGTCTTTGTTATAGAGCCTGTTTTCTGCTCACATAACCCAAAACGGGACTTAGTCCTAAAACAGTGTCAAAAAGACATTTCTCCTTATACTTCTAAGGACTTTAAAGTTATATTTTAATAACCTGTTCTCTTCCCAAGTCTAGAATCTTAGGTTTTGAAGTAGTCATATACAAAATCACGCTTATCCTCATACTAAGATTAACAGACTATTCTAATTTTTGAGTCACTTATTGGTTGTCACTTTTAGTTATATTTACCAGCTGACCCAATGTCATAAAATCTGCCAGGTAAGAATTTGAGTGTCATAGAGGTTAAAAGGAAAACTTGAAACACATCAACACTGTTGTCAGCTATTCTTTTCAGTGGATAAATTAGATACTGGCTTATTTAGCTGTTAAAATGAAACTTGGTAAATAAAATTAACATGAAACTTGGTGATTAGATTGTCTTAGATTGGCAACAAAAGTCACATTTTATTATGACTTTTGTTAAATGCTTTACCATCAAGGAAAAATTCCAAAGTAGGAGTTAGTGGCCTTGGCACTCCCAGGCTAAAATAATCATAATCCTTAATAATATTAGGCAGTTGCTAAAATAATTTGGATTATCTTTCTTTTCCTTTTTTGCTTATGAAGCAGTTAATCACAAATAATAGCTTGATAATCGTACTTTAATGTTAATAGTATATGGAAGTGTGGGAATAAGTAAAAGAGTGCATGTAAAGCACTTAGCATAGCATCTATCCCATAGTAATTAACATCTATTGATTATTTACTATTTACTATTGCCCCCTTCAGAAAATGTCTTATTGAGGGTTATTTTTAAGGCTTTGCCCAAAATATTTTCAGAGTTTAAAATTTTATATTGCCTTTAAGATCCTGAGCCATTATTCTCTTAAATGTAAATGTCTTCTTTGTAGAGGTAAATTTAAATTGTAGAAACACCCAAAGTCTGAGTTTGTCTAGTAAGTTAAAATCTAATAATTATTATATTTATCTCTCTGAGGAGGTTGGGTCCTGACTCAAGGAAGGATGCTGAAATTTTCAGATGGCCAGAATGGTCAGGAGACCCGCCTTCTTTGGAGATACATTAAGGAAGTTCTGTTTATCCAGTTATTGAAGACAGAGTTGAAATTTGCTAGACCTAGAAGGAGAGGGAAAGGGGCATTCTAGCAGAAGAAGTCATAAGGCAGTATAAAAGAAGGCAGAGAAATAGAAGTGTTGTGGGGTTTTTTTATGTGAGACTAAAGAATTGAAAAAGAAAGGAAGGTAAAGTTAATAAATTATGCGAGAGAGGTAAAACAAGTTAGGATGTTATCTTATACTTAGGATGAAAAAAAAAGAACACCTGGGTTGGAATTCAGAGTACTCTGAAAGGGGAAAAGACTGATTCTGAAGTTTCAAATGGCTAGAGTCTTTCCACACCCTGGTAACTAATTTTCGTACCACTCCAATCTATTCTTAAATCCTATTCCAGTCCATCCTGCACTAAGTGATACATTCCTAAAAACATTCCTTATTTTTGTCAGTTTATTCTATTCCCTGCCTCCAGATCAGGATTCTGATTTATTGAATTGCTGTTAACAAACCCTTTACTGTGTCAAATATAAAGCCTTTTATGATTACCCACAACTTAACTTCCAAGTCTGTTTTTTACCGCAATCCCTTAAATATCTAACCTTACTAAATTTCTCTCTTTTGAATATACCTTTTATGACTATACATCTGTTTCTGAAAGTTCCTCATTGAAATGCCCTTTTCCTCCACAAATTTCTATTTCTTCAAAACCTTGTGTTCTCTATGAAACTTCTTTTCCTATTCTCTCAAGGAGCTCTTAATTGTTCAAATCTTTTAATAGTATTTCACAGATAATATGGTATTCTTACATATTTTCTACTACACTCAGTTGGCATTTTTGTTTTTTAATGTAAAGGGTCGGATAAGTAAATATTTTAGGCTTTCTGTGCCATATAGTCTCTATTCAACTACTTAATTCTGGCATTATGGCATGAGAGCAGCCACAAACAGTACATAAGTACGTGTGACAATATTAGACCAAAACTTTACTTACCAAAATAGGATGTATTCAGCTATAGTTTGCCAACCCCTGTATTAAATTATTACACTGACATAGGGCACCTGAGTGCCTCAGCTAAGCTTTAGACTCTTGATTTTCTTCAGGTCATGATCTCAGGGTCTTGAGATTGAGCCCAGCTGTGCGCTCAGCGGGGCGCGTCTGCTGGAGATTTTTCTCTCAAATGGATAAATCGGTATAAAATATAATAAAAAAATTATTTTGACGCAAGTATTTTGCTAGAAATTTGTTCATGAAAGATGTTTACACATTCATCTATAGTCAGTGACCTCAGAGTCCAGAAGTGAACATAGCAAAATATTTACCACAAATCTATGTACTAAAAGTGTTGAAGATTCCTTAACAATAAAAAAGTCTTACTTGTACTACCTTTTTAGTGTTGTTCCTGAATAGGGCAACTTTTAGAGGTTCCTATTCTCTCTAGTGTGGCACTCTCGATTCTAGCCTTTATCAGAAAGGCCATACACTTTTCCAAAAGTAATTTATTGTTTGTTTAATAGATATGTTTTTAAAATTATATATATATAATCCTTGTCATATAGTAGTTGCCCCATAATAGGATAAAACTTGGTTTTAAAAGATACGTTGCAGTGTGAGGGTTTGCCAGAGATTGTCTATGTTAAAAATAACGTATATGCAGAACAAATAATTTTAATTTTTGTCTTATTTTTAGGTGCTCTGTAATAGAGCCAGACTGGTTTCCTATCTCCCAGGATTTTGCTCTTTAGTTAAAAGGGTTGTCAGTCCCAAAGCCTTTTCAACTGCAGGATCTTCAGGTTCTGATGAGTCTCATGTGGCCACTGCACCGCCAGATATATGTAAGTAAAAGTTACTGTAATTTACTTAACATTTGTTGCAAAACACCCATCTCCCTTTTGGCAACCACCAGTTTATTCTCTAGTAAAGACTGTTTTTGTCCCTTTTTTTTTTCCTTAAATTCTATATGAGTGTAGTCATTTGATATTTGTCTTTCTCTGACTTCTGTCACTTTTATATCCTCTGCATCCATCCATGTTGCTACAAATGGCAAGATTCCATTATTTTTTTATGGTTGAGTAATATCCCATTGTGTACATATACCAAATCTTTATCCCTTCATTTCTGTATGAATATTTGGATTACTTCCATATCTTGGCTATTATAAATAATGCTTTGTTAAATATAAGGGTGTATATATCTTTTGTTGCGTGTTTTCCTTTTTCTTTGGGTAAATATCCAGTATTCAATTATTGAATCATTTGATAACTTTGTTTTTAATTTTCTAAGAAATCTCCATACCGTTGTGCAAAGTGTCTGCAGCAGTTTGCATTTCAAACAGTGCAGGAGAGAATCGTTTTCTCCACATTCTTGCCAACACTTGTATTTCTTATATTTGTTCTAGCTATTCCAACAGTTCTAAGGTGATCTCTCGTTGTGGTTTTTTAATTTCTTTTCCCTGATGATTAGTGATATTGAGCATTGTTTCATGTGTGTACCAACTATATATTTTCCTTAGAAATAAGTCTCTTTAAGCTCTCCATCCATTTTTAATATTTTTTTTAATTTTTTAAAAAGATTTTATTTATTCATGAGCGAAAGAGAGAGGCAGAGACACAGGAGGAGGGAGAAGCAGGCTCCATGCAGGGAGCCCAATGCGGGACTCTATCCCAGGACTCCAGGATCAGGCCCTGGGCTGAAGGCAGACGCTCAACCATTGAGGCACCCAGGTGTCCCTTTCCATCTGTTTTTAATAGGGTTTTTTTGGTTGGTTTGGTTCCGTGTTATTTATATACTTTGGATATTAATATTTACAACTATAAATGATGTATCAGATACATCATTCGAAAATATCTTTTTCCATTTAGTAGGTTGCCCTTTTTTTGTTTTTGTAATTGTTCCCTTCACTGTGCAAAAATGTTTTATTTTGGTGTAGTCCTAATAGTTTAATTTTGCTTTTCTTTCCATTGGTGAGCAGAATATCTAGAAAACTGTTTCTATAGCCTTTGTCAAGGAAATACTACCTATGTTACTGAAGAATAGTTGAGAGTGTGAATAGTTTCAAGCATACATTATGATAATTCAACAATCACATATATATATATTACATAGTTCACACCAGGATAAGTGATAAAAGGGTGCATCTGTCACTATGCAGCCTTACTACAGGACTATTGACTATATTCCTTATGTTGTATTTTTAATACCTGTTGTGTACTTATAACTGGAAGTTTGTATGTTTTAAACCACTTCCCTACTTTGCCTATCTCCCCCCTCCCTTTCCAGATGACAATTATCAGTTTGTTCTCTGTATCTATGACTCTCTTTTGTCTTTTTTGCTTGTTTGCTTGGTCATTTATGTTCCTTTTTTTTTTTTTTTTTTTTTAAGATTTTACTTATTCATGAGAGAGACAGAGAGAGAGGGGCAAAGTACAGGCAAAGAGAGAAGCAGGCTTTCTGCAGGGAGCCCAATGCTCGATCCTAGGACCCTGGGATCACAACCTGAGCCAAAGACGGACGGACAAGCACTGAGCCACCCAGATGTCCCTCTGTTCCCCATTTATAAGTGAAATCATTTGGTATTTGTCCTTAACAGAACCTAATATCCTCCAGGTCCATCTATTTATTGCAAAGGGCAAGATTTCATTATGACCAACAATCCACTGTGTATGAGCGCATACTACACATGTTCTTTATTCCTCCAACTATCGGTAGACACTTAAGTTGCTTTCCTATCTTGGCTATCGTAAATGATGCAGTAAACACAGGGTACGTATGTTTTTAAATTACCACTTTATTTTCATTGAGGAACTACCTAACAGTCAAATTTCTGGATCGTCTGGCATTTCTCTCTTAATTTTTTGAGGAACCTCCATACTGTTTTCCATATTCTGCACCAACTGACATTCCCAATCAACAGACCACGAGGGTTCTCTATCTCCACATCTTTTCCAACTCTTCTTTATCTTTTTCATTCTAGCCATTCTGATGGCTGTGAAAATGAATTCATAAATATGATAGTTATGAAAGACTTATTTGACCTTTTTTTTTATCATTTTTAATTTTTCTCCAGCAAAACTAGGCTATTTCACAATGAGAAAATTCAGGAAGCATCTGGTTTTGACAAAATTACACACATATAACATTAGACCCTGACAGTTGTGGAGTACGAGAACAGTCTACAGACTCAGGTTTGAAGAGAGAGATCTGCTGGCACAGGGCAGAAGTGCAGGAGAGAAGTCCCAGCGCCCTGCTACTGTACTCAGGGGCAAAGGCAAGAGAGACCTGGATTAGGACAGTCACTGTTAAACAGAAACTAAGTATTCCAAAAGTCAATTTTAAAGAATCTGAAGGTCAATTTTAAAGACGTTAGTGGCTTTTATTCCCTTGCTCTGCTTCCGTATCCTCCCAATCTGTAGCAGTTTTCAGCCTGGATGAATAATAGCATCATAGTAGTAATGGTAATGGCGCTTACTATGTGCCCAGCCCTTGTCTAAGTGCTTTACGTGTAGTAATTCATTTAGTCTTCAAATCACCTCATGAAACCAGCAACATTTCCACTGCACAGATAGGAAACCTGAAGCTAAGAGAGGCCGGAGGATGTGGTCAGTCATAGGACAGGGAGTGACAGCCAGGAGTGGAACACCAGAGTCCCGGCCAGTCTCATGCCCCTCCTGATCCTCTCATTACCAAGTACCTGTTGGTGGGTTACAGCCCTTTAGACTCTCAAAGTGCTGAAGTGGAAGCGGTGGCCAATATTCAAATGGGAATATCCAGCTGGGAGGGGAGGTGGGAATCCGGAACCCAGAGAATAGTCAGGATTGAGGAGACACCACAGAAGGGGGGGTGAGACACCACGGAAGGGGGGGTGGAGTTCACTCGACCAACCTGAATCCCTCAAACTCCATTACTGAGTGTAGGATCAGAATTTAACCCACTGATTTTCCCGACTCCTTACAGAACTTCTTTAGGAATCACCACTCTAAATGATGACATCCTATCACCAGCATGGTGCATAAGGCCCCCTACATCTGTCTCCTGACTACCTTTTGGGGAATCATCTAATCGCCTACAGGCTACCCTCCATGGTTGCATTCCCAACTTAATTGTTCATACCTCAGAGCTTTTCCTTGGCATTTCTGCTCTCCTTTACTTGGAATGCTTCTCTACCTTGTCTGTCAGGTATATTTGTGTTCACAAATCATCATTACCTCCAGATCCTTTCTCCTGACCTTAACAATCTCGTCCCTGTGAGTACAACAGTCAACACAAAGGAGGGCTCCAGAGTGCTTGATGTCACGAGCTGAGGCGGCACGGGCTGAACTATCTCAGAAAATCCTCCCTAAAACATGTAATATATCTATTTCCACTCTTCATTCCTCAATCTTAGTAAATAATAAACAAAAAAATAGTATGACTTTTTTGGGTGTTTTTTTTTTTTTTTTTGCCAAGGTATATACACATTTTATTTAAAAAAGTTTACAGTTTTCATTATACACAACTATTAAGAGGTTATAGTCAGAGGAGGCATTTGTCCTGTTGACAGAAGTGCCCGCTAGATCATCACAATGCAAGGAAAATGGTAGAAGAGAGGAGATAGGGCAAGGAGAAAATAAGCGATAAAAAGCTTAGATTTCAATTAAGGGCTGGTAAGTCCCTTTTCTCTCTTCAAGTATCACACAATATGTACCAAATACAATCAGTAAATAATGGCCATTTCTTCCCAAGCCCCCACTATTCTCACTATTCAGGTCTGACCTGCCCCTCACGGGCCAGCTCAAATTTTGTCTCCTCCAAAGACTAGACCTGTAGTAAGCTCTATGAATTGGAGCAGACATACAGGGCATCAGAATAAGAACTCAGACTTTATTCAGTCAGAGTGCACATATATTGGGGCTGATGACTTAAAAAACAAAGGTATGGGGTTTGAGAAATATGAGTACCAAATTTTAAAACTATTCCATTACTCTTGTGTTTATATGGTAATAACAAGCAGTGATTGTAACTAGCAAAGGACGTGCTGGTACCTGTTTTAATAAATTTATGTCAAGAATGCTTGCAGTTACTGTTCAAGATCAAATGAGTAGCCCTCAAGATCTCCATTGCCCCTTTTGGTATAATGTGACTGTGGCAATGTTGCATGCTCTGAAAGAAATATCAATGGAAAAACCAGAAGTTTTATACCTTTTTTTTTTTTTAACCATTCATCTATAGATGAACACTCGGGCTGCTTCCATATCTGGCTATTATAAAAAATGTTCAATAAACATAAGGGTGTAAATATCTTTTTGAATTAGGGTTTGGTAGGGGAGAGGTAACTACCCGGCAGTAGAATTATTGGATCATTTGGTAATTCTATGTTTTATTTTTTGAGGAACATCTATAGTGTTTGCCACAGTGGCTACTCCAGTTTGCATTCCCACCAACACTGCATGAAGGTTCCCTTTCTCCACATCTTTGTCCACACCTGTTATTTCTTGTGTTGCTGACTTAAGCCATTCTGACAGGTATAACGTGGTTCTCCCTGTGGTTTGCATTGGACTTTCCCTGATGATGAGTGATGTTGAGCCTCTTTTCATGCGTCTGTTGCCCGTCTGCGTGGGTCTGTGGAAAAATGTCTGCAGGTCCTCTGCCCATTTTTAATTGTTTTACTTGAAATTTCTTGGGGTTGAGTTGTTGAAGTTCTTTATATGTTTTGGATATTAAGCTTTTATTGGATATGTTATGTGCAAATGTCTTCTCCCATTCAGTAGGCTGTCTTTTTTGCTTTGTTACTGGGTTGTTTCTCTGCGCAGAGCCTTTTATTTTGGTATAGTGACAGTAGTTCAGTTTGCCTTTGGTTTCCTTTAGAACACGTATCTAGAAAAATGCTTCTACAACTGATGTCAGGGACGTTAGTGCCCGTTTTCTTCCAGGAGTTTTATGGTTTCAGGTCTCTGTTTATGTCTTCAATCCATTTAGAGTTTGTTTCTGTGTGTGGTGTAGGAAAGTGGTCTGGTTTCATTCTTTTGCCTGTAGCTGTCCAGTTTTCCAGCACCATTTTCTGAAGATCCTGTCTTTTCCCCATTGTATAATCTAGCCTGTTTTGTCACAGGTTATTTGACCATGTAAGTGTGGGTTAATTTTGGCTCTCTACTGTTGCACTGATCTGCGTGTCTATTTTTTGTTGTTGTTGCCAGTGCCATACTGTCTTGATTACTGCAGCTTTGTAGTATATCCTGACTTACAAGATTGTGCTGTCTTGAGCTTTGTACTTTTTTGTGAACATTGCTTTTTCTATATGGATTCTTTTTGGTTCCATACAGATTTTAGGGTGTTTTTTTGTGTGTGGTTTTTTGTTTTTGTTTGTTTTTGTTTTTTTAGTAGTCTGAAAATTTGTTAGTAGTTTAATGAAGATTGCATTAAATCTGTGGATTGCTTTGGGTAATAGGGAAATTTTTACAATAGCAGTTGTGCCAGTTCATGCACATATCTTTCCATTTATTTTTTGCATCCTCATTTTTTTCATCAGTGTTTTATAGTTTTCAGAGTACAAATCTCTCACCTCCTTGGTTAAGTTTAATCCTAGGTGTTTTATCTTTTTGGTGCAATTGTAAATGGGATTGTTTCTTAATTTCTATTTCTGCTACTTCATTAATATACAGAAATAAAATAGATTTACCAATAATCTCTATTCTGCAACGTTACTGAATTCAGTTATCAGTTCTAGTACTTTTTGGTAGAGAGTTTTTAGAGTTTTCTGTATATGGTTTATGTCAGCTACACATACTGGAAATCTTACATCTTCTATACTAGTTTGGTTGCCTTGTTTTTTTGTTTTGTTTTTTTTGTTGTTGTTGTTGTTTGTTTTGTTTTGTTTGTTTTTTGGCCTGATTTCCCTGACTGGGTCTTGCAGTACAGTGTTGAAGGAAACTGGTAAGAGTGGACATCTTTATCTTATTCTTGATCTTAGAGGGAAAGCTCTGCTTTTCACCATGGAGAATGAAGTTAGCTGTGGATTTTTGACATTTAACCTTTATCATACTTTGTTGAGAGTTTTTTCATGGTGAATGATGTACTCTTTCAAATTCTATTTTGTGTCCAAATGATCATATGGTTTTTGTCCTTAAAGTGACAATATCACTTAACACTTAACACTTTTTGCATGTACTGAACCACCCTTGTATACCTAGAATAAATCACACTTGATCATTTTGAGTGATTTTTTTTTTTAGATTTATTTATTTGAGAGCAAGAGTGTGTAAGCAGGGAGAGGGAGAGAAAGAATTTTTTTTTTTTTTAAGATTTTATTAAGAGCACATAAACGGATTGGGGAATTGAGGGGAAGAGACAGGGAGAGGCAGAAGTAGACTCCCCACTGAGCAGGAGGGAGTCAGCCAGGGGGCAAAATCCGAGGACCCCAAGATCATGACTTAAGCCAAAGGTAGACCCTTAACTGACTGAGCCACCCAGGTGCCCCAAGGAAGAATCTTAAGCAGTCTCCTCATTCAATGTGGAGCCCAATTCAGGGCCTAATCTCATGACCCTAAGATCCTGATCTGAGCCAAAATTGAGAGTAAGGTGCTTTTAACCAGCTCAGCCACCCAGGTACCCTGTAAATGATTTTCTTGCTATATATTTGTATTTGTTTTGATAGTACTTTGTTCAGGATCTTAGATTTTGGTGCATACCTTTTTATTTTTAGTATCTCCAGCTGGTTTTGGTAACAGTAATCTTGGCCTGCTGGAATGAATTTGCAAGCTGCTTTCATGGTCTGTATTTTGTGATTTTCAAGAACAATATATAGTAACTCTTCTTCATATGTTTGGTAGAATTCATGGGTGAAGATACCTGATCCTAGACTTTGTGTTAGGAATTTTTTGACTACTTACTCAGTGTCATTGCTAGCAATTAGTCTGTTTAAACTTTCTATTCATGATTCAGTTTTGGAAAGTTTTAGCTTTCTAGGAATTTGTTCATTTCTGCTATGTTCTTTGTTGGCATATAATTTTACACAATATTTTCTAACTATCTTTGGTATATTTGTGATGTCAGTTGTTATTTCTCTTTTATTTATGGTTTTTAGTTTTCTCTCCTTTGGTGAATCAGTCTAAAGGTAGTTCAGTTTTGTTGAGCTTTTCAAGGAACTGGGTCATGGTTTCATTGACCAGTTGTGGGTTGTCTTTTGGGGGGTTCTCCATTTTAATTATTTCTGCACTAATCTTCATTATTTCCTTTTCTCTTGTTTTTGCATGTTTTTTTGTTGGTTTTTTTTTTTTTTTCTTAGCTCCTTTAGATAATACGGTTAGGTTGTTTACTAGAGATCTTTCTTGTTGCTTTAGTTATGCCTATATTGCTATAATATTTAAGAGCTATTACCACATTGCAGAGATTCTGGACCATTATGTTTTCATTTTTATTTTTCCCCTTATATATTTTATTTCCTCTTTGATACCTTGGTAGGTGCATTCAAGGTTTAATAACATGTTATTTAGCCTGATTGTATTTGTGTGGTGTTTGTTTTTTCAAAGATTTAATTTATTTGAGAGAGTGCACAAGCTGGAAAAGAGGGAAAAGGAAAAGCACAGGCCTCGCTGAGAGGGAGCCTGACTTGGGGCTTGATCCCAGAACCCTGAATCATGATCTGAGCAGAAGGCAGAGGGTTAACTAAGTGAGCCATCCAGGTGCCCCCTGTATCTGTGTTCTTTCCACATTTCTTTCTGTGATTCATTTCCAGTTTTAAACCTTTGTAGTCAGAAAAGATACATGATATGACTGCAGTCGATTTGAATTTATTGAGACTTGTTTTGTGGCCTAACATATCTGTCCTGGAGAATGTTCCATGTGCACCTGAAAAGAATGTGTATTCTGTTTTTAATGGAATGTTCAGAATATAGGTTAGGTCCATCTGTTGCAATGTGTCATTCAAAAGTGTTTCTTTGTTGATTTTTGTCTGGTTCATCTATCTATTGACGTAAGTAGGTGTTAACATCCTCTACTTTTGTACTATTGTCAAGGTCTTCGTTGTCTTGTTAATGGTTTTATGTATATAGATGCCCCCATGTTGGGTGCAAAAGTATTTAGTTTGTTACGTTCTCTTGTCAGACTGTTCCCCTTATTTATTGTAGGTAGTGTCCTTCTTTGTCTTTACAGTCTCTGTTTTATTTGATGTGTATTATTACCCTAGCTTTTTTTCACTTCCATTTGCATGGTTACAGTTTTCCATCCCTTCACTTTAAATCTGCATGTGTCTTTAGGTCCAAAGCAAGTCTCTAAAGGCTGAATAAAGGTGGGTCTTTTAATCCATTCAGTCACTTCCTACTGATTTGATTGGAAAATTAGTTCACTTACATTCAAAGTAATTAATGATTAGCAGGTACTTAGTACCATTTGTTACTTGTTTTATTATTGTTTTTGTAGTTCTCTATTCCTTCTCTTGCTCTCTGGTGGTTTATGTGAAAAAATAAAAAGAAAGAAATCCAAGCATATCTATTATAGGTAGTTGATTTGTGGTTCCCATTAGGTTCATATATAGCATCTTAAGCAGTAGCAATCTGTATGAAGTTGATGGCCACTTATGTTTGAGTCCATTCTAAAAGCCCTAAGTTTTTACCCACCTCCACATTTTATGTAAATGATACCATACTTGACGTCCTTTTATTTTCTGATTCTCTATGATTTTTATAGATATAATTGATATTACTGCCTTTATGTTTTTACCTCCATACTGGTTTTATATTAATCTACTTTTATTTTGTATTTACCTGTAATATTTTTTCCTAATTTTCTTTCTTTGTTATGGCGATTTCTTTCCACTCAGAGAATTCTCTTTAATGTTATTTGTAAGGGTAGTTTAATGGTGATGAACTCTTTTTACTTGTTTGGCTGGGAAATCTTTATTACTCCTTCTGTTCTTAATGACAGCCATGCTGGATAGAGTATTCTTAGTTGCAGGTTTTTTCTTTTCAGCGTTTGGATATCAGCCGATAGCCTTATGGAATTTCCCTTGTATGTGACTGCTATCTCTATCTCATATCTGGGAATGTATTTCCTGCCTCAGGTTTAGAAAGTTTTCAGCTATTATTTCTTCAAATAAATTTTCTGCCCCCTTTTCTGGGATCTCTATAATATGACTGTTTTTACGCTTGTGGTATGGCTGAGTTCCCTTTTTCATTTCCTGTTCAGCTTGGTCACTTTCTATTACCCTGTCTTCCCAGTCCCTGATCTATTCTTCTCTGCCTCTTCAAATGTTCCATTCATTGCTTGTAGTTTATTTTTTATTTCAGTCATTGAGTTCATCTCTGACTGGTTCTTTTTATATTTTCTGTCTCTTTGTTGAAGTTCTCACTAAGATCCTCCACTCTTTTGTCAAGTCCAGTAAGTATAGTTATGAGCATTACTTTGAAATCTTTATCAGGCATATTGCTTGTCTCCATTTCATTTAGCTCTTTTGCATGGTATTGTCCTGCTCTTTCATTTAGGACATACTCCTTTGTCTCCTTATTTTGTTTGTGGTTTTTTTTTTGTATTTATCTGGAAAGTAAGATATATCTTTTGATCTTGAAAGGAGTGGCCTTACGAAGAAGAGGTCCTGTGGTGCCCTGTAGCACACTTTCCACTCTTCTTCAGAACCAGGCACCTTAGGGGTGACTTTGATAGGAGTTTTGCACACTGTACTATTGTGGCTCAGTCACATTTGCCTTCAATCTAGTCAACTACAAATGTTCACTTTGCTTGTTGTGGGCAGGGTTTGGTCCTTGTACTGTTAAGGGCCCATGGGGCAGGGAAGGGCTTACAGTTGGGTAGTATCAGTAATCAGTCTAGATGCCTGCTTTTCAGCCCATTAGCTGGGGCTGCAGTTGCATAAAAGTGTATCACGTGAGAGTCTTTGTTGATTAGTGGGGCCAAGAGATCAGAAATCAGATGTCTGCAAGTCAGTCTGCTGGTACTGCAGTCAGACTTGCATGTATGGTTGGTTATCTTCCCACTCCGCAGGGCAAGTTATCTTGGAGTGATGGTATTGATTGTCGGGGCTGCTTGAATGGATTGAATCAACAGGACAATGTAAGGTTGGGTGCACAGTGTTAAGCAAACTATATGGAGAGTATTCCCGTTGGATGCACAAATGTGTGGGTATCTAGGCTGAGATGGGATGGAGAAAATACTCTTGGAGAAGTTTCTTACAGATCCTTGCTTCTCCAGCACAGGTTCTTTTCAGCACACATTGAGATTAATTAAAAAAAATAAATAAATCACCTTCATGTATATATCCCAGGCACTTTTCAAACTTTTGCTTCTGTGCTGTATCTAGGTGAGATTGTTAGTTACACACTCTCTCTTTGAGGATGGAAACTCAGTTTCCTATCACTCTCCAGCTCTCCCAGAGCTAAACGCACTAACTAAAAACTTTTGAAGTTAAGCCACACTGATTTTCAAAGCCAGATGTTATGGGGACTTACTTTCTCCGGGGAGTTCCCTATGTCAGGGGTACCTCCTGTGGGGTCTTTTCCTCTTCCTTCTCTGTGTTTGTCCTTCCTATTTGTGGTTAGTCTCACTGGGTAGTTTGGTTTCCAACTGCGTCTCTGCCTCTTCTATCTTGATTGGCTTCTTCTCTGTGAGTAACCCAAAGACTTCCTGGGTTAGTTGCACTGATATGTCTGTTAATCAAGGTATCTCTGTATTAAAGAGGAGAGCTTAGAATCCTTCTACTCTGCTGTCTTCCTAGGTTCTTTCCAAAATTTACTATATTCTTTTTAATAACTACCAGGTATTACATAGTATGGATTACTGTACTTTATTATATCCTTTTTCTTATAATGGTCTTGTCTATAAACTGAAAACTGGCTACGTTGATCTGTTGGGTTTATAAAAATAAAAATACCTAATTAGAAAAAAAATATTCTTTTAGTCCACCCATGCATTTGACTGTTGGAGAAAATAGATTCATTTTGTTGTTCCTTTTCAGGCTCTCGAACAGTATGGCCTGATGAAACTATGGGACCATTTGGACCTCAGGATCAGAGATTCCAGCTTCCTGGGAACATAGGTTTTGATTGTCATCTCAATGGGACTACATCACAAAAGAAAAGCCAACTTCATAAAACTTTACCTGATGTTCTAGCAGAACCTTTATCAAGTGAAAGGCACGAGTTTGTGATGGCACAGTATGTGAATGAATTTCAGGTAAATTGTTAATATCATTTATTCTGGGGGATCCCTGGGTGGCGCAGCGGTTTGGCGCCTGCCTTTGGCCCAGGGCGCGATCCTGGAGACCCGGGATCGAATCCCATGTCGGGCTCCCAGTGCATGGAGCCTGCTTCTCCCTCTGCCTGTGTCTCTGCCTCTCTCTCTCTCTCTGTGTGACTATCATAAATAAATAAAATCTAAAAAAATAAAAAAAAAAAAATATCATTTATTCTGTTTTCTGATTATTGCTAAAACAATTTCTGATAACTCTGAGCATATTACTTGAAAACGTTTTTTAAAAATCTTAATTCAAAATATATACAACATATATGGCTTTTAAAAACTTAGCATTGTTCTATATATGTTTGCTATATAATTTTCTTTTTAAGATTTTATTTGAGAGAACACACAAGCCAAGGGAGAGGGAAAAGCAGACTCCTCGCTGAGCAGGGAGCCAAAAGTGGGGCTCGATCCCTGGGATCATGACCTGAGCTAAAGGCAGACACTGAACTGACTAAGCCACACAGGCACCCCTTCTTTTTTACTTTAGATTACAATCTCTTTTAGGTAAATAGTTCTTCAAAAATATATTGTCTAATAGCTGTTTATTTCAGATATAGTTTAATTTCTATATTACTAAAAATTTAGATTCTTTTTCACTTTTATAAACAATAATCCTAATTTTTTGTGGAACAGGTAACTAGTTTTATGCTCCACTGGGCACTTAAAACAAGAAAATACTGAGATCTCTGAACTTCTCCAGATAGAGTAATATAAAAAAGAAAGACTTACAAATAAGTTTTGTTTTTGTGGGGTTTTTTTAAGTGAGTTTTTAAACTGGTATGGCAGGAGTACCTGGCTGGCTCAGTTAGTAAAACATGATCCTCCTGATTAGGGGTCTGTGAGCTCAGGCCCTGTGTTGGGCATAGAGCTTACTTTAGAAGTGGGGAGTGGTAAATAAACTGATATGCTCACCTAACTGGTTTCTATCAAACCCCTAATCCTTACCATTTTCTGAATTTCTAAATAGTTTCAGGCTGAGTTTTTTTTTTTAATCAAAGCCATAATATTTGTAGCAGCAGCCCTCACAATTATGATTTATATCAGATAGCCTAACATTTGGAGACAGTTGACCTTCCCTAACGTTTTATCTCCCATAATTCTCAGTCTTCTTGGCTCCTTCTCTCTGTCTTCCAATTATATGTTATTTCCCATGTGTTTCTATCCATCTTCTTTGAGTAACTCCTTGGTCACTTAATTCCCTGGCTTCCTCCATAAATTATAATTCCTAACTCTATCTTCCTGCCAAATGTCATTATCTGAACGTCTTAAAATTCCCTAGATTTTTTTGTGTCTCATCTTTAGGTTCCCCCTTCCTGCCCCCACCTCAAAACGTGTCCTTAATCCCATGTTATCAGCAGTGTAAGTGACTTAGTCATTATCCCACTGACCCAAGATAAAGATCATACTGCTAAACTTGGCTCCTCTCTCCATCATATCCCTATACAGAGTGACAAAATTGCATTGCTTCCACCTCTGAAGTAGCTTTTAAATTATTTGTTGTCCCTTCAGTTTCCACTAATAAAGCTAGAGTTCAAGGTCTCTATCTCTCCTCCATTCTTAGAGGCATTATAGTGAGATGGACTATGGAACTAGGATGAATCTGATTTCAAAGGTTAGTTCTGTCTTTTACCTGATTTTGTGGCCTTAAGAAAGCTACTTAATATTTCTGAGCCCGTTTCTTTATAAGTAAAATGGGGATAATAATACCTAGTGACCATAAAGTCGCTATGAGAAAATGTGAAAATGTACCTAAAACACTTAAATATACTGTGATCAGTATATATTGGCTATTAATTGTCCTATTGCTTGCACAGTAATACTAGCATTAGCATTTTATATCTGATCTTGCTATTCTTCATTGTTTATAGACTAAAGTCAAAATTTCTTAGTGTGGCATAAATGACTTTCCATAGTTTTGATCTCTTAATCACAGCATACCCTATTTTTGTTTTTAAATGTACCATTCTCCTTGTACATACCATTGCATGTGCTTGTATTGTTTCTGTCTCTTCCCGGACTCTCTTTCCTCCTGAGTTTCTAATCCTTTCTACCTATTCTCTGCAAACCAAACACATTAACTCACATGTAGCTCAAATAGGATTTCAACCTTTTTCTGATTTCCCTCAGCAAAGCAAGTTTCTTCCCCATCTATACTGTGAAAAGACTTTCTAATTCTATAGAACTTTTCACATTGGATTACATTTATTTGTTCATGCTATTTTTCTTCTATTAGCTCTTTTAAACCTAAGAGTGAAAACTGGATTTTTTTACTATTGTGGGGCTGCTTTTGCTATGATGTCTGATGTATATAGTAGGTGCCCGGTAAATTTCAGTTGAATAAAAGCCTCTAAACACATCCTGTAGGAGAGACTATATATTTAAGCATGTTATTTTGTAAGTTAGTGCTATTATCCCCATTTCACAGATTACAGAACCAAGGGAAGGATAAGTAGATACCAGAATATCAAAGGTAACATTGTAGGACATAATCATGGCATTTTAGTTTCTTAGCCAACTTCTATTCATATTACAATATTAATATATTTATATGTTAATTTTTAAATCTTCACCTCTTTATTCATCATAGAGAACAGTTTGAGTATACACTATTACCCTATTGCCAGTTAACTAAGATTATTTCTAAAAACTTCTCAAGGAAGACAAGTTTATAATAGACCAAATATTTTATTTGAACTCCAGCTTTTATTTATACTTTTTATTCCTCTTAGGGTAATAATGCACCTGTTGAACAAGAAATCAGCAGTGCAGAAACTTACTTTGAAAATGCCAAAGTAGAGTGTGCGATCCAAATGTGTCCAGAATTGCTGCGAAGAGGTATGGTGTACTTCAAACATTTTTACACTACATGTATTAGATAATGCCACCAATTTTCTAATATGTTAAATGATGTACTCCGTAGGAATTATAATACTTTGTAATTAAATATTTTAATATGTCTGCCTGGAAATGATTACATGGCCAAGGTAAGGTCTTTCGAATGTCCCCTGACATCTGACCTCATGCTGCCATTAGACAGGAATAGTAGACTTTTTAATAATTTTTTCCCTGAAGTCATTCTTCTCCTGAGGTAATAATTATAACTATAATTTAATGAATACATAATTGTAATAAACTTTTTTTGAAAATTACAAAATCAGTAACAAGTAACCTTACTGCTCTTCAGAATGGTAATATTTCAGTTAGCAAGAGCAGAAGTTAACCAAAAGTTCACTTCAAATTCCTTTTTAAAAACAGTATGCATTTATTGGCACCACGATAATTTAATCATTTTTCTAAGGAAGTACTTTTATATACTGCTTTTTTTAATTTTTTTTAAAAAAAAGGACTTACTTTCTCCCTGGAATTATTATTTATAGATTTTGAGTCCCTGTTTCCAGAAGGAGCCACCAACAAACTAATGATTCTCACTATAACACAGAAAACTAAGAATGATATGACTGTTTGGAGCGAAGAGGTAGAAAATGAAAGAGAAATGCTTTTAGAAAAGGTAATTCTCTCAAGTGCTGACAAGTTTTATGATACATTGTAAGATGATGGGGTTCTTCAGGCTTTAGTAGTTCCCGGCTCACGTGCTGTATTTCAGTAGTAAGGGACTTTGACATCTGAGAAGTGAGATGCCGTGGTTGGTTTTGTTTTTTTAACTTAGATTCTGTCTAATACTGCAATTTTTTGGATATATGTGTTTTGGTAAAATTGGAAAATACAGTAAAAATGGCAAAAAAAAAAAAAAGTAAAATTAACTCTTCATACTCCTCACTCTTTTTAAAGCAAGTCAAGTAAAAAGTGCAGATTACCCAAGGAGTAATACTCTGTGTACAGCAATAACATACTGTATACCCACATTTTTTTCCTGTCCTTTGCTTTTTGCCAGATGTTGTGACACCTTTCCATAGCTACACATAGATTTCCGACTCTGAATTTTTTATCTTTTCCTGTTGTAAGCAGTGAATATGTTTGTGCATATACTTTTATGCACACACTTAATCTACAGATTCCTAAATAGGAAATTGCTGAATCCAGAAGATATACTCCTTCTACATTTTGATAGATGCTGCCAGTTTGCCCACCAAAAAAACTGCCCTAGTATATATGCTGTCACCATAGCTCACCCTGGATATTATTAGCATTTCTTTTCATTTTTACCAACCTGAGAATTGGTAAGTGGTAACTTAAAGTCTTATTTAAAAATATATATAACATATAAATATATTATAAATATATAATTGTCTCAAGAGTTTGATGTTGGGTTATAGGATTTTCTGCAAGATAGGATAATACTCTTTTGCCTTGTGACAGATCAAGATTAGCTCACTTGGGCACCTTAGCTAACTATAATTGAAAAAATTCCTTTTACTAATTTCCGTCTAAGATAATACTAGCAATTTTTTCTGTTTTCTTTAGGATTGATATATGGTTCTCTTCATTTGTAAATTTTAGGATAATGACTTCATACTAAAATGTCCCACATATAGCTTCGCTAATAAATTTCATGTAGTCATGATCATATGCTAATTAATAAGGAAGTTACAGAGAGGCATATGATATTATCTAATTTTAAAGAGATATGAATTTAGAGAGTTAACATTTAGGCAGTAACTCATTTTCTATTTACATATAAGGCAGTATTTACTAATACATATACTTACCATTGCTGTCAATTAGTCATTGCATTATTGGTCCTAACTTCTAATGAGTTAAGGATTCCAAGTCTCATTTAATACTGACTCTAGTAAAATTATCAGTTTTTTGTAACCAATTTCAGGGTTTGAATTGTCATTTTTAATTTTATAATAACTAAAAGCTTTTTTTCCTATGGAAAAAAAGGTGTTAGTGACTATTTTAGAACCAAATGTAATTTACTGTCAGTAGATATTTTATGTTCGGTAGTTTATGGTAGTTTTTTCCACCAGATGTCAGTGTTTTCTGTCAAGGAGCATAAATCTTAAATACTTAAACTGGTTCTCTTTGTGATAATTTGGGATTCTTTTAGTTAACTTTTACCACATTTGCATTGTTTTGTTTTCCTGGGAATTTTGTGTACAGCAGATCTGCTCATTAAATGGATATATTTTCTAATGATTTTTCTAGCCCATATTCAGTTTTCCGATTTAAGAATTATGAAGATAACCCAAAAATACAGCATTATCTTAATGTTGCTCACTCAGTATTTTCCAAGAAAGTTAGCTTAGTTTACAGAAAAAAGTTTGCTGATTGCTGCTAAAGAGCCACCTCATAAGTTTTTAGGCTTTATAGGTTTTAGGGTCTCAACTATTCAACTCTCCCTGTGTATTGTGAAAGGAACTAAAGACCATATAAATGAACAAACATGGATGTTTTCCAGGGAAACTGTATATATACAAGCACCCAGCTGGATGGTTGGGCATTTAAGCTGCAAGTTGCTAACCTCTTCTTTTAGGATATGGCCCATCTTCCTCAGGCTTAAACATTTGGGGGATCTCAGCTGGATGTGCTCAGTGAGGTCTTAGTACTCTGTGTGGGCCAGAAATCATATTACCTAGCACTGCACTGACCCATGGTAACACCATTGAGCTCTCAGGTGCCAGTTGGCACAGTCTGTGAGGCAGATTCCTCAAGGAATCGTGCCTTGTGAGTCGAACCCACAAATTCCAGATGCTTCAACATTCCAGAACTCTTGCTTTCTACCTCCTTAGCTTGGAAGACAGTGTTCCAAACAGACATGAGGATCATGTAATTTGTTGCCCTTCTTTCTGTCCAAGATTACAGTTTTGTCTGACCACGATTAAAACCGTTGCCTCATAGGTTTTAGTATTACAGCCCCTATTCTATTATGGCCAGAAGTGGAACTGTGCCCTTGGTTTTAAACATTTATGGTTTGTCCCCCACCCCCCTTTTTTTAACACTCTAATCTGGTCCTAATATTTGTTACTGTCTTTTTCACTGCTTACACTTCTGATAAAGCTAATAAAGACATCATAGGAATTAGAGTAGGATGGCAAAACCAAGATTTTGAATAGGTGATAGAGCTACATGGTCTATAATAATACACAAAGAATATAGTGAAAATTATGTATGACTGAGTATGGATAAATGTGTCTTTGTAACATGTAAGTTTTTAAACATTAAAATGAATGGTTTATATCTTCATTAGGGTAAGAAAGGAAAAACAAAATATTCATATTTTTATAATATAAAAATGGCAGCTATATTTTCTAATTCATGACATTCAGGAATCAGTAGCACAGAACTGATTAGAAATTGTTCCTAAAAATTTAGAAGAAAAACAGACTTTTTGAAGGAAATGAAAGTGTTAAATGAACCATTAATTTTTTGGACTGGTAAAAATATGGCGTTATATCTAACTTATATTTTCTTATTGAACTGTCTGAAGCAAAAGGTACTTAAAATTTTGTTGAAAAATAATTTGTAAGGATGCTATCCAGGATATTTGTGTCTTTTTCTATGCAGTTCATTAATGGCGCTAAGGAAATTTGCTATGCTCTTCGAGCTGAAGGCTATTGGGCTGACTTTATTGACCCATCATCTGGTTTGGCAGTGAGTAATTACATTTTGAAAGCCAGATTAATTTGAAGTGGGAGTGTTTGTTTGTTTTTTAATTATAAAATGGTTTACAACTTTGGTAGAAATAGATCATTTAAGACATTTTTTTAAATCTTAATTGACAATCTTTGAGGTACCATCATCACTTATAGTTAAGTTTTTCTGTCTTTATTATTTTTCATCCTCACTAGTAAATACTATTACATTAATGAAATAGGTAGTTACAAATCAGCAATCATAGTTGAAGGGAGAAAACTTCAGGAAGAACCACAGTTGTCATATTTAAATTCTGGGTATAGCTTTCAGTAATAAATAATTATGAAATGTTTTATATCTTAAGCTAGGAATATATATTATTTCTTTTCAAAATCAAGTAACACATGTAGTATAGACGAGAAATGAAAAACTTAAAGATTGTGTTTTAGATAACATGTAATTTGGATGAAGAGGAAGTGTTTGGTCACACTTTTAATATTTGGAGTATTAAAATAGGTATGTGTTCATCATTGTCTTTCTTGCTAATGAATAGAACTTTTATTTCCTCCAGTTTTTTGGACCATATACAAACAACACTCTTTTTGAAACAGATGAACGCTATCGACATTTAGGATTCTCTGTGGATGATCTTGGCTGCTGTAAAGTGATTCGTCATAGGCTCTGGGGTACCCATGTGGTTGTAGGAAGTATCTTCACTAATGCAACACCAGACAGCCATATTATGAAGAAATTAGGTGGAAACCAACAGTAATGTCAATTTATTGGCTGTACTATTGATATGTACCATTTGGGTTGATCTATAAACACTGTCAAAAGCTTCAATTTTTAAAAATTACTTATTTCTGGGTATTTATTTCAACATTTATGAATTTACAGCATTGGCAAATGGTATAATTTTTAAATCTCAAATGTTTGTTCATACTATCGTTGAATACATGTTGATAACATCCACATCGTTAACATGTAACCAGGACATGATCTCATATTGTTATTTCTCCCCTTTATTGGAAAAACTTGAGTTTTATTTTTCTCTAAAAATAAATCAATCACACATTTGGTTATCTGTTTTTTCATTGCTATATTTTTTAAAAAAATTAATTTTGTAGTTTTGCATTTTTAAAATAAATGCAATCAAGAATTCTAGAAAAACTGCTAAGAGTTTTACTTTGAAGTAACCTTGTGTCAGAAAATAAGGATAATACTACATCTTTATATATGAAAGTGTATGACTCTCACCCTTTAAATGTGGTTTATTTTGACAAAACAGTACCTCAGCTGCTAAATTCTATTTTCCATTTTAGCAAGAGATAGAAATTATGATACTTTACAGAAATGCCTCTTTGTGACAATTTAAACTTAAAAAGAACCGTAGGAATCTCAGAAGAACAAGTAACTTCTACCAAATGAATTAAGAAAATGATTTTTTGTGTATTTTTCAATTGACTTTTTAAAGGAACACATGGAGATAATAAACTTAATATAAAATCCTGCTTAGTTAACTTAACATGTAGCTAAGTGTTGCTTAATGATTCAAGGAGTAAGGGCTGCAGAGTTTTCATTCATTATGAAAAATATAAGGCAATATAGGGTATACATGTGGAAAAGTGCAGCTATCATAAGTATAAGCAGCACCCAGATCAAGACAACATTACTGGCTCTTCCTTCACTTGTCCCTTGCAGCTATCATAAGTATAAGCAGCACCCAGACCAAGACAGAACATTACTGGCACTTCCTTCACTTGGCCCTCCCAAGGGTAACCACTACCCTGATTGCCTGCTGCATGAGTTGTTTTGTCTGTTTTGATACTTGATGCTATGTGAAACCACATATAGTATGTTCATTTACTGTGCATAATTATAAATCTGTTTGCATAGCTTTTGCCTTCTCAGTGGCCCCACAGGAAAACTTGGGACAGAGTGAAGGGGGTTCTAGCAGGTAGAGGCCAGGGATACTGTTAAGCCTCCTACAATGCAGAGGACAGCTCACACATAAGGAATTATTTGGTCTGTGGCCTTGCAGCTCTCTCATTGTTTCTGCTGTGCATATTGATTATTCAGGCATTCTCTTCTTTGTACCATTGTTTGAGCCATATTCCCTTGAAATTTCAACATTGGTTTTAACATCGGAAGTGCCATCTACCGGTTGAAAAGGGCACTTAGTCCCCAAAATGGCTATGGCTGTGTATTATCATATAAGGGCTAGGGTACGAGGTAGCAGGGCTCCTTTTAGCTTGCTAACAGAATTTCCAGAAACAACATGAGAAACAGTAACTGCCAGTTGTAATATTGTTTATGAAATGTGATGGCAAGATTCAGGTTCGGGAAATATAATCCAAGGGATCTTACTAATAGATGTAAGAAAGTAGTTGACTGTTATGTATGACAGTAAGAAAACCACAGGTATCAGTTTAATCATGTCTACTTATTCAGGACACCATAAAGAAATCCTATATAAAATTGTCCATCTTAAACATAAATCTGCTTCCTTTTAAAATAAGGTTGAGCCATTGAAATTAATTTCAACCTGTCACTGAGAAATAGGTTTTGTTGTCAAATTTGTATTTTGGCAAGAACTTAGAAATCTGTTGGAAGGGATTGTTCAGGTCATTTGACCTACATCCCTCATAGGCAAAATGAGAAATATCTAAGAGCACGCATTAGGTTATACAACTAGTGTTAAGACCAGCACTGGAATTTGGTTTGATTCCAGTGTGTATAGATGTAGTTGTTTGTTTGTTTTTTATTGGCTCCGATCATTGTCAAAGTTTATTAAGTGATAAACTAAAAATATAAAAAAATCAGAATTTAAACTGCAAGGATTTTCAGGTTAACTAATACTGCTACCACATTTCATAGATAAACTTCGAATTTCATTCTCTTGAACTCTGCATGCTTCGAATTTCTTTGAAAATGTACTGAAACTTATCCAAAAAAATTCAATTATAGATACTACACTTCAAAAAGCAGCTCTCTGACTTCAAGTGTAAAGCTTCCACTTTTTTTGGACTTCTGTCATTTGGAACATCAATATAATCCTTAAATTTCAACAGAATTCTGCTTTTAGTTCCAATTCTATTTCCTTCTCTTATAACTGGTTCTCATGTTGCTCCAAAGCAAGATTTCTGTATGCCTCCCGTACGGACATTTTGAACCAGGTAATTGTTGAAGGAGGTGTCCTGTGCAATTTATGATGTTTTGTAGCATCACAAAGTGTCCTAAATTTATTGCAACAAGCCTATCCCCAGTTGAGAACCACTTAACGCACATTCTGCTTCAGTGGTCCTCAACTCTACATTTGAATTACCTCGAAGATACTACACATGCTGATGATTTGGCATCCACACCCACAGACTGATTTTATTAGTCAGATGAGGCCTGGGTGTCAGTATTTTTTGGTACTTCAGATGTGCGGTTAGTGTTAAAACCATTAGTATTTGAAACTAATAGACATCTAAGGAAATAAGAGCAGGATATGATAATAGATTTAAGGTATTAAGGAGGTATAGGAAACAAAAATGAAAGCTACGTTAAGAGTTACCTAATCACTAAGCAGAGATAGAGTAGGACTCTAGGCTCACCCTCTCCCACGTTTACAACCAGGCACACCACTCACATCTCAGTAAACAGAAGAGCAATCTAAAGACTGGAAGAACATATTCCACAACTAAATGTAGAGAAGAAACCACATCTGAGAGGTTAGGAAAGGCGGAAACAGGTCGGGGGCTGCCTGCAGGAGACAGGGAGCTGCATATACAGGCAGGAGAAGGACCAGGATGCCCACGTGGGGAAAAAGAATCCCCGTGACTGGCTTTGAAAACCAAAGGGGATGGTTTCTAGGAGTTTGTATAACCAGCAGGACCTGGAGCTTTAAGTCAGCTGACTCAGCACTGGGCCAGGGAAGGCAAATGGTAGCTGGGTGCCCACGCTTAGCAGCTTGCAGAGAGGCACCACAGAGAGGCCCCACAGTTTGTGCAATGCCTGGAACAAAACGAAGAAAACCTGTTTATACAGATTTTGGAGTATGTTGAGGAACTTCTCCAGGAACAAAGAAGTTGGCAGGTGCCATTTTCCTCCCCAGCCCCCCAGGCATAAGTACAAAGCTTCTTGGCAGAGGTGGTGCTACACAGACACTTGCAATCTAACCTGCTGGCCATGTGCCCTGCCCACAAGTTCTCGTGAGGACTTCCCCACCCCTGCGCCCCACCACCACAAACACGTCAGGCCTGCTGAGACTGCCGGGCTCAGCACGGATTTTGTTACCACCACACACAACCCTGCCCAGCCACTGCAGACACAGATTACTGTGCCCACAGCTGCTACACAGCCGTCATACACCATGCCCTTGATGGCCACCCCCAGACTTTGTAGGATTCTTCCTGAGACTAGCAGTTCTACACAAATTTAGATAACACTGCCACCCTGCTTTCAAGCCTTCCCGTGGCCATTCTTCCTCAGAGCCAGCCTGCCTGGGTTTCGCACCACATAGAGCAAGCACAGCTCACAACTGGCAGAGTCAGGACTGAAAGAAAAAATGACCCAGACACGATACCCGGATGCAAGCAACATATAAGAGACTTCTCTGAATTGCCAGCTTATGGTGAGCAGGGGACATTGCACTGTGGGGCCCTCTTCATAAACCCAGTACTTTCAAGAGCATAAAATGTAGCTGACTTTGCTAACACAGAAACAGAATGGTAGAATGAGACCAAGAAATATGTCCCAGATAAAAGAATAGGACAAAATCACAGCAGGAGATCTAACCAAAACTGAAGTAAGTAATATGCCTGATAGAGAATTTAATGTTCATAAAGATAGTCACTGGACTTCAGCAAAGTGTAAAGGAAATCTGAGACCCTTGACAAAGAGAAAAATAACATACCAGAGATAATACATGAAATTAAAAATACAATAGCTGGGACAAGTAGTAAGCTATGTATATATGACCTGGAGGATCCAGTAATGGAAAGCAATCAAGCTAAATGAGAGACAAATGCCACATAATGAGAATAGACTTAAGAGAATTCAGTGATACCATCAAGCCTAATAACATTTGCATTATAGAGATCCCAGAAAAAGAGGAAGTGGGGCAGAAAATGTATTTGAAGAAACAAAAGCTGAAAACTTTCCAAATCGGGAGGGAAAGAGATCTAGATTCAGGAGGCAGAGAGATTCCCCCTAACAAATTCAACCCAAGGAAATCCACACCAAGACACATAATTAAAATGGCAAAGACAGTGATAAAGAACTTGAAAAGTTGTAAGAGAAAAGATGTTTACAAACAAAGGAAATCCCATAAGGCTATGAGCTGATTTTAGCAGAAATTTTGTAGGCCAGAAGAAAGTGACAAAGAAGTGCTAAAAGAGAAGAACCTGCAACCCAGAATACTCTAACCAGCAAGGCCATCATTCAGAATAGGAAGAGTTTCTCAAAAAAAAAAAAAAAAAAGTTAAATGAACTCATGACCACTAAACCAGCCCTATAAGAAATCTTAGGGGGAATTCATGAGTAGAAAACAAAAACCATACGTAAGCGTTAAGAAAAATAGGAAGCACAAATGCAAAAACAAGTATGTCTAAAAATCAAGAGAAGCACAAACTAAAAGGATATAAAATATGGAGCACCAGGGTGACTCAGGCAGTTAAGCATCTGCCTTCAGCTCAGGTCATGATCTCAGGATCCTGAGATCAAGCCCCAGGTCAGGCTCTCTGCTTAGCAGGGAGTCTGCTTTTCACTCTCCCCTCTCCCCCCACCAGTGTGCACTCCCTCTCTCTAATAAATAAAAATCTTTTTAAAAGATATAAAATACGATTCCAAATATCTGAAATGTGGAGGGAAGAGGAGTAAACAATGACTTCAAAATTAAGCATTAGCTTAATATAGACTGCTGTATGCAAAAGTTGTTATAGATAAACTAAATGGTAACCACAAATCAAAAAATAGGTATTCAAAAAAAAAAGTAAGGAGTATTTCACTAAAGCAAATTACTCATGAAAGAAAAGAGCAAGAGAAGAAAGGAACTACAAAAGTAATCATAAAACAAAGTGACAGTAAATACACACATGGCGATAATTACTTTGAATGTAAATGGACTAAATACTCCAAAAGACATAGGGTGATGGAATCAATAAAAAAAGCAAGACCCATCCATATGCTGCCTACAAGAGTCTCACTTCAGACCTAATGGAACATGCAGATTGAAAGTGAAAATAATTTCCATTTTTCATTGGAAATGAAAAGCCGGAGTAGCAATGCTTATGTCAGACAAAAGAGACTTTAAAAGAAAGATTGTAAAAAGGAACAAAGGAAACTAATCAAACATACAATCCAATAAGATCCAACAATTGTAAACATTTAAAAAACCAAATATGCACACAACATGGGAGCACCCAAATACATAAGATAGCTAATAACAAAAATGAAGTTAAAAAAAATGAAGTAATCAATGGTTATACAATAATAGTAGGGGACTTTAACACCCCACTGGCATTAACAGATCATCCAAACAAAATCAAAAAGGAAACAGTGGCTTTGAAAGACACATTGGAACAAATGGACCTAACAAATATATTAAGAACTTTCTATCCTAAAAGAGCAGGATACACATTCTTTTCAAGTGCACATGGGACATTCTCTAGAACAGATCATATATTAGGTCACAAAACAAGTCTCAAATTCAAAAAGACTGAGGTCAAAGACCTTAAAAAAAAAAAAAAAAAACTCTGACCACAATGTTATGAAACTACAAATTCACCACAAAGGAAAATCCATAATGAACACAAATACTTGGAGGTTAAATAACATGCTACTAAACAATGAATGAGTCAACCAAGAAATCAAGGAGGAAATAAATACACGGAGTCAAATGAAAGTGAAAATACAACGTTCCAAAGTCTTTGAGATTCAGCAAAACCTGTTCTAAAAGGGAAATTTATAGCAATATAAGCCTGCCTGAAGAAGCTAGAAGAATCCCAAATAAACTAACCTTACTTGTAAAGGAACTAGAAAAAGAGCAAAACCCAAAAGCAATAGAAGGAAATTATAAAGATTAGAGCAGAAGTAAACAAAATAGAAACTAATAAAAACAATAGAAGAGATCAATGAAACAAAAGTCCAAGGCCAAATGGCTTTATGGGGTAATTCTATCAAGCATTTAAAGAAAAGTTAATATCTATTCTCAAGTTCTTCCAAAAAGAGAAGAGGAAGGAAAACTCTAATTCATACTATTAAGGCAGCATTACCCAGATACCAAAACCAGGCAAAGACACTATAAAATTTTTTTAATTAGAAAAAAAATCAGGTTGATATCTCTGATGAACATAGATGCAAAAAATCCTTAACAAGACTAGCAATCCAAAAACTAGTATATATTTTGTATATATTAGTATCTGAGTATCTGAGTGGTTCAGCGATCAAGCATCTGCCTTTGGCTCGGGTCTTGATCCCAGGGTCTGGGGATCAAGTCCCACATCAGGCTCCTACAGGAGCCTATGTCTTTTTTTTTTTCCTAAAGATTTTATTTATTCATAAGAGACACACAGAAAGAGAAAGGCACAGACACAGGCAGAGGGAGAAGCAGGCTCCGCAGGGAACCCGACATGGGACTCAATCCCAGCTCTCCAGCATCAGGCCCTGGGCCGAAGGCTGCGCTAAACCACTGAGCCACTGGGGCTGCCCAGGAGCCTATGTGTTTTCCTCTCTCTCTGTGTCTCATGAATAAATAAATCTAAAAAAAAAAAAAAAAAAAAAAAAAAAAAAAAAACTACCAATCTGAATCAAATGATACATTTAAAAAAAAAATCATTCATCACAATCAGGTGGGATTTATCCCTGGGATGGAAGGGTGGTTCAATATTTGCAAATCAATATGATACATCACACTAATAAAAGAAAGGATAGAAGTCATATGATCATTTCAATCGATGCAGAAAAAGCATTTGACAAAGTACATCTATTCATAATAATAAAAAAAAAAACTCCTCAACAAAGTAGGATTAGAGAGAATATACCTCAACATAAAATGGCCATATATGAAAAACCCTAACATCATACTGGTGAAAAACAGTGTTTCCCCAAGGGTCAGGAACAAGACAGGGATGTCCACTTTTTTTTAACATAGTATTGAAAATCCTAGTAGACACAGCAGTGAGACAAGAGGAAGGAATAAAAGGCATCCATGTATTGATAAGGAAGAAGAAAAACCTTCACAATTTATAGATGACATAATTCTATATGTAGGAAACCCTGAAGACTCCACCAAAAATCTAGAACTGATAAATTCAGTATGGTTGCAGGATACAAAATTAATGTACAGGAATCTGTGGCTTTTGTATATACTAGTAATGAAGCAACAAAATGAGAAATTAAGGTAGCAATCTCGTATATAATTGTACCAAAGAGCAACTTAGGAATAAAGCTCACCAGGGAAATGAAAGACTTAGAATCTGAAAAGTATAAAACGTTGATGAAAGATATTGAAGATGACACAAGTGGAAAGATATATCCCATCCTCATGGATTAGAAGAACAAATATTGTTAAAATGTCTATACTATCCACCTGAGTGGCTCAGTTAAGCGTCCAACCCTTGATTTTGTCTCAGGTCATGATCTCAGAGTCATGAGATCAAACTCTGCATCAGGCTCCACTCTGGGCATGGAGCCTACTTAAGATTCTCTCTCTCCCTCATCCTTTCCGTCTGCCCCTCCCCACCACTTGCATGCTCACTCTCTCTCTTGCTCTCACTCTCAAAAAAGAAAATCTAGACTGTCCAAAGCGATCCACAGATTTAATGCAATCCCTACCAAAATACCAACAACACTTTTCACAGAACTGGAACAAAAAATCCTAAAATTGGCACAGAACCCCAGAAGATTCCAAATAGCCAAAACAAACTTGAAAAAGCTAGAGGTATCACAATTCTAGATTTCAAGTTCTACTATAAGGCCATAATAATCAAAACAGCATAGTAGTGGCATGAACACAGCCACACAGATCAAGAAAATAGAATGAGAAGCCCAGAAAACCCACAATTATATAGTCAATCACTTTGGACAAAGGAGGAAAAAATACACAATAAGGGGAAAAGCCTCTTCAAATGGTGTTGGGGAAACTGGATGGTGACATGCAAAGAATGAAACTGAACTAATGGCTTACACTA
Organism: Nyctereutes procyonoides; assembly: GCF_905146905.1. Taxonomy (NCBI): domain Eukaryota; kingdom Metazoa; phylum Chordata; class Mammalia; order Carnivora; family Canidae; genus Nyctereutes; species Nyctereutes procyonoides. The sequence goes on along the minus strand of NW_026575136.1, from coordinate 12,457,724 downwards.
TACACAAAGATAAATTCAAAATAGATTAAGGGCCTAAATGTAAGACCTGAAACTATAAAAATCCTAAAAGCACAGGCAGTTATTTCTCCAACATCAAACATCGCACCTTTTTTCTAGATAGGTCTCCTGAGGCCAGGCAAACAAAAGGAAAAATAAACTACTGGGACTACATCAAATAGAAAGCATCTACACGGAAGGACAAAAATCAACAAAACTAGAAGGGAACCTACAGAATGGAAGAAAATATTTGCAAATGACATATCCAATAAAGAGTTAGTATCCATAATATATAAAGAATTTATACAACTTAACACTCCCAAACCAAATAATCTGATTTAAAAATGGGCAGAAGATGGGATCCCTGGGTGGCTCAGCGGTTTAGCACCTGCCTTTGGTCCAGGGCGTGATCCTGGAGTCCCGGGATCGAGTCCCACGTTGGGCTCCTGGCATGGAGCCTGCTTCTGTCTCCTCCTGTGTCTCTGCCTTCTCTAGGTCTAAGATAGATAGATAGATAGATAGATAGATAGATAGATAGATAGATAGATATAAATCTTTAAAAAAAGGGGGGGGCAGAAGACATGAATAGACATTTCTCCAAAAAAGATAGACAACAGAAAAAAAGATACTCAACATTACCCATTAGGGAAATTCAAACAAAGCTACAATGAGATATCACCTCACACCTTTCAGAATGGCTAGAATAAAAAACACAAAAAACAAATGCTGGAGAAGATGTGGAGAAGGAACCCTAGAGTGCACTGTTGGTGTGAGTGGAAACTGCTATAGCCACTGTGGAAAACAGTATGGAGGTTCCTCAAAAAAAGTAAAAAATGGAAATATGTGATCCAGTAATTAATTATGCTACTGGATATTTACTAAAAATAATAATAATAAAAACATTAATTGAAAGGGATACAGGTTTATTGCAGCATTATTTACCATAGCCAAATTGTGGAGGCAGCCCCAAGTATCTGCTGACAGATGAATAAAGACATGCATATCTCTCTCTCTCTCTCTCTCTCTCTCTCTCTCTCTCTCACACACACACACACACACACACACGGATATCATTCATCCATAAAAAATGAAATCTTGCCGTTTGCAACAACACGGATGGAGCTAGAGACTATAATGCTAAGTGAAACCATCAGAGAAAAACAAACACCATATGATCTCACTCATATGTTTTAAGAAATAACTGAGCAAAGGGTGAGGGGGGGAGAAAGAGACAAACCAAGAAAAAGACTCTTGACTAGAGGACAAACTGATGGTTACCAGAGCAGAGGTGGATGGAGAGAGAGGTGAGATAGATGATAAGGATTAAAGAGTACACCTAGCATCATGAATAATGTATAGAATAGCTGAGTCACTATATTATACACTTGAAACTAATATAACACTGTATGTTAACTATACTGGAATTAAAGTAAAAAAATTTTAAAGAGAGTCCAAATCAATTCAGGAATTTATTTAATCCCCATATCCTCTATGAAGCCTTTCCTAACTACTCCATCCCTCACTGATCATTTCTTTTCCTTCATCTGTATATCAGTTGGTACACCACACCATTTTGCACTTGATTGTACACAATTTTTTTTTGTATTTTTGTCTTAAACTGTTCTTCTCATACCTTAGTCCTTAGTAAATTTAGACACAGCACTAAACATGCAGTAATAGTCTTCATTCTCATCTTACTAACCGGGATATTTTAATTTTTTTTCATAAGTTTTCTTTGCCCACCCCCTTCATTTTGTGTCAATACAATGTATATAAGCTTTAACTTAATTATCCTGAAGATTAAAATTCAGCCTTTGAACATAGGACTTCCATTCATATTATTGGAAGTTACAAACACTTAAAACTATGTTGCTACTAGAAACCTGTAGTAATTAAGATAGAATAGTATTGCCATAAGGTTAGACAAACTGTCCAATGAACAGAAAAAGTCTAAGAAACAGACCTCTACATAAGTAGCCACTCAATTTATGACCAACATGACACTGCAGTGCAGTCAGAAAAGGATGATCTTTTCAATATATATGGCTGGATCAGTGGATCTTCATAGGAAAGGAATATACTTTTACTTTATGCCATACTGAAAAATCCCTTCCAAATGGGTTGTAAATCTAAACGTACAGCATAGGGAATATAGCCAATGGTATGGTAACAACATTGCATGGGGATATATGGTAGTTGCACTCACGGTGAGCATAGCATAACACGTGGGGTTGTTGAATCACTATGCTGTATACCTAAAACTAATGAAATGTGTCAGCTATACTCAAATTTTAAAAATTAAAAATTAAATATAAGGAAACATTCATAAATGTGGGAAATTAAAGCTTTGTAAAAGGAGAGAAAAAAATGGTTTTTGTGACCTTACAGTAGGCAAGGATTTTTTTAATAACAGGGAAACAAAACTATACAGTGTGGAAATTGATTAATTTTGTCATACCAAAATCAAGAATTTTTAATTCATCAAAAGACAATGTGAAGAAGACAACCAATAGAGTTGAAGACATGCATATGCAACAATCCAGCTACACACACACACACACACACACACACACAAAGACTCATCTCCAAAATATATAGAGAACTTCTAAAGTCAGTGGGAAAAAAAAAACAGAAACATAACACTTAAATATTTACAAAGAAAGATATCCAAATGGCCAGTAAGCATGAGAAGGTGCTCTACTATATTAATCATCAGAAATGCAAATTAAACCCCCAATACCACACCACTTCATGTCCCCAGAATGGCTAAAATGAAGATACAAAGTGTTGACAGATGCATAGCAACTACAGAGTTGTTGGAAAATGATACACTTCAGAAAATATTTTGACAGTTCTAAACCTTAATACTTCTAAGACCTAGCAATTCCACCATGAGATACAGACCAACAGAAATGCACACATCTGTTCAAGAAAAGACAAATACTCCTGTAAAAGTCTATACTACCACAGTACAGAAAACCCAAAAGAAATACATTGCTCAAAAGCCATCAACACTAGAATGGATATGTCAACTGGGGAATAGTCCCATAACAGGACACTATATAATAATGAAAACAAATGATTTATGACTATTTGCTCCAGAATGATGACACTATTAAACAATGTTGTGTGAAAGAAGCCAGACACGGAAGAGGACGTACCATATAATCATATGCATATAAATACAAAACTAAAACTGCTACTTGAAGTCAAGATGATGCTCACCCTTGGGAGGGGAGGGGTAGTGACTGCAAAGAAGGACCAGAGCTTCTGGGGTGTTGGTAATGCTCTTTTTTCTGAATTTGGTTACTGACTGCATAGGTATTTCAGCTGGGCAAACTTGAGTAGTACATTTATGTGCACTTTTTTATATATGTGTTATTACTTCAATAAAAAGTTTTTAAAAATACAACCAAATGCAGTCTTACAATAGTGGGAGAGCTTACTCAAAGATAACTGGTGTGATACAAAAAGATCCTTAAACAGTATACTTTTTTTAAAAAGGGATTACAATTTATAATTAACTCTGAAAAAATTATGAAACAAAATTGTTCTTCTTAAATATTTAGGTATAAGTTCAACTATCCATTAATTCTTAGATTAAATAAAGCAACAGATTTGCAAGCCAATTCATTTTTCTTAAGCATTGTATTAGATCTTAAGCATTATATCAGATCTAATTATATAATAAATTAGATATTATTTTACATTTTTTATGACATGATCATTTTGGCCAAGAGTTTAAAGAGTTTTCCAAGAACCTCATTGGATACTTAAATCATTCTTTTAGAGTTTCTTTTTTTTTAACTTTTTAAAAAAATTTTATTTATTTATTTATTCATGTGAGACACAGAGAGAGGAGGCAGAGACACAGGCAGAGGAAGAAGCAGGCTCCATGCAGGGAGCCTGACATGGGACTTGATCCCGGGTCTCCAAGATCATGCCCTGGGCCAAAGGCAGGCGCCAAACCACTGCACCACCCAGGGATCCCCCTTTTAGAGTTTCTAATATTTAGTCATCCTTATAGGTTTTTCTCTCTTTAATTATTAATCTACCTAATAGTTGTTTCATCATATTCAATTATTTCATAAAATGTTTCATTTTTGTTACATTTGCAATTTTACTTCATTTTATTTACCTGTCATGCCATGGTTATTAAATTTGTTTCCTTAAAAGGAAAACAGGCAAAACAGATAAGGTTGCAATGCTATATATAGTTTGCTTTGATCTTATCCTATAAAAAATGGAGGTTCTTGATGCTTTAATTTTGTTTTGCGTAAGATTATATTTAAATTATCACTTCTTACATAGTCTAGGATAAAGAGCAATATTCCTGCATTAAAAATGAGTGGTAATTTAATGACACAAAAATAGGCCTTAAACTTTTTAAATAATGGTTTGTACTCGTAGCCTAGGCTCTTTTCCTAGAAGTTGAATTTTTAGTAGTTTTGAAGAGTAAAAAGCCATTCTTGTCACAAACTCCATGAACAGGTGCCTGCTAAAGGTCCAGTTCTTTTGCTGGAAGAATGCTTCAGCACAGTGCCTATCACATAGATGCTCACTAACAGGTGTCCTAAAATTGATGCTGACTAATTTAATGATGGTTCAGAAAAGTAATCCAGATTTGACAGGGTCAAACTGAAATTTTGTCTTCATGTCCATTTTAATCCCAAAACCTTGTGTAGAAAGAGCCCCAATTAGTTTCAGATTAGTTCAACATGTTTTATAATTGCAACACAATTGGAACATTTAATGAAATACACTGCCTATCTCCCAAATATTGCCTGGTACATAATTACACTAAAAAAAAATGTCACTTTTTAACTGAAATTCTAATTTATCTGAGTGCACGCTTTTTATTTGCAAAACCAGGTGACCCTAAGTGAATGACAACAATGCTGTCAAATAGTGATTTTTCTTCTCTCCAGTTTTACTAAACCTAGTTGACAATATATAAGTTTAAGGTATATACATACCATAATGATTTAATATATGGATAATTGCAAAATGATTATCACAATAACTTTAGTTAACACCTATCACCTCAGTTACATTTTTTTCTTGTGGCAAGAACTTTTAAGGTCTACTCTCTGAGAAACTTTCAAATATACAATATCGTTAACTATGATCACCATGCTGCTTAATATATTCTCATATCTTATAACTAGAAATTCATACATTTTCACTACCTTCACCTATTTCTCTCAACCCATCTATGGGGACTGGCAACTACCAGTCTGTTCTCTGTTTCTGTTAATTAACATTCAGTGTTTGATTCTACATATAAGTGAGGTCATGCAGAACAGGCCTTTCTCTGACATTTCACTTAGCATCACACCCTCAAGATTCATTCATGTCACAAATGGTAAGATTTCCTTCTCCTTTTCTGGCTGAATAATATTCCATATATACGCACCCCATATTCTTTGTCCCTGTATCTGCCCGTGAACACTTAGGGTTTCATGTCTTGGCTATTGTATGTTGTATGGACATGTTGAATCACCCTGCCGTACACTTGAAACTAATATTACACTGTATGCTAACTGGAATATAAATTAAAACTTGTTTTAAAAGATGACAAAAAAATCAATGGAATAGAAAAGACAACCTGTGAAAAGGGAGAAAGCATTTGCAAGCCACATATCTGATAAGAGGTTATCCAAAATACATAAGAAATTCATGCAACTGGGACACCTGCGTGGCTCAGCGGTTGAGTATCTGCCTTTGGCTCAAGTTATGATCCCTGAGTCCCGGGATCGAGTCCCACATCAGGCTCCCTGCAGGGAGCTTGCTTCTTTCTCCCTCTGCCTATGTCTCTGCCTCTCTCTCTCTGTCTCTCATGAACAAATAAATTCCTAAAAAAAAAATTATGCAACTCAGTAGCAGAAACACACACACACACACAAAGAAAAAAAACCCATGAAAACCTCAGATAATTTAATTTAGAAATAGGCATAGGGACTGAATAGTCCTCTTTCCAAATAAGGTATTCAAATGGCCATCAGGTGTGAAAAGGAAAAGGTGCTCATCATCACTAATGATCAGGGAAATGCAAATCAAAACCGCAATAAGATAACATTTCACACCTTTTAGAAGAGCTACTATCAGACCAAAAAATTGGAAATGCTAGGAAGGATCTTAAGAAAAGGGGACCCTGGGATCCCTGGGTGGCGCGGCGGTTTGGCGCCTGCCTTTGGCCCAGGGCGCGATCCTGGAGACCCGGGATCAAATCCCACGTCGGGCTCCCGGTGCATGGAGCCTGCTTCTCCCTCTGTGTCTCTGCCTCTCTCTCTCTCACTGTGTGCCTATCATAAATAAATAAAATAAAATAAAATAATTTAAAAAAAAAGAAAAGGGGACCCTTGTACACTGTTCTTGGAAATGTACATTTGTGCAGCCATGATGGAAAACAGTATAAAGAGTCTTGGAAAACTGAAATCGAGCTATCGTATGATCTAGCAATTCTACTTCTGGGTATATATCCAAAGGAAATTTAATCACCATCTCCAAGAGACATTTGCACTTGCATTCTCATTGCAGCATCATTTACAATAGCCAAACAGTAATGACTTGCAATGGTGAGATTACAGAGAAACTTTAATAGAGCAGCAGACTGAAATTTTTTTTAAATGTACCAATATCTACTAAGAATAGAAGTACCCTCCTGAAAAGGGTACAAGATTTGATGATCCTTGAATAATCAGCACTTTCAGAAGTGACTAATGCATCCATGACTCATTTTCTTCCCCTCAGGTTTTTGCCTTGAAAGATCATGGTTACTGTAGCTCACTGATTGCTTCCCCCCCCCTTTTTTCTTTAAAAACTATGACTCAGTTACAGCCTTAATATTGGACTCAACAATATTTTGAAAAAGAATTTTGTTCAGATTTCTATTTGATTGCAAAAGGACATCTGCAATCCACTTGTGATTTGCTTACACAGCACGTGACTGCATTTGCCATTATTTAAAGTTATTTTAGCACTTCTGGGAAGGTGGTGAGTAGGGGGATCCTAAACCCACCTCGTCCCATGGACACGCCTAGATAGTAGCGACAGCAGTGCAACTAACCCAAAGACAGCCCCAACGCTGGAAGAACAGACTACCCACTGTTAATCTGTGGGGGCCACACTGAAAGAGTGGGAGAGGCAGAGACACAGTCCAGGACTAAACCCCAAGTGAGACTAAACCAAAACGGGAGGAACAAACACCACAAGTATGGAGAAGGGAAACGAGCAGAAACCACACCAGGCATCCCAGACACAGGGCACCCACCTCGGGAAACAAGTCCTTAACACCATGTGGCTTTGAAAACTAGGGGGCCTTAATATCAGGAGTTTTTACAATCAGTGGGGCTGAACACTGGGTACTTTAAAAATCGGCAGGCAACCCTCTGGGAGAGCCTGAGGGCAACAGACCACTTAGTCTCTGCCACTGAAGAGCATAACAAATAACATCTCAAAGATACAGCACAGAGGCAAGTTTGAAAAGCTCATGAGGTATACACGAAGGAGATTTATTTACCAATCTCAGAACGTAGATTGGAGGGGCAAGAATCATCAGGAGACCTCTCCAAGGACAAAAAAGCTGGCAGGCGCCATTTCTCTCCACACCCCTAACTTCCCACACTGGATAGCCTGACACCTGCAGGAACCAGTGGTTCCTCCACCACCTCTCTGGTGACCATGTGCCCTGCCCTGACATTATGCTGAGGTTCCTCCTATTTCAACCCACCCTACTCAATGCAGAAGTCCCTTCGAAGAAGCTCTTGTATCATATCCAGCAGGCAGCTCTTTCAGGAACCAGTGTCACACCAAAGTGACTCCTGCCTTGGGGAGGGGAGAAGATAATAACCATACACACAAGTTGGCTGCAGCCACAGTACACAACCCATCTGACTATCCATCCCCAACACCAAAAAACCTCTAAGATGGCAACTCAAACGCTTTGAGTGGAAAGAAAGGGTCATAATCAAGAAAGGAAATTATGAAAAGAATCTCACAAATAGAAATCAAAGTGACACATTAACAGAGAAAGGGGAAAAATCATATCATCACCTAATAGATGCAGAAAAAACATCTGACTAAAGACAACACCCATTCATAATAAAAACCCCAACAAAGTAGGTTTAAAGGGAACATCATAAAGGCCACGTAAGAAGAATGCACAACTAACTTCATATTCAGTGGTGAGAAACAGAGCTTTCCCTCTGAGATCAAAACCACAGAAGATTGTCCCTCACCAGTTTTATTCAATAAAGTACTGAAACTCCCAGCACCAGCAATCAGACAACTAAAGAAAAGGATAAGAGGAAAACATTCACTATTTGCAGATGACATGATACAATGTAGAAAACCCTAAAGATTCTACCAAAAAACTACTGCAACTAATAATTCAGTAAAGTTGCAAGATGCAAAAGTAATATAAAGAAATCTGTTCCATCTCTATGTTAATAATGAAGCCACAGAAAGAGAAACTAAGAAAAAAAATCCCATTTACAACTGCACCAAAAAGAATGGCACTTAACCAAGGAATTGAAAAACCTGTACACTGAAAACTATGAAACACTGATGAAAGCAACAGAAGATGCCACAGACAACTGAAATAAATTCCATGCTCAAGTATTAGAAGAACCTAGATTGTTAAAATATCTATAATATTCCATGCAATTTATAGATTTTTAAAAATATTATTTATTAATATGAGAGAGAGAGAGAGAAAGAGAAAGAAAGAAAGAGAGAGAGGGGCAGAGGGAGAAGCAGGCTCCGTGCAGGGAGTCTGACATGGGACTTGATCCCGTCTCCAGGATCATACCCCAGGCTGAAGGTGGCGCTAAACCGCTGAGCCACCCAGCCTGCCCCAATTTATAGATTTAATGCAAACCCTCTCAAGATTCCAACAACATTTTTTTTTTTACAGAACTAGAGTAACCCAAGATTTGAAATCCCAGATTTCAGGGTATACTACAAAGCTGCAGTAGTCAAGACAGTATGGCACTGGCAACAACAACAAAAAATAGACACACAGATCAGTGCAACAGTAGAGAGCCAAAATTAACCCACACTTACATGGTCAAATAACCTGTGACAAAACAGGCTAGATTATACAATGGGGAAAAGACAGGATCTTCAGCAAATGGTGCTGGAAAAGTGGACAGCTACAGGCAAAAGAATGAAACCAGACCACTTTCCTACACCACACACAGAAACAAACTCTAAATGGATTGAAGACATAAACAGAGACCTGAAACCATAAAACTCCTGGAAGAAAACGGGCACTAACGTCCCTGACATCAGTTGTAGAAGCATTTTTCTAGATACGTGTTCTAAGGGAAACCAAAGGCAAACTGAACTACTGTCACTATACCAAAATAAAAGGCTCTGCGCAGAGAAACAACCCAGTAACAAAGCAAAAAAGACAGCCTACTGAATGGGAGAAGACATTTGCACATAACATATCCAATAAAAGCTTAATATCCAAAACATATAAAGAACTTCAACAACTCAACCCCAAGAAATTTCAAGTAAAACAATTAAAAATGGGCAGAGGACCTGCAGACATTTTTCCACAGACCCACGCAGACGGGCAACAGACGCATGAAAAGAGGCTCAACATCACTCATCATCAGGGAAAGTCCAATGCAAACCACAGGGAGAACCACGTTATACCTGTCAGAATGGCTAAAGTCAGCAACACAAGAAATAACAGGTGTTGACAAAGATGTGGAGAAAGGGAACCTTCATGCAGTGTTGGTGGGAATGCAAACTGGAGTAGCCACTGTGGCAAACACTATAGATGTTCCTCAAAAAATAAAACAGATTTACCAAATGATCCAGTCATTCTACTGCTGGGTAGTTACCTACCCCCCCACCAAACCCTAATTCAGAAAGATATTTACACCCTTATGTTTATTGCAATATTATTGATAATAGCCACATATGGAAGCAGCCCGAGTGTTCATCCATAGATGAATGATTAAAAGAAGGTATGGGGGGATCCCTGGGTGGCGCAGCAGTTTGGCGCCTGCCTTTGGCCCAGGGCGCGATCCTGGAGACCCGGGATCGAATCCCACGTCGGGCTCCCGGTGCATGGAGCCTGCTTCACCTTCTGCCTGTGTCTCTGCCCCTCTCTCTCTGTGTGTGTGACTATCATAAATAAATAAAAATTTAAAAAAATTAAAAAAAGAAGGTATGGGGTATATATAACATGGACTACTACTCAGCCTTAAAAAAGAATGAGATCTTACCATCTGCTACAACATGGGTTGACCTAGAGGGTGTAATCCTAATGAAATAAGCCAGTCAGGCAAAAACAAATACCTAGGACTTCACTTGGGTGTGGAATTTAAGAAACAAAACAACAACAAAAACCCAGACTCTTCAGGACAAAAGAACAAACTGGTGGTTGCCAGAGGGGGAGGTTGTTGGACCATTGGGTGAAATAAAGGGTTTAAGGGCACACTTACCTTGAGGAGTATTGAGAAATACAGAGAACTGAGGAATCATCACAGTGCACATCTGAAACTAACAGAACACTGTGTGTTAATTATACTTGAGTAAAAAAAAAAAAAAGAACAAAGTTATTTAAAATACTATGAATTTCCGTATCTGATGTTACAGAATCTTAATGAAAACAGCCCGAGACTAAAGCTGCTCAAACAGAGTTAAATCACTGGTTTGTCAAAGGAAGACTGTTTCGGCACGGAGTGAACAGCTGGGAGAGAGACGGGGAAACTGTGGGTTTTTTTGCAGTAACTAAGTTATAGTAATGACATTTGTCCTATATTAAGGCCGCGTGGGTTAAAATACCTTTGCAGAGTCAAGTGGTCACTCATGGGAAATAAATGAACTCTCCTGGGACCCTGGGGCATGAATCAGTGACCTGGAAGAGGCAATTAATCCCAAATGGACGAGCACCAGGCTTTTAGGTTGCTCCCAAGGGCCCTCGGGACCAACCAGAAGCCGGCCTGCCGCCTGCTGTTGGACGCCCCGGCCCGAAGCTCTGCCCGGACTCAGACCGCAGTGTCTGCGCTGGCAACAACGGCTTCAGCCGATGGGAGGGCACCTGAACTGGAGACACCACAAATATTGAGACTATAAAAGCTTTATAGACTTTGTTACGGAAATTTTGTTTCTGACAGTTAACACAAGTCCTCCAGCAAATCGGAGGGGAGGCGGTCGAGTGAAAAAGACGGGATGTCCCAGGTAGGCCTCAGCAAACTCCTGGCCTGCTTCTAAAGCGAATCCTGTTCTCCATTTAAAAATTCAGTATAAAAAAATATAAAAAATAATAAATAAATAAAATAAAATAAAATAAAATAAAATAAAATAAAATAAAATAAAATAAAATAAAAATTCAGTGTATTTTCACTGGCAAGTGAAAGACTCTGGAAGCGCAGGATTGCCTTTAGCTGCCGGCCTCTCCACTACGTCCCTCCATCCCCCAGTGCAGACTAAGCCACGGCGAATCATGTCCTTTCACAGGAACACAGACAAATACACATTTCGGGGAGGGGGGGTGCAGAGAAACAAGCTTGTGAATACCTTGGGAACAAAGCAACTTCACAAAGAAGAACAAAATAGCTATATATATGAGGCATGTTTATCCAATGTAAAATATTACGTTCAGGGATGCCTGGGTGGCTCAGCGGTGGAGCACCTGCCTTCGGCCCAGGTCGTGACCCCGGGGTCCCAGGATGGAGTCCCACGTCGGGCTCCCCACAGGGAGCCTGCTTCTCCCTCTGCCTGTGTCTCTGCCTCTCTCTCTGTGAGTCTCATGAATAAATAAATAAAATCTTTTAAGAAAATATTACATTCAAAGGTATCCATGTGAAGATCTCAAATGGAAAAGGAAAAAAACCCTGATTTTACCCACCTGATTCAACGTTCTGCTCCCAGATGTTTAAAACCATAGGACGCAGTGATACCTTTGACCAATAGATGTCACCATCTAATTGTGTACAAAGTCCTCAAATTTGGAGCTTCAGTTTTGCAAAGAATTTGGGGTTTCTAATTTTGTAAAGAATATCCTACCTTATCAATCCTGCCAGTGTCAAATTTATTCTGTTCAGAAAGAGAGGTTACCCTACATCGATAACGACCTTGTTAGTCGGTTGGCCCCTAACGCTATTACCCAGATGCCACTATTCGGTTATGAAACTAGTTAGATTCTCCCGTAATAGAAAGTGGATCTCTCCAGTGTAGTAGGTCAAACTGTTGAGTACTTACATGTGTCTTTTTTTCCCCCATTTTTTAAATTGTGAGTTTCTGTGAAAATACCAGTGTGTCTAATGCAGGCTACTGGCTTAAATGATGTTAGGAAGGAGGACTTTTAGCTCTTAATACTTAAAGAAAGGGGCAGCAGTGAGACCTGGCGTACGGGGTCAAATTCATCCTCACCAGCAAGACAACCAAAGTATCCTGGAGTAATCAAGGAATGCTGGGTTTAGCCAAAAGATCTGCTCTTTATATGGTCTCAAGTTTCCAATTAATTTCCAGTTGTTAAGCACTTGCTGCCTTCTGCCTCCATTAGAAGAGACTATGTCTGAAATATTATGAAAGCAGAAGGTTAATAAGAGGAACTACTGCGTTTAGGAAATGTAGTAATGTATTATGGCTCTAGAGTCATTAAAAATATGTAGTACTCTGAAATACAGAAAAAGTGTGTTAAAAAATGAACTGACTGGATTTTTTTTTCATATTGCTCCACAGTAGGTGGGACATTGATGATCCAAAGTGTCTGTGAATCATAAAAGAAAAATTAAAACTTGCAATTATTTTAATATTAAGAATTTATACTCTAATTCTTTGAAAAGTAAGGTATGTAGGAATAGACACATTCATTGAAGTTTCAGATCATCATAAGTAATAAAGCCTTACATTAGAAAATAATCTCTAGCCTTGTAGGTAAATGAGAAAAAAGCACAGAGATACTGATGCATCTTGGGTCTTTGAAATCATCTAGTTCTACCTTTTATTATTTAGAAGAGAAAAACTCAAACCTTTAGAGTCTTAAGTGATTTAACCAACATTGCACTAGAATTCAGATTTGCCTGGTTTTTTTCTGTTGAACTATTTCTCTAATTGGCAATTTCTGATAACTCAGGTGGTTTTGAAATTAACATTTTTTTCCTTATAAAAAAGAATTTTCAAGCACGGCATAAGCTTTTCATAAAACTGATTTCCCTTACATGATCGCCTATTTTTAAAGCAATTTTAATTAGGAACCCTCTCCCTTCTCAGAACAGTATAAGTGGCTCACAGCACCCCTACTTCATCTAGGCAGTTCTCCATTTATCAGAGCAGTGATGATAGAAATGTAAGAAGTTCTGACTAATGGTGGTGCTACAAGTAACTGAGAAAGGCCAATACTTTTCATGTTAACAAAACACTGGATTTGCTCAATGTTTAAGCTTTATAATTATACCACTAGGGCTATAAGTTAGCACCTTTATTGCCGAAATTCCTTACTCAAAAATAATGTCATGATCTGAAACTTCTGGTTTTTCCATTGATATTTCTTTCAGAGCATGCAACATTGCCACAGTCACATTATACCAAAAGGGACAACGGAGATCTCGAGGGCTACTCATTTGATCTTGAACAGTAACTGCAAGTATTCGTGACATACATTTATTAAAACAGGTACCAGCACGTCCTTTGCTAGTTACAATCACTGCTTGTTATTACCATATAAACACAAGAATAATGGAATAGTTTTAAAATTTGGTACTCGTATTTCTCAAACCCCATACCTTTGTTTTTTAAGTCATCAGCCCCAATATATGTGCACTCTGACTGAATTAATAAAGTCTGAGTTCTTATTCTGATGCCCTGTATGTCTGCTCCAATTCATAGAGCTTACTACATGTCTAGTCTTTGGAGGAGACAAAACTTGAGCTGGCCCGTGAAGGGCAGGTCAGACCTGAATAGTGAGAAGAGAATATTCCAGGCCCTAGGAATAGTCTGTGAACAGCACGTGGCAGGGAGTGCACTGCTTTGCCTAGAGCAGCCTCGACATGCAAGGGAGGGCGATGAGGCCAGCAAAATAGGCTGGGGCTGGACTGAAAGCATTTTCTGTCCCAGAACCACAGGTTTGCACTACATGCTCTAACATTAGACACTGACAGTTGTGGAGTACGAGAACAGTCTACAGACTCAGGTTTGAAGAGAGAGATCTGCTGGCACAGGGCAGAAGTGCAGGAGAGAAGTCCCAGCGCCCTGCTACTGTACTCCGGGGCAAAGGCAAGAGAGACCTGGATTAGGACAGTCGCTGTTAAACAGGAACTAAGTATTCCAAAAGTCAATTTTAAAGACGTTAGTGGCTTTTATTCCCTTGCTCTGCTTCCGTATCCTCCCAATCTGTAGCAGTTTTCAGCCTGGATGAATAATAGCATCATAGTAGTAATGGTAATGGCGCTTACTATGTGCCCAGCCCTTGTCTAAGTGCTTTACGTGTAATAATTCATTTAGTCTTCAAATCACCTCATGAAACCAGCAGCATTTCCACTGCACAGATAGGAAACCTGAAGCTAAGAGAGGCCAGAGGATGTGGTCAGTCATAGGACAGGGAGTGACAGCCAGGAGTGGAACACCAGAGTCCCGGCCAGTCTCATGCCCCTCCTGATCCTCTCATTACCAAGTACCTGTTGGTGGGTTACAGCCCTTTAGACTCTCAAAGTGCTGAAGTGGAAGCGGTGGCCAATATTCAAATGGGAATATCCAGCTGGGAGGGGAGGTGGGAATCCGGAACCCAGAGAATAGTCAGGATTGAGGAGACACCACAGAAGGGGGGGTGAGACACCACGGAAGGAGGGGGTGGAGTTCACTCGACCAACCTGAATCCCTCAAACTCCATTACTGAGTTTGGGATCAGAATTAAACCAGATTTTCCCGACTCCAGGGAAGGGGACCTCATGGGGTTCCTAGTGAGCGATGAAAACGGTGCCCACGGACTTCCTCACCAGAACTCGCAGGACTGACATTCCACTCATCTTTTGTTCTCTCACACTGTACTTCTAATAATCTGCGATTTGATCAAGTACTATATTCATTTCCACGTGGCTCCAGGACATCCGGGGGCTTCCGATATTCTCAAGCTCATTTTAAAAGTTCCCACCTGTCTTAGGCTTCTGAGAATCTCAACTATCCTGCCATCAAATGTGAGTTCAGGGATCTAGACACTCATCCAGAAATCAAAGAGCTGTGTAGCATCATGGCTTAAAAGGAAAAAAAAACAAAACACAAGAGCTTTGCAAAAACACCCGGGTTTGGACCTTAATTCCGCCATTGGTAAGTTTCCCATCCTTGGCCAAGTTGCTTTCCTGTCTCTAATAACGTGATCTAAGGCAAAGACTGTCAGGCTTAGAAGAAAGGACAGACAAGGTGTTTCTTCAATTTCCTATGGAAAAGGTCAGTAAATTTTAGCTGCTATCATCTGATCTGTAAAAGTGTACAATTTCATGGAATATAAGCAGTAAAAATTATCCTCAAACTGTATTTCCTTAGAGATACCATGCAAGCATTTCAAGACACACGTGACAAAACATGTTAGTACTTAATCTTATCAGTGACCGATGCTGTTTGCGTAGTCAAGTCTTAAAAAGTCCTACCTGAGGCAAAACAGTTCCCTTTGTAGGTAACGGTAAAGGTCAGACCGTTTGCTCACATCTACTGTGATGACTCTATTTATAAGTCAGTATGGACAGAATTAGCAGTTTTTTGCACAGACATTTTCTGTTGAAATTTACATAAGTATCTCATTTACTATTCACAAAAACAGTATGGGGTAAGTGATCCCATCTCCAATTCATGAGAAGGAAATCAAACTCAGAAGAAAAATAAAAATTAAGGCCTTTACAAAGTTTTTAAGTAATGGTCTAGGAATCCAAACCCAATGTTTTGTCTTTTTCATATGAAGCTTCCCATCTTTCATACTGCATTGCCATTTGAAAAATCACTGGTCAAGCTTCTCACGTAGGTTTTGCATATTTTATTGGAAGGAAGGGCTGCTGCTGATGGGGAAGGGATTTAAATGTCATTCAAAGTGATTTGAGAGGTGATTATTTTTAGGTATTTGTAGGTGATAAATGGAAAGACATGATGATACAAGATTATATGGCAGGTGGTTCAGAGTATGTTCTGCTGCCTTTGGAAAGCAAAAGTTCAAGAAGCCATTGAGTTTTGGTTTTAGAAAAAGATCACGGTTTTCAGACTCCCTAATAAAATGCAGATTAAAAGTACAATTCCTAATACTGCTACCTCCGGCATGATCCATGAGTAGTGGAATATCTTTATCATATAAATTCATATATTGTTCAACATAGGCAAATACTTACATGTATCAAATACTATAAATACCTTAACCAGAATTTTACTATTTGTAAATTGATTATATGAATGAATTAGAAAGAAACATTGATGGTAGTCTTGATAGGCCTGACTGGCCAAGGTTCCCCTCAAAAAAAAAAAAAAAAAAAAGATTGTGGACATTTCTGTGCATGTGTCCTAACACATGCAAATATGCACAACTTTGATTTATCTTGATATTATCCTATTATTTAATAATAGTTTGTTGGTTAGAGTTACTATGAGATTTTTCAAATCTGTCTTAACCTATGTGTCTTTATCATATCTCAGCTAGTATTCAAACCAGACCTTTAAAGTTAGGAAGTAGCAACTGTTGTTATAAAGTTAGATATTCATAGCTTTATTAAAGAAATATGTTTCAAGGTGTTTGTTTTTTATGCCATGGGCCTTTTTTTCAGAATGTTTTAAATGCATGAAGTACATATGTTTTAAAAAGTTTATTATCTTTAAATACATTTATCAAAATATTTTTGAAATTTGTAATTGGACATATGTGCTTCTGAAGCCTTAGTATTATAAGATGTCTAATTCTGAAGTATTGACAGTGTAAATGGTATTGATATATTGGCAACTACACAGACTGTCCCCAACCTACAGTGGTTGACCTTAGGATTTTTCAACTTTACCATGGCACAAGAGCAATACATATTCAGTAGAGACCACACTTTGAATTTTGAGTTTGAATCTTTTTCTGAGCTAGGGATCAGCAGCACAGTCCTCTCTCATGATGCTGGGCAGTGGCAGGGAGCCAGAGCTCCTGGCCCGCCACGTGATCATGAGGACAAGCCACCGCCATCCTTCCCACCACTCTGTCCCCATACAACCGTTCTGGTTCACTTTCAGCAGAGCATTTGATCGATCACGAGATATGCAACACTTCACCATACAACAGGCTTTGTGAGAAGATGACTCTGCTCAACTGTAGGATAGTCTAAGTGTTCAGAGCATGAGGAGGAAGGTGAGGCTAAGCTCTGAAGTTCGGCAGGTGAGGTATATTAAGTGCATCTTCAATTTATGCTAAGTTCAACTGACAACAGGTGTATCTGCACAAAATGCCATCATATGTCAGGAAACAGCTTTAATGCAATAGGAAAAGATCTGTGTTTTCCGGTGGTGACAAGTCACAGGACCTGCTAACCATACTGGATGCGTTGCCCATATTCACAAAGAAAACAAATGCTAAATTTTAGTGGAATGTTAGTGAAAAGAAAAATGTAATTTTTTCTATCCAAGTTTATTCTATGCATGGACCGCACTCAGAAGGCCTGTAAGCAACATGTTTTCTGAAAGTTTGTAGCAGCAATGATTTCTTGCTGATATTGCATGCTCTGGGGCTTCTACTACAGTATCCTCGTAGTGTTTAAAGTAGACTGAACCTTTTGAACAAATGAGCTGATACAGGTTTTGGTGTCTAACATGATAGAAGGCTTATTTCTTATTTCTAGAACACTAAGGCAGGTGGCCCTCTTCCGGAATGTAATTCAAGGGCCCAGACTGCTTCCATCTGTGTCTGCATCAGCATCTAGGGCCTTGCTGTTGTCTAAATTCTGCTGATGGAAGGAGAAGAGGGTGTGAAAGGAGCACTCCAGCTTCTTACAGAGCTTTGGCACACACCACCACCACTCACGTTTCCTGTGGCAAGAATTAGTCACATGGCCCCATGTGGGCATCTTCCTGGTAACCCTAATACAATGGGGTGGAAAGCACAAATTTGGGTGGACAGCTGTATCTATGCCACAATCAACTTTTCTCTCATACCTTTTATACGGTAGACCTGGGGAAAGCTTTCCTTACACCTGACCACCCTTCCCATGCGTGAGATGAACCCTACTTGGTTTTGGTGGATGCTTGTTTTTCTCCGTTGTTGAGCTGGATGAGAGGAAAAATTAACAAACCAACGCGACTGGCAGCTCTCGCTCTGTGAATGGAAGCACCTAAGCTGCCAACCTAGGAGTCATCTTTGAAGTGTCCTCTTTCCTCCTCAAAGGTCATCTATCAGCTACCTCATACCAAGTATTTCACCTCCTAAGTACTACTTAAATCCGACTGCCCCAGCCACAGCCTCACTTCAGATCCTCATAAATTCTTTCCTGGATGGCTTCTGTTAGAGCCTCCCAACCCAACATTCGGTCTGCAGCTTTGTCCCTTTTCCAAGGCCATTTCTCCACCAATATTCTCAAATTTTGAAAACTTCACACCTCTGTAGGTGAACAAACTGAACACACATCTCAACACAAGCACTTTGACGTCTTTACGAGTCATGTATACTTACTCTTTCCCTATTTTGTCATAAAATGGTATGATTTTAAAATGGAGAGATTAAAACAGAAGCATAAATAACACGCTCTTCCCCATCCAGTGGATTGCTCAATACACACCTGGCTCGGTCTGGGTTCTGTCCGGGGAAGGGACGCAGCAGCAGCGGACCAAGGGGTTGACATGAGCATTAGGGCCTACCTGAATGTTGGTCCGCAAAGGGTTAGTCGGAAGGTCAGAGAAACAGTCCCTGCCTCAACTTGAAGAGGAAAAGCTGGCGTTTCCAGGAGTCTGCGAAGCCACAGGTGTGACCAGAGGACCGCGAAATGGGAGCTTCCCCCCGGGTCTCCGGAAACAGCTCCTTGGACTATCCCCGGCTCCCACAACCTTCTGAGTACGATGGAATGTGCTCCACCTGTGCCTGCCCCAGCTCTGCGTGCTCCTTTCACCGGAGAGCTGATGACTAACACCAGGAAGGCCGTTAAAGGGAAATGTACTTCCCAGCCTTAGGAGAGGGGAGCCAGGCAGTGCCAGGTGATGACAACCATTCCAACACCACACACTGGGAATACTATGCAGCCCCCTCGGATGCAGACAAATAATCTGGACTGAGACTGAGTTTTCTCAAACTCAGATTGAGTTTTCTCAAACACCAGATTTTGTCTTATTCAGAATCCTTCCTTAGCTTTCTTTTGTCTCCAGTAGTTGGTTTTGGTTTTTTTGTTTTTTTCTTCTGGTAGTTTTTAATCATTTTAGCCTTGCAAACTTTTATTTGTATACTTACAGGAGAGCATAAAGAAATAAAATGCATAACCCCTGTATTGCAACATTTACAATAGCTAAGATATGGTATAGCAATCTAAGTGTCTATCGATAGATGAATGAATAAAGTACATGTGTATGCATTGTATACACACACAATGGAATGTTACTTAGCCATAAAGAAAGAATGAAATCTTGCCCTCTGCAATAAATAGATGGACCTGGGGGATATAATGCTCAGTTAAATATGTCAGAGAAGAACAAATACCAAATGATTTTATTTATAAAAGTGGAACATAACAAATGACCAAGCAAGGAAGCAAAAAGCCAAAAAAGACTCATAGAAACAGAGATTAAACTGGTAGTTATCAATTGGAAGGGGAGTGCGGAGATGGGCAAAATAGGGAAGTGGTTTACAAGGTATAAACTTCTGGTTGTAAAATAAGTAAGCAATAGGTATTAAAGGTTCAGCATAGGTACAGATAGTGTAATAAGGTCATATGGTGACAGATGTAACTACACCTACCACGGTGAGCATTGTGTAATGTATAGAATCGTTGAATCATTATGGTGTATACCTGAAACTAAAATAACATGGTTTTTCAACTATACTTCAATAACAAACATTAAAAAAGTAAAACTTGCATTTTCCTAATATAGAATAATGACCAACATGCACATGAAAAGATGCTTAAAGTTACTAATCCTTAGGGAAATTGCAAATCAGAACCACAATGAGAAATTACCTGTTAGAATGACTATCATCAAAGAAGAAGGCAAGAGACAACAGGTCCTGGCAAGAATGTGGTGGAAAGGGAACCCTTATACATTGTTGGTGGGAATCTAGATGACCCAACCTCTGTGGAACACAATATAGAGGCACCACAAAAAATTAAAAATAGGTTTACCATATAATCCAGTAATTCCATTTATGGCTATTTTCACAAAGGAAATTAAAACAGGATTTCGGCAAGATACTTGCACTCTCATGTTATTTCAACGTTATTCATAATCACCGAAATATGGAAACACCCAAATGCCCATCAATGGGTGAATGGACAAAAGAATGTGGTACATAGGCACAGTGCAGTATTAATCAGCATGAGAAAGTAAGACATCCTCCCATTTGGTGGACCTTAGCATATTATGCTAAACAAGATGAGTCAGGCAGAGAAAGTCAAGTACTGTATAATGTTGTTTATATGTGGAATCTAAAAAAGTTAAGTGTGTATAAAACAGAGTACAAGGGTAGTTATGAGGGAATGGTGGAGGGTGGTTGTGTGGAGGTGTGATAAGACCAGTGGTGTTTAAGGGTACAAACTTGTAACAAGTAGGAAATAAGCCATTGAGATCTAATGCACATTATAATTAATATAGATAATAATGTAATATAACTATGTAATGTGGCAAATATCGCTACACTGACAATTATAATATATAAATTTATCAAAGCAACATGCCATATCTTAAATTTACAGTGTTACGCATTACATTTACTTAACAAAAATTTTTTTTTAATGATTCCTACTAATAACCCATAGAAACAAGTGACTTAGGAACTCTGAAGACAATTAAAGGGATCACTCACGATCAGTTTATTCCTTTCATTCTAGAAATAAGTGATTGAGTCCTATAAGTAAAGAGACTTATTCTGAGTTACACTGTTTTTAGCAGGATGAGAAATGTAAAATACAATTCCCACATGGTCCTCCAGGCCAGTGTTACTGGCAGATGGTGAGCAAGGGGGAGACATGTAAGGACATGAGAACCTCAAGAGGATGAGGTCCAGCTACTCATAGGAGTTTATATTTTATCTAAGTGCATAATAGAAAGCCACAAATCTGATGTATATTTTTAAATATTGTATTTAAAATAAATTTCATAATATGAATATACAAAAGTGAAAGAAAAGAGACCAGTTGAAGGTTATTGTAATAGTTAAGAGATGGTGGCAGCTTGGATGAAGATGGTAGCCAAGGTGATAAAGAAAAATGGAAGAGTTCAGGATCTACTCTGGAGCTACAAACAATAGAACTTGCTGATAGGTTGGATATGTGGAAAAGGAATGGAGAGGAATTAAGGGGTATTCTCAGAATTTGGTTTAATGGTGTCAAATACTGAAATGGGAAAGCTCAAGGTGGAAAAAAGTAGAAATTCTACTGTATCCTCTTAAGTTCAACCAATCAGTAAACTATTTCCTGATTCCATCCTTAAGTATCTACTTATGTATAAAGCATTGTTCTAGAAATAACACATATTCCCTCCACTTACATAGCCTATAGATGAGGGAAGTGCTAACTGGGGAGGTGTTGCATAAGAGGAGGTCAAACATGTCTGTGAGGGAAGGCAGGATAGGATTTCCCATGAGAGTCACTAATAAAGTGCTACATAAGTGTTGTGAGATTATTTCTCATTGGACTAAGAGAAGAAAAGCTACAATAGTGGAAGTGTTATTTGACTTTTTGGGAGAGACAGAGAAGGCATTTCAGACAGAAGGAAAGGTGTTCTCAAAGACAAGCAGTAGAGGAGTGAGTTCAAAACATGTTCAAAAACTAGGGAATACTACAGGGTCAGACTGATAGATTGATTCAGTTGTTTCGCAAGTATTTATTAAAAAACTTAACATATCCCAACTACTATGACCAGCTGGGGACTTAAGGCTGGCTGAGATATAGCCTTTTCCCTCAGAAAGTTTATTGCCCAATAAGTGGGGTTGAATGAATTTGATGAATACATGGGAAAGAGGTATGAAAACAAATACTTTACATTCATACTTCTTTTATTCATCCAATATGTATTTATTGAGTACCTACCATGTGTATTGTCCTTGGACTTGTTCTAGGACTTATATCCTAGTACAAACAGATGTATTTATGGACATTCTAGAAAAGGATTAGTGAAGTTTTAACTTGGAGTATGGTTGAGAGTGTTCAGAAAAGACTTTACAAATAAGTCATCTTTTACACTACACATAGTAGCTGGAATTGAGACAAAAATATTGGGCAAGGACCATAGTACAGAGGGCCCCTAAAGTCCATCCAAGGAGTTTGGCTTAATTCAGTTGTCACTGAGCAGTCATTGAGGGATACTTGATAAGTTGAGTGACAGAAATAGAGTTTTAATTCGGCTTTTTTAAAAAAATGGCTCTTATTAATTTGATACAGGGACAGCTAGATTTAGGAGTAACAGGGAAAGAGGAGAAGTTTTGAAAGATTCAGCAATTCCAATCCTAGAAATATACTCAAGAGAATTAAAAAAAAATGCATCCATGTCAAAACCTATACAGGAGTATTTACAGCATCATCATTCATAACAGCCCAAAGTGGAAGCAACTCAAGTATCCATCAGTTGATGAATGGATAAAGAAATGTGGTATATCCCTGTAATGGATGCAAATCACCTGTAAGAAGGAATGAAGTACTAATTCATGCTACAACATGGATGAGCCTTGAAAACATTATGCTAAATGAAAGAAGCCAGACACAAAAAGCTACAAATCATATGACACTATTTATTTGACATGTCTAGAATAGGCAAATCCATGGAGACAGAAAGTAGACTAATGGTTTCTAGGGGCTAGAGGGAGCACAAGGTAGGGGGAGTGACTGTTCAATCGGTTTGGGATTTCTTTTGGGGGCAATGAAATTGTTCTAAAATTAGGTAGCAGTGATGATTGCGTAGCTGTGAATATACCAAAACCCCTGAACTGCACACTTTATAAGGGTGAATTTTATGGTATTTGAATTATATCTCAATAAAGATATGTTAAAAAGTTAAGTGGCTTTAAGACCAGTGATGTTATTCCTGGGTATAGAGGACATAAGGGGGAAGAGTTGCGGAGGAAAGCTGAATTTGGGATATATTGAAGCTAAGACATTTATAAAATATCTGGGTATAAATACCCATTATTGTAAATGCCCACTTGCAGCCTTAAAAGATGTATATTTGGGTATTGTCTGCCCAGAAGTGATTACTGGAGCCCTTCAGGAGTGGATAAATACTGAGTGAGAAAGTGAAAAGAGAAGAGATGAAATCCAAGACAAAAATCTTAAGAAATATTGCAGGAAGGCAGCAGGGGAGAGAACTGAATTCCGGCAAGAAAAACCGTTTGGAAAAAAGGCCTGAGAAAAAGAGCCTGGAACAGATGAAGAACTGAGGAGGCCATTGTGGCTGAGCTTTCCCAATCTGGGAAAGGATGCGACTGGCTAAGTCCTAAGAGGTGAGTTGGAATAAATCTTGTAGGTGCAGTTGGGATGCTTGGTCCTTAACCTGAGAACAATATGGAGCTATTGAACGAGGAAGGTCATGATCAGATTCGCATTTCTATAAGATCACTCTAGCTATAGTGTGGAAGATGATTTGGAGATTGTTCAATCAAAATAATTGTGGTGGAAAAGAAAAACATGGCCTAGAATGGGAATAGTGTAATTGGAGACAGTTGAGAGAGATTTTGGTGATAAAGTGATAACTTGGTGATGATTGAATATGGGTGGTGAGGGAGAGGCAGGTGTCAAGTGATAGGCTCCATTTTCTGGTCACTTTTATTGAATTGTGGGATAGAATGGGATAGAAGAGAAAATTATTGTGTGTGTGTGGGGGGGACAGTGTTTGTCAGAATCCAAGCAAAGCAATTGAGGAGAAAGTTGTACATATACACAAGACTGTGTACTCCAGTGAATAGCTCTGAGTTGAAGATAACTTAGGGGTCATTATCAATAGACAGTCATTGAAGTCATGCTGTGAACAAGACTGATTAGAGAGAAAGAATAAAGAAGCAAACAGAACCAACCTATGCCTATGGGGTCGTGTAGAACACCAATGTTTAACAATCAAATTGAGGAGAATCAGCCACTAAAAGAGAAGGGGAGTGAGAGGGTTGGTCAGAGAAACAAAAGGAACATCAGTATAATCTGATGTCATGGAAACCAGAGAAAAGACAGTGCTTCCAAGACAAAGGGGTGATCAGCACAATAAGTGGTTTGGATGATGCTAAGAGGTCAATGAGGATTAAAAACTAAAAACTATTGGTTGTGAGAATTCAATACAGTTCCATGGTGGAAATGTACCAAAAGTGCAATCAATTTCAAAAACCCAAATCTAGACACAACTAGATTTTGAATGAGGAGGTGTGACCAATGCTGATCTTTGTTGAATATTGTTCAAAAATGTTAAAAGGAGTTCCTGATGATGATTAGGGAGCTGAGACTTGGTGGCCTTCCAAATGGTTTCAGTAATGAGGTAAATCAGGTTCAACCACCTGGAGAGTGTTACAGACGTGGAGTTTCCAAACCCACAGTCCCCTGGGTCTTCCCTCTCTAGAACCTCCACTCAAAGAAAGCCAGGAATATGGAAACAAGATGGGAATTCCACATAATTCCTGGTCGTCACTAAAATCAGAGAGGGAAACTATTTACATCTGACTCACCAAATCTTTTGGTAATACAAAGACGTGTATTTCTTTTTTTTTTAAAGATTTTATTTTTTTAAATTTATTCATGAGAGACACACAGAGAAAGGGAGAGACACAGGCAGAGGGAGAAGCAGGCTCCAGGCAGGGAGCCCAACATGAGACTGGATCCCAAGACCCCCGGGTCACGACCTGGGCTGCAGGTGGCGCTAAACCGCTGAGCCACCCCCCGGGCTGCCTAGACATGTATTTCTTAAATGATAAGTTAATTTTTCCCTCTCTTTTTCACCCTACTCCCCTGTTCAGCAGCCTAGAAGCACACGCTCTAATTTCTATTTGTTGAAGATACAACTGGTCTGTTTGGGGGCTTCATCCAAAGAGATGGGTAACAATGCTGGCGATGTCAGCTATAGCATTTGTCCAGCCTTTCTTGCAAAATTTTCATAATCCAGTGATGACTTCAGTGTTGATGGTTATCAAGTAAGGTAGGATGGTGATTTTCTGTTATTTAAGGCAACTCAATCCAACCAGAATGTAAACATTATAAAAATTTATAATTCCAGCTAGATCTATTTTACTTGTATTTGAAAGCTAGCTGTATTTAATCTCTTTTTATTACATAAGCTTAGCGATGTGGATAATGTTGTTGACTTTTTATTCATTTCTTAATGGGTAGTTTCAGAGTTAAACCACGTAAGTACCCTCCCGCAGTACTGCTAAAGGATATGGTCAAAATCATATAGGAAGATGACAAATCATTCATCGAGAACCACAACCCTGTCACAGGCAAGATAAAATGGAGCTGAAAGGTATTTATAGGATCTGTTGCAATTACTCAAGAAATATGAAAGTATTTTCCTATTCGATAGCATGCAGCTCTAAAAAAAATACACTGTGTGGGTAAAAGCTAGGCTGCCTTACTCAACTTCTTTTTCCAAGTGTCATTAATAAAGCTTGGCTTTCAGGCTGCGTGTGCTTTCAAAATAACATGTAGTCAGCTCTTCCTTTCTCAGAGGCCGTAACTTGGTTATCAAGTTTTTGGATTATACGGGTCCTCTGCTTCTCTCTCTCTTCTTATCCTCTTTCTTTTCTTTCTTTCTTCTTTTTTTTTTTTCTGTTGCCTAGTTTCTAGATATGTCATCACTTGTTAGTAATTCCATCTGGCAAAAGAGTAAAGAAAGGAGCCGAAACTTAATTCCGCTCGTTTCACCTCTTGCTAGCAACAATGGTAGAAGATTTATTACAGGAAGAGGTTGAAAGTATTGGCCGGAATGAAGTTCAGGGAATATGGGATATTTCAATTACTTGTGCCCTCTCTCTGTCTTTGGCCAAATAATCCAATCCTGGGCTTGCAGTCAGCTAGTCAAGTCTAATCATCTCAAGCGTGGGGTGTGCACATGCCCTGCTCCCCCCTCTCTTTGCTGTTCCATCCACCCAACTTTGGCATCAGTCTGATGCGTTACCAATTCTACCCGAATAAAAACAGCCCAAGTGAAGTCTGGCTGCCCACTGCATTCACGGCCCTCCAGGAAGACTGAAGAACTACAGCACCCGGAACACAGTCCTTCGAGGTGCCTTTGAATCACCTGGGGGTCTTGGTAAAATGCAGATTTCCACTCAGGGGGTCTGGGATGGGGCCTGAAATTTTGCATTTCTAATAAGCTCCGATGCCAAGCTACTATTGTTGGTCCATAGAGCCACACATTTTGAGCAGAAAAAGCTTAGAAAAATGGGTAGACCTTGATAAACAATAAATAAAAACATAAAAACCTATCCTGCTTTTCTATAAGGTTCAGGGTATAGGTAATAAAGTAAAGGTCCTCCACAGCGTATTTTTATTTAAATAAAGAAACGTGTATATTTTGCTATAAATCAGTGGGTTTCAAACATGCTTCCTTAAAAAAAAAATCATCTCATTGTGATAGGAACACTTAACATGAGTGCTGCCCTCTTAACAAAGTGTTAAGGGTACAGTACAGCATTGTCACCATAGGAATGCTGTAGTCCAGCCACTCTCTAGAACTTTCTCATCCCACTTGACTGAAATTCTATGCCCCTTGAGTAGTAGCTCCTCGTTTCTACCTCTTCTAAACCTCTGGCAACCACCTTTTCACTCTTGATTCTGTGACTTTGGCCATATTAGGTCGCCTCGTATGGGCGAAACCATGCAATGTTGGCTCTTCTGTGCCTGGCTTATTCCACTTTGCACGATGTCCCCAAGTCCCATCCATTTTGTCACATACCGCAGAACTTCCCTCTTTCTAAAGACTGAGTGGTGCCCCACTCTCTGCACTATCACTTCCACTTCACCTCCGGGAAGGAAGGCGTCCAAACATGTGTCTAGCACCTCGATCTTGGGGCCCTCCGGGGGCTGGCCCGCAGCGCTGGCGGGTCTGGCTGCCTGGGGGAAGACAGTGCTTTGGGCTGGGAGAGGCCTTGGGCCCTCCCCGTACTCGGCACAGAGGAAGTGCACAAACAGTCTCAGCTCTCAACTTTCTATGGGGCGGGGGTGGGGGGGGAAGAGTTGAGTGAAGCATCTTTTCTTTTTTTCAAAATCTTTTTTTAATTTTTATTTATTTATGATAGTCACACAGAGAGAGAGAGAGGCAGAGACACAGGCAGAGGGAGAAGCAGGGAGCCCATGCACCGGGAGCCCGACGTGGGATTCGATCCCGGGTCTCCAGGATTGCGCCCTGGGCCAAAGGCAGGTGCTAAACCGCTGCACCACCCAGGGATCCCCGTGAAGCATCTTTTCTTAAAAGCAACAGAACTTCTTTCTCAAAAGAAATATTTTATGAAACTTCAATATATAAACCGGAGAAAAGTGGTGGAGTCGAGGGAGGATCCCCTAAACCGCGCCCACTTAGCCTCTTTCAGCTTCTCTCGGCCACAGAGATCTTGGTGGAACTTCAATTTTTCCAAAGGACACAGACAAAAAATCCACCGCTTTAGGCTGAGTTTGAATTGCCTAGCCAGCGCCACGAAGCAGTATTTATTCATTTAACACGCATTTGTTTTTGTGCCTACTGTGTGCTGGGCACATGGCGGGTGGGACTTACATCCTAGTGTAATATAATCACCGTAATACAAATACGATAATTTTGCACATTTATTTTAAATAAATTAGTACTGTAATGTGAACACAGTAATACAACAGCTAATAATAAACAGAATGAATAAATGAACCACACAGCACAGTAGAGGGAGATAAGGGCTACTGAAGAAGCCAGAAAGCAGGGTAAGAGGAATGGCCGGG
Organism: Nyctereutes procyonoides; assembly: GCF_905146905.1. Classification (NCBI taxonomy): domain Eukaryota; kingdom Metazoa; phylum Chordata; class Mammalia; order Carnivora; family Canidae; genus Nyctereutes; species Nyctereutes procyonoides. The sequence goes on along the minus strand of NW_026575136.1, from coordinate 12,429,681 downwards.
GCAGGGACAGCTATAAATAGGGGGACAGAGGGGCCTTGTGGCGAAGGTGATATTAAAGCAAAGACGTGAAGGTGACCCAGGCCTACAACAATGGTCATGAGCTCATGGAAGAAGGGTGCTGCTGAGCCCAGCCTCGGTGACATTGGCCTGGAGGCCATCCAAAGGCAATCCGTGACAGGGAACCGACTCTGCAGACCCCTTGGCCTGGCCTGTATGGTCAGAAGGAGACACGCAGCCACGCACTGGATTGGGCAGCCTAGCATCTCAGACATCAATCAAGATCTGGGGCTCACTATCAATCATTCATTCATGCATTCATTCATCAGACATGTATTAATTGCTCACCATGTTGAGGACCTTGTGCCAGGTGCCCGGGACGCAGAGCCCAAATCATCCGAAGTCCCAGTAGGAGTGCCTCGGGCTGCTCACAACGTGGTCAGACCGGGTGCGCCTGCGTGAAAGGGCGATCCCCAAACAACGCGCTAAATGCAAGATTCAGTCATGCGCCCGGGTGATGCGAATTCAGGGGGCAGCAACCCAGGCGTGGTCACAGAAGGCCCCCCAAAGGGTGAGCAGACCTTCAGGGACGGCAGCCTGCCTCCCGCCTAACAAGCCCACCTGCCGAGTAACTGCCCCCTCCACGGCTGACACCCCGACTAAATATCAGGTTTTGACTCATGAGGTGCTTTTTCCCCCAAATCATTGTTAATTGCAGTAAGTTGCACCTGCAGATATTTCCGGACTCTGCATTAGGGAAATGTCTTTCTTCATGTATAATGTATTTTGCCATACGTTCATTGTTCACGACGCTTCATCGCGCTGAAAAGCATTTCCTTGATTGTCTGTGGAGTCACCCAGGGGTAGTAAACGTGTTGCCCCACTCTGTGGACTGAAAAATGTCCCTCGTGAGCAAGCAATGGCGAGAGGGTCGGCCGACGGGGAGGGAGGGCAAGGGAGACACAGGTGCACAGAGAGAAGGGCGGACAACAGAGGAAGCCCAGAGCCCAGTGAGGGAGCCCATTTGTCCCCGTGACACGGCATCCAAGCGATGCTCCTGTTCAGGTGACACAATATCGCTCATGCCAGGAAGGCCCGGGCCAGTGGGCTGGCTGGCGGTCACTGCTGCCGCCTTTGCCCTGAGACGAGGGGCCCAGCAGAGGAGCTGGATAAGTGGCACCAGATCCCGGCGGAGGGGATTTGTGCTTTGTGGGGACCGGACTTTCCAACTGAGAGATCAGAGAGCAGATCTCAGGATGGAAACCCGATTTCAAAGGATGTCGGCAGAGCCGCGCAGATAGACGGGCTTGATTTCCCTCTTCCCACATTGGCGCCCCAGCTCCCCCAGGAGGCCACACAGGCCTTGTCCCGTTGTGTGTGCTCCAGGGGAAGGTGCTGGCGGGGTGGGGGCTCACGTGCATTTTTCTGCTTGTAGGTAACGGCAATGGCAACGCCCGTGTAAGGGGGGTGTCTGGCACGAGCCTGGGCGCCTGGGGCGGGTCGGGGGTGCGGGGCTCCAGGTGCCTTTGCTCCTTTCTGTCCACCTCCTCCCACTCAGCCCGCTACTCCCGAAAGACACAGCAGCCCAGAGCATCCAGGGCGCCCACCCTCCAAGTTCTGAATGCTAGTTCACCTCTGCCCTAAGCCCCCAGCCTGCAAAAGCTCTGAGTATCCCTGGGACAGACTTGCGACACAGGGGCCACGTGGACAATTCTTGCGAGTGGCCCCATCCCTCCGTGTCACAGATGTCGCTTTGGACTGGCGGTCGTCAGTCGCGGAGCGTTGCTCCTCAGTGGGCTCGGGCTCGGCCCAGGAACCAACTGCCCGTCTCCCGGCAGGCTTGCTCTTGGTAAAGGAGCCAGCCTAGAAGGCACGTGGGCCACTTCCCCATCATTCCCGGGCTGAAAATCACAGTTTGGGAACCTCTCCCCAGGTTACACTGCCTGTTAGCAGCAGCCCCACAAGACAACCCTCAAGCGTCCCTCGCTTCCCATAACGCGCTCGCTGGTGCGTCATCCTGAGTTTGCTGGTACGTTCTCAGCCCCACTGACTTTTTCGTGGTCTGCGTCTTAAGGAAACAAGTCCCCGGGTCTACCAGTGTATGTTTTCCTTTGTTGCAAATGTCCTAAACATATCTCTTCACAAGACTTCTGATATTCGCTAAATAAATCCATGTCCTATATCCCATAGGAGTTGGTTAATTTAGGTATTTATTTAATAAGCATTTATTGAGCACTTTCTTCTGATCACTAAAGACTTGCACGGCCTTTTGTTGCCGTTTAAGTTCACAGAGCTCTGTTTTTCTTCCCTTCTCACCTACTTGTCCTCTGCGGTACCAGCCTGGGCAGCGTTGTGTCTTTCTTGGTGGGTTTGTAGCCAGCCCTCCCCACGGGTCCCTAGCTGTGGGCTTCCACATTTTGGTGCAAAGACAGGGTAACATTCCATATTTCGTTCCCCCTGCCCCTGGCCATGATGGCCTACATTTGGTTGTCCTTTGGCTACAATGATCCCTGCTCACTGTGTATTGTTGCTAATTGTTACTAAAACGGTTCCAAATAAATCTGAGTATTTTGGTGTATATCGCTCCCCTGGAGGACTTTGCCCCAGAGCCATCACCTTCCCCTTGCTCATACTGAGGTGCATTTGACATTTTAAAAAACCATGTGCAAAGCCTAGAAAGTTCTCACTGATGAGCACCCTACTGTCATCTTCCCGACATGTTCAGGTCAACACCTAATGGTTATTTGCATATTAAATACCGTATCAAATAACAATTTAGCCTCACCAATGATTTCTCAGTTGCCTCTGGATGTAAAATTCTGTAAATATCTGTGGAATCCATCTGGTCCAGTGTATCATTTAAAGCTCTTGCTTCTTTGGAGATGTTGTGCTTAGAAGATCTGTCACTTGCAGACAGCGCCGTGTTGAAGTCTCCCGGTATTAGTGTATTATTATCTAAGTATGTCTTTCCTTTGGTTATTGATTGATATTCTTGGCAGCTCCCACATTAGGGGCATAAATATTCATGATTGTTAGGTCCTCTTGTTGGATAGACCCTTTAAGTATGATCTAGTGTCCCTCTTCAACTCTCACTAGTCTTTGGGATAAACTTTATCTGATACGAGGATGTCTACCCCTGCTTTCTTTTGAGGACCATTTGAATGGTAAATGGTTCTCTACCCTTTTATTTTCAGGCTGGAGGTGTTCTTACGTCTAAAATGAGTCTCTTGTAGACAGCAAATAGATGGGTCCTGCTTTTTTATCCAGTCTGAAACCCTGCGTCTGTTGATGGGATCATTAAGCCCATTCACGTCCAGAGTTACTATTGAAAGATATGAATTTAGTGTCATCATGATACCTACTCAGTCCCTGTTTTTGTGGATTATTTCTTTGGGCTTCCTCTTTCTTTTACAGGGTCCCCCTTAATATTTCTTGCAGAGCTGGTTTGGTGGTCACATATTCCTTCAGTTTCTGCCTATCTTGGAAGCTCCTGATCTCTCCTTCTATTGATAATTTCTCAAGGGATAAGGGCCCCTTATCTATAATCGCAGAGAACAAGGAGACCTATGTCATCATAAATAATTCATCAGCCTTTTTCAAGCCCCAGAGTATAAGATCCTTCACTATTGACCGTGCTCTGATGGTTTTCCACTTTCTTTGCCCCAGACCTTTATCCTCCTATCAAAAGCATTGATAAAAAACAGAGACGTGAATAAGCTGCCACATTTAAACCAAATCCTCTATAAGCAAAGCAGCTGAAGGGATCACTTTCCAGTTTGGATGGTGTCAGAGTATAGAAGAGACTGCTAGCTGCCTACCAGAACCCAGTTTCCCTTTTTCCTGGCACACTTAATGGAATCAAGGGCTCTTGACTGCGGCGGAGCACCAGCTAACTTCTACTGTGCTGAGCCATCGAGTGTTCGGTCTATTTCTTACCTCAACTTAGTCTAACCTGACAAATAATAAAAGGAATCACTTTGCTTAGAGTCAGGTGTCTCTCAGCCAAAGGGTGATTTTCATGACCTAATAAGTAGATGTCCAGGTCCCCAAGCCATGAGGGAAAATGAGAGAAAAGGGACTTACTCTTGTCAGCCTTGAGGATTTACCTTAAGAGACAGGAAGGGGACACCTGGGTGGCTCATCAGCTAAGCATCTGCCTTCGGCTCAAGGCCTGATCCTGGGGTCCCGGGATCAAGTCCCACATCAGGGTCCCTGCAAGGAGCCTGCTTCTCCCTCTGCCTGTGTCTCTGCCTCTCTCTGTGTGTGTCTCTCGTGAATAAATAAATAAAAACTTTAAAAAAAAAAAGAGAGACAGGAAGGAATGCCATGTGGACGCTCACGGCCAAGTCTCCTGGCGGGTATCTCCCTGTGTCTAATTCATTGATCCTCCCCCCATTTGTTGTTTCTCTCCTGGTTTCTATAACATTTACAACTTCTGCTGAAGGAGAAATCCAGAGTCAAGCCATAATTCTGAGAGTTTTTGCTAAATGAATAGAGTTGTATGACCACCATGACAATCATAGGACATTTCCATCTCCTGCCCCAAAGTACCCCATGGAAATGTCCCCCCGTGGCCAGCTGCTCACTGCACCCTCTGTCTTCTCTATCTAGAATGTCACATAAAGGAACCACAGTACGCATGCAGCCTTCTGGATGCGGTTCCTTTCGTGAACACAGGGCACGTCCACCTCCCCGTACGGTGGCCTGTACAGTCAGGCTCTCGCTTCTCACTGCTGGACTGCATTCCGTTAGGTGGGCCTGTCCCCGTCCGCTCGTCTGCTCCCCCGCTGAGGGACATTTGGATTGCTTTTAGTGTGGGGCTATTATGAATGAAAGCACACTAAACATTTATTCATGCACCGGGTTCTATGTGAGCAGAGCTTTCATTTCACTCAGGTAAACAGCAAGGAGCGGGATTGCGGAGTTGTGCGGGAGGGGTGTGCTTAACTCTGTAAGCAACCGTCAAACTATTTTCCAAAGTGCCCATGCATTTTGCACTCCCACCAGGGTCCAGAAATCTTAAAAATACATCATCTCATAGTGCCACGGATGAGCTTTGCCTATTCGAGAACACTACATCAGTGCAATCGTTGTCCGGCTCCTTTCGCTTGTATAATGTCTACGAAATCCATCCCCGCTATTACACGTGCCACTGCTCATTCTTTCCCACCCCTGCACGTCTTGCCTCCTGTTAGGGCGTCAGCCCACTGGCGGCCACTAGGGTTGTCTCCAGCCACGGGCTCGTGCGGACAAAGCTCCTGTGCATATTCCTGTGCTGCTCTTTCTAGGGACACATGGTGATGAGCTCCTGGGCATCCCCGGAGGAGTGGAACTGCTGGTTTACAGTGAAGGTGCACGGCGCTCAGGAGAAACTCCTGCCCCAGGTCTTGAATTCTTTGTCTTAAAGAGGATCTTTGAAAATGTGTGAGCTGCAGGCCCAGTGAAGCTGCAGCTGGCCTGCGAATAAGCTTTCAAGCAAGAGGCCAAAGCCACAGGCCCATCCCCTTCCCGTGGGTTCGGCCAGGGTGCTCACAGAGGCCGCAGGGTCGTGGAGGGCAGCACCCAGCACCCCAGCGGCAGCTCTGGACGCCCCGAGCAGGCACTCGGGCTACACCTGGCGGCTCGGCGCACCTGCCCGCACCTGCACAGCTGTCCGCAGAGAGCGCCGGGTGCGCAGGTAACGCGGGCTCGAGCCCTCCCGGGCAACTCTTGGGGACCTGGTACCGTCGTTCTTGGGGCACTGACACAGCTGCGTTGCGGCCCTGGCTCCCCGGTGGCTGGGTATCGCTGGAGGCCTCGAGAGTCCTGACATGGTTGGGGCCTGGGTGCTCGCGGCTGCCGGGAAGGCGGTAGCTCCTGGGAGCCTGGTCGCCTCACCCTGCACCTGGCTGTGGCCCAGGGCCCCTCGTACCCCCGCACCTGGCCATGGCCCAGGGCCCTCCCCCATCCCCTGCAGCTGGCCGTAGCCCCTGGCCCCCGCCCCCCCCCGTACCTGGCCATGGCCCACACCATCCCCCATCCCCTACACCTGGCCATGGCCCACGCGCCCCTGTCCCCCCGCTCCCCCCACACCTGGCCATGGCCCAGGGCCCCCCGTCCCCCCAAACCTGGCCGTGGCCCAGGGCCCTCCATCCCCCCACACCTGGCCGTGGCCCAGGGTCCCCCATTCCCCTGCACCTGGCCGTGACCCATGCTCCCCCGTCCCCCTGCCCCCCCATACCTGGCCGTGGCCCAGGGTACCCCATCCCCCACACCTGGCCGTGACCCACGCTCCCCCGTCCTCCCGCCCCCCCCATACCTGGCCGTGGCCCAGGGCCCCCAGGACCCCCACCACACCTGGCTGTGGTCCAGGGTCCCCTGTCCCCCCGCACCTGGCCGTGGCCCAGGGTCCCCCCATCCCCCGCACCTGGCCATGGCTCCCCGCGTGGGGCTCCCTGCGAGGCTCCCCACGTGTGCAGCTCCCCGTGAGGCCGGGCAGCCACCTTCAGGCCGGCAGTCACTGGGCGGCGAGCTCCAGCGCAGGCCCCTGACTCGATCCCGGGACCTGGGGTCACGCCCTGGGCCACAGGCAGTGCTCCACCACAGAGCCCCCGGGCTGCCCAGGAGTCCAGGTTTCATACAAATCTAATAATGGAAAGGGTTTCACGTGGATCAAGGTGCCCCTCTGGCAGGACCCGCTCTGGGGCAGGCGCCTCAGCCTAAACCCACGGGACTCGAGGCCCACCCTGCACCATGAGCCCCTCCGGCCTCCCCTCTGCCTCCCCGTGTCTCCCCACTGCGGCCTCCGGCCTCCTCAAACTTTTCTCCACTAGAACCTGCCTTTCCCTCTATCCTCTAACAGCGGGGGAATCTCCCGGGCGGAATCACCTTCTCCTTCCTTCCATCCTGGACCCACTGCCAGGCCTCAGGATCCCTCACAGCCACTTCCACGTTACCATCCTATTGCCTCGGCTCCTCAACAGGCTCCCCTGGCGCTCCCGCTGGCTTATTATGAGATTGTCTGGTCAGCCTCCCCTCCGTGTCCCCCAGTTTGTACCATGTTCAGCGATGTCAGTCTAGGAATTAAAAATGCCAAACTCAAACCACCTATCAGGTACTTGAACCCGTAGGCCAAAGCCCCAGTGAATAATCAGCCCGTGCTTGAACACCCTGGCAATAAGACAGCAGGAGCCATGCTTTCCATTTTTAAACAACTCTAGCTATGTGAAAATTCTTTAATAAGCTGAAATCTGTATTCCTATAATCAATGTTATGGATTCTAGCTCTGCTTTTTGAAGCTCTATAGACAAGTTAAACTGCTTTTCCCACGTGACAGCCCTTGGACCATATGGAAACTTTTATCACATTCTGGCTACCTCTCTACTCCAGGCTTACCAACTCCAGGGTCTTAACATTTTCTGAATGTAACACATTTTTTTCTTCCCATGTAGTTGCTCTCCCCCTGCACACGCTCCAGGTTGTGCATATGGATACACAACTGTACACATTGCTTTAGCTGTGATGTGACTGGTGAACTATCCCCTCTCTTCCTGAGAAATTCTTTCCATGAACACAGCTCATTAAGTTGTTGTTGTAATGGTGTTGCTGATGGTGGTGGTGCTGTGTAGGGATGGTGGTGATGGTGGTAGTAGTGATGGTGAGAGTAGTAATGCTAGTGCTGGTGGTAGTGATGGTGGTGGTGGCAGTGGCAGTGCTGGTGGTGGTTGTAGCACTGCTGATGGTGGTGGTGTGGTGGTGGTGGTGGTAGCGATGGTGGTGGTGGTGGTAGTGATGGTGGTGATGGTCATGATGATGGTAGTTATGGTGGTACTGGTGATGATGGCAGTGGTGGTGCTGGTGGTAGTGATGGTGCTGGTGATGGTGATGGTGGTGAAGCTGGTGCTGGTGTTGGTAATGATGGTAGTGTTGGCAGTGACAATTTGGTTGATCACGTTATACTGCTGATCCATCACAGTCAACTAGCTAAAGTTTAGAAGCTTGTTTTGCTGCTACTAAGTCATATCTCTACCACCTTTTTCATGTGCGTTAGATCTGTGGACTAGGATCAAGATCGCGAAGCTCGATCTTGGCAGATCTGAGCCATCATTTCAATCTAATGGGGATTGTTTCAGACCTTGATTTTGTCAGTTTGTTTGCCATTCTTCTCAGCTCTGGTTCATCTACAGATTAATGAACACGTCCCCCATATCTTTATTTCAAATTTCTGTTTAAATATGAATCAAGCAGTGTTAAAGTTAGAGGCCTATGAAAAAGACACTAAAGAGCGTCCTTCAGGGTAACATCTATCTATTAATCAGCATCCTTTGGACACAATTGTTCAATTCATCAATTTTAATGTACCTCATTTTTCTTCTGTTTTGTCCCCAAGGCTATCCTTGAAATTTGGCTGTTCCATATACATATCTCTTTTTTTCATTTGTACCAGTTTCATAACCATGATCTCCCACCCTGAAAAACAGATTAGCTTGATAAGACTTCTTCAATGATATTTGGTAATCACCAGGTTGCTTTTAAGATCAGCTCTCCCCAACCATCCTGTTAATAAGTAATCCTAGAATTTTACTTAAAAAAATTTATGAAATTCCCACTGGTCTGCAGTGAGAAAAATCCCACATCTTTATCATTTTTGCGAATCAGAATCACACTTGTCCATCCCGTCTTTCAAGATGTCTCTTCTACTCCACAACTGTCTTGCTGGGGGAAAAAATCTATTCCTCCCTGGGACCTTGGGACTCATTGAAGCCTCATGAAGCAGATCTTACCCTGCCTTCTATTGGGGTTATTTATACAGACATCCTATTCCTTCCACCTCCAGCCGTACTGGACTGTGAACTCCTTGGCAACAGGGGACGATGCTTATTTTCTTGCTATCCCCTGCAGTGCTCCGCACTGTGTAGTTGAAGGTTTGAATTGAACTGAATTGCACAAAGGAAGAAAATTAGTTTGATCTATGCAGTCTCAAAATCATTTTTGGTCAAATTGGATTCTTTTCATCTGTCTTAATATCTAATTTGTGCATAGTTGAATCAGTCTTGCAGTTAATCTGATGTGGCCATTAAGACTACTGAAGACAGTAAATTCATTTTCCTGATCTGGTGATTTTTAATCATATAGTCACAGCCATTCACACAGAAAAATAAAACAGCAGATTAAATAGCAAGCTAATAGCAGAATGATGAATGAAATTGCCCCTCGGCACAAAGGCTATTACAGATAATCTATAGTTTCGGCCAAATCGTTCATTCGGTTTTGATCCAACACCCTTTTGTTAAGAGATAATAGCAGCCGCCAATTACTTAGTGCTTCCTAAAGGTGAAGCACTTCACTAGGAGAATAGCAAGGGGGCTGGTAATGTGGAGCCTGGCTTGGCTTGTGTCCTGGCTACACCAGTGACAACCTGTGGGACCCTAAGCCGATGATCTCAGCTATAAAACAAGAACAGGAGGTGTCAGTTATAACATTAGTACTGCAATGTGTTCTCTCATCTAATCCTCACGACTCTGTGAGCCACTATTATTTTTTTCCAACTTTACAAATTTGCAAGGTACTAGGAGCTAGATGCCACAGGAGTCATAGAATGGCCATGCCAGATCCAGATATAATCTTGCCCTGGAGGACTTCGCGGTCAAGTAGAGTACTGAATTTTAAATAATTAATTATAATCAACGGCAGAATAAAATATCTGCTGTATCAATACGAATGCAAAATCTATGACAGCACAGAGGGTTACGTGGATGGCTTTACGTAAGTCTGTAGAATTTTCTTTGAAACTGGAGGGATAAAAATGATCTCCAAAATCACAGCAGAGATTAAGGGTAATCCAGAGTGAGGGAGCTACATAGCAAAGAATGGCAGCGTGAAAGGACATTGGGGTAGAGCACTAGCCAGAGAGGGCTTCTCACTCTGCTGCTGTAAGAATCATTGTAGCGTGGCCCAATCAGAATTATATATTTTTAAAGATTTTATTTAGTTTAGAGAGAGAACGAGAGCATGCAAGCAGGGGGAGCAGCGGAGGGAGAGAGAGGGAGAGAGAGATAATCTCCAGCAGACTCCACGCCGAGTGCAGAGCCCAGCACGAGGCTCCATCCCATGACCCTGAGATCGTGACCTGAGCTGAAACCTAGGGTCTGACAATTAACCCACCAAACTACCTGGGTTCCCCTCAGCCAGAATTATTTTTAAATATGCAAGACATCAGCTAGAAAATATTATAGTACATTCACATAAAATAGGATGCATATTGTGAGCCAATACTCATAGTATTGTATCACAATATAAAATATATTTCTTATTAGGAGTTGTGGTCTAAGAAGTTTGAAAGGCATCCATCTAAAGAGGTGGGACGCTAAGCTGTAGAGTGCTATGGCATGGGTTCGAGGACAGTAACAAGCAGCTGTGGAATGATGTGCCGCTGGCCCTTGAGCAATGCAGGCTTGGACTACACAGGTCCACTGAGAAGCAGATTTTTTTTTCAATAAATACAGTACTATAAATGTATTTTCTCTTCCTTATGATTTTTCCTAATAACATTTTCTCCAGCTTACTTTATTGTAGGAACATCATATATAATACGTCCAACATACAAAACCGATGTTAATTGACCGTATATGTTAGCAATAAGGCTTCTGGCTAACAGTAGGCTACTGTAGTTAAGTTTTAGGAGAGTCAAAAGTTACACATGTATTTTCAACTGCATGGGGGGGTTGGCACAGTTCAAGGGTCAACTGTATTTATATTTTTTGGTGAGAGAAGAGAGAAGGCAGGCAAGTTGGAGAAGCCCCCACGGTCTGTGCCAGCACATCCCACCTTGACGCTAACTAGCCTATTCTAGGCGTCACTAATAGGTGTGAGACGGAAAGAAGTCTTCTCCTGAGCCAGTGTGGTCATTTAGTGCACATGTAGAGGTAGATTTACCGTAAAACTGGAGCTTCAGAAACCGTTGTTTCCATGAGTCCCTTCCAAGCCTCTGTTCTGGATTTTGTATTTGTAATTTTGTGCTCTTTTTCTTACAAGGCTCCTCAAACTGTATAAGCTCAGGATGCACCAAACCTTGATCTGACCCAGCTTGTATATGAATTTGAACAAGTGTCTTTGTTCTAAAACGAGGCTTCTTAGAGACTTGAAGATACGAATGTGCATTTGGAATCTCCTGAGACAATTTTGGGCCTTCTCCTCCTTTCTGAAACCCCCAAATCTCTTTCTTAAGTCCTCCTCTCAACCAGCACTCACTTCACATTTCATAGGCCCAGGGGAAGGCGTGTGATGCAGCCTCCCTCGTCTTTACACCAACAAACCTATCAAATCGCTGTCCAGAAAGGCCAAGCAGCCCACATCTGGAAAAGTGGCAAATTTAATTTTCTCTCATTGACTTCATCTTTGTCTGGTGTTCCTATTTCCAAGGGGAAAATGAAAACAAATTTATTAAAAGTAACTGAGTTTCTTTCAATTTAAAAGAGGCTCTGGTTAAGTGTAGTCTTTGGTGTAAATACTCCACCTTTCAAAGTGTTCTCCATCTCCTGCTGTCTTTCCCCTCTCCCTGGGAGCAACTGGACGTAGCAAAAGCTCACATGCATTTACAGCAATGAAAGAGAAGCTTCTGGTGCATTCACTGTCCTTCGAGGCTTCGCCACCTCCTGCTGGGGGCTAGCCCCCTCTAGTCAGCTCCCGGCTGTCCTGCGGTGTCCCTGGATGATGCCCGGGTCTCCCACCACATCACAGGCTCCTCACCCCAAGCTTAGGCTTATTATGCACCCCTGTTCCTCTGAGCACCTCCGTGCTCCAAGGGGCCAGAGCAGCGGCTTCCTCACAGCCCGGGAGGGGGTGTTGGCGGGAGGCCTCGGTGTGGACCTGATGCCAGGTCACCTGCAGGGCTTGCGGGGGAGGATTTCAGCCACTTGAGGTAGCCCCAGGATGGTAAATAGTAGCTGTCCGAAACCCTCTCCTGCAAATCTCTCTGGAACTGTCCAGCATAACACACTCTCAGGGTGACCTCAAGAGCACTCCTTGTCTCATGTCTCTCCTCTCTAGTCTTTCCTCCCTTCCTACCTGCTTGTCTGTCAGGCAGGAGCTCCCCTCACATCATTTCCTTCTCCTATTCTTTATACTTTTTTTCAAAGCAGTATCCTCTACTTCTTCCCTGGGGCAGTAGGACTTGTGACTTAGCCTTATAGTAAAAGGGTAGCGAGGGAAGAGAAACTCAGATGACAGAGAAGGAAAAAAACAGATCAGGATATGTTTGTTTGTTTGTTTTTTAATGTTACTCCACTACAAATAGCTCTGCTAATCCACCATCTCTCTCTTTTCCCCTTACCACCAAGACCAGTCATATCAGAGGCCAGTCCTCCACTTGTCCTATGACAAGAACCCTCATCAGCCTCAGGATTTCTGTTTAGGTTTCCCCCTTGCTCTGCCTTATGAGTCACTTCCTCAGGCTTTATCCCCCGTCAGCTCACTGAACGCAACATTGCTGAAATCACCAATGACTTCTTCACAAAGCCAATGGACACTTGGGTTCTCAAGTTTGTCTTCTCAACATATTTGATATCATCCATTATTTCTGCCTTCTTCAAGCATGCTCCTCTCTTAGTTCTATAGTAGCACTTCTGTTTTCCGATTTTTCTTTTACCCACTAGCCTCTCCTTTTCAAACTATATTGCTAGATCTATTTCTTCTTCTGACATATGATTGTTGGAGTTTCTGAGGCTCAGGCCTGGATGCTCTTCCTCTTTCAATTCTTTCTCTATGTTCATGTCTCCCAAATTTATATGGCCAGCCTACATTTCTGCTTTGAGTTCATTCCTGTATCCATGGACCTACTTAACATCACCTCTTAAATGTCTCACATATGTCTCTAGCTTGACATGTTTGGAAAATAATGATTGATTCTTCTCCACCTACTATACCCTCAACCCCAATTCCTTCTTATCTTAGTAGAGGGCACCATGTTTTAATCAACTGCCTAAGACTTCTAGGTTTCTACTTTTCCTGCACCTCCGACTGTCATCCAAGAGAAAGTGATTTCAACTTCCCAAATGTTTTTTTTTTTTCACTGCACTGCCAGCCTCTTAAGTCATCTACTATCATCTTTCAGATGACATTGTCTAGTCAATGGCCTTTCAACTGGCCTCTGCTTCAGTTCCTGCCTTCTCCCATTCATGCTCCATGAAACAATAAGAGATACTGGCTTAAAATATACCGTGGTTCTTCTTTTTCTATTTTGCTTTCCTACCCTTCCTCAACAATTCAGCCCTTTGGATATAATTCAGCCATAAAAAGGGAAATCCTGCCATTTGTGACAATGTGGATGGATCTTGAAGGCATTACACTAAATGAAATGTTAGAGAAAGACAAACACTGAATGATCTCACTTATATGTGAATCTAAAACAAAACAACAACTCATAGAAAAAGAAAAAGAAAAAGAAAAAGAAAAAGAAAAAGAAAAAGAGATTTTGTTTACCAGAGACAAAGGCTGGAGGATTCCAATGAAGGCAGTCAAAAGGTACAAACTTCCAGTTAAAAGATAAATAAATATTGGGGGTGAATGCATAACATGACAACTATAGTTAACACTGTTATGTGGTATATTTGATTGTTTTTAAGAGAGTAGATCCTAAGAGTTCTTGCTTCAAGGAAAACATTTTTCATTCTTTTTTTTTTTGTATCCACATGAAATAACGGGTGTTAACTGAATTTATTGTGGTAACCATTTCAAAAGTTATTATACTATATGCCATAAACTTATACAGTGCCTTCTGTCAATTGTATCTCAATAAAACTGGAAGGAAAAAAAACTAATTCAGGCTAAAAGCCATTCACTGGTGCTGAACAAGAAAGGCATCCATGTAGCCAGGTATTAACCACAATGGCCCAGAACTAGGGATCAAAACCTAAGCAGAGCTGAGGAGGACATCCACATGGGGTGATGGCATGGCACATATTGCCTAAGCCTGGATGGATGAGAAGGATATACACACAGGAGAGGTGGAGATGGTAATAGCCCAGCGTGGCTGTTGGAGCCTGAGCAGGGTCAGGAGATCATCCATACCAGGAGTAGAGGAGTAGGGATTGGTGGCAGAAATTGGAAGTTGGTTGCATGCATGGACACTGATCAAACAAGTAAATATATTAAAGATATTGGAAGTCAGGTTTCTTATTGTGGGAAAAAGAGGTTATAAATATAGAAAGGTAGAAAAATAGAATTTGCCTTGTAGTGTTGCATTGGAATTGGAGATAGCAGTGTGAATTCATAGTTCTCTATATACATGAATAGACATAAAAAGAAACGAATATAAATGTGTGTCTGCACATATGCCTACAGGTATACATGTGTATTGCCTAGCTCTGTCTTTGAGAAAGCCTGGGAGCTGTAACACCCCAGTGGCAATATGCACATGTCTTGGTTTCTAAATAACTTCTCCACTAAAAGGAACCAGGACTCCTTAGTAAAATGGATGATCCCAAGGCTGGGGTAGGAGAAGTACAAGATGAACCTGGGACATATTTTGTGTCAGAAACTAAGGAAGTGCTCAAAAATGATGGGGGCACCTTGAAAAAAAAAACATAGAAAACCATAGCTAGCTTGGAAGTGCTCCCATGGGTCAAAGCTGAAACTATTTGGCATCAAAATTAATAGTGATAGTAATAAATAATTATCCATTGAATAAGATGGATGAAATCTATACTGACTAGTCTATACAGTCTATACTGAAATAAATCAATAAATGAATAGATTAAGAATGGGAAAGCTGGAAAGTACCTCTTCACAAAATATTTATTGATTACAAGGGAGGGAGAAAGGTATCTTTAGAGTCAAGAAGCTTAGCTGACATCACCTTAATTAGGGGATCAAAGTTAAAATCACCAGCAATGAATGAGTTGATCAAAACCATGTGCCACCTAATAGTATGCAATGCATCACTTCTCTCCTGCCAAAGATGCATAACCTGAATCCAACCACAAAGTAACATCAGAAAACCCAAACTAAGAAGCTGTCTACAAAGTAACTAGCCTGCAATCTTAAAAAATGTCAAGACTATGACTGCCAAGACAAGATTGAGGAAGCAAACAGACTGAAGGAAACTAAAGTGATATGACAACTGAAAGCAAAGCATGATTCTGGACTAGATCCTTTTGCCATAAAGGCATTACTACAATAACTGGCGAAACTTGAATAGAGTCTGAGGTTAGGGTTGATTTGGTTTCCTAATTTTGGTGATTGCATTGTGGTTAGTAGAACGTCCTTGTTGTAAGGTGCTTGGTGTGATGGGTCATGTGGTAGGTAGCCTCTAAGATGGTCCCCACGGTACCCACCTCTTGATATTCATGCCCTTGTATAATCTCCCATTGAGTGTATTTACACCCAGTGGTTCACTTCTAATTATTAGAAAATGACATAAGTGATAGCATAGCACTCAGAGATTAGGTTATAACAAGACTGTCTCTTGGCTGCTCTTTCTCCTTCTCTTGCTCACTCACTCTAAGACAGGTCAGCTGCTATGTTGAGGACTATGTGGCAATGAGCTGAGGGAGACCTGTGAGGAAGGCTGTGAAGAAATGAACCCTTAACAAAGCCTTGGGTCAGTAACCTATGAGAAACCAAATCCTGCCAACAACCACCTGAGCAAGCTTGGAAGTGTTGTTGCTACAATGGAGTGTTCAGGTAAGACTGCAGCTCCAGTCAACACTTTGTTTGCAGCCCATGAGAGACTATGAGACAGAGGGGCCAGCTAAGCCCAGGTTCCGATTTGCAGAAAATATGAGATTATAAAGGCTGTTTTGAGCCACTAAATTGTGGGATAATTTGTTACACAGCAATAAATAACAAACACAAGGTATCATACTGCAACTTATTCTCAAATGGTTCTGGAGGAAAAGCCGTACTCTAAGTTTGAGATTGTTTTAAAAACGTGTATGTGTGTGTGTATTGGATTATGTCTCTTCCCTGCTAAAAGCTCTTTATGGGTTTCCCATAATATGTAACAAAATCCAAATTCCTTACTACACCCTACTGTTCTGCCCTTGATCATTTCTCCAGCCCTCTTTATCCTTCTCACCCCTTTTTAACTTCTGCCGCACTGGTTTTCTCACAGTTCTTTGGACAAATAATGAAAGGGCCTTTGAATTTACTTTTTCCCTTACCTGAGATGCTCATCCCCCATTCTTCACATGACTATCCCATTCATATACTTTAAATCTCACCGTTTTTGTCCACTTAAGAAATCCATTACTCCTCATTTATATTCTCTTTCTCAGTCCCTCTCTGGTCTCATTCATATGCTTATCAGATTTTGCAATTATTTTATTTGGGTACTTGTTTTTAATCAGGCTCTGCCTTTGATAAAGATAAGCATTGGGGGAGTCATCCTTCTCCCTTACATCACTGCATCCCTAGTACCTAACACAGAATAAGTATTATTTAATAATTGTTGAATAAATGTATTAACATATGCTGATGACATGGGTAGAATTTTCAAAAGCAAAATTTCATTTCTCTTCCCTCCCAAAAGGAAAATTTAAAGCTACACAGAGAGAGTTCAATTTTATTTACATAAGCGATCAAATCTGATCATAATAGAATTTTTATGTTCCAACATCAAAATTGATTGTGTATATTGAACTGAAAAACCAGGTCATCATATGGCTTTTCTATACTACTTTCCTGTTATCTTGTCTAAAAGTTGGTTTTGTTTGTTCTATTCTTTTAGTCCCTATTTTGAAGATATCTCATCTTACAGTTTTATTCAATGTATAGTACAATTTCATATGTAGATAACAGTGCCATCTTCCAAGAATCCCAGGAATGGCTTCCATATGGATTTATTGGGCCACCCAGATCTGGCTTTGATGGTGGGTCTGGGAACCCTCTCTGCCAGCTATAAGCCCCCCTCCTGCTTCAACAATTCAGTACCATCATGGAAGAGAAAAAAAAGCAAAGAGAATGAGCCTTAAACCTCCCATCTTGTATCTGCCAGAACATATCAGTTCCAGGTCATGTTTCTGCAGCACCCATGTCATGGAATGAGCACAAGCTGTCAATATGAAGAAGAGAGAAGCTCCTTTGACAGCTCCCATGTCTACATTCCAGACCCATTACAGCAGGAGAGCTTGTTCCTCTTGAATGAGCTGCTGCTCCCTCAGCTGGGTCCCCCAGCTATAGAAATACATTCACTGCTGGAGAAATTCTCAGGGTCAAGGCCTAGAAGAGGCCATGTCTCTGCCTGTCATATATATTTACAGGACAGACTTGCTGTATTCATAATTGGGGGTGGGGTGAAGAGGGACAAGCAGGCAGAAACACAGCATGTCTCCCCAGAAGGTGCTATGTGTCATTTCACATTCTCACCATGTAAGTGCATTCAGTTCAAACCTAGAATCATAAAATAAGAGAGCTTCAGAATTAACTTCCTTTTGTAAAAAACAAAAACAAAAACAAAAAAAAACCCTTGCATTTCTGAAACTAGCTTTCAAGAAATGGGTAAACAAACATTTCTATGAAAATAATAAACTCTGCCTAATTGCCCATTACCTTCAAATTATAGATTCCAGATATGAGGAGGTTGGGGAGAAAGGCAAAATGGAGATAAGTAATATGCCGGATAGAGAAGTTAAAGTAATGGTCATACTCAATAGACTTGGGAAAGGAGTGGAGGACTTCAATGAGACCTTCAACAAAGAGGTTAAAAAAATAAATAAATAAAATTTAAAAAACCACATAAAAAAGAACTAATCAGAGATGAAGAACTTAATAACTGAAATTAAAAATACACTAGATGGAAAATAGTACACTAGAGGCAACAGAACAGATCAGCAACCAGGAGGACAGAGTAATGGAAAGCAATCAAGCTGAACAGGAGAGAGAAAAAAATAATAAAATATGAAAATAGACTACGATAACTTGGCAACATCATCAAATATAATAACATTCACATTATAGTTATCCCAGGAAAGGAGAGAAAAGGGAGCAGAAAATTTATTTGAAAAATAGCTGAAAACTTCCCTATTGAAGTTTGAAGGAAACAGAAATCCAGATCCAAAGCCCCCAACAAAATCAACCCAAGGAGGTCCACACTAAGGTATATAGTAATTAAAATGGAAAAAAAAAATAATGGTGATAAAGAAAGAATGTGAAGGGTTGCAAGAGAAAAGAAGACAGTTACATACAAAGCAAATCTCACGAGGCTATGAGCTGATTTTTCAGCAGAAATTTTGTAGGCCAGAAGAGAGTGGCATGACATATCCATAGTGTTAAAAGGGTAAAACTTGCAGCCAAGAATACTCTAATCAGCAAGGCCATCATTCAGAAGAGAAGGAGAGAGCGAGTTTCCCAAACAAAATAGTTAAATGAATTCACAACCACTAAACCAGTCCTACAAAAAAAAAAAAAAATGTTATGGGGAATCTATGAGTGGAAAACAAAAAACATAAGTAAGAGTAAGAAAAATAGAAAGCACAAACACCAAATCAAATATATATGTAGAAATCTGTCAAAATTAAAGGATGTGAAATATGATACCAAATAACTGAAATATGGAGGGGAGAGTAGTAAAAAATTTCAAAATTAAGCAATCATCAACTTACTGTAGACTGCTATATGTATAAGATGTTATATACAAACCTAATGGGAAGCACAAATCAAAAACAAGCAATAGATGTGCAAAAAATAAACAGAAAGCCAGCAAACCATGAGAGAAGACAGCAAGAGAAGGAACAGAGAGGAACTATAAAAACAATCATAATATAGCTAACAAAATGGCAGTAAGTATACACTTATCACTAATTACTTTGAAGGTAATGGACTAAATGCTCCAATGAAAAGACACAAGGTAGTAGAATGGATGTAAAAGCAAGACTCCCCTAATCCTGCCTACAAGAGACTCATTTCAGACCTAAAGACACATACAGATTGAAAGTGAAGGGATGGAAAAGTATTTATCATGAAAAGAGAGTTAGACTGCAATACTTGTGTAAGAAAAGTCTTTAAAACAAAGACTGTAATGAGGCAAAGAAGCACATAATCATAAAGGAAACAATCTAACAAGAAGATATAACAATTTTAAATATTTATGCACCCAACATGGGAGCGTCCAAATACATGAAGCAGCTAACAACAAACATAAAAGATGCAATCAATGGTAATACAATAATGGTAGGAGACATTAAACCCCACTGACATCAATAGATAGATCATCCAAAAAGAAAATCAGTAAGGAAATAGTGGGTTTGACAGATATGTTGGACCAGATGGATCTAACAAACATACTCAGAATGTTCTATCCTAAAACAGCAGAATACACATTCTTTTTAAGTATATATGGAACATTCTCTAGAATAGATCATATTTAGGCCACAAAACAAATAAATCTAAACAAATTCAGGGCAGCCCAGTGGCCCAGCGGTTTAGCGCTGCCTTTGGCCGGGGGTATGATCCTAGAGACCCGGGATCAAGTTCCGTGTCGGGCTCCCTGCGTGGAGCCTGCTTCTCCCTCTCCCTCTGCCTGTTTTTCTGCTCCCCTCTCTCTCTGTGTCTGTCATAAGTTAAAAAAATCTTTAAAAAAATAAAAATAAAACAAAAAAAATAAACAAATTCAAAAAGACTGAAGTCATACTATGCATCTTTTTCAATCACGATGTTATGAAACTAGAAATCGACCATGAGGAAAAGTCTGGAGAGAACACAAATATATGGAGGGTTGCAAGAGAAAAGAAGACAGAATATATGGAGGTTAAATAACATGCTACTAAACAATGAATGGTTCAACCAAGAAATCAAAGAGGAAATTTTAAAAAATACATGAAGATAAATGAAAATGAAATCACAACAGTCCAAAACCATTGGGATTCAGCAAAAGCAGTTCTAAGAAGAACATTTAGAGCAACACAGGCCTACCTCAAGAAGCAAGAAAAAGAGCAACTAAGCAACCTAACCTTACAGCAAAAGTAGCTAGAAAAAGAACAAACAAAACCCAAAACTAGCAGAAGGAAGGAAATAATAAAGTTTAGAGCAGAAATAAATGAAGCAGAAACTTAAAAACAATAGAACAAATCAATAAAACCAGGAGCTAATTCCTTGAAAAGGTCAACAAAATTGAGAAACCTTTATCAGATTCATCAGAGAGAGAGAGAGAGAGAATACTCAAATATACAAAACCAGAAATGAAAGAGGAGAAATAACACTGCCACCACAGAAATACAAAGGATTATAAGGGAATAGTATGAAAAATTATGTGCCAACAAATTGGATAACCTAGAGTAAATGGAAAAATTACTGAACACATATAACTTCCCAAAACTAAATCAGGAGGAAATAGAGAATTTGAACAGACCAGAAATGAAATTGAATCAGCAAAGAACTCCCAACAAAAAAAAGTTCAGGACCAGATGACTGCACAGGGGAATTCCACCAAATATTTCAAAAAGAGTTTATACCTATTCTTCTCAAACTATGCTAAAAAGTAGAAGAGGAAGGAAAGCTGAGAAATTCATTCCATGAGGCCAGCATTACTCTGATACCAAAACCAGACAAAGACACTACAAAAAAAGAGAGAACTATAGGCCAATGTCTCTGATAAACACAGATGCAAAAATCCTCAACAAAATATTAGCAAACTGAATCCAACAATGCATTTTTAAAAAATCATTCACATAATCAAGTGGAATTTATTTCTGGCATGCAAGGCTGGCTCAATATTAGCAAATCAATCAATGTGATACATCACACCAACAGGAGAAAGGATAAAAACCATATGAGCATTTCAATAGAGGCAGAGAAAGCATTTGACAAAGTACAACATCCATTCACGATAAAAACAGAACAAAACAAAGTAGGTTGAGAGGGAACATACCTCAACATCATAAAGGCCATGTATGAAAAACTCACAGCTAGCACACACTCAATGGTGAAAACCTGAAAGCTTTTCCCCTAAGTTCAGGACCAAGACAAGGACATCCATTCTCACCACTTTTGTTCAACAGAGTACTGGAAGTCTTACCAAGAATAATAAAATACTTAGGAATAAACCTCACCAAGGAAGTGAAAGGCTCATACTCTGAAAGTATAAAACACTGATGAAAGATATTGATGACATAAACTAGTGGAGAGATACTCCATTCTCATGGATTGGAAGAACAAATATTGTTAAAATGTCCATACTATCCAAAGCAATCTATAAATTTCACACAATCCCTATCAAAATACCAAAAGCCTTTTTCACAGAACTGGAACAAAAATATCCTAACATTTGTATAGAAGCACAAAAACCCTGAATCACAAGAGCAATCTTGAAAAAGAACAAAATTGGAGGTATCACAGTCCCAGATTTCAAAATATACTACAAAGCTATAGTAATCAAAAAAGTACAGTACTGGCACAAAATAGACATATTGATCAATGGACCAGAACAGAGAGCCCAGAAATAAACACATACTTATGTGGTAATTAATCTTTAACAAAGAAAATAAGACTATCCAATGGGAAAAAGGCAGCATCTTCAACAAATGGTGTTGGGAAAAATTGGACAGCTACCTGCAAAAGAATAAAACTGGACCACTTTCCTACACCAACCACAAAAATAAACTCAAAATGGATTAAAACCTAAATGTGGGCAGCCTGGGTGGCTCAGCGGTTTAGTTCCACCTTCGGCCTGGGGTGTGATCCTGGAGACCTGGGATCAAGTCCCGCATCAGGCTCCCTGCATGGAGTCTGCTTCTCCCTCTGCCTGTGTCTCTGCCTCTCTCTCTCTATCTATGTGGGTCTCTCATAAATAAATAAATAAATAAATAAATAAATAAATAAATAAATAAATAAATAAAATCTTAACACACACACACACAAAGCCTAAATGTGAGGCCTGAAACCATAAAAAATCCTAGGAGTGAGCACAGGCAATAATTTCTCAGACATCAGCCAGAGCAACATTTTTCTAGTATGTCTTGTGAGACAAGAGAAACAAAATAAACTACAAAATAAACATCAAAATAAAAAGCTTCTGCAGAACAAAGAATCAATCAACAAAACTAAAAGACAATTTACTGACTGCAATGACATTTGCATATCTGATAAAAGGTTAGTATCCAAAATATATGGAGAGCTTATGTAACTCAACACCAAAAAACAAATAACTCAATAAAAAAAATGGGCAGAAGACCCGAGTAGACATTTCCCCAAAGAAGACATACAGATGGCCAACAAGCACATGAAAGGTGCTCTACGTCACCAATTGTCAGGGAAATGCAAATCTAAACCACAGGAAGATCCACCTCACACTCCTCAGAATGGCTAAACTCAAAGACACAAGAAACAGCAAACGTTGATAAGGATATAGAGAAAAAGGAACCGTCACGCACGTTGGTGGGACTGCAAACTGGCGCAGCCACCGGGAAAAACAAGATGTTGGTTCCTCAAAAAACTAAAAATAGAATCACCATATGATTCACTGCTGGGTATTTACCCAAAGAAAATGGAAACACTAAATCGAACAGATATTAATGTCTAGGAAAATTTAAACTGTGTGTTCTCAAAAAAATAAAAATGTGTTCTCAAAATGGCCAGGCAACTGCATTTGCAGGTAATACTCAAGTGAGACATGTAAAAATAAATAAATAGATAAATGTACTTCCTACAAAGGCTTTTACTGTAGTCTTCTTAGTAAAAGGAAAAAACTAAAGCTCACCTATAAAGCCAACTTAATTTTGGTATATTTATATTATGGACTTCAGTTATATAGAAATAATCTTGAAAACACAATGTTAAGAAACACTCCAGTTACAGACGATTGCTTATAGTACAGTAAATCATTTCCATAAAATTTACATACCTATAAACTAGCTATGCTGTTTATCAATATATATTTAGAAAACATAAAAACAAGGGCAGAATCATGGAATTCATGACAGCACTTAACTCTGAAGAAATGGATGAGGAGAAATGTGACCCAGGAAAGATTTATGGGACATTTCAATTTTATTGGTAATAGTTTATTTATTAAGAGAGTGATAAAATATATACAATAAAATATGATATTAATATTTGTTACTTCTGGGTGGTACCTGCGTGGTATTTATTTTATTATCTTTCAAAACAACTCTTTGGTGTTCAAATTATTTTTCAAAATAAAAAAAATTTATGACAGTTTATAAATTAAAGAAATCGTTAAAAAAAAAAAAAGGTGAGATGGGCTTTTTGAAGACTCGTCACAGGGTGGCATTCGTCAGGATAAAAGGCTTGGTGAGGCCATGCCTGGGCAGGGACACGGCAGGGACTGGGCCCCAGGCTCCTCGCAACCTCAGTCCTGCTTAGGAGTCTGCGGTCCAAGCCCCAGAGGGACTTTGCCCTCCTCCCTGGCCCCCCCTTTTCTGGGTTTACACATCGTTCTTTGGAGGAAGTCTTTTCCATTTTGTATGAGTGCGTTGTAATTCCCTTTCGTTGTACTGGAAAAGCCCTCTGCGGGCCTCTTCCTTGCAGTACTCATCACTCTAGTATAATTTGCTGTGCACTTGGCTCCCTGTGCGACCACTGGCTCCTAGGCTGTGTGACAGCTCCGGCGGCCCCAACACCCGCCGCCCACATTTCTGCTGGATTTCATGGATTCTGGGGCCAGACAGGCAGCCGCAGAGGGCTCTGGGCTGGCCGAGGGCCCAACTGAGGGCACTGCTTCCTGAAGACGCCACTAGGAAATCCTCCAGGCAAACCGGCTCCCGAGAACCTTCTGCCCTGGGCTGGCCTTGCATTTCAGAGTCACTGATGTTTGAAGCTGATTTTCATGGGGAAAAAAAGACCCAGTGGTTAAAAACAGCTGATCTTCACTTGCCTTTCCTCCTTGTTTTATCTAAACACACAAATAGGGAAAGTTGGCTCAGAAACCATTCAAAATTGGATTTTCTTTTATAACCTCCACTCAAAATCCCCCATGTTACAGTTTTCCACATAAAAAAGCCAAGTCTCAGCCCGATGGAAAACATCCTATAGATATTTTCCTGTTTTTGCCATTCTGCCCAATTTTTTAAAATGTAGGGACCCTATCAGACATACCCATTGTTCAGTAATGGGGAAAACATGGGTGGTGAAAGCCACACGCCCATCAAGCTTGACCTTAACCCGTTCCTGGTTTAGAAATTAGAGCTTACTGCTGATGCCCCTGGGTTTGAGAGCTACGGGTCAGGACAGGTCAAAGGGCGTGAACTCCACCCTGGCCTTGGGGAACACCGTGCATGCAGGTGCCCCGCACACTGCTGAGTGGAGGACCCTGTGGCAGGCTGCGTAGCCACGTGTGAGTGTTCCTTGCCCCCTCCCACTCCCGCCTGCCCGGCTGTGTCTTACAGAGTCACCTGGAGAGCACAGCGGCCTCCCCGTGGGCAGCATTTGGCCACATGACTCGTTTCAGCCAGTGAACCGTGGGCGGAAGTGAGAGGGGGCCCACCCAGCAGAAAGTTCTAAGAGGTTTGGCCACCTTCTCCCAGCATCCTTGAACTGCTTTTCTTCAACACACAGAACAGCATGTTCCAGAAAGAGGCTGTTCTGCTAGCCTGAATCCCACAATAAAGCAGATCCGTGGAGCTAATGTGCGGCTGATATATAATGTGAGCCCAGGGGAGGAACAAAACAAAACAGAAATACTTCACTTTTGAAGCCGTTAATAGTTTAGGATTGTCGGTTACAATAGCATAACCTAGTGAACGACGACTGATGGAGAATTTAAAAAATTAGAATAAGCTGAAAATATGCTCCCCACAGTAGACACCAGGCTGCTGACCGGCCTCCTCTCTGCCACCTACAGCAGGAGCTCGTAGAAGGGGTTGGGAACTTTGCCATAGGGTAGCCTCTTTTCCTCTGCAAAGGCAGTTGTAGCAAATATTCCGTTTCTGGCACACAAGCTGGCAAAAAGCCTCCAGGGCCTTTCTGTCCTTCTGTCCTTTTTTTTTCCTCTACAATTCATCTCAAAGACCCAGAATCTTCTGGGTCCAGAACAAGTTCCAGTGTTCCATCTAGCTTCCTAGGGAGATCTTTAATAAATTTGTCATCTGGTTGCAAGTGAGCCTTGCTGACTGAATAGAACAGATTGGCTTTCTATCTTTTCTGAATCAATGGTTGGAAAAACTAGGATTTTCCAAATTAGAGTAATTTTTCCTATTGATTTTATCACTAGTGACTCTCCATTATTTCTCCAGGAAGATAGAAGACCTTTCATTAAACATTCCTTGGACATGGGTGCAGCCAAGAGCCTGCCGGTGGCCATCCATGCTATAGATGCTAAACCAGAGTTTTATAATTAGAGAGAGAGAGAGAGAGAGAAACGGTTTCATAGAAACATGATGCTTGGCAGGGATAATGTTCTGATTTCTGGAGGAAACAGAAGTCAGCTAAAGAAGGTGCTAAAAATGCTCTCTAAACACCGGAAACATGGACTGAGCTGGGTCTTGTCTCCATTCCATCTGAGTAGAATCCGTCCCTCACCTTCTTGAGCACACATAGGAGCAGTGTGCGTATCAAAGCAGCTCTCTCTCAATACCACACATGCATATGTTGCTGATACTTCAACATGTCGTTCCTATTAGCTATTGTCCTAAGTATAGATTTTAAATAAAAAACAGGACACGTGACTACAATGATTATTTGTTTCTTTTTAAGTGAGCTCTACACCCGATGTAAGGCACAAATTCACAACCCTGGGATCAAGAGTCACCTGCTCTACCAGCTAAGCCAGTCAGGAGCCACTACAAGGACTGCCTTTATTATTAATAAAATTAATAAATTATTAATTAAATATTAAATACATTAATTATTAATAAAATTAATATTAGCAAATACTAGTAACAAAGAGCATCACGGTTTCTTTAGAAACTAAGGTAGGGTGTGCTCCTGTGCAGGAAATCATCTGCCTCGAGTATTAACTTTCTTTTTGACTTTCTCCACCCAAGTCTTGTACTTTGTCTCCCCTACCCACACCTTCCTTCTGCCCTACTCCCCACCCTCCTCTGGACAGCTGCAATCTCCTTTCCTGTTCTCCATTTCCCACTTCCACCCCCCACCTGATCTTGTCGATCCTCAGAGGGACAGTGGTGCAGCGTGAGGGGCATCGAGCTTAGAGTCCCCATGAGGGTTAAGGTTGAGTCCTAGTGCTGCCACCAACATACTGAGTGACCTGAGATAAGTCACAACAGCTTTCTGTGTACCCATGTCCTCACCCATATAATGAACTAAGGATATTTGGTTTAATTATTTCTAAGCCACTGCAACTTTATAGTAATATGGGTCTTCCTGCTTGGGTACATGTCACTTGGTTATTTGAATCTGCTCTAGCTTTCATGAGCCATTTTTGCCACTTCTTTTCATTATTACTGACATTCGGGATTTAAAAATAGGTGCTCGGTCTTAACCAACAGTTGCTCTTTTATATTGGAACAAAACATCAATTGTTTCTATGATGATATTCCTGCTTTGTAGGTTATAAAAGAAAGTCCAGAATATAAGGTTGCAGAATATAAATTGTAGGGGACTTTCTTCTGCCAGAAAATGGCAAGTAAGTTAATCCAAGTTTCCAGAAGACCATAAGCTACTCTTAACAGAATCTCAGCATCTGTTCTGCAAAAGGCAAGAGTGTTGATTTCCATTTGTACTCCCAGAGTTCTTTTCTTGACAAGCCAAGCCCTAGACAACAAAAGGTGGTGGTGTTACATTTACCTCTCAACTGCTGGGATTGAGGAGAGGAAGTAACATCAGTCACATCAGAGTCAGTATAGCTTATGTTTGGCAGAGCTGAGAAATGGTATCCAGGCTTGTTTTTTGCCATTTGAGTTACGATCTGACACAAGGTAGATGCTGCAAGCCTTCACAAAACAGCCTGTCCTGCAGAGAGCTAATGGCGAGTCAAATCTCTCTTGTCCCACATGCAGCTCCCCAAATCCCTGCAAATTATTCCAGGGTTGTCAAGGCCCTTACTCCCTCTTATCCACACATGTCCCCCTTTCCTCTATTGAATTAATTTAAACATTCTTGTTAATATTTACTAATGAGAAAAAAGGATCATAAAAATAAAGTATTGATAAAAGTTTAGAGAGGGTATACAGATTTAGACACTTCATAACACTCTTGGTACAAATTGGCACAACTTTCTGGGGAGTAATTTGGTAATAGAGATCAAAAATTTCTACTAGTTTTCCTAGAGTCATCTCAAGAGAGTGCGCAAGTGTTCATTGCATTATTGTTTATGAGAGCAAAATCTAGACACAATTTTTAGGATATGCTGAATGTGGATCAACAGGGGATGGGGTAAGTAAGTTATGATCCATCCATACAATGGAATTCATGTAGCCACTTAAAGAATGAAGTAGATCTTCATGCACTGACAACAAAAGCTATCCCAAAGGTACTCATTTTTAAAGCTATGTTGCAATGATCTGCACATCACATGAACTTTAGGCAATTGTCAGATAAGTGATCTTTACAATGACTAAACTGATTAACATAAGGATATGACAGATACATAATCATAAATGTAAAAAAATAAAAGGTACTTTGCAGAACTCATTTCTACGTATATATGTGATACCATTCACGTAACTGTATGTATATATTTAAAATTGCTTATACATGCATTAGAAAACATGTAAGAGTATATTCAAGAAATTATTATTTTTAAAAAATATTTCATTTTTTATTTATTCATGAGAGACACAGAGAGAGAGGCAGAGACACAGGCAGAGGGAGAAGCAGGCTCCATGCAGGGGGCCCGACGTGGGACTCGATCCCAGATCCAGGCTGAAGGCAGCGCTAAACCATTGAGCCACCCGGCTGCCCTATTCAAGAAATTATTAATAGAGGTTATTGTGTAGAATGGAAAGAGGTGAGAGTAGAAAGGAGGATTTTACTTTTCTAATTAAAAACTTGTCTACTTAACTATTTCATATTTCGATGCTCATGCATTACCTTTGCCTTTACAAAAAACTTTTTTAAAAGTAAAAAACTAGAAACATATTTTTTAAAAAGTGAGACAAATTATGATATAACCATAAAATGTAAATGTAATAGTAACCAACTCCTACAAATTATCTCCTACAGCTATGTTTGCTGACAGAAAAGCATTTGAGATGCATTGCTAGATTTTAAAAGGAGTTTACGAAGCAAAAAGAGCAAGGCGAGCAAGAAAACCATTGGAGTCTCCCGAGGACATGCTCCAGTGGAGTTCTTTTTTTTTTTTTTTAAGTTCTTCTAACACCGATGCCAGCACAGTACCCAGCAAACCTCTCTCGAAAGTTCCGCTCCTTTGATGCACACTACAGTCCCACACTGTGCTACAGGCTACATCCTTTATGGTTGATCCTCACAACAACCTCGGATTGAAGATGAGGGAGGGTGTTTAACAAATGAGGCTTGGATTCAAACCCAGATTCTTCTTCCCAAACCAAAAAGTTTGGAGAATAAATTGACCAAATCAAAGAATGACAGAATGAATCATGGAAAGATTATAGGACTATACCAGACTGAGAAGTACAACAGTGAATATGGAACTCGTAACTCAGGGAGACACCCTACTCTCTCACAGCAGCTGACAAGAGAGGGGAAGTGGGCTCAGGTGTTGAGTCCTGATTTCTTGACTGCAGGTATACAATAGGAGATAGGCACTGGAAAGATTATTAGTGATCACACAGTTCACTGTTTTTCAAATGGTAAATTGTAAATTAGTGGATCTTGACACCAACATAGTGAGTCACAACTCAGATTTTTCTTTAAAAATAGTGAACTGGAATAGAATGGAATATGGAAAAAAAAACAGACATAATGCATGTTGTGGAGGTCCCTATGTTTTTGTGAAACACAATTTCAGTTGTATTTTATATACACAGAAACGTCTGCATTGAGTTGCACTGCAATAATATAAATGGCAGCCAGAAAAGTTGTTTTTTTTTTTTCCAGAAAAGTTTTAAAACCATTGATTCAGTTTCAGCTCCTTCATCAGGTGACAGCCTAAGGTCTAGAGGGATTAGATCTTTTAAGACCATAGTGTCTTCATCTGCAGAATCTGACTCCATCTTGCATTTCCCCACTTATTATATTCTTTGTCCCATCTTTCAAAATTATTGTTACTGAGCTTACCTTTCTGACAAGGCTACTTAGGAAAGATAATGTAGGTATAAATATGGAAGCTACCACGTTATTATTACTATGTTAGGACTTACCATGCTGTCAATACGGGATAAGCTAGTGGATTCTGGTAGGACCCAAAGTCACTGCCTCGACATCAGGTGAACAAAACAGGCTTCCTGTCATGGGAAATGGGAATTCCAAGGCTGATGTCTTGACAAGAATGTTTCCAAGTCTCGATCCCAGGACCCAGGGATCACGACCTGAGCCAAAGGCAGATGTTCAACTGCTGAGCCACCCAGGTGCCCAATAGTACATTGGTTCTGTCGATTGTACAATATCTTAAAATTATGTATTTCCCAATAAAAGGAAACTTCTCCTGATAGCAAAATTTAAAAAAAAAAAAAAAGAATGTTTCCAAGTCATAAGTGACCTGTAGGTAGGAAGAGAAGCATTTGGCATAGCATTAGGCACATGATATGACAATGAGTAGTTGTAGAGCACCTAGCATCACTGTCCTCCAAGCACCTAAAAGCAATTCTTTCAACTCTAATTCTTGACCCAAATACATATTTCATCTCAACAAGTACACTAAAGTCATAAGAAATGAAAATTGTGATCCATTTTAATGCTTTTCCCAATGCATTACCCTACTCAGTTTTATGCTAAGTGAAAACTGTTGCTCTTCTTTAGTCTACCAATGCACTATTTCATTACAGAATCATAAGAGTTTTTCTACCTTCAGGAACATAAAAAGTGTCCTCCTCTTCTCCAGCCTGAGGTGCAACGGTTTCACCCCTCTCTACTTCTTGGCTGTACTTACTGTACTATGAGTCCTTCGGATTTCAGCTCATGGACCCAGTGAGGGCCCAGTTAGTAATACTCCTTTCTAAAGGTCTGAACCAGCTACAGTCAAAACACTGTGTCAGGGTATTGGATGTCCCCAAAATAGTATCCCTTTACCCTAAACCAGAATAAGACTTAAAAGCTAATTGGATATTGCTAGATTATTGGGTTTCCAGCTTTTGCTTTTTTACCACTATCAGCCTAGACATGTGTGGTCTGGGCAAGCTAAGACATCCTTAGAGGAACATGGGAAAATAATAATGCTAAAAAATGCAATACTTTTTGTAGTTTACAACCTTCTCCCCTTAAATTACTCATTTGTTCATTTTAACTGGTTTGGTTTAGATGTGATTCTCCTTATCCTAACTTATTCTGGTGTCATTAGGATTGGCCTGACCTAGAATGTCTATTTTTAATTCCATTTTTAACCTTCGCTTACATACTTACTCAAAAAACAACCTGAAAGCCTTGATCCATTAATTTTTGCGGATGGCTCTGCCATGGTCTGCAGATGGTGTGCACGGATTATACAGTAGCTGTGGATCTCTTGAGACTCTGCATTTGTATCTGATTTTTCTCTGTCATTAATGATCTTTCCACTAAATCCAAGCTTTCTGCTCTCAGTCCCCGTGACAGGAATTTTAGCCCCCTGTTCAGTATCTGCTCTGAAAATAGATTTCCCACTGAGCAGAAGCTGTGGCAACATGACACCTCTTGTGTAAAACTAAACATACCACAGCCCTGTCTCCAATGCAGACCATCAGCGTTGACAATAGATCACTTTGTTTGCAATAAGATACATGTTAGGAATGTTTAACACCAGAAGAGACAGGTCAGATCCTCTTCTATTTGAATTCATTTCCCAGCTATTTGAAAAAAAGTCAAATAAATAGTTTATTAACTTAAAACCTAAATCAGTTACTACTATTGGTTTACTCAGTTCAAGTCAACCAAACTTTATAAGAAGTTACTATGTGCCAAACACACGCTAGATGCAGAAGGGTCAAAGGACTCATGTTCCCATCCTCAAGAAGCCAGCTAAGAGAGATCAACACATACGCAAATCTAACACCTTGTGTTGTAAGCTCACTGTGTCCTAGGTTCGGCACCAAGAGCTCTCTAGGATCTCCTTTGGTTCTCAAAACAACATGAGGAACTTTGGGTGAGGTCTTTTAGCTTTTTGGTAGCTGAACTGTGACTTGAGTCCAAGCCTATTGATCCAAAGCCAATGCTCCTCCCATTTCAGGATTCTCCTTTTCACTGCAACCTATATTGTCGTTTCTGGATTTGTAGCAATGACTGTAATGAACCCTAGTTTAGTAACATTCTAGACCAATTGGAAGTAGCATACATTCACCCCCTCAATTATATTCTATTTGCACAGTTTGAGTCCAAGCCTTCTTTCTGATCGAGTCTTCTGAATCACTTTTATCCAGTGGTTCGTAAATATTTTTTTAAATATTTTATTTTTAAGTAATCTGTATAATCAACGTGAGGCTCAAACTTATAACCCAAGATCAAGAGTCATATGCTATATGATTGAGCGAGCCAGGTGCCTCTGTAAACTTCCGAGAGGAGGAGGAGGATGGAGTAGGGAGAGACCCCGAATGCTTTAGAAGTCAAAAGGGGCATTAAGTCCTCCCTTCTTTCTTGACACATGCTCTCACGTGTTCCACCAATCAAGACTGGTGAGTGGGAAGTAGAGAGGCAAGGAATAGATTTTTAAGCACTTTCCTTCTCAGGGCAATAGGCAGCTCACAGCTGTAGGAGGCCAGCTGACGCAGTGAGGCTAAGCTCCCTGGTGCAGTGTGCCCTTGTCGCAAGGCCTGGAAGCCGGGGGGGGGGGGGCGTCCCCTGGGCCTGCAGACCCGGGGCGGCAGTGACAGGTCGAGACTCCCAGCTGGCCCTGGGGGCTGTGGGCATGGGACTGATGCACCCCGAGGCTCCTGGGGCAAGAGGCATCCCCAGGGCCTGAGAGGGGCAGGCTTTGGGCCTGTCGGGACGCAGCCAGCGGGATTCTCCCGAAGCAGGGCCTGCCAGGTGCGCCCCCCTGGGCACGTACAAGCCTTGACACTTGCTTCCTACCAGCTCTTTATGGAACATGGGGCGTCCTGAAAAGGGGACGTGAGGGGGCCTCGGATGGCCCACGGAGGCCAACGGGCGCTGTGGTGAGGCCTGGCTCCCCACTCAGCCCAGCAGGCTGCAGGTGCATGCGGTGTCAGCGGCCAGGGCCCGCAGTGCAGGGAGGCTGCAGGGAGGCTGACTCACTTAGAGGGTAGAGACGGGCTCGGGGCAGTGAAGGGACAGTGGGAATAGTTGCCACCACCGGGAGAAGGGGCCGCGCTGGCTCCCCTGCCTGAGCTTTGGGGCTCCTGTTGCCCGCACTGCAATCAGAAGGCGGCCACCTCCTCCGCGACTCTCCTCTCTGTGGCTTATTTAGAATTAGAGCATGTGGTGTAAGTGTCTTGACTTTGGTGACTGCACTGTGGCTACTCGAGACACCTTTGTTCTCAGGGAAGGTGGCGAATTCTGGGTGGAAAGGTACGATGTCCGGATGCAGCCTTCCTTAGAGTGGCTTGATGGTAATACATGATCATAATATTATTAGAGAGAAAGAATGATAAACCAAATGTGGCAAAATTTAAAAATTAATGAATCTTCTTGAAACTTCTCTGTAAGTTTGGAATTAATTTGAAGTAAACAGCTCAACAAAAAGTAAGAAAGGAATCACGCTTTCTAGACCTTCTCATCGAAGATCAGTACAATCCAAATCTCGGGGGGCAGGATGCTGGCCAGCATCGACGGATCTTAAAGAGCCCCAGGGACTGCAGTGGGCAGCCGGGATGGAGAATCAGATTCCAGGACTCTGAGATCTGCCCCGAGTCAACAACAACCCTGAAAAGTAACCCCCAAATTAATAACGACCATTACTTTAACCATATATTGTTCTAACTGTTCAGTATAGTTATGGCTCTAGTTATAAAGTAATATAAC
Source organism: Nyctereutes procyonoides (assembly GCF_905146905.1). Lineage (NCBI taxonomy): Eukaryota > Metazoa > Chordata > Mammalia > Carnivora > Canidae > Nyctereutes > Nyctereutes procyonoides. The sequence continues at coordinate 12,396,768 of NW_026575136.1, read as the reverse complement.
CACATTACGTAAAAATTGGAAAATATTTTTTTTTAAATTTTTTTTTTTTATTTATTTATGATAGTCACAGAGAGAGAGAGAGAGAGAGGCAGAGACACAGGCAGAGGGAGAAGCGGGCTCCATGCACCGGGAGCCCGATGTGGGATTCGATCCCGGGTCTCCAGGATCGCGCCCTGGGCCAAAGGCAGGCGCTAAACCGCTGCGCCATTCAGGGATCCCTGGAAAATATTTTTAAAACAAAAAGTTATTCCTGTAATGTGTACAATGAGGACATTTCGGTCAATTTCCTCCAAGTACTTTTTAATGTATATATTCACTTCCTAGATAGTATGACACACTGAACAGAGGACTTTAGTGCTGCTATTTTCATTTGACATTGAAAATGGCTTCAGAGCGATCATTTTTGATGATACTAGACCAAGTGGATGTGCTGTTACTGATTTAACTGTTCTCCTACGTTTGCACCTTTAAGTTATCTTGAATTTTTATTTATTTTAATTTTTCGACTTACAGATAATGCTGTGGGGAACAAATGTGCTCATAGTAGTGTTTCGATATTTCCGGCCATTTACAAGAGTGGGGTTATGGGTCAAGATATGTCCATTCTCATGGCCCTCAAACTGCTTTGCTAAAGAGCTTTAACCATATATGCTGCAATCAGCAAGACATGCTAGTTCTGCAGCATTTGACATTATGGATTTTTTGTTGCAAATTTAATGTGTGAAAAACGTATCAGAAGTAGGCCAGGGCTGGCAGAAAGGAAACTTGATTTTAACTCTTCTTCTGTCACCAACTAGCAGTGACTTTTGAAATTTTTCCCTTAATATTTCTTCATCATTTCTTGCATTTATTCAACAAATTCTTATTGAGCGCCTGCTGGGTTCCAGGCACTGAGCTCAGTGTTGGGAATACGGTAGCGCTGTAAGTTGGGAGGCCCGAGAAGCAGACTCTGAAATGGAGATTGGTGTGCAGGGGAGTTATTACAGAGCACTTTGGGGATCAACACACATGGAGATGCAGGATTGGGCAGAGGGAGAAGGAGGGCTGCAATGAAGTCTCGGTGAATCCACAGCCATGGGCAGCTGTGAGGGTGAGATATGCCTTCTGAGGTACCCCAAAATGGGGTGGGGGTTGGGCCTTTGTGTCCCCACTTCATTTAGAGGCTGGATGCTGGCTGCACTGGGAAGCATCACAACCTTGGTGAGGCAACTCTCTTCAGCCCTATCAATTCCTGAGGAGGACTGCAAGCTGAGGGCTGGGAGGGGCAGTGCTCCTAGCGGCTGGAGACATACGTCTTTGTTTCCTGAAAGGAAATCTGGGTGGTGCCTCACAACACTACTACAAGTGGTGACAAGAGCAGACAACTGTCCTTACCTCATGAGGGGGAGATAGACACTGATATTACACACACACACACACACACACACACACACACACACACACAATGACAATCTGAAAAGCGCTATGATGTAAAAGTTCAGGATTCTATGAGTGTGGAGAGCAAGGAGACTTGATCTCATCTGGAGGTTTCAAGGAGGATACCCTTGAGTCAGTCATACATAGCTGAGACTGGGGGATAAAAAGAAAGAGAAGAGTATACGTGTTAGAGAAAAGAACACTGTGCAACGAGCTGAACCTGGAGGGAGCCGATGTTTCAATGAAAAGAAAATCAGAGTGGCTGAAGTGCAGAGAGTCAAAGGGAACAAGACCAGAACGAGGGCAGGGGGAAGGCGAGGACCAGCTCAGGGCCACTTTCCAGGCCATGAAGAGGACATTGTTTTTCCACACCTTAAACAATATGAAATCTTTGCAGAGTATTAAGAACATGGGTGACATAATCAGATTTGTACTTTTAAAACATTTCTGGTTGTAATAAGTGGATTGAAACACAGGGAGAAAGGATGGGAGAGACTCATTAGGATCGTAGCTTAGGCCAGAGTAGTGCAAGTGGACAGGGAGAGAAGCAGACAGACTGGAAAGAGATAAAATTGACAGGACTTGGTGGTGGATTTGATTTGGGAGGTAAAGTAGAGGGAGTGTCAAGAATGACCCTAGGTTGTTGGTGCTGTTCCCTGAGAAGAGGACACTTTGGTCTCTCTTGAATTTGAGATAACACACAAATGTTATCTTGAGAAAGTAATCCGTAGAGAGCTTTCTAGAATTTATAGGAGTCTGAGGGGAGATAGACAGTTGGCAGCTACTGGGGAGTAGCTGGAAATCTAAATAATGGGCATGAAGACATCACCTAAGAGAGATTACAGAGTGAGAAGGAGGCTAGTGCCTCCTTATGATGAAGAACTTATGAAGAACTTATGATTTGGTAAAGGGGGGTGATCCACCAAAGGAGATCGAGAAAGCGAAGGTAAACAAGCAAGCTCCTGGGAGAGGGGAGTTCATGGAAGCCAAGGGAAGTCATTCAGCGTGGGGGGATTAGTCAAAGTACAGACTAACAATGACAAGTTAGGTGAGAGGAGGACTGAGAGTGACACTGGGCTGAGCAGCCCGTCTGTCATTAATGAATTCAGGACATTCTCTGTGGGCCTAGCAGAGCAGAGTGGGTGGGGAGTGCGGAGATGACAGGGAGCATAGACCTCTTTCAAGAGGTTTGGTTGCAGAGTGTAGGAAAGAGGGGGAAGCTGTAGGGGGAATTAGGGGTCAAGTTCATTTTACTTTGTTTTGCTTTTATGATATTTGAATGTGGATGAGAGAGAGAGAATAGAGTGGAAGAAGCCGAGTATGTGGAAGTGGAAAGCGTCAGGGTGGAGGGAAAGGGATCCTGTGTACAGGAGAGGGTAACCTCATCCATGTCACAAGAGAGACAGAGAACACTGAGGGTTTTTTTGTTTTTAAAGATTGTGTTTATTTGTTCATGAGAGACCTAGAGAGAGGCAGAGACACAGGCAGAGGGAGAAGCAGGCTCCTTGCAGGGAGCCCAATGCGGGACTTGATCCCCGGACCCTGGGGTCACGCCCTGGGCTGAAGGCAGCACTAAAGGCTGCCCCTCAGCCTACTTCTTAGATCTCTTGCTCTCCAGCCTCGCTTAAATGAGTTACCTCTTTCTGGGCAAGATATTATGACTGGACAGGATCAGCTAGTGGAAGATCGCCCTCCAACTCTGATGTGTCATCTGGCCAAGGTCAGTATTTCTGGGCAGACGACATCCAACGAAGAACATTACATGGGCCAGGTCCTGTCCTATCAGTGCAGTCTTGTAAGTCAATAAATGCCTGTTCTGTGTCCTCTGCGTGCCAGATACTTAGAGCAGAGCCGAGACTAAAGAGGAGCTGTTACCCATCTTCATGGGCCTCACAGTATAGTGGGGAGTCATAATAATGCAATACTTGTGAGTGACGTATCATGAGGAAGAAGTTTAGAATTGTGTTGCCACTAATAAGAGGGCTCTGCTTTATTTTCCAGGTGAGAGAAGACTCCCCTGGGAACATGAATGCAATCCAAACCATGACAACTGGGCAAGTGTTTGGTTACGAAAAGAACTAGCTCATAAGGGTAGCGAAGGGCTGTGATTGTTGAGTGTTAGGAAAGCTCTGAAGTCAGTGTGGGAGAAGTTGACTATACATGACTGTAGCTGAAAATCTGAGTGCCAGCGGACTGGCCCGTGATTTATTTTTCTAGATCTATCTTCAATAAGGTTGCTTCTGTGATTATTACTGATCATCCCTGATCCATGTTTAGCCTTCCATATTTGCTACTGAAGGGCTGCCTACCAGAGGCACGTGGAACAGGAGGAGCGTTACCAACCGTCAGGCATTGTAAAGCACCCAGACAAACTAGATTAGAATTGCTGGACATGGAGCTGAGTCATTTTAGTTTTAGAAAGCTCCCAGGTGATCCTAATACAGTGGTTGGCACAGAGACCACTGCCATGGGGCTCTGGGAGCCTGAGGGCACTGGGGTTTGGTCTCAGGGTATCAGATCTCAGGTCTCAGAGTGAGGGCACAGAATGAGAACAGGATCATTTGTTTCCTTCAACCCTACCCTCTTCCCTCAAGTACTACCAGGCCCTCCTTCTCCCACCAGATCTGAGAGATTTAATTCTTGCCCATGTTTGAGTTTGAAAAGGCTCTTGCTCTTTCTCTTTGTGAAATGTACACTAATCTCAGTAATTTTGGCCTTGTATCCTTGCCTACTTCATTTATAGGAATTCCAACCATCCAACCACCCCTGCCTGCCCTGCAGAGACCTTTGTCACTGTCTCTCCTTTGCCACCCAGTGGGGTGGGTGGTACATCCTCAGTTGCTCTCTTGCTGATGCTTTCTCCACTGCTCCCTAAGTTGAAAGTGTTTTGTTATCTTTAGTGATCTACAGTCTTTCACGCAACCTATTCTCTTAGGACTTCCAAACTTTGTTCTGTTCCTTCAACTTTATCATCCCCTTTGTGCAAACACCATTAATAAGGTGCCCTAGCTATCAGGCTGAAAATATTAAAGTCAAAGTATCCATGGTCATGCTCAAAAGAAACATTTCCCAGGCTAAGTCAAATCTTCACCTCTGTATATCAAGGGGTGAGTTCCCCATCTTCTGAGAATTTGAGGTAATCTGTCCTATTGTCCCCCTGACCTGGGGGCCCTAGTTCAAATCAGATTCTTAGTAGGTTTCTTGGGTTGCATGGAGCTCCTGCTGTGGATATACAGAGAGGCCCTCACTGCCCTCTTCCTATAAAATGACAGTGGCCATGGGCTAGCTAATTTGACTAGATACTCACGTTCACTATTCTCAACATGTTCTACGTAGGCTGGCCTAAACATAGCAGCTATGCTTTTCTCCTAGACTTTCAATATTCTAGACTTTTCAGTTTTTTGGATTATTTGACTTTGCAGAGATAGTTCCTGGGAGGTCTGATCACATTTTCACTTTGGTCTTGGGCTGTCTCACATGAAGGAGGGTGTGTCTCTGCAGCACACTTGGTATTTAGGTCAGTGGCAAAACTCACACAGGGTAATTAATTAATTAAATATGATATTAAAGGTAGGGTTGGCCTCAACTCTTTGAGTATTCAGAAAGACTTTAAAGGCAGGGATAAGCCCAGTTCTGACATGTATCAGGACCAAGCCAGACTGAATGAGTCATGAGTGAGCCCAAATATGTTCTCTCCAACCATGGAGGGCTATATAGCACCTTTTTACCCTAAACGCCACAAGCATGATCCCTGTCCTCAAATGATTCATTTTCACATGTCAGTGTGTGATGTGGGCCATAGCTGCTCATTCTGTCCTGTTTTATTGCTGGGAGTGGCTGGGATGAAGATGAAGCCAAGCTGCTGTGCACAGTGAACCCCTTACCCGGGGGAAAGGCAGGTGGAATAAGGAGTGGCCAGACCTCCCATGAATAAACAGTCATGCTTCACTGTAGAGAGAAGAGAAATCAGACAGTGAGTCAGTTTCAACTCTCAAAGGTAAATGGATTTATTAAGAATGACTAACTTTTAGCCCTTCTTTTGTATCATGGCTATATTCTAGTGATATTTTGTCCATTTTGACTAAACTCAAAAGAGTTGCTTTTCATACATACCTTCCAGACTTTGACAAAATGATCCCTGTTACCTCCAGAGGAGGACTGCAGTGGAAGCCTGAATTCCAGGTCTGAACCTGGCTTTTAAGGTTGGCTTCTGAGAACGCACATGCCATAAACTGTGAGAAAACCATTTCTGAATAACTGATGGTCTCTAATTTAGACAAATTATTCTGCTCTTTTTAGACTATGATTCTGAAAATTATTATTTCAACTGAATGTTTTTCCTCTCAAATTAGAATGAACAATTATGTTCCCAGAAGGCTAGCTTCCTTCCTTGGCTTGCTCTCTCCACATTTATTCTGTGCCCTTTCCTCTACTGATAGTCCTTGTGATACTACTAATCACACAGTGAGTGTGAAGGAAGAGGAAACTTCTAAACCATTGTCTATTTCTGATGTAGAACATCTAAGAAGGGACATTTTGATGGTTTTATCTTTTCTTAACTTAAGCAATGTAATTTTCTCAGAGAGGAATTATCTGGGTTCTCTGGGGTTCCTTTTCCTCGTGTATAAAATAAACGAGATGGACTAGAAGTTTTCTAAGTTCCCATTCACCTCTAACTCTGTGAAAAAGCCTGAGAAATGGCTTTTTAGAAAAAAATGTCAGAGAAAGGTGGAGTCAAGATGCATGTCACCTTGGTGGGGGTGGAACAGAGCCCTGAATCAGGAATCAAAGTTCTTATAATATAAATTACCAGTGGGACTTCCCTCAACCACTTCACAGCTTTAGCTATGAAAGCTGTAAATGGGATCAAGCTGATCAACTGAAGCAATGGTTGTCAAAGTGCTTTGAAAATAAAATCAAATACAATAATCTAAGGTTGCTATTAGGAAAGCTGCAAAGAGGCTCCCTCAGAAATCATTTCTCTGCCTCTGGATTTTAGGTCTCCATTCAACTTAAAATAAAGCTACATAGACATGCCACTCCCACCGTCCATCCAATTTCAGCAACTGAAAATTTGGAGTTAAAATTTGCCAAAGGAATAGCAAGACAATAGTAACTTGCTAATGGGAAAATCCATGCTTTTAAGGTTAGCTAAAGAGAGTAACTGCTGAAAATAAAGGCTTGATTTGAAAGGCATTTTGGAAATCTGCACTGGCTTTGTAACACATTAGGTTAGAAATTTTTATATCTAAAAAAAGAGACTTGTTTTCTACTAGATTCTAGTGGAGAATACTCTAGGCTAAAGCCATGATGCTTCATATTCATGTCTTAGTACTACTTCTAAGTTGCTATGCAAGTTTAGAAAAATGGCTGAAGGTCTAAGGTCAAGCTCTCCAAATTACAATGTAGATTAATAGTACCCGCTCAAAGAATTTTCATATATTTCATTCCTAGTAGGTAAGTTAAAGGTAATTTAAAAAAAATTATAAAAATTATTTACTATTTAGAATAAAAGTTACCATAATGTAGCCAAGGTACAAACTTTTCATACCTGGTATGCCCTAAATGTTGTTTGTAAATAATATCTTATAAATGTGTTAGGAAAGGTGCTCACTTCGGCAGCATATATACTAAAAAAAAAAAAATGTGTTAGGAAAGAAATACAAAATGCCTTTATAAAGTGAAGAATCTTTTTTAAACCCCAAGCTGGGTTACCATGTAAGTCTATGTTTTCAAAATCAGATTTTCTAAAAGCATAGTCTACCTATAGTGTTGTTTACATTAAACACAGAACTATTTATGAAGGTAGTGAAAAGAGTTATTTTCATGGAAGTAACACTTTAAGAAGCATCAACTATGTCACTGATCCAGAATCTAATAGAAAACCTCTAACTTTAAGGAAAATATTTCCCTGAAAATGTCAAAATATGGTGTATTAATAAAGAGCCAAGATTTATGTCTGGTGCCCTACTTTTTGTGGGCTGCAGCCCAGGGAATGCTCCTTGACCTCCCTGCTCTGGTGGCCAGGGCAGCTTGTGTTCCTGGGTCCCATAGGACTGCAACAGTCAGAGAAACAGTTCTTGGCAGGCTAACACCCCCAGAGCAATGCATGGACAATAAACTGAGCCACATCCATCAGTTTTCTGTGGAGACCTCTTTTCTTGTCCTGGACTTTGGCCTAAGGAGCAGGTGTCAGCCTTACACACATCTAGAGGCTACGGAGGTGTTTGCAAAGAATGTAGATCAGAAGCTTCCATCTCTGTGTGCTCCCTCTACCTTACTCTTACTTAGTGGGATCTCCCAAAAACAAACTTATGCACATGTCTGGCACCCTGATCTTTATAACCACCACCTAGGGGACACCTCCAGATGGCTCTGGTGGACAGTAGGCCTCATGCTGATAGTCCTACAGAAATGAATATATTATCATATTAAAAAAGCCTGTCCCTGATGGTCTGACTTCCAATTAGCCTGAAGCTAAGTGCTGGCTGAGATCCTCCCCTTTGGGACACTGAGAGGTCTTCATACACCATCAACAAATGAGAGCTATTAAAAATATAACAGGCTGTTTGGACAATTGGAAGCTTGAGAGACAACAAAAAACTAGAGCAGTGTTGAACAAGGTCCATCTACAAGGGCCTCTACTTCAAGATTGGGAGAGGTGGTTGTTTCATTTAATGCATAGAAACCAATAGAGTCAAGCAAAATGAAGAAACAGAGGAATATGTTCCAGACAAAAGAACAAGATAAAGCTTCCGGAGGGGAAAAAACTTAATGAAACAAAGAAAAGTCATTTAACTATCAAAGAGTTCAAAGTCATGGTCAAAAAGATGTTCACTGAAGTAGGGGAAGAAATGGATGAACACAGTGAGAACTTCAACAGAGATAGAAAATATAAGAAAGTACTAAAAAAAAAAAGTACCAAACAGAAATCACAGAGCCAAAAAATACAATAATTAAACTGGGAAATATACTAGAGAGGTTGAACAACAGACTGGATGAATCAGAAGAAAGGATCAATGAACTAGAAGACAAAGCAGTAGAACTCACCTAATCAGAGCAGGGGGTCAAAAAGAAAGGGGAAAAAAAGTGAAGATAGCTTAAAGAACTTATGACACATCAAGCTGACTAACATTTGCATTACAATGTTCCCAGATGAGAAGAGAGAACAAAGAGGGTAGAAAATTATTCAAAGATATAATGTCTGTAAAATTCCCTAACTTGAGGAAGTAAAGAGACATCCAGATGCAGGAAAACCAAGCTTTTAAATGAGATAAACCCAAAGAGATCCACAAGAAGAAACATTACAATTAGAATGTCAAAAGTTAAAAACAAGGAAAGAATTTTAAAAGAGGCAAGAGAAAAACAACTTGTTACATACAAGGAACATCCATAAGACTATCAGTATATTTTTCAGTCGAAACTTTGCAGGCCAGGAGGGAGTGACAAGATACATTCAAAATCCTGACAAAAATACAAACATAATTCCAACCCAAAATACTATGCGTAACAAATATATCAATTCATACTGAAAAAGAGATAAAGTTTCCAGACAAGAAAATACTAAAGGGGTTCACTATTACTAACCTGAATTTACAAGAAATGTTAAAAGGACTTCTTTAAACTAAAACAAAAGAACACAAATGAGTAACAAGAAAACATACGAAAAAATAACTCACTGGAAAGATAAATATATAGTATAGGTAGTGGATTAATCACTTATAAAGTGAGTATGAAAGTTAAAAGATCAAAGTAGCAAAAGAAACTATAACTATAATAATTAGTTAAGGTATAAACAAGAATAAAATGTAAAATGTGACATCAAACACACATAAAAATATGGTGTGGAGGGGAGTAAAAATGTAGAACTTCAGAACATGATCAAACTTAAGTTGTTACCAATTTAAAATACAGTCATAGATATAAGTTTTTATATGTATGCCTCATGGTAACCACAAACCAAATCCTATAGTAGATACACAAAAGAGAAAGAGAAAGGAATCTAAGTTACCACTAAACAAATCATTAAACCACAGTGGAAAAGAGCAAGAGAAGAAACTACAGAGAGGAATTATAAAACAGCCAGAAAACAATTAAGAAAATGGCAGTAAGCACATGCCTATCAATAATTACTTTAAATGTAAAGGAACTAATTCTGAAATCAAAAGAGAGAATGGTTGAATGAATACCAACCAAACAGAAAAACAAGACCCATCTATATGCTGCCCGCAAGAGACTCACTTCACACATAAGAAAACACACAGACTGAAAAGCAAGGGATGAAAAAGATATTCCATGCAAGTGGAAATCAGAAGAAAGGCAGGATAGCAATATCTGTATAGGCAAGGAAATATCAGAATGATGAAGGGATCAACCCAACAGAAGGATACAGCATTTGTAAATATTTATGCACCCAACATGGGAGCACCTAACTATATAAAGCAAATATTAATAGACTGAAAGGGAGAAATATACAGCATACAGTAATAATAAGGGACTTTAAAATATATCCAACGTATATCAATGGATAGATCATTCAGACAGAGAATCAATAAGGAAACATTGGCCTTAAACAACATGTTAGACCAGATGGACTTAACAGATATATCCAGAAAATTCCATCCAAAAACAACAGAATACACATTCTTCTCAAGTGCACATGGAGCATTCTCCAGGATAGATCATATGTTAGGCCACAAAGAAAGTCTTAGTAAATTTAAGAAGATGGAAATCATATCAAGTATCTTTTCCAACTACAGTGGTATGAACCTAGAAATCAATTACAAAAAGAAAACTTGAAAAGGCCACAAAAATGTAGATTAAACAACATGCTACTGGGCAAGCAATGTGTCAAAGAAGGATTCAAAGAAGAAATAAAAAATACCTTAAGGCTAATTAAAATAGAAAGACGACATATCAAAATTTATGGAATGCAGCAAAGCAGTTTTAAGAGAGGTACTCATGGAAATAAATGCCTACCTCAAGAAATAAGCAAAAACAAAACAAAACAAAAACCTAACAGTACCTCAAAGAACTAGAAAAGAAAGGCCAAAGTTAGGAAAAGGAAGGAAATAACAAAGATCAATGAGAAGTAAATAAAATGGAGATTAATATGACAATAGAACTGATTGATGAAACTCAAGAGCTGTTCTTTGAAAAGATAAACAAAATTGACAAAACTTTAGCTAGACTCACCAAGAAAAAAGGATTCAAATAAATAAAATCAGAAATGAAGAAAAATTACAATTGATATCACAGAAATACAAAGGATCATGAGACTACTATGAATAATTACACACCAACAAATTTGAAAATCTAGAAGAAATAAATTACCAGAAACATACAACATACCAAGAAGATATCATAAAGAAAGAGAAAATCTGAACAGATTGATCAATAGTAAGAAGATTAAATCAGTAATCAGAAACCTACCAATAAACAAAAAGTCTAGGACCGGATGGTTTCACTGGTAAAATTGTACCAAATATTCAAAGAAGAATTGATACCAATCCTTCTCAGAATCTTCCAAAAAAATAGAAGGAAGAATACTTCCAAGTTTATTTTATGAGGTCAGCATTACCCTATTATCATATCGAGACAGGTATACCACAAGAAGAGAAAATTATAGGCCAGTTTCTCTGATAAAAAAGAGATGAAAAAATCCTCAACAAAATTTTAGCAAAACAAATTCAACAATACATTGTTTAAAAGGATTATACACCACAATCAAGTGAGGTTTATTCCAAAGATGCAAGGATGATTCAATATCCACAAATCAATCAATGTGATACACCACAACAACAAAATAAACAATAAAAATCATATGGTCATCTCAATAGATGCAGGAAAAGCTTTTGACAAAACTTGACATCCATTTATGATAAAAACTGAAACTAAGTGTGCAGAGAGGGAACGTAATTCAACATAATAAAGGCCACATATGACAAGTTCATAGCTAAAATTATACTCACTGATGGAAAACTTTTCCTCTTAAGATCAGGAACAAGAAAAGAATGTGCACTCTCCCCACTTTTATTCAACATAGTACTCAAAGTCCTAGCTACAGCAGTTAAGCAAGATAAAGAAATAAAAAGCACCCAAATTGGTAAGGAAGAAGTAAAATTGTCACTATTTGCAGATGACATGATACTATATAGAAAACCCTAAAGACTCCATAAAAAAATTATGAGAACTAATAAAACAATAAAGTTGCAGGATACAAAATCAAAATACAAAAATCTGTTATATTTCTATACATTAATAATGCCACCAGAAAGAGAAATGAAGAAAACAATCCCACTTATAATTGCATCTAAAAGAATAAAATAGGGGTTGGGGTGACTGGGTGATGGGCACTGAGGGGGGCACTTGGCGGGATGAGCACTGGGTGTTATGTTATATGTTGGCAAACTGAACTCCAATAAAAAATAAATAATAATAATAAAATAAAGTCAATCCTCTAGGCAAATGAAAAAAAAAGAAAAAAAATTGGAAAATATCAGAGGTTATTAAATTGTAACCAATTTTTTGATTTCCATAGAATTAAAATAAAATAAATAAAATAAAATAAAATAAAATAAAATAAAATAAAATAAAACAAAATACCTAGGAATAAACCTAACCAAGGAAGTGAAAGGCCCATACATGGAAAACTATAAGACATTAATAAAAGAAATTGAAAACACACACAAAACATAAAGATATACTGTGCTCATGGGCTGGAAAAATCAATATTGTTAAAATGTCCATACTACCCAAAGCGATCTAGAGATTCAATGCAATCTATACCAAAATTTAATGGCATTTTTCATAGAAATAGAACAAGCAATCCTAAAATTTGTATGGAACCACAGAAGACTGTGAATAGCAAAAGCAATCTTGAGAAAGAAAAACAAAGCTCAAGGCATCATGCCCCCTGATTTCAAAACTATAGTAATCAAAATAACATAGTACTGGCACAAAGCACACCCACACAAATCAATGGAACTGAACAGACGGTCCACAAATAGCGCATGCTTGTAACAGTCAATTAATCTACAACGAAGGAGGTGAGAATATACAATGGGGATGACAGTCTCTTCAATAAATGGTACTGGGAAAACGGGGCAGCTACATGCAAAAGAATAGCACTAGACCACTGTCTCATACTGTACACAAAAATAAAATTGATTAAAGACCTAAATGTAAGACCCCAAACCATAAAACTCCTAAAAGAAAACATAGGCAATAAACCTGTGGACATCAGTCTGAGCAATATATTTTTTGATCTGTCTCTTCAGGCAAGGGCAACAAAAGCAAAAATAAACAGTGGAGACTATATCCAACTAAGGAGCTTCTGTACAGTGAGGAAAATCATCAAAATATAAAAGGACAGACTATAGAATGAGAGACAATATTTGCAAATGGTATTTCCAGTCAGGGAAAATCCTGATTGGTATTAATATCCAAAATATAAGAAGAGGGATCCCTGGGTGGCTCAGCGGTTTGGTGCCTGCCTTTGGCCCAGGGCGCGATCCTGGAGACCCGGGATCGAATCCCACATCAGGCTCCCGGTGCATGGAGCCTGCCTCTCTCTCTCTCTCTGTATGACTATCGTAAATAAATTTTAAAAAATTTTAAAAAAAAGAAAAATCTCAAAATATATGAAGAATTTATACAACTTGACACCAAAAAACCAATCTGATTAAAAATTGGGCATGGAAAAAAAATTGGGCATGGGACCTGAATAGATACTTTTAACATAAAAAGTATACAGATGGGACACTCGGGTGGCTCAGTGGTTGGGCATCTGCCTTTGGCTCAAGGCATAATCCCAGGACTCTGGGATCCAGTCCCACATCCTGCATGAAGCTTGCTTCTCCCTCTGCCTATGTCTCTGTCTCTCTCTCTCTCTGTCTCTATCTCTCATGAATAAATAAATAAAATCTTTTTAAAAAAGTATACAGATGACCAACAGACACATGAAAAGATGCTCAAGATCACTAATTATCAGGGAAATGCAAATCAAAACCACAATGAGATATCAACTTGCAACTGTCAGAATGTTTATTATCAAAAAGAAAAGAAATAGCACATGTTGCCAAGGATGCAGAGAAAAGGGAACCCTCGTGCCCTGTTGGTGGGTACATAATTGGTGTGGCCACTCTGGAAAACAGTATGGAGATTCCTCAAAAAATTAAAAATAGAAATGCCATATGACCCAGTAATTCCACTTCTGGGTATTTACCCAAAGAAAATAAAAACATTAACTCCAAAAGATTTATGCCCTCCCATGATCATTGAGGCCTTATGTATAATAGCCAAAATATGGAAACAACATCAGCGCCCATTAATGCATAATTGGATAAAGAAGATTTATGTATTTATAATGGAGTATTATTCATCCGTAAAAAATAATGAAATCTTGCCTTTTGTGACAACATGAAAGGAACTTGAGGGCATTAGCTAAGTGAACTAGGTCAGAGAAAGACAAATATCATATGACTTCACTTATACGTGGAATCTGAAAAACACAAATAAAAAAAAATCAAGCTCATAGATATAGATTAGATTGGTGGTTGCCAAAGGTGGAGGGGGATGGAAGAAATGGGTGAAGGAGGTCAAAAGGTCAAACTTCTAGTTATAAAAAAAGTAAGTCATGGGGTTGTATGGCATAGTGCCTACAAATAATACCGTACTGCATATTTGCAAGATACTGAGAGTAAATCTTAAAGGTTATTAAAAGAAAAAACATAACTATGTAAGGTGACGGACGTTAGCTAGAATCCTGGTGGTCGCTGCACAATGTATACAAATGTCTAATCATTATGTCGCAGACATGAGCCTAATGTTTTATGTCAATATGCCTCAATTAAGAAAAGAAAGAAAAAGAAGAAAAAGAAAGAAAGAAAGAGAGAGAGAAAGAAGAAAGAAAGAAGAAAGAAAAAAGAAAGAAAGAAAGAAAGAAAGAAAGAAAGAAAGAAAGAGAGAAAGAAAGAAAAAGAAAGACGAGAAACACAAGCTGAAGTTTTTCAAGGTCACTTTCAATACCTACAATTTTACTAAGAAAAATAAAATAAATTTCATTGTATAGATAAACATTTATATTATTCAAATGTTTGTTTCCTGCTGCAGAAGAAACCAACAAGGGAAAATGCTTTCCATTTTTATCATCACTAACAGATTGAGGTTTAAAAATTAAGTTAATGGGGTAGTATTTAGAAATACACACACACACACACACACACACACACACACACTTTCATTTTTCCTGTTTTAACAAAGAAAATGCTCTAGGGAAACTGCAGACCTGATTGTAAAGTCTGGTAATCTCTCCCTCTTTGATTTTCTGCAGCACTTACTGTCTACATGAATCATTTGGCGTGAGTGAATGGTCTTGTCTCTTTTCATGCATGTATTTCTTGTCTGTACAACAAGAAAAATGAGCTCTTGGAAGGAAGTTCCCTGTGACCCTAAGCCCTATGCCTTATACCTCAATCATTGACTGACATGTACATTTGCAGGGAGGAGCCTGGTGAGATACACTTAAAACCTTTATTCATTGATTTACAAAATGTACAGTATTTACAAAATTTAGGCATTAATCCCATCTTGACATGAATGCAACGGGGAATCTGAAAATAAATAAATGGCACATAGGTTAATGTACACATCATGGCTGTTTGCACTTCGAGCCGTCACCAATGGTGGGATTTAACAGGAAGTTTAATGTGGTAGAAAAGTCAGATGGATGACCAGTCCTGGCCCTTCCACATAAGTGACCCTTCCTTGGCTCCTTGAGGCTGGGGATGGCGAGCAAACCTCTTTCTTTCAAGAGAACAGAACACCAGCCGTTTTGATAGCCACGCGAGGTTCATGCAGAGTTTGTCGTGATTCCCTGGGGTGGCAGATGAGTTCGCAGCACTGTGGACCTGGTTCCCCGTACACCAGACAGGGAGGCTTTGGAGAGGTTGCCTTCTCATTAAGAACCAACATTTCGACTTTGCCTCTTAACTCAAATTGCATGCAGTACGTGGCGGTTATCAGTGGAGTGGCCATGCACAAAAATGGTACGTGGAGATATGTACAACATCAATTTTTCACTGACTTAGAGCATTTATAGCAGTTAACCTGTCTCCTCTTTTAGCAAGAGGAATGGACTAGGAAGCTATGCCTCCACCCCTTAAGAAAAAACACACCATACAAATGGCATCCTGCAGAGACAGGACTAGTCAAACACCACATGATCAGATGGACAGATTCTCACGGTCAGGTTTGGAAGTTTTCCTAGTTTTCCTAATTCTATCCTCTCTGCTCTCTTCAATCCCACCTCAACCTATAGAACCTAAATTGGAAGGAAAAGGCTTCATGTTATTGAGCTTCGTAGAGTCTCAGTACCTTCATCAGTAAAGTGAAAATCCTAGTAATATTCCCTATAGGGTGCTTGCAGGTTTCATATGACTTTATATATATATATATATATATATGTATATGTATATAAAGTGCTTAGCATAGTGCCTGCACATAAGAGGTGCTTAGTAAATGTCTTATCTCCCTCTACTTCCCCAATTATAAGCAACACATTGACAAGCCTACCGAACTCTCATTTAAGGCCATTTGATGCAATTTAGATTATTTCATATCACAGCTACCACTGTCAGTCGGTTCATATTTGGTAATCCCTGAGGGGGGGTCTCCTTTTATGAGCCTCAGAAATCTTCCTGTGCAGGCAGATGGACCCTGACAATACTCTCCTCTTTATCAGCAATGGCTCCACCAAATTTCATACAAATATGCCCCTTAACCCTGCAGAGAACTCATACTAGTGATGGTCACCACCCGAACACTGCTGGGACAACAACGCTGAGGAAACCATGAGCAAAAGCCCTTGAGGCCAACACATTACTCTTGCTCAAACATAAGTTAATTTTTTTCAACACTGATGCAAGTATTATAGGTCACTTTCAACGAACATATATTACAAGCTCTATCACTGTTGAAAAAATAAGTATTCTAATTTGGTCACTTTGTTCAGAATAAAGAATATCTTACAATATATTTAAGTTTCTCATTATGCCATACAAAAATAAATATTGTATAAATGATTTACAAGGAAGAAGAAAAAGTTGTAACTCAGGCCAAAAATACAGGAAGAATGGCAAAAATGTTACCATCTACTTCAAAAGCAATCACCTAAAAGAAAGAAAAATTCCCACTGGGTCTCCTTACTAGTCTCACCATCACCCAAGTGGCCCACCTACTTCTCATCCTAGGATATTATGTCTCCTTTCCCTATAAGTTTTGAGATAATGTGATGCAGAACCTTCTCCCTAAAGTCACTAGAGAATTGAAAGAGGAAGAACCCAGGAGGGCTCCCTGGCAGTATGATGTACGATGGAAGGGCCCTCTGTGAACATAGGTCAATCTCCACACATCTTCCTCTTATTCTGAAATTCTCTGTCTAGCTAAGCTATGCCTGAATAGAACTCCATGAGTGGAGAAAACTCTAACTTACTTTGAGATTCCTTGGATACCCTTGGCCCAAGGAGAATTCAGGATCTCACGGAGCACAACGAGGTGCCAAATCATGGCCAATCTCACCAATTATGATGAAAGGATATGCAGCTACTTTATGGATGCTAGTTCCATTAAGTTGGGAAAAAATCCTTCTCCTGCTACCCCTCCCCCTATACAACAAACTTATGATTGCCTCTTATTTCCTGCACAGTGCAGAGGGAATAGGATTCCAACCACTGGGAGAAGAATGTTGGGAAAATTAAATTGGACAACTACTTACTACTTTTCCAGGGACCCAGTCAGAATCTCCAAGGAAACAGTCTGTTCATTTTGGAATCAAAGTTGTAAAATTCTAAAACTATAAATAAATTCATGATTATATTTAAACCAGTGGTCCCTCGCCTTTCTCCTGAAGAACACACATCTGTGCATGTCCATATAACACGTTGTCTAACACTCAGAGGGTCCCAGGACCTCCCATGGCTCATGCATGTCCTCCAAACTAAGAGCCTCAGATCTCAATAAATGCAACCATTTTCCTGGGGTAAAAAGAAACGTTTGTGGTATACAACTCAGGGTCTGTTGTGCGGGCAGGCTGGCTTTAATAAGGTCTCGGACTCGAAATGACTACACGGAAGCAATGCTTGTTCCTCATGGTAAGTGGAAATGCTTGGCTGTGCAACATCTGTTGAGTGTCATGGTTTCACACATGTAACTATTGTCAAGCCCATGACTCATGCATGACCATGGACCATGGAGATCCCCAGGGATTGCTACTATACACGGTGCCTTTGAGCTGCTATAGTGTGAGTCCCAACCACACCCACAAGCAGGACACTATCACTGACACGCAGTGTGGGTGCCCATTTGTCTGATTTATGGGTGACGTTGTGGCAAATGTGGCATCGGTTTCATTTCGGGGGAGTGGCAAGTTACAGATATTTCCTTCACAACAGGAAGTGCAGACCTGAAAGAAAGGAAGAGAAACAGAAGGCTGATGAGAAGCTGGCAGACCGTGGAAGGACGCAAGGACTCTGGAGGGAGCTGTCTCCCTCACAGTAAGACTGAAATGAAAACTACCTGTTCCACAAGAGAGGCACAACCCTGCACTTAAGGAAGTGGGATGAAATTTCATCTGGAGCCAATGTGATCAAAAGGAAAATCCCCTGGACTAAGGTTCAAGGAACGTGAGCTCCACTTTTGACATCCGACCGGGTGGTTATTACATGGTTCTACGACCTTCTTAGGTCTCAGCTTTTCCATCTGCGAAATGGGGATTATAATACCCTACGGGGTACCCTATACCCTATAGGGTACCCTATAATACCCTACTTATGGTCTCAAAGAAATCCCTTCTGAGTACTTGAGGGTAACTTTCACTTGCCAAAGTTCCACAGTGTAAGTGAAGTGGAAACAACCCAACTTACACTTAACTATTACTTTCACTGGAACAGTCTACGTAACTACCACCATCCTTGCAGATGAGGTCAAAGTCTGGAGGGTTTTCATTAATGCAGTTGTTCCTGCCTTATACTACGCTATTCACGGACCATAAGAAAGAAATAAACCTAAAGGGTTATTGGCTAAAATTATTTGGGGCCATGGCTACACAGACTATAAATCAGTAGATTCAGCATCCCCTGGGAGTCTATTAGAAATGAAGAATCTCAAACCTCACCCCCAATTTAGCAACTCAGAATCTTCATTTTAATAAGATTCCCAACTGATCCATGTGCACAGTAATATTTGAAAAACTGTCTGATGGTTGATATCCTATTTAGTCATTATCCTGCAAGGATTTGAGTCTGGTCACACTTGACATGGGCTAGTAAGACATCACGATGTTGAGGAGAGAAACTGAAGGTCAGAAGTGAGTCTGAGTTCTCTCTGTGGACAGAACTGAGCACATGATGTCACTTCCCTGATCTTTACCTTTATCCACGGTAAAAGAGCCGCAATAATGCCTGAGCTCCTAGTTTGCTGGGAGCGGACCAGGTGGGGAGGTAAAACCCTTGAGTTTACCTTCTATATTCAGACCAGCATCAAGTTGGCAGATTATATTTTGAAATGGAATTCTTAGTGTATTGCACAAGTGGCTTAAAACCTGGGTATCTTCTGGAAGGCCCTAGTAAATGTGCTGTTCCAGGGTTTTGAGAGCAGAAGTTGCTTCCAACCACCAGGAAGGCAGCCTGCTGGGGAGAAGTGGGCCAACCTCAAATAAAGGCCAAGACCTGATGTACAAGACGTACAAGAGCACACATGGAGCTAGCTCGGAGCAGCCAGCAGGAGAGCCAGGGGCATTCCCTACTCCGACGCCTTCCTCCGGTTCTTTATATTCTCCTTGAAGGCTCCATCTGAAGTTCACTTTACCACACGGAGTTTAAGGGGAGCAAACCCACCAGGAGATGGTTCTCTGACCACCAACTCAAATGATTCAGGAGCCAATGGGCACCTTCCCCAAATCAGCATTCCAATCAGGACAGGAACCTCCCTTTACGGACAGTGGTCAGAGCCCAGTTGCCACGGCCATCCTCAGCTGAATGAACTGCTGCTACATCTGCAGCGCTTCAGCATGAGGCCCTAACTGATCCCTCATTCCTCCTCCTTCTGGTGGTTTTGTTACTTTCCTCTGAGTAAAGAAAGGGCTTATGATAACTTTCCGTACCCCCTGGTGTTGTGCTTACATAATCTATACTGGTTTTCCTATGCTCTGGTATAAATTTATTCTTTTAAAGCAAACGGGAAAAGAGAATCTTCTCGTAATGGTACAAAGACAGTCAAAAGCCAGGCTATATGGAGGAGGGGGCATCTGCTCATGAGCACCGGCACACGCGTCTGCAGCGGGGGACGCTGACTGGGCTGTCCCGGTCACTTGCTTTGTTGCCCAGACCTTGTGGCCTTCATGTTCAGAATCTCTGCAGCCAGTGGACAAGCACTCTTCCAGTGGAACGCAGCGTTTGGTAACAGAGATGCTGTTTCCTGTGACTTCCATCGTGTGCTGAGTGTAGCAGTATCTGGTCTCTGTCAACAGAGAATATATGTTTCAATTGAGATGGGAAATGTTAGCCCAGCCTGCCTGGAAGGGAAACAACAGGAGTGTCAACACTACAAGTCCTGAAGAGATTTAACAGCACGTGAACTGTACACCGTGTTGGGTTTATGTCCAATCCCAAAGACGTCCTTGGCGAGATGCACTTCACCACGGGAGGAGGAGGAGAGCCTTGTGAAGAACACTGGGCCTTCTGCCTGTCGTATCCCCATAAACCAAGATATAATGGTATCACTCTTTGCCTTTCAACAAGTTGTGCCACTGTACTGGTTTTTATTTTTAGGGGAGGGGAGGTCTGGAGGGACGATTAGGATGTGAGAGTCAGCAATTTCAGGAAGATAAAGGGATGAAAAAGTTCAAAGAATGCAGGTTAAAAGAAGTTTTGCACGTAATAATGGTCTTCAAGGAGTTAAAAGACTATAGCAGAGGCTGGTGTGTGTATGTGTGTGTAAATATGTGTGTGTATGTGTGTGTGTAAGTATGTGTGTGTGTGTGTGTGTGTGTCTATTTGGAAACAGCTATTCCCATGTAAGGGCCGAACAATTAAAAACAGATTCATTTTATCTTGAGAAAATGACTTTACCCAGAAGACCTTCTGGACAACGAGCATAACCGGATCCTAGAATTTAACCCAACAATGAAGGTGCTGCAAATCTGAGGGGCATCACTTCTCCCAAGTACAATTTCAGCGTCTTCTAGGATGGCACATGTAGACGGACCATGATGCAAGTTTCTAGACGTCCCTCAAAATCTTAGGAATCCAAAAACTTAAGATTTCTTCCAAACTACCATGGAAAATTTCTCTATTTCTAATTTAAAGACTAAAGAGAAATGGCTCTGTCAAAGTAATTCTTTAAGGCCTCAAGGCGGTGTTCAGCTTTCTAAGCCCAGGATTTAGGAGAATGTTCCTGCTCCATTTTCAGATTGAAAAAGAAAATGAATAATTCTTAAGAAATGTCACCGAGCTGTTTTTCATCCATATCTTGGATTCAACTTTGCATGCTTTATACATTCTGGATATTTAGTGGCTAATATGGAATTATGACCTTCTAGAACATTATTTATCAGGCAATAAAAATCCCCCCCACCAGACTCTGTCACAGTTTTGGCAGATTTTAACCAAAGTATGAAAGTCCAAAGAAGAAAGCTTAAAGGTTCTAGGCCCTGAGGATGAGCTCATACAGACAGAGCCTGGGAGTCATGAAAATTCAGGGGTTTTAACAATCACCCAAAACACCCCCACCTGCCAGGAACCTGCATGACCTCTGACTGAGTTGTGCTAAGGACAGATTTTCCTAACGGTTACATGAAAGCGGGGTGTCCCTGGGCAGAGTCTGGTCGATACCGTCCCCCAAGCGCTGTCCCCGCAGCGCACCCTGACTAGAATTTGTCAGTGGGAATCAGGTCAAGGCAGCCCTAGCTCGTCAGGGCTCTGGAGCGCTCTTTGGGAGTGGAATAAGTAAGGCTGCCCTATGAGCCCACAGGAAAGTTGAAAGTTTTGCACCTGGCAATGAATTCTCCCAAAGTGCTAAAATATTTTAAAACTGGAGTGATTAATTTTCTGATGCGGAGGAGGTGGCGGGTCTCTTCTGATTCTTTTTTTTTTTATCTTTTTTTTTAATTTTTTAAGGCAGTGACAGGTTTTAATAAATGAAGACCAGTAGCCTGAGAGATTTACCATATTTCCCAAAGAGGACTGGTTTACCTCGCTGGTGCCAGACTTGGGCATTTATGGTCATCATAGGAACACCTTTCCCACCCCATCCCACCTTCGGATGTTCAAGAGAGCAATAAAGACAGGAATGCTCTTATCTCCTGTCTCCCCTTCACGCAGACAACCAGAAGTAGCTGCCAGAGGTTTTATTGCTCCGAAGGTAAATCTGAGCAGATAAGATCATACGTTTATAGAATAAGTAAACCATTACATGGTTTCGGTTTTGGAAACTGGGTTTGTCCCCCAAGTATTAAATGCTCTGATCTTAAGTAAGCCTTGAACAATTAGTGAACTTGACAAAACTACTTTTTGTTCTTACTTTTGTATCCATAATAAACCCTCTTTTAATTTATTAATTGGAAATTTATTCCACTGCAAAGATAATAACCAATGAGTTTTTTTCCCCCAGGAAAATATGCAAAAGTCCAGTACCTAATAAGTTAATTCTTGCTATCCTGGGGAGAGAAAAATGACCAGTGATGAGTCTAGATAAAAAATTTTCTTACACTCATAAAATATAACTCAGGAAACAAAGATATTTCGAGAACACCCCATTACTTCCAGCAGCAGCTATCTTAGATCTGAATTGTTAATCCATTCCACTTATCTTACAAAACCCCTAGGTGAGTTATGAAATGTTAATACAAAAAAAAGCTCTACAGTTAAATAAGTTTTGGAAATATTCAAATAAAGTTGAACAGGTTTCTTTAGAACACAACTTAGGAGAGCCTTGAGTGTGTATTGTGATCTCCAAGGTAGGCGGGGGGCAAGCAGGCAGCATTTCCCAAGCAGAACTAGGTGGACCACATGTGGCTTATCACTGGGCTGTAGAATTGATAAAAAAAAAAAAAAAAAGAGTTTCAGCCACAAAGCATTGCTCTCCATGCATTCTGAATAATCCTTGGGTTAGTAATGAGGTTATATGAGAATCAAGCCTGCTGATAACTTCACACTAAAAGGATTTCAAAGGCTTTTATCTAAAAGATAAAAGATGGATTTGAATTTCTACCAGGTTAGTTTTAGCCTCTAAAATCTCATATTCTGCAACTGCCTGGTATTCCCAGAGGTTGTGAAACACAAGTCTTTTACTCTAAGACTCACAGGCATGCAACTGAAAGCAGAACTGGGTATAAGAGAGCTTAATAAACTCCTGAAAAACATAAAATATATAATTTTCATGAAATACACACACACACACAGAAATTCCATGAACTAGTTTTAAAATTTAAAAAAAAAATCAAAAAAAGTTTCAAAGCTAAAATTTAAATTTCCATTTACCCACCAATATTCATTTTCCAATAACGGAAGCAATATTTAAACAAAATATACGTTAAATGATTTGAATTAAATATGACCAACCCGCCAGTAAAAGGGCTTCCTCGCCACTCAGTTATTCCTTGCGGGCCCACTAGTTTGGTGTGTATATGTGTGTGTGTGTGTGTGTATGTGTTTTAACAAACATATCTAATGATTAAAGTGAGGCTAGAGAACAAGTCTCCATGTGCAAGAAAATTAATGGGAGGAGTACAGCTTTAATCATAGTTTTACAAACTATATTGGAAAAAAAAAAAAGTCTAGTGACATCTGCCGACACACGCCCAGCCTGAAACCTTCCTGTGTCCTCAGACCTTCACATCAGGCTGTGCTCCTCCCAGGTTCTCCTCTGCAATGACTGTTTGCCTAAGTGTGCCCTTGGATGTCCTTTTCCCATGTCTGACCCCAAAGGATTTCTTTACAGCTCTGGGATCTCTTATTTATCATGTCCTCTGTGTGATTCCCCTGCACTTCAGAGTTTTGCCTTCTAGAGTTTCTCCTCCATCTCTGGTCTCTTTTCTTGCTACACTTTCCTTAATATCCTCCCATGTTCTGTTCTTTTTTTTTTCTTTAAAGATTTTATTTATTTATTCATGTGAGATACACAGAGAGAGACACAGGCAGAGGGAGAAGCAGGCTCCCTGCAGGGAGCCCGACATGGGACTCGATCCCGGGTCTCCAGGATCCCACCCTGGGCTGAAGGCGGCGCTAAACCACTGAGCCACTGGGGACTGCCCCCATGTTCTGTCCTTGAACCTCTTCTCACTTCTCACTCAAGGGACCTCATCCAACCTCTGATGATGTTATCTTCATTCTGACACTCTCCCAAACCACAGAACCAAATCTCCAGCTCTCTCCTGGACAGTCAGCAGTATCTCAAATCTCATGTATCTTAAACAAATCAAATCCCCACTCCCACCCCCATCTGTTTATCTTCCTGTGCGTCTATCCTCAGAGGTGACACCACCATCTTGGACTATGAAATTCAGAAGCAGCTCAGATTTCTCTTCTCTTCAGCTCAGGCATCTACAAGTCCCTGAAATGTCTCCATTATCCACCTAATTCCTCTGTTTCATTTTCCATTTTCCCTTTGCATCATTTCTTGTCTCATCTCTGACTTCTCTACTTTCTAATGCAGATGCCAGACAACCACCAGAAATGTTAGTGAAACCAAGGTCAGATCATGCCCCCCCCCCCCCCCCCGGTCTGTGAGGGCCCAAGTGCACCTGCCTGTTACGGAGCCCTGGCTGCGTACCGCTAGGTTTAGTTAGCTTACTGGAGTGGCCACGGGTGGTCCACTGCTTTCTCCCTGCTTCTAAAGCTGTGTGTCAAGGGGATAAGAGGAGCTTTGCTTCCCTGCTACAAGCATCGATTACGTTTATAACTCACATCTTGAAACTCAGCATTTATTATTATTCAATGTTGCCCTTGATCTAGGTCTGAAACTATCTCATCATTGCTTACTGGATACCTTGAGACACCACATTACATCTTTTGCCCACCCTTCACAACCAAAATGTTTCCCCCTAGCTTCTCCTGGAAACCTGTACTTTAAAGTTCAATCTAAATGTGATGAATTCTGTGAAACCTTCCTTGATTTTCCTCCTACCAGATTCATAACCTTCCTAGTTTCCTCATTTGGTATGTCTGGCTTTCATTCTAAATCACAGTTTCTCAGCATTAGCACAATTGATGTTTTTTTTATCACAGTTTCTCAACATTAGCACAATCGATGTTTTTTTTCTGATGTTTTTTAATTAAAGTTTTTATTATTTTGAGATAATTACAGATTCCCATGATTTGTAAGAAATAATACAGAGGGATCTCACATATCCTTCACCCACTTTTCCCCAAATGGCAACATACTGCAAAAGGACGGTATAGTATCACAATCAGGATATGGTCGTTGATGCAGTCAAGATAGAGAACATTTCTATCTCCACAAGGATCACTTGTGTCAACATTCTATTTCACATCTTCATCCTTCCTTTCCCTACCCCCTCCTTAATCCTTGGCAACTACTAATCTGTGCTCCATTTCCATAATTTTATCACTTTAAGGATGTTACATAAATGGATTTATATAGTATGTGAACTCTGGGGGTTAGGCATTTTCACTCAGCCTTAATCACTTGAAAGCCATCCAGATTGTCATATCAACAGTTTGTTAATTTTTAATCCTGAGTAGTATTCCATGCTATGGATGCACAAAGACTGGTTTAGCCATCCACCGACTGAAAGGGCATCTAGGTTTAGGGATATTATGAATAAAGCTGCAATCAACACTTGTGTAAAGGCTTTTGTGTGGACACTGGTTTTCATTTCTCTGGGATAAATGCTCAGAAGTGGAATTACTAGGTTATATGGTGGATGTCTGTTTAGCTGTTTATGGAACTGTTAATACTGTTTTCAAGAGTAGCTGTACCATTTTATACTCCCCCAGCAATATATACATAATCTATTTTCTCCAAAATCTAACTGTCATTTGATAGTATTATTTTTGTTTTTTAGCCATTCTGGTAGATATACTGTGATACCTCATGTTTTTAATTTGCATTTTCCTAATTGCCAATGATGGTGACTATGTGCTTATTTGCCATCTATTTATCTTCCTTGGTGAAATATCTGTTCACTTTTTTTTTGTCATTTTCTTAATTGTTTCATTTTTTACTACTGTGTTTTGAGAATTCTTTAAATATTTTAGATATTAGTCCTTTGTCAGATATTTGATTAGCAAATATTTTGTGTCAGTTTGTTGTTTGTCTTTTCGTCCTCTTTCTAGGGTCTTATGTAGAACAAAGATTTTTAAACTTTGATAAAGTCTGATTTACCCATTCTTCCTTTTACAGATCATGCTTTTTATATCAAGTCTAAGAACTCTCCATACCTATAGATTTCAAAGATTTTTCTCCTGCGTTTTTTTCCTAAATGTCATGCAGTTTTATACTTGTCATTTAAGTCTATGACTAATTTTGAGTTAACTTTTATAAAGAGTGTAATGCTTAGGTTGAGGTTCATTTTCTTGCCCATGGATGTCCAAATGTTCTAACACATTTGTTGAAAAGGCTCTTTTCTCTAGTGAATCAGATTTTGTGACCTTGTCAAAAATAAGTTGGACATATTTTTGAGAGTCTCTTTCTGAGATCTCTATTACGTTCCACTGATTATGCTTCTATTCCTCTGACAATACCACAGTCTTGATAACTGTAACCATTGGAGAAATATTGAAAGGGGTAGATTGGTTCCTCCCACTTTATTCCTTTTCCCAAACTGTTTCAACAATTCTAGTTTCTTACCTTCCCATATTAATTGTATAATAATTTTAACTACATACTAATATATAAAAACTACTATTTGTATAACTACAAATAATTCTGCTAGAATTTTGATGGGAATTGTGTAAAAGCTACATATAAATTTGAGGAGAATTGACATCTTTACTATATTGAGTTTTCAATTCATGAACACGGTCTCTAAACTTTTTCTGAAAAAAAAATAAACTTTTTCTGAATTCTTTTATTAGCACTTATAGTTTTAGCATAAAAATCTTATAAATGTTTTGTTAGATTTCCCCAATCACATTCAGAAGTACTGGGGGTTAGGACTTCACATGGGAATTTCAGGGGGGACACAACTGAGCCTATGACAGATCCTTGTTGGTAGAGATAGTAACCAAAAACAGTCATGTAAGAAGCCTCTGGGCTGACAAAAATAATCAATTTCTTAATCAGGGTACTGCTTCCATGGCTCATTTTTTTAAGCTTTGCTAGTGGGTTTTTTTTTTTAATTTTTATTTATTTATTCATGAGAGACACACAGAGAGAGAGAGAGAGACAGAGACACAGGCAGAGGGAGAAGCAGGCTCCATGTGAGGAGCCCAATGGGGGACTCGATCCTGGGTCTCTAGGATCAGGCCCTGGGCTAAAGGCGGCGCTAAACCGCTAAGCCACCCGGACTGCCCCAGTATGTTCAATTTGTGAAAATTCATCGTGCTGTTCACTATTCTGCGTATGTTACATCTCAATTATAAGTTCAGTAAAATGAAAAATGAAAGAAAAAAGAGTCCAAGTTAAAGGAAAATTTATGAAGGGAACGAATTACAAACTGAGTTGTAGATAAGGTCAATTACGTGGAGTGTACCCCAATTAGGACTTGTCACATGGTCTCCAGGATCTAGGCGTCTGATTAATCTCTTGGCTTTCCTGATCCTATCAGTTACTCTCCACAGACCCCTGAAAGAGACTCTTTTCTTTTCTTGCCCCAAGTAAAAAATTCTCCAAGTAAAAAAATTAAAGGCAGAAATTAAAAATAAATGAATACTCATCAACCTGATTGAGTCATAACTGTCTTCCTTTACCCTATAGCCAGCGCCTCTTGAAGAAACTGCCAAACAGGTACTTTCTTGGTTTTATTTTTGTCTTGTCTTAAAAAAGAAAAGATAAATCATCCATACTTCCTAAGGACAGGCGACAGGAAGTTAAGGAAACCCTCTTTTAAAGCAAATCCCTGACATTCAGAAAGCTATGTGCTTATTACCAGGCAAAGGCCACGAAGGCGGTTGGGAAGACAGGTGAAAGTGGCGAGGATAAACGGGACCTCACCGTGAACCGTGGTTCAAATAAAAGCAAGAAGACAAAAGCATCAAGGGGATGCTTCCTATCCGAGGCAATTGTGTTCATGGAAAATACTCGGGCGAAAACACCGTGGATTGGAGCTGGCTGGAAGATTTCAGGTGTCCAAAGAACACCCACCTTGTCTAGGCTGATGAAACTTGGGTTAAAAAATCACTGACCGATTCTGATTGGAGAAGCAATCTGGGAATTTCAATGCCAGCTGAAATGAACTAGCTCCTGCCTTCTTACCAAGAAACAACAGAATAAAATTAAAATAGCCAGATCAAACTGAAACAACAGAAATCCTCGTGGAAGCATAGGCGGGCCCCCGGGGCAGAGGGGATGCGAAGCGCGGCCCAACATGTCTCCCCGAGCTCCCCTCGGGGCACCTGCTGCCGGGGAGGCCCTGCTGGGGCGGGAAGCTGGGCAGGGCCTTTGCCACTCCCTGGGGCGCCGAGGGGCACTAGCAGGGACCCGAGCCCGCAGGGGAGAGGGGCGGCGTGGGGACACAGGCTGGTGGCCCGGCCACCCACTCGCAGGCCGCTGCTTACGAAGCTCAGCCCATCACCTTGCAGGTCCTCCCGCTTCTGCCAACGCGGAGCGCCCGGAGGCTGCACAGCAACGGGCACTGCCAGGCGCTGCCGGGCGGCAAGAAGTGGAACGATCGTTCTGGAAGGCTGCTAGGCTGTCACCGGGAAGGCCAAAGCACACGTGCCACATGCCCGGCAACCCCATGGGGCTGCACTTAGCAGAAATGCACACACACACGTACCAAAACACGTGCACAAGAACGCTCACCGCACCCAAAGTCCGCAGGCAGCCCCAGTGCCCATCGAGAGTGGACGCAGTGGAGCACATCCCGGAGGACGGCCCCGTGGCTCGTGAACACGCGGGTGACTCTCACATAGGAAACGTGGGGAAGAAAAGGAATACGGCCTGCGATTTCATCGGTGTGTGGCTGTGCTGATCGTCACGACCGTGCCACCTCCGGGAGGCCGCCTGCAGCCCTAGTGGCCTGGCGAGGTGCCGCCGTCTAGCACGGGGGACGCACACGCCGCTGGTTCACTTCGTGAAATTCCAACGAGCTCAGTGCTATGATCCATCTATCTGTTTCCTGGCGTGGCTGTTACCCTTCAATTTTAAGGTTTTGACTTTTTAAAAAGGAGGAGGTCTAAGACTTCCAATTAGCGATAGGACAAGCTGGGTCACCTACACAGCCCGCCACCCCCAGCGGCCAGCAGGGTTGGTGCCGTGTAGCCAATAGCTTCTGTGGACACATGAGTGAACTCTCCTGGGGCGCCCGAGGAGCCCAGCCGGTGCGTGGCTGCCTCCAGCTCAGGACGTGACCCCGGGGTCCCGGGATCGAATCCCGCCTCAGGCTCCCTGCAAGGAGCCTGCCTCTCCCTCCGCCGGGGTCTCTGCCTCTCTCTCCAGGTCTCCCATGAATAAATAACTAAAATCTTAAAAATAAAACAAAATAAAATAAACAAGTGAACTCTCCCGAACGTAAGGGAAATTCTAAGGGCCAACGCTAGGCTCTGAGTTCTCCACCCGGGATGGAGATGGGGCGGGGAGGTGTTCAGAGATAAACTAGAAGATGTGAAGCCTGGGGGCTTAGAGCTAGGATAGAGACCCTTAGAGAATGTGGACACCACGGAGGGCTGCAGTCTAACATCTAACATCGCCTAAAGGAGAAAACAAATCCGCCCTTAGGCAAAGTAAAACAGAAAGGCTGCCGGAGAGGGACGTGACAGTAAGGCAGGCTTTCCTGCGAATTATAGCCCCGGGGCTTGTCTTCAACTGTGCTGGGGGCCACACTGATATTTCCTGCTTCAACCGGGTAACAGATGTGAAAAGGGTCACCCAGGACTTTGCCCCGCAGTACTTTCAGGGGAAGATTTTGTCTTACAGGGAGGCATCTGCACTTCAGGATCAAGAAGAAACCTAAAAGCCCTGGCTGCTCAGGCATCTTCCACGGAATGAGCCTTTTTGAAATTGTGATGTTTTGGACTTGACATTTAATTCCACAGACTCCTAATAAACACCGAGCCAGCCCCTGTCCCGAGGCACTGCTAGGCCTGCACGCAGGCTAAACCTGGGCTCTGAGGGCGTGCGGTTAACCCCGAGTTTTCTTTCATCAGTCCTTAAACTGGCCCCTCGGATGATAGGATTTCAAGATCCCTCCGACTCCGGCGGCTGCACGGGGCGTGCTCAGAAACCAGAGGCTAAGCAGCAGCTGGCCAGGTGGGGCAGCGAGGGGCGGCCAGGTGGGGCAGCGAGGGGCGGCCAGGTTGGATGATGAGGGGCAGCCAGGTGGGGCAGTGAGGGGCGGCCAGGTGGGGCAATGAAGGGCGGCCAGGTGGGGTAGCAAGGGGCGGCCAGGTGGGGTAGCAAGGGGCGGCCAGGTGGGGCAGTGAGGGGCGGCCAGGTTGGATGATGAGGGGCAGCCAGGTGGGGCAGTGAGGGGCGGCCAGGTGGGGCAATGAAGGGCGGCCAGGTGGGGTAGCAAGGGGCGGCCAGGTGGGGTAGCAAGGGGCGGCCAGGTGGGGCAGTGAGGGGCGGCCACGTGGGGCAAGGAGAGGCGGCCAGGGGGGCAGCAGGGGGGGCGGCCAGGGGGGGCAATGAAGGGTGGCCAGGTGGGGCGGTGAGGAGCCTGCTGGCGGGGATCCCTAAGCTCAGAGGCCGGGGCAGTGTGACAGGAAAATACCCACGTAGCGCACATTTCCAAAGTCAGTCCAGGAGCCCGAGTCGCCGGTGGCCGGTGCCGCCCTGGCCCCAAGGACTCGGGACAAGGCCTGCTGGCCGCTCGCCTGCCGCCCGAGGCCCGGCCACACGCCTGAGACCCTGCAGGCCAGCTGGCCCCGGCACATCGTACAGCAGGCGCCGTGGCACGTCGGTGTGGCGGAGCTTGGTTTTCAAACATCCTCGAAATCCAGATGATCCCCAAGCAGTTTGGAATGTGGGCTTATTCCACAGAGAAAAGACTAAATACTGGCACGAAAGGGGTTTTTCGCTTTCAATCAGTTATTTTCACATCGTGTGATAATGAAAACGCAGCTGGACGAGTCACAGAACAAACAAGAGGCCAAGCACCTCACGGAAAGCTGGGGTGCTCGTCCACAGCAGCCCCCGAGCCTCCCTTACCAAGCCCCTTGGTGGCTCTAGGGCCGCTGCCAACTACTAACAAGCGGGGAGAAATAAATCTCGGGTTGTTCAGTGGTTAGAATTCAGATTTTAATCTAATAATCAATGATGCTGTTTTCATCATTAGAAAAATCTAGAGATCGCCCAGAGGAAAAGATGGAAACGTCCAGAGGCTCCTGGAAAGTAGGGTTGGCCAAGAAGGAAGCTGAGGTGGCTCCATCCCTTTTCAGGTCACAGCCTTAGTCCCTACTCCTCCTCTGATGTTCAAGGCCCCACAAAATACCCAAGCTCCACCTCTTTGTCCCCCTGTTCTCCGACATGGACTAGTGGCCACGCCCAGCTCAGGTCTCTGCTGGCCCAGAGCCCCCATGGGCAGCCCATCGCCACACCTGTGCTCCAAGTGACCCCCCGGAAGGCCCTCCTTGACACTCCGCTTCCGCGGCCCAGTTGCAGGGCTGCTGCCTCCCCCCAGCCCACGATGCCCTCAGCGCCGCCTGAGCCCCCACAGGGCCGCGGTTCCTGTCGGCTCCCCACCGAATTGCCACACTTCACCTGGCACTTGCTCTTGTCCCGACATCCTCGACACTTGACACATTCAGATCTTATCCCTCCAGCTAACTGGGTGCTCCCTGAAAGCAGAAACCCGGTTCCTACCTTCCACTGCATAATCCCCCCTGAAAAGCCTGGCATGGTCGCTCTGCGTCATGAACCTCAGAGCATCACTTTCCACTAGCCTTCCAAGTTTAAGGACAAAAAAGATAAAAGTGGGAGGGAAGAAGGGAAAAAGAGAAATTGTGTGAACGCTGTGATTCTTTCTGATATCTGTACTTTGGAAGAACTGGTTTTGACCTCTGGACAAAGGACCACAAGGGATCGTCCCCTTTTCCTGAGAGGAATCCAAGCCGAGAGCTACCGGTCACCTGTTTTTCCTTTGTGGCAGGGATATACCTGCCCACCGTCAGACTTGGACAGGGCCTCTGAAATCCGGCCCAACGCCTGAGAGCACTGACTCACAAGCCCTCCTTGTCCCTTGCATCCCGCCTGCGAGGGCAACGGCGAGGAAAGCGCTGCCACATTTCCTCTGCAGTACCTCCGGCTAGCGGCAACTGTTTCAGAAGTGAGTCCCTGCTGGAACCATCCCAAAGGTTACTGGCGACACAAGCAAACCATCCTGTTTTTGTCCAGAATCACTGTTTACAGTGGGTCCCAAAATTTCCTGCATATTAGGACTACCCGGGGGATTTCAAAAATCCTAATGCTCAGCCACCACCCCACACCCTGAGAACGGCCTCAGGCATCGGTGTTTTATGATTTTCCCCTGTGATTTCAATGTGCCACCAAGTTTGAGAAGCAACTTGGGTTAAACCAAGTCCATCAGCAACCTGCCCAAATGTTCATTCTGTAGGGGTAACGTTAGGAAAACACTGGCTTATTCCAAAATAAGCACATGGCTGCAGAAGGCAATGCAGAGAGCACTTATCTTTAATTACCAGGATGGGTTGGTTATCTAGCTCGTGATTAGGCCAATCTTTGGCATCTCCATGTTTTTCTCTTCCCTGTGGTCTTTTGGGACCCCATTAGCATCTCTACCTAAAAGTAAACAAGAGGAAGTTGGAAATGACAACAGTACACTTCACTTCCTATTAGCGGGGAGAGGAGCTCCCAGCGGTTCTTGCCCCTGACTGTTCATTAGAATCACCTGTGATATTTCCATCATCCAGTGCAGGGCCCTCCTCTCCGAGATGCTGGCGTTTCTTACCGCGTGGTCTCCGGACCAGCAGCATCTGTGTCACCTGGGAATTCCTTAGAAATGCAAATTCTCAGAACCTGAAGCAGACTTACTGAACCAGGAAGGGGGCAGAAGTCTGTGTTTTAATAAGCCCTCCAGGAAATGCTGATCATACTGGAGTTTGAGGACCACTGGCCCAGGGAGGACACAGGTTCCAGTGATTTTGAAGAGATCCACGGGAGTTTCTACTGGGCAGCCTCCGTGGAAGTTCATGTGTTAAACAGTAACGGCTTAGGCAGCTGGACAACTGCCTCTTAATTTCATTTTGCATGTTCTCCCAACGCCCAGGCCTCCATGGGAGGCAGGGTGCCTTTCACTAGGGGGGAGTGTGAGAGTTCCTGCATTATGTGACAAAATAATAGATTTGGTGCTGGTGTATTCAGTCATTTTAACAACTGGACTAAATCATCAGTGAAACCTAACTGTCCACTCAAACATTTGTCAATAAAATACTCTGTCCTCATTATCTCCCCCATTCAAATGACCGGACTTTCCTCCAAAATTAAAACAGCCCATTATTAGTGACTCCAGAACCAAATATAACCATTTTTCCTATTCAATGGGATAAAAGAGATATGAATATGGACGTGAAGGGTCTACTTCATTTTGAAATGGGCCCCTGGGTCAAAATTTCATGCTTCAATTGGGCATCCGTCTCATCCTTCAGAAGAAATGAATAGTTTAAAAAGCTCAGAGGTTTTTTGTGCATGTGCAATAACGGCATTTCGAATTCCAGCTTTCATACATTCTCAGGATAGAAGCCTCTGGCAAGATATGCAATAAATGGGATCTTTCTATGAACACCAATTCATACTTTACATAAAGGAAGTTACTATGCAGTGATGGATGCTTCAGAGAGTGGCCAACAGGCTGGTTGTTCTCTTCTTGTCCTGCATTTGGCTAGGCCTCGGGGTGGGAAGGAGCACTTACCTCTTCAGGCATCCAAGGATGCTTCAGGAGAAAAGGGGCCTTCCTGTGACTAGTTGATGTCTCTAAAAGGCTTTGATCATAAGTCGATGAGAAAAGATCTACTAATAGCCTCAGACAGGAGAAGTGGTTGAGATCGCAAGCATGCCTCTCTCTATCTATGCATCAAGTCAACAAGGTGGTTCGCTCACAGGCAGCTCTGGGGACCCCAATCTGTCTACTGAGAATTTACCTCGAGGACAGTAGATGTCTGGAGCCCATCGGTTGCACTCATAATTGTCTGCTGCCTTTTCACAGGTGAAACACTTAAATCCACCGGGATATGGTGTGGCTAGAAAAAGGATCAAGAAAAAGATTAATTTTTTTTAGACTGAGCACAAAATCCTGAAGTCAGACATGGTCATCTTTTTACAAAAGTTTTCTCAAGACAGCCTGGCAGTTTCTTTAAAAACTAAACCCGTAACTACCATCTGACTCAGCAGCAATTGCACTCCTGGACACTCATCTCTGAGAAATGAAAACTGATATTCACACAAAAACCTGTATGCAAATATTCACAGCAACTTCAGCCGTAATAGCCAAAAACTGGAGACAATCCAGATGTCCTTCAATGAAAGAGTGGTTAAACACACTGCGTGCGGTACCTCCATGCTATGGAATATCAGCAACAAAAGTGAACTATTAATACATTCAACAACTTGGATGAATTTCCAGGGAATTATGCGAAGTGAAAACAGTCCCCCAAGATTACATACTGTAGGATTCCGTTTATACAACAGTTGAAAAATGACATTTTAGAAATAGAGGAAAGTTTAGTGGTTGCCAGGGGGTAAGGATAGGAGTGGTTGGGGCATCAGGGGAGAGGAAGGTGGAGGGGGGGCTGATAGGAGGGATTCTTGTGCTACTGAAACTGCTTAGGGTCTTCATACGGTGGCAGGGACACAGACTTACACATGTGAGGAAACTGTGTCAAACTAAATACACATACAAATGAACACAAGTAAAATTGGGGACGTCTGGATAAGACGAGTAGATTGATTACATCAACATTAATAACCTGGTTTTTCAAAATGTTACCACTGGGGGAAACTGAGTGAAGTAAACAAGGGATCCCTCTATGTCACTTCTTATAACTGCTTACGAATGTACAACTATCCCAATAAAAGTTCCAACTAAAGACAGGCATTCTAGACATCCAATGATTTACTCTCATGCATCAACTCGCATAGACATGTCAACATGTAAATATAAATATTAGATTGAAACATTAAAAATGCCCTTATGTTTGACCATTTTGACCTAAAAAGTGGCAATATCTCTGGTTCAACCTGGTATTTTTATCTGGTTGCCCTGACATGGTTAAGAATCCCCGGAGACGGGGATCCCTGGGTGGCTCAGTGGTTTAGCGCCTGCCTTTAGCTCCGGGCGTGATCCTGGAGTCCCGGGACTGAGTCCCATGTCGGGCTCCCTGCATGGAGCCTGCTTCTCCCTCTTCCTGTGTCTCTGCCTCTCTCTGTGTCTATCATAAATAAATAAATAAATAAATAAATAAATAAATAAATAAATAAATAAATAAATAAATAAATAAAATCTATCTTAAAAAAAAAGAATCCTGGAGACAGTAAGCAGCAGCTAAGAAAAGAGTCTTCGTGACCAAAATCTATGCTGTGCAGAGGGGACCCTCCGAAGGCCGTAGCAGGCCCGTCTCTGATGTCCATGGGGCAGCACGCTGAGGCCACGTGGTGGATGTGGAGGCCCTACAGGCCTCTAGCTCAAGCCTAAGGGATGCGTAATCCCAGGAAGCCTTCCCTAGCCCATCCTCTCCTCACCCCTGAATTCCTGCCCCTTCCTACCTTCCGAAGAGACTGTCCTAGGTGCTCGTATCTTGCCTTCGTGTACCCTCGGACAGAGAGGCGTCCGGTTAGAGTCCCAGTCTAGAGCGCATGCCCAGCACACGCAGGACCTGGTGGGCACTTAAGGCCGAGCGTCCACCAAGAATGTCAGGTGCCAGGAATGAATGTCAGGTCGTCTCTGTCCTTTTCACTCATGTGCTTTTCCTCGCTGCTTATCAACTTAGAGTTTTGCCTTCCATAAACAGAACTTTCACATTTTTTTTTAATTGGTAAAATTACCTGGCCTCTTTCAAAATTACAAGCGCTCAAAGACTTCATCTGCAGGAGCCAACTGTTCTCCCTCGCAGATGGCCGAGCCTGCGTATCCCACTGGTGGAAATAATCATCTCAGGGTAAATTGCTTTGCCCACATGGAAGCAATTAAGTGTGTTATCAAAAATAAATGAAGGAGGAGGCAGCAGCTTAAGGCCAAAATGATGTGCCAGCTTTAACTCTGGTGCTCACCTTGCACAGAATAGCCACCGTCCTTGTACGTGCTCATACCATTTCACAGCTGAGCCTGACCCCATCCAAGAAACGAACATGATCAAAACTCACAACCTGTCTAAAAAAGGCAAGAAACTGGAACTTTTTAGAGGCCAACTATGTTCCTCCACATAGTCGGGGACTCAAATTCTGGGAGATAATGATAGTGAGGGCACGGACTGTCCGAAAACAAGAGGACGGGAGGCAGCTTAGAGCCGCAGCTCCCAGGGAGGAAATTTCACTACGGGGATACACGCTCCCCCTTCATACGGTTATAACAAAACAGAAGGAAAAAAGATCTTGTAAAATGACACACAAATAACGTTTATGTGTCCACACCTCACCATCCAGATAGGTGGGTTACATCGGAATGGAGAGATTCTACTTACATAAGAAGATATCTCAAGTGTGAGCCCGAAGAATTTAAAACAAGCAGGTCCTTACATTCCAAAGCCGCTCAATATCCTTATGGACACTGAGCTTATTTTGACAAACACTGTTATGAGAAAATCCATACGAAATATTCTAAGACGCCGTCCTACTGGATACATGAAAAAACTAGTTTCACCATCAATGTAAAAACACATAATACGTAAGTAGGTTTAAAGGAACTTCAAAACGGCTTGTAAAATTTGAGGAATTATCAGAGTCTTGGGAAAAAAAAAAAAAGGAAGGTTGTAAATGATTTGCCACCGAAAAGTAATTCTCAAAAAATTATCATCACACTCCCCCAGGTTTAGGACTGCAAGCCGGCCGTGCCACTGCAGCAGGTGTGATTAATTCACGAGAGCGTCCAATTTTATATGTCACTACAGCCAGTAAAACTCTTCACCGGAATGTTGGATTAGTTATTGCTGGAAACTTTCCCATCAAAGAGACAAATTAAGAACTCTGAATGAAGATTGATGATCTAGCCACGACAAGAATGAACTTCTTGAGAACTTGGCACTAAGAAGTTGTGGTGTTCCCAAATTTAGATTATTTACTGGACTCTTCAAATGATCTTTTGCTAGACAGGTGACATATTCCACTAAATACTGTTATTTCTTACACAAGTAGGCCTGGGCTCTGCAAGTAACCCAAAGCACATCAAAATTTAAACAGGACTATGAGCTAGAACACTACGGCGGCGAAACGAAGCTTCGCTTCAAGTCATTTATCTCGGGCATGACTATCAGCACCGGCTCTGACACTCAACCAAGGGATCTCCTTTTCAGTGAGTTTTACTTTTAAATCTACAACGTCATACCTGCGTGCGTCTCAACCACAACCGTCTAAATATTTGCTTTCAGCAACTTGTACCTGCATTTTGGCAGGTAGTACCGATGGGTGAATCATCAAACTCTTTTCTGTGACAAATCCCTTCAAACAGACTCCGTTTCAAGTGGCCAATTATAGCACAATATCAAGTAAATGGTTAAATTCTTCGCCCTGGAAATATTTAACCAAAAACTAAGGTCCACAGATGAGCAACTGTCTCCAGTAACTCGCTAACTGATACCGCATCTGATAAAGAAGTTCTTTTTTTTAGGAGGAAGGAAAAAGGTTCCTAAGAGATGTGTTATTTTCTTCTTTGTTACTTCAAAGCACTACAGAGCAAGTAAAGTTTCAAATCGTGGTGGCCTCAGCTGTGAATGAATCTAATTTGGCTCTTGATCACAGAGTTAATAAGCTTAGTGTTCTGCATTTCAGGGCATAAGTCCCTGGTCCCTCAAGAGTAGATGATTGTAAAGAAAAAAGGAAAAGCCAAAGCGCCCAGTTACTTCCTGTAATATAATCGGTCCATTAGAGTCCTACGGTCAGCCGAGGTTCAACCACTGTAATTCACTCGTAAGGCCATGGAAGAGACTCCAGCTTTGTTTCCATCTCTTGGAACTTTTGCCTGGACAAAGGCCTTCAGTCATCAAAACTGTGGTGAGAAGAGAATCTTGTTTTAAAATGTGTGCCGCTGTGTAACGCATCCAAACCTGTTTTATTCTTGCAAAACTAATTTCCATTGTTTCTGGAAACTGCATGCAAACATAAAATTTCTAGAAATCTGATACATTGATCTCCCTTCTGAGTCCATCTAGCGACAAAATATTGTCAGGATAATTTGAATGCTATGAACATATTTCTGACAGAAATGCATTTTCTGGTACCTTTTTAGAAAGAACGCTCACTTCCTAAGACTTATGCGGTACAGAATTGTGAAGAAACTGCGTTGGCTCACTCTCTGGGCATAAACAAGCCCCCCGCAGGGACACAGCTCTTTGTTCCACATGATTAAGGAAAGACTCAGAATATGCAGCCAGAGGAAAATTGGATTTCTCAGGAGAGGTTTCTATTAGAAGTAAAGAAATGGAGGCCAAGAACAGGTTGCAACCACTTAGGATGCTAACTAAATTCCACTATCTCGTCTGATGCCTGGAAACCTAAGAAATCACTCCGTTTCTCTGAATGCTAACTCCTGTTTTGAAGGTTTTATTGGTCTTTGGTATTTTAATCATAGGGTGGGAGGAAATTCATCATTTTTCAAATGAAAAAGGAAAGAAAAACATACAAATTACAGAACAGAACGTTATAGAGGTCAGTGCCTCAAGTTTGAAAGCCATGAAGTTGATTTTTTTAAAGGTCAGAAACCTCAAAAACTAGGGCACCAAGGGGTGTCTGGCTGGCTCAGCTGGTAGTGCATGCAATCCTTGATCTCAGGGTTGTGAGTTCTAGCCCCACGCTGGGTATAGAGATTACTTAAAAATAAAATCTTTAAAAACAAACAAAAAACGCACAAAAATTAGGGAACCAGAGATCAAAGGAGATGAGTCATGGGATGCTGAACTTTTCCAACCAAGGTTCCAATCTCACCTCACTTCGCTTATGGTCTCTGAGGACTGCTTAGTGCCCACGGAAAATGAATTTGTTCATGTGGTGTAGAAAACTTGTGTGTCTTCTCAACATCTCTAGCATCACAGATTTCTCCTCTGGTAGGTTCTGAGCAGTATCTAACATTAATGGGATCTGGCTCTCTTGCTGACCCCGGGGAAAGCTACTTGGGCTTCCATCTACAAAGTGAGGTGATTATATTAATAATTCAAAGCCAAGATAATCCCACTCTTCCCTCACCTATTATTTATGGTCTATATTCTATAGAAACCTGCTGATTTGCAGAGAGATCACTCCCTCTAAACCTGGTCTAGTGGGTGCTGCTCAAGGGCAGAGGACCATGACCTTTAAAAAAATTAAAGTCTAAGAGAAGCAAACAAACATCAAAAAGTCCTGAGATCGTGCAGAGAAACGTGGAGTAGGAACTGTTGACGGTAACTTCAATCCAGCAAGACTTTTTACTCCCCGCGACCAGTCATGGAGACTCTAAGCGAGAATTCAGCCCAGAGCTTCCAGGGAATCATCTCTGTATAATCTAGCTTAGGACCGATATCTTCTGGCCTCCATATCTCCAAATCACATCAGAAGACCCCACCAAGTCTTTCTATATGGTGAATCCTTTTTTTTTTTTTAAGATTTATTTTTTTTAGAGAAAGAGAGAGAGTGCATGAGCATGTGAGTACGGGGAGGGGCAGAGGGAGAGAGAGAATCTCAAACAGACTCCACGCTGAGCACAGAGCCCTACCCGGGGCTCAATCTCACAATCCTGAGACCATGAACTGAGCCAAAACCAAGAGTCAGCCAGTCAATCGACTGAGCCACCCAGACACCCCATATGGTGAATTCTTTTTAATTCTATCCTATTTAATTCTATTTAATTAACATAGGCCACATGAGCAGAACTTTCCTGCCAACCTCTAGAGGGCAAGACTGATTGCTCCTCTGGCCTTGCAGAGCTCATCCTTTAGAGATCCCATTCTGAAAAGGACTTTTCACATAGGGGGCCCACTCATCCCAGGCACTGACCCGTCACAACACTGGCACAGAAGTGGTCGGCGTGTGTGATTTAGTCTTGTTCACTCAAATCTAATCCCCTTGATTTTCCTCCCCACCCTGTGTACAATCACAGCCTCACAGGAGGCTTGTTTTTCGGCCCAGTGACTACTGAGTCTGTCACTGAAGCGGACAAAGAATCCCATAGAAACGGAGGGTTTTCGCAACCAAAACTGAGACTGAAATCTAGGTTTTTGTTCACCAAGTCTAATAAAAAAGCATGGCTCTTTGGAGAAGAGACCAAAATGCAATTCCAGAGAACATGGCAAGTATCAAAAAGCACCTTCTTTCCATGATCATTAAAATAAACAGTCCCGTAGAAACAAGCAGCCAGATACTCTTTCCACACAGTTAACCAGTAGGCACCAGCCTTTACTGGTGAGAGCGTACAATAGCAGCAAATCTGAAGGGACTACTTGCTGCCTGTCAAGTGTACATTTGGAGTTAAAACATTAGAGAGACCTATTTTCAGCAACTTCAGTTTACCATCTCACTCACTTACAACAACGTCATAAGAAACAAATACCAGAAAGGGAGACAGAACATAAAGACTCCTAACTCTGGGAAACGAACTAGGGGTGGTGGAAGGGGAGGAGGGCGGGGAGTGGGGGTGACTGGGTGATGGGCACTGAGGGGGGGCACTTGACAGGATGAGCACTAGGTGTTATTCTGTGTGTTGGCAAATTGAACACCAATAAAAATAAATTTATTATATATATAAAAAAAAAGAAACAAACATCCCACTGCCTCACGTGTAGGTGCCTCGTATCTTATGGATATTATCTCTGGTCCACAAAATAATGCACCAGAGTGTGTATTATTTCATCCACTCTAGAAATGTAGAAATGAGCACCTAACAAGATGCCTCTAAATTTCATTGAGCATTTACTTTGGCTCATACTCTGCTGAGTGCTCTGCACACATTCCTTTATTTAACCTTCACAAAGTTAGGGACCTTATTTCAGGCCAGAAGGCTACAAAGCAGTTGAGCGAGCCACGGACCCAAGATCCAAGCCCCTGTGCATTCCTCGGAACCCCTGTCATCTACACCAGAACACGTACACATGAAATATTCTGACTGGGTGGAGACTGCCTCCACTTGGACTATAAGATCCTCAAAAGCAAGAACCATGTTTTATTCGCCTTTATACCTCCCATGCCCTATGACGATGCTTGGCACTCAGTAGACGCTCGAAAAACATTTGCTGAATGGAACATTTCAGAAGAGTAACATACC
Source organism: Nyctereutes procyonoides (assembly GCF_905146905.1). Classification (NCBI taxonomy): domain Eukaryota; kingdom Metazoa; phylum Chordata; class Mammalia; order Carnivora; family Canidae; genus Nyctereutes; species Nyctereutes procyonoides. Next base: position 12,355,778 of record NW_026575136.1, on the reverse strand, counting down.
TCAGGGCAAATGGTAAAGGTCAAAATACACCCAATATACCCAGCCTTCCCTACCACCGGGGCCACGCAGAAGAGGATTCAGACAGAAATAAGAGAGAGGGAGAAGATAAACAGAGAGATGGAGGCCAAAAGCAGAAGTTAAACTGCTGTTTCCCGAAGTGTGATCCTTAGAATACGAGTAAGAGAAACACCTGAAATTCTTGCCGAAAGCAAAAATTCATTGGTACAATCCCAGGCGTGTGCAATCAGACACCCAGGGAAGGGATCTGGGCACCTACATTACTACGCGCTCCCTAGATGATTCTCAAACACAGGAAACCAAAAGGGATACGGAATAGGAAGTAGCGGGAGGCCAACAACGCTGAAACTGAGAATTCGACGCACAGACAGGAAGACCAGCTATTATCTTGCCTGTAAAGAACTGATCTTTTTACAAACACCCTCCTCCCAGGACACGCCAGTTCACTTTGATAACCGATTGGGAGCTGGCACAAGTTAAAGGGAAGGGTGCTCAGCATCGGAGCGATTGTGCTGCGAACAGAGAAAACAAGCCTTAACAATCTGCCTTGGAATAAAAAACAAACACCCTATTTAAAAGGTGAGAGCAAAACATACATCTCTGGGGGCACCCGCACCCTCCCAATCAAATCATCCAAAGTTTCCCCTGCATGGAAGGCTGCCTTCGCCTGTCTTTCAACTCACATCTTTTTTTTTTAATAGATTTTATTCATTTATTCAAATATTTTATTTATTTATTCATGAGAAACACAGAGAGAGGCAGAGACACAGGCAGAGGGAGAAGCAGGCTCCACGCAGGGAACCCGACGCGGGACTCGATCCCGGGACCCCGGGGTCATGACCTGAGCTGAAGGCAGACGCGCAACCACGGAGTCACCCGGGCGTCCCAACTCACATCTTATTTAAAGTAAAGCGACATTTCAGCAGCAAAGCGAACAGGAGTCTTACTTGAAGGGTGGAGGTAGACAATGTCTTTCACTGTGAAGTCTCGCGACTGAGCGGCCTTCAGACAATCAGCCAGCAGGCTCAGGAGCAGGAGCCAGGCCAGGGCAGGGCCAGGTTCCATGGCAGACCGAGGCGTCACTCATACAGGGGGCCTGGGAGCCAGAACTTGGGACAACGGGAGGGAACTCGCACCTGAAATATGAAGCAAGACTCATCTTAGTGTCCAACTTGAGGAAACCCTGGGGGGCCCAGCAGAGCCCCTGCGCTGGTCGGATGAGCTGCGGGCACCACAGGAAGCCACAGGCACAGGCAGGTGGGTCGAGAGGGAGAGAAACCTTCTAAATGGTAATGTGAGAGCATGTCGAACAGTCCAGCCCCAATCTATTCTTCATTAGGTAGCTAAAACTCCCCTGGTGGGGTAGCAGTCCCCTCTAATATCCAGCAGAGATGGCCTCAGGAGAGACTGGGTTTTAATGAAATCCAGGTATTTCTGCCAGGAGGCCAAGGGATGTCAGCCAGAATGCACCAAGGCGGAAGGCAGGCACAACGGTTCAGGAGCATTTCCTTGGGAACGCCATGTATGAGAGTGCGGCACCCCTGGGTCATGGTGCCCAAGCAAACCCACACAGGCGAGGCTTTCAGATTTGGGATGGGATGGGATGGGAAGGGAAGGGAAGGGAAGGGAAGGGAAGGGAAGGGAAGGGAAGGGAAAGCAAAGGAAGGGATGAGATGGGATGGGATGGGATGGGATGGGATAGGATGGGAGAAACAGGATGGGATGGGAAGGCAAGGGAAGGGATTGGATGGGAAGAGATAGGATGGGATGGGAAGGCAAAGCAAGGCAAGGCAAGGCAAGGCAAGGCAAGGCAAGGCAAAGGAAGGGAGGGAGGGAAGGGAAGGGAAGGGAAGGGAAGGGAAGGGAAGGGAAGGGAAGGGAAGGGAAGGGAAGGGAAGGAAGAAAAGGAAGGAAAAGAAGGCAGGTAAATTGGCCTCTCCCAAAACAAAGAGTATCATCTTATAGCTCCAGATCCCCTTAGCGTAACTAACCGTATTGGCTGGGTGCTGTTCAAGCCCCTTACGTCCATCAAGCAATCCCCCCAACAGCCCTATGAGGCAGGCACTATGATCATCCCATCCTGAGCAAACTGAAGTCCAGCAAATAAGTAGAGGAGTTGGTTCCAACAGAGACGGTCTGGGCCCTGAATCCGCATCTGTTAGCGCTAGGTGATACCCCAGTCTTCCACAGACTGAGTCAAGGTGTATAAAGTCAAACTGATAAATGAGGTTAGAGCATCAGCGTAGCACTAAGCAGTCAGCATTGCATCCTTTATTCTGGTTCTGTCCTTTTCGATTAAAATCGAGAGCAGTAAAGTCTTTTACTAGGTTGAGCTGTCCGGCTCACTAAGAATGTGCATGCATGTCGTCATTCATACGTGCCACCGCTTGCCCTCTTACCGCTTTCCTGCCGTCTGTCCCTCGTGTTCTACTCTTTTGCAAATACCATCACTCTATTGCCCCCACAGGGAGCATGTGAGATAGTCACTGTATTTGAAAGCGGCAGAAATAAACACCAGTTGGACATTCTGTTTACGAATTTTTTTTAAGGATTTTATTTATTTATTCATGAGAGACCGGGGGTGGGGGGCAGAGACCCAGGCAGAGGGAGAAGCAGGCTCCATGCGGGGAGCCCGACGTGGGACTCGATCCCAGGACCCTGGAGTCATGCCCTGGGCTGAAGGTGGCACTAAACCCCTGAGCCACCCAGGGATCCCCTGTTTACAAACTTTAATACAAATATTACGTGAGATTTTTTTTAAAACTATGACAAAATAATTCTAAAATCATTTTGTCAAAAAAAAATAGATCAAGAGTAAATATATTATGAAACAAAATAAATAGAGAAAATCGGGGTGCCTGGTGGCTGGGCCCCTGCCTGAGGGCACCCCGAGAAAACAGGACACGAATGACAGACACCAACACAACGTCCTCCTAAAGGAGCATGGTGCCGCTTCCAAGGCCACCCGGGTGTGGCTGCACCTGAGGGCACACGGACCCCCAGCCTGCAGCAGCCCCCTGAACTGCAGCGGCCCCCCGACCTGCAGCGGCCCCCTGACCTCCAGCAACCTCCCCGACCTGCAGCGGCCTCCCGACCTGCAGCGACCCCCTGACCTCCAGCGACCTCCCTGGCCTGCAGCGGCCCCCCGACCTGCAGCGGCTCCCCGGCCCCAAGTGAGGCCCCCCGAACTGCAGCGGCCCCCCGACCTGCAGGAGCCCCCCGCCCTGCAGCGAACTCCCCGGCCTGCAGCGCCCCCCCCTGACCTGCAGCGACCTCCCCAACCTGCAGCGCACCCCCTGGCCTGCAGCGGCCCCCTGACCTCCAGCGGCCCTCTGGCCGGGGGGTGGGGAGCCCCAGCTGGAGGCCTTGCCCCGAGACCCTGCTGCGCCGCTGCACTCCCTGCGCCCTGGGTTTGCACCTGCCAAATGAGGTCACAATGCCACCTGCCTCGACGAATGACGTGAAGCGACGCGGTGAAGCCCTAAGGACAGCGTCCGTCACGCAGGAAATGCTGTGTAATATTTTCCTGTATTTTCATTATTATTGTTTTGTTCAAAATACAGCGTTCAAGTCAATGTGGTTTTCGAAGTCAGGGTGACCATGACAGGACTGTCGTGTTCTAAGGGAGAGTAACCAAGGGGCCGTGAATGGGGGTTCAGCACAGCTCGCTTTCCTGAAATCAGAAAAAATACCACAATTTCCAGAACTACTGGAAATCCACACCTCTTTCACCCCAAAATGTGCCCCGTGGCTGGCCAGGCAGGGACAAAGCAGGTGGGAGACGGGGAGGGTAGCTCCTGTCACCAAGCTTTTACTGTTGCCGAGGCTCATGCGGACGCAGGTGACCTCCTGGCACCCGCCATCGATGAAGCAAACAGGTGGTGACGCCCACCCACGCTCTACCCGCGTCTCCCTCCAGCCGCCCCGTGGGGCCTGTGTCCCACCCCAGGCCCTCTACACAGCTGCGTCACGTTTGCTCGTGTAAGAGGCGTTGAGAGAGCACAGGTCGCGAGGTCCTGTCCTGCCCATTTGCAGGCGCACGTCTCCGTGCAGGTGCGCTCACACAGGTGGTGGACCCAAGCATTCCTTCCGAACCCCTCAAGCAGCTGAGGCCTTGTCACTCTGACACAGCTCACTCGCGAAATGGTTCTTTATGTATTCCCTGGGCTTAGGTAGGCCTAGAAGAAGGCCTCAAAGGACAGATAGCAAAATGGTTGAGGACTTCTGATCATTTTAATATTCTTCTTTTTGCTTAATTTGTAGGCTGAAAAGGTTCTCATCAGCCAGTATTACTTCGGCAGAGTGTGTTTGTGTATCCACACGATTGCACGACCCGTCACCTGGCCCCGAACACTTGCATCACCCCCCAGAACTCCTGCACTCATCGGCGGCCACTCCCATTCCCCCCACCGCCCCCAACCCCTACGACCACGAATCTACCTTCTAGCTCTATGGGTTGGCCTACTGCAAACATTTTGTGTCAACAAAACCATATAACGAATGGCCCTTTGTGTCTGGCTCCTTCCAGTTAGTACGAGATTTTCAAGATTCATCCACGTAGTAGCATGAATGGGTTCATCATGCCTTTATTGCCGCTGAATAATATTTTAGGATATGAATGTAACACATTTGTTTATCCATTCATCAGCTGATAGACATTTGGGTGGCTTCCACTTCTTTAAGATTTTATTTATCTATTTGAGAGAAAGAGAGAGAGAGAAAGAACGAGCACTGAGGAGGAGCAGCAGGAGAGAGAGAAGCAGACTCGCTCCATCCCAGGGCCCTGGGATCATGACGTGAGCCGAAGGCAGACACTGACCTGACGGAGCCACCCAGGTGCCGCAGGGGGCTTCCACTTTTTGACTACTGGGAATAATGCTGCGAGAACATTCCTGTTCACGCTTTTGTGTGGACACACGTCTTCAGTTTTCTTGGGTATATACCTAAGAGTGGGATTGACAGGTTTTATGGTAACTCTGTGTTTAACTTTTTGAAGAACTGCCCAACAGTTTTCCACTGTGGCTGCACCATTTTACGATCCCATCAACAAAACACCAGTGTTCATTTCTCTATATCCTCACCAATCCTTATTTTCACTAAAAAAAAAAAAAAAAAAAAAAAAAAAAAAAAATTTTATTATAGCCTAGTGAGTGTGAGGTGGTATCTTCGTGGCTTTGATTTGCATTTCCCAAGTGATATGATGCTGAACATCTTTTCATGTGCTCACCGGCCATTTGTAGATCTTGGGATGATTCCAATTCAAATCCTTTGCTCATTTTTTAATAGGGTTATTGTCTCTCTATTGTTGACTTACCGGAGTTCTTTCTATACTCTGGACTCTGGACACTTTTCAGATATAGGATTTACAGATATTTTCTCCCTCCTTGTTTACTTTTCACTTCCTTGATGGTGTCCTTAGATATAAAACATTTTTGATTCTGATGAATCTCACACATTGCATTTAATAAATATAGATTTTGTTTCCTTATACAAGTCCAGTCCAACATGGCACTAAAAAAAAAATGTGCATACAATGCACAGTAAAAGACCTTGTCTACTCTGTAGTAGCCAGGGCTATATTTTCCACCTCTCTTTCCCGTAAGAAAAACAGAATGGGCAGACCTGTTTATTCATATCACCACCAACTGCTTACATTCCTACGGTAAATCCTGAAACCCTACTCACTCTATTAGTGTATCCTAGGAACTAAAAAATGAAAGATGAGTTACATGCATTCACAATTAGTCTAACCATCACTGAAATATGGGCTCTGCTGAAGGGGCTGTATTTTTTCTGTCCAGAGTCTCAGTAGGCAATGAAGCTTCAATCCCTAAGCCTCCCAAATATGATGCTGGATATGCTCAGATAATATGAAGGGTCTTTTCTAGGACTTTGATACTTTTCTCTGGAGTCCACTGTGCCTTTGGACTGTCCTAGACATTTAGAAAAGATGTTGCATTTCCATTTTATGTGCTGCTATTTGAATATGCACTGAAGACCCCATCCCTGACTATAGTTCTCTTTATGAAGAAGTACACTCTCATTTTCACAGCTCTGTGACCTTTCATTTGTTATTTATGAGCTTTTGCAAATCTAATACCATTCTGACAGATTTAATTTGTGCTCTAAATTACCTTTGCATGAGTTACTCAAGTGCTGGTTTTATTCCAATGGATAACTTGCTACGTTCTGAAACAGAAAAAAAAATAGTTCAAGATCTATTTGACTTCCTCCACTTGGGAGAAAGTTGAAAAGAGTCGCATTCTGATTTTCACTACATGGTAATACTTAGTATAAAGGAGGATTCCTAACACTAGTCAGGGAGGCAAAGTGATAGACCCATAACCCAGGTCAAGTTTTACAAATCTACACCCCAAATGCTATTTCATATAGAGTCCATAAAATAAGATACTCCCAACTCCTTAAACTGGTCACTAAGACAATTAATTAAGCACTTCTGAAAGCTACACTGACTAAGGTACCAACTACCAAATGACAGCACCTCAATACTAAATCACTACACAAGCAAATGTGAACTAGAGAAGTAATACAAATCTATTACTATCCAATACTATCCATATTGAAGTTTGAAATGCTTAACATAGGAGCAAAATGAAATTCTGAAGGCTGAAAGATCATGAGAAATCTTGACTTAATTTTAGATATGTGTAATCTAGGCGTGGTAGTACCTTAATGACTAGAGAAGTTAATCCAGCTCCCAAAAATACAAATTAAGAACATGTCTTCACAAAACGAAGACAACTTAAATGTATCATTCTGACTATAGTAACTTCTCACAATTTGAGAATCGCTTATAACATGGTGGTGGTTTACGAACACATCTGCAAATTCGTTGACATCTCTCCATTGAGAGGTGGGGTTTGCATCCTCTCCTTTTTATTCTGGGCCAAACTTACTGACCAGTTGGCCAGAGTATGGTGGAATAACTCAACTTACACGCAGTGTTCTGGAACACCCAGCCATGTAAGCAATCTGAGTGCTTTGAGTGCCATGATGAGAGGAAGCCCAAGTAGCCCACCCAGAGCTACTGAGATTTTATGAAGAGATAGTGCTGCCCTGCTAGTCCCCAGCTGCTCCTGCTCCACTCTCTGCTCCATTCCAGCTCCAGCCACGGTCTGATTACAACTGCATGAAGACTCCAAGTGAGAACTGCCTGGCCAAGCCCTTCTCAATTCCTGACCCACATAAGTGAGGAGAGAGAAATAAAATGATGACAACTCCTTTATGCTACTACATTTTGTGGTGATTTGCTATGTCACAATAGCTACCTGGAATATGAAGAGCTGGTACAGGAGAGCTAAGTAGGAATTACAGTGCCACTTATGAAGATAACCCATTTTTCATGTTGGTGGCAAAGTAAGGAAATTCAAATCAAACAGACTGTAACCAAAAGGTGGGCAAGGGAGGAAAGGGATGAATTTCACTGTCTCATCTGAGCGTCTAGTTTGGACATGGCTGGATTTTTAACCTCTTATCAGGAATTTCTAGCCCTCAACCTTGCTCCCCTCATTTGCCTGTATTCTCATTCAGGTCTTCCCAAACCGTGGCCAAGAACTGGATGTTGAGCCAGCAAAATCACACAGATGTCCCTACAATTAACAATACTAAGTTCTAAGTAACCTCATTAACCTGGAAATGCAAAATGAAACTAATGATGGCTCAAATGAGTATTTCTACAAATGCCAGAAGGTGGGGAAGTTACCTGTCGGGATGATTTTCTTCCCTAAAAATAAAATGCCATGCCATTACAACTTGGCAAATCAAAAGATAAGGTTGAAACGATAGTTCCAGTGGGCATTTAGCATCACTTCTGCCCTATGTCTCCTCCTCCTTATGCAATGGCTCTTCTACTGATACTCATCATTTGGTGTTATGGAGGTACATTGTATTCTTACATGGTCCATCCTATAGGCTACTATTGCTTGGACCAGGGTGGGAGATATGATCCAAGCCAGGCCAATCAGAGTTCTTCCTGGGTATTTTTCAAGCCAAAATCGGAAAAAGACAATCAGTCCTCTCTGGTACTGGAGTCCTCAAGAAATGAAACTTAGGAACATGTGTAGGACATGCTCCTCCCCATATGGAGGAGGAAGAAGACAATGAAGCTTGCTGGCCAAGAGAGTCAGAGATGAGGGATGGAGACAAGAGCTGAGTTGTGTGCAACCCTTGCCTTTTTGGTTAATTGTAACTCTTTCCTTAGAAGCCTCAATCTCGCCCTTTCACGAAGATGGCACCGAAGGCGAAGAAGGAAGCCCCTGCCCCTCCCAAAGCCGAAGCCAAAGCAAAGGCTTTAAAAGCTAAGAAAGCGGTGCCGAAAGGCGTGCACAGTCACAAAGAGAAGCTCCGTAGGTCACCTACATTCCGAGGACCCAAGACCCTGCATCTCCGAAGGCAGCCCAAATATCCTCGAAAGAGGGCCCCCAGGAGAAACAAGCTTGATCACTATGCCATCATCAAGTTCCCCTTAACTACTGAGTCAGCCATGAAGAAAATAGAAGACAACAACACACTTGTGTTCATTGTGGATGTCAAGGCCAATAAGCACCAGATGAAACAGGCTGTGAAGAAGCTCTATGACATTGAAGTGGCCAAGGTCAACATCTTGATCAGGCCCGATGGAGAGAAGAAAGCATATGTTCGACTGGCTCCTGACTATGATGCTTTGGGTGTTGCCAACAAAATTGGGATCATCTAAATTGAGTCCAGCCGGCTATAAATCTAAATATAAATTTTTTCACCAAAAAAAAAGAAGAAGAAGAAGCCTCAATCTCCATCCAGTAACCTTTTGTTGAGAGAGAGAGAGAACAAACGCATGCATGGGGGGTGGGGAGCAAAAGGAGAGGGAGAGGACAGACAGACAGACAGACTCTTAAGGACCTCCAGGGGTAGCACAGAGCCCAACACAGGGATAATCTCACAACCCTGAGATCATAACCCCAGCCAAAATCAAGAGTCAGATGCTTAACCTATGGAGCCACCCAAGGCACCCCCAAAAAATAACATTTTTGCCCAAGCTAGTTTTAGGTGGCTTTCTGACCCTTGCAACCAGGAGCTTTGGCCAATTCAAGAGTCTTCTAAAAGGGACTAGCCACCAGCTTAAATTTTTCTTTGTAACATAAATGCTTTGACATTAATACTTTTTTAAGGCTTATCAACAAAAAGGTTAGAGTTGGTTTTTAAAAATGTCAATAATAGGGGAGACTGGGTGGCTCAGTTGGTTAAGCATCTGACTCTTGATTTCAGCTCAGGTCATGAGTTTAAGCCCTGCACTGGGCTCCACCCTGGGTGTGGAGCCTGCTTAAAAAAAAAAAAAAAAAAAAAAAGTTAAAAAAATTTCAATGATAGAGAACTGGTCAGAGATTACCTCTTCCAGACTTCTTGGACACTAATGTTTCATTTCCATAAGCTATAGGGAGATACATGAGCACATATTCTGGTATGAATTGAGGATCTACTTGTATAAAAATCAATGCTTTAAAAAGATGTGTATTTCTTTCTCTGGAACCTCTTGGCGAGGCTAGAGTTATAGGGAAAAGCTGCCTTTGTACCTTTTCCAATCTGATTTAAAGGTCAGTTGCATCAAAAATGCTTCAATTCCTGAAGGATAAATGATTTCTGGCCACGTATGCCCAGCAGTATATTCACATTTCTAAGAAATGTTATATTAACTCTCTTCCGCTTGCTGGCTGTTTGCTTGTTTGCTTCCTCTATCAGTTTGAAGTTTCTAGAGAACTGATGAGATGGCATTTGGAAGTACAAACAGCCACAAGGGGATGGAGTCAAAGAACTCTCCAGGAATGGAACACCAGGTACATTTCAGGTCCAGCCTGACATTTTTTATTTGCCTAGAAGGGAGTGGTGGTTTGTAGAAATTTTTGCTTCTGTGTCATTTTTAAAATGCTTCTATATGATTAAGAATATCGTATTTTCATTTTATTTTTTCTAGGAATTTTCATCCTAGAGACCTTCCAAAAAATGTGGAAGTTCAAAATATTTGAACTTAATTCCCACCTTCAACTTACTAACAATCCCTTAACCTAATCTTGATTCTCCCCCAGGGCCAAGAAGAGCTAATTCACATCAAGTATTATTTCCTATTTTGCATGGAGTAGGGTTTTGCCCATGGTTCCAAGAATCCTAACCAAGTTTTTTCCAAACCCCTTGACGGTTGTTTCCAGACGGCCCTTTATAACTCAAGTTCAAGAAAACTGTAGTTGCTAGGGTAGGAGAGCCAGCCTGTACTCTCTCTTTTTGTGAGAAAAATAAAATAAATAAAATAAAATGGCCAACATTAAAACAGTGGCTTAAGTGAAAATTCTATGGCTAACTTTTTTCAAATCACTGGGTTCCTTAGTAGCTAAGTACTAAGTCTTAACCAATTTTTCTCATTTAATACAGAATATGTTTCCAAAACCAAATCCATCCATGCATTCATCTTCCAAATTTCTGACCAACCAGTGCCTTCAGTGGCACACAACATGTCTCCTGAGAGCGCAAAGACCATCACAGTTTCATTTTGGTGAAAGGGTATTGGGGTCTGTGAAAACTCAGTCTAAACTGTAATTTGTTATTTACCTCACCCTGGGTGTGAAGGCAAAGGAATGTACCAGATGACCTCCTGACTCTGTATCACTGAGGTGTGAATTCTTCCTTTGTAATGCACCATCTTCATTTGCAAGCCTCCATAAAAAATGGTTATTAAAGAAGTCTATTATTGTAGCAAAACAATATAATACGATTTTACATAATAGTATGCATCCAGGCAGAAAAAGATGCAGGAGTTATTAATAAAAGAAGACTGTCCTGGATAATAGAAACTTTTTATTTTTGCAACTAAATTAATTCCCTTCCTAGAGAAAAAATACTGAGTAGCTTCTCATGGATGAGGAAATGTAGGTAGGTATCTAGGTATCTAGGTAGACTCCACTCCCTGACTTCTGATACTGAAAGAGCCGCATGAGACTCCTCTCCCCTCCTCATTGCAGAGTCTTCCTATTCCTGTTCCCCAGTTGTCCTCCTCGTTCTCTATTTTACTTGCTCATTCACTCATCCATCATCCTCTGTGGGGCAGGTACGGCTAGCATTATCTGTTAAACATGCTGTCATTCATAGTTCCAGCTGAACAGATTATTGAACCCTATTACTAAAATCATTGATGTAATTCTTAAAGATCCCCTTCAGGTTGCTAAGTACATGGGAGGAGACACTGATTTGCTTTGTATGCAAGGGAGAGATGATACATCTTTGAGCCATTTAGTCAAGAGTGACCATGGGGTGATGATGACCTCCTGGCTTTACAACCAAGGCCACACATTTGCAAGAGGCCAGGTAGAGGAGTCAGGTAACACAGTGACTGCACCGGTCCTCCACAGGCCCTCATGGGGGTCACCAGGTGTTACCAATAAAAACCAACTTGAGGTCCACAGTCCTTCCTGACAACCAGGGCCGCTTATCTGGAAGAAGGAAGAAAGGGGGAAGTAGAGACAGGGTTGACCCATTACATTTTATAAAGACCCAGTTAACGTCTAGGTTCACATGAATTATCAAATAACTATATTAGTAATAAGGCATTGGAAATAGGAGGAATCAGAGGAAACAAAAGATGTCAAAATTCCAAAACATCATAGCCAGAGGTGGATGTACCATGCAGTGAAGGGGAGGCTTCAGGGTACCTGATGGTAGGGGCTCCTGCCACAGCCCTGTTCCTAATTTTAGGATTGTTCATTCATAAATGCTTTCCCTTAAAGAGAGCTCCTCCCTAAAAACCGGGATCAGCTGCCCCTGGCCACAGTAACGCAAAAACAATTCTTGGTATTAGTAATAATATTCTTGCTTTTTCTCTAAAAAGATGTTAATAAATAGAAATACATGCTGTCATTCTACTCTCATGGAGAGGGGAAAGAAAAAAAAAAAAAAGAAGTAGGAAACACAGCACATTAACAAAGGCCAGCCTCAAAACTGAGGAAGTGGAATCATAGCTAGAGAAAACCATCAACCAACCAAATAACTCCATCCCTTGGGGACCCCCTCCAGCACCACCTGTGAGCAAATCCCCCAGGAGCACTGCACGGAGAAAGAATGTAGGGTGCCCTCAAGGCAAAGGAGAAATTAGGGCCAAGAGAAAAGCCCAAGCTTTAGATAACACTTTTTTTTTTTTTTAAACAATTCTAAGAAGGATCAAAGAAACCACTTTATCTTAAGCTGGACTATGAAGGAGGCCAGCCCAGGCTATGATTCGGACTCTGCTACTGGAACTGTAGAACCTCGGGCAGGTTTCTGAATCCCTGTGCCTCATTTTCTTCACCTGTGAAATAGGGGCAATCATACTGCCTATGCCATAGGGCCCTGAGGAGGACTAAAGGAGATGACACACATAGAGCACTTTGGACCATACCGAGCACATACCTGCTAGCTAAGACAATTCTTAAAATCAGCCCTGAGTGTCCTAACAAGGCATTGGGTTCCTCCTTTGGATCAAGATGCTGGCTCAGAACCCTCTGTTCCCCAGTCTTGGAAGGAGGTATGAAAAGGTCTTTAAAACGGTCTTTAAAAAGGTCTCCATGGAATACTGTGTTCTATTAGAAGAAATCAAAAGCCCAGGTTCCTTGCCAGATTTCCTAGCTGATCCCAACTACAATCAGCATCCTCGGGCAAGGCTAAAAACCCAGGGCAAGTGAATTATACGAGGCAGACTGGGAAGGCCTAAGACAGGATTTCTCAAATTTGAAAACTTCCTTCTCTTTTAAAGAGAAAAAAGTCTCACAGAGTCTCATCTATCCCTACTCTCAATTAACCCTAATTATAATAACCATAATGCTTCTTACATCTACACAGATAGAAAACTAGGTCTAAGCCCCTTTGCTTAAAGCCCACGTAATAGCTTTAAAGCTAAACAAAATTACTATATATAAATAAAATTACATTCAAATTAAATACACTAATAAAATAAAATGGAAAATAACAGCACTGACTAGAGGGGCGCCTGGGTGGCTCAGTGGGTTGAGTGTCTGCCTTCAGCTCAGGTCATGATCCCGGGGTCCTGGGGTGGAGCCCCACATCAGGGCCCCTGCTCAGTGGAGAGCCTGCTTCTCCCTCTCCCTCCCACTCTGCCTACTTGTTCTCTTTTTCTTTCTCTCTCTCTCTTATTTATTTTATAAATAAAAATTTTTATAAGAATAGTAATAACTAGCATTTACTGAGCACTTACTATAGGGCTAAACAGTTAAGATATCACTACTCTTGGATCGCTCCTGGTCTACAAAAATGGGAGTCCTGTGTGGTTCAACCCAACATGTGCAAGACACTCTCTAAGAGCTTTCTTCAATCCCCACAGCACTGTGAAGTAGGCACTACTATTACCCCATTTTACAGTTGAGAGAACAGGGGCACCAGGAAATGAAAACATACATTTTTGAATCTTCTACATGAGTGGCAGGTGCCGAGGAGGGAGAAGACAGCATTCGGGGGAGCCTTGCCCTAGGAGGCATACCTCTGGGGATGGGATGATGGAGGAAGGGCCAGACCCAGAAAGGGTTTGGGGCAGCCTGTGAGCACGAGCAGGAGACCAAGATGGGGAGGCTGGAGGGCAGGTGCCAGCCACGGAAGAGCACCTTGACTGGGTGTCTTTTTGTGTTTGTTCTGGATGGGGCAGAAAGGGGGCTTTGCTGGGACTCCCGAGGGGAGAGACACTGGCACTCCTCGGGGAGCAAGAGTCAAAGCAAAAGCCTGTAAAGAGGAGGTGCAGGAGAAAGCGGAGGGGAGAGGGGGTGAGAGGAGAGGAGGGGGTGTCAGTAAAGGACCAAGATTCCCCAATATGCTGCACGTTAGAATCAGCTAAGATCCTAACACACGACTGATGATGGCCTCAAGCACTGTGGTTTCATTGGTAGGGGTGTGACCCGGGTACTGAGGGTCAAAAAATCTCCCCAGGCGATAGTGACTTGCAGCCACGTTGGGGAAGCCTTCTCGCCCCGTTGCAGGTGCTGGTGCAAGGAAACAGCTCCAGGGTGCCTTCCATTCATCCAGGGCACCAGCAAACCGCTGCCAGTTCCCCGCAGCACTGGGTTAAGGAGCTAGTCGGCAGTCGGAGGGATCAGCACTGTGAATTCCATCAGGCCTCCCCTCTCTAGCCTCCTGGGCTCCTCAGACCTCCGAGGGAAGGAGCTGAGCAGCTGGGACCCATGAAACGACCGCGGCCTCCCACCTGGTTTCTACAATGCTCTGGCTCCAAACCTCATAGGCTTCCCTTGGCCACTTTGGTGATGGCTTCCCCAAAGTGGTTTTCATCCTCTTGAAGTGATTGTCCCATGTTGCCCTTGAAAGACTCAAGGGTGAAGCACCTTCTACCTTTGCGACTTAGCACACTTCATTCTACAACAACAAAAGAGAAGATGCCTGGAGGCCCCTCCTGGAACAAACAGATACTATAACTATGACTCTCAAGGTAGCCAGGGACATGGATGTGTTTTTGAGAAAGGAAACAAGTAGGCCAATGTCCGTGCTGGGGAGAGAACGGCTTTTGCAGCCCGCAGATTTGAGCTTGAACTCTTGCTCTCCCACGAAGAGCCGCGTGAACTGGAGCCCTGAAGTCCTTGGGGTTCAGTCTCCTTTGCACGGACACCCGGGATGCCTTGAATGCATTGGGACCCCCACCCTGCCATTTCCACTGTGAGCGACTATGCCTGGGAAGCTAAGTCTTGATCAAGAAGTGACCCCTTCCGTCCCTTTAGAAGTGGCAAACTTCCCATCTTCACTGACTTTCTAGTCGCTCGCTCTGATGTTATTCATAGAAGGAAGGCTGGGCTGAGAATAAAGCAAAGAGAAAAGAACGGTCGTTGGGAATAACAGGAAAGGTAGTAACACGTCCAACCTGATTTCACTCTGTAAAGTTAGAATAACATGATCCCAATATCAAAACCATATAATCTAGCAGTTGCACTGAATCCTGCCAAGTCTTTTTCATAAAGACTATGAAACAAAAACAAAAACAGAAACGTGTATATATCATAGAAAATAATCCTACAAGAGACAAAGGAACTGAATCACAGATCTTAAAAGGATCAGGATTTGGCACAGGACGTCTGGTTGCTCCAATTCCTGTTTTCATGCTTACGAGGATCTGAAGTTTCCGGCCAGCCCGTGTGCGCACACTTGGAGAGTCAGTAGTGTCAATACATGCAACGGTGACTCTACGTACACAGCAAAAGTCAGGATCTAAATCCACACTGTCGGTTGGATCGTTCCGCAATGATGGAACCTTCTACATTGGCGCTGTCCAATCTGGGTGCCACTATCCACGTGTGGCTATTGAGAAATGGACGTGTGTGACTGAAGAACTGAATTTAATTTTAACTGTAATTTAAACTAAATAGACATTAGAATATCGGCTACAGCGCTGGACAGTGGAGTTCTATATTAATGATAAGTAAATGGAAAACAAAGTTGTGCCCTGAGGACCACTGAGGGCTAGGGGGAAGTGGCATGGCTGTTACCTAGCTAAATACCAACGGCATCAGTGTTAATTAACTCAAGTCAGAAAACATCATGCAACTCTTGGCCTGCTCATCAGTGCTGGGGTGAAAGGGGATAAAAAGGACATGAACTAGACTGAGGCATCATTTTTCTGAAGTTCCACCAAGAACCACTCTATCCCTACCTTTATTTATTTTTTGTTGATGCCTGAAAATGTTAGCTTCTTATATTGACCAGAAACATCTTACCTGCTTTACATCTGATCCTGTCAATTATCTTACGGGGACAGTATTGTTCTTTAATCCCTATTTGTATAGGTGAGTGGACTAAGGAAGGGAAGGGATAAGTCGATTGCTCCAAGGTCACCTGGGTAGAGTGTGGGAATGGACATCTGAATGCAGTCCTCAGGCTTCGCACACCACGCTTCAAGGAGCCATCGGTGATTTAGAAGTTACAGCGAAGAGAAGAACTGCCTTTGAGAGGAGGCTGGCTTGTCCAGTGTATCCTAGACGCCCTAAGACTGTGACACGTTTGGGGAAAAGTGGTCATTTTTAGCTTTGAGAATGTGAAGGAAGCATGCTACCACCGGAAGCTGAAGGAAGAGGGTGAAGGAGACAGAGGCAAACAGAGGAGCCGGGTGGTTCGGAAGACTCACTCTGCCAACCGTCCCCCACCCCCCAGGCCTTCTCTGGATCTACAGATTTATTTCCAAGTCATTAAAACCAACGGCAAGACTGCAGATAGAGATGTAAAAAAAACAGTGCAAGTCTTGAAAGAATCAGAGGAAAGAAGTGTTTCTGCTATAGGCTGAGAGTCTCTAACTCAGTTTGCTTGAACTATAAAACCTTAACCTTGCAGATCAAAAGGTAGGTGACCGTAATGAGCTAACTCCTGCTTTCAATTCTCCATTATTACTCACTCCAGAGGATTCCAGATTTCCGTATTCTATGTAATGCTGTCAGTAGCATTCTTGCAACTACAGCACATGGTCTAGTCTCCATTATTTTCTTAGAATAAACTCAGACATGGGGAAAAAGGAAAATGAAAAGAAAATGCAATCTGCCCTGTCTTCCACCGGGCAGCCCAGGATGAACGCTGGGGGGGGGGGGGTGTCGGGGGGCGGTTCCCTTCCTGGGATTGTGTCATCAAGCTATGATGTAAGCATTTCCCAAGATCCTTTGTCTTCCTCTGCTTGTAATCAAGAACGAATCAAGCCTTCCCTCCTGCAGGACTGATTAAACCAAAAATATCAAGTCCAGGTGGAACGAGGAAACACTTGGGTTTCCCACTACAATACAACCCATCTCTTCTTACCATGAGACGTGTGAACAAGGTATCTTTTCTAATCTTAATTTACATGCAGGTTCAACATCTCCCACTAACAACACATGCTCTAAATACGGCCCCCAAAAGCATCGTCAACTCCAAATTAATTATCGGTTTATCTGGGAGAATTCATTCATTTATTAAACATTTACTCTGTCTACATTCTGGGGTTCCAGGGTAAACAAAATAGACGAAAACAATATTTGATGTTCCGGCTCAATATATTTCTGGTTTACTCCAGCTCCGTAATTTTGGAGGAAGAAATTGATTCAAGAAAAATTAATATTGAGGTTTGGTGCAAGATCCAGCTGACTAAATGGAGTTCATGGGCACTGTTGGCTCAGCAGAGATTCAGTTTCTTTTAGTGGCATAGTGCTTGGGGACCCTCCACCCCAAAATGAAAGAACAAAAACGTAACACATGAAAAATTTTTGGTTACTCACTAGATCCCAAAACCCCAGAATTCTTCTGGACATTTTTATCTTCCTGATATGCAACACCCCCCATCCCCCAGGGGTTTTTTGATCCCACTTTCTAAATGCTTTTCAAATCAGTGCCACCTTCTTCATCACGCCTATGGCCAGAACTTCAGTTCAGGGCCTTAATTTTTGTTTGGACTATTGTCATAGCTTCTAAACTGGTCTGCCCGTCTCCAGTTTCTTTTCATTCTAATACTTCTATCTTATGGTTTTCAAAACCAGAGATCTGATCCTATAGTTCTACAGTTAGAAATTTGGAATGGTTCTCACTGCTTGCAGATGTAGTGGAAATTTTTTATGTACAAACAAGGAGATTGAGCGTTCTAGTGGGAGAATGAGAAAATAGGCCCCCGGGACTCTGGATTAAGGCCATGCCATCTGCAGCAGGGAAGTATACCTCTTTGGAAAAAACAACCCTGGCGTGTTGCTGAGCCCTGCGAGTAACAGATGCTCCTGTCTGTGGTAACAAGCGACCATGCATTGGGGACTGCCCAGCACAAGCTGGGTTCTGTTAGACCTAATCACACCTACCAGAACCTCAGCCAGCATAATTACCTAGGGGCTTACGAAATGCCTGCCGCACAGGCATGGGATCCTGCACAACACAGCGTTGAGTCCAAGACCGCGCAGCTGGCCTCCCCAAACACTGGAATCGCCTTCTGAAGGCACAGCACCAGCTCAGAGGCAATACTTTGAAAGGATGGGGTGCCAGCCACAGGATGCAGCATGTGCATCAGGTTAGAGTCTCCCATCTGATGCTGTGTCCTCACTAGGAAGGACACCGAGTCCGAAGACCAAGGGGTAGAAGCAGGAGTGGTCTCTCTTACCATCACCCCCAGTGATCCATGCAGCTCTGAGCTCTGTAATACTGGAGATCCTCATCTACAAAGGGGCATAATCTTACCAAAGGACATGGCGAGGTCCTACTGAACTACATGTTTCAGCTCCCACTGGGACACCTGGGACTCTTTGTGTCCAAAGACCAAAAGAATGCCATACTGGCTGGGATAACTGGTCCTACATAGGAGGAAGAGGCAAGGCTACCTTTATACAATGTAGGCAGAGAGGAGCCCATACAAAGCCTAGGTGATCCTCAGGGGTACCTCCTGGTACTCCTTTACCCCAGTGTGACTGCGAAAACACACATGCAGCAGTCCTAGTCTGAAAAGGGGATGACCATTAAGGTTCCAGACCCCCTGGGAATGAAGATTTGAATCACACCATTAGGTAAACCATCCAGACCTACCAAGGTGATAATCAAGGATGTAAGAAACCCAGAATGGGTATCCTAGGAGGGAGAGGGGGAGTACCCATTGCAGTCCCGGAATCAACTGCAGCGAGGATGGGATATAATTTGTCCGACCAAGCCTCATCTTCTGAGTTCCCTCTCAGGAAGAGCCGCCCACAGGAACCACGGAGGTGCTCCTCCTTGAACTTGCATAGAGAAGGTCTTTGTGGCATGAAGTGCAGACTATAGGAGCCATGAGACTAAGCCTCATGATTTCTGGCTGTAGGCAGCACAGTTAACCTACAGCCCTAGCTGCACTCCAAAATCCATCACCACACTCACACTGAGGCCCCACCTCCAAAAGGCTGCTCCTAGCCAGTGACGACAGCACATAAAACTGGTTCATTTTCTGGGAATACAGGAGACTCCTCTGATAGGCGGCTTTGGCTCGAGGGTGCCCCATCTTCCTTGCTGAACTTTCTGAGAACTGCACTATAGACTAAGACCGTCCCTCCCAAGGGTAGGGGCTGTACTGCTTCTGACACTCTCCCAGCCTCCCCCAGCCCATCCCCTTTTCCCTCATAGGTGTGCAATAAATCTCTTACACATCTAATCCCATCTCAACATCTCTTTCACTGTCTTCATGATCAGCCTCTACCATCTGTCTGGGCTCATCCCCTCCTTGCTCCCAGCAAGCCCCTGCCCACTGTGTACTCCACGGGCATCAGGAATGAGCATGCTACTTTCTGCATTCAATCCTAGAAAAATCTATACTACTCTCTCCGTCTAGAATGCTCTTCCCCCCTCTGCTTTCTCTTTGGCGACTGAGGTTTGGCAGCCAGTATACACAGGACACTTTGGCCTGGCCCCGTTTTCTTCACTCTTTCTGTTTTTGCATGACCAAGCCAGAACGGGATATGCCAGACGACAGGGTGCAGATGCCTCATATCCTATACCAGGTCGTAGGGCTCCATCTAGGTATCCTATGTGGTACACATCCCGCAAACTGGCTCTCCCGCTACATAGTGACAGAGTCTAGAATGTGTCCATCTGTAAGGACCAGCCACTACTCAGCTCCAGCTAAATGGTGCCATGAGGCCTAGGGAGGCAAGATCTGATGGGTCAAAAAAAATCTGGACCCTTAGAAGTCCAGATTTTTATTGTGAGATTGCTGCATTTTAAAGGCTATAAACTAATTCAAAATTAAAACCAAACCCAACAGGAGGTCACACAAAGACTATCTACTGACTGCTCTGGTTCCCACCTGCCAGCTTCTGTCCACCACCCTAAAACACACTAATGGCTTCGACCACAACCCTTACGGAATATACCTTGTAGACAGAATGCTGGAGGCTCAGCGCACGGCGATGTCTCTAAAACCTGCAGTCCTCTCTGAAGAAACTTCATCATTACATTCTAGATTTTGTCTTCTTAGTTCATGAAGTGTTTTTTAACCCTTGCCACTGCAGACTGTATTAACCTCACCAAAGAGGCAACTAATTCATCCTTCTATTCAACAAATATTTGAGGACCTAACATGGGCCAAACCCTGTGCTATGTCCAGAGGTTCCGATTGGAATAATCAAACCCTTATAAACAGGAAAATCATAATTAAGTAGAAGAGACAGAAATGTAGAAGGTACAATGTTATGTTGCTTGAGAAGATTTTATTAATACATTTATTCTCTACTAAAGGCAAACATCTTGATTTCTCAAAGAACATTAACATCTTTTAAGCAAACAAAAAATATATATAAAATACCAAGAAGCATCTTAAACCATAACCTGGTTATTTGAAAGATTTTAATCTATGAGAAATCTTTTCATTATGCAATTGTAGAAACTAAATGAGGATTTAGAAATATAGTGAGCATTTTTAAAATATTAATAAATAGTTGGCAATAAATGCTTTAATAAAATCACTTCAAAACTGTTTCTCATTCTTACACTCTGAAATGCATTGTTCTGAAGAGTGACATAAAACAGATTAATTTGGGGGAAGAAGTCAAAAAGTACAACACAATTCTCTTACCTGAATATCTACACTATCAAGGTTCCATTGCTTATCAAGTCCTATTTCTAATCACGTAAATTTATGAAGAAACATGATTACAACAGCTACTTCTAGGGAGACTCGGTCATAGATTCTGGGATTGCTGAAGACCCGTCATACATTGTAAAGATACAATTATAGCTACTGTGGGCCCTGTCCCTAACTTAAGCACAACTGCACTCAGCTAGTCCCAAGTGGGTTCTCATTGCAGGGTAAGGTGTGGTGTGTGGATGGAGCCCAGAATTAGAGTAAACCTGGCAACTGTTCCAAATGCTTCTTCCCATCTTCCCCTCAGGTTCCCAATCACACTGCAAATCAATTGCCTGGTACCGTTCCAGTTCCAGAAAGCAGATATGTGAACTTCACTTTCCTAATAACCCTGGCGAACACTTTGAAACACACTGGGAGAATTTTAACAACTGGATTAAAAGGCCAATCAAATGGTAAACTCCCAGGGGAAACGCTTATGCCAGAGAATAGATGAACTGTTAGCTGATTTCAAGAACAAATGGAAAGTGCAAATCTGGGAGAAATGAGTGGGCAAGGAGAATAAACTAAATGGGATATGAACAACTGGGCCACAGAATCTGGTTTAGTAAATCTGTAGCACGGTGGAAAGATGAAATTCTCTTTTCTTCCTAATTCCTTTTTTTTTTTAATAAGAGTTCATTTTCCTTTATACGTGATAAAATTTGGGCAGGTTTGTTCTCTTTGTCTATTCTCCTATATAATGTGATAGAGGAGAGGGTAGGAGAAGTACCCAGTAACTTACAAACTTGACTGCAAGGAAAGGCTGTAGACAAGGATGTTGGCTTCAGGGCTACTGAGCACCAGGGGGTTCTGGAGGACCTTGCTGGACATCCCCCTAAATCATCTCAATTTGCCTTGTGTGAGGATAAGGCCAACTGTTGGATGATTCTTAATGACATGTTAACCTTTTATGAAGTCAGGGAGAAAGGAAAACGCAAGCCACATGAGAGAGCTTCTGAGAAGTGTGACATCATCAAAAACAATCAAAATACATGGGAAATTAAAAAAATACCAGAAACCTAGCAAAAAATTATCACTATGTTTGGTCTTCAACTCAGATGGCGGTACGGGGAACAGGGGCTCATGATTATGAAAGACGCACATTTCACTGCCATGTAATTCACACATAGGAATTCTCCTGGAAGTATTTATTATCTAGCTTCTGTTTCCATTCCCACCACATGAGACAGTTTGGATCCTAAGATGAAATGGAATTTTATTTACAATTTTTAGCTTAAAAAATGGAAAAAGTTGACAGTATTTTGGCTCCCAATGATCACAATGCCCACAATGCAATCCTGAGTATTTATTTCCTGTTAACTGGATAAAAGGACAGACACATCGCTGGCTTAAGAGATCTCTCTGGAATACTGTACCGTGTTTACGCGGCTCACAGACCCAGTCCCAGTGTGACTGATCATCAACATTATCTGAAAAAGTAGACTATTACAGACACAGACCCAGGAAGCCTAAGGCAGAATCAGAAAATCGGTATTAAGACAACAGCAAACACAACTTCCATGCTGATTTAAAGATTTCCAGGTTTAGAAACTTTAGATTTAGATCAAGAAAAATATGGATAAACATCATCCCTAAACAACAGTTCACAAAAATAAAATAAAAATTGACTAATAGGGATCCCTGGGTGGCGCAGCGGTTTGGCGCCTGCCTTTGGCCCAGGGCGCGATCCTGGAGACCCAGGATCGAATCCCACATCAGGCTCCCGGTACATGGAGCCTGCTTCTCCCTCTGCCTATGTCTCTGCCTCTCTCTCTCTCTCTCTCTCTCTCTCTATGACTATCATAAATAAATAATAAAAAAAAATTTTTTTAAAATTGACTAATAAATCTTTTAAAAATGTTTAGCCTTATCAGACTTAAAAGTGAATCAAAAGAATGATTTAAAACAATATAATTCATTCACCCATAAAACCAGCAAAATACTTTGATTCGATAAAGCCCTATGTTAATGCGTGTGTGGGAAAAAGACAATCTCACTTGAGAAGCAAATTAGTTTATCTTTTTTTGGAAGGTAATTAAAAAGCATCTACCAATTTTTTTAATGTATGTGTTCTTTAATCCAAAAATTCTGTTTCCAACAATGTACCCAGCAGATGTATTTCAAAAGTGTGCCAAGATAATACAGGGGAGAATGCTCGTGATAACTTAAATATCTAACAACAACAGGGAGGTTTATAAGTGAAAGTCATACCATACAAAGGAATATTGTGTAACTTAAAAAAAAAAAAAGGAAGAAGACTGGAGTGCCTGGATGGCTCTGTTGGCTAAATGTCTGTCTTTGGCTCAGGTCATGATGCTGGGGTCCTGGGATCGAGCCCCACATCGGGCTCCCTGCTCTGCAGAGTCCGCTTCTCCCTCTGCCTCTGCCCCTCCCCCTGCTTGTGCTCCCTCTCTTTGTCTCTCTCTCTCTAATAAATAAGTAAAATCTTTAAAAAAAAAAGGGGGGGGGAAGAAGATCTACATGATATATTATGGAGGGGAAAAAAGGAGATGCACATGAGAAAGTACACTATGGTCCTTTTTGTGTTTTCAAAAAAGGAAATACATAAATATATATATGGGCTCTACGCATAACCTTTATTTTCTGAAAAAAATACCTAAAAAATTCTTAATAATGCTCTTTGGGGAGAAGGCCTCACCCTGGAAGAGGGAAGGAGGTTTTTACTTTCATTTTCTATGTTTCTATGCTGTTTGCGTCTTCTCACCACGTACAAATATTCAAGGGCATGCACGGTGTTTTCTGCAAGATCTGTTTAATTCCATGCTAGCTTCCCTCACTCTCTAGTACATTTCTTAGTCAAATACTTCTGCCAATCACCATGTGAGTGAGTCAATTTATTTCAGATTATATCCCACCCACGCTGCCAACCCACTTACTAGAAAAATGGATTTGAGAAGGCCTATAATAAAAGACTCATAGTAAGGCTATTAAATAAAAGCAGCAAATAAAATTCATGGAAAGGAAGAGGAAATAAAAAGCCCCGGCAAATGTACTGACTGTGACTGAGCAGTCCGCATGGCTTCACATTTCCTAAAGAAGAAGGCCAAAGGGGAAACATGATGGTTGATGTCATTCTTATTGCCTGTTTGTCAAAGATTTTTTTTTACTTGGGGCTGAATTCTGAGAGACATGATCCAAGACACTTTGGAAACATCTTGATTTTATGGCCTTAACCATAATTTGACCCTGCATCCGAATCACCCAGAGGATTCACTAAAACACAGATTGTTGGGTTTCACTGCCAGGGTTCGTGACTGAGTAAGTGCACGGTGGGAGGATCTTCTCATTTCTAACAGGTTTCCTAGGTGATGCTGACGCTGCTCGTTCAGGACCACACTTTGGGACACAGGGATCTTTGACCAACCCTTCACTCATGAGCCCCCCGTGGTTGAGGACTTCATCAGTAGCCCTGCCCAGGATCTGGACATACTCTTCACAGAAGCATTCCAGTTAAAGACTGAAATGTAACCCAGGTTCATATGATCTAATCAGAAAACAAAGATGGAATTCAAGACAGCCAGAGATGTAAACGTATCGCACATGACTTGGCCCTTCTTGATACAAATTGCTTCTACCCCACCTGCCCCTGATACGGCTTAGACAGGAACTGATAATGCAAATTCATGCCTTGCATTAGCAATAGCCTCATGTACCCACACAGGAGACTGGTCTCCTGCCAACATCCAAAATATATTATCATTGAATTCCAAGATCAAGAATCAATGACCTTTAGACAATCTGCTCTCTCTTTCCCCCCCTATTGACATGGGGAATAGAGGATTAAGTGTACCAGGAATTAACATAGGACCTTTCTCTTGGAGAGGTAAGAGTTCAAAACACTTTTCAGGTCAACAACGTCATTTGTCTTCCAACATCCCAGGAGCAGGGTCGGGGTGAGCTGCACCTTCATTACAGCACTGGAATTCCATGTCTGAGGCCACTGTCTCTAAACCCTACTTGGTTCATGATTCTGAAAACACTTGGTGCCATAGGACATAACCGGTGCATTTAACAGCTGCACTCAGATAAAAACCACAAACACACACACACACACACACACACACACACACACACACTTGCATGTACACTGACACCAACAACCAACATGTTTTACAAGATTAAAAACATCTAAAACTACATATGCAACAGATGCACTCATAAACGTATATACATTGTACCTCAAAACGGAAAAATTTTTAAAAAGGATTTTTAAAAAACTAAAAGTGCTCTGAGATCCCTGAATTTCAGTAAGCTTAACCTGTTTTCAACAGTTCAGGTGCTTTAAGTAAACACCTACTGTGGGCCAAGTTCTGTTTCAGCAACTGGGATTATTAGAAGTTGGACACAAACCCTCCTCCAACAGTACTTACAACATCTGTCACAAAACAGATCATTCCAGATGACAGAGGTAGGTTAGGTGTGACGTTAGCTGTGTAGCCAAACGATGCCCAGAGAATGGTCACTGAACCCCTCCTGGGGGTCACCGGGGGGTCCTGGGGAAGAAGACAAAGAGCCCTGACACATGAGCAAGAGACAGCTGGAGTGAAGACAGAGGGGTGCGGTAAGGGCCTCGTGCCAGGCTGAAGGTTACGTGCCCAGATCCAGTCACTCCTTCTTTGTTACAAATACAGATTCAATTTTGTTCAGGGTGGCAGCTGGCCTGACTCGAAATACACTCCCCAGAGTTCCCTGCAGGCCTGGTGATGGGGCGGCGTGGTCCAGGCTGATGAGATGCCAATGGAAGCCACAGAAGGGCTCCAGGAGAGCCGACCCCGCCATGTGGCTTCTGCTCTTCCTTCCTTGCCCTTCGCCCTTTCTGCTGCCGGCAATATAGTGAGAAGCCCAGAGGTGCGATTGTCATGGGGGGGGGGGGGAGCATAGGAGGAGCAGAAAGAGGGAACAAAACCGGTCTCGCAGAGCCTCACATCTGTCCCAGAGGGAAGTCAGGCCCTGTTAAGTGCACCCGGGGGAGTGGACACATGAGATGCATGCAGTGTGGACGCATCGGATGCATGCAGACACCGCCCTACGCACGTCGGCAAGACTATCGCCGCATTGCTGTTTGTTTCTTTGCATATTCTGGGGAAGGTCCCAAATTAGAGCAAACACTAATACCCAAAAGCAACCTTCCTGAATCCTCCATTTTTATCAAAACCTGAAAGGAAGGATGTCCTGGCACTTTTAAAAAGTGCTGCTATAATTGAGCAGCAGCCACTATTAACGATTGTGCTAGCAGAAAGTTTAAATGGTATTTAATCAAGAGGTAACAAGCCACTATCACAATGGCCAGTAGCATTGGCAGCTTCCTCTGGGGGGAAAAATCACATGAATACATAATCCCAGGGTTTAAAAAAAATTTGTGTAGACAAGATTTTCTCCCTGTCATCCTCCAGAAAAAAGAACTATGAACTTCCTCTCCCTCCATTCCCTTCCTCTCTCTCTCTCTCTCTCTCTCTCTCTCTCTCTCTCTCTCACACACACACACACACGCACACGCACACGCACATGCACACACACCCTGCATTTGTTGCTTTCCTACGCGGTCACACAATCAGTAGTCTCAAGCACTGACAATGCTCTCCTTTTGCTACATCAACCCCAGCTGAGACCCATAATCAGCAGACAACCAGGCGGGAGTTCTTTGTTACCCCAGGAAAAATGGTAAGAGCCGGGGACCCCTGGAGGGCGGGCTGAGCAGCACTCGGAGAGGAGAGGACATGCCCCCCGCCTGCGGATCCCTGCGGAGGGCGACCCGTCCCTCCAGGTCCAGAGCACCCGGCAGCGGTCCCGGGACTCCCACCAGCCTCCCGGCCGGGCCGCAGCCACTCCAGTCCTGGCTCTTGCCGAGGGAGCTGTTCTCAAGGGACAGTCACACGGGCTGCAGGAAGGGGCTTGACCCCCGACAGCCATTCTGAGCCTGGGGAGTTCTGTGGACATAAAATTTAACTTGAAAACACAAAGCTGTTCTCCAACGATTTGCCAATGTCGCGTTTTTCTTTAAGAGGCCCTACAAGGAAAGCAACACCAAGAGCCAAAGCAGACATAACCATGTTCCCAACCACACTTATTGGGAAGATTTATCCTTTTACGATGAAGGATTCCATTCTGTCCATCTGGGAAGGGTCAGGCTGTCTGCCAAGTGTCTTAATACCTCCCTAATGATTTTGACCTTTTATTTATATACTTTGCTCTGTATTCCGAAATGTTTTTTTTCCACTTGGAACTTCCAGACCGGTTTATCCCAACAGTCTATATCCCAAAAGTTCTTGACTCTTTTGGGGACAGATATCCCTTTATCTGTCTAGTGAAAACCAATGGACCCTTTCCCAAAGCAGTATTTTTATTTTTATTTTTTTTCCAAAGCAGTATTTTTAAATGCATAAAGTGAAATACACAGGATGACAAAGCAAACCAATTATATTTAAATATCAATAGAAAAATACACAAACTTGTGATATAGCAATAATATATGCTTCTTTATTATGACATTAAGTATCAAGCTCTAGTGGTGATGCTAATAATGATCATAATTTCAAGCAGTGATGAGCATAAATGATATTTTAAGATGTCTGTAACAATTCTAATGTTATCTGAGAATATTTTAGATTTCTACTGATGACAAAGTTACAGGCACCACTAATCCTCTTGTAGTTTCATTAGTAGATAATAAAAATAAAGATGCATTTTGCCTTCCAAATTAAATGCCATATTCCCTGTAATTTGGAAACAGAAAATTTCCAGCCTACCCTAACACCACTACTAGGTTTTTTTCTAACAGCCCACTCCATTCCACATTCAATTGCATAACTACATCCATATATGATGTGTCAAAGTGATGTAGGGTTAAATATCAAAGATAAGGAAGTCATCTTCTCACCCTGATCCTCCAGCCATCCCACTGCCCCCTCTCCAGAGGCAATCACTGCTAACGATTTCTTGATATCTACAGAATGTTTCATTTACAAAGCATTTTGTTTAAATTCTAGAAAACTTTAGTTTGCAATGGAATCACTTTATATCCTTTTTAAAAAAAATTATCATCTTTCTCCTCCATCCATCCTATTTGACCAACACCACTTATCTTCTGCTTATTATTGTCTTATTATTTCCGTGGCTTACTCATTGCTACATTCACCCTCAACGTTCAAGTCAAGGCATAGAACACTTTGAACAGCTACAACTTCATGAGCCTGAGGCTTGGCCAGTGGGCCGCTCCACCTGTCTGTGCTCCACTGACGTCCCCCAAAGAACCTCCTGCACGCTCCTCCCCCAGTCTCCCAGGTAGCAAGAACATGTTCTAAAGAGAAGAAAGCAGCCTCTCTCTGAAATCTCTCACTGCCAGCACTTCTAGGACAGTCATGAGACAAAATAACGCCCCCCAACACACACACACACAGAGCCACTTTCTGCCATCCACATCCTATCCTAAAATAGAGGACAGTCTTCCAAAAGAGGAACATCAGAACCTTATAAAAGAGCAAATCTCCCTCCCTCCAAAAAAAGGCAGTTGGCATATCACAGTCATACAAATCACAAGAACATGCAGAGAGAAAGAAGTAGATGGAGGAAAGGCAAACACTCAAGAAACCATAGAAGAAAATGTCCCAATCTTGCAAAAGGACTACAGTTGGCAGGGTGAAAGAGCTTATCCAGTCTGAAGTTAAGAATGATTACTAAAGGGACGCCTGGGTGACTCAACGGTTGAGCGTCTGCCTTCAGCTCAGGGCATGATCCCACGGTCCTGGGATCAAGTTCTGCATCAGATTCCCCACAGGGAGCCTGCTTCTCCCTCTGCCTGTGTCTTTGCCTCTCATGAATAAATAAGTAAAATCTAAAAAAGAAAAGAAAAGAAAAGCTATGGTTTTTATGTGTTTATCTATAATCACTTATCTTCCTATATTCCCTCTTTAATTCTAGTTAGTGTTTCTTAATAGAGCCTCCTGGGTTTTCTAAAAATAATCATCAGCTCAAAGAGGAAATTTTACTTTTCCTTTTTAATATTTCCTCCTGTCATTTCTTGTCTCATATTTTCTAAAAACTCCAGAATTCTGTTAAAAAGCGGTAATAGCTGTCTTATTTCTGATCTTAATGAAAAACATTGAAAGCTTCTAGACAAAAAATAACAAGTTGCCTATAAAGGAAAGAGAATTAGACTGACATCAGACTTCATCTGCATGCTATTGAGAGGAAAGAATCAAACTCCCTGAATTCTATGCCCATCCGAGATATCTTTCACTTCCCATAGTAACAGGAAATATTGAAGTTAATTTAATAACCACACAAAAAAATTAATAACCACAACAATAGTACCACTGAGTTAATATTCATGGAGCACTTATTCACTGCCAGGTTCAATTCTACACATTTCACTTATTGTGATAGTTCGTCTACAAGGTGGCTCCATTAATTCCTTCCCTCCCCCTTCACTCACGCCTGTTCAGGATGGGGTCTAGTCTCCCATTTCATAGAATCTAGTAGAAGTGTCATTGTATACCAGCTCTAAGCCAAGACTTTATGAGGACTGGCACTTTTCTGCCTCCTGGGGGTTTCCATGTAGGAAAGTCCAGCTTCTTGGATAAAGAGAGAGGCTGTATGAGAAAAACAGGCACATGAGTGAAAAAAGCCATGCTGGACATCAAGCCTGGCTGAACCTTCAGACCATTCCAGCCTCTGCTGCTATTTGATTCTGGCCACACAAGAGCCCCCAAACAAGATTGGCTCAGCCAAGTCTAAGCCGCAGAACCACGAGAGGTAGTAAGTTGTTGTTTGCACTGCTGTTTTGGGGTAGTTCATTATTTAACAGTAGGTGACCGGAACACTGACACTAACGCATTTAGTGTTTACAATATTCCTACCCGGTAGCTATTATTGGTACTGCCATTCTACAGAAAAGGAAACTAAGGGCCCAGTAAGCTAAACTGTCCAAGGCTTACCCAGCTAGAAAGAAAATTCTTGGAGAATTGCAACAATTCAAAAATAAATAAATTCCTTGCTTCATCTGTAAAAAATAGGGGGAAGGACTCGAATGCAACAAAAATGCATCAGAGCAGAGACCTCAAGAGAGAGGCAAAGGGAAAGGAGAAAGAACAATGATAAGAAGTATATCTTGCAAATATATTGTGAAATCTAAGATAGTATAGATACCATAACTGAGAGCATGTTAACTGGATGTGAAAGGCTTCTGAAATAACAGACAGGCTGCAGACATAACAGTCATAGTCAAGAAGGAAAGGAAATGCAGGAGTGGAGAAGGAGCAAGGCTGAAGGCAGGAAGAAGAAAAAGAAGCAGGGGCCCTTGGGTGGCTCAGTCGGTTAAGCATCTGACACTTGATTTCAGTTCAGGTCATGACCTCAGGGTTGTGAGACTGAGCTCGGCATCAAGCTCACTCTGGGTATGGAGCCTACTTAAGATGATCTCTCTCCCTCCTCTTGTCTCTCTTCCTCTCCTTCTCCCCTGCCCCTCCCCCCCAAAAAAAAGAAAGAAAGAAAGAGAAAGGTAAAAAGAAAGAAAAAGAAGCAAATGCATCCTGAAGTTCTTGGTCTGAATTTCTACAAGATATATATCAACACAACTGACTCATGTAGAAAACTGAATCGGTCAATTATCGTAGGAGGGACTGGAAAAGTGGTTAAACTCCTACCACTAAGAAGAGAATGGAAACAGGATTTTACAGTGAGTTCCATATAACTTACAAAGAATAAAAATGTTATTTAAATTATTCAAGACTATAGAAACCTAGAGAAAGCCCCTAAATCCATTTTATAAAACTGGTTTAGCCTTTAAAGCAAAATTGATAAAAACAGTACAATACAAGAAAACCACAGAGCAATCCCACTTATAAATATTTGCTTGTTATCCCACTTATAAAAATTCTAAGTAAAATATTAGCAAGCACATCCCAAAGTAAATGAAATGGATACTGCCAGTGATCAAGTGGCATATACTCCAACAAGGCCATTTCCACACCAGCAATTCCATTAACATCATTCATGATAGCAACAGATGCATGGAAGAAAAGTGGTTGGTTACATCAATAGGTTCTAAAAAACATTTGGTAAAATTCAACAGCTAGTATTAATAAGACTCAAAGTAAAATATAAATAGAGAGAAACTCCTTGAATATGAAAATAACTATTTATTGAAAATCAACTGCAAACACCATTCTAAACAATGTCAGGAATAAAATGGGATACCTGCTATTATCATTACAATTCAACAGCGCACAGAAAAAAAGAAAATAGTATAAATAGAGTAGGGGGGAGATAAAATTTTCCTTTTTTGTCAATGATGTTTATATACCCAGAAATTCCAACCAATGAATTTCTGGTTCAAAAATGAAAACTACTAGAATCAAGGAAGGAGTTTGATCAGACAGCTAGAAGTTTAGAGCTTTTCTCCACATTTGCAAGGAAAATATAATAGCATTATAATAGCATCAAAAAGGCAAAAAAAGGGCAGCCTGGGTGGCTTAGCGGTTTAGCGCTGCCTTCAGCCCAGGGCATGATCCTGGAGTCCCGGGATCAAGTCCCACTTTGGGCTTCCTGCATGGAGCCTGCTTCTCCCTCTGCCTGTGCCTCTGCGTTTCTTTCTCTCTCTGTGTCTCTCGTGAATAATTTTTTTAAAAAGGCAAAAAAAGATTAGAAATATGTATATAAATTAAAAATTCATATATTCATTTAATGCAATGTCAATTAGAATCCCAAATTTTTTAAGTGGTTATCATATCTGTTTAGGTAACATTAAACGTTCAGAAATTGGCAATAAATTTTTGAGAAAGAATAATGAGGAAGGGCCATACCAGACTTCAATCCATTAAAATCAAAACTTGGTATGGAGGGGACACCTGGGTGGCCTTCAGGTCAGGTCATGATCTCAGGTCCTGCAATTCAGCCCCGAGTAGGGCTCCCTGCTTCTCCCTCTGACCCTCCCTCTCTTTTTTTCCTCTCTCTCACTTTTGAATAAATAAATAAAATTTAACCAAAAAAGCAAAGACATGGCATGGAAATGAATAACAGAACAGACTCAAAAGCCCAGAAATGAATCCCAGTATCATTTCTGGAGTAGCCCCCTGCCCTCGATCATTGGTACTATTCTTAGAATAGAAGCTTCTATATGACAGAGTGAGTATTGTGATCCACTGTGGAGAGAGCATCTCACAATAGGATATCATGCAAACAGAAAATAAGAATTAGGTGGAAGCCCTGCCCCCATCTTACTATGAAGTCACTGAAGAGAATGAGTGAGATATATGCCATCTCAACAATGGAAGTCCCTGAAGTACTGGTCAGTAAGGGAAGTAAGATTCAGAGTATATTACAGTAACCCCTCTATTTTTGGAATGTCTTGTTCACTATTTAGGATTGTGAATATGCTGGATCCTGATCACATGACTAATGCTGCTTTGAAGGATGTCTCTTTGTACAAAACAAAACATAAATGTATATATTTGTAAATGTCTATATAACACACGGAGAGAAATGCGGAGATACACAGATGCAGAAACTAGGTTGTTCAACATGATCGGTGGTAGAGTGGGGGCATCGATGCGAAGGGAGGCAGAAAAAACAATGTAATTTTTCAGTGCACGAATGTTTAAGAGGATCTAATTTATGAAGAATTATTTGCACACAGACACATACACCAGTGTGCTTGTGTAGAGGAAGAGATACACAGAAAGAGAGAGAGAGAGAGATGAAAGGGGGGCACCCAAATGTTATTTGTGGTTATCACAGAAGCATGGATTTCAGGTGATTTTTCCTTTATATAATCAGTAAAAAATAAGTTTCATCTTAAAAAAAAGTTCAGATTGTGAAGGACACATTCATGGTATAAATTTAGTTTTAAAATGTATTTCAAGTGGATGTCAAGTCAGAGGGTCTTCGTATTTTTGTGTGTGAAGTTTTAATAAGGCGGAGGATGAAAGCCCATAGCACATGCCTATCACACCCAATCATGATCACTGCTATCATTATTTCCAGGAGTGCAGAGGTCGCCCTCTGACAACTCTTGTCTAGCTGTAGCAAAAGCATAGCCCAAGTGAAGGGAAGCTCACAGAATCGCTGATGACTCTAAAATCACCTTCATGCAGCGGAAAAAGGCGTTATCAGCTGTTGTCCTCCACACAGCTGTACGGCGGGAGATGACATCATCATGAATTAAGAGTTGAAGCAACAGCATTTCCAACCTGAGGCTCTCGTAAGTACTCTTGTCGTCCTGCTAGAAACGGGACAGCGTAGCTGATCACTGCACTTCTTATTCGAGGCTGTCAAGCCACCTGATTTGCAGGCAGGCTCTGGGTGATCTCCCTACCTCCGTCATCAGGTCTGCAGGAGCCTTTCCAGTCTCGCTTGGCGCCTTAGTATCCAAACCCCACCGCAAAGGCTGGCAAATCACCCTGATCCTGCCATATCTCCAACAGTCAGGGCTTCAGAGCCCTGGGAGTTAATGGATGGTAACAGATTCCAGGAGAATTTAGAAATCCCTGCGGTTAAAATACTTCTTAAAATGTATCCAGTCTTTCTAGCTGGGGAAAGCCAATCTCATCCTCCCTCGCTGTACAGTGCAACCTGGATCCCTTAATCTTGCTCAGATTTGCGCATAATACCCTCTGATGTTTAAGTAATGCTGTGCCCAAAAAGCTCCCTGCCGCACCCCTGGCTCTGCAGCCTGCCAGTTGCCCACACGAGGCAAAGGCGACCACACTTGGCTCTACCCCTTTCCTGGTGAGGCCTCCCTGCCACCACCCCCCCCCATTAGAGGCTGGAAAACCCCTATGCCTGCTAACTCAGTGAGCCTGAATTCTTGATAAACTGGCTATTTAGTACCATCTAATATCCTAGAAAGAGCAAGTATGAGGCTCATTATTTTGAAAATGGATGCTTCTATGGTTGGGAGGAGGAAATAACACTATCTTCACACAGAGAAGAGCTTTGAAGTCATCCGCTCACCATAGTCATTTACGACCAGATCAGCTCCGTTACCTTGCTGCTGAAAGTGCTAGAAACACAAGAATGGGTTTTCACTGGAAACTCGTAGAGCTAAATCAGACCTCAAAATACTTCGGATGGCACCCACTTAAGTACAAAACTGAAAAGCTATATAGATGCATAAATGTGCTCAGAACTCTGATTATAATTACCATGGAAAAGGGCTTTATAGTCATCAGTGAATCATCCTAACTTGGGAAGGAAGGAAAGACTTACGCAAAGCTATACCTGATTGCGGTAGGAATAGGGAAAGAACACAAGGTCATACACTTTTCATCATGCACTTGAGCCAGTGTGCAAGGATCCTATTTTCTAGTGGGGTCCTCCATACAGTGATATCCTTTCATTGACAGAGAACCTTCCCAGGGGGTCAAATTTGGATCTAAAGGACTTCAAAATAATAGGTACTCAAGACTTTTGTATGGCTGAAAGAAAGAAAAGAGAGAGAGAGAGAGACATAACTTCTCTGTATGGCAGCCTCTGCTTGTATCAGTGCAAATAACACTCACTGCTGTGCCATCATTATTCCCTCTTCCTCCGGGCACCTAGAAGCACTGCGTTGCCAAGACGTTGAAGGAAAGACTGAAGTTTGCAGAAATCTTACCTTCCACTTACTTCATTCAGTGCAAACGACCACGACCACGTTGATTGTGCCCCTTGAGCCCACATCACACACTCACACACTGTGCCCTGACTTGGAGAAATACATTTCTTTTCTGTCATTTAAGCCACCCCGTCCCTAGTATTCCGTGACGGCAGCCAGAGCTGACCCCCTGCTCCCGGGGCTTCGCTCTGCTCAATGACTTGACCATTGTCAAACTGCTGGCTCACTCCAGTTGCTGTCCTGCTAAATGCACGTTCCTTGTTCTCTACTTCCCCCCAAATGAGGCAGAATATTTCCAATCGCATCTCCCTCCAGTTGACAGACCTTCTCTCCTTCCTGAAGCTTTCTCCCAGCAAACCTCTTCCTCCCATTGAATAGTGGTATGTTGCAGGCAGAGAACCTAGGGTGACACTGGGCTGATCACACACTGCGAGCGGTGTCTGAGAATCACTTCTGTGAATCACGGATCAAAAATCTGCCCTTATAAGGATCAATCAAATCAACGTACCTGGGAAGTATTTTAGAGGTTGTGAGGGAGCATGTAAATATAAAACATATGCTGTCTTAGCTCCTTTTATGGAATCTGACTTCAACGCAGAAAGCCAGTGACAGCTCCAGTAACAAGATTAATTTTTAAAGCCCCATACAAACCTCCAAATTTCCATAATAGTCTATGCCATCCCCTAAATTAAGTTACTTCAGGGCAAGAACTTTTTTTTTCTTTTCATAATCAAGGGGAAAAAATGGTTTGAAACAAGAGAAAGCTCAAAGACAGTTTCTATATACCAGACGCTAAATCAGTGGCATTGAGCAAGAGGTTCCCCCACTAAACTATGGGATCCTCAGGGACAAGGTTAAGCTTAACTCACCTTTAAAACTCTGGAGTCCATTCTAGTGCCTGACACATAGCAAAAAAAAAAAAAAAAAAAAGGAATCAATCAATCAACAAACAAATGTGGTGTCACATTCAAGAGAAGGCTCTTGAGATGGATTACTAAGGATCACTCCAGGATTCTTTCTTTGTCAACACGTAGCAGTACAGCGTAACGGAAAGCTTTGGCTTTGAAATCCGATGCACCTGCATAAGGACACTGATTCTTCCACTCACCTTGGGTAAGTGTCTCAACTCTTTCATCTGTAAAATGGGAATATTAATGCTTGCCATACAGGCTTGTTGTGAATGTTCGAGAGAATGCACCTACAGCAGTTAAAGCACTAAGATGGTGTATGTGCTCAGCAGCTAAAGGTCGTCATCGTTGATGACTATCTCCAAACGAGCGTGGACGTATGAATACAATGGTACTCATCGCATCACGCACAACCTGCCCCTCGTCTATAAACTACTCTACCAATACTTCCATTCAACTACTGCCCACTGACTTGAGGGGCTGTAATACTTGGTGCTGGATACCAATGACCCATGGTAGCCAGGAGACAGAACTGGGCTCTCATAAGACTTCAGATCCTGAGGTTTTTAAATATAAAGTAGGACATGTACCCACATGTCCTGGGTCAAGCAGTAGCCACAGGGCCTG
This sequence comes from Nyctereutes procyonoides, assembly GCF_905146905.1. NCBI lineage: Eukaryota > Metazoa > Chordata > Mammalia > Carnivora > Canidae > Nyctereutes > Nyctereutes procyonoides. The sequence goes on along the minus strand of NW_026575136.1, from coordinate 12,320,005 downwards.
CATGGAGGAGGAGGCGGGCATGGCTGCAACAATTCTAAGTAGGGACATCCCCCAAAATTCTCTAGAAAGCCAGAAGAGTAGGCTGCCTCTGACTAGGCAGAGGGCCAGCAAGCAAGGGAAGGATGAGCCAACGTGAAAACCTGCAATGGAACAGAGCCAGAGCACGTGCTAGATGAGTAGAAGACAGGAACAGAGGAGAAGCTGGGCACTGCTGAATATCCCACAGTGATATGGGAACGTGGCTTCACAGCTACAACTGTGCAGGGCTCTCCTGAGGGACAAGGGTTTTCTTCCCCTTTCCAAAGAACTGGACAAGAGGTTATTCCAAGTAGAGAAGCAGGAAGAAGGTGCTGGGAGAAAGAGGCCAGAAGGCCAGACTCGACAGCAGGGTTACGGGGGTGCGCACTTTCAAAACTGGCCATAGTGTCTTTCCAATTTCCAGTAGGGAGCATTTTGAAAACTGCACAAGGTCCAACATTTGAGGAAACTACCTGGATAGAATATCTCCTGACAACGGATTCAAGGCAAAATAATCATAATCAACTGCATATAATTAACAAGCAGGAGAGAACGCTTCCAGGGCATTTACGTATATACTATGCTGTTTGGGGAAATGCTAGGAGGCTAAGTAGTAAATGGTCAAAACCCAGGGATAGACAAGGGGTCCATTAGCTGGACCCCAAGAGAGCATGCCCTTAGGCTACCCACCCAGCACTGGAGGGCATCCTGCATCGCAGCCTCAGAGGGAGGAGGGAGGGCTTCGGCTCCAGTCCCGACAGGACGGCGGCAGTCAGAGCAGGAGGAGGGACTCCCTGGAAACACGGAGCTGATCCACCACCACTCAAGGCCTTCTCAGGGGGAGATCAACCTTGCATCTAACAAAAGACTTTACAGACCAAAAATAAAGACGCCAACCCAAACCCCATTACATTGACAGGTCAAAACCCTTAATCCTGGTGACCTTCACTCCTATTCAAATGCAACCACTGTGATGAAAATACGCCTGGATTCAGTTTGTAAGCCAAGAAGCAGACAAGCACAGATGTTTCCTCCTCGGGACATTCATGAATGCATGGGGCCATTTGGGCTTCTCTGTTTCTAATTTTCATATTTCACTAACTTGGTTCTCATCCTCCAAATGTCTGACTCAGTCTCTCTCTCTCTCTCTCTCTCTCTCTCTGAAGCTGGTTCCATGCCTAGCTGTGATTATAATATTTTTATATCCTAAAATCATAACTTCTGCAGATACCTGGACTTCAGAAAGCCCGAGAAAACATTAACAAATCAACTCAAAGAGACAGGGACACCTTCCATTGTCCCCCACCCTGTATGACTGGCCCTGTGTCTCTCAGGCATACACGGGACAGTGTTTCTGCCATGAAAGGAGTTTCTTAGGAAAAGGCTAGGGAGATCGTTATCAGAATGGAAATTAAGAAAAGTGATCGATCAAATGTCACAAAGGAACTACAATTTCATAAGTCTTTAAAAGCTAAGGCTTTGGTTTTGTTTTGTTTTTGTTTTTTTTTTAACCTCTCGGCCACTCTCCCTTCCTCCTAAAATCATGGCATAATTGACCTGTAAGTCCTATGCTGTAACTTGATCTGCCAATGTTCACTGTAAAGCTTAACAAAGTGTGCAGGACAGCAGTAACCCATTCTGTCGGGCGAGGAACTTTCTGGAACTTTCCCCAGTCCTTGCAGGAGAAAAGAAAGATAATGTGCCTAGCCTAGGATTTGGAAGGCTTAAGGTCACCAGGTTGTTGAGAATTTTTAATCTCCCTTTTAATATAAGTCATGGTACCATTAACTTGAATGCTACTGAAAATAGAGTTGAGCAGCTCATAAAACAACAACACAGACAAGGAGAAAAAGTATCTGACTTTGGTAAAGCTGTGTGAACAACAGATTTCAAGTGCAGCCAGTGATCTTATAAAAAGAAAGCCAAGCATTCAGGCAAGAATTACAGGACTCACCCCCCACCCTCCGCCTTCCCTCTCCCATCAACACCCCTGTCTCCTCCACCTCCCACCCCCTAAACCCTGCTGTTGAGGTGTCAAAATTCCATGGGCATTACCCAATTCCCAGACATAGTCTCCTGACACGTCATTTGCATGAGGACTTCATTGTGTGTGGCTTTCCTGAATCCAGGAAGGTGGAGCCCAGGACTTCTCAATCTTCTCTTCTTAACTAACCCAACTGCAGAGGAAAAAATGCCTACCCAAGGGGGACTGAGATCCAACACAAAGTAGGAAGTCTACATTACATTGATACCTCATGTTTCCTTTTCTTTACACTGTCCATTACATTCTGCTCTATAATATATTCATCTGTTTTCATATCAAGCCAATGTGTTGTCTGAATTCATGTGTAACACATGCTGCAGGAAGCTGCACCAGGTTAATCCTATTTGTGTGTGTGGTACACTGTGTCAATTTACACACTATTTCCACTGAAGTTCACTTGAACTTTTAATCCCCTTTTGTTTAGCAGCTTAAAAAAAAAGCAGGGGTGGTTGGTGAGAGAAAGGTAGTTTGGCATATTTAATTATTTAAATAAAATCGAAGTCATTCAGAAACACCTAGAAGAAAGAGTATTTCAATTTTATTCTCTTCCCTGTTTTCTTTTCCATTCTTCCTCTATATTCTAGCAGAATGCAGTTAGTAGAATTTCTGCTACTTTCCTACTGCCTTTTTTTTTTCTGTAGCTCACAGATTCCTATGCCAAATGGGAAGCCCATTCCAAGTAGTTTAGGGAATTACAGGTTAATTCCCCCAATGCCTGTAAAGGGAATGGCATCTGACCCAGACCCAGATGGATTATATATCTCCTTAGCTACAAAGATTGGTTTAGGAATGGGCTTGTGGTCAACCAAGCCAGAGAAGTCCCCAGGACGTCTGCCTGGGGTTCATCCCCTATATTGCTACTCTATGTATATATATAAAATATCTAAAGATACCCGCATCCATCTTTGTTAACATGTGAAGAAGGCTCCTAAGAATCAAGTCAATTTGTGTAAAAGAGGCGCTCAAAGATAATCAAGAGGAGAAATGACAGAGGCTTGTGGAGAGAAAGGCACAGAGAGACAGGGCCCTGATAACAACACTTTCACCCCTGGATTTCACTGTACCTAAAGCCAGAAACCCTCCCTACCCCAGATCTCCCACTTATGAGAGAGGGGAAAAATTCTCTTTGAGCATAAGGCAGTTTAAGTTCACTCATTTATAACTTAACACAATCCAAAATGAAAATATGGACATGTGATTTTACTCTACATGCTCCAACACCCCCTATCAAATCCTTAGAAGGAACCCAAACTCCTTAGTGTCACACCAAGGCCAAATGGCATCTAGAACCCACCTTCCTTGGGTCAAAGGTAACTGAAGGATGCGTCTTGGTCTTGTACACTACACGCAAAGATGATTGGAAAGGTACTTCAAAGATGCTTGAAAAAGGCTGTCTTCCCAGATTCTCAGTTTATCTCATTGTCTGTACTTTCAGCTCCCTCTCCATTCTCTAGTCTGTCTACTTCTGTCTCCCTGTCTGGGAGTGTCTCATCTCATTATCTGCCTGGTGAATATTCATCCTGGTAGCTCAGCCCAAGCAGGTTCCCACATGAGAACTCTCCCCCACTCTTTTCTCACTGAGAGGCTCCCTCCTCCGAGCTCCCTGAGGACCACTCTCAGGGGTGCAGTGCTAGAGCTACCGTAGGCAGGCCTGCCTCCACACCCAACCAAGAGCTCCTCCGGCCTGCAAGCTATTTATCTCTGCATCACCAGCATCTAATACAGTGCCTTGCATGTAGTAAATCTTAAGTGAACATTTATTACGGAGCTCAAAGAATGAATCTAGACACTGGTCAGAGCTATTCGAATAAAGGGCAAGGTGAGAAAAGACCTGGAATTGGACACCGGCTGGCTTCCTTCCATCTGCAACCCAACAAAGGACCTTTATTACTCAAAATGATTTGGCCTAAAAGAGAAGCATGAAGAAGACTAAATTCATAGTTAGAAGTATTAAAATATTTTCTTCCCTCTCCCACTATCCACACTCAATCCAAATATTGGTCCTTGATTTTATTCCTTTCAAGAAACATTTTGTTCAGGTGTTCCTACGGGAACTGAAAGTTAATATAAAAAATAGAGAACCTCTGCTCAACATTGCTATCATCAGGGAAATGCAAATCCAAACCACAATGAGATATCACCTCACACTTGCCAGAATTGCTAAAATCAGAAACATAAGCTACAACAAGTGCTGGTGAGGATGTAAAGAAAAAGGAGCCCTTATGCACTGTTGCTACAAATGCAAATTGGTGCAGCCACTGTGGAAAACAGTATGAAGGTTCCTCTAAAAATTAAAAATAGTATTACCATATGACCCAGTAATCTTACAACTGAATATTTACCCAAAGGATACAAAAACATTAAATCAAAGGGATACATGCACCCCTATGTTTATTGCAGCATTATTTACAATAGACAAATTATGGAAGTAATCCAAGTGTCATTGATAGATGAATGGGTAAAGAAGAAGAGGTATATACCCAATGTAGTATTATTCAGCCATAAAAAAAGAATGAAATCTTGCCACTTGCAATGACATGGATAGAGCTAGAGAGCATAATGCTACGTGAAATAAGTCAGAGGAAGGCAAATACCACATGATTTTACTCATATGTGGAATTCAAAAAACAAAACTGTCCATGAAGAAAAAAAGGGACAAACCAAAAAACAGACTCTTAACTATAGAGAACAAACTGATGGTTCCCAGAGGGGAGGCGTGTGGGGGGGATGGGTGAAATAGGTGATAGGTGATGGGGATTAAAAGTACGTTTATCGTGATGAGCACTGAGTAGTATATAGAACTGGATTACTATATTGTATACCTGGAACGAATATAATATTCTAGTATATAACTATACTAGAATCATTTTTTTTTTAAAGAGAATCTCTGAAGAAGTAGTTGGCTTTCTGGAAGAGCACCTCAATGTTGCTAAAGGGACAATGTCACCATCATGCCGGGTGTACTGAGACTTTTTCCAGGTGGACTCATCAGTCACCCACTACAGTCCCAGCCTTTCCAGGACACACAAGTCTTGAGAAGCAAGAAAAGCCTCAGTTTTGTGCATTACCTGCAAAGGTGATTAGGAGAGAGTAAGTCTTGAGAAAACACGTCTGCCCACATTTTCAATGTAGTTCATCGCTTCTACTCAACAGGTAGCCAAAGCGCAGTAGGACTGCATGCAGCCATCTGCTGCTTGGTTGCAAGCTGCCACACAGAAAGGGGCCTTAGTGCTGCTCCACCAGAACCCCCCATTCAGGGCTTACACCCATTCTTTCCCTTTACAGAAATTCCATTAGGCTTCAGATGTGTTCTAAAATATGTATTTTCTGAGTGTTGTTCTCTGCCCAATGAGAAAGCAGAGTTCTGCACTATCTGCCTCTTTGTTTGCCCCAGAGTAGGCCCACAAGCAAGGCCCACAGTCTCCACCTGGAAAGCAGGTACTCAGGACTGACACTGAGTCTCATAGTAAAGGACCTGCTTCCACCCTCTGAAGGCCACATACCGCAAGAGACGGGGGTTTCTAGCCGTGGAAAAAGAGAGGATGACATGAGTGAAAAGCAGAAAATCAGGCCCTTCCATGTCAATAAGCATCATTACAATTTAAAGCACATGGTAGATGAGAAATGTGAAAATCACTTTATAAAGAGGGGGTAACTCTAGGCAGCTGCAGTGGAAACAAAAATCCTCCAAAACTAAGTGCAATAGGAAGCAAAACCTATGACCCTCCCTTTACTGTTCTGAAGACTCCCCGTTCCTTATAACTAAATTCAGGTTAGTCTTCATTCTTGAGGAAGCGGTGACTTTGCTCACATACTATTTTTTTTTTCTACAGAAGATTAAAAAGGCTAAAATATATAGATTGGGTTTTAAGAACATTTTCATTTTGGAAAACACAGGCAATTATGCTGGTTAATTACAGGTTGGGGAGAAATTCTTGATCCTTTGCCAAGATGAATGCATTCAGCAGCACCTGGGGAACAGCAGTGATGTTCTAGACTCAAGCACTGCCTCGACTGTCCAACCTCGAGAAGGGAGCCCAACCTCACCCCACTCTCCAAAGCATGTAGCTCTCTCGTTCTCCCTCTCCCGCTCCCCTGCCTCCTCTGTACATATAAAGACAAATGTGGCCTTTTTTTTTTTTTTTTTGTGCCAGAAAAAATTCAGTCCTTTTCCCTCCGCCTTTCTCATAGCTGTTCTGGAAACAGCGCAAACAAATAAGCTGTGATTTCTCTGTTTGATAATCATGGGAAAGGAAAAATTTCCATTTCTGTACAGAGCAAGTCTAATTGCTTTCACTGAATTCACTAGGCATTTCAGTCTAAGAAAATAAATCTCCTCAATTGCCTGGCTGAGAAGACCTGTTAAGTCCCCGACTTGTTAACAAGGAGGTCACCATGGTAGCCTTCCACAGACATGACTGATACTAGGACTCTGTTGCTAGTTATCCCAAATTGCCAATTTCTTTTGCACACGCGGGCTTCTCTCTGACTAATACTGTTAAACTCAGATAAATCCAATGTGTCCTTGCTGGGTTTGTCCTCCTGGGGGCTTAGTGAAAGAAATGTGCCTCTCAGATGCTTCTGCTCTGAATGTTGCATGCAGGGAGGGCCAGTGAGAGCAGTCGGTTGAGTTTCTGCAGAGGGAATAGAATGAGGCACTTATTCACACTCGGCCACGTAGAACGCCATGAGCTCTCCTTCAGGGCAGAAGAGGAATCCAAAGCAAAGCAAAAGGGAAGGGAAATGAAAGGATGGGTCCCAGGAAGCCACTTGAAGGTAGAGGGTCGCTAAGTTTGCACCTGGAGTGAGGGGAGTGTCTTTACCTCCTCCCAGAAATCCAGAGGGACACCTGGAGAGAGGCTATTCTCTGTGTGCTCTTTCCTCTGTGATGCCAGCTGCAATGCCAACCCCAGCACCCAACTGTGGCAAGCGCCATGTCAAGTGCAATGTTTCTCCAACCAACGCCCATGACTGGGACCAGTGTGGGGCCTTTACACAGGACAAAGCTGATGTCACACTCTGGCACCAAGGACTTGAAGGAGACATGCCCCCTAGTGCCTTCTCAATTCCCATGACAAACAAACGTAGTCAATTGGGAATTTCTATATGGATGCCATCATGAGTTTCCTACAGCCATGGACAAATGTCCAAGAGTTTGTGACCAAAACACTCTGTCTTCAGTTTCTGTCACAGACGGAAATGTCTGCTCCCTCGACACGTAAAATCGGACCCTATATATATATTGCATATTTCTTTAATAGATGAAATGCGAACATCTTACCATTGAGGCCCATCAAAAAATGAAAATTCTAGTATGGATGCTTGGATTGATTTGTTCATGTATTTAGTCAGTTAACAAATATTCAACCGGTTTCCGCTGCATGCTAGGAACTGCGGTGGGAACACAAGTAGAAATAAGACACAGCCCCTTTCCCTGAGAAGCTTACAGTATAGGGAAAATGAGAATTTAATATCATGTTTGCTACAATATGGATTTTTTTTTGGGGGGGGCAGAGTATATTGGACCATAAAGGAAGATTCAATGACTTGTCTATAGGAGCTGGGAAGTCTTCACAAAAGAAAAGGCAGTTTGTTTATTTAAATCCTGAAAGATGAATACGTGTTTTATAGGTGGAGAAAGAAGTGCAGGTCATAGTACGCACAACATAAGCAGGGAGACTCAGTTGTGTTACCTACTGGTAGACACCATCAGGTGCTAGGAAATCATGACCACTGTTATCAAAAAGCAAAGCCATCAAGGATTTAAGTTGAAAATTTCTAAATTTGCTCAAAGTATACCGAGTTCCTTGTAATCTGCCAAGCTGATTCCTTTCTACGGTATTTACACAGCTCACGGAAGACTCGGACCCATAATGCTTTGTAAGATTAGTTCTCTTTCATTCTAGCTTCCACGTATGGCTTCCTTTAGTCCTCTCTTATTTGGGGTCTCTTTAAACCAAACTGACTTTAATCCGTGGACTGTACATGCGGCAATATACGTGATCGTCAAGTCTCTTTGATGTTAAACTAACAGATGTCGACTTTAATTTTGCGGGTCTTTGATAAAAGGATTAAGGGAAGGCTTGTGAAAGCAATCACCTTACCTGAATTTTAACAAATGACCAACGAGGCCAAACATGTGGTTAAGCTCAGCCTAGTAAGAAACGAACATATCGCAACAAAATGAACACTCATATTGGATAATTTCTAACCCAAAACTCATTTACTGACCTATTAAAACTCGAGGTGAGTCAGCTGGTACAGAAAACTTTTTAATACTTTTATATAATTTAGAGAGCACTAACTGGGCTTTGGAAAATAAAGTTTAGGATTCAAATAGCGCTGGTTGCACAACAGCGTGAATGTAATTAATGTTACTAAACTGCACACTTTAAAATGGTTAAAATGATCAATTTTATGTTACGTATATTTTACTACAATAAAAAAGTATCCCCAAAGCACTCATTGGAGTATTTTCTTTATGACCAGATATTAACATTCAAAGTTTTTTATTCTTAACATTTTCCTTGGAGAATGTTCTAAAAGATCATCACAGACTCTCTAATCAAAGCCCATTGCCTTGTAACCATTTTATATATGTATCCATATATACAATATTAGCAGTAAAGTAAAACATAGTGTATCTTCAAGAATTCTAGAGGAGGTCAGTCCCCAATATTTTCATAGCTTTCTCTCCAATTAATGAAGTAGCAGCATTACACCAGGCTACCAACTTGAGTATCAACTCCACGTCTATAGACGTTCTGAAATCACTCCAATTCCTACAGTTTTTATGTGTGACCAAAATTTGTGTATGGTTAAGTCATTCTGACACTAACTACATTTTATATAAGATTTGAATCAAGCTGTTGAAAGACTTAGAAACTCCAGTGATCTCTGCTACAGTTGGGACCGCCGGACCGAGACGCTGACTGCTGTGGGTGAGGTTCCCAAACATGATTTAGGGCCACGGAGTCGGGTCTCAGGGAGGGTGATAAGCAGTGAGTGAAGTTCAAAAGGCAGAGAAGAGCATGGGGAGGAGCTCCCTGAGGGAGGAGGCACGGTAAGGGGGAGATGCAGCAGTGGAGAACGATCAAGCCATTTCTTTTTTAAGATTTTATTTATTTATTAGAAACAGAGAGAGAGAGAGGCAGAGACACAAGCAGAGGGAGAAGCAGGCTCCATGCAGGGAGCCCCACGTGGGACTCGATCCCGGGCCTCCAGGATCACGCCCTGGGCTGAAGGCGGCGCTAAACCGCTGAGCCATCGGGCCGCCCCGATCAAGCCATTTCTAATGAAATAGGAAAATAATCAATTCTACACCTCAGCAATTCTGATCATACCTAAGGGGAAACAGGCGCTATTTTGCCCTGATGTTACCATCCCTACGGCACAATGACGATCATCGGGATCATCGGGGAGGTGACTGCAGAGTAAGAAGAACCATTTCACACCTAGTTCCTATTTATAATAATACTTTGCACTTAAGGAAATTAGAAGTTCCCTTGTTAACAAAAGTATTCCTAAAAATATATTTATGACCTGGAAAGCAACCAGATGCCCATTAGCAGGACCATGTTTTTCCTATTAAGTAGATCTCATTTTTAAGCTCCGCCAGGACCTTCTCACCGCGAGCCTTGCTTTCCCCTGGACTGTGGCCCAAATGACAGAACTGAAGACTTGGCGGACGAGGAGCAAGGAGTCTGGTGTCTCCGTGGGACGGTTCGGGATGGTGGAGCGGGAGAGGCCAACGGACACCACCGCCCGAAACGCCCAGCAGCGGCTCGGGGCCCACCTTCTCCGGCCACGGCCACGGCCACGGCCACGGCCACGTGGGTCCTCTCCTCTCCTCAAACGTCCCCGCTCGGCCCTGGCATCGCGCTCTGGTGCTGATCCGCCCTCCCTTCGCTGGGGACTCCCAAGACATCAGAAGAGGCCCAGCCTTCCAGCGCCACGGCCCCCCCGCTGCCCGACTGGCCGCCTCCCTCGGGACCTGACCGCCTGCGAGTCTTCAAGGTGCATCCAGGCTCCGACCCTTCTCAGGACTCATCGCCCCCTCCCCTCCTGCCTGGAGTACGGTGTGTAAGTCCCCTCCTCGTCCCCCTGCTGCTACCCAGGGCCCCTCGAGTTTCTTCTCAACCCGGCAGGCAGTGATCCTTGGAAAAGAGCCATCGGCTAAGGCCATCTCCTCTGCTGAGAACCTTCTGGGGCTCTCGCTCTCCCTCAGCGGGAAGCCAGAGGTGTTGTGAGGCCTCCAAGCCGCCGGGAGTGCAGCTCCATTCTCTTCCTGACCTCCTGACCTCCCGCCACCACTCCGGCCTGCTCCCCGGTGGCGAGCTCTCAAGGTGGCCAGGACCTCCTGCCTTGAGCATCTGCACCTGCTCTCTCCCCTGGGCTGAATGCTCCCCCCTGGGCTGAGTGCTCCCCCTCGGTCGAGTGCTCCCCCTGCTGGGACAAGTGCTCCCCCTGGCCCACGGCCGCCCCCCCCCACACCTCCACTGAGATTCTGTGCAGTGGCCTTGCCAGTGGCACGGTCCTTGATCTTACCTAAGAGGGCAAACCTCACCCGCCCCCTGCCTTGCTCTATTTCTACGGAGAGCTCACGCTCCCACGACTGACTTGTCCCTTTCCAACACACACTATCACTTACTGATTTATTTTGCTCACCATCTGTCTCCCGTGGCCCCGCAGACAACCGAAGCTTCCCTGCTCCGTAGCCGGCACCTGGAACCCTACCTGGCGCTCCGCGGCGTGTGCTGGATAAGTATTTATTGGCTTGAGGAATTAAATCACTGAATCACAGATATCAGCAATAATTTTCAGGTTCCCAGCTAATGCTCCCACTCGGAGGTAGGCAAGAAGACAGCAGTCCCGTCCTCTCAGAGACGTGAGAGGTCCCCACACCGAAAGGAGCACAGCTGATGGGAGCCCCTGCACGGAGTCGAGGCCCGACCAGCAGCAGGAGAGCTCAGGATGGGGCTCCCTTCACCCCGGGCCAGGGGTGCACAGAGGAGGCACTGAGCGCTCACGAGCACAAACCCTCCTGCTGCTCATCGGGGTTCAACCCCATTCAAGGCAGAATCAGAAATTTTTTTTTCAAATATCAACTTTTTAAAGACTTGTATTTATCTATTTGAGAGCGAGCGGGAGGGAGCGCACAGGCAGGGGGAGCTGCCCAGGGACAGGGCGCAGCAGACTCCCCGCAGAGCTCGAGCCGGGACCGGGATCAGGACCTGAGCTGAAGGCAGACACGCAACCATCTGAGCCCCCAGGCGCCCCCTAAATATCAATTTTCGAACGGACGTCGGTCCTGCCCTCCCGGGCACTGGGCTCACTTCGGCAAAGTCTCTGTTCCCACGTCCTTGCCGCTGACGGGATGGGCGGCTCATCCCCGGCCTCCTCGGCCGCCGCCCCCTCCCGCTGGCCCACTGCCCCCCAGCTGGCTGCAGCCCCAATGTGTCCCCTGATGACCCCACTCGGCCTCCTGCGGCTCCGGCCAAGTGCCCACGGCCCCGGACACGGCAGGTTCGGGTCAGTCCGGGATCAAATGCCTTCCTCGCACAGCCCACGCGGATCGTGAACACCACCGGCTCACACCCGCACCCTCACCCAGAATCACCCGCTTACAAGACCCAGCGAGCCCGCCATCGGTGCCTGCCGCACACCCACAGTCCCTGCAAGCCCCCCGCCAGCTCTTGCGGCCAAAACCAAGTGCAGGCTCGAGGCCCTCGGAGGCGGGGGACGTACCGCACGGCCGACCGACAGCAGAGGTGGGAACAAGGGGCCGGAGCCGAGGACAGCCAGCCCAGGGCACAGAGGCCGATGGGGCTGGTCCCGGGGCCTACATGTGGCCTAGGAGCTGCGGAAGCCGGAGGGGCAGCCACGGACTCAGTCCCACTGCAGAGCCTACGTCTTCCCACCTCCCTCCCGCAGGAAGACCTGCACAAATAAATATAGCCACTTGTCCCCTCCCCCCCCCCGCCCCGGGTGGGGGGGCTCAGCGGGTGGGCATCTGCCTTGGGCTCAGAGTGTGACACCAGGGTCCTGGGATCGAGTCCCGCAGGAGACCTGCATCTCCCTCTGCCTGTGTCTCTGCCCCTCTCTCTCTCTCTCTCTCTCTCTCTCTGTTGCTCATGAATAAATAAAATCCTTAAAAAAACAAAAAAAGGAAAGAACCACTGATCAATAACAGGATCCGTATTGTATATTGCAGGTAACAGGCATTCAAAAAATATTTGTTAATAAGTCAGTGACTAGTAGAATAGAATATTCCCAGGTGGGATAAGTGAAAACTGATGCTCAGTTGACAACTCACAAACAAGAGAATGAAAGAGAAGCGACGGGACAAGCACTATTATTAAAAATCTGATCATATAAGCGGCCCCGGGGTGAAAGGAGCCCTGTCCTGAGCTCTCCTGCTGCTGCTTTTTTTTTTCTGCCTACAAATTAGGCACAGCTAGGAGAGCCATTCCCAAGAAGGGATGAAACTCAGGCATCACCAACTTTAGGAGGTGCGCAGAAAACGCGGACACGCACTGTGTCCCACTGGATCGCCAGGGTTCCGCCCGGCACCTGTGCACAGGACACTCGGTGCTCGTGGAATGGACGGAGGCAGAGGCCGAGAGGGGCTCTGGGGCAGGAATATCATAGGCAGCAAGCAAAGATGAGGGTGTGAAGACCGGGAGGACAGGGGCCTACACCACACCGTTACTCAGCCCACCAGGCCACTGTGACCTGGGAGCAGTGCTCCGGCTCCTGCAGGCTACTTCAAGTCGGATAAAGCAGCCGCGGTGCCTGGTGCCCGCTGCACCCCAGGATGTGGTCAGCCATCGCAGCTTCCTCAAGTCATTAAGCAAAGCAGGCCGACTCCTGCACCTTCTCCTTGCACCGAAACGTCACAACGGACCCAAAAGACCACATCTTTTCGGCACATTTCCCAAAAAAGGTAGGAAGAAAGAAAAACAACAGCAATAACAACACAGTAAGTCATCTATTTTTGCCAAAGAAAAATCACCTGCGTAATTTGGAGCAGAGCACTCTTCACCTTTCCTGGAGCCGGAGCCTAAACTAGGGGACACCACCCACCCTAGCAGCAGTGGCCAAAAAACCTGGTTAAAACGATAGAATCCGACAGTGGACGGCTCGTAAACGCATAACCACGTCCCGGAGAGGTCAGATCTGATGCCTCCTCCAGGCACCAGAGCGACAAAGGAGAGGGAAGGCACGGTGCCTGGGGACCGCACCGTGAACACTTTATAGGAAACCAGGAGAGAGGGGCGCAGCAGCTTTGGGCGGCTCTGTATTTAATTAAATGGATGTGCCCCGTTCTGCACCAATCGAATAGGGACAGCAGCCATCGGGGACAGCGGCGCTGGTCGGCAGAGGCTCTACAGTGGCTTCTGGGGATTCCAGATCGGCGTCCTGCTCCTGCGAACCGCGGGGGCTTGGGTGAGGTTGCCCGCCGCCCCCGGGACATGCATGTGCAGCCCGCAGCACGGAGCTCAGCCGCGTGAGCACGGTGCTGTGTCCATCAGACCCTTACAGAGGGAGCATCTGAGGACAACGCATCCTTACGCTGCGCTTAAATAACACAGGTAGTTGCATTCACTTCTTCCGGCAACGCTGCCTGGGTAGTTAGGGCTACTAGCCTTTTACAGATGGGGGTGCAGGTTCCATTGCCCCAAACCTTTGTTCTCTCACCATCCCTGTCATGGTTTTTCCAGATAAGAAGGGCCCCACCTACTAAGGAGAAGGTCAGAGGCGATGGAGAAAGTCAAGCTGGGGCCAGCGTGGGGTCGGCATGGGGCTGGTGTGGGGTCTGCGTGGGGCGGCGAGGGGCTGGCGAGGACCCTCCACCTCTATTTATTCCGCTAGTATTCAGATGCAAGGTGATTGCATAATGTGAGCTGGCGGCCAGAAAGCTCTTGGGCATCGCCAAGCGAGGGAGAGCTGTTTCCCCTGTCCGGGTTGTGGACTGCGAATTTGGAGTCTGTCTCCAAAACAGACCCAGGGCAAGCCGCACGCCCAGGCAGACGCTGCTCGGCCTCAGCCTCTGTTGTTTCAGCCCGGAGGTGATTTCCACACCAGCAAGCAGCCCCCGTGTGTTTTCACAGCGCTCTCCGGGGTCACAGTTGTTGAGGTGTGTTCAGGATCTCCAGTTCAGCGGCCTCCTCTCAGGCTAAAATAACACCCGGCTCACATGCTAAGAAAATGCAGCAGTTGTAATTTTGCAGGGGTGGCGTTTTTGGAAGGAGACACCCAATCCCATATGCTTTGCATACTTAAGACATTGCTCTCATTAGTAGCATCCTAGACAATGCTCTCGTGTCTCAGACCAAGGGCTCCCCGGCAGCTCAGCCACACTCTCGTTGGGGTCCCCCCTCCCACCTGTCAAAGCCAGTTCCTCGCCTCTCGGCGATAATATCAATAGTAATAATAACAGCAATGATAATAGTAACCCAATGGGCCCTTTGGGGCACTTGGGAGGAAATTTCAATGTGTTGGGGCCAGTTGTAACCATGAGCCTACAGGGGCGCACGGTGGAGGCAAGAAAACGGAAGAGCTTAAGGGAACCAACAGGAGAACAACACTTTTCTGATCCTGTTCAGAAAAGACACATTCTAAGTCTTGCTTGAGGTTGTTGGGACTCCAAGGTCAAAGAGCGCATATGGGTTTTCTGGGCTCTATTTTCCTCGAGCCAAGACAGAAAGCAGGCCCCCATTTCAGTAGGTGACCAAAACCCAGTAGGCCTCATTCTCATCAACCACTAACCTTCAGAGGTAAAGAAGCCTCTCACCTAAGTTTCTCCCCACTCGCAGCCTCATCTATCTCCAACAGCTCCATGACTCGGCCTCATAAGTCCCAGAAAAATATAACTTGAGACCACCTATGTGTAAAAAATAAACAAAAATACGCATGCCAAATGCACAGGAACTTACAGATACAGTTCTTTTACGCCGATGAAAACTTCTCAAGCAACCAAGGCAAGCGCTGGTGTAGCCACCTCCAAAATAAATCCACACATACCCCAACCCCCATCTAAAGAAAGATGAGCAAAGGCCCTTTGATTCTAATCTAATGTAAACCCTAAAGTAAGTCCGGGAAACAGCTCTTCTGATGGGTCACCAACACTCCCCCAAGTCTTTCTAGACCCTTGAAGACTCCAGTTTACCCGAACTAAGCTGAACATCCCGCCTGCCCTGAGACTTTGGCACAGCGCCTGAAATAACGAAGCTCCTGGCTGCTCTCGCCTTGGTCATCCAGCACAGGCAGAAAAGAAAAAACAAACAAATGCATATACCATATTTTTAAATTAGAATGATGTCATGAAATCAAATTTGATCCTAAAATATTAACCACCTGTAACAGAACCCTAACGTGTGCCACCTGTCCAGGACACACGGTGTCAGCTGTCTGCCCCTGGACACCACTGTATAAAGAACCTCACTACAGATCTGACCTCGCAACTGTCCGCAGAATCTCCTAAGTGGAATAAGAAATTTAATACAGATCATGTCTCTTAAGGGACCGAGATTGTGAAAGAAAGCAAGAGAAAGGACATTGTCAGGGATGGGTTTTCCATTCGATGTAACATCCCTTGGGCATCCACTGCTTGCTGGGCTCTGGGTAGTGCTCAGATCGTGCCTTCATTCTCAGTTAGCGTGGGGCACTCGGCATCCAGGTGGCCACTGCTCTCCAGGATGGAGGAGTCACACTTGTACCGGGTACTTCCCATGCTGCTGACCAGAGCAACATGATGCATCGTAATCTCAAAACACGTCTTACACCAAAGACCTGAGCATAATTTTGAGACTTTTTCCCTTCTCCCCTACCTTTCTCTCAACCTATATATTTAAGTCAACAAAACAGTGTATTTAACTTCTGAAATAATGTGACTAAATAAGCACTGCCTGCCCTGGTTTCTTTCCATTACTGGGATTCCTGTAATAGGTTTAAGAAAAGATGCTGGTCTTTTAGCCTAGAGGGATACTTAGCCTCAATATTAGCTAGAGAAATTCTAAATGTCCCAAGAAAGTTCATTCAATACTTCGCCCTTTTAAAGCAACATGAATCCAAGTATCAGGCAGTTCATTTCTGCGTGGGGCCAGGAGTGGGACCGTGAAAATGATCTCCTTAAAAATCCTACAGAGTAAATATATGGACTTGAAAATAATTTCCCCCAGCATTTCCTAAATTCAATTTCTTTGACCAGAACAACTAGGAAACTGGGACCCCAATTAATTCCTTTTACACTATGCTGTAGAATTAAACGCCAATTTAAATGTTGCTACATAAAAAAATAAAAATAAAAATAAAATAAAATAAATGTTGTTACACAATTAAAAGTTACATAAAGGATTGATGTTCGGAGTATACAGCTAAAGCAATAAACACCCTGAAGGAAAAAAAAATATCTGTTTTTGCCTCACTCCGGTGTGGCTTCCACCAGCAGACCTTCGCATCAAGCGTGACTGACGGCGTCCGTGCTACTCAGTGCACCTCAAGAGTTCAGTCCTCAACTTACTTGACCGTCTGCAACACTGGCCACGGTTGAGCGCTCCGCTTCTAGAACCATTCTTCCTTGGATCCTACGCACTGCAGCATGGCATCCCTGCTGTCCTTCTACTCTCCTCCCTCCTCCATAACCGCCTGTTCTGACTGCCACCGGCTAGACGTGGCAATTTCCCGGGGCAGTCTTGGAAGGCCTTGTCTTCCAACCCTATGCTCTCGCCCAAAGTGACCTCATGCACTCCCACTGCTTTAAATACCACACCAGCAACTCCCAAATTTATAACTTCAGCCCAGACCTATTTTCTTGACTCCAGACTCATTAATTTAATTACCTCCTGTCATCACTGAGGCTGGCTCACCTTGTCCCCAGCTGGCTTCTTGATCCCCAGGCAATGGCCCCTCCATCCACACTACTGGACTCTGGGGAGTCATCCTCAGCACCTCCTTCTCCTACAGCCCACAGATCCCTCGGTCCTCTCTCCCCCACCACCATCTAACCCAAGGACCCACCATCTGTCGCTAGAGCCCTTGTCATTGTCTCATTCCTGTCCCTGCCCATCCTTTCTCCAGCAACCACCAGAGAGAGCTCTTCAAAGTACAAATCTGATCATGTGACTCCCTATTCAGTCTTAAAACCTTCTAAAGGTTTACACTGAGAATTTATAACAAAGTTTACCATCTTGGAAAATGATGGTATAAACTCCCAGATGAGAATTCTTTTCCTTCTTCGCTGTGTATAGCTCTGTGAACGTTGACGTGTGTCTGCCCCTGCATAACTCCCACCCTGTACAAGCTATGGAACGTCTCCAGCCTCCAGGAGGTTTACGCCTCTGTCCTGTCCCCACCCTCTCCTGAGGTAACCACTCTTCTGGCTTTTATTACAATGAATTGGTTTTGTCTGATCCTGAACATCATATAAATTGGCTTATAAAAATGAATACTTTTTTTTAACTAAACCAAACTCTTCAAACGCTCCTGCAAATTTATGATTAAGCCATAAGCCAACGTTAAGACAATAACATCCCGCAGTCACCTGAAATCAGGTGTTCAGGTCCAGAGTCTCAAGTCCCTGAAAGAGTCTGTTAATTAACAGGTGAGAAACAAAATCCCCATAATACTCCAGATTAACTTGTTCCCATGAAGTGTTCCTAAGTATTTCAGATGACACAGGGACTAATACTTCTACTCATGGGCTCTGAGCCAATCTGGAGAACTAATCTCCCAGTCAAATTCAAAGAAAGTATTCTTTTGATTCAAACAAAGACATCAAAGTGACAAAAATGTAACAGCATGAGCGAAGTATATAGTTACGGCAGGGTCTTAATAGAGGAATGAGACTTTATGAGCTTAAGGTCCTACCAGGAGAGTTGTGTTGCAAGTATTAGGAATTAACGATGGGCTGTGGGGAGGCCAGCCTAAAGCTGGATAAAGCCTCACCTGCACCCATTCACCATTATAACTTCACCCTGGAGGAAGGCCATCGAGTCTCTATTTTCAAAGTACAGCCCCTGATTATGTCCCTCCGTCCAGAATAAGGGCGAATTCCAATAAAGGGCCCAGGGAAGCCCAGCCCCTGGAATGCATCAGCGACACCTGAGAGCTTATTTGCCACCTGAAATCCAGACAGACATCTCCCCAAGGTTTGGAATTTTTGAAGCCTATGTTGGGTGGGGGGTGGCAGGTGGCAGAAGCAGAGGCCCAGGGGTTTGGTTTTGCTCCCTTGATGGTCCAATAGCCCATTCCTAGCATCAAGCTGGGAAATCCTAAACCTAAAATTAGAATCAACTAGGACTTTTACCAAAGTCTGGGAGAATTCACAAAATAGGTCTCACCAAGCATCCCTATGCCTAGCGAGTCTTGCTCTCTGCACCCTTTGGCAATGCAGTTAGACATCCGCTAAGTGTACCAGCTGGTGACACTTGCCGATGCTGGCTGGGCACGTGACCGGCATGGGTTTTGATGGTATGATTCCGGAAACATGCAAGGTACTTAAAAAAAATCTCAGTGCCTGTTAGGGTAAAGGAATTCCTACAAACTGTAGTTTTGCTTCTTAAACATAAAAGAGAAAAGCAACTGCTCACTTTTTAGTCAAAGTGTTAGGAGGATAGAGGGAAGCAGAAGGTAAGAAACAATTTGGGTAAAATCCCCATCAGCCCCTCCGCTTTTTGATGACCAGAAGGCTTCCCAGAGGATGAAAAATATATTTCTTTAAAATGTATAATGACATTTATATATTTGAGCCTGGGTGGCTCTGTGGTTGAGGGCCTGCCTTCGGCCCAGGGCATGATCCTGGGGTCCCGGGATCGAGTCCCACGTCAGGCTCCCTGCATGGAGCCTGCTTCTCCCTCTGCCTGTGTCTCTGCCTCTCTGTGTGTCTCTGATGAATAAATAAATAAAACCTAAAAAAAAAATATATATATATATGGACATAGAATATGAGCCTACTTTCTCTTCCTTTATCTGCCTAAATTTTCCTTGCACCCTATGCTAGCAAAGTTCATCTAGCCTGGTTGAAGATGCATGGAAAAAACCTTCCAGATCCTTTGGTAAATAAAGTGATGACTGGGAGGGGGAGTCCCAGGCAGGACCAGACATCTTTAGCTGTGTTCTTAAGCAGCGATCATTGTGGAACCTGGGAGGAAGGCCATCTGACAGGATCTCGACCCCGAACTGTCCTCACACAACCAAGAATCAGCCCAGTGAGGAGGAAAACCATGGTGTGGAGATAGGAGAAATGCAAACTTTAAGGTTTTTAACTCATACAGTTGCAGTCGGCCCATGACTCATAGTTTCATTAGTTGACTCCATTTTTATGTTTGCTCCTCACAGGATGTTCTTGGGTTTACAGAGGAATGCAGAAGCATTTGCATTGGACAGGCACATTGGGCCCAACTGGAGACTCCTATAAGAAGCCCCGGTCCAGGCTGCAGCTCTCTGTGTCAGTTCCCTGGTGCATGGAATACTAGAATTTTTGTTAGCAAAGACATTCAATATACCTAAGGCATGAGAGAGGAACCTGTTTTTGTAAAGGGTGAGTAATTCCTGGTATGAGGACCTGGATTTAATTCCTTGGCAGCTCATTCTCTTCCCCCTTCCATCCAAATTCTCTACATTGGACACCTCTTTCCCTCCTACGTTGCTGAGAGCTACGGCCGCCTCCCTGCCTGAGTTCAAGGCTCCATCCGTGTCTCCTCCCACCTCCTCAAGGATCTCAACCCTCTTTCAGCTGTATCTTCTCAACCCAAATTTGGTGGCTTTTTCCTCTTCCTCCACGGATAAGTACATTTATGCCTTCCCCCATCTAAATAAAAACCAACCAACAGAAGATTTCCCTCTTAGTTTCACAAATTGAGCTTCTCAATGTCACCAAGTCACTGTCCTCACTCCTCCTCAGTTCCACCTCTCTGTGGGATCAATGGCATCACACACCATGGACCACTGCTTCTCCCTGAGACACTCTCCTGTGTGGCCCTCCTGTCCCCACCCTCTCCTAGCTGTTTTCCCGTCTTTGAAGCACCTCGTGGTGCACACCAATCCACACCCCCCGATTTCTCTAGAGGCTGACTCCAGCAGGAGTGGGCCTTTGTTAGCCAGGTTTGTACTCTTTTGCATCACGTGGATCTTCCCTCAGAAAGAAAGAGAAACTTTCTCTTTCTCTAGGCACTGCAGTTGAGAGGCAATTGTCCAATTGGTGATCTCCTCCTTAGGGGAGGGTTAACCGTGGGAGCTCTGGTTTGTCAAGTGCACAGAAGAACAGGGGAAGGTGGTGTTTAAATAGAAAAAAAGAAACAGCCTGGCTGAAATATCAGAGCTTGGAGTGATAGAGTCCTGCTGGCCTTGCAATTTTGTGGTCCCTAGTTCCACATCTCTGAGTGCCTCAGACAACTCATTAAGCTTTCTAATGAATTCTAAAAAAATATTTTTTTCTTGCTTGAGCTACGTGGTGCTGGTTTCTGTGGCCAGCAACCTCAGGAACCTCAATTACCATACAACTTACTGCTCCTCCTCTCTTACAGTTTCCCTTTCCTCCTAGTGGCAGGTGTCAAAGGACTGCACTCTTAGCTCTCTTCTGAGTCTGTACACTCTCTCCTGGTGATCTCCTCCACACAGTTGGCTTAAACTGCCACCTCCAGGCAGATAACTCTGGTTTCTGTCACCCAGCCAGACCTCTTTTCTGAGTTCCTGACTTATATACCCTGGAACACTGCTCATCCCCAGGGGGGCCAGAGGGCTATCCCACAGGGCCCCTTACAATGAACAATTACAAAAATGACCTCAAACCTATTGCTTTTCTCAACTTTTCTAGACTGATGGATCACCTCTACCATCCACTCAGTCACCTAAGTCAGCAAGGGGACACAAACTTCACTTCTCCCTCTGTTTCACCCTCTACAATGGATTCAACCCCAATGTCCTAATAATTCTGCACCTTAGTATTTCTCCAGTATATCCTCTCTCTCCATTCTGACTTCCCTGTATTTTAGACTCCCATCACTTTATTCTATTTGGCCTTCTCGTCTCCTAATACCCCTTTTACCTTCCTCTATTTCTAAAACACCAACTCAAATTATCTCCTGATCCTTTCAAGGTAAAGTCCAAATTCCTTGGACCAACCTCCAAGAACCCTGATGATGATGTGACTCCTGCCTACCTCGTCAGTCCCACCCTTAGCACCTTCCAGTGGGCCCCTAACTGGTGCTTAGGTGCACCTTCCAGTGGTGCTCGAAAAAGTTACATATCTTGAAGTCCTAAATTTCCCCCAATCACTGAGCCTTCCTACCCAACACTCCCAGCCCTTGTAAAGCCTGTCCACATTTCTTCAAAGTCTAATCAACTAACTCAGTTCAGCACCACCTCTTCCTTGAATATTGCCTAATACCCACCCACCTGCACCACGGGATTAGGGTTTACAGCCTCTATGCTTCCATAGTCCCTTCTGCATAACTTTTCTTTTTAAAAAAAATTGTGTTTATTTATTCATGAGAGACATACAGAGATTGAGGCAGAGACACAGGCAGAGGGAGAAGCAGGCTCCACACAGGGAGCCTGATGCAGGACTCAATCCCAGGACTCCGGGATCACGCCCTGAGCTAAAGGCAGACACTCAACCGCTGAGCCACCTGGGTGTCCCTTCTGCATAACTTTTCCATCGGTCTTTGATCCCATGCGGTAATTATCCCTTTCCATCTGTGACTTGTTCACAACACTGAAAGTTCCTTAAGGGAAGAGCAAATGTCTTTCGTATATTTGTATTCACAGTTCCTGCCATTCAAGACACGCTTTCTGGATACCTGGTTCTAGAGCATCCAGCAGGGAATGAATGAGGGACAAGCACCAAGACGCTACAGAACCAGAATATATTGTCTTCTTCTATTACAGCTTTGAAAATAAGAAGGAAGAGATGTGGGTGTGTTTTCTGCCTTTGTTTTTGATAGCACTCTGGGGCTTTTTCTTTCTCTTGCTTGAGATATCTCAAGGGGGTGGTTCTCTATGTACTTTTATGTAAAGAGTGGTCTTGTCATATGTGCACAGAGCTGACCGAGGGCTGCAAAACCTGGTTCAGCAGAAAGTGCTAACTACGACCTAGTAAAGGCTCTGTAAGTATTTTAACTCAGAAAGGACAAGGTCTCTTCCCTCAAGAAAGGGAACCGAAGATCTTAAAGGCTTGTTGCAATGGAGCCATATATCTCTTTGTCATAGTATCCTAAAGTGGCCCCATCTGTTATTAATGTCCTGGGTAATCTCTTTCCCTTTAGTGTGGGCAGGCCTAGGGATGTGTTTCCAACCAACTAAATATGACAAAGGGGCTGGGATGTCTTTTTAATAGAATGTATCTCTTGATGGCTTTGATGAAACAAATTGCAAAGTTGGCTTTGATGAAACAAATTGCAAAGACCCATGTAATAAGGAACTGAAGGTGGCCTCCAAAGCAGGTAGGAACTGAGGTTCTCAGTCCAAGAGTTCTCAAAAAACTGAATTATGTGAACTCAGAAGTGGATCTCTCCCAAGTTGAGCCTTCTGATCAGATTCTAGCCCTGGTTAACAACTGACTGCAGACTGTAAGAGACCCTGAAACCCATCCAAGCCATACCCCACAGAAAATGTTTGAAGCCACCCACTTGTGGCAGTTGGTTAGGCAGTGAAGGATAACAAATGTAATTTTCTTTATCCCCATTGAAATATAGCTACTTCGGGAAAAAAAAATCCATTTTTCAGCAGGTTGCATAGAAAGCCGTCATCAAATAAATGTTTCACTAAAATTGAAATACCCTCTAAAAACAAGCTTTAGCATTCTAAAAGATGAGGCTAAAAGGATCCACACAAAATATTGTATAAAATGAAGGGGGCAGGGGCAGGGGGGTGGGCGGAGGAAACAAGGTTAAAACTTGTAAAGGGACTCTGGAGAAAACTGTAGGCTCCATTGGTTTATTTAACTTTAAATCTTATTAAATTTGCTAGATGCATGTTAGCATTCATGGTTCATTTACTTTTATTCTGACTTCTATAAATAGGCACGCTATGAGCCCTGATAAATGACTTAAAATCTTGTTTGACTTCAATAAAGAAATTAGCATGTTAATCTTAAAAATTCTACCCATAGAAATGAATGAAAGCCTCCTAGTCCCCCTTGCTCTACTCCCTGCAAGTTTACCTCCCCAATTCCAGGGCCCCTCCCTGCCATCCTTGTTCTTTTCTTTGGCTCTAAATCCATAAAATCTGGCATCCTCTCAAATCACTTAGCTCTGGCTCTCTTGCAAAAACAAACAAAAGCTACCTGGGGCCCCTGATTCCTGCTCATTTACATTCTTTCTATGCCAAGGGTCAAAGGATGTCAAAGTTGGTGGCAGCCAGTCAAGCCCAGCATGGGACAGCCCTTATCTCCCCATGCAGTGTTTCTCTATCTCTCAACATGCCAGTACTTATTTCTCTAAAATTATAAACGGAAACATGGAACTGCCACAAAACTGATACTAGTTCAGTCTAAAAAGTTCAGCCCAGAGGAGTTGTGACAAGTAGACAAGAGCCCAGAGAAAGCTCATTTAAAAAAAAAAAAAAAAGCAGGCAGTGGGTGGAGGGGAAGACATAATCTATATGACCTATACAGTATAAGGAAAACAAAAGCAAGCTGGAAATTCCCAGTAGTTTGATCATGTGGAATGCATATTTAAATTATGAGCAATTCACATTAAAACACTGATTCTTTGCAAGTAGCTATGGGTTTAAGGCTTTCTAAATAGCCTTCAGCTAAAGAGTAATGTCAGTGTCATACATGTACCACTGAACTACACATATATGCCAGTTCCAGCAGGTTGCATAGAAAGCCATCATCAAATAAATGTTTCACTAAAATTGAAATACCCTCTAAAAACAATGGGATATATGACAGGTAAACATCTGTGAGTTAGTTCTACAACGCATCTCTCTGCCCTGGTAAGGTCATCTCAACTCTTTTGCCCATTAACAGTACTTTTGTGCCCCAAGATGAAAATTGCTTAAGACACATAAAAAAATTCTATACATACCACTAATTTGTGACTCTCCAAAGCTCATCCTACTTGACAAGATCTTATTCCTCGGTATTTAATTTCTCTCATTAGGAAGAATTTAAATTAAATTATTTTTTTTCCTTGGGGAAGAGGAGATAATGAAAAAAGAAGTTCAGAAACACTACTCTAGGTGCTTAGAATTCTGGATGAGCACATAGGGAAGAAAATGAACATAAGAAAGGCAGAGTAAAACCTGCAGACACTAAATGAAATAGCCCTAATAACAATCTAAGAACCGGATGCATTTGTGTATCATAATAGGCGCAGAACTAGAGAAATCCCAAAGGCAGGTTACAACAAAGAATTAGAAACTTTGACCTTGAAAGTCAGAAAAGCTGATCAGAGTCAGTTCCTAACACATGATTATTAGTTGTGAGACCTTGGAGAAAAGCTATTTATCCATTATTTTATTTTTGCTTTTCTGTAAAAAGAATGAAAATGTCAGATTTTCAAGGTTATTGCAATAGTTAAATGAGATAATATTAGTGAAGAACTCTGCAAACAAGAACACACTGTTCAATTAAAAGGTAACAGCATGAACAGAATTACTTGACCTTGAAAAACACTGGATGGACACAGGATTACATTAATCAACCTAAAGTAGATGCTACCGTGAATTGCTGTGTCAAGACGTCATTAGACTCAGTGCGATGGGACTGCTCATTGGAATAACACATCCTATGTAAAAACAAGCAAAACAGGAGTGACCTAGTGTGACTAATCTATTCTATCTTAAAGGGGATAGTAAGAGATACTCAGATCACAGAGAAGTGGTGTAAGAGAAAACCTCCTTTCTTATCCTTCTCCCATCAACTAACTAAATCAGCCATTCTTACTCTGAATCACCCGGGGTGCTTTTAGAAACTTTTGAAAAATGTCTGAACCTGGAAGATGGTGAGAACTCCATAAATATTTATTGAATAAATGAGCACAGACAAGGTTGCAGGGAGGTTAGTATTCTCATACACGACTGTGGCACTGGAAATTAGTACAGTCTGTTAAATATGTATCAACATTTTTGTTTGGTTTGGTTTTTAATTTTGTTTTTAAGTTCCTATCTTTGGTCAGCTAATTCTGTGTCCACAAACCCATCCCAAGGAAATAATCAAAAAAGAGAAACCATAATGTATCCACAAGGATTCCTATCACAGTATCATTTTATGTTTGGATGATATACTGTTCTGGGATAGCTTGACTTGCACTGAACACGCATAAAACATTTGTGCTCTGTAGACTCTCTGTTATGGGTGGGGATATATGACAGGTAAACAGAAGAAACAATAAATCGAAACAAGGTACTACAAGAAATCAGGTTATCATCTTAACCAAAGCCAGCCACCCTGCAGCTTATTAATATTTCAAGAAGTTGAGAACCTGCCAATCACTTCAGGTCCGGTCATGTCAGATCTTAGCCTCCCATCATCCTGGTGATCTCCACTAATCTCAAAATCAAAACAGCAGACAATTAGCAGTTAAAGCATCTTGAAGGAAGAAGTAACTTGCAGGCTAAGGCAGGACAGGAAGAAAGAGAATACAATTCACCTTACTGGCTTTCTTTTCAAACTCTCAATCTCCTTAAGTCAGGCCTCCCCAGGATTTTCAACTCATCACCAGCCTAAGATTTTCCACCACAAACAATAAGCATTCGCAAGGGACTAATTGTTCCATTATCTCCCAAAACCCTTCTGAAAAGGTGCTGAAATCACTGCAAGTCGGCTCTAAGTCCTACCTTCATGTGAGCTAGAAGATACAAATATTTTCTCAAGAGTGCAATGAAAAAGATTCGTTTTAAAAAGGGAGAAAATTAAGTTCTATGCAGAAGACTAAACTGTAGCTCTGATTTTTGGTGTCAGTGATCCGAAATTTAAGAATGATAACCAAGACAGCAAAAGAGCATCTTTATCAGATGCATTTGTCAAGTACTATTGAGCACCTACTTACCAAATGAGTCAGACATCGTAGCTCATCAGCCAGGTAACCCTGGTATGGAGGAATCTGTGGATATGCAAGCAGCTGAATACATACTGATAAACAGCATGCCTGTAGTGTCTGATACTTCCCAAAGCACTTTCACATGTGATTTATCATTTGACCTTTGTATTAACTCTGCGAGGTAAGCAGAAAAGGAAAGATTGGAAAAAGGCAGGGCACTTAGATTTAGGCTAGCTGACTTGTCCACATCTGCAGAGCCAACTGAGTAGTAAAGGCACCAACACTCATACCTAGCTCTTCCGGTTCTCTTCACACCATATCACCCTGGGGTAGCATACACAGATGCTATATACGTGATATACGTGATCAGACGAGAGAGAGAGAGAGGTGTAACCAAGACCCAGGAGCCAGGCTGCTCACTCCAAGGCCCAAAGCCATCATCTGTGGGAGCATGATTTGGGGCAAATTATTACTAACACTCCACGCATCAGTTTCCTTACCTGCTAGGCAGGGACAATCAGAGCACTCAGCTGTTGGGTGATCATGAGAATCATGTAAAAACTGCTAGCACAGTCACCAGCACATAGCAAAGGTCCAATAAATGTAAGCTACCATGATAATGAAGGACATGGACTAAGGATCAGTCCACTTAAGATGCAAACATACTGAGTCCTTCTCACGTCAGGTGTGAGTCAGGTGCCGTGTTAGATTCCTCTTGCTGCAGTAACAAATCACAAACTCAGTAGCTTAAATGGCATAACTTTATTATTCTTTAGTTTTGGAGGTCAGGAGTCTGAACTGGGTCTTACTGGGTGGGCTAAAGCAAGTATCAGCAGAGCTGTGTGCCTTCTGGATGCTTTGAGGGAAAATCCACTTCCTTCCCTTTCCCAGTGTCTAGTGGCCACCTTCAGTGGCCTTGGCTGATGACCCCTTCCTCCCTCTTTAAGCACATGATTCCAATCTCAGCTTCTATGGATGATCCCTTCTCGCCCCCTGCTTCCCTCATACATCATGTTCTCTGCCCTTGACCCTTCTGCCTCCCTCTTTAAGGACCCTGGTGATTGCACTGGGCCCATGAGGATAATCAGAATAATCGCCATCTGAGGATCCCTACTTAATCACGCCTACAGAATCCCTTTTGCCATTTAAGGTAATATTTGCAGGTCCCAGGGACATGGGCATCTTTGGGGAGTCCATTATTCAATCTACCACAGGTGCCAAGTATACAGAAATAAATTTGATGAAACCTCTGAGTTCAAGAAGTTTATGGACTATTGAATAAAATAGACATTAAAAAAGAGAGAGAGAGAGAACTAATCTAGTGCACATCAGACTACACCACTCAGGGCTATTAGAGACGTATAAACAAGGTACTCTGGGGCAACAGAGGAAGGATGGGTATATCTCAACCAAAAAGGAAGAGAAGTCTCACGAAGAATACGATGCATGCACAGAACTGGTCACTGGTGTGTGTTTAATCTTGTGGCGATGACGGGTATCCCAGGAAAGCACATGGAAAAGTTGGGAGTATCGAATGGGCGGCTGTGATTACAACCAGGGAGCTGAAGGGAGGAGCCAAGGGCAGAAGAGAATGCTGAAGAGGGACATTAAGACCAGGTCATGAAGGACTCTACACAATGAAAAGCCACTGAAGGCTGTTGAACCTGTCATTCAGATTTACGCTTTACAAAGAAAACTCCAAAGGCAGTGAGGAGGGTGAATGGCAGAGGGGATTTAAGAGCTACCTCAATAGTGCAAAGGAAGAAAGACTAAATTAAGAAAGAAATGCAGAAAATGAAAGTAAAGGTGGATACGAGACACACGTCCAGAGTGAAATCAATGCAACCCAGTGACTAACTGGATACAAGAGGGAGACCAAAATGATGCTGGGGTGGTTTAGGGAGGGATGTGTTTGGATATGCTGATTAGAACCTGGAAGGGGACTCACTGTGATTGTTCAGCAAATAGGAAGAGCATGCAAAAATGACAGCTGTGTGTCTGAGAATCTAAACAGAATTAATAGAATCAGAGGACCCGGGCTCTGGTCCTTTTCTGACATTTGTTATGTTGGACTAGTTGCTCAACCCCCTGGGGACTTGGTTTCCCCAACTGCGAAGCGAGAAGGAGGGGGTATCAGATAATCATTAAATTCCTTTCCTTAAAAAAAAAAATTCCTTTCCTTTCTATAGAAGATTTTTGCAAATGACATATCAGATAAAGGGCTAGTTTCCAAGATCTATAAAGAACTTATTAAACTCAACAGCAAAGAAACAATCCAATCATGATATGGGCAAAAGACATGAACAGAAATCTCACAGAGGAAGACCTAGACATGGCCAACAAGCACATGAGAAAATGCTCTGCATCACTGGCCATCAGGGAAACACAAACCAAAACCACAATGAGATACCACCTCACACCAGTGAGAATGGGGAAAATTAACAAGACGGGAAACAACAAATGTTGGAGAGGATGTGGAGAAAGGGGGACCCTCCTGCACTGTTGGTGGGAATGTGAACTGGTGCAGCCACTCTGGAAAACTGTGTGGAGGCTCCTCAAAGAGTTAAAAATAGATCTGCCGTAGGACCCAGCAATTGCACTACTGGGGATTTACCCCAAAGATACAGATGCAGTGAAATGCCGGGACACCTGCACCCCGATGTTTATAGCAGCAATGTCCACAATAGCCAAACTGTGGAAGGAGCCTCGGTGTCCATCGAAAGATGAATGGATAGAGAAGCTGTGGTCTATGGATACAATGGAATATTCCTCCGCCATTAGAAACGACCAATACCCACCATTTGCTTCAACGTGGATGGAACTGGAGGGTATGATGCTGAGTGAAGTAAGTCAATCGGAGGAGGACACACATTATATGGTTTCGCTCATATGGGGAATATAAGAAATAGTGAAGGAGATTATCAGGGAAAGGAGGGGAACTGAGTGGGAAAAATTAGAGAAGGAGACAAACCATGAGAGACTCCTGACTCTGGGAAACGAACAAGGGGTGGTGGAAGGGGAGGAGGGCAGGGGGACGGGGTGACTGGGTGACGGGCACTGAGGGGGGTGCTGGACGGGATGAGCCCTGGGTGTTATCCTATATGCTGGCAGATTGAATTTACATAAAATATTTTTAAAGATTTCCTTTCTCATTCTAATATCTCATGGGCCTAATATCTGAGTCATTACTTCCTTCTCAGAAGTTTCAATCACTTCTTCTAGCCACTACCGGAAAGTCTGATAGGTCTTGACTTTCAAACAAATGGGCCAGAGCTAGAAAAGGGAAGGCGGGGGTCCTACAAGCACGGCTACGCCCAGGAACCATGCCTGCCACCCTCTCCTCCAGGAGCTTCTCCCACTTGGCCTGGACAGCCCCCCACGGGGTCCTAGAAAAGACAAGTTTTGTTCTTTTGTTGTCAGTCATTCAAGAGCATAACAAAAGAGTATCAGAGCTGTTCTTGAACTATGTGAACCCGGGGGCAGAGGATGAACCGTGCAGGCGATATGTTTAGCAAAAAATGCTTGATGCATTTGGTTTAAATTCTATTCATGCTGCCATTGTGTCAAAAAAAGAGCATGACAGAAATTGAACTATCACCACCTTCAATTTCATGGGGGAATGGGATTATAATTTGTAATGCTAGAGCCGTGGGACAGTTATTTTTGTTCCATCTGGGCTGAAGCAGCTCTGGGGCAATACGGCCATCACTAGCGGCAGAAATAAAGCAAGCACGTTAGCATGGGCCAGGTGACAGCCTCATCAATGTGCTCACCTATGCAACCACCCAGGAGGACACTACACTGAACCCTAAAAAAGACTGTGGGATGGCTCTGTCCACATCCTCCCTGGATCCTAGGAGACAAGGCCTCCTCCAGCCGAAAGTGCTTAGTGGGGGTCCATGAAATCACAACCCTCAGGCCTTGATACGGGCACTCGACCCTAAAGCTCATAAAGCCTCTTTAGCGGGAGAAAAATCCAGTTCAATGGTCAAGTGCCAATCAGGGTGGGATAACGAGGCAGCCGCTGAAAATACAAGATTTCCAAGCTCCGTCGCGACCCCTTTGGGAATGCAGGCCTCCCGAAGGCTTCGGAGCAGAGCATAGCGCGGCAGCACCGTTGCCTTGGGGGGCGGGGGGCTCCTATTTCAGTGGACACAGAAGCCCCATAAATTTTTATTTATGTTTTTGCTGAACAATAATTGACCTACAATATTGCACCGCCTGTGTGACGTGACCTCCGCGTGTCCTGCGAGCTGATCACCACAGGGCCTAGTTGCCTACTGGCCCCGCACGAACTTAATGCGGTTTTACTGCCTCGGTGCCCACGCTGTCCTTCGCGTTCCCGCGACTTCTTTATTTTATAGCTGAGAGTATGGGACTCTTAATCCCCTTCACCTGTTTCGCCCTCCAACTTTCACCCACTCCAGCAACTAATACTCGGTTCTCGGTTTTGTCTTTCTGGTGACAGTCCTTCCGACGGTGTAGGGGACTATCTCATTGTGGTCTTGGCTTGCATTTCCCCGAGGATTAGCGGGATCAGGCATCCTTTCATGGGACTGCTGGTCATCTGTAGGTTTTCTTTGGAAACATGTCTATTCAGGTCTGCTCATGTGTTAGGTTGTTACTGAATTACATGAATTCTTTATATATCTTGAATATTAACTCCTTATAGATGTATGATCTGCAAGATCTTCCCCATTCAGCAGGTTACCGTTTCATTTTGTTGATGGTTTCCTTCACTGTACACAAGAGCTTTTAGTTGGATATAGTCACTTTTGTCTGTTTTTGCTTTTGTTGCCCTTGCCTTTGCAGTCAGATTAAAAAAAAAAAAAAAGACTAAAACCAGTGTCAAAGAGCTTACTACCTGTTTTCTTCTAGGAGTTTCATGGTTTCAGGTCTTACATTCAAGTCTTTTAATCCTGCTTGAGTTAATTTTTGTATTTGGTCTAACACACGGGTCCAGTTTAATTCTTTTGCAAATAGCTGTCCGGTCTTCCCAACATCACTTATTGAAGAGACTGTCCTTTTCCCATTGTATATTTTTGCCTCCTTTGTTGTAAATTAATTGACCGTACTTATGTGGGTTCATTACTGGGCTCTTTTCTGTTCCCTTGATCTATGTGGGTTTTTTCTTTTTATGATAAAACCATCATGTTTTCAATATGATAGCTTTGTAATATAGTCTGAAATCAGGGAGCGTGAGATCTCCAGCTTTGTTCTTCTTTCTTAAGATTGCTTTTGCTAGTCAGGATTTCTGTGGTTCCATTTAATTTTTAGGATTATTTGTTCTATTTCTGTGAAAAATGACATTAGAATTTTGATAGGGACTGCACTGACTCTCTAGATTCCTTTGGGTAGTATGGACATTTTAATATTAATTCTTTTAATCTAGGAGCATGAAATATCTTTCCATTGATTGGTGTCTTCTTCAATTTCTTTCATTAATGTCTTCTAGTTTCCTTTTATGAGTCTTTCACCTCCTTGGTTAAATTTATGTGTAGGTTTTGATGCAACTGTAAGTGAGATGATTTTCTTAATTTCTCTTTCTGATAGTTCATTATTAGCATATAGAAACACAACAAGTCTTGTATATTGATTCTGTATCCTACAATTCTACTGTATTTTTATTATTTCTAACAGGCTTTTTTTATGGGGTCTTTAAGATTTTCTATATATAATATTATGTCATCTACATAGACTGTTAGTTTTACTTTTCCAATGTGGATTCTTTTATTTTTTTTTTCCCTAATTGCTATGGCTATGACTTCCAGTACTAAGTTGAATGAAAGTGAGAGCAAAACAAAACATCTTTGTTTTGTTTCTGATCTTAGAGGAAAAATGTTCAGCTTTTCACCACTGAGTATGATGTTAGCTATAGACTTCCCATTTATGGCCTTTATTATGTCAAGGTACATACCCTCTACACACTTATTTGTAATCTTATCATAAATGGACATTAAATTTTGTCAAAATCCTTTTCTGCATCTACTGAGATGATCATATACTTTCTATTGCTTATTTTCTTAATGTAGTATATATCACATCAATTGATTTTGTGGATCTCAAGCCATCTTTGCATACCTAGAATAAGGCTGTGTGATCTTTTTAATGTATTGCTGAATTCAGTTTGCTAATGGTTTTTTTGAGGATTTTTGCATCTATGTTCATCAGAGGAATTGGTCTATAATTTTCTTTTTTTGTGGTCTCCCTGTCTGCTTTTGGTATCCGAGTAATAATGGCTTCATAAAACTATTTTGAAAACATTCTCTCATATTCTATTTTTGGACAGAGTTTGAAAAAGATTAGTATCAATTCTTCTTTGAATGTTTGGTAGAATTTACAAGTGAAATCATCTGGCCCCGGACTTTTTTGATTACTAACTCAATTTCTTTACTAGTGATGGGTCTGCTCAGGTTTTTTTCTTTCTTCCTGATTCAATATTGGGAGGCTGTATGTTTCTAGCAATTTATCCATTTCCTCTAGGTGGTCAAATTTGTTGGCAGGTTTATCGTAGTCTCTTACGATCCTTTGTATTTCTATATCAACTGTAACTTCCCTTCATTTCTGATTTTATTTAGTTGAGTCCTCTTTTTTCTTGGTGAGTCTAGCTAAAGTTTTGTCAATTTTGCTTATCTTTTCAAAGAACCAGCTCTTCATTTTTATTGATCTTTTCTATTGTCTTTTTGGTCTGTATTTCTTTCCACTCTGATCTTTGTTATTCTCTTCTTTCTACTAACTTTGGGCTTTTTTGTTCTTTTTTTCTAGTTCCTTGAGGTGTAGATTTAGGCTGTTTAAGTTTTTGTTTCTTGATGTAGGCTTTTATTTCTATGAACTTCCTTCTTAGAACTATCTTAGCTGCACCCCACAAATTTTAGTATATGTCCATCTTTATTTGTCTCAAGGTATTTTTTATGTCTTCTTTATCTACTTTGACCCACTGGTTGTTCAGTAGCATGTTGTTTAATTTCCACATTTTGCAGTTTTTCCCATTTTCTTCTTGTAATTCAGGTCTAGTTTCATATCATTGTGGTTAGGAAAGATTCTTGATATGATTTCAGTCTTCTTGAACTTAGTGAAACATTTTTTTTTGTGGCCCAACATGTGATGATCTATCAATGTTCTATGTGTACTTGAGAAAAACATGTATTTTCACGCTTTGGGATGGAATGTTTTGTATATATCAAGTCCATCTGGTATAATGTGGCATTTAGGCTGATGTTTCCTTATTGATTTTCTGTCTGCAGGATATATCCATTGATGTAAACAGGGTGTTAAAAGTCCCCTACTATTTTTGCATTGCTGTCAATTTCTTCCTTTAGGTCTGTTAATAGTTGCTTGATATATTTTGGTGCTTGTATGTTAGGTACACAAATATTTATAAATGTCATATACTGCTGGATTAAGCCCTTTATCATTAGGCAATGCCCTTGTCTTTTATTACAGTTCTGTTTTAAAGTCTATTTTGCCTGATACAAGTACAGCTACACCACCTTTCTTTTTGTTTCAATTTGCATGCAATCTTTCTCTATTCCTTCATTTTCAGTCTGTATGTGTCCTTCTGAAGTATCTTTTAGGCAACATATACATGACTCTTGTTTTTTATCCAAAAGACAGCCACTCTGTCTTTTGACTGGAGGATTTAATCTATTTATGTTTTAAGTAATATTGATAGGTATGTATTTTTGCCATTTTACTGTTTTCTGATGGTTTTTATAGTTCCACTCTGTTCCTTTCTCCTCTTTCTACCCTTGTGATTTGGTAATCTCTTTAGTGTTATGTTTAGGTTTCTTCATCATTTTCTTTGTGTATTTATTAAATAAATAAATATCATTTTCTTTTGTGTATTTTTGCTTTGTGGTTACCATGGGAATTGCATATAATATCCTTTGTATATAACAGTCTATTTTAAGTTGATAGCAACTTAAAATTAAATACATTACAAAACTCTATCCACCCCATGTTTTGTTTCTGGTGTCACATTTTACATATTTTTATTTTATGGAACCCTTAACTAATTATAGTTTTAGTTTATTTTAGTACTTTTGTTTCTTGACCTATACACCAGATATATGGATAATTAATCCACTACCATAACTAAATATTTACCTTTTCCAATGAGATTTTTACTTGTGTATGTTTTCTTGTCTTTAATCAGTGCCATTTTTCTTTTCAGCTTAAAGAAGTCCCTTTAACATTTCTTGTAAGGCTAGTTCAGTTGTAATTAACTTCTTTAGCTTTTGCTTATCTGGAAAAGTCTTTATCTCTCGTATTCTGAATGATAATCTTGCTGTGTAGAGCAGCCTTGACTGGAAGCTTTTTCCTTTCAGTGTATTAAATCATGTCATGCCACTCCCTTCAGGTCTCTAAGGTTTCTGCTGAAATATCTGCTGATAGCCTTATAGGAGTTTTTCTCTTGTAGGTAAATTTGTTTTCCTCTTGTTGCTTTTAAGATTCAGCCTTTTCTCTTTTTTTAAGAATTTATTTATTTATTTAGAGTGGGGGGGGTAGGGTGGGGAGGGGTAGAGTGAGAGGGAGAGAGAGAATCTCAAGCACACTCTGCACTGAGCACAGAGCTTGATGCAGAGCTCAATCTCAAGATCTTGAGATCATGACCTGAGCTGAAATAAAGAGTCAGATGCTTTAAGTGACTGAGCCACCCAGGTGCCCCTAAGATCCTCTCTTTAACATTTTAATTATAATGTGCTTTTGGTATGCATCTCTTTGTGTTTATCTTACTTGGAACCCTCTAGGATTCCTGGACCTGGATTATCTATTTTCTTCCCTAGATTAGAGAACTTCTCAGGCATTATTTCCTCAAATCAGTTTTTTGCTCCTTTTACTCTCTCTTCTCCTTCGAGGATCCAAATAATGCAAATTATTCTGTTTGATGTTTTCCCATAGGTCCCTTAAGGTATCTTCAGTTTTTAAAATTCCATTTTCTTTTTGCTGCTCTTTCTGGGTGAGTTCTATTGCTTTGTCTCCCAGCTCACTGATCTGTTCTGTTTTAGCCCATCTACTGTTGTACCCCTCTAGTGTATTTTTCAGTTCAATTACTATATTCTTCAATTCTATCTCTTTGTTGAAGTTCTTACTGTTTTCATCCATTCTCCTCCCTAGTTTGGTAGCATCTTTATGACTATTATTTTGAACTCTTTATCAGGTAGACTGCTTATCTTTGTTTCAGTAAGGTCTTTTTCTGGTTTTGTTTGAAACATATTTTTCTGTCTCTTCATTTTGCCTGATTTTCTGTGTTTGTTTCTATGTATTACACAAAACAGCTACCTCTCCCAGACGTGAAGGAGTGTCCTTGCATAGGAGATAAACTGTGGATTCCAAAAAGCAATCCCCTTGGTCTCAAGGGCCAGGTGCTCCAGGGGTGTCCCCTTTGTGGATTGTGGCTTCCCAACAACAGGGACAGGGCTGAAGATACAGCACAGGAGAGATGGTACATTTTCCCAGACAGGTACGGCACAGTTCCACACGAAAGCAAAGTGGGCAGTATGTCCACCTGGCTTGTTGTGGCACAGCTACAGTGCAGGAGAGTGAGGAATGCCCACCTGTACCAGCAAATTAAAGGGAGACTGTCAAAATGGCACCCACCAGTGCCAGCATTAGCAGAGTAAGACCACAAAAAGGGCACCTGCCAGCACTTCCATCCCTTGAGAGAGTCTCAACAGTTTCCTGTTTCCAGCAGTAGTGAGTCTCTTTCACAGTCTAGGTGCTTTTCAAACTTCTGCTTTTGTACTGGGTCCCAGCATGAGTGACTCTGTGTGTCATCCCATGTGGGGTAGGTTCTCCACTACCCACAGTTCTATAGTTCTCCTGGGCACAATCCCCATTGGTTTTATGTTTGGGGGGCTGGTCTCTCCAGTGCAGGACCCAAGAGCTGCAGTTCCTGATATGGGGCACAAATCACTCACTCCTCCGTAAAAGTTTCATCTTGTTGAGATTCTCCTGGTTGTGTGCTGCTGCACCTGGGGAGGGATTTCTGGCAAGAGCACATTGCCAGAATTGGCAATTGAGCACATTGCCTCTTCTACCCATCTTGATATGGCCCTTTCATCCTTTGTCATGGAGGCACCGGTCATCTAGTTTTTAGGACTTTTGGGGGGAAGTATTCCTATATGTAGCTGTAGACCTACTGTGTCCATAGGAGGAGGGGAGTTTAGGCTCTTCCTACATCGCCATCTTGAACCACCTACAGAATCCCAGTTAAGTTCTGAGGAGTTACATGTTAAACAAGTTTGGGAACCTTTCTTAGCCTAAAAAGCATGTGTCAGTGAGCTTGCATAATGAAAACAAATTAGAAAATAAGAAAAACCAAAAGTGCATTTTCTCCAATTATTATACATGTTGTACCTACATAAAGAATCAAATATCTCCTAAGGCAGTCATGAAATTTTGGACTCATGACTAATCCAATCATCCCAAGAAAACATTTAGCCTTTAGAAAAGGGCATTATCTACTGGACTAAAAGCAGATTGCAAGCTTCATTATTTGACCTTTTCATTTGCCTTCTCTTGAGCCGCCACTTCTCCCTCAATCATAAAAGGGAAAATGAGTATCACTGGGGCTCAGGGGAAAAGACCAGAAGAGACCTACTCTGTATCACTGATCCAGGAACTAGGGGCAGAACCCTATGTCTTGTGCCAAGTTATTTACCAAGCCATCAAGAGCAATAGCATGCAAAGTAGAAATGAGAGGGGGAAAGACGGTATCTAGCAGAGGCCAGGATATAATGGTTGGGAAGAGAGACATGATGTGTCCATTATGAGGAAGGAAAACATTTCACCGGTACCAAGCTTCTCCAGCCCACACTGATTCTCCTTTTGCTAATACACAGGAAAAGGGCCACCATGACAAGTACATGTTGTTCCACCCTCGCCACAGCTGACTGGTCCAAGTTGATATCCATCCCAGACTGAGTCAGTCAGCTCTCTTCCCCAGGACTGTTGGTCTGGACCAGAGAGCATGAGTCAGTCCTTTGCAGTGGCATAAACTGTAAAATGCATATATCACAGGAGGATCTGAAGTCATCTTTCCCATTTTAGCTGCACCTGGTCTGCAGTAAGAAACACCAAAACTGACAAGCTGAGAGAAACCAAGAGAGAGGGAGACAGTATCAGATGCATTCAAGTCCCTGCTAGTAAAGCCCACCTATGGCCCTGGTCTTCTAGCAATTTCACTGTCTGACTCTTCCTTCAATTACTCTACACTTAGCCACGTATGAGAGGGGTGGTATGGCCCAGCACCATAAGAATTTCTCTTAGTTACGTACACAGACCCAGAGTGCAACGGCCAATCCTTACAGGATACAAAAAAATAATAAATTAGGGGCAAGAAGAAGATCAATTCTGCTCCACACATGACATAATTTGAGTTGGGGTTTTGTTGCTTATGAACAAGAAAATCTAAATACCTAATGAAAAAAACAAAGATGTTATGCCTAAGTCCCTACGAATATAATGGGGGAATCAGCAGATGATTTGTTTGAGAAGCAAAGACCTTCATGACATTTGGCCATCTGAGTTGCACACGTCCTTTGCCTTGCTGATCCTAGAGCTCTTTGGAAGCTGATTGCTCATATATATGGATATATGTTTATGGACGTATACATGGGCTTATGACTATTGGGCCTCTTCTTATCACCAGAGATTAAAATCAGTATGTCCTCTCCCTGATTCAATGCAGTCCCAAGATAATGTGAGATGACTGTGAGGGAGGAATAAAAACAATTTTGCAGCCCTCAGAGAAGTTCTGACAGTTTACAATTTTCTAACACTATACGCAAGACTTTGAGAAAGCATATAAAATGCTAATGTGATATGTATTAAATGTGAAAGCATATAAAAGGTTTATATGATAAGATTGATTAGAAGACCAGGTCTCATGCGAGCAATTATAGCTGACACCTGAAGGCAGATTTCATTTCTAGCATGTCAGTGTCCACAATGCACCTGAGTAAAAGGTGATGTTCCCCCAAACTGCATGATAGTATTAATAACTTTTGATATTTAGATTGAACACTGCGACTCATGCTAGTTTTCTTGTCCATATCCAGGTAGACTATTTTACCAGCCTTAAATATTAAAAACATCCGAATTAACATTCAATATCACTTGGAAAGATTAAGTCCTTTACCAGGAACAAGCTTTGTCCCACGGGGAAAAAGATATTATTAATTTTGCATAAATTTTTAATTTTTATATAAAAGACTTTAATATAAATTTTAAGATAAAGTATATAACTTTATATAAGATCGTAGAATAACATATGAATTGATTTAGGTAACTTTTACTGAAATAAATTCCAGTTCTCTTCGTATCAACATCTCAAAGGCCACTTTAAAAGTGGGTGCTGAGGGACGCCTGGGTGGCTCAGCGGCTGAGCTCAGGGCCTGAATCCAAGGGTCCTGGGATCGAGTCCTACATCACGCTCTCCATGGGGAGCCTGCTTCTCCCTCTGCCTGTGTCTCTGCCTCTCTCTGTGTGTCTCTCATGAATAAATAAATAAAATCTTTTTAAATAAATAAATAAATAAAATAAAATAAAATAAAATAAAAGTGGGTGCAGACAAGTCCATGTTTTCTCAAACCTCCCAAATGCCCAATTCTTAGGGCTCAAGAGCTCCCAAGGCACACAGATCTGCTCACTGTGAGTCAGCAAGGGCAAGAGGCACAGTTTTCAGCTGGCCCTGCCATCGTATAAGCCGATGCTGTCAAAGTTAGCTCCTTCTCTGGATTTTGCAGATCACTAACTCCTGAACTTCTAGCAGATTGGCCTCTTCATATAGTGAAAAGCGCATTTCTTTCCCAGCCTCCTATACACCACACAACGGAGAGAGGAGGTGAGCACAAGTGGTTGAGGGTATCGCTTAGTGATTTCCCAGCAACGCAGGTGCAGTTCCTACTACCAACTGGACAGGGCCGCAGAGAGCGCCAGCCGCAGCCCCATCTCGTCCCCTCTTCCTCCAGTGATGTTCTGTACCTCTGGTCTGAATGGCCTTGCCTTTCTTTCTTAAAATGCCACAGGGAAGAAGTGAGCTGAGTCAGCTGAGCTACCAAGAACAACCTCCACCCGCGGCCACCGTCACCGCTGCTCCCCCACTTAGCGGCCTTAAGCACCTGCGCCCTGTCCCTGGAAGGGTCGCACCAAGCTGTGTGTCCGCGCGCACCTTGATTTATAAGCTGCAGGGCGAGAAAAGGGCCTTCAAATGGTTTCAGGGTGGATATTTCTTTTTTAATGAGCGTATTTAGGTTGTTAGGAGTCAAGTTCAAAATTTGAGTCACATATGAACAATGTTTATAGGAGGAGGCGTAACCTGATGTTCAAATTCATCTGCCTCCCGTTTTGAAGTCGTTCATCTTTAAAATTCCTGTGTCGCTTCTGCAGAGGTGCCCGGAGAATGGCCCCACCCATCTGTAAGTAAGAACCGAAGCTCTCTGCATCGGTCACAGGTTCCAGCACCCCGGCACCCTGGCACCCTGGCACCCTAGCACCCTGGTACCCTGGCACCGGGCAGTGAGTGCGTCTGGAGAGGAGGCAGCGCAAGGGGCCGAGCGCGGTCCATGGCAGCTCCCACGGGCTCTCGCCACCTTCCAGGCTAACCCTTTAGGGCCGGTTAGAGTCCCAGCCGCCAGCCCGAGGCACGGCTGTCACCCTAGACCCACCGCCTCGAGTCCCACGGTCGAGCCGAAGCCTCCAATAGGCTCGAAGTGGTGTCGAGGGGAGACCTTAGGCTTAAGATAAGAGGATTCGTCCAACTGGACTATGAGGCTGAGCTTTGAGGGCGGCTCCCAACCAGCCAAGTCGTTGGCAGACTGCCAGCCGGGCCGGGCCCCCAGGGGACGGGGACTCCATGCCCCCAGGTCAGGCCCCCAAGGGACGCAAGCTCAATGCCCCCTGACCAGGCCCCCAAGGACAGGGACTCGATGCCCCCGGGCCGGGCTCCCAGGGGACAGGGACTCGATGCCCCTGGGCCCCCAGGGGACGTGGGCTCGGTGCTCCCAGGCCAGATCCCCAGGCAACACGGGCTCAACGCCCTGACGCCCTCCCTGGAGCTCCACCCGGACGCCCTGCTCCTGCAGGTGCCCCCTCTTCCCACAAGGCCTGCTCCTTCCCAGTCCTTCACGCTGACAGCAGCGGAAAGGATGTCGGGTGTCACTGGATCCAGTCCCTGCAGGGCTCGGCTAGCTTCTCCCCTAAAGGCTCGGGCGGGAACAGCTTGGGCCTCGGGGGCCGCAGGACGTGGTCGCAGCCCGTCACCCCCCGGGCAGGGTGGCAGCTGCCCGCACGACTCCCGCACCCGCGGCCTGGCCCGGCTCAGATAAGGCCACTCTCCAGGGGAAGCCGAGGTGGGGTCACCCACGGTCAGTGGCCCCGTGAGCTCCGCTCTACCAGCCTGAGTCCCCTTGGCCCCTCTCAGGCCCCCACCCCCGGGGCAGAAGGCCAAGGCCCTCATGGCAGCCTGGTCCCCCGGTGAAGCCCCCCCAGGGCAAGGAACCCCCCGCACCTCGCCCGTCTGCAGCCGGGGTGCGGCCTGCCACACCCCCCCCCCTCCCGTCACCGTCCCGCCCACAAGCCCTCGGGGGCTGGGCACGGCCCCAGCGCTGCCTTCCGGAGCCAGGAGGGAGCTGGCAGCTCGCGCACCTGCCGGCCGCCCTGTGCTGCTCTCCCGGGGCCAGGGCCGCCCGGGCACGTGTAGGCCACAGCCCGGCCCCACAGCGGGGTCGCCAGCAGGCCGCCCTCGGCCCACGGCCACGGCCACAGCCACACTCAGGAGTCAGCGGGCAGCCTAAGAGCCTCCTCATAAACAGGCCCCGCCTCAGGGTAACAGCCTGGGTCCCCCACCAAGCCCCTCGAGGCCGGAGTAGAACCGAGCCTGTCGCCAGGTCCCCTCTAAGCCCTGCTCCCCAGGATGATGCCCCTTCAGCACCGGGGGCAAAGCGTTTCAAATAGTCTATTTTCTAATATCGTAGTCGGAGGAGAGCCTGAAGCCCGGCAGGCATGCCTCGTGTCCTTTAACATCACCCTACCTGTCTCCGTCCCTGTCCCCACGGCCGCAAAGGCCAGGACGAGGTGTCGTTTGGGTCCTGGCAGAGCGTCCGGTCCACCCGCTGCACAGAGGACGGCTGCCACCGCGGCCACTAAAACCGGAGTTAATCAAAACGAAATCAGATTCAAGATCTAGTTTCTCAACGGCGCTGGCCGCATTTCGAGTACTCAGAGCCCAAGGGCTGCTGCCTGCCATGCCGGCCAGAGCAGACACACAATATTTCCGTCACCAGAGAAGCATCTAGAAGGCCCTACTGGTGGGCGCTATGGGCCGCGTGCGCTCCGCAATGCTTGCTGCTCCCCGCCAACACCTGTGCGCCTTGATTGAGCAGCGGCCCAGGCCTCCGGGAGCCAGACCGGGCACCTCGGGGATATGGAAACAGCACACCTGGCTGTGCCAAACAACACCACGCTGTTCTGAAGTCCATTCTTTAAGTAAAATGAAAAAAAAAAAAAAGAAAAGAAATACACGATCCACTCTTACCTGGGGGAGTCCTGCCAAAGTACTCAGCCTCTGCAGCAACATGTGAAACTTCTATGCAGAATAAAAAAGGAGCTTGATTTTCATCTGGATTCTAGTAAAAAGTAGGGGGCAGGGAAAATTTCTCTATTTGAACTGAACGCCGCATCCTTTGCATTATTTCACGAAGTTCATCTTTGCTTTAATTATCACTTTGCATTAAAAAAAAAAAAGAATAGGACTTTTTTCCTTTATAAAGCAGGACTCCAAGGTTCTAGAGAAAGCATTCAAATTCTTACGCGCCTTAGATCGATCACCGCGTTAAGCACAGTTGCTCCATGATCTGCCTCTGGAGAGCACAGCAGAGGATTTTTTTTTTTTTCAGGTTTACTGAAAGCGCCACGTCTCTAAAATCTAAGAACAAGAGAAAAGTTGCTAATAAATTTTAAACTTCCCACATAGTTACTTCGGAGAATGTAAGATTACGAGAACAGCCAAATTCAAATTCCACGCTGCTTTCTGAAAGATGAAATGACCTCCTGATAGGATATAAAGTCTGTGGAGCATCTGTTTTGGGAACATATGTACTTAAAATTCCCCACATGTCAGCTTCAAGTTACTACAAAATATAAGGCGGCACCAGCTGCAAGGAGAAGGAGGGAAAGCTGTTAGCAAAGCGGCAGGAAATGTTCGAGATTTTAATGGGACCAAGTCTCTTTACCATTTGCATATCACGATCCTAGGAAACAGACCGAACAGAGGCTAGAAACCCTACCCCTTCCCCCTGGAAGGTAATTCTCCCATGCTCCCGATGCGTTTTCCCTTCCGACCTCCCTATTCAGGAGCTGTGGTAGGTTTGATTCCTTTTTAATTGAAGCATAATTGACACACGATGTTACCTTAGTCTCAGGTGTGCAGCATACGGGTTGGACGAGTTTGCAGGTTCTGCTGTGCTCACCGCAAGCACAGCTCCCATCTGTCACCACACAATGCCACTGATTACACTTCTGGTGCTGCACCTTTCATCCTTGCGACTTCTTCAGTCCGTCACCTGAAGTCCATCCCTTCCTCTCTCCTTTGTCCGTTTTGCCCCCCACCCCCAGCCCGTTCCCCTTGACGAGCGCCAGTTTGTTCTCTGTATTTATGGCTCTGTTTCCGCTTTGTTTTTTAGGTTCCACGTATAAGTGAAACCACGGTATCTGAAAGACACGTTTTTTTTGTCTTTCTCCATCTGACTTACTTAGCACAATACCCTCTAGGTCCACCCATGTCCTTGCAAATGGCAAGGACATTTTTTATGTCCATTTTTTATTTTTTCTTTTTTTTATGGCTGAGGAATATTCCATTATACAGACACATACACAGATACCTAGATAAATAGACACAGACAGACACAGATAGATAGCTCAGTATCTACAGCAAAGAAGAGATTGATACAAGGCTGTCTATCGATAGCGATTTCTTCTCTACCCATTCATCCACTGGTGGGCACTGGGGCTGCTGCCATAGCTTGGCTGCTGTAAATAATACTGCGGGAAACAGAGGGCCACCTATATCTTTTCAAGTGACCCTTTTAATTTTCTTTAGGTAAATACCCAGCTGTGGAATTACTGGGTCACATGGTATTTCTATTTTTTATTTTCAGGGGAACCTCCACACTGTTTCCTATGGTGGTTGTACCCGTTTACATATGGTAACTGGTGTCCCATTTCCACCAACAGTGCAAAAGGGTTCCCTTTTCTCCACATCCTCACCGACACTCGTTGTCCTTTTGATAGGAGCCATCGTGACTGATGTGAGGTGGTACCTCACTGTGGTTTCAGTTTGCTACTTCTTTTTAACCAAAATGCCTTCCCCTCATTCTTTCTACATCCAAACATTACCCATCTGCACAGACCAGTTCAGTTCTCACACTTTCCACGAGAGCGGCTTCATTTCATCTGGCCCACAAATTCCTACTTCTCTCTGTACCTCCAGCAAATACCAAAGGATCATACATCTGCAACGTAATTGCCCTCCTTCTGCTCTGACAGCCTGATCTAATCTCCTCACGTTTGTGGATCTGCTCCCATTTCATGACTTTCATACAGACGGTGAAGTGCCCAAAGCTACCTCTCCCCAGAACTCATCCACATTCCCAACACCTGTTCCATGTCTCCCCTTGGAAGCCTAACAGATATCTCAGATGTAAGAGATCCAAAGCAGAACCGATCCTTTTCCACATCTGCTCCTC
This sequence comes from Nyctereutes procyonoides, assembly GCF_905146905.1. NCBI lineage: Eukaryota > Metazoa > Chordata > Mammalia > Carnivora > Canidae > Nyctereutes > Nyctereutes procyonoides. Next base: position 12,276,206 of record NW_026575136.1, on the reverse strand, counting down.
CTCAGTCTTCCTATTTCAGTAGGTGACAGCCCCACCTTTCTAGGATACCGGCCATCTGCCTCTGCTCTCTCACTCAAGCCCTGCTGCCTACCCTCAGTAAATCCTACCTCCTGCACTCTTTCCAAATTGACCACGAATACCGCCTGCACCACATCCACTGCAACCACGGGGATCTAAGCCAACATCATGTGGATTGCAACGGCCTCCTTCCAATTTTGCCCTCTCTTCTATTATTTATTCCAAAAGTAGCCATTGATTTTTTAAAATCATACAATTAATCAGTCATTTTTTGGTGCAAATTCTTACAATGGCTCAACTCACTCAGTCCTTCAGAAAAGAAAGAGAGAAGAAGAAGAAAGAAGAAGAAGAAGAAGAAGAAGAAGAAGAAGAAGAAGAAGAAGAAGAAGAAAGGGAGGGAAGGAGGGAGGGAGAGAGATAAAGAAGGAGGGAGGGAGGAAAGGAGAGAACATCTGTGCAATAACCTCTAAGGCCCTGCATTATGGATGGCCCGCCCCCTTATGCTTCTGACCTCTTCCTACTCTCCCTCTGGCTTACTTGACTCTCACCACTGGTCTTCTTGATGTTTTGAGGGTGAAGCACGATGCTACTGCAGCACCTCTGCATTTCTGCCTGGAAGGCCCCTCCTGCAGAGGTCCCCAAGGCTCCCTCCCTTACCTGGTCCAGGTACTCATGGGAAACCTTCACTGTGGGGTTTCCTAGGACCACCATATGTAAAGTTACCAACTGCCTTCCATCCACCTCAGACATTCCCTCTTCCCCACTTTAGTTCCGCCATAGCTCTTAGGACCATCTAACATGCTGCATGTTTTCTTATATCTTTTCTTATTTTCTGCCTCCGCCCTTGTAGAATGTAAGCTCCAAGGGGCCAGGGATTTATGCGAGCCTTAGTCACTGCTTCATCCCCAGAGATCTTTTCCTGTTTCATTGTGTTTCCACCTTGAACTGTGACTGACACAAGTTGATCCTCAAATATTTAAAGAGAAAGAGAGAAGCCAACTACAAGTCCCACAAGGACAGTTGCCATGTCTCTCCATTTCTTTCTACATCCCTGGATAAGGCCCAGAAAAAAATACTTGTTGCCTGATTATTGCTATGTTTACTTTGGCAAATATAAAATATTAGGTCATTCAAATCGTTGGACGTGCTCAAGGGAGACAGTGGTGATGCGGTATTAAAAGACGTAACAATTTTTAAAAGATTTCAAAGCTATTTAAACTTAAGCCCATAATCTCTATTCAAGTACGAACAATTCTCAAAATCACCAATAGGAGACAGCTTCTTAAATGCTGCCAAAAAAAAAAAAAAAAAAGATAGAACTAGCTGTCCAAAAAATATTGTAAGAGGGAAACCTCAATGCTGTCATTTATTGGGTAAATTAACAGCAAATAAAATTTCATTGCCAAGCCCAAAATAAGTCATTTGGGTTGGGAGTTTTTTTTTTTCCATTAGGTTGGTTATTAAAATGGACAGGTGCTTTTAATAAGTCAACAACACTTTGCCAAGCAATGAGAATGGTGATGACCTAGACAAACTGTTAGGGGAATTACAAAACTGGGTCAAAGCAACAGAGAAAGGAAGAGCTTTTCCCCTCCCCTGTCTACAAGGAAAAGGGTGTGCACCCTGTCATCTCCCAAACAACCAGTATTTAACAAGGAGACTTACTAGTCAGTAAGTCTCAGAAACGGTTCAATCTTTCTATACATCCAGGGTGTTGCCTATAACACATCAACAACTACAGACCAACGACACACTACATTTTTTTTTCACATAAGATAATCTGAATATTTTGCAGAAAGCTTTATGGAAATCCTCCATCTATAAAATGATTGAGTGCCCCAAAAGGGGAATGCATAACAGGCCCAAACCAACCCTACCTAGCTTTTTTTTACTGCGCTTAATTCGGGCCCATAGAGAAAAGACCCACATCTCTTCCAAAGTTCACTGAGCTAGTGCAGGACAGAGCCAACTGCACGGATACATCTCTTCTGCTTTGTACAAAAACTTCAAGTAGAATTCTTTTATCTGTGTATTAAAAAAAAAAAAACAGAAAATACCAAACACTAATCAGCATCCTATTTGTGGGCTACAAAAATTGACTTTTAATTGTCAAGAAAAATAGTGTTGTGTGTCAGGTAAGGATGACAAGACTGGCATGACAGTGGAGACAATAACAGGGGAGCACTGTTCGTGAACTCATCTGTTCATTTTTTCCGCAAACACTGAGTAGGGAGGCTCTGCTCATCAAATATCTAGTGACTATCTATCTACGTTGTGCCAAGGCTTTCAATGAGTGATGAACTAAGGCACCGTGCGTAATGTTTAAGGGAACAAGAAAGGTGGCCTCTAAAAAATGAGAGCCGAATTCAAAACCAGGAGCACAGCATGATTTGGAATCTTTGCCAAGACAGCTCAAGGTGAGGAACCATGAGGCCCTGAATTAAATTATTATCACAATATGTCTTTTATCACTTGGAAAAAGAAATATGCATCAATTGTCCACGAAATTTCAAAATTCAATTCAGAGTTTAAAAATGGAATTAAATGTATACAGCTAATGCCAGGTTTTTTAATAAGACAAGAATAACTAAATGGGAATATTGATGATTCATTAGAGATAAGCTTGAGTTCAAATAACAAAACATTTGACAAAGAGTCTTAAAAATTTAGAATGGCAGAGAACAGATAACTGAAACTTATTAACAGCAGAACATGTAAATTTAATTTAATTGTAAAGTGAAATTGGAATCAGATTTTGGCTTTTATTATCCTAACATTGCCTAATAATTCCTTTTTAACTTATGAAGAAAACCTAACTCCTAGGCCACTATAGTGTCTGCTGTAAATTATGTGGAGGCTGACCTACAGAGATGCAGATTAGTCTACCTTTAGAGAATTCACAAAGTCCAATGATTACAATATGAAAAACAGCCAGTGTGAATCCTTAGTCTTCCTTCTAACCCAAAAGATTACAGATGGCTACCCTGTATTCCTCTACCCCCTACAACCTCCACAAGGTGAAATCCTACCTATGCTATCCCTTGGACATCTGTAAGGGCCTCCGCTCCCCACTTAGAGCACTGCAGGTTTTACCAGGTCCTCACCAGGGAAAGGGTGAATCTGACAGGAGCCAAATTAAAAAAAAAAAAAAAAATCTAAGACTGGTATCGGTGGGGCAAGGGGAGATAAACATCTTCTGTAATCCTGAAGATGAAGGGAAGAGCAATGCACATTTTGTATATATTCAGGATTTTGTATTTTCATCTTGATGTTACAGCTCTATGATTAATTGCACTGCTTTGCTCAGAAATGCCTCTGTCAGAATAAAATCTGAGTCTTCTGCAAATTCTTCTTTTCTGAAATATTATTCCCGCTATTAGCATAAATGTTTCGATATTTTTGTTAGGGGTGTGTGGGTGTGGATATGGGTGTGTTTGGGAAAGTCATTATTTGTGTTTTGACTGCCTGTGACTCTCTGTAGTCTAAAATATAAAACTAAAAGGGAAAAATGCATACCTTGCAGGTCTGTACTATCTCAACATGCTCTTCTCTTAAAGCAGATGCAGGGATTTTCTAACAGTACATTTTTGATCAAAAGGTTTATACACAACACACAAACTCTTCTAGATAAAGAGGCCAGGGGCTTGCTAGAAAAGAAACAAAGACAAACTATCTAATTGTAAATTCACATAATTTAAAACCCAGAAGAAACTCAAGACACCAGCTAACCCAATATTTCGTGTTGTACCAAACACTGGTCCTTAAGATGCGCCTTCCAAAGGGGGGCTATTGTTGAACAGGTTTGGGGTTCACTGAGTACTCTACTTCCTTTCAGACTTTGGGATGATATCCAGTTACTAAAGGTTCTGAAGCCTTGCAACTTAAAAAAAAAATAGACATTATTATGCAACCCATTGTTTCCCAAACATATTGGACCATCACACACTTCTTTCTGCCTTCAACATTCCACAGAACTGGTGTCTCTTCTTGCCAATCCTGTTCTAGAAGTGCTGATCTTGTATAATCATCTTACAGATGAGGAAACTGACATTCAGAGTTAACTCGTTTGGCCAAGATCTGGGAATTAACTCGTGGTTGATAGTTCAGAATAGCATGACTAGAGTTTAGATAAAGGTAGGAAAGAACCAGAAAGCTCAGCATCTTTCCTTTCCACCCACACCTCACCGCAAAAGGGTTGCCTCTCCTGGTCTCTGTCTCACTCCCCTCAGACTCCTGGAGTCCCTCGACTCTACCTGGCTACCTGAACAGACAGCGCTCAGAGGCATTCATTAGTGAGTGCGTCCTTCCCACCCCCCACCCCTCACCCCCAGGGAACCTCTTAACAATGACTTACCAGGGAGTGGCTTTCATGGAGGCTATGGCAGGACCAGGCAGATAATTTTTTTTTTAAGATTTTGTTCATGTATTTGAGAGACAGAGATAGCGAGAGAGAGAGAGAGAGAGAGAGAGAGAGAGAGGACAAACGGGGAGGAGAGGGAGAAGCAGGCTCCCCGCTGAACAGGGAGCCCAACTTGTGGGGCCCCGCCCCCAGGACCCTGGGATTGGGACCTGAGCCAAAGGCAGATGGAATGTTTCCTCAGACTGATCATAAACTAGGTGATTCCGGTCCTTTAGCTTTCTCTCCTTCACTCTTTTCCTTTCCATCTTCCATGGTCAACCTTATTGAGTACAATACTTCTCCCCCCGGAGAGATTAGAAACCCTCATGCAGTGTCAGAAGCACCCAGAAGCTGCAGGGGAGGAGTCCACCCCCAGCCTAGGACGTCTCTGGGCGCTCTAAAGCACTCTGCACTTCCTGAATTCGCCCCGCCTGGCTGGCAATTACCCCTTCCGGCAGAGGTCTTGCCCAGAGAGCTCCAAGCTAAGAAGAAGGTCCCGTTACAAAACGTGGCTTTTTAAAAAATGCTAGCCCATGACATGCTATCCATGCATTGTCCTTCATTTAGGAAGCTGAGCCTCTAAATAGCTTTGGTGGGAAAAATGTCTGGCATCCTGTTGATCTTCACTTGCCTGGCTCGGCTCTACCAAAGTACAACGCTGGCAACAGTGGAGGATGAACCCAGAACGGTTTCTCACAACTGGGTGGAGTAAATGTTGATCCTGCCACATCTCACCTGGTGCTCCTTAAAACAACATTTTAAATCAGCTGGCTGTGATTCCAGTCTATGACAATGGGACAGGAAGAAGAGCATTGGCTATTAGAGATTAGATCTTGCCTTGTCTAGGTTTCTGTTTTAAAAGTGCCAGCCCTGGGACGCCGGGGTGGCTCAGCAGTTGAGCGTCTGCCTTGTGCCAAGGGTGTGATCTCGGGGTCTTGGGATTGAGTCCTGTATCGGGCTCCCCGCAGGGAGCCTGCTTCTCCCTCTGCCTGTGTCTCTGCCTCTCTCTAGGTCTCTCATGAATAAATAAATAAAAATCCTAAAAATAAAGAAGTGCCAGCCCTAACTATGCATGTTACTTTCTTCTATAAGAAGGGGGTCATAAGGGAGATGATTCATGAAAGAGTTTTTCAATAGCATAGAAAGATTTTATATATCTTTATCTATAAATAGCAAGTTTGATATACTGTCCTCTATTTTATTCTACTAGAATAAGGACCAAACACACTGAACATACGCTATCTACATAGTTAGGCAGCCACCATGTCACCTAGAGACAAAGAATACTATTGAGGTAGTAAGAAATTACATATGAATAATAGATCTGGGTGATAGGAAGGAATCTGATTATTTTCCTTCTCCAACATTTCTGTTGTTTTTGTTTAACAGAAATGTTCTATGTACTTTAAAAAGCACAGTACAGCTTAGTATGAAAGTATGATGCAGACAGCGTTTTATTTCCACCTGTGAAGATGGCATACTTATCTTTCCCAAGTCCTAGGTCATGAGGACTAATGGCTTAGAGTCTGTTCTACATAAGCCTCAATACCTAGAAGGTATATCTAGGAAACAAAAGCAGAGAAAGTGTCTTTGAAGAGAACAGTCACGACTTGTGGTATCTGTTCTCCATGGACATCCAGAGACTACACTTTGCATCGGCAGAGAAGCAGAGCCGAGTAAAGGTTAGCGAACCAACCCATCCCTTCCATCTAAACCAATCTCTTGCGATGCCCCCAGCCTGGCCTTCACAGCTTTTTCTCTATGAAAGTACAAATTCTAGTCAACATATTTGTTGAGGGATTACTCTGTGTAAGACAGTGCTTATGCTAGCACCCAAGAGAAAGACATTATGAAAATAATAAGCTGAATGTGAGAAATATGTCAGTATGAAATACAAGCATAAGTAAAAGAGTATAATCTTTACTGATGAGAGGACAATCGGGGGACAAGGCTTCCTTGGGGAGGTTGCACTTGAACCAGGCCTTGAAGGATGAAAAGGATTGTCAACTGGGAAATTATGGATGTGAGTACATCCCTGACCAAGGATATGTCCGACCAAGAGTCGGAACTGCTGCAAAACTCACTCAGCTGGGTGACTGGGAATATGAATTAAAAGAATTTCATAAAAGAAAACTCTTCTATGAAGTTATAGACATAAAAGAAGAACCATGTACTTCTAATACCAGCCCTTTGATCTTCTCTGGAAACATACAACAGACGTGCAGAATATTACTTGTACTAAAGTCAGTATTTTTAAGTGGTAATATTTTTAGGACACTTGAAAGTGGGCTCTTCTCCTCTTCCAGATAAGGAATTCAATGTGTTCCACATGAATAATCAAGTCAAAGAACAGTGAAGATCTACAGAGCAAGGAAAGAACAAATTCCAGGGAGATGTGCTAGATCTTTACATTATTTACTACAGATCTCAGGCTCTTAGAAGCCAAGAACTCTGTCTGACTTAGCTTGGTCTAAATACCACCATCATACCACACTTTCAGTTGCTCAAAACTATCTCATTAAGTCAGCATTAATGGACAGTTTTTAATGGAAAAAAAAAAGGTACGTTGGTTCCTACTCATCTAGGAATCTAAAGTCTAGCTGGCACAGCCCCTTGATTTTATAGGTGAAGCAAATGGTAGTCCACACAGTGGGTGACTAACTTGCTAAAGGTCACCCAGCTAGTTAATGGCAACCAGTTGAACTGGAGGAAACTAAATATCTTGCCCAAGGTCATGCAACTAGTGGGACAGAATTACAACCCAGGAGAGCCCAGGCCTCTAACCTCTACTGGGCTCCACTTCTCTGCCAATGGAAAATAAACATCACCCTGCGCAAGGACGCAGAGCGCTGTCGATGAAAAGCCATGCAAACAAAAAAGTAGAGGGTAATAAATGCTAATATTCTAAGTGCAAGGAAGTGTATACATTATCTAAATTGCTTTAATGGCATCAAGGAACTAGTATTTCTAGGTGTCTTGATGGAAATTTGAATAATGTGTACATTGGCTAACTGACACAATTCTGTACTGAAAAGGAGAAAAATGACAGGAGGATAGTGCAAACTTCATTTCTCCTGCTTTCTACGCATAAAACATTAAGAAATATATTTTTGAAAATGGCCACCCAAAATCCTGCTGCTCAAACACAATACCTAAATTGTTACTCATTTAGAATGCTTAAAGATACTTGTTTTGATAATTCATGTAACAATCTCTTTTTTTTTTAAGATTTTATTTATTTATTCATGAGAGACACTGAGAGAGAGGTAGAGACACAGGCAGAGGGAGAAGCAGGCTCCATGCAGGGAGCCTGATGTGGGACTCGATCCAGGACCCGGGGTCATGCCCTGAGCCAAAGCAAGATGCTCAACCACTGGGCCACCCAGGTGCCCCTCAGGTTAACAATCTTGATTTTCTTTTCCATGGCACAGACTGTAGGACGATCCTGGGTTTAAGAACTCTTACATCTGTGGCTTCTGAAAGGTCTATCAAAGAAATGAAGATTCTGCGCCTAGTACTTCTCTCTCCCCTTAGAGCCTATTATGTGGTAATAACTCACGGACACACCTACATGTTTCTTGGACCTATTTTTAATTTTAGCCTGCATGCCATCTTGGCAAGAGGGAGAATGAGGCTGACCAGGTGGGAGGGCAGGGCGTGGACAAGGCTATTACACAGCCTTTGGGCTTATTACTTTCTGTCCAATGCCAACAGATGTTTTCTAGTCCTAGTTTTCCACTTTCGTGAAAAATAATCTTGGCAAACTCACTCTATGTGTTCAACAGTGCATGAGAATCTGACTTGCAGTGTCCATCTAGCTCTTCTTTTGCAGCAACACAATAAGGATAGAAAAGTTCACAAGGTTACAAGTCATGGTAACTGTGACCCCTGGTTGGTAGACTGAGCGAAATCACCTGATCATAGGGACATCATACTTGGGGTGTCTCTCACTGCCATGATTCTGGAAACTGGGCACATCCCATATGGAATCCCAAAAGCTTTGTCTAGGCAGCTGTTATAAGACATCGGCTCCCAGGAGCACCAGCCTCTAGGCCAAGATGGTTCCCACATCTGCCCAATGGGGGGTCTCATCTCCTCACACCTGAGCTGTGCTCCATGAACAGATGCAAGGATTCCCACAAAGGAATGCCTGATGGCAAGCTGTGGTTCCCGTCCTACGGTCTTCTGGTTACATGCTGCCGTGGGTGACCAGCAGTAGCCCTGCAGTCAGATTAGTGGAACCGAAGGAGCTCTAGTAGGTATGACAGGAATCTTTATTATGTATGACAAGGGTCCCATCCCTTGAGCCTTTTGTCCTTCTGGGCAGAGTTCTTTTCTTTATATCTGTCATCAGATACTAGCCACCTTCCCCGAGTGCTCATTCACCATCCTGCACACTGACCTGATCATTTGAGTGTTCTTATCCTGTCCCTTCATGTCTATCCTTCTGGAGGAATCACAGTAAGAGTTGCATGCAGTTGCATGCAGTGGGGCACCTGGGTGGCTCAGTTGGGTAAGTGTTCCACACTTGGTTTCAGCTCAGGTCACGGTCAGGGCACTGAGACGGAGACTGTATTTGAGTTTCTCTCTCTACCCATCCCCATCCCCATCCCCAAAACATTGTCAGTCAATCAATCAATCAATCAATCAATCAATTTTTAAAAGTATTTTTTAAAAAAGGGTTGCATGCAGTAACATATATATCAGATTTGATATATAATAACAAGATAAACTTCCTTGTTCTTACACTAAGATTCTGACAAACCAGATATATTATTATTTTGACCCCAGTAACTTACTGCTGTGAAAGATGTTGGTGAAGAACATACATTGACTCCTGGGTTTCTTCTGGGAATCTGGTGTTGTATTCAATTGTGAATATTTAATAGTTCATGGTATACATTTCTCTCTTGCAAAGATTCTAGCTTACCGGGAAGGGGCAGAGGTCACTGGGATCATACGCATGGGGAGGGGGGGACGTCCAAATCCAGGAAGGAATGTGGTGATCCCAAGTTCAGGCTTCAGAGAAAGGTAATATCCAAGCCAACGAAAGAAACAAAACCCCCAAAACATAGGGAAAAAATGAAATAAGAGATGGGATCAAGTGACAGGATCCAGATCAAAAGTTGAGAATAAGACAAAGGATCCTAAATAGTCAACTCAGGCCATTTTTGTGGGCCCAGGAATTAGTTGTATAGTACAAGGAATGTCAGGATGCCTTAGAGATCACAATTAAATTAAGGCTTGAATGAATCATATGACCTCAAAGGATAAAATGGGCCTTGGGATCTCTCCTTATTTAAAATTTCTGTGGGGAAAATTTTCTGTGCTTCTCCCTCTACCTGTCTCTCTGTCTCTCTGTCTCTCTCTCGGGGTCTCTCATGAATAAATAAATACAATCTTTAAAAAATAATAAATAAAATTTCTGCGAGTTTATTGGGGCTTTCATCTATTTTATTCAATTAAAAACATTCACCAGTATTTACTGGGAGACTGCCATGAACCCGACATCAAGGCAAGCACTGTGAAGCCCGAAGGGAAAGAAACAGACTTGGTCTCTGCCCTCAGAGGGTGTACAGTCCACAAAATAGTCAGCAATGCTTCCAATCACTTGGCCCTGTATATCTGGATAGCTATGGTAAAAATGGAACGAATCTCAAGTTCCCAGTTCTTACTACATAAAGGAGAGCACAAGTGTTCATCTTCAGCCACACTTTTTCCTAAAAGCAAATCTAAGGAGAGCATTTACACATGCAACCTTTTATATACAGAGAGTGCAGGGCAAAATGTGCAACTACAGATTTCTAGAAGACCTAGATACGATCATCAAAGCACCCTTTCTTAGTACAACAGCATGAAATCTGAGGTTATAACACTACATCCTATATTCATAACACTTTCTCTTGTAAGAGCAATACATGTTCATTGTAGGGAATTTAGAAAACAATGAAGTAAAAGAGTAAAAGAGTAAAAGAAGACAGTTTTTTAGCAATCTTGGGACACCTGGGGGGCTCAGCGGTTGAACGTCTGCCTTTGGCTCAGGGCGTGATCCCAGGATCTGAGATCTAGTCCCTCATTGGGCTCCCTGTGGGGGGCCTGCTTCTCCCTCTGCCTGTGTCTCTACCCCTATCTCTCAGGAATAAATAAATAAATCTTTAAAAAAAAAAAACATTAGCAATCCCATACCACCCAGAGATGGTCACTGTTAACATGGTGATGCATTGCTTTCTACCGAGATAGATGAACCAGTAGAGAGGATTTATACGAACTTACTCAACAACACATTTTCAAAACATGGTATCACAGTTACACAGTCTTATATCCTACTCTCCTCTTAATATTGACTTTAACTTGGCGGACACACTTTTCTTTAGAGGGTTAAGAGCATGTTATCCTGCTCTGTTGACTGCTGATGGGAATAGAATTTAAAACCATCTCCTAGAAATGTGCTTGGGATTGCTTTTCCCAAGTACACTTATCCTCAATCTTCCATTTTGCCTTTAATCTTCTATTATTTTTCTTCCCATTTAGGTTGTCTTTTAAGTTATTCCTATGGTTCAACTTTATCAGCTTGATTTTTACTTACTCATAAGAACTGCATGCCATCTGTGAACATTTATAAAAGTTTAAATAAAATCATCCCCAAACTACTTCCTGGAAGAGCCTATTTGTCCACTCAGAGAAGTGTCTATTTACCTTCACTCTTTGTTTCTTGCTTCTTGGCCAAACAAAAAGGTCATGAACAGGGAGGGAACTGAGATTTGAAATCTGGCTAGGCTTTTTGAAAGTTTAAAAATATCACATTTTCTGCAACGCCGTAGCCACAAACATATTTCCTCCTTTAACTCCAATCCATTCTTGCCTCATTCTACAAAATAGGTTGCACTTGCTGTCATCTGTGTTGACTTTGAACACCCATCTCCCAGTTGTCCATGGAGACACAGATCTGGTCTGATGGCTCCAGGGTCCTCCCTTAAACCCTCCTCCTGAGAGGAACCCTAAGGACACCAACCAATGCTCCAGAGAGCTGTCACTTACACACTAAGTTTCTTCAACACACTTGGGCAATAGCCACCTGGTCTTAGAGCATCTGCACTTAGGGCATCTGCACCTGGTCTTTATCTGCATCTAATCTGTGGATTAGGTCTGGAATATCCTGGGCACTTACCATTTGCTCTATTTCCTCCAATGTGATTATTGCTCCAGAAAGCCTGGGTTTAAGAATATTACTCAGCAAAAGGTGGAGCCAAGAATTCATTTACACCCTATTCTTTTTTTTTTTTCTCTGAGTATATGCTTGGTATAATGTAAGCCAGGAGCTTCTACAATTCTCATTTCACAGTATTTAGGAGTCTTTCACTATTGTTTTAGGAATTCACTGCAAGGATCTTTTCAAATTCATTTTTGGCTCTCTCATTTTTGTGTCCTGAGATGTCACCCTTTGAGAGCTCGATTCAGTTATCTGACCCGTCAAAAATTTCTTTTGCATTACATATATCTAAGTAAGAATTCTTTATTTTTTCCTATGTAATCGGTGTTTCAAATAGCTTGAATACAAGACCTTCTTTTTTTATCATAAGTTCCTATAAGGAAATTCATACACTCCCCACTTTCTTATGGATACTTTAATTTTTAAGTATTTATTTCCATTGTTTTCCTCTGACATGTCTGCACTGAATTGTCTTTTAGAGAACTGATTATGTACTTGATGTCTTTCTTTGGAGTCCTCTCTCCCATTATAACATCAAACTGAATTGAAGTGAAATATATATATTCATCATTACGTGCTCCAATCTGCAGTGCATCTGTGAGCCACTCAGTGAACGTTTCCAGAATGAATGGATGATACCAAGGGCTAACTATCATGGGGCATTTACTGGGTGTCAAGTTCCATGCTAAGCACTGGATATGCATCATCATGTCATTAATTCTCAGGCACTAGCCTGCAAACACCCCTGGCAAAGAGTTTGCGCACGTATCCCTAGCACCTCTAGCAGTGCTGGCACTCAGTAGGTGCTCACTGAGTACTGCCATACGGAGAAACTGAAAAACTGCATGAGGTAGGTGTCATTACTATTCATGTTTTACACTTAAGAAAACCTACGTATCTTCTCATGTGCCTCTCTGAAGCACAGAGAGGTCAATTAATTTCTGGGGTCCCACAGTTCGTATGTGAAGCCAAGACTTGCTTCCAAAGCCCACGTACTTAACTAGGACTTACTACTCGTAAACTCACTGCCTACCTACATTAAGACAGACAAAAATCAATTCTATTCATCTTAACAAATATTATGCAACGGCACAAATAAATATTGTGAGCGATAATTTTCCAAGAAAAGATTTGTAAATGACAGGCTTTTAATAAATAATCAGATAGGCGGATAGATATGTGTGTGCTCCCTATTGCTAACCATGCAAGTAAAAACAAGATTCCTCCCTAATCAATATCTGCTGTTGCATCTGTACACTAATTAATGAGGATTTCAGGACTTTTTGATAAATGATGTTTTTTTTTTTTCCTGAGTGGTTTCCGGGTTTATTTAAGTAATCTGTTTTGTCAACTCTTTTTAACATAAGAATGGTACTAATGAAATAATCATTTATTAGGTCTTTCTTGTAATTGTCTACAGAGGTTACGAGGAGCTTCTGCTTAGAAAGCCAGACTTATGTATTTCTGTCCCTGTTACAAACATTTCTGTCACTAGTGGCTCCTTGATTTTCCTGGAACACTACCACTGGGACATCATTCTTGAGGGCTTTGATTACTTGTATATTTAACAACTCATTGATAAAAATAATATACCCCTTTCGAAAAGGCTAGTTCCTTAAAAACACTATGGGCTTTCTCCCTAAATCCTTATCAGCCTACATCTTTGAGGGAGTTAAATGATACTTAGCAGAGACCAAATCTTTTTGGGAATGGTACGTAATGGTCCTGAAGCCACGGGCCAAATAGTAAAAAAGAGGTGCAGAAATTAGGAATAGGAAAACACTGAAAATGTAGCCCACACGAAAGAAGGAAGGGCAGGAGGGAGGAAGGAAGCAAAGGAAGTAAGAAAATAGAAAAAAACTTGACTTGAACTCTACTATTCACCTTGGAAAAATCATAATCTCTAAGATCCTCAGCTATCCTACCTGTAAAATGGGAGTGAAAAAAATGTGACTTCCTCACAGGCACTTTAATGGCAGATCTTGATGTGCCATGTACGGCATGACACAACACATGGCATGGTTTTCTACTTGGCATTAGTTGCCTGTGTTCAGCCCCAATTATGCATTCTGTAATATAAACATTCATCTTAAAAAGACTGCCCACAGCTTCAAAATACGGACCCACAAATCCTATCTACCTTTTTTGGTCTGGAAGCATTTCCCATATTCTTAACCCAAAGAACCAACTCGCAGTTTTTAGCCACCTTTGTGTACCTACAGGCTCAGAAAGCTTACTGTGCGCTCTGAGGACCTGAGTTCTGTAAAACCTCTGTTTAAACAAGGAAGCCTCTTTTAAGTCCTGTTTCAGTCCGGTGCCTTTGGTCAAGGTGGAAACTAAAATTGAAAACGGATAGATGTTTTACATTTAAATGGGTTTAACGTAAATGTGCATTAAGCCATTTAATGGACCGGCGCACAAATATCTTTTGCAAACTTGGTACACGTGAGCACATATACAGGAACTGTTCACGTCTCCCAGAGAAATAAGGTGCAGACCCAAAATTTTAAGCAGTTATCCTGAGTCCTCTCACTCGAAAGAAAATGTAATGGCTTTAAGGGAATTGCTCTAATGATATCATGGCATCTGCACCGGCTGGCCAGAGCGCAGTGTATGTCACTGTAGTTCAATTTAACAAGAAATAAGCTGCTCCCTGGAGAATCGAAACTCCCTGGTCTTGCACAAAGAAAATTGAATTTTGGAGGTCACACTTTGGGGTAGGTTACCAGAGGGAGAGGCCGAGCATTCCTGCTGTCATATGCTCTGGGAGGTCGGTGCTTGCCCCCAGCAAATCGCCACCCGAGGTCTGGGCCGCCTCGACGCCCTCAGCCGGGAAGGGAGCCCTCGCAGGCCCCCTGGGGAAGGGCCAGGGACAGATCCCCTGCGGAGGGCTCAGGGCCAGGTCCCCGGGGAAGGCTCAGGGACAGGTCCCCCGGGGAAGGGCCAGGGCCAGGTCCCCCGGAGAAGTGCCAGGGACAGGTCCCCCAAGGAGGGGCTCAGGGACAGGTCCCCTGGGGAAGGGCTCAGGGACAGGTCCCCCGGGGAGGGCTCAGGGACAGGTCCCCTGGGGAAGAGCCAGGGACAGGTCCCCTGGGGAAGGGAAAGGGCCAGGGACAGGTCCCCAGGGGGGGGCTCAGGGACAGGTCCCCTGGGGAGGGCTCAGGGACAGGTTCCCTGGGGAAGGGCCAGGGACAGAGACACGAAGGGTGGTGGGGTCCTCGCAGGTCCCCCGGGGAGGGCTCAGGGACCGGGACAGGAGGGTGGCGGGATCCTCGCAGGTCCCCGGGGGAGGGGCGAGGGACCGGGACAGGGAGGCCCCCCGGGAGGGGCCAGGGACCGGGACAGCAGGGCGGGGGGCCCGGCAGGCCCCAGACACAGCAAGTTGTGCGCGGCCGGGTGCGGAGCAGGCTGCGGGCGGGGGCGGCGGGGTCCGAGGGGTCGGAGGGGTCGGAGGCCCCGGCAGCCCGGCCTGAGCGCCCCACGGCCCTGGCCCCGCAGCAACACGTGGGGGCGCCGCCCCTCCGCCCCTCCGCCCCTCCGCCCCTCCGCCCCTCCGCCCCCTCCGCCCCTCCGCCCCCTCCGCCCGGAGTTCCTGCGGGGCGTCCGCTCGGCCCGGGGAGCGGCGGGCGACTCTGGGGGCGCCTCCTGCAGCCCTGAGCTGGGCAGCCCCGCGCCCCGCGCCCGCGCACACGCCCCCCCAGACCCGCCCCGGCCGCGCGGGACCCGAGCCGCGGGCGGGATGCCGGCCCCGGGAGGGCGGCGCGGGCTCCGGGCACCGGGCACCGGGCGGCTCCGCGGCGGGCGCCCCCCGCCGGCCCACGACCCGCACCGCTGGGCGCCGCCGGCTCGGAGCCCGCCTCTACTCACCCGGGCTGCGCGCGGAGTCCGGCCGCCAGCGCCAACCCGCCGCCCCATCCCACGAACACTGCGGCGCCCCCAGAGTGTGCAATGCGGAGCCCCGCCAGCGCGCAGCCCCAGCCGGGGAGCGCCGGGAGGGAGCGGAGGGGGCGGGGCCGGGCCGGGGGCGGGGCCGCGAGGGCGGGGCCGGGAGGGAGGGAGGGAGGGAGACGGGGCGGGGCCAGTAGGGGCGGGGCCAGGACGGGGGGCCCGCGCCACCCCCCCCCGCCGGGTCCCCGCCGCGCCCCTTACCCCCGCCTGCCCGCCTGCCTCGCGGGCCGCGCTCCAATCAGCGCGGGGGGGGGGGCTGAGCCCTCGGCGGGCGGCGCTCGCCCCAGGTGGGGGAGCCCGGCCCGAGCCCCAGCCCCAGCCCCAGCCCGCGAACTCCTGCCGGCTGGGCGCGCCGACCTGGACTCGCACACCTGCCGCGAGGCCCGCCCCGGGAGCGGTGTTTGCTCACGTGGCACCGCGCCCTCCGGGGTCCCCCCGGGTCCCCGCAGCCCCCCCCCGGTCCCGCTCCCGCAGACTCCAGGGTCCCCGCAGACCCCCCCCGTCCCGCTCCCGCAGCCCCCCCGGGTCCCCGCAGCGCCCCCCTCCCCGTCCCGCTCCCACAGACTCCAGGGTCCCCGCAGACCCCCCCCCCCGTCCCGCTCCCGCAGCCCCCCCGGGTCCCCGCAGCGCCCCCCCCGTCCCGCTCCCGCAGACTCCAGGGTTCCCGCAGCCTCCCCCCGTCCCGCTCCCGCAGACTCCAGGGTCCCCGCAAACCCCCCCCCCCGGTCCCGCTCCCGCAGCCCCCCCCCCCGGGTCCCCGCAGCGCCCCCCCCCCGGTCCCGCTCCCGCAGACTCCAGGGTTCCCGCAGCCTCCCCCCGTCCCGCTCCCGCAGACTCCAGGGTCCCCGCAAACCCCCCCCCCGGTCCCGCTCCCGCAGCCCCCCCCCCGGGTCCCCGCAGCGCCCCCCCCGGTCCCGCTCCCGCAGCCCCCCCGGGTCCCCGCAGCCACCCCCGTCCCGCTCCCGCAGACTCCAGGGTTCCCGCAGACGCTCCCCGTCCCGCTCCCGCAGCCCCCCCCGGGTCCCCGCAGCGCCCCCCCCGTCCCGCTCCCGCAGACTCCAGGGTCCCCGCAAACCCCCCCGGTTCCGCTCCCGCAGCCCCCCCCCGGGTCCCCGCAGCGCCCCCCCCCCGGTCCCGCTCCCGCAGACTCCAGGGTTCCCGCAGACGCTCCCCGTCCCGCTCCCGCAGCCCCCCCGAGTCCCCGCAGCCCCCCCCGTCCCGCTCCCGCAGACTCCAGGGTTCCCGCAGACGCTCCCCGTCCCGCTCCCGCAGCCCCCCGGGTCCCCGCAGCCCCCCCCCGTCCCGCTCCCGCAGACTCCAGGGTTCCCGAAGACGCTCCCCGTCCCGCTCCCGCAGCCCCCCCGGCTCCCGCAGACTCCCCCCCGGTCCCCGCAGCCCCCCGGGTCCCGCTCCCCCCCCCCGGGTCCCCCCGCCCCCCCGCGGGGCCGCGCGGAAGCCGCAGCACCTGCGAGCTGCAAGCCAGCGGCGCTGCGAGCCGGGCGGACCCCGACAGGAGAGCGGGCGCCCCGCGGCGGGAGGAAGCGGGGAGGCGGCGGGCACCGGGGCTCCGGGCAGGCGGGACCTCGGGCCGCTGCCGGCCGCGCGCCCACGTGGCGCCCCCGCCCCCGCCCCCAGGCTCCCGGGAGGCACCGAGTTTACCCTCCCCCGATGTGAACCCGGGTCCCCTGGACTAGACGATTGGACCTAAAGCCTCGGAGGGGGAAGGGCGCAGGGCGCGGCGTGGACCGGGAGGCCCCTCTCCTCCTTGGACTTTGTTTTTCAAGCGTCTTCCCAGGTAGGCCTGCTCCGACCCCTCCTGCTCCCGGAATCTACTTCCTCTCAACGGAAAAAAGATCTTTCTTAATTTTTCTATTTAAATTCAATCTAATTAGCGTATGGCGTATTATTAGTTTCAGAAGAATATAGCGATTCCTCAGTTGCAGACAACACCCAGTGCTCAATACAACTGCCCTCCTTAATGCCCATCACACAACGACCCCCACAACTGCCCTCCTTAGTGCCCATCACACAACGACCCCCACAACTGCTCTCCTTAGTGCCCATTACACAATTACCCCCCACAACTGCTCTCCTTAGTGCCCATCACACAATTACCCCCCCAAGTGCCCTCCTTAGTGCCCATCACACAATTACCCCCCACAACTGCCCTCCTTAATGCCCATCACACAATTACCCCCCACAACTGCCCTCCTTAATGTCCATCACACAATTACCCCCCACCTCTCCTCCAAGCAACCCTCAATTTGTTCCCCATACTTAAGAGTCTCTTTATCTCTCTCTTTCCGGCTTATTTTCTTTCCCTTCCCCTATGGTCATCTGGTTTGCTTCTCAAATACCTTTTTTTAAAACTCCCCTCCCATTCCCTCTGTTTGGAAGGGACTTGGATGAGATAGTTTTGATTAACAGCTCCTGGACTTCAGAAAAATTATCTCTTCTTTAGTTCTGTGCACCGGTGTGTGCAGACCCGGTTCCCAGGCAGAAGTACTCAGCTCTCCTGTAGACGCACAGGCCCCGAGGTGCCTCACTGCCGGGCTCAGCCCAGGGAGTGAGCTGAACCGGGGAGTGAGCTGGACGGGGGAGTGAGCTGGACAGGAATGGGTCCGGGAAGCCTGGGAGTGGCCCTGGGCTACTAGGCAGAGGACCTGGCAACTTACAGTGGGGCACTTCTGACAGCATGTGCTGCTTGTCATCCCTGTCACTCTTTGAGTTTCCAGGGAATTCCTTTTGCAGAGTTCCCATCCGTGCACCCAGTTCACTTGATTTTTTTGCAAAACTGGCTCAGCTCATAGTTTAGTCAAAACTTAATATTTGGGTTCAAAATGAAGTTCAGCATATTCCATGCACTTCATGAGACTCTGAGTTGAGTCCCCGGCAGAGATAGAATCCTTAGGCTCTCTTTTCAAATTTGTGTTTTTAAAGAATGATAGATATGTCCTTGAAATGTCAGCAGTGGTTATCTCCGTGTGCTAGGAAAATAGATAATTTTTTTTTTGGTCTTCTTCCTTATACTTTATTTTCCAAAGAACATGTGATACTTACTAATCAGGAAAAAATTTAAATATGTTAATTCCCAATGCACAATATTCTTCAGGCATCATAAAAGCTAATATATTCAATCTTTCTTCTACTTTACCCTTCGCATTTTATCAATCGCTAAATCCATAACTTCTGTCTCCTGGAATAGTTTTCAGAACTGTCCTCCTCTGTGACTCAAATGCCACTGCAACACCCCTGTCATTTCTTACCGGCTTCAGCCCTAACTCCTCTGCCCCCCAAGCAGTCCCCATACTGCCTCCTCTCTTTAAGGTAATCATGCCACTGAAAACCTTAAAACCTGGGAAGCCTGGGTGGCTCAGTAGGTTGGACTCCTGGTTTCAGCCCCGGTGATGATCTCAGGTCGTGGGGTCAAGCCCCACATTGAGCTCCGCGCTCAGCGTGGAGTCTGCTTGGGATTCTCTGCCTCTCCCTCACCCTCTCCCTCGGCCCCTCTTCCCCCTCCTGAATGAATGAATGAATGAATGAATGTCAAAAGAAAAAAAAAGAAGCTAATGGGCACCTAGATGGCTCAGTCAGTTAAGCATCTGCCTTCTGCTCACATAATGATCTCAGCATCCTGGGATCAAGTCCCATATCGGACTCCCTGCTCAGTGGGGAGTCTGGTTCTCTCCCTCTCCCTCTGCCCCTCCTCCTGCTCTCTCTCTCTCTCTTGCTCTCTCACTTTCTCGCTCTCTCAAATAAATGTTTTTTTTTTTTAAAGTTTAAAATCCATGAGTCCCCCAACTCCATTGCTATGAAGTTCACACCCAGCCTCGTTGGCAAGGCCCTTCCTTCGCAGCCTGACCCAGCCTTCCATGCTGGCCTCATCTCCTGCCGCCCACCCCACTTCTCCACGCGGGATGGTCCTGCCTCCCTGCAACCTTCTGTCCTTCGCACGTGTGTTCTGTGACTTCACATGTCTGCGGCTAAGGCTGTACAGCGTTGGAATGCTGCTCCTCTCTTCCTCCCGTACCCCTTCCCCAGCCCCCAAGCAGGTCCTACCTCTGCTTCAAGACCCATTTCAAATATCACCTTTTTAAAGAAGTCTTCAAAACTGACAGAGGCAGAGTTAGCAGCTCCTCCTCTCTGTACTTCAATAGCAAGTACTTTATTTATCCAACAACTGTTTATGCAACTCCTATGATGTGCCAGCCACAACGAAGCAAACATGCATCGTATTTACCCTGCTGAAACACACCATGAGAGAGACAAGCATGGAATCAAGTCACACAAATAAATGATTGCAAACTGAGATAAGTGTGATGAAACCACTTCGTGTGCAAAAAAAAAAAAATGCATGGTTTACTTTGAACATTCGCCAACCATAATTCTTACCACATTGTGTTATAATCTGTTGATTGTCCAAAGTTCTATCTGTGTATTCGTATATTCATCTACAACACAGTCCCTGGCCCATAGTACATGCTTAGTAAAACTTTTTAAATAAATGGATGAATAAGTAAGTGGGTATTTAAATCCTCATGGAGCATCTTATATCATGTATTTATATGGTATTATTGTATAAGATCTAAAAGACTTTAGTTCTGAGTTTTTAAAATTCATTATCATTAGGTCCTTGTCTCATCTTTATAATTTGGTTCTCCCAAAATAAATTACCTAATTTCTTCTCATTTGATGTCACATTTAGAAGCTATAGCTAATGTACTATTTATAGATTAGCTATTCTTGCCAGAAGAAATTTATTCTTTTGTTATAAAGAAAGAATTTATTTGTTATAAACTTGGCTTTTAACATATAAAAATCCAGTTTCAAGATACAAAGCTAAAAGACAAAGTACAATCCATAAAAGAATAAATAAATTGGACTTTGTCAAAATTAAAATGAGGGAATGAAAAGAAAGACTGGGAGAAAATATTCACAAATCATATAGCTGACACAGGACTTGTAGCCAATGTATATGAAGAATTCTCAAAATTCAACAACGACCAAAGCAACCAACCAAATTTTCTAAATAGCCAAAGGATTTAAACAGACATTTTACTAAAGAAGACTTACAGATGACAAGTAACAACCAAAAAGATGTTCAATATCCTTCATCATTAGTAAAATGCTAATTAAAACCTCAATGACCTACTGCCATACACTCCATAGAGTGGCTGAAAACACATACACATGCAACCGATAATGCCAAATGCTGATGAGGGACGCAGAGCAACGAGAACGTCCTGCACACTGCTGGTGCGAATGCCACTCTAAAAACAGTTTCAAAGTTTTTGTAAAGTTCAATATATCCTTAGCCATATGGCCAATATTCCCGCTCCTAGATATTTACCCAAGTGAAATGAAAGGCCTACGTTCATACAAAAACCTGTTACCAAATTTTTATAGTAATTTTATGATTAAAATCTTTAACAACCCCAAAGTCCCTCAACTGGAGAATAAATAAAACTGTAGTACATCGTGAGAATAGGATATGACTCAGTAATAAAAGGCACAGACTCTGGGTACAAACATCATCTAACTCAACACATCGTGTTAAGTGAAGGAAAACAGGCTCAAAAAGCTCACTGGGTGGGGATGGCACAGCAGTGAAATAAAAGCACTACAGGTTTTTCATGATGACGGAGCCACACAGTTTAAGGTCTAGATGATCTACTTTTATATGAGGCAGTCATTTACACCATCGTTATTTCACATTGCTTGTCACACAGAGCTAAGCCTCATTTTCCCTAAAATAATGAGTGCAGAAGGTAATCAATTAATGAAGATTTCACTAAATGTAGTCTTCAAACAAGAAGAAGCTGTGACTACCACCTCATTCACTGAAATATCGCCGGTGCCTCACACAATGCCAGTGCACGAGTGCGGACTCGATAAATATTAGTTAAATAAATAAACATAAGAATAAAGATAAAGTTGCAATTTTATAGGAATATAACCCCAAAAAAGGAGTATAACAAAATTTTCCATTCAGATGAGTGTTTTCCACATCCAAAGTAGCTACTTTGGTGCATTACATTTTTCACTCCAGTGACACTGCTCCTATTTCAAATGTATTCCTTTTCTCTTTTCTGCTTATTAAAATATTGCCCTTTCTTTAAGTAAAATTGTTTTCCTTAAATAAATTATTCACTCTTTTTCTTTCTCTCAATGAGCAAATAATAAATTTAACATGTTTTAACATTTTACTCATTTTTCAACATCCCAGTGTCTAATTTATCTTCTTTTCCTCTATCACAAATATCAGAAATTTATATAACAGGCACACAGTAAAAATAAAAACCCAGATTTTATGCAAAGCATGAGAGATTTGGGCTCAAAAAACCACCATATTTCCAGATGTATCACTAAAAGTAATTTTCATTTATTGGACACTGATGGTTGACATTAAGCTCTTGAAATATCATTAAAATATTTCTGCTCTAACCAGTTTGCACAGTCAAGTGACTTTTAAAAAATCATTTACAGCTAAGCTGCTGTTATGGAATTTATTATAAAGAACTCAGTTTTCTCTAGCAGTTTTTCTACTAGGAAACAGTAATCCTGGCTGCTAGCAGAGACCCCTCAATTGCTTTAAGACATCAATCAGTTTTATACCTTGTTTCTATCAGGGAGCACAGGGAGCACTTTTTGCATAAACACGAAAAGATCCTACGAGGAATTGATGCTGTAATTTTTCACGTAAAGAAAGTTGTCTCCTAATGACCATCTGACAATGGGAGAGGAAGTTGAGGGAGATGGACAGATATACGTAAACTAAACAAGATATTGTAAAAAATGAATCCAGAAAGGTCTAAAAGTTTCATTACCTTCCTTCCCAGTTTCTGTCACTGTATCTGAGATAATCAAGTGTTGGTTCAATTTTTGCCTCTGATCTTAATTCTGTGTTCAGGGCCAAGAAAAAATGAGAGCTTCTTCTCTCATCCCCATTGCTGATACCTATAATTCCATGATCAGAGCAAATTTCCTTAGCCAGATGGCAAAGAGGGTTTATCCTTAATTGAGTGCTAATCTGGAACTCTGGTTATGGCTACAGGAAACACTCTTGACAAGGATCATGAGGGCAATCTGATGGGTCCATTAGCAAACCTTTGGTGAAGGAGAGCAATTATAATTTCAGGTTTAGCCATGCGCAGATTGAGGGGCTGCAAACATCCGGATAAGGTTACCTGGAAGATAGTTGGATATGCAGGCCCCAAACTCATTTTTAAGATTTGTGTGTAAAACTTAAACTCTCACCTCTGTCTACTTGTGTCCATAGCAGACATTGTGAACCAGTCATGTGCTTGTTCCTTCCGAGCCCACACATGGCCTTGGCACCCTTCTGAGTTCACCACTCCTCGTAGCTACCACCAATAGATAGCTGTTGGAACAAGACATGAAAAAGTATAGGATTAATCCAAGGTCAGCACTCAGTGGGCTAGTACGACAGGACAATAGCTCAGGAAGCTGTTTATGCTCACAAGGGCATTATTCAAGTGACTGGCCATGTTGTCTACGTTGGATAAAGAAAGAAAAAGTCATGGATGGACTTAAGAATGATTTCTTTTTTTCCCTTGTCAATCCCAAGAATTGAGGCCAACACAATGTCCTGTGTTAACCAATTCTTACATCAGGCATACTTTTCTACCCCTAGGTTAAACACTGCTGAGACCAAACAAAAATAGCCTAACTTTTTGCTCTAAGGACCACCTGCTCCTGGAAAATAAGATGGTGAGCCTATTAAACTGCTTTCATTTCAAGGCTAACTTCTCATCAAGTGAGTACCTCAAGACTCTCGCCTCACTGTGCCTTCCAAATGTAGTATGTCATAACCTCTGCCCATTCCAGCCAGTCCCTACTTTTCAAGACTTGCCTTGAAATCCCAGCCAAGATTCTAAAAACTTCATAAATACCTGTGGAAGTAATTGAAGGTTACCCAGATGAGAGCGTGGCTGTTTATTCACAGCTTGCTATAGCAAGATAGCTAAGCACTGATAGAAGGGCGGTAAAGCTTTATAGTTTAAAAAAATGGTCGGGGTGCAGGGGAGGCTTTGGGTATGCTCTGATGGGAAGCTATTGTCATGGAGAAGCTGGGGGTGGGCCAAGAAGAAGCAGGGCATCCTATGTGACTAGTTTGAAGAGCACATGTAGCTTTCCGTGCTTGGTCCTGAGCCGGGGAGGTGGGGGAAGAGTTAGAGGGGCTGTCAGTCATTGACCAGTCCTGATCATTTGGGGCCAATTGCTGCAGAGGTTATGGTTTGGCTTCCTGGACTAGCTGCTGCAGAAGTTGTGAGTCAGAGTTCTATGGGTATATATGATCTAGCCATTGGCCATTTGTATGTTCAGTCTCTCCTACCAGACCCTGATTTTCCAAATTTGAGTCTCTATTGAACTGCCCAGGAAGAGTCCATATTGCAGTAGAGCTAATAAATTTAGCTTTTCTTGATCTACAGGTTTTCCTGGCAGTCTTCTGAAGAGTCAACAGGAACAGTTCATATACGTAATACTGTATGTTGGATGTTGTCATATCTATCTCCTGCTTTTTTCCCAATCTTCCTTCCAACAAGGAAGCAGGATTTTCCAATAAGATTGTAGCAACACATCTATGTCCAGTGTCCTCTGGGAAGGATCTGACTGTCCCACCTTGGGAGATTTTTGAATACCACAGGCTCCTAAGGCCTAACTTCCAGGATCCCAGCAGTCAGTCCTTCCTTTTTGGTGGAAAGGCATAAGGCACAGTCTTGCACGTCTAACACAAAAGCAATCCTTTGTTAGCAGTCTCCATGACAGGTAGATTGGGCTAAGGGAGAGGTGTCATAAGGGTGACCCTGTGAAAGTACTTAGAATAATCAAATCTGTAAATGTTAAAATTCCCTGGAATTCTTTGTTAAAAGAATAGCAGTGGGTTTTGCTGACAGAGCAAATTCATTCATTTTACTAAATATTGAACAAAAAGTGCATCCTAGAGGTTGGAAAGACAATGATGAGCAAAACAAAACATAGCTGATGCCATGTTTCATTGAGCTTTCAGCCTAGTGAGAGACAAAGTCTTGATCAAATAATCTAGCACATAAATATGCAATATGAGCGTGTTAACAGGAGAATCGAGGAGGTCTTAAATCCTGAGGTCTCAGGAATTCTCGAGGGATTAAATATCAAAATGAGTTGGTCATATAATGCGCCCGAGCAGAAGGTATTCATAAGTAGACATTTAAAAACTCATCAAAAAAGCCTTCGTGGATCTCTGCTTCCAGCTAAGATGGAACCACGGGGATTGAATTTTCCTTCCCACTGGGAACAACCCACAAATTGACAATATCTATATGGAACAATTATTTGCAAGATACTGAACACCTAACAACAAAGCACAGCAACCTCTGAGGGACAGGAAACATTAACCACAACATATTTACTTATTTGCCAGATTTCTCTCTATTGGGGATGGGGGTTATACATGTGGAAAGAAGGAAGAACAGAATGGACTCCGAGGCAACTGATTAGAATTTGAGGTGTTGGTAGAAACCCATTTTATTTTTTTTTACTATATAAACTCATTTTATAATTCAGATAGATATAGAGAAGGTACACATACATATGGTTGTATGTTTGTTTTTATATACAGACATAGATCCAGATAAACATATCAATAGGGATGTAGACCTTGCCCCCTCCTTCTACTTGATGGCCTAGAAGCAATCACTTGGATCACACGCAGCACACGTGTAGGGTGAGAACACTTAGCATCAGAGGTTGATTTCTAAATTCCATTCTGCACCAAAGCACCTGCGTCTCCTTAGTAAAATGACTGGTTCTCAGGCTACGGCACGGAAAGTACATGATGAACTTGGAACATCCTGATGTGACAGAAGGTACACAGAGGCTCCAAGAATAAGAGGGACATGTCAAAAGGACACAGGAGCCAGATTAAAGGGGCTGCCCCTGGCCTAATCTGGGACAATTTGAACCTTCAGATAAATTACAGTAAAACATTATAACCATAAAATCAGAATAAATAAGTAATAATATATAATTTATAATATTGTATATAAATAATATAATGATAAATAAAAATACGACAGTCTCAGTTCAAGCTCCAACTTTCCCACCTTGAACTTCAGCCAGCAGTTTAACTCCTCTGAGTTTTAATTCCTTCCTTAATAAAATGGTGCTCATAGCAATGCGTGCACTGCAGGATCACTGTAAGGATTAAATGAGGTAAGAGATCCAAGAAGCACTCAAGGCCCAAAGCACCTAAGTAGGTGTTTACCCCTTCTTCCCAAGACTCCCATCCAAGAAGGGTTCATAGTAGTGTGCGGAGAGCACCCAGCCGAGAGTGCATCGCTGCTGGAGGACCTGGTCAGAGCCAGCGCGTGTGCGCGTGTGTGCAGGTGTGGATGGTGGGATTGGGGTTGCCGTGCTCCAGGGGCAACCATCATAATGAAGAGCCCTGAAAGCTAAGAGTTAAGAGTCGGTTAAGAATACGCTCATTCAATAAATAAATAAATAAATAAATAAATAAATAAATAAATAAATCTAAAAAAAAAAAGAATACGCTCATTCAGTAACATGCAAGAGGTTCGACGTGTGGCCAAGTCTACCAGCACGCCCGTGGCTGGCCAGCGAGGGGGCCAGCCTGGCCAAGACATGCGGCCTCAGGCGTTCTCCTGCCGAGGCCAACAGGGTGAGCAGAGGTGACGCGTGTGCCCCTCCAGTGAACGACTTCTGTCACCGTCCTCTGTCCAATCAGTTCAGAAGGACGGCTCCTGTCCTGCAGCTGGCATCGCTTCCTTTCGCTCTAAGACACAGGACGAGTATGTACAAGCGAGAGCCTTTTCACTTATTATACTACTTGCTGGATGCTGACATTTATTTTAAAATTTAAGAAAGCAGAGACTGGACTAGGAGAAGCTCCGTAAACGCTCCACGCAGCTTCCCTACTGGAGACCCCTGTCCGTGTTTCCCTGGAAGAGACGGTAAGGGCCCCGGCCGCGCGGGGAGGGCTGGACCCGCAGCCTGGGCGCCCGGGGTGCAGGGCCGGGAAACCTCATCGAATGCCCCAAGCTCCGCCGCCGTGGCGGGCAGGGTGCCTTCTCCCCCAGCTCCTCTCACTCTTCTCAACAATCTCCTCGCTGTCTCACGGGCCGAGCTCACTCCTTTCTCACCTTGTTCTTGCCCTTCCATCTCAAATGCCTTTTACTGCTTTTGCAATAAAACCCCTACCTCAATTTCATGGAGCTTCATTAGTTTTGATGAGATGAAGAACAAGTGATTTGCCAGATTTCCAGGGGGACCTGCCAAGGGTTATTGCTGCTCTGTGGAAGAGTCTGTGGAAGAGAAGGGCGATACCCCGTTTTCCAGAAAGTAGGCACCAGGAAGGGAGATATGTGGGGCTTTTGCAAGTGGGACAGAGTGACGGTCAGGCCCTATGAGACCATCAAAAACTGGACTGTGCATCATGTCATCTCTCCCCATGCAATTCCGAATCCCCAAGGATCCAGGTGCGACGGGCTACCTTGGCCTTGCTAACTTTGATGGCACTTGGTTTAAAGATCTTGGGTACTTAGGGCAGGGTGGGTCTTCTCTGCTACCGCCAGTTCCTGGGTTCCTACACTGCTTAATGATAGGCAGACATAACTCCAGCTATAAACATGGGGTGAATGTGGGGCTGTCCCTCTGGCCTTGTCTCACCTAGAGCCCCCACAATGTGTGATGGGGAGGGGGTGTGGAGAATGAAGAGGACCACCACATAATTAGTAACTTCCAGAAAAAAATCCTAGGGCTTAGATGGTTGTACATGAAATTTCCTATTAAAGGATCAGGTAATTCTCAAGTAAGCTGGGAAAATGGGAAGTTGAAATTTCACATAATCAACTCCTGATCCTACCATATGGAAGTATTTTAAGCCTTAGCCTTTTATTTTTAAAGATTTTATTTATTTATTCATGAGGGACGCAGAGAGAGAGGCAGAGACACAGGCAGAGGGAGAAGCAGGCTCCATGCAGGGAGCCCGATGTGGGACTCAACCTGGATCCCAGGATCACACCCTGAGCCAAAGGCAGGCGCTCAACCCCTGAGCCACCCAGGTGTCCCAGGATTTAGCCTTTTAAATAACAGTGACCTCTGTGAATCTCTTCTTTATCTCTCTCTTTAATACAACTCTTTGCCTGAAACTCCTGAGGAGGCGGAGGTTCGGTTCATAAAATCTTTGTTGTACCCAGCAAACGTGGAGGCCTTGGCTTTCTGAGGGCAGTTTATTAAGTCTCTCTTTGATTCAGCAACTGCAGGTTCTGCTAAAGCATAACTGTCAAATGGTTAAAAAAAACAAAACAAAAAAAAAAACATGAACTCTGATGCAAACATAAAATGAGTTTGTGTCAAAGACCTTCTTCAACTCATTAGTTAATGAAAGTAACCAAAAGAGCACTTGAGAAGTGGGAATGTGTGTGTGTGTGCATGTGTGTACATGCACAATTTAAATATAGAAATATTAGGATAAGGGGCGCCTGGGTGGCTCAGTCAGTTAAATGTCTGCCTTTCACTCAGGTCATGATCCCAGGGTCCTGGGATGCAGCCCTGCTCCGGGCTCCCTGCTCAGCGGGGAGCCAGCTTCTCTCTTTCCTCCCACTTGTGCTATGTCAGGCACGATCTCTGTCAAATAAATAAATAAATAAATAAATAAATAAATAAATAAATAAATAAAATCTTTTAGAAAAAAAGAAATATTAGGATAAGATGGCTGAGCTCATAAAACACAAACTCAAGGGTTATTTTTTTCCACTGGACAGAAAATCATTCCTATTTCTACCAGACAAAAATCTACAAGGTAACATGGGACCTTAACCAGTAATAAATACTGAGTGTAAGTAAGTGTATTTCCCGAGGTAATCTTTGGGTGGCTTTGCCCTTGTGTGGCACTGAAAGGATATGCTTGTCACACTTTCCTCTTATTCCTAAGTTTCAGCTAATTTTTGCGCCATTTCTTGGGACAAGATGTGCAGCAGTCCTGTGAGCCATGGCAATATGGGTGTTTGTATGCATTCTAGTCCTTTCACCAGAGAGAGATGCAGCTGGCATCCTCAGCTTCTACCCAAGAAGTCATTACAACTCACCACGATGAGGCTACCTTTTCTCAGAAATAGTACATTTTTAGAACTAGGATTACATTCCATTTGCATAAATCAGGGGAGATAGGCCTCAAGAAACTTATGGTTGAACATGTTTTAAAAATTGTGATTCGGGAGGGACATAGGGGAAAACTTACTTCATCAATTTACCTAGGTCATCCAAAGGATTAAGCAAATAAGCAAAGGCTTATTTTTATAAACCCAAATGAAAACCCTAATGATCTTAAAATGAAGCAACGTAAAGGAGAAAAAAAATAATTCACATTCTAAGGAGATACTGAAAAATATTAAAGTGCCAGATGGGTGCAAAAAACATAATGAGGCCTAGATAAACCCAGAAATTAAAACATCAATTCCTGGAAAAATGGCAAGTTGACTAAACGATCTAAAAAGCTCTTCAAATAGGTCATTGTACAGGGACCCAAGACTAGCTCAGATGCCAATGGAGTCACGTATCAGCTATTCCAGGTCTTTCTACAAGATCATCCATTCTATTTTTCTGAATAGATGAAATCCCTTTCTACAGGGCCTCTTGCTCCTCTCACTCTTTTCCTTGCAAATTATGCAAAAACAAATTGAAAATAGAGCAGGGCAAAGCAGTGACAGCTTGTCCCTGGTCCTCTTGGCATCATCGGAGGCAGCTGGAAGGAGGGCTGGCAGCTGGAAACATCTGCTCGCTCACACGTCCACTGAGCGGCTGCTGGCTTCCTCATAGCGTGGTGGCTGGCTACCAAGGGGGCCGTCCCAAGGCAGAGCCAGATGGACGCCCTTGGCGACACCTTCCTTTTGGTAACTCAGCTTCAGGAGTTGTACAACATCACTTCAGCCAAAACCGTCCGGCTCAATGTGAACCACTGGATTCCATTATTTGATGGGAAGTACATCAAAGAATTTGGGAATATGTTTTAAAGCCACCACAGCAACGATGCCTTGTTATGACCCTTTTTCCATTTAGTATACTATGGTGTGCAACAGTGGTGGGACGGTGAGGGCTTAATCTGGAAACTCACATTTTCCAGTTCGGGGAAATTTTATTGATTTGAAATTTTCCTACCCTCTCTTTTGTATGTTCTTTCTTTCCAGTATGCCTATTAGATTTGGGACCTCCTAAATCTATCGCCTAATTTTCATATCTCCTCTATCCAATTCTCCATCTTCTATGTCTCTCTTTGTTCCAGTTTCAGGGAAATTCCTTCAACGCATCTTCCAATCCTTTTTGCATATTTTAAAACTTCTGCTAACCTAGTTTTCATTTCTAAAACTCTTTACTGATTTTATGGTAGCCTGTTTTTGTTACCCAGACACAAGATCTCTCTAAGGATATTTATGAATTTAGCTTCTGATTATAAAAAATTCATGTATACACGAATTTAGAAGACTATGATGAATGTGCCCCCCACCCCATGTACTCATCACCTCACTTCTCTGAAGAGCTGAAAGGTAAGCAGAAGCAACGGCTGACGTGCTGAAGACAAGGACATGAACGTCTACACCCTGACGCTGGAGCTCACCTTTCTCCCAGCTCAGTTATCAGAAGCCTGGTAGACAGGCTACCCTCCTCGGGTTTCCTCAGGTTTCCAGAGCAGAGTAGCACAAATTGGGTGGCTTCAAACAATGGAAACATTTCTTCTCACAGGGCTACATGGTACAAGTCCAAAGTCAAGGTGGCCTTCTAGAGGGTCCCGAAGGAGAATCTGCTCTGTGCCTCTCTCCTGGTTTCTGGCTGCCTGCCCACAATATTTTCCACTCCTTGGCTTATTGTGTCCCTCTAATCTCTGCCTCCACCTGGCAACCCCCCCCCCCCGCCATGTGCCTTCCATCTCCTCTGTCTTCCATAGAAGGACAGGACACCAGTCATTGGGTTAAAGCCCACCCTAATCCAGTATGACTGGATTTATAACTAATTGCAAAAACCTATTTCCAAATAAGGTCATATTCTGGGGCTCTAGGGGTCAAGACTTCGACACATCTTTTTTTTTTTTTTTCCCCAGACAAAATCCAACCTATAACATTCCTTGTTGCGGGAGATCAGCTAATGGGCTTCACTGAACTCTTCCAGACCCCGTGTTTTTCCCAAGTCAAGCAGCACTGGCCCCATTCTTTTCAGCACCTCTCCCCTTAAAATCTAAGTCTTCTGGCAAACATGTTCAGCAGTACTCTATGACTACACGCACACATGTCAATACATTTCACCTGTGAGTACTCACTTAACAAAAAACACAAAACTTTAAGCATTTCCCAGTGTTCCTAACGCACACATGTCTTTAAAATCTGCCAATCAGGTTTAAGTCCGTCTTACAGCGATTTAGGAAGGTAGTGACCTTCTGCTTTGTGTTTATAAGTCAAAGCTGAAACCTGAAGGAAAACCTAGGGTATAGGGTAACCTTTCAGTTACTTAGCAAATTATGTTTTTTGTTAAGTATTCCTCATTTTCTCACACAGGCCTATGGGCACACGTCTTCTTGTGGATCTCTTTAATTGTAGCCCTTTGTGCTCTAAGCCAGGAATCGCACATGTGTGCCTGAGCGCGTAGTGGCCTCACACAGATCCGACATCCCTTTTCCCATTTTATAATTAAATGCAGAACCACTGGGTGGGCAGGATCCTGAGCAAATAGCCTTTTGAACACGAGCCAAATTTCTACAACTATATTGTGAGCAGCCCTGTGTCTATTGGTAAGTACCGAGTGGCTAAGCTGCTTGACTATATTTCTTCTACAGATGTCATACCTTGTCACCAGCCACCCCCACCTCAGTAAGAACACCCTGCAGGCATTTGTTCCCCTTGAGTAAATGCCACTCTCCACAGAGCCCTTGTACAGGATAAAACATGCTTCTCACAAAGTCCATTCCTGAATCAATGAGGGGAGCATAAAAAGCATTCTTCTCAGAGGTAAATAGATGATCTAAAGTGTAGAGGATACAAAGTTCTGCATTTTTCCCCACTGGCTGCATCTTATCAAAGTGAAGATTCTTATTGCCAAATCATTAGCAACTGATCGTGCATTAGTTAATTTACTGGAGTGAAAAGAAAAAAAAAAAGGAAGAACTAATAAGTGTTTTGGTCGAAAGACACAGGAGTCTTTCCATGCAGTGAATGTAGTAAAAAAAAAATAATAATAAATAAAGCCTAGAAAGACGTGTAATTTTCTGTATTTCTTCGTGCTTTGCCTGGGGCAACACAGCCCCTGTCTTTGAACAAGGTCAGGTGCATTGTGCATGCCCAGGGTTTGAAAAGCATTGAAAGATTCCTGGAGGGGGTGTATCCCCAGTAACAAATGGTTATGTGGGGGAGGAAAAGGGACCCCACACAGGCTGCCCCTTCCCTCCCCAAAGGGAGAGGCCTTGCAGGCTCTTAACTAGCTGGGATGGGTTAACACCTGCTCCAAGAAAGAATGTACGCTCTCTCTGGTCACAGGTAGCTGACTTCCTGATGGGCAGGGCCGGAGGCCCTCCTCAAGGGGAGTTCTTCTCTTCACATATCACTGGAAAATGGATAGTAGACAACTGTACAATGTTTTCCACGTTGAAAGGTCAGTAGGCACTAACTCTCAAAAAAAAAACCCTAAAAATGTCAAATATATATGTATTTGTATATGGAATATAGCTATTCATTTTTGTATTTCAACACTACATCTGAGTATCTAAATATTTTTATTAAGCATCATAGTGTACTTGATGGAGTAATTAAGGAAATTTGAGATGGGTGGAGTAAATCAATCTGATACTGAGGCTCCGTGTGTGTGGCTACCAGAGAATGTATCATTTGGGGGATACTTTAATGATAAGTCATTATCCCCGTCTTTAAGCAATTAGCCTATTATCTTGGAAAACAGGACATGCACACACAAAACATTCCTAATAAATTAGTAAGTACCGACTTACATAACGTACCACAAGCATTAATAGAAGATGTAAATCCTCAGGCTCTGTCAAGGGGAGAAATAAATAAGAGTCAATCATGGTAGAGGATGTGGATCTTACTCCAGAGACTTGGGGTTGAAAGAAATGTCATTTACTTGCCATTTTGAAATGAATTAATTCAGACTTCTATAATGATCAAAAGGCAGGGAGTTCACCTTTCTGCTCTGAACACACGGCAATGACAGATGAAATATTTAAAAGACAGGAAGAAAGAGACCCAGACAAAGAGAAAGGAAGGAATGAAACCAGGAAGACCCAATCAGGCTTTGGTATGAGACAGACTCTCCGGGCACCAGACGCAAAAGGAAAATATAAGCTGTGTGTTATCTGGGCTCTGGAAGTAGGCCCGGGTGACTCGGAACTTGGTTCCTGTGGGACAAGGAGTCCTAAACGTGAATGAGACTTGGAGCAGAGCCAGGCTTCCTGTTTGATGCCAGAGGCAGACGGGCTCCTGCTCTACAGGGCCTGTGGCTTCAGATGAAGCTGTGCAGCGGGGAGACAGAGGGCGAGGCTAAGCGTTGCTGCCAGGGACCCAGCCAACCGCCTGTCACCCTCTGTAAACAGATCTGCCCCGAGGGGCTGTACGTCCCAAGCTCAATGGTAAAGGCTGCCTCTGGTTTAGCAGCAGGAGAGCTGGGCTGGGTAGAAACAGCCACCAAACTGTCAAGGAGGGAGAAGTTCGGAGGGGATACTTGAAATGAGCTTTCAAACCAAAATTCCAAAACACAGGAAAAAGCACTAATTGCTCAAAGGACAGCCAATAAACAAAAGACACGGAAGAAACGATTCACTCCAAATGAAATTCGTTTCAGAGAACAGTCTGAAAGGATGCCAACATCAATTTGTTGAGGTTGTTCAAAGAGTCATTTATGATCAAAGAAATACATATGGAACAGAAATAGGCAGAAACGAAACGAAAATGAAACAAATCACATCCTGAGTTTCTACATTGGTAGAAGGGCTGGAAATCCAACCTCTGTCATAATTAGACTTCATCACCAACCTATGAAGCGGCGATACATCTTTAAGGCTTCTACATTACAAGACAGATGGAAGGTCTCCATCATCATTAGTCATCCTGGTCGTTGCTAATACCCTCACTGTCGAGGCCCCGAGAGTTCCCCACGATACCCAACTACTTAAGTACAAGGGGAAAGAGACTGGAGCTGAGAGCCTTCTGTCTCCGGCGACCCTTCTAGCTTGCGTGCCCTCAGAAGTCATGCCACTGACTTGATTCGAACGCTGCCACAGATGAGGATACGGGACTTACCCCCTAGAACACTCCTATCACTTCAGTGTTTAAAATGTATAGGTTCTCTCAGGCTCTACCCAGAAATTTTGATTCCCTAGATTTGGCTCAGGGCTTAGAAATTACTGTTTCTAACAGGCTCCCTTGTAATTCAAATGCTCTCGGCCCAGAATCTGGTAAACCCTGATATTGTTTACAATTTTCATTTTTTCAAGAGACAAAACCAGGCAGGACCAGGGGGAACGATGCTTGCCCTGGTCATACAGGGCTGTTTTGTTAACAGAAAAAAAAAACCCAGCTCTTTCTTCTGCTTAATTTGGGTTTAGTGCTCTCCTCCTTTTCTAGTTTCTTAGAAACTAAAGTCATTGATTTGAGATCTTTCTTCTTTTCTACTGTAGGGGGGTTACTGCTACAAATTTCTTCTCAAGTCCTACTTTGATAATAATCTCACAAATTTTAATATGTTTTGTTTTCATTTTCATTCAGGATAAAATGCTTTCTAATTTCCCTTTGGAATTCTTCTTTGACCTATGGGTAATGTAGAAATGTGTTATTATTTTCCAAATATTTGGAAATTGTCCAGATATCATCCTGTTATTGATTTCTACTTTAATTCCTTTGTGGTCAGAGAACACACTGTATATGACTTGAATCCTTTTTAGTTTATTGAGACTTGTTTTATAGCCCAGAATATGGTCTCTGTGCCCTTGAGAAGACTGTGTATTCTGTTGTAGATAAATGGAATGTTCTAATAAATGCCAGTCAAGTCAAGTGGATTGGGAGTGGTGTTCAAGTGTGCTTGCTGATTTTCTGCCCACTTGATCTATCAATTATTGAGAAAACGGTGGTGAAATCTGCAACCATAATTGTGGGTTTGTTTATTTCATCTTGCAGATCTGTCAGCTTTGGCTTCCTATATTTTGCAGCTCTGTTATTAGACGTATAAATGTCTACGACTGATGTATTCTCTTGTTGAATTGACCCTTTTATCACTTTGAAATGGACTTTTTTTTAAATCATTGGTAATATTCTGTATGGTGATATCAACTTTGTCTAATATTAACACAGCCAATCCAGCTTTATTTTACTTCATGTTAACATGCCATATCTTTTTTCAACCTTTTACTTTTAACCTATTGTCTTTATACTTAAAATCATTTTCTTACAAATAGCATATAGTTGGGCCTTGCTTGTTTTATCCAATGTGATCATTTCTGCATTTAAAATAAAATGTTTAGCTTATTTTTATTCAAGGTGATGATTGATAATGCTTACGTTTAAAATCTATCTTATTGTTTGTTTTCTATTGTCCTTTTTTCCTCTTTTTCTGCCTTCTTTTGGATTACTCTTTACGATCCCACTTTATTTCCCATGTTCATTTATTTATATATATGTTACATTTTTTAGGAAGTTTTTTTAGGGTTTACAGTATATGTCTTTAACTTTCAAAATCTACCTTGAATTGCTAGATTACCATTTCACATATGAGAAGCTTAAAAACAGCATAGTTTCAAATCTTCCCCTTCCAGGTTCTGTGCTCTTGCAGTTGCACATTGTGCTTCTGTATGCCTTTAAACCCCCACATTATATTATTAATACTCTGTTTAAATAATCAATTATTTAATAAAGGTATGTAAATAATTTTTTAAATGTTATATTCTTACTTATGTAGTACTCCTTTCTGGTGCTCATCATTTCTTTGTGTAGATCCATATTTCTGCCCATCCTTTTCCTTCTATCAAAAGTCTTCCTATAATATTTTCTGTAGTACGCAACTACTGCTGGTCTACTGTTGAATTCTTTATACCTGCATATATCTCCCTTTATTTTTGGAAGACATTTTTGTTGTGTGCAAAATTCTAGGTGGACTGTATTTTCTGTTAGTACTTTAAGGATATTACTCCACTGTCTTCTCACTTGCATTGTTTCCTTTGAGAAATCTGTAGTCATCCTTATCCTTCTTCCTCTGTGTGTAATGTGTCTTTATTCCTGACTATTCTAATATTTTTACCACTGATTTTAAGCATCTTGACTATTATATGCTTTAGTTCTATTTGTTTCTTGTGATTTTGATTCTTTGAGCTCCTTGCATCTGTGGCTTTATAAGTTTTTGTGAAATTTGTAAAATTTTCAGCTATTATTCCTTCAAATATTTTTTTCTGTCTCCTCTGTCCCTTCAGGAACTGTAATTCCACACACATTAGACTACTTAAAGTTTTCCCATAACACTCTTCATTAATTACCGAAGTTCTGTTGATTAGTTTAATTTCTTTTCTCCCTCCCCACCCCCCGTGTTTTATTAAGGATTGATTCTACTTCTGTCTTCAGGCTTCATTGTCCATTTTTCTGTAATGTCTAATGTGCCATTAATCCTACCCCCATGTATTTTTTTTACCTTGAACATTGTAGTTCTTATCTCTAAGAGTTCAAATTGCATCCTTTTCATATCTTTCACTTCTCTACCAACAATCTTCAGTCTTTTCTCTGGCACTTGGAACATATGGAATATACTTATAATAATGTTCTTGTCTGCAAATTTTATAACATGTGAGTTCTGGATTGGTTTTCATTATTTTTTTTCTCATTATTCTTCTTTGCATGCCTGGTAATTTTTGATTGAGTACCAGAAGTTAAAATTTTACTTTGTCTGGTGCTTGATATACATACACATGTGTGTACACACACACACACACACACACACATACATATATATATCATATACATGAGAATATATATATTTAAAATAAATATTCTTGGATTTTGTTCTGGGATTTTAGAAACAGTCTAATCCTATAAGGTATTGCTTTTAAGCTTTGTGAAGTAAGACCAGAGAAGTTAGCTTTACTAGTCTAGGGCTAACTTTTCCCACTACTTAAGCAATACCTACTTGACTACCTGATGTTCAGTGAATCATGAGGTCATAGTGGTGAGCACTATTCCCTGACCTTTATGTTGCCTCTGACACTTTCAGATGGCTTTTTCCCAAGCCTCACATGTATGCACTGATCAGTATTCAGTTGAATATTGGAAGCAAATCTTCAAATCTCTTAAAATTTTCTTTCTATAGCTATTTCCTGGCTTCCCTGACTCCCAGCTCTATTTTCTCAACTTAAGGAGATTTCCAGGTTCTATTGGGGCTCCCCCTCGCTGTACCACATCTGAAAACAAAGAAAGCAAACCCTACAATTACCCTAGCTTATTGCCTAGAAAGAGTTCACAGATCTTTTGAAGCAAGAATTTGGGGAAACTGTTGGATTCTCTTCATTTTCCTCTTTCTCATATATCACTGGTCTTTGTTGCCTGATGTCCAACGTCTTGAAACAGCTTGCCTTGTATATTTTGTTCATATATTTTGTTGTTTCAGATGGAATAAGTGCCCCCTTTTATCCCATTTTGACCAGAAGCAGAAGTCTCCTCAAAGACATTTCTAATATAAAGAATGGAATTTATGGGGTGCCTGGGTGGCTTAGTCCGTTAAGCATCTGATCTTGGCTTTGGCTCAGATCATGATCTCAGGGTCGTGAGATGGAGCCCTGAATTGGGCTCTACACTCAGCATGGAATATGCTTGTCCCTCCTCTCCCTCTGCTTCTCCCCACACTCTCCCTATATATCTCTGTCTGTCTGTCTGTCTCTGTCACACACATAAATTTTTTAAATCTTTTTAAAATTTTAAAAATAAAGAATGGAATTTATATAAATCAAGATATTACAAAATTATTAACCATTAAAGTAAGTAAGTAAACTGAAGTTTACAAAATACTTGTGTATACCAAACCATTTACTACACAAGGGAAATAATTGAGGCAAGAAGTGTAGTGAAGGTCATATACTTCCTTAGTGTGAGAAGTAAAACCAAATTCACTTTTCCTCAAGTATGTGCAATGTTCTTGCAATATTCTGCTGTTTTTTGTTTGTTTGTTTGTTTGTTTGTTTTTTAAGGATTTGATTTATCTGAGCAAGAGAGAGAGAGCATGTGTTTGCACAAGGAGGGGAAGGGGCAGAGGGACAAGCAGACTCCCTGCTGAGCACGCACCACTCATGGGACTCGATCCTGGGGCCCAGAGATCATGACCTAAGCTGAAGTCAGATGCTAAACTGACTGATGCATCCGGGTGCTTCTATATTTTGCTATTTCAAACTGCTCCAAACTGTCTATTAAAAAGGAGAAATACCATAGTCTTATAAGATACACCTGATCAATTCATAATGCCTTTGAATTCAGAAGCCATAGAAAACAACCACTGGTTCAATGTATTTGTACCATAAAAATTTTTTTAACCTCCTTATAGACCCATCAGGGACAAAATTGTTCACATTCTTTCCACTGAGATAAAAATACTTTTGCAGTCCATCTGGAAAGGCAAAGGACTGTATCATGTTAAGTGATCAACTCTAACACTGGCCTAGGTCATCTCCTATTGTAAACTGTCTCTGTGAGGAGCAGGAGGACAAGTCAGTTGCCGCAGAAAGCATACATCTGACCACCAGCTGGCCATCTGGGCAGGTCCTTTAATCCATAGGCATCATTGGCACTATCTCTTGAAACCTTCAAGATTTCCAAGGGCTTGTGGAAATATTTGAGATGTGGAAAAAGAAATTGATTGCTTTCAAATATAAAAAAAAATCACAAAATTAAAACTAATGCTTTTATTTCTAAAAATGTAACATCAGAACCTGTGACTACAACTCAACTCTGTATTTCTGTCTGCATTTAATTAAATGTGGGTGGTCAGTTCATTTTAATATGTCTGATATGAGGTGAGTGGGAAATCCACAAGAGTGCTTGGGCCCAAAAGGGCTAAAAGTCTTTAAAATGCCCCAAATTCAGCTACTGAAATTCCAGAGAAGTATTCAGTGTTGCTAGTTACCTGTGCTTAGACATAGTGATAAATTCCACTACTACAAGTTTAGTTGGGGGTTTTCATTTTTCATTTCACCAAATGGGAATGTGGCTTAGTTAATTCCTAATTGGTTTGCATTTCCGTTAACATTGTCTGTTAAGCTAGTTCTCAAACAGGATCAGAGAAATCCACATCCCAGCAGAAGTAGGTCTTTTTAAAATGATTTGCTGTTGAAGACTTGTA
Organism: Nyctereutes procyonoides; assembly: GCF_905146905.1. Classification (NCBI taxonomy): domain Eukaryota; kingdom Metazoa; phylum Chordata; class Mammalia; order Carnivora; family Canidae; genus Nyctereutes; species Nyctereutes procyonoides. Next base: position 12,237,249 of record NW_026575136.1, on the reverse strand, counting down.
ACAGATCTGAATTGCCCCCATGGCTTCTGAAATGCAATAGCATTTATATTTCCTGATTTTTCTAGATAAAATTAAATTTTCCTTCACTACAGTTCATGAGAAGTTTGGTCACCAAGGCTTCAACACCACTCTTAGATCTGAGAAGTATTCTGGGCTTAAGTCATGCACAAATATGGAAGACAACCCAGTTGGGATGAAGGCATTCCCTTATTTCACAGGCCTTTACAGATACACAAACAAACCAACAAACAAAAACTAGTACTGCTTATGGTCTCTCACACAAGCCTTCAACGCCTTCACCAAGCTCAGCTAAGGGAACCTATGTTGGGCTCTCCCCTGCCCCACATCTATCCTGCTTGCCTCCTAGTTCCATAGGTACTGAGCCTTTCCCCTCTGAGTCTCTGCCATTTCCAGAATATTGCATTGCAGCCACCTCATCCCTTCACCCAGTTTCAGGGAAGCCAACCACACCCAGGATCAGGCTTCTTTCTTCTTCTACACACAGAGCACCAAGTCCCCATCTTGTTCTCTTTTATACAATACTGCCCATTCTATCAATGGACGCAGAGCAGTTTCTTGTAATGGGATCCAAAGAACACTGGTCGTGCCAGATAGTCCATCAAATAATCTGCATGTGCTTTAGTAGTTTCAGACGAAAAAAGCATGTGATCAGCTCTGTTCCCTTCCAGTTCACAAATTGGAAATGTGAGATCAATTATGATTTCTCCAGAAATACCATTAGGCCCTTTATAATAAACCCAAGTCTACCAAGAAGCTCCCAATAGCACTAGTACCAAAGAGGATACAAAGGGACATAAACTAAGAAAAGACTAGTATAAGAAGTAAGTCCTTGGTGGTCTGGTTGGTAGCGTTGAACATTAACTAATGAGCACTCTTCCAAAAAGCTGGAACGGCCTCCTAAAGTCATGTCACTCAGAATGCCATCTTTGTTTTCTTCGATTTCCCCACTAACTAGAGTGAAAAACAGCCAAAGGTGACTCCTTGTTACTCACGTGGAAATGTTAACACACCTCAGGGCTTTGAGCCTGTGAGATAAAGAGCCCAGCTTTATGCAACTTAACATTGTTACACCGTTGATGGCAAATAACATCAAGTAATGGAGTCTACTCTTTAAAAAAGCCCCCTGTCACGAGTCATCGTGAATATAGTTAGACATCTTGGGAAAAACTAGGAAAACTTCTAAGAGAAAGAAATGAGTTTACTTAGTGGGACAAAAGCTTAAAATCTGGTAGATGCTTAAATCAGCACCTTTTTTCCCATGGTAAACCTTCCCAGGAACACTCAAACTCAGCCTAACGCATTACAGATATATCGGAACATTCTTTATCGTCCAGATTTTAGAGTAACTAATAGGATATGATATCAAGAATCATGAACTCTCTCAGAGCAAAGCAGTACAACCAAGAACAGGATTGTTTAGCTGCTGCCAAAGAGCTGCGTCCTCAGTAGCTCTTAACAAAGTGGGTGCATGGTTATCTCTCTGTGTTTTGCCCTTTTATTCTATACTATGCAATTAACACCTCATTCTACCCAACTCTGTTCTCTAGACTTGATTCTTTTACACTTTATTTTGTCAGCTTAAAATACAGTTAATTATCACACTGTCTTCTCACTAATTACTATTTGAGATTATTTTGCTTCCACAACTAAATGTTAAACTTCTTGCAAATAAAAACTATTGAAACTTTTTGGCATCCCATCATAAGTAAAATAAACCGAACTACCTAACAGTTACACAATTACACAATCAATCATTAGTTGACTCTTAGTTTTAAAGCACGCATTAAAAAAAAAAAATCAAACAACAGAACCAAAACTGGTTTATTTCCCACCTCACCCCCAAATTAGATATAGCCTCACAGGTACTGCAAGATAACAGATTATTTCTTATAAAATCTTTTTCTTTTTTCTTTTAAAAGTTCCTTTTGGAAAACACTGGTCAGGAAGTACAATAACCCAGAGAGATGGTGACTTCATAGGAGACTGAAGCTAAAATGGACTTTCTCACAGGAATGAAATTGTCTTCATGCTAATCTGAGTTCTTCAGTTGGACTGATGAGGTTCAGAAGAACAGAACCATTTCTCAGGCCTGTTTGGGAGAGTTAAATTTGGGGCAGGTGGGAGACTACAGATACAAATGACATGACCCTGGTCACAGGTCCTCCTAAGACAGAAGCTTCATCACTCAGCCTGATGGAACCCTTCGTGTCTGTCACTACCTTCAAAGTCCCTGGTCCTATCTGCTCTGTTTCAGAGACAAGATCGCTGAATTGCAGATGACCCCAGTCGCTGAGTGAGTCTGTCGGGCTTGCTTCTCTTTGTCTTAGTGTCCTTTTGTGAACAACCTGTTTCCTTCCCTTCCCTTCCTGTCTGGCTTGCATCACTGACAAATTCCACTTTTCCTCTTTTGAGAAAGACATTCTTCCTCAGCCCTACCCATGTGCAAGAGCACATTCCACTTCAAGATGAGCTGGAATGCAGCCTTCATCATAAAACAATTGTAAGTGGTTGAGATAAAGCACCCAATAAAGCAGCTGGAAGTAGAAAAAGGCAGAAAGAATGTGTGTCTTCTTACGGAGCAATACTCCCCATCCATCAGCTGAAAAGGAAAATCTGGGACATGGCTTAAAGTTTTCATTAAAATGCAGTAGGGCGTCAGGAAGTCGGATTTGGACCAACAACAATGAGATATTTTTCTTACAGTTCCTTTCCTCTGAACAGCCTTCCTGTGGGCTTCAAAGTTCTCTCTCTGACCAAATTCAGTGAGGTTACTTTTTCCTCTTCTCTTTGATTGAACCTGAGCTTTGGGAAGGGCAGTGAAGTAAACCAAAATGAAACTGCCAAACTTATGGTTCTCAAGTAAATGAGATTTTCTCTAATGCTTACCAACTGTCACCAGGTCAGATGGATTTTTCCACTTGAGGTCCCTTGATGCATTAATTTCTCTGCTGTCTTACAGTATCCCTCTGAAAGCAACCCAGCAGCCATAAAAGCATAAAAAGAAAATGCATAGCATAACTGGTAGACAAAAGGACTATAAGAAAGAAAAAGTGAGGAGAGGGAGCTAAGAAAGATCTTTAGAGAAGCCTGTCATTTGCTTGGTTTCCAATTCAGGGGGCAATTCACGAGTCACTCCACTCACACCTACCACAAATGGCATCGCGTGCTAGGTCTTAGCCGGTAGAACTAGAAATCCTAAATGGTAGCTGCATATTCTCTTTTCTCGATTCATCTAATGTGGTGATTTAAAACATAAACAGACAAATAAACAAAACCTTTTTAAGGTAGTGAAACCACAATACGTAAAGCAGCTGACAGTGAAGTTTCACTGGCTGAGTTAGGGGTCTCGTCCGTAGGGCTTCCTCTCTCCACCAGTAGCAGCCCGGACAAATAAGTGTCCAAGCAGGTACAGGGCTGGACACACAGAAGTCACCACGCTAAAGGGTCTTAGTGGTCTGGCAAGTGGCAACATGGGATTTAATTTCTCTGGATACAGATGGCTAGCATCTGAGTCAGAGGCCAGGAAGACACTCTCTCTAATGTATTTATGTATGGCTTCTTACTCATTCTGGTTTCTTGGGCTAAAAATTAGTGTCATTTTTAATAGATACCACGAGTCACCTACCATCTCACTGCCTTCATCGTCCTTCCTTCAGAAAACACGTCAACCGATGTGTATTGCATGCCCCTCACGTCCAAGACACAGTCCGGTCATCAAAAATATATAAATAAGGGACACCTGGGTGGCTCAGTTGTTGAGTGTCTGCCTTCAGCCCAGGGTGTGATCCTGGAGTCCTGGAATCAAGTCCCACATCAACCTTCCTGTATGGAGTCTGCTTCTCCCTCTGACTATGTTTCTGCCTCTTTCTCTGTGTGTGTGTGTGTGTGTTTCTCATGAATAAACAAATAAAATCTTAAAATATATATATATATATATATATATATATATATATATATATACAGATAGATATAAATAAGAAATAAGGAGGTAGTAGTAGCAGTAATAGCAAACACTTATATCTGGTTTACTAAGTGCCAGGCACTCCCCTAAGCTCTTTATATGTAGTAATATGTCATTCCTTCATCTACACAACATCCTAGGAAAGATATGATCATTATTTTCATTATATATGAAGAAACTGAGGCACACAGAAGTGGAGTGATTCTCCCAAAGTCACATTATCCAGCAAATGGAAGAGCTGGGACTTGAACCCAGGCAGTCAGGCTCCTGCATTGATGCTTTGGGCACGTTTGCTTTATGTGCAGTGTCTTTATAGATAATTAGGTGAACGGAAGTATACATATTCGTCTTAATATCTGTGTTGAGAAAGAGATGTTTCTGCTCCCAGAGCTTCAAAGGTCTCCTCCTTTTTGGGACTTGATAAAGGAGTGTGGACGGTGTGAGAAGACTGTATCTTTCCCTCCCAAATCACTCACTGTGTACCTCTCCTTTGTTAGGTATTTTACATCATCCATGTCATTAATACAACTTTCTGAGTAGATTTTCTTTTCTTGAAGACAATTCCTTTATATCAGTTTCAGGTTCACAGGAAACCTGAGGGGAAAGCACAGACATTTCCCATATACCCCCTACCTCACACAAGCAAAGCCTCTGGAGTATGCATTTTCAATTCAATGAAAGAACAGAGGGTTAGAGTAATTAATTAGTTGCTCACTGCTCTATAACTAGTAGGATCAGTTGTGACTCACACCCATCTCACTACCAAGACCATGTTCTAACACTTCCCCTGTGCCGGCCAGTCTTGCTTGGGGGGTGGGCAAAGCAGCTCATTAATACCTCTGATTAGCATTGTTAATGCCTTGAATCCCTTTATCCAACTTCCTTGTCTTGTACTGTTTATGTCCCCAGGTAATCCTTTTACACCCGTGTGTGTATTTTGCAAAGCACTGTCTATGGCCTTTCACTTAGGGACCATCAGTCATCGAAAGCCTGAAATGTGAAAGAAGGGCAGATGCTTCTTTCCCTGCATCACAAGTCATGAGAAAGGTACGTGCAAGGTTGGAGACTGCGCACTCCAAGTCCCGCTGCTTGGTCCTAACCCCTGAGGCCTGGCCTGCGTGGAAGCATCCGAACATCTGAATATTTATGATCTCCTTCACTCCGCAAAATGCACCACAGAGCTTTGGGGACTTGACTGAAGCCAACAGGAAATGACAAAGCCAGGTCACACCAGAAGGGCCAAGCCGGTTTTGAAACTGGACAAGAATAATGAAGCTGCCTCAGTTTAAGCTGGTTTTCACTTCTTTCCCTCCAAAACAGCAAGCAAGAAGTGTAAATAACATACATGTGATTAAAAACGAAGTGGGTGGTTCTTTCCATGATAATCAGTGGTCCGGCTGGAATTGGCCACGCTCCAGGACCTGGCCCCACAGGCTGCGGTAACACAGCAGCGCCCTGTGCGGGGCTAATCCACGTGCACCTGCCATCCTGCTGCCATCTAAGAAACCTCTTGCAGCCCCAGTCCTACCTCTGAGTTCTCTCTCGCTGTGACACTGGGCCCGTAGCAGGCCTGGGCGTGGCCTACTGTGCCAACAAATAAAATCACCAAGTTACCTGTGTAGGCTTAAAAAGTTGTCCCTTCCAGATGTCACTGGGTGTCTTTTCTGGGTTGGATGTGAGACCGTGGATAGACCATCAGGCTAAACAGCACTTCTCCCTAAAACTCCGGGTTTTAACTAACTGACTTTTCTGGACATAAAGCCGCCTATTGGTTGATGTTGAAGACGTTCAGTGACTTTCTTAATTACCTGAGAACTTGAAGATGTTTAAAACAGGTGCCCACTAATTTCCCTTGACTTTCAGGGGACCCTGGAGACTCACGTCAAAGAACTCGAATCCTATGTGCAACAGGCCTGAGACATCACAGACCCATTGGGTGGGCTAAGCATCTTCAAAAAGGAAGAAAGCAACAGTAAATGAAAATCAAACCTTTGGGGAAAAATCCCCTTGAGGCAAGAAGTCGAGTGTGGCCAACTGAGCGAGAAGGGCTGACCCTTTGGTTCTGAGTGGGGGTTAACATCCTCACGGGCCCATCCAGCTAGAAGCCATCATGACCCCAGAAGGTCTGAGATCTTTGTGAAAGAGAGCGATGTAGAATGGAGAACTTGACCCCGGGAGCCCCACAGCCCCGCCGTAGGGAGCCCTACTGGGAGATCCAGTCAGGCAAGGTCTTCCCTGGGGAGTGGCAGGGAAGAGAAGCCATGGTGTGGGTGAGTTAGACGGGTCCGGGCCGTGTGAACAAGACCTGTGGGTAGCGGGAAGGCCAGCGGTGTCCAGAGCAGACGCAGCCTGGTCAGCAGGCAGGCCCGGCTCCTGTGGCGCATCCATGCGGTCAGCCCAGAGGGGAACTGGCAGCAGTGCCGGCGATGTCCAGGGGGCCAAGTGACCGCAGAAAGCTGATGGGGTCCAAGTGGAAGTCGAGGGACTACAAGGCTGCAAGCGGTGGCCCTGGTCGCCTGTGGGACAAATCGCAGCCTCGACTCCTGCAGGAGGAGTGACTGTGTTCTGTGCCCTTAAACCGTAAGGAAGGAGCCAGGATCCAGCCAGGGACACTCAGGCGACACCTGTAGCATACTTAGAGGCCCCTACCCGGGGGCCCAGCAGGTCAAGGAGAAGGTCAGATGTCCTGCAGTGTGAGGCCAGGGACCTCGGGCACAGAGCTTCCAGCTAGTCCTGCAAATGAAACACACGCATCGTCATCGCTGAGCGAAGCCTGGGCCCGCGGCTCAGGAGGCGGCCCTGGAAGGTGGGTCCGAGGGTTCCCGGCCTCTGTGCCTCTGTGCGGCCGCCCGGGGCCTGGGCCTTGGCGCTCTGCCCGGTTCAGGACACAGAGCCGCGGTGCCCGGCGGCCTCGACTCCCCACTCCTCCCCTCCACCCCCCCTTTAGCGGGCGGCCCGCAGTGAGCCGCCAGGGGCTGCCCGGGGCTTCGGGGCCTTCCCCTGCCCGCGGCCGTGCAGGCGCGCAGACCGGGGTGCGCTCCGGGTGGGCGGGCTGGGCCGGGGCTGGGCCGCGGCACAAGGTCCCTGGGCCAAGGTGCGAGGTCCCTGGGCCGCGCACTTAGTCCCTGGGCCGCAGCGGGAAGTCCCTGGGCCACAACGGGAAGTCCCTGGGCTGTGGCGGCTAGTCCCTGGGCCGCGGTGCTTAGTCCCTGGGCCGCGGTGCTTAGTCCCTGGGCCGCGGCGGTTAGTCCCTGGGCCGCGGCGGTTAGTCCCTGGGCCACAGCGCGAGGCCCGGCTGGTTCCGGGCCCAGAAGCGACGGCGCCGGCCCCAGGGCCGCAGCTGCCCCTCCCCTTCCCACCCAGACACCTGCCACGCCCGCCCCAATGCACCTTGTCACCTTTTTGGGCACCCGTGGGTCCCTCGGCCTCAGGAGCAACAGCCCCAGCGCGGAGTGCGAGGAGAGGAGAGCACCAGGGCACAGCGCGTCCCAGATCCCCCTCACCCCAGGCTCCTGGGCCATGGGGGGCCCAGCCCATGGGAAGCACGGTCACCCACCCACTGATGGCGCTGTGGCCCCTGACTTTGGCTTCCCGGCCACCTCCTCGGGAACCCTGCAAATCTCACACAATTCATGGCTTTGGATTTCAGGCCCTGCCTCACACGGAAATACAGAATAAAGCTTTCAGGTGACTTGCTTGAGAGGCAGCAGAATTACTGAGAGGCCCCGGAGTCACTCTCAGCCAGGAAGGCCCAGGAGGAAGCAGTGTCCCCTCTCAGTGTGGGGTTGCATATGAGTCATGGGCGGTGGCTGGCCCACAGCTGACGGTGCCTCTAGGATTACAAATGCTCATGGGCAGCCCAGATGGCTTTGAATGTCACCAAAATGCTGACGTTTCCCAAGTGTATATCTGTATACCTGGATTGCCGTGTGGCTTGTTCACCTGCTTATGTGATATCTATGTGGGCCTACCTTATGAGTATCTCAGAGCTGTCACACTTAAAACTGACCCCCTCCTCTCATCTTCTCCACCTCCTTCTTCTCCATCCAGTGGTGTAAGTCAGAGTTTTAGGAGTCATTCTCGATGCCTCTTTCCCTCATTCCCTATAATCAATAAAACTTACTCCTTTGCCTCCAAAATATATCTCAAATCAGTCTCCATCTCTGCCTAACTGTCTTAGCCCAAGCCACCATCATCGTCCACTTGAACCACCACAAAATCCTCTCAACTAATTTCCATTTGGCAGAAACCACACTCGTCTTCTAAAAGTATGAATCTGATGAAGTACCTGACCTGTGTAGAACTCTCAGATGGCTTCTCATAGCATTTAGGATAAAACTCAAGTATGTATAAAATGTCCACATGATGTGATTCCTGCCTACCTCCCTGCCGTTCTTCCTTTCTCCCTCTACACTCAGCTTCCCTTCACTTCCTTGAAAATGTTGTCTTTTGCACATCAGGGAACATACTGTTTTCTCTTCCTGGCTGCTTCTCATCCTTCAATGACCAGCTCCCATGTCTCCTCTTCAGAAGCCCTTCCTTGACCATCATATTTAAATACTCCCTGCACACAGGCCCTTTACTGTCTCTTCATTGCGCCCTGTTTATTTCATAGCACCCATGTGTGCATGTTGACTTACCTGCCTACTGACTATAAGCTCGACTATGAGCCCAGAGATGGTACTAGCTTTATTTCCCAACATGAATCTGATACTCACATGGTGCCAGGTACAGAGCAGGTGCATAATAAACAAGCTCACCTGTCAAACTCTCTCTATCCTTCCAACAAAAAGGGACTTCTTAACATGTGTTTTCCCACCACTAACAATTTAAGCATAACAAAACACAGTGACCTAGCAAAGACTTCTGAAATTGGAATAGACAGAAGTTTTAAAAGTTGCAAGAAATGTGGTGTTTCTCAAGGCGTAGAAGAGTGTTTTAATCTTTAGGGAAAGCAGTTTCCTTGATTTGAGAGAATTGTTAGAAGTGAGCCCTCTGCTTTAAAAAAACAAAACAAAACAAGTGCCAACCGAGTTTTCTTTGAGTAAACTTTGAAGTGATCATTTAGCTAAAGGCAGATGTTTTAGTCTGCATACCAAGCACTCCATGTGATCTGAACAATTGACTATAATCACAGGAGAACGTGTATTTATATTTTGCTCCCCCCTCTTGGGAAGGGGTCGGAACTTGTGTTACCATGTAGACCCTATTTTGCACTTTCCCTTCCATTACCTCTTGTTCTTTGGAAGGCATGGTATATTTTTATATGTAAAAGCTCACTGGGACATGAAGACTGTAGGAGTTAAAACAGCAGCAGCTGCTATTATCAAGAACTTACTACAAGTGAGTCAGGCACTGGGCTAAGAGCCTGATGTATTCGGTCTCGGTTTATCTTTCTTTGTCTCCATTTTACATTTGAAGAAAATGAGGTTCAGAGTGATTAAGTCATTTTTGAAATGCAATATAGCTACTAAGCAGCAGGGTTAGAATTTGAACTTAATTCTAGGCAGGGTTAAGGGGATGTGTCTTAACTAGGCTGCATTAAGTCTATGGCACATGCGAAGCAGTGATGTTCACCTCTTGCTGGGAGGAAAGCACTAGGGGAAGCAATTCCCAGGACTGGACTGGTGCCCTCCCACGTAAGGGGTCACTGTAGGCTGAAAGCACTGGGGTTGGTTAATGTGCTGAGTCATTAGCCTGCTGGAGCCAGTGGGTAACGCCACACTCTTGTGGGTGAGGCAGGCTTTCCCTACATGGAGAGGGCATTTTCACTGTCAACTATCTAGAAAATAGGTTGCTTCTGGAACAGGAACCAAGATTTGGAGAGGTTTCTTAGACTAAAGAAACTAGAAAGTGCAACCCTCCCCTGGGCCTTGGCTCTGCAGGCTGGAGATGCGTGGAGAACTTGAAGTGGCCTGGCCTCTCCACATCGGGGCCGGTGGGCTGTAGGGACAGCCACTCTAAATACAGCTGTTGAGTTATGCTCTGCTCACAGTTGTGGTGTCCAAATCATGAGAAGAAATTTCTCTCAGATTTGAGAAGAAATTTGTTTAAAAAAAAAAAAAAAAAAGAGTCAACAGGCCCCAAGTGAAGCGCTAAGCCATACATCAATAAAGCAAGACTTACTATTCAACCTAACTGCAGTTTCAGCCTCTCCCAGAAACGTAGCCTTCAACCAGTCCATCTCGAATCGCCTGGTCAGCACCAATGAGGAAACCTGCCCAAGAGACGCCTTGTGTCCCCCAGAGGAAGGAGACTTGCCCTGAAACGGTCTGCTCTTTCCTTGCCCCTCCTCCATTTCTACCTATGAAAGTTTTCCATGGCCCAGCTCCTTGAGGCTCCTCTCTATCTGCTAGGTGAGACGCTGCCAAATTCATGAATTGTTGAATAAAGTAATTAGATCTTCAAATGTATTCAGTTGAAATTTTTTTTAACACATGATAAAGAGAAGAGCAGCTACCTGCCCCACCTCATAAGGCCAGACGGATGTTTCATTCAGTGACCCGAGGGAGACAGAGCCCTGGTGCTTTTAAAAAAAAGTGTCCGAAGCACTGGTGTGGCAGCAGGAGAAAGAACAGAGAATGCTAGGGGCCTCTTTGAGGGACCCATTTCTGAGCACTGGTGAGAGAGCACCGCAGGACCCAATATAACAGCACATTGCATCTTCACCTCCTGGACGACAAGAAGCCAGACCCTCTCATCCATAATTTATTATTTAATATATGTGAAATTATATTTCTAGTCATAGGCTGGTCAGACCTTTTCTTGTTTAAGGTGGCATTCCTTGACTTATGACTGGCATTTTGTGTTTATATTTCAGCCAGAAATCATTCAGGTGTTGTGACAGGAGCTGCACTCCAACTACCTTAAGCAGAAAGGGAACTTACTGGCCCCTGTATCTGCAAAGAGGTGCCTAGGAGCCTGGAGCTCAGACATGTCTTAAGGACTCCATACAGTCCTCTCCTGGCTTTGCTTTCCTCTCTGCTGGCTTCATTCTTAGGTAACCCCCTCCGCCCCCCTGCCCCCAGGTTGTAGCAAAGACAGTCCTTGCCAGTCCTATGTTTTACTCTCCTTACAGCTAGCAATCCCAAATGGAGTATAAGAAAGGGCTGCTTTTCCAAAAGTTCTCACAAAAGTCCTAGAGAGGACTAATATTGGCTTGGCTTGGGTCACATGCCCGCACCTGAATCAGTCAGGATTCAGGCTAAAGGGCTGGGATATTTGGGGCAGCTAGAGCTGGGTACCAGAGGAGATGAGACCTTGGGGTTGAACAGCCCCACCACATAAGAGGAGGGCAGCTAGCTCCTGAGGAAAAGATGCTAAACTGAAAAAAGTAACTTGTGTCCCTTTCAGTGAAAAACACACAATCACCTAATAATGTAACCAAAGGCCTTCACCAGTGGGAAATGGAGATGATACATAGATGGGCAGGCACAGGGAATATAACCAAATGACCAGGAACAAAGGAAAAATCCTAGGGGTAAAAAGAAGGAAAGGGATGACAGAAAAGAAAAAAAAAAGGTGAAAATGTGTTGATTTCAAGGAGCCAAGCATGCAGTTGAAAATACACCATAAACAATATAGGTACCCGTGGTTTCCTGAAGGTACAGAAATGATTCCCAGAGGTGAGGCCCCGGAATATACAAACCAAGACAATCTCATCCCCTTCAGTCCCAAGGGAGAAATGAAGGCCATTCACAGACTGGAATTTGAGATACAAGAGGGAAGGTGGCCCTAAGAAATTCACAGGTTTTAGATTTGTCCTCTGTTATTTCCTGTAAATTAAATTTCTCTGCAGGGGACCCATATTTTAAAATAATCACAGAGTTCTGGCAAAGGGAAATATGCCAACAGTGGCCCCTTTCTTTGAAGTAGGCCAACAATGGGATCCATATATGATCAAACTGATACGGTGTTTTGCATGCAATACCCAGCATGACTAAGGACAGGACAAGTCAATCTGTACGTCGGACATGATCTTGAAACAGTCTGGAGAAAGCTTACCAAAAGTTTTTGATCAGGTCCAACTGCTCCCTCTGCCAGTCTCTGGAATGACAGCCTGGCTATGAAATCCTGTTACACAGAAAAATATCTGGAATCAAGGCGGATTTCATAAACTGTAAACCATCTAGTGGCAAGTATATAAGTGTCTTTACTTCTGAATCCCTTTAAATAGGAACAGGCACACAATACAGATAGTCAGGGGCCATACAGAGAACAAGAGAAAGATTTTAGAATATATTACAATTGGGGGCACTGGTTAAGCACCCAGTCGGTTAAGTGTCTGCCTTCAGCTCGGGTCATGATCTCAGGATTCTGGGGTCCAGCCCCAAGTGGGGCTCCCTGCTCAGCGGGGAGTCTGCTTCTCCCTCTCTCTTTGCCCCTCCCCCTGTCCCTGCTCTCTCTCTCTCTCTCTCTCTCTCATAAATTAAAACCTTCAAAAAGAAGAATATGGTACAACAGACATCTTATTTTCACAAAGAAACCTGCACAACATCACATGGCAACATGTGCTGAATTCCCTAAGGCACGTGGTAGCCATGAGATTGTGTTGCACATGATCACGTGACAAAAGGCGGATCACTATGGCTTTAGCTGAAGGAGCAACAGAAAGATGTATCTTATTTTCAAAATTTCCATTCGCCTCTTTTCCCTCACAATCCCCAGTACCTCGTCTACAGCCATCTTCATCTACACCATCCACAGCGCTGGGATGTTTCCCCGGCTGGCAGGTCTTTCAGCTGAGGTGACATCTAGCCATGTGAAAAAAAAGTCTAGAACAGGTGAGGAGCATCCATGGAGCTATGTGGGTGATGGAACGGAGAACATCAGTTGTTCTCCTGAGGGACAGGTGTCTTCCTGTCAATCGGCCTCTCAAGGAACTGATCAGTTCTATTACAAATCAGCAAAACAATTATTTCACTGAAACTTAAACACCAGCCATCATCCCTATTACATCCTTTTCTAGGCGCCACTCATCTTTCAACTTCCAGAGCTAGGATGCTATATCCCTTGGTTCTGAAAATAAAATACTAATAAATACCACACCTTGTAGATTCATTTTAATCAGCCCTGTCTTAAAATAGCTGTTTACTAATTTTGCATAATATAATTATATGCCCAAGCACTATATTTAAGAAACATTAAAGGTATTACTTATCTTGATGGGAGTTGGGAAATTCCAAATTTAGAAGGTCTACAACCCCTAGTGTTGTGAAAATAAGATTCTCCATGAGGACAGCAAATTGGACTGGGAATTAGATAACACAGCTCCCCTTCTATTAAATACTATGATACATAAAGAACACAAAAGGCAGGCGCTCAGGAAGGCTTAGAATCTGGTTCCACATTTCCTCTCTTGGTGAATACAGACCACAGCCCACAGAGACTGAATTTCGGAAGCTCCTAGCTATGGGGGTTTGCACAAAAAGGAAGGGAGGCGCATGGGAAAGCAAGTTAATTACTTATCCACTTTCCAGTCTACTCCTTCTCCATCATTCGTTGTCTCCCACTCCTCCTAACCCCAGGTAGGAAATCTTGAGATCACACTTGATTTCTCCCTCTCCTCTAGTGCACAGACTTAACAGGCTTGTGTCCGACCACTCCTATCCATTCCATGCAGCATTTGCCCTAGTGAGATTCCATGTCCTGTCATGCCTTTTCTGGCATATTACAAGGATCCTTTGATTGGCCTTCCTCCCTCCAGTATAATTTTACTCCAGTCTTTGCTACTCATTGCTACCTAAATGGCTCCTAAAATGGTGTGTGCTGAATTCCCACTACTCAAATCCCACCAATATACCTCACACTCTTGTTACACGAATTCATATTTCCAGGCCGTGTTCCTAATATATCTTGAATGCTTCTTGACTCAAATACTCCATTTCAATTAAACCAATCTACTTCTCTCTTAATAGAGTAGATAAAGAACCTAGCACAGAACTTGGCGCATAGGAGGGAGGATAGGAAATATTAGTTTAACCTATTTGGAATAAAATAAAGCTACTCTATTCCTTTTTACTTTTGTCCATGCCATCCCCCTATTTAAGATTTTCCTTTTCTTTGCCATTTGTCAAAATCTGATCTTTCCTTTAGGAGGTCAAGTTCCAATCTCTTCCTTGAAGCCTTTTCTGTCCATCCCACTTTGGTCATTCCCTCCCTAAACTCCTACAGTAGTTGCCTGTTGGAAGCAATACTTGTCTTCTGTGGGAGAGAAAGCCGGAGTATTTATCCATCAACTCCCGTCCATCATGGCTTGAGATCTGTCTCTAGGAGCATTGACTCTAGCATTTTGGCTTGCCCCATGCATGGACCAAGAATGTTTTCACCAAGGAAAACTCTCAGTAAAAACCAGCAGGTCTTACAGTAGAAAGCTGCAGGATTGTAAGGGAATGTTGAATGCCTGGGGTTATGACAAGGAATGTCTTTTCATTGAGTCACAGTGCAGGACAGCAACTAAGGGCTTCCCCAGTGAATCTCTTGTATTTCAGATACACTTCTCCCTGCCTTCTTGTTATAGCAATAAACCCATCCTCTCAAGATGTGAGCATCAATAACTCTACTAACTCCTTTCTCTAAGGTTGGACTTGGTGTGACTGGTATCATACCGGAATTGACCATTAATTCATGCAAATGATAGATACCATTACTAGAAATAAGGGTTTGAGAGTCTCTGACTATATGTCACTAAACGATGGAAGAGTTACCTATGCTGGAACCAGAGAACGCTGAAGAGATATGGGGCTGAGAGCTCAAAATGTGAAACGAGGATGGTGCAAGCCTAGATCCTAATCTCACTTGGCAGGAGTAATGGTGGTCACCTCTTGACCAGGCTGGATAAAGCTTACTTTTGACTGTGGATGTCCTGTACATGGTTAAGACTGAATACCTCAGACTCTGGAGAAAATACTATGGGTTCTGATATTTTTTTGGGTGAAGATGAAAAGCCAGGATCAGGGTTTTCCCTTGGGAAGAATGGGCCATTTCTACTCTCAGTGGTTCTGGGAAGAGTCAGCTTTAGGACAAGATAAAGACTAAAGAGACAGGTTTTCAAGGAGCTAAAACTTTGAAAAGGAGATAAGAATATAAATAAACAATTATTAAAATAAACAATTATAAGTAAGAACAAGAGACTGGGTTATCGTTATTTTCATTACAAGTTTAGTTGCCCAAACAGGTTTAGCCTGAAATCCTATGAATCAGTTTCACAAACAGGAAACACACAACCCATATCAAGGATCCACACAACAAGGAAGCAACCACTTTGTCCTGCAAAATAATTTCCAAAGTGATGGAAACCATGCCAGGAAGAAATGGGCTAAGGCCTAGGACACAAGAATGAGTAAAAGAACTCAAAACAGAAGCAGTAGTTGTACTGGGTTTATTCGTCTCAAAATCTTTGATAAGACCAACTCTAATCTACTGTCGCATATTTATACTGATGCTGCTGGAGGCTTCCTAAAGTATTAAACAGTAAGTTACTACCTGACCAGCCTGGGCACTTTGGAGGGACTGATGTCCCCTCAGTCATAACCTTCTTTTGCTTATGAGATCCAGTGGGGACCTCTATAGTCCCATCCCCAGAATGGTAAGTTTTCTCTCCACACCTCTTGAGGAACTTTATTTTGCAACATATTTTGATTTGCTGTATTCCAGGCCCATTGGTTTCCAAGGCAAATACATCTACGAAAGCTAGTTAGAAAACCCAACACTTCACCCTTAACCTACAGAGCATATGCTTTTAGGCCCAAAAGACACTCTTATTATTCTACTCCCACTAGACAGATCCTAACTATTGTCAAATCTGTTATTATAAAAAAAAAGTATGTATATTGGTCTAATCCTCGTAGCACATAAAAAGATACTAAACATCACACCTGAGAATTTGGTACCTTCTTTTTGCAAATGTGTCTCTTTTTCCCTTTGCTCACAATGCTGCTAAATGTTATCCTTTAGTCTGAAGCTAATGGATAAAGCCTCTATTTCATCTGCTCTCAGCAGCTGTGGCCATCATCTAAATGAATATATGAATTAAATTAATGTGCAGTGAGTGCCTATGGTGTCCCAAACTATATTAAAAATGAGGAGTGATGGCCCCAAGGAATAAGGTCCTATTTTCTTTGAAGCTCAGAATCTGTGTAAGGAATAGATTAAAACCACCAAGTACATAGTTCACATATCAACTGTGAACTAGAAAGATGGATAACTCATAAGGGTACTTTACTTTGGTTCTGGGATTTATTTCTGTACTAACCTGCACAGGTGTGTATGAAATTCTGAGAATTTGTAAAACTTCAATCAAAATAACAAAACCACAAAACCAGGGGGGGAAGCTCTGACTCTGCCAAGAAGGTGTTCAATTTCCTCTTGGCAGTCCATTCGAGACTCAAGACCACTGTAGCAGTCGGAGGCTCACAGAAAAGAGAAGGCATGCTCTGGGCAGATCCTGGAGAGTCTATAGTGAAAGGACTCTTTACAGATGCTTGGGTGTGATTAAGGAAACCTACAGGCAAAGTTGCGGATCCAAGGACAGCACCAGGGGAGGTCACTACCACCCTGACACCGGATAGGAGGAGGGAGGGAACATGGTATTGGAGCCTGGGTGAGCTGAAAGAATGGGAGTGGGTCCATGGGGGAGGAGTAATCATCAGGGAGGGATGTAGCCCCAACAGAACTGCAGTGCAAAGTAGAGGGAGTGAGGAAGAAACACTCTAACCTCCCCCTCCTCCTGCCTTTTGATCTCTTGCATTGCTTCACGTTGGCCAAATCCAACCAGAAACCAGAGGTCAATGGAGCCCAGATGGTGTCATCTATAGGGGGTTAGGATAGAGGAGGATGGGAAATGGATTTAGGGAAGGACAAAAAGTGAATGATCAGCACAGTCACCATCTAGCTCCAGACCAAAAACTCTTCCTGGTCTAAGACAGTATGTCCCCAAATGTAGTCCAGATGGGGGCCGTATGTGGGGGGAGGGGTAGTCTGTGCATAAATTCATTTGGGAAACACTGAATTAACATGTTTAAAGAGGTTTCATTACTCCAGGAATTTTCAGAGCTGCAATATACTAAGGTCCATCATGTTTTTCAATAAATAATTATTGAGAGCTATGATGGGCCATGTACCAGGCTGGGTGTGGGGATACAGTGATGAACAGGACAGACAGCTACCCTTGGGTTACCTACAATCAAGTGGAGAGCAGACAATAAACAATAAATGAAAAGCTAACTAAGTACAAAGTGTTTATAATGAAGTTCCCAAATGAGGATAAAATGTGCTACACGTCACAAACAAAAGTATTTAGCTTCAGGAATCTTTGTTTCTAGAAATTTTTTAGGGAGTGAAAAGGCTCTCTTTCTTAGAGTCCACTCTAAATTCTTCTTGACTGTCACATATTTTGATCTGAAATTTACATAATTAAATGCCTAATACCTAGTTTTTGATGACAGCTTTCACCCTGCTGGCCCTGGACAGTCAATCAGAGAATAAATCTGATATTTATGGAAAATGGGTAATGGGAAGATAACATGAAAAAGGAGAAGCAATATTTTAGTTGTCAAAACCATTGAACTCAACTTAGTATTTTTCTTGCAGGGTAGACTTTTCTTGGAATCTCCCCTATAAGGTGAGATGGGACTAAAATGGCCATGGGTAGATGTTTTTGAGAGAAAAAAAAAACATACTTACCAGGTTTTAAGGTGAAGTCTATAGTGGTTTGACAAACATGAGACAAAAAGCAGAAAGTCATTTTCAGGAAGAATTTATTCAAGAGACATTTACTTGACTTTCTGTTAGAGAAAAGAAGCTGAACGTTAAGAAAATGTGTGGCCCATTGTCATAGACACTGTTTGGTGCCCCCCCTCGAAGGCTTCACTGGGCTGGTACATGCCACCACAGCTGCCTTATGTGTTTGTTGCCTACTAAGGGCTTCTGGGTGTCCCTTTTCACAACTTCGCAAGCCCCTCCACCATGGGGGAATGGCTTACACCAGAGACGTGAGGCCAAGGCTCAACTCCACCAGAGACCATATCCTGGCTGACTTTCCTCTCTTCACTTTCTTCCCAGTAAATTTATTTGAAGAGTACCTCCCTAGCTCTGACCCCCGGCCTCGCTGTGACCCCCTGTCTTCATCAAGCTTCAAAGGCGACTGAGAATCAGAAGGAATTTAGAAGAAATCACACAGCAAGAAAGACATCAGTAGCCTCTCTACTACTCTCAAGTCACAATCTGAACGAAACGCAGCCACGTGATATTAACTATTGAACATTTGTGTTGCACAGAATGGTTTATAGTACGCTATCATAAAATATTGTACTCATCTCCACAGTAACCCTGTGACCTGAGGAAAATATTGGGATCCCTGTTTTATAAATGAAGATACTGAAGTTCAGGGATATTTAGGGACTTGCTCAATGTCTAATAGTTATTAAGTTGCATGGTGAAGATTTGACAGAGTTGGGTTTTATTATTATTATTATTATTATTAGCAGCACATTTGGAGCTCTTCTAGTTTATTGTCTGTTTTATCCACTTTATCATGTTTTGTCATTTCCTGTATTATTAGAGTTAATACCATGAGTTTATGGTTTAGTCATCATAAAATTCTGTGATACAATATGTGTTTTAGAACACAGGACCTTCTAGGATCTCTACAAGGTACCAAACAAAACAGCCTGCATAATTAAACATTACCCAATTTCTATGAAGTTGATACATCAAGATTTTTATGTCTCTCCGCTTGTTCTAAATTTGACTTTTGGTTCTGCAAAATTAATGTTCATTGATTTCCCAGAAAACTGTGTATTTGCTACACAAAGGGTTTGTTTTTTGGAAAAACCCAACAGTACATCATTATTGATTATGTATTGTCTTTCCTTAAGAGCTGTTGAGAATGTGAATACTCTTCTAAATGGGTACTCAGACATAACACTTTATTTAACTCATTTCCCAAACCTAGCCTGTCTCCCAGCCAACTACAGCATAGTTTACTTTAGAAATATCAATATGTTTTTCTCAGCCAAAAAAAAAGTCAAACAAGAAAACATTGCCCTGAGGCTTAGCTTTTCTACTTGGAGCAAATATATGGTTTCAGCTTAGTGGGAGAGAATAGAAAGCATCTCTTCTCTGTGGCTTAGAAGAATATACCTTTCATTTGCCTTATCTCCTTGAGTTTGTGCAGTTAGAAGTGACAATGGGAATATTGATGAGCCAGAGAGGGAACACAGAGCTATTGACGGGCTCAGGCATATCTTGGAAATTATCATTCCAAATGCCTTATGCATTTATTTCTAACTCTTGTCATGCATGAAAGAGTCAAGCAAATTGCATGTAATTGCCATACTCTAAGGGTTCCGGGGGGAAATTACTGGTCCCGATTATTTACTTAAACACAAATAGGAAACTCAAAAAAAAAAAAAAAAAAAAAAAAAAAAAAAAAAAACAAATAGGAAACTCAAGCAATCTCAGGGTCACACTGAAGCAGCTCCAGACTTGGGTTACAACTTCTAAACTAATGGGAAAGAGCAAGCAGTAAGACCATCAGGGTGCACTGAGCAGTCTCCCCATAATTAAAGGTCCACTTGCAGCCAAATTACATTACCCCCTGCTCTGGGAAGGGAGACGGGTTAGCCATTCCAGCAAAACTCTAAACATCAGGGGGTTGCATGTTCTCCCCACACAGTTCCACGCCTACAAGAAGGCAGGGTTCCTTCAGTGTTGTCAATGAACTGGTTGTCACGGGCTGTCATTTTAATTACTTTTTAATCCTCAATAATCATGTTATCAAAGGATTTAAATAATATCCCATGTCTGGCATGGGGCTGCAGGCACCACACACACGAGGTATCGATGCACAATTAGCTCTAATGAGCATAGAGAGCTTAACTCTGCAAGCTTCAAACAAACATAATTTGCAAGTCAATCAAAAGTCACTCAGAGTTGAAGATCTAACTGTTAGATTGTTGAAAGGTACAATCTCTTTGGAAGGTTATTACAATAACAAGATGAAGAAAGATTTGGAACAGAACAAGAAACACACATGGAGCCCCAGACGATGAAGCTTTACTACTGGCAATTGGACACAGGCAGCCAAGCAATTACTTAGCCTGTGGATGGACTGAGACCAGAGTCATTGTGCAGGCATTTCATGATGGCTGAGTTTGGGTCACTGTGTTGGCCACATCTCTCCCCAGAGATGGGTCTTCAACACAGGAAACAGCTCTGCTCGGCAGCCTCCATAAAACTACTCTAGCTACTGACCCTTGCAAGATAGACACTCCGTGGAGCTGGTTTTTGTGAAAATCGTACAAAAGTAAATAAAGAAGAGAATGGACTCAATATAGCAATAGTGGAGAAATAGTGGAGGAAAGTGAAAGAAAACAAAACCTTTTTGATATTTCCTTTCACGATATCTGATGAAATTAACTGGAAAAATGAGGGGTGGGATTTTTTGCTTGTTTTACTTTTTTTTTTTTTTTAGCTTATCTGCATAATTGCTTCTGATTCCATCTGCCAGGTCTTGGTGGTGACAGACCAGACATCTGGGTCCCTTCTCAGGATCCAGAGGGATCTCATTACAACCCAAGGCTGACATAGCAGCAGTTAGCTTGACCATAACCAAAGCCACGCGTCCCTCGGCTACTCTGGCTTACAGGGAGGGACAGCACCCTAGAAAGCCATACTAACAGGACATCTCCCACATGACATTTGAAAAGTGTAACTGCTCTGAGAAGTTGGACGATGTGGAAACTGAGGCAGAGCTGAAGAATTACTTGCCCCAAATCAGAGAACTGGATGGCACATCTTCGTCAGCAGAAGCGTTGGGATCAGCTACTCACAAAGATGCTCACTGTGTGAGCAAAGGGATTCTCACCAAACACCTGAAAAGGGCAACCGATGTGTGCGAGTCTCTCTACGACTTACCAGCGCCTTCCATTGTCATGGATTTCTATTTCAGACTTTGTATGAATACATTATCACACTGATTTAAAATGCTTAGAGAATTCTGGATAGGATACCGGGAAGATTTGCATTTTTAAAGTTTATCATTCTCAAGCATGAATGTTAAATCTATCTTCCCAGTACAACTCAGTCAGACTAACAGATAACGCTAGGAGCCAAATACCCATATTGTTGGCAGACAACAGAAACATTTGTTTTTTCCGATATAACAAAATATTTTACATTCTCGCTCTCCAGTTATCAGGCATCATATTAGTTTTTTTTTAATTTAAGAAATATTTAAAGTCTGTTCAAGTAAACTGTTAACTATGCAACGCTTGCCTGCTTGCTGTAGGAGGAACACGCTCTTATGGCACCACCTCGGTCGGTTAAGCCATGTGTACTCGAGACCGTGCATGACATCCGTTCATGGTAAGTTGCCTCAAGCTTGGTGTCTGTAACCACCTCCCTAGACAATAGGATCAGATGCCTCTAATTCCTTTCAAAATCTGAGGCTCTTTAAATCAAAGCTTTAAAGACCATACGAATTAAGCTACATGCAGAGAGAGGCATTTAAAGAAGTTGAAGATCTACCCTAATATTAGTTCACCTTTCCCGTTCTAAAGAAATCCATCATTTCCTTTTGTAGTTAAAAAAAGAAAGAAAGAAGAAAGAAGAAGAAAGAAAGAAAGAAAGAAAGAAAGAAAGAAAGAAAGAAAGAAATTACTCATTTCAGAAAAGTAAAGTTAGATGGTTTGTATTTGTCTTCGTGTTCTCAATGAGTGATCGGCAGGTTTGTTGGTTTGTCCTCCTGAATGCCCCCTTTTGTTTTTTGAAATCAATTCATCTGTTCGAAATGCAATGCTTTATTTTCAATTATTCCAAGACCCAAGAGCATTAATTATCCCAGCAGCAAGTCAAAGTAAAACACTGGTTACAGACATTTAAACTCTGACCCTAAGTAGTGGTTGCCCTTCAAGATGATTCATTTTATTTTTTCCCTCTAGAGGTCTAATCTTTCAACCCTTCCCAGACAACCTATAATTCTGCTCCTTTGCCCTCTCTACAATTACCCAAGTGCTGTCTGCCTTCAAGGGAGATTTACTGCTCCAATGGCAGAAGCAGTGAAGGTCAGCTGAAAACTTCAGGGCTATCTGCCCGGGGGACAGGGGATTCCTCAATAATTTCAGCCATCCCCGAAAATAATGACTGGTTTCGGGAACCTGATGACAGGCGAAACTACCACCGCATGGTAGCAGGGAAGTTTGTTTCTTCAACGAGAAGAAGGCATCTGCGGGGTTCCTGTCCATCATGATAAGGAACCGGGGGCAGTGTAGACACGGCTGTGTAAGGGCATAAACCAGCCATTGGGAGCAATGACAACTGTGGGGTTTGGGGGGGCGGCTGTCATTGGGACCTCTGCGGTGGGCACAGCGTTCGATTCTCACTCCCTATCTTTCGGGGGCTTTTCTCAGGGGCAGCAGTGCAGGCACCTGTGTTTTATCGCTCATGAAACCTCTTCAGACTTGGCTTCCTAACGTAGCTTAAAAGATTTATGAGATGATTTCAGCTAAGTTCTTTGGAGCTTTGGGCTCAAGCTAAGTTAATATCCATAAACTTTGTGAATCGGAATTGCCTCTGATTGTGAAAGTCGATCCCCCGATGGCGGAGAGGGGCTTCCCTGGGCCTGCCCCCCTACTTCCCACCTGCCTGTGGGTCAGCAGGGCAAAGACCAGGAGACCAGAGCAGTCAGTGCATGTGCCTGGGCCAAGGCAGCCACTGACAGCCATTCAGTCAATAGTCACTAGGTCCATTTACGATGAACTCCTTAGTATTTTCCAGATCTCTTCCCCTACTGAGCACACGTTTAAATTCTCAAAATAAAACCTGCTGCAGATAGGACAGTGTACCTGTGGACAAATCCGCAGGCATTTTACTGCACAGTGCTCCTCTTAATCAATTTTCAGTCTCAAGTGGACAAAAAGTAGAAAGCAAAAACAAATCAATAGCATGGGGCAAGGTTCTGGAATATGAGAGTTGGGTTCCTCAGACTTGGCTTGATTTTTGCAGCCGGCATCATAAAAAGCATTATTATAAACAGAGAACTGGAACTGCTTCAAATCCATACCATCTCCTTTCAGGTTTCAATTTCTGTAATTAGGATCTTTCAAAAAGCACCAAATGAGTACCCCAAACGCAGCACTGATGCATATTAAAGAGACATGGTTTCTACTCTCAAGGAACACGTAATTGGCCAATTTTCTATAAAGCAGTCTTCAGAAATCATTCTCCTCCATTCCTCAGCACTCATTTGCCATTCTCAAAGGGTGATCTTGGCTTCCTCCCTCGATCTGTATGAAGTCAGAGATTCTCATCTCAGTCTTAAAATGTCTTCAAAGAATTGCTCCCTCTTAAATCTCTACAGTCTGCAGTGTTCCCTTTTATGGGTTTGTTCTTTAGTTTTCCACAAACTTCCATAGTCATTTAATATTGTTCCTTTCTTCTTTTCTCTCAAACTGGATTCATGAGCAAATTAAATGATACAAACTATATATATATATATATATATATATATATATATTCATAAGCTATATATATATTCATAAGTTAAATATATATATTCATAAGCTATTTGGCCCTTGTCCTCATTTCAAGGTAAAATTCATTCAGTTTTAACAGCTAACTATTTTGTACCTTAGTGCTGGTATGTCTACACCCAGAAAACACCCAGGAAAAAAAGTTATTGGTTTTCTAAATACTAAGCCATTACCTCACTAATTGCTATTCTTGTTTGGAGCTACTTATGCAGGCTTGAAGGACATAATTTAGTCTAGCTTCCTTAAATACATTTCTGCCTCATTTTTCTTCCTTTGTTCAAACTTGCTTTGTCCCTTTTCATCCTTCAGTTTGATTATTAATCACTTGTCCTTGTTTTCTACCAAACTTAGATTAAATTTCTTAATAAAAATCCCCCAAATACTAAATCAGCATTTCCTCTGCTGCAAAAGACACAATTATTCACATTGTGCTGAGGACTTGCCATCTATCCACAATAACATCTGTCTCCAAAAACAAAGGCGGACATATTACTTTGGTTGATTTTGATATTTTAGTTTTTGGCTTCTTCAGAGGCTCTGGATTTATTGCTCCATTACTGTGATTTGGTTCCTTCCTCATCTTTGTGTTGTTGACCCTTCCATGGACTCCGTGATACAATTACTTTCCTTCAGAAATGGAAATAAATCTGCTCAAACTTGGGATGGAATTATAATTTATTCTTTTGGCTGACTTCCTTGATTAGTTTCTCACTCCTCTTTAAGAGTAGAGGATGACTTTACACACTATCGCTTTGTCCTTGCTTGTCTGCTAAAGTCAACACCCTAGGGCAATTGGGTAAGGGTCAAGAAGCACTGGTTACATATTTTTCCAACTCCCAATAAATTCTGCACCACTTCTCTAAGGTTGAATCAGTCTAGTCCTTGGCTAAGCAAATGGGCCTACCCTGAAGTTTTTCAAGGAAGGAAACTAACATTTCCTGAGTGCCTTTCATGCAGCTGTCGTTATTACCACATTAACTCATTTGAGTGTTGCAAACAGTCTCATGAATTATGTACTATTATCCCTATTTTGCAATTAAGAAATCAATCATCTCACAGGTGAAGTGACTTTGCCCAAACTACATAGCTGCTAAAGAGCAGAGGTGAAACTAATGCCCAAGCCAGCCTGACTTCAAAATAGCTGTTTTGTCTACAACACACCATCTCATTCTGTCTCTGGACAAATTCTACCTTTTCAAGAAAGAGAACATGACCTATCAACTCATTTTCTCTGCCAGTCAGAATAATAAAATAAAATTCACATTCTTTGTTAATGTCCTACCATATTTTATTCCCAGGCGAGTGGGGGCAAGCAAATCAATCCATGAGGGTTTGTGATAGACTTCATAAAATCATTTTCTTCATAAAAATCATTTTATATCTTTAATTCCTGAAGTTTATTTATGCCTCTATCCAAACCACTCCCTTATAATCTAGTATCACTCCTAACTAGCTCCCAAATCTAGTCAAAACAGATTTGAGCACTTCTTGACCGCTGTTGACTTTGAGCATACATTGCATGTTTGTGTCTACAAAATAGTCAGTAACCATAAGAATACAAAAAAACAACTTTTTACAATTTAGATGTATGGCTCTTCTAACATTAAATAATTGAACATGTATTTGAGAACATCTGGATTTTCAACTCCATGTCTCCATTTTTCTCCCAGCTGTTTAACATTGTGACCATGAATGCTGTCTGTCATCGTCTCTCATTTGTTCTTCCTTCAAAGAGTTCCTTGGTTTTGCCTCTGTCTATTCTTATAAACCTAGTCCACGCTTTTCATTTTTTTGTTGCTCTAAAACCTTTCTAAATGCACTTTCTCTGTCTCCAATTCATCCGACACACCCTAATAGCCAGACTAATCTTTTTTAAAGCTTTGCTTTCATCCTTTAACCCCCTTGCACAAGCATTGCTGATAGTTCTATTCCATCAGATGTAAAATTCCTCAGTCTAACTGCCAGTTGTTCTGAAATTGAGCCTGGCTTCCATCAAAGACCTTTCTCACTATTCTCCAGCAAAAACCACCAAAGAAGGTCACTTCTTTCTTTGGTCTCTGCTGGAGCCTGTGCTGCCGAGCTGTGCCCACCTCTGGGTCCCACCTCCATGCTATGGTTATGGGGCTGCTGGGGCCTGGAGCTTTCTTCCATCCCACTCACTTTTCATAACTGAATGTGTGGGTGATGGGATAGCCTGTTGATGGACACTCTGAACCTCAGGGCCAGATACCCAGTGACCTGAAGAAGGCCCAAGAAAAACCACGGGATAGGTGATGCCATAGGAACGGACAAGCCCAGGAGGGATAAGGAGTGGAAAGGGGGGTGGGGAGGAAGAGAAGGAACTAATGCAAAAGAGGTAAACCAATATTAGAATTGTTGGGACAAGGGTGAGAGAGAGAGAGACTAGGGCCTGGGGAAATAAAGCATAAGCCTATTTCTGGGACTTTGAGAAGTAACAGGGGTCATCAGAAGTCACTGAACCAACTGGAGAGATTTCTATTCTCCTCGCGTGAAAGTAGACTTCCAGTTGCTGAAGAGTGGCCTACCGGTACCTGTGGGTGAAGTAACTCAGGCTGCAAAGTTCAGAAAATGATACCATCATAACACTAAATAGAGCATCACAGCACCGAAGCTCCCAGGGTGGTTCGGCAGCTTTCAAGAAGACCAGACCATGAAACTAGCTCCTCTTGTCACAGTGGGCACATCTGCTCAATCTCACCATGCCCAGCATCTTTCTGTAACTACAGGAACTGTTTCTAGGCTTACACGCAACTCACCCCTACTTATGTGTATGTGTGCCGGGGGTGGTAATGGTAGGATCTTACCTAAAGGTAGCACAGCCAGGCTGGAACCATGTGTTGGGAATTTTTTCCTCCTTTTTTCTTGAAACTCATGCATCTTTTCATTCAACTTGATGTGAGTCTAGAGATCTATGGGTGGAGATTAATCTTCCTATGGGCTGCAAAGTGCCAAGAGGATTTTCCTTTAGGAGTAGTTGGACGGTAGCAAGGCAATCCTAAAGTTGCTATTCATGTGATTATACAACATATTCTATGGTAGGGGAAGTTGGGGGTCAGAAGTTTGTCAGCAAATGCTAAATCTCAAGCAATAATTTTAACCCCTCTAGGTCTGGCCACATTTTTTTAAATAAATTTATTTTTTATTGGTGTTCAATTTGCCAACATACAGAATAACACCCAGTGCTCATCCCGTCAAGTGCCCACTTCAGTGCCCGCCACCCAGTCACCCCCAACCCCCGGTCTAGCCACATTCTAATCGGGAACAGGAGGTTTGAAGAGCCTCTTGACTTTATGGTCAGCATTGGGAATTCAGCACAAGTTTATTTTCAATGTGATGCTCCTGAGGAGACATATGGACATAGCCAAATTATTTAAGCTTTAAGTTGCTCAATTCTAAAATGCATGTACTTACAGTCACAGTCTGCCTTATAATATTCTTTTGAGGATTAAATAAGATAATTCATGCAAAGTCCGAAGCGTATTGCTTGGCATCCAGTGACTGCTTTAATATTAGCAGCTATATATGGTTAACATATATAATAACTCCCTTTTTGGCAGCATTTTTTGGAAATGACAGTGTATTTTGCAAGTAACTGAAGCCTAATTCTGTATTAAAACTTTAAATTTTTTATTGTTTTTATTGTAAATATTTTTAAAATTTACTCCATACATGTCTGTCTTCTTAGTTCCCTAAAGTGAGTTAAGTTTTGATCTAGGATAGAAGGGATGGACGTTGTACTTGCACTTGAAGCTCTGGAATTTCAGTTGCTGTATGTTTTAGAAATTAGATCCCAAAAGGACTCTGATAAGAACTAAGCATCTAAAAATTAATATGATGTTTGTTTCAGTCTGAGTCTTTGTTTTCATAGTCCTAAAATACCTTGCAAGCCCTGGAGGGAAGGAATTAATTTGTCCATTTAACAAATATCTACTGGGTGTCTACTATGGTCCAGAATTTCTTTAGATGCTGAATAAATAGCAGGACACAAAACAGACAAAATTCCTGTTCTTATAAAGTTCACATTCTGGTTTGAGCTAAATTCAGGCAATAAACAAACAAAATGACCTGTACATAAGATATTAAAAGGTGATAAGTGCTTGGGGGGATTATACTTTCAAGTATATAGTGAGGTGAGCTCTCACTGGTAAGGTGCCTTTGGATCAAAGACATGAAGGCACTGGTAGAAACCATGTAGAATAATTGGGAAAGAGCATTTGGGGCGGATGGAGTAGCAGCTAGGCTCTGAGGTAGGGCGTTGGCACCTCACCTGCCAACAAGGAAAAGCAGTAGGACAGGGAGGCTGTTGATGAGTAAGAGCAGAAGGGAGTGGTAGGAAATGAGAACACATAGGGTTTGGAGGACAGGAGGTTATTTTTAGGAAGGTACCTTATCTTTTGCACAAAGGGAAAGCCCTTAGGGTGTTTTAAGCAGATGAGTGATTTGACCTAAGTCTTCAAAATTTCTTGAAACTCCATCTCTTTGAACGTAGACTCTAGGGGCCAAGGGTGGAAGCAGAGATCAGTATTGTCATGTTGGTAGACAGAGAAGTGGTCAGATTCTGGATGTATTTTGGAAGTAGACTTGCACACTTTGGAAGTGTTAAGTTGTGAGAGAGAGTATCCATAATGACTCCAAGGTTTTTGGCCTACACGATTAAAAGAATGAAGTTATAATAAACTGAAATGGGGAAAGCTTATGTAGAACAGGTTTGAAGGAATTCAATTTGGGGATATGTTGAGCTTGACATGTCTATTAGACATCCAGATGGCAATGTCAAGTAAGGCATTTGAATATCTGAGTCTGGAGTTCTGGAGAAAGATCTCAGAAACAGTTCCTCACATTAACAGTCAATTCTTACAAAGGCACCAAGATAACTCAATAGAGAAATTAAAATCTTTTCAATAAATGCTCCTGGAAGTAGCTCTCCATGTGGAAAAAAGTAAACCTGTATATCCCTATTACCATTCCTATACATTAATCTGAGATGCATCATACAACTAATTGTAAAAATTAAAACTAAAACCTTTTAGAAGAAACACAGCAGAATATCTACACTACCTTGAAGTAGGTAAAGATTGTTTAGACTAGACACACATACAAAACAAAACAGTTTGTTTTTACAAACAAAACACCTATGGCTGTGAAAAGAGACTGATCATTTAATCTTCATCAAAGTTTTAAAGTTCTACTCCTAAAATAACCATTAAGAAAATTTAAAACAAGTCTCAGAATGGAAGAAAATAATTGTAATTGATAATAGAGTGATAACCAATTGTTAAAAAGATTTTATTTATTTGAGAGAGAGAGAGAGAGAAAACACAAGTGGGGGCACAGGAAGAGGCAAAAGCAGATTCCCTACTGAGCAGGGAGCCTGATGCAGGGTTCGATCCCAGGACCCCCAGATCATGACCTGAGCCAAAGGCAGGCCCTTAACTGACTGAGCCAGCCAGGCACTGCCTCCTACCCCCCACTGCCAATTTTTAAAATAGACCAAAGTCTTGAATGATCACTTCATTAAAGACATGGAAATAACCAGTAAGCTCCTGAAAATGTCATTAACATTATTAATCATCAGGAAAGTGCAATAAGACCCATGAGACACTACGTAGAATCCATTGGAATGGTTAAAATTAAATTAAATTTGATGATACCAAATACTGGGGAGGATGTGCAATAACATGAACTCACACACATTCCCACCGAGAAATGAAGATGGTTCAACCACTATGAGAAATCTTGATGGCAGTTTATTAATAATACATCTTCCTTCTGACCTAGAAATTCCATTCTCAGATATTTGCTCAAAAGAAATTAAAAATATATGTCCACAAAAAGACACGTGTAAAGATACCCATAGCAACCTGATTAACAATAGCCAAAATTTAGGAGCAACTCAAAATTGCACTAATGTGTGAATGGCTAAAGTAATGGTGGTATATCCATACACCAAAATACTACTCAGTGATATAGAGGAACAAGTTGAACCTACAACCACCCAGATGCATATCAGAAACATTTTGCGAACTGAGAGAAGCTAGACTGCCCTCCCAAAAAGTACATACTATGACTCCCCTTAAATGAATTATAAAAATTGCCGAAATTACTCTATGATGTTAGAGAATCAAAAGAATAGTTGCCTCTCTAGTGAGGTGGAGTTCACTGCGTATGATGAGGAAATTCTCTGAGGTGACAGAAATGTTCTATATCCTTTGGGGGTTGGTACGTGGCTACACCTATTTGTCAAAACCCATCAAATTCTTCGCTTAAGATCTGTATGTTTCCCGGAATGAAAAATAACCTTTTATTTTAAAATAGAACTATAAAATTAGCCAGGGTGAGCCTCTTCCTCTTCCACAGGAGCAGAAAGTTCCCTATTCTCTCAGCACTGTCACAAGATTATCCTCAGAGCCATCAAAAAGTACGCAAGCTGAGTGTGAACTCCCCAAGCCCTTAATTGGGTGCTGCTACTTGTTCTTAGACTTTGCACCAGTCGGGGGAGAGGAGGGAAGAATTTTTAGAAACAGTAGAATGAGTTGTTATGGACACGGCATGGCTGAGTTATTTCTTCTAGGACTCCAGCTGTACTGATTGTACCCAAGGCTAAAATCACCTGGTTTAGGTAGTTATGCATTGTATAATCTGTACAAAATTTGAATGTTCACACAAATAGTTTCCAAAGGGAAAAACACAGACTTGCCAAATCATTGATTCAAGCAATTTGTGAACTGATTTAAATATAAATTCCAGTTTATTTCTTTATATTTTGCACGGATCGTAAGTAGGGACTGAAATCCATTACATAACATGCAGCTAGCAGAGCAGGATCTGAGTTTTCTCCATACTTCACCATGACCCAGTTCAGTCCAAGAGCCTGGCTCTGAGTCTATGAATATGTGAATATTTATTTCTTATAACTTGAGTTCTTTATGATTATCAATCACTTAGTGAAAGTCTCAGAGGTTATTGAGATCTTGAAAGAATTCTGACTTAAGTCAAATAACTTTGAGTAGGTTTTCAAGCCAACTTTGCAGTGTTTTCTGCCTCCCACCTCTGGTCAGGCTGATCACAGTCATTTCTTACCGTGCCTGTGCTCCCTTTGAGAGCTTTGAGGTTGCGACTTATAATTTGCTAAGGGCCAGGAAACTAGAAACCGAGTCCAGTATTGCATGATTAATTAAAGTTCATACCCAATAATAATCAAAACTAATAGAATACTGATACAAAAATGTAGCAATGAAACATCACAGAAATCACTGAAGAAATGTGTAAGTATCAGGAATTAGGCTATTTCAAGTAAAAGAAAAGGGGTGAATTTTCACCAGATGGGTAGGTTAGAAGACTAAAAATTTGGGGAAAATGAGGAAGTCTCCCTATTCCACACCAAACACCAAAAGTAATTCCATTCAATTAAAGTTTTAAAAGTACAAAAAAGACACTATAAAAATAAGAGAAGAAATAGACGTAGGTATCAAAATATTCTTGGAATGGGGGGGTACTTGCCTCATACTCAAGGCAGAAATCATAAAGAAAGCAATTGATTTTACTACATAAAATGATGACAATTTTATATGTAATGAACAAATAAAGTTATAAAGCAATCAACAGAAAAATAGCTCTATATTTATGACAGCCAAAGGACTGATAGGCTTAGTATGTAAAGAGATCCTGCAAGGCAATCTAAAAATCACAAAAATGAAAAATGGACAAAGAACCTGCAAAAAAATTCATAAAGGGAATGTGTCTGCCAAGAGTAAAGTATTAGAGGGACTTTCCTAAAGGAGACATCCTGGACATAGACTTTCTGACTGCTACTTGAGTCATTTTATGGTCTTCCCAGCTTCCCTTCTTGCTTCTTGAATGGCTGACTTTGCCAGCTATATGCTCATGAATATAGAAGGATTTTCACTGATGTAGCTACATTTTCAGTGGGCTTCCATTAAGCCAAGACTACATTTAGAAAACAAATAGTTTGGGCTAAGAATGCAGACTTAGGCACATAGGATGGATGAAAGCTTCTAGGCTTTGCCCACCTGGAAACGATGGTTTAGTCTTCATTTACATAAATGTTCTAAGTTCCTGAGGTAAGCAGGCTCAGATATCAGGCACTGGCTCCCATCTCTCTGGTACAGGGATCACGTGTGGGTGCAGAGGCGGTTCAGTGAAGTGGTCAACGAGGAGGACCTAGCCTATTCTGGAGTTACGGCTACCTCATTGGAAATCCTGGCTCCCAATTTACAATCTGAGTTGTTAATTTCTCTGAGCCTTACCCTCCCAACTGTAAGACAGGGATAACAATAGTACCTGCCTTATAAAGCTGCTATGAATATTTAATGAGAGTATACCCATAAGAGCACTTAGTATGTGACTGATACTTAGGAACCGCTCAGTAATTGTTGGCTATTATCTCCATTATGGGCAAAAGACCCTAATTCCCTTCCCTGTAGATAAAAATGTGCAACGGCATTGAAGGATGATTTAGGTTTCCTTTATGTGGACATCCGTATGGTACATTGGGAAAAGTATAGCGCGTGGCACTAGAGGATCTGGTCTGAGTCCCAACTCCACCCCTAACATCAGAAACCACATGCACCCTCTGGGCCTATTTGTCCATCTGTTAAATAAAGTAGGTGAACTACTTATTGCTATACCCCCTTCTGTCCAACACTCTGCCCTAGAGAAATGCAAAACAACAGATAATCAAGGTCTTTAAATATAGCTATAATCTACAGTAGGCAAACATGAAGGTCTTTGAGCTAGTAAGTTTTAATTTATAAAGCCCAAAAGAAAGTATAGATTAATCTGCTAAGCAGCTGGACTTATATCAGTCTACTATAGCACTGATTATGTCAACATTAATCAGAAGGCCCAATTGGCAGTTAAGCATGTTTAATTTTTTTAAAACTACTGAGTAAAAGGAGTTCATTTAGTGTACGACAAAGCATGGAGAGCTCCTTAATGATGAAGAGTCTGTGAACCAATAGCCTGGGTGCTTACTATCAATGAAGATATCCCAACCATTTACAGTTTCCTAGGAAAGCCAAAGTCGATGCTAATTTACTCTCCAGAGCAGACAGTAGTAATAATAACCAAGATATCCAATAGTGTTGGGCATTGGTAGTGAGCCACGAACTGTCCAAATCTTCTTATGTGGATTATCTCCTTTAGTCCTCACAACGATCCATTTACTTTGATTTTACAAATAAGAGAACTGAAGCTTAAGAATGAGACCTATTGTCATCTGGAAGGATCAATCTGCAGAACTGTGGCATTCCAAGAACAAAGGAGTCTACAGAGATTAGTTTGAGAACGTTTGAAATTAAGCTTCTCCTTTTTTCAGGCAAAGCACTGACAATGTGCAAGCCGTATGTATGAAGCATTTCCTTCCACTGAAGTTTCACCAAACATTTTGGAGGGGCAGCACTTGGTAAAACACATAGGTAACATAAACTGGCATTTAGAAAAGTTCACTGGATTACCCACTTAAGAATTACCACTGGAACATTTTTAGTTTACACTTGATGCCTCTTGCTATTTAGCACCCTCTAGGCTTATAAATTCACAAAATTAGTGTGAAAGCACACACACACACACACACAAAACCATGAATTTTAGTATTAACTCAAGCAAAAGGTAATTATGGAAGTAAATCTACAACAGAAAAAAAATCATATAATGCTTTGCAATGTCCAAGAAAATGGCTTTTAGATTATCTGCTATTAGAAAGTATTTCATACTCTCTTTTCCTCTGCTCATTCATTCATTCACTCTGTAATTATACGCGAACTGCTAAACACCTGGGAATTGGACCCTCAGCTGAGGCAGAGCATGAAAAACTGTGAGGCTGAATTGTTGTTGAGCAATTATTTTCATCATTGACTTCAGGGGCTCCTTCCAGAGCCGTCCTTTGATCCTCATGTACAGCTGCAGAAAGTGAAAAAAAAGGACAAAAGTTAACATTGGCCACACTTAGGGCTTTGTCTTCTGGTCAGAGAGCCCAAGGTGGATTTCACAACCAGATGCCAGTTGTCCATCAAAGTCTCACCCCCATGGGTGTTGTACTACTAATCTCCCCCCAAACACAGGGGTCACTTTGAAAGTACCTCAAACAAACTCCAAATTGCCTGAATTACTTGCTGTTTCTATAAAAATGACTTTCAAGTGAAAATGCTTCAGAAACATAAAAGTGAATCACCCCCTATCAGGGGTTGCATCTAGCAGCAGGGTGAAGAGGAAATGAAATTCTTCTTCATTCTTTCTTACGAAATGAATTAGGACCTCACTCAATCTTCTCCACATTTTATGTAGAAATAGAGCCCAACCCACTGCTTCTCTCCCTCTCTCAAAAAGGAAAAGGTAAAACACGAACTGGTCTAAAACTCAAAAGCTGGAGAGCAATTCAGAGACAGCTACATCCTGCCACAGGTATATTGTGAAGGTCTAGAAATTCAAGTTCCTAAGAGATCGGGTCTCTAGCAAATAAGATGTAACTTACTGCCATATCCCACACGAGCCATCGAGGCCTTCATAGTAACTGATGTTACCCTCCCTATGTCATTATCAATGTTCATGCAATCTTTTATGTTCATTTTTAATGAGGATGCCCAACCCCAAATGTCCCTCCTATTTCAAACTTTTTCACAGACTGGCCTGAGAGTAACATGTAAGCCTCACGTTTAACTAACTCCCTGGTGCTCAGCTTGAGCTCTATGAATAAATTATGACTCTGATCATTAAAATGTAATAAATGCTAGTACTTTGAAACCTTAACCTAAACAAGCCTGCTCTCTGATCTCAGGGGCAGACTTCAGCTGTTCTCCCAGCAGGGCCCCCTCTGCCAAGAGCCCCGGCCTCATAGAAACCCCGGGAACCTGCTAATGTGAAACATGCATAGCTAAACACACAGCCAGAGACATTCCCCAGTGGGGAGTTCTGGGGGGCTCTCCATGCTGTCATCTGCAGGCTGCCAGAGCCATCCTACTCCCTCTCCTCCCCTCACGGAAAACAGTGTGAGAGGCAGGAGTCAGGCTTAGGTTGTAAAAGAGGTTAAGTTTGCAGATGACTTTCCCTCAATTCAGTTTGACTCTTCAAAAACCTCCTTGCAGGAGAACAGAACAAGGTGGGTGCTCACACAGAGCATTCTTTAAGGGAAGGCTGTGCACCCAGAGCCCTGTCTGAAGCAGACAAGTAGAGGAGAAATAGTCCAAAGCAGAAGAAAAACGAGAAGAAACCCATTGGCTTTCCTCTTCCCCAGCCAGTGTCTCCTATGAGCGAAACCTAGACAGAAGCCAACTGATTTGGGAACCTGGAAAGGTGCAGAGGGAAGGGAGGGGGAATCAGAGCCAAGCAGACCCAAGAGGGCAAGGTCTATCTGGGGAAGATGATACCTCTTCTTAAGTTTCCTAGTGTTGCTGTGAAGCTCAAAAAAAAAATTAAGATTAAAAAAATATATAGGCAAATATATGTCATAAGCTGTAAGATGTGGTAAAAAAAAAAAAGGTATTTAGTGTAATTCCCACTTACGTTCTTCGGTTTGTGTTGCCCTCAATTGTTTTTACATCACTTCTCCAAGTCAACCTGTCGTTTAGTAGTTCTATTAACTTAAGCGGCTTAGCACACAGCAAAGAATATAATAAACACCAATCTCATGCGAGTCATCTCCCAGCCTTTATTAATGTGCGCACAACCCTGTCCTGGAATCGGCTCTTGCATACCACCTGTTCTGCTTTTTTTCCCTTAACATCAGACCCCATTCTCAGGCACTGACATGCCCCGTAAAATAGTTCTGGTGACTGCGAACCACTAACACGCTGTTGTTTGCAGCATCATTCCTAAACAGGCCCTGGCCTCACGATACTGACCAAGAAACAGAAGCCTCTAGATGAACAGATGTGCCGGATGGGGCCTTGTACAGGAGGGGCAGTGGACTCCGACGGATCTGGGAACAGAGGCCATGTGGACGGACTCGGCGGAGAGAATTCTGAAGCCAGACCCCGAGGAAGACAGGAATGCTGACTGTGGGCAATGGCAGCCCCGCAGAGAGAGACCTAAATGGTGCCCAGTTACTAACAGAGGAGCAAGGCTAAATTTATCACAGGTGAAAAGCTGAAAGAGTCGAGTAGGGAACTCAGAGTAGGAGACAGCACACAGAGTGGCTCACAATCTCAGCAGCGGTCTCTGAAACGTGGATCCGAG
The DNA here is from genome assembly GCF_905146905.1 of Nyctereutes procyonoides. Lineage (NCBI taxonomy): Eukaryota > Metazoa > Chordata > Mammalia > Carnivora > Canidae > Nyctereutes > Nyctereutes procyonoides. The sequence goes on along the minus strand of NW_026575136.1, from coordinate 12,201,522 downwards.
TTCTGATCCTGCCACCAGCTAGCGCCACTCACTTATCCTTAGGAAGGATGCTTAGCCGCCACAGGCCCCCTTGTCCCATCCATAAGAGGAGATGACAGTAGGGTCTAACTCATAAGGTTGCTTGAGAAATCAAATGAGATAATACACATAGAGCACTTGGCAAGTGCTCGAAAATCACACCTCCAGCGTTAAATTCGAGAGTATGCTTCTGTATCTTAAACACACACCATGGTAAAGCCGAATGACGTCTCGGTGGGGGGCTCAAGGCACAGCAGCCATGTGAGAGGAGGGCATCGGCGACTGGGGAGTGGGCACATCAATTTTTTTGAAGGACATTGACTGTTTCAAAGGAGTCGCACATTGGTGGCCTTCAGTCAGTAGCAAGACGGCACCCGCACCTCCTACTCCAAACCCTGACTGACTCCTGGGTGCAAGGGAAAGTCAGTACTCCATCCAAAAGCCCACCTTCTAGCATTAGTAAAGCAGTAGAGCGGCTGTCCCTATTTCAAGTCTCAGGTGCTTGAAATTCATCTCTAATTAAATAGCAGGATCTGTTAGCGGTGGAAAATACTGAAGTCAACTTCCAGACATTACAAATTCTAGACAAATGGAAAATATTTCTGAAGCTGCTAATGAGCTGTAGGTTTATTCAAGTGTGAAAGCAAATCTTGTGGTCTGAGGAAGGCCAGTGGCATGAAAACAGCAGGAGCCCCACTGTTGCTAAATTCTAAGAGTCTGAAACTCCTCAACAGGCCTCACACCCGGCCGCTTCAAACTACGGGTTCCTCTTCTTGGTGTTGACCCAAGAGCCACAGATGGCTCCTTGTTTCATTGGGCAGAAAACTTACTTTCCAACAGAGAAACATCGAGGAGTCAATGGCAGGAAGGAAGCTTATGCAATTTTTCTGTTTCTCCAAAATTTGAATTTTACAGGCATAATTTGTGCCCCGGCAATTTAAACCCTAGGCAGTTATCCAGGTGTGCACCCAAAGCACATACAAGATAGTAAGAGTAGTTTCATTTGTAAGAGCCTTTATGGAAACCTAAAAGTCCATAATTGAAATGGAAAAGTAATTTGTGGTATATTCATATAAAGGAATAATCATCAGCAATGAAAATGATTAAACTACCTCTGCACACAATATGAATGACTCTCACAGAGTAAGTCAAGAAGCCAGATACCAAGGAATATATAGATTATGATTGCTCTCATCACAAGCTCAAAAACTGACAAGCCTAATCCGTGATGATATTGGATATTATGAGAGTGATCACCTTGGTAGGGGACGGAGGGGACAGTAATTGGAAAAGTGCCCAGTTGAAGGTTCTGTTTCTTGACCTGGGAGGTAGTTATATGAATGGGTTAACTTTGTGCGAATACATCAAACTGTCACCTTGATGTGTGCATTTTTTCTATGTGCATATTGTACTTCAATTAAAAGATGTATTAAAAGTAGATTTTTACCAAATTGACGAATATGAAAAATGGAGAAAGACTGGATCAGGTTAATGCATAATTCAACCTATATTTCTTATAACAAAGTTAGGAGATAAGGGTTTGACTCACTAACTATGGTGTCATCAGTAAGTTATTAAACTTCCTCCTATTGTCCCAATAACCTGTTCTGAAGCTCTAATATAATGACCTTGTATTACGTCTTAAAGTTACATTATTTTTGTATGTCTGATTTAATAAGCTTCATTATTACTATGGATGACATTTCCTTCTATGTATTAAATGATGTCTTTTAAGCTTCAAATGGTATCCCATATATCCCTGTAAACTAAAATTTGGTCAATTATGTTCATTTTCATATTTCATAGCTCCATCAGTGTGTTTGGTATAGTCTCTCCACATTCATATTTTCAGAGTCAACAGTTCTAAAGTTTTCGTCTCTGTTGGTAGAAACTCATATTTGGAGTGGCTTTTTACATGTGTCCTTCTGGCTTCCTGAGCATTTTAGTTGCACTCTTTGGCCCCATTCCGCATTTATCATGTCTTCCCTAAGCTTTTATTTTTTTAATTAATTTATTTATTTATGATAGTCACAGAGAGAGAGAGAGAGAGGCAGAGACATAGGCAGAGGGAGAAGCAGGCTCCATGCACTGGGAGCCCAATGTGGGATTCGATCCCAGGTCTCCAGGATCGCACCCTGGGCCAAAGGCAGGCGCCAAACCGCTGCGCCACCCAGGGATCCCTTCCCTAAGCTTTTAGTGCATAGTGGTTCAACAGGAGGTGGGTGCATGACCATCCTCTGCTCTATTATGCCCAGATTCCTGGGCCTTTTTAGCAGCTTTAAGGAATAAAACAACTGCCAACCTGACCAGCCTGTTAGCTCACCTTCCATAGGTATTGTTGAGAAATGTATTATTTGTGTTTGCCACATTGAAGCTTGTCTACCTCATTTTGGAACACTTACAGAGCCTTCCATTAGCTTTCTAAAATAAATATGACTAGAGATTATTGGAGTTTATTGACTTTCCTTGCAAAGTTGACAACATCAGTGTGTATCCCTGCCTTAAAAATGCTCAGGCCTGGCATTGACTTCTACATGACCCCACATTTGGCCCTGCTGATCCGGCAATGTACTTCTATAATTCTTAGTTTACATTTCCTGGTATTTGTCTGGTTTCTTCTCCTTGATAATGTAATTTCCAAAGTCCATAATAATGTATTTCTTAAAGATTTTGACGTGAAACTTAGTCTATGACCTTTGAAAATCCAATACACATATCCAATAGTTGACATTTATCCAAATGACAACAATGATAACCAACATTGGGAGCTTACTACATACTGAGGACCCTGTTAGGTGATCACATGCTTAGGTCTCATTCAATCCTTTGAAATATCCCAGAGGTACTAACACCATTCCAAGTTACACAACTTGGCTGAGGTCACCTACCTCTCCCATGGCAGGAATTTGATATGCGTTCCATTCAGGTGTGCTTGAGACTGTCCATACTCTGAACATATTACTACCCAACATTAGCTTATTTAATTTCCTTAAATAATTAATCTAGATTCACCATGTTGTGTGAAATATGTATCTTAATTATCTTAAATTAAAATTAAAGCACCAAATTGCATGTCAAAGGTAAATTTAACTTATTTTTCAATTGGGGGCCACCTTTACAGTAATCTTCCACCATTATTATTGGTAATCAAGGTCTGAATGTAAACTGTAGAAATTTAAAGAGAAGTTGGAAAATACACTTGGTTCAAAATTATGGTGCAAAGAAAAGAACAGAAAAGAATTCCCTTTTGTTTGACTTCACTGTTGCAAGGTAGCGTGATCCTGTTGCTCCGATGTTACTGCTTGTAAACAAATATGCAGGCAGACATACTAGGTATCATCAATTATGTTTTTATTTTTTCCTATTATCCTCTATTCTCAAGTAAGAGGATAACAGGATTAGTGCGCCAGCCACATTTTTTTAATGTTAATAGTATCAACTATGCTTTAATTTTAAAGGACAATGATAAATACCCAGACAGATGGGATTCTGCAGCAATCTCAAGAAAGCAGTACTTAGAAAAAGTTAAGGGCCAAGGAGTCACTGAGAACATCATTCTAATGTATATGAGTACATATAAACAGAGTCTTCTGAATGGGAAACTTTGAACTTAACAGGTAGGGTAAGTGCGGGTCACAACGAAAGTGGCTATGATTGCCCCTTTGAAACAGGCTCAAATGAGGACAAGGAGATTCCAAAGGGCTTCATTTGAAGCGAGCTACAAGAAGTCTGAGAGTGAAGAACTACTGTACAGAAGTGAACTGGCACGAATTTTGTTTTAGAAGAAATATTTTGATCCTCAACATATTAGCTCTGTGACTGAATCTAGGAGAACACTTGAAAATTAATTACACATATATTCAAAAATGGAAATGAGCCAATACACACAGGCCAGGAAAAGGCTTGTTAGCGGAGTATGTTAATGCAAAAGCACTGAGGTCATGTACTCTGAAAACTTCACTCACCTTTGGGAATTGGGCAACGAAGAAAGAGGGCTGAAGGGACCTGAAAGACGTTCATTCATTTGGGGTATATGCCAATTTCCACCAAGGATGAACTATCCCATTGGAAGTGATAATAAAATATTCAGTAGAAATGAGCTTTTCCATGGAAGAATAGAAAAAATAATCCTAGATCTCCTTACTCAGTCTGCCTTGTTTGTCCTAACTGTAAAGGAAGAGGGAAGGCGGGGAGAGAGGGAGGGTGACAGCTTTTCCTTCTTTGCCCAAAAGACATTGTGATGTCTAGGATGAGGCCAAGAGTGTGGCGTCTAACATACGCCCACCACCGTCACAATTTGTCCTTTTACCCCGCTATATTTTTCTTCACACAGTGCCATCACTAGTAGAAACTGGCATATATCATATCTATTTGCTGGTTGTCATGTATCTTCTCCACTGCGACGTAAGCTCCACGCAGGCAGGGCTGTCGTCTTACTGCAGCTATACCTCCAGCTCCTAAAATGGTGCCTAGAACACTAGGCACTCAGTGTACATTTGTGGAATGACAAATGGGTAAATTGGTTGGTTCAATAATTAATTAGCTAGCTGGGGTATCGAGATATCTTGCTTTTTCAAAATGCTAATATCTGGGTTTTCTTTCCCCCATCAGACATATCGCCATGGAGGTGGGGTGATGCTGACATTACTTTCCCGTGCCTATGCCCAGTTTAGGACCACTGTCTTACACACACACACACACACACACACACACACACAATTTGCTTATGCAAAGAAATTCAAGCTAAAAAGGGAAAATATATTCTGATAGCAAGTGAGAAGATCGGAACAGGCAATCAGAAGGAAAGATAACAAATAGCAAACATATACCCTCTGTGGTGATTAAAGAGATAAACCTAAAATAGTTCTGGGATGGCAGTTTTTTTAAATCTTTGCCACTTGGATGTGAAGAGGCAATCCCCATCTTGGGGAGCACGCGGTGAAGTGAGCACGCTTACGTGCTGCTAGTGCGAGTCTCAAGTGCTCCCCGTTCCCTTCACTCCGTCTCCTGTCAGGAGCGGACTGCCCCTCTGCCACAGAGGCAGGGCCAAGGTGACCACAGCCCCCAGCAAAAGGTCGGAGATGGATTGGTTACCTGCTGCCCATCACTACAGATATTTAAGACGCTGAACTCATTCAGAGCAATCAGAGCCCTAGGAGCGACCCATCACAGCACTCTCTGACCAACTGCAAGTGCAGCATCCTCTGTGGACTTCTGGAGAAGGAGAAACAAGGAGAACAGGGTCCTCCTTAAGAAGCAATCTAAGAAGGACGCAAAATAGAGTGGCCTGCAAGGAACCCAGGCTCACCAGCCAAAACTCCACGGAATTGCACCACCATCCAATGCAACGGAAGGGAGAGAGGTAGCTGGGCATGGCCTGCACAACTACAGCCCGCCACAGCGCCAGAGACACTCCTCCGAGGGCCTCCTCCCCACGTTTCTTCCTGGAAATCAGTAGCTTTGCTTTAAAGGTTATAATAGATGTTTACCTACACATATATTGAAGAAGAGCTGAACAGCTTGGTGTTTGGTATCAACACTAACACAATTTTTAAACGGGCTTTTTTTTACACTTTTAAATGGGCTGTGTGGACACAGGTTAGTTAGACAATGAGTCAGTTTTCAACCCAAGCCGTATGGAATTGTGACTCAGTCGTCGTTTTCCTAAAGTGATTTTAAGCAAGTGAATGGAGATCTATCCTCTTTTCTTATGGTTTACAATGAATCAAGAGTAGTTTTCAGAGTTTCTCAACAAATATCTTCCTCTGAAATAGTGCACAAGAAATGTCATGTCTGTAAAGCAAATGATAAATTCTGCATATAGCCGTTTTGGTGATGCCAAAGTCAAATTATTGAGTCTCCAGATCCAGTTGGTGGCATTTGGGGCAGGGGTGATGGTGGCTCAGTCATGTGAGAACCTTTGTCCTAGACATACTGCTACTAATCTCCAGTGGTCCCAAGAGGGGCCCACCAAAGGAGGGCGAGAGAAACAGTTCCTCCTTTTCAATTTCCATGGGACTGTTCTCTACCATTCTGTTCAATCGAACATAATTTCCAAAATTTCTGAGTGAGAATGGAGAAAATAATACTATATGTAACTCAGAAATCTTGTTCAAAATGATTCAAAATCTTTTTCGTGGAAAGGCTTCATCCTGTTCCTCCTTTCCTCCATATTCTCCTCTGCAAGTAACAGAATGTTTTTCTAATTGTCTTAAGTGAGGAAAAACAAGCCTTCACTTCTACTGTCAAATCCAGAGGCACTGAAGTTCCGGCACAAGCTGTGGTTCTGGATCTGATTCTCTGAATCTGTCTTGGCTCTCATCCTCACAGTCATAAAATGCCTGCCTCACCTCCAAGCTTCCCATCCTCACTCTATATCGCCAGAGGCAAGAGGAAAGTACAGCAGTGATTTCTCTCCGATTCAAAGGTAGGCCATATAATTTATCACTTGAATTAGAATTTTTTTAAGTGAAAAAGGACCTATTAACAATTTTTCTAGGACCATATACACACTCCAGAAAAACTGCGATGTATGCTGGTCCTACTTAGTTAGAAACCAAAGCATTTCCTAGAAGTCCCAGCAGTTTGGAAGGGGCTCCCCTTTCCTGAGCACATTGCCACCACATAGACTTTCATTGTGTGAGCAAGGAAGAAGGTGGGTTAGCTGGTTTTTTTTTTTTCTTGTTATTTATTTATGATAGTCACACACAGAGAGAGAGAGAGAGAGAGAGAGAGAGAGAGAGGCAGAGACATAGGCAGTGGGAGAAGCAGGCCCCATGCACCGGGAGCCCGACATGGGACTCGATCCTGGGTCTCCAGGATCGTGCCCTGGGCTAAAGGCAGGGGCTAAACCGCTGCACCACCCAGGGATCCCGGGTTAGCTGTTGAGTAGGCAACAAAGTATACCTGCCATCAATGCGGGTATATGCCAATAAAACTGAATTTCTTCTTCATGTCTTAGAAATGAAGACAGCGGCCTGCTTTTCTGAGAACACAGCTACAGTAGAAGGCAGAGCTGTGTTGGTGGTTACCATTCATCCTCCAAACTCACATCTTCACAAATCTCATTATGAGACACAAAACTCTCTGCTGTCCCACTAGAGTTAGTATTCCCAACTGGCACGGAGCAGTGACCCATACTTGGCACAAGGACTGAATTAGTTTTCAGTGAGTAGGCATTTCTTAGTCCAAAGCATAGGGACCCACATGCAGGTGAGGATCCCCACACCAAGACACATATTTCAGCCTAGTGTCGGGTTGAATGGCATTTATATTCTGAATGTTGAGAATTCCAGAATAAATACCTTGAGACTTTATTCCTTGAGACTATACCTGAGTTTCATCCTCCAAGTCATAACAATGAAGTATTGCCTCTTATATAATCTCTAACCATTCCATTTTTAAAAAATCAGTTGATGTGCCTTTTACCAAAATGCCTCAAAGTCCTGAAAGGTTATTCAGAAGTTTGGCAAGCAGTCAAATAGATGCGCAATTAAAATCTTTGTCATCTTTTTTGACGGCACCTGAAACATCTAAAAACAAAGTCAACATTCTGTTCCAAGACTTTTGTTTTTCATGGTGGGAACACATATGAAACCTGCCCTAAAAATTCTAAATGCTAGGGGCACTGACCTAGCTCAAGTTCAATATGTTCACAACTGAAAGAGAAATACTGTCAGATTTTGACAATGATGGTTAAGGTCCAAAAACCAAAGCTTTGACATTCAGAATGAAAAAATTCTTTAAACTCTTATTACATTTCCTTTATTAAATCTTCATTTCTATCTGAAATAATTGACAATGAGAAGTATGGATGAAGAGATATATTTTAGACTTGCCTAAGTCTGATGGCTGGCTGAAGTCAGGAAGTTGAGCCCGCAAAGACCAGTTGCTGGGGCAAATGGTCTGGTGGAGAATGGTGTAGGATGTGTGGCCTGCACATGCATGTGTCGGTGGGGGGGAGGATGGTGGTCACTCAGAGAGAATTAGACCCAATCTCCACACCTCTGGGAGCATCCTTTCCCAAATCCTCCAGGACAGGAAATTAATCTATATGTCAACTGCTGAGCCCCTCTCCTTGTGAAATATTGAAAACCTCTAATTAAGTAGGAGGCAATGGAAATGAGACTAGAGTCTTGGGTTTTGGCATTATCCTGTTATTCTAAAGTGATGGGTTAGAGAGGTAACTCCCTTTCCATGGGTGTATAACATGCCCAGGAAAAGAGAGACCTAACTGGTTTAGACTTTGACTCCTGTGACCATTTATCCAGGGGGATTAGTCCTCTCATAAATCTGCTTCCCAAATGATAGTGTATATACTCTAATTAATCTAGTCTATTTTTAACCAAAGATTTACTATTTCATTATTATTTTGGTCCATATTGCATTGCTCAAAAACAACAAAAAATCAACTCAACTGTTAAAAGCCATCCTATTCCTCCTGAAATGAAGAAAAAGGCAGCTGTACCTTTATAGTGATCCTCCTCATGGTTGATTGTTTTCCATGAGACAAAAAAAAAAAAAAGTTATCATAGGAAAAGATAGTAATTTGGAAAGTGCTTTCCAGGAAAAGTGATTTCTGGACTTAAATCATCGCCAACAAGGGGGAAAAAAAAAAACTGTGTACCTGCCAGACAAAGGGAGCTTCATTCTGTACATTACTGAGTAAACTCCTTACAGTCTCTTGCTAAGGCCTCAGAGAGAACCCTGTTATCACCTTCACCTGGGAAACCCTCACCAATTTCTGCTCTTTGCAGTTCCTCATGCTAAGATTGCACATCAAGTGTTTCATCGCCAGAAAGGCACAGAAGTAAAAAGCCATCTCAGGATCCTGTCCAAACTTACTAAGGGGTTGACAGTCAAACAGATTTGCAGGTGAAATCTTTCCTCTTCTTCAGTAAAGGTCTCAAAAAGCCACAGGAACATGCCCCGTTTATCCAGCCTAAAATTCTGCATTGCTTGGCAAACAGGCACATTACTTTAGCCCAAGGACAAATTTCATCAGACGATGGATGATTTGCTCAAGCTTCCCAGGCTGCAGTTAGCTCTACGGGGTTCTTGGTAAAGGCATGCCTGACTCAGGAAGGCAAAGGAGGAGGAAAGGATTAGAAGACAAAGCAATTCCAAGAAAGAGCTTTTTGTTCCCAAGCTGCCTCCACACCCTCATATCAAAAACTAAAATCTCTAAATAAGTTGTTCTCAGTACTCTGGTTCACTCTGCCCTCTTCTTAATCAAGTCTCTCCTACAAGATTAAAGACCAGACATAGATCGGAGTGTCTTGAGGGAACAATGCCACAATTTAAGAGCTTCATAGCTGAGGTTCCCTTCAAATGCAGAGTTCCTCTGCTGCTGTGTGACTCTTCCATTCTAGAACTTGAGTTCCTCTTTCGCCTGTCCATTACATAGTGACATTAAAAAAAAAATAGGGTTTTTAAAAATTAAATGAAAAATATGATACATACAAATAACATCATAAGACAAGAATAGCTATTCTTGTCTGTAGAACTCTAGGTAGTATTTACACTTTCTCTTATTTTTCAAATATTCTTAGAGTTCTTCAATAAGAATATTATTTGCATTAAAATGCACAGAAAACTAGGACACCTGGGTAGCTCAGTCAGTTGAGTGCCCAACTCTTGATTTTGGCTGAGGTCATGATCTCAGGATCATGAGACTGAGCCCCACCATGGGCTCTGTGCTCAGTGGAGTCTGTTTGGGATTCTCTCCCTCTCTTTCAAATATATAAATAAATCTTTTTTTAAAAAAAATACACAGAAAACTAATAGTCACAATAATTATATTGTTGATATATTGCCTAAAATAAAGCTTCTAGAGTTTTCTTAATACAAATTTTATGTAGTTCCCTTAGGTTAATTTTCTACTCAACTTCTTACTTCATTTTATTTCTTTAGATTTTCCAAATTAATTTTATTTTAAGTTGGGAAGAGTCATCTCCTTGGACCTCTTTAACAGAACTCTTAGACATTAGTTGAATACAAATCAATTATATATGCAGTGTTGTGACATATAGATCTTCCAAGTATCTGTGTATTACTCCTTTACAGAGAAATGTCTTGAGAGTAAGAGAATTATTTGTCTACGCATTGTGTGCAGCTATAACCATGAGGATTTAGGTGGAAAAATAATACAGGACCTATTCTCTTACCTGAAAGTTGTATTTATTCATTATCTGTTCAAATGTTCCAAAACCTAATCATCTAAAGCCCCATAGTCCTGAATGATACAGCGTGGAAGAGATGTTCTAGATCTGCGAGATTCTGAGGGCAGAGTTTATCAACATTCCGCCTCTTCCAAAATATAACTTTAATAGTGTTCCCATAGAATTCTTGATTTCTGAGGAAGGCTGCATACCAATGAGCCTGCCAGGTCAGTTAGCTACAAAATGTACTTCCAGGTAAATCATTTAACCATGCCTCTCAGTGCATTCCAAGAGCCTCCTTTAAATACAATTTCCACACTGAATTGAGATTATTTACATATGTCTATCCCTTGGGACATGAGGGCTCCATGAGGGCAGAGTACTTGCTTCTCCTTCCCATCCAGTCCTTATCAGAGTGCTTAGCACACAGTTGATATTTCTTAAATATTTGCTCAGTGAGTCACTTCACAGTATATTGATTATTTGAATTTCGAGATGAACAAAGCTATAACAAGAAAAGCCTTTTTTAAAAAGAACTGTTTGACTCAGCGGTTTAGCGCCTGCCTTTGGCCCAGGGCATGACCCCAGGATCCTGGGATCGAGTCCCACGTCAGGCTCCCTGCATAGAGCCTGCTTCTCCCTCTGCCTGTGTCTCTGCCTCTTTCTCTCTCTCTCTCTCTCATGCATAAATAAATTTTAAAAATCTAAAAATAATAATAATAATAATAATAAATAAATAAATAAATAAATAAATAAATAAATAAATAAATAAATAAAAGAACTGTTTGATAGATACAGGTTAGCTATGGCATGACACTTCAATATCTCCCTCTGCCCCAATCCTGCTCCCCAGCCTTCCTTACACAGGTGTTGAACCCAAATTAATGTCATGTACCCCAAAGCCTGTTTCAACATCTGCTCCTAGAAAATTCAACGCATGACTGCCTGGAACTAAAATATAAGACAAAGCAGACTTCAAGGCCAAACACTTTAATGGTTTTTGCAGACATGTCACATCTCCAAAAGGCCTTTTGTTGTCAGCCTCCTCCCTAAAGTAGGTTCCCTCAATCACTCACACCTATTCCACCCCTCTTCCTTCCCCTTAGGTGGCTTTAGTTTTCTTCCTCACAATTTCTCTTCCTGGATTGTTCACTTGCTTATTGTCTCTCCACACTAGAAGATAAATTCCATAAAGCAAAGACTATGACTTGTTCATTGCAGTATGCCCAGCACCTGAGAACATGCCTGGAATATAGTAGGCATTCAATAAATATTTATTGAATGAATAAACCATTGCTAGATTTATTATCTTAGAAACATAAAGGGAAAACCTAAAAGCCAGTTTCCATATATTGAAATTTTAATAAGAATTTCTTTCTATGGTTAAATTAAAAAAAAATTATTGAATGTTCCAAATAGTCTCAGCAGTTAATTGGATTCAACAGTTATGACTATAAGCTTTTGTGCAATCATGGAAATAATTACTAATTCATAAATCCTGAACAAATAAAAATCTGAGGCAGACCTGAGAGGATCATCATCCACCTTCCCTTCTGTATTTTGGTTTAGTTTCTATGTAAACCCTATTTTGCTTTGTTTTGTTTTTATAGAAAATTCCAAGAGTTTTTGTTTCAGTAAGGTCTCATTCTATTATAGGCTAGAAAGAGAGATCACGATAAAGAAGCAAAGCAATGGCCAAGAAGAGAAGGGTCAAACATTATTCAGTGTAGACTCAGCCTCTTCATTAATTCACTTAAAAAGTATGTATTTAAAAGAATATGTTGGGGGGTTCCTATGATCTGAGCATAATGCTGGACTCCTTACCTCATATGGAGTATATGCTAGTCAGGGAGACAGATAACAGACTGGCTAACAGGCCAGCAAGGCAAATTGTTAGTGATTGTGAAAAACTCTTTGAAGAAAAGAATTAGGGTGCTACCTTTGATAAAGAATAAATGGGGGCAAGGTGGGACTAGTGTTAAAACAGGATGACCACTTTCCCTAAGGAAGTGTCATTTTAGACCAAGACCCAGAGAACAGAAAGGAACCATACATGCAGTGGGTTGGTAGAGCAGATTCCATCCAGAAGGGAAAGAATAAGCAAAGATCATGAAGCCGGAATGAACCTGGTGGTTTGAGCAGAGCAGGGGCCATTGTGAGACACTCACTTAGGCTACAAAATTAAAGGGGGATACCAAAAAACTCAGTAATCAAAATAAATAATATTTTAATGCAGTATTTTCAAAATCAAAATTAATGCAAAAAAAAACACCCCATGATGAACAAAATATCAGTATGTGAAATAAAGACAGGTTCAGTACTACTGACTTCTCCCTTTGCCTCAAGCTCCAATAGAGCTTGGCATAACACTGGTACTTACCCTATCTTTAAATTTTTGATATTCTGAAGAGTCATTCACCTCACACTAGTCCCAGGCCTGAGAGTGAGAAATGAAAGCAAGGCAGTGTGGCTAGAGTGTAGTGAGTGAGAAGGGAGGGAAGCAGGGGCCACAAGCTCCAGGCCCTTGCAGATGTATGGACTTTACTCTTGGAGGCAGGGGAAGTCAATGAAGTGGTTGAAGCAAAGGCACGTCGAGCTTCTGTTGGCATTTTAAAAGATCAGCTGCACTGTGGGTATAAGCGCAGCAGTGGAGTGACTCAGGAGGGGCTTCTAGCTAGGTGTGTGGTGGGAGTATATATTTAGAGACAGAAACAAGGCTTCTTGGCAGAGCAGATTGGGGAGAACAAGGAACAAGACAGAGCCCATAATAATTCCCTCTCTCTGGCTCAAGCTGCGGAGATGGTGGCGGCACCATGTACTGAGGTAGATAAGACTGAGGAAAGAGCAAAAGGAAGTGAATCAATAATTCCAATTGGGTTCATTCACATTTGAGGTGACACTGAGCCAAATACCTTGTCAGGTACACAACTGGAAGTGCAAGTTTAGATTTCAGAGGACAGAGCCACGCAGAGTTAGAAGTCTGAGACTTACACAACATGGCAATGACTGTTAGAGCTTTGGAAACAGACCAAACCATGGCGGAGAGCGTGTAGAACAGCACTTTCAGCCTCAACTGCCCATTGGAGTTAATATCGTACCATTCCACGTCTCAGCTGTGATACTTCCCACCTGACACTTCCCATCTCCCTCTCACGTGTGTAGAACTTTCTATCAGTACGATCCTGCTTGCCTGGCCCCATATCTAGTCATCATGCATCCATCTTTCACTTCTTCATTCTTCATAAATTCTACCTTAAAATGCTATTATCTTTGCTTTGAAGAGTCAAATGTCCTTTAAGAAAATTAGAGGAGAAAATCGTATTCTTTTATATGTACACATTTATCATTTTGCATGCTTCTCATTTCTTTCCATACACCTGTTTCCAAATGGTTCCATTTCTCTTTAACCAGAAGCATTTAGCTGTACAATTGTACAATTTACTGGCTACATATTCTCTCAGCTTTCATTTACCTGAGAATGTCTTCATTCTAGTCACATTTTTTAAAGAAATATATTCACTAGATATAAGATACGGGATAAAAAAGTTTGGGTTGTGGGATGCTTGGGTGGCTCAGTCAGTTGAGCATCCAACTTTTGGTTTCAGTTCAAGTCAGAATCTCAGAGTTCTGGGATTGAGTCCCATGTCAGGCTCCACACTCAGTGGGGAGTCTGCTTCTTTCTCCCTCTTCCTCTGCCTCTCCCCCTGCTCTCTCTCTCTCTCTCTCTCTGTATCTAAAAATATATAAACAAATCCCTAAAAAAAAGAGAGAGAGAGAGAGAAAAGTTTGAGTTCTTCCTTTCCCCTCATCTTCAGAACTTTCAAGATGGCATTTCATAGTGTGTTGGTCTGCATTGTTTTTGATGGAGACCAACTGTCATTTATCTCATTTTCCTCTGGAATGTGACAGTTCTCACTGGCTGCTTTCAAGATTATCTCTTAATCTTTGGGTTTCAGCAGTTTGATCATGATATGGCTAAGTGTGGTTTTCTTTTATTTATCTGCTTAGAGATCATGGAGTTGGTTGAATATCTAAGTTGACGTTTTTCATCAAATTTGAGAGATTTAGACCATCATTTAAAAAATTCTTTCCGGGGATCCCTAGGTGGCTCAGTGGTTTAGTGCCCGCCTTTGGCCCAGGGTGCGATCCTGGAGTCCCGGGATCAAGTCCCACGTCGGGCTCCCAGCATGAAGCCTGCTTCTCCCTCCTCCTGTGTCTCTGCCTCTCTCTCTCTCTATGTCTATCATAAATAAATAAATAAATCTTAAAAAAAAAATTAAAAATTCTTTCCTACCACATACTCTTCTCATTTTTGGACTCCAATTACACATATATTAGACCATTTGCTGTGCTCTATGGAGCCCCAAGGCTGTGTTCATTTGCTTCCATCTTTTTTCTGTGTTCTCCAGATTACCTGTCTTTAATCTCACTCTCTATTCTGCTATCTTCAATCTGATATTAATTCTACTCAATGATTTTTATTTAAGTTATTGTAATTCTTTAGTTCTAGATTTTCAGAAATTATATGATATAGAAGGAGAGATGGAAGGTGCAGAAGAGAAGGGAAATGGGATCTAGTAAAAAAGAGGTAAGATTTACTTTAGTATTTCCATAATGAAATAGAGTAAGAAGACAAGACAGGTGCAGATGAAGATTGACTTAGATTCAGAACTCCGTTCAATAGCTTCTGATTTCTCAGTGAAATACGAAGCATGTTGTCAACTGGAAAGGAAGTCAGAAGCTTGAGATAGAAGATAGTAATGAATTCCTATCTTCAAAAGTAAAAAGTTTTCTTTATTAGGCACATGAGCACAGCTTGCTATATGAAGATCATTTTCATGATTTTTTCACAATATTGAGCTACACAAATGGAGAGAATTGAAAGTTTTGCAGTTGGGTGTGATGGAGCTAGAGTGTGGCAACAGGCTTAAGTGCACTGGATTACCCACTGGATAAATTAATAAATGGATAGAAAGCAAAGCGAAGACACAAAGGAACTGATCGCTTGTGAGAAAGTGTTAGGATCACTGAAGTGAAAATCATGATGGGTTTAAAAACCAGTGGCAGTGAGGGTAGAGGTGCCAGGAAGGCATGGGAGCCATCAAAGGATGGGGTGTTTAAAACTGAGAATTTTAATTTGGTAGTTTCTAAGTGAATAGACATTTACGCTATGAACATGAGAGGAGTTTGTGATGGAATAAGTCGAGGAACTGAGATGTTAGGGTGTCAAGTGAATAACAGGGCTCAGGGAGGTGAGAAATTCTATCAGGCAAAAGGTAAATCAGGTATATGGAAAGGACGCTAGAGGGAGGAGAGAACCTGGATATACCAAGCAGTATGTAGAAGAGTCCAGGTGATGATGGATACTTGGAAAAGAAAAATGGGACTTCTGGAAAAATCTAATATAAATAGAGACAAAACATGATGGGACAGATTTTGAAGGTCCCTGAGAAGCTGAGAACCCACTTCTAGAATTATGGAACTAAATATTTAGTTCCTTTCAGATAGAAAGCATTCTGGCAGCAAAATGATCTGTGAAAACTATGAGCAATTCTTCCCAAGGTCTCTGACACAGACTAGACTTGGGTAAGCCGATGATAAACTCTACTTCAATAGTGACATCTTATCTACCAATCTACTTTTTAAATTCACATCACCTATCTAACTTGAGGTTCCCCAACTATCCCTAAACCAGGTCAACATAATAAATTTAAAAACGTATAGATGCAGATTTTTTTTTTCAATTTAAAGGAGAACTTAGTCTTAGAACTATTTTTATCAATCAACATGCATCTGGGTTTGTTCAGGAATGAAGCAGCAGCATGGACACAGAAGCCCTATCACTCAAGTATAGTCTGGAGAATCTTACTGTACTCTTCATATTTTGGATCAGTGAAGTGATATTGAAGAGGAACATATATGTTAGAGCTTGAACTCATATGTACTATGCAGCTCCTTAAGAAAGCAGCCCAGCCTCCTTCACACTTGCATGCTAAACAAGCAAACTACGATATGGATTTTTAAAAATCTCTTTATGATACAAAGGAAGAGCAATAAACTGACCATCTCATATACCTCTACCCAGAAGGATGCTTTAAAAGTGAAGCCAATCACATTTATGATAAAACAG
Source organism: Nyctereutes procyonoides (assembly GCF_905146905.1). NCBI lineage: Eukaryota > Metazoa > Chordata > Mammalia > Carnivora > Canidae > Nyctereutes > Nyctereutes procyonoides. Next base: position 12,185,214 of record NW_026575136.1, on the reverse strand, counting down.
TTACTCATTCCATGTACTCCAAGTTTTTGACAATTTGTATTTTGATATCTTTATTTACCTATTTATTTTTTTGGTCTCCCCTGCCACTCTTTGAGCAGAATCTGTTGTTATAAAGACCAATAAAACCTTGTTTATGTCTTCAGTGCCTGACATAGAGCATGTATTTAAAAAAGGATTTGTTGAGTGAATGGATGTAGGCAAGCAAAGAAGACAACTAATACCTGGTAAGGAAATTAAAGCTGTAACCTCTTAAATCCAAGATCTCTGATAGAATAATAGCTCATCTCCTCCATCTGCTTCTCACAAAAAGTAAGAGTTAAAATAATGCCATGAGTAAGAAAAATGGTCAGATCCACTCTTAACACTAAGTTTTGAAGAGCACTGCCCTGAAAAAGAGAGTCTTAATGCTTCCAGGACAAAGAAAGTAAAGAGAATTTACTGACTCCTAAAAATGTGCCAAGGAGTTGACTAGATCCAAATGTAATAAGAGTTTTTCCAAGACTTGTAGAAATATGGAGGCATTTGATAGTTGGTCTCTGTCTTGACTTGGACTGCTAGAACAAAATGACACAGACTAGGTGGCTTATAAACCACAGACATTTATTTCTCATAGTTCTGGAGGTCACATTCTGGTAATGGCCCTCCAGACTGAAGCCTACCATTGTATCTTCATTGTACCCTCACATGGCAGAAAGAGTGTGAGAGAGTTTTCTGGGGCCCCTTTATAACTAATAACTAACATATCACTAATCCTCTTGGTTTATAACTAATTATAACTAGTTAATTATAACTAATCCCATTCATGAGGATTCCACCCTCATGACCAATCACCTCCCAAAGGCCCCACCTCCAAATACCATCACATCGACCATTATGATTTCAACATATGAATCTGGGGGGGGTACGGGGGGGGGACATGTTAAGTCTATAACCGTCTCTAGTGACATTATACGGAGCATAGCATGTCTTGGCGTATCAGAGATTCACTCTAGGGTGACAAAACAGGTGTCGCAGTTGACACTAGCTACACAATTGAGAGTTTCTGGTCCAGTCCTCTCCTCAGGGCTGCTAATTCATATGGCTGCGTGTACAAACGGCTTTTCCAGTTACTTTGATGGAAATCAGAAAGGGACAAATTGTATTTCAGTTCAAGGGGAAGGAGGAAGTTGGTATATGAACATTCACTGTTAAAGGAAAAAATGTTGTGAGTTGGCAATATATTCAACATACAGGAATCATTTTATCAGAGACAGTAAAGGACAAAATCCAGATTTTGCCTTCAAGAGTGATCCAGCTAGGCTGCCCAAATGGTAGCAGTGGCAACATAACTCTTGTGCTCCCCCCATACACACACACACACACACACACACACACACACACACGTCTGCGATCACCAAGTTCTTCCCTGCACGGGCCTCTGCAGCCCCAGCACTTTATACCGATTTGTCTATTCCCTTTGTGGCCATAACAGTGTTTTCACACACATGAGTCCTGTTTTTCTCATTATCATAAAGATTTACAAAAGGAGGAGATGTGCTTCCTCCTTTTCTTCTCTTTCCTCTATGCCTCTGCCTTTCCTTTGACTTTCCAGGCTTCTTTCCAACTTTCTACGTAGTTTCCAAAGGGCTGGTCTTAATTCCTCAGTCTCTATTTACTACCATATCCTCCTCCTCACCCTGAACTTCCTGGTCCTCTCAGAATCAGAAGACTTTATTAGGTAAAGGGAAAAGCATTCCGCACAGAAGGAACAGCAAGAATGATCTTGGAGGAGGGTACGAGTTTACTTAACCCTAGCTCTTCTTCAGTGTCTCCCTGTGAGAAAATGGTGGTTTTGTTTTAAAATGCTCACCTTGGGGCAGAAAAAGTGTCAGGCTTTGGACTGAAAAGCAAAGCATCACACCTGATCTCAAGGAGGTGGGAAAAGAAGGGCTCATTCTAGATGTTACATGAAGCCAAGACTAGAAATCCCTTGAACCCATCTACCTGCCATGGCACCGTAGCAATGCCTGGGGAAACATGTCCTTAGAACCCCAAAGGGCGGGATCCCTGGGTGGCGCAGCGGTTTGGCGCCTGCCTTTGGCCCAGGGCGCGATCCTGGAGACCCCGGATCGAATCCCATGTCGGGCTCCCAGTGCGTGGAGCCTGCTTCTCCCTCTGCCTGTGTCTCTGCCTCTCTCTCTCTCTCTCTCTCTCTCTCTCTCTTGTGTGTGTGTGACTATCATAAATAAATAAAAAATTAAGAAAAAAAGAACCCCAAAGGGCTGGCAACTTTTGGAGCCCTGTTGTGGGGAGGCTTGGAACGACTTTAAATGAGCAAAACAATTGAAAGTAAAGACTTCAGATAGAGACGCAATAGAAGATGAAGATGAATAGATGATCGGTGGCCCCGGATCACCAAAATTTTCTTCTTTAGCGGACAATTAGCACCCCAGGCTGCCAGGTGCTGTGCATGTCTCCACATCACCGCAGTTTTGAGCAATGGCTGGCATGGCCCCAGGAGGCCTGATCATCCGTGGCCAACAGAATAAAGACAGCAACAACTGCCCCCAGACAGAAAGGGCTCTTAGCGTACTGAGCAGCCTTCCTGGACGTCTGTCAAAGAGAAGATTATATATGTAAGATGATCAAATCAGGCCTCAACCTGGGGCAGAGTGAATACGGCTGGTGTTCTTGGAGAGATCCCGGGAAGGAGAACCCGTGAGAGAGAAGAATGATGGTATTTGTGATAGACGGAATGAGACTCCACGGCATTTCGTATGGACATTGAAAGTGATGAGCTGCCATTCCATGCCCTGAGCCGAAGCTGTGGCTGCCCATAGCCGCTGGCTGGACCCAGATGTCACCTGCAGACAGTTCCTGCATCCAGCAGAGCTCCAGGCAGCTCTCTCTGGAAGGAGAAGGAGTGTGTTCAGTAGGTGCGCAGGGCAGCCCAGAAGGCCTGGAGTTCACACCCACGAGTGATCTCAGCCAACAGAGTGTGAGAATTGCTGGAAAAATGCCTCCAGTTCCTCACTCCTCAAGGAGACCATCCCGAGGGGTGACCCACACTGCTTGTCATAAGTCCCAGGGACATTGCCTCCCAATTGCCCAAGAGGTCACCTGCTTATTCATGTTCTCCTGGATAGATCTGCCCTCTTCGCTGTCCTGCTTCCCCACTCCTTTCAGTGCTTCCTGAGACTAGCTCTTCTCTGGCAAGGGAAGGGCACCCACGCAAGTTCCTTTTTCAGGGTTTGCTTTTGGGAAAACAATTAAAACTTGGGGAAACAAAATTTAAAACAGCGTAAACTGTGAAGAGGGATCTATCTGTTTAATCTCTGTGTAGACCTGGCTCTCCACTAGACTCTGCTCTTTGGGGAAAGGAACTGTGTATTTCTGGCACCTTCCACATCCTCATACTTGTCAGGATCTTAAACATTTGCTGAATAAATGAATGAGATACTGGAAAATACCCATTTAAACTCGCACAAATTCAGGTTCTGATTCAAGAAGGTGATGTTGGGGGATCCCTGGGTGGCTCAGCGGTTTAGCGCCGCCTTCAGCCCGGGGCCTGATCCTGGAGACCCGGGATCAAGTCCCACATCAGGCTCCCTGCATGGAGCCTGCTTCTCCCTCTGCCTGGGTCTCTGACTCTCTCTGTCTCTCTGTGTCTCATGAATAAATGAATAAAAAATCTTAAAAAAAAAAAAAACAAAACAAAACAAGAAGGTGATGTTGGAAGCCTGACTCCATTCCTCCCAGAGACACACACAGTGAATCGATACCTACAGATGGAAGTTTCCTCTGGGAAAACAAAAAACAAAAAACAAAAAAAACAACAACCAACCACTGAGAAGGGAGAAGAGGCTGGGACGCAATCCTGGTATGAACCCCGCTCCTAGCCCAGCACCTTGCAGTTGGAAGGGAACCCAAAACCGAGAGGTTCTCTTTGAGGAGCCAAGAGTTGCAGCCCCGTATGGGGCACCCCGGCCTTTAAGACTTGCATCAGAGTGACCAGCAGGGCTCTCATCCGCAAAATCCACCCACCCCACAAAGCCCAGGAGGCCGCAGCCATCCGGGCAGCAGCGCCTACAGGCCTGTGCGGGACGCGGCTGCCCCGGCCCGGCTCCGACCGGGCAGGCAGCCTGACTTAGGCCGACAGAGGCTCCCCGGCTTATCCTAACGCGAGGCCCGAAAGGCAGACAGCTAGTCTCACTCTCATTTACAGCAGCTGCCGGAACCCTCTGGAATCAGACACGGGCCAGCACCATCTTTCTCTCTTTATTCTTCTTTTTCTTTTTTTGTTTCTCTCCTTTTCTTTCCTCTCCTTTGAGTAGGTGCCACCTTCACCTTGTCCCTCTGCCAAGCTCCGGGCAGCAGTATCTCCCAGGGAAGGAGCTTGCACACACCCGCGCCCCACGCGTGTGGCTGCGGCAGGGGGCAGCCCTAGGTCGCCAGCCGTGGAGGCCATGGAGGGGGCCTTCCTGGGTCCTGTGGGACGGTACCGACCGGCATCACCCACCGGGAAGCCTCACCCTTGTCTGGTGCCAGGACCCTCGCACCTCGGCCTGGCCTGGCTCCCGAGGCCCGGGGCTCCCTTCTGGCTCCCACGGGACTCTCAGCGGCAGGGGCGGCTCCTCACAGCTCCTGGGCCGCGGGGAGCGGCAGGCGGCCAGGGCCATGGCCTTCCCGGGAGCTGGTGCTCAGGGCTCGGGCCTGCACCCGTGGGCCGGGCCTCTCGCTGACCCGCGTCTAAGGGCCGACGGCCGTCCTTCCCGGAGATCTCGGGGCGGGGGGGCTAGCTGCAGGCCCTCAGGCACGGCCCCCTCGTCGCCCTCCAGAGTGCCCGGGTCTCATGGAGCGGAGCTCTTATACGCGTCTGGTGCCCTGTTTTCTGCGGCAGCCACCAGGGGACACCCCTTTCCGGCCACTCTCCGGGGGCCAGCAGGTGACTTGCCTTCTGGGTCCCCAGAGGCTGCACCAGTCACCGCCTGTTCCTGGCAGCCTATCACCCCCAGGGCCCTGGGCCAAGACAGGAGAGTGAAACGTGCCTCCTGACTCTTTGTGAAAGAGGCCCACCTGCTTGTCCAGGGCCTTGGGCCTCGAGCGTGGCTCACATCTAAGGGCCTAATTCGCTGCTCTTTGGGAACTGAGGCCGGTGGACGTCACCTTTGCACGATCCTCTGCCTTGCTGCAGCTCACCAGTATCTCGGAAAGAGAAGTTTACGCTCTCCTCCACGGCCCCGATTTCTGTGACCGCCACCCAAGGGGACACCTCCAGATCACCTGGCTCTGGCAGCCAAAGGGACGGACACCTGCAGGCCCACACAGGATTGTATACGTTTGCCTACTTTAAAAGCTGCTTCCTGAGGATCCAGCTTCTAACTAGCCTGAGTCTAGATGTTGAGATCCTCCCCTCGGGGACACTGACGGGTCTCAGCAGGTCCTCAACGACTGAGAATGTGCTATTAAAAACAAAGTGGGCTGCCTGGACAATCACAAAAATCCAAGAGACAACCGAGAGCTGAGACAGGTACAACAGGAGACCATCCGTTCAAGACTTCAAGACTGGGAGACGTGGTTGTTTTCATCTACTGTGTGGAAACCAATGAAGAGCCAAGCAAAATGGAAAAAAAAAAAAAGTTCCAAATGAAAAAACAAGATAAAACCTCAGGAAGAAAACTCAGTGAAACGAAGATAAGTAGTTTACCCGATAAAGAGTTCAAAGTAAGGATCCTAAAGATTCGGAACTTGGGAGAAGAAAGGGTAACCTATCATGCTTTCCTTCTGATAAGCCCAATGCTCAGTTTATTGGGTAAAAAAGCAAACTGGTGGGATCCCTGGGTGGCACAGTGGTTTGGCGCCTGCCTTTGGCCCAGGGCGCGATCCTGGAGACCCGGGATCGAATCCCACATCGGGCTCCCAGTGCATGGAGCCTGCTTCTCCCTCTGCCTGTGTCTCTGCCTCTCTCTCTCTCTGTGTGACTATCATAAATAAATTAAAAAAAAAAAAAGCAAACTGGTGATAATTATTGTAGCCAATGAAAACTGGTAGCTACTTTGACAAAAAGACATCCACTTAGTTTTTTGAGAAGAAAAGATGACCTCCGAGCCTAAGCCTACTGGGGTTCACCAAGGGGTTGTTCAACACACGCGCAACCTCCCGGTGTCATACAAGGCAACACCAAAACCATGCATGCAGTGAAGGCATACACCACGGCTTAGGCAAACCGCCCTTTCATTTCAGACAAAAACATTCAGCAAAGCCCATGCTGGCTGGTGGAAGACACTCAGAGAGCACGCACTAGCTGGTAACACCTGGCAGCTGTCAGAGCGGAGACATGTCTCAGACCCCATGCTGAAAGACAATAAATAGCTCCGAAGATAATTTCTATTGCTTCCTGCTCTCATATTTGCATCTTTCTCTTTGTACCACCCCCCCGCCATGAGCATTTGTAATAGGTCAAAGAATGGTCTGACATCAGTACACTCTTGGTTTTTCAGTCTTTACAATGTCTTATATAATTATTTTTAAATTATTTTGAGGTCAATGGACCATAATCTGCCATAGGAGGTGGGGAGTCTCTTAAATGCAGTAGGCATGGAGGCCTGGGAAACAGACTATAAACCAAAGAGAAGAAAAGGAAGACTCCTTCTTTTCTCTGTGCCAGGTTCAAAGGGGTCCTCAAATAATTAAAGCATGAATACGCCCAGGGGAGTTCTGGAGGTTGAGATGTTGTAGGCCAGGTAGAGAATGGGCAGTGGTCCATGAGCTGGCTGCTGGCACGGTGAAGCAAGCCAGGGGCATGTCGGGACCCCATGGTATGACCCTGTGCAGCCACTTTGAGTATCAGTGGTCAGTTATCCTGTGTTGTACCTCTTCCCTGAGATCATCTTTCAATGAAGTATTGCTCAAACCTGCCAGTATGGTTGTCGCTCTGGAGGATGAAAGGAGAGGACTCATATAGGGGGGCCACGCCCTGCTCTCCAAGTCCTGAGGGGTATTAAGGGGATTGGTCAGTAGAGCAGGCTGCCTTGGGGGGTGAGGGACAAAGAGGAGATAGAGAAGAACTTAGGGAACCAGTTCCTACAGAAAAGCACTTTGGGAGAGTTTTTGGAAATAGCTAAAATCACTTTCATTGTTGGTCCCCAAGTCCCTCCAAGTGGGTGTGCTGGGCCTTTCACGGGTGTCTTTGGTTATATGCAGTCGCAGCTATTTTCTTTGATTGGTGATGTGCACACGATACTCCTCAAGAGAAACCTCCAGTAGCAGGCCAGCTAGAGGTGACTGCTCCCTCTCTTGAGTGTCCATTGCAAATATTGTCTAGACACTTCTCCTATCCTATTTGGTGGGAAAGAACAAATATCATTTATTGATTATGGTGCTGGTTCATTACAATCACCAAGGTTAATGATTTGTTGATTTAAACTAGTATGATGTGTTTGTATTAATCATTATGGTCTAGGAGCAAATATTAAGGAATTTGAACTTTCAAACATCTACTTGAATTTCTCCTTGACCTTGGCATTTGAAAATGTAATTCATCAATCTATAAATTCTTTACTGCCATTTGGACCTCAACTAATGGGACTTTTGCCTTTTATTTAAATCTGTTAGGGTTAATCAGTGGGTGCTAAATCCTAATTTTCTTGATCAATCTCTAGAGCCTCTTTTCTCTACCCCAACCAAAACAAAACCTACACATAGATTTTTGAAATGCATTGAAATTTGAATACTGAATGAGACAGCATTTCTGAAATTTTGATCTTGGAATGCTTTTCTGAGAAAGCTCTTACACACTGATAGTCCAAATCTCTTAACCTTCAGAGAGCAAGAGAGACAACCCCTTAGCCAGCCCTTGGCCTAATTCAGTTGAGTCCCAGGGCTGACATTATTTATTGAAACATAAGCAGTTGGTTGGATGAATGCCCAGGGGCCTTGGCGTGTAGGTACTTAAATAAATCAAATGATCCAGAAAACTGGTATTATATGAGACCTCCACTTGAACTGCCACTCCCCCCATACCCACTGGTAAATCCAAAAGACAGGGAGGACCCTCATCCATTATAAGGGACAGCAAGGCCAAGCAGAATGAGGGGAGAGGGCCAGCCAGGCATGTCCAGTGGTAAGTGACATGGAGACCTTGTAATAACATCATGGTAGGAGGAGAAGGAGGCCCTCCCACTGAAATGAGAAATGCTACTTAGGTTATTTCTGGTGCAAACCGTACTTCTAGAATGCAGGCTGCTCCTCAGCACCTTGCCCTGAAGCTTTACCGAAGCACACACCACAGGGTCAGGCCGAAGCAAGAACTTACGTTTCTAATCAGGTTTTGGTTTTCATGAGTTCTATCATTTTTCTAAACACCCTTATCCCCTGTGGTTTGGTTTTCAAAAATCTGGTTATCTTGCAGCCAGATATTTCTCAGAAATTTTCTCCTAGGAGAACTAAATCCTACTTGAGTATAATAAAGAAATGCAACCCCACCATCTAAAAATTCAGGATACAGACAAAAAGGCCTAGCTGAATATTGACCAAACAAAGCTATCTTGTGTATTCCTTGCTTTAATATTCTTTCTTAAAGCAAACCTTATCAGTTTCGCTTTTGTTCTCTATTAGTAAGACGCACCAGCAAGATCAACAGGAGATTGGAAATGCTGCATTACGATATTTGGGTCATAAGTCTCCAAAAGTGGAACCACATCTCTCTCCCAATTTAGCATGGATACTTGGGGAGACCAATGGATGTTATAATCAATTATCACAATAGCGACGCCAGCAAACAGGCAGTGAGTTACAGCTTGAATACACTCAAGGTGGACTTTACCTCCATGAGATTTAATTAAATGCTTTATGTATAAATAAACTCACACGTTCTAATTCCCTACTGCAGTCAGAGTAACCCTGGGCTTGCAGCCTCCTGCTCTGTTGCATGACTAGGTGTTGATCTGAAAACTGAGAGCAACTAATAGAAGCATCTTTTAAAAAGGCCCAAAGGAAAAGCAAGCATTCTGGGCTGTCCCCTCCATCGTCTCCTTGTGTCTCTGTGGATTTTATCCTCTTATAAACACAGCCTCCACGGTGCAGAACTTCAGGACACAGACCGTTTCCCACACCACTTCAAAAATTTTAAGCCACTGAAAATTTGATAGGTGGCACGTCCTGGTCTTCTTCATTGAAATTCAATTATTGGTGGAATAAATTGGATGGTGGGAAATGTTGGGAGGTAAGAAGAGAGACCAAGAGAGAAAGAGGTCTCTGTATTGTCATGTTTAACTTTAAAAAGAGCCTCCAAGGTGTGTCCTGGCATGTTATTGAGGGTCCTGACCAATCAGAGTACCTGGCCTACCCATCACCACGTACTAGGGCAACTGCCCTGCCTCGCTGCCTCACAGAGAGAGAGAGCACCAGGGAGCGGGCTCTCGCCCCTGTGAGCTACACTCCCCCAGCCTACCCTTGGGCCGCAGTTCCCTGGACTGGGGTAGCAAACCTCCAAAGGCTCCTGTGTGGGAGCCTGGTGTAGAAATGACTTCCAAAGCACAGAAGTGCTAAGCAACTCAGATTGTGCAGCAGGTGTAAACGCGGAAAGGTCGTAAGGTTGAAAAGTGTTAACTCCAGAGAGCCAGAGTCATGAAGGATTCAAAAGTCTGCGTAAGCAGAAGCTACACAACAGACAGGGTCAGAGAGCCAGTCCTTAGGAGGAGGGACAGAATGAGAAGACACGAGAAAGTGGCATAATTGCAAAGTCACATTGAAGGCAGCGCAGAGGATCCACAGTCTCCTGCTTTCCAAGGGTCTTTTTTTTTTAAATGTTTTTTTTTAATTTTTTATTTATTTATGATAGTCACACAGAGAGAGAGAGAGAGAGAGGCAGAGACACAGGCAGAGGGAGAAGCAGGCTCCATGCACCGGGAGCCCGACGTGGGATTCGATCCCGGGTCTCCAGGATCGCACCCTGGGCCAAAGGCAGGCGCCAAACCGCTGCGCCACCCAGGGATCCCCTTTCCAAGGGTCTTGAATCCTAGTGGGCCTCTAGTTCCTCAAAGAGACCTGGTTCAATCACGTCTGTTACGCCGGGAGGATTGTTCCCAACACCTTAGAGCTTTCATGTGAACCCTTTCCCCACAAATAAAAGCTAAGATGCAGGTAAGTTAGGCTAATGCCCTTCTGGTGGGCATATTAAGTCTCCTTATGTGACAGGCAGCAAGGGCAGCATAGGAACCCTTGAGATGAATTTACTTTTAACTGTCAAGTGCAATAGAACTGTTACCCATCAGCATCGTGAGATGGGGGGGGGCGGTAATTAAAACCAGCCTTTCAAGTAAGCATCATTGCAAAGGTTACAAAACACTGCAGTACTGCCAAACTTGGTGAAATCAATTTCCATTTTGTTGCAGTGTGTGTCAAGCAGAGATTGCTGAAACCAGCAAAATGAGGAGCATTAATAATTGGTATTAATAGTATAAATTAATTTGCCTATTTGCCCAAAAGAAAATTAGCCAAACAATTAATTATATGGAAGCCCCACACATTGCATAATATACAGCATACACTTCCTATCGTTTTCGAAAATGAAAACAAGCACTTGAGGTTTGAGGAAATCCAACCAGTCAAGGAAAACTGAGAATCTCTTTGTCAATAAAATGGAACCAGTTTGATGGGGGCACAGAAAGCACATCTTAGAGACTTCACAACCACAGAGGATATAAAGAGAATATATAATTATATTATATATAGAATATAATTGAATGGCTTAAAATACAATGGAGATAACTCAGTCCATATTTGTTTGCAGCCCCTGCTGACTGCCAACACTTAAGAGCCGTAACTCGATCCCTCTGCAATGCTGAGGAGGAAGAGGAGGAGGAGGAGGAGGAGGAGGAGGAGGAGGAGGAGGAGGAGGAAGTAATAAGTAAAATTGGAAAGCAAAAGCAAATGCTGGTAACTTGGAGTACTTTGTGAAAATTATCTCATGGATTCATTTCAATAGGTATTTATTGTTGGGCCAAGCCATGGTTTGCCTGCCACTGGCCCTATTACAGGAGTCAACGCTGGGTGTGGTGGGAGGGGCAGGGAGTTGAGGACCTTCTCTGCTCATTTTTTGGGTCCTATCTCTTGCCACATGCCAGGCCACTCTGTTCCTGAAGGGCTAAGTTAAAGCTCTGAGGACAGTTGGGCTCTAGGCTCCTTTCCCTATTCCTCCTCCCTTCTTGCCTGTTCATTTTTATTAAGGATTGTACGAGAGGTTGGTTTCTACCTGCTTCCAACAGAGGACAAATATATCGCAAGGTGGATACGATATCAGAGTCTTAGAAATTTATCATAAAAATCGAGCAGGACTTCAGTCTCCTGGAGCAATACCGGGGTGAGAAGAAGGGAATTCTCCAGCGGGGGCGTAACAGCAGGGCCACTACCTACTCCTGCCTCATAAAGAGTTCACCTTCGCGCCTACTGACCGACCACCCAGCATCATCCGCTCATCCTCAGTCACAGGGATACACAGGGGACTCATTCGACCGCCTGGTCCCCAGTGTGTGTAGGATGTTAGGGCCCCAGGGATCCAGGCCCTGGCCGCTCCTCGAGCTAGACTCTGCAGACAGCTGCAACGGCCACAGCTCCCCAGGTGTACGTCACCCGTCAGGTGGGCCATGACTGCCGCACACAAGGTCCCCCGAAGCCCAGCACACATTCCCAGAGCAAGTACGGAGAAGCTCCTCTGCACGTGGGGTTTTCTGTGCAAGACTCAGGTTGCGTTTCTCTTAGGGCGCCGCAGGCTGCTCTCAGTGAAAGAGGTAGATGCTTATCGGGATTCTGCACGTGCGCCTCGAGAGCTGCACCCCACATTCCTCAGTGCTGTCCTTGCATCATTAGCATACGCGGGCCTCCACGCCTGACAAGGGACCCTAAACCACTTCAGGTAATTGCGGTTCTGGACCAATTGATGCTGAAATGGAGAAGGCGTGGCCTTGCCCCTTGCCTGCTCCAAAAGTAGATAAAATCTAGCATTCTTGCTTTAAAAAAAAAAAAAATCAGTCAAGAAAGATCTGCCTCAAACTATTTGACTGTTTTCTCCGTAACCATGAACTCTTAGGTTTTTCCCAGGTTCCTTTGTTTGCAATACGTGCTTCATTATCTTATTTAATCATGGATTATCTTTCCACTTAATTAAACCCACTTTTCACTTTGAAACTTTGTATTAAAAAGAAAAATACAGATGTCATGTAGAATTATTTTACTAATCTATTATATCAATCAAATAATTGCTCCCTGCCCCCAGGTAGTTAAAGAGGAGACTTTGTTGATCAAAATTTCTCATGTCTTCCTCCAAATTCCAGGATTTTGAGAGCCAAGTAGGTATAAAAGACCCAGATCGTGAACGCTGCTGAAAAATCCCTTTCCAAAATCAGTGTCAGGCATTCGGATTTTTGATTAATTATGAGAAGACCCAGCAAAAGAAATGCGGGCTTACGTAAGGGAGGCGGGATGCTGCGCTCTCCCTTCACCTTTCCACTCAGGTGGAGCTTCCCGGCCCTGCTTGGGTCCCGCGTGGAAAGGCTTTCCTTGAGGTCCTATCACACCCCTGACAAAAAGGCCTCTTTGGTCCACTGGTTCCAGTTTAATTAGTTAAAACGGAGATAATTAATATTCAAGACCATCTCTAACTCAAGATTGATGTCATCATGGCTCTTAAAATATTTATTTATTTTGACTCTTAAAATATTTAGAAGTAACAAACGACTGCAGATCGTTCTTCAGAGGGGACGTGACTCCCAGGAAACCCCGTCTCCGTGATTGATTTCCAGTTGGGTCCCGAGGGGTGGGGGCCCCCAGACCTGGGGAGGGTGCCCCGAGTGGGACTGCGTCCGTCCGGGCACCGACTGCCTCAAGCAACCTAAGAGCAGCATCAGAGGAAAACACTCGAAGCTTCCCGGGCTTGAGGGGTTCTCACCTCGGGCCTCCGCTCACCCCAGGAGCCGGGAGTCCCATCTGCTCAGGACCGAGCCGCAGACTTGGAGAACCGCGTGTTTCTGGAGGGTTCGGGGCTCCGGTGCTGGGAGCACAGTCCTCAGGTCCCGGGTGGTCCACGCACCTCAGGAGTCGGCGGCGGGCCCACTCCCCCCTCCTCCCCCGGTGCCTGTTCCGTGGCCCCGAGGCGGGGGAGGGAAGCGGGTCTCCTGGGAAGCGCGGCAGGTGTGCAAGCCCCCGCCCCCCCCCCCCCCCGCGGATGCGCAGCGCACAGCAAGCGGCCTGGGGGGGCAGGGGGGGCAGGGGGGGCGCCCGGCTAGGTCCCCGCGCGCCGGCCGGGGTCGCGGTCCTGCAAGCCCTGCGGGGGGGGGTGTGTGTCCTGAGCCCCCCCCGCGGCTCCAGACACAGGCGCCCCCCCATGGCCCAACGGGGAGGGGCTGGGGGGAGGGGGGACAGCAGGGGGGGGCCACTTCTCTGCGGGGGGCCAAGCGGGGGAGGGGCCGCCTTCTCTGCGGGGGGTAGCGGGGGGGGCTGCCTTCTTTGCTGGGGAGTAGGGGGGCTAGCGGGGGGCCTTCTCTGCGGGGGGGCTAGTGGGGGCCGTGCCTGCACCCACAGCTGTGGGGGGTCCTCGAGGTGATGGTAAATGGGGCAGCCGCGGCCCAGTCAGCCCCTCGCCCCCCCCCTCCCTCGGCCCCCCAGCACCCCCTTGCGCCCTGGTCCCCCGCCCCCCCCTGCCCCGGCCCCCTTGGCCCGCCCCCGGCCCCCTCCTGCCCCTCGGCCTCTTGGCCCCCCGGCCCCCTTTGCCCCCTCGGCTCCCCCGGCCCCTTTGGCCCCTTTGGCCCCCTTGGCCCGCCCCCCCCCGCCCCCCGGCCCTCTCGGCCCCCCGGCCCTCCGTCGGAAGCCGCTGTCCCTCTGGGTGGATTAATCCCCCTTTCTTTTTTATAACAAACCTACATCCTCTTTCCTGCCGCTGCTACTCCAGTTCCCATTGGAGACACATATATATCTTAGATTTTATTTATTCATGAGACACACAGAGGCAGAGGCAGAGGGAGAAGCAGGCTCCATGCAGGGAGCCTGATGTGGGACTCGATCCCAGGACCCCAGGGTCACGCCCTGACCTAAAAGCAGACGCTCAACCACTGAGCCACCAAGGTGCCCCTCACTGGATATTTTCTGTTTTAAAGATTTTTTTTTCTTTTTTTCTGAGAGAGAGAGAGAGAGAGAGAAATGAACAGCAGGAGGGGCAGAGGCAAAGATCTCAAGCAAACTCCCCACTGAGCAGGGAGCCCTACTCAGGGGCTTGATCTCATGACCTGACAACAGGACCTGAGCTGAAATCAAGACTTGGTGCTTAACCAACTGAGCCACCCAAGTGCCCCCTCATTGGATATTTTGATACCAAAGTATTTTTCATCTTCTTGCTCACTAGCGGCAAATCAGTCTGAGGTCTGGGACACTTGGCCACCATTCCAGAGCCCTGCAATGGACTAAAAAATTCGTGTAATGGACTAATGCTGGGACTGATTTCTTGGATTCTAGTTTTTAAATTACATTGGAGACACCAGAGTCAATTTATAATGCATAGGGCTTTCATGTTAGAACTCAAAAGTGAGGTGTTAGCATCTGGGCTTTCTGATCACCAGTGTCACTCCCGTCTCTGTTCTCTAGTTTAGTAATTCCCAAAGTGGCTGTGTACCAGAATCACCCCGGAGTTTGTTAAAAAAAATAGATTTTCTCGGGGATCCCTCGGTGGCTCAGTGGTTTAGTGCCACCTTCAGCCCAGGGCGTGATCCTGGAGACCTGGGATCAAGTCCCACATTTGGCTCCCTGCATGGAGCCTGCTTCTCCCTCCGCCTGTGTCACTGCCTCTCTCTCTGTCTCGCATGATTTAAAAAAAAAAAAAAAAAAAGATTTTCTCACTCAACTCTAATATAAAGAATGTGACTTTCTTTCTTTCTTTCTTTCTTTCTTTCTTTCTTTCTTTTCTTTCTTTCTTTCTTTCTTTTCTTCTTTCTTTTTTTTTTTTTTTTGGCAGGCTCCCTGAGTGAATCTCATGCAGCAACCAAGGACCCATTTACTGAAGACATTTGGGAAGGACTTCTATGGCCCCAGTGGTTCTTGAACCTGTATGTGCATCAGAAACACCTGGAGGTCTTATTAAACTACAGACTGAGGAGGAGGGGGCAAGATGGCAGAAGAGTAGGGTCCCCAAGTCACCTGTCCCCACCAAATTACCTAGATAATTTTCAAATTATCCTGAATACCTACAAATTCGGCCTGAGATTTAAAAAGAGAACAGCTGGAATGCTACTGTGAAAAGAGTTCGCGCTTCTATCAAGGTAGGAAGACGGAAAAAAATAAACTACAGACTGAACCCTCAGAGTTTCTGATTCAGTGGGTCTGGGATGGAGTCTGAGAATGTGCATTTCTAACAAGTTGCCAGGTGATGCTGATGCAGGCCTGGGGACCACACTTTAAGAAGCACGGTTCTAATCCAGGTTACTTGTGCATGTGTTTATTATTCATTAGCTTTTTTATTATGTAGCCAAAGACCAGGCTTCAGAGGAAGGAATTATCCTTGCAGATCAAGGGTAACACACCCGACTGAACATCATAATCACCCAGGAGCTTTTATTTTCTTTAATTTAACATTCAGTTATTGGCATTAGGCTTATGCTTTACCCCAGATCTACTGAATCAACATCTCTAGGATGCCCTGGTCATTTGTACTGTTTTGAAGTTACCCCAAAGGTTCTGAATACAAGAATTTGAAGACATTGCCTTAGATAAGCCAGACTTCTGAGTTATGAATAACTTATACTAAAAATTATCTGAAATTCAATTTTAATGGGGCATCCCACATTTTCAGCTGTACATCTGGCACCCCTACTCACTCAGCTGTATTTGTGAGTAGTTTATTTCCTCTGTGTGCTCTCTCTTTTGCTCAACACAGCCCTATTTCAAATGCTCAAGGGGGTGGTGGTGAGCAGTGAAATCTATGCAGACACCATGTGCAGGGTGAAGAGAAAATTAAGATGTTACCTCAGGAAAGACACACACACACACACACACACACACACACACACAACTTCATTCATCTAGATAGGAGAAACAAAATCAGAAAGGAAAAAAACTACTGTATGCTAATGGTTTTTTACCAGACGATTCGTCAATTAAACAGTCAAAAGAAACCCTGGGGAATAAAAAGACACCAAAGATGCTATTAAAATGTTCCAAGTGAAGCCATATATAATTAATTTCAAACAAGCATAAGCTATGAAAACTCAAATACTTCAAGGTGCTGAGTGAAAGGAGGGATAAATCTACATCAAGCTTCAAAACTGTTGCTTCCAGGTGAGTCTAAGATTAAGCCAGAGACAGGGAGATAATGATGTCTGCTCCCTCCCTGTTTTATTGGAAGCTAAAGAACCTTAAGAAGAGATGCTCCCAGTGCATCAAGGATAGGAAGAAACAGACAGCCCAGCACCTGACATCAGCACATAACAACTAAGAAACTGAATCGAAAGAGTGAAACAAAATCAAAACAGAGAGGAAAAATTCACTGATGCAGAAGACAAAGAATATAAGTGAAGTTATTTGGCAAATTACCGCACGGCCTGCGTAACCGCCATAAGCACCATGGTCCCTCCAAAACAAGGTTTCTCTTGATGCTGTTTTATCATTTCATACGTTAGGCATCAGCAAACTCTTACTGTAAAGAACAAGCAAATGGAATATTTTAAACTTTGTAGGTCATACACTCTCTTGCATTTACTCATCTTGGCTGTTACGGCATGAAAGTGGCCATAGACACTTTGTAAATGAAGACATGACTGTGTTCCAATAAAACTTTATTCACAAAAATAGGTGGTTTGAATGCTTGTGTCCCTTCAAAATTCATATGTTGGAGCTTCAATTTCCAATGGGATGGTATTTGGATGTGAGGTCTTTGGTAGTTCATTAGGTCATGAACGTGGAGTCCTCATGAATGGGGTTAGAGCCTGATAAGGGGGCTAAGAGACCAGTGTCTCTCTGCCCTATGTGAATACAAGTAGGTGGTGGTCTGCAAACCAGGCCCTCACCGATCTCAGCCCCCAGAACTGTAAGGATTAAATGTTTTTAAGCCACACAATCAATAGTGTATTTGTTACAGAAAACCAGCAGACTAAAAGTGGTAGGATATGTTTGGTTCATGGACCATAGTTTGCTGACCAGAGACAAGACCATGTGGCAAGGACAGCATCATTAACAGATTCTACGGAGCACTCAGTGTTCTGATGGTGGATGCTCAGCTCAAAACAAAACAAAAACAAAAACATCCATTAGCTCATCACCATATATACAAGGGCAGAGTGTTTAAGGTCACTGCAACTATAAAGGCAGGAAATCAGGATTCTAGAAACAGAAAGAAATTGCTGAGACTGTTACAAAAGGGAAAGACAAAGGGACCAAACACTTTAGCACATTTTTAGAGAAGTTCTCTTGGTGCCCTGACATCTAGAGAAAAGTTGACCCCAGAGGGAAGAGGCCCTATTGCCAGTTTCTTTGATGTTAAGCTGCTACTGAGGAGGGTGCATCATACGATGAGGGGTCCTCCTCCTGCATCAGGAAGTCTTCCTGACCTGCTCTGTTCACTAATTGACATTGAGCATCCTTAGACGCCTCCTTCCCCAAAAAGAAAAAAATCAAGGTCACTCTAGCATGGGATTTTATCATTTCAGCCAGAATGTATCACCCATATCACCCACGGTGCGTGGAAGCATAACTTCAGTGACCTCCTTTATGACACTTTTCTGAATAAATGTTTTATTCAAGGTCGCTAGGTCAGTCAAGGAACACACAAGCATTGCCTCTACGTTGTATAATTTAAAAGCTTTATTTCCCCCCATATGAGCAGGTAAGTTTCCTATTCATTCAGCTGGAAGTTTCTTTCCCATAGTTAGTTCCCTTTAACTCGGACTAGGTCGTTGGTGGGGAGCTTGCTCTGTCCCAGGGGAAGGGGGAGATTTCAGAGACACACACTGAGCTGATCACACGCAGAGGCGAGGGTCTGACTCCGCAGCTGCTGAAGAGCCCCGAGGTCAAGGTGTGCCTTCAGCTAGGGGCCTGGGCAGGCCTGGGCGCAGGCCGCCCCCCTCACCTGCTGCAGGTGCCACCAGGCCCCTCCTTGCAGACGGTTGAGGGTCTGACCCCGCAGCTGCCAAAGAGTCTCGAGGTCAAGGTGTATGTTCAGCTACCTCACCCCCGCACCTGCTGCAGGTGCCACCAGGTTCCTCCTCGCAGAGGCGACACCACGCAGCCCCTTGGGCCCAGAAGCCACACGAGCCCCGCGCATTCCTTCCTTCCCACGTCCCGTCCTCAACCCTGTGGCTGGAGCAGAAGCGTCTCGGCCCAGCGAACGGCTGCTCCTGCCCCGGGGTCCGAACTCCAGGCTCTGGGCTCCGCTCCTCCGCCGAGCGCCAGGCGGGTCGCCGCGCCCAGGAGCGGCGTCCACACGGTCTGCGGAGGGGCTCTGGGGGGCTCTGGGCGGCTCTAGGGGGCTCCGGGGGCTCCAGGCAGCTCCGAGGTGCTCCGGGGGGGTTCCAGGTGGCTCCAGGGGGTTCCGGGGTGCCCAAGGGGCTCCGGGATGCTCCGGGGGGTCTCCGGGGGGCTCCGGGCAGCTCCGGAAGGCTCCGGGGGGCTCCGGGCAGCTCCGGGGGGTTCCGGGGGGCTCCAAGGGGCTCCGGGCAGCTCTGGGGGGCTCCGGGATGCTCCGGGAGGTCTCTGAGGGGGTTCCGGGATGCTCCGGGAGGTCTCTGAGGGGGGTTCCGGGGTGCTCCAAGGGGCTCCGGGATGCTCCGAGGGGTCTCCGGGGGGCTCACAGGAGCAGCAGCACCAAGGCCCAGGTGAGCGCGGGCAGGCCGGGCACCTGCAGGCCGGACGCGGGTCCCCCCGACGTCCCCGGGGCGCGCGTCACGGCCAGGACCGCGTTGGAGTGGTTGGTGGGCAGCTCCACGTTACAGATCATCCCTTCGCAGCAAGACCTGCACTCCTGACACAGAGGGCGGGACGGGGTGAGTGATGGGGCCGGGTCCCCCAACGCCCGCTGCTCCGCGGGACTGCGGACCGGCCTGCCCCCCTCCCGACCCCCCCAGCCCCTGACCTCCCGAGTCCCCGGTCCCCGGCCCCCTCTGGCCCCCTCCAGCCCCCCCACCCCCCAAGCCCCTGGCCTCCCGGTACCCTGGACCCCGGACCCCCAACCCCGCGTCCCCTCGGCCCCCCGACCTTCCAACCCCCCAAGCCTCCAGGCCTCCCGACACCCCGTCACCCAAACCCCCCTCCAGTCCCCCAACCCCCCGACTCCCCGAGCCCCCTGACCCCCCAGCCCAACCCCCCGACCCCCCACTCCCCGAGCCCCCTGACCCCCCAGCCCAACCCCCCGACCTCCCGACCCCCCAACCCCCAAGCCACTGCCCCCCAACCCCCCAGCCCCCTCCAGCCCCCCAGCCCCCTGACCCCCCAGCCCGACCCCCCGACTCCCCGAGCCCCCTGAGCCCCCAGCCCAACCCCCCGACCCCCGACACCCTGCCCCGCGGGCAGGGGCGACTTGGCAACAGGCAGGAGCGAGGGGCCAAGGGGCAGAGGAAGGCCGGGGATGCAGCCAAGGACCCCCAGTCCGTAAGGACACACACGGAGCCGTGGGTCTGGGAAGCCTGGGGATGCCCCGCTGGCTCCCGGGCCACTGCTGGGTCAGTGCCAGCCTGCAGGGCCTTGCTCCAGGCCGCAGCCTCCATCCGCATCCCCGGAAGGCGGGACCCAGTGACCTCGCTGGCCACCCCCGGGGCCTCCCGGGTGGCTCTCCCCCTGGCTGCTCGGGGTCTCGAAGGGGGAAAGACGATGGGCAGGACCCCACCCTGCAGCCGCGCTTCCTCTGATGGGGCCCCACCCCCAGGCCAGGAGCTCCCAGCCACCCT
The DNA here is from genome assembly GCF_905146905.1 of Nyctereutes procyonoides. Taxonomy (NCBI): domain Eukaryota; kingdom Metazoa; phylum Chordata; class Mammalia; order Carnivora; family Canidae; genus Nyctereutes; species Nyctereutes procyonoides. The sequence goes on along the minus strand of NW_026575136.1, from coordinate 12,165,316 downwards.
CCCGCAGGCCCGGCTGAAGACCACTGCTGTCACAACCATGTTTTCGTGCAAATAAATGAAATCAACCCCTAAAAACCTCATGAAAGCAACACACTCTTCAAGCTTTTTGCAAACATTTCAGAATTCCAGGCATATGAAAGAGGAAAATTGCTCATTTAGAATGAGAAAATTAAGATCAGTTGACCTAAGAATCTGTCTACAGCTCATCAGACTAAACAGATTAATTCTTTCAGATTCTCACTTCCTCATGGAAGCAGCGGTGGGGGGCAAGACCAGGACTCCTCAGTAAAATGGGTCCCTGGTGCCCTCTTCCCACCTCCCGGCTTCCCTGGGCTGTGTGCCCGCTGATGCCTGGCCTTAACTGAAATACTGAGCCCGGCTTTGTAGTGCTTGTCATTGTCATAGGGATTGTTTGCTCTTGGGCTTCCAGACCAGGCTCCACGTGATCCCAAGCCCGAGGTCTAGGGTGGAGCTGTGTGGTCTGGGAGTTACCATTCATCCTTAGTAGTGTTATTTTTTGTTGAAAGACAGAAAGTCTTCAACTTCTCTGTGGTCTCCATCGCATCACTGGCACAGAGTCTTTCCCCAAAGGGCAAATAAGCATGTATACGACCCCGCTCATCCTTCCTGCCTTTCCATAGTGTGTAACTAACCTTAGGACAGTAACTTTACACACACACACACACACACACACACACACACACACACACACTCCTTACTGTATGTTCAGAGTCTCGGCTGTGGTGGCAGCCAACAGAATGACATTCACTTCTGGAGGCACATTTTTTGGTGATAGATGTACTTCTTCCGTGACTGGTAAAGTGGTGAACTGTCAGGCAGTACTGTGTATCTAGGCAGGGGAAAAAGGCAGCTTCACATTTCACATCGCAAGAGAGACACCAACAATCACTTCAGAGAGGACTCAGCCTCGGGACCATCCTTGGGTTTCTAGGCACGAGGTCTGGTGGCAGGCGTGGATACTGCTCTGAGGTGCCCTCTAAAGCTGACCTTAGGTCACATGAAAGTACCCGTATCTCTGTCTCACCCTACGAGGCACAGGGTCTATGACTCCATGAAATGAAAGGTGTAAATGTGAAGTGCGGTGGGTTAGAACACCTCATGGTGTGTTATTTGGCATTTGGTTCGTATGGACGCAGAGGCAGGTGGTGGAATGGAATGCAAAGAGGTGCTCCAACGTAGAGCATCACTTTCCCGACTCGCCCGGTTCTTACCCACGCTCTAATCCTCCCGGCCTGTGGGGCTTTTCCTGAGTATTCCCATTTTCCTCCTCTTTCTCGACTCTTCCCCTCTCCGACCCCTCCCTGCCACGCGGCGAGCTCATTTCTACAGTTCTCCTTACGGCTGTGAGCACTCATGGTTTACTACTTTTAAAGAACGACTTTTTTCAATATCCAAGGCCCTTCTGCTTCAGTTTTGCATCTCTTCGCTCGTCTCAGGCCAGTGCAATGCTCCTCAGTTCACGGGGAATGGACTATAGCCGCAATGTCATAGAATTTGGTGTGGGGGGGGGCTTGACTAATACGGAGAACGCTTGGCTTCACAGAACTGCCTCGTCCCCAGTGAGCCCATTAGAGCCTTCAAGCTCACTTACTTTTGACTAAAATGATGTTAACATGTGTCTCGACATTTTGATAGGATTGTTGGAAGCTTCAAATAATATTAACATGTCATACGGAGTGGGCGCCACCAGCTGGGCCCTCCAGCCTCTCTTCGCTCCCCGGTCCTCACAAGAAGCCTTAAGACAAGGCCTATCAGTATCATTTCACAGAGAGAAAGGCCAAGCGCGGTTTCTTGGCCACAGCTACGTTGGGTAGAAGGTGGTGGAAGGCCGGGTTCTAACCTGGGCAGTTTTCTGGGGGTTGTGCTCTTCCCCAGAAGCACTACCCTGCCTCTCAGTGCTTAGCATTGAGCCCCGCGACGCTGTGGCACACCCTGCAAGGGTAGCTGACTTCTGCCTTTGGAAGGAAAGGGAACCGCAGCAATGTTTTGGGGAAAGCTCTTCACCTTCTACCTCAAACAAAGAGCTGAAAAGTGGTAGACGGTTGTGTTCATAGAAAATGTCACCGGTACTAAAGCAGCCCTAGAAAGTCAGAACAGAAGCCGGGGTAAATAAAACAAGAAATGTCATTCTTGTCATATCCTGTTACACAGGGAACTGCTCTCAACAACTCTGACCATGGAGGGAAAGCCCAAAGGTGTCAACGAAACCTGAGGTGACAAGGAGCAATAGCTGTGGGCCTGTTTGCTCCAAGAGATGGTTGGCTCTCCCTCCCCTAAATAATGGCCAATGGTTTGAAATTACACCCTCAGTCAGAACTCCAGATGGTTAGGATCTTTGGGGCTCGAATGGAGCAGTCCAGAATGTGCCACCATGCACCCTGGAATGTGGGTTATTCCACGGCAATCTTTTTAAGAGCCAGGTTTCCAGGGTGGATTGGAAGGACCCACCTGCCTCGCCCTTCCCATCTCTGACACTTCCTCGATGGTAGAAAGCTGCAGCCTTCCTCTTTTGTTCACATGTTTCAGCAGAGGTGAAACCCTAAAGCCCAGAAATATCCATATGTGTTCCCATTAAAAACGCCTTTGATTAATAATAAATGACAGTTTGGAGCGTTATGCACAGACCCAGCAGCAACAGTGCTTTGGTTCGATTCAAAATAATAGAGTCCGCGGAGATGAAGCACCGGAAGTTGGACATGAGCGCCCCCAGTTAACTACTGTTTGAACCCTTACCACCCAGTTAACTACTGTTTGAACCCTTAGCACCCAGTTCTTCAGGGGTTTAAAGCAAATAGCTGGAGAGTGATACCCACCCTCTGAAGTGGTAGAAAGCACTGGTCAACTGTGACAACTCTGAAATAACTAAGATACGCTTCTGTGCAGGGTGTAGAAACCAATCTCCAAAGGCATAACACACACACGTGTACTCACAAGCACGTACACGACTTGAGGTCACTCTACAGAAATGTAGAGGAATGGCAGGAAAATATTATGATAATTAATGTTTTAAAAGAAACCATGACAAATACTGTTCAGGTAGATGTCACAACCATTTGTGCTCATTTACAGCAAGACCCTCAGGCCCCACAGAGGTCTGCAGTGTGTACTATTCCTATTTATTGGTGCCACATACTGGCTTTATCTGGAAGAGGTAAGGCTATCTCATTGCTTTGTATAATAGGATGCAGAGATTTTCAAAAGAGTCAAAAGGTAATAGTAGACCAAAGCTGGTAATCCTGAACTCAGGAAGAGATGGTTGGTTTACTTTTAATTGGCCTTTTAGGTCTGAAAAACCTTAAAAACAAAACAAAACAAAAACAAAAAAGAGTACTTCCTAACAATCTGAAACAGCCTAATCTTCTTAAAGCAGTTTTAAGTCTTAAGTAGTTTTCTCCAATTCCAAATCCCCCATCAGCACCTCCTGTCTGCTTTATCATCAAGTTTGTATATATTAAATCATTCAACTTCTTGTCCCTCTATTCCCACCATCCTAGTCCCAGTTGCCATCTTCTGCCTGAAGACAATGAAAGACCCCACCTGGTGCCCCCTTCTACTCCTGTCCCCAACCACCCACTCTCCACATAGCACCCAATCAGAACACAGCGAGCATCCTCTACTCCCCTAGTGCCCAAACTTCTACTGCCTTCCCATCACATTTATAATGAAATTTAAATTCTATCAGAGAAAGAAGATCCTGTGTGCCCTGGTCCTTAGTTCCATGAGATCCTTTCTCTATCTTCCACTAAGCCTCACTGGCCAGTCCTCTTCCTATTGAGTGAGAGGCCAAATCTTGCCTCTTACACTTTGTATTCACGCTTCCCTCTTCCTGGCATGTTCTTTCTACAGGTTTCCACGTGGCTGGCTTGTCTTGGTCAGTCAATCTTAGTTCCTCAGAGATTTCCCTGGCTACCTAATCAAAGGGATACATTCATTCCATCAGTAAATATTTACTGGATGCTTAGGATGGGTCAGGCACTGGATTAGGCACTAGGAATGTGTCAGCAAACTAAGCAAACTAAAAAGACACTCAAATGTTTGCCAGATGAATGAATGAGTTACCAAAGCATCAATGTATCTCAAGGATATAAAAGACTTTCTTCGCTTTAGCTGGTATGACTTTTCTAGAGGTATCATCAAGCATTTCTGAAATTCTTAGAATGCCTTAGACAATACTGTGGCCTATTTGTTCTGTATTTATCGATAAGTACTATTTAAGGCATCTTCCCTGGAGGTACACATATTGACAAACTGGGGCTATGCCATCAGTTTCCAAACACTCAGAATAGTCTAATATCTGCACAGTCTCCTAAAAGTGATGATTTATGCAGACCCTCATCAGCCTGTGGATATGCTAATCCCATTCTAGAAGACAGGTCTGCTCAGGGCCAGTTAATGAGGTATGATCACAAGAGCCTCTTCCAAACTCAGCACACTTACTTTGTGGACACCATTTGTCTTCTGCCCATCGATTGCAGTTATAATTATCTCCCGCATTTTCACAGGTAAAACACTTGAAGCTGTTTGGAAATGGTGTAGCTTTAAAGAAAAATGCACAGGGAAACAGAAAGGTGAAAAAGGACAGAAATTTCAGACGTCAAAGATGGCACAAAATTAGCAACTTGTGTTAGATCAAACAAAATTTACAAGCCACCCTCCTTAGAATTTCGGTTGCTAGGGTGCTGGACTGAACTGCCTGACTTCAGGGCATATTCTTTATTCCCTTTTCTTTAAATATTTTGTCTGGGCTTACGTACCGTAGAGTAACGAAAATGATTCCACGAGCCACTTTGAAATACCGTTCCCTTATAATTGATAACTTGGGAATAAGTGGGAGTTGCGAGAACGGGCAAGGGTGGTGGCAGTATCGGAACCAATAACTTGGTATAGCGAGGCCCCTGAGAAGAACTAGAGTCAGATTAACGTGAGCTTGGATTCTGCTCTCCCTGCTAAGTAGTTGTGGGATTTTTCACTTCCGAGAAATAACAATATTTAAGACAATGAAAATACCCATGATGTGCAGAAGAACCGTGAAGGTTAGATGAGGTTGTTGGGGTGCCTGGGTGGCTCAGTTGGTTTAGGATCTGCCTTTGACTCAGGTCATGATCCCAGGGTCCTGGGATAGAGCCCATGTCAAGCTTCCTGTACAGCAGGGAGCCTATTTCTCCCTCCACCCCTCCAGCTACTCATGTCTTCTCTCTCTCTCTCTCATAAATAAAAGTATTTTTAAAAATTAAAAATAAATAAAAAAGAGATTACAATAAAAATATCTTGTAGAGTCCTTGGCCCATTAAATCATGCTAATTCCCATCCACATGCACTTCCATTACAGCCACATCCAACCTCAATCAAGCAGCCTCACTTGGTATATGTCAATTAGACCTTAATCAGGAATGTACCATTTAATATAAGGATGATAGTAATTCTCAGGCTCTTATGCCTCATCTAGAGTGTTACAAAAAGTAGGAATTATGACTGCTGGCAATCTGGATTGAAAGCAACTAGAACGGCCTTTTTGTCTTTATGCTTTTTCCCCCCTACCTTGTATCTTATTATTTTAATGGGCAAGAAGTCAAAAGTATAATAAATGTGACATTTCTTTATAAGCCATGATATAAAGCCTTGTGTAAAACTTTTACTTCTTCCATTTTGGAGGATAAAACGGATAAAGACCAAACCATCCTAGTAACCTGACCACACAGTGGTCATATATTCTTTTTTTTTTCCATTGGTTAAAATGATGTATTTTTCTCATCATAAAATTGTATTAGGCTTAAAAAGTCGAAAATCTATAATTTACACTTTATGAAAACTGTGCCATGTCATTGGGCTATTAGTATATAATCATCATTCATTTAGAAATGTACAATAAATGATAGCTCAAGGTGTGTGTGGTATACACCTCTGTATATGTGTATGTGTGATATACATGTGTATTGACACGCACACACAATGTCCTAAATAATACTAAAAAAAAAGCACAATGTGAAGAACAGTAATAATACACGCTTCATTTATTAGTAGTGTAGGGGCACCTGAGTGGGTCAGTCGGTTAAGCATCCGACTCTTGTTTTCAACTCAGGTCCTGATCTCAGGGTCATGGGATCAAGTCCTGATTTGGGCTCCACACTGAGTGGGGAGTCAGCTTGAGATTCTCTCCTTCTCCCTCTCTCTCTGCCCCTCCCCCTGCCTGCACAAGGTCTCTCTCTAAAATAAATAAATAAATGTTTAAAAAAAGGTAGTATAAACATAAATAGAGTGGTTCCTAAACCCAGCTATGCATCAATAGTATCAGGAAAGTTTTTTTTTTTTTTTAAAGAACAGGGGGTTGGGGAGAGAAAGAAAAAAATAACTCATCTGCATCCCACACTTCTGACTACTGAATCTCTGCAGAAGGGACTGAGAAATATGTAGTTTTAAAGGCTTTTATCATGATTCTGTACTCTTCCAGGTGTGGGAACCACAGGCATTCCTATTTCTAACAATTGCTAGCTATAACAACCTTTCTCTAATAAAGTACATCAGAGAAGTTGTACTTGTCCGAAGAGAAAGGAGAGATGACGTATGTATACAAGCTCATATTTACACATGTATGTTTGTAGGCACAGAGCCTACTTGAGATCCTCTTCTCCCTCTGCCCCTATTCCTGCTCGTGTGCTCTTGTTCTCTCTTAAATAAAATCTTTTTTTAAAAAAATACATTTATGTTATCCTATAAATAATATTAACTGATATTTGCTTATTTTTATTCTATTTTTTATTTTCTATTCATGAGAGAGGCAGAGACATAGGCAGAGGGAGAAGCAGGCTCCCTAAGGGGGAGGCTGATACAGGACTCGATCCTAGGACCCCGGGATCATGCCCTCAGCCGAGGACAGATGCTCAACCACTGAGCCCCCCAGGTGTTTTGCTTATTTTAAAATAATTAGTAGGAAAGTTTAGTGTTCTAATTGTGACTGTGCGTAATATTAGTGAAAATCCAAGTAGTATTTCCTTCCAAATTTCAAACCAACTAATCTGTTCCTAAGTTATTAAGGACTATTTGAAAGAATTTATCATCTATGGAGAAACTTCCTACAGCTAATATCCTCTCCAACAAAGAGATCAACAAAGAACACTGAATTTCCTCTGCTACGCCATTCATAGGAACAGCGTTCAAGAGATATTTTAAATAAGAACCCCTTTGAGACTTTGGCAGAAAGCCAAACCATTTTAAAGAAATGAAGAAAACTTCTGTCACCACGAATTACCCCTCCTCCCTCATGGAAGCAGTGAAGACTTTCTGGTTTATTCTAGGTATAAACCGAAGGTTCCAGAACACGCCAAGTTACCACCATAGGTGTTAAGAGGGACTCTGCATGGTCACCCTGACCCCACAGTCATAAGCTATGATGCAAACAGTACTTACGGTCAAGAGGCGGCCTCACGTTGTAGAAGTTGATGTTCTTGGCCAAAGCCCAGCTTTCTGATAAGATAAAGATGTGGACAACAGCTACGGCCAGAGCGTGACGGAGGGGCAGCATTGTGACCTTGGCTGTCGGATAGCCCGAGATTCACATCTCTACAATGGACAGAGAGACGGGTCGCGTTTATTTGCATCTTGCACATCAGGAGAAGTAGGTTTTGCTTCCCTGTGGAAAGCCCGATTATTCAAATACATTCCCCCAGCTACTTGTTCCGGGCGCACCTGCACCTGGGAGCGAACTGCCTTCTTCCCCTGCAGGTGAGAGTCGAGCCATGGCTGCCCTCTACTGTGCAGGCCCCTGCAGCTCCCGCAGCATGGAGCCGGCACCGGAGGCCTTGCAGGCCCGGGGGGACAAGCGGCAGCATGGGCAGCGCTGCGCCCCGTCCCCCCACTGCCAGAGGCCGTCCGGGGAATCGGTGCTGAGTCACCCACTCTCTAAACCACCAGGCTTCACGGGCATGTCCACCTCTTTGTGTTCCACTCCCAGAGTAAACACTTGCTTTTGAGAAACTCAATGTTCGCAACGTTTTCAACGCCTGGAAGCAACCTCAAGAGGCGGAGCGGTGGGAAGGACAGTGTGTGGAAGATCAATGAACATGGGAAATCGAGTCTCTGCTGGATCCCAGAGCTCCAGAGACCTGGAGAAGAGAACTGAGTCACGGGCCGAATGCCAGGCCCACCTGTGTCTGTCACATGCGGTGTAAGAAGCTACCAGGAGGGTCTCAAGGAAACAGAATAAAAGTTGCCTGAAAAGCTCAAAGCCAATGTCAGTCCTGGCCCACGGACACTACTCGCCGCTTTCAAAGACAAAGCGGACGGTCTGATGCCCAACGAAACAACAGCCGTCCACAGAGCCCAGAGTAAGATGGCACATCCCAAGTCCCAGGGGCTGTACCCTCTAGAAGCAACCTGGTGGTAAGAAAATCGGAGATGCTAAGAACCTACAGTGTCAGCACAAACAGGCTCTCTTGGGCGAGGGAGAGGTGTAGGCAGCAGCAAAGAATGTAACTTGGAGTCCAAAGACTTTGGTTCAGATGTTGGCTCTGCTGTTTATTAGCTTCCTGACCTTGGGCAAGCTCTTTAAGCTCTATTAACCTCAATTTCCTCATCTGTAAAGTGGCTTAATAACACCCATTCCGCCCACACGTTTGGGTCATTGTGAGCATCAAATACAGGCTCAGCTAGACTCCGAGGACTGTGCAGGTAACAGCACTTGTAGTACAAGTCTGTGAAAATGCTAGAATCTCAGAGTTCAATAATACTGCCTGAACTCATTTTCTTCCTGCTGAATCAGCTAGTCTCAGGAGGTTTAGATAATTTTTCAGAGAAGAAAAGTTTGATCTCTGCACATATGAGCATAATCCTTCACATGGATATTTTGTTTGAAGCCAGGGTAATAATGCGTGGAATCTAGGGATTTTACCTCCTCCTCCTCTTGTGTTGTGAGTAGATGGGCATTGTTAGCCAGACACGCAAAACCAACCTACGGAGAAGGAACTGGACACCAGACGAAGTACGGCCACGGCACCCCCATCCCTACAGGTGGCTCCTGCCACTGACAGAACTGAGTCTCTAAAGAGGTTCTTGGTATAAAGGGAAACCCAGTAAGTTTCAAAAATCAATAGTGCTAAGCTTTATACACCGCATCTCAGCTCAGGACAGAACGAGACCTATTGTTTGCATATATATTATATGAGACTTTATACACACACACACATATGTATATAAAATTTTGCCCTGGTTCATTTTAGAAACCAAAGTTGACCTTTCAGAGTTATCAGATTTCTAAATTCTGTTCTTATGCTCTTTCTGAAGAAACGGACATTTCTTACGGCTGTGTTATTCCTTCCAGACAAGTCATTATACTGGTGCAAATTCTGCTTCTCCCAGTCATTTCTCTGAATCATACTGTTCCATGTTCAAGGTGAATCTGGAGCCAAGGAATGAAGACCCCTGACTACACCAGGGGAGAATCTTTGAGCAGGGGAGACTAATTCCTCTTTCAAGAACCTCAGATTCACTGTGTTTCAATAGCAATCCACATTCCAGTATAACGGAGATGATGCCAAGGATTATAGGCCTCAGAATCATATTGTCTACATGGAGTCCCTTTTCTATCACTAAGCAAATATGGGACCTCAGGCAAGTTGCTTAAGCCTTCTAATCCTCAGCTTGCCCATCTGTAGAAGAGGCATAACAACAGTCCCTACCTCAGGGTGCAGAAACATGGACTAAATGACGTCATGTGTATGACGCACTCAACCGAATGCTGGGCACATGGGCACTTTCTGTCTGGTAGTAAAGAGCACTGGCTCAGCATTTGAGCGTATACCTGGAATACCTGCTGCAAGTTCCTTAACCTCCCAATACCACAACATCGATGAAACGGAAGTAATAATAATCACACTTACCTCATAAGTGGATTAAATTAGTTAATATATGTGAAGCACTATCTAATTAGCTATGTTTGCCTTTTTCTGCTCCTCACTAGGTAAGTATTCACTGTGATGAACAAATTTCCAAACAGGGATCACAAGCCAGAACCCCTGGTTTTCCTCATGTAATCTCTATGAGACACAAGCCCATCCCTTTAGTATGTCGTTATTGACGTGCAACGCATAGAAAGACGTTGTTATTACTGGATCTTCAACAAGGTCTTTGCTCTCATGAAGTGTGAATTTTGGAAGAAGATAGGCAGTATGGGAAAAATGTAATTTCAGATAGTCCTGATCCTCAGGTAAGGACATGTAAGAGATGTGCTTGAATCGGAGGAGCTACTTCACGTACGTGGTGAACCCAGGATGAGAAGCAAGCATCTAAGCAAAGAATCGAGGGAAAAGACACCTCAGGCCCAAGATGGGAGGAAGTGTGCCTTGCTGGGGAGCTCAGAAGGTGGCCAGCATGACTGGCGTGTTCTGGGGGCAGGCGAGGGAGGCGGGTAGACAGTCAGAGGTGGTAGGCCCAGGTCATAAAGGCGCTTAGGCCTTTTGATTTTGGATCTGACAAAATCAGGGAACTGTTTGGTTTCAGATGATCTAATTTTGAAAGAAATGCTTTGTCTCTGCAGAGGGTCGCAAATCCCTAGCCTGATTTCTAACTCCCAGAATAAAGGGATGCCGATAATAGAGACTACAGAGGAATTGAGAATTCCCTTATCTGTGAATCACAAAGGTTTCTCTGAGTAAAAGAGCAAGCGGATGACAGACAACTTAAAAACAACTGAATGAATAGCAAACCCAAGGATGAGGTTTGTGTTTATGGTTTCCCCATTCTTCAAAACAGCGCCGTAGGGAATGTGACCTCACTGCCGTCATACAAATGAGGCTCAGAGACCATGTGTAAGGATCCTCTTCACACACTGCCTGGCACACAGCATCCCTAGGACGTTCCCACATGGTTTATCCTAGCCTGCTACAGCTGAACAGTAGTGGGAAAGAAGCCGTAAGAATATTGTTTCCATATGGATTTGTGACTTTTCATTTCCACTTTTAACTAAAACAGCACAGCCTGATTCCATCAAAATTCTCCAGGGCTGCTGGGGTCTTACCCGTCGAATGAGGAAAACACTAAATAAAAATGCCTCCTATGTCCCAGAGCTCACTTTATAATCTATTCGCCTATCCTGTTTTGCCCTAAGTACCCAGATCGGTCTCTATCTACCCTGCAGTGGACAGGTTTGTGTTAACACGACTGTTTTATCTTTCACAACCAAAAGACATTAGGATAATGAGAAAGCAAATGACTAACTACAGTATCTGAAAGTTGTTTTACATTCAGAATCATTTCACGGAGACTCTGAACTGAAAATCATCGGCTGAGACTCTGCTGAGTAGGCTTTCGCTGCCGTCTTGGTTGCAGAACAAGGTTACCGCAGAGCCTGTATTTTGCTCTCGAAGGGGAAAATTGTAGGAGTCAGACTCCCCCATTCTGGTACTTTCTCCAGCACCATCACATAGAGCAGAGCTCTTCGTGGGGGGAGGGGTGACCCGTAAGCTTCTTCGGGTTATTTGCAAAATTTTGTGTCTGCACGTATTTTCCCCCTTTGCTGAGGATCTCAAAGGAATCTGAGACCCACGTGCCTGCTGCGTTCAGGATACAGCTGTTAGGATTTGCTTTCCTTCGACTTGGATGTTTTTATACTTGACACTAAGAAAATTCCACACATACATTAGGTATCTGGTACACACTCCTCAAATTCAAGGGTAGCTCAAAAACATTCCTCCCCAGACAGAGCACATTATCTTTATCCTTTTTTTTTCCCCAGATGGTAGGCCTGGTCAGAAATTCCTCACCTGTGGTGTTGGCCTTCCACTTGTTTTATGATCTCTTTGGAAAGTATGATAATTCTTGCTGCAGAAGGCAGCGTGCTTTTTTTGCCAAAAGATAGCGGCACTATTTACGGGGTACACCTGCAGGGATCCCGCAGGGATGGGCAACTCTCAGGCCTTCCAGGGAATGGCAGGCTGCCAGGTTTACCAATTTTTTTTTTCCAGAGTAGGTGCATTTATCTTTTAGATGCAAATATACCAGCCCTCAAGACATATAAAATAGTCATAATTTCTGAAAATTACATCTGCCACAGAGGCACAATCTCCTTGATTCATATGCCTTCATCTTTGCATGCAGAGGCTCAGCACTTCACATGTTAAACGTACCAGGGAAGGGCTCTGGAAAGAGGAACCACTATCAACTCAAAAAAAGTTGTGTTTACTGAAATGAAACAAGGTGACGTCTCTTGTTTTACATCTTACAAAACCCACCGGAGACTTCGGCCTACTACTGCCCAGAATAAAGGACCGACAGGGCACTAGGTCCAGAAGCCTGACTCTGAGCAGGTCTGAGTAAGAACCATCACCCTGGCCCATGTGGCATTTCATGCTTCCACAGAAAATGTGCAAAGCTGACGGGGGCTTCAAGCCACAGCACATCCTTGACATCATGAACGTCTTGGGGATAGGAAAATGACCTACTCTATTTTTAAATTCCTTAGGTCTGGGTTCAGTGCATGGTAAATGCCCAATAAATACCTTTTGGAATAGAAAAGACATCTTAGCTCTGATCTATAAGGAACACCTTGCTTAGCAAGCAAGACGGAGACTGTGGGCAGTCAGGAGTTGGCCATGTGTCCAAAGATACAGAAAGGGACTCACAAGGAGATTTGAAAAAGAAGAGACCAAACAGATGTGGCACATGCTGGTACTTCCTGCGCGGTTGATAGCAAGGAGTGAGCAAGCCAAGGCTAACTGTGACTGCCAATAAAACAAATGAAAAGGATAATTTAAAGGAGGCAGCTCGGCCGAGTCCAGCACGCCCATCAACACTCACATTCGCACCTTCCTGAAAGCATCACTTATCCCACCGTAAGACATTTTAATGACAAACTTTAATAGGCCTGGCTTCCCTTGTAAAAAGAGTAGAAGGCAAAGTGGAAATTCAACATGAGTGCTAAGATTTTACTCAGGAGGAACAGACTCGGTGAAAATGTTCCTCTCAAAAGGAGAAATTTGCCAGAAAACCTTACCACCTGCCACAAGGCTTACGTTACCTCCTTTTGGCCACGATGACCAATGGAGATACTCTGGATCCCATTACATTCAAGAACAGTGTCCATGGGACTTACGCCCAGACACTGTGCCAGCTCCCTTCCTTGCAGGGGGACTGAAGACTCAACTGCTAACCTTGCCTGGCCATCGAGAGCCTGCTCCCCAGACTACAGCTCCTCCCTTCTCTAACAGGTATTCCATTTCTGGTACATGAAAAGTATTTTCCCCCCTAAGTTCAACTATGAATTTCTTGGGGCCTCTGGGTGGCTCAGTTGGTTTAGTGTCTACCTTCAGCTCAGATCACGATCTCAGGGTCCCGGGTTCGAGCCGTGCATCGGGCACCCTGCTTCTCCCTCTGCCCCCTGCTCATGCTTGCTGTCTCAAAATCTTTTTAAAAATATGAATTTCTTTAAATATATTCTAGGGGCAGCCCAGGTGGCTCAGCAGTTTAGCACTGCCGTCAGCTCAGAGCGTGATCCTGGAGATCCGGGATCGAGTCCCACGTCAGGCTCCCTGCATGGAGCCTGCTTCTCCCTCTGCCTATGTCTGTCTCTCTCTCCTCTCTGTTTCTCATGACTAAAAAAAAAAAAAGAAAAAAGAAAAAAAAATTCTTAAAAAAAATAAATTAAAAAAAAAGATAGCTAATCTACCTTCTCTATGTGCCTAGAGCAAATCACAAGAGGGAATTTTACCTTATTCCCCATCTATTATCTTCATCTGAAAATACAAAATCTCCATGGACTTTATTCTTGAATAACAACATTCACCAGGGAAAAAATCGGGTCATTATTCAATCTCTCAGTACCAGCTTGTCCAAATCTTGAAAGTAGTAGGACTATAAGTCATGCATGTACACGAGGTACTCTGCTAAGCACTTAGAAAACAATACATAAGACACACAATCCCTATACGCACATATATTATTGGGGCCAAAAACTCAATGTGAGAAGCGTCTGACAAGGGTTAAAACAATCATCTTAGAGAGGAGGAACAACAACAGACTTGAGATTCAGAAAGGGCACCCAGAATATAATTTTGGTTCTACGTTTTTTTCTGGGTCAGCATTTTTTAAAATTTAAATTCCAGTTAGTTAACCTACGGTGCAATATTAGTTTCAGGTGTACAGTGAATCAACACTTCCATACCACACCCAGCGCTCTTCACACCAAGTGTACGTCTTAATCCCCATCACCGATTCAATCCATCCGCCCAGCCATCTCCCTTCTTGCCACCATCAGTATGTTCTCTATAGTTAAGAGTCTCTTTCTTTGTTTGCATCGTTTCCCCTCCTTTGTTCATTTGTCTCTTAAATGCCACATATGAGTGAAATCATGTGGTATTTGTCTTTCTCTGACTTATTTCACTTAGCATGGTACTCTCTAGCCCCATCCATATCGTTGCAAAGGGCAAGATTCAGTTCTTTATGGCTGAGTAACATTCCATTGTATTTTTTTTCCAGTGTTTATCTTTATCCGTTCATCAGCTGGATACTGGAGTTGTTTTCATAATTTTGCTATTGCAGATAATGATGTTATAAACATCAGTGTGCATGTATCCCTTCAAATGAGTATTTTTGTATCCTTTGGGCTAATGCCTAGTACTAGGATTGCTAGATCACAAGGTAGTGCTATTTTTAACTTTTTGAGGACCTTCATACTGTTTTCCAGAGTGGCTGCACTAGTTTGCATTCCCACCAAGAGTACAAGAGGGCTCCCCTTTCTCCACATCCTGGCCAACACTTGTGTCTTGTGTTAACGGATTTTACCCATACTGACAGGTGTGAGGTGCTATCTCATTATAGTTTGGATCTGTATTTCTCTGATGAGTGATGTTGAGCATCTCTTCACGTGTCTGTTGGGCATCTCTATGTCTTCTTTGGAGAAAGGTCTATTCATGTCTTTGGACCAATTTTTAACTGGAGTATTCTTTTTGTGGGTGTTGAGTCTTTTTAGTTTCTTATATTTTGGATACTACATATACTATATTTGGTATATTTATTTAGTATCCAAAATAAATATAGTATATTTTTGGATATACATGTCAGATATCTGACATGTCATTTGCAAATATCTTCTCCGATTCCTTAGGTTGCATTTTAATTTTATTGATTGTCTCCTTCGCTGTGCAGAAGCTTTCTATCTTGATGAAGTCCCAGTGGTTCATTTTTGCTTTTGTTTCCTTGCCTCCAGAAACATATCTAGAAAGAAGTTACTGCCTCTACTCTCTTTTAGGACTTTTATGGTTTCAGGTCTCACATTTAGATTTTGCATCCAGTTTGAATTTATTTTTGTGTATGGTGTAAGAAAGTGGTCCAGTTTCATTCTTCTGCATGTAGCTGTCCAGTTTTCCCAACACCATTTGTTGAAGAGACTTTTTCCCATTGGATGTTCTTTCCTGCTTTGTTGAGTAATTGGCCATATAGTTGTGGGTTCAATTTCTGGGTTTTCTATTCTGTTCCATTGATCTAGGTGTCTGTTTTTGCACCAATACCATACTGTTTTGATTACTATAGTTTTGTAATAAAACTTAACATCCAGAATTATGATGCCTCCACAGTTTTGCTTTCCTTTTTCAAGGTTGCTTTGGCTGTTTGAGGTCTTTTGTGGTTCCACAGAAACTTTAAGATTGTTTCTTCCGTTTCTGAAAAATGGACTAGTATTCTGATAGGGATTGCACTAAGTGTGTTAGGTAGTGTAGACAATTTAACAATATTTGCTCTTCCAATCCTTGAGCATGGAATGTCTTCATTTCTTTGTGTCATGTTCAATTTCTTATGAAAACTATAAATTCTGGTTCTACATTTACTAACCAGGTAACCACAAAGTTAAGAAATACTGTCCTATTTGTCAATAAGATAAGTGAGGCTCAGAGCCATGTAGGTAAATTTATTAAGCTGCTGTGTGAATTGGGTATAATTACATAGGTAAATCACCTTTTACTTAGATGGTGTTGAAGAAATGTTAGATACCTACCTTCCCTCCTCATTTCTTCAGATATCATTAGCAGGAGAACAGAAATCAGATCAAGGGATATAACTGTCCAACTCCATGCCATACTAGCTGAACCAAATCTGGTAAACAGTACTGAGTTCTATGCACTAATTTCTAAAGGGTATTCAGGAATTATCTTTCTTGCAACCAAATGAAAAGTTGGAATGCATGACTGCCAAGGTTCCTTCCACCTCTAATATTTTATGATTTTTATGGAAGGGTATTAATGAAGAATTCCAGTTATGCCATAAAAAGCTATAAATGTAATGCAGTATTCCCATATTTCAGATTCCTGCTATAATGTTTAAAAGGGTAAGAACAAAAAAAAAGGGTAAGAACTTTTTAAAAATCTCCTCAACATGGGATCAAAAATTCACAGAAATGAGTATCTCATTTCTAGGCAGAAGGCTGCACATTTTGCAGTACTAAGACAGTTTTTTCTACTATGTGCCACCTGATAAAAATAATTCTAAAACAGTGCTAATATTAAAATAATGTTATTATGCAAATGACAAATCTAAATCTAATCATTAGTTAATACAGGGCAATAAGTATGCAATTTGGGTGGAAAACTGCTCTAATCAATTTTATTTTTTTTAAGATTTTATTTCTTTATTCATAAGAGACACACAGAGAGAGAAAGGCAGAGACACAGGCAGAGGGAGAAGCAGGCTCCATGCAGGAAGCCTGATGTGGGACTGGATCCTGGGTCTCCAGGATCATGCCCTGGCCTAAAGGCAGTGCTAAACCACTGAGCCATCCAGAGATCCCCCCTCTAATTTATTTTATTTTATTTTATTTTATTTTATTTTATTTTATTTTATTTTATTATTTTATTTTTAAGATTTTATTTTTTAAGATTTTATTTATTTATTCATGAGAGACAGAGAGAGAGAGGCAGAGAGAGAGAAGCAGGCTCCATGAAGGGAGCCTGACGTGGGACTCCATCCCCGGTCTCCAGGATCACACCCTGGGCCAAAGGCGGCGCCAAACCGCTGGGCCACGGGGGCTGCCCTCTAATCAATTTTAAAGACAACTTTCTAAATGTGATTCAAATTTTATGAAAAAAAAATTAACAACTCTTTCCAAGTAATAGCTTTTCTACTTCATTTTTGTCAAAAACATGAGTTTACATCTTTTTTGAAAAGGCTTTGATGATACTGGAGGAGATGGTTAAGAACTCCACATGAACAAGATTAAAAAGCTTAGATGATTAGAAATTGGAAACTGTGCTCCTTCTAAAAAGAATCAAGATTGGTTTGCCATGTTATTGAATTATTTGGACAAATGGTGGGAACCTAATAAATACATATATGTCGACTGATTAAATTTGAGAGTGTCCTTCACATAAGTGAAGTAATTTTTGCCCAGTTTGTATCCTAAATGATTTTTAGGAGGCTTATGCCAAGTTACTTATGCATTAAGGCTCTCAAAATAGAGTAACAACCTTATTAGATGAGAGGAAAGATCTTAACCACTACACTTTCATGCATGGTGTTCCTCTACTGTGTGTCACCTTTCACTTTGTACTTCTTAGGAGCGAAGGGACACACATGGGACACATATTCTCATTACATGATAAAAGGAAACTCTTTCTGATACTTAATTCTCAAATTAATGGGCCCTATGTCTTGTCATACAGAGAGCACCAAACAACTTAAGGATAATGCCTGAAATTTGTTTCAAAGAGCTCGAGATGCTCCTTCAATTGGCCATTTCTTAAAAAAAAAAAAAAAGCAAAGGGCATAATATTAAAAGGTAATTCTATAGAGATATTTCTGCTGTCAGGGAGGCAAATGAGAGAGATTATTTTCTTCTCCATGGGCGAAGGGAGTCTTTAAATTTGAGAGAAAGATACAAGTGGACGGAAGTTCTGCAAAGAGAGCTGCAGGCACACAGGTGTTTGGTACTGCTAACGAGCAATTCCATTGGCAGAACTACAGAGACATAAACCAAGCAGCCACATAGGCTGGGCGCGGAAGGCTTTGTTTTTATGTTCCATAGTCTTGCTTGCTTTAGTGAACCCATTTCTTTTAATAAGCAATCAAAGCTCTCATAATAGAAATCTAGGCTGAAATGTCCAACAGCTGGCTAAGAATCCATTATTCTGCATTTGGAGGAATGTTTCATGCCAAGCATGCATTCTCATATGGCATACACAACTCAACCGAGAAAACTTAGCTTTCAGGGTCAGTGTATAGATGATGGCCAGGACTTCTGACTTCATTTGGTCTCAAGTGACATAGGAAAAGGACCATAAAAATAAAGTGTTCACAGAGATGTGTTTTCTCGTTTGAATCTCTCTGTATGTATTCTAACGTGAGAGAATGTCTACACCAAAGCAGAAATCTCAGGCAATAAATTTGGATATCTGTGCATGAATATATGCACACCCACATACATGTACATAGGCGCATATACGCATACATGGATATATTTAATTGAATGACTTCTTTAAGTGCTAACTACATCCTAGGTTGTAAAAGTGTCCCTAGAACTCTATATAAGAGACTGTATTACCAATCATATCAGCTGTTTTCAGCACCCACAGGGTGATCTTTCAATTGAGAGAGCTTTAGGATGCAGAACTGTTGCTATGTATTTGGCCCATCATCTTTCTTCTGTGCTAGGGTCTTATGACACTGACCATTGTTTATAGGGCCCCCACTAGCTCAATTTCGTTCTTGATTCTACAGCTAAAAACATATCGCACAAGTAAATAACGTGTCCGTGGATATCATTCTGAAAACAGGAAGAGATTTTTAAAAAACAACAATAAACTGCATGCTATGGCAAAAGAATATGGTGCTGACTTTTGCATAGTCACAAAATCTGGGACAGATTATTCAACGAACTCTCTGGAAGCTGACAAGCTTATAAAAGCAATCCTAATAAAATATTTCTGCATTCTGCATATATAACAAAGTTATAGCATGTCACTTGCTCTATAAATTGTCACTATTACCGCTTGGAGCAGAAGGAAATGTACATATATAAAGATATATATGTGCATGATTTCATATTCCCAGAGGAAACTGAAAAATTATGTGCATTAAATAGTGTTTTAATTGCAACATGAAAAACTGCATTTAAGCAATAGTTCGTGATCCCACAAGGGTAAAGTCACATGTAAATGCTATCTAGTATAATGGGGAAAGAATGGCCTTTGTAGACACTCCGGCCTGGGTGCAAATTCTGATCCCATCACTGGCTGGATCTACTATCTTGAAGCCAATCCCTATAATAGTCTGAGACTCAGTTTCCCTATCAGTAAAACAGAGATATTAAATATCTGTTCTGCAGAAAAGTAGAGAATAAATAAGTCCCTTACCCATTGCTATTGTTGTCAAATTATTAAATCAATTAGGAAGCTAAATGTAGAGATCTAGGGTTGGTTCCTCTATGGATTACCTGCCGGCAAATATCATTAAGAGTATGTAACACTTATTCGATTTAAGACTGAAATCCAATAAACATTTTTTCAGCTCTCAAATTCCGTGATTGTCTGAGCATATATGAACGAAGGATGTGAAATTCCTCTGAAGACCAATTTTAGGAAAACTATTCTAGAATATATGTGGAAACAATTAGCCCAAGCTTAGCATTTTCATTAATCTGTTTTCTGATAAATCTATATTCTTTTCCTGTACTTACATAGTAGGCAGTTGTTCCTACCACGTTTGCTGTCAAAAGCATGAAGCTCTGTGCTCTCATGTGTCCTTACCTGTACTTGCCACTCCTCTTTAAAGGCCTACTTCCAGTATTTCTCATCTTTCAACCTTACTGTGTCTGCTCCAGCCCATGGGTTAGCTCTACTCTGAAAAAAGCTTGGGGTTCTTTTGGGGACATAAGACTCTATCTTTCTTTGCTTAGCACTGAGTTGAGCACAGCAAGTTCTCATCCTTGCTTGTAGAAGAGCTGAAAGTTTCTGAAGGTCTCACACAATTGCAGGCATTATCAGTAAAAATAAATTGGGAAAAAAAACACTTTTTCATCTTCTCTACCAGTAGAATTCCCATTTCAATTGTTTGTGTAGATTTTAGGTAAACCCTGTGGAAATTATGAGAACTCTCTTTTCAGCAACTGAAGGTCTACCCAACTATGAACTAGTGTATTCACGTGTTGTTCGACACATACGATGCCAAGCTTAAAAAATGCTATGATCACATTATCCTGAGCTATCCTCGCAGGACAGAAGGGAAATGAACCCTGCCAGGCTTTCATCTTTTGCCCCTCCAGACCCACCCGCCACCCCCCTCCACCCTGTTCTGTGTCCTGCAAAGCCAAGCTACAAAGACCACTCTCACAGCTCTTTTTCTACAGGCTTCCAATTGGGTTTGGCTAATAGCAGAAACTGGCAGGTTAGAGGATGGGAAGAAATTGAGACTAGGATACCTGTTCCCTTGATTCACATCCTGCCTGGCTGTTATCACACATCTCAGCTCCTGTCTAGTAGCTGATTCCACAGCTACCTTCTCCTGGGTTCTGATAGCCATTCTCTCTCCTTGCCCTTGTCCTGTAAGCCTGCAGAATAGAATTAACTCTTCTCTGTTACTACCTCTGGGGTCTGGTACTATCTCTTGCTGGTTTTCCTAAATCTAGCCATACCATTATGAACAGTGCTCTATTAATTCTCTCAAGTCACACCAGTCTGAATGTGCCCTTGAATATGCCATCTTCCTACCAGGTGTCTGCCAGGACCCTGACTGAGCCTTGAATCTAGTCTTAAAATACCAGGAATCACTTTGGACCAAAGCATCAAGGCTTATTGTTATAGCAGACTTATCATAGAAACAGCTATAGTGAATAAACAGTCCCCCTTTACTAGCAAATATTACTATTGCCTTATGGTAAAGCAACAGTTGAATTTATGCTATAAACCATCTCAAGGTGAGAATGAAGACTATAGAAAGAAAATGAGATTACACAGAAGCTAAATCTAGAAGGTTATAATCTCGTACAAATATCACAAGCCCACCAAAACTCAGCTTTATCTGTTCCCACTGTCATTGAAGAATATCATTAAGTAAGTAGAGAGATGGACAAATTCTTGAACTTCAATAAAAGAGCTGAGAAAACAGAACACATACTGTTATGGACATAGTACTAAAGCCCACTGAAGCTTTCGTATATTCGGGTTGCACCCTCTTACTGCAATAGAGTACCTATAAATATAAATATCTGCACAGGGATGTAAGTTTTTTTTAATATAATAAATCTGTAAACTGGAATCCCATATTAATGCAATGGTGCTTTGCCCTGTAGTCTGCTCTTCCTAAGATATTATATTTTTAGAACCAACACTAGTTTGTATAGGGCAATAGGCTTCTCACTGAAGAAATGTTCTTGACCTGCCCCCTTTGGTTAGGTTTCTGGTTACTCATTTGCAATCCCAAACCTTCCTACTGGGATAATGTTTTTGGTAGCCTCATTTGCCCAAAATGCCCCGTACTTCACATTCCAAGATTACTCATACCCACCTTTCTTAATTTTCTTTCCTCCTCCTCTTCCATTCCCTGCTACCCTCACTCAAGGACAACTGAAAGAGGGTGGAAAAAAAAGTTCAGCTCAAAATGTACATTGAGATCTCATCCATATTCGGTACCAATTTCCAGACCATAAAACTCCTTACTGGCAGAGAATGTGTTCTGTGATAATGCCTAAATAGTCCTTTTTACCTTGTACTTAAAATAAAGCACACCTTGAGTGCAGGTTTTAAAACAGTGGCATACAATGACAGAAGTCAAAAGAGGCCAAAAAAGGGAGTCTTCCCTTTAGCAGTTCCATCTTGTTAGTGGACCCAAAGGCCCCCTTCACTGAAAGCACCTAAGTGAGAAGATTTGCTTAAGGTTGTGGTAAGAGTGGCATCTGTAAGATGAGGGAGTAAGGAAGCACTGATGACCCTATTTCATCCCTTCCAGTATGCCAGAAGGTGCAGCCCCCTGGAACTGATGCCCAGTCACACTACTGACGGCAAAGATAACAGACTTCTAGCCCAGAGTTGCGGTTCTGGGCTATCGTATCCACCGTAGGTAATAACCACTCGCAGCAAGTACAGTGCCTGCCCTTCAGGCTTATCACTCCTGGGTAGCCCAATCCCCACCCCCTCCCAGCCCTCACCATGACTGCCCAGTATTCGAGTTAATAAACTGCTTGAATACATGCTTGAATCAGGTTGACTTTACCCATTCATTCAGTTTGCAAGGTCCACTTCCTTAACTCTGAGGCAGACTGATTTGTACTTACCCTCTGCTGTCAGGGTTTGGGCAGCAGGTGGTTACCCTAGCTCATAGCTGTGTAGCCTCAAATTAGCAACTATACCCTATGACTCATCTTCAAATAACTTTCCTGTCTGAAACTAGTTCATCTTCCCCACATGTCCTTCTGAGGTAAGTGCCCTGTGCTCATCTGCAGGTTATAAATGAGGAAATCGGAGATGAGAAGGTTACAGGCTGTGCCAAAGGTTATTAAGGGTGTCTGCTGGGGAATGAAGTCATAATGCAGTGATCCAGGCCTTTCCCCCATGCTTTGACCACCTTATTCTCTGGGCTTCTATGAAGGTATAAACAGAGTCTAGTAGATATGTGCTTTGACCACCTTATCATTCTCTGGGCTTCTATGAAGGTGTAGACAGAGTCTAGTAGATTTGTGCATTTCAAAGGGGGGGAAATTATTATTATTTGGTCCTGCTAAATAAATACTTTGGATATCTTTCTGAGGAGAACTCATATTAGAAGTTATCTCACTCATATCTTTTCCAGCAAAGATATCTTGTTAGATAGATTCAGTACTGTCTTCTAGAAAGAAAGCTTAGAAGATACATCTTCACTGCTCTTCCTGGGAAATGCATGAAGAGGTTCATCCTTGGACCCTCAGGGACACAAATCAGCACCCAGGCCTGTGAAGTGTCCATAGCAGAATTACAGCATGGCACGGTCTCCTTTACACACTTCACCCAGGCTGTTGACGCTTCGCAACACATTTCTGGTCTCTGATCAGCTCCCTGGAGCGCGCATACAGCAGTATTTCAACCTTCTCTATTATTAGCCTTCCTGACTTTGCCAAAGAAAACCAGGATTGGCTAGTTACCAGGGCAAAGCTTCAACCATCAAAACCATGTCCTTTTTCCCTTCTGGGTTCCTCTTCCTCCTCCCACCTTTTAGATGAGGACCTACCCTGAGTTTCATGCCCTTACGTAATTACTATTTACCTTGCTATAGTATGTAATTACCATTACTCTTCTTAGGGACTACATTCACTCTCACACATTCAACTCCCATGCCTTGTCAATTCCTAAATCAGGCCCATCCCTGACCTGAGGAGGCTGGACTACCAACTATAATTTTCTGCCATTTTTATATAGCATGAGTTGGAGTAGACTATTTCTCTTAGAGAATGACTCCTCCCGACAGACATTAAAAGATTGCTGCAATAATTAAAACATAGTTGCGGGATCCCTGGGTGGCTCAGCGGTTTGGCGCCTGCCTTTGGCCCAGGGTGTGATCCTGGAGTCCTGGGTTCAAGTCCCGTGTCGGGCTTCCTGGATGGAGCCTGCTTCTCCTGTGTCTGTGTCTCTGCCTGCCTCTCTCTCTCTCTCTCTCTCTCTCTCTCTCTCTCTCTCTGTCTCTTATGAATTAGTAAATAAAATCTTAAAAAAAAAACAAAAAACAAAACATAGTTGCACATGAGTAGTCAAATGGAACAGAACAGAAAGTCCAGAAATAGACTCAAATACACATGGGAATTTGTTATATGGTAAAGGTGGCTCCTTTAAACCAGTAAGATAAGATTTTACTCTAAGAAGTTGAATTGGGACAACTGGATAACCAGGGGGAAAAAAAAAAGACTGGATACATACCTTATGCCACACACATAAAACAAAGCCATAAAAGTTCCACAAGAGAAAATTCTGAACACAGAACAGCATTAGATAATCATAAGGAATTACTGGGGTCATAGCATTTAGAGGTTACATTCTAAAAAGTCCTTATGTGTTATTGATATATACTGACATACTTAAAAAAATATTCCTAATTGATGAAGCTGGAGGATGGGTAGTTGGAGCTTATCATACTATTTTCTCTAATTTGTGTATGCTTAAAATTTCCCATAATAAAATGCTTTTTTTTTAATACCAGAAGAAAATATGAGTGACTTCCTTGGATCAGGGGAAGGCCTTTCCAATTATGATTCAAAACCCAGAAGGCATATAATTAAAATGATAAATTCAATTACATTAAGCAATAAGTTCTACATGACCAAAAAAATACCCTAAGAAACAGAAAACCTGGAAAAAATATCTTCAACTTATGTCATAGACAAAATAATGAAAATCTCACTAATATGGAAAGAGCTACTAGAAATCAATAAGAAAAGTAACCTAACATAAAAATAAGCAAAGAAAACTAGTAGATATTTCATAGGAAAACAAACAAAATAGTCTTGAAACACCAGGGGAAAAAAATAAGCATCTTTTCAAATACAAGCAATGCAAACTAAAACTATACTTTATAACTTCAGATTTTGACTAGTCTGATAGGTAAAAATGTTTTCTAATGCTGTCTTTTAAGGAGACCATGGGAAATCAGTTGTTTTCATATACTGCTGGGAGAAAGGTGACTGCTTAGGAGCAACTTGGTAGCTATTAAAATATCAAGTGCATTTACCCTTAACCCAAAATCTCACTTCTTGGAATTTTTTTCAATATACAGCCTGTACACATGAACAATGGCATACTGCCGTGATGGTCATTGCAGCATTATAATAGCAAATGATTGGAAACAACCCATGTCCATCGGAAGTTGTGTGTATATATGCACACACACAAATATAATATGCATACACAATGAAATATAACACAGTCATTAAAAAAATGAGGATGTTCCCTATATATAGCCACCATGAAAAAAACCTCTCAGGTACAGATACATATATGAATGGAGAAAGATACAGAGCTATGGATATCATTTAATTTTTTGTGAAGAGAAAATAGAATAAAAATTACCTATATTTACTTATATATGCATAAATACACTCAGCAACAATACATAGGAAATGAACAGAAGTGATGACCTATGGGTGAAGGAACAGGGTAAAAAAAATCACATAAAAGGACAGAAGAAGGAGGAAGATTTCTCAGAATGTATCTCATTTTACTGATTTATTGGTTTTTGATCCACATAAATAAAAATTTATTAAAACATATTTTTTAGAGAGGGAGGTGGGGGAGGGGCAGAGGGAGTGCAAGAGAGAGAGAATCTTAAGCAGCCTCCACGCCCAGCACAAAGGCGAACTCAGGGCTCTATGTCACAACCCTGAGATCAGGACCAAATAGTAGATAATTACAAAATAGCATTTTTTATTTGGCTTTGAAATGAATCGTGTGGTGGTAGGCAACACAGTCATAGTGGTCTGCAAGACGAGCAGAGAACATAGATAAGGAAGAGAAGCCGAAGAGAAGCATTCTATCCATTTGAGTATCTTGTGATTGTTGACTATAAGCAAGATATCTTTTGCACTACAGGCCAATAGAGGCTAATGTTTTCATCTCCAAAGTCCATTTCTGTTTTGCCTCGACCCTAGACCCCACATTCCACCTTTAGAAGGAGTTATCTAGGGATCCCTGGGTGGTGCAGCGGTTTGGCGCCTGCCTTTGGCCCAGGGCGCGATCCTGGAGACCTGGGATCGAATCCCACGTCGGGCTCCCGGTGCATGGAGCCTGCTTCTCCCTCTGCCTATGTCTCTGCCTCTCTCTCTGTGTGTGTGTGACTATCATAAAATAAATAAAAATTTTAAAAAAAGAAGGAGTTATCTAAACTGTAGGTAGAAGATAGTTATCCATTTTTAAGATTTAAAATGTACAATTGCCATGAAAAGTGTCTGCCCCGCACAAGATAAATTACATTAACATGCTATACAATTTTGACAAATGTCAAAAAGAGATTTTATACACTCATTAGCCCATGTTGTTTTGCTGCCCCTAAATGAACAATTTCTGTTATGCTCTCTGAATCATTAGAAAGAGCTCATCTCCTGTGACTCCATTAGAGGTTCTAAGATTCTAGATTTTAGGCTTTCAAATTGAAAAGAGGCAATGACCTGGGAAGCCCTCACATCAAGACTTCATGGTAAGAGGGGCCTAGGACTCACTCCTGTAGGAAAGGAAGCGATGGCTCCTTGTGCCCTTCTAGCGAGGGGGAATTTCCTGCTATTTGGCTGAGTGACCAGCTATATATTTTGCCATACCTGGGCTATTTCTCAGGATTTTGGTGATTTTACATGTAATCAAGCGTCAAAAGTTAGTGCTAACATTGGGCAAGGCACTTCACATCCCGGTGCCTCAGTTTCCTCCTTGTAAAAAGGAGAGAACAATAATGACCTCAAGCGAGTAAATTAATACATCTCAATTAATACATCTCATTTAGAAGAGTGTCTGGAAGATAGTCTGAACTCAGTGAATATTAGCTACTCACATGTGGCATCTTAGAGATATCTTTAAAACTCGCTCTTCCAAGCCAGGCTTCCAGGGCTACCTCCTGAGAAGTTTCAGAACACATCCTCTGTCACCGTTTTCCTTAGACTAATTAGCTATGGTACAAATGGAAATTACTCTCATAACTTCAACTTCACCAGTGTTGAATGATTTACATAATCCTGTAGCTAGGAGGTCCCACAACTGCATTCCTTTCTTTGGCAAATGTGTACACTTTCCTCCTAAGGCGGTATTTGCTCACATCTTTGAGAAATGACTCCAGGCTAGGGTTAGGTGGAGAAGGCCAATGCTTTCCCCACCCTCTGTGCAAGAGCCTAAAACACGAGGCGCAGAGGAAGACACTGCCCACAGACTAGGGCAGGACCAACGGGTTATGGCCCTGAGTGGGGCCTATTTACAAATGAGAGAGCTGTGATGCAGTTAGGACTTTCCCGTAGCATCTAGCCCCGCTGAGCCTCTGTTCTCCATCACACACTCTCATCACAAGGGGATATTAAATTGCCACGCTCTGGAGGTATTGGAGAAAAGTGTGTTTATAATCAGTAGTGACTCTCTCTCTCCTACAGGATCTCCTGTTAACACAATCCAAACAGGAGAGCAAAGGAACTGGTAATCTGCTCCTTATACTTTATTCATTTAAAATGCACAGTAATTTAATAAAATAATCCAATTTATGGACTCTAAATGAGCTAACTACTTTTATTCAGTTATTCAATCAATATTTATGGAGCACCTACCATGTGCCAGGCACCACTTGGTTCACAGCCATAGCTTCGGTCCCTAAAACAAAGCTCCTGCTCTCAGACATAGGACTTTCCAGTGACTTGCCGATGCTTTTCGCCATGTGTCCTGATGCAGTATAACTTCCTTTCCTAAGCTAACATTTACTGGACGCTTATGGGTGTCAGGTACCTAACATCATTAGTTCATGTAATTCTTACAACAACCCTGTGAGGAGGGTACAGTTATCAGCCCCACTTTACGGACAAGGAATGTGAAGTTTAATAAGAGGATAAGTAACTTGCCCAAGACTACAAAGTTAGCAAATCATGGATAGAATATAAATTAGGTTCCAATTTCAAACTTCTCCATTTTAATCCCTACACGATGGTGCCTTCAAAACTTCTTAAACAAAGCTTGCTATGATGGATTTCTAAAATGGTCTCTTCTGCATTTTCCTTGTTTGGTTTGCTAAGTTTTTTTGTTGTTGTTTTGTTTTGCTTTGTTTTGTTTGCTTCTTCTGTACAATGCCTTTCTAACATCTAGAAAATGATCATTTAAAAGCAACTGTATCAAGTCACAGGACCCTGGCAGAGGAGGCTAAGAAATAACAGCCAGTTGTACATAAATATTTAAATATATGCACTCCACTCCACTTAGTGCATTATTCAGATTCTGGGCTTACACGAAAAGGTTTCCAGAACTTACCAGCTGCTTCCTTTTGTGATCTCAATGATTCCTGCCCAGACAAGACTCAAAGGACCCATTTTCCAAATCAGCTTCCTCGTATTGACACCTGGTCATTGATGTCATTCTCCTCTCCTGCCAATCCTAAACTGATGAGGGAGGAGAATTTGAATTGTCTTTCCCTAATTGCTTCCTTTCCTTTTCCCCAAACCTTGCATTTTTTTTTCTTCCCGTAGAATTCCCTAAACCAAAAGCATAGTCTGGTGAAGTGAGTGTGATTAAGCAAATTAAGAACCGGCTCAGGGAGTCACTGTAATTGCTCTAATCAGGGGTACTTTCCCTGGCCCTGCTAGAGGGAAGCCTGGCCAGCCTAGAACATTCACTCCTTGTCAGTCGGTGGTGTGTCAGCAGATGGCAATCACTGCTTCTATTTTTCCAGGTTAATGTGAGATTAAGTATGGGGCTTTGAACCCTAATTATTCTCCTCAATGATTTCTTTTAATTGGTCTACCAAAAAATGTTTGGCTAATCCCTGAATGCTCCCGAAGCCCATGCATCACATTCTTTGATGGGAAGAAGAATGCGTGTGCAAAGGGTGGGGAAGGGGGGGGCAGTTCCTATCTCCCTCTCTCACCAAATTCAAGCTCCTTGAAGGCAGGAGTCATCTTTCATCTCCAGCAATGGCTCGGCATGGAGCAGGTGTCCAAATGTTTGCTGAATATTACTGAACGCAGAAATGAGATGTGAAAGCCACATTTTCTCTCAAGGAGCATTTTATGAGACGATGAATTTAATAAGAGAAAAACACTGCATAGGGTATGCACGTATTACAGGCTACACTGAAGCGAGAATGTAGAAAAGACAGGGCCGGGGCTCTCAGTACATACTTTACAGCAAACATCATCTGATTTCTCACCATTAACTCAAAATAGCTACAGGTTTAAGGCTATATGATAAAGAGGCGGACATACAAGACTGACACCAAATCAGAAGCCTCCTTCAGGAAAAAGGCAATGGCAGGAATAATCAACATTCTCACACGCTTGATTTGGCTATGAAATGCTTCGGAGAAAAATCCAGAACCTCAGAAATCTGATAGCTACATAAGAGCTACAAGACGGTTGTATATTTAAATCTTGCCACCCCGCTTAGGCTGTTGCTTGACTTTCTGCAGTTTTTGGCAACGGCAGCTCACAAAGCAGAGTTGAGAGAGCTGTCACAAGAATTCCTTTGGGTCTGGGTTCACTGGGCCCTGCAGACAAATCTAAGAAAATCTGGCAACGTTCTGCTGCAGCACAGCCACCCAATGCCGTCCTCATTTACTCGGCTTCCTTTCGCGTGGGTCATTACATCGAGCACTGGATTAGAAGATGTTATGTTTTGACATCATCAACCCATATTGATTTTAGGAGTGTTTTCTTAGCTGAGAAAGTATTAAACTTTTAAAATGGAAAATGTGTGTATACATACACACACACACACACACCTATTTTATTCATATAAGAAGCATTCTTGAACACCTACTGTGCACCACACACGGGACCAGAAACAAAAGTTTAAGACATGGTACATGCCCTAAAGCATTTTGGATACCGTGATGGAAGCAGCCCATGTACAAACAGCAAACGTGGGCCTGTTGCTATGGAAACAATGGATTACGGCGTGTTACTAATTCCTCCACCCTTACTTTAAAAAAGAAAAAAAAGATTTGAAAGAGAGAGTGAGCATGTCTGAGTGGGGGAGAGGGGTGCAGAGGGCGAGGAAGAAACTCAAGCAGATGCCCCACTGAGTGTAGAGCCCAACCCAGGGCTCCGCCTCACGATCCTGAGCTCACAACCTGGGCTGAAATCAAGAGTAGGGCCCTCAACCTACTGCGCCACCCGGGGGCCCCCACCTTTACTTTTCTAAAATGCTAGTGATTCCTGTAGCTTGCCCTAGGTAGAGAAACATACTAATTGCACTGAGACCATGCAGGGAGGACCCCAGAAATAAGCAAATCTGGAACTAACAGATCTACACACATTTAGTTTGGCCAAGTAGATAAAATGCCTCAGGAAACACTTTTTTTTCTCAAAAAAAAAGAAAAAAAGAAAAAAAAAAACCCAGCAGGTTGGCTGAGACTTTCCACAGATCTCCCCAGAATAAGTGGATGGGAGCAGATGAGCGCTCGGGCTCGTAGCACTGAGCAGGTATCGTGTTGAGGCTCTGTCTCCAGATGCAAAACTAGGAACTGGGCAGCCTGGTGCTTTGGGGATTTCCAACAAATTCATAGCTCCCACGTCCCCATTCTTGGTTCAGCAATTTCACCTGCCAGCAAGTTCGGTTCTCCCAGAAGCATACAGTCCACTAGATAAGTCAAGCTTGGAGGGGGAAAATCACACGTTTTACTGATCACCAGCTTACCCCAAATTAAATCTCCAGTATAGTAAGACGATGTGCCTGGCCTGCCCCTGCCCCCTGAGGGTTTATCACAGCACGCTCACCTTACCTTCCTGAAGGCATTTCACTTATCCAAGAAAGAAAGAAAAAAAAAGGTATCTTTCCCTATGACTCCGATAATCTTGACTTACATGAAGAAGTATCTGCCACCCACTCACCGAGACACGATGAGCACTCACTCTGACAATGAACATAACACAACAATTTATTTTCTGGGAATATATTGGACTAGGAAAAAATTGGATGCGACATCCTGTGAGCTGCTAAGACACAGCATATGAAGCCTGCCAAGGGCTCTTTGGCTATTTGGGACAGATGCAGCCTCCTTGGAGGATCCCAGTGTTCTGATAGCCCAGGTGGCAATCCTCATTCACTGGAACTTTCTCTCTATGCACTGCGAGCATCTGGAATTTTTCAAAGGCTGTGCTGACCAAGGACTAACGGCCAGACTCATTACAACTGGTCCCAGAGATGCCTGGGGGGCTCAGCGGTTGAGCGCCTGCCTTTGGCCCAGGGAGTGACCCTGGGTCCCAGGACCGAGTCCCACATCAGCCTCCCTGCATGGAGCCTGCTTCTCCCTCTACCTGTGATTCTCTGCCCCCTCTCTCTCTCTCTCTCTGTCTCTCATGAATAAATAAATTTAAAAATCTTAAAAAAAAAAAAAACTGGTCCCAGAAGAGACTTCTGCCTTGAGTCAATCTTCAAGAGAGCATCCCACATGGAGAACATATTGACCTGCTGCTAAGGCCTTCCACACCCAAGCTAAATCCTTAGACTTTCTATCTTGTCTTGGGACAATGCCAGAATCCCAGTGTCCTTCTGATAATTAAGTGACCTCTCCTGCCCACACACCAAAAATGGCTAGTTCTTGGAAAATATCGGAGATCAAAATTCCATTAAGCAAATCCACGTGAACTACCTAATATGTGATAATTGCTGTAAAACTGTATCGACGTCAAATTTTAAATTTAAGAAAGTTCTTTGACCCAAAGAGCTGGCCAGAAGGGCCATCACGCATGAAAGGACTGCAGTGAGCACAGGGCCTAGTTGGATCAATAATTAAAACAAGTGCTATAGGAATGCCACATACGCACTATTATGTAAGAACAAAAAACGTGAAAGATGAGTCTTTGATTAGATAAAGTGCATTCACATATAATTCTTTTTTTTTGATTCTGACAACTGCATGGTGAGATAGGCAAGGGAGATGTTACTTTACTAACCCCATTTTACAGATGTGGAAACTAGGACCCAAAGAGGCTTAGCCAAGGGCATCTTGCAAATAAGTTGGAAAATTCCAGGGAGTGGTCCTAGCACGGTCTCCCTGTTGTGTAATTTTGTTGCCAAACCATGCTGCCTCCTTGCCAAGTACCAGGGGAGGGAGAAGAGGGAGCGTGGAAGGATGTGAAGGGTGAGCTATAGGGGTTACAGGTAGGCAACCAGAAGGATGATGGGTCTTTATGGGGAAAGGAAGAGAGACAGAGCAGGACCACAGCCTTGAAGGCAGAGCCTGGGGAGAGAATGAGTTACTGAAATGGAATGTATATAGAAGCAGTGGGGAATAGGGTTTGAGAGGAAATTAAATAATCATGGAACTTTCAGAAGGTCGGTATCAGCAGCCGAGTTTTGGTCTTTCAGACAATGGGGCTATTTTTTGAAGGAGACGGACATGATAAATACAGAGGTAAGAGAGCTGATACGGTATTTGTACAGTAGAGGGTTAGAGGGGTAGAAGGTGGGGGGCAAAGAATCTGGGTTTCTGGAATCAAGGAGAGGGAGGATAGCAAAGGGCCGGCACAGTTCTGAAATGTGGGGATGGGTGTGCTTTACAGGATTCATCACCCACATTCGTTTGCACATCATTGACCAACAGCAAAGCTAAAAATACTCTGGTCATAAGGAGCAAGGCATATAAAAGAGGAGAATGATTGGTGCTTTCAATTTTATAATGGATTAAGCCATTTTAGGTTGGTTGACTCAAAATTTGTAAAATTCGCTGTCTTCAGGATTGACGGAGGTAAAATTACCCGCGTTTCTAGGCCTTATATTAGCGCAACTTTCTGCATTCTGTTGATCAAGTGAGCTGGAGGCGGCCCGCAGGCCTGTTGCAGTTCCAACACACGAAGGGGATTTGAGGAGGGTAGGGGCAACTCTGGGCCCCTCACCTACACTTAAGTGAGAAAAGGTCAGATTGTGTAAAATTGCTTTTATTAGGATAGATCACAACATTTCATGTGGGTAAAGGGTTCCGTAGTTTAAAACATCTGAAAAGCCCCTGATCTAGTTAAATCTCAGCCCCAACAGAGGAAGAAGCAGAGACAGGCCCCTGCAGTGCCTTTTCCAAGGTCACAGGGCAAGGAAGACCACCTGATGGGGCATTTTTGCACAGCAATGGAAACAATCAATCAAATGAAAAGGCAACCTACCCACGGAATGGGAGAAAACATTTGCAAACCAATGTCTGCTAAGAGATTAATATCCAAAATATATAAGCAACTCATACAACTCAATAGCAAAACACCAAATACTCCAATTAAAAAATTGCATCATTGGGGGAATACCAATCAAAACTGTAATGAGGTATCACCTCACCCCTGTAAGAATAGGTTTCCTCAGAAAGCAAGAGATAACCATCATAGGATCGGATGTGGAGAAAAGGGAACCCCGTTCACTGTTGGTGGAATGTAAATTGGCTCAGCCACTACAGAACAGTATGGAGGTTCCTCAAAAATTAAAAATAGAACTCCCATATGATCCAGTAATCCTACTTCTGGGAATATATTCAAAAGAAGTGAAATCATTATCTTGAAGAGATATTTGCACTCCCACATTTATTGCAGCATTATTCACCACAGCCAAGATACAGAAACAACCAAAGTGCCCATCAATGGATGAATGAATTTTAAAAATGTGGTTTCCTGGAATATTTTCCACCTGTATTATTGCATGTTATTATTGCATGTTATTCAGCCATAAAAATAGAAATCCTGCTATTTGTGACGTGAATGCAAGTGGGGGTACTATGCTAAGTGAAATAAGCCAGAAACAGACAAGTCCTGTATGCGACCACTTAGATATGGAACCTAAAAAAGTCAAAATAATAGAATCAGAGAGTAGAACGGTGGTTGCCAGGGATTGGGTCAAGTAGAGGAAATGGGGAGATGCTGGCCCAAGGGCACAGACTTCCAATTATAAGATTAATAACTTCTGGCACCGTAATGAAGAGCCTGGTGACCAGAGTTGATAATACTGAACTGCATATGTAAAATTTGCGAAGAGTAAATTTTGAGAGTTTTTTGCAAAATAAATAAATAATAATAATAACAACCATGTGAGGTCACAATGGAGATGTTAACGGACAGGATGGTGGTCATCACCGCACAATGGATACATTCGCCAAACATCACACCCACGTTGGGCACCTGAACACGAGTCTGTCAATTTCATACACAATTTGTCGATTTGACCTCAGTAGGGCTGGGGGTGTGGGGGGAGAACTGGGGCAACTGAAACCTCGGAAAACAAAATTTATTTCATGGCCTTTGACATCCAGGCTTCACCCCGGCCCTCTACAGAGCCTGTGGCGGATGCAGTCCCCGATGCCCCCACGCAGGCCAGCACAGGCAGCAAAGGCAGCAATGGGGACAGGCTGGGCCAGAGCGCTGAGAGGTGCACGCCAGGACCCTGCTGAGCCTCCCACCCACAAATGAAAATTAAGGCGCTTCTAATACGAAAAGGATCCAGTTGACACTTCCGGTCTGACTCATTCATATTTCAATATGCACTTATTTCTCCTTTCCCTTTCTTTTAGTTGCCTTTGGAAGACTATCTAAAGCCAACCCCCACACCCCCCCACCACCACCACCCAAAAAATCCACCTTAAGAAAAGAGATGTGTGTGCCCTAAGGAGATAAAGAAGTACTGTCGTTTGGAATTTCCACTGTTACGGAAGAATTATGACCCAGGAGCAGAGAATCGTTAAATCCGCTGGTTTCACTTGTACAACAGCACATAACATCGTACCCGCCACGGCACCGGCCGCTGAATCAGGAAGTTTAGAGGGAGAAGGCCCAGCAGAGCCCCTAGTAAATCTGTCTTTTTGTATTCTAATCATAAAAAGTATTCCCCTCACTTTCTCACACAGGGCCTAACGTCGCCTTCACTGTGTTTATCGAGACAGACAAAGTGTCTTCACCGAAGCTTGAGCATTTCTCTTCTTTGACAGCAAACGCTGATTAAATCTTCCCAGAGAAGGTGTAGGCAGACCAGAATCCACCTTCTCGCCAGGCACAGAGGGACAGACTTTACAATTCTGGTATGTCCTCTCCTTATTCTCAAGAAAAACACACAAAAGGGATAGAATTTGGGCCGCCTGGGTGGCTCAGCCGGTTAAGCATCCAACTCTTGATTTCAACTCAGGTCTTGATCTCAGGAGCGGGAGTTCAAGCCCTGCACTGGGCTCCATGCTGGTGGAGCGCTGCCTACTTTAAAGAAAAAAATAAATAAATAAAGTGATAGGATTTTGTGCAAAAAGTCTACTGAAGACATAGCTGTCTCCATTTTAACTTAGGGTTCAACTATTTCTTACCAGTTTTGTGAATTAACTGACCTAACTAAAAAAAACCCTAAAGTAACTACACTATTGACCATAAATTTAGGAAAACTGGAGTGAACGCAGACGGTATACAAACTAACAGGGCTAGTCTGAGCTGCCCTCACAGGCCTGCTTCAGGGGGGAGGATCCCCGGGGGGCCGTGGCTTTGCTTGCCGTGACATCAGTGGCTAGAGACATTTCCAAAGGGGCCTGTAAGTCTTGAAGTAACAACAGCCCTCTGTGAGCTGATGAACTCCCCCATATTGAGAATGCCCACTTTAAAGAAAATAACAAATCAGAATGACCTTTCCAGGGCTCCACAACACTGCAAGCAGAAACACATCCCAGTTGGAAATCTGGGGGAGAAAACGATGCGTGTGGCATACATGCTGCTCTGGGCAATAGAGCCCGGTTGGTGTGGTTTTGTTTTTTGTGTGTGTGTGTTTTTTTTTTTTTAAATCACTACTGTCAGAAATGTAAAATCTCCTTAAAATACGGGATGCAGCTCTCTGTGCTTCATGAGCAATGCAACGTGGAAGCTCCCGGTCTTACGCTGCAACACGGTTACCAGCACTGTGGGCTCGCCAACAGGCCCTGAGGTGGCTGGACTTGTAAAATACCTCCCGGTGCCTTCGAGGGTCATCTGCGTAACTGCAGAGCTTTCCAGTCCCCATTGAAGACCCATAATTGTGCCAGGATAAGGTGATAGGCTCTCCAAACCCTGGTCTGGTGACTGGATGCACAAACCTCCCTTCCATATTCCTGAACAATGGCACTTCAGGGGCACCCGGGGGGCTCAGGGTGTGACCCCGGGGTCCTGGGATCGAGTCCCACATCGGGCTCCCCGCAGGGAGCCTGCTTCTCCCTCTGCCCCCCTCTCTCTCTGTCTCTCATGAATAAATAAATAAAATCTAAAAAACAAAACACAACAGCACTCGAGCATCGAGCATCGTTGTGGGAAGGGGAAGCGGGTCCCCTGCATGCACTTCTCTGTCTTACCTGCCGCCAGTCAGTGATTCTGGAATCGCTGAGCACAGCCAGATGCCCTTTCCTGGCCTCCCAACTTGGGTATTTACAAATCGGCTAATTGGGAAACCCCAATCTCCCGACCAGTGTATGGCCAGACAAGAACGAAAACGGATAGATGTACGCTTTTATTCTAGAGCTGGATAGGAAGAGTAATTTCCGTCCCACTGAGCTCCAAAGGGCTCCTTTCATCACATCCGGGAAGGTGTGAAGTGCGCCTGGTGCAGACGAGCCTGGCCTCTGACAGGTTTATTGACCAGACCTTTCGGCCAGAGGAAGTGCGGGGAGGTACCTTTGTTGAGAAAGAAGAATGTGCACCACCGACGGGTTTCCAGGACCTCATAAAAGAGTCATTTGACTTAGAAGAGCTTGTCTGCACCGTAGTAGTATCAGGAGGAAAGCATTAAAGGCATCTCTCAAGCTTAAAGGAAAACAACATTTCAGAAGCAAGGGGAGTTGGCCTCCCCTGTGAAGTGAGGGGAGATGCAGGGTCTGTAACTTTGACAGACTCCGCTCCATGGAGAGGGGTTGGCACCTGCACAGCTTCCGCACTTCCGCGGAATTGCCTTGTCGTGGGCTGAAGAACGGGGAAATGTTTAGGGAGCAATGTTCGGTCTCATCTGAGCAGGGCAGGAGAGGGTAAAATGATAGGAAATGGAGTTAATTTTGCGCGGACCTCTGGCTGACAGCGCTGGCAAGCTGCTGTCTTTATGCTGCTCTACAATTTCAATAAAGCTCTGACATTACCACGTGGCAATAAAGGGAGGAGCGTGAGCTCCTGTCTACGTGCTGCATCCTACGTTAAGAGGCTGTGCCAGAAGCCTCATCACTTCCATTTAAATCCCTAGCCCCCCAGAAGAACACCAGTCATTCTCAAGGTGTAGTTGGTTCTGGATTTAACTGGACTCTGGAAACCCTTGTTCAGATCTGGAGCTTAGGCTTCTTTATTTTATTTTATATTTTTTAAGATTTTATTTGAGAGAGAGAAAGAGCACATGCGTGCACGTGCACACAAGCAGGGGGAGCTGCAGAGGGAGAGGCAGTCTCCCCGCTGACCCTGGGATCGTGACCTGGGCTGAAGGCAGACGCCCAACCAACTGAGCCCCCCAACACCACCGCCTGAGCTTAGGTTCTGGTCACCATTGGTAGAAACTGGTTAACTTGAGCAAGTTGCTGGACTTCTTAGAGTCTCAGTTTCCTCATGTGTACATCACGACAGCATCATCTAAATTTCACAGCTACAGTGAGAAGGAAACGCTGAGAATCAAGGGAATGTTCCACAATGCCTGGCCTGTAGTAGGTGCTCGGTAAATGTCAGCTCCCTTACAGTTTTTTTCACTTTTGACTGTGGCAAAGAAGCTCTTGGAGGAAGGAGAGCGCGCCAGGCAGGGTCAGGAGTTGACACCGTGGGAGTTTTCTCCCAGCCGCAGTGGCACACTGAGCTGAACCTCTCTATGCGTGTCCTCTAAACAGGCTCCGTGTTCCACCTGCTGGAGGCTCTCATTGCAGGGAAGGCACAACGAAGGGCCCGATGAGTGAGAGTCGGCGGGAGCATTGGTCACCTATCCCAGCCCCTCACGGGTCCCGCGGCAAGGCTTCCTGCTACTGACGACTCCCAAAACATCCACCCTCTAAGCCAAGAAGCAGGGCATGAGCTGATCCATTGCCCTTGGTCATTCACATCCATTTACCATATAAAAAGCAACATGACAAAAAAGAGAGAGAGAGAGAGAGAGAGAGAGAGAGAGAGAGAGATGGGAAGAGGAGTAAGAGGAAGGAGGAAATGGCCAGATGGAAGAACAGTTAAGGTACCCAATTACAACAAACATCTCTTTCCTGCCAGGACACCAAACACAGGAGCCCAGCCAGCTCTGCAAGTTGCTACATTAGCCAGTTGGCTGCATGTTTGATGGAAACCGAGGTCCAACAACAGACAAACAAAATCTCTCTCCCACCAAATGGGGAGTGGCCAGAAATGCATGTGAAGAAAATCGCTGTCGTGGGGCCCCAGGTTTATTCTCTCCACGTGGCCTGGAATGCATTTACGCAGCTCACGTGCTTGGGGGCTGGGTCTCTCACTACCAATGCTGCCAATTTCACCTGCGATCTAAAAATCAGGCCGTGGGATCCCTGGGTAGCTCAGCGGTTTGGCGCCTGCCTTTGGCCCAGGGCGCGATCCTGGAGTCCCCATGTCGGGCTCCCGGTGCATGGAGCCTGCTTCTCCCTCCTCCTGTGTCTCTGCCTCTTTCGCTCTATCACAAATAAAAATAAATAAATAAATCTTTAAAAAAATAAATATATAAAAATAAAAATCAGGCCGTGCTTTTGCTTCCTCGTCTCTCCACATGTAATCACTGAGACACCATTTCTCACGCTTCCAGAAAAATGCAAACACGGCTCAACGGATCCACTTCCAATCTTCCCATACAATTCAACTGAGGATGGAAGCAGCAAAGACACCTCAAAGCAGAGATGGCTGGATGTCGTAAGGTGTGGGAGTAATGGCTGTGTGTACAGAGGAAAGTCTCTTTGTAGTAGAGGTACTGTTGGCTTAAAGCACAGGCGCTACCCTAGTTGTAAAGTCTGTCACATATGCATCCTATATGACTGCATGTGACCTCATTTAGGGTCATAGTATTCCTGCCCTCTGTAGAAGCCATGGGTTGGCTGTCATGTTACGATGTAGGTAACTATCAGACAGGTCCTGCCAATTGTCTCTGGTCATCTAATGAGCCCGAATGTCCCTTCAAAGCCAAAAATCGACATAGTTTGGAAGCCTGTAAGTCAAACAGTTAAGGTAAGGGCAAAAAAAAAAATCAGTAGTTAATATGACCCAGTGCGAGCCACAGGTCTGGGAGTCAGGAGGTTATGGCAGGCAGAGGGACCTAGGCGCAGCAGGGGCTGGAATTGAAGCATTGGTCACTTACCAATGGAGGCTTTATTCCTTTCTTTGAACGCTTTTCCATTCTTTGTAAAACTAATCATCAACTCCTTGAAGGATCCTCGAGGTAAAGACCTGAAGTCCCCTTCAATTCGCTGGTCCTTACTGGGGTTAATGGAGGAGGGATGAGAGGGGCAGGAGACGCATCCTGGACCAGTCGGTTGCACCGCTGAACTCAAGACCCTCACGTGCTGGGACCCCTGGGGGGCTCAGCAGTTGAGCATCTGCCTTTGGCTCATTGGGTCCTGAGATCGAGTCCCGCATCGGGCTCCCCGCAGGGAGCCTGCTTCTCCCTCTGCCTGTGTCTCTGCCTCTCTCTCTGGGTCTCTCAGGAATAAATAAAAATCTTAAAAAAAAAAAAAAAAAAGACCCTTGTGTGCTGCATTAACTCAGACTAGAAACTGCTTCCCGGAGAAGAGCTCTGCCCTTTATGAATCCACACGTGGTCTGGGAGCTTTTGCAGCTCACGATGACTGGTCAGAGGGAGTACCTTGCTGCTGACACCTTAGTATCAGGAGTCATATGGAAAATGAGGCAGAAATGAGCAAAAGGGGAAAGAGTAAAGAAACTGAGCCCACCAGCTATACAGCAGGGAGCTGGGGTGCAGACCTGCAATTCAGAGTGGAGAGGGGCGATCCCAGGGCTGTGGGCTCTCACACAGATCATTGGGTTTTACTGTAGATCTGGGAAAGAAACCAACAGAGCAAATTTCAGTGGTAGGGAATTTTCTTCTTAAACCAGCAGAGCCACTACTTCACCACCAATGGCTCTAATGTTCACATACTATTCAATAGTGGAGAACAGCTCCGAAAAAAAATTTTTTTGTTTTCAAAGCCTTTACCTGCAATTCCTCTGTTACTGCAAACATGTGGCCTTTCTTGAGGCTCATTTCCCATCCCCTGGCCTCCACCCCCACCACCACGCACAACAACAGGCTTGAGGATACAGACTCTCCGGGAAGAAAAGAAAAAAAAAATCCAAGTTGGGGGACAAGGAGGGGCAGCGGGGGGGGGGGGGTGGCGGGGGGCGGGCGGGGAAGCCTTCACATAAGAAATGAGAAAAACAGGATTCCTATCCTTGAGTTATAAAAACTGAAAGGTACGGGGAATTTTATGGACCCAGAAAGTGATGAAATGAAGAGAAAGACATCAAGTCTACCCAAAAGGTGATAAAATATTTTATTTGTTTTTTGGTTGTGAAAAAGAAAATAAATCATTAGGATGACTGTCAGAATGCCTCCAGGAGAAGGGCATTGAATAGGACTTGCCTATAAATGGTGTAGAGACTAATAAAGGAGTTGGGTTTTGTTTCCTTAGCATTGGTCTGGCGGAGCTTTCTGTTGCAACCCAGGAATCCGGGGCAGACAGTCCAAGCCCGCTGGCCGCAGGGCACGCAGATGCATTATTGCCTCTCCGGGCTGGCCCTGTCCGAGATCCCCCAAGCAGCTGCTCCCCGCCTCTACCCGGATTCCCCCTGAACACGGGTGCTGTGGGACATGTTGTCAGATGTCAGGGCTTCAGGATCACGGTTTGCTTTATTTTCATGATTACTGACTACACTTCATATATACCTGCCGATAAAACAGGTTTGAGGCTGGCCAGAGGGGTTGGCCCTATTCCTCTTGGTCCTACAAATTCCAGACAAAGAAGGCAAGGTTCCTGTCCCAAACAGCTCAGTCTAAGGGGTCTTGGAGTCATTCTGATATTGCTTAATGAGGCATTTCCAGAGCCCAAAAGGCAGAGAACGGTGACAGAGTACCTGTTTTATAAAAGCGACTGTCGATTTTATTTAAACCCGGGCAGGACTAGTCAAGAATCTGTAAAAGAGGCAGGATTTTCAGCTACCTCACAAACTTGCATTCCGCATTTTGCCTTGAATATTTTCTCCCCCTTTTCTACGTGTCAAGCACTCCTATAAAGATGTGATGGCTCAACTAAGTCTTAAACGTTAAGACTCAGAACTAAGTTTCTCTAAATTTGTACTGAGTATCAAGAACCCAGAAATCAACTGAACCTTGGAATGAACTGGAACTAAACATACATGCCGGTCAATAGTCCTCTCCACAACGACCCATATATACAAATTCGATGTGGGACAATTAAGGCTCATGATTGTCATCCGAATCGTATACAACAGGACCCAAGAACAGGGCCGAGAACAGTAGGGCAGCGCGGTAGGGGACTGCTAGTATCCGTAAAATGGAAAGGACTCCAGTGGCCTTACATCTACGACGGCACACACCTTCTTAACCGTCAAGGAGCCCTCCCGACCATCACAAGGACAAGGCCCTAAAGTGGCTTTACTGAGATCACCACTGTCCCCTCCGTGATCACTCCGCAGCACCACTTAGAAGGAACAGGCAAAGGGTGCTCCCAAGTCACTACTCATTTGCTTGCCTATCTTTACGCTTTAGATCCACATGGGCAGGCTGGAGGTCTGCTAACTCACATTATCCTTCTACACTGGCCATTATTATGATGGCCACTTTTGACCACATCAGACCATTCAAGGTCTCAAACAGACACACGGCTGAAAAGCTGGACCGATGGAGGATTTTTCCAGAATGCGACATGACTCCATGTCCAAGGTACGTTTATATAAATGGCTACCTTGGCCCTAAACTCACTGCCTGAAGATTCTTACTCATTTGGAACCAACATGAGCCAGCCTGGATGACTCAGGGGAATGGTAATGATGGGATGAGTAATCGTTCTCTTGAAGTCACTAGTTAGGATAAAAGCAGTTGTTCAATACCTGACAGGACAGGTTTCTCAGGCTGGCCAAAAACCCAACAAATAAATCAATGTCACTTTCTTCCCTAACATCTTAAAACTCTCTATTTAAAGTGTGCATCTCAGCTTCACAGTTCAAGGAAAGCTATCCACAGCATTATCCATTCAGCCTCTCCCTTCCTGAGGAGACAGGGGAGACGTGGCGGAGAGGACATTGGCCAAGAAAAATCCTATAGGAACACCACCTGGCTCTCTGCTCTGGATCACTGCCTCGGTTGTTTTAGGAATATTTTATATAAAACTAACGCGACGCTTTATTCTAACAGAGGAAACACACACGCTGACACGCAAAAGCTTCGAATGTGGCAGTTGATTTTAAAGACTTGAAAATTGAAAATCTGTCCCTCTCAGAGTATAACCAACCCCAGGAGTAAGCCCATAAATGCATTAGGGATCCTCATTGCCTAATTAATCCGCATCTCTCCACTCTTTTCCAAGTTGCATTACCCTAATTTACTCTTTGGGGAGTGATATGTTAAAATACGGTTTACTTGTGACTCAGAGAGAAATAAGTCCTGGGGAGCAAATGCACGGAATAGTGAACATAGACGATAATATAGTATTATAATCAAACTTGCTGAAAGACTAAATCTTAATTTAATCCAACCACTGAAAGGAGACAGTAATTCTGCAACATCATAGAGATGCTAACTATGGCTACAACGGGCCATCATATCACAATATATAAATGCGTCAACATGTTGTATAGCTTCAATTTATACAATGTCATATGACAAACATATTTCAACTAAAGATTTAAAGATATGATTTACTTCCAAATGAAATGCTACTAAAGAGATAAATCTCCCTCTGTGTCTCTGCCTCTCTCTCTCTTTCATGAATAAATAAAATCTTTAAAAAACAAAAAATGGGGCTCCTGGGTGGCTCAGTGGTTGAGTGTCTGCCTTTGGCTCAGGGTGTGACCCCAAGGTCCCGGGATCGAGTCCTGCATCGGGCTCCTGCAGGGAGCCTGCTTCTCCCTCTGCCTGTGTCTCTGCCTCTCTCTCTTTCATGAATAAATAAAATCTTTAAAAAAAAAGATAAAAAATAAACTGATTTAACAGATGGCAAGTAACTATCTACATTATTCTCTCCTATTAGAGTTCCTTCGGATAGTAGCTGAATAGGCTTACACTAGGTGTGATTTTGGTGATAATCTGATCGGATATATTGCTGAGGCTACAAAGCAGAGTTCTGGAACAAGGCTTGACCACACACCCGATCAAGGTACATCTGAAGAGAACAGCGGAACACAAGCAAGGTACCTGTGATCACGTTCGCGCTGTAGGTCACATCACTGTCCACACACGTCGACTCATCCTCCATCTGGTGGCACCATGCCGGGGGCTCATCAGATCTGCCACACTGAAGGTGGTTACACCTTTTTTTGCCCTTTTATCCCCCAGCAGGGACCCACATTTGGAGAAAGCGAGTAAACCTGGCTAATAAGTAGACAGGACTTGATGTTCACAGGGTAAGTATGGAATGTGATCACGGTGAAAACAGGAGAATCGTGCATGGGCTTGCCATGTTTAGACATAGAGGAAGTTTTTGTGTCTATTCTAGAAAGACTTCTTAAAGGTGAAATTTCAAGAGCTGCTTAAGGTTAAATTCGAAAAGCTGTGCTTTAGTTGGTTGGACTGCTAATAGCAGCCTTCCACCAAAGAGCCACGGAGGATGATAAGGAAGTTGCCAAAGCGCCTGGTGCTATGTGGGTTAGAAGCTGAGAAATGCATGTGCAGACGGGTAAACATGCATCCTAACCATTTAAAATGCCTTCTTCAGCTCAGACTACCTTGCCAAGAGCCAGCCTAGAGCAAAGTCCTTCCTCTTCTGTCTTTTTTTTTTTTAAACTCCCTTTTAGTGTTTATTATTAAGCAATCATCTTCACTGGTAGAAAAAAAAAAGGAGGGGCTCACACAAACTTTCAGGCATTGTCTTCCTACAACATTGGTCGTAAAACCCATGAGAAAGGGGAACAATGACACCCAGCCATCCTAGGCTGAGTCAACATGCAGCATGTCTGAAATGTCCTCTGCAGGGGTAAGGTGACTCAACCTCCCCTTCAGGAAAAATGAGGACTTCTGAAAAAAAAAAAAAATGAGGACTTCTGCAGGCGCTCAAGGCCTCCGTGGTGAACCAGTTTTCAACGTGCACTCTCTCATCCCGTACACCACTGGCGCAGCTGCCTCTTGCCACCTCCTCCATCTCCCACACTCACCTCCTATGCCTGGGGCCCACCATGTCCCTCCAAATAGGCCATGTTAGCCAGAGTCAAAGGAAAACTAATGTCCATCGACCAAACCCACAGAAAAACAAAGGTGCAGGGCTTGGGAGTCCCGGTTGGCCAAACAGGTGGGAGCTAAAGGGGTACTGGACAGATCTATCCCAGGAAGCAATTAAGTTTATAGCCAGGAAAGAAAAGCCCCAAAGGCCTTGGAAACAAAAGCAGCTTCCTCCATGTGTCCGTTCTCTCATTCTGTCATAAAGGCAGGCTGGACTATTCAGTTGCAACCGCAGACAGTAAGGCACTGTTCAGAGAATGCCTGCTGCAGAGGCCTGCCGGTCCGGTTTTCATTTCTGTGCTAGGGGTAAATGGTCCCAGCCCCGTTCAAATCAGAGAAAAAGCAAGCAAGTATCCAAAAAG
This sequence comes from Nyctereutes procyonoides, assembly GCF_905146905.1. Classification (NCBI taxonomy): domain Eukaryota; kingdom Metazoa; phylum Chordata; class Mammalia; order Carnivora; family Canidae; genus Nyctereutes; species Nyctereutes procyonoides. The sequence goes on along the minus strand of NW_026575136.1, from coordinate 12,120,963 downwards.
GAAGAAGTACTCAATGCAGGACATGATTATAAACTCTTTGGGATCAGCTGAAGGAAAAGATTATAAAGGTAACAGTTTCCATTGATATGGGGAAAGCATCGCTAGGATTTCTTGACAATCTTGATGTGGCTTTTAGGGAAGTTCCTGGTATGGGAAGGTATGATGGAAGGGGAGGGCCGCCAGCAGCCTCCTCCCCGCCCCCATGTTCTGCTTTGCCTAGGGGTGGGTGGGGGTGCCTGTGCCTGCTTGGAATGCCTATCCTCCAGCTCACATTCTTGCCGGAGACCGTATTAGGGTGAGCATTCAGTTTCTCACCCGTGTAGAAGTTGTGGCAAACACCACTGAGTCAAGGGAATAGTCAGCAATGCTAACCCGAGTCAGAAGAGGAGGACGAGTACATCAGAAGGAGGTGGCTACTTGCGGAGCCAAGAGGCAACAATGAGATTGGATGCAGAGAAGATGCTAGATGGAGAGAGGATGCTAGACAGAGAGAAGATGCTAGATGGAAAGAAGGTGCTAGACGGAGGGAAGGTGCTAGACGGAGAGAAGGTGCTAGATGGAGCAAAGATGCTAGACGGAGAGAGGATGCGAGATGGAGGGAAGGTGCTACACGGAAAGAAGATGCTAGATGGAGGGAAGATGCTAGACAGAGAGAAGGTGCTAGACAGAGAGAAGGTGCTAGACGGAGAGAGGATGCAAGACAGAAAGAAGGTACTAGACAGAGAGATGATGCTAGACGGAGAGAGGATGTGAGACGGAGGGAAGGTGGTAGACGGAGAGAAGATTCTAGATGGAGGGAAGATTCTAGACAGAGGGAAGATGCTAGACGGAGGGAAGATTCTAGATGGAGAGAAGATGCTAGACAGAAGATTCTAGATAGAGGGAAGATTCTAGACAGAGGGAAGATGCTAGACGGAGAGAAGATGCTAGATGGAGAGAAGATCTAGACAGAGGGAAGGTGCTAGATGGAGAGAAAATGCTAGATGGCTAGAATACCTGCCCCCAAGTCTTGGCCTGGGAGTCTTTCCCCAGTTCTAGTGGTAACTGGAAAGTCCTGGTCATACTAAGGAAGGGGCCATGGGCCACTTTATCTGTGGTGACAAGGGTAACCTTATAAATATTAGTGAAATGTGTCACTTTCCTTATGCCACCTGGGACCACCTGGAGATTGGACTGAATGTAGTTCCACAAACACTGGATAAAAGCATCTGTGAGCCTATCCTTTCCCTGGGGTCATCTTTAAATAATAAGCTAAAGAGATACATTCTTTCCTTCTGAGGTTAGGCCCTCTAATTACTGAAAGCCAAGAACGAGAGACTATCTGAGGGGCTAGGGAAGACACTATTAAATATTCCCATTCTTCAAATGTCTCCCGAGAAGGTGACACCACGACCATAACCATTAGCAGAGGCCCACACGCACACATACATGCTCAGAGTTACTCTCTGCTCCATGGGATCGCGAGCGTCCTTACTCCCTCCAATTAGGGTCTCTTACAACGTAACTGGACCCATTTTTGGCCACGTGGGTATACCCAGGAAGGCTGGGTCCCTCTCCAAATAGCTAACTCCCCTGCCTCTAGAAAAACTACATGCTCCAAGAGAGAACTCTGCTAAGAGTCAGGAAGATTTCATTTCCATGAACCTGGGAAGCACTTGGGGTTAATGCAGACTCTGGAGCCAGCCTGCCCAGGTGGAACCCCAGTTCTGCCCCTTGGTAGCTTTATGGCATTGGGGAGGGGGATTACTCAACCTCTCTGTGCCTTGGTTTTCTGACCCATAAATGGGGATAAAAACAGTACATATTCTATAAGACCGTATGATGACCAAATGTGTTATGACATATAAAGGACTTACAACGGCGTTTGGCATTAGTAGGAATGATGTTAACATTTGCCGCTATCATTGCTGTCATTATTATTATATCACTGAGCACGTTACTCTCATATGGGCTGACGACACCATCCCTACTCCAAGAGGGTGTAAGACAAAAATAACTGTCAGATAAACTAATTTCCGATTGCTTTCATATCCAAGTTAAGACCCTAGGATAAATTTCACATGGCCATGAATTCTTGATTTTCTCTACTATTCTATTTTTCAACTCCCTTGTAGGCACCAGCTGACTATGGCTGCATGAGGGATCCCAGCAGGCAAGACTAGCAGAACCCAGCCCAAATTGCTGACCTACAGAATCACGAGCAAATAAAATGGTTATTGTTTTAAGCCACTGAGCTTCTGGTGGTTTCTTATTATGCAATAGATAACTGATACAGAGCCCTGAACACATGAGGCTTTATTATCAACAGCATTTCCAACACAAACATTCACAAGAAACCAGGCCACTTATCTGTCTGTCAACAGGCTTACCAACTACCACATGGTGCTGCCAAGCTCTCAATCCCACCCACCTATGGCCACCAAGGCCACCACAGTCAGCATAATACCTTGGGAAAAGCGAAGGCTGATTAATGATCAAATCTTGGGAGACAGAGGCAAGCTTTCTGTGCCAAGTAAGTACCAAACTATGTCTCTGTGGAGAGGGATGGAATGGAAACACAGGATTTGGTTATTTTTTGTCCATAATACAATCCAGGGTGCAAAATGGAAGATCCGGCTTCCTTGTAAGTAGCTTTATACCATGCATCTTCAGTATTGCACAGTGAATTAGGTAGACATCTTCAAGGTAGAAGCAAACCAACTCAAGGACCACATGACCAAGTGGGAATCCTGGAGAGCCGGTCAGACCCAACCATGTAATCCTCGTGGTCCAAGAAAGAAGGGAGCCCAGAACACCTTCATTTTTTCTGCTGGTCACACAAGAGAATGATGACATCCCAAGCTTTGATTTTGCTGTGACCTAAGCAAAAAAACTCTCTCGACCCACAACACAAAGGGAAAAAGTACCAAGTTCCATAGATCAGTGTTCTATCATGTGTAACATGTGGGAAGAACTGATAAGTGACTCTGTAGGAAAATCACTCTGAACACATTAGGAGAAATTTCAGAAGCTTAAGTTCCTGTCTATTAAAAGCAAAGCCACATTTTGATGGCTAAGTAATATTCCATTATATTTGTACACCCACACACCTTCTATATCCATTCATCTGCTGATGGACATCTGGGCTCTTTCCATAGTTTGGCTATTGTGGATATTGCTGCTATGACCATTGGGGTGCAGATGCTCCTTTGGGTCACCACCTTTGTATCTTTGGGGTAAACACCTAGTTGTGCAATTGCTGGAACTGGAGGGTATTATGCTGAGAGAAATGAGTCAATGAGAGAAAGACAATTATCATGTGGTTTCACTCATGTGGAATATAAGGAACAGTGCAGAGGATCATTGGGGAAGGGAGGGAAACCTGAATGGGAGGAAATCAGAGAGGGAGACAAACCATGAGAGATTCTTAACTCTAGGGAACTGAGGCCTGCTGGAGGGAAAGGAGGTGGAGGATGGGGTAACTGGGTGACAGGCATTAAGGAGGGCACGTGATGTGATGAGCACTGGGTGTTATATATAGCTGATGAATTACTGACCACAACATCTGAAACTAATGATGTTCTATATGTTGGCTAGTTGAATTTAAATTTAAAAACAAAAGCAAAGCCACCACATCTAAATGAAAACAATCTTATTAATCTGATAAATTGGACGACCCATAGTGCTAGGGGTGAAGACCAGTAGCATTCATCTGTATTTGTTTATTCCCTCCGTATTTGTTGAGCACATACTCTGTAGCATGTAGTTTTGTGGGGGTCTAGGTATGAGAGAGTTGGGGCAGGGGGAAAGCACAGAAATGAAGACAGCAAAAATGATATGAAAGTAGTTAAGGACATCTCACGTTCCAAGGGCTTATAGGCCTGGTCATCTTGAAAAACAAAATTCCCTGCATGAAGCAATTCAGAGTAACCCAGCTGAGGCCAACCCAAATTGCTGCCTCAATTGAAACTCATCAGGTTATAAGTCAAAAAAGTTCAGAAAACTCCTGATTTCATGGAACCATAGATCTCACTAGATGTAACTGGTCCACAGATAAAGATGCTAAAATGAGGTAATTTACCCAAGGACTCACAACTGGTTTTGGTGCAGAGCCAGATCTGGGTCATCTGGGCTCCAGGCCAGCTGGACCTAGAGAGACCACCAACCTAGAGAGACCCCTCTCAAGATACAAGGTGTTTACAGTGTGAGGAGGCATAGCCACTCCACTGTTCCAACCACCTGGCAGTAGACCAATACCAGCTCCCCAAAGCAGTGGGCACAAACCCTGCACTTGGGGTGCCTGGGAGGCTCAGTCGGTTGGGCCTCCGACTCTTGATTTCAGCTCAGGTCATGATCTCAGGGTCATGGGATCGAGCCCTACATCAGGCTCCATGCTCAGGGGGAAGTCTGCTGGAGATTCTCACTCTCACTCTGTCTCCTCGACCCTCATACATGTTCTCTCTCACTCACTCTGAAATAAATAAACCTAGAAAGAAAAAAAAGAAGAAAGAAAGAAAGAAAGAAAGAAAGAAAGAAAGAAAGAAAGAAAGAAAGAAAGAAAGAAAGAAAGAAAGAAAGAAAGAAAAATTAATTGCACTTGTCACATGGGAGCAACTCAAGGATACAACTTCTTGTGGAATAAACTTAAGAGCCCTCTAATGAGTGCTCAAGCGGTCATTAACATAGGCTTATAAGACAGAGGCACAAGAAAATACTTGTTAGATTTAAATTTCATAACTTAAATATGTAGAAATTATGTGAACAAACTACACAAAGTTTAAAAATAGTAGCAAAACACATCAACATGGTCATGACTATAAAGATGGCTTTAAAAAAAAAAAAACACTGGGTGAGTTTTATTCTTCATTCCTTCTGCTGTTCCCTACAGGCCAAATATTCTTTAACATTCTTGAACTCTTTATATATTGTTTACTGTTCTGGCTACCTCGATGCAGAAGAGACACAATGTCAATGGTGGCCAGAGGGCAAAGGGCATGTGAGCAGGGGCAAGGGGGACAGTGAAGTGGGGGTTCAGCCCTGAATAGCTGCATGTGGGTCAAAGCCTCAACGTGCTTGGCTCCTCCTCTGTGCTGCTCAGTCATATTCCTGATCTGCTACTTTGGGCTTGGCTATCCAACTTTGGGCAACTTACCGATTTTCTTTGAACTTCAGTCTCCTTGGAGTGCCTAGGCGGCTTAGTCAGTTAAGCGTCAGACTCGTGATTTTGGTTCAGGTCCTGAGCTCAGGGTCATGAGATCGGGCTCCACGCTCACTGGGGAGCCTGCTTGAGATTCTTTTCCTCTGCCCCCCTTTTGCACAAGTGCGCGCAAATATGTATACTCTCCTTCTCAAACAAGTAAGGCAATCCTTCAGCTTCAGTTTCCTCAACCCTAAAAGGCAGATATTAATAGGACCTTTTTCACAGGAAGGCCACGCAGGTTGGAAATAATGCAAACAGAACGTTTAGTCTAGCACCTGGCAGAAAGCAGGAGCCAGCAAATGACAGCTGTCATGATGACAGTGATAGAGATGGCTAATATCACAGTTATTATTTTTTATTGCCATTGTTATCATTATTATTATGATTATCAGCATTATGATGTTCCTAACACTGTGTTTAACACCGTAACTAAAAAGGCATGAAGTTTCCTTGCTTTGGAAGACGGCCCAGTGCTCTCCATGCGTCTCATTACTGGACCATCCCTTCTCTAATCTCCACACTCTCCGGATTTATTAATATCTAGTAGACTTTTCAGATGAAGTAACAGCTTGCACACCACCCAATATGCCCGGAGGAAAATAGTGATAACATACAGATTCCTACTTGTTTTCTTGGGCCTAATTAAGAGAATACAATGTCATCCTTTTAAAAAAGGGCAAGCAATAAACCACCTGAGTAGATACTCTACAGAATTCTGTTTTGTGCTTGAAACTTGTAATTATCTCCTACAAACATGGGTGCTAATAATTCTATCCGCTCTTTAGACAAGAAACAAGAAGATTTTTGGCTCCAAATCAGCTCACGATCTCAGACAACTTCCTGTGGAGGCCGCCTCCCTCAGCCCTGAGATGCAAGGTGGGAGGTCTGTTTGCGGGGTGGGGGGGGCTCCGAGCTGGTTGCTGATAGCCCCCACCAGGAGGAAGGCTCCTCAGCAGACCAGTCTCAGGTCCCTGGAGCCTCAAGAAGACATTCCCTGGCCTTGACAGCCTGACCAGAGAAAATCAGATCGCAGATTCAGTTTTTTCACTGGGAAAATAGAGACGGGTCCAACAACCGAACCTGGTCAACTTGTGTATTAAACGTCACACCTAAAACCGAAAAGGCAAGTGAATGAAGTAAAAAAGCGGTCATGGGTAAAACATACAACTTTAAACATGCCCAAATAGATGCTGCTGCCTCTTTTCTGTTGGGGTAACACTTTCATCTTATTTTGGATCAGGAAAAATGTTCTAATCCTTAACATTTAAATGTCCTATAATTACAAATGCTCGATAATTAGTGAATGCACTTCCTAAGTAAGAGTTAGCAATGGTTTTCATTTGATCTAGACACTTCTGAGCATCATTTCCTATCCCCCACTAATTCCTGCCCCCATTGCTGGGATAGTAACTCTGGAACATTCTCTTGTAACTGACCAAAGTCATGCATTATGTGGGAAACAGAGGAGTCTTTCATCTACTAGCCATTCCCTGGACATGGGCACCCCCTCTGTGGGTTCACCAGAAATATGACTTGAGCCAAAATCTGCCTACCAAATCCCGGGACTACAGGGAGCAGCACAGAGTTCAGGATGGGCTAGGACACCTGGCAAATGACTCAGGAAACTGGCAAAAGACAGAGTCCCAAGATGTTCCAGAGTCCGCCTGGATCTCCCATCGCCTGACCTGCAGCTCCCAAACGAAAAGCCAAAGATTGTCCGTAATCGCTTCCGTTCTTACCTCATGAGAGAGAGCGCGGCCGTCAGGCTCCTCTCTCCAACTGACCGTGAAGAGGTCTGCGCCCAAGCAAAGTAGCCAGCCTACCAAAGATAAAAAGATAAAGTAAGAACGGCTGCAGGGGATGAGTTACATTCTTCAACAACTGGAATGTTCTCTAGCAAACAGCAGGCCTCTGGATGTTTGGAGACCTTTCAGCCTACAACAGCAGCAATATAAAATCCCTGGAATCAAGTCGGGTGGGGCTGTTAAAGCTGCAGAGAGTGAGCTACCAGTTTATGAACACACACCTGGGGCCCATCTAATTGGGAATGGTAATCACTGGTGAAATCAGGGACCTCATCACACCCCCTGCAAGGTGCTGGCGGACCTCCGTATAACACTTACCTGTACCAGGGTGTGTTGGCAGGCCAGAGCATTCACACACTGAACGCATCCGCACACAATGAAGACTCTATGCCGTGGAAATAAGCCCGCTCTGGAAGACAGCCCTACCAGCTGATGAAAGGATGACAACATGGAATTTGAACCGAGATGAGGCGGCGGGAGGGAAATGTAATCATCTTCTACACGCATTCAAAGCAGCAAATGTAGAAGACCACAATTATGGCCCATTTTAAGGAAATTCTATTGTGTATTTATAGCCCTAATCTGTGATGGTTAACACTGGGCTTAATCAACTGACTGGGCTATGGCCCCCAGTTCTTTGGTCAAACACAAGTCTAGATGATGTGGTAGAGGCATTTTTAGATGTGATTAACATTTAAATCAGGAGACTTTGAGTGGAGCAGATTACCCCTCGTAGCATGCATGCATGGGCCTCATCCGATCAGTTGAGGCCTCAAGAGAAAAGGTGAGGTTCCCTTAGGAAGAGGGATTTCTGCCTCAGTGCAGCCTTTGGACTCACGGCTGTGACATCACCTCTTCCTGGATCTCCAGCCTGCTGGCCGGCCCTGTAAATCCTAGACTTGCCTGCTTCCATACCACGGGTGGCAATTCTTTATTTTTATTTATTTATTTTTTTTGGGGGGGTGGCAATTCTTTAAAATCAATTTTTATCTATTGATCAAAATCACTAGACACACACACACACACTCCCTATTGGCCAGGATTCTCTGGAGAACCTTAATTCACCACCTAATGCCAAGAAAGAATGCATCAACTTACAAGGTGAGTATACAATGTGAAGAAGACAACACAGAAGAGAGGCTAGAGCATGAGGAAAAGTTAATCCACAGAACTGTATTTTGTAAGGTATTAAGCTATAGCCCGACATGACTCATAAATTAGGTTCTGAGCATCTTAGTGGCCAAAGCAATGAAGAGACACAATCACACTGACTCTAAGATAAAGTACAATGTACATGCTTCATGAGTGTTAGCCTTTTTCTTGTTATTAAGAAATTTCTCCCAAGGTATTAACCTTTCCTTCCTGGGGTAAATTCCCAAAGTGTTTCTTATCATTCACACTGAAGGGAGGGAGGGAAAGTAATTAATTAGAAGTACCTCTAAGTATATATAGTAGGGAGTCTCCTTTTTTTTTTTTTTTTTTTTTTTAGTAGGGAGTCTCCTATCATGATTCTTACCGCATCCCTCAAGGAGACATATGATACGAAAGCACAATTCAATAGAGTGATTTACCAAGGCCCAAAAGAAGCCCAATATATATTATTTCTCCCAATGAAAAGCTAGGTGGGAAGTGGGCTACACTGTCTAAGGCTGTAGTCCCTGGCAATGCCTGGAGTAAAGGTTTTTTATACTGCTGATTGGGGGCCGATCCACAGAAAAACTGCCCTCAAACAGGCTTATAAGTTCACGTAATACATTAAAAAAAAAAAGTTCACGTAATACATGTGTAAGAATGGTAAGGTTTAATTTTCATATATTTGCATATGAAGAAGTCCTACATGCCCTTCCTGCATTGGAATCTATTTATTTATTTTTTAAGATTTTATTTATTTATTCATGAGAGACAGGGAGAGAGAGAAAGAGAGAGAGAGAGGCAGAGACCCAGGCAGAGGGAGAAGTAGGCCCCATTGCAGGGAGCCTGATGCGGGATTCGATCCCTGGTCTCCAGGATCAAGCCCTGGGCTGAAGGCCAGCGCTAAACCGCTGAGCCACCCAGGGATCCCTGTAATCAATTTAAAAAACAATTTTTATTATGGTGAAATAGACATAAAATTTACTATTTTTACTATTTTTGAAGTGTGCAGCTCAGTGACATTAAGTATATTCACAATGTCATGCAACCATCACCACCACCACCCATTTCCAGAACTTTCTCATTATCTCTAACACAATCTCAGTACCATTAAACGAGTCCCCACCGCGGCCAACGCCACAGCCTCTGATAACCACTATTCTACTTCCTGTCTCTATGAGTTTGCCTATTCGAGGTACCTCACAGAAGTGGAATTGTGTAATATTTGCTCATCTGGGCCTGCATCTAACTTATCATAACGTTTTCAAGGTCGTGCATGTTGTACCATGTCCCAGAACTCCACTTCTCTTTATGGCCGAATAATATTCCGGTGCTAGTCTATACCACACTGGGTTTGTCCTGGCACAACTTATTGTGTAATTAACTCAACAGCTACTGAATGTTTGCCATGTGTCGAGTCTGATTTTTTTAGACGTTGACTTTATTCTAAGGACAGTATGTAAGAGTCAGAAGCGCGACTCCACAAGCAGCCAATTAATTGTATAAATCCCCGTTTCAGAATCAGTAGCAGCAGCAAGCAAACAAAAGTCTGGCTTGTTCTTCCCTAAGGGTTAGGGAAATCTCCCCCCACGATCTTAATTAATGTTCTTCATGTTTCAAGCTGAAGTGGGGTTAGAACATCCCGGCTCTGGGGCCGGTGTGCTCCGTACGGCTCCATATCACGGTGCCTACAGCTTACCAAGTGTCATTCTTGACCTCCAACCCAGCGATAATGAGCTTCTATCTAAACAGCTGATGTCAAGAAGCCAGAGGAACTGCAGTACTGTGAGGCTGCTTTCTATCCCTACAGATAAGATACTGGGTCAGAATCAGCTGGAAAAGCACATCTTTCCCCTAACTAGCTTGCCGTCCATCAGCTTTTTATTTCTAGACACATACACAAGGGAATAAGTCTTCTGTGTGGGCACACGGGTCCTAAGAAGCACACAGCGCCTTCCCAGCAACACAGTTTAATAGTTGAAAGAGAAAGCGAGAACCTGCACTCCACTCTGGTGTTCACCTTAGAGTGTATAAAAGGGCAGATGGCACGAGGTGGGGATGCCACCACACACCTGAGTTCACAAAAGTGGCCCAGTGTGAGTCATCAAAAGATGTCCGCAGGAAGTTGATGAAAAACCACCACTTCTGCACACTGACAAGGGAATTGCAAGCAAAAAATCAAGAGCCATAGAGGATTTGGGCCACTTTATTCAGCATAAACTTCTCAGCTGGGAGGATTTGCTGTCATCCCGGGTTGTTAACAATTGGCTGAGCTGAACTTCATTACCACTTTTGCGTCCAGTTAACTGGGAATATGTCATTCAACCAACAGAAATGGTTTTAGAAAAATATAGAGAATTTACCCTGGAGTTCCTCCTGTATGCTTTTTAATACTGACTTCAAAAGCAAGAGTTTTTTTTGTAGATAAAAACAAAATGAACACGGTTAAGATTGTTCCTATTAGTATATAGGTAAACAGTCCATTGCCTCTGAGACAGGAGACATTTCCATGGGTTGTAGGAGCTGGCCCCAAACAGGCTGGAAGTAGGATGAACACAAAGGATCTCAAATTAGCCTAATAAGGAAGCCTCAGAATGAGGAGACGCTCAGTTCTCTTTCCTAAGCCATGACTCTCCCCCTCTTCTCAGGGCATGGGAATAGGCATTTTGGGGGTGGATGAGGGGCATAGCTGGAATATGAAAGCTTCATCTGTGATAATCACTCTGATCCTCCAACTTGTGTTAAATTCATTCAAATCTTTCTCATGCGCGTGTGCACATACACATACACACACACATTCAGAAATGTCTTCCCATGGCATGGATCCATTTGTAAAGATAAGAACCCTGATAAAGTGGGGTGCCTGGGTGGTGCAGTCACTGCAGTTTTCTTGGTTTCAGCTCAGGTCATGATCTCAGGGTCCTGAGATCAAGCTCTGTGTCAGCCTTTGCGCTCAGCAGAGTCTGCTTGGGTTTCTTTCTCCCTCTCCTTATGCCCCTCCACACCCCTTCAAATCAATCTTCAATAAAATAAAGAACCCTGATAAAGCTATCAGTGTTCATCAGAAGTTATAAAATTAAGCTTGAACCTGGTAGAGAATGCCAATTCCTTTCTATTCTGGGCTGAATTGTATCCTCTTCCCTCCCCCACCCCAATTCATATGTTGAAGTTCTAACACCTCAAGAACCTCAGAATGTGACTATGTTTAGAGACGAGGCTTTTGAATGGGGTGATTAAATGAAAATGAGGTTTGTTTTGTTTTTGTTTTTAGGGTGGGCGCTAACCCGATATGAGTGCCATCCTTAGAAGAGGTAATTAGGACACAGACGTGTACAGTGGGAGGACCAGGTGAGGACACAGGGAGAAGACGGCCATCTGCAAGTCAAGGAGAGAGACCTCAGAAGAAACCAAACCTGTCCACACCTTGACCTCAGACTTCCAGGCTCCAGAACCATGAAATGAGAGATTTCTGCTGCTGGATACTTGTCATGGCACCCCTTCCCTTTTTCCTCCCTTGAATGCCTACACTTCAGGGAGGAGACTGTACAGGCAAGGACCCCCTGTCTCCTACCTCTCAAGGGGCTCCCTGTCATTCATTTCCTTATCCCCAACCAGGATAATCAATAAACCCAAAGAAAGTGACAAGTAGGAACACCTCCCAGACACCCTGAAGGCCCCTACTCTAAAAGAGGGCCCCAGGGCCTGTCCCAAGACTTTGGACCTCCAAGACTCAAAGAGCTTTCTCTGCCCCCTTCCCAAATGCTCTCTGCCAACCAGAAGTCACCCTACAAACAATCTTGGGGATACTGTTCCCAGACACGGAGTCTTCATTTCTCTTGCCTCAATACCCAAGGCTGGTTCAGATGCCTTAACCAACTTTAATCCCCTCTCTTCTTGAAAATAAAAGGACAGGTTGGAGGCCAAAGAGCCTTGCACATTACAGAAACAAGCCCAGAGCAAGAGATTATGAAGGATAAGAGGACTCCCAGTTGCTTCAAGACTTGATTCACATGTAATTACTTTCTCCTTCACTGGAGAAATCCATACAGGAGAGCTGCCTGATGTTTTTGTTAGTGCTGGGAGCCATGAATACTGTAGTTTAATTCCTACTCTCCGTAGATAATGTTTGGCCTATGGCATAGGTAGGCATTGGGTCTGGCTCCAGGTGCTATGGCTTGAAAGGGACTATACTGCACTGGGGTGGGGCAGTCATACCAGATGGACTAGGTTGATGGTGATAAGTCACCAGTGACAGAGGAACCAAAAGGGATCACCTCGCCTGTCCTCAGGTCCCAGCCTCATTAGCCTTCTCAAGCTCTTCAGTCTTGCTCTGGCCACCTCCCCATCCAACACAAGCTTGACATGACTTTGTCTGGAATGTCCAGAGACAAATGTGAGATCTCCTAGTAGAAGTAATGCACTGCACCAGCATTCCTGGGGTCAGCTGACAAGGCTCGTGGGTCCTCCCCAGACTACAGTGATGGGGTGGGGATCCCATCCAGGGTGCATTCCAGCAGCGGGGGCCACCAACACTCAGGCTAACACTCACATCTGCCAAATCCCAGCCCCATGGAAGAAAAAGGAGAGCAGACTGATGCAATTAGCCGGGCGAATGGGAACTTGTCAAACCATTTAGATAAGACAGTACTTGAATTTATTCAGTTCCCATTACTGGAGGGTGATTGTGCTTCCACCCCCTGCTGATTCTGTGGGCTGCACAGCACTTTGCTAGCAAGGAAATGAAAAAAGAAAGGATGATTTTTTTCAGCCTACAAACTCCAAAGCTCTGCATGTTAAATCAGCAGGCACCATGCCTTCAACCAAGGGGTAACTTGACCTTAAGGGAATCAAGGGACACATCCTGTTGAGTGACTTTGTCACAGAATCTCAAACTCAGTGATGAATTTTTTAAATTTAAGTATCCAATTAATAAAAAATAAATATTCCTCATCCAGTTCAATCTTCCTTATACCTCTTAACAATTGATTACACATTCACCTTGCTAATGGCTCTGTTTCAATTATTGAGCTGTGAGCACCTCAAGAGTCCATATGGAATCTTACTCATATTCTTTTCAGAGCCCAGCATAGCATTGGACACAAAATAGAAACTTGGTAAAGGCTCAATTACTGATTGCTTCTTGCTTTTGAAATAGTTTTCCCTGTAAGGTAGCAAATCCACTCTCTCCCTGCCTCATGTAATCAAAAACACACCTCGCTCCTCTCCCTGACCCTTACCCCCCTCACCAAACTCACAACAGCAACAGGATCTTCACAATGAATATCCACAGTGGATTCAGTGGATCATACAAAACAACAAAGTTACAGGGAGGGGTTCAAGGTTGGTCCATTCTTGTCCTGTTTTAAAATCTGAGCATCTCTGTATGTTTCCCAGGGCTGCCATAACACTACCACAAATTTAGTGACTAGCAACAGATGTTTATTCTCTGATAGTTCAGAAGGTCAGAAATCCAAAATCAAGGTGTCAGCAGGGTCGGTGTCTTCTGGAAGCTCAGAGAGAGCCTGTGTCCTCCTCCACATTCTAGTGGCTGCTGACACTCCTCAGTGTGGAGCTACATAACTGCTCGGTCTGCTCATGCCCTTTCCCCGGGTTTTTGGTCAAATCTCCCTCTCTCTTCGAAGGACACTTGGCTCTGGGGCCCACCCTGAAATCCAGCATGAGCTCATCCTAAGATCCTTCATTACATCTGCAAAGACCCTATTTCCAAGTAAGGGCACATTCACAGGCACTGGGGGTTAGGATTTAGATATATCTAGTTTGGGAGGGGGGATATTATTAAACTCACTAAATATCCAAAGTCAGAACACATCATCTGTACCAGGAAACCCCATCTTCTTCCCAGTGCTCTTCTTCATATTAACAGGCTCGTTTCCTACTCAGGACCCAGGATGAACTCTTTGAGTCATGTTCAAGGGCCTTCACCCACTTGCTCCTGGGTTCCCATCAGCTCTGTAACTTGCAGTGAAGAAGTCCAATTCAATCAGTTCTATCCTACAAAAGTGCTTAATGCCTGTCTCCTCTTTCCCATGCCTGCTGCCTGACTACCTTGGCCCCAGCTTGAATCCCCAGTCTCCTTCCCAGTCTGCCAGCTTCCTTCCCTGACCATGCCACACGCTGCTGCTTTAAATAGAGCCCTATCATGCCACAACCTTGTCCCCAGGCTTTCAAATGAAGCCCAATCTCCATAGAGCCTAGCATCCAGATCCACTAGAATGAGCCCCAAACCCTCACCCAGTCTTATTTTCCACTGCTCCCTTGCACTTGGTCCAAGGTCTGGTCAAATTGTTGAGGGTTCTTAAGTAGATTCTCAAAGGCCTCCAAGACTTTCAAGTCCCTCTGCCTAGAAGTATTCATTAATTCAACAAGCTACTATCTTGACCTATGTTCCCCTTGTCAATGTCTTACACAGAACAGCCCAACTCAAAAAACAACTCATCCATTAGTCTTTGACAAGTTTCATCAACCACACTGGATTCCTCTTTCTTTTAAAACTTAGAAGCCTGCCAGACAGATAAGGCATTCTCGTGCTCTCCACCCCTTAGTGACTTGAACACTTGTCACAAACCTCATGACCGAGTCTGAATGGAACTCTGTTCTACTCACGTACATCTTCCCCATAATCTAGCGCAGAGTCTTGCATATAACATGCACTCAGGAATATCTGATCAATAAAAGGTATATTGAGTAAATAAATAATACAGTCTCCACCTTCAAGCACTTATGTTTGGGGACAGGGGAGGATGTGATAAGCACAAAAGTGAGTAACAATGACTAATACAATACTGTAAGTATCATAGAAGTATAGGTGAAATTCTAGGGGAAATCCAGAAATGGAAGTTTTGAAAAGGGTGAGGATTTCCTAGAAGAAGCAGAACTTAGGAGAGATCTTGAAGGAAACACAATATTTTGATGAGCAAAAGCAGTAAGCCAGGGAAGAGAATTAAGTACAGAAGAAGCAAAATCTCAAAAAGAGCCAAGTGAAAGCAAATGGCATTTTCCAGCTTCCAAGAAGAAAGAGTGGAGCTTTCCGGCCTACTGACTGAGTGAATGGTGAGTAATGGAAAGTAAGCTAAAAAGCTAGGCCAGCATCTCGAATGCTATGCCGAGGAATTTGAAATGGACTCTGTAGGAGATGGAAATCATGGAAGGCTTTCAAATAGGCGTGATGTGGTCACGTCTGTACTTTCAGGTGGTACCCCAGAGCCGACACCTGGGTACGTATCAGGATCATCTGCAGAGTTTCAAAATTGCTTAATACAGAAGGACAAGTACAAACAACAATATAACCCTTCCCATTCATAATAAAATCACGTTGATGTTTTGCCACGGTAGCTTTAGGATTTTTAAGAGAAATAAACCATCCCTACCCTTGAGCTCCACCTTGTTCCCTTCCCCAGAAACAAACACTCCCTTCAGTGGATATCCTTCTAGTCCGTGTTTATACAAAGAAACATAGAGATATATGCATACATCTGTTTTAAAGAATCACATAGCATTGCTCTTTGTGCTAGAAGCATAAATAATACATTCAGCAAATATTGCTCTAAATTTGCTTTACTCACTGGACTCATCCTGAAAAATTCAGATTCTGGCGTCTCAACCCAGAGCCAATGAATCACAATCACTGAGTAGAGGTGTACAGAAATACGCCATTTTTAAAAACTCTTGGTTCATTTTGATGCCACTGGACCTGGACTGGGGCATTACAGGTGTAGAAGACCAAGTAGAGAGAAGATAAGGCAGAGGCAGGAAGAGCTGTAAGAATGATCCTTCAAGCAGGGGTGCTGCAGTCCTAAAGACGGGCAATGCAAATGGGAACAAAAGACAGGGGACAGATTCTGAGGCCCTGGAGACTTGCGATGACTTTGCAGCCAATTAGAATCTGAGGCCCTAAGGACTTTAACTTGAATGAACACCCTTAACAAACATGGAAAGCACGGACAGGAGGGCCGGTTGTGGGAGAGAAGATGGATTTGGTTTTCAACCTGTGAATCTAGGTTTCTGCAGGATCTTCACGTAAGCATCTGCAACAGGCATTTATAGGAACTAGATTAAATCCCAGGGGAGGGCTGGGGATCACAACGCAGATCCAGGATGGCCTAGTGACAGGTCACAGCTGTGCACATGGACCTGGCTATGTTCATTTCAGAAGAGAGCCGTGGGCGGGTCCCTCGGGGATGCATATATATAGAATCTAGGAGAGATCACGTAAGAGGAGCAAGCTGATGAGATAAAGGAGTGGCTGGGATCAAGATAAAGGAGAAAGGCCACTGGGATCAAGAAGCCACAGGAAAGGTCAAGGGTCAAGAATCCACTGTGACCTGTGTGTGATAAAGAGAAGAACGGAGAGACACCCAAGACTGGGGTAGCAGCACCGGTCAAGGAGCAGCAGTGATTGTGGCAGGACAAGTCACCAGGTGACAGGGCTTGAAAAATACCAGAGCAGCAACATTAAGCTACTCTGTGTTGAAACTTGAAGCCAAAAAAGAAGAGCTGAGGGATAACTTGTAGGGTTCAGAACAGGAGGTGTGTACAGAATGTGAGAAAGAAAACAGTGGTGAAGAAACTGGAAAGATAACAGTCTGTGGAATCCCTGAGAGGTTCGACACCTGAAGGCACCAGGTGACAAGAAGGCAGGGGTGGGTCTTAGGTTCAAAGCAGAGATTATCTAAAAAGCACCTCCAGCACCTCTCCTCATCCCTGTGTAGGCCAGGCATCTAACCCCACAGAGGACTAGGGCTCTGTGCTTTGGAAAAGTTTAACAAGAGGACTCTCTGGACTTCAAGGCAGTGGGATGAAGCATAAAACTGAAAGCAGGGGAATTAGCAACAGTCCATCCACTAAACGAGCTGCTCCTCTGACAGTAGCATCCAACTTTAGGAAGACCTACATTCTCCCTCCCTGTGTCCCTTCATACTCCACCCCCCTCCTCCTCCCTTAGGAGACCGGACTCCTCTTCTCTGGGAAAGAGAAATACCCGTGTATACTCCCCATCCATCACCCACAGCAAACCCCCACCCACTGAATTTTCAGCCAAGATCACCAGGCCTTTGAGGAAAGCCTCCCAGGAAAAAGTGAAGCCAAACCAAACAGATAAGTAAATCACATGGAACTCAGAGACCCTACGTAAGATGAAGATTTTGTGACTATCTAGAACGGCCTGGAGAGGTATTAATTTGGCTGCATGGTTTTTTAAAATAATGACAGAAAAAAAAAAGATCGCACAAAAATCTATATTTCTGACTTGTCTTGAAAAATCAAAAGGTCTGGCAATTCCAGACTCACATAGAGCCTGGAGGTAAGAGCAAGAAAAAGATAGTGTGGGAAAGTGTGAGCCCGGACATTCTTTTGAAGAGACGGTTCAGAGGTCTTCCCAGATTCACTGGGGTCCATGACCCACAAAGAAGGTAAGAGCCTTGAAACAGCCCCTCTTCCTTTCTCGTCACCTTCCTGGGAAGATGTAACAGTTTGGGGTGCACCTGAAAGCTTTCAGAAGGAACATCCACAATTCACTGTGTTAAATCAACTCCTCACATGCAGCTGTCCAGTTCAAAGAGGAAAATGCAGAGCCCTCCAGGGGACGTGAGGATGGGGACCTCGCACACAGACGTCACCCCGTTGCTGCTGATGCACCGACACTGCGGAGACTAATGGGTCACGAGGGGTCTGCTCTTGAAGCCATCTGCAAATATCCTGAAGGAAAAACAGGAAGGATCAAAACGACTCCCAGCTCAAACCACAGAACTACTAGAATTGCGGACTTGATTAGAAAACACCCGCGTACACACACACGTTGGCTCACACGTATACAGCTGTGATCGGCCACGCTGCCGTACCCAGTCCCAAGGCTTGCTGCAGTCATCAGACCCTTTGTTCTGACTGGAGGTAATCACAATGCAGAAGGAAGCTCCTGCCAAATAAGAATTAATTTAAATTCCTCCCAAAGCTTTTCAAGAGACAGAAAGGCTGCCCTGTAGAGATACCTTCTCCTGGGCGAATGAGCTGGATTATTCTGTTTATGACGAGCCAGAGGTGACTGAGTTGTTGGACACATAAAAGGCCTTTCTCCAATCACTTCACCATGGGGTTTCTGCTCTGTTTTGTTTTGAACGCGTGGAGTTTTTAGCCACACAATGTTCCCCAAAGCTCCTGGAAGCAGAATAGGTGTTGGGGGCCGGGGCACAAGCTCACAGTAAGGCTCAGACGGAATTTGGGTCCCTGCTCTGAAGAACCACTAAGAGCTGGGACCGGACGTGCTCCTGTGTACAGTCCTGGCCCCAGACAGTGAGGGAGGAGCCCCTCACCTGACCGTCACCCAGGGTTGCCACTGCGGAGACGAGGCCCTGGGAAGACACCTGTACTCCAGATTCAGTTCTAGAATGTTCCACGTGGTTACCTCTAGGTTTTTGCCCTACCTGACGATGCTGCTAGGAAATCTAAGATAACAATACTCTAGAAGAAAAGTTCTGCATCACTTTGAAAAATGTTCCTAGGGCCAGCAAGTAAGTAGGTATGAGGGTCTCCCAGAGCCCCCGGTCCCCAAGCCTTGACTGCCTCTACTCTGTTACTTGAGGGATTTTCCTGGAGTGGCTTTCCCTTCACATGTCCTTGGGGTGGTTAATATTTCGGATTTCTCAGGAACGGCTCCAAAAGCTGTAGTTCTTGGGGCCCCTGGGTGGCTCAGTCAGCTAAGCATCTGACTCTTGATTTCTGCTCAGGTCAGGATCTCAGGGTTGTGAGATCAAGTCCCAGGGCTCTGCACCAGGCTTGGAGCCTGCTTAGGATCCTCTCTCCCTCTGCCTCTCTCCCTCACTAAAAACAAAAACCAAAAAGCAAAATCCACAGTTCTCATATGACAGTGTAAAGCTTAGAGGCTCTGCAGTATCCTCTTTCTGGGTATTCCAAATTACCGCTAACATGACTAACGGTTCACTTCAATTCCTCCAACAAGTCTCCACTGCTCTTCAGAGAAACGTGAAAACCCTGTCCCCCAGCCTGGCCTGGCCTGGCCCCTTGATCTGATGTGTCATTTGCAAATCTCTTCTCCCATCTGTAGGCTGTCTTGTAGTTTTGTTGACTGTTTCTTTTGCTGTGCAGAAGCTTCTTATCCTGATGAAGTTCCCAATAGTCCATTTTTGCTTTTGTTTCTCTTGCCTTCATGGATGTATCTTGCAAGAAGTTGCTGTGGCCAAGTTCAAAAAGGGTGTTGCCTGTGTTCTCCTCTAGGATTTTGATGGATTCTTGTCTCACATTTAGATCTTTCATCCATTTTGAGTTTATCTTTGTGTCTGGGGTAAGAGAATGGTCTAGTTTCATTCTTCTGCATGTGGCTGTCCAATGTCCCCAGCACCATGTATTGAAGACACTGTCCTCTTTCCAGTGGATAGTCTTTCCTGCTTTGTCGAATATTAGTTGACCATAAAGTTGAGGGCCCATTTCTGGGTTCTCTATTCTGTTCCATTGATCTTTGTGTCTGTTTTTGTGCCAGTACCACACTGTCTTGATGACTACAGCTTTGTAGTACAACCTGAAATCTGGCATTGTGATGCCCCCAGATATGGTTTTCTTTTTTAAAATTCCCCTGGCTATTCGGGGTCTTTTCTGATTCCACACAAATCTTAAGATAATTTGTTCTAACTCTCTAAAGAAAGTCCATGGTATTTTGATAGCCATTGCATTGAATGTGTCAATTGCCCTGGGTAGCATGGACATTTTCACAATATTAATTCTTCCAATCCACGAGCATGGAATATTTTTCCATCTCTGTGTCTTCCTCAATTTCTTTCAGAGTGTTCTGTAGTCTTTAGGGTATAGATCCTTTACCTCTTTGGTTAGGTTTATTCCTAGGTATCTTATGCTTTTGGGTGCAATTGTAAACGGGATTGACTCCTTCATTTCTCTTCCTTCAGTCTCATTGTTAGTGTATAGAAATGCCACTGATTTCTGGGCATTGATTTTGTATCCTGCCATGCTACCAAATTGCTATATGAGTTCTAGCAATCTTGGGGTGGAGACTTTTGGGTTTTCTATGTAGAGTATCATGTCATCGGCAAAGAAGGAGAGTTTGACTTCTTCTTTGCCAATTTAATGCCTTTTATTTCTTTTCATTGCCTGATTGTTGAGGCTAGGACTTCTAGTACCCTCTAGCCCCTCCTCCCCAACCACCCTCCTTGGTGCTCTGTGCTCTGCTCACGCTGGCCTTCTTCTTGACCATCCATTTCCCACATGCCATCCTGTCATGGGGCCTCTGGGCATGGTATCCCCCAGCCTAAAGGGCTCGCCCAGCTCTTCTCTGGCCCTAAACTCTTACCCAGCATTTCTATTTCAGTTCACACGCCACTTGGCCTGGAAAGCCTTCTCAGGCCTTTCCCGTCGTGTTGCCCTCCGTCTCGTGGAGGCTCTCGGGGCAGGCCACTCGTCATTCGCAGTTCTACACTAGTGAGTGTGATCAAGTGACTGGTATCTGTCTCAGGCACTGGATGAAAGAGGAGACCGTGTCTGTTTGTTTTCGCCCCTTGCACCCTTGGGCACAGGCTGGAGGCTTCAACATGAGCTGGGTGTGTAGAAGCATGAACCTCAGCAGGATGGTCTTCTCGCCTCTCCACTCACTTATTTTTACCTTCAGTCACTGGTTGCCTCTGCCCCTCATTCCACCTGCTGTTTGCTCAGAGGCCTGCCTTCCCCGCCGCTAGAAACAGCCTGTGCACCTTCACTGACGCCCTCAGTACCCCCAACATCTCTGTTTTGAGTGTCATCCTCCCTTTCACTGGGCACCCCTCTGCTTTCAGCCTAGACCAGCACGCTGAAGAGAGCAGTACCCAGCTTCCTGAGGTCCCTGAGGGGTGGACAATGCCAGCGTCATGGCAAGCAGGGTTGGCGCCTCGTGGGACAGTCACAACATGAAAAGGACATGGGGGTGAGGCCAGCAAGTAGATCCACCCTCCCTTCTCCCTGCCAGAGGCAGTTTGGAGGTGTCGCCCCTCCTGGCCACCCTCCTGGAGAAGTGCTGGGCTGAGTCAGGAGGCTACGGGAACACAGATATGGTTCTTCACGCCTTGTGGAGAGGTGCACCCAAGCAGCACCTCTCCCGTCTCCCTGGAACCCCTCGCACTCACACCCGGGGCTTGCATCTTCCAGAACAATTGTTGGTACCTTAGTTCTTCTCTACGTTCCTTCAGCAGCTGGGCTGAGATCCTCTGATCTCCCCTGTATCCCCTAAAACAGCAACTATGCCCACAGCCTGGCCACATGGTACTCTGAGAGGAGCTGCTCACTCAGCGTCAAGTGAGCCAGCAAAGCTACTGGAACCTCGGCCTGGACGCACAACAGATGGAGCTCACCATCCCTCTGCTTCATCCTGCGCTGGCCAGACTCACCAGCAGCAACACTGATTTTCATTTTGACAAAGCCACTCTAAAACCGCCTCTCAAAATTGCTTGAAGGAGGGATCCCTTAAAAACCTGAGGACAGATTCGTGAGCCCTCTGCCCAGGTAAATGTACACGCATCAGTTTGCTTTCAGGCTAGGGGTTCAAAGAACCCCTGAAGCCCCATCCACAGGTTTCATGTTAAGAAACTCTGCTTCAGAGAAACGAAGAGAAACACAATCAACAGTGACAAGAGCAACTGAAGCCACATTTGATAAGCAGCAGATGAAAGAACAACTAAATCTTAAAAAAAAAAAATCAAGGAAGGATGATAGGGAAGCTGGTATATTTAAAGTAGAAGAGGTGTCGGATGTTTGTTCTTGCAGTTCCTCGTCTGGGGGCGCCTTCTCTGACTCCCCCAGTCGGATTTAGCTGTGTCCCTATAGCCTGGGGGGGGGTGCCAGGTGTGCTGCAATTCTAACCCATAAACACTGAGCCGTCATCTAAAGGGCCAGATGGGGATCGGCTTGTCCAGAAACACATACACACACACACAACGAGGCAGTGGCAGGAGACCCCCATACCCATCCCTGTTTTTTCTTCACTTTATATAAATCATTTTCAGCTTGGGGCACCCCGGGTGGCTCGGTCAATGAAGCATCAGACTCTTGGTTTCTGCTCAGGTCATGATCTCAGGGTCATGAGATCAAGTTCCGCATTGGGCTCTGCACTCAGCTTGCAGTGTGCTGCTTGAGTTTCTCCCCTTTTGCCCCTCCCCTGACTCATGAGCCCACGCATGCATGCACTCTCTAAAATAAATGGCTGGAAAGAGGGAAGGAGGGACAGAGGGACGGATGGACGGATGAGGGAGGGGGAAGGGAGGTAGGAAAGAAAGACTGACGGGTACCACAGGCCATAGTTGGCCATCCCCATCCCCTGCACCTGACTGCAGCCACTGATGAATCAGCCCCCCTCCCACGGATTGTGAGCTCCCCCATGGTGAAAGTCATGACTTAGTCCACCCAGAGGTCCCAGGTCTAATGGTGATGGGCACACAGTTCAAGTTTAATCCATGCATATCAAATGAAAAGCAAAATCTGCTCATCTTTCAAGACTGAGCTCAGTCCTTACCCTCCAGGTGGAATGGATCTTGCCTCAGGTGGCCATGCCTGCTGACCACTCTTAGGCCCTCCTCATGTTGGTATTGTGGTTGCCCACCAGCCAAAGAGACCCAGAGAATTCACCTCTTGCCAATCCTCGGGTTGATTCCTCACTTTATGTGAGAAATAAAATAACCACTTGCTACGTGTTTCCATTAAGTAGCCTTTTTAAAAATCCTATCTGAAGTGGGGATAGCTCCAAGAAAGCCGTTAAATATTCTCATGCAGCTGTTGGCATCTTAGCATTTAATTAGTTATAATTGCAATTTTAAAAACAATTAAGCTCCATGGGTGTTATTTATTGCATCTCATGATGATTCTGTTTTTTAAGCTCCTCAAAAGAGAGTGGGATGGAGAGGTATCTGGGTCTAGAAAGTACCAAGATTGAAAGGACAAGTTTTTGTCATGCACAGTTAATTTCCTTTGCCATTCTTTTGGGGTGAGAGTGGGGTGGTTTAAGAAAAATCATTTAGCGATTTCCGAAGACACATTTCTAAAATCATCAAATGTGACAACCAAAACTTGATGCTGTAGACCTGTGGTTTTCACTGATGTCCTCAGCACAGGAAGACCAACAACAGCCATTTCCCATGCAACATCCTTGCCCCATAAAAAATTCATTGGCATTGATGTTCCTAAAGGCAAACTGGATCCAGAATTTACATAACACTAGCCGTGAAGTTGGTATGGAGAAACAAAGGGGAATTAAGGTATGTTCATGTTCTTGCTTTACCAGAAAGAAAGCTACCAATTAACTTAAACTAAATGGAAAATAAGTGATTTTATGAATATTAAAAAAAAAGATAGTCCATAAATGTAACATGGTGTATCCTAGATGGGATCCCGAGGCAGATAAAAGACATTAGGTAAAAACTAAGGAAACGTGAACAAATATGGACTTTAATTATCATGCATCATCACTGGTTCATTAATCTTGATAAATGTACCACATTAATGTAGGATGGTAATACAGGCAGGAAGTGGGTAAAGGGTGTGTGGGAGCGCAACTAGTTTTTCAATTTTTGTATAAATCTAGAACTATTCTGAAATAAAAAGTTTAGTAATTTTGAAAAACAGAGGTAGTCCCTAAAGAATACAATTAAGATATGTACCTTATAATCCATCAAGTAGAGAGGGAAAGGGTAAACTTTGAGAATTTTAGTCCAAGAGAATGCAGGGAATTAGAATACCAATACGGGGTACCGATGGGCAGCACAGCACTCAGCAAGTACAGAAGTGGCAAAAATAAGGATTGATGGAGAGAGACAAGTATCATGTGGTTTCTCTCATACATTGAATATAAAAAATAGTGAAAGGGATCAGAAGGGAAGGGGAGAAACTGAGTCAGGAAAAATTAGAGAGGAAGACAAACCATCAGAGACTTCTAACTCTGGGGAACAAACAAAGGGCTGCAGAAGGGGAGGTGGGCAGGGGGATGGGGTGACTGGGTGACCAGCACTGAGGGGGGCACTTGATGGGCACTGAGTGTTACACTAGATGTTGGCAGATTGAATTTAAATAAAAATTTTTAAAATGATCAAAAATAAAATAAAATAAAAAATAAGGACTGAATGCAAAGGATGCAGTATTTCTTATTTCCCTGATTAAATACTAGGCTGCTACACTCCAACTCCCCTCACACTCCTAACGTTTTTCACTCCTATCCCAGGCAGCTTATTAGTGGTCTGTGATTAGGTCAGCCAATTAAGAAATATGAACTGGGTCTCAGGTAAAAGACCTGCAGAAAATGGCAGGGGACCACGTTTCCTAAAAAGCAAGGACGTTCCTCAGCTGGGCCTCTCCAGATCTAGCACAGGACCTGCAGACCCAAGGTGCTCCAAAAACATTTGGAGAGATTAGCTAGGCCAGGCCCTGGCTGGCAGTGCGCCTCCCTGGGGGGCTCTTGTGAAGGCCAGCGCCCAGAGGGACACCAACAGATTCTAGTTTAACTGATCTTGAGTGGGGGCCAAAACATCAGGATTTTTTAAAAAGCTCCCAGGAGGCTGTAACGTGCAGCAGGGTTGAGCATACAGGATAAGCCTATAAGATGAACTAGAGCACAGCAAGCCCGGGTATTAAGAAATCAGTTAACTTTTAGTACAATAGTACGGACGGGGGAATTTCAAATCATTACTATTTCCGCTTCCTCCAGCAGCTGTGATTCACCGTGCTCACCTTCAGCGGCTGAGATGTACTGTCTGCCTTTAAGTGTGAAGCGCGTAAGAAGGGGACACTGGTGTCGCAGAACCTCCAAGGTCTGTTGGATGGTCAGGTAAGAAAGAAATGCTCCTTATGAATTCAGATAACATTTTTTTTTGAAGATTTTATTTATTCATGAGAGACATATACAGAGAGAGAGGGAGAGAGAGAGAGAGAGAGAGAGAGAGAGAGAGGCAGAGACACAGGCAGAAGGAGAAGCAGGCTCCCTGCAGGGAGCCCTATGCGAGACTCGATCCCAGGACCCTGGGATCATGCCCTGAGCCGAAGGCAGACACTCCACTGCTGAGCCACCCGGGCGTCCCAAATTCAGATAATATTTTAGTCCTCAAAGAGGAAAGATATATTCTTGGGGGGAAAAAAAAGCTTCCTAAAATGCAGTGACCCTCTCTCAAGAGCTGTTAGTACAACTAGACAGTATTAGCAAGAACATAGAGGAACATAAGAGAACAACATCAACTAATAGAATCTGACATTTCTAGAACGGTCCATCCCAAAACACAACATCCATTCTTTTTCAATGCTCATGAAGCACAGACCGCGAGAGAACACGTCATGGACTATAAAACAAGCCTCTGCAAATGTATAAGACTTTCTATCAGCCAGAGCGTATTCTCCAACCACAATGAATCAAACCAGAAATCAGTAACAGAGAGATAACAGGCAAATCTCCAAATACTTGGAAACGAAGTAATACACTGTTAAGTGATCCACTGGTCAAAGGCAAGTCAAAACTATATTTAACTGAATGAAAATGAAAATACAATATATCAAAATATGTAGAACAGTTAAAGCAGTGCAGAGAGGACAACTTGTAGCACTAAATACAACAATTAGAAATGTCTCCAATCACCCCAATCTCCCACATCAAGAA
Source organism: Nyctereutes procyonoides (assembly GCF_905146905.1). Lineage (NCBI taxonomy): Eukaryota > Metazoa > Chordata > Mammalia > Carnivora > Canidae > Nyctereutes > Nyctereutes procyonoides. The sequence goes on along the minus strand of NW_026575136.1, from coordinate 12,095,210 downwards.
CCTAGAAAAAGAGCAACATAAACCCAAAGCAAGCAGAAGGGAGGGAATAATAAACTAAAAGTAGAAATCACTCAGAGGGGACGCCCGGGTGGCTCAGTGCTTGAGTGTCTGCTCAGGGCGTGATTCCGGGTCCTGGGATCGAGTCCTGCATCTGGCTCACTGAAGGGAGCCTGCTTCTCCTTCTGCCTCTCCATCTCTGCGTCTCTCATGAATAAATAAATAAAATCTTTAAAAAAAAAAAAAAGGAAGAAATCACTCAGAGATTCATGGGGGAGCATGAAGTGACCAGGAATCCAGGGATTGGAGCAACTGCAAACCAAGGAACGCCAACAAATGCCAGAAAACCATAATACACTATCGCCCAGGGAAGGATTCCTTCCACCCCACGGGCTCTGGAGGGAGTGTGGTTCTGCTGACTCCCTGATTTCAGACTTCTAGCCTCAGAACTGCAAGAGAATAAATTTCTAGGGTTTTGAGCCACCCAGTTGGTGGCACTTTGCTATAATAGGTCTAGAAAATAAAATGATCTTCTAATTAGGTAGACGGAGGGGGAAAAATAAGAGAAAATTTGAGTAATCCAACAAAAGGCAGGAACTACTTTTTAAGTAGCAAAGGGGGAAAAACGGTTTTACATGACAAACACAAAACAGCAAAAAAAATACTCAAATACATCAGGAATTCAAAAATTACGGACATGTGAAACATTAGAATACAAGGTGCTGAATGGCTTTACAAATCTGATTCAATTATAGTCTTCCAATGACACCTCTAGAATAACAGAACAAAGTCACAGAAAATATATAAAAATGAAGAACGTGAAAAAGATATACCAAAACCACCTGAAAGGAGAAAAAGCTGGTGTAGCAATATTTTTTTTTTAAAGATTTGTTTTTTGAGAAAGAATGTGCAGACAGAGGGGCAGAGGGAGAGAAGCCGAGATGGAGCCAGAGGTGGGGCCCGGCCCAGGACCCTGGGGATCGTGACCTGAGCCAAAATCGGGGGGGTCAGATGCTGTAGCAATATTAGTATCAGAGACGAAAAGGAACAAATGCATGCTTATAAGGCATCAAGAAGAAATAACTACAGTCTTCCTGAACAGCACAGCCTACAACAATATCCGGTGAAAGCTGACACGTGCAAGGACAAACGGAAAAATGCACAGAGCAGGAGACGTTCTCTTGTGAAAGTCGTAATCTGATGGCGTATGCAGAAAAAGACTACTAGGGTTACACATAATGGGAACTTAACTAGCAAGATTAATCTAAAAATGGGTTCAAAACCCTATTCCCAACAAATAGAATTCACTCTCCCTCCCCCACCCCGCCCCCGCCCCAAGCACTTGGGAGCGTGTATAAAATTATCCATGTACTGGGTCTCCAAGAAGTCTCAACAGGTTTCAAAGAATCATGGTCAAACGACATCTGGCAAAAACGCAGGATTGTTTACCTCTGATTGAGATTTCACTCTAAGACACGCGCAAATAAAACTATCGGAGAATAGCATTCTTCACTTATATTGCAAACACCAAAGAAGGGGTAATACGAGGTGTCGCTTAGGATGCGAGAAAACACATATTCTCAGCCGGGGGTGGGGGGGGCCGTAAATGGATTCGATTTGGCAGTTTGTGTCCAAGTGGAAGAGCTCCGTCCCCCTCTGCCCACCAACTCACTCTTAGGAATCCTTCCCATAGATAAACGTACAAACGTGCAAAGAGAAGACCCTGCAAGGATTTTCATCACAGTAGTGACCGTGACGCAAAAGATACAAAAACCGTAATGTCCATCAACGTAGGAAGGATTCAACTGTGGTCTTGTCCGGTAATGAGCGTTGACAAGAGTGAGACAAGGCTACGCTTAGGTCGCGGAAGAGCTCCAGAATCTGCAAGCATGCGACAGCGTATCTGGTCACGTGGTGGTGGTGCTGGTGGTTGTCTAAGAGAGGGGAAAGGAATTTGCTAGAAATGCCTTTGGAGGCATGGAGGAGGGTCAGCAGTGTATCCTCCAGACTGAGAAGGCCCTTTAAAACTGAAAAATCGGGGCGCCCGGGGGGCTCAGTGGTTGAGATCGGCCCAGGTTGGGATCCCAGGGTCTCGGGATCGAGTCCCGCATCGGGATCCCTGCAGGGAGCCTGCTTCTCCCTCAGCCTGTGTCTCTGCTTCTCTCTCCCTCTGTGTCTCTCATGAATAAATAAATAAAATCTTTAAAAAAAAAAAAAAAAAGAAAAGAAAAAGAAAGAAAGAAGAAAAATGAGGCAGGCGTGTGCGTACCGTTTACGTGGAGTTGTATTCCGGGTTCCTCACGGACGGGGCAGGAGGGCAGGCAGGCAGGCGATGGAAGCAGTACTGTGCAGCTCTTCTCACCGCAGCCCCCAAGGCTCATGGAGCGAGGGCAGGGTGCTGAGGACTCCCAGGGTAGCTCTCTGCAGTGGCACCATGGGCACCTCGGGGGAGAACAAGGTGAGCGTCAACGACGGAGTCCGTGGTGCCAGCCAGCACTCCTACCATCTCCACGTTCTAGAAACACCCCGTAGCACAATGCACAGCAGACCACGTAGCTGCTTCCTTCAGGCTTCTTCCCACTAGAGCATAGCAACCTCATATTTACCCTGTTCGCATTGTGCCATTTAACTAAACAGAAAGCCTTTAGTCACATTATTCATTTAAAACACAGAATCTAAATAAAATGCAGTCTCTAGTAATAAGCCTAATGAACTGCAGAAATTCCAGATTCCTTTGTGAGTTCCCTTCAAATTCCTTTTCTGATGAACTGTCAGGGCTGACATGTCTGTGCAGTTAAACCAGCAAACACGTTCGGCAAGGTTTCTAAGAGGTTCATTATCTGACTGGTATACGTAACGGTGCTCAGTCAGACACTGGCAGCAAAACCAGTAGAGACAGATGGGAGGCTGCTTCCGTTCATGCAAACCAACTGGATGGATCCCAGTCACCTCTCTGATCCCCCTCTACCTACCTACTCCCAAAGGCCACATTGACAGCCTTCTGGCCCTGCCTCAGGACCCTTGCATGTGCTATCCTGCTCCCTGGAATGATCCCATCCCCTCCTACTCCCACCAGACGGCTTACTCCCTGGATGCACCCAGGTCTCTGCTCCAATGTCACCTATTCAGAAAGGCCTCCGCAGACCTGCTGAGCTACGACAGGGGGCCTTCCCAGACCCTCCCCATCTCCCGACCAGCTTTACTTCTTTTTTCCTTCACTTATGACTACCTGACACAATTTCACTACTCCTCTATTTGCTCCCCACGATACAAGATAAGCCCCATGAAAGCAGGGCTGACTAGTATCCAGTAATCCCTTGCAGCGCACACTAGGCACTAAATAAGCGTCGCAATTTAAATAAAATTTGCATATGGTAAGTCTACAGCATAGTTTCATATTTTGGCCGAACCCTATCTCACGTAAATTTATTTTTTCCAACTGCAGCTTTTCCTCCTTTTCCACCTAGGCAACAACGATCAGAAACAGGGCAGACAGAGAAGACTCCTCTCTGGAGAAAGAGCAGCCTCCAGAACGGAGGGCGAACTTGTGCCACGACGCTGGGTTCCGCTGCAGCTCCCCCGGTAACACGTTAGAAGCTCAGAATCGGCATTTGTTTCCTCGGCCGTCTAACCGTACAAGTTAGCGGAAACCTTCTCACGCGGTATGGGGAATAAAAGCCCCAGTGCTAGGGGGCTTTTATTCAGACTACTGTCTGAAGGGAGGAGTTTAAAGAAGTTATTTGAGGGAAACCCCGGTGGCTCAGCCGTTGGGCGTCCACCTTGGGCTCAGGATGTGACCCCGGGGTCCTGGGATCGAGTCCTGCATCAGGCATCCTGCATGGAGCCTGCTTCTCCCTCTGCCTGCGTCTCTGCCTCTCTCTCTCTCTCTGTCTCTCACGAATAAATACATACAATCTAAAAAAAAATCAAAAAAATAAAAGGGCTATCTTGAAGATCATTACTTAGTCTTTAGAAGAACCGAGGTGATTGGCAATGGAAGGACTCACATGTGAAATTCCTTAAATAAAAATGTATTCACTTAAAAAAAAATACATACATTCAAATGAAAAGCCCGACAGCCCCTAACGTCAGGCAGACTGAGGTGAGACAGATCATCTTACCTGCTGTAAGAAAGAGGCAGCATCACTGATACGGCGTCTGAACTGCACCCAAAAAGGTCGTATCAGGATCTAAAATATGTATTCCTCTGACCCAGCGATTCCACTCCCAGGAATCTATTATAGTGAAAAGTATTTGCTTATAAAGTGCAAAGATGTATAGATAAAGAACGTAATGCAGCATGTACTGGCGTAGTGTGTGCAAGAAAAAAAAATGAGAAAAATCTAAATGTCTATTAATACAAAGTTGAGAGGCCCCTGGGTGTTTCAGCGGTTGGGCGCCTGCCTTCGGCCCAGGGCATGACCCTGGGGTCCCGGGATCGAGTCCTGCATTGGGCTCCCTGCAGGGACCCTGCTTCTCCCTCTGCCTGGGTCTCTGCTTCTTTCTCTGGGTCTCTCACGAATAAATAAAATCTTTTTAACAATAAAGAAGTTATTTGAAACGAAGCGTATGGGAGGGACCTCGGCCCTCAGGGTGCAGCAGCGCGCCCAGTGCAGCCGGGCCTGGGGAACCCCGGACCTGGCGACCTGCCCCCGGGAGGGCCGCTCCATCCCCCCAGGGCCTGCTCTCCCTTGGCACCTTTACCTCCTCTGGCCTTCAGCCCTCAGGGAAGGCGCGGCTCTCTAGGTCAGCACCTGAGGGACAACAGAAAGAAGCCTCTCCGCCCTTCCTGCAGCTTTGGGGGCTCTGCTCCCCTTTGCTTCTCTTCGGAGCCCCCTGGAAGCACCAGGCGGCCAGCTCACCCCACACACCGCTCCCCGAGCTCTGACCCCAAGAGAAGATGCTGAGCCCCACGGCACGGAGCCAGGGGTCCAGGGCCCCCAGCACCCCCCCCAAAGCCTCGTAACCCACGGGAGGACAAACACCCCAGAGCCCCCACAGCCCATGGTTCTCTGGGGCAGGTCATGTCGTTGCACGAACGAGCACACGGTCCAGCACCAACCCCAGAATAGCTTCTGGGGCCCAGTTCCCATCACGAAAGTAGCTGCCTACTATTAAAAGACTAAGATAACAACTAGGGGCCCACCCCTAGGCCTCTCCGTGGAGTCCGCGAACTCTCGGCCTAAGCTACTCCCCCGTCAAACCAGCACGAGACCTCTGTTTCTCTGCTTTCCACTGGGAAAGAAGAGGAGCCCCGAGCTGCCGCCCGGCTCCCCCGGCTCTGCGCACACTTGGGGTTCCCGCGGGTGCCCCTTCCCCGGCACCGCGAGCCCTGTGAGCCCGGCCATCAACGGCTTCCCCCACAACGTCCCCTGGATCTTGAGAAGGTGCACGCGTGAGTCGACGACAAGGACAGTTGCGCTGCGGCAAGTTGGGGGGCAAGTTGGGCTCCCCGCCTAGTCCAGCCGCCCCATTATGCTGCTTCACCTGTTACACTTTCAACTGAGCAGAAAATGAGAAAACGATTGCTGTTCAGGCTCGGGTGAGCCGGGCCTGCACGCTCACAGCGCACACCTAAGATCATCAGACGCTCGGTGACGTCATTACAAGAGGGGGCAGGCACCGTGTCCCCCACCGAGGTGCCGGCTTGCGACCGATGGTCCCCGTGGGATAGGCGGCGCAGCCAGGCTGGGTGCTGATCAAGCCACCAGGGCCTTCCCTCTGGGACCACGCAGCCTTTGTCTGCACCTGGCAGGAACGTGGGCCGCCTTCATCCCAGGGCTGCTCAGCTCCCAGGTAAGGGCTCAGGCTCCGTGGGACGAGCTGGGCTCTCCCGCCCAGGGCAGGATCCGAGGCCGGGCCCGGGGAGTCCGGGCCACGTGGACGGGGGCTCCGTCGGGACCTGCTGAAGAAGAAGAGTGAGCGGCCGGGAGCGACGTGTGGCCCTGCCCTTGCTGGCCACCCAAGCAGAGCGAGCCGCCCGCTTAGTGTTCACGTGCAGCTTGGAGGCAAGTTCTGGCATTGGGCCTCGAGGAGCCTCCCCCATGAGCTTTGTGAGCCCCGGAGTTGCGGCTGCGAACCGGGCGAGGCCAATGGGAGGCCATTTGCATGGAGCAAAGACCCCGGACAGCACCGCCTCCCGGCCCACAGACCCCCTCCTTATGGGCCAGGATGGAAGGATCGAGGCCGGCTGGCCAACAGCCCAGGCACGTCCCACGGCCCCCCGGTCCCCGGGCCCAACCCTCACTCCCAGGGCTCAGTCCCCCAAGCTCTGCAGCACGTCCACGGGGTCTGGTCCAGGGGGCGGGCCCCACCTGCTAAGCCTGCACGGGGACCGCAGGCCCACAGAGGGACAGCGGGCAGTAGGCCACAGGCGCGGGCCAGCCGACAGTGCGCGCGGTGGCCCCGGAGCCACTAGCTCCACGGAGTGTGGTCATCACAGCCCGGCAGGGGGGCACGGCACCCACCGTCCTAGCTCCCAGCGGGACGACCAGAGCCTCAGATGCAGCACGACGCCTTCCGGACCCTGGAACATAATGCTACCATGAAAGAACAGAAAGCGAACTGAACGCAAACCGCCCTTCTGAGCACCCTCCCACAGGGGATCGGGGCCATGTTTTCAGACGTGAAAGCTCCACAGTAAAAGTCATTTGAATCATGGGTCTGTGCCTTTGGAGAAAATGATCAGAGAGGCTTCGTGTAAGGTCGGGTGGGGTTCTGAAGCACGTCCACGCTCAAGTGCAGATCCAAGAAGCCCAACCGAAAGGGCTGTGGACGGACTGACAAGGACAACTGTGGTTTGAGCAAAAGTTCTTCTAAAAGGGCTCTCTTGGGGCGCCCGGGTGGCTCAGCGGTGGAGCATCTGCCTTCAGCCCAGGGCGTGACCCCGGGGTCCCGGGATCAAGTCCCGCACCAGGCTCCCTGCATGGAGCCTGCTTCTCCCTCTGCCTGCGTCTCTGCCTCTCTCTCTCTCTCTCTCTGTCTCTCACGAATAAATACATACAATCTAAAAAAAAAATCAAAAAAATAAAAGGGCTATCTTGAAGATCATTACTTAGTCTTTAGAAGAACTGAGGTGATTGGCAATGGAAGGACTCACATGTGAAATTCCTTAAATAAAAATGTATTCACTTAAAAAAAAAATACATACATTCAAATGAAAAGCCCGACAGCCCCTAACGTCAGGCAGACTGAGGTGAGACAGATCATCTTACCTGCTGTAAGAAAGAGGCAGCGTCACTGATACGGCATCTGAACTGCACCCAAAAAGGTCGTATCAGGATCTAAAATATGTATTCCTCTGACCCAGCGATTCCACTCCCAGGAATCTATTATAGTGAAAATATTTGCTTATAAAGTGCAAAGATGTATAGATAAAGAACGTAATGCAGCATGTACTGGCGTAGTGTGTGCAAGAGAAAAAATGGGAAAAATCTAAATGTCTATTAATACAAAGTTGAGGGGCCCCTGGGTGGGTCAGTGGTTGGGCGTCTGCCTAACCACAGGGTCCCGGGATCGAGTCCCGCATCGGGCTCCCTGCAGGGACCCTGCGTCTCCCTCTGCCTGGGTCTCTGCTTCTCTCTCTGGGTCTCTCATGAATAAATAAAATCTTAAAAAAAAAAAAGCCAAGGTGACTAAATAAAGCATGGCACCAAGAACTCTAATGATTCTCACACTCCTTCATGCACAAGCATTTGTCGGGCGACTGTGATGGGAGATGTTACACAGAGTACAACAACATCCCAGGTCCTGTTGAGTTTAGGTTCTACACATAATGTTTTTAAACATTAGCTTAAGGGGAAATTCCAAAACGGCTACATATTTTTGAAATACATATGTACACGTATGTGTAAGACACGTAGTTTTGTGTGCAGAGAATGCTAGATGGGCCCTTAACTGTCACCCCCATGCCATAGCTCTGAAGCTCCTGCGGACTCAGAACAAATGGGAAGCCACTGGAGCACTTTTAAAATTAAAAAATCAATTAAAAAAATAAATAAAATAAAATTAAATTAAATTAAATTAAAAAATGGCACCAGCCTGAGCTTTGGAACACACCAAGTGGATCTGATCCTAGCTTTGACAAAGTCCACGCTAACTCAATGGTCTTCAGAGTTGACATAACCTGGTTAACGCAGTTTCCCCTTCTTGGACTTACAGAATTACCATAAGGGTTCAGAGGAAAAGAAAGATGTCTCAGGCTCTTCACAAGATGCCCGGGAAATAGTAGATGCTCAGTAGGCATCTTTCCCAGCCTTTCTCCTCAGAACGCTTTGGGAGTCACAACACTTAACCACCCAACGTCTTTTCTACTAGTTGATTACCCAACTTAAAAGAAAATACCTCCTTTAAAAACATTTCAGTAAAAAAAAAAAAAAAAAATTCAGTAGATACTGTTGCTGGATCAAAGAACTTTTCAGGTGTCTGTCCACTCTCTCACACCCAGACTAAAAGCAATCCGTCTTCTTTCCTCTGCAACAACACCTCCCTTCTTAGCATGATCCCCTCTTCCCAGAAGCAACTGGCTAAAAAAATGATTGTTATTGTTTAACTGAGCAGGTATCTATCAGCTCGTTCTCCCCTGTGCTCTGCCGGCCCCACTGGTGTCCGGGAAACAGGACTTTCCTCCCCAGGCCTGACCGCTCAGCCAGGCCACACGCGGGAGGCATGGGAAGGCCCGAGGCCCGCGGCCGGGCGAGCCGCGTAGACTGTGGCAGCCTCCCAGCTGGCCTCTCCTGCACCTGTCCCCGTAACTCACACTCCGCTTGAGGCCCCAGCCCGCCAGCACCTTCGAATCTCCAGCAGAGTATCTGTTAGAGAGCTGCCGTCGTGGAAACAAAACCCACTGGCACAAGGACGCTCTCGCGTGGACCCCCTGCACTGGGAACGTGGGGTTCTAACGGGGACGCTGCAGAAACGCCCATGAAGACCCAGAGCCTGCAGGTGCCTGTCAGCCACCAGCTGACTTCCAGATGCTTCCATCTAGTGCTTCCATCTAGTCCGGGGCCACAGTGACCCCGGAGTCCCAGGATCAAGTCCCACATTGGGCTCGGAGAACAGAAGGTAACAGAAGATAACATTTCTGGCGACTCACGGCCTTTCCAGCACGTTGCATCAGATAAATGCATTCAGGAACTTAGCACCAAGCAAAGAATTGTACCTCCTGAGGTGATGCTCTCTGTAACCTTCCCTCCTATGAGAACTGTATAGTCTGCTTGTTTTTCTTTTTGCTTCGGTTGCCAGGAAGCTCAGAACCAGCTATGGGTCTTACTTCATTCACTCGTCTTTTCAATAAACATCTACAGAACCCATTGCACGTTAAGGATCACACAAAGGCCTGGGAATTCTGAGCTCGAGGACACAGGCCATCTTCCAGAACGCCTTGGAAAGAGACTGAAGTTAACAAGTGGCCCTGAGTGCGACGGAGGCCCACGGGCAGACCCGCGGCATAGCGAGAGCTCGGGGCAGCCGGGCGGCGGCGGAGGGCACGTCCAGGAGAAGGAAGCAAGAAAGGCGCCCCTTAGAAATGATGCATCAGCTCTGCTTCTTGGCAAGTTAGCTCTCATTTGATTTCTGACGTCTCTAATTCTTTAAAATTCGTTAAGCTTTCATAGAAATAGGTTGGAAAAATACATCTTTGTTCATTCATAAGCATGTTCAAATATGCACATGAAACAATATCCTTTTAACCTAAAGGAACCCTCATTATTTACACAACACAGCTTATATTGGCGTATTACAAGGGACGGCAGGGGCGGCGGGGCGGGGGGTGGGGGGATCAGGTGTAACGAGGAGTAATCTGCTTTGAAGAGTTGATTCTTGACTATTCTGTGAATATTTTCCATGACACCAAAATAACTTTGGTTTAAAAATAGGAAGGCATCCTCTTATTAATTTATCGTATTCTTGACACTGTCTGCCTCGCTACCGTTAACTCCGGGAGGCCAACCTCGAAGATCTTGATTCCATAGCTCTGGGCCGGTCGACAGTGATTGACGACAAGGATTAACTATATGGTTTCTAGATGAATCCTGGCTTACTTCCAGACTTGGCTAATGCTAACCCACTGCATTCCTCGCCTCCCCCTCTAGCAACATCTCCCTCTGCCGCAGCATACGCCGGGAGACGATGGGGTTGCTGGCACAAGTTCAAGTTATATCATTGATTCAAATCTATCCCCAAGCAAACCTGCTTTTATTTCAGATGAACACTCTCCAGCGATCTGAATTGCAGGGGCAGTAAAACAATCGTACATTTATGTAGCATTCTCATCCCCAAAGGAATAGTTTTCTATGCCTACAAATACCTTAGAAGCAATAAAGAGTTTGGTGGGTTGGCGTCTCATTTTTGTCTGTGGCTTTTTAAAAAATCAGAATTCCATGTAATAGGAAGGTGATGAATTTGATGCTTAACAACAACTGCTCTAATAAAGTATATTATATGCATAATTCTCACTTAATAGTAACTACTGCATACACCTATGGTAAAAGTGATAATATTCAGCTTATAAATCAGAAGCAGCAAGGAAAAGAAGGTGTGCCTTCAGGCCAAGAGCTGCAGGGAGTTACCGACTATTTCCTTGGGCTTCCTCTGCCCAGAACATACTCCAGCTAATATCCACAGGGTTTTCTCCCTTCCTTCCTTCCTTCGGCTCTTGCTCAAATGTCCCCTTATCAGAAAGGCCTTTCTTGATCACATTTCTTTAAAATAGCAATCCCTGCATTCCTTAGTTCTCTTTTCTCTGCCTGCTTATTGCTTTTCATTTTTCCCCATTTATTTGTTTGTGCATAGCACTTACTACCACTGGAAACATGTCTGTTTTCCCTCTTCCCTGAATCTAACACATGCTCAGAGAGCAGGGGTTGGATTTTATTCAATATTGTACCTCCAACACACCTGGCACCAAGTAGACCTTCAATATATATTTGATGAGCGAATGATTTTTTTTTGACACTTTCCACTCACTCACATTCCATCCAAGTATCTCAATGGTGAAACCAAGGCAGAGAGAAGGTAGGGATTTTTCCAACGCCCTCTTCTCCATTATTCTAGCAAAGAATAGCGCTCTAAGATAAAGTCAAAGCTGACCGAAACAAAGGCCCCAACAATTTGTTAATCCTGTAGCAGTACATCTAGAACTGTACCTTAAACAATTCAAAGTATTTTGACTTAGTGGCTCTGATGCTCTTGAAACATGACCACTCTGCATGGGTCCCAAAAATGTTCTCCAAGAGTTTCTCCAAAACAGGAGAAATCAACCACTATTAGCTAGTCACTGCCCTAAAATGAGACCGATTTATACAAACCATATTGACTCCCTGTCCAGCATCTAAGTTAAGGGGTGAGGGGGACACAAGACCAGTGATTATCCACGTACATGCATGAACCTCATTAAATGGACCACACAGCTCCAGTTTACTGAGGCTACTTAACACTTCAGAATCTCTCCAGCCAGAAAACATTCACCTTCCTGAATATGAGTCTATAAGCCCCCTTAAGTCTTAAGCGTAGCTAAGAGCAAGCAAACCAGAGATGCCAAGAAATGAGAGGCTGTGAATCATTTAAATCACAGGAGATGGAGGACCTATTAAAAACAGAACCACCAAATATGCAGTCAAGTGTCTGATCCATAATTGCTCTTAGTTCTGTTGCTACAAGGGCACATGTCATAGAAAAAATTTTAAGAATGAGTAAATAAATAAAAACTTCAATCCACCAAAGCTAAGGGGCTTTGGGCAGGCCATAATTCTAAGTCTCGGTATTGTGGCTTGACGTTTGCTACCAAAGTGTTCTACTCAACTGCCTGCCAAGGAGCAATGAAGCAGAGCCCCAGTAATTCTTTCAACAAGCGACGAGATGAGAAGGCTAATTTAATGGGCAGGGCCAAGTGCATTTAACAAACTGCACATCTGTAAGATGGAAATACACCGTCCTCATCTTTAGCAGTAACTCTCCCCACTAAGTAGCTCTCAAAGACTTTTGAAGCCTTTCTCCTTCTTGGTGTGTAGCTGCCAATGAGTTTACTTCCTTCTGCAGGAGAGAGGCTGCCGAAACGTGGGGCTTTGCCCCAGACCCACTGGAGTGGCCGTGAACTGAGAAATTCCAGCTGCATCTGATCCCATCCCTGAAGAACACGTGGATTCTTGTTCTCCATGTTAGTAACCTATATATCTTTTCTAAGTCCCTTTCTCCATGCCCAAATGGAAATAAAATCATGGGGTCACAAGGAAGAGGAGTGCATTTCCATGTCACGGTTTTGGGTGGAAGTCTGCACCAGGCCACCTGGGTTGCACAGAGAATGCTGCTTCTATTTGCCGTGCATGGGGAGAATCCAGCTCAGCCCTGGAAAGAGGAGTTTTCAAGACCTCAAAAAGATCAATCCACTCTAGGAGGCAAAAGGCATGGCTAGCCTTTTGATACAATGAATCAAACTTGGGCAGCCCGGGGGGCTCAGTGGATTAGCACTGCCTTCAGCCAAAGGCATGATCCTGGTGACCCGGGATCGAGTTCCACGTCAGGCTCCCTGCGTGGAGCCTGCTTCTCCCTCTGCCTGTGTCTCTGCCTCTGTGTGTGTGTCTCTCATTAATAAATAAATACAAATCTTTAAAAAAAAATAATGAACCAAACTTTTGTCTGCCCAGTTTTATGGATTCTATGCAACACAGCTCTGACTTGCCTACAATTACATTTCTAGAAAAGGCAGCCTAGCTGTATGGAAAGCATCCATGATGCACAGCTTTGTTCAGCCACTCACTGTGCAGCTCTGGCCACATCACTTCTTTCTTGGTCTCAGTTTTCCCAGCAATAAAGCAAAAAAAAAAAAAAAAAAAAGATATCTGAGACTGCTGTCTACCTTGAGATCCTCTGGTTCTGTGGGCTTTTCTGGGATGTCTCCCTCTTTGAAAGTAGTATTTTCATCATGCATTCATTTTGGCCTGTTTATCCCTTATTCATCCCCAGGGGCTTTACTAGTCAGATGTTCTTTGCCTTATGCTGGAGAATATTCTGTGTGACTCTTCAGGTCACTTAAGAGACTGACTTAAGTCACACACATACTTTCTTTGGGGAGCCTGCAGATAGGGCCCTTTCTAGCCCTTGGCTTCTAAACTCATACAGAAGACTTGAAGCCTTGAAGTAATTAACAACCCTCCCCAAATGCTTTTCTCCCCCTTCTCTTTATTTTTCTCATATTTTCTCTCTTTTTCTTTTTTTCCTCCTTTCTCATCTTCTCTCACTTGGTCCTGCCAGCACAACCAAGGGGGTTATTTAGACCTACTGGTTACCCGTAGAAAAATAGGAAATTGCTGCTTATCTTCAATGAACAGAACCACAAGATTAGGACTGAAAAGCTATTTGAAGCACATTCATGTTGACAACATTAAGAAAGCTATACAACATAAAAGCATAGGAGATGAAATGAATTCAGGATTGCAAATTGAGATCAACAACTACCTTCATGTTAAAACATTCTAAGACGCTGCTTGTGTCCAAATTTCTTTGATTAAAAAGTCGACGATGAGAGTAAGATACAGATACCACAGTATCTAACCAATGTGCAGGCAGCATAATCCCAGGAATTAATGAAACTCCAGATCACAACTATTTAATATATTTTTGCTAAGCAGGAGTAGCTCGCGTGGTGAGGATTTGTAGTTCAATCAAATTTTCTCTACATCCACTTGCGAGCATAATACTCACAACATCCATGTGATTAACCAAAGCAACCTAGTCCAGGAGGGATGCCAACGGCAGGCAGAAATGTGGCATATCTAAACAAATGAACGTGGAAAGGTGTCATTATAACTGAAGTTGTAGACATTTGGGATGCAAGTTTTTTAAAGTAAGTAGGAAACTTTAGGCAGGGAATGAGTCTTAAGGAGGTCCTTAGGCTCAGTAACCTTTCCCAGCCACACACCAGGTGCAAGAATGACTCAAACTTCGCACAGCATCCTCTTGTCCCCAAGTAGAAAGACTTGGTGGGATGAAGTTGATGCAAATTTTAAGAGGTAGTAGGAACAGGGAGGATGAACACAGTGGATGCTCCTTCTCTGCAGTCATGGAGAATCATTTAATCTGGCCCTGCTGTAACTCAGTGGGACCAGGACCACTTCCTCTTTCAGAGGCACAAACTTTTGGTTTCCCAGCATGCACCTTCAACTGTATCTCCAGGTGTAAAACAGAATTTGCCAGGTACCTAAGATGGATGACTAACTTCTGTCCCTTCTTGATCAATCACTTTGTGGATGTCTGCCTAAATAAACACATATAGAATGGCTACGGGACACAAGCCAAACCACTCTGATGTCCAAATTAAAACACTTGACTTTTCCCCCTTTCCCTCCCCTTCAAAAGAGCATTTAATTTTTTCCCCCTAGAACAATAGGATCATAATACATCTGGAAATTTGCCATTTTGGCAGCAGGGGCTGGAGGACAGATCAACAGAGCGGCACAAATTCCGTCCTGAGCAAAAGCCTAAAGCTCCTAGCTGTGTCTGGGGTAAATCCAAAGCAGAGAAAGGCAAGGCTTAAGGTGTGGAAGGAGAACAGTTGCTGTTGGAAGTCCTGTTCTTACAGACCTCTCAAAAGCATTCAGAGAATAGGGGGATGTATTCACTATATTTGAGCACAAGGCCAAAGGCACCCAGGTTCCTGGACCAAAGGGGAGGGTGTGGGATGGAGCAGAAGTATAAATCTGGGGGAGTACGAAGAAATAAAAACAAAGACCCACTTTTTTGCACAAAAGAAGAGTACTAAGAAGGACTGGAACCATGGCAAAGGAAAGGGTGACACAATGTTTATGTTAAGCATGCCAACTCACCCTGTCAGGTACTTGTCTCCCTCCCTCCCTGGTACCACAACCCTGCTGGCAAGTCCTGAGCTGACATCCACTCAACAGTCAGAACACACAGAGCTCCTACCTAGTACCAGGCATAGAGTTAGCAATGAAGGATGCACGGAACCGCAAAAGACCCTGAATAGCCAAAGCAATCCTGAAAAAGAAAAGCAAAACTGGAGGCATCACAATTCTGGACTTCAAGCCCTATTACAAAGCTGTAGTCATCAAGATAGCATGGTACTGGGACAAAAACAGACACACTGATCAACAGAACAGAATGGAGAACCCAGAAATGGACCCACAACTATATCATCAACTAATCTTCATCAAAGCAGGAGAGACTATCCAATAGGAGAAAGACAATCTTCAACAAATGGTGTTGGGAAGCCTGGACAGCTACATGCAGAAGAATGAAACTGGACCACTTTGTTACACCATACACAAAAACATATTGAAAATGGATGAGACACCTAAATGTGAGACAGGAATCCATTATAATCCTAGAGGAGAACACAGGCAGCAACTTCTTTGACCTCGGCCACAGTAACTTCTTACTAGACACATCTCTAGAAGCAAGGGAGACAAAAGCAAAAATGAACGATTGGGACCTCATTAAGATAAAAAGCTTCTGCACAGTGAAGGAAACAACAAAACTAAAAGACAACCTACAGAATGGGAGAAGATACTTGCAAATGACACATCTGATAAAGGGTTAGTATCCAAAATCTATAAAGAACTTAACAAACGTGATATCCAAAAAAACAAATAATCCAGTTAAGAAATGGGCGGAAGACATGAATAGACATTTTTCCAAAGACGACATCCAGATGGGCAAGAGGCACATGAAAGGATGCTCAACATCACTCATCATCAGGGAAATACAAATCAAACCATGATGAGCTATCGCCTCACACCTGTCAGAACGGCTGAAATTAACATCACAGGAAACAACAGATGTTGGTGAGGATGTAGAGAAAGGGGCGCTCTCTTGCACTGTTGCTGGGAACATAAACTGGTGCAGCCACTCTGGGAAAACAGTATGGCGGTTCCTCAAAAAGTTAAAAATAGAGCTACCCTCTGACCTGCCAATTGCTCTAGTAGGTATTTATCCAAAGGATACAAAAATACAGATTCAAATGGGTACATGCACCCCGAGGTTTCAGCACCATTATCAGCAAAAGCCAAACTATGGAAAGAGCCGAAGTATTCACAGTATCCATCAACTGATGAATGGATCAAAAAGATGTGGATAAACACACATACACTGGAATAGTATTTAGCCATCAAAAAAATGAACTCTTGCCATTTGCAATGATGTGGGTAGAGCTAGAGTGTATTATGCTAAGTGAAACCAGTCAGAAAAAGACAAATAACATATGATTTCACTCATACATGGAATTGAGGAAACAAAACAGGTGGACATATAAAAAGGGAAAAGGGGAAAAAAGAGAGAGGCAAGCAAACCATATGTTTTTTTTCTATGTTCAAGAAACATTTTTTAATTTAAATTCAAATAGCCAACATATAGTACATCATTAGTTACAGATGTAGAATTCAGTAATTCATCAGTTGCATATAACACTCAGTGCTCATCACAGCACGTGCCCTCCTTAATACCCCTCACCCAGTTACCCCATTCCCCCATCCCCACGAGACACTTAATGATAGAGAAAAACCCAGGGTTGCTAGAGGGGAGGTGGTGGGGGAATGGGCTAAATGGGGTAGGTATTAAGGAGGGAGGGCACTTGCTGGGACGAGCATTGGATGTTATGTTGTAAGTGATGAACCAATGAATTCTACTCCTGAAACCAATTATTACATTATATCGTAACTAGAATTTAAATCAAAATTTAAGAGGAAAAATAAGAAATGAAGGACACAAAAGAATCCTATGTGTTCTCTACTCTCCAACAAAAAGCTAGATAAGGTCCACTGGGGTCTCCTCTATTTCAGTACGAGCACCACCAGCTGTGGATGCTAACAGCATCATAGGAAAGGCCTGCGACTCTGTAAAGCCCTCAGCACTCTTCACTCCTCCTTCCAAGGGTAAGTTCCCCTCCCCAGCGGACAGCCTTGCTATTATACAACTAGAGTCGCATTCCCTTGACTGAAACGTAATCTCCAGTTGAAAACCAGGAAGAGGACACTCATGAAACTTCTTGGTGATTTATGCCTCTGTATGAAGGAGTTCGCTGTATCCAGCCCAAAGGGAAGATTTTGAGATGGAGAACTTGAGAATATGCAGAGGGCAGCCCAGGCCTGGCATTTGTCCTAATTCCCTCAGGCCACGCTCCTAAGAAATATCCAGCTGGCTGTATATTATTTGTTCTCAAGTTTGGTAAATCATTAATGCTCTCAGCAATTCCATATGCAATAACTCTTAGATTTGTTTTCTTATGAGGGTCTTAGAAGTCTAGAGGAGATGGGGTTTTTTAGAACCTTCCTAAACGTACAGATTTGGGTCACTCTTGCTCTGCATGTCCCTGGTAGATAACCAGAAGAGGAGGACTTCCTTGTGTTTGAAGAACATCCCCCAAATGTGGAGTTCTAGGAAGCATGCAATGGACCCAGAGATCACGTATGCCCTTTGGTAGTCACCCAGTCGCATGACATTTCAATTGATCAGGATTGTCTCTTCTCACCAGAGAAGAGAATGAGAATTGTTCCTCTCATTGGTGAGGTTAAGGTAGGTGGCCTACATAGTTCTCCTCTGATTTTCTTCCAGTACACAACCAAAAGGATCAGAACACCAGGCAAGATTAAAAATAGAGCCGTCCCTCAAGAGAAAATGAAAGGCCGGTGTTATGTTCTTCCTTGGCATGTCCTCAAGCCTCTGAGCAATGAACAGACACATAACCTTCTACAACCCATCTTGTGGCTATTTTGTCAATACAAATGGCTCTGTAATTGCCCTAAGAAATTCGGACTGGTTTTGAAATGTTACTTTTGAAGAGAGAAAATTCGGGACATGTTTCACATTCAAAGACCCTCTTACCACTATTCACTGAGAACAGAGAGTACCTTACACATACATCCCTTTCAAAGGTCTCTATCCAGAGAAGGCAAAATGTTATTACCTGAACACCAAACAAAACCCAGTTCTATCTCCACTTTCCACCCTTGTGAGACTCTCCCATGTAATCATAGCAGCTGCTCATCAACAGTATGAAGGGAGATGCAGTACCAATGATTAGAACCAGGACAAGGAATCAGTTTCCAGAAAATATCCCTAAAGCCCATGATTGGAATATGCACCTTAAACCAAACAACTCATTCTATTTAGATTGGCCTATCAGGGGATTTCAAATGCTATCTGAAGGTATAATTTTTGTGTCTGCAAAAAAATCTTGCAAGAAAAAAAGAAAACCCTACATGCCACATCCAGAGCTCTGAAAAGCCAGAAAAACTTATCAAATGGTAGGTGTAGTCAGGTATAAGAAGAAAAATGAGACACAAACCTAATTTTCAAGGAGCAAATGATGCCAGTGCCATACCCCAAGTAGAAAGAGCAAGTTGATAATGGGCTATGCTTTTTTTTTTCCTAAATAAAGAAATCAGTTGCATGACATGTTAGCTGAAAATATATCTTTTTTTTTTTTTTTTTTTTTTTTATTTATGATAGTCACAGAGAGAGAGAGAGGGGCAGAGACACAGGCAGAGGGAGAAGCAGGCTCCATGCACCGGGAGCCCGATGTGGGATTCGATCCCGGGTCTCCAGGATCGCGCCCTGGGCCAAAGGCAGGCGCCAAACCGCTGCGCCACCCAGGGATCCCTGAAAATATATCTTTTAAAGAAATTCAATACCTAAATAGGGGGTCCGATTTTTTTTTCTTAAAAAAAAGAAAAAGTCACTGGCTTATGTAGTACTGTATTTCGAAGACACACCTCTGACCAGTGACCTCAGGGTTATCAGTAAAGACCATAAGGTAGTATGTGAAATGCCAGGTGAGGAGCGCACCGTCATACCCATAAGCCAGAAGAGTGCCAGGATTCAGTCTATAATCAGGCATGAGTCAGCTGCTACTGAGAGGAGACAAGGAACTGGTGCATCCTCTGACGAGATGGGTCCATTCTCGGAGAGGCCCTTTTGCTACACCAAGATCCTGGATAAACAGAACCAACCTGATAACCTATTTCTGACCACCAAAATGGTACAGAAAATATGTACTATATATGAAATATTTCATAGAATAAAATACGGAATTAAAAAGGAAGAAAAAGACTTTAGAAAAATGACTAGCAATAGCCACAAATTAGCCAAAGAGAATTTTTGGGAATAACATAAAATCATTTAAATTAAAAATTCAGGGACGCCTGGGTGGCTCAGTGGTTGAGGCTTGCCTTCTGCTCAGGGTGTGACCCCAGGGTCCTGGGATCAAGTCCCCATCAGGCTCCCTGCTGAGATCCTGCTTCTCCCTCTGCCTGTCTCTGCCCCTTTCTGTGTCTTTCATGAACAAATAAAATCTTTAAAAATAAATAAAAATAAAAATTCAATGGAGAGGTTAAACCTCATATTTACCACAGCTGAAGACAGAATCACTTGGAGTGATAAGAGTTCTGGAAAAAAGTGATTAGAGTGCAATAAAAAGAGACAGAAAGTATTAAAAGGATGTAAGAGGCATGGAGCACATGGAATAAGAAAGTTGAAAACGGAAGTCCCAGGAGAGAATGGAGATTGGAGAACAGGCAGTTTTGAGACATAACGACCAAGGTCGATGAAAGACACCGATACGAAGACACAGAAAACGCTACAGGCCAAGCAAAACAACAAGAATCCCACATCTAGGTGCCCTGACACCACAGCACGGGTACCAGAGACAGGGATAGAAGGGCCCCCACGAGGCAGATGGACAATCAGACCGACGGCTTTTGCAAAGGCAACTGAAGTCAGAAAACAGAAGTGATCCGACCTTCCAAGTGTAAGGAGGAGGACTATTAACTAGGTCACAAAGAAGCCACAGGCCCAAAACGGTGTCACTGCAGCGGGTGCCCACACTGGGGCTCACACCTAACCTGACCGCAGTTTCAACCTCCCCCAGAGATGTAAGTCTTAACGGGTCAGCCAGGGATTTTCTGATTGGCACCGACAAGGAGATCCATCAATGGACCCAGAAGAAGGGGAGGTCAGTCATTGTCCTCAGACCCCGGCAGCCCCCAGGCGCGGTGACCTCGCCTGAACAATCCGGTCTGTCCTTTTGCTTGCTTGCCCCATCCTCCTTCCGCTTCATACGATCCCTCAAGGGCACCCCTTTCCCTGCCAGATGGGATGCTGCCTGAATCATGAACCTATTAATAAAGCCAATTACATCTCCCAAATTTACTCAGTTGAATTTTTCTTAACTAGAACACCCAGTGAAGCTATTCTTTAAGGACATATTTATTTCATTCTCCTTGTAAACAAAGACGGAGAGTTTATTACCATCACATTTCTCTAAAGAAATGCCTTAAAGGATGTGCTTTAAAGATTTATTTATTTTAGGGGATCCCTGGGTGGCTCAGCGGTTAAGCGCCTGCCCTCAGCCCAGGGCGCAGTCCTGGAGTCCCACGTCGGGCTCCCTGCATGGAGCCTGCTTCTCCCTCTGCCTGTGTCTCTGTCTCTGTCTCTCTCTCTCTCTCTCTATCATAAATAAATACAAATAAATCTTTAAAAAAATAAAAATAAAGATTTATTTATTTTAAAGAAAGAGCATGTGTGCAGGGCAGGGGGAGAGAGAAAGAAAGAGAGAGAGAGAGAGAGACTCCAGCAAACTCCCTGCTGAGTGCAGATTCCACAACCCTGAGGTCATGACCTCAGGCAAAACCAAGAGTCCGTGCCCCAAGGATGTACTTTGGGAAGGAAGACAATGAACCCAGAGGAATATCTGATATGCAAGAAATGACCAGCAGAAAAGACAGTAAACATGTAGGTAATTTTATACAGCTATTTTTACCAGTATCTGTAAAACAGTGCTAAAACTAAAATGTATCTTAATGGTGATAAAAAATCATCAGAACCCAAATATTAGGGGCGCCTGGGTAGCTCAGTAGGTTAAGCGTCTGCCTTCAGCTCAGTCCTGGGATCGAGCCCCACAACGGGCTCCCTGCTCAGTGGGGAGACTGCTTCTGCCCCTCCATCTGCTTGTGCTTGCTCTCTCTCAAATAAATAAATAAAGTCTTTAAAAAAAATAAAACCCTAGAATATTAGATAACAGTAATATAATTCATGAGAGTCGTTAAAGCGCTCCCATGTTGCTTAGAAAAGGGTTATGATCCTACTGAACCTCATTCACAAAGGGGGAAACTGGCAGCAGGGCCTAACTGGCCCAGAGCACACCAGGCCTCCCCTTTCTCTGTCTCCCCTTACACCTGCCCCTCCCTGGTTTGTGATCCAGGTGGGAAGAGTTGGGGGGTGGGGAAGAACAGCGGCTCAGACATGTTTCCTGACTGAAGGGGCTTCCAGGTCGGTCCCTAAGACACGAGAAACAGCTTTGAGCCAAGAAAAGGCCCAGAGGCAGATGAAAGGCGGTGTGTTTTGCGGCCAAACCTTCAGCTGTGTCTAGAAAGTAATCCACATACTCCACTTGCAGACCAGACTAGGTGTGGCTTTGTTTGTGAAGGGCTTTGTTGGGGCTACACATTGTTTGACTTGGGCAAACAGGCATGGGGATTAGGCATTTGTGAAGTCACTGCACCAACTGGTACGTGAGGATGTGTTTGAGCTCCTGGGTCTCACCAACGGAGAGAGTTTTGGGGTGGCAGGGAAGAGAGGACGCCACAGGTCTATGTTCGCCTGGGAAAGTCCAATTTCCTCCTAGAATTTTTCTGCAAAGTGCAATCTGACTTCATCATCCCATATTAACTTCCTTCTTGAGAAAATAAAAATCACAACCAAGGACCTCCTTCTTCAAAGGCTCCCCTTGTGACTTGGTTACTGAGTTTGGGTCTTAAGTGTTAGGGTTGGCCTCCAGGAAAATTATCCAGAGGAGCTTCTGGTGGCCAGTCCAACCCTTCTCATCATTCGGGTAGTGGGGCTGGTCAGGGGAGACGCCAGTGAGGAGCTGCACTATCAGCTCCAGAATCCTAACTTGTGGAACGCAGGCTCCTTTTTACATAACCTTAAAGCAAAGAGTAAAAGGTCACCTGGCAAGGGGGAACCAGAGCCACACATTTCAATGCCAGCTCCAAGTTATTTAAGAGCTGTCATCGCTGAAGACCTCCATCAGAAGAATCCATGAGTGGGGACAACAGCGAATGACCCCTCCATTACTACAGCTTTGGAAGCGTTAGAAGTGATTCTGGTCTTGAGAGCTGCTAAGAAAAGAAAAGATGCTGTCTGGTTAGGAATCCCCGGCTACTCCCGCGGGCACAGCTGTCCACGGTACCCTCTGATGCCTCAGTTACATACCGTGTTTTATAGCCTCTGCCTAAAAAACAGACCCGTGCATTTAATACCAAACACGCCACTACCTGTTGTTTCTCCCCACATGCATGTAGCTGCCTTGAGTGTTAACATAAGTTACCTGCCTATGTGCATAGAGAAGACAATGCCCAGGAGAAAAATTGTCACTGATAATTATAAGGCAATTTCTCCCAGCCCCAGAGACGACTATGTATTGCTCTCCACCGCCCCCACCCCCAGAAGTATTGCATTCAAAATCCACAGAACACGGCGGGATGGGGTGGGGAGGCAATACGATGAGAAATGAAGAGACCTCCTTTCATTTTTTTTTTAAGATTTATTTATTTGAGACAGAAGGAGGGGGACACGAGCAGCAGGGGGAGGAGCAGAGGGTGAGAAAGCTCTAGCGGACTCTCTGCTGAGCGTGAAGCCTACATGGGGCTGGAGCTCACAACCCTGAGGTCATGGACCTGCGCCGAAACCAGGAACCGGATGCTTAACCGACTGAGCCACCTGGGCGCCCCAGAGACATTCTTTAATATTTTCAAACGATGAAATTAATACTTCAGAAAATCAGTCCCCAAACATTTACCCGATTTTACCATGCTACTTGGTTATGGCAGAAATAGGAAGAATCAGCCTTGGATTCTGCAGAGAAGAGTCCCAAACAAGAAAATCATGGAGCAGATGAGCCACGGGGATCCTGTTGGCTGATTCCTAGGTCATGTTTCCTAAATATGTGCTACTAAATCACCCAAAACCTCATGAATTCTTGATATGAAGATTCATAAAGTCGTTTTAGCACTAAAAGAGAGGTTTTAAAAAGATTCCTTCCTTCCTCCCTCCTTTAATCAGTTCACAGAGGCAGAAATTACCAGTCCGGGTTGACTCCACTGTAATTGTCCAACTTGAATCATATGTAGACTTTTTTTTTTTGAAAAAGAAAAATGAGTGGGGTACCTGGGTGGCTCGGTCAGTTGACCGTCTGCCTCTCGGTTTTGGCTCAGGTTGTGATCTCATGGGATGGAGCCCCGCATGGGGCTGCGAGCTCAGCAAGGAGTCTGCTTGGAAATTCTCTCCCCTCCGCCTCTCTAAAAATAAGTGAATAAATCTTTTTTTTTTTTTTTAAAGGAAAAGAAAGAAATGTTCCCTCAAATGACCAAATGCTAATTTTGCTTTTAGTGTGTTCCTTAGAAAACAAGAATATAAAACCAGGTACAAAATCTTTAGACATATCACCCTATATCTATACAAACCAAGGCACATGTATAAGCAAATACAACCAAACTGTAGAACCAACAGCATTGAATTAATAACCACAATTGCCACGCTAGGTCATGTTCTGCTGCAGGCACGTGCTACCCAGGGCCGACACGTACGTCACTGGTCACGGACAGCAGTGCCATGGGCCCTCCGAAGCTTGGCAAGCATGTGCTCGCGTGGTCTACGTGAAGACTGCATTCCCACCACCTCCCCTTCCAGAAGTGCTGCGAAAGCTTTCCTCCCCAGCCTGCCCGGTGGGCACTTGGTCTTTAAATGTAAATAGCGCTTCGGCATCAGGTTAATCCTATGCTGGTTTTTCTTAGGCGCTTTCCACATTTAAACAAGGTTCTACTTGACACTAATTTGAACACAGATCTCAATGTACATTGAAAGTCACATCCCAGTTATTAAAAAAAAAAAAAGATGTATTTACTCATGAGAGACACAGAGAGAGGCTGAGACGCAGACAGACGGAGAAGCAGGCTCCCTGCAGGGAGCCCAATGGCAGACTCGATCCTGGGACCCCGGGGTCACGCCCTGGGCTGAAGGCAGGTGCTCACCCGCTGGGACCCCCAGGCGCCCCCCCAGTGCTTAGTTATAAGACAGCTATCCAGTGATCCAGGATAGGCCTAGATAAAGTTTTTATTGCCAACCAAATGAAAGCAACGTCTTCAAATTCTTCCACAAGACTCACAAACCCCTGAGGTCACAAAAGCTGGGGGTCCTCAGCTCCCCCTGGGGAATGCTGTCCGGGAGCAGGTGCCTACAGACCACCCTGTGCCCTTGGTGTGTCCTAAACCAGAGACACACTTGGGTCAACACCTGGAGGAGCAGAGGGCTGGAGGAGGGCTGGGAGGCCTGGTGGGAACAGCATCAGCTGCGACCCGGGAGCCACCAAGTGGGACTCACTGTCGTCCCCGGGCCGAGCGCTCCCTCTGAGCCCTCGGCTCCCTCACGGTGGCCTAGTTTTCGTAATAAAGGAAATGCAGTACTGAGCGCATCTCGGAGACTCGAGTCCGGACAGATGTTAACTATCACCCCAACCGGAGAGGCTACAAACGCTGCCCTGTAGCAGCCACTGAAACAAATCCCATCACCACTGGACTGGGTGGCTTGAGTGCGTGTGCATGTGCAAGTGTGTGCGTGTGCAAGCGCGACCTCGGGCTCCACCACTTGAGGTCCACTGTCTGTGCTGTGCTCACGGTCCCCAGGGGGGCCCCCTCAGACCACTCCCGCAGGTATCTGTGCTGGCCGGCCTGGGGTGGCTCTGGTGGCCCGGGGTGGGGCAGGCGAGGAGGGGGGCCGGGAGGACATGCCGCGGGTGGAACCCACTGAGCCCCCTTCATCGGGGCCAACCGGGTGAGTCTGCGTCCCGCGGGGCCCTCACGGATACAATCACCAAATCCACCAGGCAGCTCAGTACCCCAGAAACCCCGGGCACAGATGAGACACTCAAAATCAACAACAAGGGGGGAAAAAAAATCATCCATCGGGGAGGCAAACCCGTGAAGATAATCACAGAAACAAAAGTGGCCTTGACCCTCCAGGACCAGTCACGGAAATTCAGCTAAAAAAATAATACCTCGGGAAACTAAAAAAGCAAACCTTGTGAAAGAGTTTATTACATTAGCTATAGCAAGGGAAATTCTGGAAACAACCTAGATGCCCTAAAGTAAGAAAATATTATGACATTATCTGCCTGAGGGACTAGGATGCCGCCATGAAATACTATTAAGACTTCACAGCAACAGCAAAGGAAAGAAAAAAAAAAAGCTTAAATGAGAGGAGGATCAGAAGAGACTCTGTACATACATTTGAACGTAAGTCTTTTAACTGAGCAACAGTAGGCCTCACCCACACAGCAAGGACAACTCCACAAAACTAAATTCCACGCTGGAGGACTCAAACTCTAAGGACTATGCATCTTTCTAAAACCTCCTTAGAAATAAAACACAGCGCGTACGATCCCGAGTCCTCGGGGCTACCGCTGGTGAAGCCCCCCGACCAAGTGCCCCCCTCCCCTCCAACCCGCAAGCCGCCTCCCGCTGGCGTGAGGCCTACCGAGCGTGAGGCCTACCAACCCGCCTCCACGAAACCCAAGCCAACTGCAGAGGGGAGGTTTCTGGCTCTTTCCTGTCCACCCCACTGTCTACACAGACCACGTGCTGACTCTAGCTGGGGCAACTGAAAACGAAATCCTTTTCTTAGACAAATTTTGGGGGTGCCGTGCAGAGAGCGCTGTGTCAGAGACCGAGCACCTTGATTAGAAAGCGGTAAGACGAACGCTGTCACGTGGGGGCCTTCACTGGAGGTTTTAAAATACGTTTCATGCTCCTCCTCAAGGAGATCCTATCTAGCAGAGTGATGACAGGTTGACAGCTATGACCTTCTTCCCATTCCTCCAACTCCTTCTAAATGAAATCAAGCCTCTGCTGCTGCCGCCGCTGTCTACAGGCCCGCTGCCCAGGCCCGGTAATGAGGGCCACAGACCACCCTACCCCCAACCCGCCCCCCAGGTGCTAGTGCCACCAACAAACACGTAAGGAGAGGGGCAACCCAAGAGAAGCACGCTGTCCCCGCGCCCGAGGCTGGTTTCCCTTAAACGGCGGTTGTCAGAAAGACCAGGTCTCGGTACTGAAGACAAACTCGACACCGTCAGCATTGCAGCGGAGGGCTTAATACCGACAGAAAGCTCTTCACGCTTTAATCTTAAACCGATGATTTGATATCTCCCTAAATTATACATTTCAGCAGAGTTTCCTAATCTAGAACATTTATTTGTCTAGGATATATATTAACTTGAAATATTGCCATTCCTATTTCATAGCTGAGCGGATGATAATTTTCTTTAATTACGCATTAATTCCAATGTACTACCTGGCTAGGCAGTTCTTGTTTTAACGGGGTGAGGATTAATGGGCAGGTGTTCTGCTATACTCCGACTGAAGAAGAAATAGAGGAATTACACATGATTCATTTTCTCACTTCTCTGAGCTGAATACTATGAACAACACTGCCACCCTACATTCATAAAGCACTCTTCATCTTCAGAGGGTCTTCGTGTCTGGGATTACGTTTTCCTGAGCCTTTTACCTTTGACAGATTGTCCTGGAAAATGCACAGCGCTACAGTTTTTCGACTTTCATGCCCAAACATTATATGTACCTATGTTTATATCAACAGGAGGCAGTAAGAGGTAGTAGAATAACCACAGCCGTTGGAGACCGACAAACCCGGCTTCAGATAGCAGCTCAACCACCTACTCCATGCCGTTGGGTGAATTACTATGATCACCAGTGTTGCCATACTTACAAAAGGATAATATCCACTTCCAAGGCACCTGGGTGGCTCAGTCGATTAAGCATCCAAGTCTTGATCTTGGCTCAGGGCATGATCTCAGGGTTGTGGGATCAAGCCTCCCATCAGGCTCCGCACTTAGTGTGGAGTCTGCTCGTCCCCCTCTCTCTGCTCCTCCTAGCCCCTTCAAATAAATGGAATCTTAAAAAAAACCAAACCTACCTCCATCAACAACTGGTGGAAGGACTTAATAAGATGTAACTTATAAAAGGGTCTGTCCTGTGTCTAGCACATAGCAAGTGATTTATAAATCTTATTGCTATTATTAGCAGCTATTTTCCTCTTAGACATTGTCTGGCCCCTACCTGACTTATTTTCTTCAAAATATTTGAATTCAGAGAGGTATGGAGGAAGTAGAAAATCAAGAACGACATTAGTCCCAGAAAGTATACTGGGAGACATACATCGGTATAATCTCGGACATCTTCTGCCCTGAGGGGCCTACTCCAGCAGTCTGCAAATACTCATCCATCTCTGCTACTTTAATAGCGTGTAAAGTTAACAGTGCTTTGGATAAAACCCAATACTCATCAGTTGGCATTCCTGTATTTTAAGTTTAGAAGCTGTATCAAACCCAAGAAAACCTCTCGAATAAGGAATACCCTGTGGTTACTGTGGTAGCCAGGCTCCACAGTGGTCCCCCAAGGATCTCACATCCTGGTGGCCATGACTTTAGTAGTATCCTTCCCTACCCCCCAACACTCTGAAGTAAGACTGGTCTATGATGCCACCTATGAAATTAGGTGAATGTGATGATGTTTGACCTCTGAGGCTGGATCCTAGAAGACACCGGAGTTTCTGCCTTGGTCTCTTGGATCAATTGCTCTGGGGAAAATCAATAACCAGGTCATAAGGATACTCAAGCAGTCCCATAAAAAGGCCCATATAAAGAGGGACCAACTTGCCAGGTACGTGAGTTCCCTTGGACATAAATAATTCAGCCCCAGCCAAGTCTTCAAATGATGGCAGCTTTGGCCAACATGTGCATATCTCACGAGAAACACTGATCCAGAATTGCCCAGCCAAGCCACTTCTGATTTCCAGATCCACAGACACCATGAAAGATAATAAATGATTACGGGTGTTTCAATCAACTAAAATTTTAAGTTGCTACATAGCAATAAATTATTGTTATAGTAACAAGTGTAATTTATCAAGAATATGGATTAGAATGACACAATCCTTCACCATGTAACCACCAACCCAGAGAACAACTCCAGACCAATGACTTGGTCTTTAATATAGGAGCAATTTCATATTTTAAGTATCATCATATCACACATTAATCCCTCAAATCCCATAATTCCAAAAACCATTTTAAAAATGGTGTATTTGATTATGTAGAAATGACAAATGTCTATATGGAAAAACTATAAAGTAAAAATCTAATGACGAGCGAGGAAAATTCTTAGCAATATATGATAGAGGGTTAATATCCTATATAAAAGAGACTGTATAAATCAATAAAAAAGTCATCAATAATAAAACAAAAAGCAGATATGATGGAGAGATTCAAATAAAAGAGAAGAGCTCCAAAGACTGCACTCCAGGGCACTTCAGTATTTAGATATCAGGCATGAGAGGATTGAGCAAAGGATACCAAGGAGTGGTTGCTAGAACAGGAGGAAAACTAGAAGACGCTAGTGTCTAGGAAGCCAAGGATCAAAAAGAGTTTCAAGAAAGAGTGACGAAATGTGCCAAACCCTGCTTCTGAGGCAAGTGCGAGGAGAATTGAGTGTTGGCTTCTCCATTTTGCTACATGGAATCACTGGTAACGACCATATCATCCAATTGCTCTTCCTACTGCCCAGAAAGGTTTGTTGACTACCCATCAAATGCCAGGTGCATTGCTTCTTGGGCTTACCACCTCTCCCTTTATGTTGTAACTGCCACTAGGTACGACTGCCAATACAGTGCATCCTTTCAGGTTATATCCAAAAGGACAGTGGAGAGTCTTCGGGGTGGAAGGTTGGGCCGAGAGTCACGATAATCAGATTCAAGTCCATTAGGTGTCAGAATATGAAACACCAGCAAATCATGGGTAAATATTAGGAGGAGTCTGGAAGACTTCTGACCAATGATCTCTTGATACAGAGAGCTGCCTGGATTGGCTGGTTATGCTGCATGACAAGCAATCCCTCAGCATCCGTGATCTGACACCCTAGGTCTATCTCTTGCTTCATCGAAGCCTGTGGCGGGTCCAGGCACCTCTCTGAAGTAACCGTCTTCCACGTATTGTCTTAGCATTCCAGGCAGCTCCAAAGGTGGAAACATATTCCCACAATCACCACAACAGGGAAAGAGCACGCCAAAGGGTCTTACACCAACTAATCAGTCTGGCCCGGAAGTGACTCATGTCCAACCACAACCCACTGGCCACGAAGAGTCACAGGACCTGCCCAGCTGCAAGAGGGGCCAGGAAGAGAAACCCTCCCGAGAAGATGAATGAGGTGCAGGTGAGCATGTGAGTCTACAAGAGGCAAGATTCTACTTTTCAAAGGATCTGACATCTAATCATCCATTTGACCACAAAACTATTCCAATAAGGTAGATAGGAAAGTTGTTAGAATCTGGTTACAGATGTGAAAACTGGGGTAACAAAGGTTTAAACAAGCTAATTGGTAGTAAAATCTGAATTGTCTTGTCAGGATTGCCTCCCAGCTCCATGAGCTTTCTTTGCACAAGTCCGTGCTGCCATCAACTTGGAGGGAAAAAAAATCATTAGGATCACTGTTATTTGTGGTCAAGTTATATGTAAAATATGCCACAGAACAGAATACTACATGATTCTCTAAGCACCTTATACAAAAAGAAAGCCCTTTCAAATAGCTGGGATCAGTCCCTTCAGACGTATTCTTGGCAATGACTGGCTGATGTCTAGAAAGTCAAAAGTGCTTAGGACAGAAGACTTGGATTTTCCTGACAACACTTGAGGCTCCTTTCTCTTCATCTGTCACTAAAGATTAGCTCTCAGAGTCGCACTGTGTGAACCCCCTTTATGTTAAAGACGAACTTTACGTTTTGACACTCCCTAGAGTTGTAATTTGCAGGCTGCTGACAGCCCAGCTCTTACAGAGACCCCGCCTTTATGACTTCTGTGCTAAACCTTAAGGTACAATTTCCTTCTCTCAGATATGTGGGGTCTTGATAGGATTTCAGGATAGTAAGGAAGAGCTGCATTGAAGTTTTCCTTTGTCATTATTTAATTTAGCAGGACAATATGCTAGCATTTTGCAAAAAAGAAATACATATCCAAACCCTGGATCCTAGATCAAAATGAAATATCACTTGGCATTGAGATAAAAGCATTACTTATAATAAGACTTCTCCAAAGATTGTGCATTCAGAAAAAGAAAAAAAAATAGTTGAAAGAGTAATTAGCTATAAGCTCCAATTTTTTTCTTTCAATCCGCAAATTCCATACTGTAATACCTAATTTAGAAGTTGGTATGTGAAGTTAGGTACTAAGCAGGAGCCTCATATGATATCAATTCAATCCCTCAAAGCTCTTTTAACTGTTCTGTCCACGATTTTCCTCCTGCCCTTTGCTTTACTGGACTTTCAGAGGGGAAAAGGAAGCAATGGAATTCCCAAGGTTAAGGTAAATAGCATGTACCCAAATCTGACAGTAGTCAACCAACTGTTTTTCTGTTTGTTGGAAATTGAAGCACCTGGGTAGCTCGGTCGGTTGAGTAGCTGACCCTTGATTTCAGCTGGGATGATGGTCTCAGGGTCATGAAATGGAGTACCGCCATTGGGCTCCATTCTCTCCCCCTGACCCTCCCCCTGCTTGTATGCTATAAAATAAATAAATCAAAAATAAATCTTTAAAGAAAAATTTAAAAAATAATAATAAAAACATTGGAGATAGGCAAGAATTCCAGTCCAACACCTTATGTACCAAAGCCACTGCCGAGAGTAAAGGTAACTTGGACTTTTGAACAGGTAACCATATGGTTCACTCCAGGAAGCCCCCTCAATGCACTTTCCGTCCTAGTCAGAAAAAGCCTTCCCTGGAGATTATGGCAAAGACTTTCCAGTGCTTGTGTTATAATGGAAAGAGCATGAGGAGATTTGAATTTTATTTCCAGATCAATAACCAGCTATTCCCACAACTATTAAAAAAAAATCAAACCAGATATTATGGTGAGACTCAAATGGAATAGTACATATGAAAGCACTTTTCATTTGAATAAAGGCTTACTATTTGAAATGTGTCATACTTAACATGGCTCCCTCTGGCCTATATTAAGAACCCACATTTACGCTGCCCATCTAGCCAGGACAGAAAATGCCACTGTCCCATCCCAAATGCTTTCTTTCTCCACTTTATCACAGAATTTCAATCTGGAAACTGACCTGGACGTCCTTTTAATCTTACTGTATTCCCCATATTAATATACAAATCTTCGAGCAAAACCATCCAAGAGCATCACTGTGAAAACTTTTGCAGGTTCCACATCCCTTAAGTAGGGGAACCTTATAATTTGTCTTCTGCACTGGGGCATTTCTGGAAGCGAAAGGGGACGTTATAAGTAATGACACCAGGACAACAGTTAGACCAGAGCTGTCCTTACAAGCAGTGCTCTTCACAAGCCACACAGAAGACCTCAACCCAGGCAGCAGATACAGGCCTTGGAGGTATCAATAAAGGATATCACATTTTCATTAACCTATTTTTTGATGCATTCATTGGATTTTCTCCAGCTAATTTTTCAGATAGTCAGTACCATCTGAGCTTTCAGTCCTCCCCACCCCATATACCTTCTGCTTTTGTTCAACAACAGTGAGTCACCTGGGCAAGGGAAAAAAACAAATCACCTGATGTTTCTACTTAAACTACTTATTGACTTGTTGGTTGTTAAAAGCACAGAAACTATACTGAATAGGAGATAACCAAGAACCAAATGCTGCTAACTGCTATCCCAATCTATTTTCACTACACTAGTGAAACTTTTTACTAGTAATTCATGAATATTTTGTCCCTTTTAAAACATGAGACAATATGGAAACCTCAAAGGAATAACAGGCACATAACATACATTATTCCAGTTAAGTTGATGCTAGTATTTTTATTTATTACTTAAAATAAAGAAGCCAAGGCTAAGAGACATGAAGTGATTTGTATGGAAGCTCTTAGTACTTTGATTCCAAAGTTCATTCCATTTATACATTATTTTGAATATTTTATGCATTTTCTTCCTTTTCTCTGCATAGTTCTTTCCTGATTTAACATAACACCATGTATATCATATTCTATCTTTATATGTATATTCATGTATTGATATAAACCCTGTGAGGATTGCTTCTCAATAAGAGAACCACAAGCATCATGAAGAAGAAAAAACAATACACAATGTTTCCTCCATCTCCTCTATACCCAAGTCCACACAGTCTCTCTCAGAGGTAACCACAGGGTGCCCTTTTCTTGAGTCTCCTTTAAGACATCTAAGTATGGTGGGCATTTGCATCTGCTCGCACTCCATTCCTGTGTTCCGCTTCACAACACAATTCCAAAGACCACCCATGCTCACTATGGCCAGCTCCTCTCCCCAGGCTCTCTGGAACTCACCCCAATCAGATTTTCATTCCTGCCACTTCCACAAGCTGGCACTTGTCAAGGTCACCAATGCCCTTCACCTTGCCAAGTCCCAAAGTCAATTCTAAGACCTTATTTTCTTAAATTCTGAATAGTGGCTGACATAGTACAGTACATCCTCTATTCTTGAAACACTTCCTTCTCTTAGCTCCTAGGATGTCCCTCTCCAAGCTCTCGTTCTGCCTCTTTACCTATTCCTTCTTGATCTCCTTTGATGGCTCTTCCTCATCTTCCCAACCTCTAAATGTAGAATAATCCAATCTTCAGCCTTCTTCCATTCTCCATCTATACTCATTCCCTAGGTGGTCTCATTTAGGCCCATGCTTCACATGTCTTGTACATGTTAATGGCTCTCCAGCCCAGACTTCTCCCTTGAACTCTAGCCTTGTAATGTTTTACTGGATATTGTATAGGGAATCTTAAACTCAATATGTCAAACCTGAACTTGATTCTTCTCCCCAAGTCTCCTCCATCCTACTAATGGTAACTTCTTTTCTTGTTGTATATCAGGCGTGCAAGGAGAAGGGGCAAAAACTAAACAAAAGCACTGAGGGCCATTCTTAATTTCATTCTTTCTCTTATCCTACATCTAAGCCCATCAACAAATCCTGCAGGTTCTAACTTCTAAAGATATCCTGAGCCTATTTCCCCATTGCCTTCACCACTACCAACTACTTTGGTCTGAATGATTATAACAGCTTTTAATCTGATCTTGTTACTGCCCTTCACCTACAGTCAATTCTCTACATGGCTACATAGCATACCTTCAAAAAGGTAAGGTGGGTCATACCATTACCTTTCTCAAAACCCCCAAATGATTCCTATCACCCTCAGAGCAAAACCCAAAGTTCTTATCACATGCAGCAAAGCCTTATATGATCTCCCACTGTCCTAGTGCTCTCTCTGCCCTCACCGCCCCCGTTCCTTCCTTTACTTTCTACCAGGACCCCAACCATACCAACCTCTTTGATCTTCCTCAAAACAAGCCAAACCCATCCTCCTTGCTATTCATTCCATCTTAGCACTTATTCAAATATCTAGAATGTCTTTCCCCCAGAGAGCCACCTGGCACAATACTTTACTTAATATTCTAATTTCTACTCAAATGTCATCTTTCCAAGGAATTACTCCCACACATATTTCTGTACCC
Source organism: Nyctereutes procyonoides (assembly GCF_905146905.1). Classification (NCBI taxonomy): domain Eukaryota; kingdom Metazoa; phylum Chordata; class Mammalia; order Carnivora; family Canidae; genus Nyctereutes; species Nyctereutes procyonoides. The sequence continues at coordinate 12,061,629 of NW_026575136.1, read as the reverse complement.
TATCCCACTCACCATCATGTTCACTCCCCTTACTCTGATTTTCTTCAAAGCACATATTGCTACCTGACATCTTATATAACTACTGCCCTGTAAGTCTCCAGCCACAGAATGCAGACTCCTTGAGAGCAAGGTTTTTTTTTGCTATTCTATGTCTGATGTCTATCACATTATATGTATTCATAAAACAATAACTAAATAAGGGAAACATCCATAATATATGTATATTTTACATTAAAATGGAATATAGTATGTAATATTCTACAGTTGCCATTTCCATTAGCCAGATTGTAAAACTTCATAATTCATGGGCATAGAATATAGTCCTCAGAAAAGTCCTCACTCAGTAGTGGAGAATACTTAACTCTAAACTAAATGCTACTATGGTCTGCCTAGCAAACATAAAAATTACCAAAAATGGTCAAACTTTCCAAAAAACCTAACTGCATCTTAGAACAAAGCTCAAGAATGTTTATAGGAATACAAAAATATCCAGCACCCAAGGCGGTAAAATTCACAATGTCCAGCAAATAAAGATTACCAGCCTAAGAAGCAGGAGAAAACAAAATCATTCAAAATCACCCAGAACAGACACAGATGTTAGAATTGACAGACAAGGACATTAAAGCTATCGTAGCTGTAATCTATCTCTACTTAAATTTTTTAAAAGAAAAAAATGTTTAAACCCCCAATCAAACTTCTACAAAAGAAATTGCAACCTCTGAGATGAAAAACACATTGAAGACAATTAATGGCTAAACATTCCAGAACAAAAGATTGGGAAACTTGACAACATAGCAATAAAAACTCCCCAAAATGAAACAAATTTAAAAAAATAGAGCATCAGTGAACTATAAAACAACTCTGTTACCTAAGATACATATAATTGGAGTTCCCTTAAAAGACAAGAGCAGGAGAAATAAATGAGCTAAATGTTTTCCAAATTTGATTAAAAAAATCATCTTACAGGTCTAAAACACTTAATGAACCCAGAGCACGAGAAACATAAATAAAACTATAGCAAGACACATAACTATCAAACCCCTCAAAAACAGTAGTAAAAAAGAAAATGCGAAAAACCGATCAGAGAAAAAAGACACATTATGTCCAGAGGAACAAAGATCAGGAGCACAGCAGATTTATCACCAGGAACAATGTGAGTGAGAAGATGGCCCAACATCTTTAAAAATACTGAAAGGGGAAAAAAACCCATCAGTCTAGAACTTTATACCTAGTAAAAATATATTTCAAAAACAAAGGTGAAATAGCTTTAGGACCTGCACTACAAAAACTTTCAAGTCTTTCAAACAAAAGAAAAAAAAAGATACAAAGTGGAAAATGGATCTACAGAAAGGAGTGAGAAATACCAAAAATCCTAAGGATACAGATAAACACAAGACTGTCTCTTATTATTTAAGTCTCCTTAATAAATCAAGGTCTGTTTAAACAAAAATCTTTTCTGTGTATTGTGGAATTTCCTACATATATAGAACTAAAATGTATGAAAAAATAGCATTAGAGGCTGGGGAGAGGAGTAGAAATAAAAGTATACTATTATAAAATTCTTATACTATGAGTGAAGTGAAATAATATCACTTTGAGGCAGACTAGGATAATTTAAAGACATAAAATATAAGCTATAGCAACAATTACAAAAAAAATAAAGCTAATAAGCTTTAATAAGGTTTAAATTAGCTAATAAGATCAAATAAAAATCTTAAAAAAAAAAAGAACTCAATCTAAAAGAAGCCTGAGAAACAGGAAAAGGGAACAAAGAACCCAGAGGGCCAATTAGAAAACAAGCAGCAAGATGAAAGGCTTAAACTTCGCCATATCAGTAATCACATTCAGGGCACTGGGTGGCTCAGTCGGTTAAGCATGTCTGACTCTTGAGCTCATCTCAGGTCCTGATCTCGGGGTCATGAGTTTATGCCCTATGTTGGGTTCCATGCTGGGCATGAAGCCTATGTAAAAAGTAATAATCACATTCACTACAAGCAGTCTAATACCCCAAAAATTAAAGTCAAATGCTGTCAGTTGGATGAAAAAGATATACCCCAACCATATGCTACTTACAAGAAACATACTTTAGATATAAATAGATTAAAATTAAATTGATAGAAGATATACCATGCTAGTCCAAAAAAAAAAAAAAAAACCTGGAGTGACAACACCAGACAGGGTACATTTCAGAGCAATATATTTTATATAGTTATGTTTCTAGGACTAAAAATAGCTATTTCATAAAGTGGTCATTAATCAAGAGGACAGAATAATCCCAAACATTTATGAATCTATTAACAGAGCTTCAAAATATATGAGACAGAGAGAAGAAAAAAAAAACCTCCTTGAACTGCAAGGAGAATTAGACAAATCCATAATTATAACTGGAGATTTCAATACCCCTCTCTCAATAATTGATCAAACAAGTAGACAGAAAATCATTAAGAATTTACTATCAATTTGACTTAGTTAGCAATTATAGAATACCAAGCAAAAGTAGAATAAACTGTCTTCACGTGCACATGGAACATTTAACAAGACAGAACATATTCTGGTCTATAAATCAAATCTGAGTAGATTAAAAATATTTCAAGTCATAGTTCTCTGACTACATAGAATTAAGTTAGCAATAAAGATCTCTGAAAAATCCCCAAATGTTTGTAAACTAAAACATAAACCTAAACCATGAGTCAAAGAAAAGGTTAAAATAAGATTAGAGAATATTCTGAATTCAATGAAAACAGAGTATGTGAGACTCTTAGAAAAAAATTTATAGCACTAAATGCCTAAATGCTAAATGCTTCGGGAAAGCCTCAAATCAATGAACTTGGTTTCTATCTTAAACTAGAAATGAGAGAAAATAAGTTCCCAAAATAAGCATAAGAAAGGAAAAATGAGAGCAGAAATTAAGTAGAAGACCAAAAAAGAAAATAAAACTAAAAGCTTAGTCTTTCAGAGTGATAATTTCATAACACTGTATGTAGATTAGGAAAACAAAAGAAAAAACACAAATTATAAACATCAAAAAGAGTTAACATCACAACATATTCAACAGATGTTAAAAGAATGAAAGAATATTATGAACCTTATAGTAATAACTTCAAAATCACAGATTAAATGAAAAAATCCTTGAAAGACACAACTACCAAAGCTTTCTCAATAAATTGATAACCTTAATACCTCTGTATCTACTCAAGAACTTGGATTCATAGTTAAATCATTCCCACAAACAAAATACCCAGATACATTCACTGGTGAATCTACCAAACGTTAATGAAGAAAGAATACAAATTCCACACATGCCCTTCTAGAAAAATTAAAAAGAATAATGTAATAATAATACTTTCAACTCACTCTGTGAAACATCATTCTGATACCAAAAGCAGAAAGGACGTTACAAGAAAACTGCAAACCACTATCTCTTATGAATAGATGCAAAAATTCTAAACAAAATTTTTGCAAACTGAATTTAATATAGAAGATAACATATAATCCCATAGGTTTTATTGCAGGAATGCAAGGTTGGTATAAAGTCATCAGAAAAATAAAAATGATATAATTTACTATATTAGGAGACTTTTTTTAAGATTCTATTTATTTATTCATGAGAGACACAGAGAGAGAGAGAGAGAGAGAGAGAGAGGCAGAGACATAGAGGGAGAAGCAGGCTCCCTGCAGGGAGCCCAATGTGGGACTCAATCCGGGGACCCCAGGGTCACGCCCTGAGCCAATGGCAGACGCCCAACCACTGAGCCACCCAGGTGCCCCTATTAGGAGACTTTAAAAGTAAAACCATATAATTATCTCAAGAGACAGAAAAATCACTTGACAAAATACATCTCTTCCTGATAAAAGAAAATAAAAAAGCACCCAGCATACTAGTAACAGAAGGAACCTCCTGAATCTGATAGGATATCCATAAGACACCTATCAGTTAAAATCACACTCAACAGTAGAAGACTGCATACCTTCCTCTGTCATTAAGTACCAGGATGTCTCCTCTCACCTCTTCTATTCCACTCTACAGGAGCATCTAGCCAGTAGAGTAAGTCAGTTATGGAATAAAAGGCATCCAGACAGAAGTAAAAATATCTTAATGGAAGATATATGACCATACAGGTAGAAAATTTAAGAAAATGCTCAATAAAACTACTAATAATTGACCTTAGTAAGGTTGCAGGATACCAGCTCAATATAAAAAAAAAAATGTATTTACATATCAGCAGCAAATAGTGATTTAAAAAATATCTTAAATCATTTATATTATCAATAAAAACAATAACCACTGAAGGATAAACCTGACAAAAATGGGAAGGAACTCTTTACTGAAAACATTACTGAAATAGAGAAAAGAAAACCTGAATAGAGAGTTACAGCCTTATTCACAGATTGGAAGGGAGATATTGTTAAGATGGCAGTTCTCCCCTAATCAGTCTAAAGATTTAACACTATCCAACCAAAATCGCAAGGGGCTTTTTACAGAAGGTGATAGGCCAATTCTAAAATTCATTTGAAAAAAGCAAAAAACCCAGAGAAACAGAAACTACTACTTAATTTCAAGATTTATTACACAGTTGAAGTAATCAAGTCAGGATAGGTACACAGGTCAACGAGACAGAACAGAGCTCAAGAATAGACACGTTAATAAACATATAAACAACTGATTTTTAACAGGTACGTAATGACCATTCAATGAAGGAAAAAAATACCTTTTAGCAAACAGTGCTGGACAATTGGATGTATATTTGCAAAAAGTTTAAATTTGATCCATACTTGGCTTCAACTGAAAAAAAAATTAAATCCACATAGATCACAGACCCAAATGTACAATTTGAAATTTTCAAACTGCTAGAAGAAAATGGAGGAGAAAATATTTGTGGCTTCAGGTTGGGTGAAGATTTCTTAGATGTGACACCCAAAGTAAGGTCTGTAAAAAAAAAACAAACAAATATATATATATTTTTTTTTATTTCATCAAAATTTAAAATTTCAGTTCTTTGAAAGACACTGTTAGAACAAAAAGACAAGCCACAGACTAGGAGAAAATATTTGCAAAGCATATACCTGATAAAAGATTTGCATTCAGAATATATAAGGATAGACGGGATGAGCACTGGGTGGTATTCTGTATGTTGGTAGATTGAACACCAATAAAAAATAAATTTATTTAAAAAAAAAACATAAAAAAAGAATATATAAGGATAAACAAATGAATGAGAAAACCACCCCATTTTGTAAATGGACACATCCAAGATATACAAATGGTAAGTAGCATGTAAAGGATGCTCAACACCATTACTCAAGAAATATTAACACCACAAAGAAGTAAAAGAGCCTTACATGTTGTCAAGTGCTGGCAAGGATTCAGTGGAACTGGAACTCACACCAGAAATGGAACCCTCATTTCAATGGTGGCATAAAATGGTATGACTCTTCCAAAAACAGTGTGGTAGGTGATGAAACCTACAACTCCTATGACCCTTTCCTGAGAGAAGAGAACATACACACCCATACAAAGACTTCTACGTAAATGCTCATAGTAGCTTGTACTAGCCCAATGCTGCCAACAGTCCAAGTGTCTGTCCATCGACAGGTGAATGGATGAACAGACTGTGGCATGACCACACAATGGGATGCCACTCACCAGTAAAATAAATGGACTAACGATGCGCACGATATGTATGAATCTCAAAATAATTACGCTGAAAGCAGCCAGACAAAAATGAATATACACTGTACCCTTAAAACTCTAGAAAATGCAAGCCAACTTAGAGTGACGGAAGGCATTTCCCCACCAGGAGAAGGGGGTCAGGAGGTTGGGATTACCAAAAAAAAAGAAAAAAAAACATACACAAGAAAGCATTTAGGCGTGACGAATGTGTTCACTGTCTTGACTACGGTGATATTCTCAGATATATACATGTCAAGATTTAGCAAATTACACCTTAAATGTGTGCAGTTTATTGTTGGTCAGTTTTATCTCAAAAAAGCTGTTTAAAAAAAAAAAAAGATGAGATTGCCTATTTGAGGTTGCCCTTTTGCCAATCTAAGTTTTGGCCTCCTTGCAGAAACTTTCCTGAAGAGCATTTAGGAACAGACTGACATTGTTAAGCTTAATGCCCTGTGAAATAGTCTCAACTAATTGTCTCAAAGGCCTGTGGCAGCAGTTTTCTGAGCTCATATCAGATGACACTTTTTTCCTTTCTGTAAACATCAGCTCATGTCGCCACTGGATACCCACCGACCATGCCTTTACCGCAGGAACCGGCCAGACTCGCAGCGCCGCGGAGCCCTTCTACCGAGGAGGCTGCGAAAACAACGGCCCGATTCTGGGGGTCACGCCTGTTCCTGTGCACGGTCACTTGTGCGGGGACTTCTCCAGGGAGGTGGCAGGTGGGGGCATCAGTGGCTTGGTGGGGTCCACATGCTCGTGCATGAGAAAAAGAAAGCGGAGGAGCATAGGGACGTGTGAAGACGACCTCCGGCAAGTGCCACCAGCCGGGCTCCTCTTCAGGAACTTTCTGCCCTTAATCCAGCCCTTTCCTCCCTACAGATAACCTGGGGCACCTGTTGCTTGGCATCCCTGTCACCGCGATCTCGCCTAGTCTCCCAGGCCCAGCCGCAGGAACACGAGCAGCCCAGACTCTCAGGTTTCCTTTGTGGGCCGGGCACACGCGTGCACAACACGCAGAAGCACACGTGCACACGGCACAGCCGAAGCCCAGGTCCCTCCAACAGTAGTGCTAATGCTTCAGCCTCCTCTTAGCACAAGTCGCCAGAAACCTGCCTCACTACGAGGCCCTGTGTCGCTCACGCTTGAATAATCCCTCCTGCATTTGCCCTTTTCCTACTGACGTCCTGCTGCCCAGGTGCAGTCCGTCCCACTGCCGAGGTGGCTTGGACTACACGGAGATGAGCTTCCCCGCAGAGTAGGTCACTCCGAACACAGGCTCCGGCCCGCGCACAGAGGGACCTGAGGGGGCCTGCTCTGGCCAACGGTGGCCGCCCCGACTATCGAGGAGGGCCAGGGGGGCTGCAGGTGCACCCCAGGACCCCCTTGAGCCACGGGGCCTCCCGCCCAGCTCCTGAGCTCCCGAGGCCACGGCAGATCCAGAGGGGCCACAGTAGTCCGGCTGGTCCCAGGCCCCGGGAGCAGGTGTTCGGGCCCTGGGCCCCATCTTACGGACACATCAGGAATAGGTTGGGATCCCTGGGTGGCGCAGTGGTTTGGCGCCTGCCTTTGACCCAGAGAGTGATCCTGGAGACCCCAGATCGAATCCCACGTCGGGCTCCCAGTGCATGGAGCCTGCTTCTCCCTCTGCCTGTGTCTCTGCCTCTCTCTCTCTCTGTGTGACTATCATAAATAAATAAAAATTAAAAAAAAAAAAAAGGAATAGGTGCCACTGTGGGAGAGGCGCCCCGGGAGCACACCCAGCGTGGGGGTCCCCACCTGGGGTCCACGCGAGCCATGAGCCAGGCCTCTCTGTCCAGGCCAGCATCACCGCCTGGCACCACAGCAAGGGCTGGAGGGTGGCCCGCTGAGCCCCATGGCCCAGTACCCTCGTGCGATGAACAACGGGCACAACTACACCCGGTGGCCTGCCAGGTATTCCCTGAGCCTCGGCATCTGCAGCAGTTGCTGGCTCAGCCCTGCTCGCCCTGTCCCCGTCACCCGCCACATCCAGGCTGCCTGGGGCCGGAGCGCAGCCCCCAGGGGGTGGCCCGCTCCCTCGTGCTGCTGCGGGAGCCGGGCCGTTGGCCGGGATTGAAGGCGCGCTGCTCGGGCCCACGCAGCACCGGCCAACAGCGGGCCCAGAGTGATTACTGAAGCTGCAGAACGGACTACAGGAGGGTCCCTTGTTTAAGTAGACGTGTTCCGTCTGAGGACACCACTCTGCCCTGCCAGACGAGTACCCCGACAAGGGTTGGTTCACGCAACAGAAGTGTGGGTTAAAATTGTCAAAAGGAGGGGGCAGCAGGAGGGATCCGGGTTAGTGTGAGCCCAGATGGAAAGCATATTTTTATTTGTTTTGCTTTTTACGCTCCACATTCTGGGGAACTCACAGCCTAGCCCACATAGTCATCTTGAAAGGAGGATTGTTGTTAGGTTCAACGATGGATTCATTTAGCCTTAAAACAAGCTTACCTGAAGCTCCCATTTTAAAGAGCCAACTAATAAAACAGATTACGTTTATACAGCCCCGTGGGAGAGGGTATGAGGAGCAACTAAACTCACCGAGAAGAGGATAAATGAGCTGGTTAGCTCTAGTGGAAGCTAAGGGTCCCTTCTAAGGGTCCTCTAGTCCCATCCAGGGCCCTGCTGTCCACTGGTGACAGGGCAAGGGGGCCTGGAGTAGAAAGCAAGGGCTCCTTATGCCAAATCCCTTGCAGACCACCCTTCTGTCTCAAGACCTGCCCTCTTTCCACTAAGGCCAAAGGACTTCAACCTGAACCCTGCTTTAAAAAGACTCCCAGAGCTAATTTTCAAGGCAAATTTCTAGAGAAATCAGCAGAGAAAATAACCCTTAAAAAAAAAAAAGATTTTAATTATTCATGAGAGACACAAAGAGGCAGAGACATAAGAAGAGGAAGGAGAAGCAGGCTCCATGCAGGGAGCCCGATGTGGGGCTTGATCCCAGGACCCCGGGATCACGCCCTGAGCCAAAGGCAGACACTCAACCGCTGAGCCACCCAGGGATCCCCAAAAATAATCCTTCTAAACTGGAAGTGGCCCCTGTCATCAGCTCATGTGTCAACAACAAGTAATTAGCAGGACTGTGTGGAACGCGGAGTTGAGAAGCATTCTGGGGACTTGCCTAGGCCCAAAGGAAAGGACCACAACTCTAATAAAATATGGTGTGATCCAGTTTAGACTATCACATACTCTGCCCCATACCCCATCCTTTCCCAGCAACCCCTAACAATCTTTTCCTAACAGGAAATAAGCCGGTGTAAATGGTTCTCTTTACAAAACGACGTGAAATTCCTCATACTGAACATGATGAGGACAGACCACGCATTCCAAACAACAGCCCTGGGACAACGGAGGGACCACTCCCATTGAGAACAGCTCTATGTGGCCCACGTGAATCGAGGAAGCCACTTCTGACCAAAGGCCCTGGACGCTTAGTAAATATCACACTACTGTGCCAACAAGCTTGCAAGTGCTCTGACTTCGACTGGGTCGTCAGGTGGGCCCTACCCTGAGGGCTAGCCCTCTTTCCCATCTTTTGGAAAACAAGTTTTTAAACGTCCCTGGGTTGAACACTGTATTCCTGAAGGTGAGCCACTCCAAAGAGAGGAATTCAATCCTAGGTTAGACATGGCTCCTGGGGCCACACACAAAGCTTTGGGGATCTCTGGGAAGCCTCAGATGGGCATGGTTGCATCCTGGTTACCAGGACTCACTTCATCTTTCAGAGGTATTGGTATTCAACAGTCTTGGAGTTCCAGACTCAGGGTGGGGTGTGGTGAAGGACGAAGACCTTGGGACATGCATTACCTCTTCCTGGCACTGGCGCGATCCTCCCCTGAGTCTCCAGGCAGTTCAGATCAGACCCACTCTGATCTCTAAAGAACTAGATGTTAACGAAGGGCTTCGGTACGCTCTGAAGGTCCTTTGCTTGCCTCCCCTCATCCAATGGAGACCAAGAATGAAGCTTTTTTATAGATTTCACTAAAGTACAGACAGCACGCCTTCAGAATCTCAGCTCCGGACCAGTTGTATGTAGAGGATATTAACACTCACTGGACATCAGGAAACCTTACTTAGGCAGTTGTTCTGGCAGCTGGGCAGGAATTCAGGAGGCATCCTTAACCACTGATCATCTCTGTGACAGTTCAATATGCGGGAAAGGCACGAGAGCCTTGTAAAAGTGCAGGATGTAGCAGTGCGTCAAAGTCCCGTCATCTCACATTTGTCTTAAACTATCCATTGTTGAAGCAGTGGGACTTTAAAAAATCTATAGACCTATACCTATCCATATTCATCTACATATATCTCTACATCTACATCTCTAGAATAGATATGTCAAAGTTCCAATGTACTCAAGAAGCAAATAAGCTTAACTTACAGAATCCACGCAAGAAGAAATCCAACCCCTTTTCACCGCCCTTGGGCAGGTCCTACACAACTCACACAGGGAAAATGGGTTTTGACAACATGGATCCAAGTCAGCTGGGGAACATAAAAGTTAGGGTAAGCTCCAAAGATGTAAGTCTCAGGAATTCACAATAAAATTCAGAAGAGCTATCAATGTTGATAACAGTCACAATGGAAATAATTCAGAAAGAGCGCTGGGGCCAGGTTTCACCACTCCTAGGATTCGCCGCCACTCTACGTTCACGCCCTCAAAAAAGCCAACAAAGGGCAAAGTTATAACAAGGAAGCAATTACTCACAATTTTTATTTGCAAGTTCTGTAAAAGATACTGCCTCGAAGTAATAAAAAGAAAAAAAGTATTCGACTCGACAATTTTTAAAAATTATACTCCCTTCTATTTCCTCATTAAATAACTCTTGTGTCTGTGCGCTGAAAATCATGTAGGATACGTGACGGAATGACCCAATAGCCCAGGAAAGTGCTGATGCTTAGATATAAGCAGACTTGTATTTCTCACTGATGAATCAACAGCCACAGGCTTCCCCTCAAGTCCGTAAAGCAACCTAATTTAGGAGGCTTGTTTTATTGCCTGCTCTAACTTGTATAAATCTCTGATGAGATCTAGTCCAAAACCCTGGCCTTCTTCCTTTGACAATTACTCCCGGTTCTCTCTGTGCCCTTCTGGAAGAAGATACAAGGATTCTCGAACAGATCAACACATAATAAGCCCACCGGCTGCCCAGCCAAGACTGTCAGGGGCCTGGCACTGCCCAGGGGAGGTGCTGCAAGCTGGCTGGCCAGTTCAGCAAATTAACAGCCTGTGCAAATCCAATGGCCATTGCCTTTTTTTTTTTTTCTGGCCATTGCCTTTTATGGGGAAAGGAAAAACCACTGAGTACCTTTTCCCAGTTACTGGGAGTTTCATATCAACAATGAATAATGTTTCACTCATTGTTTCTCTGAAATTCAGGTGTAACTGGGTGTCCTATATTTTATCTGGCAACGCTTTTCCCCCATCCTGTGGGTGTCTAGGTCTGGTGTGCAGAAAAGGAGATTTCTAATACCCCGCTGATACTGCAACTTTTGCAAATGTAAGGTAGAAGAGTGCCTGGATCTAGACCACGTCCTCAAAGGCTTCACCCTTGAAAGAGTCTCGAAGAGGATTCGGTCTGCCCTTCTAGCGGGAGAGGTTCTCTCTTGGGGGCAGGTGGTCGGGGAGTAGGAAGACAAAGGTGCACGGTGCCTGCCACCAGAGCAGCATGCCTCCAAGCCTGTCAGGCTGTGCTTCTGGGGTAATGCTCAGCTCCCATGGCCCTCCAGAGACCGCGATAACAACAATTACATGTTGCTATTTTTGAGCACCTGTTTACTAAGTGCCAGAAACTGAAATTGGCAAGCATGTTTGGTTGGCTCCCTCTGAGGACAGAGATGTAGCTCCATTTTTGAGAACTGGCTCAAAAAAAAAAAAAAAAAACAAAAACAAAAACAAAACAAAAAAAACTATGAAAACCGGAGTTTTAAAGGTTCTATTCAAACTTAAAAAAAAAAAATTCTTTCCTTTGGGTCAGAAGAAAGCAGCTGATCTTTTAATCTTTGGTCCTAAAACATTCCATTCATTCCCTTTTCCCCTTGATGGAAACTTTACCTACCTCCACTAATGAATAACTCAGCAGCAACTCACTGTCTTTTCCCACCTGCATAAAGACAAAAAAAAATCAACCACCCAGAGATGGCTGAGAGGTTTAATTATTGCCTGGAAAGCAACACCTTTTCACAGCATTTTTAAGACTAATTTTCATAATTACTTACTGATTGAAACTGGGACTTGCAACAGTGTAAACTCATTTCCATATTAATATTCAGTAATGATTAACGTAGCTCAGGACCCAAGTTCAAGATCTGAAAGCATAGACTAAGTGGAAATAAAGAAATTTAACCCATAGGGTAAATCTGTCACTTGCTCCTCAAATGGTTTTCCGTTCATTAACTGGCTTCCAATAAACTTGCATTTGCTCTGTGATGACTCACCACGAGGGAATTCAGGCAGGAACACAAGACCTGGGCAAACTTGTTGACTCACTACTCCCCATTTTTCTCTCTTCACCATCCCTCCCCTGCTTACGTGTGTTTCTGCTTATTCCTTCCTCCCTGCACATCTCCCCATCCCCATTCATCTGTCTGTCCCTCTGGTGTCCTTTTTACTGATCTATCCATCACTTTCTCACCCTCTCGCTGTCACACTGGCCCTTCCTCCCTTCTAGTTCCTTGACACCTCTTACTTGGTCTTGTGCCTTCTTGCAGGGCCCATTCATGATTTTGCTCTCAGTCCAAGTCCAAGGTCTTCAACATCAAACAGGGAACAATAATTACCCTGATAAGCTAAGAGTAAATAAGTTTTACTGTTTAGACCAAGTACATACAAATCACTTCTGTGCTTAACCAAACTCCTATTTGAGGAGGAAAAAAAAAAAAAGCCCAGCTAGACACAGACATACCAATTTTCACTGTGAGAATGAAAGGTCTTTAACTGTTTATCTAGGAGCATGCTATCACATGAGACTGCATGCCATCCTCTTGAGAAAGGTCCTTTCTACTTTTGACTTTGTCTTAGTCCATCAGCTATGGCGTCCATGCTGCCCTCTTCTAAACCAGAATTTCTTGAACACTGAAAGCCCCACAAGCCAAAACAAGGACATATTCATTAACGATTTTTCTTTTGATAGCTATTTTTGGAGTTGCTATTTGATACACGCGCATCCTCCTTAAATGTCCTTTGGCAAGTGGCTAAGCAATGCCAAGCAAAGGAAGCAACGACACAGTGGTGGTTTCCCCCGCATTACAATGAACAAGTTAGACCCACGTACTGACAAGGATCAGACGTGAAAATCTAGGGATTGCAAATGGTGCTCATGTTCTTGTTGTCCATAAATGTCGCTTCGTTTAAACTAAGCTCAGAGTAAAATCTAATTTTATTCATTCTTCTTTCCAAAGAAGAATCCATCTGAGAGTTAATGAATGCTTTCAAGAATTCCAGTCTTATAGGAAATGCATAATTATTCTCTTGCTCCAATAGCTACCACATCCAGAACTTAATGCCCAAGTGGTTAACCCCAGAGTAGCAGTCTCCTCTAACTATTCATTTCCATCTGCCTGGGGTTCAGGAGGTATTTTTCAAACAATCCTTTGGATATTTGGTTCAGCAAATCTAATTATGACCTTTACATGTAAAGCCTGTCCTCAAGATTATATCATGTCCCTGGCATCCTAGAAGTTACAAAGCTTTATTCTATTTGTGCTTAAGGGAGCCCGAGTCCAATCATTCCTATGTCCGAAGGTCATTCACATTTAGTGAAATTACATTCTGGCATTAAAATCCTCACAGTGAACATTTAAAAAGGAAGGGAAAAAATAGAGTCTTACTCTACATACTATTTATGTGTATTCATTCACACACAGAGACCAAAAATAATTAGAACAGGACCAAAAACTAAGTAGGTAGTTATTTTCTTATTTGCTGGGAGAAGTCTCCTCATTCATTATACATGTCCATCTTACCCATTTATTGCTTTACCACGTTATATCAACTCCACAATACCAAAGTCATATTCCATTGGAATAGATCAGGTTCAAAAAAAAAAAGTCAAGAAAATTCTTGGTCCATTATAATTAGAAGGACAAAGTTGATGCAAAGGAGTCTCAAAGTGATTGATAAGAATCACAGATGAAGCAGAAAATGTATCCCCAAACCAGTGGCGCTGGGAGTAAGTGGGGAAAAAAATAATTTAAAGCGACCACCATAAATCAGGGAAAATCAGATTACTTCTTTAGCTCTTGTGGGTGAATAAAGTGCAGATTCTTAATATACACAAGGAATGTTAAAGCAAAATCTTGAGGAAAGAGAAAAATCACCAACTGTGAGGGCTGTAGGTAACAAAGAAAGTGTGATGTTAGAATACACACGTGGAGAGAATAAAGACATCTAGCTCATGTCTAGGTAATGAACAGTGAGCCATGTGCAGCTCAAAATGTCAAATCCAGGGAAAATGCTTAACCTTGATCTTTAAAGAGGTGGCCTGTAAGCACTCGGAGAAAAAGTAGAGATCATCAGAAACCACCAGAGATTTTCCCAGAACAATAGGCAGTATATTACCTCTATTTCCTTCTCGAACAGTTTCCAGCCTCACTCACAGAAAGCTGAGAGGGTATCTTGACAGTCTATCGTGAGATCCCGTTAGACCAGGCTTATTCCTGTCCCAGGCCTCAGCACCAACAGACCTCACTTCCAGTTTGTTCCGGTCATCGGGCCTCCTCCCTGTTTCAGGTTAGTTGCATCTGGACCAATACGACCACATCAAACACCTGCTGCTGGAGTCTGAGGTCAGCTCCTGTGACCTCCTTGCATCCTGGACTACTTTGATCTCTGCCAGAATGTAAATTCCCATCTCTGCATTTCCAAACTGTTCTCCACCCTTGCTTTCTTTGGCAGCTATCGTCCTCAAAGCTTTCCACTGTACATTCTGGCAGCCCTGGCCCCGCGTAGAATAGCCCTTCCGCATCCATAAACGCTTTTTAAAACACTGTTTCCACCTTCTGACTTAAATTGAAATCTGGCTCCCTCCGAGCTGTTGCCTCTTCCCTTTCTGATGCCTGTTCTGCTCTACCCCCCGCCCCCAGTCCTGCACTATGTGAAGGATTCATTTGACTGTGAGGGACAGAGCCCCAGAACCCCAAGATAGCAATGGCTTTAGGAGATAAGACATTGTCTTTCTCGCTCACGTAGAAACTAACTAGGGGTGGGCCTCATGAGGGCAGGAGGAGCCAAGGTTATTTCTTAGCTCATTGCTCTACCACCCTCAGCACGATCTTCTACCTCATGGTACAGGAGGGCTGTCATTTCCTAAGAGCACAAGCATACCAAAGTTAGCCAGAAGGGAGGGGACTTCTTTCCTCTCTAAGGAAGCTCTGGGTCCAGTGTAAGCCCACGGCCACTTATACGCTACTGGTCAGAACTCATCACATGGCCTTAACTACGTACCAGGTAGGCTGGGAAATGCAGTCTTACCCTGGGCAGCCATGTACTAGCTAAAAATTATGATCATATGGTCAAGGAAGAACAGATATGGGGCATCGACTCACAATATCTGCTTCACATGAATCCCACATTCCAAGGCTGCTTCCAGAACTGCACACCTGTCTTGGTTTGTAAAGATTGCCTAGTCACTTGCGCATTTTCAGGGACACCTGGTTCATGGTCTTCACGACATCCCGAGTCCCGCCGTCATCTAAGAGGACTTTCATGCACGCAGACAGCCTAACGACACCTCAGCATCACAATTATTTGACTTCAATACCAACATTTTCACCTTCCCCTCAGTTCTGCTATCCCTTCTCCTATCCATCTCCTTTGACATCTTAAACTCAAACCCCCACACCAATCCCAACCTCCAGTCCTTCCAGCTTTCTTACTTTCCTACACAATCATAAATTAAAACGGCTAGTCCCCGAAAGCTGCATATTTTTTCTAGTCTGTCAGGCTTTCTATCAATCTCTCTCTCTCCTTCCGGTTCTTCTTCCCTCTCAACCTTGGCTCTCTAACCAATCTGGATACTGCTATTGCTCCCATCAACTATCACCCTACCTTCCCAGCAAATCGTCATCCTGGATCAATTGTTGCCAAACCAGTGGTCCTCAAAATTGGATTAAAGTTGTCACATAATCTTAAAACTGTCTTTTATGCTACTTTTTCCTGTATTAGTTTACAACCTACATCTCCTCTAGGTTTTTATTGCAGAAGTGGCATAATAGGGGATTCACAGGAGTCACTAGTAAGTGTTGATTGGTTTACGGGTAGACTGATAGAAAGATGACTTGATGACAAGAAGAATATAAACTGGACTATAGTATACTTAGGTAGGTTCGTCCCTATGTGAAACAAAGAAAGCCAATTAAAATGAATACAAGCCAAGGGAAGCTCATGAAAAGTGTAGCTCAAGACTTTATCTTTGGACTTGGCCTGCTAACAATATTGATGAGGATGTAGTTGGTATGATTATTAAAAATACCAAAAACTTGAAACCAAAAGACTGAGGAAATGTAATATGCCTGAAACAAGATCCAAAGACTTTCCATAGGCTAGAATGATGGTCAAAATCTATCATAGATGGACAGATGTACATGCAGTCTTTTCAATCATTTATTCATTTACTCATTTATTCATAGGACAAAGCACTTCATTTCATTTAGGTCCTTCACTTAGATCTGAAACCCCAACTTCACCAGATGTGGAGGTATAATGGAATAAACAAGATTTGTATAAATGAAAAAATATGAAAAAAATATGTATAAGACTTTATGTTATCGCAAACCTCAGTTTGCATGAAGTTTTCCCAAAATTACTTCATTCTACTTTTTAGACATAAGGCATCAAGAACGGAGTCCCAGTTTACTCTGTGTGCCATCACACTTCAAGCACTGTGTCTAATGCACAACTTCTAGATATTTTCAGGATAATTTTGACCAATCAGAATAAATCCAAAGAAAAGTGACCTCACAAAACTCATGGGAAAGGAACACATTACCACTTATCTGTCCCCATGCTTAGCACACTGATGTTGCTGAATGCTATGGTCTTATAGCCTGTGGGTTTCAAAACGATCAATGCCTGCCATATAACTGGCACTTAGTAGAAATTAGTTAACTAATTACATGAATAAAAAAATTCTTAGAGTTTTTGTATTAAGTTTTAAATATTTAACATGCCTTCACTTGCCTTATATATAACCAATATCATTGGGTCTCCTGAGTTGTCTCCCCTAATAGCCCGAGATAACCTTTTTCAGAAAAAAGGTATGCCTGCAAAATAAAGGATTTTTATAGCAGGACCGTGTATTTAAGTCTTATATGCAGACTTTTGTTATGTCTGATTTAATAAGAACAATCTTGCACAAAGAAGCTGAGACTGCTGGCAATATTGATAAAGATCATTTCCATTCCTAACATTCTGGGAATACCTCTGATCTCCAGCTTGAGCCAAAACAAAACAACCCTAAAATGGAAAGAAGTGATCCAGAAAGAGGATTTAGTCATATTAAGCGCACAATTTCATTTTACCATGTAGGTCATTAGGACCCAGTGGTCAGTTGGAAATCGAACCACTGTCAGAAGGTCAGTCCATTTGCTAAAAAGCCTATATAATTGCATGTGAGTCTGTTATAGTAATGCCTTAGGTTAAGCTTAAATCCTTCATAGGGTAGATTCACGTATCTCTGAAATAGAAAGTCTTTATTCAGGATACATCTGTTATCATTAATTCAACATCCTGTGAGGACTCAAAATCCTCACCACAGAGACAATGGGAATATATGCAAAGAGTACCAAAAATTCCCTGACCCCTCCAATATACAAATCAAGGCAAAGGATGCCTGGGTGGCTCACTTGGTTAAGCATCTGCCTTTGGCTCAGGTCATGATCCCAGGATCCGGGATCAAGTCCCCACATCGGGCTCCTTGCTCAACAGCGAGCCTGCTTCTCCCTCTGCCTGCCACTCCCCGCTGCTTGTGTGCTTGGTCTCTGACAGGCAAATAAATAAAACCTTAAAAAAAAAAAAAAGGCAGAGTCACAGATTTTAGGTTCCCAGAGTATGTTGTCTCCATCCCCATCATACACCATTGGGCACAGTTTGTAGAGGAAGAAAGCATAGAGTGGGAGCACAAAGGGCCAAGATCTCTACCACAGCTATGGAAAGTAAATGAGTTGGCTGCAGTGGCTGTGTTCCAAACACCCTCCTCCAGCTTCTGCACAATTAAGCCATTTTGATTTTTTTTAAAAAACAGACCTTTTTTTGCTTTTTTTATTGAACCACTTAAATATTTTGAAGTGCATATTAAAAGTCCTCCTACAAGCTACAGGATGGGCAAGACTGCACAGCAACAATTAAAACTAACAAACAAAAAACAGGGGTTAATAGACAAAAGGTGTTAAAACTCACTTCCCCTACTTGTCCACAATGATGCTTTCCTTACATTTTCAAGCACATCCACTGATATATAATATATCCAAACCGTAAATACATGTCATGTGGGTGATCAAACCAGGAAAAATTTTATCAGATTTAAGTATTTAAATTATCTTACAGAATTGTTTGTTCCTATCAAGTGTAAAAATGTATGAAGAAAACATTGCTGGATCAAAGACTTAGAAGACTGGGAAATGCATGCAGGCATG
This sequence comes from Nyctereutes procyonoides, assembly GCF_905146905.1. NCBI lineage: Eukaryota > Metazoa > Chordata > Mammalia > Carnivora > Canidae > Nyctereutes > Nyctereutes procyonoides. The sequence goes on along the minus strand of NW_026575136.1, from coordinate 12,043,304 downwards.
CCACCAATCTTCCCTCTGGAACCAGAATGGACACAGCCAATCCCAGCAGTTCCCATGGCACCCAGAAACCACCTCACCATCCCAAGCCAGCATGATAATCAGCCCCTTTCAATCTGAAGTAAAATATATTAAGCAACTCTGAGTTGAATTTATAATAGATTCATAAGCAACTCAAGGTGAATTAATTGCCTAAAATGTTCTCTATCCATGTTTATTATACTACAGGCCAAGTAACCATCTCAATATTAAAAAAAATAACATTCACAAAATCTTGGACGTGCACACAAATGCACTTATGACATGCCAAGCAAAGCGTGTGTTGTATCTTTCACTGCTATGTCAGGTACTATTATTATCACCGTTCGGGGGCGGGGCACAGGAAGCAGCCTTTGCCAGACTAAATACCTCCTCTAAAGACACCCAGGAAGCTTGTGGCAGTTCTGTTCAGTTCCCGGTCCTAAAAAACTGTTCTCTTAGTGACCACACTGTATCATCTCCCCTTTTCTTCTCAAAAGGAGCAAATCGTCTATTTGATGCAACTATTTACCTTCGAGAGAACTTCACACCCTTTGTCCTAGTGTCTTGGCCCTGATAAAGTGAAGAAGTACTATGAAAATCTCAACTATCATGTCAGCTCCACAGCACTTTAAACCTCACACATGGTCCTACCCCTAAACAGTGTTCAATTTGAGTCTTATTATTGTATGTACTATCCAAAATGGAACACTGTTTAGAAGAATTCTCCTACTTAGAAGATATTCTTTTGGGAGGGATGTCTGGGGTAGAGTTGCACATAAGGATCATGTTCTTAGACTGTTAAGAACATGGGTACCATCCACGAAGAAGCAGGACACAAGGCAATGTGGCTGGCATTTCCTCTTGGACATTAAGGATTTTTCTAAGCAATCAATGGACCAAAGAAGAAATTATCAAACCAAAATAACAACGCACTCAGGGCACCAGTCAGTTGAGTATCCAACTCTTGATTTCGACTCAGGTCATGATTTCAGGGTTGTGGGATCAGGACCCAAGTTAGGCTCCATACTCAGTGCAGAGTCTGCTTCAGATCCCCCACTTCTTCTCCCTCTGCCCCTGCCCCTGTTCATGCTATAAATAACAAATAAAACTTTTAAAAAATATATAAACAAATTTTGAGAAAGACAATATGCTCACATAATTAAATGTTAAAACTAAAAGATCAACTTTAGACAAAAGAACATTTATTATACTAACGTATCTATTCATATTTTACTCCCTCTGCCAGAGTAACCATATTGTGGGATAATATAATCTAGCCAACAGTGAACACAGACCACTAGTAATTAGAAAAAATGTCTCCAAATAACCTCGGTCCTAAGCACTTCAAAGAAAAACCTCCAAAAGAGTTACATGCTTAGTCTGGTTTCTAGAGGTCTTGGAAGGTTGGAGAAGCTATGCACCATCCCAGAGAAGCATGAATCCACAGAAATGTAACAATTTCAAAAGGTAGAGAGTAGGGGTGTGGAGACAAGGAGTCATTCACCCTGTGTTCCAATGAAGGCCAAACAGGTAAGAGGAGGGGGCCAGGGACCAAAGCATTGAGTAACTTACCTACACACAGCGACGTAGGATACGTGAGAGGACAGTCGCCACCTCAAGATGATACAGAACTGCAAGTCCTGTCAACAGTACAGTAGGTCTCAAATTTTATTTGCTTGAGACTCTCCTGATCCACGGGTTTAAAATGTGGATTCCTGGGTCCTACTTCCACAGACACTCATTTAGTACATACGGGGTGTAGCAGCCACCAATGCAAATTTTCAAAAAACTCCATGTGATTCTGACGCAGGTGGTACCAGATTGAGAGGCTACAGAATCTTCTTTGAGCACTAGGTCCCAATTCTGACAGCTGCTACCAAGTAACTATAAATATCGGTCACTGGGTGAGCAAGACCCCGAGCCAGGCTCTCCACAGGCCTGAGGGACTTACACAATGCACACACGCATGCACGTACACATGCACGCTCACATGCACATACGGTCCACTTGTCAAGAACACTGTGTATCTTAGCAACTGTTGTCTCTTTTCCTTATACACCTAAAATTGAATATAGAGTCACAGAGAAGAAAAGGAAAGCATCAGCTAGGTAGTCTTTCTCACTAAACTCGATTATTTTAGATGACGCATTAACTGTCGTTTGGCTCTTATTTCTGGTAATTTTTGTTGTTACTGAAGGGAGAGAAAAAGGTAAGTTGCACACCAGAATAGCATTCGGGAAGTTTGCTCTCAAGAGTCTAAGTTGTCAACATATTTATCATTTTTGATATTCAAGTCCAACACTAAGATATGTTTCTAGATCTCCTATCATGTGATATAAAAGTCATGTGCATATTCATATATCGAAGTCTGAACCTCAGGATGGGATTATATCCAGAAATAGGACCTTTAAAGAGATAATGAAGTCAAAACAGGTCTTTATCCCACATAACTGGTGTCCTTCTAAGAGGAGGAGATTTGGACAGAGCCCAAGGGAAGAGGACGTGAAGACCGAAGGCGGCCATTTATACACCAAGGACAGAGGCCCCAGAGGAAGCCAACCCCGTTGACACTTTCATCTCAGACTTGGTCTCCAGAACTGTGAGAAAATAATTTGCTCACCCAGTACCAGTCTAGGGCACTTTGTTTCGGCAGCCTTAGAAAACTACTGCATTACCCCATATAAAAAGCAAGGCAATCCTTTTTTTACTTACTACCTTAAGACAATGTACCATGTCCTAGTTCTGAAAGGAGGCCAGTCTTTAAGTAGGCTCCACGCTCAGCATGGAGCCCAACGTGGGGCTTGACCTCACACCCTCAAGATCAAGACCTGAGCTGAAATCAAGAGGCAGAGGGTGAATTGATTGAGCCACCCAGGCACCCCAGGAGGCCACTCTTATTCAGACCAGACACTCTGGAGTAAGACTGAAAAAAGGAAGGAGAGAATGAAGCCCCAGATTTTAAACTTACCAATCTGTGATACCTTGAAGCCCATGACACCTCTACCACTCATCTCCTGAGGCCCTTTTCCCCTCCCGGGCCTGGAGGAACAGAGTGCAGACGAGCGGAGGAGAGGCTGCCAAGAAAGCCCACTATTCACAATCCCCAAAGCAACTGGTTTCTCCCTGCTTTTATCAGGCAGGGAGCAAGGAGGCTCCTTTCCATTTTGTAGATGTAGCTGCCTTTGGCTTTATTGTTATTAAATGTATGAGAATATGGGTAGGTGATTTTACATGGGGTAGTGTTTATGTGTATGGGGGGTGGGGAAGTAGATTCTGGAAACATTTCATTTTGGAAGGAAAAAAAATGGGCTGCATTCCACTCTGGTTGAAACACTTCAGCTAAGGTGCATCCATGCATTGAAAAAGCCCAGAGACCGCACCTGAAAAGAGCTTCCTGGCAATGTCCTCGATTTTGACGGAGTTGTCTTTAATGGACCTTTTTCCAGCTGCCTGCACTAACCAAGAGGCACAGAGAGCCTAATTTCCTCCTACGGGGAATCCCAGTCCACACTGATGATAAGCCTTCTGAACAGAGCTACCTTCCTGTCCTCTCCCACGGGCTTCTCATCATTCTTCTTCCATATCCGTGACCAGAAAAAAATTGGAGAAAGGATCAGGCTTCAAATCATAAAAAAGACTTACATCACCTTCCCATAGAAGTTACCAGATGTAACCCTCACTCACCTCTTTGATTTGGCAATTCTCAGCTTCAAAGCTCTTAGGTTCTACAATACCGCCCTGAACAAAGCTGCTCCTTAAAGAGAACTAACGCCCTCCCCCAACACATACACCCCATTGCTGGAGCATTCGGAATACTTTTGAACATACCAATTTTTAAGCCAGTTGCCTATAGTTAACAGACGACTTTAAAGTTTGTTTCAACATGACGGACATCCGGAGCATCAGAAAGAACAATGGCCATAATTGCTTAGAACATATTAGATATATAAAAATCACACATCTATAGTGAAACTCACAAAAAAAGGGTGAGAGAGGAAAATTCTTTAAAGAATGCCAACAGCTCAAGGGAGAAGCACTGAAAGGATTACAAAATCTCCATTTTGCAACTCCAACATAATAGCTTGAGGCAGGGATCAAAGGAAGCTCAAAACGTGGTTGAAAAGTTGTTAGGAAAAAAAGAAAAAAAAAAGTTGTTAGGAAACAAGACGTTTGCACTTTGCCAAAAACCACCCCGCAAACTCTTACTAATTGCAAAGGAAAAATGTACTTTTACAGTAGAAAAATCTGGCAGTTCCACATCAGTAATATTGAGACAGCAGGACATCCTGCAGTAGGAAATTCACAGCATCAGCCCTGACATGGTTTGGGCAAAAAAGTTTGCTATGGCCTAAATGTCCATGTTCCCTAAAATGCATATGTTGGAATCCTTACTCTGAAGGTGTTAGTTATTAGGACGCGGAGACTTTGGGATGTGATTGGGTCACGAGGGTGGAGCTAATCCCATGAATGAATCAGTGCCTTGTCCTACAAGGAGAAGTCTTCAAGCCAGAAGAGGACCTTCGCCCAAGCATGTTGGCACCCTGACCCTGGACTTCCAGCCTCCAGACCCATGAGAAATAAATTCTTGTTTATAAGCCACCCAGGCTATGGAATTTTTGTTTCAACAGGCTGAATGGACCAATATTTAACCTGAATGCATTCCCATTTCTAGACCTAACTTCCAGTTTAAAGGAAATAGGGAAGATAGAATATGTATATAACACATGAGGAAACCGTCAAGAAACCCATCATTTATGTAGGGCATACTCCAAGACAACTAGCCTAGACTCCCCCAAAAAGTTATAGAAGGTTGTATACAGGAGGTTCTAAGAGAGACTAAGGAGAGACATAAATGCAATGAGTGAAGCCTGATTCAATCCTAATGTCAAAAACAAAACAAAAAAACCTTTAAGACATTTTTGAATAAGCGGGGAAATTTGAAATACATAATAAAACAAACACTATTAATCAGCTTAGGTACAATATTATATTCTGGTAATGAAGGGAAAAGATCCTTATTCTTAGAAGATGCTTTCTGAAATATTTAGGGGTGAAGTGCTCAGATGTCTGAAATTTGAGAGACACAAGAGCAGATACAGCAAAATGCTGCTGCTGGTATGGCGGAGTGGCATGGTATGCAGGAAGCTATCTCCTTTTGTCCTGACTGCTCTGCCCTGATGTCCCACTGTGCCACTTTATTCCCATTCAAGGATATTCCATCCAGGATCTCCAGACTCCAGCCTGGAGATAGATAATGAGGCCAATGCAGACATCCCTGACAGCAGGAGCATCTCCTCCATGTGCTGGCATCAGGTTTCCTTTATGGAGGCACACCCAGGTGCACCCAGGCAAGCAGCGAGAAAGCTGTTCCACACCCTGGATTCCTTATTTCCTACAGGCAATGAGGTAGAAAGGGAGGCCTGAATTATGGCTTACCCAGCCGGGTTCGGCTGACCAGCTTTTCCAGCTGCCTAACCACATGGTAATTATTAACCACACAATGGAGTCCAGCCCGCCCAGGTATTCTGCTGGCACATGGAAAATCCCAAATTTTTATTTCCAGTAAGACCATAACCGCATGTCTTCAGTCCTTACTATGTGCCAGACCCCACTCTGGGGGCCTTACGTGTACCAAGAGGTATGGATTTCCAGCTGCGGTCAATCATTAAGTACTACAATCACCTAGTGACTGAAACACTCATTGTAATCAAAGGCTAAAAAGTAATTTGTGATATTATTCACATTCAGAAGGCCGAGTCAGTCATCTTTCCTTGGAAAACTGGCGATTGGTAGTAGGGGCAGAAGGAGGTTCACCATTTCTCGCCCAGACACCATTACTGCAATTCACCCCTCAAATTCTTGCAGGTCTAGGCATCCATAATCACTTATCAGAAAGCATGGACCACAATTAAAATCCCAGCTTGCTTCCTGAGGTCTACCACGGCAGAGAGCTAGGACCTCAGACCCAGCTGTTTCTCCTGGCCATCACTAATTGGCCGCTTGCCTCTGCTCACAGCTCTTCGCACACTAGCGGTAGGAGATTCCAAAGACTAGAACAGAGGTTTCCCTCCTCAAAGCTCCTGCAGATAGTTACTAAGAGGGTAAAATTAAGCTTCAAATATGCCACAGGGCTAGAATAAAGAGGAAAAAAAGACCCTCAAACACCAAGGGAGCAAGGCAGATTCTCAAATCTTGGAGGGCAGCTGCCGAACCACATGAACGTGTACCAAGGAAGGGTGACAAACCTTTCAGCAGTGACCGCAGCACTCACGTACATGGTAACTACAGAGAAGACAGTGGCTTCCTACTAATAGGAAGGCTACCCTGGAATAAATATCACAGCGATCAGAACTGAAGAGTAGAATGCGCCACCCCAAAATAGGACCACAAAAAGTTGTTTTGGGAAAGAGGAGTGGTGAGTAGGAAGGGGCACGATGGGCAGGGGGTGTCTCTGGGTGACACTTACACAAGTATGCTCAGTGTGTGAAAATTCATTGAACCCCACTCTTCTTCATACACTTTCCCTTTTGCAGGTTGTACCCCAAAAAAAGTTGAATTAAAAATATGAAGACATAACTGGGTGACGGGCATTAAGGGAGGCACATGATGTGATGAGCACTGCGTGTTATACTATATGTTGGCAAACTGAATTTAAATTAAAAAATATGAAGACGAAACCACAAGGCAGGATCACCTCACACTTGTTAAAAAAAGGCTATTATAAAAAAGACAAGGAATAACAAGTGCTGGCAAGGATATGGAGACAAGGGAACCCTTGTGCAGTCTTGGGAGTATAAACTGAGGTGGCCACTATGGAAAACAGTAGAGAGGTTCCTCAAAATATTAAAAGTGGAACTACTCTACAACCCCATGCTTCCACTGCTGAGTATTTGTCCAAAGAAGATGAAAACACAAACTCAAAAAGCTCTTGCAGGATTATTTACAATGGTCAAGGCAGGAAAACGACCTACATGTCTATCAATGGATAAATGGATGGAGAAAATGTGGTATATATTTTTGTATATGACAACATTATTTAGCCACAAAAAAAAAAAAATGAAATCGTGCCATTTGCAACAACATGGATTGACCTTGAGGGCATTATGCTAAATGAAATAAGTCAAACAGAGAAAGGCAAATATCATAGGGTTTCATTTATGTGTGGAATTTAAAAACAAACAGACAAGCCCATGGATCCAGAGAACAGATTCGTAGTGCTCAGAAGCAGGGGTAACTGGTGGGGGAAATGAGTGAAGGAAGCCAAAAGGTACCAACATCTGATTATAATACACACGAGTCATGGGGACGTACTACGCAGTGTGATGACTATTAACTTAAAAAGTTTCAATCAAAAAAAAAAAAGTTTCAATCACCACAAAATTCCATAACTATGCAGAGTAAATATTGGCTGGGCTTGTGATCCTTTCACAACGTGTACAAATATCAAATTACGTTGTACAGCTAAAACCAATGTAATATTGTAGGTCAAGGAGATCTCAAAAAAATGCAAAAAAAAAAAATAAAGACAACTGAATGCCCCCTCCACCACGCGATGGGACTTCCGCAACACGCCCGGAGACGGTGGGGACATCAGGCCGTCCGCTTCATGCAAGTGAGAGCTGGAGGCAGCCAAGAGCCAACATGCAAATCCGTGTAAGTGAGGTCAGCCGTGTCCCCGCAGCGGCTGCACCAATGACTGCGGGCACCCGCAAGACAGCTGGGGGAAGGGCCGGAATTGCGAAGGCCTTTGCTCCCCTGTTCCACCTTCCCTCTGGGATCTCTAAGACGACAGCTAACAAACAAGGCCCAGTGGCTCCCGCAGAGGAGGGGTCCTCACCTGCTTACCGGGGGGGCCAGGACCCCCCTCGGCGTGGCAGCAGCTGACCTCGGGGAGGGACCAGAGGTTCCTGATGTCCTGACATGAAAACATCCCGACTCAGTCAAGACCCTTCCGATGTGAACTTCAGTCCAGTCTCTCTAAACGGGGTCCCGGCCAGACAGCAAATGCACGTGTCCCAGGTTGGCACTGCTCTGACCGGAGAAGGACACCGACTCTTAAAAAGCAAGGAAGCCGGAGGACTCGCGGGAAGTCGCACAGCCTGTCCCTTAGGCCTCCCAAGCCCAGTTGACCCTCCTACCTCCTGATCGGGGCTGAACGGAGTCTGCACCCCTCCCTCCCCAAAACTCATGTGCTGTGGTCCTAACACCTAGGATGTGACCTTATTGGGTAATGGCATGCAGGGGTGACTAGTTAAGATGAAGCCCTTCTGGAGGACGGGGGGCCCTAAGCCAACACGACTGGCGTCCTTATGGAAAAGGAGAGTCTGGGGCCGGGCACACGTGTGCACACACACACACACACAGAGAAGACAGCGTGAAGCCTGGAATTACACTGCCCAGGAAGGACCAGGAGCTGGGAAGGGACCCGGACCCGGCCTTCCTCGGGGCCTTCCATGGTGCACCGGCCTGCTGCCACCTCCATCTCCCACCTGCAGCCTCCCCACTGGGAGTGGACGCATCTCCCCGGTTTAAGCCACTCAGTTGTGTCAGCCTGGTAGGACGGCCCTCGCCAACGAATCCGTCTCCACAGCCCGGGCCCGGCGACGTGGTCCACAGGGCAGCGCTAGCTTGATCTTGCAGATAAAGAAACAAGTACAGAGACGTAAAGCAGATGGCATTAGGACACAAAGCCCTCACTAACCAAGGTAAGTATTCAGAAATCAAGAAAGAAAGAAGAAGAAAAAAAAAAAAAAAACATCGGCTGTGAAAAGTCATGAGAAGTAAAAGCATGAAAGAAATGACCTACTCTCCTTCCCTGGAAGCCTGTTAACTCCTCCGAGAAGGCTCAGGATGGTTCCATCGAAGGAGAAAGGTGGCTGCACCGCATCCCCAAAAGTGCGTCCTTCTCCTACAAATCTCAGCCCGCTCCAGCACACCCGGCCCCCAGACTCGTAATTCCTACCGTAGAAATGAATTACTCTTCAAAGACCTAAGTCCGCTAAAAAGAACGTAGCTACTGCAAATGAGGCAAGAACAAGAGAATATGAATAGAAATGGCATTTTAATAAGTCATAAGACTTTAGGGGAGGCTAAGAGTTAAGGCTCACTTCTGATCTTTAATATGGAATTAATCTACGGGGTCTTCCAAAAACATCCGTCTAGCAAAGGCCTTGCACGATGTCGTCCCTTTCAAGTGCAGCCATAGAAGATAAAAATGAACCCCTAAAAGCAGTCAGGGTTCAGGTGGGTTTTATGAATTGATCTCTGGTGTGTGCCAGCTATGGCTGAAGTCCAAATTACAGCAAACAATACATATCTTAAATTTCATACGAGCTAAAATATGGTTAGAGTCAAATTTCATGAAATGGAAATCTACTCATGGAAGAAATATTGAGCAGTTAAGTGTTGGACACCAGGGACACCTGGGGGGCTCAGGGGTTGAGCATCTGCCTTTGGCTCAGGTCGTGACCCCGGGTTCCTGGGATTGAGTCCCGCATCGGGCTCCCTGCAGGAGCCTGCTTCTCCCTCTGCCTCTCTCTCTCTGTCTCATGAATAAATTAATAAAATCTTTTTTTTTAAAGAAAAAAGTGCTGGACACCAGCTCACATGCTGAAAATCAGACCCAGGGGTGAATAAAGTAGACCCCAGCCTTGCCCTCACAGGGCTTAGAACAGAGCTCACAGAGTGGAGTTCACAAGCATCCCACACGCTGGCAGTATTTCCCGATCTTTAAAAGGCGAGAATTTAGTGACAACTATCTTAGAAATTTCTATTTGTTCTTCTGAATGTTAATGCTAGTCAACTCCCTGGACTATCCTTGAAATGAGTACCAAAGGCTGGGCTCCAGGCTCCTGTCGGGTATAACCTATAGAGCGTGGTCCTTAGGGTGTGCGTGTGCGCCAACCTTGGAAGCAGGCCAGTCTGTGCTGGAGAAGACAGGGTCATGGATTTAATTCCCCCAAAGGACCACGGTAACCTCCACATTTCAAATGATTCGTTTACAGAAAGGACCATGGCCTCCAACACACGTGGGGGGGATACGGGCGACGCAGGTCGTGAGCAGAGAGGATGGCAAAGGTCGATGCAGATGAAGATCTGGTCACAGCGGGAAACAGGCCGCACGGCACCTGGGGAGGGGGCGAGGGGCCGGGTCCAAGGAAAGGGCGGCGTGCCCCCCACGTACGAGCTTCCCTCCGTCCTTCAAGGACCCTCTCCGGCCCGATGTCATGGCACCAGGACATCGTCCCGTCAGCCTACCACGCGGGCCAGCAGCGTTCACGGTCACACTCGTGCCGACCCTAGGGTTCCCTCCCCAGCTCAGGGAGGATGGGGCAGTCGAGCAGCGGCCTCTCACGCCAGCGGCAGCCCCTGCCCCAAGGAGCTGTCGCCCGGGGCCAGCCCAGGCCCACGGGCACTCGATGCCGAGCCAACACACCTTGTCCCTCCAGGACACCAGATGGCTTCCGGCAAACGACAAGGGCACCTGGAAGGGCAGGCGCTCCCAGGCCGTGCCATCCTGTGGATGGAAGCTCCGCCCCGGCGCGACCCGACTCGCCTGCGTCCGTGCGGGTACACTCAGCTCACCCACTTTAAAGCAAATGAAAAAGAAAGGGAGGGAAGAAAAAAAAAAAAGACCTTAAAAGCCACTCCCTTCAAATCACTTGAAAAACAGCCCTTTGAAGAGCTACTCCAGCAGAGGCCCGGGGAAAATTTTAAAAATCATAGTTCCCACTTACTAGGATTGACACGGTCTTCAAAAAAAATAAAATAAAAATCAAAGCGCTACAGAAACACGATGGCTTCCTAACACAAAGGGAAGGGCACTGTTCAAAGTGACTCTGTCGCGTGCTGATGGCTACTTATGCGGCGTGGAAACCGAGGCCCTCGCTTTCCTGCAGACGCCCTGGGCCCCCACCCCACCCAGCCCACCCCGGTCTTTCTTTGCTCGATCATTTCAGGGTTGCAAGGGCGTCCCGGGAATTAAAACTGAGTGGTCAAGGCTCCCCGTGGCGTTCAATGGGACGCTGGTCACGAGGTCGTCCACCGACAGCCCGTGGCACAGACAGTCCTCCCCACAAGTAGAGGGGGACGGAGGACCCCGCGGGCCGCCGCGGCCTGGGCAGGAGGGTTCCCACTGCCCCCGTCGCCAGGTTCTTCCTCCCCCTACACCACTGACTGCAAACCCGGCCTATTTTGATCTCAGACCACCGTCTAGCAAATTCACAAAAATGCCTGGAACACCTCAGGTTTTACAGAGTCATGATAACATCTTCCACGGAATAATGACACACGGGTTTTTCTATCCATTTCCAACTCTTTGTCTTTTTTTTTTTTTTTAATTAAAGTGAGGGGGCGCCTGGGTGGCTCAGTCAGTGAAGTGGCCAACTCCTGATTTCAGCTCAGGTCATGACCTCAGGGTCCCAAATCGAGCCCGGTAAGGCTGCACTCCCCATAGGAAGTCTGCTTGAGGCTTCCCTCCCTCTCCCTCCTCCCCTGCCCCTCCTCCGCACACCCATGTATGCTCTCTCTAAATAAATCTTTTTTGGAAAATGAAATAAAAACCGTAAAATTAGAGTAAGGATTTTTTTACTCTACTCTTCGGGTAGTAGACCCTCACTACGCTGCACACTTATTAGGACCAGAATGGTCTTCAAAAAAATTCCCATCACACAACCACCATCCACACTGCTTCCTGTTTTTCCAACAACCTTCATCCCGCTTCATACCTAATTTAGGACGTACCCTAAATATTACAGCAGCTCTAGAGCATCCCATCCTATGGATGGTACGAGTCACCCATCCACCCCCTTTCCGCTGGGTAATTAAGTCACTTTCCATTTTTATTATAAATCACACTTTAAGGAATATCTTTATGCCAAAGATTTTTAATTCCAGACATTCCTTGAAAATACGTTTCTAGTTAGAGTTAGTCCAGGTGTGAGGAACTAGCCAAACGAGCAAATGATTTTAAAGTTGCCAGTAACCGGTTGCCAGCAGGGTTCTGGTGCATTTCAGGGTTAGTCGGACAGTTTGCTTTCCTGTGTTCAAATCCCACTCTTCTCGGGCAGCCCGGGTGGCCCAGTGGTTTAGCGCCTGCCTTCGGCCCAGGGTGTGATCCTGGAGACCCGGGATCGAGTCCCGCATCGGGCTCCCTGCATGGAGCCTGCTTCTCCCTCTGCCTCTCTCTCTCTCTCTCTCTCTCTCTCTGTGTCTCATGAATAAATACATAAAATCTTAAAAATAAATAAATAAAACCCACTCTTCTCTAGACTCCCTTCCTCTCCTGGACTTCTTCTCCCTTCAGCCTCTTGCCTCCGTCTGCAAAACTGGCCCCCAACCCCTAGGCTGAGCCGTCCTCCCCCGCAGGAGGGCAGGGCTTTGCTACCCTTTGCTTTTGTTTCTGCCTATTTTCACTCTTCCTCTGACTCTGTCACCACACTTCCCCAAAAGCATCCCATTCCCCTTATTTAAATGGATATGGGTTACACAGGTGTCTCACCTGCTTTTTAGAACATAGATCCTTTACTGATTAGGAGTCTTATTATAAAAATATAGTCTAATGACCTACTTTCTAATTCCCTGCTGTAAAAACTTTCTCAAGTTTTTAGTCAAAACTCAGTTATAGTCAAATTGCTTGCACTAGTTTACAGGTTCATCCATCATAGGGCTTTCAGTCATTTCTGCCCTCTATTTCTCCATTCACATAAAACACACAAGTTTCCTTCTTCCTTTCCTCTGCCAGAAGTTTGACAACTTTTAAAAAGTCTGTCTTTTTCCAGAATCCATGAACTATCTAATTCCATCACGCTGAGATTAGCACAAACCTACACTGATGGATAAACTGCTCAGAACGTGATAGTCGATCAAACGTGCGGACGCAGTGCAAAACACAACATAAAACCACAGCCGTAAACACACGGAACCATCAGACTAGAAGCTGTCAATCCAGACCCAACTGGCTGTTTCTAGGTTTTTCTATCACCCGTTTACTACTTTTTTACTTCAGGCCGGCACAGCCCCATAAGAAAGTTACAGCAAATGCCAAACATTTGAGGACAATTCAGGAGAAACAAAGGAAAGGGAAAGGAAGATTTCCATTTTTCACAATCAAAACCACAAAGTTTCTAGACCATCTAGATCTGTGGCCACAAACTAAGGCAAGATCACCATCACGTAACTGGAGCATCGACGGTGAAGAGTAGCGTGGGGAGACCTACTTCTATTGACCGACCGCTCCCCTCTCTCCATTCCACATGGGACCTCACTCGGCCACCGGAGCTCAATGCTGTGGAAGTCATACACGGCAGGGGCTTCTCAAACGTCCACGGGCTCTGAGTCACCTGTGATCTGAGAGGCTGATTCTCCAGGCGGCGGGGGGGGGGGGGGGGGGGGGCAGCACCTGGGATTCCACGCTCTGGTGAGCAACCAGAGGCTAGTTCCTACAGCTAGTCTGAGGACCAGACTGAGTAGCAAATATACAGAGTTCAGCACCCAGGAATTTTTTTTTTAAGATTTTATTTATTTATTCATGAGAGACACAGAGAGAGAGAGAGAGGCCGAGACACAGGCAGAGGGAGAAGCAGGCTCCGTGCAGAGAGCCCGATGTGGGACTCGATCCCAGGACCCCGGGGTCACGCCCTGAGCTGAAGGCAGGTGCTAAACCGCTGGGCCACCCAGGCGTCCCCAGCATCCAGGAATTTTGTAATCAGCAGATTTATAACAAAAGTTTCCAAAATGCAGCTATGAATGATTAGCTCCCTTTCTTTTATTAAAAGCAAGGTTCTTAGAGAAGAGACACCTTTTTCCTTAAGGGCATTAACACTGATAGATTCCGAAATACAACAGAAACTGGGAACTTGGGCACCTGGGTGGCTCCGTGGTTGGGTGTCTGCCTGCGGCCCAGGGCGTGACCCCAGGGTCCTGGGATCAAGTGCCACGTCAGGCTGCCTGCAGGGAGTCTGCTTCTCCCTCTGCCTGTGTCTCGGCCTCTCTCTCTGTGTCTCTCAGGAATAAATAAATAAAATCTAAGAAAGAAAGAAAGAAAAGAAAGAAAAGAAAGAAAGAAAGAGAAAAGGAAACTGGGAACTTCGGTTGCCCCGAGGAAGAAACTGGCTAACTGCAGGAGATGAGTGGGAGAAGGTCACTGAATATTCTTTTGCAGCTCTTAAATGTTGGACCACGTGAACAAATTACCTACTCAAAATACAAACTGTATTTCAAAATCTTTTTTTTTTAAATTAATTTATTTATTTATGAGAGAGAGAGAGGCAGAGACACAGGAGGAGGGAGAAGCAGGCTCCATGCCGGGAGCTCCACAAGGGACTCGATCCGGAACCTCGGGGTCACGCCCTGGGCCAAAGGCAGGCGCTAAACCGCTGAGCAACCCAGGGATCCCCTGTATTTCAAAATCTTAAAGCATCTCATAGGATACTCAATAAACATTAACTCAAATTAATCCCTTCCCAGGAAAGTAAGTGGTAGGCCCAGGAGACCACTTACCTTAAATAACTTAGCATTTTTCTTCAAAGAGGGAACATCCCACAGTTCCACCACCTTCTAGGGCCAGGCCACTATTACATTTTTATTCTAATAACATTTTCCAACCCAACTGCTCTTCTCCGGCCCTGGAAGGGCCCCAGAGGATACCCGGATTCACAGCAGATTCAAAAACAGCTACGTGCACCCTAGTAACTCTGGTCCCGCTGCAGGGAACAAGGAGCAAATGCGGCGAACTTTCTAGCGCCTCCACCTCCAGTCTGTGCATTTGAGAGTTGGGCCTATTTGCACAGGCATCACTCTTGCCAACGCTATTCAAGCCCGTGTTTCCGACTCCAGAGAAGCAACGGCGCCTGAAATCAGACGCCAAAGGCAGGCACGGCTGAGAACGTGTGTGTGCACGCTCCTGGGGGTGTCCTCGCAGGCGCGACCCCGCCGCTGACCCCGAGGCTGAACACTAACCTGACTTGTTGTCACCTACGCGACCCGCCACACCTGCACTCTCACAGCGGGGGCTCCACGGCCAACGCGCCCTGTGAGGCTCAGGACGGGGCACTGGAGCCCCGGGAACTCCTGCGGGGACGTCGAGCCGTAACCTTCCCTGCAGCCGGCTCTCCGCTCCCCTGGGCCCCACAAAGCCCACCGCACACCGGCCTGCTGGGGCTTCCTCCCCCAGAGGTCGCCCCTCACCCGCTGTCCCCCCCACTCTGGGTGACCCCTCCCCGGGGCCCCAGTCTCCTGCTCCTGGGGGACAGCCTGGGCTCCGGGGGAGAGGCTCGGCTGTGGGGAAACAGGAGAAGGGTGAGCAGCAGATGCCCGGCCCTGCCCGGCCCCCAGGAGCTGGGCCACCAGCCCAGCCTAGCCCCCAGGACAGGGACCACAGGCCCAGCCCACCCGAGGAGCTGCTCCAGCAGCCCAGCCCGTAGGCCCAGCCCGGCCCCCAGGACACGGGCCGCCAGCCCAGTGCTGTCCCCTCCCCTGGTGACGAAGGGCACAGGCCAGGACTAGGCAGGTAACCATACACTGAGGCGTGGGCAAGTGGCCTGCAGCGGCCCAGGGCCACCTCCCCACTACAGACACAGCCCAGGACCAGCCGGGAGGGCCGCGGTTCCAGCAGGACACACGTGAAACCCAGCATCACAGGCCCAGAATACGTCCCGGGGGCTGTGGCGAGGGGCCCTGCAGCTCCGAGGGCGCCCCCCCTGCCCCCCACAGCTTGAGCTGCTGTGGCCCAGGTCTCACCTGCCCCCTGGCGGGTGGGAGCCTCTGCCCACGGCAGCAGCGGACCAGGAGCCGAGAGTCGCCCAGCCGGGCTGCGGTTCCAAGCAAGAGGAGCAAGAGCGGCCGGGGCTGCAGAACGTGGTTCCGCCTGCCAGGACGCCCTTCCCCTCACCGGAAACTCCCGCGAGCTCGTCCTGCCTCGCGCAGCAGCCACAGCAACGGTCACTGGCAGCCACTGCCTCCAGACACATCACTGGGCCCTCCCTTCCCTGCTCACTATTCTGGTTCCCTGAGCGGACCAGGCCATCGCCAACCAGGGCCTCCATTACCTCAGCCTACGAGGCTCCTCCCATGGAGCCTTTACAGCTCTTTTCGCTCCCTTCCACTTTTTTTTTTTTTTTTTTAGATTTTATTTATTTATTCATGAGAGACACAAAGAGAGAGGCCGAGACCCAGGCCAAGGGAGAAGCAGGCTCCATGCAGGGAGCCCAACACGGGACTCGATCCTGGGACCCCGGGGTCACGCCCTGACCACCCTATTTAAAATTACAAACCCCTTCCTCCAGCACCTCAGCACTCTTGCTTTTTCTCATCTTTAATTTTTTCAGGAGTGGGGACGGCACCCACAGAGACGGTGAGAAAGAACGTTGAGCAGGCCCCATGCCCAGCACAGAACCCGACGCCGGCCTGCATCCCACAACCCTGAGATCCTGACCTGAGCCAAAATCGAGTCAGCCGCCCAACCAAGGAGTCACCCAGGAGCCCCCCTTTATTTTTCTCCAAAGCACCTAAAGCACTGATGTCCTGTATGTTTTCCCTACATATTCGTTTATTGTCTCCTCCACCAGAAGCACATGTGCTGAGAGTCCAGGAGGGAGTAAAAGAGCTTCCGAGAGAGAAAAAAATTAGAAACAAGACCCACGAAGGCCCATTAGGCCCTCCTCCTCCCCCTCCTCCTCCTCTTCCTCATTACGCGGCCATTCCCGATGGTAGGATGCAGACTGAGAGCCCTCCTCCTTCAAGTTTCCCTTCACCTGTTTCTGCTTCCCTGGTCTCCCCCATTCCCAAACTCCCACAGCGCTGTCTATTTATGCAAAGCTTCAGTCTAAACCACCAGCACCTGCCTCGGTGGGCGGCTGGGAGGACGAGATGGGCGCGTTCGTGGTTGGAAAAGCTCCAAGACGGAGCAGCCCGGGTGGCTCAGGGGTTTAGTGCCTGCCTTTGGCCCAGGGTGTGACCCCGGGGTCCCGGGTTCGAGTCCTGCATTGGGCTCCTTGCATGGGCCTGCTTCTCCCTCTCCTGTGTCTCTGCCTCTCTCTCTCTGGGTCTCATAAATAAAATTTTTTTAAAAAAGGCTCTAGGACGGTGCTCAGTGCTGCTCACTATCCAGCAAGTCGTGCCCGTTATTACCACCCGCCCGTGCGTCGTGTCGCACATGCCAATAAAGCCTCGTGTCCACGGCTAGACAATAAGCAAACCGAGGGCGAAGATCTTACTATGCATTTTGAAATCCCCCAGGGTCCTTATCCCAGTTTTTAAAGATTATTTGTTCACTGGTTGAAACGAAGGTCTTCCACCCTGAAAGATTGGTTAGAAACACCTCGGAACCTCTCTTTAAACAGCGATTCTAATCCTCCTCCTCCAGGACTGACCTGCTGTGTAAACACCGCAAACCTAGGAAACCGGCACTGAGCGTGGGAAGCTCGCTAGCGCGGGACGGTGGGCCGGGCCTCTATGAAGCAGCAAACTCATACGGACTCCAGAGAATTTTCCCCAAGGCAGCTGTTCCGTCTGATCTTGACTAGAATGTTTGCAGCTAATGAAGCATTGCTCTGGTCTCAGCAGGACCCCGCAGGCCTCAGCCCCGCAGCCCCTCCCCCCGCAGTAGCACCCTGCAGTCACCCAGACCCCTGGCCCCGGGGACAAAGGCGGTGGAGCGGGGAGGGGGCAGGCCCGGCTCACTGGCCCCTCGGCCACTGCCGCGGCCGCCTCCAGGAAGCCCTCAGGCTGCACCGCCAATGCCTCCCGAGGCACCCGGGGCCTCAAACTCCCCCAAATTGGACTGCTCCGTGCCCGGGGAGGGCAGCCCTGGAGGAGGGCAGCTCTGAGGGGCACAGGCCTGCAAGGCGTTCACTGACCCCCTTCCTTCCCTCCAGCCCTCCTCCTCATCCAGTGCTCTCTGTGCTGACGTCATAGTTACTCCGAGGGCTGGGCACCATCCCGGGCGCCGCGAACACAGAGGAAATGAGCCCTGGCCCACCCTCCGGACGGTGCCTTCCAGGGAGAGAGCAACCATGGCCCGACGTATACAGTTGGCCCTTGAGCTGCAACTGGTTTGACCTTCTAGGTCCACTTGCGTGTGGATTTTCTTCAGTGCAACAGCCTAAATGTCTTTTCTCCTCCTTGGGACTTTCTGGACCTTTATCTAGCTTAGGGCCTTGTAAGAATACAGCGTACGATGCACAGAGCATACGAAACCTGTGTGCGTCAACTGCGGGTGCGGTCGCTCAAGCTTCTGATCAGCAGTAGCCTGCGGTAGTTAAGTTCTGGGGGAGTCGGAAGTTCCATGAGGGTTTTCAGCACAGGGCTGGACGCTCCTGACCCCCACGTTGTTCAAGAGTCAGCTGCACTGTGCTAAACAGATACCGACATGTGCCAAGGAGAAGAGAACAAAACAATAGGGAAGAGCAGGATATAACATGTTATGGGGCCAAAAGGAAGGGTGGGATTATAGACGGGTAGCTAAGAACTCCCTCAGGGAGAAGCTCCTGTTTGAGTCTGAAGGGTGTGAGGGAGCCAGCCTTGCAGATGCATGGGGAAAGGCACTCAAGGCAGCATTAAATGCAAAGGTCCTGTGGCAGATCAGGGCTAGCATGTTGGGAAACATCAAGGAAGCCTAACATTCACAGGAATAGATGCAAGAAACAAAACCCAAGAGGATCAGGGAGCGAGATGTATGCTTCCGACACGTACACCTCTTGATCAATCACAGAGAAAAGTGCCCCATCCACCAAATTTTCATTCACTCAAAACTCTGCAGTATTTTTCAAACTATTGAAAATATTCAAATTTTCAATATTTCAAAAAATGCATGTCTCTATATTTCAAGAGAACAACAAAAAGGACAAAAAGCTAACATGCAAAAGAAAAGAAAAAAAAAGCCGACGTATTTGCCTGGGGAAAAAATCCTAAGGTTCCATTAATAAAAATGAAAACTGTTTGTGGCTTTGAGTGTAAGTTTTTTTTGAACTGGGACCAAGCATCACAATAAAGAACACAGCTTAGCACCGCAGGCAACTGGATGTGCAACAATGCTATAAAAAGACGTCACGCTGGCGTAAAAGAATAACACGCAGGATTACAGGAGACAAGAGCATCGGGATTTACCGCAGGGACATTTCTTTAAATGTTGCAATGCCCCAAAGGTCTTTAGCAAATTTAAATGCCAAGTTGGCTAATGCAACATCCAGACCACACGTCCTTCCCGCCCAACCAGCTTCTCAACATGAATAAGACGCTATCAACCAAGATGGGTGACACAGCAGGGTTTGGGGGTGGTACCTGGGGCTCTGCTGTCTTCCAGTTGCATTCAGTCCTAATCAGCCAGTTTTGTGCATCATGACAACAGTTTTCCAATGGACAAAAACCCATAAATTCTAAGCAGTTCAGTGCAGGGACTCCGCGCTTAGGGACACACAGTCTGTATCACGGGGGCAGTTCGGCACGGGCTACGGGGCATCGCCTGAGGCCTGGCTAATGGAGTACAGTTGTCATCAATGCCAGGCCACAGTCCTTCCCCCTCAGGTCCCGCGAGGCCACGCCCACCCCCCCCACCCACAAAACGGACAAATTCCTGGTGATGGGTCATTCCGAGACTACCCCTGGTTGGGAATTACCAGGAGGAAAACTATAAGAAGTCAGTGGGGCTAAAGCGATCGACCCGATAAAGAACAGCAAGGAAAGGAGTGACCCGAACTTCAGAAAGGGAAGGAACCAGAAGAGCAAAAAGGATTTTTGAGGAGAGGTGATCCTGAACTGCATGAGTTAGGAGAGAAGCAAGAGAACTTTTAGAGACATTACTTAGCATTTCTAGAAATATACATTAAATCCCTATTAATGTTCTTTGAAAAGGGCAAATACAAAAAAATAAAAATTAAATAAATAAATAAATAAATAAATAAATAAATAAATAAATAAATAAATTAGAAAAGGGCAAATACAGGTTGAAATTTGGAAATACTTCTTACGTTAGCTTCTGAACTGTGTTCCTCTGAATAGTAAATGGCATCAAGTACTCTTAGAACAACTAGACTCGGGGAAAGAGCTTAGTCTATGGACAGAAAAAAAATGCAGTGAATTCTTCACTTGACATGATACATTCTGCGTTATCAAGGGCCGCGATGTATTCCAAAACAAAGCACGGCGAAGATGGTACAGGGGAAATCCCGACCAGCGTCCCCTGCCCTGCCTCAAACACTGACGCCGGTTATTCGGCAGATGTTAATAATCACATGCCAAATTTGCTCCCACACTACCTAAAAAAACAGAAATATGGGCAAAGATTCACTCTGTCCTGCATTTTTCCAGTCTCACCAAAGAGCCCAAGTAACAAAAACTTGCTCCCCTGCCATGGTATTCCCCAGTGATCCAGAAGTTTCTACTCAGTTGACCTAAGGATAAAAAAGGATTTTCTCTCAAGGATCATGAATCCAACCAGTCCCTCCTTCTCCCCTCCAAAAGACAACCTATCAGGCAGGTTCAGAGGAAGGTAGTCAGACATCCTTCAAAAGCAAAAGCTTTTCTACTCACCAAGAAGTTTCTGATCAAAGAGGATTCCTAAATAATATAAAATATGCCCCACTGGTGAGTTAGTTAACTAAAAGTTTTGGTTGCACAAGGAAGTGAATAAATTCCCCATTCTAACCATAAAATAACTATTTGAGACTCTACTAATGATTATACCAGAATTCTATTTAAGTTATATAAAATTTTAAAAATTAAGTGGAGAAACAGACCTATAAGTAGCATAAGAACTAAAGACTGAGATGATCTGAGAAGATCCTCTAAAACCAAAGGAAAGAAGCAAAGACTCTGAAACGCTGCTTTATAACACTATGTAAAATCCAAACGTTTACCTGCTTATGTAGAATGGTTTCTGTTCTCTGTGTTGTGTTTTTTTCCTACTTTCTTGATTTTTCCAAAAGGGTAACATATAATGTCCACAATCAGGAAAGAAAAAAACAAAACAAAACAAAACGAAGTTTTAAAAAATGATGCAGGGGCAACCCAGGTGGCCACCTTCAGCCCAGGGCTTGATCCTAGAGACCCGGGATCGAGTCCCACATCGGGCTCCCTGGATGGAGCCTGCTTCTTCCTCTGTGTCTCTGCCTCTCTTTCTCTCTGTGTCTCTCATGAATAAATAAATAAATAAAATCTTAAAAAAAAAAAAAGGAGGAAGCCCCTCTACTAAATAAATAAATAAAAATAAAAATAAAAAAGGATGCACAGAAAAGACAAAATGTACCTTTAAAATGTTATCAATGAGTGTGCCTGAGGGATAAATTGCTCTTCACGTGTCATTTTTCTGTATTTTCTGAAGCTTCTAGAATGAGAGTGTAGTGATTTATAACGAAAAGCAAATTTTAAAAAGACAAATTATTAAAATGTCAAAGGACTAAAATGTTTCTTAAGGGTCAAAATATACAAATAGCTAATCTGATCCGGAAAGAGCATGAACCACAGTTTGAACAATCTACATGGTCTATACCAGCACGTCTCATCTTTGAGCATGTCTTCTGTTCAAGTTCTTACACCACCTTGAGGGGGTGTTGAAAACACAGGGATGCAGCCCGAGAAGGTGCACTTCGAACAAGCTCTTGGGCGATCCTGATGCTGCCAATCTGCAGCCCAGGTTTGAAGCAATGGGAAGTCAGTAGAGCCGGGCCTGTGTTCTCCCCGGAAGCATGCCCAGCTCATTCTAGACTGAGCAAAAGAGCAAATGAACTCAGAATTCCACCTTCTTTCAAAGTTCTACATATATTTTTTAAAGATTTTATTTATTTATTCATGAGAGACACGGAGAGAGAGGCAGAGACGCAGGCAAAGGGAGAAGCAGGCTCCCTGCAGGGGAGCCCGCCGGGCCTCGCGCCCTGAGCCGAAGGCGGACGCTCAGCCACCCAAGTGCCCTTCTTTCAAAGTTCGAAAGCAAAAGCAGAGTCCTCTCTCTAGTCAACCCTCGGAGATTAAATCCTTAGTTACGTCCTATAAAGGGGGGGGTGTCAATGAAATTAAGATAATCATGATTGCAGGAGCTAACAGGTTTGTTGCCGACAGCCTGCGAACACCCTAGAACTCACAAGCATGCCAAACCCCTTGGTGGTCGTTTTCAACGACAGCATGTCCTTCAGTGATTCTGTTAGCCGCCTAGGAATAGGAGGCCATCCACGGATTCAGAATCCATCACTCAAAAGGACACAAAACAAGGCGAACGTGCCCTCCATGAGCTCACCTGGCGCTGACAGGTGCCTCTGAGACCCCGGAGCCCCGGGCAAGGGGTGGATGGGGAAGGAATCAGGATGGCGCCTGAATCAGGGGATCCCTCGGGAGCTACCGGCACAAGCCACAGGAGGAGCCTGAAAGCCCTAAGGAATGACTCGGGCCCACACCCGGTGTCCCCCCATCCGGCAGCAGAGGGTGGCCGCAGGGACTCCTGCCACCCGAAGCAAGGAGGAGGGTACGTGGCCGAGACCTCTGAGTTCTGCGCGGTAGATCAGAACCTCAGCAGGAAAGCAGCCTCGGGAGCTCTAGAGAAGGCCACGGAGGACTCACCGCCGCCAAACACGGCTTGCCACTGTCCCCAGGGCCGTCATTTCCCGCCTGCAGCGCACCAGGCACACCCGGGGGCAGCGCTGGGGCCACTGGCTCCAGGCCTTCCCAGCTGGTCACCTGCTGTGTGGCCTCCAAGCTCTGCCTCCCGCGCCTTTACTTCCTCTGCTATGGAACAAGATGAGGGGACGACGCGCTTGACAAGTGCCCTCCTGGCAGCCCCGTAGTCGCGGCCGCCCTGGAGATGCTCACGGGGACGGTGGTCAACGGGCCTCTTACTCACCCTCAGCACACGGGGTGACGCGCCACGCGAAGCTGTGCAAAGCACGGGATCTCTAGCAATAGCTCGTCTTCCACTGAACCCGGGTTCGGTGGCAGATGCTACCCATAAAGTCACTGATAAACCAGTATCGAGTGCGCTCCTTTGTGAGTCACTGTTTCATTCACTGAGATGTATTTTTGCACAACCACAGCCCCAACGACAGACGGTGGCTTCACAAGGAGAAGAGATACCAGGAAACCGCCCCTCGCTGTATTTCCATAACCTCAACATCCAGCAGTGAAAGCTCGGGTAAGTAAAATCGGGCTGAACGGCCTTACCAATGAGGTAGTTCGCTGCCGCTGAAAACCATGTTTTAGAAGGTTAATTAGTAACATAGTCTGGGCATGTGAGGAAAGCTGGTTGCAGAACATTCTGTAGGTAAAACAGTATAATCTGATTTTGCAAATCTATGTGGGCATAAAAAATATTCAATAAATGGTAGCTATTATATTTTACATCTATTGGGGCCCCCACCCTTTTCTTACATGTTTGAGTAAGCTATATATTCAAGTTATAACACATATCGATCATTTATGTGTCACAAATTTAATGCAAATTTTTCCAGTCTGTTGTCTCTTCATTTATATAGAAGTTTTCAATTTTATTTATTTTTCTTAAAGGCCAGAGCTCTATTTTTATTTTTTTAAAGATTTTATTTATTTATTCATGAGAGACACAGAGAGAGAGGCAGAGGGAGAAGCAGGCTCCATGCAGGGAGCCCGACGTGGGACTCAATCCCGGGTCTCCAAGGTCACGCCCTGGGCCGAAGGCGGCGCTAAACCGCTGAGCCACCGAGGCTGCCCCAAAGTTTTCTATTTTAATCTATTCAAGTCTACTTGTTTTTTGTTTCACTGGTTATTTCTTTTGCATTCAAGCCATGAAAACTGTCGTTCCTATGCAGACCTAATAAACATTTTCTGCCAGTTTTTCTATAATTTGATATGCAATATTCAACTCTCTGTGTAGTTTATTTATAAGATACGGTAATACTTGGTGGGGTCCAAAGTGACATCTTCTTATGTGCAAAGCATTTATTAAATAATTAATTCCTCCTCGTTGACTTATTTTTTTTTTATTTATTTTGAAAACTTTAGCACGCTGCTGTTACATGTAGTCAGGAAGTTATTCCAGTCCCCTTTTTAAATAAAAAGTACAAAAACCTCAGAGTAAAAACCCAAATACACACAGTAGTTTCATAAGAAATCTCAGTAAGAGATTATAAAAAAATCAAATGACCCTCAGGGCATTTTGCCTTCATTTCAGGCACTAAGCAATAATTCCTATTTGAAATCAGTTCTTCCCATTCAGTGGAAGGCTCTGAGAATGCATTTGTAGGGCCTATGAGCACACGGTAGCTGAGTCTCCAACTGCTGTCTGAATTCTCTGCTCATTATTATGGAGGGGCTACTTCTTGGGTGACAGGCAATATTATTCTAACCCTAATATACCTGAATATAATGCCCCTTGGCCTGAAAACACTGAAAGTTGAAGAATTCATGACTTGATTTAGTCAAGATTTAGAACTATCATTTTCACTCTATTGATTTTTCCTCCAAATATATTAGAAACCTACCATACGTAATACATACTATGTAAACTTGGACTTGTTTTTTTCCCCTAATGTCTGCATCTTGCCATTCCCTTTAAGATATAAGCTCCTAGAAAGTAAAGGCTGTGTTTGTTGGAGAAAGAAGGAAAGAAGGAAGGAAGGAAGGAAGGGCAGACTCATTTGCTGAGCCTTGCCCACAACAGACACCCAGGGAAGCCTGCCAATAGAGCAACAATTATTTTAGTGTTTCATCCATAAACGATGCTTAAGGAAAAAAATGTGTGTGTGTGTGTGTGTGTATATATTATATATATATATAATATATATAATACATAAATATAAAAATATTTTATAATTATATTAAATAAAAATATAAAAATATTTATATATAAAAATATATATAAATATATATATAGGGGATCCCTGGGTGGCTCAGCGGTTTCGCACCTGCCTTTGGCTGGGCCACAATCCTGGAGTCCCGGGATTGAGTCCCACGTTGGGCTCCTGGCATGGAGTCTGCTTCTCCCTCTGCCTGCCTGTGTCTCTGCCTCTCTCTCTCTATGTCTATCATAAATAAATAAAAAATTTTAAAAATAAAAAATTAAATATATATATATATATATATATATATATATAACTAAATGTTTTCATCTGAATTCATCTCTCCTACCAAGTAACATGGACAGATTTTTGCCATCAACTCACACCCTGAAGCGTAAGACATGATGATCTTTCATTTGCATAGCTACGACTCGTCATTACCAGCCCTATTTTTTTGACTCAACAAAATAGAATTGCACCATTAGGATTGCAGCATGTCTGTTCTTGCAGTGACTATTTTGAATTGTGCTTTTTAGTAGCAACCACTTTAAGGGGAAAAAAAATTGTAGCTTCTAAAGTGTACACTTGGCTTGGTTTTAGAGACTGAGCTTGCCTGGGTTCGTTTGCCTGTTGCTTTTCCACGTAGGGAAGGAATGTCTGAGAGAGGTTCCCCTGGAGAGAGGCAGCTGATGAGAGTCCTCAGCCTTGTGAACTCTTTCTAATCCTCTCCAACCATCAATGGACTAGTTCTCTAGACACTGTCACCACCACCATCGTTATCATCAGTGCTACAATTTACCGAGCACTTTATATGTGTCAGTCACACTGCTGAATGTTTATTTCCAGCGTTATTTTCATTACCAGAAAATTCTAGAACATAATTCCAACTGGTATCTTTAAAAATTGCCCGACTTGATATCATACTTAAGTGTGATTTTAGAGATCTTGCTTAATTGTTTAATCTAAGGAATGACTAGCATATTAAGAAGTTCGTTATTTCGTGTCATAGTACGCTTATAGTCTCATACATAAAGCAGAGAAGTCTAACCTGTAAGAACATCTCCCTGTCCCTGCTTCTCTCGTTTCTGTTGGAGAAGAATGGATGTATTTGTCACACGGCAAAAGGAGGCCCAGGAAGAGCAAGAGAGATTATCTTACATGTTGGCAAAGCAACTGTATCCGACTCCTCCCTCGGTCCCCATCCTGCTCAGGAGCTGTCTGGGAGAACGAGGTATGTTGCTTACTCCTAACTACCAACCAGGCCGCCTCTCCCGTGCCCCCTGCCCAGCGTTTGCTGGGGGCGTCCCCTGGAGAGGCACGCTCACCTCACCCGAGGGTCCCAGGGAGTAGGAAGCAAATGCCAGGGAGCCCAGGAAAAAACAGAACTCCTTCCACTGCATCCAGAGACAGAGAGAGACAGAGAGACAGCTCTAAAAACACATAGAAACAAACGCACTGTTCATTCTCGAGCTTAAACAGCGAAGTCGTATCGTAGCTGTTGACATCTGCTATGAACACGTCCGAGCGAATCACCGGGAAGGCTGAGAGGCTGCAGAGCCTTCCTCTGCCCGTCTTCACCCTTTCTGAGATATTACGGGAGAATATGTCCAAGCCCATTTCATCCCGCAGAGTCTAAAGTCAAACCCACATCAATATATTTTCCCCTAAAACACGTGGTCTCCTCCAAAGACTCGAGCAAGAGCAAGCATTCGCAAGGCCTGGGGAGGGCGCTGGGACAGCGGGTCACTGCAGCCCCCGTGGTTCAGGTTCGCCCACGGTGGGCGCTGACTCTGCCCCGCAGGGGCTCCCTCTTGGAAGCTGCAGGTGCTCCCTCTTGGAAGCTGCAGCTGCAGGAGACACCAGAGCAGCCTATGGTCCCTCACACAGCTGGCCCCAAGCTGTGACCCTCCCTGTGTTGATCGCCCTGCACCAAGGGGACTCTGTGGCTCCTCCCACTGATGGGGATCAAAATAATCCCCTGTCCCTTGATTTGGGGCCTGGCCTGTGAATGGCTTCGGCTGGAAGGAATCCAGGCAGTAGGACGCCCCTGCAGGCTTCTTCTTACCCCTTCCAGCTCCACAGACGCCTGAGGAAGAGCTGCCCCACATAGCTGCTGTCCTCGGCGTGGATCCCACCTGAGGCAGGCGAAAGCCCAGTGTGCGTTCCCAGCTGGGTGGGAGCCTGAAGCACAGCTGCTCAGTGGAGCCCGGTTGGGCCCAGCCCAGCCCGGAGTGGGGGGGAGGGCGCGCGACTGCAGGAGCCTCAGCAAATAACTGCTGTTCTAAGCCCCCGTGTCCCCGGGTATTTTTCACACGGCCAGAGCCAAGTGATACACAGTCTAAAGAGGCCACTCGTGAGAAACACACTGTGTCCCCACCCCCCAAACAAAGAATTTTAATAGGTGCTTACTCTGCACCCATTTGTGTAAGCCCTTGAGTGAGTCCACTTATTCATTCCTCACAAGAACCCTGTAAGGTAGGGAGGATTTTTATCCCTGTTTGAAAGACAGGCAAGAGAGGCACAGTGAAGTCCCCTACCCGCAGCCCGAAGGTGCAAAGGCAGGGCTGGCCCCGGCCACCCGCCCCGGGCCTAGCTCACCGCCGGCCACCGGCCTCGCACCCTCCTACCCCGAGCTGCCTGATTGTGCCTGGGTGGAATCCACACTGATGAGCAGTCGGGAAACTAGCCCGGGTCCCTCCCAGCCTGGGCCCGGCTCATCCCGCCAGGCTCTGCTCCGTCCCTCACCGGCCTCTGTGCGGCCCCAAGCTCCCCAACTCCCCCGCACCCGCCACCCAGACGGCCCTGCGCTCCTTTGTGCGCCCTCGGGGTCATCCTGCAGGCCGCAGGTCCTGGGCTCGACTGCAGCACCCGCCTCCTGCCTGTCCGGCTGCTCACCCTGGGCTGCTCATCCTGGGCACCCGGCTGTGCTCATCCTGGGTGCCTGGCCGGCTGCTCACCCTGGGCCCCTGCCCACCTGCAGGAGCTCCCCCGCAAAGCCCGGAGCACCGCGCACCAGCACTGCCAGCTCCCCGGGGCAGCCCCACGACAAGCGCGGGGCCAGCGCAGGGGGCCCATTACAAAGCTGGCAAGGGGCAGGGACGTGAGGTACCATGGGTGCGGACACGGGCCCGAGTCCCCTCCGACACAGCAAGCCCTGGCTCCCAACAAACCCCCATCGCATCCTCTGCATCCCTGGCTCCCGCCACACGTCCTCCCAGGAGCAGGGTTCCCCCGGCACCCCGCCCGTGGCCATTGGAAACCAGGGACCAAAGCTCCAGGCCCGACGCTCAGTGGCCACGAGGGCCGCCCGGGCTCAGGTCGTGGAGGAGGCCGGTGGGCACGCAGGTAGGTCCCCAGGTGGAAGGAGCAGATGCCCGGCCAGGCGAGGACGTGGTGCGGGGCCAAGGCCCCAGAACTCAGACCAGCCGGCGCCCGGGCCAGGGGTCCAGTTCGGGTTGCGCAGCCCGATGGCACCTGCCACCTGCAGGCAGTTGGCGGGTCCCGGGCGGAGGCCACCTGCACCAGCCTGGCTGGTCTCAGAGCCTTGGGGAAGCTACGGGGACAGGAGGGCAGCAGTCGGCCCCTGGGGTCCAAGGCCGGCACCCCACACCCAGCCCCGTCCCCCACCGCAGCGCCACTGTCCCTGGGGAGCACCACTGTCCCTGCTCCCGGTGTCGCCCAAGAAAGGTGGGAGACGCCAGGGTGATGGGTGTTCCTCGATCCCTGCACAAGCACCCAAGAGGTTGGTGTTACAGACACTCAGGACACAAGAGCCACAGAATCTTCGAGATCAAGCCCCCGAGGAGTTTTCAGACATCTAGTGACCACTTGGTTCAGACGATCACTTGTAGAAGCATAAATAGGAAAGGGGAAACTGAGGCTGCTCCCTTTGGGAGGCAGGGGCCAGGGACCCCAACTGTTGGCGTTGGCACAGCCTCCGAGATGGCTCAGAGGAGGCTGGGGAACTTGGGTTGGACAACAAAGATGGAGGCCAGAGCCACCCCCTGCGCCTGGTCCAGAGGGGTGAGGGGACCCCATCCGAGGCCACATGGTCTGAAGGCAGCAGGACCAAGAGCAGGACTCAGGTCCTGGCTGCCAGCCCAAACACTCTTTCCCCCAACAGAGCCACCCCCCTTTCTAGAAAGGGCCCTCTACACGCCAGCCTCCCCGCGCCCCCACCAGCAAGTCCAGGGCCACCGTAAAGCTGAGACCCAGGTCGAGTGACTTCACGACGGTGCATCTTACTGTGCAGGGAAGGCTCTGCTGCTGTAAACACCAATCCACCCGGCCCTCCCCTCCCCACCCCACTGACCCCCTGTTCCATGGCCTACGAGCTGCTCCGGGTCTGCTCCCATCTCCTTTGGTTTTCCGTTGCAATCTCTCAGCACCAAATCAAGTGCTGCAATTCTCCGATTTGCCCGGTTTGTCCCCACACAGTATTTGTGTCTGGTCTTAAAACGCTGCTTCCTCCACTTTCTAATTTCATTTTAGAAGCCTGTGAGGAGAGAAGCCAACATTTAATCGTAGGGACTGGAGGGGACTGTGCAAACCGCTTATGAGGCACAAATAGAGTATTTTCCTATTTCCCTTCTGATTGAATTGGCTGCTGTATCATATGCAGTAAACAGTACGAACCAGAAAGCAGCCCTGCATCCTTATCTCACCCCCTCACATAATCTAAAGGAAAAAATGCATTGCAATAAAAAAGAAAAAAAGGCAACGAGAACTTCATATTTGTTTAAAAGTTAATTAAACTTGAAAGGTTTGTGGGGACAATTCATTTTCTTCTGTAGCCTGAGACCATAAGGTTTGCATTCGTTTTACCACTGGAATGATAAAAAGTAACCTGATGTTATTTTAATTGTAATAATAAATAATAAAACTGGAATAAAAGGTCTCTTTTTAAATAGCAAAATAAAAATGGAAGCCTACATACCATACAATGCTGACTTAACTTATAAAATAAAAACTAAACTTTGTTAAGGTGTACTCCTATTTCATTGCTTTTGGGGTTTTTTTGGTTTTTTTGTTTGTTTTTCATTGCTTTTGTTAATGACACTTTCATTCTTTTCTGGAAAGATGACTTTGCAGCAAGCATGCAGGTGGGACTTTATATGCATCCTAGTGAATCTTCCTTATTGACAAGATTAAACTGGAATGCTCTCTTTACAAAGAAAATTCAAACTACAATGAAACATCACAGGAGGCCTCCAGCAAGCTTTCTGGGTAACCCAGCTGTGGAGCTGGACAATGTCCCCATCCTTATCATTTCCATGTCAGAAGTGCCCACCAAAAGGACAATGCCGGGTGGTCTTCACAGTCAAGAGGAAGCAGGAATCCTAGATGAACCCTACTGAAGATGAGCACCGAGGCTGGCGTTGTATTACCAGATGCAACAAATGGAGCCAAGAAGCGGGCTAGACATGGATTGTCTCCCCAGAAAATGGTGTGTGTGTGTGTGAAAGAGAGAGAGAGAGAGAGAGAGAACATTTCAGAAAAAGAAGAGCTGCTGATAAGAGAAAAGAGTAACTGTTGAACAAGATAAGAGGTGACTCCTAGTGAAAAAGACGGAGTTGGATGAAAGGATTTCCAGGCCTCCAGTTCTAAAATACCTTGATTCTATGGAGTAAAAAGTGAATGCTCCATCAGCAAATTGAAACCCAGAAACCCCAGGGGGAAGCCCACACCTCTTACCTGTTTCCTTCTGACAGATTACCCTGGATGGGAACCACTTGCCGGAATATTAAACTTCCTGTTTCCTATCGGTCTCCCCCAAGATTTCCCCATGAGCACCCTGAAGATAAGGTGTGTGTTTAACTCATCTTTCTGATCCCAGCACGGTACCCGAAGCACATAATGGGCAGCCAAACATATGGAAAGGTAGGATGGAAAAACTAGCAGGGAAAAATTAAGTTTTATTCTTAAGTAATGATCACTTATATCCTAGGAAGCATTAATCAAACTCCTTGGCACCTAGATGTTACATAAATAGATTCTTCAATTAAAATACATTCTTTTTCCCTATTAACTACCAGGCCAAGCCTTCAGATGCACAGAAAAAAAGGAATTTTCGTTTGTTCCTTCCATAGGAGAAAACAATCAGCAACTCCTGCTCCTTCACTCAGATTCTTATAGTATAAAAACAGGCATCAAAAACTAGCACAGGGACGCCTGGGGGACCTAGTGGTTGAGCATCTGCCTTCGGCTCAGGGCGTGACCCCAGGGTCCTGGGATCGAGTCCCATGTGGGGCTTCCTGCATGGAGCCTGCTTTTCCCTCTGCCTGTGTTGTCTCTGCCTATCTCTGTGTGTCTCTCATGAATAAATAAAATAATAAAATCTTTAAAAAAAAACTAACATAAACAATATTGGCCACTTTGTTAAATGGGAACTGACATAGGAACAAGACCAGGATGTCTGCTCTCATGACTTCTATTCAACATCGTATTGTTGCTTCTAGCCACGGCAAGTAGGCAAGAAAAAGAAATAAAAGCATCCATATTGGAAAGAAGTAAAACTATCTCTCTTTGCAGATGACATTATCTTCTCTATAGAAAATCCTAGTTAATTCACTGAAACACTATAGATCTAGACACCAAGTTCAGCAAAGTTTCAAGATACATGATCAAAACACGAGACAACTGCATTTTTATGCACTACCAACAAATAGTTTAAAAATGAAGTTAACAGAATTTCATTTACACCACAACCAGAAAAAATTAAATGCAAATGCTCAGTAATGAATTTAACAAAAGAAGTACAAGATTTAAACACTGAAAGTTACCAAACATCACTAAAAGAAATTAGAGAAGACCTAAACAACTGGAAAATAACCCGTGTTCATTACCAAAAAACTTAACATTGTTAAAATGGCAATAATCCTCAAACTGATCTGTAGACTTAATGCAATCCCTATCAAATCCCAGTGGCTTTTTGCAGAAATTAACGAACTAATCTTAAAATTCTTATGAAAATATATAAGAGACCCAGGATAGGCAAAACAATCCTGAACAAGGACAAAGTTGGAAAACTTACATTTCCCAATAACCACACTGCTACAAAGTGACAATAATCAAGACTGTGTGATACGGGCATAAGGATAGGGCTACAGATCAACAGAATAGAATTGAGAGCACAGAAGTAAATTTTGTATTTATGGTCAAACTGATTTTTGACAGGTTATGACAATCAATGGGGAAAGAATACTCTTTTTTGATACATGGTGCTGGGACAACTGGATAATTACACGCAAAAGAATACATTTGGATCCCTAACTCACACCATATATAAAAATTAAAACAGACCAAATATCTAAATGGAAGAGCTAAAACTATAGAAATCTTAGAAGAAAATATAGGTGTAAACCTTTGTAATTTTGGATAAGACAATGGTTTCTTAGATATGACACCAAAAGCACAAGTGAAAAAAAGAAAAAAGCCAATAGAATGTTATCAAGATTAAAACTTCTGTATTCCAAAGGATACTATCAAGGGAATGAAAAGACAACCTACGGAATGAGAGAATATATCTGCAAATCATATATCTGATAAGATTCTAGTACCCAGAATATATAACTAATTCTTACAATTCTACAATAAAAAGACAAACATCCTGATTAAAAACTGGCAAAGGGTCTGAGAAGACATTTCTCCAAAGATCTACAAATGGCCAATAAGCATATGAAAGAGTCTCAACATCATAGGTTATTAGGAAAATGCAAACTGGAACCACAAAGAGATACCATTTCATGCTCACTAAGATGGCCATAAGCATGAGGACAGACAATAAAGTTTTGGTGAGGACGGGGAGAAACTGGGATCCTCACCACATTGCTGGTAAGAATGTAAAATGGTACAGCAGCTTTAGAAACAATTTGTAGTTCCTCAAAAAGTTAAACAGGATAAGCATATGATCCAACAATTCCATGCCTAGGTGTATAAACCTAAGAGACCCGGAAGACACGTGTCCACACAAAAACTGGTACATGAATGTGCATAGAAACATTACTTACAATAGTCCCAAAATTGGAAACTTCCCAAATCTCCATCAAGATGAATAAACAGAAAGTGGTATATCCGTACTACAGAATATTTTTCAGCCATAAAAAAGAATGAAGGACTGATTTATGCTATAACCTTGAAAACATTATTAACCTTACAATCTTGAAAACATTATGTGAAATAAAAGAAGTTAAACACAAAAGGTCACATACTGAATGATTCCATGCATAGGAAATGTCCAGAACAGGCAAATCCATAGAAATAGAAAGTAAATTAATGGCTACTGGGGGTTGAGAGAAGGAGGCAATGGGGAATGATTGCTGAGTATAAGACTTCTTTGTGAAATTGTGAAAACATTTCAGAATTAGATAATGACGATAATTCACAACTTCGTGAACATACTAAAACCGCTGAATTGCATACCTTAAAAGTATATAATTTTATGAAATGGGTGTTTCTCTCAATTTAAAAATTTAAAATATACAATTTTATGGAATGTGTTTCTCTCAATTTAAAAATTTAAAATATACAATTTTATGGAATGTGTTTCTCTCAATTTAAAAATTTAAAATATACAATTTTATGGAATGTGTGTTGCTCTCAATTCAAATATTTTAATGGTGAGATCCCTGCATACACTGCTGGTGAAGATGCTCACTGGTAAAACGTCCTGAAAGACAGTTTTGAAAACAGGTATCAAATTTGATCCCAAATTCTAAGAATGTATCCTCTGTGAATAATTATTAACATCACCACTTAAGTTATAAGGATGAGCTGCAACGTAGCATATAAGATGAGAATATTGGAAATGCCCTGGGGGGAAGAGCAGGCCCCCTGCCAGGTGAGCAAGCCCGGCCCAGCCTCCCGGGTCAAGCTGGGGCTGCAGCCACCGCGAGGCCCCCCAGGCAGGAACGCCACTAGGCCTGCTGCTCGGCCGGAAGGTCAGCACTTTGTCAAGAGGAAACGCTTCTCACATTGTTTCATGCTTTTGACAGATTACCAGAGCAACAAGGAGGCTGTTTCCGGGGCGCCTGGTGGCTCAGTTGGTCAAGCATCTGATCCGGCTCAGGTCATGACCCCGGGGGACCGGGTTCCATCGAGTCCTGCGGCACCAGCTCCCTGCTGGGCGGGCACCTGCTGCGCCCTCTGCTCCTGCCCCTCCCCCGACTCCCTCACTCGTGCTCTCTCTCTCTCTCTCAAATGAATAAAATCTTTTTTTTTTCTTTAAAAAGGCTGTCTCTGTTCATTTTGTCCAGATCCATAGTTGCTTCATGGGGTCCTCATAAATCCTCCACACCTGGCCCAAAGCCAGTCATGCTGCTGCCTAATACAGATTTTAACAAATCATGATCCTGGTCCTGGAGGTGGCTAGGGGAAGAGGCACTCTCAAGAGTTTAGGTGATAAAATAGATTAGTTCATGTTTTCTGGAGGCAAGACGGGAATATAAAGCTAGAGCCTTAAAAATATTATTTCATTATTTTAGGTATTTAATTGTGTCACTTCTAGAATTTCTATTCTAAGGAAATCATTGCGGATCTGCACAGAGATTTAGCTACAAGAATGCACATGACAAGAGTTGTCTATAATAGTAAAAAGCTGAGTTCAAGCTAAACGTGCAAGGTACAGCCTCATGAGGAAATATGCTGGCCATTAAAAATAATGTTGTGGGGACGGCTGGGGGGCTCAGCGGTTGAGCATCTGCCTTCAGCTCAGTGCATGACCCCAGGGTCCCGGGATCGAGTCCTGCATCGGGCTCCCTGCGTGGATCCTGCTTCTCCCTCTGCCTATGTTTCTGACTGTCTCTCTCTCTCTCTCATGAATAAATTTTTTAAAAAATTAAAAATGCATAAAAAATAAAAATAATGTTGTACAGGAATATATGATGACATGGAAAATGATTTTATTGTATTTTATTTATTTATTTTAATTTATGATAGTCATACAGAGAGAGAGAGAGCCAGAGACATAGGCAGAGGGAGAAGCAGGCTCCATGCATGGGGAGCCCGACATGGGACTCGATCCCAGGTCTCCAGGATCGCGCCCTGGGCCAAAGGCAGGCGCTAAACCACTGCGCCACCCAGGGATCTCGGAAAATGATTTTAAAGGTCAGGCTTTAAAAAAAGAGTTTTAATACAGTTGAAAGGGATCATTTCATTTTTGTAAACATATATAGATATGCACATATATAGACAAACATGGTCAGAAGAAACGAGAATGGTTCAACAGTGACTATCTGTGTGGCGGGAAAACAGCTGATTGGGGGGGGCGGCAATCTGTCCTTTTCCACATTTTCTACAATGAAAATGTATCACCCTGGTAGTAAAAAAAAAAAAAAAACCGAAAAGATACTCTTTTGAAAAAGGTGAAATTGTCTAATTTCAGATGGGAAATCTTTTTATTTAGGAGTTGAAATAAAGTCCTCACGTGGTTGAGTGTGTTTACACTTAGCTCTGTGCTTCCTGGCTCCCGAGGCAAAAAGGGAACTATAGCGAGTCATCTCAATGGCACCTGTTTTAGGTCGAGGTTCCTCCCAGCAGAGAGGCCGCCTCTGCCCCCAGGACTGCAAGACCGGAGCCCGCCTCTCCACAACCCGAATCCCTCCCGTGCAGGCCGGGCAGTGGGGCCCCGGGCCTCACTGCTGTCCTCCGGCTGCCATCAGAGGAGCTGGCCACCCCTTGCTACAGGACACGGAACATACCCCCCCACCGTGTCTTCTCCATAACGTTCTTCCAGTCCTGTTCTTCGCCACAGAACACGCTCCCCCAAAGTCCCCAGTGCGACACCAGTGAGGCAGCCTCTGACCTTTATGCAGTATTTGATGGTGTCACTGTTTCGTATGAAGGACACTCAGAAGGGCCTCAGGATGGAGTCAGTCTCGGAGAGTGGTAGATGCAGCACGCTGTGAGAATGCACTTTTCTTTTTTAAAGATTTTATTTATTTATTCATGAGAGACACAGAGAAAGGCCGAGACCCAGGCAGAGGGAGCAGCAGGCTCCCTGCGGGGAGCTGGGTGCAGGACTCGATCCCGGGACCCCGGGGTCACCCCCTGAGCCCAAGGCAGGGGCTCCACCGCTGAGCCCCCCGGGCCCTCCCCCCCCCCGAGAAAGTACATTTCTTAATAATAGGTCTGCTCACGAGACCTCAGAGAAGAGAAAGTAGGAAAAGTTGGGTCGGTGGCTATGGATCGCTGCTTGGAGACTTCCGTCGGGTTTTAGAGCAAGACCCCAGTGTTCCTAAAGCTAACGCTGCCAGCCCTGAACTTGCCTCCGGAAAGCTGAGCCTCGCTAGGACGAGAGGGAGCTTCCAGAACACGCACGACCTCCCGGTCAGAGGCAGAGCCCCGGAGGCGGAGGCGTGGGATGGGGCTAGGGGCTGCGCCTATTACCGCCTGTGCATGGCCAACCTTGCTATAGAAGTCATGTAAGTTCGATCCTCCTCTACATCCCACCTACAGTTCTCCCAAGCCCCATGGATCCAAGTCACTCCCAGAGGCAGCAGAGATTTTGCAGGGCATGGGAGGCTACTAAAATAGCACACTCCTCCCTCCAAATGCCCCCCCAACACCTTCCGCTCCATGTGTCTGATGCTTACCTCCAAGGCCCAAATCAAGTCTTTCCTGCCCCTTGTGCAGCCTTCCTTTCCCCTGCGGCCTCCAGGAGGACCTACCCACCGCATACCCACGGACACCCACCTTGCGGGTCACGTGTCCCTGGTCAGGCCGCAGGCTATAAAACACGAGGCATCTCGCTGGCACCTGACACGGCGTCTCACGCATGGGCACTTGTCTAAGGGGACAAGTTCATCTAACCCGCCCAGCTTATCTACTTCCCAAAGCAAACACATGGCTGTCAAGCCCTGTGCTCGTAAGCAGATAAGTTGATAGCACGACTGTCAGCAGAGCAATAGTGCTAAAAGGCCAGCGTTTCTTGACTGGGAATACAGCTTTCTAGAGCTACTGCAACAAATTAACTTTGTTGTGCTGACCACCATGGACAGAAAGTAGGAAATATTCTTCTTGGGGATCTCTGGGTGGCTCAGCAGTTTAGCTCCTGCCTCCAGCCCAGGACGTGACCCCGGGGTCCTGGGATCGAGTCCCACATCAGGCTCCCTGCATGGAGCCTGCTTCTCCCTCTGCCTGGGTCTCTGCCTTTCTCGCTCTCTGTGTCTCTCATGAATAAATAAAATCTTTAAAAAATTTTTTTTAATTTCTTCTTGATGTCTACGGCATTCACCGTCTTTCAGAAAATAAACATACACACATAGCTAATTAGGATAATGCATTATCAATAGGGCAAAAGTGGGAGGACACATAACAATCACAAAGCCCTCAACAGTGTTCCTCAAGAGATGGCTGCAGTTCCCATCCCACTGAGGTTGGGCCACACAGCTGGATACAGTGTCTACCAAAAGACAAGGCGCCCTTCCTCGGCTCTGCACAGATCTGCCCACCTGAAGAGCCCCGGTCTCTGCACGCAGCCACTGATTTGCAGAACATGCCACACAGTGCAGCCCAACTAGTGTGTGACACTGGCCAGAGCAGTGGGGAAGCTGAAACATGGCCAAAGGAAGCAGCATGACACCAGGCCAAGCTGAGGTACCAGGACAGCTGTGCTGAAATCTTTGCAATGAGAGCTTGTCTAGTGAAAGACGGGCTGGAGGAGCATCTTCCACACTGCAAAAAAAACAGCCCATTGGTGGGTCGTAAAATCAATTCAGAGGTACAAGACTTACAGTAAATTTTGTTTCATAAAATGCCTGTTGTGAGTATGAACGTGTATATGTGCATGCGTGTATGCACGTGTGAACACGTCCTGCGTCATGCACACAGATACTTGTCACAACAGTCTGCGAGGCTGCAAATCAGACAAATTATTTGAGATATTATAGAAGGAGTCATTTCAATTCAATAGAAGGAAAACATCTCTAACAAATAAAACTATCTCACACTGAGGTTTATCGTTTTGAACGGCAGAGAGTTTGCAGCCCCTGAGAGACTTCAAGCAGGGCCAAAGCCATAGATTGACATGGAGGATATTCATTTTAGTAGAAAATTAAATGAGATGAACTCTGTTTTCTCCCCATTCTATGACACTATCAGTCTAGATCAGAGGCAGTCAAGTATTCCTGAAGGCACAATTTGGAGAAAATAACCCCATGGAGTCACAAAGGTGAATGTATACAGCCTCAAATTTTATTTGATGGTTTATGCTGGAATAGCATCACTGTGATGGGGAAAACTGTTAGGGAGACTTAGACCAGGGTTCTCAGCCTAGATAGACATCAGAATTACCTGTGGAACATTTAAAAGATACCCATGCTTGGATCCCCAAATATATCAATTAAAACACTGGGGCCCCAAATTTGTATTTTGTTTAATGTTCCTTAGGCCAGAGTTGAAAACCACTGATTTGGGGATCCCTGGGTGGCGCAGCGGTTTGGCACCTGCCTTTGGCCCAGGGCGCGATCCTGGAGACCCAGGATCGAATCCCATGTCGGGCTCCCGGTGCATGGAGCCTGCTTCTCCCTCTGCCTGTGTCTCTGCCTCTCTCTGTGTGTGTGTGTGTGTGTGTGACTATCATAAATAAAATTTAAAAAAAAAAGAAAACCACTGATTTATGGGTACAAAATGTATAAATGGCATTTTATAAAGCACAGAGGGAAGGGAAACAGCCTCAGGATTTACATGAAGAGCCCCACTCCCATGCTCACAACAAATAAAAAAACAAGATAAATGGCAAGTCCAGAACTTTCTTGACTCCA
The DNA here is from genome assembly GCF_905146905.1 of Nyctereutes procyonoides. Taxonomy (NCBI): domain Eukaryota; kingdom Metazoa; phylum Chordata; class Mammalia; order Carnivora; family Canidae; genus Nyctereutes; species Nyctereutes procyonoides. Next base: position 12,004,792 of record NW_026575136.1, on the reverse strand, counting down.
CTGAAAGTTGAGGTCACAGGGAAACAAACTAGCCCTAAATTTAAGGAGAACCAGACACCTATAGGAAGAGAGGAGACAAGCACGTATTTACCTGAGGCAGATGCACCTGGACACTGGCTAACAGGCATCAAGTAGCAAATAACAACAGAATACTGCTGGAAAGGTGGAAGAGCATGGAGCCAGACCACTGTGAGGCTAAAGGAAGACCTAAGACTGACACTGAGATAGACATTAGACAAAATTCTCTAGCACACCAGCCCCAACTCTAAACTCAAAGTATCACAAGAGGAACTAGAAGTGGGTGGTGCACGGAGAAGAACCATACCAACAACAAACTTCTAATTCAGTTCAAATCCTGATTAGAGTGATGAAGCCCTCACACTCATGGTCTAGCAGAAATAGAAAGGCACTCCCATTTCCAGACATAAGAACTATTTATTTTAGACTCCCATGTCCTACACAGGGTGTCCAGTTCTCAACAAAACATAGAGAGCATACAAGAAGCAAGAAAAGGGGCACCTGGGTGGCTCAGTGGTTCAGCATCTGCCTTTAGCTCAGGTCATGATCCTGGGGTCCTGGGATCAACTCCCACATCGGGCTCCCCGCAGGAAGCCTGCTTCTCCCTCTGCTTATGCTTCTGCCTCTCTCTCTGTGTCTCTCATGAAAAAATAAATAATATATATTTTTTAAGAAAAGTCAAGAAAAAGACATCCCTGCCACATGGTGGCAATGAATTGAACCAAACTCAGATATAACACAGATGTTGAAGGTATCAGACACTAAATTTTAAATAACTTTAATTGTAAAATACCCTAATAGAAAGAGTGGGCAACATGAAAGATTAACTGTCGAATTTTAACAGAAAGATAGGAACTTTAAGAGAGAATAAAATGGAAAAAGAGAGAATAAAATGGAAAAACGTGAAAAGCTGAACAGAGTAACAGAAATGCAGACTGCTTTCAACATTCCTTAGCAGATTTGACACAGTTGAGGAAAGAGTCAGTGACCTTGAGAACAGGTCAACAGGACTATCCACACTAAAACAAGAAGAAACAAAAGGAAGAATGAAACAAAAATTAAGAGTGTTCAACAGCTGTGGAACAAATTAAAATTTCCAATCTAGGTGTAATCAAGTTTTAGAAGGAGAAAAGAGAACAGAGCAAAAGAAATATTTTATGAAATAACTGTTGAGAATTTTCTAAAATTAATGACAGGCACCAAACCACAGGTCCAAGAAGCTCAAGAACATCAAGCAGGATGAGTACCAAGAATGTGCATACATGTGCATGTTAAGACAGCTTAAACCAAAGACAAAAAGAATATTGAATGCAGTGGTATAAAAACAAAACATTAAGTATAAAAGAACAAAGATAAGGATTATAGAAGACATCTTGTCAGTAGCATGCAATGTTAGAAGCCAATGAAGCAATATCTTTAAGGTGCTTAAAGAAAAAATAAACCGTCACTCAAAATTCCATTCCCAGTAAAAATATCTTTCAAAAATAAAGGAGAAAAAGGACTGGCATGGACAAACAAAAACTAAGAGAATTCATGGCCAGGACACCTACACTATGAGAAATGCTAAATGAAGCTTTTCAGGCAGAAGTAATAATAATGTCAAAAAGCTGGATCTACACAAAGACATGAAAAGTGCTGGAAATGTAATAAATGAAAGTCAAAAGCAATTCATCTTTTTTCTTATTTTTAATTGCTATAAAATATAACTGAATGTTTAAAGCAGGAGTCAGCAAAGTATGATTTACAAACCAAATCCAGCCCATAGTCTCCTTTAGTATGACCTATAAGCTAAGAATAATTTTTATATTCTTTAAGTGTTGTTTATAAAAAAAAAAAAAGAAAGAAAGAAATTATACAGTAGAGACCAAATATTGCCTCAAAGCCAAAAATATTTACTTTCTGGACTTTTAGACAAAAAATTTGCTAACCCCTGGTCTAAAAAATAACAGCAATGTTTTATTTACAACATACGTAAAAGGGTGATGATAGTAACAATAAACATGAAAGACAGAAGGATTGGAAACATACAGCTGTTAAGATCCTTATACTACATGGGAAATAGTATAAAGACCGGATGACTGACAGCCTTGAACGGGGGCCCAGGTTGTCTACACCGTCCTGTGGACTTGGTTTAGGTGGCAGTGAGTAAGGGCAGAGAGGGTGCAGGGGACGGGTCCTATTTTTATCTGCTGAGAACACACTTTTCAGGGGGAAGCGGCCCTCCCCAGTCTCCATCACCTGAACTTGAGCTGAACTAATCGCCTGGGCCCTGGTGGCTCCTGGGTAGTCACTCCTCCTAGGGACACCCACTCCCTATATCCTAAGGTGGCTTGGCCCGGCTTTGGTCTAGTACATCAGTAAGATACGCTCTGAGAACGATACAGCTGGAAGAGGAGTGAGCCCCCACCCCTGCCCTCTCTGAAGGAGCAGACAACTTTGAGGGTCCCGGTACTATTTACCCTCCACACTAAAAATCAGTCAACACAGCAGGTGAAAAGCCCCAAAATACGTATGAGCAAGAATGAGCCTCCCGACCTCATCCTATGAGCCCCTGGACGCAGCTATACCTGAGGCCAAAACCATCAGCCTTTTTCATTTCGGCGACAACATTTCTAATACTGCATTCAGGTGATTCTCAAGGGACCAACACCCAACTCAAAAGAACTCTGACAAACACAGTGGAGAATGATGCCAGCCGGCTGGTGACACCCCTGGGTGCGGGGCCTGTGTCCTGGCACCTGTCAATCGTCTGCCCCTAGGATGGCAGCAAGAGCTAAAGCAGCCTGCACGCAGCCTAACAGTGAACCAGTCAGTGATTTAAAAACAAATGCCAGGGATGCCCGGGGGCTCCGGGGTTGAGCACGTGCCTTGGCCCAGGGCATGACCCGGGGTCACGGGATCGGGTCCCCTGTCCGGCTCCTTGCGTGGGGCCTGCTGCTCCCTCTGCCTGTCTCTGCCTCTCTCTCTGTGTCTCTCGTGAAGAAATAAATAAAATCTTAAAAAAAACAAACAAACAAAAAAAACGAATGGCAGCCCTGAACCCCCACGCACACTCCTCACCCCCACCCCCGGGCTTCCCCGCAAGGAGCGTCATCTGAGCCTCTGAGGATCCCCCTCCTGTTGGGAGGCGCGGAGACCCTGGGAGGAGACCAGGGCTGCGTGACCACGCAGGGAAAGTGCACAGGACCTTCCCCAGCTCTGGGCCGTGTGCTTTAGGGACATCAGGTAACTTGAAGCTATTTTAACGATCAAAATGCCCATTTTGGGGCAGCCCAGGGCGGGGGTGCTCAGGGGTTTAGCGCGGTCTTCAGCCCAGGGAGTGACCCCGGGTCACAAGATCGAGTCCCGCGTCGGGCTCCCTGCATGGAGCCTGCTTCTCCCTCTGCCTGGGTCTCAGCCTCTCTCTCTCATGAATAAGTAAATAAAATCTTTTTTTTTTTAAATGCCCATTTTGCTTTCGGGGAAACTGAGCGTCCGCGAGGTCACGCTGCGCAAGGCCACGCGGCTGGGAACTAGAATTTGGGCGGCGCTCGAGGGTTTTCCCCGCTCCCCCTCGGGCCGCTGGCTGCTGGCGGGTGCAGGCGACCCCAAGCCAGCCCCGCGCCCCGGGGCACAGGCCGCCGCCCTCCAGCCTCCGAGCGACCCGCCCCAGCCGGGCCCGCCGCCTGCGCCCGTCGCCTCCGCAGCAGCAGCGTGCGGGGGGCGGGCCGGAGGGGGCGGGGCCCGGAGGGGCGGGGCCGGTATGGGGTGGGGCCAGGAGGGGTGCGGAGCCCGGAAGGGGCGGGGCCCGGAGGGGCGGGGCCCGGGGGGCGGGGCCCGGGGGGCGGGGCCGGTAGGGGCGGGGCCTGAGGGGGCGGGGCCTGGATGGGGCGGGGCCTGGATGGGGCGGGACCGGGAGGACCCGGCGCCAACCCCGGTGCAGACCCGCGGGCGCACAGGGAGCTGCCCTCCGCTCCCGCCTCCCGGACACACACCCCCCGCCCAGAGCCCCCCCTGCAGTCCCGCCGCCCGGACACCCCCCTACCCGGACACACACATCCCCACTCGGATCCCCCGCAGCCCCGCCCGGACCCCCCCTGCCCGGACGCCCCCCCCGCAGCCCCGCTCGGAAGCCCCGCAGCCCCCCCCGCCCGGACCCCTCGCAGCCCCGGACCCCCTCCCCCGCCGCCCCGCGCTCCCCGCAGCGTCCCCGGCCCGCCAGCACCACGCCAGCCGTGCTCGGCGGCGCCCTGGCCACGCCGGAGCCCCGCCCGGTGCAGATGTTCCCAGGTGTTGGGCCCGCGGACCCCGCTCACCTGCGCCGCCCGGCCTGTGGGCGCCCCCGCCCGGCTCCGGCTCCCGCTCCCGCTCCCGCTCCGGCTCCCCGCCTGGGTCCGAGCTGAGGCCGCGCGGGGCGGGGCCCACGGGGGCGGATCCTCCCCGCCGAGCACCTGGGGCGCGCGCACCGACCGGCCGGGACAGGTGCGGCCCCTGGGAACCTGGGGGTCCTCCGCCGGGTCGCAGGGGGGCGGGCGAGCTGCCGTCGGCCCAGCCAGCGACCCGGCGGCGGACCGCGGGGAGGCCAGCCCCCCGCTGGGGGGGAGGGCGTGCAACCCGAGAGGCGGCGCGGAGCCGGGTGACAGCGCTTGGGCCGCCCGGCCCTGGGGAAGCGGCCCCTCCCGACGTCCCCGCTGAGCCTCCGCGCCTCCGACGACCCCAACCCTTCCGTAAAATGACCTGAAGGTACATGCGGCCGCTCCGGATGCGAGCGGAGGAGCCCCCGCCGTGGCCGCGGAGCCCGCACCCCCTGACGCCCGGGCCCGCGCTCGAGCCCCCGACGCCCGCTGCGCGGCGAGCTCCTGAGTCCCTGCAGGCCCGGGGCCGCCCGCACCGCCTCGCCTGCACCTGCGGGAGCCCAGAGCCGGGCGCAGGCTCCCCAGCCCCTGCGGCAGCTGGCTGGGGGGACACCAGCACCCCTGGGCATCCCCCTAAGCCGTCCAGCAAACCGCTGCCTTCCCACGACGTCACGGGCAGGGGTACCCCGAATACAAGGCTGTCCCGCCAGCTGGCACCTGTGCACACTGCCCAGTTGGTAAGACCCGCCCGGATCCCGGATCCCGCCGCGGGTAGCAGAGCCGAGCCTGGGGCGTTCGAGGTGCTGCTGGGCCCTGAGGCGGGAATAGGATCCCCACGGAAGGGCAGCCCGGGGTCCAGCGGCTTAGCGCCGCCTGCAGCCCAGGGCGTGACCCGGGGTCCCGGGGTCCAGTCCTGCATCGGGCTCCCCCCAGGGACCCTTCTCCCTCTGCCTGGGTCTCTGCCTCACTCTCTCTCTGTGTCTCTCATGAATCAATAAATAAAATCTTAAAAAAAAAAAAAAGAAGAAAGAAAGAGAGAGAGAGAGAGAGAGAGAGAGGAAAGAAAGAAAGAAGAAAGAAAGAAGAAAGAAAGAAAGAAAGAAAGAAAGAAAGAAAGAAAGAAAGAAAGAAAGAAAGAAAGATCTCCCATGGAAATGGGGATAGGATTTGGCCCGCTGCTGAGATCTCTAGTCCATCTTTCCAGGCCTCTCAGAGGGCTAGTGTCATATGAGCTACCCACACGTACTGAGGCCTTGATGGTTGGGGGAAAAAATGTGAAAACAAAACAAAAGGGGTGCAGGGCACCTGGTTGGCTCAGTCAGTAGAACATGCGAGCCTTCATCTCAGGTTTGTGAGTTTGAGCCCTGTGTTCGGTATAGAGGTTATTATGTAAAATAAATAAAATAAAATCAATTAAAAAAAGATATATCAAAATAGGCTACGTACAAAGTGTGGTATGTTCTTTCCATCGAACAAATGAACGGTTTTAACACGCCCGTATACACACACGTACAATGATGTGTGATGCTGCTACTCACACATTAATTTCAAGATTCATTAAAGAAATCCATTATAAGCGCGCTACAGGAAACACCGTATAATTGTAAAATTGCGTGGAGAACATTCGTACTGAGAACTATGTCAGTCCACTTCCACGATGGTCTATTAAACTTCAAAGGCCACAATTAGAAGCTGTCTGCTAAGGTGAGGTCATGGCCAAGTGGCCAGCTCCAGCCCTGCCCCAATAGGCTCATTTAGGGCCTGGACCCCCACCCCATCCTGCCTTATCAGTGAGCCCTGCACAGATGGGCATTTCAGATGTGGTGTGGCCTGGTTGGTGGCTTCACACTGGGCAAGGCCAACCTGGCAAAAAAAGTCACAGAGAATGCCCTGCCTAGGTGTGCCCTCCTCCAGCTGTATCCCCTACGTGGTAGGCGGGGAGGCTGGGTCCCAGGGTGGGGCTGTGAAGGGTTCTGCCATCGGGACAGCCATGGAACCAGCACACGGGCTGGGCTCGGGGGCCCCTCCGATTCTCATCTACACAAAGTGGGCCGGGCCCTTCTTGTGTGTGGCCGGTTTCAGCCGGCAGAGCATGTGATCCCCTGTGATTTAGGATCCTCCCACTCTGTGTGTGATCTTGGCTGGGCCAGTCTGGTAAGTGATGCCACCCAAACAGGCCTGGGAATCTTCATCAGGAAGGCACAAGTTCTGCCCTGACATTCATTCATTCTCTCTCTCTCTCTCTCTCTCTCTCTCTCCCCCAACCCCCACCCCCACCCCAACCCTTGCAGGGCTTGCTGAGTAGCCCTGGGCACGTCCCCTAATTGTCTAACCGTACATTTTCCCCTCTTGGGACACCTGCGAGCATGAAATCAGGCAAGATCTCTGCTGGAAGTTCTTTGCCTGAAAGGGTTTACCTGAAATATGAAGGCCTGGTACCATTGTGAGGTTAAGTGAAATAATGCATAGGAGATGCTTGAGCACAGCGCCATGCATTAAGCACCTGCTCAACAAATGGTTCTTTCACTATCTTTCATGGGGCTCAGACAGGCAGCGCGGAGAGCCAGCTAATGTCTGAAGACACGCTGGAAATAGGACAAAACCACTGGCAGACTTTTTGAAGGATCTAGAATAAATTAACGCCTGCAAATGACCATGCGTGTTACTCTTCTCTACCAGTCCCTAGGAAGGTGATATTTGAACTAAGAAATCTTCAGTTTCTTCTCTATCTCTTGTTCTCTGATCATATAGTGGAAGAGAAATCATCCAAAGGAAAACCAAAAAAAAAAAAAAGAGTCTCTGAGCCTCGGGATAGTCTTTACCCTCTTTTCCTACCTTTGCGTCGGGCTCAGTCTGTGCATTAACACTGTACATCGTTTCCTGAGCACATTTTTCAATGAAACAATACATGTAAAGGCCGTAGGATAGTTCCTGGTACATAGTAGCTGCTCAGTTAATCATAACTAATATGGGGGGATGCAGGGAAAGGGGCCAGCAATACTAAGGTTGGAAACGGCCATGAGTTCAGGAAGGCAAATCTGATCATCATTTTATTAAGTTACCCGGAATTCTAAGTTCACTGGCTTTGTTATCAGACTGTTTGGCTTCAAATCCAGCCACCACTTAACAAAGGACATTAATCTCTCCGAGCCCCGGGTTACTCATCAATAAAATGAAGACAGTAACTCGTGGCCACAGGAGCTGGGAGGAAGACAGGACAACCTTCAGTGGGCTGCTTCTTTACGCCTGGCACAGTGCTGGTGCTTAGTTAGGTCTCTTCTGAGCTCTGATTTCAGGGGGGTATGATTTCTTTTTTTTTTTTTAAGATTTTATTTATTTATTCATAGAGACACACAGAGAGAGGCCGAGACCCAGGCAGAGGGAAGCAGGCTCCCTGCGGGGAGCCCCATGCAGGACTCCATCCCAGGACCCCGGGGTTACGCCCTGAGCCCTTGGCAGACGCTCAACCGCTGAGCCCCCAGGTGCCCGGGCTGTGATTTCTTAACCAAGGGGCCAGGCCTCCCCGCCCCGCCCCCCCCTCCCTCCACCCTCCACCCGCCATCCATCCCCCCTCCATCCACACCCCCCGCCTCCCTCCACCCTCCCCTCCTCCATCCACCGTCCCCCCCAAGGGAGGGTAGCCTGGCCTAGCCGCTCCCCCGCTGGCGCCCTGGTCTGCATCCCTCCTGCCCGAGGCCTTGCACCCCGGGGGGCTGCTCTCCCCACTCCCCCCCACTCCCCCCCCTCCCCCGGCCACCCCGCGCTCGTGCCAGCGGTTCAGGAATCTTGGATAAAGCCAGTGGGATGGCTCAGATTTCTCAGGTTTACTCCGTTGAATTTGGCCTTTTCACATAACATCCATTTAGGTGGCACTTTCCTTTTTCTTCTTTTTTTTTTTATTTTATTTATTTATTCACGAGACAGGCAGAGACACCGCAGAGGAGGAAGCGGGCTCCCCGCGGGGACCCCGGGTCGCGCCCTGGGCCCAAGGCAGCCGCCCCCACCCCGAGGTGGCAGGTTCGGAGGAGCCTGCGCACCACGTGTCACCTGACCCTCCAGCCGCCCCGAAGAGCAGGGAGTGGGGGGCCGGCCGAGAAGCCTCCCTCCGCAGGGGCGTCAGCCCCCCACGACCCCGCAGTGCCCTTGCGGAGCCGGAGCCCGGAGGGGGGGTTCCCCTCTGCATGCGTGTCACGGAAGGGGCGCTGCAGGGCAGCAGAGGCCAGGCTCCGGGCTGAGGTGCGGGCAGCAGGGGTCAGGAGGTGCGGGCAGCTGGGGTCAGGGGTGCGGGCAGCAGGAGTCGGTGGGATGCGGGCAGCTGGGGTCCCTGCGCCGGGAGAGAAGGGTGCTGCGTCCGGGCCCCGGGGGCATCTGCGCCACCTGCTGGGGCTCCGTGCAGAGCCGCTTGCCCCCAGGGCCCTCTGCAGCCCGGCCCCGGGGGCGCCCAGCCGGGAGTCCCTGCACGGGGCACGCGCCCAACCCCCGGGGAGGGAGGCCCCAGGGCCAGGGACTCTGGCAGGGGAGCCCGCACCCCACCGCTGGCTCACCCGCGCCGGCCAGTCCCACGATGCACCGGTCACCCCGCCGACGTCCTCCCAGGCAGCACCCCGAGGCCCGCTGCCAGGGCACAGCCCCCGCGCCTTCCCCTTGATCCTGAAATGCGCTCTGCAGCCGGGTCCTCCCGGAGGACGGCCTCCCCGCGAGTGCGGCCTCCCCGCGAGTGCACCTGCTTCGGCCTCAGTATCACCCGCATTTAAAGTTCTACCCAAGGCACCTCGAACGCCCTGGTACCAGGAAACTGCCTCTTCTAAGCTCCTTGTAGAATAAGGACTTCGAGGAGGATGGAGAAGACCTCATAAAAGCACATCATTTGCTGCGCCCTCAATCCACTTACAGAGCGTTTATTGGCCCCCATCCTTTCCATTTTTAATTGATTAAAGCAGTTTACCGCCTGGCTCTCCTGCAACATTAAGCGAAGCACGAAGGAGAAAAAGATTTTACACACAGCGCCTGCGGCCCACGCCCAGAAGGCTCCCGGGCAGGTAAGTCATCCTGCACCGGCCTGTCGTTCCTCCCCGAAGGCTCCACACCATGACAGCCTCTCTGGGCCTTCACACCTGTACATTAACACTAATAACCCGAGACTTTAAAAAAAAAAAAAAAAGATTTTATTCATTCATGAGAGAGAGAGAGAGAGAGGCAGAGACACAGGCAGAGGGAGAAGCAGGCTCCATGCAGGGACCCCCACGTGGGACTCAATTCCGGGTCCCCAGGATCAGGCCCTGGGCTGAAGGCGGCGCTAAACCACTGGGCCACCCAGGCATCCCCTAATAATCCAGGACTTAAACAGAAGCACAAATGTGCCAACCCCTCCCAAAAGATGATCTTTCAACATACGCAGGGCCGGTGCCTTAGCTGGAGAGTGTCACGAAGAAATTCGGCTACTACACTAGTCTACTGACCTTTAACTCTATCTTACCTTAAAAAAAAAAAAAAAACAAAACGAGTTTAAGACACTTTCCTGGGGATCCCTGGGTGGCTCAGTGGTTTAGTGCCTCCCTTTGGCCCAGGGCTGATCTGGAGTCCCGGGATCAAGTCCCGCATCGGGCTCCTGCATGGAGCCTGCTTCTCCCTCTGCCTGGGTCTCTGCCTCTCTCTCCCTTTGTGTCTCTCATGAATAAATAAAATCTTTAAAAAAAAAAAAAAAAAGGATACTTTCCTATATCAGTTGCTATCATTTTCAGCGCTGAAGGAACAAAGGTCAGGTTCTCTTGGTTCCTCAATAAAAAACCAATAAAAATAGATATTCGGGCAAAGTAGAGGGCAAAAAGGTCAAGGCTGACTTTACTCCTGCTTCAAGTCTGAGTGGCTGTCCACTAAAATGAACTCTTCTTTTGAGAAATAAATAAACAAACAAACAAACAAATAATGGTTCATCCTAACGCTGGCCTTGAGGCCTTCAATGAGAATGCCTTTAGGATGACTCAGGAAAAACCAGACGAGACAAAGTTTAACTCCATTTTATTTTCCACTCTTAGTATTTTTCAAATTATACAACATGCAGGCCGCCAGAGTATCCATACATCTTCATTGTAGAACCTAGAGGAGAACCAAACTTTTCCACGGGCCAGGGTTACTTCCAGACCTTCTGTTACACGTACTATATATTACAGCATCATTACTTGGTATAAACGCCCGTCTTCCCCCTTAAATCACCAAAACAAGTGTGTCCACAAATTTTTTAATGAAAGCTACTGTACAGATACATCAAACCCAGAGAAAACACATCTGCAGTGCACATTACGTACTTTACAAACTAGACACGTATAACCCCACAGGATGCCCCAGTCCCCTTCCATCCGCACACGATGAAGTCTTTAGAACGGGTACCCAGATGTAAATGTGTAAGCAAGCTTCCTGGAGCAGCGCTTCCTTGGGCAGTTCCCTGGCCTTAATTCGATACTTTTAGAAAGGCGAAATTGTTAGTATTAAATGAAACCACATTAGACTATATGATGTTTCCTTTAGCTCGCTCAAGGGTGAGACAATGAAGTGAAATCCTCCCCCTTCTGGTGAAAAACTTCCCCAGCATGACATCTAGCCAGACTCTAAATGTCTTCTGCCCTGCTTAAAAAAAAAAAAAAAAAAAAAAAAAAAAAAAAACGCTTCAAAGAGGGGGACTGTTAAGACTTTTATTTATTTTCAGTTATTCCTCTAGGAAAGGAGAACCATTAATTCCCCATGAGTCTTGGTGATGGCTTGGTCTGGCCTTGGACAGAAATAGCACTTCTTCATGTCAAGTCAGGGCATCAAAAAGTCACTAGGTGCTACATTCTAGACAAACATGTTTATTTCTTCATTTATCCCAATATTTCTATGAATTCTAATTCTTGCAATCACATGATACTATTTCCTTTAAGTGTTACCCCACGCTTCATCTCCCTACTACCTGCCCTTCAAACAAGCAAACTGTACAGCATTTGAAGAGGTGATGCATTTGTACAGAAGGCTCTAGTAATCGACCAAAACACATTTGGCATTAATATAGTTTAGTCTCCAACCATAAATCTTTTTTAGGTTTTAAAAGCACTTTATGAATTGATAATACAGTCAATGAAGGAATATACTACGTTATAAAAATGCAATTGGTTAAGTTGAATCCAACCATAAGTCTTGATATCCCAAACAGTATTTCTCTAATTTAACAATCCACCATCCTGCAGGTAGAGATTATCTGTATAAACCATCTGGCTATTCCCTTACAGCATCAAAAAGTAAACTTTCAGGAAGTAGCATGATACAAAATTCTTCACAGAGGAAAAACACACACACTCATTCTCTCTCTCTTCCTAGCTAAAAGGAGCACACAACCAAAAACGTGATCATAGGCTCAGCCATTCTGAAGTGTGGTTTTTATATTCAGAGTACAAATGTAAAGGAGTCATAATTTTTTAAAAAATGAAAATTGCATCAACGTGGCTTTTTAAAAAGTGGCCTACAGAGGATATAGTCGTGATATAGGTTTATCACATAAAGTAATATTCAGGGATCCCCTGGAATGTACTGTGTAATCCATCCCAATAATCTGCCCGCTTTTTAGTCACAGTGTAGGAAAGTCAGCTTAGAGGCCCTATAAAGACTGCAGCTAGGTGAACTGACTGGCTGATCAGCAAGTAGCAAAATCATCTTTAAGAGACCTCGAAGCCAACTTTCTCTGTGAATAAAAGTAGTGTGAATTTTAGGAGTCCCTTGTGGAGATCAAGAAACAAGGAGCCACAAGTGAAGCACGTAGCTCTTTTTGACACACCAAAGGGCCAGGCAGTTCTTCAGAAACAGAACAGGGGTGCCCAGAGGGAAAGTTACTTTGGAAAGAATTTAAGACAATCAAGTAACAAGCAAAGAATTATTGACCTTGGTTCAATCTCCACATGAATACAGTTGCGTAACAAGACAACAGTGGTGTGACAACTATTAATTGGCGATCCTCCCCAAGAGCAACGTCGCAGCGTCTAAAGTCAGAGCCAATATTAACAGCAAGATTATAATCTACGGCATATGTTATTACCTGATAAAGTTTGCAAAACCTGCCCTACCAGGACCCTTCTACAGGGCGGCAGGTAGCCACCGAGCGGCTCTATCGGGCAAGTGCTGGCAACGTGAGAAAAATCAAAAGAATTTTTAAGGTGTAAATGAATGCGGAAAACAGTCATCTTTGTGAAATAAATACTTCAGTAGCATTTGTCGCCTCCTTGCTCCTCTCAAAAAGCAAAACACATACAAACAAAGTGCAACATTTAACAAATAAATTAAGTCAAAGCAGCCTCGCTGTGTTAGGGGAATCTTATGCAAAAGAAGTTTGGGATTCGCAGTCCTCAGTGCTTTACACATGCACGTGCGCATGCATGCACACGCACACACGCTGGCTCACTCGCTCTACAACTCACACGGTGAAGAGAAAGCTCGAGGTGTCCCCGGCCGACGTTTCGTTCAGTGGTGACAGCAGCAGGGACAGCGCCAGCTCCCGGGTCCTGGGCAGGCGCAGCGACAGGACGGGCCTGGCGGTCGCCCACTGACCCTCCGCCCCGTCAAGGCTGGTAGCAGCGCACGAGACCAGCTTAACTGAATCCGAGTCAGCTTCCCCGAGGACTCCACTGCTTGGAAATCAATCCTTTTTAAAATCCGCAACTGGAAGTTAAGAGTTGACTCAGCTTTAAATTCGTGTGTTGAAGACACCAGTAGTTAAATGTTAAAAAAAAAAAAATTAAAAAAAAAATCCATCCATACCGATTTCTTCTAATTCGGCCTAAGACAGGAAATCTATCTGATGCTAGAGAGAGAACTCAAACATTCAGCAACGAAGGGTTAAAACAACTTACTCATAGGCACAAACCGGGTTCCCTCCCTCCCTCCCCCGGCCCAGGGCTTCCTTTTCCAACTGCTGGAGGGATCCTGGACTTCACCGTAGCACCCCTCAAGGCTGCAGATTGTGCGCTACAGGAGGCCCCCCAGGGCAAGCGTGGGGCCAGGGAGGGGGGTGCAGGGGGCCGCCCCCGGCCACTCATCCAGCTTGGCAGGCGGTCTACACTTCTGAAGGACGGACGGACGTTCACACAGGGCTGGCGGGCGCGGGGCGCTGAGGTTCAGGAGCAAGCAGCTCGGGCGAACTTGATGACTCTTTGCATCTACGTGGATGGGTTCGAATGGACAAACTCTACATTGCTACTGTCAGATTAACAGGTGCCCTACTACAGGGTGGATTTTACAGATCCAAAGATGTGACCAGGGTATTCGAAATGCTTCTTTGGGGTTGTTGTTTTTTTTTTTTTTTTTTCCCGGAAAAGTGTTCAGAATGAAAATTTTGAAACCTTATAGCAGCATTTTGTTCCCTAAAAAATATAAAGTAACATGTGTTGTTTTTGCTTTTTTTTTTTTTTTTTTTTTTTTACAGGAAACCAGACAGTTGCAGCAGAGCATGATCCCCCGTCTCCGTGGCACCCTAGGGTGGGGATTGGCTGGGACAGCACACCACCCAGAAAGGAGGCTCCAGGGACCGCCCAGAGACCACCCAACGGCCGAGTCCCTGGTGCTGGTTCCCAGGAGTAAGCGGGTTCCTTCCGTAATCGTCCGCGTCAGATTTCTCAGGAGGAATAAAGTCCAAGCACACATCTGTACACACAGATTCTACACAGCTCAAATATCTGAAACTGGTGTACTGCAGATGGCTGGGTAAGCAAGTGTAAAAGAAAATGGAAACTGTGTAGGAGGGGAAAAAAAAATAAAGGAATTGGTGATTAATGTAGTCCTTGACATGCTACGTGGAGAGCCGTTACCTGTGGAGAGAGAACACAGGAGTTAGCGCCCACAGTGGAAATTCACTCCTCGGGGAGGTGTTTTGATATGTGGAATAACTGGAGTAATATTTAGATAAATATGCTAGGATATTTAGACCAGAGCTGCCCAACAGAAATACCACGTGAGCCACACATTTCACTTTTCTTTTTAGATTTTCAAGTGGTCACATTACAAAGTGGGAAGAAGCAAGTTAATTTTAATAATATATTTTATTTAACCCAATAAATTCAATATACTGTCATTTCAACATGTGACCAGTATTCCATACTGAGAAGTCTTCTGTTACAGTAGCGCTGTGCAGACACCTTAGTCTTTTTCCCACAGTGCTGGCCGTGTGTGCACACTTATACCTTCAGCACAGCTCCACTTGGACTGGGCCGCCTTCCAAGGGCTCCGCGGCCACACGCGGCGAGTGGCTGGCGTCCTAGACGGCACGGCCTCCGCTTGCTGCCATCGCCCTGGCGAGTCTCTCCTCCAGAAGGCCGCGCCTATGGACGCTCCTGGTTTCCTCACTCCCGAGGGGTACTCGGACACCACTTGCACGTGCCAGGGATTCTGAGGCACGTCAGACACGGTCCCTTACCCAGGACCCAAAGTTGCACCTTGGGCAGATGAAGATACTCGAGGGCAACCCCTCTGGTTTCACTCCGCTTCCCACCGGAGCTCCATTCCATCATGCTCAGGTCTCCAGGACAGAAGTCTGGGCGAGTCCTGGCTCAGAGGTCAGCCCCAAGTGGCCTCTGTCGCCTTCGGACCAACTCCAGGAACAGCCACTCTCAGGAAGGAACCGAAAGGTCCAGCTTCCCCCACCAGCGGGAAGCCCTGGCCAGTCTGTGGTCTTCCTACAGGTTCGGTGCAGAGCCCGCCGGGCGGGTGGGGCGGGGAGGGGGCAACAGCAGGATGTAGAGCCCCATCCTCGGGGAACGTGGCAAATGCCCAGCACGGAAATATGACACACGCTAAGAGAAACCCAAGTGCCCGTCGGATTTTAAAAGGAGCTGCATGACCTGACGCATCGTGCCGTGTGCGCCTCGGGAAGGCCCAGGCTCAGGGCTCAGCTGTGGCAGACCCCCACCTGATTCCTGCTCCGATACTCCCCCCCAATATTTTTTCTCTTCTCTCTCCCGATCCCTGTGTTATAATATCGTAAGCAGCCTCAGGTATTTTAGATAAATAAGAAGGGTATACATTATAAATAAATAGAAAAAATTCAGGGTGTAGAAAGGGGTTATAAAAGTAGGTAAGAGCAAAGTGGGTGGGGGGAGAAGAGGAAAAGAAGAATCGAAACTGTGTAGGAAAAAAGAGGCAATACACCTCCTCCCAGAGGCAAACAAACAAATACCCCGACAGCTCACTTGGTAGGTACCATCTCTTGCTCCAAGGCCTAAGTGTTCACAGGTATAAAGCTGCTCAATTAAAAATGGCTTCAGTCACATTATATGGTTAATATTCATGCCAGTTTTAGAGGTCAAAGGGAGATTTGTCTATGGGAAGAGCATCTTTTAAAAAAATTAATTTATTTATTTTTAAAGATTTTATTTATTTGTTCATGAAAGACACACACAGAGAAGCAGAGACACAGGAGACGGAGCAGCAGGCTCCATGCGGGGAGCCCGACATGGGACTCGATCCCAGGACCCCGGGGTCACGCCCTGGGCTGAAGGCGGCGCTAAACCGCTGAGCCACCCGGGCCGCCCTAAAAAAAAAATTTTATTTAAATTCAATTTGCCAATGTATGGTGTAACACCCAGTGCTCATGCCATCAGGCGCCCCCTCAGTGCCCGGCCCCCCGGCCCCCCACCCCCCCTTCTGCAGCCCTTCGTTGGTTCCCAGAGTCAGGAGCCTCTCGCGGTTGGTCTCCCGCTCTCATTTTTCTCACTCGGTCGGGGAAGAGCAGGTTTAATGTGCAGCCTTTCTGGTGAGATTCTGTGCTTATGATTAGGACAAGAAATGAAAGCTCTCAGAGCCTGCTCCTAGTGGTCCTCTAAATTCATTTTGAGCTGAAACCCAGTCAGCGTGGGGATGCTTTCCAAACACCACCGCTCGGATCCCCATTCGGCCCCCGCCCCCAGGTTCCTCTCCCAAGCCCATGGCCTCAGGATCAGCTACGGGTCACCGGGTCAGAGGAGGTCCTTGGGGTGCCCGGAGCCGGGGAGGTGCCTCGAGCAGACCCCCTCCGTGGGGCGGCTCAGCTGCGCCCGAAGCCTGTGAAGTCAGATCTCGGCCGGCCACCTTCCGGTCGCGTCTCCGGCCATCTCCCAGCCATCTCCCGGCCATCTCCAGCCATCCCCGGCTATCCCCTGGCCATCCCCGGCCATCCCCGGCCATCCCGGGCCAGCCCCGGCCATCTCCGGCATCTCCCGGCCATCCCTGGCCATCTCCCGGCCATCTCCGGGCCATCCCCGGCCATCTCCCGGCCATCTCCGGGCCATCTCCGGCCATCTCCTGGCCATCTCCCGGCCATCTCCCGGCCATCTCCGGGCCTTCCCGGCCATCTCCGGGCCATCTCCCGGCCATCTCCGGGCCATCTCCCGGCCATCTCCCGGCCATCTCCGGGCCATCTCCGGCCATCTCCGGCCATCTCCGGGCCATCTCCCGGCCATCTCCGGGCCATCCCCGGCCATCTCCCGGCCATCTCCGGCCATCCCGGCCATCTCCCGGCCATCCCCGGCCATCTCCGGGCCATCCCGGCCATCTCCGGCCATCCCCGGCCATCTCCGGCATCCCGCCATCCCGGCCATCTCCCGGCCATCTCCGGGCCATCCCGGCCATCTCCCGGCCATCTCCGGGCCATCTCCGGCCATCTCCGGCCATCCCGGCCATCTCCCGGCCATCTCCGGGCCATCTCCCGGCCATCTCCGGGCCATCTCCCGGCCATCTCCGGCCATCTCCGGCCATCTCCGGGCCATCTCCGGGCCATCTCCCGGCCATCTCGCGGCCATCCCCGGCCATCTCCCGGCCATCTCCGGGCCATCCCCGGCCATCTCCGGGCCATCTCCCGGCCATCTCCCGGCCATCTCCGGGCCATGCCCGGCCATCTCCCGGCCATCCCCGGCCATCTCCGGGCCATCCCCGGCCATCTCCGGCCATCCCGGGCCAGCCCCGGCCATCTCCGGCATCTCCCGGCCATCCCTGGCCATCTCCCGGCCATCTCCGGGCCATCCCCGGCCATCTCCCGGCCATCTCCGGGCCATCTCCGGGCCATCTCCTGGCCATCTCCCGGCCATCTCCCGGCCATCTCCGGGCCTTCCCCGGCCATCTCCGGGCCATCTCCCGGCCATCTCCGGGCCATCTCCCGGCCATCTCCGGGCCATCTCCCGGCCATCTCCGGGCCATCTCCGGGCCATCTCCCGGCCATCTCGCGGCCATCTCCCGGCCATCTCCGGGCCATCCCCGGCCATCTCCGGGCCATCTCCCGGCCATCTCCCGGCCATCTCCGGGCCATGCCCGGCCATCTCCCGGCCATCCCCGGCCATCTCCGGGCCATCCCCGGCCATCTCCGGCCATCCCGGGCCAGCCCCGGCCATCTCCGGCATCTCCGGGCCATCCCCGGCCATCTCCCGGCCATCTCCGGGCCATCTCCGGGCCATCCCCGGCCATCTCCCGGCCATCTCCGGGCCATCTCCGGGCCATCTCCTGGCCATCTCCCGGCCATCTCCCGGCCATCTCCGGGCCTTCCCCGGCCATCTCCGGGCCATCTCCCGGCCATCTCCGGGCCATCTCCTGGCCATCTCCCGGCCATCTCCCGGCCATCTCCGGGCCTTCCCCGGCCATCTCCGGGCCATCTCCCGGCCATCTCCGGGCCATCTCCGGGCCATCTCCCGGCCATCTCGCGGCCATCCCCGGCCATCTCCCGGCCATCTCCGGGCCATCCCCGGCCATCTCCGGGCCATGCCCGGCCATCTCCCGGCCATCCCCGGCCATCTCCGGGCCATCCCCGGCCATCTCCCGGCCATCTCCGGGCCATCTCCCGGCCATCCCCGGGCCATCTCCCGGCCATCCCCGGCCATCCCCGGGCCATCTCCCGGCCATCCCCGGGCCATCTCCCGGCCATCCCCGGCCATCTCCCAGCCATTCCCGGCCATCCCCCAGCCGTCCGCGAGCAAGATGCGGCCCGTCCCGGGGAACCGCAGGGAAGGAGGAGGAAGCCACCGAGCAGACCCTGCCTGCTTAGTTGTCTCCAGCAAGACCACGCAGGGAGGCCACCAACACAGGCCCTTTGTTCTAAGGACGCGGTTCTTCATCCTGAGCACAGATCTCTACAGCCCTGTGCCAGCCCAGTCCCTCCAGCAGGCCTAAGGAAGGAGCCAACCGGGAGGCCCCATCCATCCCCCAGCTGGGTGAAACTGCATCTCCTCGATAAATTCAGGAGGGAGAACAGATAGGTCAATGCGTTAGCTCCTGGAGAAACCGCCTCTGAGGGTTCTGAGCGCAGAGCCAACCCCGGGAGGCTGGCAAAGCCTGAGACCATTGAAAACCCAGGTCTGGGGATGCCCAGGAGGCTCAGTGGCTGAGCGCCTGCCTCCGGCCCAGGGCGTGACCTGGGGTCCCAGGATCGAGTCCCGCGTTGGGTTCCCAGCATAGAGCCCGCTTCTCCCTCTGCCTGGGTCTCTGCCTCTCTCTGTGTCTCTCAGGAATAAATACATAAAATCTTTAAAAACAGAAAACCCAGTTCTGTTGATGACCTTAGATGGCTCAGAGTCGTTACTCACTCACCTAAAAGCACGGTCGTGGCCCGAGTGACCTACTACGAGGCTGTCCCTGGGCCTCTGCCAAACTGGAGATGGCACTCCAGAGTGACAACGTGTGACCAGACTCAGAAGGGAATAAAATCGCCTTTCTTTAGAAGGAGTGAGAAATTAGCTGAATAAAGAGGCTAATTATCCAAGGGATTTACAAGTATTTAGAGATTTTCCCCCCAACTTTGGATTTTGTAATTGCCTGCAAGTGGATTTATGCTTAATCCAAATAGTACAGTTTTATCTTTTCTTTTGCCTTCTTACAATTCAATGCCCACGTTGTAAGAATTGCCAGTTGCTCCTTACGTATCACTGCTGAAGAGAAGTGAATCTACCTCACAGGAGCGTTGGTGCAACCGCTGCCCTTCCAGGTCATGATCGCTTCCTTTGAACTCACAATGCTGGTTTCCGAGTCCCATGCCACAGTGTCCACCTGCCCTGGGCCCCGCTTTGCCTATGCATTTTAGGCCTGTCCCCATAACCACCGTAACACCGGCTAATGCTTGTGCGACCCTGATTACGGCCACACACTCTCCTAGGACCTTCCACTCTTCTTTCACATCTCTCATTCAATCCTCAGAGCAAGCCTGTGACGAAGAAGGTGCCTGGGTGGCTCGGTTGGTTGAGCACCCGACTTAGGCTCAGGTCATGATCCTGGGGACCCGGGATCGAGTCCCACGTCGGGCTCCCTGCATGGAGCCTGCGTCTTCCTCTGCCTGTGGCTCTGCCTCTCTCTCTCCCTGTGTCTCTCATGAATAAATAAATAAAATCTTCTAAAAACAAAAAAATAAAAATAAATAAAAGAACACACTGCAGCTGAGAGAATGCACAGGTATGAGAATCCAGAGTCACCCATTAAGCAAAATATTAAACCGATTTGCCAAACTGCAAAGTGATGCCATTTTGCTAAGTGTTTGTCTTAGAAAATAATCACATTTCATTAAACATGGCATTTATGTTAGCAGTAGTGATATTTAAAATTTTTGTTTCAATTTATACCAATTATATAAAACATATCAAGACATACACCCAGGAATATAAAAGCTCTTTGGTGTTGATACTTTTTAAAGATTATAAAAGGTTGTAGGGCCAGAAACTTCAGGAATGGCTGCACAGCAGATCAGAGTTCATGGTCCAGGATCTACCAAAGACACGCTGTGTGATCTCAACAGTTCACCTGGCCTCTGTAGAAGGCAGGATGACATAATGTCACCATGGGCCAACACCGTGTGCCCATTCTGTGCCAGGCACCTGCCTAAGTGCTCTGTATTAATGCACTTAATCTTCACAGCCACCCTGTACGTAGGAGCAGTCACTGGGCACATTTTCCAAGGACAGGGAGGCAGAGAGAGATGAAGTAGCTCGCCTAGTAGTGGCCAAGCTGGAATTCAACCCCAGGCAGCCTCGTTCCAAAGCCCGAACCCACAATCACCAGCTACTCAGCCTGCCTGTGGCAAAGAGTCCCCTTGCACCGAGGCAATTCACATTCTTGTGACTTAATCATTAATTACTAGGATTTTCCAACAGTAATAGCAGTTGAACGGCCCAGTGGCATGGATGTAGACCACGTGTGTGGCTTAGGGATCCCACGTGACCTGCTCTAAAGGAGGCTTCCTGACTTCACTACTTCAGATGGTCAAATTTGAAAGCAATTTCTTGCCCACCCTCCATGTGGGGTTGAACCCATTTCTGCTGTGGGCACAAGTCAACTCATCTATTTTAGGTATATGTGATATTTTTTATTTGCAATTAAGTGGGCATCAAAACCAGGAGAATGGTCACGGTGAACCTCACCAACGATTCAGGATGGTTCGGATCCAGGTGTTCGGGACAGAGAGAAGAGTAACAAGAAGGAAAGACAGAGATTTAAAAAAGCAAACAGAGTATAAACGAGGAAGTGCCAGTGTGGGAAGCTTAGCCTGAGCCTAAGGACAACCTAAGGCCTGAACTCTCAGGGGTCTTGTTGCTCTCTTAGTCAAGAGTGAGAATGAAAATTCCATTCTGGGGATCCCCGGGTGGCTCAGTGGTTGAGCTCCTGCTTTCAGCCCAGGTGTGATCCTGGGGTCCCGGGATCAAGTCCCACATCGGGCTCCC
Organism: Nyctereutes procyonoides; assembly: GCF_905146905.1. Lineage (NCBI taxonomy): Eukaryota > Metazoa > Chordata > Mammalia > Carnivora > Canidae > Nyctereutes > Nyctereutes procyonoides. Next base: position 11,983,758 of record NW_026575136.1, on the reverse strand, counting down.
CATAGGGAGCCTGCTTCTCCCTCTGCCTGTGTCTATGCCTCTCTCTCTGTGTCTCTCTGTGTCTCTCATGAATAAATAAATAAAATCTAAAAAAAAAGAATTTAAAGACATTATTTTACTAACAACTAACAGATACATTCACAATAAAGGTCTTAAAGGAGTAAAATCTGAAGAACACAGGTCCATCCCACGGGACTATCACTGATCCTGCGAGTGTCACAAACCAGAGATACGGAGATCATAACAGAGTATCTGGTCTGCTTTGATGGCTCTTCGTAGTTACATCCACCCACGCGACCCCGCTCTAAGTTGCAAACATGCTTCTCCAGGGCTGTTTTCTTTATGCCTCAAAACATGAAATCAGAGTCTAAAGATACAGAATCACTTCTTCTATAAAAGCCCAAATGAGTCCCTATTAGCTTTACCACTGTGACTTTACCAAATATTTTATCACAGTTTATCAAAATTTTATTTTTTTAAAGATTTTATTTATTTATTTGAGACAGAGAGAAAGACAGAGAGAGAGGAGGAGCAGAGGGAGAGGGACAAGCAGACTCCATGCTGAGCGCAGAGCCTGACATGGGGCTCAACTCCGTGACCCTGAGATTATGACCTGAGCTCGAAACCAAGAGTTGGACGCCCAACCAAATGAGCCACCCAGGTGTCCCCAAAACGTTATAGGGTATGATTTCTAGATTTAACATATGTGGTTTTTAATAAAAGTATAGTCCTCAAAATACCAGTCTTTATCTACATCAACAAAGTGAGAGGCATCCTGGGGCCTGCCTTCATTTCCTAGTATTCTCAATTTTATGTTTTTCTTTGCACAAAAATCTGAGGCATTAACATGTGCATATTCTAGGGGCGCCTGGTGGCTCAGCTGCTTAAGCATCTGACTCTTGATTTCGCCCCAAGTCATGACCTCAGGGTTGTGAGATAGAACCCCGTGTGGGACTCTGGGCTCAGCAGGGGCTCTGCTGCTCTCTCTCCCTCCCCCTCACCGCCATTCTCTCTCTCTCTCTCTCTAATAAATATATCTTCAATTTAAAAAGTGCATAGTCTAGATTGTCTTGCTGACTACCTTGCAACCAAGTATTCCCATGCAACTTCAGCCCCACACACACTTAATGCTATGACCAAGGGGACACTCCTCCTTGCAACTTAAGCATCCTCCCGCTAAAGCTGGACTCAAGAGGACAATGATGTGTCCCACCTACAAGAAGACAAAGTGGCCTGAAGGTGTGCAGTGATTCTGCAGTGGGCTTTTCTTTTCTTCTTTTTTAAAGATTTTACTTTTAGGGACATCTGGGTGGCTCAGTGGTTGAGCATCTGCGTTCCCCTCAGGGCATGACCCGTGATGGGGGTCCTGGGATCGAGTCCTGCATCGGGCTCCCTGCGTGGAGCCTGCTCCTCCCTCTGCCTGGGTCTCCACCTCTCTCTGTGGGTCTCTCATGAATAAATAAATAAAATCTTAAAAAAAAAAAAAAAGGTTTATTCTTAAATAATCTCTACACCCAGCCTGGGGCTCAAATTTATGACCCCAAGATCAAGACTCACATGCTCTACTGAGCCAGCAGGCGGCCGTCTACAGTGGTTGTAACACAGAAGGGGGTGGGGGAAGAAGTGAAGCCACATCAGGACATACGGAAGAAACACAGGCAAGCCCCACAACGCCAGACTCCACTAGGCGCAACGCATACCAGAGGCATATCGCACCCAGCTCTTGATTTTCAGAGAAAAGCCATCTTTCATTAACTTCTGTTAAGGCTGGTGATTTGATTTTGGTTTATGGTTCATTTCAATCTAACTTCTAAATTCATTTTGACTTGCTAGTTGTGTAAGATCCCGAAGTATGTGCTATTGTAGATTTGCGAATACCAATCATAATAAAAGGAATTGAGGAGTATGAGAGCTTTATCCCCCTAAAGTACCCTATTCACTCTTCGTAGCCGAGAAATCCTGGTCCAAACACAGGGAAGCCAAGAGCCTGGGCCTCAAGGCCTGGGAGCCGCAGCCCGGCCGCAGCGGTGCCCCGCCGGCGCCCTCTGGTGGGCCCTGGGCGGCCGCAGCGCTGCGGGGACGGGAAGCCCAGGCCGCAGACCCGGCCACACCAGGTATTTCCATGTCCTCTCAGGAAATGTGGGGCCTGAAAAGCCCTCGAGTGTGCTCTGCGCCTTATCTCCTCTCCAGCCTGCAATCCGTGTCCCTGCCTCCCTTGGCGCCAACCTGCTTCCTGCAGGACAGGGGACCCATCGACCCCCCGGCCGCTGCGGGTCCTTCCTACTCTGCTTCCCATCACCTCCGATGGCGCTCTGGGCCAATCGCAGCTCCTCCGGGGCACCCAGTACTCCCATCTCCGACACGATCAAGCTCCCCACGAGGCTCAAGGGGAACCCCCGCTCCGACTCCCACCCACCCCATCCTTTCCACAGGGTGGCCTTTCCCAGTGTGAACCAGGTCCCACCACTCCCAGACCCGGAGCCCCCAGTGCCCCCCATGCCCAGACAGCACTCTCCTCCCTCCCCAACTGCCCCGATTATGAAGGTCTCTGTTCTCTGGGCTACGGCCCTATCAGCCCTCCTGTGATCCCCCAAATACGCCCGCCATCCGCACCTTCCAGCCAGCGTCCGTGCCGCTCTTCCCCAGTCACTGCACCGCTGGTACTCGTCACCACCTAGTGCTCAGCTCGGATGCCACCCCCCCTTCTAAATGTTGTCCCGTCTCCATCTCATTCACCTGCTGTTTTTTCAGAAGCACACCACTAGCTGAAGTTCCCTTGCTTATTTGCAGTCCTTCTTCCCCACAAGACGACGACCACGCGTAAGAACAAAGCCTTCTTCGCCTCATCTGGTGTTAAATGATACAGAGCAGCCTCCCCGTGCCTGACCCCATTTTGCAGACGATGAAACTGAGGTTGAAGAAATCCAGCGACGTGCCCGACATCACACAGCAGTAAGCCAAGCTGGGCCTGGAACCCACTTCCCTATCCCACGTCCGTACTTTGCTGCGCTGCACTGCTCCGCGTCCGGCTCTGCAGTTTGAAAAAGATGCTCCCCTCCCCGTGGCAGCTCCCCGGGATTTGAACTGGCTGAGATAGAAGCCCGCAGTTTCCAGAGTTCTGATTTCCACGTTAGCACCTTCAGTCACTCTGAAAATTGAGCATGAACCAAAATACTCATTGTGACTCGAGTCCATGAAACCTAAAACAAAGTGGAAAGCAACCCCAAAGACATCCAGGTACTGCCCAGGTATGAATATGCTGCTCTGGCTTCAATAAGAGGGCTGGGGAGGGGCAGCTGAGATCATTCCTGCCCAGGACGGACACTTCAGAACGAGCATCCCGAAGATCAACAAGGAGCATCTCAAAAGGGGTTGACCCCAACTAAGCAACAAATCCACATTTTCAATGATTTTTTTAAATGATTTTGCATTTTCTCACTTCCAACCACAACTTCCCACTTCATTGGCTACTATCCATTTTTTTTAACCTCCCCAAACAAATGTCCAGTCTTTTTCTTTAAAATAGTCAACATCCTTCTTCATAACCTTTAGATGAGGGGATCCCTGGGGGGCTCAGTGGTTGAGCATCTGCCTTCGGCCCAGGGCATGACCCCAGGGTCCTGGGATCGAGTCCCGCGTCGGGCTTCCCGCATGGAGCCTGCTTCTCCCTCTGCTTGCGTCTCTGCCTCTCTCTCTGTCTCTCATGAATAAATAAGTAAAATCTTAAAAAAAAAAAAACTTTAGATGAATAAATTATAATATCTTTAAAACACCTTGTATCTGGTCATAGCATCACATAGGATGCTTAGTCGTGGGCCTTGCCCTGCTCAGTGGTTAGAATGTGGGACTAGAAAAGGGACTAGAAACTATTTTGCAGCAACTAGGAGTGAAAGGAGACCAGAAGCCAACATTCACCGACCACCTACTGTGTGCGAGTAGCGCCGCTCTACACGGCAGGGACGTTTTAACGGAGCATCTGTGATCTGCCAAGCAGGACCTCAGTTAGTCTTCCTTTCAAAACCAACGATCCGGGGAAAGGATTCTCCCCATTTCGCAGACATAGGAGGCGACTCTGAGGGTAACTTGAGAGTAGGAGACCCAACCCCCGACCCAGGTCTCCCACCCAAAGCAGGCCGGTGGCCGGGTAACTGGGAAGGCGGCCTGTTGGTGTTGCCATGTGGGGACGGCGCCGGGCTACCGGAGATGCCGGTACACATACGGTGGGTCAAGGAGCTTCCAAGTGCAGATAGAATAACCAAATCCACTTAGGACTCTTCAGGTTAAAGAAAGCAACGCACCACCAGGAGGGGTGGGGGTGGTCCCATCAGTCAGGCCCACTGCTTATCAGGCTCAAGGTGGGAAGGGAACACGTGGCTGTAGGGATCTCACACAAAACGCAGGTCTGACACCTGCGCGGGGTTGCTGAGCACAGCAGCTGCCCACTGCAGTCTCTGGACCCAGAGCCCCTGGGCCACGGTGTTACTAAGAGCTTGCCAGGAGCCAAGCACAGACCCTTCTCTGTGTGCTTCCATCGAACGGGGTAATGTAGATGCTGCTGCGGTCACCGCACCGTGGCACAGCGGGCCTCGATGAACAGGTTCTGTGGCCCGGCCCAACATCACCGCCTCGTCTCCAGCCACAGGACACCATTCTTCGGCAGGGCAGGGATGTGCCTAGTTCAAGAAGCCACTTCCAGCCGCCCTTGCAGCTAGACGGGGCCTCGAGCCTCCGATCTGGCCAGAGGGCTGCAGGCATCAGGACCGTGTGGACTTCCAGGAAGGCCACTAAAGGAAGAGGATTCGGTTCGGAGAGCTGCTAGTGCCTCTCCCGGCGTCCCTCTGCTTGCCAACCGTGAGAGCCAGAACAGTGGAGGTCGGTGAGGTGACCTCGAGGAAGGAGAACTGCTGAGGACACAGGGAGCCTGAATTTAAAGGGCGAGCTTTGTGTTGTCACTGGAGAGTCCCTCTCCTAGCCACCGACAGACCACCCTCCAGCTTCCCGAACACGCAGAGAGATGCGCGTCTGTCCCACGTAGGCCACGGTACTTGAGGAGAGGTCTCAGCTTTGGTGGCTGACCAATCGCCTGGCCGGGCCCCACGCTACCTGAAGCAGTAGCGGACGCCCCTGGCACCTGGGACACTGACGCCCGCCCGAGTTCAAGAACTGCTGCTTTAGCTTCTCTCCTCTAGGCTGCCTAACGTGCCCCGCAGGGCCCCCCAAGTGCCCACTCCAATACCAACAGCATGCAGCCACAAGCAATTCCCTAACATCCAAAGTATCGTGTTTGTGATTGGAAGCGATCGGATCTGAAGGGGGTGGCCCGCTGCCGAGATGCTGTCCCACCTACCCTTTCAGGATACGGCAGACGGTGTGGACATGTTGCCTGTCCGTGCGCTGCCTCGGCCCTCCTCCCTGCCCCGACCTGGCCAGTAGCCGTCCTGCTCCCTGATGTGCTGTCTGGGCACAGCCACCAAGCTTCCTCCTGGGCAGTGTGTGCACGACCCTGGCAACGCGGTCATATAGTCATATCCCCGGAGACAGGACTCTAGCCCCTCGCGTTCACCTCCCTTACCTTGACCCAAAAGATGGGAGAGGAATGGGTCCCTCCTGAGGCGGCCCGCCTGCCCAGCCTGCAAGCTACTCCCTTAGTGAGGGCTCAGGGCCCACGGGCAACATTTGGAGCTACCGTTCGCACCCACAGGTTACTGGCTCAGGGCCGGAGTTTCCATACACAGCGCTCGGGCCGCCCACCAGCAACCTCTCTTCCCCATCTCAAGTACTAAGGAACAGTCTGCGCTCTTGCTTCCTTCTTTTTCGTAAAGTGCACCACGTCTTGTCTGTTTGCTGGCCGGTGTGGTAGTATCACGCAGGTGACTGTAGGTGAAGAGACGCGTAGACCACCATCTCAAAGGAAGACATGGCCCTGACCCGCCTCTATACGCTAAGAAGCCCCGTCTGTTGAGCTTGGGTAGCAATTAGAAGAGTAGGACTTTCTGTATGTGGCTCTGTCTTTGCATTCGGTTCCTGAGAATTACAGCGACCACCCACACCTGCCTACTCTGGGCGAAAGCAGCTGACAAACAGGTAATGCCCTTCTGCATGCCAGCTACGCGGGGAAGTCCCACAGACAAAAGGAAGTGAGGGGGGATCACTCGCCATGCCCTCATCCGTCCCCGGAGGGTCCCCAGCACCAGGTGGCCCCAGGTAGGAGACCCCGAGGCTCTAGAGGGCTTGAAGCTGGGTGAGCTACGCGATGGGGCCTGTCCCAGGGAGGTGACCTGCCCACGACCGCAGGGGCACATGCACGCGGAGGGTCCGCCCCAGGGCAGCCCCACACAGAAACCACCCGACGCCGGGGACTCACTCATATTTATTTCTGGTAGTGAGCGGAGTTCGAAGAGCCGCCTCCTCCCCCTCGGATGGCATGGACAGCCGTTGGAGATGACGCCGGGTAGTGTCCGGGGCGGATGGGCTTGGCTGGATCGGACAGAAAGGACAGAGGGTTCAGACGGGCTCAAGCAGCCCTCTCCAGGTGCCCCCAGGTCAGCCGCATGTGGAAACCCGACGCCCAACTCTCATGGGCCACCGGACCTTTGTGACAACAGGCCGTTTGCGCTCCCGACGGTACCATCAGCTGACCCAGCGCCCCCAGCCATGGGGGGACACGGAGAACTTCTACACCAACTACTGTAACTCTGGCTGAGGAAAATCAGAAGGGCTTTCGGTTTTATCCGAGAAAGATCTACCGGTAACGCCTGGGTTTCAAGGGCATCTGTGTGGCCCCTGAAACTGGAGCAGAACTCTGCCTACGATGCGCTTTTTCGGAGAAGAAGGTCCCTAGTTTCCCAGATTTGCAAAGAGCATGAAAGCCAGTGAATGCAATGCAACATTAATCTAAGGTATGATCTTAAAACTAGAAACATGAGGTTGGTTTACAAAACATTTGCACAGCAGTATCTGATGGGAAACAACATTGCGTGTTGTTGGAGGCATTTCAATCTAAAAAGAAAAAAGCTCTTTAGAGAACATTCCTAAATCCCTCTGCCGCCTGCGGCTCCATCCTGGAAACTGGGACTGAGCAACTATACCCCCATTCTCTGCGTGGCCAAATGCCCAGATCGAGGTCTGGAAGGGGCTGGACGTCCAGGCTGGACCCCACCCTGCCCACGGAGGCTCCCAAGGTGCTTCCGTACGTGTACGTGCCCTTGCATGCAGCTTCCCCGGAGGCTTCTGACCATATCCCGCCCCTTCGTGTTCTGCTTGGTACGGAATGGAAGGAGCCCTTGGGCCTCGCTGGGGAACAGCCAAGGGGGCCGGTATGGGGGACTGTACGCCCCGACGCCAGGTGCCTTCAGCAAGCGACAGCCGCGGCCGCCCTCACGCACACAGCCCAGCAGCCTTGGGAGCGCAGGGCGGTGCGGGCCGCAGGGTGAGCAAGCGGAGGCTGCCGGACCGGGCCATGTGGCACCCGGGCCGCGGGCGGCGGCGCACGTACCGATCTGGGCCGAGTGGGCCCTCCTAGCCATGTTCTTGGCTCGAACGGCCTCCTTGATGCGGTCCACCTCCTGCTGGTAGCGCTTGCGGTCCCGCATGGCGTTCTCCTTGGCCTCCTTCAGTGCGCTCTCCAGCGCCTTGACGCGCTCGGCCGTGGCCCGCAGCCGCTTCTCCAGCTTGGGCAGCTCGCAGCGCAGGTCTGCGTTGTCCCGGACCAGCTGCGGGGACAGCACACGGGGGCACTTACGGGGAGGCGGCAACGGGAGGGCAGTGACGAGCGGTGCCCCCGGGGCTCTGGCAAGGCTGTGGGCCCACGACGCGGGGCCACACGGGCTCACGTGTGCAACAAGTGCGGAGGGGTGCGGGCTGGAGTGCAAAGCCACTTCCAGCCCCAGGAAGCTTTCCGGCTTGGGTAGGATTTGCTTCCTCTGGGGTTTGCGTGGGTGGGGGACCCAGGGTGAGGGCCACTGGCTACACGGGCACTAGCAGGTGCAAGCTGAGCCCTGTGACGCAAGTTTGGGAGCACCAAGTACCGGCGTGCATGTTCTGGAGCTCTCTGCAGGCCTCCCTGCGTGCACCACACGTGGTCTACACCCGCAGATAGCTTGGACCCACGCTAAACTGGGATACTGCTCCTTGTCTTACTACCTAAGACCCTCAGTTAAGAAGCAACAGGTGAGGCTGGGCGTGTTCGGGGTGGTATGGCAGCAGACTGGTGGCTGGGGTGGTGGATGATGGGGATTAAGAGGACACCTATGGGGATGAGCACTGAGTAATGTAGAGAATTGCTCAACTGATATATTGTATCCCTGAAAATAATACAGCACTGTATGTTAATTATGGAATCTAAAAAATGAATAAATACAAATTTAAAAAAAATAAAGTGAAGGAATTTTTTTTTTATTATTATTTAAAAAAAAAGAAAAGCAGCAGCAGCAGCAGCAACAGATTTGCCCTGGCTCAAGAGCTGGCTCTGTTATTTCCTGACATCTGACTTGGTAAGTCCTCCAACCTCTACACGTCTCAGGTTTCTCACCCATAAAAAGGGAACGTACATAAGAGGACCATTGTGTGAATCCCAGTGGATCCAGAAAGGTCTTGAAAACCAGAAAGTGCTGAACTAAGGTAACCTACCCCGAGTCCACACCTGCATTCCTTACCCCCGTATCCCGGGCACCAGCTCCAGTGCCGGGCAGAGAGCAGGTTTTCAATAAACACCCACTGAATTCATAAATAATTCATGAATTAGAAATTCACTAACTGCAACTCAGACATTGCAGTTTCTGCTTATGTATTTCCCATTGATAACTTGCTTGAATCACTGCCACCATGTTGAATCTGCCAGCCTTTGGGGGAAAATGCCATCCTCGGTCACACTGAAGGGAACTTAGGCCCAAGAGAGACACATCCCCTCAACCTCGAGGTCTAACAAGTTGGACCATTTTTATCACATTATAAATCTTTAGGATTTAGGGGAAACAGGAACATTCCACTATTTTTACAGAAAGGAGACCAACAACTGCCTAGACCACCAGCAGGTCTGGCCGTGCCCTTTGCTGCCCCTCTACATAAACTCCGGAGCATCACAAGAACCAGAGAGGGTGCCCAAGAAATAGGATGCCCGAGAAACAGGGCGACGGGGCCGAGAGGAGGCGAGGCAGAGTCACTTCCTCTCCCGCTCTGTTTCCTCATCTGCAAAAATAAGGGACCTGAATCAGCTCAGTGGTATCCCCTTTGCATTCTGCGCAGCCTGTGGGTCTGCGGCTGGGACTGGACGCAGGATGGGACGGCAGGGTTCTGAACACCCCGCTTCCCAAACCCCAGGAGCTCAAACTCCACTCCTTCCATCTGGCTTCGATAAAAGACTTTTACATATAAGGAAAAATCACTGAAGACTAAATAAAGGACTCCAAGGACCCCTCTGGCACTAACGTCCCCTGGTGACATTCGGTCCTTTTACCTCTACAGTCAGAGCCGTCTCCCGGGACTGTGGTCAAGTGTAGCGGGGGCTTCTTTCTAGCAGAGTACGAGAAGCAGAGGAAGCCGGCACAACTCTCCTACCTGTTTGTGAACCTTTGTGAGCTGCTCCAGGTTATTCTCCAGGAAGGAAATTTTCTGCTTCTGGGCAGCACTGCCCCCTCCATCATCACTGTCCAGCTCCACGCTCTGCAACAACACGAGGGGTCAGTGGGCAGGTCTGCACGCAGCCCGCCCACAGTCCCAGCAGAAGCTGGACAACATTCTTATTCTTCTTCATAAAAAAACCACCACCCCGACCCCACCAAAGGCTATTCTGAGAGCAAAACTCAAGAGAGGTTCTAATAGCGGAGGCTCATTGACCTTCCCAATGAACTCCCTCGGTTGGTTGGGGTCAAGGGTGTGGTGAGCATTATAGTCTAGAGAACTAGAGAAAAAAACAGAACAAAACAGAACTTCCAATCTTCCTTTGAGAGACACAGATTAGTTCTCTCTGTGAAATTTAACCTCTCCCTGGCAGGTGGGTAAACAGACTTGACTTTTCAAAAGGAGCGGTTCCAAAATTCATTAAAAGGAACCAGTGTGAAAACATAAACCCAAGACCTAAATTTGATTTCAAACATCCCGGCTGAGATAAAACAAGCTGCGGGAAAGGGCCTGTGGTCCCACTGGGAAGTCCCAATGGCCTCTGCTTGTCCCTCGGCTTCCAATCCCGTGAAATCATGTAACGCATCCGTCTCAACATGTCACCGCCTCCGGGCGCTGTGCTGCCAGACAAGCTCTCGGAAGTCATCAGGTCTCGGGAGGGAGGAAAACTGTCAGGTCAGGAGAGAACGTGCCACTCTCCTGGGGCAGAACGACACTCCGAGAGCCCCTGGTCTAGTAGGGCTTCCCTTGAGAGTCCCGGATCAAGAAATCAAGGAAAGGAAGCCTGGCCTTAGCTCCCCCAGACCCTCCTCCCCCCGACAGTGCTTCTCCAGTTCTTGCCATCACCTCCACAGGTCTCGCTCTCCGGCCCCTCTGCTCCGGCCTCTCCCTCCTACCTGGCCCAGGCCTGAGGGTCACTTCCATCTTGATAACCAGGGTCACTACCAACCTGCCCCACCACTGCCATCCAGGCCTCAAACTCTCCTTTCACTCTCCACCTTTCCTTATTGTCATTTCCAGGCCTCCAAATTCACTAGGACCACGCCATCAGGGGCCACGGCCAGGGCATGCTCCGACCTTGAGTTGGAGACACACACCTCCTGGACTAATGCCTGCGGGGCCCTCCCTAGGCTGAGGCTGTCCATTCTCTCCCCTCCTTCTCCATCGAGGACAGAGCCTCCACATCAGCTGAGAAGATAAAGTCCTTGGATGCACCTTCCCACCGGCCTGTGTTTTCCTGCAAATCTGTCCATCTCGACTTCTCCTGGAAACCGCGGCTTCCCAAGCCTGACACCTCCGCCTACGCTGCTAGCACTGGCCCTCTCGGCTCAGACTCCGTCAATCCCCTCCTCGTTTGTTCAAAATCTATTTCGCCTCTTCCCCCTGGCTCCTTCACACGCGTGCACACAGGTGTGCAGACACACACACACACACACCCACGCACACTTTGAAACACATCTTCCTTCCGTCCTACTACACGTCCACATGTTTAAAGAGCAGTTCCCCGGCCGCCTCCTCCTCTTCCTCCGTCCTGAAACTTCTGCAAGCCGCTCTGGGATTCGCTACCCGGCGACTCCCCGAGATCACGGTGTGAGGCCCGGGGAGCAAAGGCCAGGTTCAGAAGTCGCAGGACCCCCAGCTCTTCCAGCGCGTGACCTCGGTCAAGTTACTGGGCCTCCGAGCCTACCCCACCAAGAGAGAACAGAACCCCGAACACGGCTGCCAGGAGGAGCAAACACGACGCGTGTCCACGTGCTTCGCCTACTTGGACCCCGTCCCTGAACGGCCTGTTCACAGGCAAACGGGGCCTCCCGCCTCGATTTCTCCAGGTTTCTGGCGCCACGCAGCACGCTCCGGGGCGACACTGCCTGCGGACACCCCCTGGGTTTCCCCCGCATCACGCACAGCAGCTTTCACGCTGCGGCCAGACAGGTATGTGCTCATTTGAAATGAAAGGCCAGGGAGAGAAGGAGAAAAGCAGATGGAAAAATATTCCCAAGTATTTTTTTTTCTTTTTTTTGCCTCCAGTACATTCTTTTAATACATTTTCTGGCATGAAGTAATTAATTTTTAACCACAACCAGCACCAATTTGAGCAAGCGGCATTTCAACTGAAAATGATTCTTTCTGTCCATCTTTTCTTTTCTTTCTCAGTCCTGTTCACACAAAATGGAACTCACCTTTTTAACCCGGGCAGTCAGGTCCTGGACGAAGAGTTTCCGGAGGTTATGCAGAGTCTGCAGTTCCCGAGACTGGAAGAGAAGATGGTTAAGACGCCACTGGAGCGGGGGAGACACCTTGAATTGGGAATGGATCGGGCCCCGGACCACCCCGCGTGGCTGCCCCGGTGACCCAGACCGCTCCCACCTCCCCGGGGGCCCAGCGCCCAGGCCCCGGCGCTCCCCCCACGTGTCCACCCCTCGAAGGTGCCCCGAGGGGCAGGGACTGGGAACTCAAACCCTGAACTGTAAATGAGAACAGAGCCTATGGTTAGCCGTGTTCTTTTAAAAAAAAAAAAAAAAAAAGATTTATTGAGAGAGAGGCAGAGATAACGGGGGGGGGGGGGGGCACAAGCAGGGAGAAGAGGGAGAAGCAGGCTCCCCGCTGAGCAGGGAGCCCGACCCGGACTCTGGGATCACGACCGGGGCCCCAAGGCACACCCTTCACGGCTGAGCCACCCAGGCGCCCCCGTCAGTGGCGTTCTAAACAGAACTTTTTCACTCCCAACTACTCCAGTTAACAAGGTCTCTCATGGAAATTCCCTAGCTGGCTGTGTTGTACCAAAATGGATTCTTTTCCCTCTAATTTATTACGTACGTGTTACACAAAAACCCCATCAAGTTTAGTGGGACGTTACCCACAACCTCTCCCAGCCTGGCAGACCGACGTGTTTCAGGTCTCCGCACCCCCCTCTGGCCCGGGGTCATCGCCTTTGCTTTCCATCACTGAGCTCCTGGGTGAGGCAGGTGGTGGACCTTGCACCCACGCAATCCTGGGCAACCTACCAAACCTTCCTGTGCCTCAGTTTCCTTATTTGTAACAGGAGGATAAATACACCAGTTGCCTCACGGTTGTTGTCAAGATTAAATGTAAAAATCCTCACACAACTCTTACAACAGCTTGTGGCACACGCTATGTGCTCAGTGAACATCAGCTAGGCTTAACTTATTGATGTACCTTATTTGATGGCCATTTCTTCGGTTGGCTTTTGTTGTTTCCCTTTGTGGGCACGATATTGTCGTATTGTAATTAGCTTCTCGGAGGCTTTTTTTTTTTTCATTCTGAGCTATTTTTCTACAAATGAACCCTTAGGAATTAGACCGCAAAGACAAGACTCTGAGTCAAACCTGATGAGCTCTGTTAACAAGATGAGAAAACCAAAACAGTGCCTCCCGTTCAAGTCTCCACGCATTTACGTCGGTTAGTTTCCTGCAAGACGTTTTCCCACAAAGGAGAGAGATAAACTTGCATTTCTACTTCTCAATTTGTCTAAGTTGACCAACTCTTAATATAGAATGTCACGGGATGCAGCTCCCAGGTGCTCGCAGGAAAAGGAAACAGGCTATATACAGCCATGAAAACACGGAGTTTCTTGGAATAAAAGCTCTACGTTAATTTAAAGTCGCCAGGTCCAAGTCTGCAATTCTGTGTTGAAATAAGAAGCACCTAAAGTCAACTGCTTCCTCGGATGAGGCAATGGACTTTCTGCAGGAAGGCAACCGGCCTGTTACTGCGGGTACAGTGCACATGGTACCTGTCTGGGGCTTAGCCACCTTCCAGGGCGGGTGCAGGGCTGCAGCTCAGCGCTCACACTTAGGCGGACGTGCTGTCTAGGTCCCTGCCCAAGGATCGCGGCCCCCATCCCCGGCTCTGCATGTACTCGCGCTTTCTCTCTCCTGCTTCAGGGATTTTATTCCTGACTGAACCACAGTAGACATTTTCCATAAAAAAAGCCACCACACCAGAGGGAAAGGAGAAGAGAAGCACAGGTCCCTTGTCCTCGGGGCCTAAGTACCACATACTATGGAGTCCTGAGCTTTATCTCATTTGTGTTTGTTCTCAGGTGAATTCAACAGTTCAGGAGAGGTGGTTAAAAACCTTTAAAACAGTTTGCAAGCTGCATGTTTAAGCACAGGCAGCTACCGTCGGCTTCCTGCAGCAATGAACCTTCCTGCACAAGATCACTTCCAGCCAACGTGACTCCCTGCCCTGAAACCTTCCCTGTCACAGGCTGCTGCCCGCTGTGTAAAGGCTCAGCTTCCTGTCACAGGGGACAGCGAGGGGGGCACCAGAGAGGTGAAAACACAAGGCCCATTAACACAGCAGGAGAGGTCCAGCCCCAGAGCCCAAAGGATCCCGTTGAAGCGAGATGGCTGCCTTGGGCCCCAAGACACCTGCACATCTTCCAACGTCAACCCCTGGACGGCAGCTTCCACATCCCACCGCCCCTGCTCCCATCTCATCCCGCCCAGATACTCCAGAAGCCAGAAGAGGCCTTGAGCTACGGAGAGCTCAGGTCAGGTCAGCCAAGGGCCATGAGCCTGTTCCTACAGAACACGTACAGCTTCAGTGAAAAGGACACATGCTGTGGGGTTCCCATCTGGGGGTTTGAACTAGGATGTGTGAGTGGTGAGCTAGAGCAAGAGAGAGAAAGGGAGCCAGTGTGTCAGTGGGTCTGTCCTTGGGTGAGTGTGCAGGTGGGAGGGGCCAGATACCCAACATGGAAGCGAGCACCTGCGGGTGTGAGGGAGGGCCTGTGGCCCGCGTGTGCTGTGAGTGTGCCAGAGTGCACGAGAGGACAAGTGACTGCGTGGAGTGGGAACATGAGCATGAGACCATCTGCAGGAGGGCAAGGACGGGCAGGGAGCTGAGCGAGGGGAGTCCATGGTGGAAGGTCCCTTATCTCTGGCTAGTGGGAATATGGTAACATTTTGAAGTTCAGTATTTTTCTGAATTTTTAGAATCATCTATAACTGTGAGTATCACTTCTCCCGTAAAAATAGACATAGATGAGGCAACTTCATGGCTTCATTTTCGTGTCCCCTAGAGCCAGCCGGCCATCCGCCACCTTCTCCACACTGCTGGAAAGGCCCAAGACCCTCTGGGTCACAATCATCTTACTTCTGTCCTGGCTGGACGGTGCCCTCCATCCCTCCACCTGGCTTTGAGGGGCAGCTAACATCAGCCCAGGAAACGGGGTGCACAATCAGGCCCAGCCCCGGGCACCCATCGGCCTACAGCCTGGGGTCAACCAGGCTCTTGGAGACACGCACAGTCCCACATGAACTCACACAACACGTGAATGGAATCAGACGTACGACTGTGTCAGGGCAGCCAGGTGGCTCAGTCAGTTAAGTCGCCGGCTCTTGGTCCCGGCTCAGGTCGTGACCTCAGGGTCAGGAGACAGAGCCCCCTGTGCTGCTCGCCATTCCGCATGGCATCTGCTTGGGATCCTCTCTCCCTGTGCCCCTCCCTGCTCATGTTCATGCATGCGCACATGTTCTCTCTCTCTAAATAAATCAACCTTAAAAAAAAGTATATGGCTGTATCTAAATAATATCCATTGTTTTGTCATGTGAAATGACTGGACATGTTTTCACCAAATTGAGAGGCTCTGTTGGGTCCGTCTTCAAATACAGGCTGTGTGTGCTTTGAAGGGCTCTCGAGGGCCCTCCAAGCAGCTGACATGGACGTCAACCAGGGCAGACAAACCTAATGAACTCAGATGCTGGACGGAGAAAATCAAGCAGGATTTCACATGAGCCCTTCTGATCTGTCTTGTGCCCCAAACCCTACAGGTCTCAAGGCCCTACTTGCCCTACAACTGCTCTTGCCTTGACACTTTTGTGCCTACTTCTTGTCTCCTCCCCGCATCACTGACTTTCCTGCTGGTCCTCAACCCACCAACCATCATCTCACCTCCAGGTCTGTGCTTGGAAGACCCTCTCCCCAGACCTCCCCATGGCTTGCTCTTTCACCCGCTTCAAGTCCCTGCTCAAACGTCACCTCCTCGTGGGACCTCTGCGTTTTCTAGAACCCTGTAATGGAGGCCATGATTTCCTTCCTTACTGTGCACTGTCTGTTCCCCTACCCCCCGGCTGAAGGCAAGGTTCACAAGGGCCAGGGTCTTATCGTTGTCATTTATTGATAACAACCCGAGCACCTAGAAGAACACCGGTCCTTAGTAAGTGCTCTTGGATGCTGAATGGAAATAAGTCACAATGTGCAAAATCTGTTAAGTTTCAGGCATTGATTTACAAGTCAGTTTAATTCTCACTCAGGGCCTCCAGCATTATAGCACTAAGCATGGGTGGATAGACAGACGGATGGGTAGATAGATGGATGGATGGACAGATAGTCATGGTGTCAAGAGCTGGGGAATAAATTCTACAATTCTCACCTTTTTCACCTTTCTACAGGATATTTTGTCTAAATGGAGCATCTAAATATCCGCATTTGTCTTACTGTCTAATATATGGTATTTGCCTAAATATTTTATCGAAAATGGTATGTGAGAAAGGTGGGCACAGTCAAGTTACAAAGTCAACAAATCACAAACTAATTGGGGCTTTGGGACTAAAACGAGTTGGGAAACATGCTGACGTACCACCGTCTCCTCCAGCCCTTTGAGGTCCTCTCTGGCCTGTTCCCTTTTATCGTTGAGCAATCTAAAAAATAAAAAGGAATCATGAACCACCAAACGGGCATCAGAGATTTCCAGATTCCATCTGCACCTATGGATAAATCAACAAAGCCAGCCAATTCACACAAATAGGCTCTGTGTATTTCTACATTGGCCCAACCCAACCAGAATATTGAGGAATTGGGATCACAGAAGTAGACTCCGCGGGGAGGAGAGAAAACAGAGGAAGTATTTCAAGTGCACTCACAAGAGCTTTTCCAGTTTCATTTCTCTCTCTTGGTCTTCTACTTTCAGCTTGTTATAATCAGAACTGAGCTTCTCCTGTTCCAGTTGCAGTTTCTGATTCAAACTGAAATTGAGGGGAAGAAAGCAATACATTCCACATGAGTCTGAAATTCCGAGGCACCCACCAAAGACACGGGGCTGTTCCAACCCCATTAGTTCTGTGCAATAAAGGCGGCAATTCTGGAGGATTCTGAGGGATCACAGAACAACCTCACAGCTTCCTCCCCGCCCAGGTGAAAACTAATTTCTGAGAACATCTCAGAGGCATGAAACATCAGGCTTTGAGAACATATTTATAGTTGGCTTGTGCAAGAGCTTTGGGGGAGAAATAATGAGATAGGGAAAGGGCTGATATTTTAAAACAGAGAAAGAGGATAGTCAGAACAGTTCTGCTGTGTCTGCCCTACAGATGGCATGTACCCACTCGGGAAACCTCATCTGGCCATTTCAACCTTCCCTTCCTCTCTCATACGATGATCTGAAAACATCTCCTAAGTCCAAATTCCTGGCTGACACAAGCAGCGCTGCGTGAAGTCTGCAACGAGGGGGTGTGGAGAGAGGAAATACAGAGAAAGCCCAGGGTGTGCTGCACACAAGAGAAACCTGCCATCCGGTTGGAGGCCCTTGGTCAACATTTGCACGTGGAATTTCTAAAACCCTTTTAGGGCCATGCCCGGGCATCTGTAAAGGAACAGACTCTACACTCTCAGAAGGAGAACCCTGAGTGCCCGAGTGTGTTTGAACGGCCCAAGCCAAGGAAACTTCTCTACCTACCGACTCATTCACCAGCCCTCCCTCGCGTGGAACATGTGGAGGGTGATTCATGAGAATAAAGAACGCAGGACACGCATGAAGGGGAAAGGCCAAGCTGAGGGACAGCACGGGGCGGTCCAAAAAGAGGAGGGAAAGACGAGACGGGCTTGCCTTAGGTAGACAGCGTGCACGGAGCCGGATCACGGCGTTTACATTCTGCTTCTTACCATCCTCCTCTCTCTAAATGCAAATGTGCTGTGCGAGCGGCTTGCGCGCACTGATGAGATTTGGATCAGTAGTCTGGAGAATTAAACTCGAACTCCGGTTTGATTCCTACTTAGCGGTGTGACCCCAAGTACCTCATTTCACCTTGCCTTGCTTCCCATACAGAGGTCCAGCTCCTCATCTACAGAAAGGGGGACGGAGGGAGCCTTTAGTCTACATCTTGTGGGTGGCGTGTCAGGGGCTAGAGCTGGATTTCAACAGAACTGGTTTTCTTTGTTTTCCCTCATCTTTTTATCTGGGGCATTGAAAAACATTATTCTGCAAAGGGGTTCAAAGACTGCCGAGGGGCTCACAGTGCAAAAATGTAAGAAACCTCAAGGAGAGGACCCTGAAGGTACTTTCCAGCTTGCTGGCTTATTCTGACAGAGGGGCAGGACGGTACGATAGAAGGCGGGGAGGGATCATTACAGGGCAGGGGTTCTTCAGTGGCCACGACAGGACAGGAGAATGGCTCCGAGGGGCTGACACCTGGGACAAGTGGCGAAAACCCCGTCCTGGCGAATGCCACGGGTCCACAAGCACAGACACACGCCCCTAAGAAGTGTGCCCACGTGACCAGAGGCTCGGGGTTGTGCAGGGAGCATTTATAGGCTGGGTGAGGAGGCAGCAGGAGCTGACGGTCTTTCTCTGGAGTATTTATTAGCCTGTCAGGACCTGAGTCAGGACCAACCTAAGGGTTTTTTATATACGGTTTCACACAGACAGTAAGTACCTCCACCGACAAGGGCATGTGTGTACCCAGCTGAGTCACCAACATGACCCTGGCCCTGGGGGCACCAGGATGGGTGGCTACACCCGCCTGCCACCTGCCCCACCAGAGCCCCCGAGGCTCAGCTCCAGACGGGAGAACAGAAGTCGGCAGCCGCATGTCTAGCCCGCTGCAGCACAGGGCAGAGCACAAAGCCCACGGGCCACAGGGAGCGGACCTGGGCCCGACGCCGCGTCCTTCCAGGCCGGCCCAAGAGCCACACCCACGCCCCCGTGTCCCGAGAGCTCTGGGCCGACTCACTCCCGAATCTCATCGATGATTTTCTGCTTCTCCTCAATTTCGTCCCGAAGTCTGGACAGCTGCTTCTGGTGAGCTTCCCGGTGGCTCTCCATCTGCTGCTCCAGCGCCTTCTGCAAGCCAGGCCACGAGAAATGTGTCATCCACTCGTTGGCTCATGGCCCACACTGTGACAGGCCCTGGATGGCTTCTACCTCCTACCCTACGTCCCTCGGCTGTCAAATCCCCGACCTGGGGCCCCCAGGACCCGCCCTGCTTTACTGGCACAACAAACCCCCCAAATCTGTGATTACACCCAGTGGGCCCCAGGAGCAGATCAGTCCGTTCATTAAATAAAAAGCTTTCCTGTGACTTTCTACGGCTCACCTGAGCTACATGGCCTCCAGCCAGGTCAGTCAGAGGGCAGGTGACCTCAGGCAAGCCATGTAACCCACACGTACGCACCTGTGAAACTTAGAGAACCGTCCCTGCCCCGGCCCCTGCACAGATTATGGTGATGTGCAAAGGAGACCTTTGCACCAAAGTGATGTGAAACCAGACGAAGGACCCAGCAAAGTCGGGCTGGAGCAGGATCAGGCCACAGGCACTGTTTCAACTATGGGCTTACACCCCAAAGGACCTGCGGTTGGCCCAAAATGAATCACGATTCTACGTCTTCTCCTATCTCATTTAATTCACCTAAATATCTTATTTCCCAATCATTTTTCCTACATTCTCCTTGACTACGTTAAATGTGACCAAAAATAAAGATCTCGGTGTAAAATGGAAATTCAAATCTGGAGTGCTTCTTTAATAAGGTCAATGGGGGCGGGGGGGGTGGTTCTTTGACTCAAAGGAAGGGCCGCCACTTCCTAAGGAGAGCACCTCAGTGCTGTAGCCCCTGCAGCGAGCGGAGGGGCTGCTCTCTCCGTCTCCCCCAGGAGCAGGGAAGAAGCACGTGTGAATGCAACAGACTATTGGCTACGGACCTCTCAGGGTTCTGGACACGTCCGTCTTCATCTGAGTCCTACGCCAGGCCACACTGCCTGGCACCGCTCCCCCCACCCCTCCCTCCTGCACAGCCACACGCATCTCTGAAGGAGACAGATTTTCCTAGAATCAGAAAACGCAGTCCAAACGCACGCTGGGCGCCCGGGAAGGGGCAGTGTACACACCTTCATTTCCTCCGCGTCCTGCAGCCGCGTCAGATGTTCCTTCTCCTTATCCTGGAAGCTGACTTCGTGCATCTTTTCTGTTTTGGATTTTAAATGATGAGTTAAGATCTAACTGGCAGGACTCACATCCAAAAGTAAAGAAAAAAAAAAATTTAAACGATAAAAGACAAAAAAAAAAAAGGATGGCCAGGGAGTGAAACATGCGCTCACATCACCAATTACAACCACGCTATCCTAGAATGGGCCTCCCAAGGGAGACCTTCGGCTGAAGGAGGCCTCCCACGCCAGCGGGAGGGGAGGGCGTCTGGAGGGGGACAGAGGCTGACTTGGGCAGGGGTCACTCAGGGTCAGAACTGACCAGGCTGCGTATGACCTCACACCCGGCCTCGGTGAGCAAGCCCCGGGGCAGTGTACCTCAACCATTCTGTGGGTTATAAAGCACTCTGTGAAGGTTAGTGGCATTTGGCTGCATGGCACTCTTAAGAGTTCCAGAAACAGCTAATGTACCTCCCGTGGGAAAGCTGTTTATTCTCTAAGAATCTGGAGCAGGAAAATCTAAGGATCAGAACAAAGAAAATGGGAATATAAAATAACACACCCCAGATTAAACAGGAGGGCCCCGTGTTCGAGGCACCCCTGCAGGGGGAGTCCGTCCCAGCCTGTTCTTGGTCAGGGGCAGTGGCTGAGGGCACCGAGCAAGCAGAGGGCAGGGCTGTGAGAGGGGGCTGCGCAACGGTGTAAAACAGTGTCATTCAAGTCACTACGCTTTCGATCTAGTCACTTTATTTCAGTGGCTCCACCACAGACGCCATTTATGAGACAGAAAAGTTCTTTTCCACGTCAGGTCTTAAGGGGAGCATCCTATCTCTAACATTCATCCGTTATCCCATAAAGAAAACATGACAAGGTCATAGCGGGAGGGAGGATGTCCTCTATCTTTTTAGATTTGCCTTGGCATTTGGAACACAATGTTTACTGAGCAAGTATCCATATTAACAATATAGGAAATAAAAAAGAGGAGCGTCGCCACCAACCTACTACCCTATGAAAACCATCTTCATTACGAGTATTAATCTGCAGGCCTTGGAACATGAGTAACCATTGATCCCTGAATGCTGTAACCATGGTAAAGATGAGATTACACGTTACGACCTTTAATCTAAGGCTGACTGTAAGCATGGCTACACGGCCTCCACATACCTCGCCTCCCATACAAAACACGTGTCCTGTTAAGCAATGTCCCATAGCTCGTTCACCTGTTGGGACTTTCAGGTGGCTTCCTTTTCTGCCCCTCCCCCCCATACAAGGAAGTCCGCAATGAATATTTGAGATTTGAGGATCAAAAGGCATGAAAAGTGTTATGATTATTACTATTTATTTTCAAAATGCCTTCCAAAGGGCTCTAACAATTTTCATTGCAACTCACGGTACATGGTACATATGCTCTATTTCACCGCAACGTGTATGTCCCTTAATCCTGTTCTGGTTTCTGCATTTCTAGTTACCTCTCTTGAAATTTCTTATTTCTTCATATGTATTGCGTGATTCCTATGTGTCAGGCACTTCCCTAAGCAGAGGGTATCAGGTGGCTGCCTGGCCAAGGGAAGAGCTGGTTCTTTTTTTTTTTTTTAATAAATTAATTTTTATTGGTGTTCAATTTACCAACATACAGAATAACACCCAGTGCTCATCCCGTCAAGTGTACCCCTCAGTGCCCGTCACCCATTCACCCCCACCCCCCGCCCTCCTCCCCTTCCACCACCCCTAGTTCGTTTCCCAGAGTTAGGAGTCTTTATGTTCTGTCTCCCTTTCTGATATTTCCCACACATTTCTTCTCCAGAAGAGCTGGTTCTAAGGGTGGAGGGTTCACATAGCCATTGGGAGAAACTCAGACTGTGTGAAGAGCAGTGGGACACCAAGGAAGGGTCGGAGGCATGGGGTTGGGCACAAGATTGAATGTGATTTTAGAACAGTTCCTTGGGATGCGGCACAGCTGCCGGCCTGGAACAGATGGAGTGAGACCCTCTCTAGGTGGATGTAGCCTCAAGTCTTAATTAGGATTAAGGATAGTGAAAATAAAGGCAGGGATGAGCAGAAGCAGACACGCATCTGACAGGTCAAATGGACAGGTCGCAGTAACAGACCGGAGGCAGGAGGTGGAGGAGAGAGAGAAGCTGCTGAATTGGGCAGCAGGGTGGACCAAGGGAAACGGGAAGAGAAGCAGATATTGGATGGGGGCAAACTTCTAGATGGTTCTTTTTTTTTTCTTAACCGCCCTCCTCCCCGCAAGTATTCCATTGTTTTCAGCAGATCTAGAAATGCTGTGATTGAGCAGAACTAAACATCATGAGTTCAGCCAACTAGAGAGTATCTGATACAGTCCAAGAGCTCAACACCTGCAAAGTTCTATTATTTACCTTGGGCTCGGAGCTTGGCCAGCTCTTCACTGAGCGAGTCTTGGGACTCTTCCAGCTGCCTCCTCTTCTGTTCCATGTTCTGCATGTAGTCTGTCAGGGATTTGATCTTGGCTTCATGCTTTAAATAAGCAAATAGATAATAAAAAGGAGGCATGAGTGACCAGCAATGGCCATCCTGGCTTGCCTGGGACCGTCTGATGTAAAAATGCAATAGGGGAGTTCTGGGCCCTTTTTTGGGGGGTCCCAGCCCCCAAATGGTACATAATTCTCCCCCTGCCTTGGGCCCTATGATCACAGACTAACACGGTCCTCTGTTTCCTTCCTGTGCTCCTCTGCTTCAGTTCTCACCGACCCATCTCCTCTCCATCCGCTTAGGTGAGATGCCAAAGCCCAAGCTGGCTTTTCTCCTCATAGAAAACAGTGTGCTAGAGAGAAAAGACTGAGAAAATGTTCCAGGGCAGAGGCTTCATTCTTTGAACCAGCACCTCCGGATTCTGGCTTTGGAACTCAAATATCGTGTCTTTTCTTTTTCTGTCTCTTAAATACATCAATTCCTGTGTCTCAGGGCCTTGCGTTTCACACTTTCCTCTCCCTAGGAAGTGCTCCCCCCGACCCACCCAGAGTCCTAGGCACTCAGGTCCTAACACTTCCTTACAGCACGCAGCTCCTACATCACTTATCTACTTCTTTTCACTTGTCAGCTCCATGAGAGTATGGAGTCGATGCTTAATAAATATTAATGGAACCAATGAATGAACGGGAGCTTGTTGACTGAATAAAGACACTGGGCCCTTCTAAGCAGATGGAAATATGTAGACACTCCCCCGCTCAAGATCTACAACGTTCGTATTAAGGCAAGAAAACCCTGGAGACTGAGCTCTAATCTAATGAAATAACCTCTGGGAAATGGGACTCAGTTGGAGAAGTCATGTCATAAGCACAGCTTTTGATGAAAAGGATGAGTGTAAACGAAGAAAATAATAGCATTTTAGCTGGAAATATTTTGTCAGATTCCTTAGGTCATGTCAGAAAATAACGAGCCAAGATTTCTCTTACTTTTGAATCCCAGGAAATGATTAACTATTTGACTCCATATAAACTGTAACAGAATACAAAGCGGAAAGCTGTTTGCTAACGCAGAATGCAGCTATCCTTTAGCCCCTAAACATTCTGATATTCTTGACTCTGACCTCATGTACCCAAAGTCCATGTCACTCTCAGACCTGGGCAACTGGGGCCTCAGTCCCAGGCCCCACTCTCTGGACACCCCACTGGGGCCCCGTCCTCTGGCTGCACTCGCTCCACTGAGCAAAGAGCGTGTGAGCCAACCGGGCATGCCACACGGAGCCCATGTCCACACTCTGGTCTTCCAGACCACACTCTGAGTACTGGAAACCCCATAACTCCCTACTCCAACCACCCCAGGGCTGGCACTGTAGCCTCTGTCATCAATTTACACAGAATAGAGTTGATAGCTACACAGTTCCATCAGTTCACACAAAGTGCAGAAGGGACGTAGACGTGGAGGCTGGTGCATCTAGGTGGAAAGAGGAGACAGTGGTGCAGACTGGTCTGTTTGTACTCTTGCCTTGGTCTCCAAATATTAGGGACAGGACTATCCAAAAGCACATGTTACTAGTACAACAGGTCACCTGGAATGTCAGACGTGAGGCCTATGTACTGTGCCCTAGTGTTTATCATTTCCTCCAATTTTTTTAATTATAAAAACGTCAAGTAATAAAGCAAATCCAAAAAGAAGTGGTATAGATCTCACCCATAAACAACTTTTTTTTTTTTTTTAAAGATCTTATGTATTTGTTTGGGGTTGGGGAGAGGAGAGGGAGAGGGATAAGCTGACTCCGCGGTGAACACACAGCAGATGCCGGCTTCAATCCCATAACCCTGAGATCATGACCTGAGCCAAAAACCAAGAGTCTGCTGACCCTTAATTGACCAAGCCACCCATAAACCATATTGATCTTATCTGTAGGAATGCATACTGTATAAAGTTGCAAGGCACAGCACAAATATTACCTTTATATAACCATACTTCCCAAATGGCTATGCTTTGTAAACTTTTTGCAAGAGCTGCGTAGCATTCCTCCATGTAACGCTAAGTCATTAGCCTATCAATAGATATCTGGGTATTTTATTTCATCATAATGTAGGTAATATTGCACTCAACATCTTCCATAGAATTTTTTCATATTTTTTTAAAGATTTTTTTTTTTTATTTGTTCATGAGAGACACACAGAGAGAGGCAGAGACACAGGCAGAAGGAGACTCTGCAGGCTCCATGCAGGGAGCCCAATACCTGACTCGATCTTCAGGGTCTTCAGGATCACGCCCTGGGCTGAAGGCAGCGCTAAACCGCTGAGCCACCCAGGCTGCCCCAATTTTTTCAAACTTTAATCAGGAAATGACAACATACAAAACAGAATCTTTGCATTTTCATAACCAATGAAAACTACCGTAAGTAAAATTACTGGACCAAAGTACTTATACCTTTATGGTTTTTGATCCCCAAGGTGCTTTCCAAAAGGACTGACCAAATTATACTTTTCTCAGAATGTATATAAATTTCACTATCACACACCAACACTGAATAATCTTTCCAATATATTTTTGCCTGTTACGTTGGTTATGAAACGGAAACCTGATGTGTTGACTTACATCTCTTAGATTACTGTGGTGGGAGACGCGGAGGCTGGAGCTGGTCCCGTGATGACACGTTACTGTGTTTACAGGCATGCCAGGATGGAGTCTGTTTTTGTCCGTCTCTCGGTATTATTTGATACGCCATTCCATGCTCTTATTAGTTTCCCGCAAATGATTTCAGCTGTCTTTTTTTTTTTTTCAGCTGTCTTAATGCCTGGTGTAAGGCAGTGAGCAGCCTGCACTGCAATACTCACAGAAGCCTCAAACCCCAAACACCAAACTCAGATATCAGTGGCAGACCAGAAACTAGGCCGCTGTTTTCTGAAACCACCTTACTAAAATGAAAACGCCCTTTCAATGGGCAGACGAGCAGCCTTACTCACTGAGCAGATGAAATGTGCCCTGGAGCCTGAAAATCCCTTCAAGGCTTTGTGTTCACACATGCTTTGGTTTGAGTCCCAGATCTGCCTTTCGCTGGCTATATGAGTTTGAACGGTATATTTAATCTTTCTAAGTCTCACTTTCCTCATCTAAAAAACAAGCACAATAATAAAACCTGCCCACCAGGACTTTTTTAAAGACCAAGTGAGATAATGCACATGAAGTGCTTAGTGCAGCGTATGGAGCATTGTAAACACTCAATAAAATGTCACTTGGTACAATTAGTAATGACAGCAGGAATAGCAAATAGTTTCTGTTTTCATAGATGAAATTGAACTCGTGCTAGAGACTAAAAGGTGAAGGACGTTGCCTTAGCCCATAGGAGTTTTAGATTCCACCCAACCTCATCCATTCCTTGTAATCTCTACCTACCTACCTACCTACCTACCTACCTACCAACCTACGGATTTGTATATAGACATGTAGACACATCCTTTAAAAAGGGCCTGAAGGAGGATAATTCCTGTAATTCGTACAACACAATCTAGCCTCAAGAATAAGCCTGGGCTGTCATTGCCCAGGGAAGCCATGGGTAAGTGTTAACATAAGGCAAAGTCCATCACCTAACCCTATCTATCATGCACCATCAGACCCCAGCGAGAACACAGAGGAAGCAGATTTCAGGAGGTCAAGGGAGTGAAACGAGGGCGGAAGGGGTGACCTACCTGGGAGATGAGCAGCTGGCAGGCTGCTAGCTCCCGCTCACTGGCATTCATCTTCCTGTTGGAGTCCATCTGGGCGTTCTCCAGCTGTTTGCTGCGGTTCACCAGGGATTTGACCTCCGACTTCATCTTGCTGATATACAGGCGGGCCATGGTGAATTCCTCCTCAATGACTCCATTCACATCTGCCAACTGAGCACAGGAAGGAGTGCATTCAACTATTGCTTACAACTTCCAGAGATTCACGGGGCCCCTAAAATCTCTCCATGGATCCTCAAGATGTCTTTGGATTTCTGATTAGGAATCCCTAAACATAGGACCACAAGCTGAAAATGATAGCTAAAATTTACTATATATTCAGTATATTAATATATCCCAAGTTTTCTGAAACCTTGGGTAAGAGTGAACTAAAATCATCTACTAAATATAATCCTCCACCATCCAGGTTTTTCATTACACTTAATTTTTAGGATGAAAGACATGACATCAGAAGGAAAAGATAGCTGAAGATTTTAAAAAGAGAGAATTCTGAAGAGGTATCCCATTCAACGTCTAATACCTTACATTTCTAGAATAGCTTGGCAAGGCCTACTGTTTCTAAAGGTGACTCTGCATCCCTATGAGAACTCAAATCAAAATTTCAATCATGTTCTCTATGGTCTGCTATTCAGAGAGAGAAGTAGTCTAATGTCTTGAATATGCTTCTATAAGCAACGGTTGAAATAAAAAGGATTTCCTGTAGTCTTCAGTTAAACAACAACAAAAATCTCGTGAATAAGCATCTGCCATTACCAAATGTCCTTTTAGATGAAGGCCTTCCTACATGACTTTCCGTTTACTACCAATCTGCACTTTCCTGTCTCTACGCGCTTGCCCCTTCCAAGGAGACAAGGCTCTAGCTTATATTATTCAAGATTATCTGAGTGGGGCACCTCAGTGGCGCAGCCCGTTAAGTGGCCGACTGTCTGTTTTCAGCTCAGATCACGTCAGGCTCGCAGGATGGAGCCCCACACCGGGCTCTGAACTTAGCAGAGAACCTGCCTGAGACGCCTCCTTTTCTCTCTGGCCCTCCCCCTGACTTTCTCTCAAATCAATAAAATTACCTGAGAGTTTACCAGTCTAAATTCACCTTTAAAAAGATTCTGAAAGGGATCCCTGGGTGGCGCAGCGGTTTAGCGCCTGCCTTTGGCCCAGGGCGCGATCCTGGAGACCCAGGATCGAACCCCACATCTGGCTCCTGGTGCATGGAGCCTGCTTCTCCCTCTGCCTGTGTCTCTGCCTCTCTCTTTCTCTGTGTGACTATCATAAATAAATAAAAATTTAAAAAAAAAAGAAAGAAAGAAAGATTCTGAAAGCCGCTCTTTCAGAATGATCTCCTATTTGGTGTCTGGGTTTCAGAGCTCAGCTGAAAACAAAAACTGAAGCAAGATTCTTGGGATAGAAACCCATTGGCTCTCAAGATGCAAACGTGCTCTGGAAGGGCAATTAATCAGATGAGCAAATAACTGTGCGTATTTTTTTTAAACACCAGAGGGCGCCCCAGCACCTCAGGAGAAAGGATGAGCGCTGTCCAGTACCCAGCCCACAAAACGAAGCTTCGGTTGGTTCTAAGACCGTGATTCCAAATAAGGTTTTAATGTTCCACAGCGAATTATAACTACCCACTCTTGTCATTATTGCTGTCATTAACTCATCATAGGATGATTTTTTTTCTGTAAAAATCTAAGACCTAGGAATATGGAATCGTGTATCAACCCTGAAAATTGGTAGCCAATAGGAAGGATCCCACACTGAGTGCCTGTAACATGGTGTCAACCTTCCCCTAGGATTCCACAATAGTATCTGTTAAAATGACACCAGTGTCAAATCTACACAAAGCAGAACCTATGTTAACAGCAAGAAAACCTACAATCCTATTTCAGCAGAGGGCCTTGCTGAACCACTAATTCTGACTGCCGAGGATGATCGGCCTGCCAACACCATTTCTCATCACACTCCTTCATAGAACCCAACTGCACGGGGAGAAGGGATGAGAAATGCCCCCAATCTTTCAGTGAGGTCTTGTTCTTCTTCTGCCTTTGTGACTGGTCCAACGTGGAAGAGAGAGGAGAAGCTCGTTCTTTTAGCCTCACCACACAGGTCCTATATATCTGTCCAGCTTCTGTAGAAAGGTAAATGAACACCCATCTCTTTCATGTGGGGTTCACAGCCTACACCAGCTCCTGGTGGGAAAACACCACTGAACCAACAATAGGACATTTGGGGAAGGGAACAAACAGCCCCTTCCTCTCCAGTTCTATCTTCAGACAAGGAAGACAGACAATGGGACCATGTACTCCATGCCCAGGTCCCATGCACACTGGGAAAGAGTACAATAGTATACACAGCAGTGGGCTTCCTCCAAAATGAAAGCTAGACTTTTTTCCCTCCAAACCAGAACCATAACTTCTGGAGCCTGCTCTTATCCTAGGAAGTCTAAGAGGAGATTGTGAATCTGATTGGGGCCGGGGGAACAGTACTCCAAACAAATGGTTTTACTATAAGGTTGTTTTTCTGTTGATTTTGTTTTTGTGTTGTCTTGTCCTAACTACTTAAGAGTTCATATATTCAGACACATAAATTCAAAGTTTTCAATAATCCCAGTCAGTACATTGTTATTTCGAAAAGAAGACTCAAGAGTTTGTTGCTAAAATGTTATTTATAACTCTCCCCATAACTCTAACAGTACACACTGGGCTGTGTGATCCAGGAGAGATGACTAATCCAGGAGGAAAGGCTGCCTTCACGTGAGAATGCTGATGCTGCCTGCCCCACCTGCCCCTGTCTATACAGCAGTCACCCCATACCCACCCACCCCAGGTCTCTAGAGCCTGGAGTTACTGTGCAAGGTACCATTCCTAAGCCAAGTAAAAGGTAAGTGAGGTGACTGGTCACATTCTAACATCTAAAAGTCAGAATGGGACTAGAAGTCCTTTCTTTTCTTTTCCTTTTTTCCCAAATGTCCAGAAACATCTGTTTTCTTTGTCAGTGTGGTACAGAGCTAAGGCATGATCCTGGTTGTTCCCAAGAGCCCGATGGACAGGGGCAACGGGAGAAGCAAGCCTTCCTGGTGGTGAGACCCCGGCCCCCAAAGACCCAAGGCTGTATCAAAGAGGTTGATGGGAGTGGAGATGTTGGTGATAAGGATTGATTTCAGGCCCAGGAGCTGGAGCAGTGTATCTGCATCCCTGGCTCAGCCACAGAAAGGTCCCTGATGCTTCTGGGGCCCAGGGCCCCGCATCAGCTGGAAATTCCTCACCTCCGTCTCACCCAGACCCAAAGTTGAAAGAAAATCTGGCCGCTAATCCAATCCATTTTATTTACTCCACCTCAAGTTTCTATTCTAGGCTTCTGGAAATCTCTGCTATAAAGAAAGCCTGGTGACATAGGGAAAAAGACAAGAAGGGGAAGCTCACTAATAAACCCAGAGAACGTGAACTCTAGGCTCATCTCATCACTGGGTGGTCTCATCTTGTTTTGCAGACTAAACAAAGTATTGCCTGGGCTCTGAAAATGTTTCGAGACATGACAGAGCTGGAGAAATATGGGTTCTTCTGTTTCCCTGCTGTCTGGGCCTGTTATTTTCTGGAAATGAGGGCATCTCTTCCCCTTATCCCAGGGCACAGCCAGGAGGCCCTGTGTGGAAACTGAACAGGGTGTTAGGAAGAAAAAGGAAGATCACTCATAATTTATAAAAAAAAAAAAAAAAAAAAGGAAGATCACTCATAAAAAAGGTCTCCCCGCTCGGATCATTATTTTAGATAAAAGAATTATATCAGTTGAGTACTCACAACCAATACTCTATACTCACAATGTAGATCTAAGAAAATATATGTATAACCCATGCGATTTCTGAGCTGACAACCTGCAAGATAATGTGGGCTCATCTTCTCATTGCACAAATCAGGAAAATGAAGCACGAGAAGTATAGTGAATTGCCCAAGGTCACACAACACCCTACCTTTAGCCCTCATTGCCCAGATGATTAAATCATGATTGTAAGAGAAAAAAAAAACTCTTCAGAATGATTAAGAATATGCTCTCTATGAGTAAGAATTATCAATGAAAATAACTAGTTATCAATGAAATTAACTAAAGCATCCAATGTCTGGAACCCAAAAATATCTTGAAAACATCCAGCTAAGTATTTAAAAATAATCTCAATCATACTTCAGATTCCCAAAGGTAAAGACTCTTTTTTTAATGCCGAAGCACCCAGACACTCCTGATTTCATTAGCATTTCTCATCAGCTCTATTTTAGAACTTAGCATAAAAATATCTTCCTTGATCGTTATCAGAAGCAGGCGCCAACTTCTCATAAATCAACTCCACCTTCATACTGCAAGGGCCACTTAATCACCCGAATCTCAGAAGTTTACAGCTCCACACCAATGCATGCTTCTAAAAATTAAATTCTCAAACATAAAGCCACCAAACTGGAGCTGAATAGGATTAATCTTATAGTATCTGAGAATTCTGTGCTAAAATTAGATTCATTCGCAAAGATTCATGAACTATTCAGTTACAATAGAGGTTCTATGAAAGAAGGATTAGGTTTACAAGAGGTCGTATACTCTACACCTAGATCTGTGATATCATCTAAGAATAGATTTCTATGTTTCCCAGAAATGCCTATAAACAGAAGGAACTGGGGGAGCCTTTTCTAGTATTTAACAATCCCAGCTCAAAGCCTGAGTGTTCTCACAAAGCAGACTGATGGAGAACTCAGCCTTTTAAAAGCTAACCTCAAATATTTTGATTTTAGGGGCTCGTGAAGTGGAAGTTGAGCTTTCCATTCTTTGGCTTGCCAAAATCCACTACATGTACCCATGGCTACTCTGTACAAGGTGCTGTATTATTATTATTATAAAGCTACAGTAATCAAAACTGTGGTTTTAGTATAACAATAAATCAATAAAATAGAGACTAGAAACAGTCCTATACACTTCTGGGAGTGATGGATATGTTATCTTACCGTGGTAATGGTTTCATGAGGATATAATACATCAAAACTTTTCAGACCATACACTTATAAAGCTATTTTTAAAACTATCTCTCTCAGGGGCACCTGGGTGGCTCAGCTGTTAAGTGTATGCCTTCGGCCCAGGTCATGATCTCAGGGCCCTGGGGTTGAGCCCCACTTCGGGCTCCCTGCTCAGAAAGGAATCTGCTTCTCCCTCTGCTCATGCTCTCTCTCTTTCTCTTAAACATGCTCTCTTTCTCTCTCAAATACATAAAATCTTAATAAAAAAAATCTCTATCCTATATCTCTTTCTGTATCATGGCTAACTGTTCCTTGTTCTTAGCTGATAGCATTATGTATGCTCTCTTACCCCTCTATTCCTAGCACATGGACAACTTCATACCACCCCATTCTTCCTCCCTCCCTTACCTTCCTTGCTATCAGTGGCACCAGTGTGTACAACTCCAGGGGATAAATCACGGTTGGTTGAAGCCAATCATAGCCATACTACTTCTCTTTGCTTTCCCAATTTCTCTTGCAATTCGGGGTGACCATGTGATCCAATTCTGGCTAACAAGGTATAAGGGACATCTATAGGGACTTATGAGATATAGTTCCCTCTTAGTTGAAAGTTGGCTGCCTTTTCAGCCCATCCTGCCTCGAATGTGGTTGTGTGACGATATGATGGTTGGTGCTCTAGCAGCTATCTTGCTAGCTGAGACAAAAGTCTACAGATGTGAGAAGCTAACAAGCTAACAAAACTAGAAAGGAAACAAAGAAAAGGCCCGATTCCTTGACATTGTTGGGACACTGGATCAAAATTTGCCTCTGCAACTTTAATAAGGTTAGAATGACCCAGGCAATCTTGTTAAAATGAAGATTCTAGTTTGACTGGTCTGTGGTGGCCCAAAGAATCTATAGTTCCAACAAACTCCCAGGTGACACAGATCACAACCTGAATAGCAAATTCTACACAAAATTCTCATATTGTGAATAATTAAATGTGGATTTATTTTTTAAGCCACTGTTAGAATCCTATTACTTTCGGCTGAAAGCTTTCCTAATTCATACTGATTGGGGAATTTTTATTCTGTTAGGTTCTCACAGAAAAGGAGAAACACAATTCTGAGACTAGAAGTGTTGCTTAACCTATACAATTCCAAACTCCTGTGACATTGGCATATAAGTCTGAGAAATAACCTGATTTGAATAAGGCCTATCAAAATTTGAAGACATTTCCTATATTCGAAAGGTAATTTTCTTCTCCTCCACCATACCCAACCAGTCATTCACTTAGCCATTCAATCAGCCCTTGGTTTGTTCATGCCAATATTCTGAGCACGTGGCAGGTGCAAAGCACCACGCAAAGCATTGGATACTCTAGAGAATAAAACACAGACCCTGTTTGCTTAGGATCACACCATTATAAGAGCAGGTAGGGGGGTAAGAGAGGGGCTGGCTTACAGTCTTCACATCATTGGTGCCGATAATTCCACCTATCTCCCCCAGATCCTTCAACAGCAAATTCAGAATCTCAGTAGCCCTCTTTTTCTGGTGGTTGCTAAGCTCTTGTAGCTGGCTCAGTTCTCTCTGTGTGGTTGTCAATGTCGTCTGAAAAACACATTTTAACAGCAAATTAAAAGAGCTGCCCATCAATTCATACCCACTGCATTGCAAAGAACAACAACATAATGTAGGATGGAATTCTTTTATCACTTCATGTGATTTCAACGAAAGAGTCCTCTAAAGTCAAACTACAGTACCTTACTGCCTTCTTTGATAAAAAGGAGAATTTGTCTTGGCCTGATATGTCTACATATCACATGACAATTTGCAAGTCAGTGAAATGTCATTAAAAATAGTCGAAAAGGAGCCCTTAAGCTGATAATGTGTGATTCCATGCTCCTCCCCGTGAGATGTTCTGTTTCAGTCCTCATTCTCCAGGGTCCAAACACCTGCAAGCATCCCCACCACCACATCCAAATAGACCTTAGACCTGCTCCCTGGACCACTTCCAAATTCCCATCTGACTTCATACTAATAGATGGGTCAGGAAGACCCGAGAAATATTCATGAGTTTAGAAAACAACTTCTAAAAAGTTTCCTAGGGACGCCTGGGTGGCTCAGCAGTTGAGGATCTGCTTTCGGCTCAGGGCATGATCCCAGGGTTCCTGGATTGAGCCCTGCATCGGGCTCCCTGCATGGAGCCTGCTTCTCCCTCTGCCTGTGTCTCTGCCTGTGTGTGTGTGTGTGTGTGTGTGTGTGTCTTATGAATGAATGAATGAATGAATAAATAAAATATTCCTTAAAAAATAAAATACAGTTTTCTAATCTTCCCAGTGAACCCAAATTGAACACTCTTCGTCTCTTCTCAAAATTAGCCGAGTCTTCATCTTAACATAGAGCTCCATTTTCCTGCCAAACATCAACAACCCATCTTTTCTCCATCCCTCGTGCCTGTTACCAAAAGGTAGATATTTAGAATTAACTAATTTAATGAACTCAACATCAACAGAATAGCCATATTTTGGTGTCTTGATATTAACTTGACCAACAAAGAAAATAATTTCCCTAAATTGCAGAGCTGTGGAGGTTAATGCAAAGACGCTTCTGCAAGTCTTCCATAGGCAGCTATTATACTAGAGCACTTTTTAATGGTCTGACTAAAAATAGTACCCTAAAACAGTCTAGTAATACTTGGGCTTGGCAGAAAATAAGAACTATATTATGGAAAATGTTCCATTGTTTTGAGATGCAAATAATATGAAGGACTAATTAAAGAAATCTGTAGAAAACAGTCAGCAGAGAAAAATCTAAGTCTCCTCCTTTGTCCTAAGGGACTTCTGGTTTGTTTTCCTGCTTCTTTTTAAGTTTTGTTATGGCATTGCCACTGCTTATTTCGTTTTGTTTTTTAAACCCACAGAAGCAGTAGATCCCATCTTGTGGAGCCATTTAAAAATGCAGTTGAATATACAGAGTTAGGAGCATTTTCCATCAGCTCTACAGTCAGCAGATTAGAGCTTTCCTGTACCATCTGCTACTCCTTGCCTGGGAGGACTGGACGTTTTCCACAAAGCAGGCTGGGCACAATCCCATGATACCAGGCCATTGGGTCAAGGTGCCAAGGGCAGCTGGTTACAGCCACTCGGCTCCCCACCACCCATTTTCCAAGTAGAAAGGGAAAAAATGGAAACATCCCACCGCCAGCCACCTCCCCAAATGCTCACTGGCCCTGCTGCCACTAGCTCACTGTGCAGAACCTGCAGCTTCTTTCACCGGCAGAATGTGAAAATTAGGTGTGCAGACTGAAGCGCCAGCTTACAACAGGACAACAAATAAACCAAGTCCATCAGTCCAAGGCTAGGACAAGAAGTTGTGGGGAAGGGATGGGTTTACTCAGGAGGGTGTAAACAAGATGTGAAATCCATAGCTTCTATCAACCATCCAGTCTCACTTGTTAATATAATATTTGAGATAATATTTCCTGGCATTCTAGCATATACACAGGCCTTCACTAAGTGCTTTCTGTCAATTGTCTCCAGTTCTCATGTACTGAAAGGAGCATGCTATTAATGCCATTTTTACAGATAAGGGAATAAATATTCACAGAGTTTAAATGTCTCAATTAAGGGCTAATAGTTGTAAAGTCAAAATGTTAACTAGGATTTTTGTGGCTCCAAAGTCTGCACTCTCTCGACCACTTGCAAGGCATCCCTGCTAACGTTATAGACCCCTGGATATAAAACAATATGCAGTTATGGAATAAGCACACAAAAATCACCTACGTGAAGTATTGCAATTATTGGGAGACTTCAGAGAATGCCTCTAATGCTGAAAAACCATTCTGCCAACTGCCTTCCTATACAGTGTCTGTCAACATACGTACAGGAACAGCAACCAAAAAGTCCCAGCCCCTAGACACAAATATTCCAACCGTTTTCTGGGCTAGCTCATCTGTCAGCTGCTCATTGGCTCTGGTCTTGTCCTCCACTTCCTGTGACTTCTGGTCGTAATTGACAGCCAGCTCTTCCAGGGCCTGGAGAACTTCCTTCACTTCATCTTTGGCTGCCTCATTCTCAATCTGGAGACGTGTCAGCTCTTCCTGGATCTTCTCATAGTCTCTTCTTGTAGAAGCCAGAAGCTGAGGAAATGAGATGGCATGGAACTGATAAACATTATATTCAAGTGTTTCTGTGCTGTGCACTGTTCAAAATAAAGTAATTTTAAAAACAGATAGAGAAGGGCCCCTGGGTGGCTCAGTCAGTTAAGCGTTGCTTCTAAATTTCAGCTCAGGTCATGATCTCAGGGTCATGAGACTGAGGCCCGAGTCAGGCTCTGCACTGGGTGTGGAGCCTCTTAAGATTGTCTGTATCCCTTTGCCCTTCCCCCTGCTCACCCACTCTCTCTCTCTCTCTCTCTAGAAAAAAACCCAAAAACAGAAAACAGAAAAAAACAGATATAGGATGCTGAGGATGACTAGAAACCCTACTGTATATCTAGACAATATTTAAAAAAAAAAAAATAGCATGAGGCTTCAAAAATCTGTTTCTTTTTCTTTGTAGAGTTTTTTTGGTTGTGTTTTTTAAGTTTAAAGCTGCATAGCCTTGGGGCACCTGAGTGGCTCAGTGGTTGAGCGTCTCATGACTCCGGAGTCCTGGGACCGAGTCCGACATGAATAGAGGCTTCTCCCTCTGCCTGTGTCTCTCATGAATAAATAAATAAAATCTTTAAAAAAAAAAAAAAAGGAAAAAAATAAACCTGCATAGGCTTAACTAAAGAATTGATCACATATCAAAAATCACCATACTCTGTAGCTGGCTGGCTATTCCAAATGTTGAACATAGAAGGAAAAATGAAGGGAGTCATCTCTGAGGACAATGATGAAAATACTTGTATGGCTCGTTAACCTTATTGTTATTTCACATTGTAAACAGGTTGATTTCAGAGTCAACCGAAACAGTAAAAAAGGACAACTGTCATTTTTTCTTAATATTCATCATGAATGTGTAGAAGGACATATCCCAAACATTAACATTAGTTAAAAGTGAATGACTAGGCTTACGGATGTGTTCATTATCTTTGTGCCTATTATATTTTCTGATTTTTCTTATATAGAACATATATTACCTTGGTAGAATAGAAAAAAAATACAGAGTTTTAACTGTAAGAAAAAGGAAGTTTATCATAGACAGTTGTACCAAGTTGGAGATGCAAAGGAATGGAATAGGAGGAAGAAGCAGGGAACACCAAGCAGATGGAAGACCCATCTATAGTTAAGACAAAAATCTATTTAAAAATGATTGATCTGATTGCAAAGGCATAGATGATCTCCCTACCAAGGGTATTGTTTGCACAGGAGGTATGGTTGCCCTGGAACAACAAAGGAAAACAAAAAAAGAAGAGAAAGGAATGGCTATAAAGAGAATTAGGTCTATGGAAGGCTAGGACTGAGGACATGAACCCAAGCCACCTGCTAGAATTGTATCATATGATCCCATCCAAGGCATTTTAACAACAAAGCAGAAAGCATACTAAAGCACAGAAGAGAGAAAAAAAATACTTCGATGGTCCTCAGCAGGAGAACCACTAATCATCTATGTGTGACAGATTGGCTATCTAACCTTTACTTAGGTTCCTGTTTGTAAAATACTTGGCACGTTCCCTGGAGGACTGAATGCCATCCACGGAAAGGCTGAAAATAATTTGCCTCCTTTTTACTATATTAAACACATACCAGTTGAGCCCTTGGAGCCCTTGGAGCCCTTTCCTCTTTGCTTCACACTCCCCTCCATCTCTACTTTTGTTTTTATTTTATTTTTTTTTTACTTCCTACAAGATAGCATGAGAACATAGTGTGTATCAAAGACCTGAGCTGGCTGATTTGCAAAGCTGGGGAAAAAAATGAAAATAGCCAGCAACAGGGGGAGTGCTGGGCACTGGGTATGTGGAATCAGAATCATCCTTGCCCAAGCACCAAACTCCTTTATCTCTGCACTTCAAAGACTCACTGCAGCAACCAGCTACTCACTCTCAAAACCTCAGAGCTCTACAAAGTCAGACATTTATTTTCTAAAATCAGCTTTTAACAGGCACTGAAAGGAAATCTACCAAGAAATGTCCACATGATTCAATGATTTTTGAAAAAATTCTTTGTAAATTAAATTTCTGGAACAAACATCAACAACAAAGACTAATAAGAGAACTTTATAAAAAAAATTTATTGCATTCTTTACCTCGTCCTGATCCAACATCTGTTGCTTTAGCTTTTCAGCCAGCTGGCTCTGCTGGTTAATTTCATCATCCTGAAACGAAACATCATGTTTAATGTTTTGGGGTTAGTTATGTCATTTTTGATATCCTGGCTTCCCGACGACAGTGGGATACCAGGATGCCAGCTGTAAGCTTGCTAATAAGATGAGGGGAATGGTGGTGCTTCCCCATAGATGAAAGATTGGCTCTGGGATCTTGATTGGGTTAAAACACCTCTGTGCCCACCTTTCTCAGCAGGTGCAACATCTGGGTTTTCTGGGATATATAATAGCCTGCACATTCAACTCAATTTCTGCTCATCCAGAAATCAGAGAGCTAGGGTTTAGGAATTGAAAGGGACTTTGGAGCTATGCCTCCCAGTTCAAAGACGCTAATTAAAAAAATAAGACAGTGAACTTCTAACCATCTGCACTGTAATATATTCATGTTCCAAATCTCGTCAAACACATCAATGACCAGGAATGCTGCCACATCATCGGTAGGAGAGACCAATATTTCCACTTCAAATCTCTTAGTTAGAGAGATTGGAAAACATGCACTAGAGAATTAATCTTGGGCATGAGCAGCTCTCCCTCTTGATTAGAAGTTAATTTTCTTGCCAGTTTGAAAAAAACAGCAACAACAACAAAAAAAACCTCAAGGTAGTGGGGGAGACAGAAACATGAGGGCTTCCTTTCCGGCCTATCGTTAAAAGTGGGAAACCTCCTCTCCACTGTGCTTCCCTCGCTCTCACTTGCTGCCACTAGGTGCTGCTGCGCCAAAGCCAGAGCTACGCGCCTCCCGCGGCCTGGCCGCCCAGCTGCCCAGGGCAATCGCGTCTGCTCCCCCAGTGCGGTCCCCCCAGTGCGGTCCCCCCAGTGCAGGCAGAGCGGCGGGTGGACAGCCTTTAACCAGAGCAGGCTCAGCCTTCCCTACAAACACAGTCATGAATTCAAAATGCAAATGTGACGCCTAGCCTGCTAAGAACAACTTGGCTTCACATGTATCCCTCCCTTACAAACAGGGAAAATCCCATTTGCCAACCCTTCCAGGCTTTAAACCCCAAGCAGAGTTGGATTCCGTATCCTTGGGTCCCTCTGTGCCAGGTGCCACCCAGGTGTCCTCAGGGCAGCTTGTAAAAACCCACGCGCCACACCCTCTGCCCTTTCCAGTGTTCAGGGGTGAACTCAAGGGCCTGGGGCGTAGAACCCCACTTGTCCATGGGATATTCTCTGGCCTATTTGGTCGGGTCTACGCATACATTTAAATCAGACAGACCCCGTGTGACGCTTTCCATAGAGCAAGAAAATTCTAAAATCAGGATTACAAGATCTGTATCTCATTGTCCTTTTTGGAGGACACCTTTTGGCCTTATTTTTCTGTTCAGGGAGCCTTGTTTCCACCGAACTTTT
This sequence comes from Nyctereutes procyonoides, assembly GCF_905146905.1. Taxonomy (NCBI): domain Eukaryota; kingdom Metazoa; phylum Chordata; class Mammalia; order Carnivora; family Canidae; genus Nyctereutes; species Nyctereutes procyonoides. Next base: position 11,945,171 of record NW_026575136.1, on the reverse strand, counting down.
CACTCCAATGTTTCTTTAATGGTTCAGCAAAATACTTATGACTTTCCTCCCCAAATCCAATTTCTGGCAGGAGAATTAGGGAAATTACACCAGAGTGAAACTGCCAAAAAAATGGTACTTGCACAACTAGGAGACTACTCTGTAGGGCATATTTCCTCTACTTTATAAACTTAGAACGTCAGTTACCAGGAACAATTTTGTGTTTATGTTCCTTGGCACATAAATATTAAACAACTTAACATAAAAGACTCGAGGAGTTTAACATCAGGGAGCTGCCATCCCTTCCCCTGGGACACATCTGCAACAGCTACAAGGGACAGAAATCAGAAGAGAAGCACAACAGCGAAGCCCGCCCTTTGTTCTTCTGTGTTCACTCGGAGCCTGAAGATCGCAGGCTTCCTCTCTGACAGGTGACAAGGCAGGTACAGTGATTTCTGAGGTACCGTTAGGAAACAGGGCCATCAGCCCATCTGGGAAGGATGTGAGGAGCAGGGATTACATTGTAAGACCACGAATCACTTGTACCAGAGACACTGCCAAGACTACACTCAGCCTCTGTGAAGGCGACTTCTCCAAGGAATGAGCATAGTCTATCATAATCCTGAAATTTTTTTCAAAACCTCCAGAATAAAATGTGCTGCACAGGCTACGTCTATACACTCGAGTGCATTCCTTAGAACGTGCTCACTCCGATGCTGACTGTTAAGGTCTAGTCCATACATAACAGATTCCAAAGCACTTTTCAGAAAATATTCTTGTTCTTGAATTTTCATATATCTGAAATGGTGAGTTGCCAACTGGTCACGGGCCACCTTTAATTATAAAAAAAAGGTTTGTTGCAATGGTAATCAGTGAAATAAGGTTCAACTTCTATTTCTACTTGCACTTAATTCCTCTCACACATTTCCCATAGAATCCTATCGGAGGAGATGAGAAACAAAAGAAACAGTGCCAACGCCAACTTGCTCATCTTGTAACTCTGCTTGCAACCCACCTTTGCACCACCACCCCGCGGTTACCACACAGGATGACATTCTCCCATAAGTAAACAGAACCCAGAAGAGAAAGAAAGAAACTACTATTTAATGAGCAACTGCTACACCCCCAGAAACTTTTATCCCTGCTACAACTTTTGGGGGGAACCAGATACAAGCCCCATGTTGCAGATGAGAAAAGTACCACCAGCAGGGTAGGCCATTCATCAGTCCAAGCCTCAGCACTATTAAGACACACGTCAGACTCTAAAGTGTATGTTTTTCCATCACACGGTCCTGCCTTGGACAGTACCTGTCCTTAGACCCTTGGAGAGACAGCGCGGAGGGGCAGAGGTAGCAGCTGGGAGGAGACCACATATAGTCTTTCTCCTACCACATTCTATAATTAGACTCCTTAGGGTTGACAAGCTCCTCGTGTAAAGGGCTAAGACCCAAACGAGATGACCATAGGACTGGGAGCCAAAAGATACACAGCCTCATTCCAGCCCTGCCACCTCCGGGTGATATAAACCAGCCAAGTCATGTAACCCTTCCCCCCGACCCATCCAGGCTAGTTTCTCATCTAGACCTAGATACTTTCAGCTCTAACACTCAATAATCTATAAAGATGCCATGCCTCAACTCGCATATTCTCAAAACTATCAAACCACCTCTCATCAGAAGCATGAAAAACCTTCTAGAACCTTTAAGAGGAGGACAAGGAAGAATGACAGCTGATAAGGCATCACCAGGCAGCCCAAGGGGAGAGTCACTAAGGTCAGACCACAGCACCGGTGCCCTCTGTGGCTGAGGCTGGTCAGTGCTCTCTCAGATCTCAGCGACCCCCTGTGATGGAACACAAACGCTAACCCTGAAATGTGTGCTTTAGAGGGTCTTCCAAGTGAATGCTCTAGGAAAATGACATCACAGGGAGTGTCGTAGGCTTGTCATCAGGAAGCAGAAACTCTAAGGTCAGCTCCGCCAGCTACCAACTGGACACCCCCAAGCATGGCATTTCCCTCACTCATGACTCAGTCCTCATCACTACACTCAGAAGCTGCATCCGAGACTCTAAAGTCTCTCTCGGATCACTGAAAGCTCCTTAGGCTACCAAAGCAAATGATCCCCATTCCAACCATGGCAGGAGTCTCTGTAGAAAACAAAGTATAGAACCAGGTTATCATGGGATCCCTGGGTGGCGCAGCGGTTTGGCGCCTGCCTTTGGCTCAGGGCGCGATCCTGGAGACCCGGGATCGAATCCCATATAGGGCTCCCGGTGCATGGAGCCTGCTTCTCCCTCTGCCTATGTCTCTGCCTCTCTCTCTCTCTCTCTGTGTGTGACTATCATAAATACATAAATTTAAAAAAAAAATTTATTAAAAAAAAAAAAGAACCAGGTTATCATTCATCAACCGAAATTCTTTAGGGATTACTAAAGTGAACCTATCAATTCTAAAATGAAAAAGGAAACTGTAGTAGGTTTAAACAATAGTGTTTCTTCGGAGAAATCAAGAAACTGCATCCACTGTTACCTTACTATTGATCTTCTTTTTCTCTTAGTTTGAGATTTTGCATAATCGTATCTGGTTAGACATGGAAGGATAACAGTATGTCAAGTGCCTGCCTAAAGGGCACTTAACCCCACTCTAAGGGTGTGACTGTCTCATCAAAGAGGTTGCCAAGAAGGGCGGGGTGCCCCCAGTTTAACACTGTGGTTACAACGGGAATTCCCAGAGTCACAGATAAGCAGAACTAGCTTCACACTTTGCTCTTAAAGGTGATACGGACTGAGCTTCACTCAGAATAGCCAGGCCCGTAAGATTAATGGCAATGTTAACAAAGCTGTTTCAGCCAAACCAGAGGTGTCCCCAAGCACTCCAAACTGAACCACAGCAGAAATGATTAAATCAGACTAAAAATATCAGCAACCTTGATGAAATGAACCGAAAGGATTTAGAATATTCCAAGGGCAATATGCCAAGATCACATGAGACATCAATTTAATTTCCTATGCCTCTGGGATTCCTAACCTGACCTTCACTGGGGATGAATGATATACAGTGTTCTCCAAGGTCTCTTTTCTTCCATTCCAACTTGTGCATTTACATGATTTTTGAGTCCCAAAAGTTTGCCATAGAATTGGACATCCCTAACAGCATGTTCCAACTACTTCATTCAAGAGTAAGCCCCTGAAAACAGATTCACCAATAAAGGCAAAGCTGTCAGACCACAAGCCACTACCATTGGTTCCTCATCCCAGGGCCTGAGAGCTACATGATTAAAGAATACTAGCTTTAGGAGTCACCACCTTGTCCCTACAGCTGGCACTACCACAGGCCCAGAGAAAAATAGAAGGGACAATTACACAAAGATCATGCAACTCACACCACCCCTATTCTCATGCAGTGATCAGCCCCAGTCCCATGTCCAGAGTGAAGACTCTCTATCTAGACCAACTCTCCAGGTCTTCCAATCAAACTTCCATGAAAGTTTCCATTCCACACGAGTCAAGTTCCAATCAAGAGCAGGGCAGATATTAAGGAGACAGACGTAAACGTCAGTCTGCAGCCCTATATCAGCTCCATGGGCCTAGAAGCTGCTTCTGGCCAGTAAGTCTAAGACCTGCCAGCTTCAGCCTAGGTACAGAGTGAAGACTATCATCTCTGGCTACAGACCTTATCATCCAGCTGTCTGTAGAGACTGGAGATCTCCTCATCATACTTCTCTTTCTCCTCTGCAGAGATGCCAGCAACAACAGGAGCAATATTATCTATGATGGGGGTGTTATCACAGGGCTCCAAGGTCTTCTGGTCCTTAGCATTGATCTGTTCATCCTCAGGCACAGCTTCTCCTGCAAAGCACAAGAGGGGTTGGGGATTGAAGAAATTCAGCATGTAACCCTACAGGAAGAGTTCCAAAAATACCCACTCCCATGAAAAGACACAGAGGACACAATAGAGAGCTGTTGTAGAAAGTCAGAGCTTGTGTTCTTTTTATTTGGCAAGGAAGGTGGTAGTTAACTGACCAAAACTAGTCTAAGGAGGAAGAAGACTATATACTACTCCCTGTCTCATGATGCATCACTTAAATACTCGGGTTCCACCAACCACACAAACTTCACTAATACAGCTTGCAGGGACATCCAGAATTTTTTGCAGACACTTTCCCTTTTTGGGGGAATATTCTGGGGTTTTGTTGGAATCAGATTCTATCTAGTGGTTGATTCACAGGCAAACAGACCTCTGAGGCATCCTAATTACCAATTAATTAGGATATCATTCCATTAGGAAAAATAGTTAAATCAAGGAAATTCATCACTATTGAGGGGAACACTCCAGGGCTGTAATCGTCTGAATCCAAGACCCTCTGAATCTGAAGCAGAAAACCAGGGTAGCCCTGGACCCAGGAGCTCTGACTGACATAACACAAACACACGTTCTACTATCATCCTCTCCCCTAGGAGGTCAGAATTAATTGGCTCACCTGGAGACTTCAAATACACTAATTTCTTATGATGTCAAGTAGATCCAGGAAAGAAAAAGCAGCCAATCCAGAATATCGCACGGAAACTCTGCATACCACTTCTCAGTCTGCAGACTGGCACCTACTACTTCTCGGGTCTACAGAGCAGTGTTTGCCAAGGCCTCTGAAGGAAGCATTACCAAGCTTGACTATTCAAGAGGCAGCTGGGGGCTCAGTGGCTGAGCATCTGCCTTCAGCCCAGGGCGTGACCCCGGGGTCCCAGGATCGAGTCCCACATCGGGCTCCCCTGCAGGGAGACTGCTTCTCCCTCTGCCTGTGTCTCTGCCTCTCTCTGTGTGTCTCTCATGAATAAACAAAATCATCAAAACAAAACAAAACAAAACAAAACAAAACCCTGACTATTCAAATTGAAGGGCAAAAGGGAAGTTCTCAGGCTGGTCAGTGGCCAGCCACAACCAGAAAATCACCTTGCAAAGACAGACTGCATAAAAAGGATTCTATGAAAACCATGTGGCCCAACTGAGTCTCTCAAACATCTTTTTGGAAAGCAAACCAAAACCAAACATACTTTTCCATCACAATGTTTACCATCGACTTCACACTCAGTTTGCTACAATCAGGGAGTGTCTGCAATGTTCCAAGCCTCACCCAGTTCTCAGCCCATAAAATGCATTTTGTGGAAAGTCCCCAGGAAAACTGCCCTAAGACAGAGGGAATTTCTAAAAAAAGAAAAAAGAAAAAGAACTGGATCTCTTCATCTGTGGCTTTGTTAACACTATGCAACACGCCTCAAGGAAGCCACCTGGACACTGCACACATTTATCTGAATATATAAACAAAACACCTTGTGATGGGTTAGCTTTGCTGCTTAAGATTTCGTAATCTCACCTGATAATCACAAAACGGTAGGAAGGCCTCCCTGTCAAATAAAATTAACATCCAGTGATTTCGTTTCTGTGTCACAGTTCCATTTGAAGCAAAACCTGGAATGAAGTATTCCTTTGCTACATGTAAGACTGAGCCAACCCTTTTTCCTTCTGAAACTCATCTAGACTGTACTGTACCTACGCCTTTTTCTAAAATTATTGACCTGAAACAAAACCAGAATATCAGAGTAGTCTTTGAACTGAACCTGAACCAAATCAATATTTCATTCAGTTCCAATTCCTGGTTTAAAACATCCATCAAGGACCTTGCAGTACAGACTGGATTTCATCCAATTAAAGGATCTATATTCTCTCCGGCCTGCTAAATCCACAGGCTATAAAAGCAGTACCATATTCTAGTTCCCAAGGATTTCTTTTTTTTCTTTTTTTTTTCTTTTGCCTAAATATATAGATCTTTTTCTAACCACAAATTACATACACAAAAACCGTAAAGCCCTCCTTCACCCCTAACCTCCCAATTTTGATCCTTCTCCAGAGATGCGTACCACTAACATTTTGGTGAATCTTTCCCCTAGTTGGGTTAGGACTGTATCTCTAATTTTTCAGCTCTACCTTCTGAACTTTGTGAACAGGGCAATCCAGTGCAGCATGAATTTAATCTTGCAGCTTAAGCCTGATGAAGGTGCATTTCTTGACCGCACTAGACCAGAAACCAGTAGAACATAGTCCTATCATCCTATGCCAACTTGCCCCGAGTGCAGAGGCGAGATGCAAACACCGCTGGAAGAGACCTAGTCCCCACGTTCCTTGGTTCCACATGGCCGAGAGCCAGTGCCACCACGAGCCTGGGGTGAGCTAAGGGGCCCAGGGATGATGCTCTAGAGCCTACTGGCAAGTGACCCTAAATCTGCCCCTTTTCCCCACTGAGGAATCGCAGCATCACTGAGTACCAGAGTTGTCCAAGAACACAGTGGTTCGTCAAGCAGCCAACGCTCTGCTGCGAGGCACCCTGAATGTACTTGACAAACCTCACTAACATCTCCGGTACCATGGCAGGACGCTGAGCCACGCTGCATCTTTTAACTGATCTAATTAATCACAAGTCCATCTTCTGCTTAACCTCTTCGCTTGCTTTTTCGTAAAGGACGAAAAATAATGATTCCTTTAACATGGCATTTCTTAAAGATTGAATTACCATAGGCTACGTAAAAAAAACACAAAAGCTTATTATTGTTTAAAGTCCATCTCTTATCCTGTCCTCGCCCTAACGATTTATCAACTGTTCGGGCTTTGCAGGTATTTTTTACTTGTTCCGAGATTACTGTTCCTGAGGTCTTCACAAGACCTTTGTGGTTGTAGCTAGATTCCAAAAATAAAACACAATGTAACTACACAAGTCTCTTTCAGGCTTATTTTTGTGATTACTAAAACAATATTCAAAACCACTAGCCAACTTTCTGGTTTCTCTAAAACAATTCTCTGAATCAAAGCATCAACATGTCCCCTACAAAGCTACATCTAAACAGGGAGGTCTTCCCAGTTTATATTCCAAGGGTCAGGCAGTCAGGATTATTTTTTACAGCAGCCGTTCAGGCCGAGAAGAACAAAGCAGCAACACACAGGAAACAAAAGCAGGAGGCATCCGTAGGAGAGCACAGCTCCTGCCCAGAGAGGAACGGAGAGCTGGTTCTCCCCAACACTGCTACCCTTCAAAGGACGGAGGAAATGACTTCCAGAAGTGTCCCTGGTAACTACACTGTCCGGCTCACAAACACGTCTGGGGATTGTAAATTCCCAGCACTATGCGAGACCTGACACTAGGCAATCTGTCTCCATGGCAATCTCTCCACGTTAATCGAGAATATTCTCTGCACTGCAGTGGACGGAGTCTCCAGAGAAGGCCCCACGAGGTGATTATGGGACAACCGACTGTGACAAGGCACACAGCTGCAAACAAACCCTGGAGGGAAAAAAATGTCCTAAAATCTGGTGGGGAGAGACCGGAAAAGGACCACCAAATGAAGATGAGCATCTATTTTTATTTTGATTCCCCTTTTTGCATTTAAAGCAAATTTCTCCTTCTCTTACTTCATTCCCCGAGGCTTTATACCAGCTGTCTATAGGGAAAGAGCTTATAATACCGTAAAGCATCTGATTTTCTACAATGAAAGCTCCCCCCACTCCCACTAGAAACCTTTCCTTTCTTTAAATAAGCATTCTGGCATTTCCTATTGTCAGATGTAATTACCTTTAAGGACTAAAAAGATTTGTGTGTACACAGGAGCATTCACTTGGAGCACACCTACAAGGTTTGCAGAGCATTTTAATTATAAAATGAAAACCTCCCGAGGGCATAAATAGCGTTTCTACAAAAAGTAAAAATCCATCAATTGCAATAAACAAGAATGGCAGACTAATCAAAAATACTCGTTAGGGCTATTAGTTAAAAATTCTAAAACAGGCTTTTTGGTTTTTCTTGTTTTTTCAAAAAAAAAAGAAGAAGAAGAAAACCATTAGACTGCCAGTAATTCATTAAAATTTCACACATGAAATAGCAACGAGCTAGTTATCCTTTTCATAAATTGAGTCCCTAAAGCCTCTGGAGAACATAGAAAGGTAATTGCATTCTCTCTGCAACTCCAGGGGCAGAGATTTGCTGGTCACTCACAGCTTCCGTCAGAAACCACAGCAGATCTGGCAAAGGAGGCTCTTTCTTTTAATACCAATTAAACAGGCCCAGTGGCAGACCTAATGGCAGGTAATTTCTATATCAAAGAAACTAAAAGGAAATCTTTAAGTTGCCAGATGGGTAAGAGCAGCTGGCTACAAGATGTCATTATATAAATGTGAGGGTTTATTTAAAAAAAAAAAAAAGTCATTCCTTTATGGGATTATTTTGCACACAAATAGCATCTCTCACCCTAGTTCCTAAAAATATTGTAAGCAGCTTAAGACATTTTCTAATCCCTTCTAGAGTAATTTTCTAATAAACTGGTCACCCAGGACGCCGAAATCTCTTCACAGTCCTGACCCCTTGGGCAGCCCCACCATTCTCCTAGCTCCTAGCGGTCAGGCTTTCTACAGCGTCTGGCTATGCTCTCAAGAGAAGCGAGCCTAACAAACCAGGAGGTCTCCAACGAAACGCTAACTTCTGAGCTCCTACTGCAGGCCTGAATCCAGGCCGGGGGAGGGGCGGCATGCTCGACATCTCTAATGCTAGGAGAGCAAATTGTGTGCCAGCTACGCGAGGCCACACAGTCCCCACAAAGCCCCGGATCAGACTCCCGGCTACAGATTCAGCCAGTTAGGGAAAGCAAGCCTGCTGGCCTGGCAGGTTTTAAATGGTGGAGAACAAATCTGTTCTAGAGAGAGATTGCCGATTTTTCCACGCCTTCCCAGCCTGTGATGAAATCATTTCTTTGCATGACTTCAGCAGATGGGGTAAATCTACATCCATTCTGTTATTTAATGTATTTAATTATTCACGAGACACTGCAGATGTGCCCTATTGTTGGGCCATTTCCCTGCACTTCTGACACCTGGATCTTCAGGGCCTCCTTTTCTGACTTAAGCCCCCGGAGGATGTGGCTGCTTTTAAACGGGCAAAATTCAGGGACACCTGGGGGGCTCAGTGGTTGAGCATCTGCCTTCGGCTCAGGGCGTGATGCTGAAGTCCTGGGATCCAGTGCCACTTCGGGCTCCCCGCAGGAAGCCCGCTTCTCTCTCTCATAAATAAGTAAAATCTTTAAAAAATTAAGGGCAAAATTCAAAGAATTATCAAAGAAGAGGGGGCACGTGTAAAGACCGACCTGGCAGCAATGGGGAAAGTGGGCCCATTCCCTTTCCGAGGGTCCCGGCCCTGGGATTCCAGCGCCGCCTCCCCACCCTCCCATCAAGAGTCTTTGGGATGAACTGGGGGGAAGCGGCAGTGAACCGGGAGCCATAACTCACTCTGAATCCAACCCTATGTTTAAGTCCTGACCATGTATGTGATGAACAAACAACAGAGCTGGGAAGGAAAAATCCCAAAAATCAATCCTACTCGTGGCAACCGCCTCCTGCATCTATCTGTCCGTAAGCGCAGAGGCTGCACAGAGCTCCTGAGGCTGAGCTGCCAACACCTTCCAGACTCCAAGGACTGTCGATCGATCTCAGCCCACAAGATGTCACTAGCAGAGTGCTGTGGACCCGGTGGGTGTTTTTCACTCAGCTCCCATTCTCCTTGTGAGGAATTCCATCTTCCAGGGCGTGGAGGCCGGGTCGGAGGGCCCCGCGGAGGGCCCAGCACCATGCGCAGTGGCTCCCTTCTCTCCCAGGCCTCTGGGGCTCAAGGAAGGGGGTGCAAGGAAGGGGGAGGAAACCCAAGAGGGGATCCACGGCAGGCGCGGCCCCTTGGGAGGCCTGGCCTCTGAGTAGGCCCAGGTTTGCCAGGTGAGGTTGGCTGCTCGGCTGTTCTTGGGTTCTTGAGTCGCTCACAGATACCGCGTGCCTTCCCGTCCTGCTTAAGGCACACAGGGCCCGTTCCGACCTGTTCCGACCCCGGCACCCCAAGGCACCTGGCCCTCCTTCTTCCTTCCTTACAAAATCAAGGCATGGCCTCCCCTTCAGCCAGCATACGGTGTCCTGAGCCTGCCTGCCCGATGCCAGGCACAGAGAGGAGGCACGGCCGAGCGTGGCGGGTTCGCCCCGAGTTCCACGGTGCCCCGAAGACAAAACCGGCAGGCTTGCGTTCTGCGCTAGGCCCCGAAGCCGCAGGCGCTCAAAGCTGGTTCGGTGCGGGGGCTCCGGGGGGAGCCGGTCTGCAGGCTCGCAACAGGGGGGTCATTCCACTTCTCCACGACCTCCGGCGACCAACGCCCTCTCTGCAGCGGGTCCCAGGACGACCCACTTCCATCCGCCTCCACGCTTCACAGGATCGGCCCGGACCCAACCTGCCACTGTGACATTGTGCGATTTTATCCCTTCCAGTCCTTTCTTTCCCTGCCTCAGTCTACAGAACAGCACAGAGGGGAAAGCGCAGCAGGGGGAGGCACGCGCGCGTCTTCTCTTGCTCTTCCACGGCTGATCGAACCGACACACCCGAAAGGACGGGCACCCCCTTGGCAGCGGGGACGGCACCGCCCGACGCCGCTGCTGGTCTGTGCAGCCCCCAGGCGGGACGCGAACCAGGCCGCGGGCTCCTCCAAGTTTGGAGCCGATGCTCGCATCGAGTTTCCGAAGAAAGTCAGAAATCCCCTGTCCCTCGGTGACAGGTGACAGGTGAGGGCACCGCGTCTCCTCTCCGTCAGCTCTCAGGATCCCACCCTCCGGGGACACCAACCAGCCCTGCTCGCCGCTGTGAGGAGGGAGGCCTGGCGCAGGCGCTCCCAAGGCCTTCCTTCCCGTGTGGCGCGTCTCACGCTCCTCTAAGTGGAGCGTGCCAAGCCCTAACCTCGGCAGGGCTGTGCGCAGGCCGCCGCCCTACACGCACAGCCCTGCCCTGTCCGGAAGCAGCCACCATGGGAGAGTCCCCGGCCGGACCAAACCTCGAGGGCTGCTTGAGCGCTCCGGGCCCAGCCTAGGCACAGGACCAGCATCCGGGGCTGTGTGGCTGGACGCACGACCGTTAATCCTTAATCCTGAGGTCGTCCTGCGCTCACAGCTGCTCCCAGGACCAGCCCCACGAAGCTCTACCTCTACCGGCCGCACTTCCAGCCCCAAATCTGTATCACCAACGCTCCTTCTCTACATTTGCAAACTTTCACTTTTGGAAAAAAATTGTCTTTAAGACACAGATGTCAGTTTGGGAGGCCAGGAGGGCTCTGCAGATCCCCTCCTCTATCACTCCCACTCAGGGATTATGGGGTAATGGCGGAAGGGGTCGCTCTCAAGACCCTCTCCCTCTCCTCTTCCCTGCCCGCCCTCTCTATAGGGAAGCTCACCCCTACCTATGCCTTCATGCACTTCCTCAAGTTCAACTTCTATTTATTTCCCCAGCTCAGCCAGTGCCTCCGAGCGAGCGCTGCACCCTTGGACCTAATTCCTTATTTGGCACTTCACCTGGATGTTCGAGGGGCACTGCAAAGCCCCCTCCTCACCTCATCTGTCTTCAGTCTGGTTCTCCTCTGGTGTTTCTTGTTTCAGTAAATGGTCCCACCCTCCATCCATCTCGGCAAGCCAGCAAAGTTGGGACTCTCTCCCCAGGGCCAGCTCCTCAGCAAGGCCTGCTGATCTCACCTCCTACATACCTCTCTGGTCCGCCCAGGTCTCTCCCTTTCCATTGCCCGGTCTCTCCACCCAACTACTGTAACCTCATCCCTGGAAGACCATCCTTGTTCCTGGCCCTCCTCCCCCCTCTCCAGTCCGTTCTCCAATACGACCAACAACCAACAGATCTTCAAAGCTGCAAACCTTATCATATGACCTTCAGTTTAATATCCCTGAAGGGCTTCTCACTGCTTCCCAGACAAAATCCTGAACCCCTCCCACCCATCTCAGGCCACGACTGCCCCCACCCCAGCTCCCACATCCAGGCTGCCCCCGGGGGATGTTGTCAATGCAGGTCCCTCTACCCTCAACTCCCACTTCGACCTTGCTGCTCCTAACTGTTTCTCTTAGATGCTATTCCCTAGGTTGCATACTGGGGGAAGCCTTCACTGGCTTCTCAAAGTCAGGGCCCATTGTAATAACTTTTAGTCCCTTATCCTTTCCCTTTTTGGCTGGAGTCTCTCCCTCTGCAGGACCGTAAGCTCCGAAGTGCAAAGACCATGACTGACGGCTCACCCTTTCCTCTCTAGCAATGGATTAAAGGCACATTTACGTAATCTATGAAAGTCTATCACGTGCCAGAAACCATACATGAGTTTTCCCAAATTCTGTAAATAAGGGCTTATGTAGGCTCTCACCCCGTAGGACATGGAAAACCGTATATTTCTGAGTACCTTTGCAAGGTGAATGAAGAGGGACAATTAAAACGATGCCGAGTTAAAAGTCCAAAAGCCAAGGGACTGTGCCCGGGCAGGAGGGTGAGTAGGCAAACAGGGCGGCGGGGCCAGACCCCAGAGGACAGAGCTGGTGGAGAGATGGAGCACTGCAGGGTGAGAGCTTGGCATGGGCTAGGACAGAAGAGAAAAAAACAAGGCCAGTTGCCCGCTGCACAGTGTTCTTAGACCAGGCTCCCTCCCTTTACCAAAAGGCTTTACTGAATGTTCCAGTTGCCCAGCAGAGAACTGACCCAAGAGGATCCCAGAAATAGAACAAAATTTCATACGGCTGCTCCCTGCCTTGCCAACCATCCCTCCCTACTCTCCTAACTCCTGCCAAATTGCAAGGAATCAGCCACCGGCCCCAGGTGCTGAATTATTCAATTATTGTAGCCGCTTTCAAAACATGTGTGCAGCTAGAAAATCTCCCAAAAAGAAAAGAATTGTGTTATTTAGGCTACTAGGTCACTTCTCAAACCTCTCCTGAATCCCGCTTTGCTTCACAATTGTTTTTCCATTGAATAGTAGGTCATCGGCACCCCACCTTTCCTAGCACAGCACGACAGCAAACACAGAAGTGCTAAGTCTGCAGTTACCTACAGCCGGGCTACCCCCCAACCCTGCGGGCAGCCCCAGGCTCCGACGCTCACCCAAGAGACTGAGGTCTGCAGCAGCGCCTCAGGTACAGTGGACACAGCATCCGAATCTCCAACTATCCACTGTGCCCCTACACACACCAGCCTGCCTAGTTCAGTTAAAAAAAAAGAAAAGAAAAGAAAAAGACTTCTACCTTCTAATTCCATCACAATGCTAAAATTTCCGAAATAATCTGTCTGCACTTGGATCTGGAAACCCCTCTTCAACGCCTCACCCACAACCCACCCACCCAGTGTGTGTCAGCTCTCGGAGATATTTTCTTTGAGTAACAAACCAAAGAGAATGTTTTTTGGAGAATAAAAAAAAAAAAAAAAAAAAAAAAACAGTCACGAAATAAGCCTGTAAGACTCCATTTTAGTACAGAGCTTCTTTAGGAGCCCTCTATTTCTGGCTCTGAAGAAGCAGAGCATGAAAATCCCTTGGACACCCTCCCCCCCCCCAATTGCAAATATTTGCCAAAGCTGACTTTTAACCCTAAATCAATTATAAGACTCACATAGGAGAGAATGACATTTTTCATTTAACCGAAAGCAATCAGAGCCACAAAGTCTTGAGCCCTGCCCTCTAAACCTCAGCTGGGGCTAGCAGAGAGAACTACAATAACAGATTGGGGAGCACGTCATCGGAAGGAGATTAAGGCAACCCTGCAAACAGTCACTTGCCCACACGAAGCACACACGTCTGCCAATGACTGGGGTTCAGGCAGAGAGAAAACCTCACTCGCGCACACGGGCTGCTGCGAGGCGGGACTGAGCTCCACCACCGTCCCCTCCTCCCCAAGTGACCCAGGATCCCGGCTGCCCCAGGAAAAGGCAAACACACGTGCGTGCCTCATTCCTCCTTACCATTCCTCCATCGGTTCAGTTCCATCTCTAGATGCTGGATCACATTCTTCAGAGTCTTGTTTTTCTCTTTCTCTTTCTCGTATTTCTTCTTCCATTCTTCTGCCGTCAATTCCAGGTTCACAGACACCGTATTCTTGATGGTCTTGGCCCTGGAGTCCAGAAACAGAAGGGAGAAACTCAAGGTAGCTACTGGCTTAGCTAAATCGTGAATACAATTAAGCTTCAGGTGCTTTCCCATCAGAAGGCCGAGACTGGGAAGCAGAAGGGACTCCCTGGCACTACTACTACCACCCCCTCCAAACTCACCAAACTCGCCATTCCCCATTCCCCTTTCCCCCTGCCAGTCTACATCCCAAGGGGTTTCCAGGGCCACATCTTTCTCTGTTCCCCCTGCCACCACCTAAATCTATGTTCTTGGCCCTGATGTGTGACGATGGTCTTTTTCTCAAGCACTCAGCATCCTCCTCGATGCATCGTGCACGGGCCTGCCACGTTCATCTTCCTAAGGGAGAGTTTCCTTCTATCCTAACGTTTATGAAACACCGGGGCTATACCAAGACAACTGAGCCAACGTCTTGTAGAGTTTACAGTTTCTCCTACCAATAAACCACAGACAGAGGTAACACAATCAGTCGCTTCCCTTAATCACATCCCTAGAATCGTCCCTGGTGTGTGGAACACACGTCAACACGTTTCCCGGGACCGGTGCATCACTTGACAGTTTCAGGCCAGCCAGGTAAACCAAGGCTCGCTGCTGAGCACCCCCTCTTCACAGGAAATTGTCACCACGTGGGAGTGGGGGGCCCACTGCTCTCCATTCATCCCATTTTCCAAGGAAAAGTCAGTACTTTTATCTCCTGGTTTTAAACGGTTTTCCAAAATAATGTGTGGGGCAAACAAAAACATGCCTGAGGGGCATCATTTTGTCATTTCCAGTATAAGAGACGGAGTGAATCTCGAGGGCGAATGGGGGGGCGGGGGCGGGATGCCCCAGTGGACATCTGGACAGTCACTCAGGGAGCAGCCGATGGGAGCAAAGGCGGTGGCAGCTCTAGCTAATACTAAAAAGACATGATTCACCTAGTTACCTGCAGCAATGAACACACAAGCAGACCTGCCCAATTAAAAAGGAAACTGACCACGACCGAAACCCACTTATTATTTACTGAAGAAGGCAAAAACTTCATTTAAAACTGTGATTTCCTGTTTTATTTGCTCTTCCCTTTTCCATTTTTAACTCCCACAAGTTCTTGTACTGTCATATTTGCCAGCATTATCTGATGTGTGATTCAGGTTAATTAACTGTTGTCATGAAACGACATTTTGGACACGATTTCTATTTCGGGGAAAGAAATTCATCAGGGCTACAGATGTCATTCCAAAAATTAATTCTTAAAACAGACAACTAAATAACCCAACTGTCAAAAGGAGTGAGATGATTTCATCCTAAGACTCCACTTAAGAATTAGTAAAATTCTCCCAAGTTCTCTGTAGCTTGAGGCTTCTGTCCCTAGAAGTGCTTCAGCTCTAATTCATTCAAACAGCAGCAATTTCATTACTACTTCCAGTCTGTGCCAGCTCGACACTCTCATCTCGCCTTCCAACATCCTCCGGCGGCAGCATGGATGCTCTTCAGGACGAGCACAAGCACCGCAGCGTGCACTATCAACTCAGTAAGTCAGAAGGTGAAAAACAACCTATGGCTAAAATGCTTGTGGACATTGAACGGTCCAGCTCGGTGCAGGTGTGGAATCTGCTTGGGTTCTCTCCCTCTCCCTTGGCCCCTCCCACACCCGGCGCACACGTGCACATGCTCTAAAAATAAATAAATCTTTAGGAAAAAAAAAAAAGAATAGACATAGAACGGATCATCTAGAAACAGACATTAACCTACAAAGTCATCTAATACACAAGGTGCCCATACAGCACAGTGGGAAAGGATGGGCCTTTAAAATATGGTGCTGAGGGAGAGGGGTGTGTGTGACCTTTATCAACTCCTCCAATAGCATATAGACGTTCTCTTCCAGATGAATCATACACATAAATGTGAAACGTAAAAAGAATAAAGCCTCTAGAACAAAACAGGAGAATATCTTTAAGACTTTGTGGTAACGATTTCCTAAATAGGATACAGAAGTAAAGATAAATTTGACTTCATTCAAATTTAAAAATCTCTCTTCATTAAAAGTCACCGTCATGACTCAGTGGTTAAGCATCTGCCTTCCGCCCAGGGCGTGACCCCGGGGTCCCGGGATAGAGTCCCACCTCGGGCTCCCTGCAGGGAGCCTGCTTCTCCCTCTGCCTGGGTCTCTGTCTCTCTCTCTGTGTGTGTCTCTCATAAATAAATAAATAAATAAAATCTTTAAAAAGGAAAGAAATCAAGTTGGATGCAAGAGTTTCTAAACCATGAATAAACCAGAGTCACTAAGAGAGATACCTGAATCTCTGTGCCTGGAGTTATTTGTTTTAAAAAGAACAAACATTCTGTCTAGGGGTTTGAAACCAACCTTGCGAAGTAAAATAAAGAGTATCTCAGTCTTTCATTCCCTTAAGAGACTTAGAGTAAAAAGATGTTGAACATCTATAGTCCCTTTTGCTCTTTACCATGAACTTCAGAAATATTTACAGAAGAGAGGAGCCTAATCATTAGGTCCTATCTACTTCGGCCACTCACAATTCTCTTTCCTCCTGCGTAAATGTTTAGCTCATTGCCATCAGGATGGGTGGGCAGCGGTCTACTGGTTTCTGTTTGTCTGCCCTGCTCCCTTCAGAGCACATCCAATTATCTTCCAACTTTCACATTCTTTGCTCTTTTACTTTGGGTTTCCATATACTGGCTAGCTGGAATTACACTAAACAGCATTACATCTGGACTCATTGTCCAAACACAGTGAATCAGCATGGATCCTCTGAGCGCTCAAGGACTGTGTTACAGACACAACTCAGGGACGTGTGAGCACACCCATGTGCATTTACTCTTCAACCCGGCCACTGAAAGAATTTCAAGTAGCTTCCAAGGAAGCAAAATCAATGGGACAGCAAATCGTGAGATGCGCTCTTAAAGCAGGTTTTATGGTTTTGCCTAGCTGAACCTATATAACCATAGCAATACCACACAGACCTACAGTTTTGGGATGTTATCTTCCCACTATAGGAAAACAAAACAGTGATCTGCTGAAGCCTTACTCTAGCCGTAGATCCACGGCTCCCTCACCATCTTCATAGGTCAACCTCACTGTGACAACGTTTGGTTAATCCCAGTGTGACCTGATTACTCCCAAAGGAACAGACAACTGTCTTGAGTCTTCATTCCCAAAGACCCTCAGTTTTTTCAGCCAGAGCCCCCAAGCGGTACACAGAAATAAATGCCTATTCCATAAGTTATATTCATAGCAGACACTGCGCAAAATCCTAACCAAGACCACTTGGGGAAGACCTTAACTAACCTCAGGTATATACCCTAAAGGCAAGACCCGCTCAGCACTAATGAGCCAAATCTTCAGGGTACAGTTATCATGGTTTCTGTTTTGCAATTTTTCTTTGTTTCTGTTTGCTTCAGAGAGTCAAGCACTGCTTAAAAAATAGATGATCCAGCCTTGCCCCAGATATAACATCTCCTTTCCCCACAGGAAGGGAACCAGGACCCAGTTTTTAAAAGACGTCAATACTAATGAATGTTAACCACCTTTGAAAAACAATCTTAACTGGGGCTCTGGGATCATAATCTCAGCGTCCTGGGATTGAGCCCCATGTCTAGCTCCCTGCTCAGTGGCGAGGCTGCTCCTCTTTCCCTCTGCCCCTCCCCTCTCTCCTGCTCTCTCTTTTGCTCTCAAATAAATAAATAAAATCTAAAAAAAAAAAAAAAAAAAAGGTTAACCGCCAGACCAAGCACAGCAAAGAGCAGAGGCCACAGCACAACCTCCACCTAGATCCCCATAGGGACACAGTCAGAAAAGGACTCCTTTAGGCATATTTCATTGAGGAGTGGAAGGAAGACCCTGCCCCCACGTCCTCAAGCATTCTATTTCCGGCCCAGCACCTCTAGGTCTCTCTGCCACTGAATTTGTAGTTTACGTGTCTGGAAGCATATATCCACCCTTCTAGGGTTGCCAACCGCATCCATCTCTACCATCGAGGTTAAGCCCCCACGGGTGACAACATTCTACAGGTATTCTCATAATTTGGCAGGTGAATCAAGCCCTTGTTGAAGAGAGGAAGTTTTACAACTATTTGGTTCACATCACTAGGCACGTAAATCCCATCCCCACCCAAGTCCTCCATAATCGTCTGCACTTGTACTTTCGGGCCATCGTCAGTTCTGAATGATCAACAGGTTACATTATCACCTGAATTCTCCTAATTACTTCGGTCTCCCGGAAGAGTCAGAACGATGTTTGTTCTTGGTATCTTCTTAACTCTTGTTTTCAGCATTTTCCTTCCCTCTCTGGGTGTTCAGGATAGTACTGGCATTTGAAAGGAGCTCCCAACAATCCCACACCTTCAGCGCACAGACTCCCTCTGTAACGTGCGACTCTGCGTGGTGAATGGTGTGACAGAGACAGAGATGGAGACCCTCCCACTGTAGGGCAGGAGGAAGGAGCCCAGCGTCCCTTTATCAGTCAGAGTTCTCTAAAGAGAGAGAACCAATAGGGCAGATAGAGGTATCTAACGATGAATAGAGAGATATCCATAGATGCGTGTATATGTATGGACATAAAGGATATACCCTACTTTCTGTGTTTATCACGATTGTGGGGACTAGAAAGTCTGAAAGCCACAGGGCAGGTTAGCAGGCTGGAAACTGACGTGGGGATTGATGCTGCAGTTTTGAGGCAGAATTTCTTCCTCTCTGAGAAACCTCAGGTTTTGCTCTTAAGGACTTCAACTGATTGCATGAGGCCCACCCATGCTACGGAGAGCAATGTACTTTACCTAAAGTCAACTGATGGTAGATGTTAACCACATTTACAAAAAGCTTCCTAGCGACACCTAGATTGGTGTTTGATTAAATAATTGAGTCCTGCAGCCTAGCCAAGCTGACACATAAAACCATCACACCTTCTAATGTGTTCTGAGTCCCAGTTCCCACATAAAACACCTAACCTTCTACTGGAAACATGACTGATGCAAAGCACCTTCCCATTTCCCGGTGAGGCCGTTTTCCTTGCTTGTCAGTGGGGGACAGGGAATGAAAAATTAAAAGCTCTAAGTTTTGTGTCTTTTGAAAAAGTTCTGGTTTCCTGAGAAACACGGAGAAATAATGGATTTGGATGAGGATTTGGCACCTGGTTAAACCAGCATCACCCACAGGATATCTCCCTCCAAGAACAAAAGCTAACCTTACTGGTGCTTCAGCAACAGCACTGCAACAGGAGTGATCTGAGTCTTTTTTCCATTTTATGTCAAAGGTACAGCCAAGGGTCTCCCCTGGCCAAAGTGCTCACTCTTACCCTTGCAGATAACTTGTTACCGTGCTCTGATGACATGAGTTTTGCATGCACACTGCTCAGGACTAACCCAGCTTCCACGAAACTGGGCAGGAGGTGGCACAATTTAAGCAAAAAAAAGTGCGTATCAGAAAAAGAATATTACTTTCCCCAAATTACCAATTCCCCTTCTACATACAACATACAAATAAGTAAGGCCTTTGAATTATTCATACAAGATTAATCAAAACTCTTGTGCTGATTCAGGCCTACTCCAAACTGATGGGCCAGCCCCCGGGGGCTCCCTTCTCCCCCCATCACGGTACATTAAACAGGCTTCCAAGATAACTGGGAGAGCCAAGTTCATACTCCTAAACTTACAACTATCCTTTGCCAACTGTGCTATGAAAGTACTTTGGAAGAGTAATTAAAGACTAAGAGATAAACTGCTGGAAGCCAAAAGAAAAAAAAATATCAATGAAAGGGTTCTAATTTGAGTACCTTATCCCTTTAAAAGCACAGAAGCATTCTGCTTTCCCACACTCCAGCTCTTTGACCCTAGAAATTCAAGCGTCCCCTCCTCAACTAGATTAGAAGCTCTTTGAGATGCAGAAAATGGCTTTTGCTTCTTTGCCAGCACAATGCGGGGCGCTCAGGGGACACCGGGGACCCAAGGACTCACAGGTCTGACCACACAGAAGAGGCGGAATTCATCACTGAAACCAAGAAACAGACAGTGTACACTTTCCCCCCTTTAATTCCAGTACCTAATCTAGAATCCTAAAGAGTGCTGACCTGGGAGGCTGCCCTCAGGCACTCGTAGACTCTATCATGTGTCTACTGCTTCAAAGGACATGCTATTGTTTGACTCAAGGCATCAATACAGTAAAGTAGCCTAGCAACAACCATGGACCTTCTGCGTGTCCTTGAAAGAACCACACAGGAATAACGAAGGAACCTTGAGCAGCCCCAAGGTTTGGCCACCCTGCAACAAGAGCATAATGAACACTCGTTACACTGAATTTGAGATGTGCCCGGCAGTCTTTTCGGAGTTCAAAGTGCTTAATCTCATTAGCTATCAGATACCATGTCTAATCCGATGTTCAGACTCGTGTCTGCTGTGTAATTGGGTTCACTGCGTATATTTAACAATAAAGCAGGTATGGGCCCCATAGAGAAGTTAGATGTCCTTGAAGAATCCATTAAGTAACTCAGGGATAGGGGGAGAGGAACAAAACCTCACACCTTTCCAATTATAGGGCTGGAAAACACACCGGACCTAAAGCTAACCAAACTTCTGGATGTAATGGTGTCACAGGTCAGCACCTGCCCTAATGTTCTAAGGAATCCTACACAATAAGCACTTCATGCATCCATCTATCCATTCGATAAGCATTTATTTAACAACCCTCTACTGTGTGTGCCGGTTGTGCTGGATGCTTGTTGAGACAAGTGACACTGATGATAAAACAGGTCCCTGCCCTCACGCAGACAGTATGCAGAGGACTCTGATAAGACATGGCAGACCAACCTATTTCAGTTGAAAAGAGAATTGACATTTTATTTTTATTCCCTGGAATCCCAAATTAGCATCAGCCTTTCTTTAGTCTCTCATTCCAGAAACTAACTTCTAAGTCTACCTGGCTCAGTCCGGCCCCTTCTGTCCCAGTCCTACCCAGTCCTATCCCATACATTCCATTCCATTCTGTGCAGTCCCATCCTTTCTGTGTCTTTCCCACACTGTACACTGTTGAAGATGGAGGCAAAGGAAAACCTGCAACCACTCAACACCTGTTCCCTGCCGGCCTGCCTCTATGCAAAGTCAAAACTGAGGCAACTCACTAATCCTCCCAACAATTCTCAGAGGTAGGCGCTCTAGTTCTCCCTACAGACGAGGGCAGAGGCTCGAAGGCAAGTAAACAAGAGAGGGGAATGGATCAGTAGTAGAGCTTGGCTTTAAAGCTGGGGTTACTGACCCAGAGGCCTGTGCTCATCGAGGATCCTGCATAGAAGAGGCTGTGGGTCCCCGTCCTATGTCATCTTACACGTGTGGTCATCATTTACTGGCTACGTGGGCTCAGACACGGCACCTAACAGCTCATTCTAAGCCTCAATGTCACCTGTACTCAGGTGAGATGAGAACTGCTACGAGGATGTGACACTCCTGCCACGTGCTGGGCCCTAGTGATAATGACGATGCTGACGACTGCCTCACTAAGGTCAGAAGAAAGAAGATAGTCATTTGGACTTACATTGAGACTCTTCCTACAGACCACTGCAAACGCTCACAGCAGCAACCTTGAGACAGGTAGCCCAGGCCCAGGCCATCTCTGGCTTGCAATGATTCAGACTATTTTTACTTTGCAAGTGAGAAATTAAAAAAAAAAAAAAAATTTTTATGTTTCCCCCATAAATGCATTTGGTGCTGGTTTGCTCAAACATGTCTTTAGAGAAAACCAGTAAAGATGAAGAAACCTGGGGACACCTGGGTGGCTCAGCGGTAGAGCGTCTGCCTTTGGCTTAAAGTGTGGTCCTGGGGTCCCAGGATCGAGTCCCACATCAGGCTCCCCGCATGGAGCCTGCTTCTCCCTCTGTGTCTCTGCCTGTCTCTCTCCCTCTGTGTCTCTCATGAATAAATAAATAAAATCTTTAAAAAAAAAAAAAAAGATGGAGAAACCAGGAGAGACAGGGCAGGCAAGATGATCACCACAGTATCTGTGCTTCCCATAAGCTGATACTGCTTTAGGGGTATCTCATGACCCTTGAGGAAAGCAGGCATTTTCCTACCACAATTCACTGACCTAAGCATTTGACTAATCAAGGAAGTGATCTGAGCAGGACCCAAATCCAGTTTAAAAGATAGATGAGTTCTACAACATTTCAATGTAATTATTATTTATTTAGACGTCCCACAGATGCCATGACTGGGTAATTCTATGTTCTGCTGTGGGCTCAGGAAATGACTGGGGTTTAATGCAGTTTAAACAAGCCCTAACAATTTCCCATGCAGCCTGCCCACCCCCATCTGTCCTTCCTCTAGGCACCTTAAACTATTTCTCAGGCAGGAGCACACAGCACACTCCCAGGAGGAAGGCAGGGGGAGAGCTCTGTGCACCCATTTACAAATAAGGCAGCAGAGACTTGTCCGAAGGCTGCACAGGTGTTCAGGATGGAAGGGCCTGGTGGCCCTGGAAGCCGCACGCTGACCTGGCACTGAGGGACCACAGCCAAGGGAGGCAAGCTCTGGGCGGCAGGGAGGGCTGGGCAGGCGCATGTGGACCCACGTGCTTGAACGTCTCAGGGTTACCGCACTGTCCTCCTGCCCACCTGTGAGTTCTCAGAGATCCAGGAAATCTCATTTGGCCGTGCCCTCTCCTCAGCATCCAGTGTGTACCTCCCACTCCCAAGGTTAGCATGAGGATTTCCTTCGCCCCCTTTCCTATTTATGCAGCTACCCTACATGCATCCAAGTTTCTGGCTATTCTATTAGCATCTCTGTAATGGAACCCAAATATTAGAGTTAAAGATAGTTATCAATCTTGAGCTGTTCACACTCGAAATCCTGTGAACCCAAGAGTGAGAGTTTATTCTGTGAAGAACAAAAGCAACACTGCACTGAGTTACCAGCAATCACATCTATACTACGTATGAGCACTTTTTAGAAATATCATACCTCTGATTGGTGTATCTCTGCCAATTATTATGAAACGTTAAGTTTTCCTTTGGCCTTGGTGAACGATGCCTTCAGTTTACAAGGCAATACCTGCTGGGTGCAATTTTGTCATGAACTGCTTGGCCCTCACTCTACCTCCTTGCTGACCTCCTTGCCCCTCACCCCTCACTCCCTGCACCAAAGACCCAGCTCAGAGCATGGGAATGAGAGACCACACCCACCTCTGCCCAAACATCAGTGTTGACTTGGTCTCAGCCTCGTTGAAGACAGAGGGAGAACAGCAAATAACAATGGTGGTTCTACAGTTCCCGCCCAAAGAGTCCTGAAGAATCCGAGTCATCTTGCTGTCCCGGTATGGCACGTGTGTTTTCTATTTAGGAAAGAAAAAAAAAAAAAAAAGTATTGGCTATTACAGCCATTGTCCATTCAGAGAGAAAAAAAAAACAAAAACACACAAGCAAGATGGGGACATTGGGTCTTTGGATTTGGCCAAAGTTCAGACTGCCCATTCTGGGACCCGGTCATAGGAAATTAGCATCACCATTCATATATTTTAAATGGACTGGATCTCCCAGCAAGCAGGTGTCTACAGCCAGATTCCCTCCGTCCCTTTCTAAAGAAAAACAAACTAAGCTCTGGGGTATGTGGCAAAGAGGGAACACAGACCCAAAAAGCAACTTCTCATAATATCACTTAATAAGACGGGGACAGCATCACTTACTGTCCCTTCTGCCAAGGCAGAGATCACGTTTCCAAGAGCAGACAAAGATTTATTGATATTTTTAGCTTCATCGAGCACGGCTCCCTCGGCACCGGTCTTGCTGACCTATGAGGAGGAAAAGAAAGCAGTGAGCTGCACGGGACAGCAAAAGCACCCAGATGAAAAGTCCAATTCACAGGAGGGCCCTGGGCTGGGGACCTTGGGAGGCGGATGGGAATCCTCCCGGAACGCAAGAAGAAACAAAAGTAAGTAAGAATCACGTTGATCAAACCTTCCCTTGTGCCTGAGGCTGGGGACTTGTTCTGTCTTATTGTCATTTTCCTCTCAATTAGGTTTTAGGGGAATGGCTGAAATGCCTCCAGTGGTGGAGCTGCAGATGCTTCCCTGGGGGACATGCATCCGGGAAACCAGACTCCAAGAGCAAGAGCGCCGTCACTACAGAAAGGCCGGGGCCCCACGCACCTGAGCTATAGCCTCCACACTGGAGGGAGCCCAAGGGGAGCTTGAAGCAAGAACACTGTCCTGGCCACGATGAATGGACATTTTGGGGAAATGTAAATTATGAGCTCCAGCTTCAGGCAAAGGACAAGAGGTAGGGGGCGGCTGTCCAGACTCTGCTCTCCCCCTTATCCACTCCCACAGTGAGGAAAAAGGGAACGATCGTCTGAAAGATACTCAAGGGCATCAAAGTCGAGAAAGCGTGTATCACACTGTGGATTTGTCTCTTCTCCTCTGCAGCCAGAGGGATCATACACGTTCCTCCTCTGCTGTGTGACTCCCGGCGATGTCCTAGCGACAGCATCTGCTTTAGGTAGAAAGTAGTTTACAGATGCGAGGGGCAAAGGGGAGCCAGCGTGCTTCCTGGCTCTGCGGGCTGGACAAATGATGCAGGAGGAGCAGCTGCTCTCTGAAGACAGGAAAGCAGGGAAAAGATCACAAACTGTGCAAAGACTACTGGCAATGCAGACAAAGGACAGACTCCAAGTGGTAGAAACAAATGCACGTCCAGAGGGTGATGTGTTCAAATACGATAGAAACTCATCTCTCCGAGAACTTTGTGCATGTGTGTGTAGACACCACCGCAGCCAGAGAAGTAATGCTGCTGATGGGTCACCAAGAAGCCCAGCCTATTCACCCAGCGCTGATTAACGTGCTTTCATAGCTGAGCATCTTAACTCCCCGAAGTAGGCGAGACAGACAAGGGAACTGAGCCCAGGGCTGCCACACTGCCAGCCCGAGGGACGACACCATTTAGGGCACCAGGGGATTAAGGTCGTTTGTCCCAGCACATCACACTGACACATTCACGTGGACACATTTAGGGCAAAGGAAAACAGATGAGAGCAAAAGAAACCATGCGTGGGACCACAGCTGTAAACTGCCCCACAAGTACCGAAAGAAATAGCCCCTGACACTGTGCAGGCGACACTGCCAGCATGACGCGTTCTCAGCTGCTTTTAGGCCCGAAATATTCATCTCTGTGCTCGAAAGGGAAAGAGGGCAAACTTGGGAAGGACAAAGGGGCCACTGAGCTCTTTCTTCAGACCCGTGTTGCTGGTGCAGCAGCGAAGTGCGGCCCGGTTGCCAACAGTCCAGAACTAAACCGCGCTGCTCCGTATTCCCATTCTGGTGCACGTCTGTTTAATGAAAGTTACGAGCTTGTACCAGCATAATTCGGGATTCCCAATCAGAGGACTTTCCAGGAATATCCAGAGGACTTTCCGCTCATGGTGGATGTGTACAGGAGGACACTTCAAATGGCCGTTACTTATGTGGGCATTAGTGGCCATAACCTGGCAGAGAGCAATTCAGTGGTGGGGCACAGTAAGCGGAGGTCAATGACGCAGTTCAGGAGACTGGCCGAGCTTCAGGGCCAGCCCTGCTGGGGACGGTCAGCACGATGTCAGCGATGATGGAGGCCACCTGGGATTGGGCGCGGGGACTTGCTCTGTGAGGTCACCCAAGGCAAGCAGTGCCCTGAGACTGGGTGTGGCAGCAGGGACCTCTGCTAGTGCTGTGGCAGTGGGGCCAGGAGGGGGCAGGTGGGAGGTTCTGGGGAGCCTGTTTGGTCTAAAGGACGGCTGTGGCCAGCTCCTAGGAGACCATGGGACAGACCCCAAAGGAGAGCCCGGACAAAAACCAGAGAAGGGGCAGGGCATCAAGCCTCACGGCCTAAAGGAAGCACAGCTGCCCACATGAGGCCCTATTGCAGAGAGGAGCAGGGAACACGGGGAGAGCCCCAGGTTCCAGGTCTCCTCCCAGCAAGCAATCCTGCAGGGGCAGGACTGCCTCAGTCCACGGCAGGGTCCGTTTCTGGCCCACGTGAATCTGGCACAACACGGGATCCTCCCTTTCCACAGGTCATGTCCCTCCCGCATTGGCACGACGGCCTCTGCCCGGGCTGAATTCACACCAGCGCGGACCTAACATCATCACTGGGGCCAGGTCAGCATAAATCCGAGCTGGCAATCAAAGTACCTCCTTTGATGAGAAGAGGGGACTTCGGGACCAGAAAAGGGAGCCGGGAAACGAAGGCGAAATTTAATAGCGTGCTGGCACCACACCAGAGAGTTTAATGCGCTTTAAAACCAGGGAATGGAAAGGGCATAAAAATCATACCACTGCACACTGAAGCAAATAACAGGGAAAATTATAGGTAATACAAATAAGGAACCAATTACCTTTTCGCTCCCAGCCAAGTCAACTAGATAAAGCTTCCCACTGAGCTTTTTTTCGGTCTCTACATTCTCTTGTTTAATATTAATCAGGAAGATACTGTGACTTCTAGAGCTGTGTTCATTCATGTCTGAAAAGGAAAAATAGTTTACTGCTCTGCAAAGGATAGGAAGTTTAGGTAGCAGGCCTCTCATCTAAAAAAGCACAACAAATCATGCTTAATCGCTCCAGTTTTTCAAGTTAAGTCCAATTTTAAAAAGTATCTGAGACCTCTGTTTCTTTAAAAAAAAAAAAAACAACGAAAGATTTAAAATATCTTCACATGGCAAAAAACTTAAGAATCTAGGTGGATGGGCACTTGAGGGGATGAGCACTGGGTGTTATTCTATATGATGGCAAATTGAACACCAATAAAAAATAAATTAAAAAAAAAAAAAAAGGAATCTAGGTAGATGATCCTCTAACTGCCAGAAGCCCCCGTGTTGTCGCATCCCGCTCCAGGCAGGCCGTCGGCCTCCAAGAGCTCACGGCTGGGGCGCCTGGTGGCTCAGTGGTTACGTGTCTGCCTTCAGCTCAGGTCGTGATCTCGGGATCCTGGGATCAGGCCTGCACTGAGCTCCCTGCCCATGGGCAGCCTGCTTCTCCTTCTCCCTCTGCCACCCCCCCACCACCACTACGCGAGCTCACTCGCTCTCATTCAAATAAATAAAATCTTAAAAAAAAAAAAAAGATCAAAGAGCTCGCAGCTTCTGCCTCCCTCCCCTGTGGTCCTTCATCAGCCTTCATCACCCTGGTTAGTACCCAGCGTATTCCACCTTCAGCATGTGTTGAGGCAAGCTTTGCCTTCTCAGTAGTGTCACAAGCTTTCTTAAGGAAGGATTATGACCTTAAGATTAAAGGCTATTTTTCTTTCTTGAATACAGTTCAATGACCCATATAGGCACACAGAAGGTCTCAAGTATTAAACATGCTTCAGGGCAGCCCCGGTGGCGCAGCGGTTTAGCGCTGCCTACAGCCCGGGGTGTGATCCTGGAGACCCAGGATCGAGTCCCACGTCGGGCTCCCTGCATGGAGCCTGCCTCTCTCTCTGCCTGTGTCTCTGCCCCTCCCTCTCTCTCTGTCGCTCATGAATAAATAAAAGTCTTTAAAAAACAAAGGAAGTTATGTTTCTAAGATATTACATGATCTTCTGACATTATAAAAAAAATTAAAATAAAAAAATAAACATGCTTCATTAGTATGAAGTACTAGAAACAGAAATCCTTTTGGACCCTGGTCTCTGTTAACCCTGGCAGGCAGAGATCCCAGGGATGGTCTTATTCAACTCCCACTAGCAATCATTTCTTAAAACCAACTTTCCAGGGGCGCCTGGGTGGCTCGGTCAGTTAAGCATCTGCCTTCGGTTCAGGTCATGATCCCAGGGTTCTGGGATCGAGCCCCACGGCGGGCTCCCTGCTCCGCAGGGCATCTGCTTCTCCCTCTCCTTCTGCCTGCTGCTCCGCCTGCTTATGCACTCGCTCTCTCGCTCTCAAATAAATAAAATCTTAAAAAAAAAAAAAAAAAAAAAAAACCCTCTCCAGGCACCCTCGTCAAAGATCTAAAGACTAACAACCTCAAGATCGTGAGTTGTGGTTGTGGGTGCAGGGACTCAAAGAGGATTACCAGTCTCTTATCCAGCATGTGGAAAACAGTAAGAATGCAGACAATGATTGGCTCCAACTGGAATCTAACTAGGAAGGGACTCGGTAGTTTGGAAAATGATGGTATATCCATGACCTACCTCCTCAATTATGAGTCTTGGACATAGAGTGCGACATTACTATCACATATCCCACTACCGCTCCAGAAATTACAGCCTCTGAACTCGATGGAAGGTGTACAGGGTGGCAAAATATGCCTGACCAATCATTTTCAGCCTTTGTGGGCCAGGAATGTGTTTGCACTACATCATCTCATGACTCTGGGGCTGGCTCCACGGCTGGTAGTGGAAATCCCCAATATGATTCAAAAGAGGTGTGATTTGGCATAAAGAGAAATGCAACCAATGAAGGAGCAAGCCACTGAGGCAGGACAGAAGGACCTTTGATAGGCTATGTTCCTATTCTCTACGCATCATCCTTACTCCTCCAACTGCTTCCCCTCAGACTCCTTCACCCATAATTTTTCCCAAGTAGCTGCATCAGCCAGTGCTGAAAAAATAAACAACAGTATTGCTACTGAATTTCTAAGACTACAGAGGGAAGAGAAAGACTGAGGCTTTGGGAAACCAAAGGCAATTTAGATCTCTTCCCTTCCCCAGGTGGAGCAATGTGAGATCCAGGGAGGATAGGAGGTGCTGAAAGTGGGTACATAGTCCTTTTGGTTTCTGGAGATAGCTCATGAATAAAAGCTGATTCCTTTGGTGGCAAAAAAATCTTTCCAGAATATGGGGGGGGCGGGGGAGCAGGGGTAAGATTCCACAAAAAATATGTTGGAATTAATAAATGAATTAAGTTGCAAGATACAAAAGCAGTATATGTAAAAATCAGTTGCATTTCTACACACTAAAAATAAACAATCTGATAAGAAAATAATTCAATTTAAAATATCAACAAAAAGAGGGATGCTTGGGTGGCTCAGTCTGTTAAGTGTCTGACTCTTGATTTTGGCTCATGTCATGATCTCAGAGCCATGAGATCAAGTCCAGTGTGCAGCTCCATGCTGGGCATGGAGCCGGCTTGGGATTCTCACCCTGCTACCCCTGACCCCCAATTCACGTGCACGGGCACAGGTGCATTCTCTCTCTCTCTCTCTCCAAAGTAAAGAAATAAAATAAATAAAATTTCAACAAAAAGAATACGATGCTTAGGGGTAAATCTAACAAAATAAATGAAAGACATGTACACTAATAACTACAAAATGAGGGGTACCTGGCTGGGAATTTGCGACTCTGGATCTCAAGGTTATAAGTTCAAGTCCCACATTGGTTATAGAGATCACTTTTAAAAAAATAAAATCTTTTTAAAACTTTAAAAAGAATAAAAACTACAAAATGTAAGAAGACACACTTAAAAGGAAAGACATTCCTGGATCGGAAGACTTTACATTGTGAAAATGGTCAATACTACCAAAAGCAATCTAGAGATTTGATGCAATCTATAACAGGAACCTAGTCGTGTTTTTTGCAGAAATAGAAAAGTTCATCCCAAAATTTAAATGGAACCTAGTCGTGTTTTTTGCAGAAATAGAAAAGTTCATCCCAAAATTTATATGGAATCCCCAGGAGCCCTGAATACCCAAAACAATCTTGAAAAAGAACAAAAAGAACATACTTACTCATTTCAAAACTTACTACTAAGCTACAGTAATCAAACAGTGTGATACTGGCATAAAGGCAAGCACATAAAATGGTAAAATAATCTTCAACAAGAGTGTCAAGACCATTTGGTGGGGAAACAACAGTCTCTTTACCAAACCAGATACTGGACATCCACATGCAAAAAAGTGAAGTTAGACTCTTACCCAGGCCATATACTAACTCAAAACTAATCAAAAACCAAATGAAAAAGCTAAAACTATAAAATCTCGAAGAAAGCATAGGGGAGAAAGTTCATAACACTGGATTTGGCAATGATTTCTTGGAAATAATACCAAAACCACAAGCAGCAATAATAAAAAACAAGTATATTGGACTTTATCAAAATTAAAAACTTTTATGCATGAAAGGACAGCATCAACAGAATGAAAAGACAACCCACAGAATGAGAGAAAATATTTGCAAATCATATGTCTCATAAGGAATTGAGATCCAGAATGTACAAAGAACTCCTATAAATCAACAAGAAAAGAAATCCAATTATAAATTGAGCAAAGGACCTGAACAGTTTTCCAAAGACAATGTACAAATGGCCAATATGCACATGAAAAAACACCAAATATCACTAATCATTAGTGAAATGCGAATCAAAACCACAACTAACACTTCACACCCATTAGTATGGCTACTAAAAACAAAAACGGAAACTAAGAAGTGGGGCAGCCTGGGAGGCTCAGCAGTTTAGCGCCAACTTCAGCCCAGGGTGTGATCCTCAGGACCCGGGATCAAGTCCCACGTCGGGCTCCCTGCATGGAGCCTGCTTCTCCCTCTGCCTGTGTCTGTGTCTCTGCCTCTGCCTCTCTCTCTCTCTCTCTCTCTCTGTGTGTGTGTGTGTGTGTGTGTGTGTGTGTGTGTTTCTCATGAATGAATAAATAAATAGAATCTTTGAAAAGAAACTAAGAAGCGTTGGCAAGGAGGTGGAGAAATTGAAACTCTCATGCACTCTTGGTGGGAATATAAAATGGTGCACAGCTACAATGGAAAACAGTGTGGCAGTTCCTTAAAAAATTAAAAGTAGAGCGAACATAGATCTAGCACCTCCACTTCTGTGTGTATACCCAAAAGAAAGCAGAAACCTCAACAGATATTTACACATCCATGTTCATAGCAGCATTATCCACAACAGCCAGAAGGTGGAAGCAACACAAGTGTCTACGTGTCTATCTGTGGATGAATGAATAGACAAAATGTAGTATATACATACAATAGAATATTATTCAGCATTTTAAAAAGAAAGGACGTTGACGCATGCTACAACATGGATGAGCCTTAAAGACGTTATGCTATGTGAAGCAAGCACGTCACAAGAGGATTTGTATCACTCCACTTACAGGAGGTACCTGGAGTTGTCAAATTCATTGAGACACAACGTAGTATAGTGGTTACCAGAGGTTGGGAGGAGGAAGTGTGGGGCGTACTGCTCAATGGACATGAGGTTTAACCTTGGGATGATTAAATTCTGGAAATATGCCTTTCTGCCATTCTTGCCAGTGGTGATGACTGCAAAACATTGTGAATGGGCGACTTAATGCTACTGAATTGTACCCTTTAAAAATGGTTAAAACGCTGCTGAAGTTTTATATTATGGGTGTTTTCCCACAATGATTTTAAAAACCACCTTACCAGAATGACAAGAAAAATAGTTAATGTTCCGCACCTACAGTTCTGAACTGAGGGGCCAAGATGGATTGTCAAGTATGCCATGAATAATTCATGACTAGTAACAGCTTAAGAAATCAAGTAAATAACTTCTCTATAAATGAGAGATGCTATGACTAGAAGATTGTCAGTCTTGCATTCTTTCAAGTGTATGTAGAAGCAGAAGAGAAAGAGGTGGAATTTAACCTACGCCGTGTAACCTGTCCCGGCTCACCTACGAAATCTGCCGCCGGTGCTAATGTCAGCTGTCAGGATGCCAGGGTAGAGAAAAGGTAGAGAATTACAGTTCTGGATCACAGAATCCCAGAGCCTTGGGTGGGAGAGCTAGGGAGGCTACACCAGCCAAGCAACTGGTGCTTCCATCTCTTGTACACCACACAGGGAGCTCCCTGCCCCTCCAGGTGGGGGGCTTTACTTGGGGGCAGTATCGGGGGCAGAGGGTTCTTGCAGTTGGTTAAAACCAGTCACTCATGGCTTCAATAGTCCTGGGTGGCTTCCCCACTGGCTCCTACAAAGCTTGAACAGGTGAAGAAATACTACACTGTCCATAGGTTCGCCTCCGAGTTTTTCTTTCTTTCAACCTACAAACCCCTT
Source organism: Nyctereutes procyonoides (assembly GCF_905146905.1). Lineage (NCBI taxonomy): Eukaryota > Metazoa > Chordata > Mammalia > Carnivora > Canidae > Nyctereutes > Nyctereutes procyonoides. The sequence continues at coordinate 11,913,259 of NW_026575136.1, read as the reverse complement.
TTACTTCAGCTCCTCTCCATACAAACTCACTCTGATTTATCCACATCCCTCTGGATGAGACAAACAGCCCCCATCTTTTCCGGGGACCTCTGCTGCTCTAACAACATACGACCCGCTTCCCAGAGATGTGTGCGCACACCGAGGAAGGAAGAGCAGGGTGAGGAAGCTAACCTGAATGTGTTTGGTACTAACACAGCCTCGAAAGGCTCCTAATAAAGCCCCCAGTCTGCTTTCTGAGCTCCTCCTTGCTTTTCCTTCCCTTTTTCACACAGGGCAGGAATCTAACATGGTTTCTTTCCACACCGATGACCAACATACAAAATTTGTTGGCTTGCATTTTTTTTTTTAACCTGAGCAATAATGTGGCTGAAATGCATTTAGAAGCTTTTTATCCCCTTTACGTGACTGATTGGTCATTTTCTCCCATGTCCAGTTCCCCGGTGCTACTGGCGCCCCGCGGGCCTCACTCAGGATTCCCGAGAGTCCTCTGAATAACAGGTGCCACTTCCCATGACCTGCTTAGACACCCGCCCCGCACACACCCGTGCATCTGATTCTGAGCCGCTGCTTTACAATCACCTTCCCCGACATCATCTCATTTGGACCCCACTCCCCCCCTCCCGGTGGGCGGGCAGATGTTGGTATCCCAAGTCACAGGGGAGGAAACGCCACACCAGGCTTACTTGTTACAGCCACGTGTCGGTTTGCTTTGCCTTCATCTATCACATCCATGACTTCCTCGGGGCTGGACACAAACCGCTCGGTACACCCCTGGAAAAGAAGCAGTTCAACTTCACCATCAGAAACTAGAAAGCAACTCAATTTGAAGAAGCTAAACATTTTCCCTCTTCTCTAGAGGCGCAGATGAAGAGAAAGGCTGCTGTGCTGGTCCGACTGCTCGTCCTCCCCGCCGACGGCACGCGCTCTACCTCACAGAGAAGTCTAAGCCAACCCTCGGAAACCCAGAAGTAAGCCATAAAAGAAATGCTGACTTTTCCTAGATTCTTAAATACCTGTGCATACTAACAGCAATAGAAATAGAAAATAAAGAAAACCAGTGACAGAAAAAGAAATGGATGAGATTGTGTTTGCCTTTCATTCTGGCCACCAACTTAGACTCTTTGAAGTTCTAGACATAATGCTATGGTAGGCTTCCCCTAACTGCAAAGTACCAACAATTACTTCCACTATCAAAGCCTCTTTGCGTGTGAATAACCAATATTTGTTCACTTCTCCACTTCTTACCTCATGCGATTAGACATCTGTGTTAGATTCACATAGAGATACAACTGAAGAAACTAAACGTCTATTTTTTAACCAGATAAATATTAAATATAAGGAACACGACGAAATACCTACATACACCATATAGGTAATATTCTGGGCATATTCTGTAACTATTATGATAACAGAGACGGGAGAGAAGTCAATTGCACCATCAAGTCTTCCTCATACCTTCACGTACGGGACTCTGTTTTTATCTTCGTGAACAGCCAAGTTCGTCTTGGATACTGATAATAATGACGGCATGCGGAGGAGAAAAGAGAAGTTAAAGATTCTGTATTGAAGGAAAAAGAGAAATTGTTACCGAACATAGGCAACTGTAATCTCTTTGCCATATGTAGGTTTAAGCCTTGGCGGAGAATAAGCAGAGGGCGTAAATGCAATAAAACGGCTCTATAAATTTTCATGAATTCCTTACGCAGAAGTATTGTGAATCATTTCAACCTCCCTGGACCTTACTTAAGGAACAGAGGACAAGCACTCAGGTTACTCACCATCAAGTAAGTCCCTGATTTTGTCCAAGTAGATCTCAAAATAGGAAACCTAGATAAAAACAAATGGAGTCTGAAACAGAAATGCCACGCTGTATCTGAAAAACAGCCTTATCAGGGCTCCTAACAGCCTGCGTCACGTGCAGCCATGAGGAGCGAGCCGAGGGGGCACGAGTCGAGCGTTCCGAGGCCCACGGCACAGAGCCCGGCGGGCTCTTCTGCGCCGCATTACAGCCACTATCAGCAGACTCGTGCGCTCCTCAGCCACTTACAGGAGGACTCTCCCTCTCACCCTCGCTGAGCACCAAGCAAACTTCTAGGCATGACAAAGGCCGGGACAGAAAACGTTCTTGGCGAGTGGCTGTCACAGTCGGGATGCCTCTCCTCGTGCGTGATGTTGACACGGGTCAACAGACCAGACCAGGTCCAAACAGTCACATGAAGGAAGTGGGGACTGGGATAAGGACAGTCGGCTTGGAGCTGCAAGAGCTCAAGGGCAACTGGGGGAGAGCTACTGACGGTGCCCAGCTTTGGGGAGTCCAGGAAGGGTTTGAACAAAATGAGATTTAGTGAGAGACAGGCCAGACTGTGAGAGGGGAAGGAAGCCTTCCAGTGATCCTCAGAGCCCAGGCCCAGCCCCGCAGGCATCAGCATCACCCACAGCCTCTACTGAAACTGCAGAGTCGTGAACCCTACTGCAGGCCTCCCGAATCAGAACCTCCAAGAACCAAGGAATCTGCTTCTAAATTCCCTGGTCGTTCTTAGGGCAGCTGACATCCAAAAAAAAACTTTAACTGCACATGTGATCGTGGGGGTTTAATTCACATGTAACCAGGAATACATCTGCCGAATGATGCCACTGGACTTGATGAGGTCAAAAATTCTCTCTAGGATCCTGCACTCTTTGTTGACACCTGCCTTCTACCTCCCAATTCAACTTTTCTTTCTTTCGTGTTCATGGGTTTTTGAAACCTACACAAAGGGATGGATAAACAATTTGTTAAGGAAGGAAAAAAGTTGCAAAAAGTTGTAAAGCTGAGGTGTAAGTCTATAGGTGAAACCTCTCCCTGGCATCCCCGCTCTGGACTAGTCCTGCCTCTGGTTGGGGGCAGTGAAGCCTCCCAAACCCAGCAGCACCAGGCCTCACCCCTCGGGTTCATTACCTTGTCTGAATCCTGGAGCCTCCTGATTTCCCAGCTTCCCTGAGATCTGGGGTCTTGGCTTTGAACTCTGGAATGTGTAGCTGGGCATCCTCTCCAAGTTGCCTGTCTGCCTAACAGCCTGAGCTTGCCTGATCATCTGTCAAACTCCCCAGTCACCAAGCTCTGTGCGTCATAGACACACCTAGCTGACCTTGGAAAGACTCCCTGCTCCTGAAACTTCTCCCTGTGGCTGGAATCCTAGGGTCTGTTTGGCCTCTAATCCTAAATGTCTCTAACCCAGCCTCCTTGCAACCAACTAAACCCTAGTTCCAACACATTCAACACACTTCAAAACTATCTGGTTTTCATTAAGACTTCTGTTACCTTTGGAGCACCTGGGAGGCTCAGGGGTTGAGCGTCTGCCTTTGGCTCAGGTAGTGATCCTGGGGTCCTGAGATCGAGTCCCGCAGCACACTACCTGGCTTCTGCCTGTGTCTCTGCCTCTCTCTCTCTCTCTCTCTCTCTGTGTGTGTGTGTCTCTCATGAATAAATAAATAAAATCTCAAAAAAAAAAAGACTTCTGTCATCTTTGAGATGTACACATGTGTCCTTATTTCCATAGATTACAGGGAAATTAATTATACTAAAAACAGTCATAAATTACATATTTAGCAAATATGGCAATTAAAATCCTGTTCACATTTAAAATGAGAAGGAAAAAACACATTTATTTATTTATTTATTTATTTATTTATTTATTTATTTATTTCCACAGAAGATACTGGCTGCTTTTGGGGGGTGGGGAGGGGGACAATTTTGTCATTTTTGTCATTTCAAACACTTTGTGAGACCAAGTGGAAGAAAAATAAATATGTGTTGCTTTGCATTAAGAAACAGCATGTTCAGAAATAACATTTAAAAGCTCTTTGGGGCTCACTTTAAGGAAAAGCTTTTCAATAAATACTGCTTTAATCAAGCCTCTTTTTCTTGACTAAGCCTGTCACTACTCAGTTCAAAATACAGAGCAGTCAATAGCTAGCCTGCCCACTTACAATTATGATATACGAAATAAGGGAGCATAAACTACACATGCAGGACGGGAAGCCAGACTGTAAAATTCAGCCCTGGAGACGTGGGTGCTGTTCCTTCTCTCCACCCCCCCTTCCCCACCCCATGCTGGGGCTGTTTTTATCTTAATAAGATTCCAATACAAGACCCTACTTTGAGGGCAGTAATTGGTTTAACATCTTACTCCAGGATTATCCCCATAAGAACCCTACAGTAGTTTAAGTTATTTAAATGCAAACAGCCTTAAAGATGTACTAAGCTCCTCAATCTTGATCCCATCAAAGCAACAGGCTTCTGTATCCTTAGATATTAAAGAACCCTGGCAAGGAGAAACCTGTGTTAGCCCACAGAGGGAGGAAAAAAGATTTGTAAAGTAAAAAGACTTGCTGGATCTAATTTATAATGGGGCAAACAGTTGCTGCCTTGTTTTTATATAATCTAGGAAAGGCACATAGCAGAAGAATGCAAGGGCGGAAAGTTTAAGATGATGGGAAAGATGGTGCACGGAGGATTGGTCAGATCAAGAGTCTAATTAATCTCAGATGCCAATAACCTGATGTGTGACTCTGGCCATCCAACGCTACATCTTGAAACTTCTGTTCCTCCATCTCTCAAATGACGAGCCTTAGGGCACTAAGGTCCCAGCCTCAAAGGATGGTCAGCTTCTTGGCTCCTCTGCTCCACTCTGAGTCTTCTCAGAACTGCCCCGGTCTCTTCCCCACCCCCTGTCTACACTGTCCCCAGTCGCCATGGTGGGGACCCAGCCAGCCGTGTGCATCCTGGACACCACTAGTCAGAGCTGAGGGCAACCCCTGCCGTAGGCTAGGCCAATGAGCCCCTTCCCCCAGGAATTAGGAATTGGGAATAAGGGATATGAAACAGGAGCTGTCATGGTTCCTTTCCCCCGCATTCGTCTCCCGGACAAAAGATGAAGCAAGCAGACAGAAAGGCAGGGACTGCAATAACAGGGATAGGGTTTCCTTTGGAGGTGATGAAAATATTCTAGAATAGATCATGGTTGTACAATATTGGAAATATACTAAAAACCATCAAGTTGTACACTTTAAAAAAAATGAATCTTATGGTGCATGAGTTGTATCTCAGTTTTTTTTTTTAGCTTAAAATTTAAAGGAAAAGCAGGGTCTGGATTTCTTGCTTTCCCACAACCCCCAAGCCCCATGCCTACTATCAAATTTTATATCATGTAACAACGTTCTCTATTTGCTTAAACAGGTGGTTTTCAGTCACTTGCAAGCAAAGGAGTTCCAGTGAATGTAACCCTAATACCCAATGTTATAAATTAACAGCTAAGAAAATTCAGAGAGTAAAAATCTCTCTTTCAATTCAAATTTTAAGCTGTAACAGAGGTTATGGCTTAAAAAAAAAAAACAGGAAAAGAAACAAAAACAAGGAAGGATAACCTTCCCCAACACTTGCCAGAGTGTACTCCTCATAACACGAGTCTATCATACCTCAAAAGGGGGAAAATGTGTACACAGTCAAATAAGCTGGAAAATGTAATCTACTATATGTGCCCTTCGTCAAACTGGATTATATGAGAGCATATTTAACTTGTGATGAACTTAACATTGTTCAACAAAACATTTTCCCAGCTTATTTGGCCACACAAACCTTTTCCCTGATAGCTCACTTATTAATAAAAGAGGTACGGGGTTCCATGGAACACACTTTGGGAAGCGCTATCCTAACCCAATCATGGACACATTCCAGCTGTATCTATAGAAATGCACTGTGTAAAAGGTGGAATTCAGATAACTATCAAGATGATTCTATCCTAGAAGGCTTATACTTTATATATAACTTTATAAATTATTTCCTCAGTATTCACCTAAGGAATTGAATAACTGGCTTTGCTTACCACGTCATTTAATTTAAAATAGATACAAATAATCTTTTACATATACATAAAAAGAAGAAAGCTAAGAAACATGATTTGGGACCCAGTTTCTTCTCTTTAGACTTAAATCAATAGCACTTACCTTGATGTGAAACTCTAGGTTTTCATCCATGGAATAGATGTGGTCAAAGATGTCATGTGCAATCCTCGGAATGATGCCCATGAGTTGAGGGTCATGTAGCTTCCCCTAGTGAGTGAAAAACACAACTTTAGACAGCTAAAGAGTGCCAAGAGACATGGATAGAGGGGAGGGACCACACTGGATTTCCTAACAGAATTCCATGGAAAAGGGAGCGCCCCCCCCCCCACTGCTTGATCCTTGAAGGTCCACCTGATATGCCAACAGATCAAAAGTTCATGGAAATAACTCAATGTGTTGTTTTTTACCTAGCAGGAGAGAGCTTATTCTGTGAGGTTCTGGAGCTCTGAAATATTTGCTCCGGCTGCCACTCAGGTCAGCAAATCGGTATATGGGGGTGAGGATGTGGGTAGAAAGCAGGAGGGAAGGCCGGAGGAGGACTGGAATTATATGACTGTCACATACTAAATGTGGTCTCTGTTTTGAAATTTTTATAAACTGATCAGAATATATAAATCCAAATTAATCTGCTGTAATAAAACCACCCTGAGAGCTGATAGACAGTTTCATTAATGTCATCACTGCTCAAAATTTTTAACAATCTTATTCTAAAAACACCTCAGTATCACTTGACAAACCAATCAAGAAAAGCCATTTTACCAATTTCTCAAAAAATTCTACTTCCCAGCCTATAATGGTACAAATAAATTTTTAGCTGTTTCTTTTGTTTTAAATTTCTTGCTATTTCTAATATTTAAATCCACTTGTAAGATAGTGTCTTGTTTTTATCCCCCTTTTTCCTACCAGAGAGGTCCAGTCCTCCCTTTCCCATGCAGCCAGCAATCCTCCTCCAACCCTAAGGGGGCTTGAGGGATAGTTCATCTAAGGGGTGAAGGGACAGATGAATTATTCTGTGATTTGAACTATTTTACTAAATCCATTTTTAAAGAACCAGATTTGCTGCTTCTGAAGACTCTCAAAAAGATATGCCATAGTATCTGAAAGCAATTCCTAAAGCAGAGTTCTAGAGGTATTTAGAGTAGCAGCCTTAGCAAGAACTTCCAAGCTCTTCTCTGTTCCATGTTCAACTACCCATGAGGGCACACAGTCTATAGGTCTAAAGTAATCATGGGCAAGAGTATTCCCAGAGTCTCTGAGACCTCCAGAAAGTTATAAAACTCTAGGAAAAAGTGGAACTGGAAGAAAAGTATAAAACCCATTTACTCTTCAGTCAACAACCTTTACCAACACTATGACTCACATCCTTGTTCTAAACCCGCCTGACACCTGGAAGATCTGCTGTGTTTTCCTCAATGAGATCTTCTTTATCCTTCGGGGGTTCACCGTTAGTGCCTCTCTGACAGGTTGCCTTTCAAGCCATCATTTGAGTCACCAAAAAGGAAGAAGCCATGTGGACTCTGGCACTAACCCCAGGCCACAAAGCACTTTACATTATGAATCCTCCTTTGCGCACCTGATCCCTGACCTTCCATTCTATTGAAAGCAAGTGAAAAGTTGAATTTGGAAACATCTGGCCTCTGGCAAAGCTCTCTTACCTGGGAAAATGGGGATTCCCCTGGGAGGCACTCGTGTGCTAAGAGCCCTAAATCATGTGATGTGTTTATATGGCTTATTGTTGGACTCTACAGTCCCTGAAGGCAAGATGGCCAGTGCACACGTATTTCTTCCCACTGCTTATGATTCTTAGTATATGCAGTGTCTCCTGCACAGAATTATTACAGAAGTTAAATTAAGCAGCATACATAAAGTACTTAGAAACAATAAATGTTGGCATTGTATTATCCAGCTCATATCAGGTTCTCTTTAAGCAGATGTTAGTTGTTAGTTGTTTGACCTAAAGAGTCTGAAAATAAAAAAAAATTAAAAAAAAGAGAGTCTGAAAATACATTTCTATCCCAGACCATGAATCCTAGGAAAACAGCCCCAAACGTTTGGAGAATCAGAATCTCTCCAATGTTGGTAACCCTTCTACTTAGAGGCCTTCGTAAACATCAAATATCAGGCCCCACAGGCTCAGGACTGTGCAAACTGCTGGCAGAAATGACATGGATGGTGAAAACAGATCTCTGTCCTGTCAAACGTTGTGATGCCCTTGGGCCAATCCACCTCAGAGGCTCTGAGGAGTGCCCCCCCCAGGACCCTTCAATAATCCATCATAATCCTTTAGCTTCTCCTCAGTGGCCCACAGACAAAGAAGAATGAGAGATAATCCAAAAATCATTTATAAAGGACTCAAAGCCATTTCCCTAGACACCTCCCCTTCCAATCGATTCCTAGCTTATACAAATACTGACATCCCTTTGTTTGCCTTTGTTAGGGTAAGAACCAAGGCAGAACCAGGGAGGAGTCTGGGATACTCCCTGTTTTGTTTCCCTGAAGCCCACACCCAAAAGTTACACGAGAGGGAAACACATGTTTATCCGGAAGGAGGCATAACAATACCTCCCAATCCCACGATTGTGGAAGTAATACTCAAATCTACCACAGGTTTAGGGGCTGGGATGCTTGATCTAGCTCATCAGCCCAAGAGTGATGAGAACTGAGCGTTTATGTTAGTAAACTGAGGCTGGCAAGACAACCTGTGTGTGTGTGCGTGAGGGGTATACATGGTTCATGGTGTGGGTGTGGGTGTGGGTGTGATGTATGTAGTACGGGGGTGTGAGTGGTGTTGGGGGAGTGTTGATGTGTGTGGTGTGTGTGTATGAGACAGAGAGGTGTTCCATGAAGCTCTTCACTCTTGCAAATAAAATACACACACACACGATAGTCACACCTCAGGCAATAAAAGGTGGCAAAAAAGCGGATAGCTGCAGAAATTCAGAGAACAGAGGCGTCCCTTCCAGCCAGGGTGACATGGGAGGGCTCCCTGGAGGGACACCAAATCTTGAGAGATGAGGAAGATGAGGACGGGCGAGGGGGATGCAGCAGGGAAGCTGCGAGGAGAGTGATGTAGCAAAGGTACAGGAACTGAGAAGACTAACGCCCTCCTAGAGAGATGGTCGGGTTTGGCCAGCAAAGCAATGTCCACTTCATCATCTTTTTTCTCCCCGAAAACAAAAAGAACATTTTAATACCTGGATCCTACATAATCCTCTTCAAAAACGTCTCCCACTTGTGGATGTGGCCTTCGCGGGGCATGTATGAAAGAAGAAACCAGACCCAGGCCACCGGCCCCAGAACAAGAGTCCCTTTGTTCCAACGCCAGGCGCCTCCTCAACCTCCCAAGCAGGATGGTTTCCTGAAGCACTTGAGATGGGGAAGCAGGCAGCCCGGCGGCTCACACGAGCACCAGTGCACTTGGACAGGCTCATTAAGAATCGCTTGGCAGGCGCAGCTCAGCAGTGGGGTGGCCTGTGCCCCTCCACGGGCTCCAGGTGTCCCTCTGGGCAGAAGGAGAAGCAGCGCGTCTCCATCCATCCAACTCGGTGCCAGAGAGGGCCACAAGCAAGGCACGGGGCCCAGAGAGGCCTCCCAGCCCCACAGGTGGAGCCAAGGCCCAGCCCCGTCTTCCCATGGAGCCAGCCAGCCCTGGGAACGCAAGCCGCACACGCCCGGGGTCGGGGGCACGACCAGGTCCTACTGAGTGTGCCAGCAACACCGTCGAGTGTTTCATACTTTTTACTGAAAATCTGCCTTAAATGCTCCATCTTCAGAAGCTAATCTTTCCAATTTTATGTAGGCTTATCTGTTTGTTCTCCTCAATAGAAGGTAATGGAATCACCCCTAGATGTCGGACCCAAAATGAGGGGATTAAAATGAAAAAACAGCTTTAAAATGTGACAGCTCTGTCCATTCAGGGAGTTAGCATCCCTCTGAAAAGAGCCTTTGAAAGATCGCGATGTGTAATTCCGAATACATAAAATCCTTTCAGATGTTGCAAGCCTGCAGGGTTTGGTTGGGTTTTTGTTTTGTTTTGTTTTTAATTTAATTGCATTCCAACGTCCTGGATTTCTCGGTCTCCCACAGTCTCTATCACTTCAGCTCGGGGCTCCTCCTTTCCTGTTTTCCTCTAAAACATTCCCCACCTTCTCTCCAACCTACAACCACCCGACAGAAAGAACCAACCTAAGTGCAAGTGTGCCAGGGGCACTAGGAAAGAGCTCCCGCTGCCCCGCCCCATCCTCCCTGGGCAGGAGCTCCTGATCTTCAGAAGTCACAATGAAGAAAAGCAAACCCCTTGCAATCAACTTTTTAAAACTGATGAGCAGGAAAGGGCTACAGGTGAGAGTCACCTGCACAAAAGTCAGTTCCCTTAGGTCCCCGGGAGTCCAGTCCCTCTGGGCCGAGAAGCGCTGCGGGCCTTGTAGGGTTCATGCCGTGAGAGACCCGAAGCCCCCGATGCTCTCGTTTAACAAAACGTCTGCGAGTTGAGTTTTTAATATTTTTTTTAAATTTTATTTATTTATGATAGGCACACAGTGAGAGAGAGAGAGAGGCAGAGACATAGGCAGAAGGAGAAGCAGGCTCCATGCACCGAGAGCCTGACGTGGGATTCGATCCCGGGTCTTCAGGATCGCGCCCTGGGCCAAAGGCAGGCGCTAAACCACTGCGCCACCCAGGGATCCCCCGAGTTGAGTTTTTAAGAGCTAACAGACGTCTTTGCCATCTCCTCACACCCACGGATTCTCACCCCCACACACACAACACAAACTAAGATTTTACTCTGGAGACAGGTCTCTCCTTTGACAGTTTACAATGGAAATTTCTGACGTTTAGCAAATACCTTCTATCTCCCAAAGATGCATTAATCCCAGAGCTAAAAAGGTCACGCTTGTGAACAGTCCCTACAATGTGGGGGGAATCTAAACACTGCAATTTTTTGTCGTTTTGTGTATTTGATAATTTTCCAGAAACCAAGAGACTAATGGACTCAGAGATGGTATATGGTCCATCAGAGATGGACCCTCTCCCTCTCATGCCTATGAAGGAGCTTTGGCACCGCTACTGGAGTGGCTGGTATTTAGGAAATAAAAAACTGTGCCTGGAAGGTTAGGGGCCTGGGGCCCGGTAAGAGAGGCTGGCACGGGGCCAGAGCGGCAGCACGGGGATGGCCGCGCCTGCGTCTCCAAGGTATACAGTAGGAGAGCACAAGATGCAGAGAAGAGGGCGGCCAAGGCTCGGGTGTCAGGGAACAGTCCTGCTCCGTCCAAAACAGTGGCAAATAAGCCTCGTGCTTCCTTTAATCTATGCGATCTCTGAGCCACTCTGCCCCCAAAAATGGGTGAAAGTGAGTCAACACAACAGAAATGAGATCCCCCAGAGTCCCACGCACACTTGAAATCGGTGTGAGCAGAACATCAGAGCCCCAAGGGTTTTAGCCTCGTGCCTTTGAAGTCTCCTCTTCAATAGGAATGATTCATAAGCTAAACCGATTCTGCAGCCGACGTGTCTCTGTGACATTCCCAGGAGGGTACCGTAAATGAAAATCCTAAGCTTGAAGGATCAAGGATCCATCTTACCCTGCTGCTTGTAAGCTGAATTCCCCAAACTTCCTCTGCGCAGTTTCTTATAATAACCACTCTTCTACCTCTCCTCACCCATCGGGGGCCCAGCCTTTAGAAAAATTATCCAGCTCTGAAGGGGAGTCCGTGGCAGAAAGCAGGAGAAGGGGAGGTAGAGGGGCCAATTTGGCCCGCAGATGTGCCTCGTCCAGGGGACAGCCTGGGCCCACAGCCTCCGCGGCCCACAGCCTGACCTGGGGTCACAGCTTCACAGGTGTGCACGCAGGAGGCCGGGGCGGACCGCACGGCCACGGCCACCACGAAGGGTTCAACTCAACCGATACCTCATCGATCCCCGCCCAGGTGACACCCACTGTTCCACGCACTAGAAATGTGAGTGAACAGGTAGGTGAACAAGACAATGAAGATCTCTGCTCTCGTGAAGCTTACACTCTATGGTACAGTGAGATTGCACCCAGTTGTAAGATCTTCAGAATTTTCAACCAAATTTACAGACTTAAAATTATGGGAAATCATCCCATTGTAAGCACTGCCTGCAATTTTAATAAGACACATAATAATAAATTCAAAAACTTTAAAAAAACACATGGTGCAGGCCAAACCAAAACACGTGTCTGAGCTGAGTTTGGTCCACAAGTCACCTTCTTCAAGCCTGACCTAGAGTTTTTTATTTCTTCTGAGCAATCTCACCTCCCCAGAGTGGCCCTCTGCTGCATACATGATCCTCACCACAGGCTTTCTCAGGGAGATTAGGGCTGCGGTCCCTAAGGATGCTTACGCTGCTGCTGAGCCTACGGAGGAGTCTTGGAATAGAGTTTACTATCACCATTCTGAGAGAGCTACCAACAGAGGATTTTTTTAAAATTCTCAACTCCTGAGATGTTATTACTCCCCGTTATTTTGAAGGTCCACAGAGACAGAATGAATCGGTCAAACGCGACCCGCCCCTCAACCAGCTCTCCGGTCGTCGGGGCCGTCTGCCCTGGATGTGTGTGGCCCCACCAGTGCCTCACTGCGCACTGCAGTCTTACCTCCATGGTGTGTGTCTTTCCTGAGGACGTCTGTCCATATGCAAAAATCGTCCCATTATAACCCTCAAGGACATCTGCAAGCAAGAAAAAGAAATTAAAATTAACTCATTACTTTGATCATATGCTAGTGTGGCTCCATGTTTTAAAATTACATTTTCCAAATGGCCCATCTCATTTTTTTCACACAAATGATGTATTTCAGCTCCATTTGCATTTTAAGTAGAATGGCGAGATAAAAGCAGAAATGAAGGCCTCCACTGTTCCACAAATAAGGAGAAATGTACTCACATTCCCACAGAATAGATTAATGAAGAAAGAGGCAGACACTCCCTCTCTCCCAGTAACATTAAGACAGACACGGAGCAATACACTTTTTTAGGAGAAAGATACTCGAGTTTTCTTCTCTAAATCGATCTCCTAGGATCAGTGGGAGGAAGAAAAACCTTATCAGTGTCCTGAGTCTCTGGAGTGAGGTGTAGAAGAGAATTTCCCCCCAGGATGTGATGGGGTCAGCCCTCAGGAAGGGTTCTCAGGCCGGCGGCGCGGGGCCCTTGGGCACAGCTGGGGAGCTGGGGGGCAGGCCAGGCCCCACTCTGTGCGCCCAGCCAGCCTGATGCAGGGGTCACACATCTGTGTCTGCAGTGACTGCGCTAGCAGGGCGGCCAGGCCCAGGCGCATCGGGGGTTTCCTTTGCTCACAACGAGCTCGCTGTGCCGAGCCCCACATGCCGAGAATAGGGGGGATGGGAGGGGAGCGTGAGGACAGATGCTGCTTTGCACTGAAGATCACCTGTGGGAACTCCCTCAAGGCGGCAGACGTGATTAAAGTATATTTAGCACCCGTTTCCCTCAATCCTCCTTCACCTGCATCAACAACACCGAAAGGGAAATAGTACATAATCAATGTCCTTGACCCAACATCTCTACATAAGGGGAGGAAGTCCCGCGTCTAAGAGGACAGTGGGGGTGGCCTGGGGAACCCCTACTGGGGCGTCCTCTTTAGGGCCACTGTCCCCTTCAGCATCAAGCTAGGCCACTACTCCATCGAGTTCAGGCCCCGATCAGGCTCGCTGGTTTGTGGGTTTGGTCTCTCTGAATTTTATGCCAGTCAATGTTTGCTGTTTTGTTAGCTTTTCTTAAATTTTTTTTTTCAATATACATTTTCTTGATCTGAGGCTATTGAGCTGAGGAATGGGAACAGGGGTCAGAAAAGAGATTGCGATTTTCCTTCAGGAAGCAAAAAAAAAGAGAGGGAAATTAAACAGCAGCATTTTTTTTTTTTTTAATCCTAGCAGCCCTCCGGAGTTTGTGTCAAGCTATATTGAGAGAGGAGGGAGGGAGAGAATGTTCGCACATATCAAACTTCTGGTAACGGTTTCCTTGGGAACAGGAGAAGCAAAACCTTGACTACAATGTAAGGGGTGGAGGTTCAAGCTTCAGTTTTCACGAAAATGCCAACCTGTTCGGAGAACAGATTCCGAGTGGAGAGCGTCTGAGCGACCGTGAGTGCAGTGCGCTTTGAGGGACCCAAGGGTACTTTTAAAATTCGATATTTGTGGCATAAACAACTCCAGACAGTTGGAATGCCAGCCACAATCCAGCACTAAAGCTTCTCTTTGTTAGAAATGAAACATCTGCCCCCGCCCTGGAAGGGCTTCCTTACCTTCAGCGCCTGTGTGGGAGGCGCCCTGGGACCTGCCGGCCCAGGCATCAAACCAGGGGTAGGGAGGCCAAGGCCAAGGGTCTAGCTCCCGCCGCCCCTCCTAACAGGCCGCTGGCCACCCCGCGAGGGCACGTGCATGCAGGAGGTGGCTCTGAGCAACGCCTCAGCTCAGCGCCAGAGCCCCACCGGCAAGAGAAAACCCAGCACATGCTTCCTCCTCTGCCAAGAAGCAGCAGGGCCAGGGCACCAGAATTAGGCTCCCCTGGACGGGGTCTACGCCTCCGAATCCAGCCCTCCTAAGGAGAACACACGGTCCCAACCCCTGGTTAGCTGCTGCTCCCCGCACGCCTGCAGGGAAAGGCCTGGGACACACACAGGAAAGCAAGAGCTCGAGGAGAGCGCCACTTGTTCTGGAGCAGGGAGCTAAGGATCACGTGAGACTCGGGGAATCCTTGACTGTCTGGTGCTGCTATTTCAACATGGAGCCCAATTTTTTTTTTTTTTTTTTTTTTTTAAAGAAAAGAGAGCACATAAAACCCCACCAGAACAACCTCTCCTTGGCCACTAAGGACCTATTTACAATCACGTTACAATCAGTTCCTTGCTGGAGAACCTATCTCTAGTGTTCAAGGTTGAACAGAGCTGAGGTCCTCAATCAACTCAATTGTGAATTAAATGGTAATTTAAAAAGGAAAGAAAAAGCCCTTCGAACTCTGTGTTCTCTAGTTTCTTCCAAACTCCATGTTTTGGGGGTCAGTTTGTTTACCTAGCCCGTGTTTGATTCTCAGGGAAGGGGAGAGGCAGGAGGGGAGTGAGCGCACACAGGGCATTCGGGTTGGCCACTGGGAAAGCAGGGCGGGGGAGCGCCACGCTGAGCCACACAACCACCCCCACTCAACCCTCACAGAAACAGCCCACAGAAAGGCACTTTCATCATGCTGAATGACAGTTCCTGGGCCCAAGGAAAGCATTTGTTTCAGAGCCTCTCCCGTAACAGAATGACTATTTCTATGCGCCAGCCGCAGGGCCAGGAACCAGCTCAGCCAGACAGAACCTTGCTTTGTGATGGGCTCTGGCGCGATGTGATCTCAGCTCACGCCATGCAGCCGTTGGCACCCACAAACACAGCACACATCCATTCAGCAGCCAAGCAAGCCCAGAGAGAGATTCCGCTGCAGGTGGGAAGAGCCTTCTCACCTCCAGACAGGAAGGTGAAGAAGAGTGGGATGCTAGAAAACTCTCCTTAGACTCTTGCTATAGACTTCGGAAGCCAGTTTTCCTACCCAGGTTTGGCTAGTTCTGAGACCAGATCTTGGCTAGAGCAGAAGAGTTAGCTCCACTGTTGGGTCAGAATTTGGGGAAGATGTAATCACGGAAGTTCCTGAGAAGGCTGTCATGGCCTCCTACCAACTCCCCCAGGTAAAATGATGGCCTGTCAGTGGCAACAGTAGCTGACAAGTCATCCCTGCCTTGGAATCCTAAGGCTCTGGGGGGCCAACCAAACTACTCAAGGAGGCCACGTGCCCAGGGGCAGCCCTGCTGAACGCTCGTGGCGAACCAGAACGGCCGGCCAGGCTGCATCTCCAGAATGGAAGTGCATCTCACGGTCGGACGGCAGGCAGGGCCACCCCAAGTCCATGGGACCATGGTCTCTATTCTCTCCCCTCTCCCCATTTCCATTCCAATCCCTCTTTTTGCAGTGCTTGGGTAATAGTCCATATGGCCTGATAGAAAAGTAACAACTCATAAATCGTTCCTAAGTGCTCATGATGAGCCCACCAGGAAAGTGGGGGCAGGATGGTGCAGAAACATTCAGGAAGACAAGCAAGCTCGGGCTCGAGTCCCCTAACTGACCTGGCCAAGTTACCTGACCTCAAATTCCTCTTTAGTACAACGGGAACAATCATGCTCACACCTCATAAAACTGTGGAGACTTAAAATACAATAACACATGTAAAGAGCACAGAGGGGGCCTGCGAGATAGCAGTAGCCAAATAAATGTATTTCTTCTTAAGAGTCACATATAATATAATAATATAGACCTTATAGTATCCTGAGCTTAAAACTTCTCAGTGAGTCCACATCCATTTCCACCAAACTCTGATCCAAACTCTCCTTTTAGGTCCCAGCCCTGAGGCACCTTGCAACAACTCTACGTTGCCCAAACACGCCATGAAATCTGTGCCCTTATGCTTTTGCTGCTCCTTGTGCTTGTGCGGCCCTGCTATACTGTACAGTCGTCAGGACCCGACCTTTCCAAGAACCCTTAATTCTCCAATCCTCGCCCCCCACTCACCAAAATCAGTCCCAAGTGACTTTCTTCTGGGGTCTCACAGTATTTTGCACGCAGCCATCTTAGAGCAGGTACTACCCATGAGTATGATAACTACGGATGCACCTGTTTCTTCCCCTGTACATGGAGCTTCTTGGTCTTGTGTATCTTGCTGATTCTCAGTCCCTAGCAGTGCTTACAGCACATGGCAAATGCTTAATATCCTTGCATACAGGAAGGAATAAAAGGAACAACCAAATGAATGAAGCTGAAAGAAATGAGATCTAGAAAACAAGAAACCACCTCTTCTAGGCCTGTACAGTCAGTCTACATCTAGTTAATTTGAAAGGCAAATGCCCAGAGTGACTTCTGTAGACCGGGAAATAGTTACCCAATGGCAACAATAGCAAGCAGTAACCATGGTTTTTAATTCCTACGGCATCCACAGAAACCTTCCTATTTACCATGCTGATAGTCACAAATCCTATAAGCTCTTCTGGAAGAAGCGGAGAATTCTATATACCCTTTCAGGCAACACTTTGCAAAACACACACCAGACAAAGATGGGAGTGTGGGAGATACCAGAATTCTACAAGCGAACGTTTGAAATATGTTTTTTTTAAACCCACTGAAGTTGGAGGGAATGAAAAAAAACAAGAAAGAATAAAGCCATCCAGTTAAAAGGAGTCTTCCTGAATATCAAAAACGTTAAAGGTTCAGAGAGCCTTGAAAGGAAAGCTGACCGGTCCACTACATTGTCATGAAGCTTGGGGACTGTGGTGACCTTCAGATGTTATCGGATTGAATTCCTGGCCTCTAGAAAAAGAGGTCCCTACAGAACCACCTTCCTTTACTGATTTAAATAGAGCTTGTCATGACAAAAGAAACCTAGTAACTGTTCCAAGAGCTCTTTCTTATATATCTGTGCTTTACTTTGCTGATGCAGAAATAACACAGCCACTTCCCCTCACAGTAGCTTCAGTGGATATTAAAAAAAAAAAAAAAAAAAAAAAAAAGTTAAATTAGGCCTTCATCATTTCCTAATAATTTCCTTTCAAGGGAAAATAAGGTAC
Organism: Nyctereutes procyonoides; assembly: GCF_905146905.1. Taxonomy (NCBI): domain Eukaryota; kingdom Metazoa; phylum Chordata; class Mammalia; order Carnivora; family Canidae; genus Nyctereutes; species Nyctereutes procyonoides. The sequence goes on along the minus strand of NW_026575136.1, from coordinate 11,895,756 downwards.
TCTATTGTTAGAAAATGTGTATGCTCGTGGTACAATTATAGTGCATGAAAAATATATGTTTATCTTACCACGTCAGAGCCTAACATTACTGTAAATGGCTTTCTTGGTGGCTCATCATATATTGGACCTCAGGTTATCCAGTTAGGTCACATCTTTGCAAGAACTTTCCAAGAATTACCTATTTCTGACATTCCATAGTACAGAAAAACCTGAACACTGGAAGAGACTCCACTCCTCTAGTAATGAAGACTGAAAGATTATGATTATTTGTTAATCACGGGATTTTTTTAAAATAGAGTGCATCTATCTCTAATTACAACATCAACTTAGAGATGTATTTAAATGGACCTCATGCTTAGCACAGCACGTGGTAAATACTATTTGGTTCTGATAATGGAAGGGGAGAGAAAAAGAAGGAAATTATGGCTCATGTGTGATTAATCTTACTTTAATAAAAATAAGGAAGAGTCTGATAATGGTGAAGGCTGACTAGGAGCAAACTAGAACTACACACGCCAGAGAGAGAGAGAGAAAGAGAGAGAACATTTTAAGACAGGAAGAGATACAAAAGAATAGAAGCAAAGAGAAGATCAATATTACCACCAGACACAGGCTCACAGTATTAATTCAAGAAGAGCCCAAATTCAGGCATGTTTTTTTCTCTTCTGTTTTCTGTAATAATCTCACCGTGAAGACCTTCAAAATTAATTAATATCTGCAACAGGAGTGTGCATAACCATACACCTCAGCGAGGAACATTACATACTGACTCAACCTCCCACGCAGGTGTCCAGGGTCAGAACTAATCTAACAGATGCACTCGGGGCTGGCGTTCATGCATTTCAAATAGTCAGGTTAGTCAGCTCGGCTTCTGAAAACAAGAACATCTTGCATCACAAGGTGCTTTTTTGCATTCTGCTTTTGCTTTTTGCCCTTTAAATCCAGAGCTGCTATAAAAGACGGCAACATCAGGATATTTGAAAGCACAGCCGCCAAAGCATTTGGAGTTGAAGGTAAAGATTTGAAGATGAAAAGCACAGTAGCAGGAGATGCCCCTCAGCTCTGTCCAGATGGCGAGCTCCCCCAGGGCAAGCTCCAGCCTGCCCCTGATTTGAAAGGGCAAGGTAGAGAGCAGCCTGTAAATTGCTTCATCTCCCTGCTGTTACTTTGACACAGATCCTGCAGGGTCAAGGTAAGTCCCGGAGAAAAGGGCTGATCTCTGAGACAAGTTTAGGCTTCGGGCTATCTATTTGGAGGAACAAATGTTAGTATCTGAGTGGAAAGGTTGAAAATGGGTTAGACGAAAGTATATTTAAGGAACGCTGAGTAGCAAGACCAGCTCAATAACCAACTAGGTAATGTGATTTTATGATGCTGTAGAAAATTCCTTGATGCCCGAGAATTTTCCACGGGTAAGGCCTCTCCCTGAAGGGACAGATGTACAAAATAAATCAGTCAAAAATATGCAACCGAGCATCAGAAATATATATTTTCGTCTCCTTTCGTCTCCTAAAAAGGAGGCCTCATACCTACAGGAGTATTTTAAAACCATTACAGAAATAGTGTGACCATAGCTTGTAAGCTTCTAGGTGGCGGAATAACTCTGCCAAAAAGGTGGCAAAAGAAATAAAGAAATTTCCCTGGCAAGGAGGTACAGAGAGGTTCAAGAACTTGCCTGACATCATAGCAAACCAGGGCCAGAGCTCGGGCCATAATTCAGTGTTTCCAATTAACAGGCCTCTGCTTAGAGTCAAGGCACATTGATTCCTAGGCTGCAAATATCACTTAATGTTTTCAATTACTCTGAAAGGCCCAGGAGGAAATAAAGAAATAGCACTTACCTTTGACAATTTGCTTTGCACACGCATTGTAAACCTGCTCTTGGGTCGTGCTGGGAGGCAGCACTCTATCGAAGACATATGGCTTCCCTTGCTAAAAAAGACGAAAGGAAAGGGCGGAGAAAACACATTAGAAGTTGAGGAATTAAAAGCACTAATAGTAGTTAGACCACAGGCACTAAATCACAAGCCCTATCCTTAAAGGCAGCTCCGTACCAAGACTCGGGAATTATCACAAGTACGATGGGCATTTGTGCAATAGCACGTTGAGGATCTGAGAAACAACTTTTTCTTTTTTACTTGAAACACTTTTTCTGATGAAAAGTAGATGGACACTTCATTCATTCACTTATTTTTTGAGAGCGTCTCCTGAACCAGGGATAGACGAGACGCTAGCCAAATCAGAAAAATGTCCGGCCTATAAATAAAGCATTCAATCAAGTGTGGCAGAAAGCAAGCGCACAAGGAAATACAAAATGCCCAGGTGCAAAATAATGGGACAGAGAGGATGATGGAGCAAAGCAGGCCTCTCTGAAGAAACACCTGTTAAGTGGATTTTTAAAAGATGAGAAAGACTGAGGCGAGTGAAGAGCCAAGGGAGATACCACATAGCATAGGGTGGACATACGGTGGGGGCGGGGGGGGGGGGGCTGGAGTGTTCAAGGAACTGGAGGGTCGTACAAAAGGAGGGGAGAAAGGAAATCAGGAGCCAGTTAACGCAAGGCACTGTTAGCCAAGGTCATGTGCTTAGATTTTATCCAATGGGGATAAACTCTGACATGATCAGATTTAAGAAGCTGCTCTTAGTAGTAAGATACTATTGCTTTGTATCCCGAAGAGTTCTAGCAATCTCTTCACATGTGTAAGTGCTGCCTTAACTGGGCAGAGGGCCCCTCTGCACAGCAAATCAAGTGATCTCCCCAGGTGTAGGAGCTTGGGGTTCGGTCTGACGCGGAGTCATGTGCCATTCAAGGAAGTAACTGTCAGAGGGCAAGGGAAGAGATGTCTGCCCCGACCCCCAACCACCCAACCACGCACGTAACGTTCACCAAGGCCCAGTGCTAAGGGCCACAAAAGGAGGCCAGACAGCCCCTTCCCAGGGAGACCGCCCCCCCCCATAACAGGGTCTTCTTCCAGGCAAGGAGTGGCCCTCCCCCTGCCCTTTCCCATGGCCCCATCCACCCGGGCAGCCCTTCATCTTCGTTTCCTCCAAGTGGTTAGAGGAGGTGGCAGGAGAAGGGAAGGAAAGAGGCGAGCCCGGAGCCTCCTTCACTCCCACTCTGCACCTCCTACACACGGCTTGGACATCAGGAACCTTCTCCCAGGGCAGTCCAATGCCTCAAAAAGATAACTGCTCACGAGGGACCCAGGGACAAGGCTTGCTACATCCTATAATCTTCACACAAACATACGCAGCTGGGTTGGTGTTTTACTCATTCCTGACCGTGGGGAGTGCTGCACACAGGGAAGGTCCTATGCTTCAAGTGAAGGCCCGAGCCTTCGGCCTTTAAAGGTGGGATTGAGCCAACCAGATAAATGAGCTATTTCCAGTTTGGTCTTAGAAGAAAAGGAAAATTTTGAGGTAACATGAAAACTTTTTTAAGTAGGCACCACACCCGGCATGGAGCCCAATAGGGGGTTTGAACTCATAACCCTGAGATCAAGACTTGAGCCAAAATCAAGAGTTGGATGCTTAGCCAACTGAGCCACCAGGTGCCTCCAAATTTTATTTCTCCACAAAGCAGCAGAGTCAGTCATTTTGTTAAAATTATGGAAAGGGGTTATTTTCTGATGTTTTGTTCCCTGCAAGTCTCATTCCATTAGTGAACCAAGTATTTAGTTGAATAACCAAGAGAATATTCCTCACCACCATCTATTGCCAATAATCTGCCCACTACATTCTTATTAGCTTTATCTATTCATAAAATTAACTAAATGCCAGTAAGGCAAAAAGATTAAAATAAACATTTACAGAGTTTGAGTTAGTATTTGTTATCCATTGAACCTTCCTAAAAGAAACTGTAGCTTTGCTTAATCTCAAACAAATCCATTATTTCTCTAAATAATGATGAGAATCACCAAAATAAACCATCTTGTTTCCAGAACAATACTGCTTTGTGTTTTGGAGAAAGTACACTTCCTATGGCAGGAAAAATGACTTATTAATTTATAGTAAATTATACAAAAAAAACAGAGGACTCCCCAATTTTGCCCTTCAACTTAAAATGTTTGTCAGAGTGTATTATACATTCACTTGAAGAGATAGAAAGCAAGAAATCTCTACTACTCATTTAAATCATATTTATCAAGTGACAAATAGATAATACAACAATTTTCCATAAGCTGAAGTTAACTCCCAAACAGAAACTGCTTTTGAGAAAAGATAAAATTTAGAAAATGATTTGTTTTGAAACTTCTCATCAAGACTGGAATATAGAGAAGTTAAAAATGTAAGTATTTTTGTCTTTTTATACACGGAGTTGGATATACAGGCTTTTATTTTAAGTGAACCTTAGACTCTTGAAATTAAAACTGAGAATTAAAATATAGTTACTGATTATTTTCCAAGAACTGACTTGTGGCTTAGCCATGCAAGCCGTATAGGCAACTGTCATTTAACAACAACAATGAACAAATGACTCTTTGCTGCTTTGGTAATGGTAAGAAACTCTCACAAACCCTGAGAGAGACCTCAGCAAGCCCCCTTCCCCCAGGCCCCCGTGAGACGAGAGTTGCCCTGTTTCTGATCCCACTGTGGCTGAGGGTTTCCATGGACAGGCGTTGGGTCCAGAGTGCTCTAGATGTCACTAAATGTGCAGCTTCAGAATGCATCTTTCAATGAACATTTTAATAGGGATGCTAAGTGCTAACACCTGAAATTGAACAGTGAGGGCGCCAATTACTCCTGGAGAGACTTTCCTTTCCAGGCACCCATTCAGCCCATGGTTCTCCAATCTCTCTGGCTACCCTGTCGGTGTCTTTTGCTGGTGTCTCTTCCAGACTTCTAAACCACGGTGTGTCCCAGACTTAGACACCTCAGCCTCGTCTCTGTCTACATTCTTGACCTTCACATAATTTAAATCTCATCCGAGCTCCAGATTCATATACTCCATCACCCACCAGACATTTCCACTTGGATTCCATTAGCCATCTCAAACTTAACTGACCAAAAGTGAGTCATCAAGCACTCCATATCTGAGTAAGAGACCAAAATCATTAGGTATGCCCCAAAGTTTCCAAATCTCAAATATATCCCAAATTGATTGTGTCTCATCATCTATACCACACAACCTGAGCCCAAGCCAGCCCGGCTTCTCATCGGACAACAGCAATAGTTTGCTCACGGGTCTCCTTGACTCCATTCTTGCTCCTAACGATCCAATTTCCACTTAACAGCCAGGGTGAGCTTTCTACAACTATAAATCAGATGACGTCAAATCCTCCCTTAAAAACCTCCAATGGCTGCTGTTAGACTAGACCTTCTTCACCTCCATCTCCCTGCATTCTCCTCTGCCTTGGACTTCATCCTCTGGCATATTCCTCAGTGTATTGCATGGCTCAGGTCCTTTGCTCTTCACTTCCTTCCCCTTCGAATTCTCTCACTGCAGATCTTCATTTGGCTCACCAGACATCTTCATCTGGCTGTCTCTTTATCACCCTTCAGATGTCAACTCCAATTTCTCCTCCTTTGAGGGCGCCCAAGCTCCTAACTAAAGCAGCCCCGCCCTACCCCCACCCTGGCATCACTCTCTATCACATTACCCTATTTGGTTTGCTCCATAGCAATTAGTACGTGACCTATTCTCAACCAATCAAATGGACCACTACAATTTAAGTATTTAAGCAGCTAAGACAGAAGCCATATAAATCCCAAGAGTTCACTGCATGTAGGCAAACCTGCTGCAATTTTTGAAAGGAATCTGGATGGGACATGCACATTCCATATACATTACTACTGAAAAGGAAATAACCCAGCTTTGCCACAAAAGCCTCCACAGAGAGCAACTAATTGCACAGGAGCAATCTAACTAAATAACTTACCAGGATCACATGCAAAAAATAACAGCAGATGGTTCTTACATTTTTATAGTTTAAATTAAAAAAAGAAATCGAACCACTTCCTATCAAGTTGTTGAGAGCAAAGTGTCCATGAACCATATGGCCTGCCTATTACTTCATTTGACCCATTACCCAACAACCGTTCCCCAGCCTGTAAGGAATATTACTCTGGGAGATGGAGGAAAGCAAGACTCACTTCAACATTTAGAAGATGGGCACCAGGAGGGACGTTAAGCAAACTGAAATTAATTACCCAAGAAGAGGTTATCGAGAAGTAATCTCATAACAATGCTTAAAACTAACCAAGGGTTGGGACCCAAGGTACCCAATGATTTGAATGATTTTTCTCTATCATTACTTAGAAAGAAACAGGAAAAAAAAAAAAAACAAACCTTAAATTTCCAATTTCCACAGCAAGATTTAAACCCACTCTGTGGAATTATCTTTAGACACGGAGGAGTATTAGGAAGATGAACAGATTTCTGAGAACAATCATTAAGTCCCTGTGCCAGGTGTCCATGTGACTTCCTTCCTGAAAGTATATGGGATGACAAGTTCTTTCAGCCTCTGCTGGCCACCTTCTCACTGCAGTCTACCTGCACCATCACCCACCACTCCCATCCAAACCCGTCTTCTGTTTTATCTCATTTAATTCTCACTGTAGCTCCGTGAAGTAGCTAAGACTATCCCTATGCCACAGACTGGAAAACTAAGGCCCACTTTATTACTTTGGAGAAATAACCCTAAGTCTCTGATTTCAAGTGTTCCTCCCTCACACCATGCTGTTTTCCTAAGCAGCTTTGGATTTACTCTTAAAGTAGGAGACAGAGAGCAGATCAATCAGGAGGACCACAAGGTGACAAAGAATGTGAACAAGCCAAGGCACAGCCACCGCGGCAGGTGCCTCACCACGCACGTGAAATTCATGCGAGACGTGGTCCGAGAGGCGTGCAGCTTCGCCCCATACCAGAGGCCCGCCATGGGGCTGCTCAAAGTCTCCAGGGACAAGCACACCCTCAAGTTCACCAAGCAAAGGTTGGAGACTCACATCCATGGCAAGAGGAAGAGAGAGGAGCTTTTCAACATCCTGCAGCCACGAGTAAAGCAGCCGTCAAGAAGGACTGAACCCTCCCCTCTGTAGGTAATAACCCTTTTGTGGAACTTGGGGGTTCCGGGCCGGTCCTGGGAAGGAGGCGAGACCCCCTCCTGCCAACATCCTTCCTGGGGCACAGTGAGGAGGGGCATGGTGGTGTACACGGAGATGCAAGCAGCCAAGTAGTCCTGGAACCGGTTTACAATCATAATTAAATAGCTCACATACGCCGGGGGAAGGGGGCAACAGGCAAAAGCCAATCAGAGCCTAGGAAAGGGCAAGTGTGAGACTTGCTATGGAAGGTTGGAAGTTATTAAGAAAAAGTCTAGAATGTTTTAGAGCCTGAAAGTCAGCCCGTCAGTGTCAGCCCAACCCAACATCATATTTTTACAAATAAACAAATTGGAGGTCAGGAGAGGGTAGGTGGATGGCTTGCAGAAAGCCACCCAGACAATTAGGTGGGCTGCAGATCTGTGCCCTGAACCTGGACCTCCTGGCTCCCTGTCTAGTAGTCTCAAAGTTCTTGCATTAGACTCAGGGGCTCTCTCCCGAACATCAAGGAGACGACAGGCATGAGGCTCTGGTGCTCTGTTTCTCCTGCTTTCCTCCCAATCAATTCTAATTGTTTCCACACACACAGTTGATTAGTTCATTGGACGAAGAGTCATTGCTATGAGAACGGGGGCAGCACAGCAGGGAAGGAGAACCACAGCCTCCCAGAATTAATAACACAGGCCTTATAGTCCGCCCACCTCCTCTCCCACCTCCACGTGCCCTCACCATGAACGGCTCGAAACTCTACTGGCTCCAACTGTTGGGACGCGGTGTCCTTACGTTGATTTAAACTGCCTCCCTGAAGCATCAGACTTGGCACCGTCCTCCAGAACACGACGGACCGAGGCCGAGAGACCTGCAGAGACCTGACTACGTCAACATCACGGCTTTGTTTCGTTCTGGGAGCCGTGTCCATTGTCTAAATCTCTTTTCCCCTCATGTCAGAGAGAAGGAGAAAGACAGATGCGCTTCCTTCCTAAAAGTTGTGTGGATTTGTCCTGACTTGAAGGACTCCAAAGGTGTCCCAGGCTAAGGCAGCACTAAAACACTGTAGTAGTTTGCTCGAGGAGAAATTAAAGTCACCCACTATGGAGGGCTTTGGGAACAACCTCAAAGGATGTTTCCCAAACATTAACTAAAAAGCAGGCAGCCCTTGGGTTAATGTTCATACTCGTTCTTTATCGACACAAATGTGCCAACACAAGTTTTGTTTTGTGTTGTTCATTGAAATATAATTCGCGTACCACAAAATTCACCCCTTTAACGAAAAGGCACATTCTGCTGTTGCTGGAACCTTTACAAGATTGGACCATCATCACCACAATCTAATTTTAAGATTTTCATCACACCAAAAGGAAACTCTGTACCCATTAGCAGTCACTCCGCACTCTCCGGGTCTTTGTAGCTCTGTTTTAGACATTTCATATAAACAGAAGCATACAGTATGTAGCTTGTTGTGACTAACGTTTTTCTTCTACTTAGTATGTTTTCAAGAGTCATCCTTATTGTGGCTTTCATGACTGAGTAATATCCCACTGCCTAGATTAACCACATTCTTTGTATCCATTCATCCACAGGACAGACATTCGGGTTGTTTCCACTTTTTTCACAATTATGAATGCTGCTATGAACATTCATATATGAGTTTTAGGTGGATATGTGTTTTCATTTCTCCTTTCATTTCATATTCCACCTGGGAGAGGAATTTCTGGGTCAGAGAGTAACTCTATAGGATCAAAATTTTTGAAGAACTGACAGTTTTCAAGGCAGCTGCACCACATTACATTCCCACCAGCAGTGTATGAGGGTTCCAGTTTCTCCGCACCCTTGTGACTTCTCTTCTTTATGATAACCGTCCTCATAAGTATGCAATGGCATTTCTTTGTGATGCCGATTTTTTTCTCAGGAGAAGTTGGCTTTGCTTGTTTGTTTGTTGGCAGAGAAAGTGTGGGGGCGGAGGGAGAGAGAGAATTTTAAGCAGGTCCCACACCCAGCGCAGAGCCTGATGCGGGACTCAACCTCACAACCCTGAGATCGTGACCTGATTCAAAAATTAACAGTTGAAAAAAAAATTTTTTTAATAAATAAATAAATTAAATTAAATTAATAAACCAAGAGTTGGACACTTAACCAACTGAGCCCCCCGGGTGCCACTCAGGAGTTTTTCATGGACACTTAACATATAAAATTTACTTCAACATATGTTACAGGACTGAGATGTTTCTAGGAATTGTAATATAATACACTGTTGTACTGTTGTCTTGACATTTACAAAGTGGCCCAGAGTGAAGGAATAATCTCATGGGAGACTATAAATAACACATACCCTGTGCTTTAAGAGAACAGTGGACTAGAAGGACAGGACGTTTCAAGGGATTACTAATAGGGTTTCTGTGCTCCTCATTCCAGTAGCTAATACTAAGTATTGTGCAGGAAGGCAGCGTACCAATATGGGGTGTAAATGAATTCACATAAACAGGGGTATAACTCCCATCTTTCTGGGGCTCCGTTTCCTCATCTGTAAAATGGAGCCATTAAGACCAGGATTCTGAATATTAGATGTACGCTCAGGCAAAAAAGGATCTATTGAATGCCCGCTGTTCTAGAAAATGCTTGTGTCATGGTCAGTGTTACTTTATAATAAAAAGTTTAGACCAATTTACACCGAGCACGTGTATTACCCTAAAATCAGCAAGCAGTGGCCATTTAAGGGAAAGGATACTAGTAGGTGACAATCACTCACAATGTACCAGCTCAGAGACTTGGCATCCCGATACCTCTCTGACACCCTAATGCCACATCACACCGCGGGCATCTCCAGGCCCCTGAGTCTACAACTCATAAGCTCAGCTCTATGAGGCCTTTAGTTTCTGAGGGTCCTAGCAAAATTAACTCTGTTCCAAGGTTATCTTCTGTACTCTAAAAAATAAATAAAATTTTAATGTGCAGCCATACATACTGTCTAGGAAAGGTGAGGACTTATGTCTTGTGCAGGGACTCACAGATTCACCAGCTCTGCTATTACAGCTTAGGAGCCTTCCAGAAACTTCCAGGGTAGCACCAACTGGAAACACGAGGCAGACACTTCCAGGGTCCTGACCATACCCTCTCCATCGTCACCATTTCTAGGCAGGCTGGCCTGACCTCCAGCACCTGCATGTATCTCCTGGCCTGAGGGCTTCTCTGGCTGCCAGAGTCCTCTCTATCACCTGACATAAGCCAGAAGGGCAGACATCCCAGCACCAACCCAGCAGGCCCCAACCAATAATGGATCAGAGTCGAGGTAAATACAAGGTAGGTGCTCAGTAAAACTCTTGCTGCTGCTGATGATGATGATGACCAATGCCTGACGGGTAAGCACCAAGGTTAGGGTGCCAAGACACCATGAAACAGTGCTGGGGGTGGGAGGGAGGAGAAAACCATTACCCACTGTATTTCTCCAGGGTGTCAGAAACTGCTTTTGCCGCTGACCATTCTCATGTCCCACCTCCAAGATCTTAGCAGTCATGGAGTTGCATGGTCTCATTCTGTATCCCCCTTATTCCTCTTTACCCCATCACCTACGTTTCCACCTATCTGAGGCTCGGCTGCAAATTCCCAAAGCAGAAAAAACCTCCACGGTGCACCTTGGGGCAAACCATCCCTCACCTGGCAGTGACCATCCACGTTTTCCCGACAGTGTCATATATGGTCCCGAGTCCACGAATCTGCCAATGTACAGACGTAGCCTCACAATGAAGACCCCCATGTTCTCCTCCCCACCCTGCCGCCTGCCCCCATCTATGCCGAGACGACTCTATGACTGGGAACAGAAACGCCACACCAGGGCCAGGCCCAGACATCCCCATCCCCCTCCCACACTGGCTCTGTGCCCCGAGGAAGGCAGCTGGTGCCAGTTCCGGCCAAAGCCAAGGCTGCTCTCAGGAGAGGCTATAATGAAACCGACGGAGCAACGACGACTGGCTTCTACTGAGTTGCCAAGGTGATGCCAACCACGTCTCAAGTATGAACAAAGGCAACACACGAGAATGAATCTTGTAAGCCTTCTTCCTGCAGGAAACCAGGCTAAAATTCTTCCTTTGCTGCCAAAAGTCCCGCTGCGTGGACACACAAGCACTGTCAGGATCGCAGACAGCCGCGGAAAAAAAACACTCTGAGAAAGGGAACTGCCCAAGTGATAATGAAGAAATTCAGAATTATTGCCTGGCTAACAGGCAAAACGAAGACAGAAGTGTTACTTCTGTTAAAGAAGTTAATGGAATCTGTGTTAACGAAACTAAGGTTCTTATTTATATGTGATTTTCGTTTCATATCAAAATATAATGACTCCCCCCCCCCCCAGTCTTCTCCATGTAACTGTTCTGTATCCTGATTTGCCAAGATGCAGGGGTTAGTAGATTGGGTCAGGGGCACGGGGTCTAGTCCAGGACCTCACCCTGCACCCACTTCGTGATCTTAACCAATCTGCCTATTTTTCTGGGCCTCCTCCGCTCTATAAAGTCACAGATTGGATCTTTCCAACTCTAACGTGCAATAATAATGTTCCAGGACTTTCCCCATAAGAACAGCTTCAATCCTGATGTGTAGCACAAGAGAAGGTAGCACGTGTAGCACAAGAGAAGGTAAACTTTATTGTTTTTTTTACAATATTTTTAAAAATATTTTATTTATTTATTCATGAGAGGGGGTGGGGCAGAGACCCAGGCAGAGGGAGAAGCAGGCTCCACACGCAGGGAGCCCGACGGGGGACTCGATCCCGGGACCCCGGGGTCACACCCTGGGCCGAAGGCAGGCGCTCAATGGCTGAGCCCCCTAAACTTTAAACTGGCGTGAACTTGATGTTTTATACAGGAGAAAGGGGTTAAAATTGCTGCTATGGTTTTTTCAGCAGATCTGGTTTTCCGTCAAATCTGAAAAAAAAGAAATCCGACTTTCCTCACCAGAAAGAGGATCTAAAGCTGTCCGCGGAGGGTAGAATGTAGGGCTTATTTGCCACATGGAAAGTGGCCAAGGGGAACCGGGAGGCCTCTTCTGGGGCACACTGCCCTGCAGGCGGCTCCCCGGCCCAGCCCGGGCGGCCCAGGCCAGGTGCCACGTTGCCGACCCCTCCAGTTATGCCCAGGCCCCAGGGGCATCTCCGATGTGGAAGGCACACGGCGGCACTGGGAAAATCTTCCCTTTAGTTAAAACGTGAAATACAAAGGCGTTTGCCCAGACTTGCCCTTGGCTAGTCTAGGTGTGGTGCATACAGGGGCTCCCGGGAATCATGCCCTGCACATATTTACTGCAAATAGAACTAATATTCTGTAATTTGCCCATGTATTGGACAGCAATTTTGCTTTTATGGTACGTGCAGACCTCTGATCTCCCATTTGTACCCCACGATTTCACAGGCTGGGTGGGAGTATTAACTTCCCTTTCCGGGGATGGAGAATAACTTCACATGAGCGTGTAGAAGGCAACAGTTTGAGCTGAGAGTAAGACCCAGAATCTCTGATTCCCAGCCAAGCCTTCTATCCATAACACCATATTGCATCTCGTCATGGAACCTCCAAGAACATATTTTAACTCCCAACTATAGATTTTTTTTCTAAGAATTCCATGCATTTGGGTTGAAACGTGATGGTATCACCCAGGGTGCAGTGGCGTGCTTTACATACTGCTGATAAAGGAACGCCCATGAAGTTCAGGACGAAAAATGTTCCATAGAATGATTGCATTAATGCAAGCCAACAACAGTTGCTAAATTCAGGGTGGCTCCGTCAGGATTGGCGTGCAAAGTGCACCCCTGGAGGAGCAGCCCAGCAGCACCGGAGGGCCACGGACACCAGCCCACAGGCCCACCAGCAGCGGGGTCAGGTCGCCGGGGACCCGGGGTACAGAGGCGTGTCATGTAGGCCCGGAGGCGCGGGAGCCAGTGAGGGCTCCACCCCAGCCCGTAGGGCACCGATCTGCTGCCTCCCCTCTGCGCCCTGCTCGGCCTCCTCCCTCTGTGCACTCTCACGGCCGCCAACCGAATAAAGAACAGACCAGGGCTCTGGTGAAGCCTCTTCTCCTTTGCACCCTCCTCTTCCGTGCGAGCCCCTGTGCGAGGGCTCAACCACTCCTGTAGTCCAGCCACAAGCCTTTGTGCAGAACACAAAGAAGTCCATCTCTAACCCTGAGCCCAAATCCCTATTACCAACTGCTGGATTGAAACCTCAACTGAATGTCCCCAAATACCCGAAACAACCAGAGGGAGCTGGCTGCCTTCTTCCTCTTCCTTTCCCCTCCTCCCCCAACCCACCCGCCACTGTCTACCACTGTCCCTAGTCATCTAGGCTGAACCCCTCAAGCTAATTTGTCCACCATCACCCATCTGCTGCCAGGCTGGTGGTTCATTTACTGGATCCATCTCTTGCTGGGCATCTCAGCTACTCCTATGACTCTCTACCTAGACTTCTGCAAGAGCCTTGCAGACGTCTGCTTGTCTCTCCTACCTCTATTCTACATCCTTTGCCAAATTCATCTAGCTCTGACCCAATTCCTAAAAGATGGCACCTGGCCACTTGCTAGGATACCCTACTGTACGCACGCCCTCCAGTGCAGTCCTTTCCACAACGCAGGACCTACCAACCCACCCAGATGAGTGCTTCCCTGCCCAACCCTCCCGCAACATGCTTGTGGCGACCGCCATGCATCCACCTCTTTGCTCTAACTGTTGCCTCTAACTGGAATGGCATATTGATCCCTCCACCTTGTTATCTGTCAAGACACCACCTGGTCTTTAAGGCACATGCCAAATGGTATCTCTTCCAAGATAAAGGCTTTTCGTGAGCCTCTCAAACAGATGTCACTTCTCTCTCTCTTTCCTTTTCTGAACTTCTGTGGCACTTCGCTACTCTTCCAGGAGGACTGTGACACTAACTGCTTCATAGTACAGTCATCTGGAAGCGGCATGTTATGGAAAGAAAGTAGAATCCAGGGTTAGAGACTGGGGCAAGAGAGGTCTAACATATTTGAGTGACTCTCCTGCCAGACCCTATGCTTTTCCTGGGTCATCACATAGATTTCTCACAACTACTCAACTACCAACCACTCTTTGCCTTTTACTAGTAACAAGGTCAGGTTTAGAGAGGTCCTTGACTAGCAAAGGGTCATGAAGCCCATATTACATTTGCATAGAAGTAAAGACCAACTAATAAAAGGCATGTCGGGCACACAGAACGCGTGTCGGGCTCAGTTGCAGAGCATGTGACTTCTGATCTCAGGGTTATAAGTTCAAGCCCCAAGGTGGATGTAGAGGTTACTTTAAAAAATAAAATAAAGGGGATCCCTGGGTGGCTCAGCGGTTTGGTGCCTGCCTTTGGCACAGGGCGTGACCCCAGGGTCCCGGGATCGAGTCCCACATCGGGCTCCCTGCATGGAGCCTGCTTCTCCCTCTGCCTGTGTCTCTGCCTCTCTCTGTGTCTCTCATGAATAAATAAATAAAATCTTTAAAAAATAAAAAATAAGAATGAAAATAAAGTCTATAAAATGCAATTCTTTTAAAATAAAAGGCATACAAAAATCACTGTACTAATTGCTAAGCACTGTATATGGATTTGTTATTAATGTTATAAGTTATCTTACCCTTTTAGCTATTTAATTTTTAGTTACTTATTTTTAGTTATTCAGTTATCTATTTAGGACATGTTTTCTATCTTACCCATCTTTGGATTCCCTGCAGCATTTATGACAATTATTAAAAGGGCTTAAACAGTTGCTTAATTAAATTGGATTCCTGGGACGCCTGGGGGGCTCAGTGGTTGAGCGTCTGCCTTCAGCCCAGGGCGTGATCCCAGGGTCCCAGGATCGAGTCCCACATAGGGCTCCCCGCAGGAAGCCTGCTTCTCCCTCTGCTTGTGTCTCTGCCTCTCTCATGAATAAATAAATAAAATCTTAAAATAAAATAAAATCAATTGGATTCCTGATGCCATGATTTGAATTTTGAAAATTTTGAAAATTTCCACTGCAAAATAAAAGTTCCCACTGATTGAGGAGGCAGGTGCATGCACCAGGCATACCCTGCCTCTAATCTCCCCGGCGGGAAGGCTGGTGTTACTGTCCCCGGTTTATACACGAGGAAGTACGGACACAGAACGGCGGGTAACAGCCACACGGAGGATCTGACCTCAGCTCATGATTTCCTGCCATCCCACACTGGCGACCACAGACGTCCAAGGCGCCAGGTGCCGCCACAATCCAGCAATGTTCCTGCATGGGAGGGGATTCCTGTTGTTTCCGAGCACAGAAACTTCACTCTATCCCTTACACACGCGAGCACTGTGAGCTCCCCCTCACACTCTACTCAATACTGCCACAACCTCCTAAGCGCTGGGATAATCAGCACTCCCTCCACATAGACCAACATATTTCATATATTCTTATCTGAGTTTTTTACTTTAATTCCAATTAGTTAGCACACAGGGTCCTATTGGTTTCAGGTGCGCAACACAGTGACCCAACAATGCTGTGCGTTACTCAGTGCTCCCCGTGATATTCTTTATGTTCTTACAGAGCTAGAGTTTCTCTCTTCTCACTGCTTTGTTCAGTGAATACTGGTAACTCTTCCTGTGCCAGGTGTAGCTCCAGACCCTGGGGACGCAGCAGGGATGAGCACGAGTTCCTGCTTCTGTGGAGCTTTCCTTCTAATGGAATGGGAGGAGACAGGCAGTAAGCAACCAACCCCTAACAAAAATCACATCTGCTGGCGTTGTGATGTGATGGAAATGAGGAGGGTCAGGGAGGAGGGTCCTGAGCCCAGACCATCAGAGCGCAGGCCGGCAGCCTTGCCAGCCACAGTGCTCCAGGTACAGGTGACCCAACAGGGCCGCCCTGCACTAGGAAGCACTCGGCAGGTTGGAAGTCGGCAGGTTGGAAGTCGGCTGGTGGGGGCGCCGGGGAGCCTCAGTGGTGGAGGGGCTGCCTGAGGCTCAGGTCATGACCCCGGGGTCCTGGGATCGAGTCCCACATCGGGATCCCTGCAGGGAGCCTGCTTCTCCCTCTGCCTCTGTCTCTGCCTCTGTGTGTGTGTGTCTCATGAACAAATAAATGGAAGGAAGGAAGGAAGGAAGGAAGGAAGGAAGGAAGGAAGGAAGGAAGGAAGGAAGGAAGGGCTGGTGTATCTGGAGAGAGCAGGGAGCAAGGTGGTAGGAGGTTATGGAGGAAGAGCCGGGGAGAGGCCTAGTGCTAGGAAGCCCCGTCATACATCCTTGCGATATACTTTTAAGCAAGGAAATGGCCCCAATCTAGCTTCTGTTTTAAAATATTACCCTGGCTGCTCTGTGAGGACTTGGTGTTCAGAGAGAGAATCGGAAGTAATGACGTAGGAAAAGATGTTAGGGTTCGAAGCTGATGGCCAAGAAAGAATTCTTGAGACGTCTTTGGTGCAAAAAGGTGGTTTTATTACAGCACAGGGACAGGACCCGTGGGCAGAAAGAGCTGCACTGGGGTCCATGAGGAGGAGCCAATCATATGCCTTCCATTTGGGAAGCAGTTAGGGATAGCAGAAGTCTCTGAGGAATTTTGGAAGCAAGGTTTCCAGGCCCTTGAGGGGGCTGGCTATTGTTGGGAAAAGGTCATGTATTACTGTCTAACCTTAGTCATGAGACCCTTCAGATGTGTATCAGTGACCATGTGGTTGGGGGATGATTGCCAACACCTATCCGGGGGAGTTTAGAGATAAAGGAAATTTTAAAGGAATTTTTACATGTTAAAGTAGACTTACAGGGTCCTGGGGGTTGGGCTAAGACTGCCTTTTGCCCTTAGCAAAGTTCTAACATTGAGGCAGTTGAGTTCCTAGAGGAATGTCACTCTGCCTGTTTCAAGGACTCGTCATGGGCTGTAGGGAGTAAGGAAATTTAATAATTTTTCTCTGCCTTTGTTTCCCACATCAGTAAGACAAACGTGGAGGCCACTTAGGGAGGTCATTTAGAGAAGTCCAGAAAGACAAGCGTAGCCCGGACTAAGGAACGGGTAATGCAGACGGAAAGAAGAGGGTGGATCTGAGGTAGAGTCGGGAGGTGGGCCCATGCTACAGAGATGACCAAGAAGCACACAATGAGCCCCTACAAATGTCGGTGAGTCTGCTACGCTGATCCCCGTGCCAGAGTCACAGGTCACATGCTGCTTACTTATTAAGTCAACCTGACAAGACTGCCCAAGCCAGAAAGACCTATTTATCTTTATTCTCAAAACACTCTTGAGAGATTGCCTCTCCTCCTCTGACCTCCAAGGTCAAGTATCCCAACCGTGGAGTCATCTGAGTGGTCCAGAAATCAAGGCAAACAGAGAGCCCGAGGTACCGAGTAGCTCATGCCAACGTATTTTATCCTTACAACAATCTGGTGGAAATGATGCCAAAACTCCCATGACAGGGACAACAGATTCCCCAACATCACTCCACCGGTAGGTGACAGATGTGCAGTCAAGCCCAGATCTGTTTCACCTCAATGTCCATGAACTACACCACGTATGAAATCAAAAGAGGCCCCCAACTGCACAGAATGAACTTCACAACAGCTGGAGTGACCATGTGTTGATAACACCCACCCCCGAAACTACTCCTTCACCTCAGTTTCTCCACTATTTTCAAAATTTTCCAGGCAAAAAAACTTTCATTTCTTTACCAGAGAATTATTGTGGTCCCTTGTGTCAAGCAACCTGCTAGATCTTGGAAGAGATCTAGCAAGAGTAAGAAGGACATGGTCCCTACGCACTGAGAGTCCACAGCCCGATAGAGGAGGCAAAGAAACAGCAAAAAAAGGTAGCTTTTCACTCCTTGGTCTGTTAAAGCTCTATAAATGCTACAGTTAAACTGACACTAGAAATTTGGCTGGTATTTTCAGGGACTTCATTGCTTTTATGCCACATTGGCCTCATTATGTAGATAACTTCACAGATTCATTCCATTTTATTATTCTGTAAGAGGACTGTCTAATAAAAAAAATGTGTCAACCTAAAAAATTCAAAGTCTCAGGCAAAGTAACTCTTTTCTATTTTAAGCAGCCTTCAGAATGTTAGCAGCGCTAATCATCAGCACCTCCCTAGACAGTCATGACCAATTCTAAGTGTAATGTGGGGAATGGTAGGAAAAGAGAACACTATTAGCTGCCAGAACCAGGAACAATGGGAAGTGCACTGCAAAAATTACCTCGCTGAATCCTCAGACAACCCCCATGGAGCAGATAATGTTAGGACACCCATTTTACTAAGGATGATTACATGACTTGCCCAGGGTCACCTGGTGAATAAGTGTGGGATAAAATAAGGGCCCCCCAAAATTCTTTTTTAAGATTTACTTATTTATTTGAAAGAGAGTGAGAGCGAGAGCAAGAGAGAAAGAAAGAGTGCCAGGGGAGGGGCAGAGGGAGAGGGAGAGAGATTTAAGCAGATCCTCGCTGAGCATGGAGCCCAGTGCAGGACTAGATCCCACAACCCCAAGATGCCAGCCTGAGCCAAAATCAAGAGTCGGACACAACCGACTGAGCCACCCAAGCACCCCAACAAGGACCCAAATCCTTAATGCCTGTTCTCTTCTGCTAAGGCCAGGGTGGTTCTTTAAGATGACTGAGGGGTTAGAAAGAAGAAGCTGGACTGATAGACCTAGCTTTGTTTTGTTTGGAGGAAAAGAATCTTGGGAGGGTGATTAATTACAGCAGATTCACAGTATTTTTTAAATAAATTGAAAAATAAAATAAAATAAAATAAAATAAAGACAGCTGCTATCCCCCCAAGGATAGAAGAAAAGGCTTCCACCCTCAGCCTGGCAGGTGAAGATAAAGAATGAGGTAAGGAATGTCCACACAGTGGGACCTTGCTGGACCCTGGGGAGCTCTGGTCTCCCCAATAATTGTTTGCCAAACCACAAACACCTCCTCTTAACCCTATTCTTTCTTCAAGGGCCATTTCAAATCCTACCCACTGATTCTTTTTTTTTTCTTTATGGTTATTTTCTGTTTTTGAGAATATATGTCTTCTCCCCAGCTGAGTGGTAACTCTCTGGAGGGAAGGAGCCAGGACTTACCTACCCGCCCTCTCTCCAAAGCATTTCTTTGGAATATGCATATGCTTAGTGATCCCACAAGCTATCATCTGCGCTGCCTTAAAAGGTCCAACCTTCAGCCTGGTAAACACGAGAATGCTTTTCCAGACCAATTCCGTATCTGGGACCGTGGGCAATACTGAAAGGAAAGAAAAGCCAGGCCAGTCAAAACTTTTGATGTAAATGGTAGCAATAGCAACTAAGTGGGTCGGCAAGATCTGAGCCAGAGACAGGCCCAAGGCTCTGCCTGGAGAGCACGAGGCTGATGAGCAGAGGAACCTGAGGACAGGAAATCGCTGCTACCCTAAGAGAGACTGCAGAGCTCGGCCGCACACCTGCCCTCACGGCACAGGGCGGGGGCTGGCGCCCACTGGCCTCCTCACCTGCCCCTTCAGGGCCGCCTGCCCCACAGAGCCGGCTCCACGCCTCTCCACTACTCACCTTCCTCCCGCCGACGCCCACAGGCCAGGATGAGGGCTCAGGACGCTCTGGCTTCGGGCCACACAGAAAATGCCTTTCCTTCCCCCCTGCCCCCCGCCCCCGAGGAGATGTATTCCCAAGGACCCCATCCGGGGGGCCACTGTGGTCCACATGCCCCATGAGCTGCCTCAGCTGGGCCCAGCAGTCACAGCACATCACGGGCAAAGCCTGCGGGGCAGTCGGCTGGGAGAGAGCCGGGCCCACGCCAGGCCCGCAGTTCCACGGGGCGTCCGAGCGCCTCCTGGGTCCTAAGCCCAAGGCCTTCACAGCACATGGCCCGGGCCTTGGGTGAAGCAACAGAAGGCTGGCCTTCTCCGGCTTACCTCCGAGGAGCGGGGAGGCCCGGTGACACAATGACACGGTGGACTCCCATGGCCCCTGAAGGCCGATGAGCCCCTCTTCAGGGAACAACTCTCCCTACTATGCTTCCTTAATTAAAGCAGCCTCACTAGACTGCACCAGAGGCCCTACAACCCGTGGCTTTCCTCTCATCCCCCTCCCATGGGCCTAAAAAGCCACGGCTCCCTTCCTTGTCCTTCTCCATTTCCAGCGTATCACACTGAGAGCCCCCTCCCTGCAGGAAGGCATGTCCGTTCTGAGCACCCCTCCCAGGCACCCCTTCCCAGGCACCCCTCCCCGGGCACCCCCTCCTGGAGCATCCTTCCCGGAGCATCCCCCCTCCCCCAGCATCCCTCCCCGAGCCTCCCAAAAGATCAATGAGTCAGGGTTTGCTCTGATTCGCTTGGTCTCCACCCTCACAGCCATTTGCTTCCCTCTATGCACTACGACTTGCTCTCCTCTCTCCGACTTGCTCTCCTCTCTCCGTTTCTGCTGAATTATTTAAACATCAAGAATTAGATAAAATTTACTTGCAGAACTGACTGGTGATGGGAGAAGAGGTGCCGTCCTGCTGTCTCCCCCGACCTGGCTCCTTCCTCTTTGTGCTCTCCCGGCTGCACCCTGACCTTGGCCCCCTCCCCTCTCCTCCCAGTTGCTCTCCTCTCCTAGGCTAACAGCACGTGCACACTCCTGCTACTGTGCAAAACAAAAACCTGGGCGCCTGAGTGGCTCAGTTGGTTAAGTGTCTGCCTTCGGCTCAGGTGGTGACCCCGGGATTGGGCCCCACATCAGGTTCCCTGCTCGGGAGGGAGGCTGCTTCTCCCTCTGCCTCTGCTTGTGGGGGCTCTCTCTCTCTGAATCAATCAATTAAATAAACAAACAAACAAATAAATAAATAAATAAATAAGATCTTTTAAAAATATAAAAATAAAAAGCAAAGAAATCTCCCATCTACCTTTTTTCCACTTCAACTATACAACCAGGCTTCTCCGGGGAAAAAGTAGAATAAGGTCCGTGCTTCCTTCCGCTGGTTCCTTTTGCTACCCAGTGGCAGGCAAGACCCCAAGGCTGCCCGGGAGCAGCGCCAGCCACCTCCGTCACGGCTGTGGTGCCTCTGCAGCGCCCTCCTCCCGCGGGGCCGCATCCTCAGCTCCTTCTGAGCCCTCTCATTCTCTTCCTTCGGAACACTGGCCTTCCCTTGGGAAAAGCCTCCATTCCCTTCCCTCCCTCCTCCACTGTGTCCCACCTCAGAGATTCCTGTGCCACCAGCACAATTTTTCCCACAGCCCCATTCCGTCCACAGATGTCTGCTTTAGCATCTTTAAGTCAATTCATTTTTCCTTAAATACTTTCAGTGAAATTTCCATATACTGTGTTAAATGAAAAATTAGCATCACACGCTATAAGGGAAGGTACTAAAAAGAAATCCAATGAAAACGAAGCAGTATTAATGAATTCTAGCTATAGATACCACTGCCCGCCAAGGGCTCTAAACCTAGGACCCGTCCTTTGCTTTTGTTAAAAGGGAAATACCAAAATAGTAAAGACTGGCACCAAAAGGAGGCTTTCTCTGTGACTGAGAAGGGAATAAAAAGGAAAGAACTTGGGATCCCTGGGTGGCGCAGCGGTTTGGCGCCTGCCTTTGGCCCAGGGCGCGATCCTGGAGACCCGGGATCGAATCCCACGTCGGGCTCCCCGTGCATGGAGCCTGCTTCTCCCTCCGCCTGTGTCTCTGCCTCTCTCTCTGTGTGTGTGTGACTATCATATATAAATAAAAAAATAAAAAAATAAAAAAAAATTTTAAAAAAAAAGGAAAGAACTTGTCACTCTGTAATTCAGTGTTACCTAAGGCCATGTTTGTGTGCTGCCTAAGATTACCAACAACCAAGAGAACTTTCCAACTAAATACTAGCATTAGCTCTTACTCCCCAGGGTCCTCTTCAGACGATTCACAGTTATGATGGTTGATCGTTATTTCTGAGCTCCAATCTACCTTTTTACCTCGCCTTAGAAGATGAGATCATGGACATTAAACTGAAACCCTATAAACCAAAAAAAAAAAAAAAAAAAAACAACTGAAATGTCAGACCTAGTATAGAACAGCAGCAATTCACCCACGTAGAGCCCAGATCCACCCCAGATGGGGCTACCCACCAGCGCTCAAGCCTGGAATGTGTCCAGCGATGCCCATCATTGACATCTGATCAATCAGCAATAGACACTATGACAGCCACCTTCTGAAAAGTTTACATGCCAAATGCTACACTACACGTCTCATGTACATGCCCTGCGACCTTCACAATGCCCTTCATGAGGTTGATGCCATTATTATTTCCAATGTGAGGAACCCAAACATATGGAGAAATTAAGGAAGGGGCCAAGGATTTCCAGTAAGCAGCAGATCCCGGATCTGCACCAAGGCTGAGTCCAGAGCCTGTGCTCTTCACTCTTCTGCGCCCCCAACGCCGAGCACAGAAAGCAATTTTAAGCCTCACAGACCTCAAAATAATAGCCTGCTGCTCTTAAGCACAATTAAGACAATGGGTTGACACAACAGGAAAACCGTTCAATATGTAATTAGACATAATTACTAATGTCCTCTAATTGTTTGGGAAAATAAGTTTTTCCTCCTTGACAGGCTATAATTCTGGTGTGTGCGGAGCGAATGTTCAAGTCTTTGCTTCAATCTGTGTACCTCCGGCACCTGCACGGATCATTGGCCAAATTTCATAGTGGATGCGAGAGTCGTTCAAAGATCCCTTCAGTATGTAACTTAGAGTCAAGTAAGCTAGGAAGGGCTCCAAGGGATCTTAACCATCCTGCCCAACCCTTCATTTGGAGAAGCCAGGGCCCAGAGAAGGAACTGCCCAACCACGTGCAAGTCTCTGCTTTTCACTCAAGTGTCCGTGAACCTCACTGATTAGACAGAGTAAGGTCAGACTGCCAAAAGCTGAAAACCTGGCTTCACCGCTCAGCAGCCGTGTGACCTTGGGAAGTTACTTAACTTCTCGAGCTTGAGCTATGAAAATAATAATAGGAACCACCGCATAGGGTTAGTGAGAATTAAATGAGCTAATGTATGTAAATAGTTGGAACACTGCCTGGATATACATGGCATCTGATCAATATTTAGCCATTAAAACTATCGCTTTCAACAACAAGCCACCTTAGTATAATGGGCCTTGGAAATACACCAGTGTACTCATCAGGGCTGCTACGGACGTAATAAAGATGTGTCCTCATCTGCTGAGGAGCCATCGGAGAGCTCTGACATCTACTGCACAGAGCTGAACTATGAAGCCAAGGATCTTAGCCGAGGTTCTTTTAAGGACAGAGAACAGCACAGAAATTAAGCCTCCGTGTGCTGTACCGTGCTACCCAAAAATAGGACGCCTGGTGGCTCACTCAGCTAAGCATCGGACTCTTGATTTTGGCTCTGGTCATGATCCCAGGGTGGTGAGATCAAGCCCCGTGTTGGGCTCTGTGCGGATCACGGAGCCTGTTTAAGATTCTCTCCCTCTTCCTCTCCCCCGCCCCTCCCTACCGTACTCTCTTGCTCTCTATAATAAATAAATAAATAAGCTCTGCAAAACTGAGCTGCAGTACCAGTAACCATGCTCTTGTGGGTAGACTTGTTTATTTGAACAATTATGTTTCCAGAAGAACTAAAAAAAAAAAAGAAGAAGAAGAAAAGAAAAAGGCAACATGAGCAAATATTTATTGAGCATATACTTAGTGTAAAAGCACTAGGCACTGCATGAGATACAAGGAAATGTAGAGTAGGTCTATCTAAGGCAAGTTGGGCAGGTATCTAGAACTATGTGCCACTTCCTTCTCACGGCGCACGGCAGGTATCACGGAGTGATCACAGCACACTCACCCACACAGCCCAAGGACGGCTCGGATACGGCCTGAGTTCCCAACACAGTGCTCCACGGAGCCACGCCAGCCCAGGAGCACTGAGTTGTGGGGGATAACGGCATAAGCAAGCGGCCCAAGAGTAAGGCATGGGGCTAAACCTCAGCAGGGGCCAAGAATTATTCTTACTAAGGTTCTTTTGACAAGACATTTGAATTTAAACAACTACGAATACAATACAAAATACATCTTGTGTGTGTTGTGGGGGAGAAATTCAAAGCATGCAAGCGATAATACACAGAAGCAATAGGAGATGCTCCTTTCCTAAAGCCCTTTGCCAGAAGACACAAGCACTCCAAAACCATTTTCATTCTCCCCAGACTCCTGCTAAAAAAAAAAAAAAAAAAAAAAAACTAGGAGCATATTCATTTAAAAGGTAAGAAATAGGGGATCCCTGGGTGGCTCAGCGATTTAGCAGCGCCTTTGGCCCAGGGCGTGATCCTGGAGACCTGGGATCGAGTCCCACGTCGGGCTCCCTGCATGGAGCCTGCTTCTCCCTCTGCCTGTGTCTCTGCCTCTCTCTCTCTCTTTCTCTCTCTCTCTCTCTGTCTTTCATGAATAAATAAATACAAATCTTGGGGATCCCTGGGTGGCGCAGCGGTTTGGCGCCTGCCTTTGGCCCAGGGCGCGATCCTGGAGACCCGGGATCGAATCCCACGTCGGGCTCCCGGTGCATGGAGCCTGCTTCTCCCTCTGCCTGTGTCTCTGCCTCTCTCTCTCTCTCTCTCTGTGTGACTATCATAAATAAATAAAAATAAAAAAAAAATAAAATAAAATAAATAAATAAATAAATACAAATCTTTAAACTTAAAAAAAAGAAAGAAAGAAAGGTAAGAACTATAACAGGAAGCTAAGAAATGTGTAGGGAAGGGGCTGCAAGGTACTTATCAAAGATGTCCTGCAGCTACCCCAGCCTTGACCCTTGCAAGACCAGTCAGAGGAGAGGCAGGGACTCTGAGGAATGGAAAACACTGAGGAGGAGGAGGAGGAGACATCCAGGAAGCAAGCAGTGCTTCCGCGGCTCTACCAACCCCAAAAGGCGTTGCCCAGGCTCTGCATATCGAAAGGAGGCACTGAAATGAGGGGAAAAGGGCCAGGATTTGTCAATGCACAAGCCTGACTTTCAGAAAGACCTGGTAAGTGGGACGCCCGGGTGGCTCAGTGGCTGAGCACCCACCATTGGCTCAGGTCGTGACCCCGGGGGCCCTGGGATAGAGTCGCTCCTCCCAGGGAGCCCGTTTCTCCCTCTGCCTAGGTCTCTGCCTCTGTCTCTCCCTGTTTTCCCATAAATAAATACATACATACATTTAACTGATGGGGCCCCTGGCTGGCTCAGTCAGTTAGGCATCAGACTCTTGATTTCCACTCAGGTCATGATCAGGGTCATGGGATGAGCCCCCGGTCAGGCTCTGTGCGGAGTGTGGAGCCCACCTCTCCCTTCTCCCTCTGCCACCACCTCCACCCCCCGCCCACTCAGGCTCATTCTCTCTCCAAACAAAACAAACAGAAATAAAAGACATTTAACAGATTATCTGCTATAAAGAATAATGAAATTGTGTATGTCTTAGCCTAAAACCTTAGTGCTGTTTCAAACTGTTTCCTTTTTATTTCACTTTTTTAAAGATTATATTTATTTATTCATGAGAGACACAGAGAGGCAGAGACACAGGCCAAGGGCGAAGCAGGCTCCATGCAGGGAGCCCAATGCGGGACTCGATCCCAGGACTCCAGGATCAGGCCCCGAGCCAAAGGCAGATGCTCAACCACTGAGCCACCCAGGCACCCCTTATTTAATTTTTGAATAATAAATATGTTTATATGGTTCAAACACCAAAAAACATAAAAGGGTATACAGTGAGAAATCCCCATAACACCCCTGCCCTCCATTCCATTCCTCCCCAACTCACAGGGCAACCACCACTATGGTTCCTCGCCTGTCTTCCCAGCGTTCTGTACACGTACAGAAGCAGACAGAGATTCTTAGTTTTCTCCCTTCATGTCATAAAAGGAGCCACGTGATACGTATCTGTCCACACTTTGCTTTTTTCACTGATGGTATCTTGAATATCTTTGCATGTATTAGTACAAAGAGAGTTTTCTCACAATAAATCTTATTTTTAACTTGCATAGAATACATGCAATCTGAAGGGACTCTCTAGATGGTTTTGACAATCATGCACCCTTGTGGAACAGTCCCCTAAAGCAGGATAAGGGACATTTGCACTACGTCCCTTTCCGGTCAATCCCACCTCTGCTACCATCACTTGATTTCCACCATAACAGGGCAATGCGTTCACTATGTGCTATAAGGATATAAAGATACGCTGTTCCTACCAGAGACCGGTAAGGAATTTCATGGGGTATTTCACCCCTCTGTGAAGCTTCCTCCAACCCAGCTGCCCCGCCCCAACCGCCCCATTCTAGGCCAGGTGCCCTCCCAGGGTCCCACGCCTGTCCTTACCCCCCATGATGCACCATAACAGCCTCTGCAGTGACCTCTTTCTCCCCTGGTCACTGTAAGGTTGGGGCCCACTGTGGCACCAATGTGTCCCTAGTATCTACTGGCAAATCCCCAACTAATAGCTGTTAAACCCTTTCTCAAAGGCGGTTTGTAATCAGAAAGGAAAAGTACCAGTTCCCTGACTGATGCTGCCATAGAAGTGACTAGACACAAACCTCATTTCCTAATTCAAGTAACTGTCAGTAAGGAGACAGGAAGTCTGCAAAGCGGCCTGGTGGGCCAGCCCTGTGATGCAGAGGAGCTGCGCTCAGGATTCTCCGGGCAGACAGGAGGGGCCCTCTATCAGTTTCTACCTTTGCTCATGTGAGAAAAGGATGAGGGACGTTTCAAGTTTTGATTTCCAAGGTTCTTAAAACAGATCAGAGGCCTTTCTTACGCTTAGCATGACACGTTCACAGATAAGGGCACTGCCCACATCACCAGATCACTGCACGGTAAGCTTTGAACAGAAAACTGCAAGACTGAGCAGGTTATCAGACACACGGTGTCCATGGCAATGTGGGCTTAAGAATGAGGAGACAAATTATCAGGAAAACCATCTCCTTTGAGGTCTGAGGAGTACAACGGATTGTCAAAATAAAAAGACATCTTTGGGGAATACTGAAAGTGGAGCGGCAGAGAAGGCAAATGGGGAAAAAAAAAATCACAAAATCAGCAGAGTAGCTTTCCAAGGAAAACTCAAATGAGGTACGCGAAGAGCGGGGAATGGCTCAATAAAGCTGACCAAGCAGCCAGATTCTGGGGCAGCGACCAACCTTACTGTTTCTGCACTGGTTTGAGCTGAGCCTCAAGTAGGGCAGGATGAAGCACTGTGCTCCCGCTTGTTTCCCACAAGACCCGAAGTCCTTCTGTCTCAACACCGCAGGACCACCCTACATCAGCCACGGGTACAGGGGCGAAGGGGAGACCCAATCCCATAGAATTCAGGAGGAAGAAGTCCCTGTTACATGGTGGAAGAAATCTGGTGCACTCCCTTTTTAGGAGCCTATGGGTAACTGAGAGGTTTTAATTATCCATTCTTTTTTAAAATATTTTATTTATTTATTTGACAGAAAGAGAACATAAGCCAGGGGAGAGGCAGAGGGAGAAGCAGGCTCCCCACTAAGCAGGGAGCCCAATGTGGGGCTCGATCCCAGGACCCCAAGATCATGACCTGAGCCAAATGCTTAACTGACTGAGCCACCCAGGGGCCCCTAATTATTCATTCTTTTTGTCCAAACTGCAAACATGTCTAGGATGTTCTCATTCAAAAGAATGAAATAATCCCTTTAATTTACTTTACTTCATCTGGTTTTCATTTTTGATTATCCAAAAGCTGAAACTGCCACAGATTTTTAACAATAAAACCAGCAACTAGTCTTGAACCATAAATAAAACTGTAAGTGCTTTGTTAATAAATCTTTTTTTAAAAGATTAAAAAGTCTTTTCTGCCAAAAGAATTATATAGGTCAACCATTCTGAATTCCGAAAAAAAAAAGCTATTTAATTAATATTCCGCAAAGCAAGCACCTAATTCACTTCTTTTATTTTCGAAGCAAGGACTGTATACATAATGTCTCCATTTCATATAAAATTTTCATCCGGATTTTGGATATCAGGTTGTTAATGTGAAAATGGGCCTCTCAAACATTACTGTTTCTCTCATCCTATATTCATTTCCAGCAAATACATGTGTTTTTTCTTTGTAAAAAATTAAATAATATCCAGATGCTTGCAATTATGTTCCATGTTGGACATTCTGCTGTAAAACCATAAAAATGGGACAGAGAAAAAAAATTAAATAATAGCAGGATGAAGTATTAGTTACCTATTGCTGCTATAACAAATTAACACAACACCGTTTTATTATCTTACAGATCTGTGGGTCAGAAGCCTCCGGGGGGTCTCACTGGGCTGACATCAAGGTGTTAGCAGCACTGCATTTCTTTCCTGGAGTCTGAGGTGGAGGGGAGCCGTTTTCTTGCCTTTGCCAGCTTTTAGAGGCCACCCACATTCCGTTCAGGTCCTCCTTCCACCCTCCAAGCAGCAGTTGACAAGCCAAGTCTGGTTGAGTCTTTCTCAGGTCTGGTTCTGACTCTTCTGCTTCCTTCTTCCCCATTTAAGGACCCTTGTGATTGCACTGGGCCCAGGGGGATAATCCAGGATAATCTTATTTTAAGATCAACTGATTGGGATGCCTGGGTGGCTCAGCAGTTGAGCATCTGCCTTCGGCTCAGGGTGTGATCCTGCAGGAGTCCTGGGATCGAGTCCCGCATCGGCTCCCTGCATGGAGCCTGCGTCTCCCTCTGCCTATGTCTCTGCCTCTCTCTCTCTCTCTGTGTGTGTCTCTCATGAATAAATAAATAAAATCTTTAAAAAAAAAAAAAAGATCAACTGATTAGCAACCTTAACTCCCTCTTGTCATATAACATATTCAGATTCCAGGGATTAGGAAGTGGGCATCTTTCTGCCTACCACAGATGGAAGGAGAACTGTGCCATAAAATATGCATTTGAGGGTCCTGTGTCCTTGTATATCTAATAAAGGATTAATGGTGATCTTAATGCTCGCTGCAGTCACTGCAGAAAGAGAAATATTCAAGGTGGGTCTGCTTATTCCACTGCAGGGGAATTGGCACATCTGACTTTTTCCGACCGGAAAGAAATGTTCGGGCTAGGACTCTCCACCCCCTAGATGCCTGAAGGTCTCCACTTGTATGTGGACTTAAGGACATGTGGCAGGAAGAGAGGTCTAGGGGGGAGGCAGGACTTCACACAACGGTCTCCATGCAGACGGTGCTGGAGGACAAGTACAGTGTGGACTGCTTTCGCACATAACATCCCATTCCATTTTCACTCCCACTCCACCAGCCAGTGCTGAGAATCTCCGTTTCATTGAAGGCAGGTTAAATTGGTTGCCTTCCCTGAGATCATACCCTCAGGGAGAAGTAAAACCAGGGCCCTAGTTATCTCTACAGACCCAAACCATGGGCTCTCCCCACTACTCCGTGCCTCCCCTGGAGCACACAGGACAGAGAGCCTAGGCCTGGGATTTCAGAGATGCCAAAGTTAAACATTCACACCAGCAGAGTCGCTTGGGGGAGGGGAAGCAGAATGCCAAGCAGACTCTTTTGGACTAAATAAGGGTAAAATTAAAAATACCAATTATAAATTGTGTTCTATATACTTTTATTGAGATCTTATTTATTTGCTTACCTGAGAAAGAGAGAGAGAGAGAGCATGAGCAGGGAGGGGTGGGAAGGAGGGACAGAGAGAAAAAAGCAGACTCTCCACTAAGCAGGGAGCCAGATGTGGGGCTCGAATTCCAGGACCCTGGGATCATGCCCTGAGCCAAAGGCAGATGCTTACCTGAGCCACCCACACGCCCCATGTTCTGTATACTTTTAACGTACATGGAACCAGGCTAGAAAATTTATTCACTAGTGCCTCTCACAGTATCTGTCCTAGAGCTGGGGCTCAAAAAATACCTGTTGCACAAATAAACATCACATACTCTTATAATATCTTTCGGGAGGTGCTTCAAGCTGATCAAGACATAAGAACAGTAAAGAGCGAGATTTTGATGTCTCTAGCTCTCCCTGAATTCATCACAGGCAATTCACTTTTTGAATGAACTCCCCCAACAAAACCCTACTAGAGAAACACTAGTCTACTGTGTGCCAGTTCACAAATTACATTTATTAGACCATAACTAGCATTTAAAAAAATAAAATGCAATGGAGTAGAATAGAAAATAGCAGCGCATGGGGGGCACCTGAGTGGCTCAGTCAGTTAAGGGTCCAATTCTTGATCTCAGCTCAGGTCTTAATCTCAAGGTCTTGAGTTCAAGCTCCATGTTGGGCTCCACACACAGCATGGAGCATACTTAACAAAAATAAATTAAAGACTCTTTTTAAATGTTAAAAAAAAAGTAAAAATATTAGAGGAAATTGCACATATTAAATGTATTGTTTCAGGGGATCCCTGGGTGGCTCAGTGGTTTAGGGCCGCCTTCAGCCCCGGGCGTGACCCTGGAGACCCGGGATCGAGTCCCATGTCGGGCTCCCTGCATGGAGCCTGCTTCTCCCTCTGCCTGTGTCTCTGCCTCTCTCTCTGTCTCTCATGAATAAATAAATAAAATCTTTTAATAAATAAATAAATGTATTGTTTCATAAATCCATTGATTCAGAGTTATAATGTCAAGGGTATATCTTGGATTTCTTGGAAGAATACATCATGGTGTCCTGATTTAAAAAAAAAACTGAAAATTGCTCCTATGCTATGGTAAAAACATTCCCATCACAGATTCTGGAATAGGCTAGCTTTCCACGGGGTGACAATTATCAGTAACTCAGTCACAAACAGTTGTTAATTTTTAGCTCCTTAGGTTCCTACGGTCTTTTCTCGTGGCTCTGTACAAGCACCTGGAGTCCCCAACAGTTCCAACAAAACAAGATGACAATGATGCTAAGAGAATCACCTCCCAGTTCTCTCTTTCAGGTCACTCTCAATCCCTTACGAAAACATTTGTCTGGAACTCTCTTCCCTCTTTGACTAAAATAGGAGAGATGTCAGCACTGTGATATTCCTAAAGGGGGGATGTCTATAAAAATGATCCAACTGCTGTAGAATTCTTTTTATGCAGCCATCTACCCTACTGTGACAGCAACAGCTGGCTTTCAGGGAAGCCACTTCTAATACTCAGGATTTAAAGCCCAGAAATGAGGGGGGCACTTGACGGGATGAGCACTGTGTGTTATGCTATATGTTGGCAAATCGAACTCCAATAAAAAAATATACAAAAATGAATAAATAGGGCAGCCCAGGTGGCTCAGTGGTTTAGCACCACCTTAAGCCCAAGGCGTGATCCTGGAAACCCGGGATCGAGTCCCACGTCGGGCTCCCTGCATGGAGCCTGTTTCTCCCTCTGCCTGTGTCTCTGTGTGTGTGCGTGTCTATGAATAAATAAATAAAAATCTTTTAAAAAAATAAAATAAAATAAATAAAGCCCAGGTATGCCCCACCACCACCACCACCACTACAGGGGAAAGCTGACATGCCTCTCACTTGGCCCCTCTACTCCCTGGTTTGAAGGCTCCGCTCTCCATGCTCACAAAGTTACTCTCCGGGAGGGCTCCCCAAGAGGGCTCCCCAAGAGCTCTCTTCTAGGGACTCTTAGCCTTGTTAACAGTAAAAAGCCAGGAAATCCACCACAGGCTATAACCTCAAGGGAAAAGGTGTTGAGTTTTGTCATCCCTGAACTCCCTGCAGTGTACAGTAGGACCCTGATACAAACTACCTGTTACAGACTAATTCACGTCCCCACAAAATTCCTATGTTGAAGCCCTAGTCTCCAATACAACTGATCGTATTTGGACACAGAGCCTTTAAAGAGGTAAATGAAGTCAAATGAAGCCATGAGGGTGGGGACCTAATCCAGCAGGACTGGTGTCCTTCCTCCATAAAAAGAGAAGACACATCAGAGATTTATCTGGATCTGAACGGGCTGTTATTTTCTATCTTCAGAACTCACAGCAATTTTAAGATTTTGAAGCATAAATGTTAAGAGAAAAGATCAGGAAATATATAGAGTATTTTTATAAGTATTTCATTGATTGAATACTAGGCAAAATTAAGCAAAACCAAAAAATGTCTGCAGTAAAACCATAAGGAATATTAGTTGGATGATAAAAGCAAAATTTAGGAAGATGGTTTCTTCGAGAATGAGGGGACAGCAGCTGGGACCAAAGGAACTTTACCCACTGGCAAAGTGCCATTAGGGGGATGGTGACCTTATAAGTGTTCATTTTATTAGAATGTCTCACATCTATTTTTGTTATATGCATTATTTTATATATATTAAATATTTAATAATTAAATTTGTAAAGATGTTGGAATGATATAACATCCATCAGTTAATAGTAGTTATTCTGGAAAGGAGGGATATGGGACATTTCTATTTCCCAATTTTTACCTCCCTGTATCTTCTTAACTGTCCTAAAGTGCTTATGTAATATTTATATTTTGAATAAAAAGTCAAGAAAATTAAAGTAAAAAGAAGTTATTGAGCACTTGTGATTTTTTTTGTTTTGCTTTATTTTCTTTCAAGATTTTATTTAAATTCTAGTTAGTTAACATATAGTGTATTATTAATATCAGGAGTAGAATTTAGTGATTAGAAGTTGCACCTATTGCTAATTAATCAAATGCCTTTCTTAATGCCCATCACCCATTTACCCCATCCCCTCACCAACCTCCCCTCCAACAACCCTCAATGTGTTCCCTATTGTTGAGTCTCTTATGGTTTGCCTCCCTCTGCTTTGATCTTATTTTATTTTTCCCTCCCTTCCCCTATGTTCATTCCTTTCATTTCCTAAATTTCACATATGAGTGAGATCATATGGTATTTGTCTTTCTCTCACTGCCTTATTTTGCTTAGCATAATACACTCTAGCTCCATCTACATTGTTGCAAATGGTGAGGTTTCATTCTTTTTGACGGCTGAATAATTCCCGTGTGTGTGTGTATACATACATATATACACACCACATCTTCTTTTTTTTTTAAGGTTTTATTTATTTATTCATAGAGACAGAGAGAGAGAGGCAGAGGCACAGGCAGAGGGAGAAGCAGGCATCATACAGAGAGCCTGATGTGGGACTCAATCCAGGGTCTCCAGGATCACGCCCTGGGCTGAAGGCGGCGCTAAACCACTGCGCCACCAGGGCTGCCCCTCATCTTCTGTATCCACTTATCAGTCAATGGACATCTGGGCTTTTTCCATAATTTGGGTATTGTTGATGGAGCTACTATAAACACTGGGGTGCATGTGCCCCTTCAAATCAGTATTTTTATATCCTTTGGATAAATACCTAGTAGCGTGATTGCTGAGTTGTAGGATAGTTCTATTTTTAACTTTTTGAGGAACCCCCATAGTGTCTTCCAGAATGGCTGTGCCAGCTTGCATTCCTACCAACACTGTAAGAGGAGGTTCCCCTTTCTCCGCACCCTCACCAACATCTGTTGTTTCCAGATTGTGATTACTTTCATAGTTTCTTTAATCTTCCCTCCCCCTTCCATTTTCCGGAGTAATAAGCTAGGATGAACAACTGACCATATTTAAGAAAAATGTACTCATTGGTCTAAAATAATTTTGATCCTCAGACCCTATGGCTCAGTATTGATTTATTACATATATTACACAAAAACTCATTTGAAATATAAGCATCAGCTGGAATTAACCCACAGTCTTTTGAAATGAAAGTAATAGCTATAGGGTTATAATAATAATTCAATCACTCTATAGCCTGGTTATTAGGAAAATGCCAGACATCCAAAAAAGAAATTCTCTTACTTCTTTTCCTTTCAAGACAATTTAGGTAAATTACAGACATTTCCCTTTCAGAGCTGAGGACTATCAATAGAAATTTAAGTGTGGTTCATTTATATTAATGTCTTCAATTTAGAATTTCTTGGACCCTTCTTCATGATGCTAGTTTTCAGTTCAAATTAAAGTAATTTTGTTGAGGACGCCTGGGTGGCTCAGTGGCTAAGCGTCTCCCTTCGTTCGGCCCAGGGCGTGACCCCGGGGTCCTGGGATCAAGTCCTGCACTGGGTTCCCTGCATGGAGCCTGCTTCTCCCTCTGCCTGTGTCTCTGCCTCTCTCTGTCTCTCATGAATGAATAAATAAAATCTTTATTTAAAAAAACCATGAGTCTTATTTTTTTCCTTATAATACATGAACAACTCTATTTTTTTAAAAGATTTTATTTATTCATTCATCCCAGACTTACTCATGATTAAAAACAAAACAGGGATAGATGGAATCCCTTACCTTCATAATGGACATCTACTAAAAATCTATGCCAAACACTGCTTTACAATGAAGAATATGATCAAAAATATGATCAAGGGGGCAGCCCCGGTGGCACAGCGGTTTAGCACCGCCTGCAGCCCAGGGCGTGATCCTGGAGATCCTGGATCGAGTCCTGCGTCAGGCTCTCTGCATGGAGCCTACTTCTCCCTCTGTCTGTGTCTCTGCCTCTCATTCTCTGTGTCTCTATGAATAAATAAATAAAATCTTTAAAAAAAATATGATCAAGGACTCCTGCTATCATTATTTGTATTTTAGGTCGTCCTGGAGGTCCTATCTGATGCAGTGAGACAAGAAAAAAAGAATAAAAAGTGTATGCTGTGGAAAGAAGGAAACAGGACTGTCCTTACTTGAAGATGAGAAAAGTTACCTTCATGACGCACATCTTAAAATCTAGACGAAATTCTTTAGAAGACGGCTAAGGTGGCTGAATGTACATATGGACCTAGAAATCCAAGAAGCAGACATACATCTCTCCACTTTTAAGACACAAAAGAGAAGAGTGAACATGTGCTTTATTAAAAAGGGGGGGGGGAGCCATCATAGTCCTTTTCTCTGTGGACAGTCCACGTAAATTAAGAGTGCCCTGACACATTCAGAAGTCTAACCTACAAGGTTTCCTAGCAAATGTGCCACGCCCTGAGAGCATGGTGTTGTGTTCTGTGCAACACCCCAGACAGCCTCCCAGATGGAAATGACAGCAATAGCAGAGCTGATTCTGACTTTCATACAAAATCTGATTATCAATGCAAGGGCAGGAAACAGAAAAAACCAAAGCAAAAAAAAACCTCCACTTTCAAGTACAGCCCAGGTTACAGCTACCTTCTACCTCAGTTCCCAGAATTAAGTCTCAGCCCAGCGGGTTGCTAATGGTAAACACCAAGTGAGCAAAGGAAGAATGCTTACTTACTGCAGGATTGTTGAGGAGAGAAGTAGTAGAGTTGTCTCCAAGAGTCAGAGAATGTGAACAACACTTCTTACATTTAACTGGCAAATACCCCTTTTGTCAGGGAATAACTCAGAGGACTTGTGCCCCAGGGCAAATGTAATTTAGAAAATGCTGTGCACCTGGACAGTCTCACCTCCTGTTATGAACCAAAACGTAGATGCGACAATACAACAAATGGTTAAAAGCCAGGACTCTAGGGCCACACTGCCTTAGTCTGAATCCTAGGTCCACAATTTACTTATACTTGTGTGACCTTGACCAAGTGACTTAAACTTTCTCTGTGCCCTAGATGCCTCCCTGTGGAATGCAGGGAGGAGTACTACAATAGTCACCTCTTAGCGCGGTACTGAGCAGTCAAGTAAATGGACGAAGGACGCCTGGGTGACCCTGTCCATGAAGCATCTGCCTTCGGCTCAGATCATGATCCTGGGGATCCTGAATCCAGGCCCTGCTCAGCGGGGAGCCTGCTTCTCCCTCTCCCTCCTCCCTGCTCATGCTTGCATGTTCTCTCTCTCTGAAATAAATAAATAAAATCTTTTTAAAAATTTGAAAAATAAACAGATGAACGCACAGTAGAGGGTTTACATAAGTGTTTGTTAAGTAAAGCAAACTTTGCTATATGCTATCAGTACTCTGTTAGAATTAAAATCGTTTGCAAACAGTTGGGCAAGAGAATAAATTCACTAGTCTAAGAAGAAAATTATTCTTCATCAAAAAGGTGCATAAAGGTCTGTGAGAAGAGCAGTAACACATAGGTTGTCTGTAATTCTAATTGAGCTGCTCTATAACCTGATATTTATACCAAATACATTGTGGCCTAGGGTTGTGTTTGGGAGAGCGTGGGGTGGGGACAGTAGGAGGTAAAAAAAAAAAAAAAAAGGCTATCCTTGACTTTAAAAACGTTGAGCAATTTTTTTCTAAATACAGTCCTAAACATCCAAGTTGAAAAGCACCTTGTCTCCAGCATCCCATACTCGCTTTCCAAATAAGTTACATCTGCTGGAAGGAAATTTTGTGCCAAAGAAAATCTGCCAGAATTAAGCCACTTTTTGTTTTCCATCACCTCTTCCCTCCAAATAGGCAAGGCCAACGGTACTGCTGCACACTGAGGAGCCTTTGACACGTGCAAGATCCCAAATTAAAGTCCTCACCTACAAGGCCCAGGTCTTCCCAGGAGCTTCCATACACATTACGTTAAACGTGGCTTCAGTTATGTATACTTTCATCAAAAATGAATTCACTGCCAAATAGGACACTCCCATCCCCGGACGGTGCAGGCATTGGTCTCTACAGAAAGCAGTAGGATAATAGTTAATAAGATCAAGTAAAATGTTCGTAGCACTGGGTCCAGTAAATCCACTCCTGGAGAATGCATCCCCTAGAAACAACTCAACAAAAGCAAACAGCTCTGTGCATGGGGACGTTCACTAAGCCACCACCCGGAATAAGGGCAAGCGGGAGACGTGACCGCCGCCGCCACGGCCACCCCCACCGCCACCAGAGGGGCCAGCCGACCGTGCTCTGTCAGCCTGAGCGGCACTTAAATGTCCCCGAAAATTATAACCATGAAGATATTACACAACGTGGAAAATCATTTACGGGGTAAGCTTAGGTAAAAAGGAAAAAAAAAGGGGAGACTCTATGTCCAAGTTGGAAGTATATTTTTTGAAATGTGAAGTGTCAATGAGGAGAGGCAAAAGGATATAAAAATCAACACGGATGACGCAGGGCGGCCAGACTGCGGCTGGCTTTGTGTTGTTTGCTTTCATGTAACCATCGAAGCGTTTTCGCCATTTCTCACAAAGGAGGAAATATCAATTCTGTGCCAACCCAGACAAAAAGGGACACGGGGCGGGGGGTAGGGGGGGTTGATTTTCCAGCAGAGGACCAACTCCCTCTCCAAAGAGCTGTGCGGCCTCACCCGCAAGGTGACCTCCCTGACACATGGGGACAGAGGCACCTGCGAGCCAGCGGGGTCCCACAGCCGCGCCCCTCCACCAGGGCTGGGAGGCACTTCTGTTCTGCAGGGCAGGGGGGTGGGGAACCTCCCGGGAGGCGCCTGTGCTAAATGCACGTCCAGGTCCAGGACCAGAGGCTCCGTCATGCGAGCGGTAGCAACAGAATGCAGGCGGGAGGTAAGTGGCAGATTTGCGATCGTCGCAATGAAAGTAAAAAACAAAACCAAACAAACCCAAGCTGCCTGCCTGGGAGCTGGGGGCCGGGCGGCCGGGCAGAGGGGCAGCCTCGGGACATTCCTCAAAGGCAGCGCCAGCTCCCAAGGTCACGGCCGCAAGCACAGCACTGCCCACTGCTCAGGGCCAGGACCTAACTAAGTACAGGCCGCGTGTGGCCGGACCTCCCGCAGCTCTGGGGGCAACAGTCGGTGTCGCTGTACCTGCAGGGGAGCCGGGAGTGACAGCATAGACATGCACCAGGCTGCAGCACACAATCCTCCTCAGATCTTTTCCCAACACTATTCAAAACAGAAATCTCTAGGGCAGCTACGCAGAACTGCACACTAACTTAAGGAAGCAAATTTTACACTTGCAAAGAAGATCCTGTCCCAGAATCAAGGTATGATCAATGGTCCCTCTGCCAGACGCTTCTCTGAACACAACTGGATGTGCTCTCTTTTTAACTCTTTTTAACTCCTTGTGTTTCCTCTTCTCTTCGGACACTCCCAGCATGCTAACCATTTTTTTCTTTACTTGTCTTCTTTCCTTGGATTATATCTATGGTTATGGATGGCAGGCATCTTGACTTACTCAGCTTAGTACACGATGAGCCCTCAATACACCAAAGTGGAACTAAAATTAATAAATGCAGAAACAGTATGTCGGCATCTGAATGTTAGTGCAAGGCTGTCCGACAGAAATGCATTGCCAGCAAAGAATGCAAGCCACATGTGTAACTTTCAATTTCCTACTGGTCACACTTTAAAAATAAAAAGGTAAAAATCATTTTATTAATGTCATTTAGCCCAACATATCCACAATACTATCATTTCAAAATGTAATGAATACACAAAAATGGGATTTTATATTTATATATTTATAGTCCCTTTTTATATTTATATATTTATATTCCCTGTTTTTTTTTTTTTTAGTAAGTCTTCAAAAGTCAGCCTAAATGTTACCTCTACTGCACATCCCAAGTTGGACCAGCCACCCTACAAGTGCTCAAGAGCTGCATGAGGCCAGTGGCTTCCATACTGGACAGCAGAGTATTACAATGAAGTCCAAAAACTCTCATCTTTAAAAAAGGAAAAAATTTTCATAGTAATAAAGAATTCGTTTAATTTCACGTTTTCCATGAATGTATATATTACCTCTTTATATGTTTTTTAATAGAACTAAAGAAGTATTAACTTGTTATACATTTTCCCTTTGACAAGCTCTTTTCGATAAAGGCCTAGACCAGAAAATACATTTTAAAACAGATCTTCGGGCCAATCTTTATCAAAGAGCCATATTTATTAAGAGACATTTAACAGGGATCCCTGGGTGGCGCAGTGGTTTGGCGCCTGCCTTTGGCCCGGGGCGCGATCCTGGAGACCCGGGATCGAATCCCACGTCGGGCTCCCGGTGCATGGAGCCTGCTTCTCCCTCTGCCTGTGTCTCTGCCTCTCTCTCTCTCTCTCTCTCTCTCTCTCTCACTGTGTGCCTATCATAAATAAATAAAAATTTAAAAAAAAAAAAAAAAAAAGAGACATTTAACAAACAAATGAACCAGCAAGTGTTGTTACTCTAGGATATAGTACTTGGGTTGTCTTTTTCCCACTTGTTTGAACACATAATTAGTAGGCTGTGTTGTTTAGTAATTATTACTGAAGAGCTAAACACTTCCTTTCTAAAGTCTACTTTTCACAAATATTATATAAATAAACTATTAGTTAGGAGGTTTTGATGCTATATGATGACATTAGCACAAAGGACCTAAAAAAAGCCAGAAGCCTCCCCTAACAGTCAGCCTCACTACCCACCGGGTGGGTGAGTTTGCTCAAGTACCCAGGCACCACTTGGGCAGGGCACCAGTACCCATCACCCCAATACCGAACCTGGACAAGGGAGTTGGCTTTCATGGTCTGTCTGCTTTCCTCACCTCACCACCCCTCCATCCTGCAACCCAACCTCTTCTGGACCTTGAGACCAGCCCACCTGGGCCTGAATCTGTGGACCCCTCTCACTCGACCCACTTAGCAGCATGCAGAGCAGAGACAGAAGAATAGCTCCTGGAAGCCAGCCCAGGAGCCCAGACCTCACACAGGTCGGCTCCCCACAAAGACAGATACAGAAAGGGACTGACTGCTTCGCACGGGATCCTGCCCACCAGTGACCAGGACCCAGACAGGTCTGGACACTGCCCAGTCAGAATGGAATTTGTTCCCCTCCACAAGGCAGGAGGCAGCCGCGATAGAGGAGAAGTCCCTTCCCCCAACACTATTCAAAGTTTCTGACGTCAGATGGAGTTGTTACGTAACGGTGGGGGGGGGGTCCCAAATGAAAATCAATGATCCCTGGGGAATGAGGTGTTTTGTTTTGTTTTGTTTTGTTTTTTTCAGAAAAAAAAAAAACTATGACATATAACATCCTCAAAGAACTGAAGCAGACTGCTCTTCATTTCCTTGCGAGGCAAAACGAAACCTGGGAATGGGGGAGATTGCTCAGTGAGAAGGCCTGGAAAAGGAAGAGGCCATGAGATTTGCCATTCCAGAATTGCATTGCCACGAGCTTTAAATAAGTTGCTCCTAAAATAGTATTATTGATTGGCAGCTCTTACCACCATACATCGCAGTCTAAGAAGTTAAAGCATAAATTAGTGGGATTTTCCTTTTTTTTTTTTTTAAGATTTTATTTATTCACGAGAGACAGAGGGAGAGAGGCAGAGACACAGGCAGAGGGAGAAGCAGACTCTCCATGGGGAGCCAGGTGCAGGACTCGATCCCGAGACCCCAGGATCACGACCTGAGCCAAAGGCAGATGCTCAACCGCTGAGCCACCAGGTGCCCCCCCGCCCCGACCTGATTATTTTAAAGTGAAATCTCACATCATTTTATCCCTGACCTATACACACATATATATATGGTTAGTTCTCTTTTAAAGCCTCAATAATATTATCACAAGTAAAATATGAGCAATTGCTTAATGTCAGATACCCAAATTTCCCCCATTGCTTCATAAATTCCTTTTGTAGCTGGTTTGTTCAAATCAGAGTACTAGGTGCTATTGATTACACGTGAGGAGA
Organism: Nyctereutes procyonoides; assembly: GCF_905146905.1. NCBI lineage: Eukaryota > Metazoa > Chordata > Mammalia > Carnivora > Canidae > Nyctereutes > Nyctereutes procyonoides. The sequence goes on along the minus strand of NW_026575136.1, from coordinate 11,855,346 downwards.
AAAAGAAATGTTCATACATAAAGGACCTTGAAACAAGAAAGGAGGCTTTTGCTATGGAGTCACATGGGACAGTAGACCCATATCAGGATTTCCAGCCTCTCTCCCTTAATGATCACATCCCACTTATCCTTTCAATAGACCAAGGCCAGCAGTGCAGCATCACCCAGAAAAGCTATTCAAGGAGCTTTTGCATTATAGCTTTTCCCTGCTACGTGCTCTCCGGCTTTCATTGGCTTGTGGAAACGTCAGGAAAGCAGGCAGATGGATCACGTAGTTGTCTTCTGAGCTCAGTACCACCCTTCTCAGATTGGTACGAACTACATTTACAGCAATTCTTTTAGGTGTTTCTGGGTGTATTCATATTTATTACCTTTTCAGTTAATGAACACTCATCCTTGATGTGAATTGAGTATTGGAAAATAAACCCAACAGAATTGAGAAGAAAAATATATATGAGACAACAGAATCCACTGTAACATAATAGTTTAAGGAAAAAGTTTTGTAGTTTCCTTTTTATGTTTCTCATTCCTTTTGTCTCTTAAAAAAAAAAAAAGAAAAAAAAAAAAAAGCTCTGAAGGGAGATAGAGGTGTAGAAAAAGCACAAAATAAAAAGAAAATCCTGGGCAGCCCCAGAGGCTCAGCGGTTTAGTGCCGCCTTCAGCCCAGGGTGTGACCCCGGGGTCCTGGGATCGAGTCCCGTGTCAGGCTCCCTGTATGGAGCCTGCTTCTCCTTTGGCCTGTGTCTCTGCCTCTCTCTGTGTGCTTCTCATGATTGAATAAATAAAATCTTTAAAAAAATAAATAAAAAGAAAACCCCAGGGGCACCTGGGTGGCTCAGCGGCTGAGCGCCTGTCTTTGGCTCAGTCGTGATCCTGGGGTCCTGGGATCCGGATCCAGTCCTGCATCGGGCTATTTCATCCCTTCTCATCCTACCACTGCCCAGAAGATATCACAGGCTGTTCCACATTAGCACCAAGAAGAAAGGGTGCATCCGCCCTATTTTTCTTTAACACTAGAACCTTGGCCTCTATCTTTCTCTGCCTCAAGAGACAGACTTAGCTTTTGATCACCTCCAAGAAACAACATCCTTTAGGATATTGAAACTGACAGGAGACAGCCTACAAAATCGTATGGTTTACATCAAAAGTCTGAAGGCACTGCCGTGTTCTGGATCTGTGGGTTAACGGTGCATGACAGCACATACTCTCGGTAAGAAGTTAATTTAGTTCAGGTATGAAGGGATGCCTTGGGAGACAAACTGGCAGCGATTCCATCTGGTAAGCAAAGAAGTGAGAGTACAACACAGAGGACAATTTACCCTCTCTGGATTGCTCTCTCTCAAAAACTATGGCTGCCTTAAAATCCTCTATATCCTGTTACCCAGCCATCCCCATTCTGAGCGTGTATCCTAGAACACAAGGCAAGGGCATGAAGAAAGGTATGCACCAACGTTTATCACACCTTTGTTTATAACAGAAACAAAAACAAGCACAAAAGCCCAAATGCCTCACACTACGAAATGGTTATTGATTAGAGACATAACAGAATTATACGGACCCATTACAAATGCTGATATCTGAACTATCCCGCTAAGCAAGAGTGGCTTTTCGAAACAGAGTTCTGGAAAATCTTATCTTTGTTCTAAAACAAAGTATGGTGTTTTACGGAATGGAAAAGAGCTGGGATACACAAAGAGCGTTAACAACGGTATTTTCTGGTTCGTAAAATTAAAGGTGCTTTTTACACCTTTTTCATGCCTTTCTGCACAGCCTCAGCATTTTTTTCAATGAGCATGGAATATGTCAGAACCCCTGAAAAAGCCATTTCATTTGAGACAGTAACAACGAAACCATGAAGATGTCCCAAAGTAGGAAAAACAAGCTGCCAGAGCTGGAGAGAGGTCAAGGTAAAAATCCAAGCAACTAACTCCAGGCTCTAACGTCTAACAGCGTAGGACAGTCCGCATTCTTCTATTTCTTTCAAAAAATATCTGGTACTAAGCATCTACTCTGTTCCAAGCACTGTTCCGGGCCTTGTTAATAAATGTGAGTAAGTGGCACACATTTCCTGCCCTCAAAGGCTTTTCAGTCTACTTGGAAGAAAGGACACATACCCAAACAAATGAACCCCAGTGCTGGGGAAGGTCAGCCGGGAGCGTACCAGTATATAACCTGGCCGGGTTCGAGGGGCAAAGGGGCCGGTCAGAAAAAGTTTCAGGGAAGGCATTATGGAATGAGACTCTGAAAGCACATGGATGCTTGTCCTTCAGCCACTCTGAGGACAGTCATCCCGGGCACGTGGGATGTGAGCAGCTGGGGTAGGGCGGGAGAGACTTAGCAGCCGAGTCATTTGGGGGAATAGAAGCACAGATGGAACATGGGGTGGGAGCGAGGTCAGGAAGGTAGGCAGGCCCAGCATACAGAGGGTCTCAAATGCCCCACTGGATCACCTGGGTTCCAACTGACGACGACTCTCGTCCTGACCCAACTTCAGTCAGGCCCCTCTGGGCCCTCTTCTCACCTGGGCCCTGACTTTGCACTTGCAGGTCTGTCCTTGCAAAGTCCAGTGTTAGCAGAAATCCGGCTCGGGCAGTTTGGAGAGCCCCCCCCCCCCCCCCCCCGTGCTCAGGATCTCTGTGTCCCTGACGACCTCAGAACCTAGATCCAACAGCACAGGGAAGCATCCCGCCTGCCTGCACCAAGAATCCTGGGAGGTCGTTCTGGCAAGAACCCCCCTGGCCCGGAAGTCTCCTCTTGGTAACTGTCCGTCCACCTACCCGCCCACCGCGTGCAAGCTGCCCTGCGTATCGGAGTCCAGCCTCCCTTCTCCTCCCTGTTGCGACAGTACGGACACCCGTCACCATGATCTCTTTACCACTTTTACAAGGGTCAGAAGGGTGTTTTTCTCTTACACAACCTGAGGGGACCAGGGAGCCTGTGAAGGGTCTCGGCTCTCCCAAGGATAGTCAGTCTGCCAAGAGCACAGAGATCACTGCCAGCTGATCTGGGAAAGGGGACGGCACCTGACCGCCCGCTACAGGCCGAGCCCTGTGCTCGGCACCCATGGACCTGTGCTCTTGTTGACCATCACAACCACCCCACAAGGCAGGAGTGATCCGGTCCCTTGCTGACAGGCCAGCAGGCTGAAACCCAGCAAGCTTTAGCAGCTTGTCCAGGTCCGTGCAGCGAAGGAGGTGCAGGCTGGGAGCTGGTCCTGGGCCGCCTGGCTCAGCCCAGGTCTGCTGCTGGGAAGTTCTGGGAGGAATTGAAGACTCCAGGTTCTCCCACACTCTAGGCAATACCGGCAGAGACAACCACAAATACAAGTAGGCGCCTCCTGGAAGAAACTTGGTTGGGGTGCAGCAGGTGGGTTAAAGGAGGAGCCTTCTCAGCCACAAAAAGAGGACCTTATTAAAAAAAAAAAAAAAAAAAAAAAAACCTTGAGAGAAGTAAGGTGAAATTGGAGCTGTCAGTGGGGCTATTTTTTTCTTCAGTCAAGAGAAACCATCAGGGAGCAGGGAGTCCTGTTTCTGCTCATTTAATAAGTAGACACAGGTGGGAAAGCTGAGGCAGGGACCAACGGGAACCCAAAGGTGGGGGAGGTTTCCTATTTTAATTGGGGAAGAAAAGCCAAGAATGGAAACCATTGTCATTAAAGAGGGGAGTTGGGCCTGGCAAGCACAGGTGGAAGCAGAAGGAAATCCCCCGTGATACCTGAGTTATTTAAGGAAATGCAGAAATTGACCTGTCTGGAGACCTGGTTCTATGCAGGGAACAAGGGAAGAAGGAAGCCTCAGTCAAGGTACATTTACTAAGCAACTGGGCAACTACTGGGAGGGAGGCAAAGACCTGTAACACACACACAGACACACACACACACTCTTTCCTCACGTGATCATTGCAAACAAAAGGATTAGCTGCTACAGTCCATAAATAAACGGACCCGACCGTAAGCTCTGCTTTCACGAACAGTTAGGAATTTCACAAGACTATCCCAAGCAGAAGGGAGTGAACAAATGCTGAAGATACGGGCGTGCAAGAGGGCTTTCAGGGGACAGAGTTAAGGGCAGTAATTGGGGGGGGGGGGGGGGACAAAGCTAATCCTGAAAATGAGAAAAATTATAAGGCAGATAGGAAACATGGGAGATACTAGCATTTATTGAGCATTTTCTCTGTGCAAGATGCTCTTTTGAACATTTCATGTCATTCTCATAGCCCTGTGAGATAGGTAATTTTATCTCCATTTTAAATATGATCAAATTGAGGCCCAGAAAAGTTAAGCAACTTGCAAAACAGCCCCATAACCAGCTAGTCAACCCACACTCAGTTCTGACGGACTTTCCCTGCTGCCTCTACCAACCCCATTCATCTAGGAAATACGGGCGTGTGCTCATCTTGAACAGAGTGGTCTCAGCGGCACGTGCGAGATTATAGCTATTTTTTATTCTAGGGTTTCAGAGGGAATGTTTACCGGAAACCACTCATTCATTTTCAAGTGATGTAAGCATCTCTGAATTTAGGGCACAGAAGGATGAAGGACTGGTGTATCTCCACACTACTGACCACTACTATTAGTGCTCACTTAGACAAAGTGACTGAATTGACTCTTTAAAGTCCTGGCTCAGGTTCGCCTGCGCCGCGCCCGGAGCTGCCGACGGACCGACTGCCCCTTCCCCGCCCGCCAGGGCCGCCCGCCAGGCCGCCCGCCAGGCACCGCCCGCCCGCCGCGCCGCGCCGCGCCCTCCTCCAACAGCCACGACTCGTCGAAGCTCCGCTTCCCGCCGAGGATGAGCTCCCCGACCTCAGCGGCCACAACAACCACAAGGCCGAGGCGCCGACCCGGAGCTCTCCGCGGAGCTGCGCGCCAAGAGCACCCCGAGCGGCTTCCCGCGGGACGACGTCACCCAGCCGGCGTGGACAACCCGGGCCACCCCACCTCATGACCGTGGGCTGCGTGGCAGGCGACGAAGAGTCCTTTGACGTGTGCAAGGAGCTCTTTGACCCCACCCTCGAGGACCGGCCGGCACGGCGGCTACGAGCCCGGCGACGAGCACAAGACCGAGCACAAGACCGACCTCAACCCCGACACCCTGCAGGGCGGCGACGACCCGCACCCCAACTAGGGCCGAGCTCGCGGGTGCGCACGGGTCTGCCCTGCCTCCCCCCGCACTGCGGCCGCTGCCATCCCATCCAGCAGCTCTCCGTGGAAGCCCTGTCGAGCCCGGACGGCGGCCTGGCCGGCCGCTACTAGGCGCTCAAGAGCATGACCGAGGCGGAGCAGCAGCAGCCCATCGACGACCACGTCCTCTTCGATAAGCCCGCGTCGCCCCTGCTCCTGGCCTCGGGCATGGCCCGCGACTGGCCGGACGCCCGCGGCATCTGGCACAGTGACAAGAAGACCTTCCTGGTGTGGATCAACGAGGAAGACCACCTGCGGGTCATCCCCATGCAGAAAGGGGGCAACATGAAGGAGGTGTTCACTCGGTTCTGCAACGGCCTCACCCAGATTGAAACACTTTTCAAGTCAAAGAATTACGAATTCACGTAGAACCCTCACCTGGGCTACATCCTCACCTGCCCATCCAACCTGGGCACAGGCCTGCGGGCAGGTGTGCACATCAAGCTGCCCCACCTGGGCAAGCACGAGAAGTTCCCGGAGGTGCTCAAGCGGCTGCGGCTTCAGAAACGAGGCACAGGTGGTGTGGACACAGCTGCAGTGGGTGGCATCTTTGATGTCTCCAACACAGACCGCCTGGGCTTCTCAGAGGTGGAGCTGGTACAGATGGTGGTGGATGGCGTGAAGCTGCTCATCGAGATGGAGCAGCGGCTGGAGCAGGGCCAGGCCATCCATGACCTCGTGCCTGCCCAGAAGTGAGGCCCCAGCCCACACCTGCCACCACCACCAGCCCCGCTGCTTCCTAACTTATTGCCTGGGCAGTGCCCACCATGCACCCCTCTGATGTTCGCCACTTGGCAGCTGAGCCCTTAGCCTCGCTGTAGAGACTTCTGTCGCCCTTGGTAGAGTTTATTTTTGTGATGGCTAAGATGTTGCTGATGCTGAAATAAACTAGGGTTTCGGCCTGCTAAAAAAAATAATAATAAAAAAATAAAATAAAATCCTGGCTCAGAAAAAATAAATAAATAAAAAATAAAATAAAATAAAATCTTGGCTCAGAATACTACTCTTAGGAAGGAAAACAAAATGGTACAACCACTTCGAAAAACGGCTTGGCAGTTTCTTAGAATTAAACATATAGTTAAATGTGATTGATATACTTTTTGGTATTTACCCAAGAGAAATAAAAATTTACCCTCACACAAAAACCTAAATGCAAAGCAGTTTATAGCAGCTTTATTCATCATCACTCCAAACTGGAAACCACCCAACTGTCCTTCAATGAGTGAATGGAAAAACAAACTGTTAGGTCCGTGTGATAGACTACCACTAAGGAATAAAAAGAACTGCACTACTGGGGCACCTGGGTGGCTCGTTGAGCATCTGCCTTCAGTTTGGGTCGTGATCGCCAGATCCTGGGATCAAGGCCTGAATCTGGCCCCCGGGTCAGTGGAGAGTCTGCTTCTCCCTCACCCTCTGCCCTTCTCAAGCTCTCTCTCAAATGAATAAAAAATCTTAAAAAAAAAAAAAAAACACTACTGATACGTGCAACAACATAAATCTCAAAGAGTTCTTAAGTAAAATAACCCAGGCTCAAAATGATCCTTAATACGTGATTCCATTTTTATGACACTCTGGAAAAGGCAAAATTATAGAGAGGAAGAAGAAGCGGTTGTCAGGGGTGGAGAAGGGAGAAGATCCGACCAAAGGGGCGGCAGGGGGCACGGGGCGTAAACGAAACTGTTTTATATTTTGAGTATGCTGGTGTGTGGTCTCAGTGGTCTCAAAAGATGTTCACACTCTAATTCCTAGACTCTGTGAATATGTGAATGTCACAGGGTAAAAGGGACTTTGCAGATGTAACTAAAGTTGCTAATCAGCTGACCTGAAAATCGGGAGCGATTCCGGATTATCGGGTTGGTGCGCTGTAACCAGATGAGAGTTGAAGGGGAAGGCAGAAGGGTCAGTAAGAGAGACAGGCAGTGGAAGTTGCAGGGGAGACATAAACTGTGAGAGGGACTGGTTTTTAAGAGAAGGAAGGGGGCCATGTGACTAGGACCCGAGCGTGGCTTCTAGTAACTGAGAACAGCCAGGCCTGGCAACCACCAAGGAAACAGGACCACACTCCTGCGACTGTCAGGATGCTGCCACCACCCTGAATGAGCAAAGAAATGGATATTCGCCCCTGGAAAAGAAAAGGGCCCCGTCAACAGCTTGGTCTTGATCTTATGAGACTCTAAACAGAGATACCAGCTGATCGGATGGACTTCGGACCTATGGAAACTGTATGATAATTAATTTGTATAGTTCTAAGCTTTTAAATGTGTAGTTATCTGTTACGGCAGCAAGAGAAAATACAGCGCTGCTACCCAACTTAGTATTTGTCAAAGCCCGTAGCATAGAACTATATACGCAAAAAAGTGATTTTACAGTGTATAAATTTAAAATAAAAAAAGTTTAATGTTCTTGCTTTTAAAAACCGTTACTACGGACAAAAAGAAAAATTTTAGCTGTTATTTCTTCTTTAGTCCTTCATCTCCACAATAACTCCAGCTTGCAATGTGGTGGTCTCTGTCCCAGGCCCTTCTTCCTTCCTCGCGCATCCACCAGAACTGATCTGAGTCCCCACAGGGGGAGGCCACTTGCCGTGCCACTGACCAGATCACAGCCCATGGCTGATGCTCTGCCTTGGCTCTCAAAGGTCAGAACTTCCTGCTTTCCTAGCCCTTTGAACAAGAGGAAGGCCCCAAGTGAGGAAACTCAAGTGTCCATGTCCGTTTCGGGGAAGCTTCCTGGGAGCTGTCCAAGGCAGGGCGCCCGTCAATGCGGATACATCGAACAGTCAGACCCAAAGTAGTGGCTGACTCACCAGGACTTTTAGCAGCTAATGGAGGAGTACGTCCAGCAATGCTATAAATCCAGTATTTTTCCTCTGAAGAATCAATTTTCTAATCACTAGGCCATCCCCACCCTCCACTTCTAGCTCATCACCGCTGTTAAGAGCTTTCCTAATTTTTACCAAAGCTGAAGATACTGCTTTCCCAATTCTCTTACTGTATCCTGCCGTCTTAGCAGGCCCAAAGGAACAGCACTTCTCTTTAAAACTGTTTTTTTTAACTACTCCCCACAGCCTACAGCCAATGAAGAGCCCACGAAATAAGTTAAATACACCAAAGTAAAGATTTCTAGATTCAACAAAGAGATCAAAAATATTTATCAAGTGCTTTCTATGGGCGAGGTACAAAGAAGCAAAACATAGATGGTCCTTATCTCTACAACTGGCTTACAATGTCACTGACCATATGATAAAACTAATAATCTAAGACAACGAAGTTGTGAGATCATATACAAAATAATGCGACAAGGGTTCAAGGTGGAGAGAGACTGAGGCCGGGGTGCTCAAAGAAAGAAACGTTTAGGTTTCTTTAGGGGGAAAAAAATGCAAAAATGGTGGAGATGATCCCTTCAAGACAGGACATTCCCTTAAAAAGACAAATCTAAAAACTCCACCTGCAAAATCTCCCTCTTACCATACATCTCCATAAAAACTGAACAGAACTTTAAAGAAAAAAAAAAAGACCCTGGTTTAAAAAAAAAAAAGATCCATGCCCACATTCTCCACCAAAAAAAAAAAAAAAAGGAATTCTGAATTTAGACTAACAGCTAACAGAAATTCATTTTTTACATGTATCTGTTGGGAGTGAAGATGACTGACATTTCCGTTTGGTTCTGGTCTTCCTTGGCCATCCCCACAACTGCACCTTGCCTGTGCAAGAAATGCCTACCTAAGGCAGTCTCCACCTGCACCTGAACCATATGGGCTGGTGGCAACTGAATTGACTTGGGAGCCATTCTACTGAGTGTACAAAACATGATAGTCTGCATTTCCTTTAGCTACACATTATTAATTAGGAAGGGGAATGGTCCTAGCACTTGCCAACCCCAGTCCCAACACCTCCACCATCTGACAGTCTTCTGTACGCACTCTCACCAAAAGATGTGTAAAAGAATGTTGTTCATAGCAGCTTTGTCCATATTAACCCCAAAGTGGAAACTAACAATGTCTACCAACAGTCGATAGATGAATAAATTGTGGTACATTCATCCAATGGGGTACTACAGAACGAGGATGAACTGCTACTACACACCACAACATGGATGAATGGGACAAGAACGATGGTGACTGCAAGAAACCACACGCAAAAGCAAACATACTATATGGTTTCGTGTACATTAAGTTTATTTCTAAAAAAAACAAGTTAATCTATGGCATTAGAAATCAGAAGAGTGGTTACCCTAAGGTAGAGGGAGCTAGTGACTGGGAGGGGCCCTAATGGGACTTCTGTGGTCCCCAAAATGTGGTAGTTTTTTTTTTAAACATTTTATTTATTTGATGGAGAGAGAGGAAAGGAGGGAAATGGAGAGCACAAGCAGGGGGAGCTGCAGGGAGAGAGACAAGCAGGTTCCCCACTGAGCAGAGAGCCCAATGTGGGGCTCAATCCTAGGACCCTGGGATCGTGACCCAAGGCAAAGGCAGCCACTTCACCAAATGAGCCACCCAAGCGCCCCAAAATGTCTACTTCTTAGTCTGAGAAATGGTTTCAAGGGGGTGGTTAATTTATAAAAGCTTTACTAAGCTGTACCCTTATTATGAGAACACTTTTCTATATAAATGCTTTATTTCAATAAAAAAACATAAAATCCAAAACTGTTGTATTGAAGGATTATAGTAAGATAATCAAAATCTTCACTTTGCAGTTGAAGAGTTAAATGTGTATTCACATCCACAATTTTTTGTTAAATTATTCATCTTACATAGTGACTTTGTTTTAATGTGTTTAGTCAATATCCTATGTATGGGAAATACATGGGAAATAGATGGGAAATATAGTTCTTGGGATTTCTGTCTTGCACGGAGATCAAAGAGGATGATTTATTACTCTCCTTCATTAGTCTTGGTGCATCACTCTTAGAAGATTCAGAAAACGGAGAAAGAGGAGGAGAGAAAGGGGAGGAGAAGGAGGAAGAGAAAAAGGAGGAAGGAGGAGGTGGAGAAGTCAAAGAAGAAACAAGTTCCCCAGGCTTTTCTTTAAAACCTCTGGAAAAAAAAAAAAAATAGGGTCACCAGAACATGTTCTAGTGCTGCACAATTATTTGTTTAAAAGAACTGTTACAAGGTAAGGGGCAGGGACTAGATATCCCCAGGAGCTCCTACTCTAAACCACAGCCTGGCTCAGGAAATAGCAAATCAGAGTGTGGGCTGATCCCAACTGAGAGGGGGAACCCAAACCAGCTACTCGCTGCCCCCGGGGCCGCCCGGGCCGCAGGTCCCAGGTCCCGCCCCCCGCCCACCGCCGCAGCGCACCGGGTCTTCAACAGCAGGCGGAGAACAAGACCGCCCCCCCCCCGCCCTCCTAGGCCAGCTCCCGGGTGGGCGCCGGGACACGCGGCCTCCGGCGGTCACGGCAGCCCACGACGGGGGGAAGGGGGGCGAAGGGGCGCTGCCGTTCTAGGGGGCACAAGGCAGCCCGGGGCGAGGCCCCAGCCCCGCCCCCGCCCCCTTAGCGGAGGGCGCCCGCCCACCTGCCCCACTAGCACCTGCCCCGCGAGCACCTGCCCCACGAGCAGCCGCCCCGCGAGCACCCGCCCCGTGAGCACCCGCCCCGCGAGCAGGAGCACCTGCCCCGCGAGTACCTGCCCCACGAGCACCCACCCCGCGAGCAGGACCTGCCCCGCGAGCAGGAGCATCTGCCCCACGAGCACCCGCCCCGCGAGCAGGACCTGCCCCACGAGCAGGAGCATCTGCCCCACGAGCACCCGCCCCGCGAGCAGGACCTGCCCCGCGAGCAGGAGCATCTGCCCCGCGAGCACCCGCCCCGCGAGCAGGACCTGCCCCGCGAGCAGGAGCACCCGCCCCGCGAGCAGGAGCATCTGCCCCACGAGCACCCGCCCCGCGAGCAGGAGCACCCGCCCCGGGAGCAGGAGCACCTGCCGGGCCGCGGGCCTCCGCGGGGCTGCGGCTCCACCTGGGTGAGACCGACGCCCCGGAAAGCCCGGCCGGCGCCCGCGGGGCCCCTGGGTGCGCGGCCAGCCGTCAATCACCGGACCTCAGGGCCCGGCCGCGGGGGGCTCGGGGGAGGGGGCCGGCCCGAGCATGCTCAGTCATCGGGATGACATCACTAGATCGATGCCGGGCCGGGAAGGCTGCCGCGGCTGCATCAGCAGCCTGGAGCGGACGGCGGGGCCGTGTCTGCGTGCCCGGGGGGCTCCCGTGGGCTCGGTCCCGCCCCACGCGGCGCCATACAAAGGGGCCCCGTCAGCACACACGCCGGGGGCGGCGGGGGTCACGGGGCGGGGGCGGGCCGACCCGCATCCCGCACCCCGCGGGCAGAACGGGAGCCCAACGGCGTTCCCCGCCCCCAGCGGCAGCCCGGGTGCTCGCGGGGGGGAGGGGAGGGGGGAGGGGAGGACCGGATGGGGAGGAGGGGAGGGGAGGAGAGGGGAGGAGGAGGAGGGGTAAGGTAGGACCGGGTGGGGGAGGGGAGGGGGGGAAGGTAGGAGCAGGCGGGGGCGGGGGGAGCGCGGCCGCGACCACACAAAGTAACTTGCGCTCCCGGCAGGGGCTGCGCTCCGGCCCCCGCCCCTGGCAGGTGGGCGAGCGGCCCGCGGTCCGCCCCGAGCGCCTGCGGGCACCAGGTGGGGGTCGCCTGCGCGGTCCGACCCGACCCGACCCGACCCGGGGCGCAGGTCCCGGGCGGCCAGCAGGAGCCACCCCTGCCCCCCCCGCCCTCCCATGCACCGCGGGGAGCCGCGTCCACGCGGCGTGGGAGCTCCCGGCCGAGGCCAGGATTTTTCCAGTACCTTTTTTTCCCTCCCTTGCGCTCAGGTCGTGAGCGGAACAGGTGAAGCGATCGACCCACGGGCCCGCTGCCTGGGGCCCTCCGCGAGCCGCAGAGACGCGGCCTGGAGGGGAGCCAGGGCACGGGGGGGGCAGGACTCTCCCCACGCGGCGCGGCCGGGCGGAACAATAGGCCCACGCGGGCCCCCACCCCGCGAACAAAGGCGGCGCCGGGCCCTCCCTCGGCGCACCTGCCGCCCCCCACCTGGGCCCGCCCGGGGCCGCCGCTCGGGGGGGGGGGAGCCCCGGAGCGGCGCCCGAGCATCCCTGCCGTCGGGGCCGCCACGCGCCGCGGACACTCACCCCAATCACCACGGTCTCCTCGCCTTTGAATTTGGGGATGAATTTGTCCCCCCGGAGGATCTCCGCCTCGTTGAGGGGCCGGAACCGGCACATCACCTTGATGCTGCATTCCGCGGGGTCCGCCATCGCGGCGGGAGGGGGCCGGGGCTCGGCGAGAGCCGCCGCGCCCGCAGCCAGGCCGCCTCCTGCAGCCTCCGACGCCGCCTCTCAACGGGGCATCGCGACCTCGAGGGCCGGGCGGGTCCCCGGCGGCCGACCTGCCTTCCCGGCCACGCCCTGGCCCCGCGCGGCGCCCCAGGCCCACCTGCCCGCGACCACGCGGCCGGCGGCCCCGGCGATGCGCAGCGAGCGAGCCTCGCCCGGCTCAGACCTCCCGGGCTCCTGCGTGCCCGGCCATCCTGCATCAGCACCAGCGCGCTCCGCCGCCTCCCCGGGCCGCCCCGCCCCTCGCCCCGCCCCCCGGCTCGCCCGGGGTGACGTCACTGCGGAGGGCCGCCCCGCCCTCGCCCGGCCCCGGCGCGGGGCACGCTGGGACTTGTAGTCCCCTCCGCTGCGGGCGGAGAGGCCGGGACGGGGCTCGCGGCTGGCCCAGGGCGTGACCCCGGGGTCCCACATCGGGCTCCCTGCAGAGAGCCTGCTTCTCTCTCTGCCTGTGTCTCTGACCCTATCTCTGTGTGTGTCTCTCGTGAATAAATAAATAAATAAAATCTTTTTAAAAAATAAAAATAGGGCAGCCTGGGTGGCTCAGTGGTTTAGCACCTGACCTCAGCTCAGGGCATGATCCTGGAGACCCAGGATCGAGTCCCACGTCCGGCTCCCTGCATAGAGCCTGCTTCTCCCTCTGCCTGGGTCTCTGACCCTCTCTCTCGCTCTGTGTGTCTCTCATGAATAAATAAATAAAATCTTTTAAAAATAAAAAATAAAATCTCTAGGTCAACCAGGTCTATATCCTCTCTCTAAACCTTTTCATCACCTCCAAGGAAAAGCCCTTAGGATAGCCCAACGTTATGGGCCATTTTCTCTGTGCTGAATGGTTTTGTAAGAGCTGTGAGGAAACTAAGAGGACAATGAGATTTGCATGAATATTTGAAGCCATTGTTCCCCCAAATGCCTGCACGTACCAGTTCACAACACATGTTGGGTCAGAAACTGCTTTAATACCTGATGAAAGTCGAAGACCTTTTCCCTAACAAAAACCAAAAACAAACCTGCACAGACCCACAGGTTTTTCACGCTATTTTATTGGATTTGGGGACAACTAAAACCTGCCTGTGACTGCCAGGTTAAAAACCTCTTAGTTACTATTAATGATAGTGCAGTTCATAGAACCTCTGCTTAATGCTTACTTAGAACCTGAAGAATGATCAGAATATATATACAGCATCATCTTCTAAAGTCCTTTGCATAATACAGGACCCATGATGAGATGTTTGCTTACTTATTGGCTTCATCTCCTACACTTCTTGTCTTGATGTAGACACACTGAAGAATACCCAACTACTTGTGGCTTCCTCCATTCACCTTTCACTGTGTTTGTTCTGATACTTTAAGCCATTTGCTCTCTAGGACCCACCCATTCATGCCTATTACTAAGCAAGTATGTTAAATAAGAAAAACAGAGTAAAAAGTAATAAAAACCTAACTGGACCTCTGTGGCAAAAAGGAGAATTTATCCAAAGAGTCCAGATTATCTTGCTTTTTCAAAAAAAAAAAAAAAGATTAAACAACAGAGCCAGGGAACAGGCAGGCCATCAAAACTCTCTCTCTCTCTCTCTCTCTCTCTCTCTCTACTTCTTGTCCCTGATTTCTCTTTGTATTGGCTTCCCTTTTTCTCACTGTAGATCATCCCCAACCCCCAACCCCCAAACGTCAGGAAAGCCAACTGCCAGGGGTCCCGGGGTTTCATTCTTCAATGTCTATCACTAGATAGGGATAAATGTTTGCTTGGAGTTTCAGTTTGGAAAAAAAAGCTAGGGAAAGTCTATGATTGGCCAGGGCTTATGTGTCTACCCCTAGACCACTCAGTCCGAGTCAGAAACTTTGTAAGATCTTTGAGGAATACCATGGTGGGAAGGTTCCCAAAAGAAGAGGGATGACATTCTCAGAAAAAGAACATGGTGCTGGGCTGGCAAAACAATTAGATGACCACTCTCTCGTCCCAGGGCTACCTTTTTCTCTTACTCACTCAAACCTCCTTCCTTAAGAAGGCTTCCCTGACTTACTAAACACCCACCACGGGTAGGTGTCCTCCTTGTTGCCCTCATAATCTCCTATGCATATCTCTATCACTACACTCTCATGGGCAATGATACCTGCCTCACCTGTATGTCTCTAGCACCTAGCACAGAGTAGGCAGCATGCTGAATAAGGAATCCGACCTAGAAGGAAGCTCTCCTGAGTAAGAATCCCAGCCCTGCCACTCACTAGATGTGGGAACCATGGCCAGGTATTTAATTTCCTTAAGACTCAATTTTATCTCCATAATTGGAATAATAATCATCTCATAGCGTTTTTGAGGGGATTAGATGAAATAATACTGTTAAAGTACCTAGCATGGCACCTGACACACACATGGTATAAACCTTTAGATATTAGTTGTGATTGTTGCTGTTCTGTGCTGAATAAGTGACGGTAAAACAAATGTATTACTTGGTTCATTTAAGGAGTACATCTGTTGCTTAAATGCAAGTGCACCTGGGAATACAGTTTCTCAGCCTAGCTGAGAAGACAGACCTACTAAAATAAACCTTCGTAATCCATTATGAGCAGCACCAATTCGATTTCCTGTCCTCAGATGCAGCGAAAGTAGGTTAGAAAAAGACCCAAGCACCACATTCTCATCATTTCTGTAGTTCTCAGGCCCTGGCTCAGACACCCACCAACTTCAGCAGTCACCCTCACGATATACTGGAGAGGTCAGCCCAATCCCCGGTTTCCCCGAGCCCACTGAGGATTACCAGAACCTCACGCACACTGAGAAGGTCTGAAAAAGTCAGCACATGGATAACCTGGGGTGGAGAGACCTGTGTGTCCCTGGGTTCGTGTGTCACTTATTCATTCGTCTATTCCCTCATCAACTATTAATGGAGCAAATGACGTTTGCTGCCACTATATATATCTAGGTTTATTAAGTGAGCTCTTTACAGGAGAGTTAATTAAGAGGGTGCCTGGGTGGCTCAGTCGGTTGAGCGTCCGGCTCTTGGTTTTGGCTCAGGTCATGGTCTCAGGGTTGTGAGATCAAATCCCATGTCAGGCTCTACACTCAGTGGGAGTCTGCTTGAGATTCTCTCTCTCCCTCTCCCTCTGCCTCTTCCCCCAACCACCCCCTGTCAAAATAAATTATTTAATTTTTTTAAAAAGGGGGTTAATAAAGACTTCCCCCTTCCCTCCCACCCACTTGCTACTTGAGAGGAAATTACCTAAAGGTAATGACTGAGAAGTAAGAGTACCCTGGGCAGACTGCTCTCAGTGGTGGCTAAAAAGGCTTAATCAAGGAGATGGAGTGGGGGGAAAAAAGGAGACAGACTAGGTAGGACTGAAAAATCATAGGGAAAGCCTATGAATGGCCTGGGCTTAAAAAAATTGAAGAGATACCCGAGCACAGAAAACAAAGGAGGAAATAGATAAATTGAACAACATCAAATTTATACACTTTTATGCATCAAAGGATAATATTAATAAAGTGAAAGGGCGACTCACAGAAAGGAAGAAAATATATGCAAATCACATACTGGTTAAGGGATGTCCGGAATATATAAAGAACTACTACAAATCAACAGTAAAAGAAAATCTGATTTTAAAATAGGCAAAGGGCTTGAACAGATATTTCTCCAAAGAAGATATACAAATGACCAATAAGCACATGAAAAGATGCTCAACACCATTAATCTTGGAGAAGTGCAAATCAAAACCACAATGAGATACCACTTCTTCGCATGCATTAAGCAACAACAGCAGAAAGTAAGTGTTGAAGATGTGGAGAAATTGAAACTCTTGTGTCCTGTTGGTGGGAACAAAATGGTGCAGACACCACGGAACACAGTTTAACAGCTCCTCAAAAAATTAAAAAGAGATTAGCATATGATCCAGCAATTCTACTTCTGCATATATACTCCAAAGAATTGAAATCAGGGATTCAGATATTTATACACCCATCCTCATAGTAGTATTATCTTCAATAGCTAAAATGTGGTGGCAAACCAAGTGTACATCTATGGATAAGTGAATACACAAAATGTGGTATATACATATAATAGAATATTATTCAGTCTTAAAAATAAATTCTGAGGGGACGCCTAGGTGGCTCAGCAGGTTGAGCATCTGCCTTTGACTCAGAGCGTGATACTGGAGCCCTGGGATTGAGACCCACGTCGGGCTCCCTGCATGGGGCCTGCTTCTCCCTCTGCCTGTGTCTCTGCCTCTCTCTCTCCCTCTCTGTGTCTCTCATGAATAAATAAATTTTAAAAATCTCAAATAAATAAATAAATACTGATATAAGCTACAATATGTATGAACCCTGAGGAAATTATGTTAAGAGAAACGAGAAACTCACAAGAAGACAAATACTATATCATGCCACTTAGAGTATTCAAATTCATAGGAGAGAAAGTAGAATGGTAGTTGCCAGGGGCGAGGGAGGGGAGAATGGGGAGTTATTATTTAATGAGTATGGAGTTTTAGTTTGGGAAGATAAAAAAATGTTCCAAAGATTGATGGTGGTGGTGACTGCCTAAGAATGTGAATGTACCTAATGCCACTGAACTGTACACTTAATAATGGTTAAAATTGCAAATATTATACTATAAAATATAACATAAATTTTTTATTGTGGTATATTTTACCATGATTTTAAAAAGATTGAACCCCCTGTGTAGCATTGGTAGGGAGGCAAATCAGTGGAGCCACTATGGAAAATAATACGGAGATTCTTCAAAAAAATTAAAGATAGAAATACCTGATAACCCAGCAATCCCACTTCTGGGTATTTATCCACAGGAAATGAAATCCTGGTCTCAAGAAGATATATACACTCCTATGTTCATTGCAGCATTATTTACAATAGCCATGCTATGGAAACGACCCAAGTGTCCACCAACAGAGGAATGGATAAAGAAGATACACACACACACAAACCTACTGAGTGTGCAGGTTAAAATAAGAAATAAAATAGGAAACATCACCATTTGCAACAACATAAATGGACCTTGATGGCATTATACTAAGTGAGATAAGTCAGAGAGACAAAGATAGCTACCGCATGATCTCACTTATATGTGAAATCTTATTTTTTTTATCTCACTTATATGTGAAATCTAAACAAACAACCAGACTCATAGACACAGTAAACAGGTTGGTGGTTGCCAGAGGCATGGGATGGGAGTGGGGAAATTGGAAGAAGGGGGTCAACGGTATGAACTTCCAGTTTTAAGATAAATAAGTCCTAGGGATGTAATGTACAGCATGGTAATGACAATGTATACTGTGTTGCATGTTTGAAAGTTGCTAAGACAATAAAGCTCTCATCACACACAAAAAAGCTGGTCACTATACATGGGGACGGATGTTAACTAAACTTATCATGGTGATCACTTCACAAGAGATACATATGTCAAATCATTATGTTGTGCACCTGAAATTAAGGCAACTGTATCTCAATTTTTAAAAATATATGATAACTTGGAAAGAACAAGAAATTGACCTTTGAAAATTTTCCTGAACAGCTCTTGCCCACAGGGCTCTCTGCTTTGGCACCTGAGCACGTGCTGCCTTGCAATGACATTTCCTGCTGTTGTCTGGTACTGTTCTCTAGTTCCTTCCATTTCACAGTTCTTTCTGATAAATGTCTTTTTTAAAAAAAGATCTTGTCTATTTATTTGAGAGAGAGAGGACGAGTGGGGAGGAGGAGCAGAGGGAGAGGGAGAAGCAGATTCCCCGCTGAGCAGGGAGCCAGACATGAGGCTTGATCCCAGGACCCAAGAGATCATGACCTGAACCGAAGGCAGATGCTCAACCAACTGAGCCACCCAGGTGCCCCCTTCTGCTAACTGTCTTGTGTGTGTGTCTTGCTCTTGTCTCTGTGGGGATCGTGCATTATTTACATACTTGACAGATATTTTCTGAATGATCAATCCATGTCCATCATGATGGTGATGATGGCGAGGACAAATGAACCCAAAAATAAATTGCATTGGAGATGGAGCCCTGGGCTCAGGACCTACATTTTTCATTCCTGTTCTGCTGCTAATGAGTTTCATGACTTTGGAAAACGAATTCAGCTTCTCTGAATGATTTTTCTTTTTCTCCATCTGCCAAAATGGCGCTAAAAATATTATCTATTCTGGATGAGTGAGAATTGAAAGAGAGATCTGTGAGAAAATGATTTGGAAATAAAATCTGGAAGAGATTGTGAATTGATTGGGGGAATCACCCCCCACAAAAAAACATGAAAAAAAGAGAAAGAAGGCAAATATTAATATAAAGTTAATTATTCCAAGGGTTGGCATAGGGCCAGGCACAAAGTAGCAACTCAATAAACGTCTTTCATACATTCATACATCATTCATTCATTCATTCATTCACTCAAAAATATGAACCCTCGGGGGGGATCCCTGGGTGGCTCAGTGGTTTAGCATCTGCCTTCACCCAGGGAGTGATCCCGGGTCCCAGGATCGAGTCCTACATCGGGCTCCCTGCATGGAGCCTGCTTCTCCCTCTGCCTGTGTCTCTGCCTCTCTGTCTCCATCTCTTGAATAAATAAATAAAATCTTTAAAAAATATATATGAATTCTCCGTTACAGAACTGAATCCCCAAGGAGCCTAGTGGGTGAGTCATTTGCCTAAGGGGATGATCAAGTCCTGGTGCCTTGATGTTGGTGCCTGCTTAAATTAACAGGTGTGCTGTGCTCTTCCGGGACAATACCCACTCCGCTCCTCTCTTTGCTGACCCAGCAAGGCCTTCCCCAGGCAGGGATCTACGGGGCCTAGGAAAGCAGTCAGTGAACTCACTGCATAGCACAGGGTAAGGGCCTCAAACAGACCCGACATTCCCCAGCCACAATTTATCCCGACGCCCCCACCAGCCACACTTGTGTGGCCCTGAAACTTCACAACTGAGATAAAGCAGAGAGTGGGGAATTACCTGGATCATTCAGGCAATGCTGAACAGCCTCCCTCTGACTTGCTTGAGCCCAATAGAAGTCAAGGCCAAGGGCAGCCCCTGTGGCGCAGCGGTTTAGTGCTGCCTGCAGCCTGGGGTGTGATCCTAGAGGCCTGGGATCGAGTCCCATGTGGGGCTCCCTGCATGGAGCCTGCTTCTCCCTCTGCCCCTCTCTCTCTCTCTCTGTGTCTCTATGAATAAATAAATAAAAATCTTCAAAAAAAAAAAAACAAACAAAGCGATGCTTTCTCCCCCACACCCACATTCTCTCCCGAGTTACCAGAATCATTTTTGTGAGCACACTGCTTCTCTCTATTCAGCTCACTCCTAGAGAGCGGTTTCCATCCCCGTCTCTACAGCCAGTAAGAAGTGTAAATTGAAGCAATTATCTAGATTGTTCAAGGAAAAAAAGCTTCAGAAATTCTTCTGCCTGAGTGATCTAGGTAATTGCTTCAATTTTCACATCAGCTCCCCGTCTTCAGCAGTCACTGGGATAGCCATTTAACTCAGACCCTGGGGTCTGCAGGTCCCTGTGTGGGTTTAATCATTTCTGATTGCCCAGGCCCAGCTTCATTCCTATAAGTGCAAAAAATATCTGTACCCAGTGAAGATTAAAAACCAATCGGACAAAAATATTTTTAAAGAGGTTGAAAAAAACCTTTACAACTTGCAAAAATCGGCTATTGCCATTGAATAGGAAACCTGGATGCCTTTTAAGATACAGCATCTCAGTTCCAGCTGTCCAGGTGAGCCAGCTCAGCGGGGAAGCAGCAGAGGCTGTCGCCCCCCCACCCCCTTAACATGACATTAGCTGATCAGAGGGAGAGAGCCTGCTCTTGGTCTTGCTGACGTGTCAACTGAGATTCATTTTACGAGATTAGACTTTTAGTATGAATGTTTGCAGAAAAAATTCAGGGCTTTGGAAAAGTAAGATGCAGAACCGTTTATTCTAAGGAAAAAGAGGAGATGAGAGAGGAGCCCCATTTGGCCCTCCCCTTGGAGCCCCCTGGGCTCACCCTCAGTGCGGCTTGGGGTCGGCTGCTCCCTCCTCTGAGTCTAAGCCCATCCAGGCCCATCTGGAGACAGAACTCCACACTGGTAGTTCCTCTAAAACCTCCACTTTACTTAAAATAGATGAGGGATTTCTATTACACCCCACAGTGATCTACTCAAAAATCACTAGAGCCTTGGTGTCTCCAAAGTCCCGTCTCCACTGTGCCCCGCAGAGCGCGACCCGCATGGCTCTTCCCTCCTGGTCCTGACTGGCCCTGGCCAGTCCATGGTGTCCCAGCTCTGCCCTGGGCTTGTACAACCCAGCTCGTTGCTCAGCCAGGTGCAGGGCCTCCTCTAGGCAGCAGCCCCATCCTCCTCCTCACCGCGCGGAGGAAGAGTAAGGAGAGCGGGGCCCGGGCCCGCAGTGAGGACACACAGCGGCAGCCTCAGCCATCAGTGTCTTGGAAATATGTTAAGGACAACAGAGGTTTCTGGGGTTGATGTGATCCCCTAGAGAGGTTTCTCCTTTACTCTTTGAGACAGTAAATGAGGTGGGGGGGGGGAGTAATAAAAGTCAAAGAAAAGTATCCAAAGACAAGAAGCCTTTGTTTTTTTCTTCCAACAATTGTGTTCGTGATCTGTTGCTGTGTAACAAATAACCTCAACACCTAGAAGCTTAAAACACCTGTTATTTCACAGTGAGGAGGGGATCTGGGCGTCCCTTAGCTGAGTTCCCTCAGTGGCCCAGGTTCTCTCCCTAATGCAGCCAGGGCGAAGACCGTCTCGAGGCTCAAGGGGGGAAGGTTCCACTTCCAAGCTTGCTCTTGTGGTTTTGGTAGGATCCCATTCCTCACGACTGATGGTGACCCTCAGCTCCTTGTCCCGTAAGCCGCCCGAGAGCAATAGGCCTCAACAGAACAAGGGAGAGAAAGAAAACAAGGCAAGTGTCACAGTCTGTTTTCTTTAAAGATCTACTTTATCTATTTCAGAGAGAGAGACAGAGAGAGAGAGAGAGAGAGAGACTCAAGGGGAGGAGGGGCAGAGGAAGAGGGAGGGGAAGCAGGCTCCCTGCGGAGTGCAGAGCTCCTCGCAGGCCTCTATCCCCATCCCGTGCCTGGAGATCATGCCCTGAGCTGAAACTAAGAGTCCTATGCTGGGCTCCCGGGGTGGCTCAGCAGCATGATCCTGGAGTCCTGGTATCGAGGCCCATATCAGGCTCCCTGCATGGAGCCTGCATCTCCCTCTGCCTGTGTCTCTGCCTGCCACCACGCCCCACCCCCCGTGTCTCTCATGAATAAATAAATAAAATCTTAAAAAAAAAAAAAAGAGTTGTACGTTCAACTGACTGAACCACTCAGATGCCTTAGATATCATAGTTTGGGGTTTTTTAAGATTTTATTTATTTATTCGCGAGAGACACAGAGAGAGGCAGAGACACAGGCAGAGGGAGAAGCAGGCTCCATGCAGGGAGCCCAACGCGGGACTCGATCCCAGGACTCCGGGGTCACGCCCTGGGCCAAAGGCAGACGCTCAACTGCTGAGTCACCCAGGCGTCCCGATATCATAGTTTTTTATAGCTTAATCTCATCCATCCATTTTTGTCACACTCCATTGACAGATACACATCACTGGACCAGCACACTTTCAAAAGAAGGTGTTCCACGTAGGTGTGAAGAAGAGGCATGGATCCCTGGAGCCACCTTAGATAGCTGAATAGCCATTAAATGAATTAACTGTCACTTACTGATCACTTATACTGAAATTGGGCAGAGAGTAGAATTATGCAATACAATTTTGGAAGCAGATCCTTCTCTGAAAGAGTTTCAGTCCAGTTGGGAGATAAGATGTACGGTGAGTAGGGGCGCCTGGGTGGCTCAGTCAGTTAAGCATCTGCCTTCAGCTCAGGTCATGATTCCAGGGTCCTGGGATCGAGCCCCGCATCAGGCTCCCTGCTTGTTCCTCTGACCCTCCCCCCTCTCATGCTCTCTTCCTCTCACTCTCTCTCAAATAAATAAATAAAATCTAAAAAAAAAAAAGAGAGAGAGAGAGAGAGATACAGTGGTTAGAAGAGAAGCAACAACTATTTTAACTAAAAAAAACCTAAGACAGCAATCATCAAAGGAAAAAAGCAACATGTTAAATTGCATAAAAATACAAAATCCCATACATCAAAAGTCATACACAATAATAAAACAAAACAATCCACCAAGGAAGGTTTTTGCAACATATGTGACAAAGAGTCAATATCATTAATAAAGAATTCTTATAAATCAATGTGACAGTTGTAATGCACAATAGAAAAACTAGCCCAGAACATAAAAACTCAATATACAAAAGAATTACAAATTAACCTTAAATGCATGAGAAACTTTTCCACCTCATTAGTAACCAAAGGAACGCCTATCGCATTGGCAAATTACAAAGAATAATAATGCACAATGTTGTAATATATACTGGGAAGGGAACATTCTTTTATCCTACAGGTACAAAGGTAGATGTGTATAATTTTTCTGGGAGGGCAACATGAATCAAACCCTGAAAAGTGTACAGGTACAGGCCTCCCTGACATAAAAGTACTTGTACCTTCAGGGAACATAAGGATGGAATGGAGATATCTGGGGACTAAAATTGGAAAATGGGTTTATCCCAAACCACGGAGAGCCTTGGACAACAGATTGTGGTGTCTCGATGGTGTTCAACCGATAGAGGGAAGTCACTAGAAGTTTTTAAGTAGGGGAGTAATGTGACGAAAGATGAGTCCTAAGCCCGGTTAGAAACATCAGTGAGATAGGAATCCAGGGATAGAATCGGATAGACCCCGTCACTCTCTCCACAGGATCTCTGATTCTCCGTCTCTGCTTCACTGTCCAGCAGATCCAAACAGATTGCCCTTCTTACTGAACAGAGACTTGGAGGGATAGTCTAGCCTTTTGGGCTCCTTTGATCTCCGACATTTGAGACCTATCTGCAGGAGCCAGAGGGAGGGAGATGTCATCTCCCATCAGTCGCAGAACTGGACACACCACAAATGGCAGCGATGGAAGTGCATAGTCCAGGGTGTGTTCCTCAGGATTTCTTGGGTTGCAAGCAACAGAAGTCTACTCGAGCTAGCTCAAGCAAAAGCAGGAAGGGAGTTAATTGTAATTCTTAAAGGAATAAGGCTGGACTGCAACTGTTACTCCCCAAGTTCCATCAATACCAACACCATGGTTTTTTTCCAGGGCTTCCCCTTTCCTGGAACCTGCCCACTCCCCACCCCAGTCCACTTGGTTAAGGGCAACATCACGTTCAACGATCGTGGTTGTCAGAAGTAAGACCTTAACCAGCAGAGGCCATGAGAGAGACATCATCTTTCCCCTACAGAATTCTTCCCCAAAGTGTTGCCAATACAGCAATATTCAACACTGTGTGACTTCCGCCATACCCCTCATCTCAGATTCAATCCTACCAGCTTCACATCCCCATTTTCTCTTCCCCCCTGCCAACTTCTCTCCCTCGTTCTCTCTCTCTCTCTCTCTCTCTCTCTCTCTCACACACACACACACACACACACACACACACACAGATTACCTAATAACAGTCAGCAAAATCCAAAGTAAACAGAGTCCTGATATGGCCACCAGTCAGCCTCTCCTTTGGGAAACCAACTAACTCATTTGGTTCAGCTCCCGTGTGGACAGCTTAAAGGTGGCTTTTTTTTTTTTCTTTAAATGACCCATTCCTTTTGAGAGAACATAAATTGAACTATAAAGAACTAACTGGATAAAACACTCTAAACTGACCCAGAAAAGATATGAATTCGATAAAGTACTTTAAAAAACCCAACACTGAAAACAGTGATGCTTCCAGGCTCTGCTAGCATAAACACATAGTTGTGAGCCGAGTGACAGCTTGAACCCATTTGGCAAAAGATTCCCCAGCCCCATTTGAAGGACGTCTTACTCCTACAGTACATTTGTTGTCAATATTCAGCTTTTAAATTCTGATTAATGAAAATGAAATTAGTTAATGTTGTTTCTTTGTCCACTTTTACTGGCATTCATCTGTCCACCTCAGCAAATTTGCTGAGGTTTGATTGCATCAAAACCTAAATCCTTGGGCCCATTTTACTCTATTTGATCCATACCATAAGCACTTATATGTGTACATGTGTAAGTATCTGTATATATTTATGTTTATATACACACACACATGTACTATATATATGTGATGGAGATCTTTCTAGTTCTAGTGTTTTGAAAAATGTATTCATTTACTCACTCATTCCATTGCTTTCCATAGGCATCCATTCACTTGACAAACATTTATAAAATACTCACTAAATGCCAGATACTGTTCTGGGTGCTGGGGATGCAATGGTGACAAGACAGACATAATCCAAGCCCTCATTGTCCTAAATTCTACTGGAAGAGATAGACAATAAACAAATAAGTATGTGCCATAATATGTCACATAGTAATACAAGCACTGAAGAAAAGTAAAGCAGGGTGAAAGGCTAGTGAGGAATGGTGGTTTCTTTTCTAGTTCAGGTGATCAAGAATCAAAGGAAATTTGGAGATGTGTTTCAATCCTTAAACTCAAACACAAGAAGAAATGTAAGGGAAAACACGCACAAACATATACACACAAAAAAAAAAAAAAAGGAAAGAGAAAGAATGAAGGGAAGGATTTAGGAAGAGGGGGATGATACCAGTTAGCTATTGCCGAGTAACAAACCACTCCAAAATGCAGTGGCATAAAACAAGAACCATTTGTCACTTTTCACCAGACTAGGGGGCCTTGGGCAGTTCTGCTAAACTAGGCCAGGCCCTGCTGACCTCAGCTGGGATCTCTCACATTTCAGGGTATCAGCTGGTTGTCAGTTGGTTCTAAGATGGTCTTGGCTCTTCTCCAAATGCCTCTCGCATAGCTCGGGGAGGCTAAGCCAGGTATGATGTCATGGCAAGCTAGAGGTGTGAGAGCGAACAAGCCCAACTGTGTTAGGGATTAAATGCAATTGTGCATTTATTTTCAAGCCTCTGTTTGCCTACCATTTACTAACATTGATCATATCAAACCACGTGGCTGAGATCAGAGACACAGTGAGAGGTGATTGCAAAGCTATAGGGCCAAGGGGGTCCATATGTTGAAGTCCCAACCTCCAAAGTGACTGTATCTGGAGATAAAGGGTCTTTGGGAAGGTAATGAAGTTAAACGAGGTCATAAGAGTGGGGTTCTGATCTGATAGGACTGTGGCCTTATGAGAAGAGGAAGAGAGAAATCCCTTTCTCCTTATCCATCATGTGAGGGCACAGTGAGAAGATGGCCATCTGAGGCCAGGAAGGAAGTTCTCACCAGAACCTGACTCTGCCAGCACCTTGATCTGGGACTTCCCAGCCTCTAGAACTGTGAGGAAATCCATTTCTGTTGTTTAGCTACCCAGGCTATGGTATTTTGTTACGGCTGCTGGAGCTAAGACAGGTGTGGACACAGAAAGGCCATTTGCTACCACAAGAAGGGAGAAGGAAGGAAAGAAGGCAGAGAAGAAGAGAGGTTTGCTTGTTTTAAAATGTGCATAGTTAACAACAACAACAAAATAATAAAAAAAAATGTGCGTAGCTGAAAAGATGAACACATTTCACTCTCCTTCATCGGAAAGTGGGTCGCGTGCTCGGTGACCATCTGCAACCCCCATCTGTAAGCAGAAGGCAGTGAGAGGGTGAAGAGGATTGGGACCAGGGAGAAAGGGACCAGGACTGGCTCACTTCCTTCCAAAAATACTTAGAAATGGTTTGGGAATTTTCCATGCCTGGAACAAAACAGTGTTGTGTGAAAGGTTTTCGTTCCACCTGGACAACTCTCATCACAGCCTATTCTCTTCTTATCTTCAGAATGTCAGGTAAGCCTTAGGAGTAGATTTAAAAAACAAAACATGTCTTCCTATTTAATACATTTTGAGGACAACTATAGGCGCCCTACTTTAAAATATAAATATGGGGGTGTCTGGGTGGCTCAGTCAGGTAAGCTTCTGACTCTTGATTTCAGCTCAGGTCATGGTCTCAAGGTCATGGAATCAGCCCACTTCGGGCTTCACACTGAGCCAGGAGTGTGGGAGGGAGAGGGAGCTCCGTCCCCCCTCCTCCTCCTACTCCTGCTCTCTTTCTCTTTCTAAAATAAATAAATAAGTCTTTAAATATATGTATAAATATAACATTGGTTTCAACTAGCAAACCCACCTTAATAACACTTTGGGTTGAGTTACTGCAAAATCCTAATAAAAAAAAATAATAGCACTTTGGGTTGAGTTACTGCAAAATCCTAATCAAAAAAGAATATTTATTCATTCATTTGATGAGATTGATCCTAAGACCCTGTCCTAGGAGCTCTAAAGCCTCCGCTAACTCAAAACTGAAATGCATATTCTTGCTACCAGCCCCGGAGCTACTAAGATATGCAGGATAAGCAAAACATGACTCCTGTGCTCCAGGGGAGGAACACAGACACAGGAAGCAGTGGTGTGAATGTTGGGCTGGGCTTGCCTTCACACATTCGGAAGAGTGGACCTGGGCATTTACAGAGGAGCCTTGCTCTTGTGGGAGAGGAGGTGTAGGGTCTCCTGGGGGGGGGGCAGACATGCCAAGGTCACCACCCTGGAAGAGGGAAGGAGGCAGGCTTCAGGCAGATGGGAGATGGTTCCAGGTTCTCCTGAGCCCTCTCTGTTTGGGAGCCTGGACATCAGCAGGTCCAGGGGTGGGGGGACCCGAGAGTGTCCCGTGTATAACCCAAGGATGCCCCTTCCTCTGCTCTCGGGCATCAGGAGCAGGAGAGGAGAGCGTAAGGAGTGAGCATTGCTTCTCTTCCCCAGGAGGGCCAGCTCACCAAGGAATGAGGGCACGTGCCTCAGTGACTCAGGGAACGTCCTTTCCTGGCTTCCTCATCTCTGGACACTGGCCAAGTGGCTTCCATCAACAGGTCTGTAGTGATCCCCCCAGAGCGGCCGGCCTGCCGGGACCACCCGGCCCCAGGGGCCTCCTCTTCGAGGTGCTGCCTCTGTCACTACACTTACCACTGCCAGGCAGGGGGAGGTCTTCTCTGACCTGACAGAGAAGCTTTGTAGAGTGAAGAGGGTGTGTAAGGTGGCCCACACAGCTGTGTCTTAGGTTGAGCTCTCCAGGAGCAGAGCCCCCCATGGGCATCCCCGTGGAAGTAGGTTCTTGAAGGGTGAGGGGAGCGGGGAGTGGGGCAACAGTGCCATGGGGGGCGGGTTGCAGCCTGCTTCCACCAGAAAATTCTGGCACACAAGCTGTGCCACCTAGGGCAAGGCGGGGAGCGGTTTATACCCCTGCGTGGGGCCCTGGTCATGTGCTGAGCCCTCCTGGCTGGGACTGTTCACAGCCAACACTCCCAGAGGCTGGAGAGGGGAGCACAGCTGGTGAGAGGGGCTGGGTGGGGCACGATGGCATCCTCAATGTGGGGGGGGACACACTCAGCAGAGAGAAGGACCCACGTGTGCAAAGACCGTTCTGTGTTTGGAGATGTGTGTAAATTATGACAGTAGAGTGAGCAGCACATGAAGTCATGTAGGTGAAAGTACAGTCTACCCATAAGGCGCCAGTGAAATGTCCCACTTCCATGGTTCTCCCGGGCTTGACGTGAAGACCAGTTGGGGCACAATAGAAAAAAAAATGTTACTCTATAAACTGGAAAAGCTCTATACAAGGGTTAATTATTCAAGATATGTTTATTTTTGAGAGTCATGAATACATTTATTAAGCATTAAGATTATGTCCTGTATGCCAGGCACAGCGGGAACAAATCCAGCCTTGGCTCATGCCCTCACGGAGCGGGAAGTGGTTCTCACAGTCCTACAAATACCTCTTGACTTGCAACTGTAGCAAATAATTTGGAAAGAAAAATGCAGGATGCATGGTGGTATGGGTTGGAGGACTGGGGTGATGAGGGAGGGCTCACTGAGCAAATGCCATTTAAACTAAGATGGTGGGAAATAGGGAATAGAACGTGTGAAAAATGTGAGGGTAAGGATACTGGTGGTTTTGAGGGGGAAAAAAAGAAGCTTGTGGGTCTGGAGCAGACAGACAGGCAATGCGCCGGATAGTTCAAGGATCAAAGGCTGAGCCATGGAGATTTGATTTTCAAAAATCAGGTCAATACACAGGCCCATCCATAGGTAGACAGATCCATAGAGAGATGATGGATGGATATACAATAGACTCTCTCTCTCTCTCTCATCCATCTGCTAATGCTATCATACACTAGACTTGTGGTTCATTTCCTTCCTCTTACCTCCTTTTATTTATTTTTTACTTAATTTTTTTAAAGTAGGCCTCACACTGGGTGTGGAGCCCAATGAAGGGCTTGAACTAACAAACCCCTGAGATCAAGACTTGAGCTGAGTGAGATCAACAGTTGGACGGTTAATGCACGGAGCCCCCAGGCGCCCTCCTCCTAGCACTTTTTAGATGTTTTCAGACACGATCAATAGATACGAATGTCTGTTACAAATTTTCACCATTAGGTAGAGCGCACCAGATTTCAGGTAAGATGTATTTATTTATTGCTCACCCACAACCTTAAATCCAGTAAATTCTTTATCTGAAATGTCTTTCCTATATATCCCTTCTTTTTACGTCCTTATCAATCATCCTAGACTAAGCCATTATGACATCACACCAAAACTACTGCAGTCGCTTCCTCACTGCTCATTCTGCCCCTGTGCTCTCTGCTCTCATATTTATTCTTCCAATGGCCACTCTAAATCGTAATTCCACTTTTACTAGTCCATAAGCTATAGCCAAGGTGGTAAGGCAAGTTACAGAAATGAGAGGCACAGTTGTAGAAAAACTGGAGGCAAAACTATATGTAACTGCAGGAAAGATTATTATTCACCCCTCCCCCATTATAAGAGCTAGCGAAAAAGCTAATAGACGTAATATAAGAGTTCAGTAAAGTGGCTAGGTGAAAAATAAATATATGAAATCACCCTTTTTATATTCATCAAATATTTAGCTTCATAAAGGCGATGAAATGCCTTTGATAAGAGGTCAGGGTTTCCTGTAGAAGTGGAAGGAAATGGACAGTTTCCTTGAGCACACAGCAAGGGGAGTAAGAGCCAGGCTCTGGAAGTAAATGGCATGGATTTCGATCATAACTCCGCTTCTTCCTAGCTGAGGGACTTTGGGCAAGCTACTTAATCTCTCTGTGCCTCCATTTCCTCATCACTGAGTACGATAATTGTGTTATTTTAAAGGTTACTACGAAGACCAATGAGATAATGCACATTAAGTATTAGAGCACTGCCTGGCATAGAATAAGCCTGGTAAAAGTGCTTGTTATTATTATTTTTTAGTAATCAACTCTCAGCTACACTTTGTCATCTGCCCTGAAATTTTGCATTAACCCCTGAGTCCCACAAATTCTTTCATGAAAACAATTCTATTATCTCTTAATCTCCATCCCTTTGACTAATATAGAGGTTCAGTGCAAGTCTAAGGCCCAGGCACTGTGCTAGTACTTCCATCATTATTATTGCTCCCTCCTTAGTTAAGGGAATTCTCTCCAAAAGCAATGCAAGTATGTCCAGCTACAACTCAGCATCCAGCAAGGACACCTTCATTTAGAAGAGGATATTAACATTACCAAAATCCCCACTTGAATGTAATTCTAGGAGCAAAAGAATTATTTCTATAAGTAAATGACTTGTGACTTTTAGTGACAGAAGTTGTTTGTTTTTTATACTCTTAATTATCAAGGTTTCAAAAAAAAATATTAGGACCC
This sequence comes from Nyctereutes procyonoides, assembly GCF_905146905.1. Lineage (NCBI taxonomy): Eukaryota > Metazoa > Chordata > Mammalia > Carnivora > Canidae > Nyctereutes > Nyctereutes procyonoides. Next base: position 11,825,107 of record NW_026575136.1, on the reverse strand, counting down.
AGGTCTCGGCTTGGACATGCCAGATACAGATGTCCATTTTCATACTCCAAAGGCTTTAAAATAAAGTAATGGCTGCATCTGGATAGTTTTGCCATTGGAATCTAAAGATGACAAGGCATCAAAGTGATCTCTATTTGGAGGCAAGAGAACAATAGGGACCTCAAGCTAAAGAGGAGTAAAACAGATTACCTAATGTTATTTTACTGTCTTTATTTCCCCTTTGTTACTGTGGGCTTTCAATAATCTTTAAAGAAATCTCCTAGTCTATTCTCAGCTGTGCCAAATGGACTTAAGGGAAGAGTTGTAAGTTGTGTATCCTCATACTTGAGCTGAACCCTCAAAATGAAAGCAGAGACCCCTGCGGCCAGCCGATAGGTGGTAGGAGCAATTAGTGAAGGAGCCCCAGGAGAGAAGTGAATCTCGGAGCAGCAATGAGGTCTTTGAGGTCCAGCCAGCACTCTTCTCTTGGTGATTCCTCCCCCACAGTCAGCCTTGAAGAATCTGAGCTAGATTTTATTAGGCTAGCCATCTGGTTCCTTTCAGGATAAACCTAAATAATGTTATTACAAGGGGGGGGGGAGTCATATCATGTATCAGTACCACAGGGAGTTAGAGGTAAGTATTATGAGAATTCAAAGAAAAAAAAAAGAAAGAGAAACCATTTTTAGCTGTCAAGGAGTCAGACAAGACTTCAGAGGAAGTGACGCTTGAGCAAAAGAATGGCTTAAACACAGAGGGATTTATGTTCTTTATAAGAAGGCAATCCAGGACTGATACGGCTCCAGGATATGACAAAGAACTCCGTCATCAAAGCAAAGAAGTTTTCACTGTTTCTACTGTGCCATCCTCACCATGTAACTTCCACCTGCAAGACTGCCTCATTGACCAGGATGACTTCTAGCACATCAGCCACCAACACTCTGTTCTAGTCAACAAGAAAAGCCAAAGAGTCACAATCCTGACTGAACAGCTCACTGACAGCCGTTTTTCTTAGACAGAGGCAACATTTCTACTTACATCTCAATGACCAGAGCTCATTCACATGACCACACCACATCACTTAGCTGGGTGCACTGCTGCTCCAAAGAATGCTGGGATTCCGTGCTTGAAGAGCAAGGGTGACATGGATATTAAGTCACAGGTAGTCCCTGGCACTAGTTGTGAAATTTTGACAATTTCTAACAAAGTAATGATATCAATCAAAACACCCCAAGGAAAGCCACTTCATCAGCAGAATATGAAATGGCCTGGATGGAAATTTCGCTCCTAGGTTGGTAGCCACGAGTTGCTGAGCAGACCTGTTCCCCAGCAATATAAGCAAAGGTCTTGGAAAGTATTTTTTAAACAACCATTTTGAAGTCTGAGGGTATGAAATTGTCCTAAGGGTGTGCAACACATAAAGAAACATTTATTCAAGGAAATCCATTAAACTTGATAAGGGCAGTGAATATGTGTGGCATTTGAGCCACAACTGCCTACCGTCCACTCCCTACCCTAACTCAGCTTAATGGAAGCCCCACCCCAAGTAGGTTTGGTCAAGAAGACAGGGCTTCCTTTTCCCTCATCTCTCAATCAATAGTTACCATGTCTCCCTGGGAGAGGCAAGCCACCAGCGTTTCTCATCCTTTCCAGCTTCAAGTTAAAGAGGCAATACTCCTCCTTCTTTAATCCAGCATTAACTCATAGGATGGAGGTTCCCTAACAGGTCTAACAAACCAAGAACACTGGGGCCTCATTCATCCCCATCTGAGCTTGCTCACCTGTAGGGTGAGGCTAAGCCAAGAAAACCAGAGGCCACCACACCAGCCAGTGCTCAGAGTAGTGTCTCAGAGATTTCCCCAAGGGGAGAGGCAGTCCATAAGAAAAGAGAGGTCTAAAGCTCTCATTAGGGCAGCCCAGGTGGCTCAGCGGTTTAGTGCCGCCTTCAGCCCAGGGCGTGATCCTGGAGGCCTGGGATCGAGTCCCACATCCAGGCTCCCTGCATGGAGCCTGCTTCTCCCTCTGCCTGTGTCTCTGCCTCTCTGTGTCTCTCATGAATAAATAAATAAAATCTTTAAAAATAAATAAATAAAAATAAAGCTCTCATCAAAGGGAGTGATTATTTGAAGGCCTCCTAGGTGGCTCTATTGGTTAAGTATCTGACTTCAGCTCAGACCATGCTCTCAAGGCCCTGAACTGAGCCCTGCATCAGGCCCCCACCTTAGGAGCCCACTTGTCACTCTGCCCCTCCTGCCACTCATGTACTGTCTCTCTCAAATAATTTTTTTTAAAAAGGAACTGATTATTTGAAACTGAGTGTGCAGTAGTTCAAGCTTAAGAGTGCTCTAGAAAAACAATAGCTCCTTTTAATTAAGAGCAGTAAAGCTAAGCCATAGACTAGCTAGTTCGCCAGAGAGAACCAGGGAAAGAGACTGCTAAAAACAGCCCACCTGGGGTCAGAACAAACCTCAATGACTGGCCTAAAACACTAGCCTTGGGAGGATTATTCTAAGAAGAGGGCAGAGTAGGAAGCGCCAGAAATCTTTCCCCTCACCTAGACAGCAATTGCAGTGGCAGAAACAGTCTAGTGTAACTACTTTGGAATTGCAGTAATTTCAGTCAATTTCAGTGCTTAGCACAACAGCAATGACCCCATCCCCTACCCCAGCTCCATGGAAGGCAGCAGCGCACATGTTCCAGGAGCAGCTTGCAGCCTGCACGCAAAAGCCAGGTTTGGCCAAAAGGACACTGCCCTCAAGATATTAGTGATCTGTTCTCTGGTCAGTAATTGCTGCTTCTGAGCACAGATGTACAGACAAAGAGTTGGTGGCCATTGTCATATTTCTCTGCACTGTTGTAAGCCCCAGCCCCTTTGGCTGAAGTGACTTCTAGGTGATTTAAAGGACCAGTGATTTTCTTCCCTTTCCATTTTTCAGTTTTTCCCACTTGGGGAGCCATGCATTGAAGACTAGGACATTCAAAAGCAAACTTGTATATGGGGGAAATTAGAAAGTCCCTGTACATGGCCAGGGAAAAGCATAGCCTCAGAAAAGACCTGAGAAGAACTACCGTTTACACCTGAGCCTGATCTTCAGCACAGAGACAGCTGACAACAACTAAAAAACAAAAGCAAAAACAAAACCCAGCAAACCCTGGGAAAGGGGAAGAATCTAATTTCCAGACTTACTATATAATTTTTTAACTTATTATTATTATTATTTAGTATTCTCTATACCAAACATTGGGCTTGAACTTACATCTCTGAGATCAAAAGTCATATACTTTTGCAACTGAGCCAGCCAGGCACCCTCAGACTTATTACATTATTAAATTCAAATGTACACCAGGAATTCCTGGGTGGCTCAGTAGTTTAGTGCCTGCTTTTGGCCCAGGGTGTGATCCTGGAGTCCCGGGATCAAGTCCTGGGATCGAGTCCCATGTTGGGTTCCCTGCATGGAGCCTGCTTCTCCCTCTGCCTGTGTCTCTGCCTCTCTGTCTCTCTCTGTCTCTTGTGAATAAATAAATAAAACCTTAAAAAGTTCAAATGTATAGTTTTCAGCAAAAACAACAAATCACAGTGGATACAAAAACAAGAAAGTATGGCCCATTCAAAGGGAAAATATATATCAACAGAAATTGTTCCTAAAAAAGCAGATCTATTAGAAGAAGAAAAAAAATAACTGTCCTAAAGATGCTCAAGAAACTAAAAGATGTTGTGGAGAAACTCAAGATAAACAAAGTATGAACAAAACAGGAATGCCAATAAACAGATAGAAAACCTAAAAAGAAACCAAAAGAAGTACTGGAGCTAGAAAATCACAATAAATTATGTGCCATCTTCACTAGGGGGATTCAAAGGCAGATTTGATCAGGCCAAAGGAAAAATCAGCAAACTCAAAGATAGGAAAATGTAATTTATTTAGTCCAAGGAACAGAAAGAAAAAAAGGTCAAATAAAAGTGAACAAAGCCTAAGGGATCTGTGAGATTCTATAAAGCAGACCAATATACACATTGTGGAAGTCTCACATGGAGAAGATAAAGGGTAGAGAGAATTGCAGAAGAAATAATGACCGAAAATTGCCCAAATTTGGTGAAATACATGAATATAAACATCCAAGAAGCTCAATGAGACACATTATAACCAAACTGCCAAATGACAAAGAGAAAGCACCAAGAAGGAAGTAACTTGTCACATAGAAAGGATACATAATAGGACCATCAGCAGATTTCTCACTAGAAACATTGGAGGTCAGTAGGCAGTTGGCTGATAAGTTTAAGTGCTACAAGAAAAAAAAATCAATCAAGAAACCTATATCCAGCAAAACTGTCCTTAAAAAGCGAGGGAAAATTTAAGCTACCCCCAAATGAACAAAAGCTTAGGGAGTCTAGCCCCAATAGATTTGCCCTGAAAACTCTCCCACAGACTGAAATGAAAGGACACTTGAGGGCAGATTGGGTGGCCTTCAGTCCGGGGTGTGATCCTGGAGTCTCGGGATCGAGTCCCATGTAGGGCTCCCTGCGTGGAGCCTGCTCCTCCCTCTGCCTGTGTCTCTGCCTCTGTGTGTGTGTGTGTGTGTGTGTGTGTGTGTGTGTGTCTCATGAGTAAATAAAATCTTTAAAAAGAAAAGAAAAGACACTTGATAGTAGCTTCAAGCTGCATGAAGAAAAAAGGGCCTGAGTAAAGGTAATATATGAGCAGTTATAAAAACGATATTATTGTCACAATGGTCACTTGACAGAAGAACCAGACAGGAGACGAGTATGGGAATAGGTGTAAACAACATAACACACCGCCTAGAGGTAAGGGGCACATACGAAACACTACCCAACAACAGCGGAATACGTTCTTCTCAAATGCACACGAGACATTTTCCAGGGCAGACCATGTGTTAGTCTGTCTGTATTTTCTCTGATTACAAAGAGATAGAGTTAGAAATCAGGACAGAAGGAAAACTGGAAAATTCACAAATCTATGAAAATGAGCAGTGCACTCTTAAACAATCAATGACAAAGGAAATGAGAAAATCCTTTGACATGAATGAAACTGAAGACAAAATACACCAAAACTTATAGGATGCAGCCAAAGCAGTGGTTTGAGGGAAATTTATACCCATGAATACTTATACCAAGAAAGAATAAAGATCTCCAATCAACAACCTAACTTTTTACCTTAAGATACTGGAAAAAAGAAGAGAACTTAAACTCAAAGTTAGCAGAAGGAAGGAAATAATAAAAATTAGGGCAGAGATACACAAAATAGCAAATAGTAAACTAAGAGAGAGAATCAATGAACCCAATAGTTGGTCCTTCAAAAAGATCAACCAAATTGACAAAACTACCTAGAGAGATCAAGAAAAGCAAAGAGAAGACTTAAATTGCTAAAACCAGAAACGAAAGAAGAGATACTGCTACAGATCTTAAAGAAGCAAAAAGACTTATAAAGGAGTACCAAGAACTGTATGCCAACAAAGTAGATAACTTAGATGAAACAGACAAATTTCTACAGAAACACAAACTACCTAATCTAACCCAAGAAGAAATTTTATTCTTCAACTTCTTAAAAGGCTTTTTTGAGGTAATCTCTACACCCAATATGGGGCTTGAATTTATAAACCCAAGATGGAAAGTTCAATGCTCTTCCGACTAAGCCAGCCAGGAGCCCCAAGAAGAAAATTTTACAGATACATTGCAAATCCACGCAATGGAACATTATTCGGCAACTAAAAGAAATGAGGTATTCACCAGCTGAGGCAGTGTTGGCTGAGCCTCTGCCATGCTCCGTGCTCCGAGGAAACAGTGGTGCTTAGGGAACCCGGCCCCATGGACCTGCCTGTCTAGGAGGGGAGGAGGCAGGGCACGGCACCCACGGCTGCGATAGGTGCCATCACCCGGTCATGAGAACTCTGGCGAAATGAAGCCGGTTAAGAAAATAAATGCAAGTGGTGGGCTGAGTGGTGGCATAAGTGAAGTGGCACTTGCAGGGCTGAGACTCGCTGCAAACAGATGAGCCGTGTGGCTACCCGGAGAGCGTGGGACTGGTCAGCAGAGAGTGGGCTGCAGCGCAGCAGCTCAGGGCAGACGGTGTGGGGCTGGGTGAGGGGTCAGCAGGCCCAGGTCACTCCTTAGAGTTTTAGGCCAAGGCAAAAAGCTTTCAGTCATCGTGTTGAGTTTATTTCAAATACAACGGGAGGCCGTGGGAAGGTTCTAAGGAAGGAAGTGACAAGATCTGATTCGTATTATAGAAGGATGTGTGGAAAGTGCAGGGTGTCAGGCGAATGTGGAAGCAGAATGTTGTGGGTTGAATTGTTGAGTTTGACCCCCTTGCCAAAGAAAAAAATAGATTTGTAGAAGTGCTAGGCCCGGGTACTTGTGTCTATGACTTTATTTGGAAATAGGGTCACTGTGGATGTAATGAAGTAAGATGAAGTCACCAGGGTGGGCGTGGATCCAACGTGACTCATGTCCTTACACAAAGAGGGAACGCAGACGCCCGGGGGACATGCCAAGGGGCGATATCAGTGTGAAGGCACGGGTGGAAGGTGGCATCGGGCTGCCCCCTGCAGGAGCCACAGGCGGGGCCGCTGGGGGCTGGATCGGCCGGGAAGCAGTGTCCCCTACGGAGCTTCCAGAAGGAGCAAAGCTGACACATAAGCTGTAGACCGCTAGCCCCCCGGGCCGTGAAGGGAGACGTTTCTGTTGTTTAAGCTACTCAGTTAGGGACCAAAGCACAGGTGAGCCGATTAGGCCGTTAAGACAGGTGTCCCAACCAGAGCAGAGGGTCCCCGGACATGGAGGTGGGGAAGAGAGCCTGATGCCCCGGCTATTCTGAAGGGACAGCTGCCAAAAACTTGCTGATGCACCGGGTTTTGCCAAGAGCTGTGATATAAGAGTGAGAGGGCCGGGGGTACATTGTAAGGGCACTGGCAGGGGACTCCAAGGGCCAGGGCCTCTCGAGGCTGGGTCTCCGAGGGGGATGCACCAGGGGAAGCCGGGTCTCCGAGGGGGGGGGAATGCACCAGGAGAGCCGCAGGTGCAGGGTCTCCGAGGGGGGGCTGCACCAGGGGAGCCGCAGGTGCAGGGTCTCCGAGGGGGCTATGCACCAGGGGAGCCGCAGGTGCAGGGTCTCCGAGGGGGGGGTATGCACCAGGGGAGCCGCAGGTGCAGGGTCTCCGAGGGGGGGCTGCACCAGGGGAGCCGCAGGTGCAGGGTCTCCGAGGGGGCTATGCACCAGGGGAGCCGCAGGTGCAGGGTCTCCGAGGGGGGGGGGTATGCACCAGGGGAGCCGCAGGTGCTGGGTCTCCGAGGGGGGTGATGCACCAGGGGAGCCTCAGGTGTAGGGTCTCCGAGGGGGATGCACCAGGGGAGACGCCGGTGCAGGGTCTCCGAGGGGGATGCACCAGGGGAGCCACCGACACAGGTCGCAGATGCTCTGCCTGTGGGGCCGCGTGACCCAGAGCTCAGGCTGCAGCGTGTTCAAGCCAGACTGACACTCAGCCTCGGATGCATCACGCGGGAGGGTCCCCGCGAGTCCGGAAGGCCCTGGGGGTCCAGGTTGCGACCCGGGCTCAGTGCCCCCGCCGCGCGCGTCTGCCCTTCTGCTCCGCCAGGTGTGTGCACGGTACCTGCAGCTGCCTCAGGTGCAGCCTGTGGGCGCAAGACCCGCCGCTCCTGCCTCCGCATCCCGGCCGCGGCCCCCCAGGTGCACCCATTGCTTTAGGAAAACAAGGCCTTTGGGGGTCCCCGGGGACTCAGCGGTCTGGCACCTGCCTCAGGCCCAGGGCGTGACCCCGGGTCACCGGGTCGAGCCCTGCATGGAGCCTGCTTCTCCCTCGCCTGCATCTCTGCCTCCCTCTCTCTCTGGGTCTCTCATGAATAAATAAATAAAATCTTAAAAAAAAAAAAAAAAGAAAAAGAAGAAAGAAAAAAGAGAGGCCTTGGGTCAGTAAATGCCAGGGTCTCCTGCAGACCCAGCTGCCTGGCCTGCAGAGGCCCCAGCCCGCGCCCCCCACACCCCCGGTGCCTTTCCGGCACTTGGTGCTTTGGGTCGTTCCAGAGCTTTTCATGGATCATCTCCCGTAGTCAGAAGGAAGGTCCTGGGCCTTAGCCTGGGCCCCGGAGTGCAGAGTCTGGATTGGGGAGACCCGGAGACTTGGAGCTTGACCAGCATCCCTGCACCCCCTGCCCCGCGGGACGACCTGGGAGCCCCGGAGCCCCAGTACCCCAGGCGGTGAGACCACACAGACAGGCCCCGCGGCCCTCGGAAGAACCAACACCCTGCGCCTGCCCCCGTGCCCCCCCTCCTCCCCTCCACTCTCCCCGTCTCTCATTTCTCTCTCTTCTAAAATGCCTGACTGCTGCTTCTTTACCAATTACAGCTCTAGCCTCATTCAGCCCCGGCTTCCCTATATCTAAGGCTTATTACCATGATGTCCAATCACAGATTTGCCCCCCACCCCATCCAATCCATAGCAAAGCCCCTCTGCTAGACTCAAGACCCCCCCATTCTGGACCTCCCGGGAATAGACCCCTGGAAGCCTGGCCCCTCTCCCAGGTCCTCCTTCCCCTTCCCCTGAGATGTCCCCGCCAGCCGAGGTGCGCCTGCAGCACAGGTAGGAGAAGCCAGGAGAGGATGAGGCCAGGAGACAGAGCCTCCCTGGTCCCAGACCCTTAGTCAAGCACCTGCTCAGCCCTTAGCATGTGCCTGTTGGCACCTCTGCGTGCAGTGCTCCGAGCAGTGGACAGTTGGCACTGACTGCAAAAAAAACCCATCTGAAAACACTGTCCACGCTGGAGGATTCTGTGAGTTAATCAGGAGGAGAGAACACACACTTGTAAGCAGGCAGCTTGGGCCAGTCTGGGTACTTTAAGGGGCACAGTTCCCACCCTAATCAACCCTTTGTTGTTGCTTCTACTGTCTTTTACTAGGTTTGGTGAAGCCACGGAGACTTGGTGGCTAAGAAACATGTTTAAGACACAAAAACACGTAGATTATGGAGCAGAATAGAAAACCCAGAAATGGACCCGCAACGATATGGTCAGCTGGTCCTCAACAAGGCAGGAAAGAATACCCGATGGAAAAAAGTCTCCTCAACAAATAGTGTTGGGAAAACTGGCCAGCCACATGCAGAAGAATGAAACTGGACCACTTTCTTATACCATACACAGAAATAAATTCGAAATGGGTGAACGATCAAATGGTGAGACAGGAAACCATCAAAACTGTAGGAGAGAACACAGGCAGCAACCTCTGTGACCTCGGCCACTGCAACCTCTTACTAGACACATCTCCAGAGGCAAGGAAACAAAAGCAAACATGAACGACTGGGACCTCATCAAGATAAAAAGCTTCTGCACAGTGCAGGAAACAATCAACAAAGCAAAAGGCAGCCTACAGAATGGTAATTGCAAATGACATATCAGATAAACGGCTAGCATCCAAAATCTATAAAGAACTTATCAAACTCAACACCCCAAACCCAAAAAATCCAGATAAGAAATGGGCAGAAGACATAAAGAGACATTTTTCCAAAGAAGACATCCAGATGGCTAACAGGCACGTGAAAGGATGCTCAACATCACTCATCACCAGGGAAATACAAATCAAAACCGCAATGAGACACGCTCTCACACCTGTCAGAATGGCTAAAATTAACAAGACAGGAACCAACAGATGTCGTTGAGGATGCGGAGGAAGGGGAGCCCTCTTGTCCTGTTGGTGGGAATGCAAACTGGCGCAGCCGCTCTGGAAAACTGTGTGGAGGTTCCTAAAAAACTTAAAAATAGAGCAGCCCTATGACCCGGCAATGGCATGACTAGGTGTTTATCCAAAGGATACAAAAATACAGATTCAAGGGAGCAGATGCACCCTGAGGTTTACAGCAGCATTATCAGCAAAAGCCAAACTATGGAAAGTGCCCAAGTGTCTGTAGTGTCCACTGACGGACAAATGGATAAAGAACATGTGATATGTTTAATGGAATATTACTCAGCCATCAAAAGCAATGAAATCTTGCCATTCGCAACAATGTGGATGGGGCTAGAGGGTATTATGCTAAGTCAGTCAGTCAGAGAAAAACATACCATATGATTTCACTCATATGTGGAATTTAAGAAACAAAACAGTTGAACATAGGGGAAGGGAAGGAAAAGTAAGACAAAAACCGACGGGGAGACAAACCATGAGAGACTCTTAACTATAGGAAACAAAGTGGAGGGAGGTGGGGGGGGATGGGCTAAATGGATGATGGGCATTGAGGAGGGAGGGCACCTGTGTTGAGGACTGGACCTTATAGGTAAGTGAGGAATCACTAAATTCAACTCCTGAAACCAATACACTATATGTTAACTAACTAGAATTTAAATAAAAATTAAAAAAATAAACAAATATTGGAAAGAAAACATTACTAAAAAGAGAGAGAGGGGGGATCCCTGGGTGGCGCAGCGGTTTGGCGCCTGCCTTTGACCCAGGGTGTGATCCTGGAGACCTGGGATCAAATCCCACGTCGGGCTCCCGGTGCATGGAGCCTGCTTCTCCCTCTGCCTATGTCTCTGCTTCTCTCTCTCTCTCTCTCTCTCTCTCTCTCTCTCTCTCTGTGTATGTGTGACTATCATAAATAAATAAAAATTAAAAAAAATAAAAATAAAGAGAGAGAGAAGTATGTTTAAGATTCTCTCTGGAAATCTATTCTGGACAATTTTATATGCTATAAAACCCCTCTGATAAGTTTAACATCCTCAGTGATAAGTCCTGCTGAAAGTTTAGACTCTGGGTGTGATGGGAAAAGAGTATCACTGAACCTCTGTGATCTTCCTCTCAAAAACCTGTAATCCAGTCTAATTATGATAAATACATCAAACAAGCCCAAATTGAGGGATATTATACTACATACTTGATCAATATTCCTCAAAAGCGTCAAGGCCAACAAGAACAAGGAGAGGCTGAGAAATTGTCACAGCCAAGAGACTCTAAGGAAACATGATGACAAAATGTCTTGCAGTCTCCTGGATGGGTCCCGAAACAGGAAAAAGACTTTAGGTAAAAACTGAGGAAATTCGAATAAACTATGGATTTTCGTTAATATTAGCTGAATTGGTTCGTTAATTGTGAGGAATATGTCACAGTAAGGTAAGATGTTGACAATAGGGGACACAGAAATTCTCATGCTGCCTTTGCATCTTTTCTGTGAATCTAATACTGTTGTAAAATAAAAACCTCATTACAATGAAACAAGCAACCGATGAACTTTGGAGTATTGCATTTTCTATGTACGACTCCCCTAAAGATGAATTCTGATCAGTTTAGTCCTTCCTATCATATAAAAACATTGGGGTGTGTGTTTGTGTGTGTGTGTGTGTGTGTTTATTTTTTATTATTTAAAATTTTTTTTTATTATTTATTCATGATAGTCATAGAGAGAGGAGAGAGAGGCAGAGACACAGGCAGGCTCCATGCCGGGAACCCGATGTGGGACTCGATCCCAGGACTCTGGGATCGCGCCCTGGGCCAAAGGCAGACACTAAACCGCTGAGCCACCCAGGGATCACTGTGTGTGTGTTTAAAGGGGCAATTACTGTACTTTGATTTTTAAAAAATCATCCTAAAAAAAAATCCATTAAAAAAGCCAGCCTATCTATGGTGATGGTTTCACAGACATATACATATGTCAAAATGTACCAAACAGCACACTTTAAGCATTTAAACAGTCTAAATTTTGATGCCAGAACAAATAAACACAGGAGGGGCCAAACTCAATTACTTATGACCTGAGAATTTCTCTTTAAAGGGAAAAGCAAACAAACCAACCTTAGGATCTTCCTCCAGAAAACACCGAATTGGCCGTCTAGGGAGGATGAGCCCCAACTCCCAAATTACAGGCTTCAGCAAATCTCCATGATCTTAATTAATTCAACCTCTGGAGGAATGATCCGGAGTCAGAAGAATTTTGATTCCTTGTGTGTCTGAGAATGAGATACTGGTGATAAAGGGCCAGGATGAAGGGAATTGTTCCTATGTTTTCCCCCTCGACACCCTAACCAGCCTCTGAAGTTGCCCAAATGCTCCGAAGGGACGCTCTTCAGGGCAAGTTTCTGGGGCTGCCAGGGGGGTGGCCTTCTTCTGACCTTGCCTTGGGGCTTCCGGACCTTCACTGGCTCCACGCTTTATCTTAAACTCCTCATCAGGGCACCTGGGTGGTTCAGTTCGTTGAGCTTCTGACTCTTGGTTTTGACTCAAGTCATGATCTCAGGGTCATGGGACCAAGCCCCATGTGGGTTGCATGCTCGGCGTGGAGCCTGCTTACAATTCTCTCCCCTGGCTCTGCCCCTCCCCTGCTCTCTTGCTCTCTCTGTCTCTCTCAAATAAATAAATCTTTAAACAAACAAGCAAAAAAACCTCCTCACCACCGAACTGCCGTCATCTGGGTGCATCATCTCTTCTGTCCCCGCATTCAGACAAGACCACTGCTATGCTTTCTGTCACTGTGGATTAGGCTGGTTCCCCACGTCCCATGAACGGAATCGTATGGATACACTCTTCAGTGTCTGGCTTCTCTCTCGCTACGAATGTTCTTGGATTTCTCTCTGCTGTCCTACTAGCAGTTCATTCCTTCGTAGAGCTGAGCAACACCCTCCAGTCTGGCGATCTGTTCACCAACTCACGGGCACTTGGGTTGTCTCCAGTATTTGCCTGTAAAGGAAGCAATGGTAAACACTCACCGACAAGTCTTCCGTGGGCACGCGTTCCCTGCTTCCGGGCTGTGGTTGTACTGTATTATATTGTAAACACACCTTTAACTTTAGGAGAAACTGCCAAACAGATTTGCAAAATGATCACGACCATGTACACTTCTACCCATGATGTATGAGCTTTCCAGTGGACCCACATCCTCACCGACACTGGGCGCTGGCGATCTTCGAAAGAATTCAGAATTCCGGCCGATGCAATGGATGTGAAGCGGTCTGTCATTGGGACTGTAATCTACATTTCCCCAACCACCAATGACATTGAGTATACTTTTATGGCTAATCTTTTATCTTCTTTTATGGAGCATCCATTGGAGTCTCTGGATCTTTTGTTCTTTGGGTTCTTTATCTCTTATCTTTTTAATCCCTGGTTTGTAGGCATCTTTCTATATTCTGGGTCCAAGTCCCTCATCATTTATTTGTGTATTGTGAATATTTCCTCCTATCCCTTGGCTTGCCATTTCATTTCCTTAGATTTTATTTTTATTTCATACTTCGTTTCTACATTCTGGGATCTTCCGTCGGTTGCCAACCCAAGCTCAAAATAGAGTATACCATTTATTGAGGGCTTGCTGTAGACCCTCTAGTGTGCTAAGCTCTCTATCCTCCTCGACCTCCCCTGCTACTCACCACAGTCTGGGAAGTCGGCAGGGAATCCGACGTTGAGCAGCCTCCCAGTCTCACCCAGCCAGTGAGTGGCGGGCAGGCTTAAAGCCGTGGTGTCGGGTGCTGGGGGCACAACAAATTCCCTGAGTGGAGGTGGGATAAAAGTCACTGAGGCCAGGGATCCCTGGGTGGCTCAGTGGTTGAGCACCTGCCTTTGGCCCAGGGCCTGATCCTGGGTCCCCGGATCGAGTCCCACGTCGGGCTCCCTGCATGGAACCTGCTTCTCCCTCTGCCTGTGTCTCTGCCTCTCTCTCTCTCTCTCTGTGTGTGTGTCTCTAATGAATAAATAAATAAAAATCTTAAAAAAAAAAAATCACTGACGCCGGGGCCCCAACCTCAGGGATCGTGATTTCATCGGTCTGGGGAGGAGCTCAGGCCCGGCTGTCTTGCAGAAGCTCCCCCAGTGACCCTAAGGTTCGCAGCCTGTTTCCCAGTGTGCTCTGTCTTCCCTGCTGCTGCTCAGAGTTTGGCTCCTGGAGATGGCCCGCCCCCCAGGGCAAGAAGGGGTAAGGACAGGGCTTCCCCGGGTCACCGTCTGCATCATCTAGGGGCTGTGCAAAGGGAAAGCTCCACTGGCTGAGGCCATTCTCTCTGCAGCCTGGAGAGGCTTCGGGTTTGGATTCGGGAGCTCTTGAAAATCGGTTTCCTCCTCCACCCCCCCTCCCAGGAGGCAGCACACCAGACACCAGCTCACAAAACCGGGTCCAGTTTGGGAGGCTGCAGCAATCTGGGGAACCTGCCAAGGTGTCCCCGCAGGCAGGCAGGCAGTCACCAGTCGGAAGTGACGGCCGCCTGGGGTTTCAGTGCTGCACGCGAGTCGCCTCCCTGTCACCTTGCATCGGGCTGTGGGATGAGGCTTCCCCGCTCCAGGAGAGCTGGCGCCAGGGGGGCGGCTGCTGTGCTTGCAGCATCCCCGCATCCCCGCGTACCCGTGTGCTGGGCTGGCAGCCGCGGGCCGCGCGTCCTGGAAGCCGGTGTTCCGTGATGAGGGATGGAGCCAGGAGCCAGGCGCCCCTCTGAGGTCAGATCCATCCCCAAGGTTGTCTCCCTGCCAGGTTTTCCGCTTCCAGCAACGAGGCCAGGAAATCCTTGTTCTGGAATCAGAAGCCCGGGTCACTGCTGAGGGCAGGGAAGGTGGTACCTGATGGGAACGCCCTGGAGCTCTGCAGTTGCCACGGGCCGGCGCCGTGGGACTCACGGACGGGAGACCAGGTGACCCCCGTGGGACAGCACCCCCCCCAAAGCTGGGTGCCAGGCTCGGGGTGGAGAGCGGGGGCCACCCCTTCCCACGGCACCTGGGCCCAAGCCTGGCACCCAGAGCAGCGCCCTGCAGGTGATTCCGGGCCCACCCCGACCTGCTGCATCCGCAGCGCCAGGCCCAGCTCCAAGGAGCCTGCAGTGACGGCAACACTCCCCAGGCTCCAGAGCAAGGGACCTGGTCTGCCCTCTCGGGAACCCCTCTCGGAAACCGGGGGCCCACGAGTTGCAAGCAGGAGGCAGCAGGAAAGGGCCCGCCTTGGCCCTTGTCGGCATTCCCTCCGGTGTGTGGGGCCCAGGGGAGGACTCCCCCTGGGGGCAGAAGCAGACGGAGTGAGGAGGCCGGGGAGCATCTTGGCTGCTTCATCCCGCTCCCCCAAGCAGCGCAGGCCGCCCTCCTGCCACCTTTCCTCGGGGAAGGAGGGCATGTCCCAGGGCAATAGCACAGCAGCTCCCTGGGCAGGAGCCCACCCTCTGTTTCAGGGGCACAGGCTCTGCGAACATATCTGGAAGGGCCCCGGGAAGGGTGGGAGTGAGGGCGGTGGGATGATGGGGGTAGGGAGGGACAGTGTGCCAACCCATAAGAAAAGGGGATTCTGGGAATCCCTGGGTGGCTCAGAGGTTTAGCACCTGCCTTTGGCCCAGGGCGTGATCCTGGGGTCCCGGGATTGAGTCCCACGTTGGGCTCCCTGCATGGAGCCTGCTTCTCCCTCTGCCTGTGTCTCTGCTTCTCTCTCTCCCTGTATCTCTCATGAATAAATAAATAAAATCTTTAAAAAAAGAAAGGAAGAAAGAAAGAAAGAAAGAAAGAAAGAAAGAAAGAAAGAAAGAAAAGGGGATTCCCTGGCGAAGAAAGAAGAAAGGAAAGAAAGAAAGAAAGAAAGAAAGAAAGAAAGAAAGAAAGAAAGAAAGAAAGAAAGAAAAGGGGATTCCCTGGCCAAGCCAGCGCCTGCTGGATATCAGCCCTAATTTGTTGCTGTATACAACCTGCCCAACTGTACCTGACGGGCCTGCTCAGCAATAGGAGCTTAACCAGGCAGGCACTGCATTCACAGAGCAAAGAGAAGTTGAGAAGGAGGTGCCAGGGTTGGGGAGCAGCTGGCTGGAAGGGAAGATGAGCCCCAGGACAGGGTGGTTTGAGGGTACAGGTGCTTTGTTTAAAACAGTATGGCAAGGCGTGCAGACACACGGAAAGGACTGTCACGAAGGAGGAAGCTGCTGTTCTCACAGTTGGTCAGAAATAGGAGGCGAGTTATGCAGTGCCAGGGCCACAGCCCGAAGCCCTGGAGTGGGGCCGGGGGTGGAAGGAGGAGAAAATACGGGCCAGGACCTTGACTGTGGCTTCCACAGGAACGAACAGTTGAGGCCAGGTGAGCGGGCTCGGAGTTGGCCACCTGAGTCATTGCAGCGGCCCTGGTGCACTGGGCTGCTCCCAGGGGCCTGGGTCGTGGCCCCGGGGTGGGGGAGCTCGACTGAGCTGCAGGGTGTGGACTCTGGGTTGGTTAGATTATCTACGAAAGGCACACTTTTAGTTAGTTGTTTGCTTTCTCTGGGAACTGGGGGGACCGTCCCTCCAGGGTCAAGGCATAAGAATATGGAAAAGAAAGGACGTGGTTAATGCACAGGGATAACGAGGAAGGTCCTGAAAGCTGGCCCACTTAATGGAGCTACCACTCGGTTCCCAGGGCTCTCAGCCTGGGCTGCCAGCACAGCAGCCCCCACCACACACGGGATCGATCAGCACCTGAAAGGGTCAGTGCACCTGAAGAATTGAATTTTACATTTTTATTAAATTTTAATCAATATAAATACTAAAAACTGAAGCCAGATAAAGATACTCTTCCATTAAACCAACTTAGCAAGAGTGTAAAATAACTCAATTATTGTTATACTGATTCCATGTTAAGATTCTAATATTTTGGAAATACTGGGTTAAATGAAATACATTATTAAAATTAATTCCACCTGTGTCTTTTTACATTTTTAAATGTGACTACTAGGAAATTTTAAATTACAGATGTGGTTTGCATTGTATTTCTGTTGGACAGTGCTGGCCGGAAGTCAAGTCCTTAACTAGCAGTAAGAGACTGGACTGCCCTAAGAGGCAGGTGCTAACACGGGAAACACAGAGCATGCCTTCCTCTTGTTGGGGTGCCACTCTTCTAACTGGGGATTTAGGAGAAAGTGGTGGGGTAGTTGGAGATTTTGACGTGACTGAAAAAAATTCATGCCCAAGCAATTTCTTGAGAGAGAGAGAAAATGACCTAGTGCCTGCAGCCCAGCAACAGCTGTAAGGCCCAGAAGCAATTTGCAGTATTTCCCGGCTATTGCAGTCCATGAGGGCTGCCAAAGTCCTCCCAGGACCCTGAGCTCCTCTTTCCTGCCCTGGACTGACTGCTGCCTGGATGGCCAGGTCTAGCAGAGACAAGGAACAGCAAAGAAGGACAAGTGGAGGGACCAGTTTCCAAATGGCCTAGTGCCCACTGTGCTGAGTGCCTGTGCCCTAGCGGCCCTCTACCCTGGATGTTCTTGTGTGGCTGCCAGCCCTGGGAGGTGTGCATGACTCACAAGCATCCTCAAGGTTAGAATCTTTGGTCATTGTGGTTATAAATTAGTACAAGAGGTTTCTTGGCACTGGATGGACCCAGGAGCCCTGGCCGTGTATTAGCTGCAGGAAAGCTTCTCAGCCTACGAGGGCGGGAGAGGGTATTGGTTGGATGGTGAAGCTGCTGCCAGTCTCACTAATGGGACCCAGACAGTCTGGGCAGCAGGGTCCATGTATAAAAGTGTGACCTGGCATCACTCTAGAGGATGAAGCACCACAGCCGGTAGCCACCTGCACCCACACAGTTTTGTCGGTGGGAGAGGAGCACTGGTTTCCATGCATATGTCATCTGAGCTGCTGGATCACATCCTCTATGTGCAGGGGGTGGGATCCCTTAGGAGAGGTTCGCTTAAGACGGGAAAGAGAATACTCTACATGATCCAGAGGAAGGACTGGTTTGAAAAAGGGCCCAACTTTCCCTTTCCCATTGATAGAAGCAATCCAGTTCATTCAGTCCACCAAGTCACATCTTTGTGCCTAATATGTGCCAGGTGCCGGTGTACAAATCACTTTAGGTCCCTCCCTGACCTCAAGTAGCTTAGAAGCAGATGAGGTTACTCTGTTATGATAAAGTGCAAGTATTGTGGGACATCTGGCTGGCTTAGTTGGTGGAGCATGCAACTCTTGATCTCAGGATCATGAGGTCAAGTCCCATGCTGCGTGTAGAGTTAAAAAACAATAGGGATGCCTGGGTGGCTCAGTGGTTGAGCGTCTGCCTTTGGCCCAGGGCGTGATCCTGGAGACCCGGGGGTCGAGTCCCACATCGGGCTCCCTGCATGGAGCCTGCTTCTCCCTCTGCCTGTGTCTCTCATGAATAAATAAAATCTTAAAAAAAAAATAGGGGTGAGCTAACTAAGCTCAGTTAGAAAGAACAAGCAACTCTTGATCTCAGGGTTATGAGCCCCACATTGGCTATAGAGATTACTAAAAAAGAAAATAAATGGAAGGAAGAAAGGAACGAAGGAACGAAGGAAGGCAGGCAGGCTAAAAGGAAGGACGAGGATTGTGAAAGGGAAATAAGGTAGCCTTACTGGAGAGGCGAGTCAGAGAGGCCTCCTCAAGGAGTATAAATGTTAGCAACCGGAGGAGGGGCTGAGGGCAAAGGATAGTTTTTCTAGCTGAGAGATTTGCACATACAAAGGCCTAGAGGCAAGCGAGAGGCTGGCCTGCCACGAATTCAATGTATTCAGCTGTAATGTGTGGAAACATGTTCTAGTGCCAAATATGTTCTGGGCATAATTGTACCGTCTTTACCTGCCCCAGAGGATACAAAGACAATAACATGCAAGAGTTGTCATTCATTTGGTCACAAGGCATTCAGGGGGCATCCACAGTGTGTCGGGCACAGGACCTCATTGTTAGAAGGCAGCAAGCAGCCGGACAACCCAAGGGATGCTGGGACTGTAGATGCAAAACAGGACAGAGTTGGGAGAGCTGTGGGAAGGATAGGGAATTAAGGGGGAGGGTGTTCACTCCTGAACTGAGTTTATGGCCTTCCTACCTTGAAAGCATGAAATGGAAATCAAAAGGTCTCTGGCACACAACCCCAGGACCCCGAAGGAAGAGGAAATATGTAGTACCTCTCTCTTTCTTGCTTCCTACATTTCACCATTTGTCATGGGCTGGAAGTTCTACTTCCCTATTGTCTCATATCTTGACCCCATCCCCACTGCCAGGGTCCCATTAATACTGCCCAGACTAAAACCACAGCCTAAAAAAAAGGGAGCTGATCAAAACACAAGGATCAGAAGAGACTGAAAAGTACAAGCTTGGTCCTTAAAAAAGATTGGTGGGGGAAGCCTGGGTGGCTCAGTGGTTTAGTGCCTGCCTTTGGCCCAGGGCATAATCCTGGAGACCCGGGATTAAGTCCCACATCGAGCTCCCTGCATGGAGCCTGCTTCTCCCTCTGCCTGTGTCTCTGCCTCTCTCTCTCTCCATGTTTCTCATGAAAAAAATAAATACAATCTTTAAAAAAATAAAAATAAAAAGTAAAATAAAATAAAGCAGATTGGTTAGTGTGATCACTGGCTAGGACTGACAGGGCAAGTGTTCAATGTGATAAGACAAATGGTGTCTGTAGCATTTAGTGTGTGAGCTCCATTGGAGGAACAGGGCAAAGGCAACCACTTGGAGTAAGTGCAGAGAGGAGCAAGGAGAGCAAGGAAGGCCAGGGTATCTGTTGCTGTTATGGAAAAAATAAGCAGTGGATTAATGGAGAGGTCATAGTTTTCCAAGTAATTTACAATAGCAACAAAAACCATACCTTGTGGTAAGACAACAAAGATGCAGATATTTGTAGGTAAATTCCATCCAATTTATCCAAGATTCAACACAATTCCAAGCAACTCGCCTACAGAGTTTTTCTTAGAACGTAAGAAACTGATTCTAAAATTCATATGGAAAGAAAAGTTGCAAGAATAACCAAGGTTACTTAGAAAATGTTATCTTTAATCCACTAAATACTAAGAAGTATTAAGAATTATAACAATTAGGGCAGCCCCAGTGGTGCAGCGGTTTAGCACCGCCTGCAGCCCAGGGCGTGATCCTGGAGACCCTGGATCAAGTCCCACATCAGGCTCCCTGCACGGAGCCTGCTTCTCTCTCTGCCTGTGTCTCTGCCCCCCCCCGTGTGTGTCTCTATGAATAAATAAATAAATAATTTTTAAAAAAGAATTATAACAATTAAAACAAAGGTAAGAGTAGTACCTGGGTGGCTCAGTGGCTGAGTGTCTGCCTTTGGCTCAGGTCATGATCCCGGGGTCCTGGGGTTGAGTCCAGCATCAGGCTCCCTGCAGGGAGCCTGCTTCTCCCTCTGCCTCTCTCTCTCTCTCTCTCTCTCTCTCTCTGTCTCTCATGGATAAATAAATAAAATATTTTTAAGACAAACAAAACAAAACAAAAACAAAGATAGGACTAGGGTTAATGCTATGCATTCTGACAATGTTTAAATATAAAACTAGCAAAAATGGGAGTTAAAGTGGGGAGTAAAATAAGCATAGTGACAGTCTCATGTGAAATAGCTGGGAACAAAAGACATCATTTATAGTTATGTAACCTTAAGTATTTTTAACATAAAAAGGTAAAAGCAAAGAAATGTCTTACTGATTAAGTTGGGTGTTGAAGAAGGAGGGTCAGCAGGGCAGAGAAGACACAAGCTAATTAAATTGTTATACACAGTAGGAACCAACAGGAATTGACTAAAGAAAGAAGGAACTAAGGGTATTACATAAAGATACACATGCAAAGGGAACCACCAAAATGAGAAATGGAAGCCTTCCTAAACACAAAGAGAACCACCACAACAAAAATGAACAAAGAAAGCAGACCACATAATGAATGAACATATACACAAATCGGCATACACACACACACAAAACATTCATACAAACATTAAGCATAAACTAATATAAAATAATTGAGACAGGATCCCTGGGTGGCTCAGCAGTTTGGCGCCTTCCTTAAGCCCAGAGCGTGGTCCTGGAGTCCTGGGATCGAGTCTCACATCGGGCTCCCTGCATGGAGCCTGCTTCTCCCTCTGCCTGTGTCTCTGTCTCTCCCTCTCTGTGTCTCTCATGAATAAATAAATAAAATCTTAAAAAAAATAATTGAGACAGAACAGATCTCTCATATCAAAACACGGAAATGGGCTGAAATGACTATTAAAAGCAGCACACAACTCTATGCTGTGGCAAGAGATGTACCCAAAACAATGTGAATGATGAAGATTATAAATAAAACGGTGGGCAGGAAGTATAGCTGCCACACGTCAGTGGAAATTGTGGAGTAGGTGGCTCCAAAGACCCATTGCTCCACAGATGTATCAGAAAATTAAGCAAAAAATTTTAGAATCAACCTTGTTCATTCTGGAAAACAAAGATTTACAGGATCCAAGAGAACTTTATAGCAAGAAAAAGGCAACCTAAAATTGTCAGAAAAGCTTTGCGATGTTTTCGTTTTCCCTTGTCCCACTCACCTGTGTGGTATGTCTATGGACTTGATGATGGTACATTGTGTTCCCAGTGTAGGACTCTAGTGCCTGTTTCCAGAAGGAGTAGAACAAACCTTCTGCAAGAATTGTGCTTTGCCTAGTCAAACCTGTCTGAAGGACTGACACAGGTGCTTTGTTTTTGTTTTGCCTAACTTGTGACTTGCTCAGGGTGGAAAAGTTGTGGACAGTTCTTGAAAATATCATAAGGCAAATCAATTAGCTGCATCAACGTAGGGGCAAATGATTATTTTTTGAAGTGTACGATGCAGGGCCAAAATCCAAGTTGGGGAGAGAGTTTCTTTGGGAAATTAAGGGCATGCAAAGGACTGTTGTGTACCAGGAATTTAGAAAGCCATGTGCATGCCCAGGGCAGAACACATGCCAATAAAGACCCGAGAGAACCTTAAGCTTTTGTCTCTGGCTGATTTCTTGGTTAACACAAAGAGGAAGTGAAGGCTTAAAGCAGAGATGTAAATAGTCTGGCTAAACATTTAGGAAATGCTCCAACACAGAATAAATTGCAGAAACTGGGAGATATTGGGTTTTTTCTTTCATTTGTTCTTTCTCTCCTCTTTCTGCTTTGTTTTGTTTCTCCCTGGGGGAGGAAGTAGGGCTCCTGGCATTCAAGGAAATCTCTGTTAAAACACTAACTAAACACAAGATAAAGAAGCAGACTTCAAAGACCATACATAACTAAGAATACAGACTTTACAAAAATAGTTTGGAAAAGTCACCAAACAGCTACAGCTTATGGCAAACAAGAAAAACATACTAGGAGGAGAGCAAACAGACCTGATTTCCAGAGTTACCACATTACAAAATTCAAAGTGTAGCTTTCAACAAAAAAATGATGAAGCATGTGAAGGAACAAGAAAATATATCCCGCTCTGTTTCTAGAATCGACAGAAACTATCCCTGAGGAAGTAAAGACATTGCACTTACTAGACAAAGACTTAAATTTAACTGTCTTTTTAAATTTTTTTTCAACTGTCTTAAATATATTCAAAGTGCTAAAAGGATTTCTTTTATATCAAAGAGCTAAAGGAAATCAGACAACAATATACAAACAAATAGAAAATATCAATAAAGAGATAGAGATTATAAAAAGGAACCAAACAGAAGTTCTGGAGTTGAAAGAGCAGTAAGTGAAGAACTCACTAGAAGGTTTCAATTGCAGACCTGAGCAGATAGAAGAAAGAATCAACAAACTTGAAGATAAGCCTGAAAAAAAAAAGAAAGAAAACATAAAAATAAGTAAATAGAGCCTGAGAGATGTGGGGTATCATAAAATATGCCACCATGTACTTAATGGGAACTGCAGGGGAGGAGAGAAAGAAAGGAACAGAAAGAGTATTTGGAGAAATAATGGCTGAAAATTTACCAAATTTGACAAAAGATACAAATCTATACACTCAAGAAGCTCAATGAACCAACCACATGAAGGATACAGGCAAAAAAAGACCCATTACAAAAACATCATAGTCGAATTGTCAAAAGGCAAACACAAAGAGGGAATCTTGAGAATGGCCAAAGAAAGGTGACTTGTCACATACAAGGACTACTCAGTAAGTCAATAGCAGAAGCATCAACAGAAATGTGGAGGCCAGGAGAGGGCTGAAAGGAAAAAAAAAATGTCAACCAAGGATGCCACATCTGACAAAACTATCCTTCAAAGATAGAGAAATTAAGACATTCTCAGATAAACAAGAGCTATGGGAATTTGTTGCTAGCAGACCTGCCCTACAAGAAATGCTACAGGGAGTCTTTCCAGGCTGAAATGAAAAGACACGAGATAGTAACTCAAAGCTGCACAAAGAAATAAAAAAATTCAGGTACCTATGTGGGAAAATATAAAAGCTAGTCCCCTGTGTTTTTGTTTGTAGTCTCTTTTTTTGTTTCCTATATAATTTAAAAGACAAATGTATAAAACAATATTTACAAATCTATCTTAATGAGCACACCACATATAAAGATGTCATTAATAACAACAGAAGAGGGGAGGTTGGAGCTATTTAGGAACAGAGTTTTTATATGCTGTTGAGCCTAAGTTGGAACCAATTCAAACAAGGTGGTTAGAAATTTAGGATATTAATTGTAACCCCCATGGTAACCACTAAGACAATATTTAAATACATATACACAGAAATAAATGAAAAGGGAACCAAAATGGTGTGCTACAAAATATCAGTTATATACAAGAAGTCAGTAATGGAAAAAATGGAGGGGAAAGGTGTAAGACATACCGAAAACAGACAGAAAAATGGCATAGGTTAGGCCTTCCCTTTCAGTAACCACTTTAAATGTAAATAGATTCAGCTCTCCAATTGTTAAAAGGTGAAGGAGTGTCGGTAATATATTCTCCTGACCGAAAAGGTATTTTAATACTGAACATTGAAGCCAGCCTCTCTGTACCACTTACACAGTTTTGTTCAGGGTAACTCACTGACGACGTTGGTCTGGAGGCAGACGCTCCAGGTGGTACCAACACAGCAATCCCTTGCCCATTTCCCACAGCTGTTCTGCACCCCTGCTCTCTGCCTCCTCCTCCAGACCTTAATCCACGGCTTTCACGGAGCAAGGGGCGTGATGATGAGGTCCCAGGGTAGTCATCTAAAGGGGCACCATCTGGGGGAGAACAAGATGGACGGCCAAAGATGGAGTCAGTTTGGCAGTATTCCTATACCAATCAAAAGGCAGCGTTTGGTAGGACGGCTGAAAAATAGTCCACTATGTGTGCTATTTTCAAAAGACTCACTTTAGATCCAAAGATACAAATTGGTTGAAAGGGAAAGGGAAAAAAATTCAGCAAACGGTAACCAAAAGAGAGCTGGATGGCTATATCAGAAATATCTGAAAAATATCAGATTGTATCAGGAAAAAAAATAGACTTTAAGTCAAAAACTATTATAAGACACAAAGAGGAGTATCATATACTGATAAGAAGATCAAGTCATTAAGAAAATATCACATTAGAAACATACACACCAAACAAGAGTGCCCCAAATGAATGAAACAAACTTTGATAGAACTGATGGGAGAAAGTCAGTTTTACAATAATAGTTGGAGACTTCAATACCCACTTTCAATAAAAGATAGAACATCTGAAAAATAACACCAACTTTTCTCAAATTCTACCCCAAAGGGGAAGATAGAACATTTCCTAATTCATTCTACAAACCCAGTATTAACTTGCTGCCAAAGCTAGACAAAGACATCTCAAGAAAATTATAAGCCAATATACCTTGTGAGTATTGATGTAAAAATTCTCCACGATGTACTGGTAAACAAATTCAACACCACATTAAAATGATTGATTATATGACATGACCAAATGGATTTATTCCGGGAATTTAAGGGTGGTTCCACATAAGAAAATCAATCAACATAAGAGGCGCCTGGGTGGTTCAGTGGGTTAAGTATCTGCCTTCGGCTCAGGTCATGGTCGCAGGGTCCTGGGATCCATCCTCACATTGGGCTCCCTGCTCAATGGGCAGCCTGCTTTTCCCTCTCCACTGCTTGTGCTCTCTCTCATACATAAAATCTTTTAAAAAAAATCAATCAACAAAATAAACAACATTAATACAATTACAGAACCCCCCACTCCCCAACATATGATCATCTCAGTTGACACAGAAAAGGCATTTGACAAAAGCCAACACCTTTGATGATAGAAACACTTGGAAAACTAGGAATAAGAGGGAACACCAGCAATATCGTAAAGGGCAATTAATGGAAAACCTACAGCTAACAACACACTCAATGCTGAAAGGCTGAAAGCTTTCCCTTTAAGATCAGGAGCAAGACAAGGATGCCCACTCTCACCACTGTTATTTAGCATTGCGCTGGAAGTTCCAGCCAGGGTAATTAGGCAAGGAAAAGGAATACAAGGAAGGCATCATAATTGGAGATGAAGAAGTAAAACTATCTCTGTTCACAGATGACATGATCCTAAATGTAGAAAAATCTGAAGGAATCTACAAAAGTGACTACTAAAGCTAATAAATATATTCAGTAAAGTTATAGGATCCAAAATCAACCTGCAAAGTCAGTTGTATTTCTATACACCAGCAATGAACAACCCATGAAGGAAACGAAGAGCATTCCTCTTACAAGGGCATCCAAAAGAATAAAATCCCTAGGAATAAATTTAACCAAGAAAGTGAAAGGCTTGAAATCTGAAAATGATAAAACATTGTGAAAGAAATTAAACACCCAAATAAATGGAAAGATAATCCATGTTCACAGAACTAGAAAACTTAGTGTTGTTAGGATCATAACACTACCCAAAGAAGTCTCCAGGTTCAGTGCAGTTCTTATAAAATTTCCATCCGTGTTTTTGCAGATTTGGAAACCTGAATCCTCAAGTTTATATGGAATTGTAAGGGCCCCAGAGAGCCAAGAGCCAAAACAATCTTGAAAAAGAAAAAGAAAATTGGAAAACTTATTTCTCAATTTTAAAATATATTTCAAAGCAATGGTAATGAAGACATTCTGAAAGTCATACAAGGGTATATCTATACATATATAGATAGATCAGTGGAATAAAGTTGAGAATCCAGAAACTAACCCATACATGGGTTAATTGATTTCTACAAGAGTGTCAAGACCACTCACGAGGGAAACAAGAATGTTTTCAATGAATGGGGCAGAGACAACTGGATATCCCATGCAAAAAAGTAAAGTTTGTCCGTGAACGCACAGCTTATCTAAAAATCAACTCAAAACGGATCAATGAAAACAAAAACAAAAACACAAAATGGATCAATGATCTAAGTATAAGAGCTCAAAACCAAAACATCTTATAAAGACACAGAAGTAAATCTTCATGACCTTGTATTTAGCAGCGAATTTATAGAAAATACTAAAAGCACAGCAAAAGAAAAAGTAGATAAACTGGACTTAGAATTAAAAGCTTTGTGCATCAAAGAACATTACCAAGAAAATGAAAAGAAAAGCCATTAATATTGGACAAAATCTTTGCATACAAGGGTTATTATCCAAAATACACTGACTCAAAATTCAACACAAAATGTGAACAATCCAATGTAAAAATGAGTAAAGGACTTGAATAGACATTTCTCCAGAGAAGATAAACAAGTGGTCGACAAGTACACACAAAGATGTCTGGTTTCATTAGTCATTAGGGAAATGCTAAATCGAAAGAATGAGATACCACTTCACAAAGACTAGGGTGGCTATAATTTTTAAAAGAAAAGGAAAAGAGGGGCACCTGGGTGGCTCAGTCAGTTAAGCGTCTGCCTTGGGCTCAAGTCATGATCCCAGGGTCCTGGGACTGAGCCCCACATTGGACTTCCTCTTCAGTGGGAAGAATATGCCTCTCTCCCTCCCTCCCTCCTCTCCCTCCCTCTCTCTCTGCCCCTCCCCACCACCACCACTTGTGTGCACTCTCTCTCTCTCAGAAAAAACTACCAAAATGTTATTTAAAAAATAAAATAAAGGGATCCCTGGGTGGCGCAGCGGTTTGGCGCCTGCCTTTGGCCCAGGGCGCGATCCTGGAGACCCGGGATCGAGTCCCACATCGGGCTCCTGGTGCATGGAGCCTGCTTCTCCCTCTGCCTGTGTCTCTGCGCCTCTCTCTCTCTCTGTGACTATCATAAATAAATAAAAATTTAAAAAAATAAAATAAAATAAAATACGAATTCCAAAGCATGCCCTTTTCAAGGGTCCCTAACCTATACAAGTATGAAAAACCATTTGAATGTTCATTAGTAACACGTCCATTAACACTTTCAAACAGAGAACTCCTAACTGAGCTGAAAACCACTGAAACAAGCATTTGTTGGACCAGGGTCATGAACGTTCAAAAGTACATAGGAATTGGCAAACTTGTAGGGTCAGTCCCAGGTTGGGTACCACCTAGCTAGGGACAGGCTTCTTCACCTGTTTGGGACCTAGTTTCTTCATGTGTAAGAGAGCTGGGCAAGATCATCAGTAGGGCTTTTTGGGTTATAGACAATCCATGCGGTATATTCCCCAAGACCAAATAAAGCAAGGTGAAGCCCTTGGGACAAGGGTTGTTCATCATTCACGAACGCGGAAGCAAATTTCACCTGTGGTATTGGAAGTTGGGGAGAACAGCACTTTCTAGAGTAGCCAGGACAGAATGGTTTACAGGTGAAAAATGAAGCCCAAGGCAAGCCATGTCTGGAGGAGAACTGGCGTCAAAGATCAACAGTTGGGTACAAGTATTAATTTGCATTTTTTTGGCAAACATCTGATGTGGCTTTGGTGTGAGCAAAGCATCCTCCCTCCAAAATAGCTTAAGTGGAAAGTTTTAATAATTCATTACATTCCTGGTAAGTGTGTTGAAATCTAATTTTTTGATAAAAATATACCCAGAAAGCATAAGGAAACATTGATTAGTCACAAAACCAGATATGAGTCTTACAGTAATCATTGATGAAGAAATATTTCTAACCCACAAACAATGACAGAACCAGCAGCTATCTAGTCTGCTCCCAGATTTTCTTATACTTGAGCATGACTGCTAATTCAGTATAAATATAAGTAGAAAAATAGCTTTTGGGAATCTTAAATCAAAGCCTATTTTCTGCCTCCATCCACCTACAACCATCTGCTAGACTATGAATTAAAGAAGATGACAGCAACCCTCTGAAGATGCTTCACAAAGAAAACCAGTTTCAGAAGCTATAGGTCAATCATTTTATGCATAATTACACTATTTTAGACTTTCAAGTCTATTTGGCTAATAAGTCCAAGAGAAATGAAACCATATTTAGTGATGACCATGTTCCGGTTTAAAATGACCATAAAAAGAATAAAAAATAAGACGAAATCTCTTGATTTTGTGTGATAGCACTAATTGTTATTCATTCACTTATTTGTTCAGCAAATATTTCAACAAATACCATGTACCAGGCTCTGTGCCAAGTGCAGGAAATAAAACAGAGAGCAAGTCGCTGTCATCATGAGGCTCATGAGGCAGACGAAGGGTCTAGTAAGCAAATAATATCAGTAAAAAATATTTCTTTCATATCATTCATAGATAAGGAGCTGGGCCAGAGAACAGCAAGGGTTGGCAGGAGAGTATCTCTGAGGAGGGGACCCTCCCAGCCTAAAAGATGAGAAGGAGCTAATAGGCAGAGAGGAGTCTTCTAAATGGGGCGGGGGGTGGGGGGTATGGGGGGGTTGGTACGAAGGCACTGGGGCAGGAAATCACTTGGTCAAGTGAGGATTGGATCTACCAATGTGGTGCGGTGAGGGGGTAATGGGATGGGTTTGGAGAAGACAGAACAAGGCCCGGAAGATCTTGGTAGGTAGGTGGACAAGATAGTGGCAATCTCACCAAGGAAAAAAATGGATGGACTCCGTATACATTGAGGAGCTCACGTCAAAACACTGGTGGACGGATCTGAACAGGGGTGGGGTGAGGAAAGGGAGGAGTCGGAATCAGTGGGTGCACGGAGGTGTCGTAGCTGAGATAGTGGAGACCGGGGTGTGTGCAGGTGCGGGGTGGGGGGGAACCTGGCAGTCAAGGCCACTGCGCACGGCTGCTCGGGCATGGCCGTGAGATTCAAGTGGGGCGTCAACAAGGTCTTGGATGCATAAGAGTGGAATTCAGAGCAGAGTTCTGCTAAAGATTTAAGTTTTGGAGGCCCCGGGATAAATACAGTATTCAAATCCGGGGTCAAAGGAGTGCAGAGAAGCCCAGGGGTCCTGGGAGAGAGGCTGTCGGTGTTGCGCAAGCCAGTCTACACTGCTTCTTGAGGGCAGGGCCCGTGTTCGTGTAGGCGAGCGCCCGGGTAGGAGTGGGAAAGGGGCTGCGACAGCCACGGTCCGGGGCGCCGGGGTCTCGAGCCCACTTGGAGGGCGGCTAAGAGGTCCGGGGAGCAGTCCTCTCCCGGCACAGCCGTGTTCTCGGGGCGCGTGGACGGAACTCGGGCTGCTTGAAATGGGCAAGTGTCAGGGAGGTTTACAGACCGCTGGGGAGAATTCCTTTTCCCTCCTGTGGAGCATTTAACCACAATTTAAATTTGTAAACTCTAAGAATTGATTTTTTTTTATTTTTAAGGATTTTAGTTATTTATTCATGAGACACAGAGAGAGAGAGAGAGAGAGAGAGAGAGAGAGAGAGAGAGAGAGGCAGAGACACAGGAGAGGGAGAAGCAGGCCCCATGCGGGGAGCCCAACGCGGGACTCGATCCCGGGACCCCGGGGTCACGCCCTGGGCTGAAGGCAGATGCTCAACTGCTGAGCCCCCCGGGCTGCCCAAAGAATTAATTTTTTAAAGCATACAATCTCAAAACCTTAAAAGAGCAGGGAAGGGCACTTGTACAAGGAAGGCATCATACTCAGCGCTTTTGTCGGCGGCCGTGGAGTTGCGCGGTGAGAGGCATCTTTGTAGGTCTTTGGAGCTCATGGGACCAGGGGAATTACTAACCCTCCACCTGACAGCAAAGGAAATCTTCGGCGCTTTCCCGTGAAGTTACATGTCCACGGTTAGACCCAGGAAGCAGAGCTTTGACAGAGTCCCTCTGCCCTTCACCTCTAACCAACGCCACCATCTGTTGAGGTCACGAACGAAAAACTGGTCCCTTAACCAATCACACAAGCAGATGAAGGAACCAAAACCACCACCACCAGAATCCCGACCCACTTTTGGGGATCTCGGCCCCACCAGCCTGGGAGGAGAGCCACACTTGTGTACCCTGAGCTCTCCGAGGGGCCGCGGTGGCCAGACATGCGGGACAGGACTTGAACTCAGGCCTTCTGACCACGTCATCACTGGACCTACCTTCAGTCCCGATAAGCTGTCGCCACTCGATTTCCTTCCGAGCCCAGCACTCACGGCTACCCGCTGGCCCTCCAGCTCTGCATGGTCCTTCCCGGCGGCTCCCCGGTCACTTCCGTCCCTCCCAGCCCCGCGGACGCTGAGGTTCACTTTCCTGCTTCTCCTACTCCTCCCCTAGCTGATCGCATCCACTCCGGCTCCCCCAGGGCTCCCCGGGCTGGTGACGGCCCCAGTCTCACGGCCAGCCCGGACCGGGCTCCTGCGTAGCGCCTGGGCTGGGACAGGATTCATGGGCTAGCCAACCGCTTCACCAGCGTACCTTAAATGTTTATCTATTAAAAAAAATGTGCTGTTCCTTTGAAATGAATCCAAAGCACAGAGATGGGAGGAGGGGGGGTGAAAGGTCAGTGGGTCGGAACTAACCTGATGATAGAGGCGCAGATGTGCCTACGGCGTCTCCCACCTGCTTCTCACCTCCTGGTATCCACGTCTGTGTAATTCCCTCCCCAAGTGTGAGCAAGACTCGGGACTTGGTCCTAACAGCCAGAACAAGTGGAAGGATTTTACAGACGTGACCAAGGTCCCCAAACAGCTACGTTACAGCACATCAGGTGCGTGGCCTGAGCCAACCGGTGAGCCTGCCGAGAGGGCCCAGGCTTCTCTGACGCCGACTTGGCGGGGCAGGAACCGCCTCCGCGGCTACCTCTGAAGCGAGTCACTGTGAATCCCACAGCCAGGAGCTAAGCCGTCTCCAACCGGAGGGGCTTAGAATTGGGCCCTTCCCTTCCTGAGCTTGCAGGTGGGAACACAGAGCGGCCTCGGCCTCAGCCCGGTGCTGGACTCCCGACCCGCGTGGATCAGATGCGCTGTGACAACCCGTCCCTCAGCACTAGACGGCAAGGACGCACGCTCAAAGTGGTGAGCCTGCACCCCCGTTACCCCTAACTGGGGCTCACGTGGCCGCTGGCCAGAAGCTTCTGCTGGCCCTGAGAGCACGCGACAGAGCCATGTGTCCGCGACCTCCAGGGGCCCTGGCCCAGAGCCAAGAACAGTGTTCTCTCCGCACAAACGGGTAAAGGCTTTCAACAGGGGCAAAAGGAAAACGCGGCTGCTGTCGGATACGCTTGCTGATCAGACCGACGCTTTGTATGTCGAAGGTGGAGTAGTGTTGGGATGGGAGCCAACCTCTTGTTCCAGCAAGAAAGGGAGCTCTAGAACCTTCCCGAGGGTAAGGTTCACTCGAGGGAGGGCCGGTGCTCCCAGACACTTAGTCATCTTGAACTTGCAGGATTATTCTCATCATTAGCCGGTGATGTAGGGGTTTGGTCCGAATATATGATGACATTACCCGGGAGCTTTCGTGAGAATAACAAGAGGTCTCAAGTACACAAGTACTTAAGTACACACTGAACTCTCAGTGGGACAAAGAAAACCTATTTAGAGATAGCCCAGGCCTACAGGTCACTGCTGGAGACATACGTAGCTTGGTGCTACCACCTTCCTCTTGGTGCTAAAATTTCAAGCTCTGCAGTAAACCACAGCTAAAAAGCTTAAAGTCCATGTTTGAAATAAGCAGTTCCCATCCGGGTAATAGGCAAAGGCAAAGGCATGGCAGTGA
This sequence comes from Nyctereutes procyonoides, assembly GCF_905146905.1. Classification (NCBI taxonomy): domain Eukaryota; kingdom Metazoa; phylum Chordata; class Mammalia; order Carnivora; family Canidae; genus Nyctereutes; species Nyctereutes procyonoides. The sequence continues at coordinate 11,793,479 of NW_026575136.1, read as the reverse complement.
AGTACGTAAGGTCTGATTTGTTACGGATTCCTCTGAAGGGTGTTGGTAAGTTAATGGATAGTGACAACAGGGAAGGGGACTATTCTGGGAAGGGAACCACCTGGGGAAATGGGAGATTTGGTTCCCGTGGTATCAGAGCTGGTGGAGATGTTACAAATTACCTAGTTCTACCCATTTGCCCTATGATCCAAGTTGAGATAGCAAGAAATCAAAATCACGTGCCAATTAAATGGTAGAGAAGGGATTAAAACTACACTCCCCAAATTCTGGTTCCCTACTGTACCGCATTTCATCTTGCTTCCTCACGGACACCTCTAGTCAGCTTTGAGGACATTCATGACTTCCAAAAAAAAAAAAAAGCAGGGCAGCCCGGGTGGCTCAGTGGTTTAGTGATGCCTTCAGCCCAGGGCGTGATCCTGGAGTCCCGGGATCGAGTCCCGCGTCGGACTCCCTGCATGGAGCCTGCTTCTCCCTCTGCCTGTGTCTCTGCCTCTCTCTCTCTGTGTCTCTCATGAATAAATAAACAAAATCTTAAAAAAAAAAAAAGAAACTCAACCTTAAAAAAAAAGCAGCAGCTCTGGGCTAACTGTAGGCTCTGCTTTAGCTCCCACATCATTTAGTTCCTTGGTGAGAAACCACTGGTACATGGGCCACCCTTAATCCTTCACCAAGTTTGCCAGTGGCCTCCTTTCTAGTTTTAGGAACTTGCTCGTTCTACAGATAGGGAAACCAAGGTCCAGGAGGGGCTAAAGCTCAGCCAAGTCCTGGCCCCACTCCAGTTCCCAAGGCCCTGTGCGGACTGCGAGCTGTAAGCACTGACTGACTAGGTCCGGCTGACAGAGGAGGAGGATCGGATCGGATTGGGCTTGCTTGGCAGATGGCTGGAAGCCAAAGTTGGATCTAATGCAGTCTTGGAAGCAAAAACTAAAACATTAAATTGCCTGGTGGGGTAAGAGTGGAGGAAGTTGTTTTCTAAGTAAGTTTGAGACTGCTTACTAAGATGCTGCCAACAAGTGGACTGAGGAGTCCACTAAGTACTTCTTTGAAGAGTACTTTTTCCCCTTTAAAGATGGCAGGCAGAGACACCTGGAGGGCTGAGTCAGTGGAGCGTCTGCCTTTGGCTCGGATCGTGGTCCCAGGGTCCTGGAATCGAGCCCTGACTGGGGAGGGCGGTTCCTGCTCAATGGGGAGTCTGCTTCTCGCTCTCCTGCTCCCCCTGCTTGGGCTCCCTTCATAAATAAATAAATAAATAAATAAATAAATAAATAAATAAATAAATAAATAAATAAATAAATAAATAAATAAAATCTTTAACAAAAACAAAACAGATGGGAGGCAGTGGTTAGAAGTGTGGTGGTGACTACCTAAGTTTAATTCCTGGCTCAGTAACTTACTGGCTTAGGGCAAATAATTTAATTTCTCCAAGCTTCACTTTCCTGATCGGTAAAATGGGAATAATACTGGTACTTACATAACTGTTAGGATAAAATGGAAAAGTCACTAAGAGAAAACTCTACATGCTCCATGATATTAAGCATGTATCTTCCAATTAATAATGAAAAAACCCTCATCTTACAGGATATAATAGTGAAATACTTGAAATACACTTAACCTTTTGAAATTTAATAGTTTGCCAAGTTAGCTAAGGAATGACATTTCTGTCAACAGCGTATTACTGATCAAAAAAATTCTGCACAAAATATAGCATTATATTTGAATATGGCAGTATATCCTAGGGAGAAGTTTCTATAATGTTAAGTCTTCCTTTACTGCTCTCCTTCCCACAAAAAAAAAACCTTGCTAATAAACACTATGCACAGGTGCAAATACTGTATTCCCTATTTTTAAAAAAGACAGGAAGTGTATAAAAAATAAAATAAATAAAGAAGTGTGTGTGTGTGTGTGTGTGAGTGTGTGGGATAGAAGTGTGTGATGTGCCCTCCAGATATTTTTATTTTTCCTTTGGTCTTTTGCAAAAGAAAGAAGTGCAAAACATCCTCAAATATGCTTAGAGCCACATTAATCAGTGGTCGTGACGATCCTGAATTACTAGGAAGGGAAGGGTGCTCTCTTTAGGAAGGCAGGAAAATACAGGTTGTATCAGTATTTCTATCTATATCAAATAACAAGACACCCCAGGACACGAGAGTTATTTTGTTTAAAAACAAAGAACAAAACCAACCAGCCGGCTTTCTATTCATCCCACAAAAAACAGAAGAACCCACATTCTCCAAAGGACTCTGGAGGGTTACTGAACTACAAGTACCAACATCAGTTTCCTCAGAACACCGAGATACGGTGGTAGTGCCCGGTGGAGGGCCAGTGTGAAGACAAACGGCTCTTTAATAAGGTGAAAGTAAGTATCTTAAACTTAAAAGTTTTCGAAAAGCACTGGAAAAATGTGTGTGCAAATAACTGAAATGCCATCTGTGAAACAGTTACAACCACCAAAATAAGGAAGGCTTATTTTTCTATTTTACTTCAAAAGGAACAAATAAATTGGTCACCAGTCTTTGATAAGTTCTGGATTTGCCACATCTCCAGAAACTGTACAAATGGATAGTTGTTCTGTTTTACTTCCGTTATTTATAACATGTATATCACATAAGGCAAATTCACTTCATGCTTTACTAGTAAAATGGAAAAAAAAGCTTTCTCCAAAATTGGCACTAAAGTTGTTAAGTTCTTAATAGCAAGGAGATACATCCAACTATAAGCAGAATGAACACAGTCATAATACAAATCAAATCAAAATTATTTCCTTTATATCATCAGCAATGAGTAACTCCAGAGGTAGTATGGCAGAAACGAGCATGGATCCTATCAGGTCACAACCAATGAAGAAATTAAATTTATTTTTTTCTGTGGTTTTGACCATAAATTGCTTTACACATTTAGGACCTGAATAAAAACCACTCTCAGCAGAAATCTTGGCCCATTAATTCAACTGACATATCAATTTACAACTTTCAGGACTGCAGATATAAAAAATGTAAAGTATAAAATTATGTAAGTTTGAAATGGTTTTAATCATATTCATTAAAAATATTTACATTTCCCAGGACTTACTTGACAAAACCCCTTGCAATATAATTCTACTCTAAACTTTTATTTATAAAATGAGGCTCATTTATGAGATTTCAATGAATGTTATACTGCAAATTACTTACATTCCGTAAAATATTTTAAGAACTTTTCATATCAAAGGTAGTTTATATTGGATTATCTGAAACCCAATAGTGCCCACAGATGAGCTTCTTATAATTCTTTTCATTAATGCTTGGAAAGCACTGTGAAAATGAAAAGTGCTGTTAAGTGCTATCATCTCCCTTACATTTTCACTTACACTGTGTGCACATTGTGAAATAAACACATATGCAGCATGTCCATGTTTTGATATGTATTTTTATTTCCCTGCAGTTTTCACTTATCAAGAACAAGTAACAGGGAAAGTTGTCTGAACTAGTGCATAAACAAACATTCTGAAACACCACTACACGTATCTAATTTACAAGAACCGTATAAAAAAAGTCACTAAAACACTACACTATGAAGGTGTCCAACGCTTACAGTCAGACTTTTTCCAACCCGTTACTTGCCTTGTAGCCACAGGAAAACTCTCCAAAATTGAAAAGACAATCTTGCCACAACCCTCCCCCCTCCCAACACCTGGGATGGCTCGATATCTAGACTTCCAATAATTATTGCAATGATATGATGCAATACATACCTGGTAAAATATCCTTTATGTGGTGTGTTACAGTTTTAAAGCCAGTTAAAATATGCAGTCTTCAGATAAAATGTAATCCTTGAAAAATTTTCTTATCTGCACAGTTTAAATGTGCTAGATGCATAATTTTTCCTAGTCCGTTTTTCCTGTGTAATTATTTTTTATAAACTGGTATTATAAATAGAAATATACATTCAAAATATATGGAAAAGTGAGTTACTAGATTAAATTTGCATGTATCGATCCATCCCTTTCCCCTGCACAGTAATAGAAAATACTATTTTGCCTTGAACTTCATATTTGACAGTGAAATGCCACTAGTATTTACCAAAAAGTCCATCTAGTCAAATTGTGAAACAAAATGAACCAAGTGAAAACTTTACAGTTCCTTTAGAAAAAAATTACAAGAATTTCATTTCCTAGCTATGAATCTTTAACTTTTTAGACACAAAGTTGGATTTATTTTTACAAGATACAAAATGTAAACATGGCAAAATAAATAGTTAAAACAAGTGATGCAGGATCCCATTTCATGCTCATGATCCCATTAAAGAATTATTTTTTAAAATCCATTCAGTTGCAAATTCAAGTGCAAAAGCATGATGATGAATATCTACTATTCAAGTAACAGAAATAATATTGATGATACAAATAAACTATTTTACAAGGTAGTGATTTTCCCAATTTTACAAAATATACATCATATATCGATTTAATATCCGATATACTGTAGTCCATTTAGGTCCATTGTTACGCTCTGTGATCCACAGAGTGTCGCCTTTTGCATTCAGCTGGAATATGAATGACTGTACACCATCAGCACAGGTCAAAAGCCACATGTTTTAGGTTATGTCACTTCCATAGCTACTGTTGTCTCTGCTATTCCATTTAAGCCCAATCTTTCTGGTTCATGGTTCTCTCTAAAATGAGGCAAGGAGTAAAATCAACATTAATACTCTCTAGAATATTATCAGTATTTACAGACATGTTTTTATGTAACTACAGCTAAATACGTACTTCACAAGAACATTTCCCATTTTTATAATTTCTATACAGGAACGAGGACAAATTTTCTTCAGCTAAGAAATCCTAAAAATTCCTAATTCCTTGATTATAACTATTTACTTAGGAAAGACAGTAATTTAACATAGTATTTCAGTAGAAGCCGAAGACAAACTACTCATGAAATATGTAACACAGAACCCATCCAAGTTTTTTACAATAGATGAAATATGTAATACTCAAAAAGAATAATCATTAAAAGTACAGTATTACTTCCACTGCAGTTTAACTTTATAGGCTTAAGGTTATGTAGTTATTAGTTCATGCACTTCAATTGTTTTCTGATTCACTGTTCTCATGAATTAGTATCACAGAAATATAAAAACATATCCTGAAATACCACAGATTTAGCTAAACCCAGAATATTCTTAATTTTAATATATACATAGAATCATTTACTTTCCCTTTGTGTACAATGTTGAAGAGAATGCAAATTTTGATTTGAAAATTGAGGCTCTGGGACGCCTGGGTGGCTCAGTGGTTGAGTGTCTGCTTCTGGCTCAGGGCGTGATCCTGGGATCCGGGATCGAGTCCCTCATCAGGCTCCCCGCATGGAGCCTGCTTCTCCCTCTATGTCTCTGCCTCTCTCTCTCTCATATGAATAAATAAGATCTTTAAAAAATAAAGAAAATTAAGGCTCTGACAAGGGAATTAATAACAACTCCTCTAGCCTTCCCAACTATCTATGCTACAAAAAAGTAACATAGGACTGAAGGTTCTAAAATATTCTTTGATGTAATTTTGGAGGTTTGATGGTTCCCAATTTGATGTTTCCCCCTTGTTTTTTTTTAGTACTTCTGGCTGGCATATAAACAGCCCACTAGTGACTTCAAACAAAATAATCTTAGTCACACAGCTCCACACTAAGCAGATCTCAGTATCTGTTAAAAAGCAAGAAAATCAACAGATATCTTATTGCTTGGGCAGTAAAAAAACAAAACAAAACAAAAAAAACGCCTTTTTCCTCCCACAAGATAGCCAGCAGGGAGGGGTGGAATGCTACTGGAAACACACACATGCACCCACCTTGCTATGCTGCTGATGGCACTGCTGGGAGTAACCTTTGGCACTCTGTCCATACTGGCAGCAACTGTGGCAAGTTTTAAGGCTGTTGGCGATGGTGCTGAAGTCCGTGTATTGATATGCACATTGACTGGAGAAACAACACTGACGTTATTGAGGTGCACTGCATTTGTCAGGCAGGAATTGTTCATGGGAAGTGTTTGAGGACTGCTTGTGCACAATGCTGGGATTAAGTGGTTTGTAGTGGTGTGGCCAACTGTCCTTACAAGCTGTACAGCGGAAATCCCTGGGCTGGATGATAAAGCCATATTGGTGGAGTATAACGTTTTAGAGGTTCCTGAAAGAGAAAATCATTCAATTCACATCATGAGACATTAATTAAACTCTCAAAAAATCAAGAGTTTAATAAAAATAAGTGTAAACACTACTATTCTAACTAAATCCCAAGTTAATTTCCACACAATGGCCTCTCCAAAGAGAGCTCCTGATCACATCCCTAACCCAGTACAACCCAAGGACAGATCTTTCTAGTGGCCTGCATAAAAATAAAAAGGCTTCACAAAGTATTCTGTTGCATCCCGATTTGGAAAGTAGGAAATAGGACACAGGAGGTTGAAAGCACGTGGAAGTGATGGTTGGATTTTACCAGAATTCACACAGGCAAGAAGAAATCAGTAAGCGGGGCAATCAGGATCATGGGCTTCACTAAAAGCAAGTGGAAAAGCCAAAGGTGTAAGCAGTAGTTGAAAGCTGATAGGAACAGCAGGTCTTTGAGGACTCAGGGTAGAAAGAAGCAGGTAAGGTTGCAGAGGAATACTGGATTTCAAGAGGCATCAGGAAGGCAGCCCAATGAATATGTGCTAGTGGGACAATAAATCTGATTTTAAACTTATTTTTTTTAATTAATTAATTTATTTATTTATGACAGTCACAGAGAGAGAGAGAGAGAGAGGCAGAGACACAGGCAGAGGGAGAAGCAGGCTCCATGCACCGGGAGCCTGACGTGGGATTCGATCCCGGGTCTCCAGGATCGCACCCTGGGCCAAAGACCGGCCCTAAACCACTGCGCCACCCAGGGATCCCCTGATTTTAAACTTATTGAGAGAGGAGCCTGGATCATACTTTTTTGGTTGGTGATTAGATCAACAAGTTTCCTAAGATGTGACGCAACTCACAGTAGTACGTGGATAAAGCTAGGCAAGGTGGAAGAGCTACAGAGGAAGGTTATCTAGAGGGTGCACGAGGAAACCGGGAGTAGGTTTTACGTGAATTCTAGAAAAACATTCAGCCATTCCACCACACTTCCCCACAGAATTCTGAAGAATCCTGACTTCTTGTACAGTGTTTTCCCCTTGCATTTAAATAACAAAAGTCCTATCTCAAATCGGTGAGTTACAGCTTTGAGCTATTAAGCACCACACGAAACCACAAGCTTACCTGAAGGTTGGACAACACCGTTTATGTTGTTGTGGCCAGTGTTCTGTTCCTTGGCTACCTCACCGCGACTTGGAACAGGTGCACTGACCACTGCGGATGCAGCAAAGTGGGCGCTGGCTGAGTCAAGTGTTTTAGACATACAGTCAGAGGTGCTTGAGCCCTAGAAAATGAATGAAATTAAACTCTTGATTTTTCTGATGTGATTTCATGAACATGAATATTAAGAAATGGGCAAACCAAAAGGCAGTTGCCTTTTTCGTCTTGAAGAGTTACAGGTGTTTAAGAGATCTAGGACTCCACAGACTATTTCTGGCATATGAAGCAAGGAAAGGACTAAAAGTGGGAAACAACTATTTCAGAGAAAGATCTAGGGAATTAAAAACCTCAAATGTATAATACTCTACTAATTTTCCTAGTATGTGTTAATGAATGCCTTTAAGAATACTTGACAATCTAGATACCATGGACAAATGAAATCAAAAGGACTAACTCACCATCACTTTTGTCACAATTAAAAAATATGTCTGGCCTACCTTGCAGTTGGCTACTCAAGAGATTCAGAAAAAGCAAACAAAGGCAAGTTTAATGGCCATTCCTCTTGATTCCGTAGGAAGCTGATCAGCTATTCCTAATAGCCAATAGCTCTAGAATGTGGGTCATTCCCAAATCTACCTGGACGCTAGAAGAGTGCTGAGAGGTCCTGGTGTCAGATTTTCATGTTTTGGGATTCAGGATTTCCAAGGTCAGGGTATTTAGTGATCCCCTGAGAAAGAACTAAAACTACCACCATCAGCAGATACTGGCCTGAGAGCTCATAGAATACAAAGAAGACTGAACGCGTCTCAGTTATTCCTTCAGCATTACTTTTGGAATTATGAGGCAACAAACCTAAGACCTAAACACTAGATGTCTTTCTTTCAGATGGCTCAAATTTGAAACCTACTTTCCAATTACAGTTTAATTTTTAGTGGCTTAAACAACAGAAACTTATTCTCATACAGTTCGGGTGGCCACGAGTTCAAAATAAGTCTTACAGTGCTCATATCAAGGTGTTTGCAGTGCTACCTTCTTCTGGCAATTACACTTTTATATTTTTATTCTTTGTGTATTCATTTAATCATGCCAGTGGAAAACTTCACCTGGTGGCCATTGTTTTCTTCAGGGGAATGTGATTCAAAGAAGAAAAGGGCTATCAAAGAAGAAAAGGGCTATGTTGTTCAGATTCACTGTACAATTCAAGAGAATTACCTCTTGGCCCATGGGGCATATCCAAATGGCACTTAAACACATAGTTTAGGAAGGGGTTAGGAAAGTTATATTCTTGGGGAAAAAAAAGTTTTGAGGACTGTATGAGTGGGGATGATAGTCCTAAGAGTATGTAATTTCTTCCACAAATTTCTAATAACCATTTAAAACAATGTAGTCTCCTTCCTACATCACAAATACCATATTTGACTCTAGTACTCCCTTCATTAAATATAAACTAGTTTTTGAATGTTATCCTCCATGACTTGACTAAAATTGAATGAAAACAATGTACTTATGAAAGGGAGAAAAAAAAAAAGAAACATAACCACAACTAAAAGACAAGTTTACCTGTGCTTTTGGATGTGTCTGTTGCGAGGAATGCTGAGATTGCTGTTTCTGCTGAAGCTGAGCAAGCTGCTGCCTCTGCATTTGAACTAACTGCTGTTGATGTGTCTGAAACTGCTCTTCTGTGATACCCCCTGTTACTGGTAAAGGACATTCATTTCAGAAATAAGTATGTGTTTTAAAGTACTTATAACAACACAAAGTATGATACAGTATGACACAATTGCCTAATTAAGATGAAAAGCAATCGCAAATCGACATCAGCAAAGAACCCAACAAAAAGCAAAAGTGGTTTTATGGTAATATCCATAATCTTCTAATGTCACATGCTAAAAAAGTTTCTATATGTAGTGTTTACTGTATAACGTAGTTCTAACAAAAGGATTCTAATCATTTATTCAGATTTAATGTCTTTGAGATCACTTTTAATTCACTATATTGTGGTAACAATAAAATAAAAAAATTTTGATTTATTAACTGAAATAATAATAATGACTAAGTGATAGCTTTAGTAACAAAGCAGGACCATCCAGAAGACTAAATGATTCTTACTGCTGGTGTCCATTCAGGACATTTTCTCTGATTACAAATCAGAGTAGAGAACAAAGATGTTCATCTAGTTTAACCATTAACTATAGTTTCAAGCCAATAGATTGATGCTAAAATAAGTCTTATCTATACAAATATGGGCTAGAAACCAGAGAATCGTTCAGAAAATTAAAGGTAGAATGTATCCTCTCCAATGTAAGCAATTATGCTGTGATCAACTGTGTTAAAAGTTAGTAGATTTCAAGTAAAAGACATCTAAAACTTCTGTTTACAAGTTAGCTAAGAAAAAGTTATAACAGAAAACATTTTTCTTTACTTTCATTCACTAGTTTTCAAGTACATTATTGATAAACTGAGCTTGAGGACAAAAGCTATTTCCATACATTATCAAAACCAAGAAATATTAAGTCACATCAGAATACATCTATTACTAGAATAATTTTGCTCTACTTTTCTTCATTGCTTTCTTTGCTCTCCCCAACTATTTCTTTCAATCACCAAATATTTACTATCTACCATGATGCAGAGTGCTACATTTAAGAGTTAAGTGAATACAGGGCAAAATAAACTAAGAGGGCCCCTGCTATAAAATCCTATGGTGTAGTTGGAAAGATACGTAAAAGAAATACCAACTAATATGAGTCAACCTTTAAGTGTAATTGAGCAATCAAATCAACAGAACCTAAAGGGGTTTAGCTAGAAGACTATAGACTACACCCTAAACCTAGGTTACTTAACTACCCCCACCCCCAAGTTTTCCATTTAGTACAATTACAAATGAGAAGTTAAAAAAATATGATAGTAAATTAGATATATAATACGTTTTGAATACAGTCTATTTTCTATGAAAAGGCAGTTAGGCCCCAGAGATGGACAAAGCATTTGATATGCCTTCATTTCTGTTCTGCAACATTGAAATTTGTATTGGACTATGGGGGAAAAAAAAACAGTTCCTAGATAGCAATTTTAATTTTTAGAAGATTAAAAGACCTGGTGTTATGAGAACGCTCACTCTAAAATTTTAATATTACCTGTATTTTTGAAGTACACATTAGTTATCTTACTGAATTACCAACAAAATCAAATGTTTTTCTTTGTTTGCACATATTAAATTCATTGCAAGTGTTCTATTTTTAAATGAAAAATATATTTTTAATTCTAAATTTACAATCTTCAAAATCAAATGAAAATGTGAAGTATTCATGAATTTCCAGCTGTTTGAAAACCTTGGGAAAGAGATGAAAAATAGTTTATTAGATAAAAAGCAGGAAGGAAAACTCTTAAGTTAAACCCAAATAAATCTGTTTAAGTCTTAGGTGTGCCAATTCAGATGAAATGGACTTGGAATCTGGTGTTAGCATGGTCTACTCCCTCAAATCCAAGATTATGTTTGTCTAGAGCTAAGTTTTTGTTGTGAAAAGGTGGCAGGTTATGGTGATTGAGGAATAAACTAAATTAATTATAATTTTAATGGCTATTTCAAAATTGAGAGAGAAATGAGAACAGTGAGAATCATCTCTAAAATATTTTAATTCAGAAAATCATGAAATCGAATTCAGAGTAAGTATGTATCTAAATTAGTAGAAAGAAAATAAATAAATAAATTAGTAGAAAGAACAAAAAGCATTTTTTAATTTAAAAAAATGGTTGGTAGTCCATGACAAAGTATTGCCTACTACAGGTGTTCTAATTGCTTTTTATGAGCGATGACCATTTACATATATATATTAAAAAGGAATACTGATAAAATTGCCTGTCTTGGGGAGGGGGGGTGGTATGTCTACTTACTGCCTTGTCTTGTTGAGACCATAATTTGTTCAGAAACCCCATCCTTTCCCCATAGAAAACTCATTAAAATTTCAACCAAGACTCAATTCAAATTATTCAAATTAATGGGGTTTCCTAAGTTTTTTAACCTAGGCTGACTTTGATACCAAAAATTTCATCCCTGATCCCATTACCAGTTCAGAATCACTGGTAATATAAACTCAGCTTAATCCTATAATATGCTTCGAAAAATGACATTTTTTTCCTCTTCCCCTTATCTCAAGCTTAGCATGTTATATTCTTTCTTGACACCTAGTTTTCTTTGCTATAATGTTTTGTGCTTGAAAAACAAGCTGATGTTCCTCATTCAGTATTTTCTAGAGCACTGTTCAGTATTATTTCAATTCTTTAGACAAAAAGAGCAATTAGTAATTATGACACAGAATTTGAACACATAAAATATCCTTTCTAACTGACCTGTTTCATTTTGTTAGGGTGAATGGAAAGTGCTAAGAAATGTGTGATCTTAATGGCACAGACACAGTACTGAATTATCATTCTTAGGGCTGACTTAATGGTAGATGGAAGTAGGTAACTTGGTAGGTAATTTGACTGAAAGCACCTTCTCTACTGATTATTCTTCCTTTCATAATCACTCAAATAGTTTCACAAGAAATTTATTTTGCACACTGACTTGCAGTCATCAAAGGGGTAAACATTAAAACACTGCAGGAAAAGGTTGCAGTTATACTGTGAGGAAATCTGTTTCGAAATGAGATAGAGAATAGGAGGTTCCGTAGTGGCAAAAAGGGGAGTTGGGAATGTACAAATCTGTTTATCTGCTTCTCTTGCCAAGACAAGCTCTTTCTACTAGTTGCTCAAAGGTTGCTAGCTTAAAACTAAAATTTATGCTGGTCGTAAGTCTATCCTACCATGCCCCTCCAAGTGCTGTCACTTTAAAAGTAACCACAGGGATCCCTGGGTGGTGCAGCGGTTTAGCGCCTGCCTTTGGCCCAGGGCGCGATCCTGGAGACCTGGGATCGAATCCCACGTCAGGCTCCCAGTGCATGGAGCCTGCTTCTCCCTCTGCCTATGTCTCTGCCCCTCTCTCTGACTATCATAAATAAATAAAAATTAAAAAAATAAAAAATAAAAAATAAAAGTAACCACAAATCTGATTGTTTTGTAAAGGTACCAATATTTCACTAATCTAGATAGATGGTAAGGGTCCTTTTACCTGAGTAAGAAGTTTTCCAAATCTCTGTGGTTAATACATACTAATAGATAGGTATACATATTATAGAATTTTCCTCTTTATATGTGCAAATATATCATTCTATACACTAGTGATGTACTTGCATTTCTAGGTATCTTGTGTATATAACCAACAGTTGTTTTTTCACTAAAGCCTCTAACCTCTCTATTTTTTTGATCTGGCTCAGTATCCATCTTTTTTTTTTTTAAAGATTTTATTTATTTATTTATGAGAGACAGAGAGAGAGAGAGAGAGAGAAAGAGAGAAAGAGAGAAAGAGAGAAGAGAGAGAGAGAGAGAGAGAGAGAGAAGAGAGAAAGAGAGAAAGAGAGAAAGAGAGAGAGAGAGAGAGAGAGAGAGAGGCAGAGACCCAGGCAGAGGGAGAAGCAGGCTCCACGTGGGGAGCCCGATGTGGGACTTGATCCTGGGTCTCCAGGATCAAGCCCTGGGCCAAAGGCAGATGCTCAACCACTGAGCCACCCAGGCATCCCTCAGCATCCATCTTAGATATCAGTTGCCTTATTCGCCAAATGAATCCATGTATTTTTTGTTAGAATACCTGTCACCATCCTTGAAATGTTGATTCTGTTTTCAAAAGTCCTAGGTATTCCTCATTTCATCTTTCACCTTTCACCTTTCAGGTATGTGGTTCCTGTGTGGTAATCTGCTAGGCTCACCCCTTATCAGCTTTCCCTACCATATTCTGACAGTGGTCCATCAAAAATAAACTCAAGGTGTCACCACTATATTTTATACTGGTTTAATGATTCTAAAAGCCCTAGATCACTGCTTCTTAAACTTAGGCCCACAGAGGTAGTATTCATGAGTATGTGGGAAATCTTTTACAAGTATTTGCTAACTTTTGTTGATAGAACTTAAAAAAAATCTAATAGAAACACATTCTGGATCTTCTTGATGACCATCTCACAATAGGGTATGAACATATGATTTTGTGCTTGTGTGTGCCTTTTAAAAATTATCTTTTAATGCAGTGTTTCTCTAAGTGGGCTAATACAATGTATTCTTGGGAAGCTATGAATTTTTTTAAACACTAGTCTAGACCAAGTTTTCAAAGTTTACTGAAGAACAACTAATACGGTGGTAAAGATTATCTAAGAGTCAAAATGCATATATTATTATCCAGCATTTCTTCATCTACAGGGTAGGTCTTTGTTATAAAAGTCTTAATATATGCTTTATTGAAGCAATACTGACTATACACATTTTTGGTTTGTTTTAAAAGATAGATCTGGGGCTGTTGGGAGTAGGGAAGACAGACAACTTATTTTAAACCTTGTAGGTTTTAGTGAGGAGTCAGGTGAAAGTTCATATGAACCTTTGGAGCTACTATGAGGACAAATCTTTCAATCCTTCAAAGTTGACATTATTCGTCCAGGACTATACACACCCTATGAGGTAACTCTCACAGTTAAAGGCAAACTAATGAATAGGCTACAAAACTATGGGGGCACAAAGGGGTGAAGATGGGAGGTGAGGTCAGGAGTGAAGGGTGAGGAGATGAAGAATGAGGAACAAATGTATGAAAATGAAGACTCATTTAAGGGGTGCCTGGCTGGCTCAGTTGGTAGAGTGTGTGACTCTTGATCTTGAGGTTATAGGTTTGAGCCCCATGTTGGGCTGAGAGGCTACTTAAAAAGAAAACAAAATCTTTAAAAGACCCATTTAGCGGCGAAGGAAGCCATTGAGGGTTTGGTCGCAGTTTTTGAAGATGCCGCGCAAGGGAAAGAGCGGTTCCAGGAAAGGGGGGAAAGGGGGAGCCGCCTCTGGGAGTGACAGTTCTGACAAGAAGGCCCAGGGTCCCAAAGGTGGTGGTAATACAATAAAGGTTAGACACATTCTGTGTGAAAAACATGGGAAAATCATGGAAGCCATGGAAAAGTTAAAGTCTGGAATGAGATTCAATGAAGTAGACACACAGTATAGTGAAGATAAAGCCAGGCAAGGGGGCGACTTGGGTTGGATGACCAGAGGTTCCATGGTGGGACCATTTCAAGAAGCAGCATTTGCCTTACCTGTAAGTGGGCCGGATAAGCCTGTGTTTACCGACCCTCCAATTAGGACAAAATTTGGATATCATATTATTACGGTTGAAGGGAGAAAATAAAATGGTATGAAAGACGGAAAAAAAATAAAATAAAAGACCCATTTAAATTTGTGATACTCAACCTAAAGAGTTGTAACTGGAATTTCAGTATTAGTCCTTCAGCAAACTAAAAAATTTTAACTCCTGAAATCTGAATTTATTATCTCATACTTCTGGAAGCAATCATAACTCAAAAATAAATCCTTGTATCTTAGCTAGTTGTGAAAATATAATTTTACCTATTCAAAAACTTTCATATTTGCCAATATTTTATGGCAATTTAGGAAAGAACAGGAAAAAACCTGAAAAAATTAAAAAATCAGGAATTTCTCTGGAAAATTGTCCAAAATGTTGATATTCTTACAAATTGGTATGTTAAAATATTTGCAGCTGGTGAAAAAGGCTGCTGGTATCTATCTATTCAATATTCAAAGACAAATGAGGGGAAAAAATGTTAACTGCAACCACAGTCAAAACCAAGGTTAAATAAAAGTAAATTAATCCAGCTCTTCAAGTCTGAACAAGCAAAGCTACATCCATCCATCCATCCACCCATCCATCCATCCATCCATCCATCCATCCATCCATCCATCCATCCACCCACCCACCCATCCATCTTTAAAGTAATTTACACCCAACACAAGGCTTGAATTCACGATCTGGAGACCAAGAGTCACATGCTCTACCAACTAAGCCTGCCAGGTGTCCCAAGCAAAGCTAGTTTTAGATATACATTTTCTTAAATTTTGGATTTAAGAACAGTATCTCAAAAGAATAAATAATACTGCAGTTTCAAATGACTAAAAACTTTATTTATGTAAAAAATGTAATACTTGCTTGCCATGTGCTGGAAGCTCCTTAAAGGATTATTCTTGTAAAACTGCAATATTAAACACTTAACATAGTGCTTTGCATATAATAATTCTAAGTAATTATGTGTGAAATTAGTTTTCCTTGGTTATTCACACTTGCTATTTTTCAGCACAATCTATCTTTTCTTTCTCTGTCCTGGTTCTATTCTTTGAAAAGAGTTTTTCAGTTAAGAAAACAGATCTTCATTTTACATAATACTTAATAAGACATGTGTCTTTGCTTTAAAATGAAGTCTTTGGTTTTAGTTCTTCTACTACCTAGGACATACATTCTAATTTGTTTTAAGTACTTTAGTATGACATCAAAAAGAACAATTAGAATCTATTTAGGACACAGGGATTATGACTTGAAAAATATTAACTGGGTTATTAACAACATAAAAAAATTCTTTGCCACTAGCACTCAAGTTCAAAAACTAAAAAAGTTGTGATTAAACATTATTGTCAAGAGTATCACAGTTCTATTTCTGATTAAACTATTTGTTGTGATATTCCAGCTGTGAAACAGAAAATTTAGTACTTATAATTTGTCTAGCTCAGTGACACACCCTGTAAGGTAAAAATAGGGTCCTGTGTCAGTCTCGTCACTCTTAAAGACAAACATGCTCTCATGACCAAGTCCACTAAGAATAAGGCAACAGTATTAATATAAAGGCATAAAGACTGAAAGAAATAAAAAATAAAGATTCTTTTGTCTGTGTCCACCAAATATAAAACTACAACTTTCTAAAAACTCTTACATTCTTCTCTTTAATTCGATGAAGGAATTGCTATCAGTATTTACTGTACTGTAATGGAATCCAACTAAATTTTCTAACCAGAACTGAGAGGACTATGTAACGAATAGAACTGGTACAAATGGGTACTTCAAATGTTTACAAAAATGCTGTTAAAAGACTTGTTCCATTATGCATTTATATACCTGTGCCTAGTATTTTGAAACAAATATATTAGGAAAAAAAAAAAAAAACACCTTGTGGCCTCAATGATTAAAGGGTCACAGCTGAGAAGGAAAACTTCAAATATAACCCTTTACTCTAGGCAATAGAATATATATTTGGGGGGATCCCTGGGTGGTACAGCGGTTTGGCGCCTGCCTTTGGCCCAGGGCGCGATCCTGGAGACCCGGGATCGAGTCCCACATCGGGCTTCCGGTGCATGGAGCCTGCTTCTCCCTCTGCCTGTGTCTCTGCCTCTCTCTCTCTCTGTAACTATCATAAATAAAATAAAAAAATTAAAAAAAATTAAAATAATCTTCTAAAAAAAAAAGAATATATATTTGAAAATTTCTATTTAAGACACTGATTCTAATGTAGCTAAGTTGTTGCTTAAGTCTTGAAATCTGTCAAGGAAAGAAGGAAATGGTACTATGTTGAGAATACTAAAAAATTAAGACAGGAAATATACAGACCAAAAAGACTATTATTTTAATGATAGGAGAAAGGCAGAAATTAATATATTTGTTATTTATTTGAAAAGTGCATCCATGCCTAAGATACTTTAAATGCTTATTTTATGCTAATATATCATGATAGTGTCATAAAATTCTAGAGCTAATATTATGGGATTATTGAAACTATAGTAAGCCATATTCTGGATCAATACAAACAGAATAAAGATGATACAGTAACATACAAAATCTATGCATATTTTCTGGAAAAGAGTTTAGTTAAATCCTTCTGGAGTTTATTGGGAATGTACAATAGAAAGCTGCAAATATCTGGCCATGTTCAAAGTGAGATGAAACACAAAATCACTTTTTTGGTATGGCATTCATTGTTAGAGAAGAAACTCAAATCTACTATCAAATCTAATTATTAGTGCCTATATTGAGATATTTTTAAATTCCCCTTTTGGCAAAAATTATTTTGAGTAATTTTTGATACAGGAATTCCAGTTCTGTTTATTTGAACACTGTCATGGAGTTGCCTTAAAAAAAAAAAAAAGACCTAATATTCATCAACTTCCTACTACCTTTAGGTTTCTAGGAAGACTGCCACCACAAATCATATTAGGAATTTATCCATTTCAGCATCAAAAGCTCATTAAAACTTCACAGACTCATGAACTTTATATAATGAGATACCATTTTCTTTACCTAAGTTTATTTGGGAGAAAATTAACCAATTAATTTGGAGGAATGACATTATCAACTTCTAATTATTCAAACAAATCTAATTTTCTAATATAATCTTTAAATGGATAAGTGGCCAGATCAAGTTTAAAAACAAGCAGTCCAATAACAGAAAGACTGAATATGACTGAGACCAAATTTCAAACTAAAATGATTTGCAACCACTTTAAAGAGGTTTAACATAATTTCACATAGTAAAATGCACCATCCAGGTTAAAGTAACTTCGAAATACATACGTTTTATAGAAAGAAAGGATATCAACAGTGTAAGAGAAGTCACATCTAGTTTTGTCTCTGGATACCATGTACTGATGTATCTATCATAAGGATATTAAAAATTATACCTACTTGTATACATGTTATAAAGACTATCCGCAGATGAAAACAAATCAAAATTACATTTTAGATTGTCTAGATACTATACATTTACAATGTACATGTCATAAAAAATTAATTTGAGCACAGTGTTTCTTAAAATGCTCTCCAATCTCAATCAGAGGTAAACTACCAGACAAAATTACGACTAATCATAGGGAGCTTCTTAAAAAAAAAAAATCATTTTTCAGAGAGAGAGCTTTAAATGGTACTCTTGAGGAACAATACCTACATTTGAGCAAAGTTCATATACACAAAAAAAGGAAACTTTCTTTACCAAGTGCACATTATGGCTATGAAGATCTGCCAGCAGCTTATAACCATTCTGCCCACAGAGAACTCCCTATGTTTTCCACCAACACATTCACAAAACCAGGCACACACATTCAAAACAGAAGTCAGGAGTGCCTGGGTGGCTCAGTTGGTTAAGTGTCTGCCTTTGGCTCAGGTCAGGATCCCGGGGTCCTGGGATCAACCCACATCTGGCTCCTCACTCAACAGGGAGTCCGCTTTTCCCTCTCCTCCCCTGCTTGTGCGCTCTCTCTTTCAAATAAATCAATAAACTCTTAAAAAAAAAAAAGGGTTTTATAGGTAGTAGGAGACTGGTTAAAATATGAACCCCAACAACAGGATTTAGTTTCTTAGGCTGGAAAAAAACTATAGTAGGTTAAGATAAAAAAAAATTCCTTTCTTCAGTGGGATTATAAAAATAAACCTTAAAATTTACCCTGAGCACTTATGTAGTGAATAATGAAAATTAAGGAAAAAAAGAAGAGCAGGATATACTTTTAAAAAGTGACAGCTTACCTGATATGCCATTCTTGCTGGTGTTCAATAAAGCTACAGATGCTGCAGAAACTCTTTTATTGTTCACAGTCTGCCCTGATTTTCTTGAGGTACATTCTTCACTATCACTGTCCTGTAAATTTAGTAGCCTTGGCTGGAAACACTGTAGTCGACATGATCTGATATTGCTTAATATTTCAGAGAGGGACAGTCTATTTTCACAATGTTTACTGGAAGCATTGGTCCGAGTGAAATTAGAAGAAAAGTCTATAGTTTGGGAAGAGCTTGAAAAACCATTCAGCATTTCAGGGTCTATCTGTTTTAGGACTGGGTCATGTTCTGTGGATATCCGGTCCATTATAACCCTGAAAAGCAATATAAAACCAAATATTATCTGGAAGAACTTAATAACATTTTCTCTACATCCTCCTTGCTAGCTTGTAAACAAAAACCAGGCCAAAAGAAATAGTTTACCTTCCACCTCTGCCAATTCGCCTCCTTGCAAATCCTATACATCTTCTTGGGACTGTGAGCGTTGTAAGGCAATGCCTATATCTCAACTTATCCAAATCTGCCAATTCTGAATTTTCAAATGAGTGGTTAACTTGGTCCAAACGAGGCTGCAAAGAAAGAAAAAAAAAATTAAAAATCAGGGAGTAAATGTGAAACGAAGAAAAGTTAAATCATGATAAAAATAAAGTACAGCATTAGAAGAACAATTGAAATTTAGATGTAAAACTGTAAAATTGGAGTTTAAATGACATTAACTAAATAAAATTTTATAAAACTGAATCAAAAGTTCACTTACCAAAATAACTCAAACTGAATATTTTAGGGTATAACATATTTTAGAAGAAATCTATCTTTAAAGAATATTATGACTTTTAACATTTATGTAGAAAAGCAAAGACACTATAGTTAGTAATGTATAGGCTTCTTATTGAGATAAATCAGAAGGAAGTTTTTTGTTTTGTTTTGTTTTGTTTTTTGTTTTTGTTTTTTTTTTAGCCAAAAATTGTACTTTAAAGCATTTATGGATTAGGCTAACACTTCTTTATTTTTCTGGGTCTTAACATTACTCTGCCTTTTCATAGTAACTTTCTTTTTCTTATTAGCATAACTCGTAAATAACTTCCTACCTCTTCTACACTAAACAGACACACACACACACATACCCTGAATTGTTGGAAGTGTAGATGTTTACCATAATGCAATAAGAAAAATGGTCTCTGCAAGTCATATCTGAAAGCTATCCTCGTAACGCTATAGTTAGTTATACCTTTATGAAAACCCGAGCATTTGGGAGTGAGTCTCTCCTGATATAATGCTGCACCAAAACTTGACTTAATAGCACAAAGCAATTTCTAAGTATGTCAAAAAGCTTGAATATAATTATTATATAAGATATTGCCATGAAGAAAGTTTAAAAATGATTCTTTTTTTTTTTAAATATAAATGATTCTTTTATGTTTGATCCTTACTTGGTATATGCACAAGATGGACTTGACTAAAATAAATTTTAATAAGCAGCAACTATCAAAATTTTGGGGCACCTGGGTGACTCAGTCAGTTAAGCAGCCAATTCTTGATTTTGGCTCAGGTGATAATCTCAGGGTCCTGAGATCAAGCCCCATGCTCAACAAGGAGGCTGCTTCAGGATTCTCTCTCTATGCCCCTTCCCTCCGCTCATGTGTGTTCTCTCTCTCTCAAATAAATAAATCTAAAAAAAAATTTTCAATTAGAGATTTTGGGCTTATTTAACTCTAGCAGTGACAGTAATTTTCCTAACTACTAAGCTATAGTTAAGGCTCAAAGTAAAACTAAATTTCTAAAATTTAGAATTCGAAATTATCAATTTCCAAGTAAAAGGATTCTGGTATTTTTTAAATATCTTCTGAAAGGACTCAGTACTTTTCAGCATCTTTCACTGGTATGTATAGGGGATAGTAAATAAAAAATGCCGATGGACTTCTCATTTGTAAATCAAGACTAAGTTACCTTGACAAGAACTACCTATTAATTCCAGTTCATATATATATACTACAAAAAAATGAAGTTCTTACAGCATAATACTGGCATCCTGCTCGCCTCCTGAAAGCACAGGGACCATCAGGATCATTTTCCTCTTCAGGTTCTGATACTGGGGATGGTACCTAGAAAAAAAGAGGCATGAGACATTCCATTCAGGAGTTACCAAAGTCAACAGTTCAGTCTTTATAATGGTCTAAAATCAGAGTCCAATCATAAACAGTAAATCATTCCTACATTACTTCTGGTAGGCAATAAATCCTCCCAAAGAGTTAAAGACCAGCAAAGATTCTCTATGGTTAAAAATGATTATTTTGGATGGGTTAGTTCTTGCAAGTAAGTTAACATGGTTTTGTGTAATGGATTCTGAACATGTAAGTACTTAAGAATTAGTAGTTTTTATATACCCACTTGCATATTTTGTAAATAATGTATGTGACCATGAATGCTTTATTTTTATTTTGACAGTTATGCTTCACTTATAAGTACATGTATTTTTATGCAATGACTTTCTCTGTAATAGAGTCAAACCTAGGAAGTTAAAACACTATTTATAAAGCTTATGAATAGTGCTCCCTCCAAAGTGATTAAGGTCATACATACATTTTTCTCAAAGGGAGTCCCTTATTTCCCTACCCATTTTTTAATAATCACTTTTTTAAAAAGTTTTATTGAAATTCCAGCTAGTTAACGTATAGTGTAATATTAGTTTCAGGTGTACAGTTTAGTAAAACCACTTTTTAAACTTAGTAGATTAGAAGCAGAAAATTAGAAGAAAACTTGCTAAAAGTAAGCAGACTGGTTGCAGAGAGAAGTGATAAGCCCATAATCTGACAGCAAAAGAAAAAAAACCTTTCAAAAAGCTGTCACATAATTAAAAAGCATTCTGCCTGGAACTATGTGATCTTAGATGAAATATCGCTGTATAATGTGAGTGGACCCCTGGGGCAACACTGATCAATTAGAGCAAACTTTATGTCATAAAAGATGGATTAAATGATATACAAATACACTCTGATACAGCAGAAAATAATACGGTTTAGAAAAATTTCTACTCATAATGGTTGAAATAAAAAAAAAAGTTTTGGTACTTAAGTTTCAGTTGTCTCGCAATTTCACTTTGGAGAACATCTCTTTTTCTGACAATGCTGGCTCAACCATATTTACTTGCAAATTTTGAACCTCACAAATCCCTCTCTTCCTATTTTGAGAGGAAAAATGTGTTCTCTACATTATTTCCAAACTGTGGTAATTACCACTGAGCAGGGTCATCCAGGGGATAAAGGCATTTGTTTGAGGTTGCAATATACCTCCACCAACCCTATGGGGGAGACACAGAAACAGTAAGCTGGGGCTGATTCTTCTTCCCAGGGAACCAAGCCCCCAAACCCAAATTTTGAAAGGAAATCCCAAACATGAATTTTATACTTTGGTTCCTTTGCAGATCATCTACCTCCTCTAAAATACACAGAAGGAAGCGTTACAAACTCTTAGAAATTCTTTTTTTTTTTTTTTAAGAAATTCTTTGCATAAAGTATACCACCCCTTTGTCCTGACCATCATTCCCCAGGAGTGGATTCCAGGATTCAGTGTGAGACAAAGGAAGAGAGAGCTGTATTAGAAGAATCAGAAGCATAATCAAGAAAAGATAGGGTTTTTAATTCTGCTCTGCTGCAAATCAGTTGGGATAGGTCTGGTTAAAATGTTCTCTTAAGGCTCCCTATTCCCTATGTTCCTTGTTTACTAGACAAAGAAGAAACATATGATTATTTTAATGATCTTTTTAGCAATAAAATCCTGATTTTGTAACAGCTACATCCTAAATAGCTGCCTAATGAATGATGTCCAACTACATAGGTAAATATGAATTCTTCAGCAAGAAGGGGATATCATTATAAAAATTTATAAGAGTTTTTAAAGACCTAGTTAAAGGACTCAGGAAACTAAGTTTTAAAATACAATTCGAAATTTCAAAATTTTCATGTGGGTTTGAGGGCTGGGGACTATAAGAATTCAGAACAGAAACAAAGGTCCCTTAATGCACGAGGAATATATAGGACTAGTATGTGAGTGTGCCTTACCATCAGGGTAATGGACTGATTTTAGCAAGAAAGGAAGTTTCTACAGGTCGTAATATCCCATATGTCACCTTAAATGGCTAAGGTGTAAAAGCAAAGCTTTATAGGCTCTCCTGAGTACCACCAATATAAGGCTATTATTGATATATAATAATCCATGTCATACCCTTACTTAAAATTCTTTAATAATGCTTCAGTATATACAATGTAGATAGATAAAAGCCATTTGCCACCTGGCTACTACCACTCCAAGTATCATCCTGTTCAGCCTCTCTTCCCTTTTGCAATTTATGCTCGAGCAATGCTGAACTGCTAGCATTCTCATTCATATGCTGTTTCCTCTGCCTAGAGCCCATCCCTACTTCTTGTATATGGAAAACTACTATTTGTTAGGACATTATTTTCCTCATTTCTTCAAAATGGCCACATCCCATGGCTCTTCAAAGCACTGAGTCTAACTGGATTTTCCTTTGACAAAAGTAATGAATTATTTCATTTAGTGCTTTTTAAGAGTGTACTAAATTAGACATATCTTTGTGCATTTGTTACAATCCAGATGAATGCTAAAATATTATCTGGGATAGAAAAACTAAATTAGTGATAGAAGAGTAAAAAAATATGTAATATAGCAAAAGGGGACACATTTCACAATTTCATATAAACTCTAGATTTTAAATAGTTATAACCATAAACTATTTTATAGATAATCTTGCTTCCAGGCATATCTGTAATACTGGTTTAAAAAGTTTTTTCTTTTAAAGCAATGAAGCAAAAATGTTAAAATAAAATAACATGTATTTGTTGCAGCATCTCTTTAGGTTGCCTATACCATATGAAAAAGAAAAAAGAGAAGGGTATTGCTAGATGAGGTGCTAAATATAAATATGTATCTTTTAAAATTGATCCTTTAATATACAAAGGTCCTGTTTTAAAAATAGCACTTGTCAAAGTAAAATTAAGATTTTAAAACTGCAAACATTTTGCTATTAACTGTTGCAATATAAACCAAAGAATTATCTTCACAATTTATAATTTGAATCACTTCTTATAAATCTTCAAAATTAAATGGTTATTGCCAAACAAAGTAGCAAAATTTACATTAAAAGTTGTAGAATAGGGCAGCCCTGGTGGCGCAGCGGTTTAGCGCCGCCTTCAGTCCAGGGCGTGATCCTGGAGACCTGGGATCGAGTCCCACATCAGGCTCCCTGCATGGAGCCTGCTTCTCCCTCTGCCTGTGTCTCTGCCTCTCTGTGTCTCTATGAATAAATAAATAAAATCTTAAAAAAAAAAAGGTAGAATAAAATGCAAGTGGAATATGGCAAAAAGAAAAAGGGAATTATTATTGGTGAATATTTATATAATTATGTATTAACTATTTTAAAAGATCATAATCTATTTCTAATAATCTACCTTAAATACAGAGGGAAAGAATACTAACATTCATTTTTATATAAGGGAAAACTGAAAACCACCTAAATGCTCCACAGAGAATAAATTCTACCCAACTGATAGAAAATAATGTAAAATAAATACCATTTCAGTGGCCACATAAATAATGTGGAAAATGTATATATATATGCTATATAACATTAGGTGAAGAAAGTTAAGACTCAAAATTAAGAGGTCAATTATGTTTTAAAATATAGCAATATAAAAGACTAAAAGGAAATGTCTTTAAAATAGTTTTAAAACAAGCACCTGTGGAAATTCATCTTCATCTGAGCTGTGAAAGTCATATTGCTTAATGTCACTCTTATTGATCACAGGCAATGTCTCAGGAGTGGGTTGCTGAGATGTTATCAAAGCCTCTGCTTTAGGCTTCTTTGGGTACTTCTTCTTTTGACGAACCACATCAGAAGCCTCTTCTTTCAAAGACAAATGATGAGGGTGCTGTTTACATGACGATTTTTCCCCCAAAAGGAAGAAATGAAAATCATTTTAGAAATCATGAAAAACTATACTGCTCTTTGAAAAACATACATTTTTACCCAGGAGGTGATTTTATTTACTGTTTTTAATATGCAAAAACTATGTGATCATAAATTGAAAAAGGTTTTACTTTTTGCAAGTTATGATTAAAAATCATAATCGTACTTAATTTGCTTTTTATTGTTATTTTTACTTAAACTAAGATATTAGTGATTTTTAAAAATTGCTCTATTATTATGCAATCCAGCATTTAACAGTACCTCAATTTTTATTTAAATTCACTGTATTAATAATTAATGACTATTTTAAAAGTAATTTGATTTAGATAATAAATTCATTGATTTATTTCTACACTTATTTCCAATTTTTAAAAATGTCTACAGCTGGTACATTTTTGGAGAAAAATAAGTTTATTAACTAGAAAAAAAGCTTACTTTTTTAGAATGCACAATTACTGCTTCAACCGAACAATAATCAAACTGTTCTCAAGTACCCCAGAGTTGTGACAGCACTTGAGAGGCCATCTGGCAGGAGACTAATGGGGAGGGTTTCCAGCCCCACCTTGCTCTCAACTCCTCAGCCAAGAAGCTATATCTGTTTTAACATAACGGTATTTCTTTTAGTAAGTAGGGATCTACTGCTTAAAATGTTTGAAAATGATTGTTCTAAAAAAAAAAAAAAAAAGAAAATGATTGTTCTAAGCACCAAAGTACAAGCAATATGAAAGTGAAAAAATAATTAGGAAGTTCTACATTTTCCCATATAGTCCACATTTCTGTTAAAACTACCTCAGGGTCAAGAATGGTACACACAATGAAAATGCTGCTTACTTAGTGATATAGCTGGGTTTCGCACAATGGATATAGCTAGGATGTCAAAAAGAAAACCCCTACCTCATTCTTAGAAACTACCTATATTTTAAGGTGGGATGTATGACTAAGTAAACAAGGTTAACTGTGTTTAATGGGGTAGAGCAACAATGGATGCAACTGTATCCCTAAAACTAGTAAACAGGGTGAGCATTTACATTTATAGATGGTCTGAAATAAGAATCAACGAACGTATAATAAAGGCCGAGTCTGTCAGTTTTTTCTGGTTGAGATTTCATTTCTAGGCCTACCAATCATATACCTGGAAAAAGCACTGGTTTATATAAAATGGATTTTAAAAAATAACTTAGAAAATTACATGTATTGCACTGGTAAATTTTTGGCTATAGAGGCAAGTATGATTTTAAAAGAATCAGGTAGATGGGCTAGATGCCTGTGATGAATAAGAAAGAACTTTGGTGTCTGAATTGACATCAGTTGAATAAAAGGAGGAGGTCTTGCCGTTCCATATTCTTCTTTGACCTTTAAGAATAAACCCACAGAAAGTAAGAATTGTGTACATTTTTAAAAGATGAATTTTCCACAAACACCCTATGTTGCTTTTTAAATCTTGCTACAAAGTAAAGCTCTATTGTCTAAATAATCAATACCTATTATTTAAATTTAAACTCCTTAGAGGTTTTAGTAACTTTTGTATTTCTCAACTGAATATTTTAATTAATGTACCAAGTGAATACTGAATAAATACAATTCCTTTAAATCTAAGAGACCAAAATAATCATGTAGTCTGGCTCTTTCTATTAGGAAGAAAACAGGATCTGGAAGTTACAGGACTTCTTCAAATCACTCCAACTGGACAGCAGTTGATAAATGCTGGTTCTGGAAGTGATGATGAAAATAAGAATAACTTTAAATATCTCAGTGAATAAAGCTTTAATAGTAGATTTTGATGCCTGCCACTACAATGCAGGATTTGCTTAGGCTAATGACACGTAAACTTTAATTTATCGATATTCTGTAGGAAAGCAGATGGCATAGTGAAAAGCACATGGTTTTTGGTGTTAGTTAGACCTGGACCTAAACCTTGAATCAGCCACTTATCAGCTATCTCATCTAGAAGTCACACAGAGGTAAAATCTATGTCAAAGGGCTGCTGTAAGGATTAATGAGTTAATATGTATGTAATAATTCCTAGCAAAGTGCTTGGCAAATAGTAAAAACAATGCATGTTAATTATGTTTTTCTTTAACCAAATTATACTAAAGGTAACTGATGAAACCAGTAATTGTCTGATCATTATTACCATATGTGCTTCTCCCCGGAGGATATTCACCTTAGTTTTACATTCTTGGACTTTGTGATGATTTCCATTGTGAAGAGTTGCTGGAGTGGCATATAACTCTTTGTCTGATCTATTGATTTTCACTTCATTAAGGATTTCACCACCATAGTCTCCCAAGTGATATCTTGGAAAGGTAACAAAATGTAAGAAAACGTTTTATAGTTCAAAAATAAAACCAATGATATCTCAGTGAAATAGAACACAACTAATCAAATAGAGCCAACAATTTATCAGATTATTCTTAAAAGAGAAAATTCATGGGAATAAAGAAGTTCATATTTGCGACTTGGTAAAAACAAACAACCAAAAAACACAAAAAATCTCTAAGGGACACAGAAGACAAATTTCTCATTTATTCAATGTTTTCAAACACTGGGAAATGATGTTTAGAATGCTTACCTCAGGAATCACATAAAATTCTGTTCGGTTTAGTATAGTTTAATTATGCAGCTATGCAGGACAATGACTATTGCATTAGAGGACACTTTTTTTTTTTTTTTTTTAAGATTTATCCATTCTAAAGAGAGTGTATGCAGGCAGGGGAAAGGGAGGACACTCAGAGGGACGGGGACAGAGAAAATCTTCAGCAGATTCTCGCTAAGCATGGAGTCCTCCACTGAGGGGGGCTCTATCCCAGGACCCTGAGATTATGGCCTGGAGCTGAAATCAAGAGTTGGATGCTTAACTGCCTGAGCCACCCAGGCACCCCACAGAGAACACATTTTTTAAGTGTGTTGAAACAAAACATGCTTTCTACCTAGTAAGAAATAAAGTCATTTATAATATTCATTCCCCTCAAATTTTAATATAAAGTTTAATAATAAAAATGGACAGAATGATCCCTAGGTTCTTTTCTAAATAAGATTCAATGATTCTTTAAAACAATGACGCATGTTAGAGGATCTATACATATTATACACCAAAACATTCCTCAAACTTGTAATTCAAACTGATAATCTAGTTTTTAAAAAAACTAGCAACACAAGAATTCTTAAAAAAAAATGTAGGTTTTGCTTGAGAATCTATTTCAATTGTTCTAAAGCTAGGCAACAAATCATATTTTGTTCATCATCTGGCTATTGCTGCAATTAGTATATAACAGTAGCAATGTTACCTTTTTTCCACAACTTCTAAGGTTAAGTGCAATAATTCTCGTTTTGTTTTCTCTCTTCTCTTAATCATTTCCAAAATTGTTATGGCTCTACTAAACTCTCGTCTCAATTTCAGCATCTTTTCATAAGAGGCTTCATCATTCTTACGATTCTATTGAAAGTAATTTTAAAAGAATAAACAATTAAAATCCAGTTATCCACATTTCCATTTTCATTCACCAAATCTTAGGAAACACAAACATGTTCCATAAAATGTTAAATGTAAAAATGTTTTAAAAATTATGTTAAACAGCAACTACATAAGACAACCTATCTACTTAACTCTGAAAATAGAAATTTAAGCAAATAGTTCTTAAATATTGAAAAAAAATGTTGCCTACTGTTGAAAAGATGGAATAATAGAAGGGATCATTCCAATGTAAAGAAATATTTAAAAGTCTGCCTGAAACAAAACTGAATGTATCAGAAAATGTAATCCATTCAAATTGATGCAGGGTATTTTCCAGTGACGAGAGAAACAGTCCTGTCAAATCAAGGTTACCTAAAAATAGCCAAATTGGGTCTCCATCCATCCATCCAGCTCTGTAATTGTGGGATGAAAGGATCAATAACACAATGTAAACACTTACAATGACAAGCAAAATTTCACTTCACAAACTCAGATATAAAACTGAAAGTGGGATATAAAGCATCTCAAGGAATGGGATTATTATGTTTCAAAGTAATAACACCTCACTGCAGGGTAGAAAACAAGTGAAAACTCTGCATTTCAGAGTATTGTTAAGATATTCTCATTCTGAAGCCTAAGATTTAATTTGAACAACTCAGAGTGAAAGTCCTGCTTAATAACTAGAGAAGGCTCAGTTGTAATTAGCAGCATCTATTTGCATACGAAAATTACTGTGAATATATTTTGTTTAATCAAATAACCACAGAATATTTTTATTAGGCATGAAACTATTTGTTTAAAAACAGACCATTACCACCTCTCATTCTATGAATCCAGACTGACTGCACTTAAGGAATCTTTCCATCCTTGAGTTAATAATGCAATTGCACTACAGGGTATTTACTCAAATGATACAAAAACAGTGATTCAAAGGGGCACATGCATCCCAATGTTTATAGCAGCAATATTCACAACAGCCAAAATATGGAAAGAGCCCAAATGTCCATAGACTGATAAACGGATAAAGAAGATTGTGTGTGGGGGCAGCCCTGGTGGCTCAGCAGTTTGAGCGCCATCTGCAGCCCAGGGCCTGATCCTAGAGACCCAGGATCGAGTCCCACGTCGGGCTCCCTGTATGGATCCTGCTTCTCCCTCTGATGTGTCTCTGCCTCCTTTTCTCATCTCTGTGTATTCTCATGAATAAATAAATAAAATCTTTTTTAAAAAAAGAAGATTGTATGTGTATATATACACTATGGAATATTAGTCATAAAAAAAGAATGAAATCTTGCCATTTGCAATGGCAAGGATGGAACTAGAATGTATTATGTTAAGCAAAATAAGTCAGAGAGAGAAAAATACCATAGGATTTCACTCATGTGGAATTGAAGAAACAAAACAGATGAACACAGAGGAAGGGAAGGAAAAATAAAAATACCAACAGAGTGCCAAACCATAGGAGACTCTTAACAATAGGGAACAAACAGGGTTGCTGGAGGGGAGGTAGGTGGGGGAATGGGGTAAATGGATAAGGGGCATTAAGGAGGGCACTTGTGAAGAGCACCGGGTGTTATACATGTAAATGATGAATCCCTAAATTCTACTCCTGAAACTAATACTACAGTATATGTTAACTAACCAGAATTTAAATAAAATCTTGATAGAAAAAAAAATCCAATATATTACAGAGATGACTGCTAAGGACACAAACTCTGCAGGAATAAAAGAGATTGACACTTCATCAAGCAAGGATCACAAATATTTGGTGTGCTTACTGAGAACAAAGCAGATATGGAACATGCTCTAGAAGATACATTCTATGACCATTTGAACAGCTAAAGAAATAAGGATTTATGAACATATCCTAATTGATTTGATGTGAAAAGTTACTTAGTTTTTTTTTTTTTTTTTTACTCTTATAAATATTAACCAAAGGCAGCCCCAGTGGCCCAGCGGTTTAGCACCGCCTTCAGCCCGGGGTGTGACCCTGGAGACCCGGGATCGAGTCCCATGTTGGGCTTCCTGCATGGAGCCTGCTTCTCCCTCTGCCTGTGTCTCTGCCTGCCTCTCTCTCTCTCTCTGTGTGTGTCTGTAATGAATAAATAAATAAAATCTTAAAAAAAAATATTAACCAAACCTTTTGTATTGCCCCTCTCTTTTATTATCAAAATAAAGTATGCTAAAAGTGGTTTAAAAATGAATGCAATAGGACATTAAAAGGAACCTGAAGCCAGGTTTCATATTGGAAGATTATAAAGGAGAAAATAAAACCTGAGAAAGATTCAATGTTTTACTCTCTTTTCTCTTAAAATGCTGTTATTAATTCTTTTACCTTATCAAATGGAAATTAATCCCCCCCCACCATACTATGTGACAAAAGGCAAAATGTAAAATACGGTTTTTAACAAAAAAAAAAATTTTTTTTTGGCCATCAGGCAGCAGCAATACCTTCCAACTGAAAAAAAAAAATTAACATTACCAAGAGCAACTATTAAAGTGTCCCCTATACAGAGCACTGCACATGTTCTCTACCCTCAAAAGGCTTAAAGTCTAAAGATTAATTTCCTTTTGATAAGGTAGAAGAATGACTTACACAGCATTTTAAAATACAGGCATGCAGTACCTTAAAAGAACTTAGTTTAGGTTATACTTTATAGGTGACAATTAATTTTCAAATATAAGAAACTACACCTAAAAGTCTAATAAGGACATACAAATTCAAAGATGAATAATGACACAAAGTTACATACCAGCTGAACAATATTCAAAAGTGCACCAGAACCTATTAAGATGAATCCTCTCTTCGCTAAGTGTTCCTTATGGATTACATGTTTCTGCCCTGTCTTTACTAGTCATTTCCTGCTCTCTTTAGGCCCAAATAAATAACTATCCTTCCTAATTTTTCCTTTTTACTAGTCCTGTCCTTTCTTTTCTTTTTTTTTTTTTACTTTTTATTTTGAAATCATTTCAGATTTACACGAAGTTTTAACAAATTCCTATATATCCTCATCCAGATTGCCCAAATGTTATTATTTTACATTTGCTTTATCTGTCTCAATGTATGTATATCTATTATTTAGTCTGTACTATGACGGACACTATTTGTGTCCCCTGAAAATTCATGCTGAAACTCCAAGTCCTCAATGTGATAAAGGCAGTTAGGTCATCAGGGGTGGAGTCCTCACAAATGGATTTGTACTCTTATGAAAGAGATCCCAGAGAGCTTTCTTGCCCCTTCTCCTATGTGAGGACACAGCAAGATGTCTTATGGACCAGGAAGTAGGCCCTCACCAGACACTGAGTCTGCTGGTACCTGTATCTCAGACCTCCTAGCCTCTAGACCTGTGACAGATAAATACTGTTTAAACCACTCAATCTCTGGTACAGCCAAAATGGACTAAGACAGATATACATGAATATATACAAATACACACAGATATATAAAACAGTCATATTTTTAAATTTTTTTGAGATTAGTTGAATATATACTGCATCATCTCTAAGCACTTTAATATGGACTTTCTAGAAACAATGATACTCTTCTTATAGTATCAAAATCAGGAAATATTGACTTTATTCATATTTCACTGATTGCCCTAATATCCTTTATAGCAACGAATACAATTGTTAAACATATTTTTATGTTATGTAATTATTGCTATAAAGGACATTAACGGAAAAAAAAAATAAAGGACATTAACGGGACAATAATTTTTATTAAATTCACTTAAAACAGCAACTTTTTTCCTGGTCTAGGATCTGATTCAGGATCACAACTGCACTTAATTGTCATGCACCACCTCAGCTGAAACTAAGAGTCAGCTGCTTAACTGACTGTGCCACCCAGGCACCCCATGATCTCAACATTTTTGAAGAACAGAGGCCACTTATTTTTGTAGGGTGCTCCTCTACTTGGTTTCTTCAATGTTTTTCCACAATTCAGGTTATGTATTCTTAACAGGATTATCACAGAAGTGATACTGTATCCCTCTCTTATATTAAGAATTAAACGAGGGATCCCTGGGTGGCGCAGCAGTTTAGCGCCTGCCTTTGGCCCAGGGCGCGATCCTGGAGACCCGGGATCGAATCCCATGTCGGGCTCCCGGTGCATGGAGCCTGCTTCTCCCTCTGCTTGTGTCTCTGCCTCTCTCTCTCTCTCTCTCTCTCTCTCTCTCTCTCTCTCTCTCTCTCTCTCTCTGTGTGTGACTATCATAAATAAATAAAAAGTAAAAAAAAAAAGAATTAAATGATACCTATTTGATTACTCATGATGATAACTTTGATCACTCAATTAAGATGGTGTCTGTCAGGTTTCTTCAGTCAAATAACCTTTTTTAAAAAAGATTTTATTTATTCATGAGATACACGGAGAGAGAGAGAGAGAGGCAGAGATACAGGTAGAGGGAGAAGCAGGCTCCATGCAGGGAGCCCGATGCCCTGAGCCGAAGGCAGATGCTCAACCACGGAGCCACCCAGGAGTCCCAGTCAAATAACTTTTTAATTAAGAAAGTATGTTGTAGGATTATATACTTGTTTCTCATTAAATTTCCTCCCATTAGTTTAATATCCACTGATTCTAACTTTTGCCTGAAAAAATTGACAAATGGTGATTTTCAAACTTCCTCATTCCACTGACACTTGGAAGTTAAAATTCTACTGTAAGGAAAAGTGTTCTCTTCTCTTTTATCAATCTCTTTAACCTACCAATCTTCCTTCCTTCCTTCCTTCCATCCATCCATCCATCCATATTAGTATGCACTCATGGGTTACTTATACTCCAGATGTTATTCATTACTCTATTTATCCCTCTCAGCAAACAGAGCTAGGAAATACAACTGTAATATATGTGTGTACGTATACATGCACAGATCTGTATCTATTTCTAACTATCAATATAAAAACAGTGAGTTCATACTGACATCTTTTCTATGCTTTTAAGATGGCCCTATCCTTGTTTTCAAATCCACTCACTTCCTTTACTCTTCCTCACAGTGGTCTCTACCCTGGATCAACTCTTCTTTTTCCCAGTTAAAGTTTTCTCTCTATTCCCATATTATAGTTCTGATCTACTGCCAAATCTCTAGGGAAGTGGTTCTCAATCTGCTGCACTTTTTTTTATCTTTTATTTTTTCAAACTGCTGCACTTTAGAATTAACTATAGATCTTTTTAAACCAAGTATCCGGGTGGGGATGAGTGGGTGACGGGCACGGAGGGGGGACACTTGACGGGATGAGCACTGGGTGTTATTCTGTGTGTTGGTAAACTGAACACCAATAAAAAATTAATTTATTAAAAAAAAAAAACCAAGTATCCTTGATTGTTTTGAAGAATAATCTTCATAGGAGATTGTTCTAAGGAGCCAGATTGAGACACACTATCCTGTGTTCCCTCTTCTGTCGATCTCATTTTTTCTGGGCCACACAGAAGGGAGAGAGAAAGCACAGATGTTAACAGTTGTGTCTATGGGGTTAAACATATTAAACACACATGCTGATTCAAGACTTCTTCCCAATCAGTGGTTTCAGACATGCTGGTGCCTTAAGACTGTCTCATTTAAGAATGTCCTTAAGTACTTAAGCATTCACAAATGAAATATTAGTTTAGTTTCAGAAGTCCACTATTCTTGCACCTTTGTATCTAGCTATACACGGGTTTTCTATTTTGTGGAAACAGAAAAGGAAATAGAGAGCCTTTGTTAGCTGTATTCATTCTTGCATATCCCAAAGCTTGCTCACCTCTGGAACATGTAGGGGTATTCACTATTGAATGACTGAATGCTTTCCCAACTTTTTCATTTTGAAACACATAAACATTTCTAAACAGCACTGGTATCATGAAAGGGAAGTAGTAGGTCCCACAACTGAAAACAGAGAGGAATAAAAAAAACTACTAGAAAAGAAAATGTAGCACTCTGCAGAGGAAGGTGAAAATAACAGATAAGAGAAAGGGTAGGAATCAGAGAGTCAGGAAAAAGTGGTGCTAGTTATTGCACAGTGGTGAAGCACCTAAATATCTGAACCCATTCTAGCAATTCTCAATATACACTGCGTAGAAAACAGTATTTTAACCTACTGAAGAATAAAATCAATGTAAATATTTAGAATATTGCTTACGTGTCAATAAATACTGCTAATTTTAATTACGTCAGACCCATTCACTTAAAGAGGCCAAATAGTATTCTTCCTTCAAAAGACATTGCTAAAAGTCTGTTTTGCAATATATCTGAATCAATTATATTTCTTTTAAAAAGCAGTTGGTAGTTCAGATTTTTCAATGGTTCAGATAAACTTCTTCATGTCCAACTGCCTATATTTATAAACTTATTTTAGTCTTTTTTAAGCAAGATGTTAAATCTTCACAAAGTATCTTAGATTTCCTTAGCTAAGAACTAAAACCAATTTGAAACCTTAGCCTGGGTTAGAGAATGTCATCTACTCTTGAGAAATACAAGAAAGACTTACAGAAAATAGTTGCTTGCCAGTAGGAGAATTTCTCCTAAAATATACTATTCCTGGCAGCTGTTATGCTTCACAGCTGTTATATTAACAACTGACAAGGACAAGCTTTTAATGTTAGGAGAAACAGGAATCTGATTTGGAGGAAAATGCTTTGCCTCCGAATCAGAATTCCTTATAATTTTACATTTATATGTTCCAATTTTTTTTTTGTGTGTTAGAAAATGTGTTACTATGCATGGTGTTTGGAAGACAGTGAATACCTCCTATGAAATAATACCTTCCGCTATACCATATCATTCCACAACATGAGACCCTGTTTCTTACTTAAAATTCCGCTCACACTGCTTCTGAAAGGCAGATGGGGACAGGTTCATCAATTTGAAATCTGACACAATGGACAACTCAGAAAAGAAAAACATTCCACTGTTACTTTTGACTATTGGCAGAACAGGCTTGAAAATGAACCTTTCCCTACTTCTCCATGACACCATAGTAGCTAGAGGCAGTAGAGTCCATTTTATTTGCAAGAATTAGAATATGGTTTTATTTTTTTTTAATTTTTAATTTTTATTTTTATTTTAATTTATGATAGTCACAGAGACAGAGAGGCAGAGACACAGGCAGAGGGAGAAGCAGGCTCCATGCATCGGGAGACCGACATGGGATTCGATCCCGGGTCTCCAGGATCGGGCCCTGGGCCAAAGGCAGGCGCCAAACCGCTGCGCCACCCAGGGATCCCCTAGAATATGGTTTTAAAGAAGCTATAAGCTCTTAAGCTTCACATACAAGAGGATATGTATAGAACGTATATACAATGTACTGAAGAACTCAAATTTCTGAGGTACATAAAGATACGTAATTCCTTTTACCACTTCAATCGTAAGTCTCAAATGGTATAAGCAGTAGACTTATAAAGGGCATGGGTATTAGGTATTATACCAACAGAAGCCAACCAATAGAAGATACTGAAGAGCAGGATTTCTAACCTCAGGTTCAACAACATTATGAGCTTCCGTGTATATCAAGGTATTCAAAATTATTTGTCATTAGCAGAAAAAAAAATTGGTCTTAAACACTATGAAGGTACACTCAATTAAATCTAATTTGCACATTACCTTTCGAGTTTGCATTTTCTCTGTTCTCCTCCGAAAGGCAACATAAGGGTCATTGTTGGTAGAGCCGTCCCTTTTCTCTTGTTTTATCTGAGGAATGAGGGACGGTCCCCTGCAGTTTTTACGTTTTCTTACCCAGTAGTCATACACAGCTTTAATAAGGTAATCATCTTCGTTTAGCAGCAGTTTTGCTTCCTGAAGTGTTACAAGCTAAATGAAAAACACAAATTATCATTAACTGTGACGTTTGAAAAAGAGAAATCCAGGTTACTATGCCTACAGAAAAAAATGTGATCAGTCTAACAATTATGATCAGACATCATGATGGCAGAAAACACAATTCAATCTGACAGAGGATTTACTAATAAGGAGATGTATCCAAAAATTTGTATTTTGCTCTGAGAGGTAGTAAGTACAACTTAGTAGTTTAGAAGACTAAATGAACAACAGCTGGGAAGACTGCATAGATTTATGCTTTAGTTAAGTCTTGGACTAGAAAATATCTATAGTCCACCAAAATTCTGATATTCTGTGATTCTACACATTTAAAGATCTACTAGTTTTCAACTTTCTGTGCTTTTGTTCTTCAACAGAAACTAGAAGATACAGAAAGGTTTTTTCTATCTCCCTATAAAATGAAAGATGATTATTCTCTAATATATTGTAACGAATATAACAAGTTTATTATTTTTAAAGATTTTATTTATTTATTCATGAGAGACACACAGAGAGAGGCAGAGACACAGGCAGAGGGAGAAGCAGGCTCCCTGCAAGGAGCCCGATGTGGGACTCCCGGATCCCAGATCCCAGGATCATGGCCTGAGCCAAAGGCAGACACTCAACCGCTGAGCCACACAGGCGTCTCAACAAGTTTCTTTTGAAAGTATAAAAGAACTCTTCTTGCAAAATAGTAAGCATATTTCTAGAAGTTTCAACACTGTACAATTTTGGATTTCTTGTACTAATTAATAAAGGCAATTCCTCTACCCAAACTGGTTAAATACTAGAGAATCCTTGTTCTCAACACTGATTCTGCTGACACTGTTATGTCTGGGACAGTGACTCTAGCATGGTTCCTCTAGAATCTCTCACATTGATATCTCAGGGATCTAATTCTCCTTTATCAATGAAGTCAATATAATGTTGACATATCTCAAACCAAGGTTTGTAAAAATTTGCTTGGTCACATCTAATTTTTTACTGCTTGTGAAGATCAAATAGACTGATCAGCTTTAGCAGGATGGATTATGAGTTATCCATATCCATTTACAGTGAACTCTAGAAAAAGATTATAGAGTTTTAAGGCTGGAAAACCTCAATGAAGTGCTCTTATTTACTTTTATCATTTTGGAGATGAAGATTCATTTTCAAAACAAGTTCTTCACTAGCAAATGTTTTCCTAAAACTTGGAAATTAAGGGAAAAATTTTCTCACTGAAACATAGGAATTGATCTGAGGGTTGTATGAAGTCTACTGAAGATAGCATGATTCACCGAAGAGATTTCTGATATCTGATTTCTCATATGGGTATAACTTCATGGAATAAATGCAATGATCATTTGGATTTCCAGTCCTATGATGTTGATTACCAGGGCTAATTAGTTGGTTTCTTACTATAATTAGGCTGCCAAGATTGGCTGCAGGAGAAGAATACACTGACAATGTCAATTCAAGTATTCCAGTCCATGTAATGATTACATTTAGGGCCATAAAACTGTATGTGACCACACTTTGGCTTACTCAATGTCTCAGTCAAGTCACCTTAAATGCACCTAAGAGGCTGAGTAACGTGGTCTTTAAAGTAGGGGGCCAAAGCCTAGAACGGGAGACCAAACCAAAAGAACCAGTATTTCCACATCAACTTTAAATGGGCGCCTTTGTTTGCTGAAATTCTCTGGAATAGTCCAAAGTCTACAATGCCAGTGGTAGAGTTAGAACCAAGCTTTCTGGATCTACTAATATTTGACCTCATGCTTAAAAGCATCAGAACATTATCACTGGAAGCTCTCATGTGCTCTGAGGACCATGGGAAACAATTGTTTTTTCAGCTGTTTGGTCATTCTATTTCTGGTAAAGTTTTATCACCTTCACTAATTGTATCAAGAACATGCTCTAACTTATAGAGTGGAGAGGAGGATAGGTTTCTTTCCATCAAGCTGCAGAGCAGTACTGAGTTTCTTCTACAATACTATCAGAAGGACACTGCTTCCTATCTTCCTGAAGGAGATGTCAGGCAATTAAAACACTGCCTCATATTTCCTTCTCTGGTGATTCTTGCTCCTTTCACAAAGGTTCTTCTGCCTGGTTGATAAGTACCCTCTTTATATCTCAGGTAACAAGAATTCAATACACTGTTTACAGTTAAAAACATCCTGACATTCCTTTCCAGTGTTAACTATATTTCTCGGCTAACTGATGTTTTTATGTTGCTATACAGTAAACTTTTATTGGGTAATCTGGGTTTTAATCATTCTGTTAAAATTATCTCTGGCTATTCTAAGGCAATCGGTATTCACTTGCATCATTATTATTATGCTGACAGCATCAATCTGAGAGAGCAAGAACTATCTGCAGATAAAGTAGCCCCAGATTATTATGACACAGGATTAAATCTGCAAAATCTGAATCCTACTACTTTTTTACCTTAAGAAAAAAAGTTCTGCCATTTAGCACTTTCTCTACCAGAAAACAATGGAAACCAGTACTTAACAAAAAGGTCCAGGATATTTATTATTTCTAAGACACTTCTGAGTTGTCTGATTTACTTGTTTACATAGATTCATGATTCAGCATTTTTAGCAAGTACATTTAGAATACACAAATGAATAAATTACATACAAAAAGTAATGTTTTAAAAATATAGTCAGTTAAGCACTAAATAATCAACTATATCAGCCCATCCGGTGTTATATAGGTTGTGCAGAGATTAGGAAAAAAACTTCAAAATAAAACCACTACCTACAGAAACTTAAAATATGGCAATCAAGGCAAGACAAATACAATTTTTAATAAGAGAACAGTGTCAGAACTTTAGAACTGAGTATTAGTGCATTAAGATAGAGGTCAGAACTATAAATTACTCCCTTCTAGGAGTACCTATGTTGCTAGCTTAAGATATAAGGATAAATTCTGAGGACAGATAGCGAAGGAAATAGCAACAAGAGGTAGCGGAGGAGGAGGAGATGAAGAAAGAAGATTCTTCTAATACTACAGGGGATATTTAGTAGGATGTGGGCTAAAATGGATGGATGACAATGAGAAAGCCATTGGTGATCTGGATACAGTTTCAGTATACTGAAATGCATTGGGGTAGGAGTAAAAGTTAAACAATATGACTAACCTTTTAAAAATGTAATAGACCAAAAAAAAAAAAAAAGAAAAAAAGAAAGAAAGAAAAAAGAAAGACAAAGGGTGGCAGTTTACTGAGAAAGATGAAGTCAAATAAAAGGGTCTCTTGTAAATAGGGACCCTTGGCAAAGAGGAAGATGAAAGAAATAGAGATAATTAAAGATGGAATATGCAAGGAATATACAGGTGCATGAAGAAGAGTTAGAAATTTAGGGACTGAATGAAAAGGGATAAAACACACATCACTGTGAGTTTTGGGAGTCAATGGAGAGAGAAGGAATACAGAACAGGATCATGTGGAGCTAAGAGAGTAATTCAGAAAAATTAAACTTGAGATGTCTGTGGATTATCTAGGTGGGGATGGCAATAGGCAGCACGAAAAGAGAAAAAGGAAAAGTCCTGGAGCTTGAGAAGGAGGTCAAGGGTAAAGATACATATATATATAATATTCACCCTCATAAAAATGCTTGCTAAGGTGATATTAACCCCAAACACATAGGATAAAAATATCAAGAACAGAATTTTGAGAAACTCTAATGTTTGCAGAAATTAACGAAAAGGACTCAGTAAAGGACTATTAGAAGGAATGATCACAGAAAATAACACACACTCCCCCCAAAAAAATCAGAAGAGAATGAAGTATATTCAAAAGACCAAAGGTGATGAGTTTCAAGAAATAGGAGCACTCAATTAAAATGAATGAATGGGGACTGAAAATAGTCACAGCATTTGGCGACAGGAATCTTCAATAATGGCTTCATTGCAGCAGTCTCTACAAAATGATGAGGGCAGAAGCTTTGTCTCAGTCTTTTATGTCTTCTCTACCAACCTAACAAATATTGCTTTAACCACAAACTTGATTCCTTGCCTTGAGATCTGCTACTATGTTAGCTGCCAAGAAAGGAAAATAAAGAAATTCATGAATCCACATTTCAGGCACCTAAAATAACAGCCTTTGGTATCTTTAATCCTTTATCCTAATAACAGGACCATTATCTTGTCCCTAAGATGAACCTCTACCTTTGTCTACACTGCTGAAAGCAGGTGCAATCATTCTCTGGGCCTACCCAGTTTTAGGATTTAAAAACTTGTCACTGAGCAAAGAGAAGTAATAGGATATTTTACTGACTATACATGGATCGTTAATTGTATTGTTCACGCATGCTTTTTGTGTCCCCACTTAGAGAAGAAGCTCCCCAAGGGCAGAACATGTGTCATCTCTCTTGTTCACCGAAGTACTAAATAAATATTACTGACAGAAATGAAATAAAGCCAATTACAGAACAGAGAGCTGAAGGCTTCTGATGATACAATTTCAGCCACCACGAGCAATTTCTGAGCAATTATGGAAAGTAGCAGAAATGCTGAAATAAAGACTATATTTAGGATTGCTAGAAAAGTTTGAATATTAAGAAAAATGAAATTATACCTAATGCCAGTGGATCAAAACCTCAGGAAAACTGTGAGCACTATTAAGAATATTTTTGGTACTTAAATCTGATAATTAAAACAAATTTCCAATAAAAAAAAAAGAATCTCTCAAAAAGCCAACTAAGTTGAATTTTACAAAATTCAGTTTTTAATGTCCTTTTGATTGCACATTAAATATTACTTTCCATCCCAAGGCGGGCAGGGGTGGGGGGAGAGGGGGAACTGGTAGAAAGGCTAAATGTGCAGCAAAGTCCTTTCGCCATGGAAAAGTTATTTAAAGGACTCAAGTTGGGAGGTAAAGGAAAATAATGAATTTCTAATAGGCAAATTAATGAAAAGTGTTAACAGTCTACTGTAAAACATTTATTTCTATAACTTCTTACATCAATAACAATTAATATATATTAATATACCACACAAGTACACCAGAAATTTTTTTAAAGTAGTTTATTTTTAAAATCCAATTACAATATCTAGAAGACGTTCATAATAATAAACTTGGAAAACAGAAAAACAGAATAAAGAACATAAAAATCACCAAAATTTGATCACCTAAATAGAACCGTTAGTGGTATTTTGTTGGGCTTTCCTGATCTTTTATTCAATGCACACATATAAATGTAAATTCTTTAAATGAATCTCATAGTTTTGTCCTTAACAATTCTGTTTCCTTTTTTTGAACTCTAACATATAAGGAACAATTTCCATTGATATTCAAAATAATGGTTTTTAATGGTTGTGTGATATCCTACCCTACACACAATTTATAGGTTATTCTAAACATCCTTGTTCAAAAATCTTCGAATTTTCACTATTTTTTTTTTGAGAATGATTCCTAGAAGTAGGATTACTAAACCAAAAGGTATATTTTAAGGTTCCTGAAATATGCTGCCTAATTGCTTTCCAAGAAGGCCATACCATTTTTAATCCTCTCTACCATATTTAGAATGACCCACTAAAGAAAATTATTTGTGAAGTTTCTTCTTCACTAAAAGTTTTAAATAGTATATAAGTAAAACTAAAATACATCTAAAATGACAGAGTACCTTAATAAATCTAAGCAGCAAGTAAGATTTGGTATGAGCTATCTGCCATAGAGACACAACCAAGCAAATTTAGCCTATGGAAAGGATGAAGAAGATATTATATAGCATTGCAGCTAGTATTATTTTTATATCCAAAAAAGAAGAAAGGTCAGAATAGTACTCTTCATACTTATTCAAAGACATTATGCTTAAGTTTTCAGTTCCAGGAATACTGTAAATAGAAATTCTAGGATGTCAGTAAAATTTAAAAGGCAGTATAATACAATATACTTAGGTCTAAAGAAAATGCAAAATAAAGCTGCTAATTGGATTAATAGTAAGACAGGAGACATTTTTACAAGGTACAGTACCTGATTAGAACTGGCTTTTTCAAGTCTGTCAATCATAATTTCAAATTGCAAAGGCTTAATTTCCATCTTTCTGTTAAGTCTATTTAATAAGGTCTCATCTTCTGAATCCATATCATAATCTGGTTGCTCGTTGTCTAGATTGAAGGCTAGAAAAGAAAAGAAAAATTCTTCAAACTGAGGAGAAATTATGGAGTTATATAGTGTTTATATTTGACCATATAATATTCCTAAATTATAACACATAGACCAGAGAGGAGCTCATGAGCTGACATCTAAAAATCAGTTTCAGAGTATACCTGAAACTAATGTAATGCACACGTTGTGTCAACTACTGTAAAAAAAAAAATCTTAATTCATATATGACACAGTAAAAGCAATAACTAAAATTATTTTAAAAATAACAGATCACAGTTAACTACTGAATGGGAAAAAATACTTGCAAATGACATATCTCATAAAGGGTCAATATTGAAAATAAAGAACTTATCCAACTCAACACCAAAAAAACAAATAATTCAACTAAAAAAAGGGCAGAAGACATGAACAGACACATGAAAGGATACTCAACATCACTCATCACCAGGCAAATGCAAATCAAAACTACAAAGATACTACTTCACACTTGTCAGAATGGCTAAAAGAAAAACTCAAGAAAACAGTTAAGTGTTGATAAGGATGTAGAGAAAAAGGAACTGTTTGGCAAGGTTGGTGGGAATGCAAACTGATGCAGCCACTGTGGAAACCAGTATGGAGGTTCTTCAAAAAGTCAAAAAACAGAACTACACTATAATACAGTAATCACACTACTGGGTATCCATTCAAAAAAATATAAAAACACTAATTCAAAGGGCTATATGTACCCCTATGTTTACTGCAGCATTATTTACA
Organism: Nyctereutes procyonoides; assembly: GCF_905146905.1. Lineage (NCBI taxonomy): Eukaryota > Metazoa > Chordata > Mammalia > Carnivora > Canidae > Nyctereutes > Nyctereutes procyonoides. Next base: position 11,750,671 of record NW_026575136.1, on the reverse strand, counting down.
ATAGCCAAACTATGGAAGCAGCCCAAGTGTCCAACAATAGATGAATAGATAAACAACATGTAGTATACATACAATGGAATATTACTCGGCCACAAAAAGAACTGAAATCTTGTCATTTGCAATGACATGGATGGAGCTAGAGAGCTTAATGCTAAGTGCAATAAGCTAATCAGAGAAAGACAAATACCATATGATCTCACTCATATGTAGAAATTAACAAACAAAACAACTGAACAAAGCAAAAAAGAGAAAGACAAACCAAAAAACAGACTCTTAACTAGAGAAGATTAGATGGCTACCAGAGGAGATGTAGAGTCTAACAGGTGAAGGGGATTAATGGTACACTTATTTTGATGAGTACTGAGTAATTACGAAATTGCTGAATCACTTTATTGTACACCTGAAACTAATATAATGCTGTATATTAACTACACTGGAGCTAAAAATTAAAAATAAATACCTTTCACTAACTGAAAATAAAGCATCACGAAATACATGCCTTTTGGCATAGATGTTTTCATCAGCAATTATTGAGAGGATATGTCTTTTTTTTTTTTTAAAGATTTTATTTATTTATTCATGAGAGACACACAGAGAGAGGCAGAGACACAGGCAGAGGGAGAAGCAGGCTCCATGCAGGGAGCCTGATGTAGGACTCCATCCTGGGTCTCCAGGATCACACCCTGGGCCGAAGACAGCACTAAACTGCTGAGCCACCGGCGATGCCCAGAGAGGATATGTATTTATCAAAATGGTAGTTTGGTAACATGATGAAAAGCTATAGAAGAAAATTAAGAATCTAGAAATAAGGAGTGCTTCGCTGGTTCAGTCAGAAGAATATGCAAACTCTTGATCTTGGGGTCATGAATTCTAGCCCCATGCGGGATGTAGAGATTACTTAAATAAAAACTTAAAAAAAAGAGTCTAGAAATAAACTCCAGTACAAAGTGTATGATAAGTAATGGCATTTCAAAACACTGAGGACAAAGCGGATCATTAATAAAAAAGGGTTATACATACTAATTATCTTTAAAAAAACTTAAGTTGGAATTCTACTTCATTCCTAATACAATAAATTATATATTTAACAAAATGTTATAGTAAAAAATAGAAAAATGCAAAAAGGAAATGCAAAGGGAAAATGTATGGGCAGGTACAAGCTCAGAAGCCATAAATCTGATCAAATACATGCAAACACAAAAACAAGATACGTGTCACTAATCAAATAGACTAAGATCTAAAACTTGATGATACGCTATTTTGGAATGAATGGGGGAAGGAAACCTCAAATGCTGTGAGGAGGAAATGAAAGCTGGTATTAGTTCAATTAAAATACATACTCTCGGACTTGGCAATTCTATTTCTGGGAATTTATCCTATAAATTCATACATAGAGACAAAGATAAATATACAAGAGTATTAGATGTGACACTGTAAGGAGTAACAAATATAAAACAATAAAACAATTAAACAATAAATAAATAAATAAAGTACGTGGGAATAGAGAAACGTGATGGTTTGTACATACATGAAATAGAGGAAGCTCTGAAAATGAATGACAATGATATGGAAAGAAACCAATCTTTTTTTTTTTTTTAATTTTTATTTATTTATGATAGGCACACAGTGAGAGAGAGAGGCAGAGACACAGGCAGAGGGAGAAGCAGGCTCCATGCACCGGGAGCCCGACGTGGGATTCGATCCTGGGTCTCCAGGATCACGCCCTGGGCCAAAGGCAGGCGCTAAACCTCTGCGCCACCCAGGGATCCCGGAAGAAACCAATCTTAACTGGTGAGAAAAATTAGGGTACACAATAGTGTACATGTGCATTTAGACACATTTTTAAAATATAAATAGTATATGTATACATATATACTATTACAAAAGCACAGAATATTTTTTAAGTTTTGTTTGAGAGAGAGAAAACACGAATGGGAGAGACAGAAAGAATCTCAAATAGATTCCGCGCTGAGCAGGAGCCCAATGTGGGGCTTGATGTCACGACCCTGAGATGACAGCCCCAATGGAAACCAAGAGTCTAATGCCTAATTGACCACACAACCCAGGCGCCCCTGGAATACTTTTATATAGTGCACAAATGTGTGTTTTTAAAGGGTAAGGAGAACACACACACACATACACACACACACTCTCTCTCATAAACGCACAGAATACTTTTGGAAGGATATACAAGGAAGTGATAACAGCTTTCCACTTCTGGGAGGGAGGCTGTATAGATAGGGAAGTAAGTACAATCTGCTGTTTGAATATATTTAAACATTTACAAGTTGACTGCTTATAGTATAGAGAATTTATAGAACAGAGGTGGTCTAAAATTAGCTGATAAAGCACATATCACTTCTAGTTGCATGTAGCTTTCAACATCCCTTAGATTTCCTTTTTCTTAAATATATTCATAAGCAAGCATCCAACGGGCATAGCTATATAGTGGAATGAAAATATGAAGAATCCAGGAGAAGAAATAATACAAGAAAATTTCCCAGAGCCAAAAAATGACAAGAAGTTTTCAAATTAAAAGGGTTTATTGGGGGTACCTGACTGGCTCAAGTCTGTTAGCCATCTGCCTTTGGCTCAGTCATGATTTCAGGGTCCTGAGATTGAGCCCCCTGTGGGGCTTCCTGCTCAGCGGGGAGCCTGCTTCTCCTTGCTTGTGCTCTCCTGTCTGTCTCTCTCTCGCTCTCTCTCAAAAAGATAAATATTTTAAAAATAAAAAAAATAAAAGGGTTTACTGCTTATAGCAGCATTATCAACAATAGCCAGCTATGGATGGAGAGAGAGAGAGAGCGCGCGCACGCGTGAGCAGGAATGAAAAGTATAGGAAGAATACTTTTCCAGCTTCTCTCCACCCCTTCACTCTTCCCCCAGCCAAGGAAGGAATGACTTAAACTGAAAGGTGAACTTGGGAGGAAGACCTAATTACTTTAATATCTTTGGAAGCATAATCTTTTAATGGTTCTTCCTTCTTCTGAAGAGATGCATTCTAATCAGCCCTCTACTATGTGGCAAACATAGGTGCTGATTCTGCCCTTGTATAGGTAGAACTGCTTTGTCTCCAACCATTCCCCAACCAGTGGTGTGGTAATCTTGTCTAATTCAGGGGTTAAATATGAGAAAGTCTACTGAGGTCATACATCTATGTCTTGTCTTCCAACACCATCTTTATTAGTAACAAAACTGAAATTTTATGTGTCCATGTCTGTTTCTCAATTAGTTCTAAAGTAGAAAAGATAAAAAGACTGTTACTTTTGCCCTCCTAAGCAAAATTTGCAGGCTATCCAGTCAACATTGTAGGTTACTCTCAATAGTTTATTATATAAGTGGTTATGCTTTTTTTTTTGACTCCAGAACATTCTACCTTCTTCTGTATTTCGGTCTCCATCATATGGCTCTTAAGATTATATTACTCTATGCTCCGAATTTATTCCGCTCAACCTATTCTGTCTGGTTATTTCTGTAAGTTGGATGCAATAGCACATGTGGCATTAAGTATTCCCTAACACAATGAGTGTAAGCCAAATGAGAGGGCTCTAAATTCCAGGCTTTGTAAAAGCAAAGTAAAACAAACATGGATAATTTCCCTACCTTAATTCTGTGAATTCAGAACTCTTCACATAAACCTATCCTTGTATTTACAGATTCAATCACTGTATCTACCAGCCTGTGAACCCTCCTATACCATGTTTGATACCATGTGATGTTCCATTCCACAGGCAACTATACCAGAGATGAGTAACTGACCCTTGAACACCCAACTCGTAGGTTATCAGTGACCTATGAAATGGAACAGGGTTTAAAGCATACCTGGGCCAGACTTCCTCTAACAGAAATGTGAACATAAAGATTGCTTCTGGTTAAATAAGGCAGAATGAACACATAAATATGTGCCTCGAAATCCCAAAATAAAAGCAGAACAATTTTTTTTTCAAGTGGCATTTATCTTTAGAGGTGATGAGATTGAGCAAGTAAGAATTACCCATCAACTTTTCAGACTTCTAACTGAAACATAAACAGTCCAGCCAGGGGAGTAGAGGGTAGGTAGAAAGAACACAACTAGAAGCAGGAAAATTCCCCTTATCCATCTAAAGACTTAAGGAGAGTTGAAATTAACAGTTACTCTCTGAATGAGCGGGTAGGTCGTCACTTCTGAAAACAGGAAGATTAGTTAAAAATCTTTATATGGATAATTAGATCTTTCCTTCATCTACTGTAGCTAAGTAACTACTCTTCCTCCCAAATGGTAGAAGACTGATGGCTTATTCTGCAAAGGCTGATTCAGAGACCCTATGGGCTCTGGCACAGCAGGCATACTGAGGGAAAGTAAAAGGCTTCATACCAAAGGACTTGAAAGATTACACAGAAGTCTACATGTTGAATAGTGAATTTTCCCAGCACTCCCATCCACTGCCATCTCACCCTGCCATCTCTACCTCCCAATTCTGCTATAAAAACAAAAACAGTGTCAGCCACCCAAGAATAAGAAAATTGATCAATCCCCTAAAAAACACCCTCAGATAAATGATCTCACTCAAATATAAATGGGCAGTCAAGTAATCCAGATATTTGAGGAAAGACAGCAAAACATCATAAAAAAAGGAATAAATAAAAAAAAATCCTCACAGAAATACTACTGCATCCATGAAACAAGAACAGAAACAGGATACTATGTTAAGGGAACACTTAGAGAATAGAAAACTAAAAGCAAAAAATAAATAATATCAGATTTCTCAACAACACTGGATGTCAGAAGACAACAGTGTTCAAAATTCCTAAGGTTGACAGTTTCCAAACCAACCTATAACCCTCTGTTCAGTCATAGTATTAATCAAGTATGAATGAGTCTACAATAAAAATATCAGACATCCAAGAACCCGCCCAAAATGCACCTTTCAACATACCCGTTCTTAGTAAGCCACTGGAAGATGTACTCCATTAGAATGGAGTAAATTTAAAAGTAAAAGTATGGAATCCATGAAAGAGGGAAGCAAACGAACGAGAGAAGTAAAGAAATTACCAAGATGATGTATGATACATAACCATACAGCAAGCCTAAGAGCAACCAGTCTAGCATAAAGCAGCAAAATTAATGGTTACAGGAAAAACATGTCAATAGAAGGAATAAAACTGACAGATTATTTAACTATTTGAACATATTAAAAGAGTTACACTTCCATGAGTTACACTTCATTTGAATTGAATTAATGAAAGGCACACAGAAAAAGAAACAAAGATAAGTTGTTTCCTTTGAAAATAAAAATCTAAGAAAGGAAATGAAATCACTGTTAAGTAATTGTTTCAGCTGTTAATATTTGCAGAATACTGTATACGCTAAGTATTGATTTAACAATGTAATGACAGAGAAAGTGTGCTGAGAAGTGAGATAAGAAAATTTTAAATAGAAGAGAGAATATATTTTAAAACTTTTAAAAGATAGTTATGTAAGCCCACTATTTATTTTTTTAATTTTTTAAATTTAATTTTTTAAATTTATTTTTATTTTTTTATTTTTTATTTTTTTTGTAAGCCCACTATTTAGAAATATAAAGGTAAATACCAAAAGAAACAAAGGATTTGAAGGCAGCTATCTCTCAGAATGGGGGAAAGACTGCCCTTATAAGAGGAAAAAAAATTTGGGGATCCCTGGGCGGCACAGCGGTTTAGCGCCTGCCTTTGGCCCAGGGCGCGATCCTGGAGACCCAGGATCGAATCCCACGTCGGGCTCCCGGTGCATGGAGCCTGCTTCTCCCTCTGCCTGTGTCTCTGCCTCTCTCTCTCTCTCTGTGACTATCATAAATTTAAAAAAAAAAAAAAGAGGAAAAAATTTTCAACTAAACCTAATGATATGTGTATTCATCTGACAAATATATGTGATTTAAGAAACTTAAAAACCCAAGCCCCCCCAAATCCCACAAACACAATAAGAGTGTTAGTGATGGGGCAAAGAGGTGAAAAAGTCCCATTTAGAATATGGGCCATGGAAGACCAAAGCTGTGATAAGAGGAATGAGGAGAACGAAACACGTAAAAGATCTCCAGTTCTAGTTTATAAGCATTAAGAATCCTTACACTAATTCCTCCTTTTTTGATTCAGTTGTTTGCATGATCATAAGCAACCTTATAGCCAAAAGTGCCTATTTAATACTTTAACACTTTGTAAAAACAATGTTCCCATGAGGATTGGTAAAATTTTTTTGAAGTTTTAAGTTTTAAGCAGGACTTTATTTTTCCTGTGATTTTTGCGTAACCCTAAACATTTCCATTTAGTTTTCACTAGCTTATTAATAAAATCCTAATTCAGTTGTTGCTTCTAAGTACTGTGAATTAATTACAATTACTCATAACAATGTTTACCACTGAAGCAATTCCTATTATTTCTAAATAAACACTTCATATACATTTTCTCTAATGTTCACAAAACCTGAAAAGGTATGGTTATTTGTATCTTCATTGCAAAATGGAATGGAGATTCTAGAGGTGTTTTAATTAGTTTGTACTTTGTCACATAGAATTTGAACCCACATATACTGGATTCAGAAGTGCGTGTTTTCCCTTTACCACAATTTGCCTAAAAGGATTACATTTATATGTTCTTCTGAGGGTCTGTGTGTTGTTCTTAGGACTCATTTGTTGTAGAGAAATTTTAAATTTTAATACACTATAATTTATCCATTTTTCCTTTATGGTTTCTGCTCTTTGCCTTAAGAATTCTTTATCTTTAGGTCATAAAGTTATCCTTACTTTTTTTTTCTAAAAATGTTAACATTTTGCTTTCCTTATTTATTCCTTTTTACTTTTTTCTATATGGATAACCACTGTCCCAGCACTATTTATCAAATATTTTCATCCTTTCCCTACTGATCTGTAATACCTCTTTGACCAGACATCAAATTTCCACATATGTAATGGGTGGATGGGTTTCTTAGCTTTTTAACTTTCCATGGGTCAACTTATCAACGTATCTCAAACCATGAAATTTTAAGTGTTAACTATAAAAGGAAAGAATCAAATTAGGGCAGAGGAGATGGGATAAATGGCAACTAGACTTCTCTGAATATGGTTTACTTTATAGATAGGACTTTCAGAACGAATTTTACATAATATGAAGCAAAATAAAATCTTAGAACAAAACCCAAGAATAAAATTAAATGGAATAAAGCCAACTGTCACTTGAGTTCTATTACAAGTATCTTTAAAATACAGTAAAGTTACATTTCTAGTAGGAAATACTCTCAGAGCAAAAGCAAAAATGAGGCCAACAACCAAAAAACTTAAAACTATTTTTGACAATTATATTGCTGGTGCACGTGCTGGCATTACTATTCTGAGACTACTGTGGTGTAAAGTGGGATAAAACCTGGTAAATTATGTAGACATTCTTAGATGTGAAAGAAAGTTTTAAGTGTGTAAAATTAAAACCCTATAGTCTTTTTTTTTTTTTAATTTTTATTTATTTATGATAGTCACACAGAGAGAGAGAGAGAGAGGCAGAGACACAGGCAGAGGGAGAAGCAGGCTCCATGCACCGGAAGCCCGACATGGGATTCGATCCCGGATCCTCAGGATCGCGCCCTGGGCCAAAGGCAGGCGCCAAACCGCTGCGCCACCCAGGGATCCCAAAACCCTATAGTCTTAAAGTAAGAAATATTAGTATAAATTCATGATGTATTTTATCTTTCAAATTTTAAAAGTACCTATTTCCTTATAAGGTCCACTAAAAAGTCTGAGAAACAGTGGCCAACTTGGTAGCAATGAACACACTCCTAGTGCCTAGACTGTAGTCTTCAAATACGATTTCCCACTAAAAAGAACACAAGCTGCCTGGAGAAATGGGTGCTTTCAGATCTGAGCCAGGAAATACAAAGGTAAGCCTATAACATCTTACTTTCAGTACAATACAGCCATGTTAAAAGGACTTCAAAGCTAACCTGAATGTTTTTTTCCTACTGGCCAAAAATGGATATGAGTATCAATAAAGGTAATAATGTAATGAAATGAATCGTAAAAATAGTCCATGATCCCTAACTATTCTAAAAACAATAAACATCCTCATACTCGCTTTTAGAAAGTACTAAGAAACCAACCTCCATCAAATAGTATGGAATTTTTGGTTCTTTCTCTCTCCTTTCGTTTTGTTTTTAGGATCTAGAGACTCCCCACTCCTAGCTCCCAGCATATGCATATAGATAGGGTTGTATATGCAATGGAGGCCCATATAGGCTGTAGGCACTGTGAGGGGTTCAGGGTGGTAAGCGGTGCCCTATCAGTCCTTGGACTTCAGTGTGAAGTGACTCCATCCTAGGGTGAAGAAAGGAGGTGGTATTTCAGAGAGAATGAAGTGGGGAGGAGACCTGAAATGTAATTTTCTTCATTGTTTGAGCCTCCTGCACAAGCAAAGGCTGGCCACAGGTCTGACTCAGGCCATTTCTCGTACCTGCAAGTGATACGGACAAGTTGTTCTGCTGTGGAAGCCCATGCCAGGGCATGGGAATTGCTTCATTCCAGACTACTTATGAGCACAGGGCCTCTGCCAGAGACTTTTTCCTAAATGACTCTCAATGTGGAGGGAGATGCTCATTTTGGTGCCTCTGCAGACCAACTAGAATATACTCTATGTTTTTTCTTTTTTCCATACTGTATGATTTTATTTATGTGAAATGTTTAAAAAAAAAAGACATGCAGAGAAAGATCAGTGTTTGCATAGGACTGGGTGTGGGAAAAGTGACTGTAAATGGACATTAGCTTTCTTTTTAGGGCGATGGAAATTAAATTACAACAAGAGGCAGGAGTGGGGGGACCCAGGAATCAGGATGTGATGAGTCAGGTTAGCAAGAGGGTAAGGAAATTTAAGTCCTAAGGGAGAGGATGAAGAGATACAGTTTTCAGTTTGGCCAATCACAGCGGAAAAGCATCACAAAAGTTCTCACACGTTGAGTGTGCTCTGCCCTTTAAAAACTAAGCCTAGATATTCTGTTCCACTGCAGTTATATGCTTTGTCAGTTTATTTGTGAGCTCAAACCAATTCACAAAACACTTGTGCCCACTCAAAAGGGGAGCAACTATCAGATCTCTATATGGGCTAGTGAGTTTTTGTGTTTATGTTTTTCTTTTTAACACCTTTATCAGGACATAAGCTCTACACCATAAAATCCACATGCCTTTAAGTGAATATTTAACATATTTACAAATGACTTAGTGTATATTATCACCATCAAACCACATCAGCCTAATTGTAATGTCCACCCTTCTGTGATGTTGTCAGCCATTAACGATCATAACCTTGATCTGTTAATTCCTTAGGGGCTGCAAAATAGTGATATTCTATCATTCCTTCTTGTTTTGTGTTAGCTGGAATACTTCTATAAAGAGAAATACCACCTCTTCCCAGAGACCCTGAGATACAGCTCACAGAAAAAAAGGTAAGATAAACACTCAATTCCCAGTTATATTAAGAAAATGCTGTTTTTCTTTTAGGGAGTGGTGTAAAAATGATATTGTGCTTATGTTCAAAAATTCCCAGACGACAGGACATTGGATTAGCTATATAAAATCATGAGGTGGGGAGAAATGGTGTAGGGAAACAATATTACAATGTTGAGTGATGAGTTCATGGCAATTTGTTGTACTACTATTTTTACCTTTGAGTATGTTGAAAACTTTTTCGTAACAAAAGCTTTTTAAAAGGTAACTATCTAAAATATATAAAGAATCCCTTAAAAAAAAATCAGTAAATGATTCAGAGAAAAGTGGATCCAAAGATATGAAAAGGTAATTCACATTGCAAAATGTTTAACATCACTGTAACTGGGGAAAGGCAAATTTAAATCAACAAAATCCATTTCATATCCATCAGATTGGAAAAAATTATAAAGTTTAATAATAAGTTATAGGAAAAATATGAAAAAAAAAAAAAACCCAAGAACTCTTCAATACTACTAGTGAAGATACAAAACAGAATAACCAGTTTGGAGGGCAATTCTGCAATAGTAAAATTAAAATAGTAAAAAAAAAATAGTAAAATTAAACATGCACATTCTAGAAGACCCAGTAATTTCACTTTGTAGGTCTATCTCACAGATGTATCCATTAATATAGACATGTATAAGGCCATTCATTCATTGCTGCATATCACAAGAGAAAAAAAATCGGAAAAAAACTAAATGTCCATCAATAGAACAGATAATATTTACACAAAATTATATTTATTTATTTTTTTAAAATTTTATTTATTTATGACAGTCACAGAGAGAGAGAGAGAGAGGCAGAGACACAGGCAGAGGGAGAAGCAGGCTCCATGCACCAGGAGCCCGACGTGGGATTCGATCCCGGGTCTCCTGGATCGCGCCCCGGGCCAAAGACAGGCGCCAAACCACTGCGCCACCCAGGGATCCCCAAAATTATATTTATAAAATGAAAACTTATGATGACATCAAACAAGCACACAAATGTTCATAAGCAACTTTATTCATAATAGGGAAAGTTGGAAAAAAAACCCAAATGTCCTTCAACAGGAGAAGACTTAAACAAACTGTGGAACATCTATACCATGGAATTACATTCAGCAACGAACAGGATCAAACTAATGATACATGCAACAACTTGGATAAATCTCAAGGGAGTTATATGCTGAGTGGAAAAAAGCCAATTCCAAAGGTTAAGTACCATAGATTCCATTTCTATAACGTTCTTGAAATGACAAAATTATAGAGATGGAAAACAGATTATAAAACAATGTTGATAAATGCACATATCTCACAAGAGTCTTATATCAGGATTAAATAATTTATGTGTATCATATAGTATATAGTAATAGTTTACTGCAAAAAAAAAAAGTTACTTTTTTCTATTTCTCTGGAGGCTAAGACCTCTCAGATAAGAGTCGTTACATCTCTCTCTAGCTTATTTTCTTAAGGCTACAATTTGTACCCAATGTACTTTTGATTTATAAAACAAAGTCAGAAATGCTTTGACAGGGACATGTAGGTGGCTCAGTGGCTGAGCATCTATCTTCAGCTCAGGGCATGATCCTGGGGTCTGGGGATCGAGTCCCAAATCCAGCTTCCTGTGAGGAGCCTGCTTCTCCCTTTGCCTATGTCTCTGCTTCTCTCTCTGTGTGTGTCTCTTGTGAATAAATAAATAATCAAAAGAAAGAAAGAGAAAGAAAGAAAGAGAAAAAGAAAGAGAGAAAGAAAGAAAGAAATGCTTTGACAGGGATCCCTGGGTGGCGCAGCGGTTTGGCGCCTGCCTTTGGCCCAGGGCGCGATCCTGGAGACCCAGGATCGAATCCCATATCGGGCTCCCGGTGCATGGAGCCTGCTTCTCCCTCTGCCTCTCTCTCTCTCTCTCTCTCTCTCTCTCTCTCTCTCTCTCTCTCTCTCTGACTATCATAAATAAATAAAAAATTTAAAAAAAAATTCCCTTTAAAAAAAAAAAAAAGAAAGGCTTTGACAGAATCTAAAGAAACTTTTCAAATTAACTCATGGTTTAACCATGTATTCAGTCATAGTTATACTTGGGAATAGTTTTTTTTAATATTATTCTGTGAGTCCATACATGTGAAATTCTAACTTAAAGCAAAAAAAAAAATATCCAAAGGTGGAGGCTGGTTAAATGACTGACAGGGATGTCACAAATGGTTTCTTCTGTAAGTTTTACCTACCAGGGAGGAAAACATGGTTTCAGGCAAGCTATCGGTGGGTTTAAATAAGTATTTTAGTTAAGATAATAAAAATCAAGAAATGGCGATCTATGGCCTATGAGTAAAATCTGGCTAGCAGCTTATTTTTGGTAAGCCTGTGAATATATAAAAAGATTCTTACATTCTAATTACATTTTGGAGTAATTACCAAAAAAATTCTTTTTAAAGAGGAGAAGAAAGTAAGAAGTAAAATATGTGGTAGAGACTTATGTGATACCCAAAGCCCAAAACATTTTCTATCTAGCCCTTTACAAAAAACTTGCTAACCATGGTCTAGATTAGTACACAAAAAATTAACTGTTTCTGAAACACTGGAGTATGCAAGATAAGCAAAGATTTATCAGGGGAGTAGTTTTCAAAATTTCACTCTTTGTGGAGTACAGTTTCTTCTCTTGTAAGTATCTCTCAGGCTCACCACCCATTTTAAGAAAGAAAATAATCAATAATGATAAGCTACCAGGAGATACTCCCTGAGATACTCTTAGGAATGTGAACCAAAAGCATGAAATCTGTTGTCTAAAAACTGAAATCGTCCTTAAGGATGGTCTAGATCTGAAAAGTTGAGGTCTGAATTTGGCCAGAAACTTACTTCCAGGTCTTTGAAGTCACCTGCTTCTTTTTATGAACTTAAAAAAGTCAGCAAGAGCTACTCACTAATATTCAGAATGAGCCACTATAATTTATTAATATTACGAAAAAGTATAGACATTTCTGCTGTAACATGGTATGAATTCCTAAAAATATTTTTATATGTAAAAATTATATACTAAAAATAACAGGCTTACAGAAAAATCTACATAACTTAATTAGAGACCAAACAAATTGTAACTGTTATATTAGTATATGTGCCATTCAGAGTGGCTGGCTACTATCTCAAGGGATACTAAAAATGCACAAACATAATAGAATGGAATTGCTGGCTGTGGGTACTAAGACAATACAGATTATAACAGACTTCTGCACTGGGGCTCCAGAAGGAAATGCAACCTGCCACTAGCTAAGAGTTGTGCAAGGCTGGATATAACCCTCTTGGAAAAACAAAAGCCTAGGTGCAAGCACTCATTTTTAATTTTCCTCAATATGTAGTTGAAAGGGCTCTTGCATGTGCAACAACCAAACTAAAGCCTTTGCGCCTCCCTTTTGAAGATTTTTAATTATTTCCTCACTATTCCAGTCCCCTTTGGCAAGGAAAAAAAAAAAGATTCCGAACAACTTCCAAGTAGTACTGACATCATTCACAGTGTGAGTAATCATTGCTGAGCTAACTGGTATTAAAGAAACACACACAATGTAAGAGACTAAAACAAAACTGTATTACTGAGGACAAAACAAGGATAAAATTTTATCTAGATCACATGTCCTGATACTATTTTTCTTATAAGATTCTAAATTATAGGGATCCCTGGGTGGCGCAGTGGTTTGGCGCTTGCCTTTGGCCCAGGGCGCAATCCTGGAGACCCGGGATCGAATCCCACGTCGGGCTCCCGGTGCATGGAGCCTGCTTCTCCCTCTGCCTGTGTCTCTGCCTCTCTCTATCTCTCTGTGACTATCATAAATAAATAAAAATTAAAAAAATTAAAAAAAAAAGATTCTAAATTATACAAATTCTCTATGCCACAACTCTTTTTATAAATAAGTGAGGTATTATTTATGAATCTTACCAATCAATAAATGAAGAGAAATGTACATAAAAGTATTTTACAAGCACTCATCTATGCAATTCTTTAGTTATCTGTTACTATTCATGTCCAAGTTGCACCCAAAGGGGTTTCTTCTTTTGGGGTGGGGGTTATAAAACAAAGTTTGACTTTATTTTTTAAGATGGTAAAATAAAATACACTAACATGAATTTATCATCTTAACCATTTTTAAGTGTACAGTCTAGTGGCATTTTTTCACAATGCTGTGTGACCATCAGTACCACCCATCACCAGAAGGACCCAGAGTTTTTTCCATAATTTCCTACTAGCATTCCTTGTTATTCTGCCAAAAATATGGAGATAATTACTACTGTATAGAAATAATACCTATCTCTTACATGCATCACAGGAACCATCTGTAGAGTTAACCAAAAGATGCCTGTAAAACACACGAAATTCCCATTCTAGGACCACATCTATTTGTTATTAAGTGCTTATTTAACGGATCAGGTAGAGACAGAGGGGCGGGAAGTGAAGGTATTTACCCCTGTCCTAGGAGCTTCAAAGCCTCTCACTCTGAGGATGATAGTACGGACTGTTACTGCAAAAACTCTCTTGGATAGGAAAAGAACTTTATGAGGAAAAGAACCATGGTTTTCTTCACAAACACACTGTGCCTGGCCATTGGGCTCAAGCACTGTTTATCTTTTAACAAAGTGTGACCCTGTAGCCTTTGAATTACTTGATCATATCCAGCTTAAGCTTTTTCTATCCTCTGATTCAGGCGAGCAGTTTGGCTCCATGTCACCCTTCGTTCTTTTGGTTACTGGCAGTAAAGAAGTAAATTTAGGTACATATTTCTGAATGTTAGTTCTGTGGAAGGGACTTCCACCACTGCTGGATACCGTATGGGACTGATGAAAAGGATTCAATGACCCTTCCAAAGGAGCTAACCCCTTAAAAACAAGTCTGTCAATGATCCCTCTTGTTCTTCTTTTTCTACCAGCTCCTGTGTAGTATGGCTCTAGCAAAGAAAGAGGTACAGAGAGAGAGGGAAAAAAAAAAGCCATTCTGCTATCAAAAAGAGTTGACCAGAGAATACACTATCAGTATTCCCAAACATGTCTGTAAAACATGCACCTCACATACCAAGAGATCTGAAAAAAATAAAAATAAATAAATAAAAATGCACCATGAAGGAGATAAAAACACCAGATGTGTATACTGCTAACAGACTGAACAAAGCAGTCTGGATTAAAGGAACAGGAATGTACTCTACCATATTTGGGCATGTTTGTTCAGAAAATATAAAGATTTACCAAAGAAGCCCTATACATTGGTCACCTATGTACACATCCTCACTTTCAAAAACTTATAGAAAGACAGGATAGCAGTTTACAACAGTGGGGCTTTGCATTTCTTCTTTCCACCCAGCAGACAGTAATGAGCATCTTTCAAAAACAATGAGCTAACTAAGGTCATCTATGTGGTCTACAATGCATTTAAGTAATAAACTGGTCTGCACCAAGACCCAAGAGAAACCACTGTGCTCATCAACAGCCCATAATACCTGGCAATTGCACAATCCTCACTTACACTGTCCCTGACCGTAGGGGCGATGTTAACTCCTGAGGAAGAAGAAAATTTACACAATACCAGTAAAAAAATGTTTTCAAAAAATATGATTAATAATAAAAATTACTGAAGAAGTTCCTTCTTTAAAGCATAAGCAGCTTCTTGAAGCCATCATGTTAGGGTATGGCCAAAGCGGCCAACTGGCTAAAGCTGATAGCTATATTGTGGAGAGCAGTAATTTTGGAGTTCCACCTAAGGAAGACCTCTTCCCTCTCATCTTAGTTCATATAATAAAGTAGTCTATTCTCTCTCTGTGTAGCTCTCATGAATAAATAAAATCTTTTAAAAAGGGGGGGTGGACACCCCCGGTGGCTCAGCAGTTTAGCGCCACTTCAGCTCAGGGTGTGATCCTGGGATCCCAGGATCAAGTACCACACGTCAGGCTCCCAGCATGGAGCCTGCTTCTCTGCCTCTCTCTATCTCTCATGAATAAATAAAACCTTAAAAAAAGAAAAAGAAAAAGAGAAAGAGAAAGAGAAAGAGAAAGAGAAAGAGAAAGAGAAAGAGAAAGAAAAAGAAAAAGAAAGTAGTCTATTAAGGAAACAAATCTAACAAAAAACCAAAGGACATTTAATGTGATTATTAAAAAGTGTGTAAAAGGCTGTCAAACCCAGCTTGAAGACTTCCTCTGAAGGGGCAGACAAATGTATTGCTTGACAGCTGCTTCCTACCTTAAATCCATAACCCATCAATATACTTTCTTTTCTTATACCTCTTATAGTTCATTTACTTTGAAATTAAAAAAAAAAAGTTTTTGCCTAAAAATTCACTCATCCACACACATTTGATATAGCAGCAAACTGTAGGCAAACTTTACATAGTTTGATGTAGGAGCAACCAGTAAGCAAAACTCAGATTTAAAACAGTATATATATGAATGGCAATTCCAGATTAAAAATTTTTTATCGGGATCCCTGGGTGGCGCAGTGGTTTAGCGCCTGCCTTTGGCCCAGGGCGTGATCCTGGAGACCCAGGATCGAATCCCACGTCGGGCTCCCGGTGCATGGAGCCAGCTTCTCCCTCTGCCTGTGTCTCTGCCTCTCTCCCTCTCTCTCTCTGTGACTATCATAAATAAATAAAAATTTAAAAAAATAAAAAAAAATTTTTATCATCAAAATTATTCCATTTCTAATATGGAACATTTTTAACCTAATGTTACTTGTCTTCTGGACAGGAATCAAAGAAAATAAATTCAAGAGGCTGTAAACACTAAAGGTAGTGAGGAGAGAGATAATATTTATTACTATCCTTTCAGTCCTTTCTGTAGAAGCTGATTTTTCTCTGAACTGAATATATATTTTCGAGGGTCTTTAATTTGCTAGGTACTAATAATTCTATAGAAAAGAAGAATATGGATGCCCAGATACAGTGTTTCCTGAGTCTTAATTTTTCTTTTAATTTATGTGCAACCTGTCAAGTGGAAAACTAGCATAAACAGAGATACGCTGGCACATCCAGACTCCAATTAGCATAACCCAAATTATACAGTAGTTACTCTTTTCTAGTAAATAGAGGTAAAAGCCTTAAAAATTAACAGTTCCTAAGGGTGGTCACAGATCAGAACTCAGCTGTTCAATAAATCACATAATTCCTTTTCCTCATGTTGGTGGAAAAATGCCAGGTGTGGGGGAAAATTATGTAACGAAATATGGTTACTCAAGCAATATTTTTTTAAAGATTTATTTATTTGACAGAGAGAGAGAGAGAGAGCGCGCGCACACAAGCGCACACAGCAGGAGGAGAGGGAGAAGCAGACTCTGCTGAGCAGGGAGCCTGGTATGGGGCTTAATCCCAGGACCCTACATCATGACCTGAGCCAGAGACAGACACTTAACCAACTGAGCCACCCAGGCACCCATAAACAATATTTTAATAAAGTAAAAATCTCACTGTCATAAAGTAAAATCTGGATAATTTTCATTTTTAGAAAGTTTTTTCTTATTCATGAAATCTATTTTGAATTTTCTCCCTCTTTCAACTCTTCCTCTCTCCTTTTCCCTGTCATCATTTTCTCCCTCTACTGGAGCTATATTAAAAAACAATACAAAACAAAAAAGTAAGTTGAAGATCAGACATACCAGTTAATTTACATTAATGCAAATTTTTAAAAGTTACATAATTTAGAGTCGGAAACACCTTATCTTACAGATCAGAAAACTGTGAGAGGTTAAGAACCTTGGTGAGTTGAACACAGGTTTTAGGGTTTTGATTCATAGGGCTCAGAATTTATCCCATTACAACACACAGACACTATTAAATCCTTCTAATCATAGCAACAGTAATGAAAAATTCTTTGAATTTCAAAGGGAGCTGGGATCCCTGGGTGGCGCAGCGGTTTGGCGCCTGCCTTTGGCCCAGGGCGCGATCCTGGAGACCCGGGATCGAATCCCACATCGGGCTCCCGGTGCATGGAGCCTGCTTCTCCCTCTGCCTGTGTCTCTGCCTCTCTCTCTCTGTGTGTGACTATCATAAATAAATAAATTAAAAAAAAAAAAAAAAAACAAAGGGAGCAAAAATATAGGCATATCAAAAGATTGTTTTTGTTCCACTTTGGACTTAAATGTTTAAGTTTATAAATTATATTTAATAAACAAAGACAATGCACATAAAACAAGCAGTTGTGAAACAGATGTATTAGGCACTCAAGGATTTATTAAAAAACAAATGTGAAAAATTAAAAAGAACAAACTCTAAGAGTTTTTTACTTAAAAGTTATTTCAAGACAACATTTACCTATGAATTATCAATGGTGATTTTTTTACTGTAAGAAGAAGCAAACTTCATCTTCATTAACTAAGCTCTTACTTTCATACATCTTCAAGTTTCCCAAGTGTTTAACTTCTGGAAACTGTTTGCCAATATCCAATCCCTTTAATTCAGACAACAAAGTTAAGACTGAGGTACAAGTACACCTTGTTTGTAAAGGGTCTTCCTTTCAACTTATTAACAGCACTTTTTAAGAATGCCATTTATTTACAAACTCACTGGTGTGATATCTTCTTCCAACTGTGCATTTCCTTTCTTATACAACTTTCCAAAATTACTTTTATTAATCCAATGAATCCAGTAACAAACACTAATGACTGTATCTCAAGTACACATATATGATAGGCTCCCTTTTAAATCAGAATAGATATCAATGCCATATAGCATCAAGAAGTATATGCAAAGGTACCCCAGACAAAGGAGCAAGAGCACAGAAATGGAATATGCTTAACTACAAAGAAACATAAATTACCAATAGTGAGTCTGGATAGACTTCAACTAGCAGAATAAAGATTCAGAACTATATATCCATGGAAGTTGTATGCACATATGTAAAATGTATATATATATTTTTAAGTAGAGTTGAATAGTTTTATTACAAGTCTTAGATAAGCAATGCTACTGTATCATCCAAATCTCAGTTAAATGGGACCTAGTACACACTGAAGTGAACTCTGACTAGGTGGTAGACTTATGTACTAGGAGCAGTTTATTTTTTTATTTTTTTTTATTTACGATAGTCAGAGAGAGAGAGAGAGAGAGAGAGAGAGAGAGAGAGAGAGAGAGGCAGGCAGAGACACAGGCAGAGGGAGAAGCAGGCTCCATGCACCGGGGAGCCTGACATGGGATTCGATCCCAGGTCTCCAGGATCGCGCCCTGGACCAAAGGCAGGCGCCAAACCGCTGCGCCACCCAGGGATCCCTAGGAAGCAGTTTAAATAAAACATTTTCCTAGAATCCCAAATATACTTCTTAATCCAAAAGCAGTCCAGGGATCCGAGAAAGGCTCTGAAGGCTCTCTTTTAATATGAGTATCATCAAAGCATCTAAATCAGTATTTCTCAAACTTTAGCATTCACCAGAATCTTCTGGATGACTTCTTAAATCACAGATTACTTAGCCAGACCACCAGTATCTGACCAAGTCTATCTAGAGAAGGGCTTATTAATTTGCATTTTTAAAAATTATTTATTTATGACAGTCACACAGAGAGAGAGAGAGAGAGGCAGAGACAAGGCAGAGACATAGGCAGAGGGAGAAGCAGGCTCCATGCACCGGGAGCCCGACGTGGGATTCGATCCCGGGTCTCCAGGATCGCGCCCTGGGCCAAAGGCAGGCGCTAAACCGCTGTGCCACCCAGGGATCCCCTTAATTTGCATTTTTAACAAGTTCTCAAGTGATGAGAAGCAACATTTTGAAAACCTCTGATCTAAACCTAAATCATTGCTCTTAAAGATAATAAACTTTATTTATGCCTAATTTGAAATATGCTGAATTTTTACAATTTGTAAATTTTTAAGGTCCTCAGGGTTCAAATAACTTTCAAAGATAGGTAATGACAACTTAGTGTATCTCAAAGTTCAAAAGCAACATCTCCGCTTGGAGCTCTCCAAGGTTCTGAGAGCCTCCAAGCCTAGCATTTTTCAATTGTGTACCAAGAGACCACGAATGTAGATATAGCCAGGACTCTTTTATCCCCCCAAGATTATCTATTTTATACAGAGAGAGCACCCGTGCAAGGGTGGGGGGAGGGGCACAGGGAGAGGAACAGAAAGAGTAGCAGACCCTTGCTAAGCATGGAGCCCAAGGTGGGCGCTCGATCTCAGAACTCAGAGATCAAGACCTGAGCCAAAACCAAGAGTGGGACACCTAATGATGTGAGCCACCCAGGGGCCCCTAGCCAGGACTCTTGACTTTCATTCTCCAAGATTTCCGACAACTATTTAAGACTCAGCCAGAGACCTTACTTGTATTCCCTACCCGGTGTACAAATAAAGTGAAGTACAGAAGAATCCAAGATGACTTCTGATCCAAATCTCTCTGACAAAAAAATAAAATAAAATAAATCCACTCCAGATTTATAATGTAATAAGGATTATTTTAAGCCTTTGGCTGGCTAGTCAACTAATAACTACATCCCTCTCCCACTCTGAAGAATTCACATTTTATATAAATAACAAGTATTACTGGCCAAAATTAGTAGCAAAGATGACAACCATGGGAACCACAAACCATTAGAATGGGTAAGCGGATTCTTTGAATCTTTCAGGGAAATTTTCATCTTTAGAGTGGGTCTACAGCCTAATGATATTAGACAAGACCTAAAGGATGTAATGGTGATTTAAAATTAAAAAGTCAAGTACATAAAGATAATGATCCTTTTATTCTCCCTCTAATTATGTTTTTTCTTAGTCATCTCTCTTCTCCTTCAGACTCTTCCTCTCTTGTTTTCTAACAACTCAATAGGTAACTGGGCAAAGGACTAACAATTCAGGAGATAAAAATGCTAACAGCTCCTAAAAAAGTAAGAAAAAGACTTAACCACATTCATAAGGAATACATTAAAACTATACCAAGAGGGATCCCTGGGTGGCGCAGCGGTTTGGCGCCTGCCTTTGGTCCGGGGCGCGATCCTGGAGACCCGGGATCGAATCCCACATCGGGCTCCCGGTGCGTGGAGCCTGCTTCTCCCTCTGCCTATGTCTCTGCCTCTCTGCCCCCCCCCTCTCTCTGTGACTATCATAAATAAATAAAAAAAATTAAAAATAAAAAAAAATAAAAAAAATAAAACTATACCAAGAGAAATTAAAGTCTGGGTTTTGGTCAATAACTATGTCCCAATATTGGTTTCTTAGGTCTGACACAGTAATGTGTGATGGTAATATTAGAGAAAATTGAAACCAGAAGTGAGGTATAAAGGAACGCTCTACTACCTTTGCAACTTTTCTATAAATCTTAAGTTTTTCCAAAAGAAAAGGTTTATTTAAAAGAATAATACACTAAGGTATATCATCTCTCACCTATTAGAATGTAAAAAATTTTAAAATCCAAAGCAGTCTTTTGATAAGGCTACGAGGAAGTAAGTACTATCACACATTGCTAGTGGAAGTGCAAAGTGGTATAACTCCTATAGAGAGCAATTTGGCAATTTCTGTAAGAAATAGATACAATCGCACCTTTATGAAATTCTGTATATTCAAGTTATTCACTTAGATACTATTCGTAATAAAAAAAGTCTGGAAACAATCCAAGTTCCCTTCTATAGGAAATTGGATAATAATCTGGCACATCCAAACACAAAGGACTATTATGCAATAGTAAAAAAGAAATGAGAACATGTTCTACATGCTGTTATGGGGGGGATAAGTTCCCGACTATACTCTTAATAAAGAAAAGGAAAAGAAAAAAAAGTCAAAGTGCCAAAAAGTACATATAGTATGTTAAATTTTGTGTAAGAGGAGATATAAAAATATAAATTCCTATGTGGCTTTATTTGCATAACAAAACCCTAAAAGAACACATAGCCTAATAAAAGTGGTTTCTTATAAGGGAAGGGTGAGGGCAGCCTGGGTGGCTCAGCGGTTTAGTGCCTGCTTTCACCCCAGGCGGTGATCCTGGAGACCTGGGATCAAGTCCCACATCGGGCTCCCTGCATGGAGCCTGCTTCTCCCTCTGCCTGTGTCTCTGCCTCTCTCTCTGTGTCTCTCATTAATAAATAAAATCTTTAAAAAAAAATAAATAAGGGAAGGGCGACTGGAACCTGTTTTTTACATACTTTTTGGTTTTTTTTCATACTTTTTATTTTGAAATCATCTGAATGCATTACCTATTAAAAATAAAATCTATTACTTTGTGAAAACAATTTTGTGTTTTAAAAAATATTCTGGGTCAGTGATCTCCATGTACTACCTGAGATTCTTCCCTACTTTCTGTTCAGACCTCCTATCTTTCTCATTCACTCTCAATGAATCAAATCATTCAGTAACATAGAATGGGGGGCAAAAGCCTCACTTAGATATCTGGGTATAGTCAGTTATCTTTGCTTAACCAGTATAAACTAATTCTACAACTATATATGTGCAAAAATATACATGCTATTAATACCTAATAGTATAAAATAATAAATAAGTCACAGAACAGAGAGCCTGGGTGATTTGGCTGACGAAGTGTCTGACTTGGGCTTTGGTCATGATCTCTGTTATTTTACTAATAACAAACCCACAAATAATCTGGGTCTAAAACTCCTTGTTCATTAAAGTGTAATGAGGGGCACTAATTAGAGTGTAATAAGAGTGCTGAGTCAGGTGCGGGGCTTGATCCCATGACCCAAGAGAGAGATCCTATCTCTATTGCCTAAAAGAAGAATGGATGTTTAAATGACTGAGCCACTCTAGTGCCCCACAAAGGAGATGCTTAAGCCAATGATGAGAAGCAAGTATTTTCAAACAAGGTCCAATTTAGAGGGAAAAGGAAGGCTTTACTTAACCTTCACGGGGGGGAAAAGGGGGTCCTATAACTCTGATTACTAACTATCAAAGAATGTGAGAAAAAATTATTTTAATCACTAAAATACTATCTTGGATTATTTAAAAAACACCATCATGGAGGCTTTTATTTTTTCATCTTTTACATAACTATTTCCCATTTTAGCCTTTTCTGAAAAACCATGAGAAGTACTATTTACTGATTTTTTTTTCTTAAACATAAACAATAAAACCTACTTGATCAAGGTCCTATGAAGTCCAATCCATTCTACCCAAAGCAAACTTTGTCCACTGTAAACATTTAGTTGGGAGATTAAAATCATTAACTGCCACACTGTCCTTTCCCAACTTGGACCTCCTTCCATGAAAGTTGCAGGACTGTCTTCAGAGTTCCTCACTACCCTAAGCAAAACTGAAAAATGTGCTTTTATACTTGTTTAGATTACTCTCATGGTTCCCTTTTCTTCAAGCTTTTCTTTCTTCCTGGCATCTCCTTCATCCTCATGCACAGTGCTCTTCCATTCATCAATCAACCCTGACAGGCCAAACCAGCAAAGTGTCATAACAAGTGTTTGTATCTGCCTTTCACATCCAGGATTTCCTTTTCTATTGACAACAACCATCCTCCATCCTGCAATTTATCCATCACACACACACAAAACAAATGAAAAAAGGAATTCTTTACTCCCGTTGTTGATTCTATCATCAGCCACATTTGAACAGAAATGTATTTGTTTAATGTGTATCAGTATTTGCATCTTAGAATGATAAGCTATGACTGAAAAACTATACCAGAGTTAAACAGGCACACTCTAGAGCCAGAGGACCTGGTTCAAATTCTGACTCTTCCACTTGCTAGCTGCATTACTTTGACTCTTTATGAAATATTTCTTTAAAAGGGGAGTAAGAACACTGGCTGCCTTGTAAGATTCCTTTAAGGCATAACTGACTTTATACATGTAAAACACGAACAGGACCTGGGCATGGCAATCATTAAATGCTATTTTACTATGCCTTTTACCCGTAACTGTGGAAAGAAAAGTTTAGTCTTCAATTAAAACTGTCAGGAAATATGCATGTAAGAAAATATTTTTATAGGTAGGCAGCCCATTAAATTGTATTACGGAGTAAGATGGGAAGGAAACTTAGTCTTTTAAGGTAGATAGGAAGACATACAAAATGCTAAAAGGTGCCAACTCTCAGGGCAGTGCGGTGTCACTGAAGAATCTTCCATGGAGATACTAGCTGCTAGGTAAATATGCTGAAAGCCTGTTTCTGGTAACCCCTATTAACAAAACCAGGTGTGCTGGGTTACATCACAGTATCTTCTTTGTGTGGCCCCACAGGAGAGTTCTAAACACTTCAGTGCCAGGAAACCTGTACTGAAATATGCACCTTAAAGCCAATCTTACTTTTCTGCTTTTGTCTATTAATTGCATCATGCCTAAAATATGTACTATTACACATCAGACTTAACCTCTTACTGTAGTGTCTTTGTTTTCTTCTCAATTTCTTTAACCATGCTCTTTAGTCTATGATGTATTTTACTCAGTCACTCCAATTTTTTAATAGTGGGCATAAATAAATACATAAAGGCCCAAAAGGCACTCTCTTTGTACTCCGACTTCTTTTTCATCTCTCTAGTCAGACCACCAAATGATTATTTTGCTTTTCCCCCCAAACACCTGGTATTACTTTAACACTTTCTGACTTTTGGATTTCCTCCTCTTTCCTGTATTCATAGCTACCCAGGTACTGCTCTACCATTTCAGCCTTCACACCCACACTAACAGCTTTACCCAAGAATAGGAGGCTCAGCATAATCCTGAGAAGCGAGGAAGATCCTTAGAGCCAGCTGATCTGAACGTGAGTTGCCGTCAGGGTCTAGCCTGGCTCACTGTCCCTGTTATCATGCCTTCAAATCATCCCAGTGTGGAATCTAGCTTCACCTGGAATGTGTTCTCCACAAATCTGATACACTCTACTTCTGTATTCACGGCACTGTTTTTTTCTAATATTTATTTTCGTAAATGTGTGATTCATTTCATCACATGCTCAATTCACCTATTAATATACACCCAATAACATTTTTACAAAAAGTGATGTTCTTAGAATGCATCCTTTTTCAAACTAAGGAGTTTTACTGTATAAACAAAGCAATACTCTTCATTTGGGATCTTTTCCAATGCTTGCCAATCAAAACACGTTTGTCCCACCAGCATAAAGGGTCAATTATCATCATTTTTGTTAATGAGAATAGCAACGGCCATTGCAAGGATAGTGAGACTTAAGTTAGATATTAGGCCAGCATCTATCTCACTCCTGCTGAAAACGCAGTGGAATATATTGGTCCACTTTACGTTGAATAAGTTTCTTCTTTTCCCAATGTTGATTTGACAATGGTCAGCTTTATCAGACTGAGGAAGCCACCCTCACGTGTACTGACATGTTATGTATTATAGAGGCAAAGATCGGCACTTTCCCAAGGCTTTATTATTTTTGTTGCCGATACAAATAGCAGAAGTCAACCTCCTTTCAGTAAGTTCCTCTCCCTGCCTGGCAGATAACAAGGAGGCTACTTCCTACCTATATCTGTCCTCCTAAACTCTCCTTTCTTTCAGCCAAGAAGCAGGGTGAGATGGTCTGCTGATCTGTGTTCGTAGGTGTGTAATGCAGTGAGAAGAGGAAGAGACCTTTCCTTTCAAAAAAAAGATAAGGAGTCCTAGTTTGCAGATCCATTTAGGGGAATTCAAAACTAGATACAAATTAACTTCAGAACACTTCGAAAACAATATTGAAACAGTATCTCAAGTTCCTTCATGTTCTAAAATTCTGAGATAATGTCAACTGTATAATATTATATTAAATAAAAGGGGTAATGGAAGGTCAAAATAAGGAACTTAAAAAAAAAACAAAATAAGGAACTTATTACAATGTAATCAAAGTCATATCCTCAAGGAGAAAAATTTGGGTTCTGAATTTGCTGAAGTTCTTAAATTCCAAGAGGAATGAATGAATTATAACATCTGGGTTGAGGTACCCAAAGTAAACTTGTTGTAACAGTAAGTAAAAATGGAGGCAGCATCTTATGCAGGTGTCATCCAACTGACCAGTGTGGAGAATTAGCCAAATGAGGAACACTTTGGAGTATCTTACGTCATCTAAAACTCTATGCCTCCAAGATGCTTCCAACTTGGAAAGAATACCCCAATGTTTCTGATTTAAAGAAGTTCCTCAGACTACCAGCACAGGCCACTATGGAGAACTAGTACTGAAAGAGATGGGAAGAAACAATGGTGCCTCATCCATACCAAGACTGGAATCACTCTACTCCCAACTCCTGGCATATATGAGTTTTGTCCTAAAATGACACTGTTGTAAATAAAAAGCTCACTTTTCATTTCCAACTCGGATCCACAAAGGTCCTCAATTTCACTGTACATATCAATTTTGTTACTTTTGATTCTGTGTACAATTCTGTTATTTTGATTCCTACAAGATCAGTATCTCAAAAATGCCATAGTGTGTATACTTTTATCTTCAATCACCCACTGATTCACTCATTTATTTATTCAGCAAATATTAAACTGCATACACCCACATGCTAGGTACAACTGGGCAGTGAAAGGAAAGGAAAAGGAAAAATATGTCCCTGCTCTTAATGACTGCTATAGCCTAGTGAGACAACAAAGGGCAGACAATCACAACCAAAGGTGGTTAATGCCACAATGACAGTGTGCACATGGGAAGGCTTGAGGTAAACAGTGCCAAGAATTTTGCTTAGAGAAGGCTGTTATATGTAATCCTGGAGATGAGACAGAGAACAAGTTATATGCTAACAAGAGAGGACAGAAGTAAAGAGGTATGTGAAAGTGTGAAGGTATGAGAAAATATGGCATAAGTCAGAGTGCTGCAAGGAGCTCATTAATTCACAGCTGAAAGTGTGAAGGCTTAGAGGAATTGGAAAAAGAAAATTGTATTGAGGCTGTATTCTAGGACTGCATGGTGAATGAGGTAAAACTGTGCTGCTGAGGATCCTACCATCTAGAGAAGGAAATAGACCATTACTTCCAACAGACTCAGTAAGGTTGGTGTCCTAGTGGAAGAACCCACAGAGAACCACAGCTGGATAGGCACAAAGAAGGGCCTTAAAGTACAAAACTAAAATTTTATCCGATAGACAACAGAGAAGCTTTGAACAACTCTAAATGGACAATAATCACATTAGCAGCAGTGTAGACCAATAAAGACGCTTCTGCCAAAGCCCAGGCAAACAATGTGATGGACCTGAACTAGTCCACCCTACTGTGGCAATTGTACGTCTTTTCCTAGCCAGGCAAATAGGGATACTTTGAAATCTATTATGTAAAGAACAAAAGGAAAAAGCCAGAGCAATATTTTCTGGAATTCTTATACTTAAGGACTCAAGAAAGAAGTTATGTCACAAAATATTTAAAAGACTTGCCTTGAGGGGTCCCTAGCTAGCTCAGTCAGAAGAACATGTGACTTTTGAATACAGATTTGTGAGTTTAAATTCCACATTGGGTATAAAGATTACTAAATATAAATAAACTTTTTTAAAAAAAGCTCTTCCTTGAAAAAAAATCTCTATGATAACATGAATTTAAGTTTTAGTAGAGACAAGTTTAAGGCCAGTAATAGGCACACAGGTAATGAAATGTGGAATATCAATTTGATAAAAAATTAATAGGCATTGAAAACGACAATCACAGACTATAGTAAAATCTGAGAAGCTTAAAATGTACATAGAAAAAACAATACTTGTATGTACAGAATACTGTGTATAGTATGTAGAATAGCTACTTTGACTAAAAGAAAAAAATGAAAGTTAAAATGTTATTTTTATTCTATCTTCCACAGTTACACAATGAAATTAAATTTAAAAGCCAACATAAGATTAATGTTTTTTGTATCTAATGGGTTTGACCCAGGTGGGTTACACCCAATTTCTTCCTTCTTGGTTTTCTAGAGTGGTTTTTACATATGGTCCTGATGTCTAGCTGTTACTAAACTGTTACTAGCTGTTACTAGCTGTTACTAAACTGTTACTAAAAATACAAAGACAACTACGACAGACACTTTGGCTTGAAAAATCCTTAAAATTCCTATTATGAATAGTTATCTCCTTCCCGATACAAACACAAAGCAAATTCAGGAAGATAAAGGGCTCAAAGTCAAAGAACACAGAGGGAAAAAAAAAAAAATCACATAAATAATTTCTGTATCGTATTTCTCTCAAAATTCAAAGAATCTCTGGAAAATGGTTCTGATATTTAAGAGCCTTTTAAAAGTCATTTAAAAACAATTCAGTCAACACACATGCCATTTATTGTGCATCTGTAAGCCATGAGCTTTCATCTAAAGACACAAAGAGAAAATAAAACATAAGTCTCTGCCCCAGGAGCTCATAGTTTAAAAGGAGAAAGAGAACGGTTAATAAAGTACAGTGAGTCCTCTAATAGAGGTATATACAACAAAAACAAGATAAGTAAAAATCAGAGGTCAAATGAACAAGGTCAGGATAAGCTTCTTAGGGGAGTTTTAGGTCTTAAATGAGTTACAGGACAGGAAAGAGGACTTGAATAGCACATGCAAGGAAGTGTGAAACGTGAAACAACCAGGCAAATGTGAGTAATTTACCTTAGTTTCTATACTAAAGAGAGTGAGGGGAAGAACAACTGGAAATGAGGTTAATAGAGTAGACAGGAAAAAAAAAATCACAAAGGGTCTTGTGTTCAAACTAGAGATTTTGGCTATTATGAATTCCGTCAAATCTAAATTGTCATCAGTTACAAGGTGCATCATGACTTTATATGTACTCTAAGAAAGAAAAAAAAAACACATCTGCTGGAGTCTATTAAGAAGTTTAATAGAATATTCCTGCATAAAGATACACTACTAAGTGGTAACAAACTCAGCTTAAGATAAAGAAATAAACCAACTATGCAGAAAGAACAGCAAGGAACTTCATTTCTCAACTGTATGTGAAAGGTGGAGGGGAAAATCTCCCCCTGAGAACTGAACTCTAGGTAGGTCTAAAGCTTAAACTAAAGCTACCAGTACAGACTAAAAACAAGTAAACAACAAACACTTTAAAGTGGTCTCCTGTTGGAAGTATCCCTAGGTGCTTAGCAAAAATAAGTTTTCTTTAGATAAAATAGACCTGAATTCAGGACAACAGCAATTTAATATGCAATCTCATTCCAAAGATGATCAATAAAAAACGTGCATCTTAGAACTGATAGAAAAGTCAGTCTTATAGTCAGTCTTAAATCTAGAGAGATTTCATAATTACCTGGGGAACTTTTTAAAAATACTTATTGCCAGGCCACATACCTCAGAAAGGCAGACCTAAACCAGAGCCCTGGAATCTCAATTTTAACTAAATTACCCAAGGCTTTTTCTTACACAATCAGACAAGATACCAAAACATGAGCATCTGTCTGACCCATCCTTTGAAAGCTTCTCTTATAGACTGTAAAGAAGAGCATGATTTTAAGCCAAAGAAAAATTAGATCAGATTGACAGTTCAGGAAGACCACTCTGGTGCCAGTGGACTTTGTGGAGAAGATACATTAGAAGAGGGTAAGGAAAGGCAATAGAAGAGTAGTAAATAAAATAAGACATTAGTGAAACCGTTTTAAGAAAAGAGATGGTTGTTATTTAAATAGTAATAGGGAGAAAAATAAGAGAGTATCAAGGAGGCAGAAATAGAATTTTATAAAAATTAGATGTAGAGGGGTAGAATTTAATTCTAAAAAATTTCTGAAGATTCACCCCAATCAGCATCATAATAGCCACTAGGCCTTTAAAAATAAATCTTAAATTTGAGTACAGTAATCCACCAACTTTTAGATGTATAATAATAAAATATAAGTGCTACACAAAATTCTATACTAAAGATCAAATGTTCCAAATGCAACTAACACTCAAAATGATTTCCAAGTTCAGATGTTAAGCACAGAGAGATTTTATTCCATAATGTTTTACATTTCTATGAATCAGTGTATATGCACTGAAAAATTAAAATCTCTTTGGGCATGAAAGAGAGAAAGGATTTTCACTGATTGATAAATTTAAATTACAAACAGAAAACAATGAATCAACAAACTTACGCTGAATATGAATGAACTGTTTTGGCTGTTTAAACTCTCCTTTGTACAAGCGATTGTAATAGTTGACGTTGCTCTCTGCCTCAGGAACTGGAATGACCATGCTCTCTTTTTTTTCTCTAAACACTTGCTGTGCTGAAATAGCTCGCTGTAAATGATGTTCCTGGAAAATGTAAAGTAGGCAACATAAGTCGTTTTAATATTGTTAATTCAATGCATAATGCTATTTAAAATTTACTTTATTTAATAACTGCAAAGTGATTTAAGAATTATAGATTCTTCAGCATAGAACTATAGAAAAAAAAACTATAGAAAACACTGCCAATGATGTCTCTTAATACTTGTGCTCATCCTGTTATCATCTTAGATGTTTATAATTTTATTACACAGAATTTTCTTTAAAGATTAAATATACATATATTCCCAAACTAGAATTTAACATATCAATTAAAAGAAAACTGATCCCTTGTTTGCTACATTAACAGAGATGTTTGTCAACCAGTACCAGGATACAGGAAAATATGCAAATGACAGAAAAAGTATTTGTGTCACAGGTTTTAATTATCTTCTGCAATTACACACCTGAAACTTCAAAGGTAAAAAATTTTGAGTAACTCAAAAAAAAAAAATGTTCAACAGACTGTATTACTATCACAGCAAGTATTTTTAAACTAAGGTTAAACAAAAGTTCCTATTAAAAATACATAGTGATTCTAGTAATTTTCATCGGCTCTACCACTTAATGCCTACTTTCTCCCTTGGCCACAAGGGATCATTCTCAACAAAGTACTTTTACTTTGTGGAAGGCAAATTAGGTCATGTCACTCCCCAATAGATCCTCTTCATATTCAGATCAAAGATTAAAATGATCATTGACTTATAAGGCCTTATTTCTCTAACCTTAGCTTCTACCTCTCCCTACCCATCCTTTATTGTAGCCACACTGCCTTTCCTTAAAGTTCCTAAATATCCAAAAAGATTGTTCTTGAAATTCCCTCAAGTCTCACCTTATCAGAGAGACATTCTGTAATTTACCTAAGAGATAAAAGAGTACTGGCTAAGAATTTATTAGTGTCATTCTTTCAATACTATTTCAGGGCATCTAGTAGGTATCAGATACTACTCCTGTTACTGAGAATTATAAGAATGAATGAGAAACTCTGCTATTAAGGAATTTAGCTAGTAGAAGAGAGATACCTAATTATGCAATCATGTTTGGACTTGACAAGCATCTCTCTTCTCAATTAGTCAAACCACTGTCTAAGGAGGATAGAGAAAGATATCCAAAGAAAGTAAAATCTAAACTAAAACTTTCAGGATCAACAGAGATTTAGCAAGGCAAAAGCCAAAAAACCCCACAAAAACCAAAACCAAAAAACCACAATCGAGGCAGAGAAAAAAAATGTTCAAAATAGGCAATCTCAGACACATTCAATAAAAGGCAAGCAGCTGAAATAAAAGACGGGTGGGTGCTAGCTTAGATTTGAGTTTCTCCACTTCCAATACCAGGAAGAAGTATGTTTTTCTTCATAGGATAGGATCCCAATTTGGAGCACTAAATACACCACCCCCTACAAATATTACTATCAGTTTAGAATCTTTAGTAATAAAAACTTCTGAGTTAACTAAAAAATTGTGAGAGGATCAAATACAACCACAGAGAGCATCAAGAAATGAGGAAAGCCAGGCTCTGAAAGAGCAATTGCTAGCATTATTTAAGCCTACACTCTTACTACTTGCTGACATTTCACCCCTCTGGTCAAAGTGATACAATATGAAAAGCCACCTTGCATTTATATAATGTTTCATAGTTCTCAGAGTATATCCATTATCACATGCTTATTAACTCCTCAAAATCTGGGGACAAGAATAGATATTATAACATAAATGATACTCAAGAAACAAAGGATTTGCTCTTAGTTATGGTATAAACACAGGAGAATCAAATTTCAGCACTCTGAATTGAGTGTTATTGGACTATTTCATCTTTGCTAAAATGGGCTGTTAAAAATAAAAAACGGAAAGGGGGATCCCTGGGTGGCTCAGCGGTTTAGCGCCTGCCTTTGGCCCTGGGCGCAATCCTGGAGTCCCGGGATCGAGTCTCACGTCGGGCTCCCGGCATGGAGCCTGCTTCTCCCTCCTCCTGTGTCTCTGCCTCTCTCTCTCTCTCTCTCTCTCTCTCTCTCTCTCTCTCTCTCTCTCTCTCTCTATCATGAATAAATAATTTAAAAAAAAACAAATAAAAATAAAAAGCAGCCTGAAAATTAAAAAAAAACAAAAACAAAAAAACAGGAAAGCCTGGGTGGCTCAGTCAGTTAAGCATCTGCCTTTGGCTCAGGTCATGGACCCAGGGTCCTGGGATGCAGCCCTGCATTAGAGGCTCCCTTCTCAGCAAGGAATCTGCTTCTCCTTCTCCCTCTATCCCTCTCCTCCACTTGTGCTCTCTTTCACTTTCTCAAATAAATAAATTCTCTTAAAAATAAAATAAAATTTAAAAAATAAAAAACCATGTACTTGTAATGCTAATATTCTAGAAAAATGGGTGACAAAGAGGAAACTGAGCTAACTGGTAGCACATTTTTGATCTGAAGAGATACTTTTGATATATAATGGACTTTCTTCTAAGTACAAAACGTTTTTAGGTATTATCCAATTATTGAAATACATCTTTAATAGATGAAGATTTAATATTTTAATTTTACATGTGAGGAAATTTAAAAATAGATCATAGATGACTCTCTTCTTGTTAATACAGCTGGCAGATGACAGAGCTGCAGCCAGAAACTAAGGAGCCAGATCATGACACACTCCCCCATTTTAATTTACAGACCAAATTTAGCTCTAAAATAAATCCTCAGCTATCATTTCCCTCCCCATACTATCAGACAGACTCTCAATCTAAAAACTGAGGAAAAAAAAAATCAACAATGACATGACTGCTAGAGGCCTGTGCTTCATTTTTTTTTTTTTTTTTTGAGGCCTGTGCTTCATACAGTAACAAACGCCAGTGACAAACATACAAAATCCTGGAACTAGGTACCAGAGTTTTCATTTGTCTTTATTGAGGCAAAGGACTGGTAGGAATAATGATGATTCCTTGTTACATGCTGCATTATCATTAGTAAAGTTACTTGGTTTTTAAAAGTATATTAAAAACCAAGTGCTACTTTATTTCTTTTCCATTAAGAAGGCATTCTTTTGACCCACCAACTTCATTAGGAAATTCATCAAAGGCAACATACAAATGGGCAACAATGACTAAATAAAATACTTCTCACGGCACTGTTTATAACATCAAAAAAACCCATAAAGTCTAAGTGGCAATACAGAGTTAGATATATAAATCATGTTTTATACATAAAATGGAACTCTTAGGTAGTAGTAAAAAACAACATAATGCAGACCTTTCTTAACCTGAAAAGATGTTAGAATATATTTTTGAGGTAAGGGACAGGTGGGTGGATGCTGGCTTACATGTATAAACATAACACATATAAATAACATGTATAAACATAAATGAATATAAGTGTAGAGAAAATAAACTAGAAGAATATAAAATAGAATATGCCACAAAAATTTTTTTAGGTGGGCCATGTATTTTTCTGTGTGTCTGCTCGCTCATATTTTCCAAATTTTCTATAATAAATCTGTATTATTTTCACAAGTTTAAAAAGTGGTATAAAAGTTTTTCATCTTGGGCAGCCCCGGTGGTGCAGCGGTTTAGCGCCACCTACAGCCCAGGGTGTGATCCTGGGGATCCTGGGGACCCAGGATCAGGTCCCACATCGGGCTCCTTGCATGGATGGAGCCTGCTTCTCCCTCTGCCTGTGTCTCAGCCTCTCTCTCTCTCTGTGTGTGTCTCTCATGAATAAATAAATAAAATCTTTAAAAAAAAAAGTTTTTCATCTTAAATAGACTCACCACCAAAATACACAAAGTCACTTCCTATGACTCTTACATTCTGAAATATCCTTTTGAAACGTACTGTAGTATACCTAAATATTTTTTGGTGTTTTCCTAGATATTTACATATCTCCGTGCCTTCTGTTTTTCCTGGCAATATATGAGAAACTGTTAAAAGCAAACTAAAAGAAACTAAATAACTTATGGCTTTTAGTCATATGTAAGTACCAAGCACAACCATGCAACGTGCAGGGCAGAATTTTTTTTCTTTTGGAGATGGGTAAACTAACAAGGTTCTCTGGCCACACTGGTAGAAATCAGCAGTGCTGAAATCTGAACCCTTGTTTGTATGTCTCTTTTCCATCTTGCCAAGCTCATGCCCCAACTTGTTGGGTATCAGAATCTATCAATTAAGATAGGCTACATTAAACACACACACACACACACACAAACACACCTCAAAAATTATTTATTGGTTTTTTAAAAATTCACATGCAAAACCCCCAGTTAGAGACAGCAGACTAAATGCCTACATGTATCTACTTCACCATCTTACAATAGTAAATTTACCAATAAAGGATTAAGAAATTTATAAAGCCACAGGAACAAAGAGAATGAGAGATGAACCATCAGCACAAACAAACCAGTGTGGCAAAATTCTGGGAGATCAAAATCAAAAGATGAAGTTTTGAATCCCTGCAGAGAAGGAAAAGATAAAAACTGAGTTCATCTGTCCTGCAGAAAACAAGGTAATGGGGATTTTGAAATACTAGCTATAAAACAGCCAAAACGAGACAAGCCCTTCTTTGCCTATTCCTCAAAAGCAGATCATTTTACAGAGCCTGAAGAGGGCACCATAGAACTAGTAAAACTGTGAGCCACCCTTAACCTACAGAAGTGAAGATAACCTAGAAGTCTATCATTAAAATTTTTTAAAAGATTCAATTATATCTCTAATAATAAATTCTCTCCACTCTGCACTTCAAGAAAAACACAACAAATGAACTTAATGCCCCAAAGAAACCTTTAGAGATATGAAAACACACACACACACACACACAGATCAGAAAAGGAAGGATTTGGGAAAAAAACGGAAAGAACTCAGGAAAAAAGGAAAAAGACAATTATCTCAGAGATGAAGACTGAAATTACTAGTAGCCAAGTGCCAATATACTCCAACAAAAACATATCACATAAAGGTTTTTAAATGACCAAGAGAATGAAAATGACATAAAGTAAAATGAATAAAAAAAGATGGCAAGGTCAGCCCCGTGGCCCAGCGGTTTAGCGCCTCCTTTAGCCTAGGGTGTGATCCTGGAGACCGGGGATCAGGTCCCACGTCGGGCTCTCTGCGTGGAGCCTGCTTCTCCCTCTGCCTGTGTCTCTGCCTCTTTCTCTCTCTGTGTCTGCCATGAATGAATAAATAAAATCTTAAAAAAAAAAAATGGCAAGATGTAAAACAAAGAAGGAATGACATTCATATAATTGGAGTCCCTGAGAAAGAGAAACAAAACAATCCAACAAAACGAATATTCAAAACAACAACCCCCCAAAATACCTGGAAATAATAGATTTGAGTCTACGTATCAAGAAGAAACCCATAATGGAGCAAGATAGCACACAAAAAACCCACCACCACAGGCACAATCTGACAATGCTCAGTGCAGTAAGAAGAAAACACTCTGCGCACAGCTTCTCTCTAGGGAAGAAAAGAGAAAAGTAGAATGTACATCCAACATTCCAGCTTTTTGGGAAACCCCCCAAGGGACTAACTTCTGTTTCAGCTAACTCAGAGGGCTGACTGAACCAGCCAGCATTCTTTGGATGCCTACGGAACAAAAGAGAACTCAGTCTCCTTGATGCACCAAAGAAGTTATAGCACTGCAGAGAGACACCAGATGGAGCAAAAGATTACAAACTCCTGGAAAACTAATAATACTCTTTAATTAGGGAATTACATGCACATGCCCAGAGAAGATGCAACTCTTCCAGATTTCCCTGCTTGTGCTACTAGAAAAGGTCTTCTGGATATGAAGCCAATTCATAACTGACTAAGAGAGGGGACTGTTTTTTAAAAACACACAAATTAGGGGCACCTAGCTGGCTCAGTCAGAAGAATGACTCTTGATCTTGGGAGTCATGGATTCGAGCCCCAACTACGTGTCGAGATTACTAAAAAATAAGTAAATAAATAAATAAATTTTAAAAATAAAATGCACAAATGAAAGCAAAAAACAAGATGCATGAAGAAACAGGGAAATGTAGCTCAAAGAAACAAATCTCCCAAAAGTAACCCTAAAGAAATGGAGACCTGTGAATTATTTAACAAAGTTTAAAATAATTATCTTTACAAAGTTCAATGTGTTACAAAAAAAAAAAAACACATAAATAGCTAACTGAAATCAAGGAAGCTGAAACATGAACAAATGAGAACACCAAGGAAAACAAAGGAATTATCAGAAAGAACTAAGCAGAAATTCTGGAGCTGAAGAGTACGGTAACTAATTGAAAGATCCACCAGAGGGATTCAACAGCATGCTTCACCAAGCAGAGGAAAGAATTAGTGACATCAAAGAGAAACCATTTGAAATTATTTAGTCAGAGGAAAAAAAGGAGGGAAAAATGAAGAAAACCTAAGAGATTTATATGACACTATTGACAGATCCATATAAACATTATGGAAGCCCCAGAAAGAAAAAAGAGAAAGGAACAGAGAACTTGTTTTAAGAAATAATGGCTGAAAATTAAATATGAGGAAAGAAGTGGACATCCAAATTCAAAAAGCTCAAATAATATCAACAAAGATAAACTCAAAAAAAAAAAAAGAAAGAAACAAAGATAAACTCAAGGAAGCCCACACTAAGACACATTGTAATCAAACTATCAACAGTCAAGGACAAAGAATCTTGAAAGTAGCAAGGGAAAAGCAAACCATCATGTATATGGGAACACTTATAAAATTATCAACAATTTCTCATCAGAAATACAAGCCAGAAAGGAG
Source organism: Nyctereutes procyonoides (assembly GCF_905146905.1). Lineage (NCBI taxonomy): Eukaryota > Metazoa > Chordata > Mammalia > Carnivora > Canidae > Nyctereutes > Nyctereutes procyonoides. Next base: position 11,714,398 of record NW_026575136.1, on the reverse strand, counting down.
TGGGCCAATAAATTCAACGCACAGAAAGAAAAAAAAACTGCCAACCAAGATACTGTATCTGGAAAACCTGTCCTTCAAAAATGACAAAGGAATAAAGACCTACCCAGATAAAAGATGAGGGAATTCATCTGTATTACACCTGTCTTATAAGAATTGCTAAAAGGAGTCCCTTCAAGTTGAAACAAAAAGACACTAGACAGCAGACAGCAACACAAAAACATTAAAAAACATAAAACTCTCTGGTAAAGGTATACATATAGACAAATACAGAATCTTGGAATACTGTTAATGGTGGTACATAAGTCATTTTTTATTCTGGTATAGAACTAAATGGTTGATTCTGGTATAGAACTAAATGGTAAGGGACACCTGGGTAGCTCTGTGGTTGAGGGTCTGCCTTTGACTCAGGGCATGATCCCCAGGTTCTGGGATCAAGTCCCACATCAGGCTCCCCATGGGGAGCCTGCTTCTCCCTCTGCCTAAGTCTCTGTGTAATTAATTAATTAGTAACATCAATAATGTAAAACAAAGAAAGAGATGTAAACAATTTAAGCTTTTCTCTGGGACTGAGTTTACCAGTTAAAAGAGACTGTTAAATGACATTTTCATTTGTCTCAGTGTTTTGTAAGTTCCATTGTGATTTCTTTTTTGACCTGCTGGTTGTTTAAAAGTGTGATGTTTGGTTTACACATATTCGTGAATTTTACAGTTTTCCTTTTGCTGATTTCTAGTTTCATTCCACTGTGGTTGGAAAAGATACTTGGTATGATTTCATCCTTCTTAAATTTGATAAAAAGTTGTTTTGTGGCCTAATGTAATCTATCCTGGAGAATGTTCTGTGTGTGCTTGAGAAAATGTATTCTGCTGTTTTTTTTTTTAAGATTTTATTTATTTATTCATGAGAGACACACACAGAGAGAGGCAGAGACAGGCAGAGGGAGAAGCAGGCTCCATGCAGAGAGCCCGACACGGGACTCGATCCTGGGTCTCCAGGATCAGGCCCTGGGCTGACAGCGGTACTCAACCACTAAGCCACCCGGGCTGCCCATATTCTGCTATTGTTGGGTGGAATGTTCTGTATATGTCAACCTCTTGCCAAATTATTGAGAAGGAAAAACTTCCATATTCATTTAACAAAACCAGTATTACCCTGATACCAGGATCAGACAAATACTACAAGGAGGGATGGGAAAAATGGATTAAGGTGGTCAAAAAGTACAAACTTCCAGTTACAATTTTAATATGTTCTGGGGATCTAACATACAGCATGGTGGCTATAGTTAAAAATACTATACTGTATACTTAAAAATTGCTGAGAGTAACTCTTAAAAGTTCTCCAAAAAAGTTCACAGATTTTAACAATAACAGCCCTACTATAAGATCTGGCAATCCCACTTTTATGTACATACCCCAAAGAACTGAAAACAGGATTTAGAAGAGATACTTGCATATCCATGTTCTCCACAGCATTATTCACAACAACCAGTGATGGAAGGAACCCAAATGCTTATTGACAAATGAAGGTATAAACAAAATGCGGTATATATATATAATGGAATATTATTAGTCAGTCTTAAAATGAAGGCAATTGTGACATATGCTCTAACATAGATGAACCTTGAGAGCTTTATGCTAAGTGAAATAAGCCAGTCCTGGTCACAAAAAGACAAATCCTTTGTGATTTCACTTATAGGATACCTAAAGTAGTCAAATTCTTTATTTTTTTCAAAGATTTTACTTTTAAGTAATCTCTACACCCAATGTGAGGCTTGAACTCACAACCCTGAGATCACGACTTGCATGTTCTACTGACTAAGCCAACCAGGTGCCCTCTAAAGTAGTCGAATTCTTAAAAATAGAAAGTAGAGTGGTGGTTGTCAGGGACTATGTGAGCAGGAAAAAAACTGTTGTTCAGTGGGTAGAGTTGCAATGTTCTAAGATGAAAAAGTGCTAAATATCTGTGGCATAATACTGTGCATAGTTAAAACTATTGTACCCTTAAAAATGGCTCAGGTAGCAAACTTTTTTTTTTTTTTTGCAAACTTTAGGTTATGAAGTCTTCACTACAGCAATAAACAAAAAGCTTATCAAGTACCTGGCAAAAGTAATCCAAAACAACAACCAATTCGGACACATTCTTGAATAAAACTATTTCAAAAATAATGAAAAAATCTTCAGTAATGAAAAATCTTCAATCTTAATCACTACAAATAAATGATCATAATAAAATAATAGTACTGATTATTATAAATTAATATTACAATAAATGAAATGGCAAGAAAACCATTAAAATCAGACTTCAAAAACATCAGTGCAAAAACATCAATGAAGCAACATTTTCAGAAACCTCAATGAATGAAAAATATGAACCAAGGATTTTACAGTCAGCTAAGCTGGTCTTAAAGTGAATTTAGTTTTTAAAATATATTTTATTTAAGCCACATCTACTCACCTACAACATTATCATCTCGACAATCAATTCAAAAATGTATGGCTATACTTTACATTTTCCTCCCATATCAGGTCTACAAAATCTAGTGTGTATTTTACATGCATGGATCATATAAATTCAGACTAGCCATATTTCAAGCGCTTAAAAGCCACCAGTGACTACTAGCTACATATTGGATAGTATGGTCCATCTTCACCTTGGCTTCATCCAACTAAGAGATAACTGGTAAATTCTAGTAAAAATTTATACCCACACACCCACAAATCTCTCAAAGATGGGAAGAGAATTAAAGACTAATATACAAACATCTCCATAAAAAGTGGAAATAATGCAACTAAGAATGGAAGAAAAAATACAAACCGTCTCAAATATAAAATATAATCTTTTAAAATAACAGCAAAAAGAGAGGGCCACCTGGTGGCTCAGTCATTTAAGTGGCCAATGATTTCAGTTCATATCAATAAATATCAATGGACTTATCTATAAAAACTAAAAAAATTTCAACTTGTCTGAATTACAAAATGAAAAAATTTTCAACTGGTCTCATAACCCAAGACTCAACTATACAGTGCGTATAAAAGAAACACACACAAAAAATGTGGTTCAGAAAAAGTAAAATTAAAGGAATGAATGGAAGTTTATCAGGTAATGGAAGACAGTAAGAAAAATGAGCAGATCCTAATTACCAGACATGTAGAGTGTAAGTCAAAGAGCATTAAGCATGACCCAAAAACCACAATCACAATAAAGGCTTTTAATACCCACATATCATTCATGCATGTCTGTATCTATAGGTTTTGGACATCCTATATGTATTTAACAGTTATCTATGCATCAAATAAAACAACCTTTTTATAAAGCAAAGCTACAACATATGCAAGGACTGATTAAAGACACACTAATAGTATTAACTAACTTTAACACGTGACTCGCAGCATAAGGTAAGTGAACAAAGAACAGCATGGGCCCAAGCATGGACCTAATTTAGTAAGACAAGACAGATCTTATAGCTATATATAAAACTTTATACCCAATGCTCCTTCTTCTCAAATACACAAGCAACTTTAATAAACATGATCATTTATCAGTTAACTAAAAATTTTTAAAAATAGGGTATTATGAAGAGTAGAATAGACAAGGAAAGAAACAATTCTTTGAGCATATCTCTTGTACGGTTCTGAATTTTAAAACCATGTTAATGTTTAACATGCTCTAAAAAATAAAATCAACAAGGATGTGAGGAGAAACCAAAATAGTGCACAAGGAGAAACAAATCTCACTTATTAGAAATGAATATTCATATAGCCACAATGAAGAGAACAGGAAACAAATTTTAAGTTCCTTTGGAACATAATGATTTGAAGCTCATCTGTAAAACTTAGATAATACATACTTCAAAGAAGTTTTGTAATGATTATTTAAGTTAAAAACGTGTTCACAATAGTTCATGGCACATCTAAGAGTTTCTTTTTATTAAAACACATCACAGAGGTGCAATATTCAAAATACTGGAATTTTAAAAACAGGATAAAAAAATTTAGGAATTTTGACAATTAAAATGCTTTTTTCAACACCCATTCATAACATAAAATTCCCTGAAAGAAATGTCCCCAATCTGGGATGCCTGGGTGGCTCAGTGGTTGAGCGTCTGCCTTTGACTCAGGGCGTGATCTCGGGGTCCAGGATCGAGTTCTGCATTAGGTTCCTTGCAGGGAGACTGCTTCTCCCTCTGCCCGAGTCTCTGCCTCTCCCTCTGTGTCTCTCATGAATAAATAAAATCTTGAAAAAAACAAAAATTCAAAGGAAGTCTGTTACCACTTCTGGCGTACACTTCTCCTAAGATTCTAGCCATAACAATGAAGGAAGAAAAAAAATACAGGCATGCAGATTGGAAAAGAAGACATAAAATTATTTGTACATGGTATCTTCATATAGGGGGAAAAATCCTAGGGAATCTCAACAGAGCTCCTAGAACTAAAAAGTGAATTTAACAATATCACAAGTCAATATTAAACACTCAACTATTTCCACATATTGGCAACTGAAATATGAAAATAAAAAGCAATAACATTACAACAGTATCCAAACTCCTAAATACTTAAGAGATACAGGCCTAAGAAATAAATGTGTAAAACTTGCAAAACAACACAGAAGGAAGTACAGCATGTTCATGGACTGGAAGGGTCAACATTATTCCAAAAAACTTTACTTGGGTAAATTTTCCTCCAAATTATCTAAATTTCTAATAAATTCCATCAAAACCCCAGAGTTTTTTTTAAAAAACAAAAATGGAAAAATTGATTCTAAAATTCATATAGAAAGGCAAAAGAAAAATAGCCAAAATCACCTTGAAAAAGAATAAAAATCTGAAGGACACAATCTGATTACAAACTAAATCATAAAGCTAAATTAATCAACACTGTCACTAACATAACATATAAAGCAACAGAAAACAACCACACAGAAGTCCAGAAATAGTCATACACACATATAGAGAATGAATTTTAGACAAAGGTGCCAGCCAATTAATGAGGGAATTAAAGGAGGGTAAGGAGGTCAGGCACCTGGGTGGCTCAGTGGTTGAGTGCCTGCCCTTGGCTCAGGTTATGATCCCAGGGTCCTGGGATTGAGTCTAGCATCAGGCTCCCCATGGGGAGCCACTTCTCCCTCTGCCTATGTCTCTACCTCTCTGTGTCTCTCATGAATAAATACAATCTTTAAAAATAATAATAATGTTGATAATAAACAACCAACCCAATTTTTTAACAAATTCAGTCAATGATTTAAACAGACATTTCACAAAATATAGTAAGGACCAGTAACTACTTGAAAAGATGTTCAACTTAAAAAAAAAAAAAAGACAAAGAAAAAAGATGCTCAATAACTTTACATCAGGAAAATGCAAAGTAAATCCACAGGTTTTGACTACATAATCACAAAATGACTAAAATTAAGAAACTGACAACACCAACTGTTGGTGTGTCACTGGAAAACTATTGGGCAGTTTCTCATGAAGTAAATAAATACATGCTTATTATGGGGCACCTGAGTGGCTCAGTCTGTTAAGCATCAGACTCTTGATTTCAGCTCAAGTCATGATCTGAGTCAGTTTGAGATTATCTCTTTCCCTCAGCTCTCCCCAACAAGTACTCTCTCTCTCTCTCTCTCAAATAAATAACTTTAAAAAATACGTACTTCTCACATCACCCAGCAATCCTACTAAATAAGTATGCACCCAAGAATTGAAATGCATGTCCACAAATAACTTGCACATGGATGTTAGCTGCTACTTTAAACAGCCAAAAATTACAAACAATACAAATGTGAGTTAACAGGTAAACAAAGTGAATACATTCATTCATTAGAACATTACTCAGGTAAAAAACAATAATAATAATAAAAAGGGATGAAACTAATGATATGCACAACAATGATCTTTTTTAAAGTAATGATTTATTCATGAGAGAGACACACAGAGAGAGGTAGAGACAGGCAGAGGGAGAGAAGCAGGTTCCCTGCAGGGAGCCTGATGCGGGACTCAATCCCAGAACCCCGGATCATGCCCTGAACAGAAGGCAGACAACTGCATCCCGTCACAATGATGTATCTTAACCCAAGCATCCTGTCACAATGATGTATCTTAAAAGTATACTGAGGAGAAAGGGGAACCCTCATACTGCTGGTGGGAATGAAAGCTGGTATAGTCACTCTGGAAAACAGTATGGAGCTTCCTCACAAAGTTAAAAATACAGCTACCCTATTATCCAACAATTGCACTACTAGGTATCTCCCCAAAAGATATAAACATAGTGATCTGAAGAGGCACCTGCACCTCAAAGTCCACAACAGCCAAACTATGGAAAGGAGCCCAGATGTCCACTGGCAGATGAATGGATAAAGAAGATGTGTATATTCTCTCTCTCTCTCTCTCTCTCTCTCTCTCTCTCTCTCTCTCTCACACACACACACACACACACACACACACACACAGGAATATTACTCAGCCATCAAAAATGAAATCTGCAACAATGTGGATGGAAATAGGTGATATGCTAAGGGAAGTAATTTTATCAGAGAAAGACAAATACCACATGATTTCACTTCTTTTTTTTTTTTTTAAGATTTATTTATTCATTCATTCAGAGAGCAAAGAGAGAGGCAGAGACACAGGCGGAGGGAGAAGCAGGCTCCATGCAGGAAGCCCGATATGGGACTCGATCCCTGGTCTCCAGGATCACACCCCAGACTGCAGGCGGCGCTAAACCGTTGTGCCACTGGGGCTGCCCACATGATTTCACTTCTATGTGGAATTTAAGAAAGAAAATGGAGGCTCACGGGGGAAGGGAGGGAAAAATAGAATGAGACAGAATCAGACAGAAAGACAAACCATAAGAAACTCTTAACTGTAGGAAGTAAACTGAGGGTTGCCAGAGGGGGAGGGGGTGGTGGGAGGATAGTGTAACTGGGTGATGGACATTACAGAGGGCAAGAGATGTGATGAGAACTGGGTGTTGTATGCAACTGATGAATTACTAAACACTACCTCTGAAACTAACGATATATGTTAATTAATGGCTTTTAACTTAAAAAAAATTTTTTTAAATGAGTCCACTTTAGGGAAGGAGTTTGGAGGATGGGCAAAAAAACTAGGTGAAGTGGATACAAGGTACAAACTTCCAGTTACATGATATGTAAGTCACAGAGATGAAAAGTACAGCATGGGGAATATAAAAATATTGTAATAACATTACTTGGTGACTATACTTCCCATGTTGTACACTGAATAATAATGTATGGGATTGTGGAGTCACTATGTTGTATACCTGAAACTAATATAACATTGTGTGTCAACTGTACTTGAATAAAAATTTTGGGACGCCTGGGTGGCTCAGCGGCTGAACGTCTGCCTTCAGCCCAGGGCATGATCCTGGAATCCTGGGATTGAGTCCCACGTCGGGCTCCCTGCAGGGAGCCTGCTTCTCCCTCTGTCTGTGTCTCTGCCTTTCTCTGTGTCTCTCATGAATAAATAAATAAAATCTTAAAAAAAATGAATAAAAAATTTTTGAAGTCCAAAAAAAATGCATAGAGAAATAACCAGACACAAGTGGCTAAATACTGTTATGTTCCCTTTATCTGATATGTGAGAACAGACAAAACTAATATACAGTGATCAAAATCAGATCATTAGTTCACTGAAATGGGGGTGGAGGATATGACTGCAAAAAGGGTTAAAGGGAACTTTTGTGGGGAATAAAATGTTCTACTTATTGTTTGGAATGGTGATTACACAGAGAATTTGTTTTTAAAAATAAAGAAACCACACACAAAATAAATGTTTTATACTGTATGTAAATTATACTTCAATAAAGTTGATTTTTATTTTTTTAAATTTTTTTAAAGATTTTCTTTATTTATTCATGAGAGAGACACAGAGAGAGAGAGGCAGAGACACAGGCAGAGGGAGAAGCAGGCTCCACGCAGGGAGCCCGACGTGGGACTCGATCCTGGGTCTCTAGGATCACACCCTGGGCCAAAGGCAGGCGCCAAACCGCTGAGCCACCCGGGCTGCCCTAAAGTTGATTTCTAAAAGGAAGAAGAGGGGTGGCTGGCGGGCTTAGCCAGTAGAACAAGATCTCCGGGTCATGAGTTCAAGCATGACATTGGGCATAGAGCCTACCTAAAGTTTAAAAAAGAGGAGGAAGAGGAGGAAGAGGAAGAGAGAGAGAGAGAGAGAGAGAGAGAGAGAGAGAGAGAAGAAGAAGAAGAAGAAGAAGAAGAAGAAGAAGAAGAAGAAAGAAAGAAAGAAAGAAAGAAAGAAAGAAAGAAAGAAAGAAAGAAAAAAAATAATAACATGAAACAAAGAGTTGATGTAAACAAAACATGCTGGAAAGACAATATTTACAATGCTGGTAAAATTGTGATGAGTAAAACCGACACTTTCAAGAATGAGTGCTAGTCAATGTGTTAAAGTGTAAATTGGTATAATCTGGAAAACAGTTTGATGTTTCTAAGCTTTAAATACATTGCCATGTAAGACTTCTTGAAAAATAATGACATCTGAAAATATTTATGCGTTAAGTAAAAAAAGCAGAAAATAAAACCATATACTGAAGATAATCTCAAATATATTAAGGTACATAGAATGTTAAGATGCTAGCATGAGGGGAATCTCTGGGAGGCTCAGCAGTTGAGCATCTGCCTTCAGCTCAGGGCGTGACCCCAGGGTCCCAGGATCGAGTCCCACATCGGGCCCCCCACATGGGAGCCTACTTCTCCCTCTGCCTGTGTCTCTGCCTCTCTCTCTGTGTCTCTCATGAATAAATAAAATCTTGAAAAAAACCCAAAAAGATGCTGCCCTGAGGGCGCCTGGATGGCTCAGTCAGTTAAGTGTCTGCCTTCAGCTAAGTGAGGTCAGGATGCCAGGGTCCTGAGCCAGGTCAGGCTACTCTCTTCCTCTCTCTTACTCCTGCTCATGTTCATGCATGCTCGCTCGCATGCTCTCTCTTTCCACCCCCTCTCTCAAATAAATAAAAACATTTTAAAAAAGATAGCATGAATAAATATAGAATTAAAAAAAGGCTAGTAAGAAATGTGCCTATGTATTAACTAGTGAAACTATACATGGTCTCTAATTTTCTCCTCTACATTTTCTACAATTTACTCAAATAGTATGTATTACAAAAAGCAATCAGTGTCAATCTTTAAAACTACTGATCAGGGGATGTCTGGGTGGTTCAGTGGTTGACTGTCTGCCTTTGGCTCGGCTCCTGATCCTGGGGTCCTGGGATCGATTCCCACATCGGGCTCCCCTAGAAGAGCCTGCTTCTCCCTCTGCCTGTGTCTCTGCCCCTCTCTCTGGGTCTCTCATGAATAAACAAATAAAATATTTTTTAAAATAAAACTACTGATCAGGTATCTCTTCCACAATCAAAAGAAGACAGAGATGGAGGAAGACAAAAGAAAAAAGATTCCAGATAAGTAATTTTCTTATTCTAATTAAACCTGCTTCTCTTCTAGTACTTTCTAAATCTGATTCTCAGTCCTGGCAGCATATTAAAGTCCCCTGGAAACGCCAAAAATGGACTACATGAGAGAAAATAGTTAAAAAGATTCAGCAGCTGACTTCCACGCCAACAAAGATGAAAGGCATGCAGTGGAATACTAATCAGCTATGAAAAAGAATGAAGTACTACAACATGCATGAATCTTTAAAACACTGTACAATGTAAAAGTCATCAGATATAAAAGGCCACATACTATTTAATTCCATTTACAGGAAATGTCCAGATATAGGCAAATCCACAGAGAAATTAAGTGTGTAAGTGGTTGTCAGGGAGTGGCAGAGGTTGTAGGATGGAAAATGACTAAGGTATGGGATTTCTTTTTAGGGTGATGGAAATGTTCTGGAACAATATAGTTATGTTGTAGAACAATGAATATAGTAAAAACCACTGAATTGCACACACTTTAATATGGTGAATTACATTATATGAATTTTAGTTTTTAGTAATTGCAAGGGAACCTGAGTGGCTCAGGTCATGATACTAGGGTCCTGGAATGGAGCTCTGCATCAGGCTTCCTGCTCAGTGAGGAGCCTGCTTCTCCCTCTGCCATTCCCCCTGCTTGTGTACACGTGGTGTCTCTCTCAAATAAAATCTATTAAATTGCAAGGAAATAAAGAGGTGAAGTAACAAGGAATGAATTCACCCTTCTATACCTGAAGCAACAAAAAAGTCTGAAGAGAGTTGAAACAATGGTTTTCCAAATACTGGACAGTAGGCAATGAAGGACAACGAATACTTAAGAGTAAACAAGGGCAGCCCCTGTGGCGCAGCGGTTTAGCACCGCCTGCAGTCCAGGGCATGATCCTGGAGACCCTGGATCGAGTCCCACGTCAGGCTCTCTGTATGATGCCTGCTTCTCCCTCTGCCTGTGTCTCTGTGAATAAATAAATAAAATCTTTAAAAATAAATAAATAAATAAATAAATAAATAAATAAATAAATAAATGTATGTATGTATGTATGTATGTATGTATGTAAAACAAAACAAACAGTCCCTACAATTGCCTCAGCTTACTATCCTGGAAAAGTTTCTATGCCATGGAGCATGAAAGAGAAGTAAGACAGAGCCTAGAAGACTTCATGAATTGAAGAGACAGAAACAAGGGTCTAAGAAAATGAAAGCATCTAAGCTTCATAAGACAGAGTACCAAAAGGGAAGGTTCTGCAGAGAGAACCCAGGAGATCTGCAGAGTTCTCTGTAGTATTCGGCATAGTACTCATCAGCACATTGTGAATAAACTACTTAACACTGGAGAAAGAACTATCTATCCCCCAAAGGATTAAAAGGAAAAATGTCTGTCAGGGCCAAGAAGAGCACCTGTTCCCACCAACTAGGCTAGAGAAAAAGACATGCTACACATAGGGGAACAAGGTAAGTATGACACAGAATTTCTCATCAGAAACAATGCAAGTGGGGGCAGGGGCACCTAGGTAGCTCAATCGGTTAAGCATCTGCCTTCAATTCAGGTCATGATCTTGGGGACCTGGGACTGAGCCCCATGTTGGGCTTCCTCTCAGCAGGGAGTCTGCTTCTCCCTCTCCCCTCAACCTTCTCTTGTGCATGCTACCTCAAATAAATAAATAAAATCTTTTAAAAAGAGAGGAAGAGAGATACAATGCAACTGAGAAGACTGGAACACCATTTTCTAAATAGTGGAAGAAAAAAGGGTCAAGTTAGAATTCTATATCCAGCAAAAATATTTTCAAAAACAAAGCTGACATTAGAGATTAAAGATCTGTTATACAATAATGCACATGTAGTTAGCAATATTGTAACTTACTTACATCTATAAACCGTTAAAAGGGTAAATTTGTTATGTGCCTTACCACACACAAAAATGGAGAAAGAACATTTTTAGATACGTAAAAGCTGAAGTACTCATCACCAGCAGGCCCACAATACAAGAAATGATAAGAGAAATCCTTTTGGAAAAAGGAAGATGATACCTGATGGAAGTCTGGATATAGAACAAACTGATGGAAAGGAGTAATCATAAGGATAAATACCTAATCTTTCTCTTTTCATTTTAAAGCATTTGAAAAATAACTGCTATTTAAGTAAAAATAATAAGAACGTGTTATAGGATTACAAGTGTAAAATGTATAGAAACAATAGCATAAGGTTTGGGCAGGGAGAAATGGAAATAGACTATCATAAGGTTCTTACACTGTACAATACACTGTATGTGGATCACTTGAAGATTGTGATAAACTAAAGATATACAGCTAATTGCCTAATGATGATTCAACTTACAATTTTTTCACAACGGTTTGAAAATGATATGCACTCAGTAGAAACCATACTTCAAAATTTGAATCTTGATCTTTTCCTAGCTAGCAATATGTCGTACAAAGCCCTCTTGTAATGCTGAGCAGAAGCAATGAGCTAGGGATGCCTGGGTGGCTTAGCGGTTGGGCGTCTGCCTTCAGCTCAGGGAGTGATCCCGGATCTGGGGACCCAGTCCCGCATCAGGCTCCCCACAGGGAGCCTGTTTCTCTCTCAGTCTATGTCTCTGCCTCTCTGTGTGTCTCTCATGAATAAATTTTAAAAATCTTTAATAAAAAATAAAATTAAAAAAGCAGTGAGCTACAGCTCCCCGTCTATCATACAATCATGACAATGAACAGCCCATACATTTGCAACCATTCTGTACCCATACAACAATTCTGTTTTTCACTTTCAGTACAGTATTCAGTAAATTACATGAAATATTCCAAACTTGACTATAAAAGACTTTGTGCTAGTTGACTTCGCCCAACTATAGGCTAATATAAGTGTTCTGAGTACAGGTTTTAGGCTAAACCATGACGTTCAGATTAGATACATTAAATACATTTTGACTTACAATATTTTCAACTTACAATGAGTTTATTAGGACATAACCTCATTGCAAATCAAGAAAGATCTGTATATCGTAAACTATAAATCAGAATTTCTCAATCTTGGCACTAATGACAATCTGGGAAAGGTACGTCTTTGTTGTAGGAGGCTGCCTTGTGCATTGGAGGATGTTTAGCAGCACCCCTGACTTCTACCCATGATATGTTGGTAACACACCCCACCTGCTACAGTAGGAAAATAAAAAATGTTTCCAAATGTCCCCTGGGAAATAAATCAGACTCTTCCAACAACCATGCCCTGTATCAATCACTTAAACAAAAGACAAAAAAAAAGTTACAGCAAATAAGCCCAAAACAGATAAAACAGAATCATTAAAAAAAAAAAAAAATCCAAAAGAAGGCAGAATAAGAGAGAAAGAAAACAACCAGAAGAAACAAAATAGTGCTTGCTTTGGTAGCACATACACTAACAGTGGAATAATACAGAGAAGATTAGCACGGCCCCTGCACAAGGATGACATACAAATTCATGAAGTGTTCAGTATTTTTTAGGGGCGCCTGGCTAGCTCAGTTGGGAGAGCGTGCAACTTTTGATCTAGGGGTTATAAATTTAAGCCACATACTGGTACAGAGCCTACTGAAAAAAGAAACAGAAAACAGCAGATGACAGAGTGAAACCTCATCATAACGAAAACCATATTAAATCTTACTGAACTAGGAATAGAGGTGTGTGTCAATTCCACAAAGACTATCTACAAAACATCTATAGCTAACATCATAGTTAACAGTGGGAAACTTGGGGATCCCTGGGTGGCGCAGCGGTTTAGCGCCTGCCTTTGGCCCAGGGCGCGATCCTGGAGACCCGGGATCAAATCCCACGTCGGGCTCCCGGTGCATGGAGCCTGCTTCTCCATCTGCCTATGTCTCTGCCTCTCTCTCTCTCTCTCTGTGACTATCATAAATAAATAAAAATTTTAAAAAAAATTAAAAAAAAAAAACAGTGGGAAACTTGAAGCTTTCCCACCAAGTAAGTTACAAAGCTAGAATGTCCCTTCATCACTTTGTTTCATCATCATACCGAAAGTTCTAGCTAGTAAAATAAGACATGAAAAGGAAATAAAAAGTATACAGACTGGGAGGAAAAAAAAGACAAAACTTTGTTTACAGATATTATGATCATCTATGCAGAAAATCTGAAGGAAATGACAAAATATTCCTCAAACTAGTAAGTGATTATATTAACAAGGCTGCGAGATTCAAGGCTAAAATACAAAAGTAAATCACTTTCCTACATACCAGCAAAGAATAAGTAGAATTTGAAACTAAAAATACAATAGTTTATTTACCATAGTATCTCCCAAAATGAAATACTTAGGTGTAAATCTAACAAGTATGTACAATATCTTGAGGGAAAACTACAAAGTTCTGAAAAACAAATGCAGAGAAAAACTAAATAAATAAATATTTCATGTTCATGGATAAGAAAACTCAGTAAGTCTTCAACAAGGGGTACCTGGTTTGCAGTCAGTTAAGCATGTGACTCGGTTTCAGTTCAGGTCATGATCTCAGGATAGTGAGACTGAGCGCTGCCACCTCAAGCTCTGCGCTCAGCACAGAGTCTGCCTAGGACTCTCTCTCCCACTCCTGCTGTCCCTCCCCACCATGATCATGCTCTCATAAATAAATAAACAAACAAACAAGATTTTTAAAGTCTTCTACAAATGGTGCTTGAAAAACTGTGGGCAAAAAAAAAAAAAAAAAACTGTGGGCATCCACATGCTAAATTATAAACCTAGACACAGGTCTTACAACTTTACAAAACTTAATCCAAAATTGATCATAAACCTAAATGTAAAATGCCAAAATTCCTATAAAACAACACAGGAGAAAATCTAGGTGACTTTAGGTATGGCAAAGACTTTTTATTTTATTTTTTTAAGATTTTATCTATTTATTTGAAAGAGAAAGAGAGCACGGTGGGGAGTAGCAGAGGAAGAGGGAAAAGCTCAGGACCCTGGGATCATGACCTGAGTCCAAGGCAGACACTCAACGGACTGAGCCAACAGGCACCCCTGGCAATGACTTTTTAAATACAACACCAAAGACACCAGTCATGAAAGAAACTGGTAAATTAGACTTCATCAAAATTAAAAACTTCTGTGGAAAAAAAAACACTTAAGATTAAAAAGAAGTGCAAAGATAAGCCACAAACTGAGGAAAAGAACCTGATAAAGGACTGTTATCCAAAACATACAAAGAACTCTTAAAACTCAACAATAAGAAAACAAGCAACCTGATTAAAAAATGGGCAAAAGACCTTAACACACAATTTATCAAAATAGATATACACATGGCAAATAAATATATGAAAAAAATGCTCCATATGGCTTATCAGGAGGGAAAAGCAAATTAAAATGAGATACCACTGTACATCCATTAGAGAGCCGAAATTCAGAACACTGACAACATTAAATGCTGGCAAGGATGTACAGCAACAAGAATTCTCATTCATTACTGGTGGTGATGCAAAATGGTAAGGGCCACTTTAGAAAAAACAGTTTGGCAGTTTCTCATCAAATTAAACATTCTCTTAGCATATACTCCAACAACTGCACCCTTGATACTTAAGCAAAGGAGTTGAAAACTTGTGACCAAATAAAAATCTGTCCATGGGTATTTACAGCAGCTTTATTCATAATTATCAAAATTTGAAAGAATCAAGATGTCGGGCAGCCCGGGTAGCTCAGCAGTTTAGCGCCGCCTTCAGTCCAGGTCGTGATCCTGGAGACCCGGGATGGGGTCCCATGTTGGGCTTCCTGCGTGAAGCCTGCTTCTTTGTCCCTCTGCCTGTGTCTCTGCCTCTCTCTCTGTGTGTGTGTGTGTGTCTAGAATGAATGAATAAATAAAATCTTAAAAAAAAAAAAAAGAATCAAGATGTCCTTTAGGCAGTGAGTAGATAAACAGTGGCACATCCAGACAACAGGATATATTATTCAGTGCTAAACAGAAATGAGCTATCAAGCCATGAAAGGCCATGGAGGAACCTTAAATGCATACTAGTAAGTGAAAGAAGCCAATTTGAAAAGGCTAGTACTGTAGGATTCCAACTAAATGATGTTTTGCAAATACAAAATAGAGACAGTAAAAAGATCAGTGGCAAAAAAAAAAAAAAAAAGATCAGTGGCTGTGGAGGTATTGATAAACAGGTGGAACACAAAGGGTTTTTAGGGCACTGAAAATACTGTGTATCATACATACAATAATGACAGATACATGTCATACATTTGTTTGAACCCATAGAATGTTAATGTAAACTATGGACTTTGGGGGTTATAAGTCCACTAATTGTAACACTCATGGGGGATGCTGATGATGGGGGAGGCTATGTATGTGTAAAGACAGGGGATATATGGGAAATCTCTGTACATTCCCCTCAATTTTGCTGTGAACCTAAAGCTGTTCTAAAAGTGTAAAATCTTACCCCAAAGATACAGATGCAGTGAAACACCAAAACACCTGCAACCCAATGTTTATAGCAGCAATGTCCACAACAGCCAACCTGTGGAAGGAGCCTCGGTGCCCATCGAAAGACAATGGATAAAGAAGCTGTGGTATATGTATACAATGGGATATTAGCCATTAGAAACGACAAATACAAAAAAAAATAATAAAATAAAATAAAATAAAATAAAATAAAATAAAATAAATAAATAATAAAATAAATAAAATAAATAAAATAAAATAAAATAAAATAAAATAAAATAAAATAAAATAAAATGAAACGACAAATACCCACCATTTGCTTTGACGTGGATGGGACTGGAGGGTATTATGCTGAGTAAAGTAAGTCAACTGGAGAAGGACACACATTATATGGTCTCATTCATTTGGGGAATATAAAAAATAGTGAAAGGGATTAAAGTGGAAAGGAGAGAAAATAAGTGGGAAAATGAGAGGGAAACAGAACATGAGAGACTCCTAACTCTGGGAAACGAACAAGGGGTAGTGGAAGGGGAGGTGGGCGGGGGTTAGGGTGACTGGGTGATGGACACTGAGGGGGGCACTTGATGGGATGAACACTGGGTGATATGCTATATCAGTATGGCTGATATATCAGTATAGCTGATTAGGGATATGCTATAAGTTGGCAAATTGAACTCCAAACAAAAAAGTTAAAAAATAAAAAAATAAGGGGTGCCTGGGTGGCTCAGCGGTTGAGCACCTGCCTTCAGCTCAGGGCGTGATCCTGGGGTCCCTTGATCGAGTCCCACATCGGGCTCCCTGCATGGAGCCTGGTTCTGTCTCTGCCTTTCTCTCTCTGTGTCTCTCATGGTAAATAGATAAAATCTTTTTTAAAAAATCATATTAAAATTAAAAAAAATAAAAAATAAAAAGTGTAAAATCTTAATTAGAAAATCATGTTAAATGCAAATGATGTCAACACCACTGTTAAGACAGAGACTATGAGACAAGATAAAAACAAGTAAATCCTTATTATAAGCTGCCTTTGAATTGCAGCTTGAATACGAAGAAACACATTTTGAATATAGATTTAAATAGGTTAGAACCTAAATATATATATATATACTATGTTAACACTAGTCAAAAAGACTTTGTGTGACCGTATTGGTATGCAACATAGATTTCAGAACAAAGAATATCACCAAGGGTTTATTTCATTGAGGCCCCTGGCCGGTTTAGTTGTTAATAGCATGTGGCTCTTGATCTTGGGGTCATGAGTTCAAGTCCCATGTTAGGTGCAGACATTACTAAACATACTAAAGAAAAGTTTATTTCATCATATTTACAGAAATCAGTCAACAGGACATAACAACCCTACTCACTTATGTATTCAATAACAAAGCTTCAAGATACATGAACAAAAACCAGTATAATTTCAAAAGTAAACAGACAAACCCACAATTACAGAGGTTTTAATACCATACTCTCAATGATAGATAAAACAAATAGAGAATCAGCAAAGATACTGTAGACTATAACACTAACAGCTAACTTAACCTGATTTTTACAGAATGCTCCATCCAACAAAGGCAGCACATACCTTCTTTTCATGTTCACAAGAATCATTTACCAAGACAGGACATACTCTGAAAAGCATATTACAAATTTCAAAAAAGTCTACAAGAATTGAGAGAGAGAGAGAGAGAGAGAGAGAGAGAGAGAAAGAAGAGAAGAGAGAAGAGAAAGAAAAGAAAGAAAAGAAAGAAAAGAAAAGAAAAGAAAAGAAAAATGAAATTCCTAACAGAAGGATCTCTGTGAAACCACTAAGTATCTGGAAACTAAGTAACACATTTCTAAATAACCCCAGGGTCAAAGAAGAAATCAAAAGAGAAATTAGTATCTTAAAATGAATGACAATTAAAACAAAAAGTTGCAAGATACACTAAAACAGCACCTAGGAGGAAAGGTACTGCACTCAATACTTATATTAAAATAAAGGTTTCAAATCAATGACCTTAACTTCCACCCTACGCAGCTAGAAAAAGAGCAAATTAAAACCCAAGTAAGTAGAAAAAAGGAAATGATCAAAATCAAAGTGGAAATCAATGAAACCTAAACAAAACCTACTGAGAAAAATTGATTAAACCAAAAGCTAGTTCTTTAACAAAATCAATAGAATTGATAAACTTCTAGCCATACTGATTAGGGAAAAAGTGGGAAGACACAAACGACCAATGTCAGGAGCAAGAGAGGAGACATCACCTTAGAGAGTATCATGAACTTCTTAACAATAAACTCATCAATAAAGTGAAAAGGACAAACTCCTTGAAACAAACTTTTACCAAAGCCCACTCAGAAAGAACAGAAACTGAACTATAGTTAAAAATCCTTCATACAAAGAAAACTCCAGGGACAGATGGCTTCATTGGCAAATTCTACAAAATATTTGAGGAGAAAATAATACCAACTCTGTGCAAATTTTTCGGTAATACTGAAGCGTTAGGAATACTTCCCAATTCATTTTATGAAGCCAGTATTATTCTGATACCAGTAACAGAAAAAGACATTACAGGAGAAGAGAACTACAGACAAATATCCCTTGTGAACAAAGATGCAATCATCCTAAATAAAAATTTAGCAAATAGAATCCAACATGCTAAAAGAATAAAACATAACCAAATGAGGTTTATCCCAGGAATGCAACATTTCACCAGATTGATTCTTTAAAAAGCCATGATCATTTCTATACACAGAAAAAGCATTTGCAAAATCCAACATCTTTTTAAAACTTCTCAGAAAACCAAAAATATAAAAAGGAATTTCTTCAATCTGATAAAGGGGGATCTACCAAAAACAAAAGTCCCATCATACTTAAGTGAAATACTGAATGTTTCTCTCCTAAAATTAGGAAGATACTCTAAATATGGTCTTTGTAAGTAAAGTGATATGTTTTTCGTTAATTTTTGGCTCCCAAAGAAATACATCAGCTTTAGCTAAAAATCAATAAACAACCACATTACACTAAGGTTCTTTTTTTTTCTATAGAACTGGACTTAAAGGCATTTATCAACTAAACAGATAAATATCTATTTGCATAAATTCCTTTTAGAATTTAATAACACAGAAAGATTTTTCTCTTCTGAAAAACAGCTGTGTTAAATTTTCAATGAATAAGAACTGAATCACCCATAGCTTCTCTATCTTAACTGCCTGTGGGGATATGAAGAAAGGGGGTGAGGAGACTTTAATGGCCAGATAACTGCTATCTTAAAACAGAAATGTAAAAGTGAGAGCAATCTTATTGTATACAAATATCTTTTCATACCCATTTTAATTCTAAAATACCTGACTTACAAATCAACTTTTGGAAAACAATTCAATTAGAAGTTACATAACACTAATGACTTCCACTTCATAAAGTTAGCAAATGTTTACTCTTTCGTTATCTAATTGTTGCTTTTCTGAAAACTTGTTTTAAATTGAGAATTGCCCAATGCTGATTAAAACCATGACCTTCAACATAATTGAGGAAGGTGACAGTAACATCAATGGCTGGCCTGCTCTTAAGTATCCAAGCAACAACAGAAATAAGCAATAGTAGAGAAAATTCAAAACAGTAAGCAAAATAAATCAATAACACAAGGCTTTAAAAAGCATTATTTGATAACCGGCTACTTTGTCTAGTGATTAACAAAGTCATTTCTGATATTATTTTGCATTTCTTAAATACTAACAGAGCACTCTTACAGAAAATTTCAAGATGCCTGTATGTGAAAACCACCAAGAATTAGATCACTTGTTATGCAAAGTAAAAATAAGAACATTAAAAAAAAAAGGTAGCAAATGGATTCATTCACCCAAGAAATGACACAAAATGAAAATGAATCTCACCCACAAAAAAAAACTGTGCCAGGCAACAGAATTCCGTACTTGAAAAAATGCTTGGGAAGCAATTCCTCCAGAAACTACAAAATTTGAAATAGGCAACAGACAAAAACACTTTACTGCCATAAGTAAAAATCACTATGAAAGAAGTAATCATTGTGGTGGGGGCACAGAATACACTTATCAATATCACCTATCAGACTTAAAAACATCCAGCATCTCCCAGACCCATTTGAGAATTTTATATAAGCATATCAAAACCCTCAGATATTACAGAAAAAAAAAAGATTGAGAACTACTGCTTCAAACCAGAGCTTCTGAAATTTTAATGTGCATTTGAACCACCTAGCGATCTTTTTAAAATGCATGTTTTTGATTCAACAGGTGGGACTTAAAATTAAGCAATTTTAATGAACTCCTAGGTAATGCCATATCCACAGACCAAACTCTGAATAGCAAGGTTCTCAACTATGCAACTCAGAAAAGGTATCTTTATGGTATAACCACTCTGGAAAACAGTTTAACAGCTCTTTAGAAAAGTTATAGAGTTTTAATATACTCACCATACAACTAAGCCATTTTATCCCCAGGTATTTACTCAAAACAAATGAAAACAGATGCACACAAATGTTCATAGCCAAAGACCAATCAACAAGTGAGTGGATTATTTGGTATACCCGTAAAATTTACTCAGCGATAAAAATTCTCAGCATGAATTACTGATACATGGTATAGTAAGTATGAATCTCAAATAATTACACTGAGTGAAAGAAACCAGACCAAAAAGAGTATATGCTTTATGGCTCCATTTATATAAAAAGTCTAGAAAATGCAAACCACTAATCTACAGTGACAGCATATCAGTGTTTGCAGAAGGACAGGAAGCTTATAAAGGAGCATGAGGAAATAACTTTTAGCGGTGATGGAAATGTTCATTAATCTTGACTGTAGTAACAATGTTTTTACAGGTGTATACAAAGGTCAACAAATTGTACACGTTAATTATATTCAGTTTATTCATCAATAAACCTCAATAAATCCGTTTTAGAAAGAGATCTTCAAATTCAAACTTCCAGCTAAACAAAATAATGTCACTGTAAATATATAATTTCTAATTTTTGAAACTTCATATAATACTACAGTAACAAGAAATATATATTCAGGGCAGCCCGGGTGGCTCAGCAGTTTAGCACTACCTTCAGCCCAGGGCGTGATCCTGGAGACCCGGGATCGAGTCCTACATCAGGCTCTCTGCATGGAGCCTGCTTCTCCCTCTGGCTGTGTCTGGGCCTCTCTCTCTCTCTCTCTCTCTCTCTCGCTCTCTCAAATAAATAAAATCAAGAAAAGAAAGAAAAGAAAAGAAAAGAAAAGAAAAGAAAAGAAAAGAAAAGAAAAGAAAAGAAAAGAAAAGAAAAGAGAAATATATTCAGCCTTTGTCCCCATTCCTGACACAGAGCTCCTAAAACTCTTGGAATTTCCTAAGTGGTAAGTGTGTCTTGATATTCCTAAACAAATCCCTTTCAAACACATCTGAATTTATGTTATGAGGTCACTTTCGGAAAGCACCTACAGATGGGGGCTTTGCCAGGAGAATCAACATGTGACTTAGAGAGTTGGAACTTTCAGTCCTACCGCCTAATCTCTGGGAAGAGGAGAAGGGCTACAGACTGCAGATCAATCACCAGTGGCTCAGATCTAATCAATCACACCTATATAACGAAGCCTCCTTAAAAAGCCCTGAAAGGAATAGGTTTAGACAGGTTACAAGCTGATGTATACACGGAGCTGCCGGGAGAGTGGCATGCTTCAAGAGGATATGGACACTCCATGCCCATTTCCCCATATACTGCCCTATGCATGTCCTTCTGCTGGACTCTTCCTGAGTTTTATTGTTTTATAATAAATCAGTAATCCACCAAGTAAAATGTGTCTGTGTTCTGTGAGCCAGTTTAGCAAATTAATTGAGCCCAAGGAGGGGGTAATTGGATACTCCAATCTATAATCAATTGGTCAGATGCACAGGTGACAACCTGGACTTGTAACTGGCTTCTGAAGGTGGGGGAGGGGAGCAGTCTTATAGAATTGAGCCCCTAACCTATGGGATCAGACGTTATCTCCAGTGTCAGAATTGAGCTAAATTTAAATTGTAGGGTATTCCCTGGTGTCAGAGAATTGCTTGGTATAGGGAAAAAAACCCAAACGCTGGAATGAAGGTCAGAATTAGATATATGCAACTGTATGCATATTACCAAAAATATTACCCTCTTGGGATGGGGTGGGCAGTGGAAAGTGACTCAGAGGGCCCTTTAGGATCTTTCTTAACTCCAAGTAACCACTGAAAACATGTACTATAAGTAAGAAAGCCAGTGGTAATCCAGTAATAGAATACAACTTAAGAAATCTTAGTCTGTTCAATAAAACCTGTAATTTTGCTAAAAACATGGTATTTGTAAAATACAAAACTACAATTAGACACCTTTTGAGGGGCCAGACTCACTCCCACCAATGTCCACTCTCTCCCCAGAAGTGGGTTACCATCCTCAAATTGTTAAATCATCTCACCTTACACCAAACCAAAGACCATCAACTAAATCAGGCTAGATACCTTATCTGAATTAGGCCAATCATATTCCATCTCCTGGAAAGTTAGAAATGAGAGTGAATCACTATTCTCAGCCAGAGTTGGTTGCTTAAATAGATATAAATTTAGTTAGAAGTTACAGAGTGGCCACCTTGGGTCAATGAGAGGCCAAAACCTGTTTGTAATTCCTTTTACAGAGAAGAATGCAGTGAGACTAAAAACATTTTTTAAAAGAGTAATACTTCATTACTAAATGGAGTTTATTCCACAAATGCTGGGATATTTCAGTATTATAATTCATTGATAATAAACAGATCTGAAGGAGAAATTTCCATAAATTCCAAAAAAGCAGATCCCTGGGTGGCTCAGCAGTTTAGCGCCTGCCTTCAGCCCAGGGCATGAACCTGGAGTCCCAGGAGCGAGTCCCATGTTGGGCTCCCTGCATGGAGCCTGCTTCTCCCTCTGCCTGTGTCTCTGCCTCTTTCTCTCTCTCTCTCTCTCTCACATGAATAAATAAATAAAATCTTTTAAAAAATAAAAATTAAAAAAAAATCCAAAAAGGCATTTGAAAATATTAGAGATTCATTTGTGATAGAAACACTGGAGATTTGACATACACTTTTGCGAATTATATACATGTTTATAATACCTATTAGATCTACTTCAGTTTTCTTTAATTTTTGTTTTTTTGAGAAAGAGAAAGCTGTGTGTGAGCACAGCGGGGGGCTAAGGGAGAGAGAATCTGAACAAGGCTCCACACACAGGGCAGAGCCAGCTTGATCTCATGACCCTGAAATCATGATGTGAGCTGAAATCAAAAGTCAGATGCACAACCAAATGAGCCACCCAGGTCTCCTCCCTATTTTATTTTCTAACATGCCCTCCCTATTTTATTTTCTAACATCTATAAATCAATCCAGGGAAATTTACATCTTATTTACTAGAGAAACGCTAGAGGCAGTCACAATGAAGTAAGAAACAAAGATGCCCAGTATCTTCGCTACTATTAAACATGGAATGGAAGTAATTTCCAACAAAAATTTTAAATAAGGGAAGGCAATTAGAAGGATACTATTTGAAAACGGGAGAAGTAAACTATCTCTGTGAGCAAGTGATACGTTATCTTTATCTCAATAACCCAAGAGAATCAATGCAGAAACAAGTATAATCAGGTAACTTAAAGTCACAAGATATAAAATTAACATATAAAAATAGTTTAAAATACAAACAATAACAAGTTATAAGGTATAATGGAAAAAAGTGACACAATAGTAACCAAGTATGTAAGATTTCTAGAAATAAGCTGAACCAAAAATAAGTTTAACTAAAACCAAAGCAAATGGAAAAAAAATGCTCCTGTTAAATAAACATAAGTAGACTTCAACGAACAAAGGAGACAAACCATGTTCAAGAGACAAACCATGTTCTTGGACAAGAAGTCAACATCAGAAAGATGTCAATTCACTATAAGCTAATTATAAGTGTATGATAAATGTCAATAAAAAAACACCAACATCTTCTCCCTGGAGTTAGACAAAAATCTAAAGTTCATGTGGAAAAATATGTAAGGAAAACTGAAAAAGGAGAGCAATAGGAATGGGAGATGTAACTAGCCTCACCATATAGTTTTTAAAATAGTAAGAATATAAAGATAAAACAATGAAATGATTAAAACAGTAAATCTTCAAAAAAAGTTAAATATAAGTCAATCTTTTACACAATGAAACAAAATAGGAAGTCAAAAAATAAATCCAAATGCTAAGAAATTTTATTTTATTTTAAAGGTGTTATTTATTCATGTGAGACACAGAGAGAGGAAGAGACATAGGCAGAGGGAGAAGCAGGCTATCTGTGAGGAGGGAGCCTGATGCAGGACTCGATCCCCGGACCCTGGGATCACCACCTGAGCGGATCAACCACTGAGCCACCCAGGTGCCCCCCCCCCTCCACAAAAACCAATATCCAGCAGGAATGAACTGATTAAATTACCATAAATATATACAATGAAACAAAGTCTATAATATCAACAAATTAAAATCAATGCCGAACCCATAGGCATTTTTTAAACAACTGTATTTATGCTTTAAATTCCCTTGTTTTGGAGGATCACTATTCCTCCCTTCCAAACTCCCTTTACATCAATGATTAAAATGCAAACTGCTATTCTCTTATACCATCCACTTCTCAGGCTACAGTGACTACAGCTAATTTAATAATTGCCAAGATGACTCAGACTTGGCCAGTCTTTCTACAGGTTTTTCATTCTGAAAGGAACCAGTTAAAAAGCAAATGTCTCTCTCTGTCTCTCACAGACACATACCCCTACATGTGTATATGTGCCTATAAATATACAAGTACAGAGGGGCAAAAGCATTGGAAGGAAGTTACATCCACCGAAAGGTCAACCATGGATATCTCAATGCTAGGATTGCAAGGGATCTGTATTTTCTTCTTTATGCTTTTTGGGTATATTCTGAATTTTTTTACAAATAAGCATATATATAAAACTGTCATAATGAAGAGGTATTTTCATTTTTTTGTATATTTTTAATTGGAGTCCGATTTGTCAACATATAGTATAACACCCAGTGCTTATCCCGTCTAGTGTCCCCCTCAGTGTCCGTCACCCAGTCACCCCAACCCCCCCTTCCACTACCCCTCGTTCATTTGCCAGAGTTATGAGTCTCTCTTGTTCTGTCAGCCTCTCTGATATTTCCCACTCATTTTCTGAAGAGGTATTTTCAAAAACATAAAATAAAGTGGATGTTTTTGGGGTTTTGTTTTCCAATTCACAGAGACATTAGCTACGCTCAAGATACACTCAAACGGCTGAGCACATTTCCAGTGATCATTCTGTACTGCTTTACTAGTCTACACAATGAGTACCTTCCTATGCTGTATTAATGTCCTAAGAGCAAAAAACAAGTCAGGCAAATCTGAATTATGCCACTGTTTCTAAACACAAATCCACTGAAATACAGGCAATCAATATCTAAATGTTACTTTAGTGCTTAAAACAAAGAATTTTCCCTATACTCAGTACATTTACATTTCTCAGTGACATGCTCTGTAAAAATTCTGCATTTCATAACATGAACAGTCTAAAGGTTTTTCAATGTCTTAGAATTCTCAAAAACTTAGAATGTTATGATTCATATGCAATTAGGATTAATAACGGAAAAAAGTAATCTGTATTATCTACTAAAATGTAATTCTTAACCTCCTCTAGGTCTTTTACTTCATTAATAATCTGATGATGGAGTAATCAAGACACATACATATAAAACTGGTTAAAAAAATCAGTTAAGTTCACAAACCCCATTAGGTCTATCTAGGTACCAGAGACTTCAATTATGAAATCTCTGATATAAAATTAAGACTCAATTGAAATCCCTTAATCCACAAGGCATCTAAATTGTCATTACTCTGTCACAAATCTGCTGAAAATACATAACTAGAAATCACATTTCTAGTGCATTGGCCTTATAGCTAGCCTAGTCTCTGCAGTCTGCCATCGCCACCACCAACCATTGCCACCCATGAACTGCCCTCCACAATCTATCCATCAACAATCTTTCACAAATACAAACCCAACAATGTACCCTCCAAAACCGCAGCTCCCTATTATCAAGACTAAATCCTATAATTCTCTAAATGAAGGAAATCATATACATATAGTTTAATATCACTTACTACTTATCATTGCATAACTAATAAATAATATGCAACATGTTACTGAATTATAACAGTATTTTTCAAGCTGAGGGCTGAATCTAGTTTACCATAAAATCACTAAGTAGCTCATTTAACAAAATAGAAATGAAAAGGGAAAAAACACGTATGTATAGCCAATCCTCATTACAAATTCTGTATTTGCAAATTCACGTACTCACAAAAATTTGTGACCCCCCCCCAAATCACTATATGCAGTACTCTCAGTCATTCAAAGAATGTACAGAGCTGCATTTGAGCCCTCCCAATCATCTGTTCCCAGTTGAGGTCAAATAAGGTGACGCTTCTTGTTTCAGCTCTCACACTGTAAACAAGTGTGCTTCTAATGCTCTATTTAGTGCCACTTTTTTGCATTTTTGCAGGTTTTGTTGATGTCATTGTAGTGAAGTGCTGTGTAGTGTTCCTAAGCACAAGAGGCTGTGATGCGCCTTACAGAGAAAATATGTATGACAAACTTCATTCAGGCACAAGTTTGAGTGCCACTGGTTGTGAGTTCAGTGCCAAGAAACTGCAGTATATGTTAAATAAAGTATCTTTAAAACAAACATACATAAAACAAGATTTTACATCGATGTGGTCGAAAATGCTGTGACCAGAGCTTCACAGGAATCCAGCCTTATATCTTCTTTAGGAGCGATGGTTCAGTACTCATTAATTCATTGTTCACGGCAACGTGACAAAACATAACTACAGAGAACATTTGTGCGCATGTATGTCAAGGTGCACTTTATTTTGGTTATACATACAATCGAAAAAGTTCAAAAGCCAATATATTAATTGGAGTAGAAATACCTCTGACAGGAGAGGTAAAATAGCAAGGCAGACAGGCAAGGGACATTGGCACACATACTAACCCTTTTTTCCACTCACAATCAGAATCACCTCC
Source organism: Nyctereutes procyonoides (assembly GCF_905146905.1). Lineage (NCBI taxonomy): Eukaryota > Metazoa > Chordata > Mammalia > Carnivora > Canidae > Nyctereutes > Nyctereutes procyonoides. The sequence continues at coordinate 11,687,496 of NW_026575136.1, read as the reverse complement.
CATAAATTGTGATTCTGTTAGTAAATCTAGGGTAAAGGCTACACACATATTTTATAAAAGCATCCCAGATTATTCTACTATGTGGTCAAAATGAGAACTGCTATTCTCCCTTGTAAAATTAGTAGTTTTCAAAGGGTGGTCTGGTCACTGGACAGGCAGCATGAGAACCATGTTAAAAATATGAATTCTCAGGCCTCTTTCCAGACCCACTAAAAACCACCATATCAGAATGGAGCCCACTGACCAGCATTTTAACAAGCCCTCCAGGTGATTCTGATGGATGACAAAGTTGGAGAATCACCTAAATCTTTTGTATTTCTTTTGGAGGTATTCTAAAAGCCCTCCTCTAAGATGGCTGAGCTGATATTTCAGATAGTAATGATTAAAACACCTCTAACGTACAGAAAAGTACTTCATGGAAAATGTCATCTGTGCTTTAAAGCAAAATAAGTAAAACCTGCACATTACTTGTATAATAATAAAGCAGCACAATTTCTTTAGGTCATCCTCCTTATCACAACGTTTCTTTCCCCAGAGCTCATTAAATAGGAACTGTTTTGTTTTGCTTTTAAGAGAAGGGGGAACAGGGTAGGGAGACGGAATCTTAAGCAGGCTCCACGCCCAGTGTGGACCTTGTGAGGGCGCTCCACCTACAACCCTGAGAACATGACCTGAGCTGAAACCAAGAGTCAGAATCTTAATTACCTGAGCCACCCAGGTAACTCTAAGAACTGCTCTTAACTCAAGCTTGCCTATTCTAAATGATAACTCTATACTAGACCACAATTCTTTCAACCCCCTAACAACTCTCCGGGGCATCACAAACTTTCCAACATTTTTTTTTAAAGATTTTATTTATTTATTCATGAGACACATAGAGAGCGAGAGCAAAAGGGGGGGGGGGGAGGCAGAGACACAGGCAGAGGGAGAAGCAGGCTCCATGCAGGGAGCCCGACGTGGGACTCGATCCCCAGTCAACAGGATCAGGCCCCGGGCGGAAGGCAGCGCTAAACCGCTCAGCCACCTAGGCTACCCAAACTTTCCAACATGTTGAAAAGCAATGACATGCACCCAAAAAAAAAAACAAAAACAAAAACAAAAAACAAACTCCTAGCTTCCTGACTTATGAAATAACTTCAAAACTAATTTGTAAAAAATAACTCAGTAGTATCTTATTACTGATTTAGCTATTACATGAACTCAAATATACTCTTGTCCAAATCATGTCCCTTTCCACAATATCATTTTTATCTTCAACATAACACATTAAACCTTATACAGAGTCATCGATGTACAACTCTTTTCTTTGGGACTATAAACTGTTTGAAGACAGTACCATATCTTACCCCTTTCTGTACATAGCAGGTGTTGCTCATTCCATCAGCAAATATTTAGTGAGCAACTACCATATGTCATTCACTGTACCAGATGAATACAAAAATGGTCATGGAGATAGTTACTCAATGAATAAACACAAACCTCAGTGAAAGTTAGAGTGCAATCTGAATGAAAGATCCACCAACATGATCACCCAAAATAAGACCATCTTCTTCAAAAGGATAGCCTACTGTTGCTCTTCTGACACAAACTGCTATTTAAGGCCATAAATAACTGGTAGAGAAAATACACTAAGTCACTTAATCAACAGTTAATCTGACTTTAAAATATTTATCCTACATATAAGAAAGTAAACAAAAGTCCTACCCACAATGCAAGGCTTATAGACAGCCAAACTGCCATACAGGAATATCTAAACTCTAAACAATTCCATTAGAAAGCTACAATTTGCCAATTCTCAATTCCTCAGAGATTTTAAAAGAAATTTAAATCAAAATTACTTGACTTTATGACTCTAGATTAAGAAACTAACTCTAAGATCACATATTACTTATAAAATGAATACAAAAAATATTTGCCTACTTTATGAAGAAAAAAGCATTTGTTTAGAAGTTTTCTAGGACACACATACACGATGCCAACAATAGCTGCCTCTAGAGTGTCTGGGGATGTGGGGAAGACAAGACACTTTTCACATATCACTTTGTTCTAAGAAGTTATCTTTAAATCACATAGGCCTACTATTTTTCAACTTAAAAACCTAGAAAATACCTTAAACATGAAGATAACATATTGTTTATCTCCTTTATAGTAATGGAAATAAAATCTCTAGCCTGACTATATATTTGGGACAAAGATAACACAGGTATAGGATTGCCATTTGGGCCAAAGAAATTCTTGAGGCATTCTGAACCTCAACTCAGACTCAACATATCCAAAGAAAGAATTGAGGAGTCCATAAATCTGGATGAGAAAATAATCGTTTCTCTAAATCCACTAACTTCTACCAAATTTGACATTTTCCTTCAATTACTAATGTCGACAAAAGGCAAAACAGTAGTAGTAATACACAAGACTAGCAACAGAAATCACAGGTCATTTCAATGTCATTTTACAGTAGCTGCATTTGTCAAAATTTTATTTGTATCTATCACTACTTCAAAATTAAGATAATTAGACTCAACTCTAGATCTTGTCATAATGCGTTAGTTAAGCATGTAAATTACAAATTGTTTTACTATTTTGGTAACTTTCAGTATAACTGGCTTATGTGATTTCATTGTATGCATTTAAAACATCATTCTGATTCAGGCCCTCTGCCCATTTTTTTTATTGATTCTTTTCAGTACTGAGTTGTAAAAGTTCTTTACATATTTTGGATTCTAACCCCTTATGAGATACATCACTTGCAAATATCTTCTCCCATTCAGTAGGTAGTCTTGTCATTTGGTTAATGGTCTCCTGAGCTGTACCAAAACTTATTTTGGTGTAGTCTCGATAGTTTTTTTTTTTTTTTAAGATTTTATGTATTTATTCATAGAGATGCAGAGAGAGAGAGAGAGAGAGAGAGAGAGAGAGAGAGAGAGGCAGAGACACAGGCAGAGAGAGAAGCAGGCTCCATGCAGAGAGCCTGACGTGGGACTCGATTCAGGGTCTCCAGGATCACGCCCTGGGCTGCAGGCGGCCCTAAACCACTGCGCCAGCGGGGCTGCCCTCGATAGTTTATTTTTGCTTTTCTTTCTCTTGCCTCAGGAGACCTATCTAGAAAAATGTTTCCATCGTCCCTGTCAGAGAAATTACTGCTTGTATTTTCTTCTGGGAGTTTCATGGTTTTAAGTCTCACATTCAGGCCTTTAATCCACTCTGAGCTTATTCCTGTTTGGTGTAAAGAAGTGCTCCAGTTTTCCCACTATATTCTCGCCTCCTTTGTTACAGATTAGCTGACCTTACAAGTACAGGCTTATTTTTAGGGTCTCTATTCTACTCCATTAATAACCTACGTGTCTATTCTTGTACCAGTACCATATTGTTTCGATTACTACAGCTCTGTAGCATATCTTGAAGCCTGGGATTGTGATGCCTCCACCTTTGTTGTTCTTTCTCAAAACTGCTTTAGCTATTTCAAGGTTTTTGGGACTCCATACAAATGTATTATTTGTCCTAGTTCTGTGAAAAATACTATTGGTATTCTGATAGGAATTGCATTAAATCTGTACATGGCTTTAGGTAGTGTGAACTTTTTTTAAGTAGGCTCCACACCCAGCGTGGAGCCCAATACAGGGCTTGAACTCATGACCCTGAGATCTGGACCTGAGCTGAGATCAAGAGTCAGATGCTTAACCAACTGAGCCACTCAGACATTCCAGGAATATGAACATTTTAACAATATTGGTTCTTCCAACCCATGAGCAGGAAATATCTTTCCATTTGTTTGTGTCGTCTTCAATTTCCTTCACCAATGTTTTATAGTTTTCGGAGTACAGATCTTTCACTTCCTTGGTTAAGTCTATTCCTAGGTATTTTATTCTTTTTGGTGCAACAGAGATCTTTCCAAAGAAGACCTACAAATGGCCAAAAGACACGTGAAAAGATGTTCAACATTGTTATTCATCAGGGAAATGCCAGTCAAAACCAAAATGAGGTATTACCTTAACACCCGTCAGAATGGCTAAAATCAAAAATATAAAAAATAACAAGTGTTGTTGACAATATGGAGAAAAAAGGAACCCTTGTGCACTATTAGTGGGAATGTAAATTGGGGCAGTCACTGTGGAAAACAGTATGAAGATTCCTCAAAAAATTAAAAGTACAATTATCGTATGATTCAGTAATTTCCCCACTGGGTATATACCCAAAGGAAACACATCTACTAATTTAAAAAGATACATGCACCTCTTATGTTTACCACAGATTTACAAGCCAACAGCCAAGCTATAGAAGCAATTCAAGTATCCATAAATAGATGAATGAATAAGGAAACTGTGGTGTGTACACACACACACAGGAATATTACTCAGCCATAAAGGAGAATAAGAACTTGCCATTTTTGCAGCATTATGGAAAGACTTAAGAGAGTATAATGCTAAGTGAAATAAATCAAAGACAAATACTATATGATTTCACTCATATGTGGAATTTTAGAAACAAATGAACAAAATAAAAAGAGAGACAAACCAAAACCAAAAAAACAGACTCTTAAAATACAGAAAACAAACTGGTAGTTGCAGAGGGGAAAGTAGAAAAGTTAATAAAGGAGAGTAAGAGTATACTTATCTTGAAAAGCACAGAGGAATATATACAATTGCTAAATCGCTATATTATACACCTGAAGCTAACAAAGTATGTTAATTATACTTCAGAAAAAAAATCATTTTGAGAAGTTTTATCAAACTGCAAGGAAATCCAAGTCACAAAAAGTTAAGAAGCCTTGGAAATGTTTCTTAAATCAGATGCAACAGCCCCCATTTGGAAAATGAAGGAGAAACCTTTAGAGGTTATCCCAATTGGAATGCTATCAGAATTAGCAGGCAGAGTATCAATAAACCTACTACTTACTATGCCTGTGACAGTCCAATAATCCAACAAATTAGAATACCAAAAATGTGCCAGTCAAGAAACATCTCAAGGATCAAATGGCAAGATACCCTCTTCAGTGCCGTGTTTTCCAAAGTTTCCAAACTTAAACGTTCATCCCAGAGTGCACTGGTATATTAGAACTTCTCTCTTCATTTAAGTCTCTAGTATACACACCAAACAGATTTTCATCACTTGGACACGTGGGTGGCTCAGCTGTGGAGCATCTGCCGTTGGCTCAGGGCGTGAACCCAGTTCAGGGGTCCAGTGCCACATCGGGCTTCTTGTGAGGAGGTTCACAAGCAGCCTGCTTCTCCCCCTGCCTATATCTGTGCCTCTCTCTGTGTCTCTTATGAATAAATAAATGGAATCTTAAAAAAAAATTTTTATCACTAAAACTGATTTTCCCCCATGACCAACTAAATAATCCAAGGAAAAAATCACTTCTAAAATCAAATACAATATTTAACTATCAATTATTCAGGAGTCAAGTATTACTCTGAGGATTAGCTAAAGATTTAGTTTTCTTTGCTAATTTTCAAAGTCTTTAATTTCTTAAATCATTTTGATTGTTAAATGTTCTGCCAAGAACAGAGATGGAAAGAGGAAAATACAGTATCTGCTAATGTTTGACAACCATACAAATATACTTAATTGACTGAAGAAAAAATATGAAACTATACCACAAAATAATGTATGGAGATACTCTGTATTTTCTTTTCTATATTCCTTCACATTTATTATCCTGAATAACTGAAAATTGTTATTAATAAAAAATTGCAATCGCCTGTATAAGGCACTGACTTATGTCTACCAAAAACATTAACCTAAGATTACCTTTTGAAATACTCCTCATTAAACAGATGAAGCAAAGTGGCTTAATGAGATGAAGTAATTTATCTTGCCCAGAGGGAAAGTGACAGAGGCCACGACTATGGACCCTATTTGTGGTTTTTGGTTTTTTTTTTAAGATTTTATTTATTCATTCATAGACACACAGAGAGAGAGAGGCAGAGACACAGGAGAGGGAGAGGGAGAAGCAGGCTCCATGCAGGAAGCCCAACGTGGGACTCTATCCCGGGTCTCCAGGATCACACCCCAGGCTGCAGGCAGCGCCAAACCGCTGCGCCACCGGGGCTGCCCCTATGGACCCTATTTGTGAACACAATTCTGAAGTACCAACTTCATCAAAACAGTACTACAAATAAGGGCTGCTTGTCCACTCCCCAACCAACAACCTCATATCCTTTGTCCAGACTCCTCCGAAAAAAGGGAAGTGAGAAAGCCGGAAGTAAAGATATGAGTTAGAGGGCTAGCAGAGAGCCTTTCACTCTGCATTCTTCTGACTGCCCAGTGGTATCAGCTGGCAAGAAAAAAGAACCAAAAAGCATATATAAGAGAATGGTGCTGTGGAGAATGTGGAAGTGACGTCGACGTGTCCTCCTCCACTGTTAAATCCGTAAAGAACGATGCTGCAAGGTAGACTACATAAACCCAAAGTTCTGTTTCATTCAAGTGTAGACAAGGTGAAATATAAACAAAGATCAATTTTAAGATAAGATCACATAATCACGATGGACCTACTGTTATCTACATTGGTCTCTTCGTGGCTTACTCCTATTACCCCTTCCTCCTCATCTATCCCCTACACATCCATTACTGTTTTTTTTTCCATTACTGTTTTTCTACTTCAATTCTACTTGTAATCAAATGAAGCTGTAGAGCTGTATGTTTAAGAATACAACCAAATTCAATCCCAGTGTCCAGTATATTGGTCACTGCCTGTGTTATAAACTTTCAATCACTTAAGTGCCTGGGTAGGTATCCAGCCTGTACCGAGTAAAATGAAGACAGTATACCTTCCTTAAGGCATCTGGTCTAATTGGGAAAATAGGTGTCTATTCTTTCACTGTCTCATGCATATATCCGTACCTATCTACACACACACACACACACACACACACACACACACACACACACACTCTCCTCTCAAGTGAGAAACATGAGGTACTAGAAAATTAAATGGTATGGGCTAAAACCATACCAAAATTCAGGACACAGCAGCAGTAAGAGTAGTAAAAACAGTAAAAGAAAACCTCAAGAAAGCAAGGGAACTGATCATCTCCAAAACATACAGCATGGACTTCTCTATTGATCTCTAGGAAAAATGAGTATCAAATAATAGATACATGTAATTGAACCTCACAAAAAAAGGACTCTCAACCAAATTAACAGCATCTCAATAAATAACTTTTTTAAATTTTATTTTCTTTTAAGATCTCATTTATTTATGAGAGACACGGGGGGTGGGGGGTGGGGGGAGAGACACAGGCTGAGGGAGAAGCAGGCTCCATGCAGGGAGCCCGACGTAGAACTCGATCCCGGGAGTCCAGGATCATGCACTGAGCCAAAGACAGACGCTCAACCACTGAGCCACCCGAGCGCCCCAATAAATAACTCTTTAAAGAGTTAAAGCTCACCTACTAGGAGCTTCCTAATATTTAGTCTCTCACTTATTAGTTCTTTCCATCTAAATAATATTCTGGACAATATGCCTAGTAGGTAGAAATGTGGATTCACAGATGCTACTAATTTTTAGATCCAAAGGTACTGTAAAGGTCACTCAATCCAATTCTATTTCACAAATGAGGAAACTAAGGGCCAGGAAGGTTAAGTGGTATCTTTGAGGTCACACAAAACACATCCCTTACTACTCTGAAAATTAGTATAAAGGGTTGTTATGTTTTCTTTAAAAAGATTTTGGAGACTTCTTCTATACTCCTTAAATTTCATTTTAAAAAGGCAATACACATTCTACCATTTTATTGTAAAATATGTAAAACATTGTTATCTAATTACAATACTTTTCAAATTTAAGGTTTGTAAAAACACCCTAAGTATGTAAATTCACCTTGGGTCAAACCATGGATTAAAATAATTTAACTTCAGAGGAGGGTCAGGGTGGGGGTGAATGGGTGATGGGCACTGAGGGGGGCACTTGACGGGATGAGCACTGGGTGTAATTCTGTATGTTGGCAAATTGAACACCAATAAAAAATAAATTTATTTATTATTAAAAAAATACTGTTAGGTGAAACGTTAAAAAATAAATAAAAAATAAAATAATTTAACTTCAAAACCTTTGGTCATTATGTTACATACATGCCAGGAGTAAATCTCTAAAGGGCCACTACCTGACTAAAGTCTCATTCTCAAGGGTAGCCCTTAACGGCACATGTGTACTAACAAGCCCGAACCCCCACCTCTACCTCCACACACGTAAGAATTACAGGTGCACAGATACCTGATGCAAGCTAAACCAGTATGCCCTCTAACACCAGGATCTGGGATTTTTAAATGAAAAAAATGTAACAATGATGAGAATAATAGCTAATATTTATTGACTGCTTACTAAATGCCACAAATTGTCTCAAGCACACCACAATTCATCCTAAAACTTTATGAAATCTTATAGATCAATTTAACCTGCTGGAGGACTCAAAACCATTCAGTCTGGCTCCAGAACATTTGCACTTAATCACTACCATTCGCATACTACCTCTCAAAAGATTAAGAATTGTTTAAAAAAAAAAAAAAAGATTAGGAATTGTTAATTTAGTGATGTTAATGTTACTTGCTGCTAAAGGGCCCATAGCAGCCCTGGTTCCTCGCTTTCCTAAGCCTTGACTGTTAAAGCAGTCTTTAGGATCTTTGAGACCACACCCAGGAATCTTTAATGAAACTAGATTTGGTTTCTGTTACTTAAAACCAATCTAATGATCCCACCTGTTAAATATTTTTAGGCCTCATTTTTAGAGAACTGATACTGCTGAAATCTAAACTTAAACCATAGATAAAATGTGTTGGGACGCCTGGGTGGCTAAGTGGTTAATTGCCTGCCTTGGGCTCAGGGTGTGATCCTGGAGTCCCAGGATGGAGTCCCGGGATGGATGGAGTCCCGGGATGAAGTCCACGTCAGGCTCCCTGTATACAGCCTGCTTCTCTCCTTCTGCCCGTGTCTCTGCCTATGTCTCTGCCTCTCTCTCTCTCTCTCTCTCTCTCTCTCTCTCTTTTTCATGAATAAACAGAATCTTAAAAAATAAAGAACTTAATTAAATAAAATCTTTTTTAAAAATATGTTTACAAGAGGTATTCACCTCAAAGTTTCTTTCGTTTCATTCCCTGAGGCAAAAACTTTTAATGACTCTTCCTTGTTACAGAATAATAAATGACAGAACAGTGGAAATGTAATAAACTTTAGGTATCACCTAGTTCTCAAGCCACTCACCGTATAGATGAAGCAATACAATGGTAAAGATCAGAGCCCTAGAATCACTCACTCATAGGGTCTGAGTTCAAACACTGCCCTTACTATGTTCCGGTCCAGTTAAGAGATGCCATGGTCACCTTTTCTAAGTAAAAAGGATCAGTTTCTTATTCTAGAAAAGAGACAATAGCACCTACTACACATCCTGCCATTATAATGAGTTCTAAACCATCTAGTGAGTTTAACTGAGTGCCTGGTACATACAGCACACTCACTAACACACACTCAATAAATGGCAGCTGTGATGGTAGGGATGAAATGACCTGAGGCTTGGAGAAGGTAGCCAACTCTCCCAGATCTTTTGGCCACTAAGAAAAGAAACTAGAAACAGACTTCACACTTCCAAGTCAGTGCTCTTTTTCTACACCATCCTACAAATTCCTGGGCCTAACGTTCTAAACTATCTATAATCTGGTATAATTCTACCCTTTTTCAACCTTACCTCCACCTTAACTTTTATTCATTCATTCACCAAATATCTGCTGAGTGCCAACTTTGTTGTAAACAATTTCTAGAGATATCTGGGTGGCTCAGCGGTTTAGCGCCTGCCTTCAGCCCACCGCCAGGATCCTCCATGGAGTCCCAGGATCGAGTCCCACATCCGACTTCCTGCGTGGAGCCTGCTTCTCCCTCTGCCTGTGTCTCTGTCTCTCTGTCTCTCTCTTGAATAAATAAATAAAATATTTTAAAAATAATAAAAGCCAAAAATAAATAAACAATTTCTAGTGTTGAACATACAGCAGCACAGAACAAAGGAAGGGGGAGAAAAGAGATAAAAGTCATCTGTGTGTCCAAAAAAGGGAGAAAGAGCTAAGAGAATAACATGCTCAGAAATGACATAGAGCTACCTTCCTGAAGTTTCAGGATGATGGATTGAAAAGGACAGATAAAAAACATGTACATTGGAAGAACCTTCAGTCTACTTAACATCCATAGAAATTGCTTTTTTTTTAAGAGATGTATTTATTTATCTGCGAGAAAGAGAGGATGTGAGTAATTGTGAAGTGGGAGGGGCAGAGGGAGAGGGAGAAAGAGAATCTTAAGCCAACCTTGCATGGAGTGCAGAGCCCCATGTGGGGCTTGATCTCAAGACCCTGATTTCACCATCTAAGCCTAAACCAAGAGAAGGACTCTTAACCGACTGTGCCACCCAGGCACCCCAACATCCATAGAAATTGCTTCAAACATTCCTGCACTAAAGTATTTGCTTCAACACTGTACAACCAAACCCAAAAGCCCAAATTGCTAAATCTCCCTCCAACCCCTCTAGATGTTCCAATAAGTTCTCTCTCTCAACCGTACTGACATTTAGCTTTTTCTAATGCTCTTTTTGTCAGGTCGACTTAACTTGGTAGCTTTTGCTAACTTTCCAAATATGTTTTTGACTTCAATGACTCCTTTAAGTTCCCCAAAGTCAAGATCGGTATCATAGTCTTTTAATTTTCATCCTAACAACACTCCAGTAGATAGCCTTACAAATACTTTTAGACGCAGTTACCCCTTTAAAATAGTTTCCTAATGTCATACTTAAATTAACACCTGACACTCTTGATACCTGGCCACTATTTGCTTTTGTTGAAAGAATAAATGCTAAATGTTCTTACAACGTCAGCTTACAAAATTTTATTTTATATCCTCTCTAGAACCCTATTTTGAAACATGAAAATATATTAGTGCCAAAAATAACTGAGAAATGTGAGAAAGACTGAATATATTCCTACTCTATCCCTGGAAATGTCACTTCAAATATTAAAATAACACCAAAATTAGTCAACTAAAACATTAAAGGAGAAATGGCAATTCAAATCAGTCATGGTCTTTTTCTTTAAAAATAAGCAGATTTATATGCTTCATACGGATTTTGGTTCATTTTACATGTTACTATGAAGATATCTTTACATAAATTTACACACATCCATGACAATAATACAACATAAAAACTAATACTGCAGCCATACCTATGCATAAAAAAGTTCTATGTTTAAAGGAGCCTCTCATTCAAGAGGAAAAAAGAAAAAAAAAAGGCTTAGAGTTTAGGTATATGTTGTACCAAACTAAGAAACCAAAAAGAATTTCCAGAAGACTAATTTACCAAATTCTGGTATTTTACACACACACACACACACACACACACACACACACACACACAGTTTCCCAAAAATATAGACTTTGATATAGAAAAAAAAAATTAGGAGATCCCTGGGTGGCGCAGCGGTTTGACGCCTGCCTTTGGCCCAGGGCGCGATCCTGGAGACCCGGGATCGAATCCCACATCGGGCTCCCGGTGCATGGAGCCTGCTTCTCCCTCTGCCTATGTCTCTGCCTCTCTCTTTCTCTCTCTGTGACTATCATAAATAAATAAAAATTAAAAAAAAAAAAAGAAAAAGAAAAAAAAATTAGAGGTTCATTCAACACTGAACCATCATTTATTTAGCAAGCATGTATATTATGTGCCAGGCTCAGTTCCCGGATACTCAAGAGTATATTAATGAACAAAATATGCAAAGATCTTTGCCCTTATAAAGATTACATTCTATTAGGATAAAATCTAGATAACAGAATAGTTTCCCACAAATTTCTTATATCCTTAAGACAACAAAAACATTTAGATAGATAAACACAATGGTGCCAGTATAGGGAAGCAAAGCTAACAAACTTCTAAGGAAAAAAAAAAAAAACCTTTTGCCAAAAGCAAAAGTCACACACAGTTAAGTGACAAAAAACTATACTTAATAATTTAATATTCCAATCAAATCAATGTCATCTTTCAAAGTTCCCAAAATTATAAAAAGTGAAGCATTATTTACAAAACTATAATGAACTTGACAACAGTTCAGAAGGTAATCTGTGGTTCTGTAAGAAGTCAGTATGAAGCCTAGTGGTTACAAGGATGGTTTTTGTGATATTAAAGGCAAGGGCATGAATGCTAGCCCTACCAGTTACTAACAGTGAGACCCTCAGTTTCTTCATCCATAAGCCAGAAATAATAATACCCCCCAGGACTGTTACAAGGATTAAATGAAAGCCAGGAACAGGAAGCAATTCAAATATCCAGGCGTATGAATATATTATATATCAACTCACTAGAATACTATTCAGTAATAAGAAGGAGCGGACTGATACATGTAACAAGGATGAATCTTTAATGCATCATGCTGAGCAAAAGAAGCCTAATAATAAAGTATGTGAAATCCATTTAAATGAAATTCTAGAAAAAACAATACTGATCTGCAGGGAGAGAAAGCGCATCCGTAATTGCTGAGAACTACTAAGGGAGAGGGACTGACTTGCAAAGGAGCACAAGGGAACTTAAATGTTTGTTTGAAATGTTGCTTCATCTTGATTGTGGTGGCATCTCCTCGGGTGTACACATTTGCCAAAACTCATCAAACCCTATACTTTATTTTTTTTTAAACCCTATACTTTAAATGAACACATTTTATTGTATGTAAATCATACCTCAAAAAAAGTGAACTTTAAAAAGAATTGAATAGTATGTGAAGTGCTTAACACAGTAACTGAGACACAAGAAGTATTCGAGAAATGGTAAGGAACATCAAGAACATCAACTACCACTATAAAACACTAAGGGGGCCATGGCAGCACCACCGACCACCTCATCTTTCTCGTTGCTTGAATTGTAAACAAACATATGTTTACAGTATTTGACCTAAATCAAGTGCCATGAAGAGCTCTACAGAGATCAAGTTTAGGAGGATGCCAACTGGCAGACTTAGGCAAAAGACAAAGAAAATAAGGAAAGGGAAGAGAAGACGGCTGCATGTCCAAAAGAGCTAAGAGAAAAAGAGAGTGCTATCAATGCCAAAGAACACCTAAATTATATAAGTATCACCAAAATGTAACTCAGAATTGAGTCAGTGACTCCATAAACAAAGTCTAATAATAATCCAACAGATAACAGTCCTTAATTTTACTGGGAAGCAGGAAGGAGCATAAGATCCACGGCAGGGAGGGAGTCACACTGTGGACAGTTTAGAAATGCAAAGAAACAATTACAAACCTACAGGTTTTGGGTTTTTGCCTTTTTACAAGTCTACAATTAAAAGAAATGCTTACAAATGTAATTAGAACATGTTGAAAATGGAAGTTGAATTGAAATAGAACTCAAGTGAAACACAAAACATGTAGGAGATTTATACTTTACTGCTGCTTAGAACTGTCGATCAAGGAAGAACATTTACTTAAAGAATAATTCTGCTGAATAACAGAAATCCTGTAAATAAGACCAAAAGAACTGAATTGGCTTTCACTCCTGAAAGCGTAAGTCTTCTGACTTACACGTTAACTTAAAAGAGGAAAAGAGAAAACGAACACCCCACCTGGACATCCTGGGAAGCAAAAGACTTGGCTATAAATCAGGGTTTGTCCAGTTTTGTTTTGATTTTAAGTAAAATCAGATTTGTAACATTAAAGAGGCAGGAAGGCCAGGACCAAGAGAAATCCTGGGTGTCGACTCTAACTCCATCAGAAGGTGATTTCTTTTTTTTTCTTCCCTAAAATTGGGCAGCTGAAGCAGGCTCCTGAAAACAACCCAATGTAATCTAACTTCCAACGTCTAGATGGGAAACCACAACTTTTACTGAAAAAGTCAATAGTGAAAGAGTTAACATTTATTTTTAATATATCACCAAAAAAATAAATAACTGAACTGCAAGTTTTCTTCCTAAATTCAGATAAAACACCAAGATACACGTGGCAAACTAAGGAACTAAAGCAATAGCTATATTGCTGATCACTGTTCACAGAGAGCGATTTATATTCCAGGGGCTAACTATTCATTCTACAAGTTTCCTGACTTTAGTTCTTCCCAAACCAAACTAACTGGATCCAAGTGGCTACGTACATTATCGGTACTCTAAGGCTCCTAAGTTACCTCTCTCCCCTTTTGTCAAAACCCATAAAATACTCACAAAAATTTAACTTTGTGTAATGCACACTTGTGCATTAAAGTTCAATTAGGGATCCCTGGGTGGCTCGGCTCTTTAGCACCTGCCTCCGGCCCAGGGCATGATCCTGGAGCCCCGGGATCGAGCCCCACATCGGGTTCCCCGCGTGGAGCCTGCTTCTCCCTCTGCCTGTTGTCTCTGCCTCTCTCTCTCTCTCTCCCTGTTATGAATAAATAAAAATAAAATCCTAAAAAAATAATAATAATAAAGTTCAATTAATTCCCGTGCACACTATGACCTTATTTTAACCAACCTTCCCATGGAAAATCGACCTAAGTCAGACACAAACTTTGTTTTACGCGCAGAACGCTCTCACGTGACTTGGACCTTCATCTACAGCAAATACTGGGCTTTCCACCTCGCCATCCGAAAAGCCGAGCACTGAATGTTCACGTCCCACTATGTTGCCCATATTCTTTTTTTTTTTTTGCTGAAAGTTCACGACTTTCAAGGAACCAGAGACCGAGGCGAACGAAACGTGAGCAAACCCCAGCAAGAAGGTCGTGATAACCGGGCCATGGCAATGAGGTCAGCCCCCGAGCAGCCAATCAGAGGCGCGACAGCGTTTCCTGCAATATTAATAGCCAGAGGAGGAACACCAATCCGGGACACCCCCGAGCCGTCCCTCTGACAGGCACGGGCGCCGGGCAGCCAATCCACGCGCGCCCGGGGCCGACGGCGAGGCGGGACCGCAGGTTCATTGAAGAAATTGGTGAGGCCGCCGTTACTAGGAACTTCGCATGCAAACTTTAACGCGGCTCCTTCCACCCTGTGGACACAGGGGAGGTCCG